>NC_060142.1:49052767-53852767 GCF_021461385.2 Schistocerca piceifrons | reverse complement strand
GTGAGCGTTATCCTGTTGGAAAACACTCCCCGGAATGCCGTTCATGAATGGCAGCTCAATGGATCGAATCACCAGGCTGACGCACAAATTTGCAGTCTGGGTGTATGGGATAAGCACGAGAGTGCTCCGTCTGTCATACGAAATTGTTGAACCCCGGACCATAACTCTAGGTGCAGGTTCATTGTGTGTAGCATGCAGACAGGTTGGTTGTAGGCCTTGAACTGTCCTCCTTGTAACCAACACACAGTCACCATCCCTGGTACCGAGGCAGGACCAGCTTTCATCAGAAAACACCACAGATCTATACTCTGCTCTCCAATGTGCTCTCGCTTGACACTGCTAAAGCCGCGGATTTCATTGGTTTTGCACGCTAAAGGCGTCTGGATGCTCGAATCGCAGCTGCAGATGATTTCTTATTTCTCAGTAGTGCTTCGCGGCAGTCTTGAGCCCAGTCTTCTTGCTACTGTTCATTCCTGTGTCCACGACTGCCAGCTATCATCCACAGTAGCTACATTCCTGCCAACTTTCTGTAGTATGGCAGCAGAAACATCCAGCTTCTCGTGGCCCTATTATACGACCTGGTGCAAACCCAATGAGGTGTTGATAATGGCGTTTCTGTCGCCTTAAAGGTGTTCTTGGTTAATGTCAACTCATCACGTCCAATCTCATAGGTAACTAACGCTCACGACCGTTATAGAGTATATTTAAAGCAAACCTGAGTTGCATATTCATAGTGACACTACTAGCGCCACTCTTACGTGAATGGCGTGAAAGTGGAATAGATATCACGTTTCGGATGTAGAAGGAGGCCTACCAACATTCGTTTATGTCTCACACCTCCTTCTTCATATTGCGATTTTTTTCCCGTCAGTGTAATTAAGGTGATGACGGTGAAAGATCCTTTAACTGCAGATGCCCACCAATCTCAAACGCTCGTGGGAATCCGCGGGATTCCGATCGTAACTAAGCTAATGAGAAGGGCCACTACATCATAAGTGTGCGGAACCAGTTGAGAATTTTGGTCTGGCTGGAGGCTTGTTAAGGTAGACTTTGCAGCTATGGTGACCGTTGTGTCCGGGTGGCGTAGTACTCAGGGCATTTGCCTAGTAAGCAGGAGATCCGGTTTCGAATCCCGGTTCGGCACACATTTTGAACTTGTCCATTGATATAAATCAGTACCCACTGGCAGTTAATGTATTTGATCCTTCTGTGTATTGAGTCATAGCGGCTGCACAGTGGTATCTGTTCATTTGGACATGTCCATATCAAGGGCACATGAAGGAGCAGACACGGGGTAAATTGCAGAATGTGCAGATACTGTACACCTCTCCTGCGAAGCGTTGTGGATTCATGACTGGTCCCTCGAGGCGCTCGCCAGTAATCCCGGCCCACACGTTGAGGTTCAACTGGTGCTCATGATTCACTGCCACCATGCCCTCGGCATTCTTCCTAGCCCCTGTTGGCTGTTGTGAAGGTTGACAATACCACCCCTCGTATGGTAGCCTCGCCTGTGTATAGAATGGATGACATAAACCCCAGAAAAGTGGTGGCCTCTGAGACGAATCAATGACAAATTCTCCTCTGCAGCGGCAAATCCGTAGCCTACGAGGGGCGTTTGAAAATTCCTTGCAAAGTCCGAGAGATGGAACCACTCACGTGTATCGAGGTCATGTTTACTTAGTGGCATCTTTGGAAAGAACGCATATCAAGTTTCAGCCATATTGGTCTATTTATTTGTGTTTGGCATTCGTGTGAATCAAGGAAGTCGAGTGATTGTCAAAAAATGGACGAAAAACAATTTCGTGTGGTGATTAAACATTACTTCATGAAAGGCAAAACGCCTCAAGAGACTAAAGAGAAGCTTGATATACATTACAGTGGCTCTGCACCTTCGGTTAGAACAGTTCGTAAGTGGTTTCAAAATTTTCGGAGTGGCCATATGGGCACAAGTGATGCTGAACGTTCTGGACGACCTGTGGAGGTTACGACTCCAGGAATCATTGATAAAATCCATGATATGGTGATGGATGACAGAAGAGTTAAGGTGCGTGAGATTGCTAGTGCTGTGGGCATCTCAGATGAACGGGTACATAATATTTTGCATAAACATTTGAACATGAGAAAGCTATGCGCAAGATGGGTTCCGCGATTGCTCACGCTTGACCAAAAACGGAATCGTGTGAAGTGTTGCAAGGATGGTTTGCAGCTGTTCAGGAAGAATCCGCAGGACTTTAAGTGTCGTTTCGTCACTGTGGATGAAACATGGATACATTACTATACTCCTGAGACCAAAAAACAATTTAAATAATGGGTTACCATGGGAGAATATGCACCAAAAAAGGCGAAGACAATTCCTTCGGCAGGAAAGGTTATGGCGATTGTCTTTTGGGATTCGCAAGGGATAATCCTCATCGTCTATCTGGAAAAGGGTAAAACTATTACAAGTGCATATTATTCATCGTTATTGGACCGTTTGAAAACCGAGCTGCAAGAAAGACGCCGGCGATTGGACCGCAAAAAAGTCCTTTTCCATCACGACAATGCGCCAGCACACACCTCAGCAGTTGTGTTGGCAAAATTAATGGAAATAGGATTCCAACTCGTTCCTGATCCTCTCTATTCTCCAGACTTGGCTCCCTCGGACTACTGTTTGTTCCCCAATTTGAAGAAATGGCTGGCGGGACAAAGATTTTATTCAGACGAGAAGGTGATTGCAGCAACTAATAGCTATTTCGCAGACTTGGACAAACCCTTTTATTCGGAAGGGATCAACAAATTAGAACAGCGTTGGATAAAGTGTATGTCTAAAAGGAGACTATGTCAAAGAATAAAAAAGGTTTACGCGAAACACGTAAGTAGTTTTTATTTTTGCACAGACTTTTCAAACGCCCCTCGTATATAACAAGGTCTGAATGCGTTGTAAGCGATATGGATACTGGCAGTTGTGGAGAATTTTCCACATGTTCATCTGGCTTACCCCATGCCAATGGGCCACCTGACCGATACTGATACCGGAGCCACTGCCAAAGACCATTTACCTTTTAAGTGCACCTCCCTTAGAACACATATAAGGCCATATGCCTATATGACGTTTTTTGCTCTGTATTCTCTCAGGGACCATTTCCTGAAGATTGTCCACATTTAGCAAAATCGTCAGGTATAGCCCGCAAATCATGCTGAAGTGTCTGACAGAAGGTATTTTTCATTCTACCATATACTGAAGTTCCTTCCCATTGTTCCACGATGGTGGATGAGTAGAATGACTGCTTGTAGATTACTTGCCTGGATTGACCCACATAATGTCTATGGGCCTAATGCGTAGGGACCGGAAGAATATTTTTATTTTCTGCCCTGAAATACGGGTCCTGGAGTTTGCCAAGGAGCTCTCACGATATGTACAGCGTCTTTCTTCGAGTGGGTACTAAAAGAAATCCGATAAATTTTGGGTGTACGGTAAATCGCACAAATCTAAGGGCTGTCAATTCGACTAAATACCTAGGAAATACAATTACGAGCAACTTAAATTGGAAAGACCACATAGATAATATTGTGGGGAAGGCGAAACAAAGACTGAGCTTTGTTGGCAGAACACTTAGAAGTAGCGACAAACCCATTAAAGAGACAGCCTACATTACATTTGTCCGTCCTCTTCTGGAATACTGCTGGACGGTATTGGATCCTTACCAGGTAGGATTGACGGAGGACATCGAGAGAGTGCAAAGAGGGGCATCTCGTTTCGTGTTATCGCGCAATAGGGGTGAGAGTGTCACCGATATGATACGCGAGTGGGAGTGGCAGTCACTGAAAAAAGGCGGTTTTCTTTGCGGCGAGATCTATTTACGAAATTTCAATCATCAACTTTCTCTTCTGAATGCGAAAATATTTTGTTGACACCCACCTACGTAGGGAGAAATGATCATCATAATAAAATAAGAGAAATCAGAGCTCGGACGGAAAGATTTAGGTGTTCCTTTTTTCCTACGCGCCGTTCGAGAGTGGAATGGTAAGAAGTAATATGAAAATCTTCACAATAAAGGATGGCAGCCAAAAACAGTTGCAGGATAGAATTTTTTTATTAAAAAAATTCTATCCTGCAACTGTTTTTGGCTGCCATCCTTTATTGTGAAGAATTTTAACAGTTGCTGCTGCAGCCATGTTTAAAATCTTGTAATATGAAAATGGTTCGATGAACACTCTGCCAGCTACTTAAGTGTGAATTGCAGAGTAACCATGTAGATGTAGATGTATATGTCTTCCATTTAAGATTTTACAACATCTGAGTTTCATCACCTCACCCCTCGAACAAACCTACCACCATTTACAATGAGCTTCTTCCAAACGTTGCAAGCGGTATGAGTTCTACCGTCAACAACATCATAAGAGAGGCGATGCAGTAGTTAAGCTACTTGACTGGACTGAATTAAGATTCAAATCCTGTCTAGCCACTTATATTTTGTCCTTTTGTGGTGTCCCTGAATTGCTTGCCGGCCGAAGTGGCCGAGCGATTAAAGGCGCTACAGTCTGGAACCGCACGACCGCTACAGTCGCAGGTTCGAATCTTGCCTCGGGCATGGATGTGTGTGATGTCCTTAGGTTAGTTAGGTTTAAGTAGTTCTAAGTTCTAGGGGACTTATGACCACAGCAGTTGAGTCCCATAGTACTCAGAGCCATTTGAACCCTGAATTGCTTAATACTGGAATGGTTCTAATTTAAAGTGTATGGTCGATCTCTTTCCTCATCCTTTTCTTATAATATCCTGTGCTCAGGCTCTAAATGGCCTCGTCATCAACAGGCTGTTAAATCATAGTCTTCCTCTATTCACAGATTAACTGAACAAGGAAGACTGATCTGTCGTTGGCTACATCAAGAAGGAAAACTTGAAAGGTTTTAGATGAAGGATAGGCTGGAATAAATTGGGAACAGAAAAGAAGGATCTCGCTTCCACGAATTAATAAATACAGGCTAATCATACGGTCGTGTTACATTAATGTGACTACTGCCAACGTTCAATGTCAGCTTGCAATAACCACTCGCAGACAGCAGGTGGCAGCACTAGCAGTGGAGGGTACAAAAGCTTGTCGTGGCGACGCGGAAAACAATTCAGTCGTTGAAACTTCCTGGCAGATTAAAACTGTGTGGCGGACCGAGCCTCGAACTCGGGACCTTTGCCTTTCGCGGGAAAGTGCTCTACCAACTGAGCTACCCGAGCACGACTCACGCCCCGTCATTCCAGCTTTACTTCTGCCAGTACCTCGTCTCCTACCTTACAAACGTTACAGAAGCTCTCCTGCGAAACTTGCAGAACTAGCACCCCTGAAAGAAAGGATTTGCAGAGACATGGCTTAGCCAAGCTATCAGCGTGGCAATCAGCGCACACTCCGATGCAGAGTGAAAATCTCATTCTGGAAACATCCCCCAGACTGTGGCTAAGCCGTGTCTCCGCAATATCCTTTCTTTCAGGAGTGCTAGTTCTGCAAGGTTCGCAGGAGAGCTTCTGTAAAGTTTGGAAGGTAGGAGACGAGGTAATGGCAGACGTAAAGCTGGGATGACGGGGCGTGAGTCGTGCTCGGGTAGCTCTGTTGGTAGAGCACTTGCCCGCGAAAGGCAAAGGTCACGAGTTCGAGTCTCGGTCCGGCACACAGTTTTAATCTGCCAGGAAGTTTCATATCAGCGCACACTCCGCTGCAGAGTGAAAATCTCATTCTGGAAGCATCCCCCAGGCTGCGGCTAAGCCATGTCTCCGCAATATCCTTTCTTTCAGGAGTGCTAGTTCTGCAAGGTTCGCAGGAGAGCTTCTGTAAAGTTTGAAAGGTAGGAGACGAGGTAATGGCAGACGTAAAGCTGGGATGACGGGGCGTGAGTCGTGCTCGGGTAGCTCTGTTGGTAGAGCAGTTGCCCGCGAAAGGCAAAGGTCACGAGTTCGAGTCTCGGTCCGGCACACAGTTTTAATCTGCCAGGAAGTTTCATATCAGCGCACACTCCGCTGCAGAGTGAAAATCTCATTCTGGAAGCATCCCCCAGGCTGCGGCTAAGCCATGTCTCCGCAATATCCTTTCTTTCAGGAGTGCTAGTTCTGCAAGGTTCGCAGGAGAGCTTCTGTAAAGTTTGAAAGGTAGGAGACGAGGTAATAGCAGACGTAAAGCTGGGATGACGGGGCGTGAGTCGTGCTCGGGTAGCTCTGTTGGTAGAGCACTTGCCCGCGAAAGGCAAAGGTCACGAGTTCGAGTCTCGGTCCGGCACACAGTTTTAATCTGCCAGGAAGTTTCGTATCAGCGCACACTCCGCTGCAGAGTGAAAATCTCATTCTGGAATTCAGTCGTTGTAATGCGGAAACTGAGCAGTTTATCTGGTGTCCAAAAGATCATGATCACTGGTTTTCAGACCAAAGGGTAGAAGCATTTCCGAAATGGCTAAGTTTGTAAACTGTTCACGTGTCGCCGTGATTAAAGCGTACCGTGCATGGCAAAATGTCACTACCAAAAACTAGCACCGGGGCAGCTCTAGTGCATCACAGGCCGTAGATAACAGGGGCGAATGATGAGTGCCAAGATGTGTACGGGTTGACAGACAAGCAAGCATTGAGCAACTGACCGCACAGATGAGCTAAGAGGACGCCAACAGTGTTCAGCTGACGTGGCCAAGTATGGGCCTCCACAGCAGGCGCCTGGTCCATGCGCCCATGCTGACTGCTGTTCATCTGAGACGAAGGCTGGAATTTGCTCGCCAGTACCGTAACTGTGGTGTCACCGCCAGACACCACACTTGCTAGGTGGTAGCCTTTAAATCGGCCGCGGTCCGTTAGTATACGTCGGACCCGCGTGTCGCCACTATCAGTGATTGCAGACCGAGCGCCGCCACACGGCTGGTCTACAGAGACTTCCTAGCACTCGCCCCAGTTGTACAACCGACATTGCTAGCTATGGTTCACTGACAAAATACGGGACTATTACAAATGATTGAAGCGATTTCATAAATTCACTGTAGCTCCATTCATTGACATGTGGTCACGACACATTACAGATACGTTGAAAAACTCATGAAGTTTTGTTCGGCTGAAGCCGCACTTCAGGTTTCTGCCGCCAGAGCGCAGTGAGACAAAATGGCGACAGGAGCCCAGAAAGCGTATGTCGTGCTTGAAATGCACTCACATCAGTCAGTCATAACAGTGCAACGACACTTCAGGACGAAGTTCAACAAAGATCCACCAACTGCTAACTCCATTCGGCGATGGTATGCGCAGTTTAAAGCTTCTGGATGCCTCTGTAAGGGGAAATCAACGGGTCGGCCTGCAGTGAGCGAAGAAACGGTTGAACGCGTGCGGGCAAGTTTCACGCGTAGCCCGCGGAAGTCGACGAATAAAGCAAGCAGGGAGCTAAACGTACCACAGCCGACGGTTTGGAAAATCTTACGGAAAAGGCTAAAGTAGAAGCCTTACCGTTTACAATTGCTACAAGCCCTGACACCTGATGACGAAGTCAAACGCTTTCAATTTTCCGCGCGGTTGCAACAGCTCACGGAAGAGGATGCGTTCAGTGCGAAACTTGTTTTCAGTGGTGAAGCAACATTTTTTCTTAATGGTGAAGTGAACAGACACAATGTGCGAATCTGGGCGGTAGAGAATTCTCACGCATTCGTGCAGCAAATTCGCAATTCACCAAAAGTTAACGTGTTTTGTGCAATCTCACGGTTTAAAGTTTACGGCCCCTTTTTCTTCTGCGAAAAAAACGTTACAGGACACGTGTATCTGGACATGCTGGAAAATTGGCTCATGCCACAACTGGAGAGCGACAGCGCCGACTTCATCTTTCAACAGGATGGTGCTCCACCGCACTTCCATCATGGTGTTCGGCATTTCTTAAACAGGAGATTGGAAAACCGATGGATCGGTCGTGGTGGATATCGCGATCAGCAATTCATGTCATGGCCTCCGCGCTCTCCCGACTTAACCCCATGCGATTTCTTTCTGCGGGGTTATGTGAAAGATTCAGTGTTTAAACCTCCTCTACCAAGAAACGTTCCAGAACTGCGAGCTCGCATCAACGATGCTTTCGAACTCATTGATGGGGACATGCTGCGCCGAATGTGGGAGGAACTTGATTATCGGCTTGATGTCTGCCGAATCACTAAAGGGGCACATATCGAACATTTGTGAATGCCTAAAAAAACTTTTTGAGTTTTTGTATGTGTGTGCAAAGCATTGTGAAAATATCTCAAATAATAAAGTTATTGTAGAGCTGTGAAATCGCTTCAATCATTTGTAATAACCCTGTACGCTCTCATTTGCCGAGACGATAGTTAGCATAGCCTTCAGCTTCGTCATTTGCTACGACCTAGCAAGGCGCCATGTTCAGTTACTATTGGTACTGTGAATAATGTACCGACAAGAGCGATGTTCACCATTAATGGATTAAAGTTAAGTATTCCATCAGCTACGTCCGTTTTTTTCTAAATTCTAATGTCCTTGACCTGTTCCAGACCTCACGCCAGCCTGCGTGAGCTAAAACGCGTGCCTTTCGGCTTCCTCTAGTAACGGTGTTGGCTCTCCTGGCAACCCACAACAGTAACTGCACGCCCACTGACTGGCGGCATGTTGTAGGGAATTAGCCTACTCACGCCATATAAAATTCATATGCTTCCCATTGTGTGCCAGCCTAGTCCGCTGTAACTAGCTATCATGTCAAGAATGTTGCGCAATACCTTAAAAATAAAGTAAATAATCTGAAAAGTTGATAGCATGTCAGGAATGATGCCAAAATAATAAGTGTTAAGGTTCAGTTTAGTAACTTCAACAGTTTTCGAAATTTGGACATTTTACGTAAAAATCATCGGCGCAACAGAAAGGAGCTATAAACTTCAAAATTTATATTCGGATTCATTTTTCATTGTAATTTAATGGAAACAGCATGCTGGATCTCACAAAGTAATATTTTTGTTGAAATTCATGATTTTCTGTTTTTGCGTCCTAAAAGTTCGGAAGCAAGATAGATTAAGTAAGTGATTAGATAAAGGTAGGATGTTTAGATTTAGGTAGAATGGAGATAAGCTATAATAACAAAGATGTCAGAAGTTTCAAAACGGTAGCTATAAAACTATAGCTGTAGCGTCTCTCCAAAGGGCAAGTTCGGAGCTCATCTACTGCGTGCAGTACAACTAAAATAATTCTCTCACAAAAATTATTTAACCTAGCCGCATTAGAATTTTATTATAGATACTTACCTGTGCGCTGATTCCACAATTAAATCGAGAGCTTCATTGGCCTTCAGCGAATGAAGCAATTAATTATTTAGTAACTTGAAGTGGTGTTCTGCTAGCCCCAGCGGCTAGTCAGTAAGGCAGTTGTCGGCTACGCCTTCAGCAGTCCGCACCGCGACTATATAAATAAAAGCGTGCGAGCTAGAGTAAGGCCCCAGTTCTCTTCTAGATTCGCATAAGCGCGTACTCCGTGTCGGAAGCCACGTCGCGTTTCTGCATTTGCCAGGAACAGCCTTGGATGCCATATTACGTAACTCGGTATGCACTTAACAATGAGTTCACATTGGGGTAAAGTGTTAATTACAGAACGACTCCAGTGATTTATTCTCAGTTTGCGTATGTCGTATTTTCACGTGTCGCCGCAGAACAGACTTTCTACCATTACTAGCGTGGCGTTTGATGAGTATTAACATCAAATTTTGGCGACTGCTCACTTTGAACATTTACATCGATAACGATTATTGAACAGTTTCGTTATCTAGGGATAATAGGATCCGCGCAATAGACTCTGAACACCTCAGATAGTACAATAGTTGATATGGGTAATCATTTGTCTGGAATTTTACGCTTTATCGTTTTCAGAATATAGTGAAAATGGTTATAGTAAACTGCATTTTCTATGAATCCGAGACATCATCCTAAATCCTCAGAGTAATGAACTTCAATAATCAATAACTTTTATTCGCCATCAGAATGGACACAGTATCAGGTATCACGTTTTTGCTAATCACTTTCTGGTTGCCAACATTGATAATAGAGAGCCTGTGTTGAGAACAGCAATGTGGCCTCTTCAGTTGAATCACTTGTCGTGCTCCATCAGACAGATGGCTGTTGTGTATATGGCGTGGAAAGTCTGAAACCAAACACCCTGCAACCAGGAGGGAGCGTTATGGTATGGAGAATATTTTCATTGCATTCACTGGGAAATCTCGTGATTCTGGAAGACACATGTATGCATCTATCCTTGGGGACAATATCCACCCCTACATGTAGTTTGTTAACCAAACACCCTGCAACCAGGAGGGAGCGTCATGGTATGGAGAATATTTTCATTGCATTCACTGAGAAATCTCGTGATTCTGGAAGACACATGTATGCGTCTATCCTTGGGGACAATATCCACCCCTACATGTAGTTTGTTAACCAAACACCCTGCAACCAGGAGGGAGCGTTATGGTATGGAGAATATTTTCATTGCATTCACTGGGAAATCTCGTGATTCTGGAAGACACATGTATGCATCTATCCTTGGGGACAATATCCACCCCTACATGTAGTTTGTTAACCAAACACCCTGCAACCAGGAGGGAGCGTTATGGTATGGAGAATATTTTCATTGCATTCACTGGGAAATCTCGTGATTCTGGAAGACACATGTATGCGTCTATCCTTGGGGACAATATCCACCCCTACATGTAGTTTGTTATTCCTCAGCACGATGGCATCTACTAGCAGGACAATGCAACGTGTCACACAGCTCGCAGTGTGGTTCGAAGAACACCAGGATGAGTTCACTGTACTCCCATGGCAACCAGACTCCCCTGATTGAAATCCAATCTAGAGTCTGTGGGACCATCGCGTTCTGGGCGTATGCACTGTGGATCCTCAAAGAAACGTAGCGCAGCTGGAGTCGACATGGACCCAAATTCCTGTTGGTACCTTCCACAACCTCACTGACTCCCTTCCTGCGTGTCTTGAGCTGCGAAAAATGATTATTGACGCTTCGAGAAAGGATCACATTAATGTGAGTGGACTGAGAACAAAGTCCATGAAAAATTTCAAAAAAGTGGCCAAAAACAACGTATCAGATGATACAGTATGTGTAAGACAAACTTTCATAGTTATTTGCAGTGTTTATAAAGGTTCTACGTATCAACCCTACGTCATGCGGCACACAAGAAATCGATAGCCCAAATCTGCCCATACCCACCCGGCATATGAGGACAGACGGTAAGAACACCTGCTGTGATGCAGTCGCAAGTTTTCGAGGGTATTTGGAAGAAGTGGAACATAAATGCTATCCTCAATGCAATCCCACAAAAGAAAGCCGCAAGCCATCAATCTGGTGAGTATGGTTGCCACTCAAGTAGCGCCAGGTCGATAGGTACGGGGTGTTCAAAAAGTCTCTCCGCAGTGCCGTATGATTGTTAGCCGCGCGTGCCGTATACCGCAGTGAATATACCGAAATGAAACTCAGTGAAATACAAGTTATTAATTTACTAAACATTCATTTTTACTTACAAATTTTCACATTAAATGCTGAAAGCGTCCCCTTGTTGTTGAATACACAATTCAATTCGGCTGATCATGTTGCCAAACACAAGCTGTAACATTTCTTCTGTTACAGAAGCAGTGAAAGTGGATATTGCAGTTTTCAATTCATCGATGGATTTTGGACGGGTTTTATAGACAGCTGCTTACGCTGCACCCCAGAAGAAAAAGTCAGGTGGTGTTAGGTCAGGCGATCGTGGAGGCCAAAGTCCCTGTGAAATTATGCGATCTCCAAAAACATCAGCAAGCAGTGACATTGAAACGCGAGCTGTAGGCGCGGTTGCACCATCTTGTTGAAAATAACCGTTCAGTATTTCACTTACCACAAGTTCTCCTACGAATGGGTACAGAATATCACTGCAGTATCGTTTTGCGTTTATTGTTTCGTTGAAAAATATGGGACCCACAATCCGACGTCTAGAAATTGCAATCCAAACTCCTATTTTCACAGAATGAAGTGATTCCTCATGAATACACAATGGATTTGCAGTACTCTACATACAATAATTTTGCGAGTTCATGTAACCGGATAAATGAAACCACACCTTATCAGTGAAAAACGCTTCATTAAGAATACCCCATCCATTTTGTTGAACGAAATTTTTGTACCATTGACAATAATACAGTCTTTTGCCATGATCAGTACTGTCACTTTGTATGGGAAAAGTTCTAATTTTTTCCTTACAACTGTGTGGGCCGTTCTGACACTAACTTCGATTTCCTGGGCTAGTTTTCTGAGTGACTTGTTAGGACTCGTGGACATTTTATCGGAAATATCGAATAGTTTATTCTCAGACAAAACGCTAGGACGACCACTTCTCGGTAAATCTGTCACTGAACCCGTACTTCGAAATTCGTTAATCAAATCTCGCACAGTACTGCGATGTGGGATTGTTGCCTCCGGGAAAACTGAATTAAATGTTTGACGAACTGAAACTGTATTTACCGCCAGCTTTAAACACTCGTTCGACTAAAAACACACGTTCTTCAATGGTTAGCATTTTAATAGTGACAAAAACGAAACAAACGAACAAAGGAACTAAACTTAAACGTTCACGTCAACACGTAATGACACAAACCAACGATACTACTGACGCTGGCTGAGATAAACGAAACAGTGGAATGTTGGGAGAGTCCACTTGGATGGAAGTAACCCAGGCAGGCGAACAACCATACGGCACGCGCGGCTAACGATCATACGGCACTGCGGAGAGATTTTTTGAACACCCCGTACAACACCGCCTATCCGGCGACGTGGCAACGTTTCGTTACGATGATCTCGTACACAATTCTAAAAATGTGAAGGGTGCCATCTTGTTGAAATTTGAAATGCCAGCTTTCGGTTTCAAGTTGTGGCATCAGCCGCAAATGCAGCACGTCGAGACTGCTGATACCATAGACAGTTCTATCAGCGAAGAAGGGTCTGTAGACCGTTTTGTTGGACGCGGCACAGAAGACGTCAACAGATCCTGGATATGTTCAACAGTTCTATGTGGATTCCTGACGCCCATATGCGCATGTTGTGCCGGTTGACCTTTAGCTAAGATGAGAAGAGCGTTCATAATTGAATATTAATTTGCTTCCAAATTAGTACTTTCCAAGATGTTTTTGCCGAACTGGAGGCGACGCAATTTGTCATCGTGGCTGATGGCTTGCACGAGCTGAGATTTCTATGACTTCACTCTTCAAACTCTCACGAAGTATTTTCCGTGCTGTTGGCTGAGTGTGTTCAGTTTTAGACTTACAAGGGGAGGCCGCCAATTGTGAAATTCAGATTCGATTCATACTGCGCATAATAGAAGCTCATGGCCAGAGGTGTAATGTGGCAAAGCACCAAGATGCACTTCTCAGCCGTTGTCGAGAAAATCGACAGTTAAAATAAACCGTTGCGGTGAAATACTCTCAACGATTAATAATTATCGACAGCGTCGTGGCGCAGCGGTAAGCGCTCGTGTTTGTAATCGGAAAGTCGCCGGATCGAATCTCGCGCCATGCAACTTTTTTTTTATTATTAGTTTTTTGTAATTCAAATACATATATAAATTATCAATGAAATGCTTATGCATTTTGGTGAAGGCGGATCGCTCTCCAATTGTACCGCCTCCATTTTTCCGTTTGTTTAACAGGATGTACCAAAGCTCTCACGTCCGCACTGATTTTCGACGTGTTATAAGTTGCGCTAGGGACCGCATCTACCTTCTTTCGAAGTCAGCAGGCAACTACGCTTTTATGCGGCGGCTCGTTTCGGCCCATTCAACATCTGTCCTTCAAGTGTAACGAGCGAGTAACGGAGCTTATATTTCATACCTGCCACAGCAAATTTGTGTTCGTGGGGTTTCTATTCTAATTCGAACGTTTGACTTACGCTATACGTATTCGTTTCGGAATATCGTTTCTACGTCTTCCGTTAACTGTACGTGGTTAACATTATGAAGACAACTAATAACACTTGTGAAATACAACTTTGTTTGCGGAAAACATAATGATGTTCGAAGTCGCCAGTTTTTCCACAACAAACGACCTTCAACAACTTATTATATGCATAATTGTTGCAACTGATTGCCTGGAATTATATATATACATATCTGTGTGTGTGTGTGTGTGTGTGTGTGTGTGTGTGTGTAGACACATTTGAATAACAAAAAACAAATACTAAAAAAAAAAATTGCATGGCGCGAGATTTGTTCCGGCGACCTTCGAATTACGAACCCGAGCGCTTACCGCTGCGCCACGACGCTGTCGATAATTATTAATCGTTGAGAGTACTTCACCGCAACGGTTTATTTTAACTGTCGATTTTCTCGACAACGGCTGAGAAGTGCATCTTGGTGCTTTGCCACATTACACCTCTGGCCATGAGCTTTTATCATGCGCAGTATGAATGGAATCTGTATTTCACAATTGGCGGCCTCCCCTTGTTAGAAGCACTTCGCAACAACACACTGCTTGTTTTCACACGCCTGGTCGCTCCGGACGCACAAACAACCAGCCTTCTCGACTTTCTTGTACCACTTCACTGAGCTGTTGTAGACTGGTGGTGTTTAGTAAAACTTGCCACGGGAAGATATTTGCGCAGAGGGAAAATTCCGGCACACAAAATGCTTTCTCTGCCTCGTTCGACGCCATTTTCAGCTACTACGACCGGTGACGCCCCTGACGGTGGTTTTCCAAACTAATTTGCCACATCATATAAAAAAAAGGTGAGTTTGTCTTGCCTTTTCTGTTATCATTTGTTGCGTTGTGTTCAGCTATTTACCTGCACTAATTTTTAAAATGTTTCATGGCCTTTATAATTACGTTTTAATTCAACAACCAATAGCATATCAGTAGTTGGAATGGTTATAGAAATCAGGACGTGTAGTACAGGCATACATATGGTAACAATATTTTGTTCAGATCTGTAACCAAGTCTTCAACATCGAGGTTCCTCATTCCACACCACTTCCTTAACAGTTGTCAAAGTCCATAGTAGGTTCAGCTTGTGTGACAGAAGCGCCAGCAAATATTTGTTTGGGTCGTGACGTCTGTGCGGCCAAAGCGCCTCAATGATAACGATATCACTATACAGTTTCGTCAGCACGGCATTAAAATATGCTGCGGAGTTAGTTGAACTTCTTCTTATATTTCCCTTTCTTTCTAGTGCACTCAATTTATTCCTTTTCTTGTAGTTAAGACACATGAAGCTACATTCCTTTTAGTATAGGGAGTACCTTGTCTGTGTACTTGCTGTTTCTGCACTCTTTCAAATTATATTCTGGTATATTTCAAAAGAAATAAATGTAACAATGCATGAAATTCATTTTATCGAAGGTAGTCATATTACAAATGCCGTTAACATGTCTCACATTGCAGTGGAGAACTTGGCTGTAATCTTTTTAAAAATCTTTAAAACTCAAAAAGAACAGACCTCCGCAACTTCCGGTACAGGGAGTAACCCTCATCATTCTGCCAATGACCTTGCCAAAAAGAACGGAACACAGGATGCAATTCCAAGACACCCGCTCTTATGGTGGAAAACCACCCCTAAGCGCATAATAATTAGCAAAGACCTGTTCGATATGTCAGAGGAAAATGACGTTGTGTATAGGGTTTACAATTAGAAGTTATGAAATACTGGCCTCCCATACCTTCGCAGCATGGAGGTGGGGCCCCATGTGCCAACTGGATATTCGGGGCCCATTGAGAAACACGTCGTAAATTACGATTTTGTACCCATTTCTATTCGTCGGATTACCGCGCCATCTGTGGCGAAACGAAGAAAATGCTTCAGATAAAACGTATGTAGAGTTTTCTACAGAATCATAATCTGCAATAAAAAAGGGGGTTCCAAAGACGCAGGGGTCGGGGTGGTGGATCGAGTGTGGCATCGTTGAATGTCCCCCTCCGTGACAAATTAGAATTATAACTTTTTTTGATCTGATGTGTAGTTTTCCTTATATTTCGATGTCTTTAGTTAAAATGAACACCCTGTAGATTTATAAGCTGTACATTTCACTAAATGAAAAAAACTACCGTTTGACTGCACGATTAGCAAGTTACAGGTAGAGTCAGTCAAATCATTCAAATATCAGAAGTATCAGCGTGTAGACATGTATAGTGGAACCATTTTTATAGTTTCAATTTGCAAGAAAAACAGATGGATAGCTACGATTTATTGACAGGATTCCAGGAAAGTACGATAAGTCTACGAAAAAGAGTGCATATAGAAAGCTTCTGGAGCCTGTGCTGCTCAGCTGAACAGTAAAAATATTGGACTGCACTATTGGATGAAGGCGGGCACCAACAAAGCAGGACAACGCCAAAACCTTGTCTGCTTCGAGAAACATAAAACGGAAAATCGGAATAATCTCAACTGACAACTTCCGCAGAAGCCTCTCTGCTTAGTGAACGTCTCAGGTGTGTTTCAAGACGGAAACAACGTACATTATTTCTCCCACAATAATTTTATGCTGAAACCTTTCCTTTGGTCCGTGTCTGCATACAGTAACAACAACATGGGATTGTTGGTCCGCCTAGATGTAAAACACTTTTGTTATTTATTTAATAAATCTTCGAAACTAGTTTCAGCGACGAATATCGCCATTAACAGTGGGTTCTTTGATTCTAAAACATGCAAAAACAGCACACTTACAAAACGTTATAAAGCATTACATAATTTCGTAATACCTTATTTATTATACGTCACAGAATGGTTTTAGGATTGTTGCCGCTGTTCCCGGAATATTTCCTGCGTTTTCTTTGTTGTCGTCTTTCTCGGCATACACCATGTCATGTGAATCTGTACGATTAGCTTGTAGTAAACAAATACGAAAACGTTAACTTAAGTATGTCAGCGATACACAAAAAGATTGCATTAGTGTTATGGATACAGTTTAGTGTGTCCTAGGTTGTTACGTACTTCGTCATGTACTCATGTTCGTAAGACGGCTTGCAACTACTTTAAGACACAGGAAATCATATCTCTCGCACCTTGTTTGTTATCCAGAACATTATGCCATCTTGCTGTTAGCGTGCGTCGCGAGAAATGTATCGCACATTGCGAGAAAGTTATGAAAATAGTACCGGGAGTTCTGCCTACTTCTTTTCCTTATTTATATCTCTGTGTGTGATTGGGGAGTGGTTGTTTTCGTTTATTATGTTTTCCACTTCCACCACAGCCTTTTGTACGTAATAATTTTCTTCTATTGTTAGTTTTAAGTATAAACTGTAGCTGCGTTTCTGGATGTGTAGATCACTTTCAGTATTAGTGTGGTTGTTGTTTTTGTTCATTGGGTGTTCTGCGAAAGTGGAATGTGTTGCCGCTCTTTATAACTGTAGTGTGCTCAGCATACCTGCGAAAGTTACGTTTTTTTCTATGTCTAAAAGTAGCTGCAAGCCGTCCAAATAACGTGAGTACATGACGAACCGCCGGCCGCGGTGGTCTCGCGGTTCTAGGCGCGCAGTCCGGAACCGTGCGACTGCTACGCTCGCAGGTTCGAATCCTGCCTCGGGCATGGATGTGTGTGGTGTCCTTAGGTTAGTTAGGTTTAAGTAGTTCTAAGTTCTAGGGGACTGATGACCTCAGCAGTTGAGTCCCATAGTGCTCAGAGCCATTTGAACCATTTTGAACATGACGAACCTAGTAAACACCAAACCGTATCCACAACAGTATCGCAATCCCAATTTTATAACGCTGACAAAGTTCCCATTTCTGTATTTGTTTACAAATCCCTAACAGCCACTCATACAGTTGTAGATGACACGATGTACGCCGAGGAAAAAAAAAAGCAGAAATTACGCCGCAAACAGTGACAATAATCGTAAAACCATGCTGCGACGTGATGTAATAAGGTATAATGAAATTATTCACAGGAAACAACATTTGGAACCGAACAGTACGGTGCAATTTTTTTATAATGTTTTGTAAGTATGCTACTTCTACATGTTCTAGAATTAAAGAACCCACTGATAAATGGCGACATCTGTCGCTAAAACTAGTTTGAGAATGAATAAAAAACAAAGGCATTTTACACCAATGCGGACATAAAATCTCATATTCTTATTATTTCTCCCGTGGGGACCGCGAGAAGAAAATGCTCTAACTACAGCTCGTAAAAGAGGCGCGTAAGCAATCACTGTTATCATTCTTTATCCGTGAGTAGAAGGTGCAGACGCCCTAATTCACGGAAACATGTTTACCTTCTGTATGCGCACAGTAGTGGTTCGTGGGATGTAGGTGTAGAAAGCGACATGAGAATGGCAACACTGCAGCGGTTGACAAAACACTTGCTGTGGGCACGAGGGCTGTAAATCGCACTTCCGGTGCTCCACATTCCTCGAGTGGAGAACAGAGCGTGTGCCACCTAATTGCCTGCCATTCGGTTCGGCTGCAGATAAGAGACACGGTTTCCTGGAAGCGACCGTCGACGTGCCCCGTCGCCAGAACTGGATCCGCGTGGGCAGTCTTCCAGTCGTACAGTTCCTACGGTCCTGGGCTCCACTACAGCTTGCTTAAGGCCGATTCACACTGCAAGTCAGTGGACCTTCACGTCACCTACAGCTGTATGACGGCGTGCTCACGCTAGAAGGAGGGCCAGTATGAGTGACTTAGAAGTGGATATCCTCGGTGTGCCAAAGCAGCTGATGATGATGGTGATGATGATGATGATGATGATGTCATGTGACTAGGGCCTCCCGTCGGGTAGACCGTTCGCCGGGTGCAGGTCTTTCGATTTGACGCCACTTCGGCGTCTTGCGCGTCGGTGGGGATGAAATGATGATGATTAAGACAACACAACACCCATTCCCTGAACGGAGAAAATCTCGGACAGCCAGGAATCGAACCCGGGCCCTTAGGATTGACATTCTGTCGCGCTGACCACTCAGCTACCGGGGGCTTAAATCATTTAATAAAGGCAACGCCTCCCGTCCTGACTGTGTACCAGTCTGGCTCCTCTCAGAGTATGCTGATACAATAGCTCCATATTTAGCAATCATACATAACCGGCCGCTCGTTGCAAGATCCATACTTAAACAGTAGTGAGTTGCACAAGTTACACCCAAACCCAAGAAAGGGAACAGGAGTAATGGCTCAATTACAGACCCATACCGCTAACGTCGATTTACAGTAGGATTTTGGAACATATACGAGTTCTGTGTTCGAACATTATGAACTACCTCGAAGAAAACGATTTATTGACAAGCAGCCAACACGGATTCAGAAAATATCGTTCTTGTGAAACACAACTAGCTCTTTAATCTCACGAAGTAATGAATACTGTTGACAGGGGATGTCAAACTGATGCCATATTTTTAGATTTCCAGAAGGCCTTTGAACCCTACCTTAAAAGCGACTTCTAATAAAAATTCCGTGCCTGTGGACTACCGTCTCAGTTGTGTGACTGGATTCGTGATTTCCTGTCAGGAAGGTCACAGTTTGTAGTAAATGACAGAAAGGCGGAGAGTAAAACTGAAGTAATATGTAGCCTTTCCCCTGCTGTTCCTGATCTGCATCAACGATTTAGAAGACAATTTGAGTAGCACTCTTACATTGTTTGTAGATGATGCTGTCATCTAACGTCTTATAAAGTCATCAGATAAATCACATCGCAAAACGATTTAGACAAGATACCTGTATGGTGCGGAAAATTCCAATTGACTCTAAATACCAGGTATAGAAGTACGGCCGGCCGATGTGACCGAGCGGTGCTAGGCGCTTCAGTCTGGAACCGCGCGACCGCTACGGTCGCAGGCTCTAATCCTGCCACGGGCATTGATGTGTGTGATATCCTTAGGTTAGTTATGTTTCAGTAGTTCTAAGTTCTATGGGACTAATGACCTCAGATGTTAAGTCGCATAGTCCTCAGAGCCATTTGAACCATTTTTGTAGAAGCACGAAACCGGAATTTGGTTGCAATAATTACACGTCTGTTGTTTGAAGCTGATAAACAATATTTTATTCAAAATAACTTCCATTGCTGTTTATACATTTCTCCCACCTCTCCAGCAGGCTGTGAATGCCATGCCAAATAAACTTCCTCTTTTGAAGCGAACCAGTCAGCAAGCCACTTTCGTACATTTTAATATGAATTGAAGCGTTGTTCGGCGAGACCGTCTCCCTGTGATGCAAATCGATGATAATCGGACGAAGCCAAGTCTGGAGAATAAGACGCATGCCCTAGTACTTCCCAACTGGACGCCTCGGTCGTTTCCCTGGCCCGTTTTGCTTTGCGTAATTGGGCGTTATCATGCAGTAATATGACTTTGTGTTGCCTTTTTCCATATTCCGGTTGTTTTTCACGTAATGCTGTATTTAAATAGATCATTTTCTGTTGTGCAGCGATCGGTGTTAAAGGATTCAACAGGTTTTAGCAGTTCGTAATAGATGACGGCCTTCTGATCTCACCAAACACAGAGCAGTGTCTTCCTACCAAAGCGATTTGGACTTGCAGTGGATGTCAATGGTTTGCCTGGATTCACCCATGATTTAAGACCATTATTCATCACCTGTCACTATTCGACGGAGAAAGGACTTCCTTTTGCATCTGGAGAGCAGTATTCACAAGTGGTCTTTCGATTTGCTTGTTGTCTTTCATTCAGTTCATACGGAACCCATTTTCCCACTTTATGCACCTTTCAACCAAAGAGAAAGGGCTTTGTGCGTCACAATCAATTGTTCTGCGAGTTCCTGTTGAGTTTGAGTATCATCTTCATCTAATAAGGCCTGCAATTCCTTGGCTTCGAATTTTTTCCGTGGTTTCCCGTGCTCATAGCTTCTCATGTCAAAATCACCATTTTTGAATTTTTTGAACCACTTGAAGCACTGTGTTTTCCCAAGAGCATGTTCGCCGAAAGCTTCGACAAGCATTCTGCCCCAGTTTTCTTCAAATGATAACAGAAAACCAGTGCTGTCCGCAAATCGCAGTTCGTAGGCACAAAACTCGACATGTTTACGGTTTTGAAACAGATACCGATTGACAGAATTTGGGTTACTGTGTGTTGACATTCGTCGTCAGCCGTTATAGAAAGCAGATGGCGCTGCAGACGCGGTCTCACGGGCGCTACCCTGACAGCTAGCACCATCTGTGGGGAAATTCCGGTTTCATACTTCTGGTAATGAAAAGTGTGAAGTCATCCATATGAGTACAAAAAGGAATCCGCTAAATTTCGCTTAGACGATAAATCACACAAATCTAAAGGCTGCAAATTCAACTAAATACTTAGGAATTACAATTACGAATAACTTAACCTGGAACGATCACACAGAGAATGTTGTGGGGAAAGTAAACCAAAGACTACGATTTGTTGACAGGATACTGTGAAAATGCAACAGGGCTACTAAGAGATTGCCTACACTGCGCTTCTACGTCCTCACCTGGAGTATTGCTCGTGGTGTAAGATCTGATCAGATAGGAGTGACGGAGGACATCGTAAAAGTTCACAGAAGGGCAGCCCGCTTTGTAGTATCGCGAGAGAGGGGATAAAGCGCCACGGATATCAAACGTGCATTGGAATGGTAATCTTTAAAGCACAGGTGTTTTTCGTTGCGGCAGGATTTTCTCATGAAATTTCAGTCACCTACTCCCTCATTAGAGTGAAAAAATCTTGTTGACATCATCATTATAAAATAAGCGAAATCAGACCTCGCACAGGAAGATTTAATTGTTTGTTTTTCCCGCGCGTTGTTCGAGAGTGGCATGCTAGAGAAATAGCTTCATCGTGGTTCGACGAACCCTCTGCCAGGTACTTAACTGTGAATTGCACAGTAATCTTGTAGATGTAGCTCACCTTATCATCAAGCACTAGAGATTGTGATGGTAGTAGAATCTATCGATCTTGAAAGCCAAATTCACTGAGCATGTTCGTGGCGAAAGTTGTATGGTAAATAGTCCTCACCTACTGAAAGAATAGAAAATATTTCGTGCAAATATTTGAAAAGAACTTTTATTTGCTCGTGAAAATATGCAAGGAAAGTGGGGGAATAGTGTGCTCTTAAAAACTGTTAGTTTGAGACATTTATAATTACTAACTTGAAAATAACAGCTGTAGTTTCTCTACTTTCACCATTCTAAATCAGTTTAAATGTTAGTTGTCCGTAGTGGCACTTGCGAAGACGTGCAAAGTGTTGGCGTTTCTGCGGAGCCCAAGATATTTGAGGTAATTTTTTGCTTACACATTCTTTGGCTTCAGCAATTCACAACCAGTCCGTCACCTTCCACCTTAATCTAGGCCTCAACTGAAGAAGGACATAACAGCCTGAAACTGGTAAAGGCAAAATAAATTAGTATACTCGTATAGACGAGGCTGGTTGTAGTTTTCTCGACTACTATACCGTTGTAACACGTATCGTAGACTACTTCGGTGGTTCACTACTAGAGAAGAAACAAATTCTACATCTACATCCACATCCATACTCCGCAAGCCACCTGAGGGTGTGTGGCGGAAGGTACCTTGAGTACCTCTATCGGTTCTCCCTTCTATTCCAGTCTCGTATTGTTCGTGGAAGGAAGGATTGTCGATGTGCTTCTGTGTGGGCTCTAATCTCTCTGATTTTATCCTCATGATCTCTTCGCGAGATATACGTAGGAGGGAGCAATATACTGCTTGACTCTTCGGTGAAGGTATGTTCTCGAAACTTCAACAAAAGCCCGTACCGAGCTACTGAGCGTCTCTCTTGCAGAGTCTTCCACTGAAGTTTATCTGTCATCTCCGTAACGCTTTCGCGATTACTGAATGATCCTGTAACGAAGCGCGCTGCTCTCCGTTGGATCTTCTCTGTCTTTTCTATCAACCCTATCTGGTACCGATCCCACACCGCTAAGCAGTATTCAAGCAGTGGGCGAACAAGCGTACTGTAACCTACTTCCTTTGTTTTCGGATTGCATTTCCTTAGGATTCTTCCAATGAACCTCAGTCTGGCATCTGCTTTACCGACGATCAACTTTATATGATCATTCCATTTTAAATCACTCCTAATGCGTACTCCCAGATAATTTATGGAATTAACTGCTTCCAGTTGCTGACCTGCTATATTGTAGCTAAGTGATAAGGGATCTATCTTTCTATGTATTTGCAGCACATTACACTTGTCTACATTGAGATTCAATTGCCATTCCCTGCACCATGCGTCAATTCGCTGCAGATCCTCCTGCATTTCAGTACAATTATCCAATGTTACAACCTCTCGATATACCACAGCATCATCCGCAAAAAGCCTCAGTGAACTTCTGAAGTCATCCAATTCCTGGTGTGCCTGAATGTACCTGCGAAAAGACGCTTGCTCTAGCAAGAGACCCAGGTACGGCAAAAATGTCTCTCAGTGGATGTATCACTTCGGTCAAGTGTTCCAGCACTCGATTTCCCGCGCCATGGAATAATTATTATCCGGAGTGGATGAGAGGAGAAGCTTGTACAGTGATCAAAATAATTGTTTTCATAATGCCCAGAGTTAAAAATCGAACGTTGTGATCCAAAAATACGTTATGATATCAATACACTGGTTTGTTTGTAATGTCATTCTAGAGGAGAAATTTCGTGTTTCTACCGTTTGGGGGCAGTATGCACAGTCTATGGCAACCGTGTCATAAACATTACAGTACTCAAGGGACTTGTGTTGCTTCAGCATGATCTGGACAACTACAACGTTCAATCAGAGGCTCCATTGGGGCAGAGATTGCGACAGGCGGACGTCGCAGTGAATGTCGATGTGAGTCAAAGTAATGTCTCTAGAATCTGGAACAAGTTTGTAGCGTTAGAATCAGTCGAGGATCGTCACATTAGTGGCAGCGGAAGAAATGGAACAGGTGTCCAGGACTGATATCTGCGTATAACAGCAATTAGGCACCCTCAATACAATGGGACACGTCTATGGCAAAACATTCAAACAGCAACAGGAGTGCAGGTATCAACAGAAATGATACGAAATAGGCCCTAAGAGCTGTCATTACGTACCAGAAGACCTCTAAATGCTCCTCCTTCAAATTGGGTTCAGAGAAGGGCTCGTGTCGAAAGGGCAAGAAGCCATTCTTTGTGGGCTAGGCAACGCTCTTTTGTATCAGTTTCCACCCTGACAGTAGTGACATTCTTGTATGGAGGCAACGAAGGCAGCGTTTACACTCTAACTGCATCGTAGATCGCCACCGTTATCAAGGCGATTCAGTCATGTTTTGAGGTGGAATGATGTATGGCCACAGAACACCTGTGGGAAGACGACTGGTGTGACGCATCTGAACGACAACCTTGCACACATTGCGGCTGCATTTAGTGAACATATTGGAGCGGGATTGACGCCGATGGACAACAATGCAGGCTCCCATCGTCATAGTCCGCCTACTTAGCTGTGTGGTAACGTGCTTACCTCCCATGCACTGGGCCCGGGTTCGATTCCCGGCCGGGTCGGAGATTTTCTTCGCTCGTGGATTGCGTGTTGTGTTGCCCTCATCATTGGCTGCAAGTCGCCCAATGTGGCGCCGAATGAAATAAGACTTGCACTCGGCGGCCGAACCCGAATGGGACATCCCGGCCAACAATGCCATACGATCATTCCATTACATTTCCCATCGTCACATCTTCCTAATGGAGCTTACAAACAGTAGAGTGGAATAGTCCCCATATTCTCCAGATCTTGACTGCATCGAAAATTCATGGGTCATGCCAAAACGAGAGGTTGGTAACTGCCCTGTTGCACCAGAGACCACGTAGAGGGCGCTTTGGAGGAATGGAGCAATATCCAACAGGCTTACCAGAGCAGTTTGCTAAGGAGTACGCCTAACCCCTTTCAAAAGCGTCTACAATTGGTAAGAGGGCCGACTGATTCATAAACAGTGCGTTATGGAAGATAACGGTGAGAGGAAACTGTAGTGCCTGTTGTCGAATCTTATGTAAGGTTTATTTTATTAATATTTGTTATCTAGTGACTGTATCTGAGAGAACAAATTCAGTTTTGTTTCCTGTTACGTACAATATCTACAATAAAGCAACATTCAAAGTTTATTTTGACCACTGTATTAAATATACATGAAGGGAAACAACCACCACTTAAATTACCTGCCACTTTCTTTTAGCAAATTAGAACGTTGAAATTATTTAAACAGTAATACTTTCATTTTAACATTTCAGCAATTGTAGAATGTTACTTCTTGGATAAGCAGTCATCAGCTTGGGGTGTCTTATCTAGTTGGTGCAACGTGGTTTCAGACAGACCACCCAACTCTCCTACACCACAATTCTTCGTCATTGCCTACTTCTCCGCAGGTGCGACATAACCGATTTGATTCTTTACCACGTCTAGGTAGTGATTTCAATGCACTAGTAAACTGATTATCTTAATCATCGCTATCGTCGCCACAACAAGTCCCGGAGACATCCAGTAACTTCGACTGCACTCGTTTTTCCTCTCTGTATCTGCTTTTACATTTCTTCTTACCTGGTCGCTCAGTAAAGCATCCATGTACAGCTCCTTATTCAGTCTAGTCTGTTATTTCTTTTCATTGTTTAGTCTCTCGTTTCAGCTTCTTCCTGCTCACACTTCACGGAGGTGCGCACCTGCTCTCTTTCAGTGCACCAATATTCTAGTCTACCATTACATACTAACGCGATCAGATTCTGTATGCCAAACTGTCGTATTTACCAAGTAAATCCGCGCAGTTATACAAAGGGCGATCAAAATCTTTCCGTTTGCGGGAAACATTCGATAAATCCCACCGCGCGACTGCTACGGTCGCAGGTTCGAATCCTGCCTCGGGCATGGATGTGTGTGATGTCCTTAGGTTAGTTAGGTTTAAGTAGTTCTAAGTTCTAGGGGACTGATGACCACAGATGTTCAGTCCCATAGTGTTCAGAGCCAGAGCCATAAATCTGACGATAGCGGTTTTTCCTCTCCACTTCTGGTTTTCTTTTTCTTCTTATGTGGTTGCTCAGTAAAGCATCCACGTACAGCTTGTTTATAACCTAGTCTGATACTTCTTTTCATTCCTAGGTCTCTTCCTCGTTTCATCTTCTTCCAGCTCACTCTTCACGGAGGTGCGCACTTGTTCTCTTTCAGCTCGCCACTACTCCTGCCTGCCACAACATGCTAACGCGATTACATTCTGCATATTAAACTGCTATATTAAGGAAGCTAATCTATGCAATGATACGAGGGGCATTCAATAAGAAATGCAGCACACTCTTTTCTTGAAAGCAGTTTGGTTTTATTCTGGATTCCAATACATATTATTATCCCCCCACCCTTTGGCTACAGAGCCCTATTTTTCAACTTAGCTCCGTACACTGCGACGGCCTTACGCCATCTTACTGAGAGGGACTGTATGCGTGCATGGTATCACTCTACTGGTCGACGTCGGAACCAATGTATTGCTGCATCAATAACGGCTGCTTGCCACGGAGTGAATCCTACATTGGGCCAAACAGATGGAAGTCAGAGGCGCGAGACCCGGGCTGTAGGGTGGATGAGGAAAAACAGTCCAGTGAAGTTTTGTGAGCCCCTCTCGGGTCTGCAGACTTGTGTGAGGCCTTACGTTGTCATGCAACGAAGAACTTCGTTTGTACTTTTGTGTCGACTAACACGCTGAAGTCGTTTCTTCAATTTCCTGAGGGTGGCACAATACACATCCGACTTGATCGTTGCATCACGAAAAACGACATCAGAATAGCCCCTTACTTTATCGGCCGAGGTTGCGACTCTGAACTTTTCCTTCGGAGCAGAGATGGTGTGGCGGCACAACATTCATTGCCGTTTCGTTTCTGGTTCGAAGTGATGAATCAGTGTTTCGTCGCCTGTGATGATGTTCGACGAAAAATGATCGCGATCAGCCTCGTAACGCTCAAGTAATTCCAAGCAGATGGTTCTTCTTTGCTCTTTGTGGTCTCCTGTTAGACAGCGACAAGCCCCTCGGGCACAGACCTTTGACTACCCCAACTGGCGGACGAGTGTGTGTGCACCACCAACAGAGGCGTCCGGTTGTACACCAAGGCGTCACAGTCATCCGCCGATCACATCGAATAAAAGTGTTCGCAGGAGTAACAGCTGTGTGCGGCCGACCGGCACGCTGGGGATCGGACCGGTCTGCGCGATCTTGTTGCGAAGACGACGGACACCTCACACAACGACTCAGCGTGCTTTTTTTCACTACCAGGTCTGCGCAGACGTTCTACACCGAAGCGCCAAAGAAACTGGTACAGGCATCCGTATTCAATTACAGAGATATGTAACAGACAGAATACGGCGCTGCGGTCGACAATGCCTATACAGGGTGTTACAAAAAGGTACGGCCAAACTTTCAGGAAACATTTTTCACACACAAATAAAGAAAAGATGTTACGTGGACATGTGTCCGAAAACGCTTAATTTCCATGTTAGAGCTCATTTTAGTTTCGTCAGTATGTACTGTACTTCCTCGATTCACCGCCTGTTGGCCCAATTGAAGGAAGGTAATGTTGACTTCGGTGCTTGTGTTGACATGCGACTCATTGCTCTACAGTACTAGCATCAAGCACATCAGTACGTAGCATCAACAGGTTAGTGTTCATCACGAACGTGGCTTTGCAGTCAGTGCAATGTTTACAAATGCGGAGTTGGCAGATGCCCATTTGATGTATGGATTAGCACGGGGCAATAGCCGTGGTGCGGTACGTTTGTATCGAGACCGATTTCCAGAACGAAGGTGTCCCGACAGGAAGACGTTCGAAGCAATTGATCGGCGTCTTAGGGAGCACGGAACATTCCAGGCTATGACTCGTGACTGGAGAAGACCTAGAACGAGGAGGACACCTGCAATGGACGAGGCAATTCTTCGTGCAGTTGACGATAACCCTAATGTCAGCGTCAGAGAAGTTGCTGCTGTACAAGGTAACGTTGACCACGTCACTGTATCGAGAGTGCTACGGGAGAACCGGTTGTTTCCGTACCATGTACAGCGTTTGCAGGCACTATCAGCAGCTGATTGGCCTCCACGGGTACACTTCTGCGAATGGTTCATCCAGCAATGTGTCAATCCTCATTTCAGTTATCAAATTGTAAATTTTCACAATCAACATGTGTGGGCTGACGAGAATCCGCACGCAATTCTGCAATCACCTTATCAACACAGACTTTCTGTGAACGTTTTGGCAGGCATTGTTGGTGATGTCTTGATTGGGCCCCATGTTCTTCCACCTACGCTCAATGGAGCACGTTATCATGATTTCATACGGGATACTCTACCTGTGCTGCTAGAACATGTGCCTTTACAAGTACGACACAACATGTGGTTCATGCACGATGGAGCTCCTGCACATTTCAGTCGAAGTGTTCGTACGCTTCTCAACAACAGATTCGGTGACCGATGGATTGGTAGAGGCGGACCAATTCCGTGGCCTCCACGTTCTCCTGACCTCAACCCTCTTGACTTTCATTTATGGGGGCATTTGAAAGCTCTTGTCTACGCAACCCCGGTACCAAATGTAGAGACTCTTCGTGCTGGCGCTGCCGTCTGGAACCGCGAGACCGCTCCGGTCGCAGGTTCGAATCCTGCCTCGGGCATGGATGTTTGTGATGTCCTTAGGTTAGTTAGGTTTAACTAGTTCTAAGTTCTAGGGGACTAATGACCTCAGCAGTTGAATCCCATAGTGCTCAGAGCCATTTGAACCATTTTTCTTCGTGCTGGTATTGTGGACGGCTGTGATACAATACACCATTCGCCAGGGCTGCATCAGCGCATCAGGGATTCCATGCGACGGAGGGTGGATGCATGTATCCTCGCTAACGGAGGACATTTTGAACATTTCCTGTAACAAAGTGTTTGAAGTCACGCTGGTATGTTCTGTTGCTGTGTGTTTCCATTCCATGATTAATGTGATTTGAAGAGAAGTAATAAAATGAGCTCTAACATGGAAAGTAAGCGTTTCCGGACACATGTCCACATAACATATTTTCTTTCTTTGTATGTGACGAATGTTTCCTGAAAGTTTGGCCGTACCTTTTTGTAACACCCTGTATAAGACGGCAAGTGCCTGGCACAATTATTTGATCGGCTACTGCTGCTACAGTGGCTTGTTATCAAGATTTAAGTGAGGTTGAACGTTGTAGTCGGCTCACGAGCGGTGAAACACAGCATCTCTGAAGTAGCGATGAAGTGGGGATATTCCCTATTGCACGAGTGTACCGCGAATATCAGGAATCCGGTAGAACATCAAATCTCCAATGTCGCTGCGGCCGGAGAAAGAACTGCAAGAACTGGACCAACGACGACAGAAGAGAATCGTTCAATGTCAAAGAAGTGTAACCTTTCCGCAAACTGCTGCATATCTCAATGCTGGGCAATCAACAAGTGTCAGCGTGCGAACCATTCAGCGAAACATCATCGGTCTTTCGAAGCCGAAAGCCCACTCGTGTACCCTTGATGACTGCACGACACAAAGCTTTACGCCTCGCCTAGGCCCGCCAACATCGACATTGGACTGTTTATGACTGGAAACATGTTGCCTGGTCGGACGAATCTCGTTTTAATTTGTATCAATCGGATGGACGTGTACGGGTATGGAGACAACCTCATAAATACATGGACCCTGCATGTCGGCTGTGGACTGTTCAAGCTGGTGGAGGCTCTGTAATGGTGTGTGACGTGTGCAGCTGGAGTGATATGGGATCCCTGATACGTCTAGATACGACTCTGACAGATGACATGTACCTAAGCGTCCTACCTGCATCCATTCATGTCCATTGTGAATTCCGACGGACTTGGGCAATTACAGCAGGACAATCCGACACCCCACACGTCCAGAAGTTTTACAGAGTTGCTCCAGAAACACTCTTCTGAGTTTGAACACTACCGCTGGCGTCCAACACCCCAGACACGATCTTTATCGAGTATTTGTTGGGTGCCTTGCAACGTGCTATTCAGAAGACATCTCCACCCCCTCGTACTCTTACGGATTTATGGACAGCCATGCAGGATTCATGGTGTCAATTCCCTCCAGCACTGCTTCGACATTAGTCGCGTCCGTGCCACGTCGTGTTACGCCACGTCTGCATGCTCGTGGGGGCCCTACACGATATCAGGCAAGTGTATTAATACAAACGCCTATGAATAACTGCGATACTTTATTTTTCCGCCAAAAGAAACTCAGTGACACCTCTTTGCTTACAGAGAAAAGTGGCGCAGTGGTTAGCACACTGGACTCGTATTCGGAAAGAGCTAGTGCTCCGTCTTTACAGACCTCGTTCTCGACGGGAGGTTATACACCAGTTTCCACCTCCTCTGGTCTTTCCTAGGATAGCACCTCCTTTACAGGCGTCATTCTGAAGGCTATGTATAGCGCCGCCACGTATCGGAACTTCGTGAAACTATAGGACCTAAAGCGGGAATGTTCCACGATATCCCACAACAACTTCCGCATTTTTGAACCCAAATTTTTGCATTACTTATTGAACGCTCCTGTATGAGGGGGCCAAAAAGTTTCTGCTTACGGGTATTGCTTCAGCTTATAAACATCCCAGCGTGACTACGATGCGGGTATATAAGCAACGATAAGTAGGCAAGGGATCGAACGAAAACTTTTTAGTCTCGTCTTATACAATGAGTTACAGGTTTCAGTAACATATTCAGATGAAAGTAAATCAATAATAACCGTTAACTTACTTTATTGTTTTGAAAATAACAAGGAGCTGGCATGTTTTATTTGCCTGACACTCACACATTTCACAGCTCTAATGGCGCCTGCCTTGGTGTCCCTGTTTGCTACTCGCTTGGATTAGGGTGGCAGTAGTCGGAAGTCGTCATGTTTACCACCAACTTCAAATATTGAATGTGGACGATTACCCGCTGCGTACAATTACCTAACTTCCCCTCGCAATGGTTAGATGGCAGTACATATCGCCCTTTTATTTATCCTTTGCGTCTGCATTTCTTCGGAATCGCCAAATAACGTAAAGACATTTTACTTTTCACTGTGATTGGAGATAAATGTCTCACTGTGAAAAAATTTTCGTGGAAAAAACGATTTTTTGGTTGACTATTTACGTCCTTCTTTATCTGTCAGGTTATTATGAAACCTGAATAATATTTCGCTCTCAGATATTAAGTCTCTTTCACGTAGGAAAACTCTTACGAAAAGTACTAAGTCCTCATGCAACATTCACAGTACGTAATGAAAATAAAGCAAGTGATAAAAGAAGATTAAAAAGACACAGTAGCACAAAGTTGCGAAAAATACAAGAAGTAAAACAGAGATTGAGGAGGTACAAAATGTAAATTCTACTGCTATAACATGGGCATAAGTGGCAAATACACGTTAATTCAAGTGTTAGCAGACGGGCGCCCCTGATTCATAAGCATCAAAACCTTCCACTAGATGACTCATTGTCAGCGTTTCGTTTCGTCGATGGTCGGTGTGAATGTCGACATCTGAAATATATAGTGGAATGTTCTGGCCGTGATGTCTCGTGACATGGTGTCCAGTGTAAATACCTCTATATCACATCTCCTCTCTGAACGGCATTGTTTGTCACTAATGATTCGTTACTCCTGTGCTCCTGTGGGCAGTGTGAAGAGGGGGAGGGATGATACCAGTTTTTATTGAAAGTAAAAATCACTTAAACAACAATAGTGTTTTATGCTTTATTATTACTTACGGGCTATGATGCAAGTGTTTAAACACTGAAGCAAATAATATTTCTTGTTCCAGATAAACTTCATATTCCTTGCCTCTCTCAGTAAATGTCATCGGAATTTTCCACCAACGTTTTAATTTACCCTCTCACCAGCTTTCTCTCCGTCGTCTCTTTCCTAAACACCCATTGCTACAGCATCCCACAATATATATCTACCAACACATAAATTATAGTAACAACTATATTTTGTAATTTTTTCTTCTACATCACTTAATGTTGTTACTACTTCATATCGAATATGAGGCTCATTATATTAGATACATCATGGTGAATATGGTAATAAAATAAGAAGAGTTGGTGATTAGACACAGGAGAGAGTGTGGTGTCACAGCCAGACACCACACTTGCTAGGTGGTAGCTTAAATCGGCCGCGGTCCATTTAGTACATGTCGGACCCGCGTGGCGCCACTGTGTGATCGCAGAGCCAGCGCCACCACAAGGCAGGTCTCGAGATACGATATAGCACTCGCCCCAGTTGTACGGACGACGTTGGTAGCGACAATACGGACGAAGCCTTCCTCTCATTTGCCGAGAGACAGTTAGAATAGCCTTCTGCTAAGTCCATGGCTACGACCTAGCAAGGCGCCAATTGTAACAGTGCTTGTATCTTACGAGGCTCATTTGTATAGTCAAGAGAGATGTATCACAAGGAGTAATTAAAAGTTAAGTATATTCCAAAGCTACGTACACTCCTGGAAATGGAAAAAAGAACACATTGACACCGGTGTGTCAGACCCACCATACTTGCTCCGGACACTGCGAGAGGGCTGTACAAGCAATGATCACACGCACAGCACAGCGGACACACCAGGAACCGCGGTGTTGGCCGTCGAATGGCGCTAGCTGCGCAGCATTTGTGCACCGCCGCCGTCAGTGTCAGCCAGTTTGCCGTGGCATACGGAGCTCCATCGCAGTCTTTGACACTGGTAGCATGCCACGACAGCGTGGACGTGAACCGTATGTGCAGTTGACGGACTTTGAGCGAGGGCGTATAGTGGGCATGCGGGAGGCCGGGTGGACGTACCGCCGCTCAACACGTGGGGCGTGAGGTCTCCACAGTACATCGATGTTGTCGCCAGTGGTCGGCGGAAGGTGCACGTGCCCGTCGACCTGGGACCGGACCGCAGCGACGCACGGATGCACGCCAAGACCGTAGGATCCTACGCAGTGCCGTAGGGGACCGCACCGCCACTTCCCAGCAAATTAGGGACACTGTTGCTCCTGGGGTATCGGCGAGGACCATTCGCAACCGTCTCCATGAAGCTGGGCTACGGTCCCGCACACCGTTAGACCGTCTTCCGCTCACGCCCCAACATCGTGCAGCCCGCCTCCAGTGGTGTCGCGACAGGCGTGAATGGAGGGACGAATGGAGACGTGTCGTCTTCAGCGATGAGAGTCGCTTCTGCCTTGGTGCCAATGATGGTCGTATGCGTGTTTGGCGCCGTGCAGGTGAGCGCCACAATCAGGACTGCATACGACCGAGGCACACAGGGCCAACACCCGGCATCATGGTGTGGGGAGCGATCTCCTACACTGGCCGTACACCACTGGTGATCGTCGAGGGGACACTGAATAGTGCACGGTACATCCAAACCGTCTTCGAACCCATCGTTCTACCATTCCTAGACCGGCAAGGGAACTTGCTGTTCCAACAGGACAATGCACGTCCGCATGTATCCCGTGCCACCCAACGTGCTCTAGAAGGTGTAAGTCAACTACCCTGGCCAGCAAGATCTCCGGATCTGTCCCCCATTGGGCATGTTTGGGACTGGATGAAGCGTCGTCTCACGCGGTCTGCACGTCCAGCACGAACGCTGGTCCAACTGAGGCGCCAGGTGAAAATGGCATGGCAAGCCGTTCCACAGGACTACATCCAGCATCCCTACGATCGTCTCCATGGGAGAATAGCAGCCTGCATTGCTGCGAAAGGTGGATATACACTGTACTAGTGCCGACATTGTGCATGCTCTGTTGCCTGTGTCTATGTGCCTGTGGTTCTGTCAGTGTGATCATGTGATGTATCTGCCCCCAGGAATGTGTCAATAAAGTTTCCCCTTCCTGGGACAATGAATTCACGGTGTTCTTATTTCAATTTCCAGGAGTGTATTTTCTTGATAGCAGTCATAACGTATCCTGTTCCAGACTTGACGCCAGTCGGCGTGTGTGTACGCGTGCCTTTCGGCTCCCTTCTCAGTGTGGCGTAGCTAGCTTGTTACGCCACAACAGAGAGCTTCTTGGCCATAACATCGGTACAATAAATAAATCAACACGATTTGGGAAGAGATCTTCTATTGAAAACCTCGAGGGAACAGATAATATTTACACATTTTGCTAGCAATACACATATGCAAGGAACACAGTTTGTGCGTGTACAGAAAAATGTAACATGTAGAATATATTTGTGATACACTGCAGTCAACGGGTAAAACATCTAACAGATCACAACAGCGTTGTTTTACTTAACAATACAAACAAAGCAGCTCAGAAACCTGCAAGAAGGCTAATATCGTAGTTCTGGCAGTCTATGCCATTAGACAAGAAAACAACCTAAGAAGTTTTCCGTAAGTCTGACAAGAATACATTTTTAGATACGATGTTTAGTGTAGGTCTTCTTCCACGCGATACCACAACATGTTCACGGGCTAATTGTGGAAAAGGCTAACATATTCAAGTGGTTTATGTACTGGGGTCCGAAATGCCTCAGGAAACTTGGAGCTTGGATGGTAGAGTGCTCTATTGATATTAAGATTAGACGACCCTTATTTACTGAATGCCTCTGTCGAACTAAGACAAGTGAAATAACTCATTATTAATAATCTCAAGCTTCTGTTTATATGAAATGATAATTAAATGGACACCCTAGCTGCAAACAGGCGTTGATGTACTTCATTGGGGACATGTTGAAAATGTGTGCCCCGACCGGGACTCGAACCAGGGATCTCCTGCTTACATGGCAGACGCTCTATCCATCTTTTTTTTTTCATCTATGGTCATCAGTCCCCTAGAACTTAGAACTACTTTTTTTTACCATTTTTTTTAACTGAGAAAATAAAATAAAAATAAAAACGCGGTTCCTCCGCTTTATGGTCCAACAACGCGACCACTTTTTTTTGTGGGGGGGGAACAGGAAGGCAGGGTAAACAAACAATCTTTATTCGTACAGTTGTGCTGTCCTAGGGATAAGAAAAGTATCGAGACAGCAAAAACAATTTGGAAACCATAAAATCAACGCAAAGGGCGCCCTCTTTTTTTTCTTTTTTTTTTTGTAACAGGAATAAAATAAATGACAATCCTAGTCACGGGCGGGAGTGAAAATGAAGTTATCATCTGCATCACAATCCCTGCAGCACGCGGTGTCGCATCATAAACCTGGCAGAAAGCCATATAATCTTGACCATTTCTGCCAGTGCGGGCGGTATTTATTTCTCCTGCGTCGACCATTCGAAGGGCCATTATCTGAGGCGGTTTCGGTGTTTACCATCGTTGTGTGTGTGTGTGTGGTTTTTTTTTCACGTTAACATAATGCAGACATAACTGGCGCCAACAGGTAGGGGACAGTTTTCTTCTCAGTGTGCCATATGCCAATATAATTGAACCGCGCAGTACTGTCTCTAGTCGTTCTGCTGCAGGAGTCTTCCCAGTTCTGGGACACCCCAGCTGTCGGGCGGATTGTGAAAAACACTTCCTAAAAAATTGGAAAAGTAAGTCCTGTATTTCGTATGACTCCGTATGAGCTCGTGTTGTTCTTGTAAATACATCCAATAATCCATCACGGACTTAATATCGTACGAATACAAATATTTCGTCGCATGTCCAGCGATCCAATTGACCGCATACGTCTTTTGTTTCGGAAAAAAGGTCTTATCCGGTAGAAAAAGTACATCCGATGTGATTTCTGTATAGTTAGTGCGCCGAAGGAAGGCCAGTATTCGACGCGTCAGCATCCAGACGTCCCTCGCTGCGCCACACACTAAACCATGTTCTTCCGTGGCTAACAGTCCACAGTTTGTGCAAAGAGGAGAATCGACCATATGAATTGTATGTAATCGACTCCTGGTCACAAGTTTACGGTTTATAAGAATATACCACATCGATCTCGCTGCTGTTGACAGTAATGGAGTATGCACTGCACACCAAATGTGGTTCCACGTTCTCGACGGGTATTTGAATTCCATTATGTTGCGGCCATGGTGATCCATCAAGCATCTATAGATCTCCCGAGTCGTGGGTATTCTCGTCGAAGGTACTTTCAGGCGAACATAACTGTAATCAACAAGAAATGAGACAATGTGTGCAAGAGAAGGCGAAATATTGCCCACCGCAATAGGGGGTTCGTACGAAGGCGGAACAAGTACTTCTATCAGAGCTGACGTTATGGTATGCTTTCTTTGTTCAAAATGGTTCAAATGGCTCTGAGCACTATGCGACTTAACTGCTGAGGTCATCAGTCGCCTAGAACTTAGAACTAATTAAACCTAACTAACCTAAGGACATCACACACATCCATGCCCGAGGCAGGATTCGAACCTGCGACAGTAGCGGTCACGCAGTTCCAAACTGAAGCGCTAGAACCGCAAGGCCACACCGGCCGGCGCTTTCTTTGTTGCCAATTTCGTATCATCGCTCGCATGTAAAGCGCAAGAGCTTTGTTTCGCACGTTTGTGAGGTTGAGGCCACCGTTCCGGAACTGTAGCGTTAACGTATCATATTTGATCTTAAATAACATCCCAGTACTAACATAGTAACCACAGACAGCCATGAGGCGGTCGGCGATACCCTTCGGTATTGGTAGGATCTGCGCTAAATGGGGCAGTCGTGACGCTATGTGAACGTTGGTGTATGCCACACGTTGGATCATGTCAAAGGCTCTCAGTGAGTTGTTGCGTATCGTCAGACGAACATTCTGCAGAAGCCGCCGAGAACTCGCCGCCGCTGACCGCCGTAGTGAACGGGTAAATGTAATCCCCAGACATCTCAGCGACTCCACCGTCTGAAACGGTCCCGGTACGTCTTCCAGACCCCGTCCAATGTGCATAATTTTGGATTTCGTCATGTTAACGATACTGCCTGCCGCCGTCCCGTAAGAGTCAAGATGTTCAATAGCCTGACGCACTTCATGTCCTGATCTGACAAGAAGGATCAGGTCGTCCGCATATGCGCGACAAACGAAAGAGTTCTCATTAAGCGCTATCCCAGTAAGTGAGCGCCTCATAACACACATCAGCGACACAAGCGCTATCGCAAACAGCATCATGGAGAGTGGGCACCCTTGTCGGACTGAGCTGTTAATAGTGATCGAGCCCGCTTCCCGACCGTTTACAATCACCTTCGATGTAGCCCCTCGTATTAGCCTCATAACGATGGAGATGAAAACAGGAGGAATCACCATTCGGCTCATGACTGACACCAAGAAGTCATGGTTTATCCTGTCGAACGCACGATCGAAGTCCACAGATATCATCGCTGCTCGCATTTTACACGTTTCCGCAAGGGCGATAACGTCACGGTATTCACTTAACGCCGAGGAGATGTTGCTTCGCACCCCTAGGCAACCCTGGTCAGAGGATATTGTCCTGGATATCGCCAGCTTGAGACGAGACGCTAGTAGTCGTGCAAAGATTTTATAGTCGGTGTTTAGCATAGTGAGAGGCCGATATTGATTAACACTGCGACTCGCCGCCATCTTCGGGATGGGAAGAAGAAAGCCGATCACAAAATCCGACGGTAGGAGCATGTCCGGACGCATCGCCTCATTGTACATCGACACCAACTGTGGCATCATCATGTCCACGAATTCTCGATAAAACTCTAGCGTGATCCCATCTGGTCCTGGTGATTTATGGGCCGCTCCTTTTGTGAGTGCCACCTTTATATCGTCTTCTGTGAGGGGCTCCATAAGCGCTGCCTTATCCGTCTCTGCCAGTGTCGTTTGCAGATGTTGCAGTATCTCTTCCCCCACCAGACGGTCCGTCGGTGTACCGGCATAGAGGTGGCGGAAATGCTCTAAAAATTCGTTTGCAATGTCCTGTTGTGTTGTCAGTTGACGGCCATCTAAACCGTGGAGCACTGTTACCAATGCCCGGCGGTAACGTTTAGGGTTCCCGCGACACATGGTGCATCGAGGTACGTTCCCCAGTGATGGTGTCAAGACATCTTGCCCGTATTGGGATGCCACCCAGTCGTCGTCGCGTGATCGATAGGATTTGTGCCTTGACACGATGAACTTCCGCATGATGTTCTGCAGACGGCACCTGGAAGGACAGCTCACGAAGCATGGTGTAATAATAATCAAGAGTGTCTCTTTGCCATCTCGCCTTATCCCGACCATACTGTATGAGAGCTCTTCTTATTGCCGGCTTAGTACACTCGAGCCACCATTGAAGCACGGAGGTATATGTTGGTAGACGGCGTTGACATGTGGCCCATACCTCCTCGACTCTCTGACGACATTCGGGGTCCGCCAAAAGTGACGAATTGAGCTTCCATGTCCCGCGGTTTCTCCACACACTTTGCCTATGGAGTGATATGGTACAAATGTAAGCCAGATGATCAGTAAATGCCGCAGGCCATCGTTCCGCGTCGACCACCTTATCCTGTAGGCCAACCGAAACATATATTCGATCGAGTCTGCTCGCCGAGTGACTGGTATAAAAAGTATATCCCTCACGGTTCCTATGAATCATGTCCCAGGTGTCGCTTAACTCCAGATCCCGGCATAGCACATGCAATTCACGACAGGTATTGTAATGTGGAGTCTGGTCTTTTTGCGCTAAAACACAATTGAAGTCACCACCTAGAATGAAATGATCGAATCTGCCGGTAAATAAGGGCACAATCTCTTCCGAATAATATCTAGCACGCGCCCGTCTGTTGTCTGTGCCGGAAGGGGCATAAACATTGAGAATGCGAATTCCATTAACAGTTATCGCCAGTCCTCGTGTCGAAGGTAGATAAGCCAGGTCTCGAACCGGAGTCCCGTCCCGGACCAATATCGCCGTTCCACTGTCGTTGTTCGAGTGCGGCGAGGTGTAGGAGATGTATCCATGGACTTCCTGGAACTCAGGAATGTAAATTTCCTGCACCATCAGTATATCCACATCCGACGCGTATATCATGTCCCTAAACAACTGCTGTTTCACGGGCGATCTAATGGTATTTACGTTCACTGTACCTATTGTGTATGCCTGGGGTCGAGTAGCTGTCATCTCCACACGATGTTAAAATGACAAAGTTTCACCGTATTGATAGTCCCTTTGCACATCCGCAGAGGGTCGCCCGACGGACGTGTCCCTGCGGCATTAGGTTTCTTGAGATGCGGACGGATGCGAGTACCCACCAGTAGAATGGTCCGCATCGGTGATTTCGTCGTCCTGCTCATACCAGCTGATATTATTGGGGTGCTCCAAATTTTCCTGTGCGGCATTGATGTGTGACATCTGTTGTTCTTTCGCAACATTAGACTCCACCGCAGAAGGGGTAGCAGGCCCCTGAGCGGATGCGTCTTCTGAGCGACATGACATCTTTTCACTGTCCGAATTCATATGGTCTGCGACATCCGAAGCTTGTGATTCCAAGTCAGACAGTTCCATAGTGTTAGACTCATCTGGGCTCCCAAGAAGAGAAGGGAGCGTCTCCGCAGAGTTTAGTCGGCGCTTCTTGCGGTGCTTTGGCGAGCGTTGTTTGCGGGCCCTAACCTCGGCCTCTGGTGTTGGCGAATCTTGCATCACCTGCGCTCTCGCCGCCGCCACAACGCCCTGGGGCTTCCATGCCTGTTGTGATGCTGTCATCCTCTTGCTGCACCACCTGTAATGTCTGGGATTGGGGGTTGGTCGGAGCCATTCCTTCTTCAGTGGGGTCCGAAGGCGCCTCAATCAACTGCGGCGTCGGTTCGATAGTGCGCTCCGACCTCGGCGTCACCTCCCCGCGAAGCGCCGCCACGTAAGTCATCGGCAGTGACGTTGGTATAGTCGGATTTTGGAGGTCTCCGCTGGGGAGTTGCACGAGTCTCCTCTGCATACACGCAGATCGAAGATGTCCTTCACCACCACACCCGGAGCATGTCCGGGGCTGTCCATCATAGATGACAATAGCTCGACAGCCGCCGATGTTGATGTACGATGGCACATGTTTCGTAAGCGCAATTCGCACCTGTCGGACACCATTGAACACTGGATACTTGCTAAAACTTGCCCAACGTTCGGCCGTATGACTGATAACTCTGCCACATGGCTGGAGCGATTCAGTGACCAAGGATTCTGGTAACTCGAAAGGCAGCTCAAAGACTCGAATCGTACGCACGCCCAGGCCCGAATGAGCGACTAATACTTCGCCAATATGACCATCGGAGTCTCGGAACTGGAATCCTCGTTTGGCAGCTTCAGTTATCCTATCGCATGCTGGGTCGTCAATCATCTTTACGTAAAGAGTGTTGCTCACGATCGATAAATGAATTCCAATAACCTCCGTGCAATTAAGTTGCACTTCGTCCCTCAAGAAACGTTCGATTTCGAATGCCTTCGGTCGTGCATACTCGTTACAGAACGTGAACTGTATCGTGGTTTTTCGGAAATTGTGTGCCATTGCGTTCGATGCAAACAGTAACACACGCGAGTGACGACGGTGTAAACACCGCTTCTTCCGCGAAACGTTCGCAGCCGGGACGTAAACAAGTCCGAGCTGCTCCGCGGCTAAAGGCGGACTGTCTGAGCTACCGAGGACACAGAGGATAGTGCGCCTGCAGGTACTTATCCCTTGCACGCTCCCCGTGAGACCTACATTCCCAACATGTCCACACCATTACATTCGTAGCGCGCCTAACAGATGTTTGCCTATCATATTCATTTCTCCCGAGTCCCGGTCGGGGCACACATTTTCAACGTGTCCCCAATGAAGTACATCAACGCCTGTTTGCAGCTAGGGTGTCCATTTAATTATCATTTCATTTCTAGCAAAGCTGCATGGTCGTCTACGGTAACTGTTCTTTCAGGAACAGATACTACCGTCATATATAATTCTGTTTATATGTTTAAGCAGGTAGCATCGTATATAAATGTATTCAAACAGTGCAAGGCAAAATGATGCTCTAATTAATAAAGTAAGTATTAGTATAAATGGCAACAAATTGTTATCAAAGTGGTTTTTAGAAGAAAGGAAAATATAAACGTTTATCCAGAACATTACAAATGTAAAATTTGTACACTAGATTTTGCGCAGGGCACATCAAGACTACCACTTTCGACCAAACCTCTTTGTAGCATTTCTCAGTCAATCAGAGCAGTAGATGTAGGCAGGAAACGGCAGGGCACACTCATTATGCTCTACGGAACCTAGCAAGAAGGTGGCTGACGAGCTGGCGTCCGAAGAACACGACGCCCGGCACATAATTTCCTAATTTTCGCAGGCTGTTCGTCCAATCCAGCGCTGTAGAAATCGGTGGTTGATGTGGTCCAGAATGAAAAAAAAAAAAAAGACATAAGGAAGGTCTACAAAACCATCTTGATATTGTCAATAGTCCTTCAACTTGACTGCTGGCAACTGTTTCAGTAACTCGTGCATTAAGATCAATCCGTACCTTTCTGTACTCATGTTATCCTCTACAACCACCTCTCCCCACTGGCAATTATCTAGCCTAGATACTTTGTTACATATCCCTCCGCTCCTACGCCCGCACATTTCGCCCCCCCCCCCCCCCCCCCGCCCAACCCCTCCTGAACAACTCACATGTGTGAATCGTCACGGATGAAGAAAAGAACCCATTTAATACAGCCCGTTTGGAAAATACAGGATGCCGTAGTTACATTAATTCCATGTTTTTCTCCGTCAAATAATTAATGGTTAGACACATTTTGTGACATCAGGAATTGTCATGATGAAGAATGATATGGCTAACTAATTGCTGCACGATTACACATTCTGTATTAACTGTTCTTCAAGCCTTTAAAACAATTCCCGCGACTTACACGGTGTAAGCGAAGAAACAAGAATTAACTGACGATTCCGTTATTTGGTGGTTGAAAATTTTATACATTATGAATGAAAAAGCACACGTCGTTTGTGTAATATTCTACAATATTCATTTTTTTACACACTGATTTTCGGCTATTACGCCATCGTCAGGTACAAAGGTAAATATACGTGGCTGTGCCACCAAAATTTACTGTTCATTGCTCAGCTTAATTTCCTCCCAGAATAGTTATTATTGTGACTTGTCATGCAATTCATTTTTTAGTGTGTCATATATTTTATCTTAGCTAAATAGTTTTACATCGCATTTTGCTTCAATAATTCCTCTCAGTTTAGTCGTAAGGCAAACATTAACAATTTCCGTCTTTGAAAACCAAATGAGAAACTCTGTGGATGCACTGAGTTTGAAATCTTTGATCCCACAAAAATCCCACAGCCACACATACAGGGTTCGGGTTCGGTAAAAAGATCAAACAAGCAAAGTAAAATACAGATAAAATACTTTTACTTGTGAATTACAAATACCATGTCATTTTACATTAGTTGGTTTTAAAAATTATGTCCGATAGATGGTGTTTTGACACAGTGACGAAGCCTTTCCCGAAAATTATCCATAGTTGTTCGTGTCATTTCCGGTGGAATGGCAGCCACTTCCTGGGTGATTCCCTCCTCACGTGCTTGTCGTTTTATGAAGGGAGAAGGCGTACAGGAACTCTCTCAAAACGCCGAGAAGTGTGAGTTGTAGCTCCGTATTGTCGGAACCCCTGAGGGTTTCTACTACCCAGTAGCGGAAAGTTTGGTTATTACATTATGTGACAAGAGGAAATGGGCCTCAATATAGGAAATCAAAACAGCGCAGAGGGAAAGTTATGAAGAATTTTCCCACACACAGCTCTAGAATTTCAAAATCTCTCTCACTTAATTCACGAGTAATTGTCATTTTGTAGTTGTGTATGTAAAGATGTCTGTGCAGATATCTCAGCCGATCGCAGTGAAGCCGCATCATTAAGTGCTGGACGCTTTGGAGATTTGTGGACGGACGCTCCCACTTGCGCCATGCTTTCCAGAGTTTTACACTCCGAGGTCGGCCAGTAGATTTTCTTTTCACGGCAAACCGTGATGCTTAAAGTTTGATACCCAAGCTGTAATAGTTTTTCTATCAGGAACAGAATCATGTCGACCAAGTTCGAACAGAATGTGGAATACTCGCTGAGCAGTTATCACAGAAGCGCCATTACGAGTATAGGCCTACTCCTCCGCAACCAACGTACGATGCTTACCTAGCCAAGCCTTTCCGCATATTGAAAATGACACGTACACCGTTATCGATCGATGCCTTCTCCACTACAGTATCCACACAGTGGCTTGTCCAAACACGGGAGGTCTTTTTATCAGGCCTAACGATGGCGTAACAGACGAAAACCGTTGTATAAAATAATAAATATTTAGAATATTGCACCAAAGTCGTGTGTTTCTCTTTTTCACTCATAAAGAATGAAGCCATCATTTCTTCGGAAGTATTTCACAAAGGAACCACTTTTATTGGTTTAGGTTCATCACGAAAAATTCAGAAAAGTTGATCGCTGCGTTGTTTTCGATATCGTGAGAGTATATCAACATTTCGTCTACTATTAGGATACGGATTTATTATTTCCTGGGTGGGATTTTTTGAGCATTTCCTTACATCAGCTGGCACAGGTCTGTTTCTGAGCTTCGGTCTAGTTGAGTGAAATACAGAGGGAACAGATCTTCTGTATCTTTTATGTAAAAAATGTAGCTAATGGCTCCTCTATTTCACGTTAAGTCATATGCCGGTCCTCTTCTGTCATGTTGTTCACACCGTTAGTATCTCAACAGCAAACGATTGTGAACGACCTTCACGAAACTCATAGCTGGTGCGAGCACGACCACGGCTAGATTCTGCAGATCAGTTGTAAGTAGTGTTTTCTGAAGATGACTGACTGGTAAAAGTGTAACGAAGCTGCCGCTGTCATGTTAGGCCTGTACGAAAATTGTATAAAATCTCCAACGAGAACGTTCGTATGAATATTCCATTTTTTCAAAACTCTGTTTCCTCATCGGTGGGTAATGTAAGTACTATTAACCCCAAACTCCCATCTCCAGTCCTCTGAAGTAACTTTAAGGAAAGCATCTCAATGTTTATGAAGTCATATCTCCCAGACTATGTATGGTACAGTGATATGACATTTAGAGGTACATTCAGTGGTGTATGTGGATACCGTCTGCAAACCTGTTCCGAATACCATAGTTAGTAGAAAAGAAGTGATAAATTAAAACGTCATGCCTGATGTTGAAGTTTTACTGTATGAACAGCGAAAATGTATTAAACGATAATTTTTTTCCTTCCTTTACTTTGTGGAGGAATTCAACAAGAAAATATTTCGTATGTTATGGTCTTCAGTCAAAAGACTGGTTTCATGCAGCTCGGCAGTCCGGCAGCTGAGTCACAGTCGCATAGAATCCGCGCGGTGTATTGACAACACTGGCCTAGTACACTGGCCAGTTAAAATACGGCACCATAAAGGACACAGTTTACACACATTGTCTGTTGATTTTTGTCTCGCGATCTGTGAAAGACGTTCGTTTGATGATTTTCTTGACGTTCCACCAGCACGAGTGGTAGTTATTGTCGAAACATTCGCCCTGCCCTGCTCTTGGGTGATTTATGTCGCATACGAGTGTCAATGACTCCAAATTTCGGAGTTTTTTCTGGTTTTCTGTGCTTTAATGCTCTTGGCCAGGGGTTCCCATACGGTGGTACACGGTGGCGCGCAAGGACTTTTCAGATGGTTCGCGTACAAGTGAACGAAACGCATACTGATGTTAGGAAAAAAAAAACAAAGTTTTACATGACGTTATTTTTAAAGTAAAATGATAGAGAGAAAACTGATTGATAAAAGTAGCATCTGTACAGTATTGCAGAAAATGGATTTACCGCAGGATGTCTATTTCTGACTGTAGGCAGGATAGAAGAAGGTCGGACTGTATTCTCTCTAGTCGCTGCCTCAGTCGCGAAATGATTTATCTTATTTTGATGGTGCGCGATATTTTGATCGGCTCTTGTCGATGGTTATTCGGAAATTTTCATACCGCTTTGAAACTGTTGTCAAAATACGCGATATACCAGCGTATGGCACTGCAGTAGTCATTACATACTGAATGTTTCATTGTTGTTATTGTCGCTTTGTTGTGCTTACGTTAAATGGCATCATATACAAAGTACTGCGTCTGGAACAGGAGTGTGCGTATTACAGTGGGCTGGTTCCTGGCTAGGAAAGCGTTTCTGAAGAAGAGAAATTTGTTTACATCGAGTATTCATTTAAGTGTCAGGAAGTCGTTTCTGAAAGTATTTGTATGGAGTGTAGCCATGTATGGAAGTGAAACGTGGACGATAAATAGTTTAGGCAAGAAGAGAATAGAAGCTTTCGAAATGTGGTGCTACAGAAGAATGCTGAAGATTAGCTGGGTAGACCACATAACTAATGAAGAGGTATTGAATAGAATTGGGGAGAAGAGGAGTTTGTGGCACAACTTGACAAGAAGAAGGGACCGGTTGGTATGACACGTTCTGAGGCATCAAGGGATCACAAATTTAGCATTGGAGGGGAGCGTGGAGGGTAAAAATCGTATAGGGAGACCAAGAAATGCTCTAACCAGATTCAGAAGGATGTAGGTTGCAGTAAGTACTGGGAGATGAAGAAGTTTGCACAGGATAGAGTAGCATGGAGAGCTGCATCAAACCAGTCTCAGGACTGAAGACCACAACAACAGTTCTTGGCTACTATGGTTGTGATGCGAAGTTGAACTTGATTAACCACGAACAGATTTTTAAGCCAGAAAACTTCTACGTCCAAGGACGCAATTAAACAGCCTAAAGCAACACCTAACAGCAATTGTGAAAGGTAGCATAAAATTTTAATAAATATTTCAAATGTCATCCCTCTTTTACTAGTTGAATATTTGTATGATAAGCGGCTGAATTTAATTTCATATTATTTGCTACAAATTAATACGATATGTAAACACGAACAACTACGTAAAGGAATACTTCCACGAAACCTCATTGCCTGGGTGTGTCACATTTCTACCGTACACAGAAATAGATCGACACGACGCAAAAACCACGTGTTGTCAATTATGAGCGAGATGGGAAAATTATTCCCCTCCCACCGTTCCTCATCACCGCAGCAGCCGTCGCTCAGCTTCCGGCAAGCCCCGCCCCCAGTCTTTCTCATCTCAGCGTTTCTTTAGAAGGTGAAAAATTTATAGTGGTTGGTTGAACTGGCTCTGCGCACTATGGGACTTAACATCTGAGGTCATCAGTCCCCTAGAACTTAGAGCTACTTTAGCCTAACTAACCGAAGGACACCACACACGCCCATGCCCGAGGCAGGATTCGAACCTACGACCGTAGCTGTCGCACAGTTCTACACTGAAGCGCCTAGAACCGCTCGGCCACTCCGGCCGGGATTTATATTGGTACGCAGTGACAGAAAGTCTAGGACACTGTTCTGAGCATTTGTTAAGTGCCGCCAGAACAAACGTGGTATCACATGAGTGTGGAGGCGTTACAGTCGCGCTCGCCGCGGCTCACGTCAGAGGAGCAGAGTGACCTGGCCTGGAGTGTGTGGCTGCTGAGGCCGCAGCAGCCGGCAGGCGCGGCGCGGCGTCGCCTGTCGCTGGGAGAGGACACTGTGCGCCCAGGGTCCCACGCGAGGGAGCAGTGCGGCTGCGTCAGCCCGGGACGCCGACGAGTCAGCAGGCGCCGCGCTCCGGAAGACCGCCTGCCGGCTTCTCCTCCCACAACCACGGCCGCGCAACTACTACAAACTCCTGACGCTGCGAACGAGAAGCGGCTCCAGAGACCCGATAAAGGTACAGATAAGTTATTATATCACAAAAGGCGTCCCCCTAGGACCCATAGCAATTAATATTTATTGTAGACTGTAGTTAACAGACGAAAAATGAACAACTATAGCGTTTTTTTTTCCATTTCTAAGTCTTTTTACGGTTCCGTACATCAATCGGTATAATCGGAACCTTTACATGATCACAGAAAATATGTCGCAAACAGCGACAATAATCTGTGATAATGATTTAAGCAGAAGAAACGGATTAAAATTTGTGCTGCGGCCGGGACTCGAACCCAGGTCTTCGTGCTTGCGAGGCACCAATGCTGACCATTACACCACCACAGCACCAGGGTTAACATTGCTACCCTGAAAAAAATGCCATAACATACCATAAATAAGGTATTATGAAAGTTAACAAAACTAGAAACCCGCCTCGATTGCGAAAAAAGCACCTAGTGTTAACCTAGGTTTCGGCGTAGATAACTACACCTTCTTCAGAACAATAAAACCCGCAAGTGCCTAAGAAGACCTTTGTCAATGGTTAAAAGAACACAATAGCTATACATTTATAAACGAATAAAAGGGAAAACACAAACAGTACATGTGTACAAAGTCTAAACCACTACTCAACTTAATAGTGTAACCTCCACCTCACATTGAGTTTATGGCGGGTCATGGCCCATCGAACATAGGCCGGTGTGAGGTGGAGGTTACACAATCAAGTTAAGTAACGGTTTAGACTTTTTACATATGTACTGTTTGTGTTTTACTTTTTTCCGTTTATGAATGTATAGCTATGGCGTTCTTTTAATCATTGACAAAGGTCTTCTTAGACACTTGTGAAGAAGGTGTGGGTATCTACGCCGAAACCTAGGTTGACACTAGGTGCTTTTTTCGCAGTCGAGGCGGGTTTCTAGTTTTTTAATATATTAAACAACGATTGCTGACGCGCTGCGATGTTGAAGGTTCTTAGTATAAAAGTATCCAAAGAAAACTATTTCAAAAAAACGAATAGTAAAAATGTAATAATGTGTTACTGTGTTTGTATAATTACGCTATTTTCCGCATGTTTTAGATAAAAAAAAACACACTGATGTTCGCGATATTTGTCGCCGAAACTAGTTTCGGGAATAAACAAGTAAATAAATAACAAAGTGTTTTGCATCAAGGCGGACTCGGTTTCTGATATTTGTTTTTCTGTGCAAACAAGGGCCAAATGGAAGAGTTCCAAGACAAAGTTATTGATCACTTCCTGTTGGCCGTCTGTCTGTTTGGCTTTTCAAAATCCTTTTTCTCAGGAACGAGTACATGAATCAAGCTGAAATTTATGTCACATATTAAGATATACGGCCTCTTGGCGATGTAAAATAGTGAAGTTTCTAAGTGAATTCAATCAAAAGATACTCCCATTTATGTCACATATTTTGAAACTCACCCATCAAAACCTATAGGGTGCTTCTCGTTGTCTTAGAGTCATGAAATTTGCCAACAAGCAATGTTTCACACTACAACCAAAGGACGAGATCTGAAGATTGTTAATCTGTAATCATTGTTGTTGTTGTGGTCTTCAGTCCTGAGACTGGTTTGATGCAGCTCTCCATGCTACTCTATCCTGTGCAAGCTTCTTCATCTCCCAGTACCTACTGCAACCTACATCCTTCTGAATCTGCTTAGTGTATTGATCTCTTGGTCTCCCTCTACGATTTTTACCCTCCACGCTGCCCTCCAATGCTAAATTTGTGATCCCTTGATGCCTCAAAACATGTCCTACCAACCGATCCCTTCTTCTAGTCAAGTTGTGCCACAAACTTCTCTTCTCCCCAATCCTATTCAATACCTCCTCATTAGTTACGTGATCTACCCACTTTATCTTCAGCATTCTTCTGTAGAACCACATTTCGAAAGCTTCTATTCTCTTCTTGTCCAAACTGGTTATCGTCCATGTTTCACTTCCATACATGGCTACACTCCATACAAATACTTTCAGAAACGACTTCCTGACACTTAAATCTATACTCGATGTTAACAAATTTCTCTTCTTCAGAAATGATTTCCTTGCCATTGCCAGTCTACATTTTATATCCTCTCTACTTCGACCATCATCAGTTATTTTACTCCCTAAATAGCAAAACTCCTTTATTACTTTAAGTGTCTCATTTCCTAATCTAATCCCCTCAGCATCACCCGATTTAATTTGACTACATTCCATTATCCTCGTTTTGCTTTTGTTGATGTTCATCTTATATCCTCCTTTCAAGACACTGTCCATTCCGTTCAACTGCTCTTCCAAGTCCTTTGCTGTCTCTGACAGAATTACAATGTCATCGGCGAACCTCAAAGTTTTTACTTCTTCTCCATGAATTTTAATACCTATTCCGAATTTTTCCTTTGTTTCCTTTACTGCTTGCTCAATATACAGATTGAATAACATCGGGGAGAGGCTACAACCCTGTCTCACTCCTTTCCCAACCACTGCTTCCCTTTCATGCCCCTCGACTCTTATGACTGCCATCTGGTTTCTGTACAAATTGTAAATAGCCTTTCGCTCCCTGTATTTTACCCCTGCCACCTTCAGAATTTGAAAGAGAGTATTCCAGTTAACGTTGTCAAAAGCTTTCTCTAAGTCTACAAATGCTAGAAACGTAGGTTTGCCTTTTCTTAATCTTTCTTCTAAGATAAGTCGTAAGGTTAGTATTGCCTCACGTGTTCCAACATTTCTACGGAATCCAAACTGATCTTCCCCGAGGTCCGCTTCTACCAGTTGTTCCATTCGTCTGTAAAGAATTCGCGTTAGTATTTTGCAGCTGTGACTTATTAAAGTGATAGTTCGGTAATTTTCACATCTGTCAACACCTGCTTTCTTTGGGATTGGAATTATTATATTCTTCTTGAAGTCTGTGGGTATTTCGACTGTCTCATACATCTTGCTCACCAGATGGTAGAGTTTTGTCATGACTGGCTCTCCCAAGGCCATCAGTAGTTCTGATGGAATGTTGTCTACTCCCGGGGCCTTGTTTCGACTCAGGTCTTTCAGTGCTCTGTCAAACTCTTCACGCAGTATCTTATCTCCCATTTCATCTTCATCTACATCCTCTTCCATTTCCATAATATTGTCCTCAAGGACATCGCCCTTGTATAAACCCTCTATATACTCCTTCCACCTTTCTGCCTTCCTTTCTTTGCTTAGAACTGGGTTGCCATCTGAGCTCTTGATATTCATAGAAGTGGTTCTCTTATCTCCAAAGGTCTCTTTAATTTTCCTGTAGGCAGTATCTATCTTACCCCTAGTGAGACAAGCCTCTACATCCTTACATTTGTCCTCTAGCCATCCCTGCTTAACCATTTTGCACTTCCTGTCGATATCGTTTTTGAGACGTTTGTATTCCTTTTTGCCTGCTTCATTTACTGCATTTTTATATTTTCTCCTTTCATCAATTAAATTCAATATTTCTTCTGTTACCCAAGGATTTCTATTAGCCCTCGTCTTTTTACCTACTTGATCCTCTGCTGCCTTCACTACTTCATCCCTCAGAGCTACCCATTCTTCTTCTACTGTATTTCTTTCCCCCATTCCTGTCAATTGTTCCCTTATGCTCTCCCTGAAACTCTCTACAACCTCTGGTTCTTTCAGTTTATCCAGGTCCCATCTCCTTAAATTCCCGCCTTTTTGCAGTTTCTTCAGTTTCAATCTGCAGTTCATAACCAATAGATTGTGGTCAGAATCCACATCTGCCCCTGGAAATGTCTTACAATTTAAAACCTGGTTCCTAAATCTCTGTCTTACCATTATGTAATCTATCTGATACCTTTTAGAATCTCCAGGATTCTTCCAGGTATACAACCTTCTTTCATGATTCTTGAACCAAGTGTTAGCTATGATTAAGTTATGCTCTGTGCAAAATTCTACAAGGCGGCTTCCTCTTTCATTTCTTCCCCCCAATCCATATTCACCTATTATGTTTCCTTCTCTCCCTTTTCCTACTGACGAATTCCAGGCACCCATGACTATTAAATTTTCGTCTCCCTTCACTACCTGAATAATTTCTTTTATCTCGTCATACATTTCATCAATTTCTTCATCATCTGCAGAGCTAGTTGGCATATAAACTTGTACTACTGTAGTAGGCATGGGCTTTGTGTCTATCTTGGCCACAATAATGCGTTCACTATGCTGTTTGTAGTAGCTAACCCGCACTCCTATTTTTTTTATTCATTATTAAACCTACTCCTGCATTACCCCTATTTGATTTTGTATTTATAACCCTGTAATCACCTGACCAAAAGTCTTGTTCCTCCTGCTAGCGAACGTCACTAATTCCCACTATATCTAACTTTAACCTATCCATTTCCCTTTTTAAATTTTCTAACCTACCTGCCCGATTAAGGGATCTGATATTCCACGCTCCGATCCGTAGAACGCCAGTTTTCTTTCTCCTGATAACGACGTCTGTAATCATATCACACTAAAAAAAAATATTTTTCATTTGTTACAAGACACTCTCTTTGTTCGTGAGACCCACTTCTCCTCAGGAATGGGTAGACTTATCACGTTGAAATTTACGTCGAATTCGTAGTTCTATGCTGCCTTTGCGGTACGATAAACGTCAGCATCGAAGTCAATGCAATCAAAAGAGACGGCAATTTATATCACGCATTTTGACAGTTGCAAGCTCACTCGTCAAAACGTAAAGGATACTTCCCGTTGACCTGAATCGTGAACTTTGCGAATAAGGTTTCAGACTACAGCCAAAGGAAAAATCCAAAAATTGTTAATTTGTAATTATATCACAATGAAAAAAATGTGTGTCCTTTGTTTTCTGTCTGTCCCTCCGTCTGTGAAGACCTTTTTTTCTCAGGAACGGGTAGACGTATCAGTGTGAAATTTATGTCACGTACTAAGGTCTAAAATCCCTTGCTGCTTTAAAAGTTTTGTGCTTCTGAACCAATTCAGTCAAAAGATACGGCAATTTATGCCACACATTTTGATACTCGCAAACTCACTCATTAAAACCAATAGTGTACGTTCCCTTGACGGAGAATCATGAAATATAGCAAGAAGAATGGTTTCTTCTGAGTTCAAGTAAAGATAAAAAAATCAGAAAATCGTTAATTTATAGTTATACAATACAAAAAAATGTGTCTTTTGCCATTTGTTACCCCACTTCAAACATGAAATTAAAACATTCTCGATAGTGTGAGAAACGCATAACATAGATACCGATTTAAGTGCAGTTTATGTACCGACCGGTTTCAGTCCAGGACCTTGTTGACGGCAGTCAAATATGTAGTTACAAAACCAGCGTTACGTATCATAAATTTATGGAAATTGAAGGTACATAATTTAATTCAAGCGGAACTATGACATGTAATGGTTGGTTTATAACTATTATTACTATGTGCCAGAGGATATTGCATTTTTGAGAACGGTGAACATTGTTCTGGACAGAAACTGGCCGATAAATGAATTACTTTGCGTTCGACATTTATGTTACGCGTTTCCTACATCATGCGTATACTGGTGTCTGTCTAGACAACAGTCCGTGGGACCAATATCCCGCCAGTATCAGTGTCGATAACAGGCAAAAATAGTCCAGATCCTCAATTCACGGAACAGATGAACTGTCCACATACAAAATCAAGTTTGCACGGGGAACCCCCAGCGACCGAGTGCTACTCACACCTGGCCGGATTTTTACAATATGGTACACATGTGTGAGATTGGGGTTCAGGGTACGGTATCGCCGTGGGTAAGACAAATGTATAATCAAACTCTGCATTCTGAATAATTTTATTACTAAAGCACGTCTAATAATGTAACAACAAAGTTATATCTAAAAACAAAGATGATGTGACTTACCAAACGAAAGCGCTGGCAGGTCGATAGACACACAAACAAACACAAACATACACACAAAATTCAAGCTTTCGCAACCAACGGTTGCTTCATCAGGAAAGAGGGAAGGAGAGGGAAAGACGAAAGGATGTGGGTTTTAAGGGAGAGGGTAAGGAGTCATTCCAATCCCAGGAGCGGAAAGACTTACCTTTTGGAATGACTCCTTACCCTCTCCCTTAAAACCCACATCCTTTCGTCTTTCCCTCTCCTTCCCTCTTTCCTGATGAAGCAACCGTTGGTTGCGAAAGCTTGAATTTTGTGTGTATGTTTGTGTTTGTTTGTGTGCCTATCGACCTGCCAGCGCTTTCGTTTGGTAAGTCACATCATCTTTGTTTTTAGATATATTTTTCCCACGTGGAATGTTTCCCTCTATTTTATCCATAACAACAAAGTTATTTACACACAGTCCTATAATAGTGTAATTCCTGGGGTAGTTTCTATCGTTGTGGAATCAAAGAAAAACGTATTTTTTGACACTGAACGAAAGAACTGGGCTGTTTTGTTTCTTCCAACTTCTGTACTTTTCCCTTTTCTTATTCCACAGAGGAAAATTGTCAGTTTTATCCTTTTGGCGTACTAACACTAGATTTACTGTAGAAACAGGTTTCTTGAATATTTTGGACATATCTTCAGAAGTTGTATGTTCCCTGTCGCATCTTCACTGTCCAGCATATATCAATACACTTGCTAGATTAGGTTGAAACGGCTTTTCAGACAAGGCCTTGGAGTCGTCGTTTTATTTCAGTCAGCTACTCAGAGCAGTTTTATTACTTTAGAAAATTAGCTCGTAACTCTTTCCAGGCAGGGCTTCGCAGTCTTTTCCATATTTCAGCTAGGTATTGACAACCGCTATTGTTACTATGTGCCAGAGGATATACAAGGAACACGTCCTTGATTTTATGATCAAGACCTTCTCCTCCTGTATTACGTTTGTACATTTGAGCAAATGTGGTCTTGTCACAAGAGTATGCTCTTTCTTAGTCTTATACCGTCTTTCTGCAATGTTCTTTGGCTATACACCGACCACTGAAGATAACAATGTAATACACTTGTCGTACCATTCATAATGGAGAACTTGCCCGCTGTGTCAACCTGTAAAACTACAGTAACGCATCATTGCGCTTTCATCTGTTTTTTGCAAGGAACACTACATTGCTTGCAGCTCTTATTGCGCCTGTATCATGCACATCCCTCTTCATCAGGTCCTGAGCAACACGCCAAAATGTGTGGAAATTGTCTGCATAAATCCTAAAAAAAAAACATTGCCTTCCTATGGTTCACTTAGTTTCATCACAACGTTGTATACAAGACATCTTCTACTTACATGATTTGTTGCCTTAGAAACAGCGCTTTGGTAGTCGTCAAAGTCTCACAGATATCCTGAGGAACTGGCTCTAGCCCACAGTTTGAAGCCCCACCTCGTTGCCTTGTTTTCGATACACACTATGTGATAAAAAGTATCCGGACACTTGGCTGAAAATAACTTAAAAGTTCATGGCGCCCTCCATCGGTAATGATGGAATTCAGTATGGTGTTGGCCCACCCTTAGCCTTGATGACAGCTTCCATTCTGACACGCATACCTTCAACCAGGTGCTGGAAGGTTTCTTGGGGAATGGCAGCCCATTCTTTAAGGAATGCTACACTGAAGAGAGGTATCAATGTCGGTCGGTGACACCTGGCACGAAGTCGATATTCCAAAATATCCCAAAGGTGTTTTATAGGATTCAGGTCAAGACTCTGTGCAGGCCAGTGCATTACAGGGATGTTATTGTTGTGTAACCACTCCGCAACAGGCCGTGCATTATGAACAGGTGCTCGATCGTGATGAAAGATGCAATCATCATTCACGGATTGCTCTTCAACAGCGGGAAGGAAGAAATTGCTTAAAACATCAATGTAGGTCTCTGCTGTGATTGTGTCACGCAAAACAACAAGGGGTGTAAGCCCCTCCATGAAAAACACGACCACACCATAACACCATCGCCCCGAAGTTTGCTGTTGGCACTATACACGCTGGCAGATGACGTTCACCAGGCATTCGCCATACCCACACCCTGCCATCAGGTCGCCACATTCTGTACCGTGATTCCTCACTCCACACAACGTTTTCCCACTTATCACATTACACATTACGACCTTGTTCAACTGTCGGCGGTCTCTGTCAGTCAAAAGGTGAGGTCGGCCTGTACGCTTGTGCTGTACGTGTCTCTTCACGTTTCCCCTTCAGTACCACATCGGAAACAGTGGACCTAGGGATGTTTAGGAGTGTGGAAATCTCGCTTACAGACGTATGACACAAGTGATACCCAATCACCTGACCACGTTCGAAGTCCGTGAGTTCCGCGGTGAGCCCCATTCTGCTCTCTCACGATGTGTAATGACTACTGAGGTCGCTGATATAGAGTACCTGGCAATAGGTGGCAGCAAAATGCACCTATTACGAAAAACGTGTGTTTTTGGGGGTGTTCGGGTTCTTTTAATCACATAGTATATTGTTGAACATTACTGTGTCCTTTGAGAGAGATCATTATTTCGTCAACACTGATGCTGCTCAGCCATTTTTCTCAGACAGGCTTGTGCGAACATAGTAAGCCATGGTTGAATTTTCCGTAACGTATCCTCTTTCTTCATCAGTTCAGTAGCAGTAACGTAGCCCTGGGAACACAACAGGGACACTAGCTGTTAAAGCAGATTCGAGCTGTTATATCAGAAACTAGATTATACACCATATATTTTTCCAAATAAAATCCTTTATTAGCCATCTGTGCCAAGCCCATTCCCATATACACACATATAAGCTGCACTAGCTCAGCTATAGTAATGTCCAGAATGAGATTTTCACTCTGCAGCGGAGTGTGCGCTGATACGAAACTTCCTGGCAAATTAAAATTGTGTGCCGGACCGAGACTCGAACTCGGGACCGTCCGGCACACAGTTTTAATTTGCCAGGAAGTTTCGTATAGTAATGTCAATAATTGTACCCTGTTTCTGAGCACAATAAATATTAGTTGGTTGGTCTCACTTTCAGCATTTCACGTGTCACTAGAGATATGGAATACTGCAAAGGCGTGGGCGTGACTTCAGGTTCATCCGATGTAAGCTGCACAAATGGATGGATTTCTGGAATAAAGTTCAAATGGTTCAAATGGCTCTGAGCACTATCGGACTTAACTGCTACGGTCATCAGTCCCCTAGAACTTAGAACTACTTAAACTTAACTAACCTAAGGACAGCACACAACACCCAGCCATCACGAGGCAGAGAAAATCCCTGACCCCGCCGGGAATCGAACCCGGGAACCCGGGCGTGGGAAGCGAGAACGCTACCGCACGACCACGAGATGCGGGCTGGAATAAAGTCACCATCGATCACTGAAAATACTGTACCTTCTAGAACATTCTCAGAACTTACAGAATCAAAACCAGCTGACTCTTACAACACCACTGCAGCAAAGGAAGTTTACCCTCCGTCAAATTGCTAGAGTTATTCGGTAATTCTTCGTCATCGTCACAGTGAAATCACTTTCATCGGGATTATTTAGAAGGCCAAGAAAGTCATCTGTCGTTAACTTAAAATAAAACACCTGGTCGTCACAGAGACGTTCATTCATAAACATAACCATGTCCACTGTTACATATATGTAACAACCTTTCTACATTTCATGTATTTTCCAGTACACAGAACCAAAGGAAATGAAATAATTTGCCCACTAGTGGCTATTTGAAAAAGAAAATATTTAATAGTTCAAATGGCTCTGAGCACTATGGGACTTAACTTCCGAGGTCATCAGTCCCCTAGAACTTAGAACTACTTAAACCTTACTAACCTAAGGACATCCCACATAACCATGCCCAAGGCAGGATTCGAACCTGCGACCGTAGCGGTCACGCGGTTCCAGACTGTAGCGCCTAGAACCGCTCGTCCACCCCGGCCGGCAAATATTTAATATATACTGACTAAAAACATATTACGCACATTAACAATGGATCTCAGGTACCCTGCACGATATAATGGAAACCAACTTCTATACTGGGTCACCTAAGAAGTTACAAATATGGCCAAAGATAATATTTCCACAATAGTTCCAGTCATGGTCACAGAATGCACTGTGCGGGTTGTATAAGTGTGTAGCAGTGGGCACTGGTGAACTAGCACGGGCTTAACACCAGAAAATCCATACAAACTATATTTTACACAGGCCTATATGTAACCGAGGGTACTACAAGGTTAAGATCGCTAAAAGCCGTTTTAAGCTCACAGCACCTCCTCCTCCCCCCCCCCCCTCCCCACCCCATCCTCCCCACCACCATAGAAGAGCACGCTCTGGAGGCACTATGGCTATAGATAGCGGAGAAATGCTAGCATGCCCATGTGACCCTACATTCCTGACGAACGCAAACCATGGCAGTGGAAAAGTGTGTATCTGCCGGTCGAATGGAATACGTAATAGAAATGCAGAAGCAAGCCCTCGTGTTTGGAGTGTTTATGAGCTCTTCATGATTGAAACTGACCGATTTGTTTTACCAGAGCAGACTGGAGAGCATATCTACAAGGAATGGCAGTCAGGTAACACGGCAGAGACCATAGACGAGAGTCACGTCTTGTCAACGACAGTCAGTTACAAGAGCGACAGGGATATCATAATTTATAGGTCCATGTCATCCACTTTCGAAGCAAATATTCTGAAGGAAACTGCATGCATTGGACATTTGGAGTCGGATATCTCGCAAAAGGCCATTGCTCATAGCAGCTTAGAGAACTGAACGTTTTCATTGGGCTAAACAACTTGTAAACTCGACTACACTGACTGGAGGCATGCAGCTTGGTCCGACGAAGTGCAATTTTTCCTTCTTTCAAATGACACAAGGCGTCGATTGCATTGATGGCCGAATGAAGTGTTTAACCTGCAGTTTGTGGGGAGTGCAGTTCTCTCCGACGACAGCTGTGTGATATTACACTGAAGAGCCAAAGAAACTGGTATAGGCGTGCGTATTAAATTACAGAGATACGTAAACAGGCAGAATACGGCGCTGCAGTCGGCAACGTCTATATAAGACAACAAGTGTCTGGCGCAGTTGTTAGATCGGTTACTGCTGCTACAATGGTAGGTTATCAAGATTTAAGTATCGATGAAGTGGGTATTTTCCCGTACGACCATTTCACGAATGTACCGTGAATATCAGGAATCCGGGAAAACATCAAATGTCCGACACCGCTGCGGCCGGAAAAGATCCTGCAAGAACGGGACCAACGACGACTGAAGAGAATCGTTCAACGTGACAGACGTGCAACCCTTCCGCAGTTTTTTGCAGATTTCAATGAAGAGCCACCAGCAAGTGTCGCCGCGCGAACCATTACCGAAAAATCATCGATACGGGCTTTCGGAGCCGAACACCCACTTGATCACTGCACGACACAAAGCTTTACACCTTGTCTGGGCCCGTAAACACCGACATTGGACTGTTGATGACTGCAAACATGTAGCCTCGGCAGACGAGTCTCGTTTCAAATTGCATGGAGCAGATGGACGTGTACGTATACGGAGACAACCTCATGTATCCATGGAGCCTGCATGTCAGCAGGGGACTGTCAAGCTGGGGGAAGCATTGTAATGGTGTGGGGTGTGTGAAGTTGGAGTCATATGGACCCCTAATGTCCCGATACGACTCTGACAGGTGACACGTACGTAAGCGTCGTTTCTGATCACCTGCATTCGTGCATTCCGACGGACTTGGACAATTCTAGCAGGACAATGCGACACCTCACACGTCCAGGAATGCTACAGAATGGCTCCAGGAACACTCTTCTGAGTTTAAACACTTTCGCTGGCCACCAAACTCCCCAGACATGAACATTATTGAGCATATCTGGGATGCCTTGGAACGTGCTGTTCTGAAAAGATCTGCACCCCCTCCTACTCTTGGGATTTATGGGCAGCCCTGCAGGATTCATGGTGTTAATTCCGTCGAGCATTACTTCAGACATTAGTCGAGCCCATGCCATGTCGTGTTGCGGCACTTCTGCGTGCTCGCGAGGGCCCTACACGATACTGAGCAGTTGTACCAGTTTCTTTCGCTCTTCACTGTATAATGGTGTTTCTCGTACCTTTTGGTTTCAATCTTTTTGGTTGGCACGAACATATATCAGGATGTTTGTTTCAACATTAACTCTTGCACACTGCAGGTACAAGCGCACCATCTAATGGACAATGCATGCCACAAGGCGACCCTACCTTATTGACTCTACACTGATGTTCCGATTCTTATGCCATGTGTTTCATGCTACTTTGTAAGTATAAGCATTGTTATTAAAATAGTTCTGATTTCTTTTCGCAATTTATATATTGATCCAATATTTCAAAGCAATGGGAATTTTACGAATTAACATAACTCGTTTTAAAAACCAAATATTTTAGCACTGCTGCTATAGCGCATTGATATGTCGGTTTCTTTTTACCACGTAAAAACTGAAAAAACCTGTTATAACCAATATTAAACACATAGCGGTTATTCAGAACTAAAAGACCGGTATCGTTTTTAACTGATCGGTTTTTTCCATTCCTAGTATGGTGTGGACTCTCCCGATTTCCAAAATGACGACAGCCATGTTCACAGGACCGCGTCCAAACGTTTGTTTTGACGAACTTTCTGGCACCCTATCACACCCCGACCGGCAGCTTAATCACACGACCTTAATTCTAGAGAAAATGTCAGGGACTATTTGGAACAGGGGTGAAACGTGGCAGCCGACATTCTCGCAGTCTGGTTGTTCTACGACATCCAATAATCAATGAATGGCTTCAGCTCTATATGGCTTACCCGAAGTAACTGGTAGAATATCTCCCTTGCCCAACTGAGCCCATTTTCAGCACCAGAGGCGGTGTTGACGCGGTATTAGCGTGATGCCTCCTGGCCCTGAGACGGACACTATTTCTTTGTCCGTTCAACTTTGTGTGTGTGTGTGTGTGTGAGATCGATTTTGAGTAGAACACAGCGTGCTAAGAACAACGGCCCAGTGTCTTTGGAAAGTCGCTGTGCACTAGACTACGGAGTATGGATGTAGATTACGTCGTAAGTTCGAAACAAAGATGGAAGAACATAAGTTGGAACAGCTGTTTTTTCATAGATACGCGCTTATTTTTTAATTCAGTCCACTGTTGCGCATAAATTTTACTTTTTAGTTCAGTTACATGTTCAATTTGTCTTTTAATTATGGTACTTTCGAGTGAGAAACGTATTTCTCTTGTTGAACATATGTTTGGACAAGGCGATAAATACACATATTCAGTGCAGGACGTATTTGTTCACAAATTCACGAAAACAGCTGTACCTTCATCGTAATGTCGTTCGTCGATCTGTTGAGAAACTGAAAGAGACGGAGACGGTGTTTGATGCCGAACAAATTGGAAGACCACATAAAGGAACAGAAGTTGTTGAATATTTATGAGTCCATGCAGCAAAGGCCAGCGAAACTAGTTCGAAAGTTCGCACGAGACGGATATCGGGCTTACCATTGCGCATAAAGCGACGAACCAAACACTGTAGTTGTTCCCGTATAATCTGACAGCAGTGCAAGAATTGAAAGATGCGGATCGTGATAAGCGAATCTGTTACTGAAAGTGGTTTACATCTGTTATTGAGAGGAATTCAACTAATATTCTGTATGTCACCTTTTATACAGACAAGACCTGCTTCTATCTTTCTGGACATGTTAACACACAGAAGACGCGATTACGGTCAACGAAGAATCCTTGAAATGGGGTTGCATGAAGAGAAAACTGGAGTGTGGGCGGTAATATCCAGGCGGAACATTAGTGGACCTTTGTTTTCTGCTCAGTGGTTCAATGGTAAAGTGTTAGACGACAAGTACAAAGGTCTCGGGCTCGATTCTCGGTCTGTCACTTATCACTTCTTTCACCTCTCATAGCGTTTGCTGATGTGAAAAGTACCGAGGTGCACCGTTTTCCGAATCCACGTTAAAATGTGTGTCCCCTGCAACCGGCTGCGTAAGTCAATTCAAAGGTCGGAGGGGCGACGACAGACCAAACATAGTAGAGCACTGTGGTGTTCAAAACAATCATCGGATCGATGAGTGCTTTATTTATTTTTGTAAGAAACCTTGAACAATGGACGTTATTGTTTAATCATTCACGATTGAAATGGCCAGCTAAACAAAGACGAAAACAGTTACGCGTGGTTTCAACAAGATGGCGCTAATGCGCACACAGCCGGTCACACTATACGCCTTTTTCTGGAAGTATTGTTCGTGGAACGTGTCATCTAGAGTTACGACCCCTTCGCTCGTGTGACCTAACTCCACCAGACTTATTATCTTTGGGGAGCAATGGCGGCTTAAAAACTGAAGTAACGGCGTACGTGAGAATCGTATTACAAGCTGCAGAAACTGTTTTCCAACGAAATTCAGCGTTTTCAGACATGTATAGCCACCCGAGGACATCCTTTCCAATCTATGCTGCAACTGCACGGCGTCTTTCCGTACACCCCGTACACTGATGAAAGCGAAGTGACCGTTTCATCAACGATCGCTCTAGTACCAGTGATGACCAGCACGGACAGCCGAGCGCGCTAACGCGCAGTTTCTGAGATTCGGGAAGGCGATCCAGCCCCGAATGCAATCCACATCGCGGATTAACGAACAGAGCTAATGAGGCAGCCAGCCTAGATGTGGTTTTCAGGTGGTTTCCCAACTTGGTGTGAATAGACGGCTGATACTCAGGTCTTTCCTCGGATACACGTTACGCAACCATTTAGAAAACGTTCTCACACTTGGACATACATTCTAGACACTAACAGATTGGGTACACAGGTACCATAACGAGAAGTACAAGAAGCTCTAGTACCAGTGACGGTAAGCCAAAGGGAAAATGAGTCATCGTCGTGGTTCCACCTGCTAATGAAGCATATGTTCTACTAGAACTAGGTTCTTTTAAAGGCATTTGAAGCTCTTGATGGGATGTGAGCGGCCACTTAGCACACGCCTAGATCTGCATCTACATATATGCAGTGTAATCTGCAGTGTCAGTCACTGAGCAGTGCATGGCAGAGGGTACTTCGTACCAATATTAACGATTCTCTGTCCTACTTGAGTAGGATTCGTGTGTTATGCTTGGGAGAAATGTAACTTTCTACAGGCCTCAGTACCTGCCTCAATATACACCGGCGGGCAAAAATAAATAACGGAAGTAATTTTCGCATGATCTGTCACACTGCCAAGTAACGTAGCTCGATGAAATTGATCATTCATAGAAAGTACTTCTAAAGTACAGTACAGAATGTAACAGAAAGAAACACTCATTTAGACGAACAGAAACGACTTGCAGGGCACGCCGTGCCCCCCGCGGTGATCACATACTGCATTAAGAAACGTGTCCCGTCCATTGCATTGTCCATGGGACCGTCATCAATCACGATGACTTCAGTCTAATTATTGTCTTTGAAAAAAAGTGTAATTTCTGTTCATATCACTGCGTATTTCTGTCAGTTACCTTCTGCAAATTCTTTCTATACACGGCCCAAATTACATCTAGCTATGTTACTTGGAAGTGACACGTCATTCGAAAGTCCTTAAGTTCAGCACACAAGTGTACATCATCTTACTCTCAAGATCGTTTCTCGAAATATACGACGATGGCTGTAGAATGGTGCACGTCTTCCGCAAAATCTTGTTCTCTAAATTTATACAGCAGGGTAAAGCGAGGAACACCTTCACCTCTATTCAAGAGATTCCTTATTGAATTCTTTGAGCGTCTCTGTTACGTTGTCGTAACGGCTATGTAGACTTGTTATAATCCTCCCATAGCGTCTGTAAATTCGTTCGCTGTTTACTGCCATGTCTACTTGATATGGAATCCTGGAACAGTACTTCAGAATAGGTCACATCTACCACGGAAACAACATAATACATTCGTAGCAAATCGATCATACCTTCAGGCACGATCGGTAGTGAGTGTTACGGGAATACGTGTGAAGCACGCATAGGTGCTATATACATGTGCAACAAGATTTATTCGTACCGGCATAATGAAAAGAAACCCTCCTCCACTCAACAATTGTAACACAGCAAATATGAGCGATGCGAATCAGTGTTGTTGACCAATTCTAGAATCCGTTGGGACGTAAGAACTTTACAGGGCTCGTAAAGTCCTCGTCACGGCACATTGACCACATGCCTCTATAAACATATGGCAGTCTTTTTACAGAGCGTCTATAAATCTGATACACTGTTACTACAAATGTCTCATTCGTCGTGATGATTACGATGAAAACTAGTGAATACCTGTTAGTTTTGTCTGTATATAAATCCTTCCATATTCACACATGCTCTCATTTCTGATGCAATCTGAGGCTTAAAAATAATAGCCATCATATTTCCTAGTATGAAGGACTAGCTGGAGTTGTGGAATTCAGTTCAGACAAATACGTCTATAGACTTCCGAAGTTAAGATAGTTGTGAAATTTAATTTTAAAAAGGCTACTGAAAACAGATTCTGAGTATTCACTACAACAGCTATGTTGAGGTCCCTATTTAGGAATAGCTCCTCCAAACAAGGTCGGCAGTCAGTAAAAGAAAGTGAAGACATTAACACGAGTAATGTGATTCGGGGTAATTACTTAAGATTGATTATTCGTATATACAGCTTTAGTTCTTTAGTATGATATCAGGAAATGTGTTTTGTTTACGATAGCGAAAAAAATTGTTTATAGGAAAAGGAAAAAGGCTTCTACTGTTTGAATCCATTTATTCTGCGATCCAAATCAGATTGGAGATTAACGCCTGAACGACATCGAGGGAATTAGAGTTCAGTTCATTGTTAAAGGTACACCATGAGAAATCTTTATATTTTAGGGCATATGGAATGGTATGAAAAAGTTGTTAGTATCATTTCGACTTTTTTGATCGTCATTGCCAGTTATTCGAAAGGACAATATGAAGAACAGCGAAGTAATGCAAAGGGTAAATGAAGAAAGAACTCTCCTAAACCTGGTGAAGAGATGAAAGCGACTGGGTGGGACATAAAGTCCAAGGGAAAGGAAGTTTGGCAACAGCTCTCAGAGGCATAGCTGAAGGTCAGAAGAGGATCGGAAGAAGAAAAATAAAAATGCTGGATGAAGTGAAAACAGGAAGACACCAGACTACGAAGCAGTTGGTCTGCAACAGCGTCAGAAGGAGACAACAACGGTGTCAGAAACTTGTCAGAAAGCAGAACACCTCATGATGACGATATCGCTGATGATGACTGTCGGTTAAAGGAGTGACAACGCAGTGGAAACAGTCTCATTCCCCTGCCCATCATGTTTCAAAGTATTTGTCTTAAATCCAGGAGACGTTCAAGAGTTCAACGTTTTCTGTTGCAGTTGCTTACAAGACTGACCCGGAGCGAAGATTAATGAGAATGAGCGCCAGACGCAGTGAAATTTTGCAGTGTCCGGCACGGGAGGCGTCCTACTTTGCAGACACCCTGTGCCTTTGGTCCTTCCAACCCCTGTTTGTGCGCGCAGTCGCAGCAACCTGCAGCTGTGTGGCCTTGAGTCCGCATTCGGCAAAATGGGACGGTTTGTCTGACGCTTTCTCGTGAAACATCACGGTATTCGTTCGGCGTCTCAGGCTAATAAAAAATGGCTCTGAGCACTATGGGACTCAACTGCTGAGGTCATTAGTCCCCTAGAACTTAGAACTAGTTAAACCTAACTAACCTAAGGACATCACAAACATCCATGCCCGAGGCAGGATTCGAACCTGCGACCGTAGCGGTCTTGCGGTTCCAGACTGCAGCGCTCAGGCTAATACCCGGATACTTCGATGCAGGTGACAAGGGCGTATTTGACACTCACTATACTTAAGGGTGTAAAAGGGAGGGTAATGGCGGGGCGGTAGAGGGTTTCTGCACTGAAACAGTCAGCCCTATAATGGCTGCAGCTAGGCGGTCTACAGCTACTTCTATACTATGACAGATCCCTGTGAAGTGCGTGACGAACGGTACTTATCGTTGTACCGCATACCGAGGCCTCCTCCCGTCCCACGTGCGTAGTAACTGCATGAACAAACGACTGCTTAAACGCCTCGGTGCACGATGTAATTTGTCACATCTTTTCGCAATTTCAACAAGAGCCGGTGTAGGCGTTGTAGTATATTCCTAGGTTCTTCACCAAACACTGCTTCTCGAAAGTTTTACAACCAGAAATATGTACACACCGACACTCTTAGATGTAAGCGAAAATCAGTCAAAAATACCATGTTTCACATACTAAGTTAAACACAAATCGCAATTCGTGGTGATTTTCTTTGAACATGCCTTGTCAGGCCAGCTTGGATTCAGTGAGATAGAGATTAGAACATTGGACTTGCACTTCAGACGAGCGGAGTTGAAATAACGCCCCCGATGTCCTAAAATGGAAAGATTGCTCATGGTTTGCCTTTAACAAGGAACTGATAATGCGATTCCTAATTCCCTTGATGTCGTTCAGGCGCTAATTTCCAACCGTATTTGAACCACAGAGTAAATGAATGTCAACTGTAGAAGCCTTCTCTTTTTTCCCATTAACCATTTTTTCACAATCTTAAACAAACCACATTTTCTAAAATCCTACTAACGAGCGAAATTTGTGCATACGAACAATCAACGAGCTAAACCTGTACATACGAACAATCAGTTCCTCCGATTCACGTTTCCACTTTTTATTTATACATGTTAATGTTTTTTACTGAACATCGACCTTCTGTGGAAGAGCTTTGTTCTTAACAGGATTGCGAATGCATCTGTTGTAGTGAATAAAACAGTCTTTGACTTCAGTAGCCTGTTTAAAATTAAACTTCACAACTGCCATCTTCTATTGGAAATCTATAGTCCTATTAGCCTGAACTTAATTCCAAAAGTCCAGCTAGTCCTTCATACCGGGAAATATGAAGGCTATTATTTTTAAGCCTCGCATAGCAAAAAATGGTTCAAATGGCTCTGAGCACTATGGGACTAAACTGCTGTGGTCATCAGTCCCCTAGAACTCAGAACTACTTAAACCTAACTAACCTAAGGACATCACACACATCCATGCCCGAGGCAGGATTCGATCCTGCGACCGTAGCGGTCGCGCGGTTCCAGACTGTAGTGCCTAGAACCGCTCGGTCACTCCGGCCGACCCTCACATTGCACCAGAAATGAAAACGTGTGTGAACATAGAAGGATTTATACACAGACAGTATTAACATGAATTGACTGTTTTTCACCATACTCGTCATGAGGACTGAGGTACCAGATTTACAGACGCCTTGTAAAAAACCGCCACTTGTTTATAGAGGCAGATGGTCAAAGTGCCTTGACAAAGTCTATATGGGCCCTGCAAAATACTTACGTTTCAACGAATTCTAGACTTTCTTAACAACACTGTTTCGTATGGCCCATATTTGCAATGGTACGACTGTTGAACGCAGCTGCGCTACTTAACTTTATGACAGTACGAATCAATCTTATTGCACTGGCATATAGCATCTGGCGTGCTTTACACGACTTCCCGTAAGACACTCACCAGCGATCGTGCATAAAGGTGTGATCGATTTGCTACTTATTTTTTACTGCAATAAGTATTCTCAATCTAGACCGAAAATTGTTATGAAAAGAATCAAAAAGTACTGTCGCCACTTACTCTGAATTGTGTCTTCTTTTTAATACGAATTACCTCAGTCAAATGCCAATAGCAGCTTGTGATGTGGTTTGTGTACTTACATTCAACTAAGTGGTGGTCGGTCAATCGTAAACGCACCGGTGACAATTCTACAACGTCTCTGATGACCCCATCGTCAATGGGACGGTGAATTCCAATCCTTCCTTATAGTTCGACAGTTTGTAGTTGCTCTCCATAGTCTGTTTACGACAATTTTATCTCGATCTGTATTTAGTTATGATCTGACAGTACGGTAACCTAAGGTAGTGAAAACAAGAAAAGTAGAATCATAAGAAAAACGCCGGCCCGTGTGGCCGTGCGGTTCTAGGCGCTTCAGTCTGGAACCGTGTGACCGCTACGGTCGCAGGTTCGAATCCTGCCTCGGGCATGGATGTGTGTGATGTCCTTAGGTTAGTTAGGTTTAAGTAGTTCTAAGTTCTAGGGGACTGATGCCCACAGATGTTAAGTCCCATAGTGCTCAGAGAAAAAAAAAAAAAAAAAAAAAGAAAAACTTCCAATGAATAATGAATCTAAATGTACATCAAAAGATGAACTATCTAGTTCCGAAATATACGGAACGGATGCCGTTATTGGTAACTGAAAGAGTGCTGCTCAAGACCGCGAAATACACTGAAGTGCCAGAGAAACTGATATACTGTAGTTATGGGTGTTCAGATACAGATATATGTAGAGAGGCAGAATACGGAACTGCGGCCAACAACGCCTATATAAGTCAGCAAGTGTCTGGCGCACTTTTTATATCGGTTACTGCAGCTACACGTTTCAGATTGAATCGAATGGATGGACGTGTACGGGTACGGAGACAATTTCATGAATCCAAGGACACTGCATGTCAGCAGGGGACTGTTCAAGCTGGTGGAGCCTCTGTAATGGTGTGAGGCGTGTGCAGTTGGAGTGATATGGGCCGCCTGTTACGTCTAGATACGACTCTGACAACAGGTGACACGTAAGTGAGCATCCTGTCTGGTGACCTGCATCCATTCATGTCCCTTGTGGATTCCGACGGACTTGGGAAATTCCAGCAGGACAGTGCGAAACTACATACGTCCAAAATTGCTACAGAGTAGCTTTAGAAACACTCTTCTGACTTTAAACACTTCCGCTGGCCACCAAACTCCCCAGACATGAACGTTATTGAGCACGTTTGAGATGCCTCGCAACGTGCTGTTCTGATCTCCACTCCCCTCGTACTCTCGCGGATTTATGGACAGCCTTGCAGGATTCATGGTGTCAGTTCCCTCCGGCACTACTTCAGACATTAGTCGAGTCCATGCAACGTCGTGTTGTGACACTTCTGCGTGCTCGTGGGGCCCTACACGATATTCGGCAGATGTGCCAGTTTCTTTGGCTCTTCAGTGTATATGCAGCCATTGCAACACTGACTCCAGACGGCCATCGGCAGTGTATATGTGTGCATAGGTGGGAAGAGCTCTCGCTGTTGAATCACTTTCACAAGAGCGCAAAGACAAACGCATCTACACGAAGGACACCAAAATGATCCACAGAAAAACTTATATGTATCATTAGGCATGAGTTTGTAGCAGAGTTCTGAAACATACCGCTATCGATGACCTGTCACGAATTTAATGACTTTTTCCATGGTAGAGGTGACCTATCTGAAGCACTATTTCAAGGTTCCATATCAAGTGGACATTGCAGTAGGTAGCGAACAAATTTAAAAGTATTATAACAAGTGTACATAAACCGTACGATAGAGTGACAGAGACGCTCAGGAATTCAATATTCAATCTCTTGAACAAAGGTGAAGCTGTTCCTCGCTTTACCCTACTGTGTAAATTGAGGGGGCAAGCTTTTTAGGAAGACCGTGCAACATTGTACTGCCGTCGTCGTATATTTCGGGAAACGATTGCGAGAGTAAGAGAGTGTACACTGGTGTGCAGAACTAAAGGACCTTCGGCATGATGTGTCACCGCCAAATAACATAGCTCGATCAAATTCGGACCATTTACAGAAAGAACTGCTACAGTATAGTACAGAAGGTACGCAATGAGACGATCATAAATGACAGTTTTATTCGAAGGCCATAATTACACTTAAGTCATCGTGATTGATAATGGTTCCCTAGGCACTACAATAGGAAGGATATGGTTCCTAATAGGGTGTGTGATCACCACATACGACAGTGCATGCTTTGGAACTTGTTCCCATGCTGGCCAAAAGGTCAGTGAGGAGCTCTCGTTGTAGGGTGCACCATTCCTCCACCAGCGGGGTCGACAGCTGCTGGGTGGTCTTTGGTGTATGTGGATGTGTTGGAACATGTCTCTCCAGCGTATTCTACTTGTGCTCGCCGCGATTTAAGTTGGGCAAAGGGGTAAGCCATTCTATTCGCCGAACATCTTCTCCTCCCAAAAGTTCCACCAATTGAGCTGTTTGATGCGATCGCGCAGTGTCATCCAAGTCAGGTCCGAATGCTCTCTGGAAAGACGCACATGGTGCAGGGGTACAGTATCACAGTCAAGTTGACCGTTGAATGTACTGTGTTCAAAGATATGCAGGTAGCTAAGTGCAATTAACATTTTGCCTCCCCACATCATAACACATGGACCACCAAAACGATCATGTTGGTTAATGTTCGTTGGTGCGTTACGTGTTTCCACCTCTTGCCACATGAGCGTATGTACTTTATTGTCAAACATGATCGTTTCGGTGGAAAAGATGTTATAATGTGGGGCTTGCTGACCTCCAGGTCTTTGAATACAGTACACTCAACGGTCAGCGTTATCGTAACAGTGGACACCTCTTCTGAGGGGTGCATTCTGCCCTGGGATTTCACCAACGACCTGAAGAACGCAGATGGAAGAGCAAACTTATATCGCGGTATGTTACTTGGCAGTGACACGTCACGCAAAAGTTAATTTCGTCCTTCAGATTTGCACATTAGGCAGGCACCGAGGCCTATAGAATGTGACACTTCTCCCAAGCTCAATACACGAATGGAGTAGGACAGTGGATCTTTGATGCTGATACGAAGTACTGTCCACCATGCACTGTTCAGTGACTGACACTACACGATTAACGGTGCGTATATGTAGATCTAAATGCATATGTATCATCTCTATCTTCTCCTCGAGAGCACCAAAATGTCTTTAAAACTACACAGTTCCAGCAGAACAAATGCTTCAGTGGAAGGTGGAACCCTGACGATCTTTCATTTCCCCCTTGACCTGACGTCACTGGCACCACAGCTTCTTCTACTTCTTCTTTTTCTTTCCCCGTTTCTCTCGGGAGCGGCGTTGTTATATGGGATTTGCTAAGGTCAGTGATATGCGGTCAGATGCTGTCACTGGCCTCGCCATTCGCCCCCCCCCTCCCTCCCCCCACCTCTCTGGATACAGGATCTGTGAAATCCGTGTCTCTCTGTGTCTAGAATGAAAGTGTGAGACAGTATTCCAAATGGCTGAGTAGCGTGTATCCGAGGAAGGACACCAATGCCAGTTCAGTATTCACCAAGTTGTATGCGATAAACCGTCTAAAAACCACATCCAGGCTGGCTGGCTCACCAGCTCTCATCGTTAATCCGCGCTGTGGATTGGCTCCGCGGCTGGCTTGCCTCCCCGAATCCCACGGCGTCAGACCGGGTGAACGTGGAGGCCATGCGAAACAAGCTCCGTCATCCAGCCCACTGCGGCCAAACTAGCGGTAGGGTACAACGTCAGATTCTCCTAATTGAGGGAAGAGACATTTTTCTAGCGTATCAATATAAGAAATACCAGTTACACTTGCTTCACGGAAAAAGAAAGGCCCATAAACTTTCCGCCGGGATGTGACACAAAATCATTGACTTTAGGGGAGTCTCGCTGCGAATGTTCCACCTCGCTGGGGGATTTGCTGACCCCCAGGTGAGCACATCATGCGTGTTCACATCGCCACCTAGATAAGCTGTCGACACAGGGAATAGTGCATGAACAAAGGTGTAAAAACAAAACTGTTAGCCTTAAAACCCCATATTCATTTTCAAACGCGCGGTATTTAGCGGCGAGTCAGTATTCACAAGAGATTCATTGACAGACGATTTATTGACAAACAGTCAACACGGATTCAGCAACTATCGTCTAGTGAAACACAGCTAGCTCTTTATGCTCACGAATTAACGAGTACCATCGACAGGGGATCACAAATTGATTCCGTATTTCTAATTTCCAGAAGTCTTTTGGCACCTTCCCTCACGTAATACTACGTACCAAAATGCATTCCTATGGAGTATTATTTCAGTTATGCTGCTGGATTCATGATTTCCTCCCAGGAAGGTCGCAGCAGACAGTAATCAACAGAAAGTCATCGAGTAAAATAAAAGTGATATCTGGCGTTCCCCAAGGAAGTGTTATAGGCCCTCTGCTATTCCATATACATTTAAGCGTTTCAGGAGCCGATCTGAGCAGCTCTCTTAGATTGTATGCAGATGACGCTGTCATGTACCCGTGTACCGTCTTGTAAAGTCATCATTCAATCAAAAACAATTGCAAAATGGCTTAGACACGATATCTATATGGTGGAAAAAAAATGGTTCAGATGGCTCTGAGCACTATGGAACTTAACATCCGAGGTCATCAGTCCCCTAGAACTTAGGACTACTTAAACCTAACTAACCTAAAGACATGACACACATCCATGCCCGAGGCAGGATTCAAACCTGCGACCGTAGCAGTTTCGCGGTTCACGACTGACGCGCCTAGAACCGCTCGGCCACCGCGGCCGGCTCTATATGGTGCAGAAACTAGCAATTGACTCTGTATAAGAAAAAGTATATGGTCATCCTCCTGCGTACTGACAGAAATCCGTTAAATTCCAGTTACACGAGAAACACAAATCTAATGGCAGTCAGTTCATCTAAATACCTTGGAATTAAAGTAACGAACAACGTAAACTGAACGATCACGTACATAATGTTGTGGGAAGGCAAACCAAACACTGCCTTTTATCGGCAGAACGCTTAGAAGATGCAACAGGTATACTAAATGGTTCAGATGGCTCTGAGCACTATGGGACTTAACATCTATGGTCATCAGTCCCCTAGAACTTAGAACTACTTAAACCTAACTAACCTAAGGACATCACACAACACCCAGTCATCACGAGGCAGAGAAAATCCCTGACCCCGCCGGGAATCGAACAACAGGTATACTAAAGAGATTGTCTACACTACGCTGTCCCTCTTCTGCTTGGGTACTGTTGTGCGTCTTCTGACCCTTACCAGGTAGGACTGACGGAGGACATCAAAAAAGTCCAAAGACGGATACCTCCTTTTGAATTATATCAAAATAGAGGAGAGTGTGCCGCAGATAGGATACGCGAGTTACGGGGACAATTATAAAACAAAGATGATTTCGTTGCCCCAAAATCTTCTCGTAAAATTTCAGCAACTTTCTACTCAGAGTACGAAAATATTTTGTTGGGTTCCTCCTACATAGAGAAAAATGATCACCGTCATAAAATAAGAGAAATCGGAGCGCGCACGAAAAGATTTGTGTGTTTGTTTTTCGCGCGCGCTGATCAAGAGTGGAACGGCAGGAAACAGCTTGAAGGTGGTTCGATGAACTCTCTGTCAGACACTTAAATGTGAATTGCGGGCTGAGCATGTAAATGTAGATGTTGATGGCACAGTAAATTACCACGATATGCACGTGTGGGCAGATACAAATCTTCGTACAGTCATAGAGGTGAGTCATGAGAATCGCTTCAGTACCAATGTAGGTCAAGAATGATCGATGACAGATTCAAAAGGCCATACAATTTGCCAAACAGATTAACAAGTGCTGTGTACCGCTGATTTCTGCTCAATTATTTACCAGAGGTATTGAACAACGTCATCCTTGCAAAAAGCGTTATTCGCGAAGGGGCAGCACCGCATTTTCAAAGGTTCATCCTACAATACCTCACCGAACCGTTTCGTTGGTCGAGAAGGTGAGGACGCATGGTGTCCCCGTTCACCGGACCTAAATCGTATGGATTTCTGCTTATGGGGTCATTTAAAGTCAGTGGCGCATGCCCAGCCTATTGACAACGTGAGGACGTTACAGGGGCATGTGGCCAAAGCATGCGACGCAGTCCGAATGGAGTGATTCACTGCGAAGATGGGCTGAAAGACGTCTCAGGACACGTGGTAACGACATGCAGAATTGCCTATAGTGTCTACTTCTACGCAATGGAAATGCCGTGTGGCTAGGGCGTCCCGTCGGGTAGACCGTTCGCCTGGTGCAAGTCTTTCTAGTTCATGCCACTTTGGCGACTTGCGTGTCGATGGGGATGAAATGATGATGATAAGGACAACACAGCTCCCAGTCCCAGGGCGGAGAAAATCTCCGACCCAGCCGGTAATCGAACCCGGGCCGTTAGGTATGACATTCCGTCGCTCTGACCACTCAGCTAGCAGGGGCGGACTACGTAATAGACAGGTGGGAATGAGAGGCCAGATTGGCACATACCTCACCAGGTAACGGTTTCCGTACATATCATTATAGGAACTTCTCTTCTAGTTCTGACCAATACTGCGTACTGTAGGAATACTTTCAACAGCCTATATTACTCTCGTCCATATAGTTTCTGCTTCATCCCGCGAAACAATGAGTAAAGAAATATTGGGAAAGTTTGAAAATCTTTTTTGCACATAAAGAGGTCCTCATTGCTAGCAGTTACATTCGTCGGCCGCAGGCTATTATTGTAGAACCCCTTCCCGTCCCCCTTGTATCGATCGCTACATTTAGCCCGGGAAAGTGGAGCGAAGCTTTCTCCACTGCTGCCATTGAGATTCTTGCACTGTACATTCTAGAAAGACCCAGCAAACATACGACGACTCAGAGAATGTCGAGGCGTTCTCCTTTTCATCTAATTAGACTAGGAAGAATTATCAATAAACGCCAGCGAGCATAAAACATAGACGGACTTTACATAATAAAAAGAGACGTATTACTCGAAACAGGGTCACTCAGTTGCAGACGAGAGGTAATGTATAGCAGACTAAAGGCAGATATACTGAGCTTTATCTTCCATAAGAGCAGCTCGGGAACGATGTTCTAGAAACGCCAGAGTGCATTCATGACACAGTATTTTACGTTGCTCGTCTTCTAAGTACCAAAGCCTTTTATTGGGAAACATCTGTGATTTTTAACCGTTATTTTCCGTAATATTTATAACTTACAAGAAAGCTTTTAAGACTTTTTTTGACGCTCTTTGGGTTTCTGTGTTACCTGTAAATCAAATCGCGATCGAAATTTTCTTGATTATTAATTATTATTCTTCGTGTACTGTCAGAAGTGTCAGGCACCATTAATAGTGGACATCCGCGAACACTCGTTCCGTACAGTTCCTAACGAAATTCCGAAAATCGTTACGCGATGAGATGTTAAGTCCCGTAGTGCTTAGAGCCATTTGAAGCATGTGCCCTTGGGGTTGCCATTAATCGTCGACTTTCCTTATGGAAGGATGCGAGTGATCTATCAATTTGTAAATCACGGGTGCTTCGATTTGTGTATATTTTAGCTGTGTGTGTACTGTGGGTATAAGGCGTGAGATAGGTTAATATGGCGCATAGAATCGATGCAGATCTGGCTCATTCCCGCTCTCTCGAGACAGCACACCGTACATTAGTCTATACTACCAGGTCAAATGATCCACGTTCAAAAATTGAACGTTACATTGTATATTCATTTTCTTTTGTTGCGTGAGAGATTTGGTGGTGTACATCTATAGTGGACACACAAGCTTCGTGCATTATTCATGTGATAGGTAAATGTGTCACAGTTAACATCCGTTTAGCTGCTGCTTTTTTGTTTGTTTTAAGCCTCCGATGAAGTCCCTCTTTCGTCATTAATATCTTAATAACCTAGTTCTTTGGGTCCAGAAACACACATTGCATTACTCTGTGCACAGCGCACGCTAGTATACTGTGTCAGCGGGCAGCAGGACGAGAAAGATGCTAACGATACAGAATCGGCACAATGCGCGGATGGCGGTCCATTGTCATAGAAAATCTGTACGTGTCATTGTATGCACCAGCGGCCGCTACCACGCAATGCGCGGCAGCTTTCTACGGACTGCATTACGTTATCAGCAAGTGAAAACGACGTTCCGTTACAAACTCGTACAAATAGAAAATGTATAGTTACTTTTACAGACAATGTGAAACAGCGAGTGGTCTACACTGCCTCTTGGAGGCTGTATGTTCACATTACTGAGACAACTCCCGACTTGTCCCAAATACACGGCGTTCCAGGAGGGACGGTGGTAGTAGAGACTCATTAAAATAAAATATTCTATATAAACAGTGTCTACGTTTCATTGGTTTAGAGATACAAATGTTAGAACGTAAGCCAAACAAATACTTACAGAAGCAGTTAAGCAAGGGCAGGTGATTAAGTTCAAAGTTTATTTTCTTAAATTACACCTCCGACTTCAACGCACTTACGAGTTCTCTTGATAGCGTGTAGATCATAATGCTAACGATCAGTTCATCTCTCGCGTGTACTTCTTCTTTGTAGACTTCCCCTATCCATCAGGACCACAGGTAAAAATCTAAAGATGTCCGTTCACCTTGATGGACGTTTCTACCGACCCATCTGCATTTCAGGATCGGACACGGCCTGGCATCTACACGCGAGCAAGTTGTGATGTCTCGGCTTTGTTCGGTACTTCTCGGAGATACTCGGTACAGCCCGACATTTCGTGTAGCATTGCGGCGTGGCATTTTTTTCGGGCGGCACGACTTTCTTCAGTTCTGTTGAATCGTAGTGTCAGTGCTGGTATAAGTGAAGTTCACAGGTCCAGTGACTCCTTGCACAAAAAGATGCAGCCCAACGATCTATCGTCATATGCCTTTAAAAATGAATGGGAATGACAGAAGAGAACGATAATAATTCTTAGTATCTATTATGTGATACACAGTCGCATAATCGTCGGGTACCACACGTTTGGGACAACGTTACATCACTATACAGAAAGAATTTCAAGATTTAATTGAGGATAAAGGAGCTAAAAATTACAACGATCAGAAAACGGGACTCGTTGTTCTGTACATTAATAAGCACAAAGCGTCATTTTGATGGCATGGAGCTCGAAATGAAATTCATGGTATGAATAATAAATTTTCTGAAGTTGCACACATTATTCCTCTGTCGGTAGCAACATTTTTCGACGTAACTGATCGAAGAGTGTGGACACTTTATATCTAAGTCGGTTAAGACAAGGAGCATGCTTGAAACTATTTTTAGTACATTACTGAGACAACTCCCACTTGTTGAATTAATGACGGAAAAAGAAGAGCAGGAACTAAAATTAGAACATCCGAAATGGATTGCAGACCTCGCATTAAAATGACTTGACCGCACACCGAACGCACTAAGACACTACAAGATGAGTAAGAAAGTAGTTTTGATTTGGTGGGGGTATATTTAAAAAGAAAATGGTATCGTGGGAGGGACAAATTCCGATAAAAAAAACACCCTTCATTTCCCTAAAGCAACTGATGGGAAAGAAAATGCGACATCTGAAGAATTCATTGTGCAGTTGAAAGAATTACAAGGATAGGTTTCCTAGCGTTTTGAGAAAGCTGCCAGTCTTACATCTGTTTGCGAGCTGTTTTCGAGACCGTTTGTCATTTTACATGGAAGCGTCCGTGTGGACGTGCGGATAGAACTGAGGTGATCTGCAGTTGTAATACCCGTGTAAAGGACAAATTCTTTTACGGTAAAATTGGAAAACTGGCCAGGATGTAGATGTTGTTTACCTCGGGAAATTTCCACGCCTCCACCATGAGATTGCAGACGTGATAAAACTAAATAAGTCACTGTTACGAGGCAAAATGAGTGCGAAAATCTGTGAAATTGTCTGAATCTGTCCATATACCAAAAGTCTGTCCGTGATTAAAATTATGTCTTTGGTGTACCAAAAATAATTAAATAATACTGAAATTTTTTGTGATCTATGTTGTTGAGAATTATGAAATATGAAATCAAGTCGTATGCAGTGCGACTGCATTGCTATTTAAAAGGGTCGCTTTTGCAGTTTCTCCCCTTTTCATCCTCATCACAAGTTAGACGTGTGGCGTGGTGGTGGGGGAAGTGTGCAGCCAGACGAAATAATTATGGCGTGCGATCCAGAGCTGTTCTCATGTGCCGAATTCTTGGCTTAGATGATGTGCCACCTGACGACTACAATGTGCAGGGGACCCATCATGCCGGAATAACATACCCATCCTTGTAGCCAAAGAAAGCTCTTTCAATAATGCTGAAAGCTCGTTTTCTAGAAAATCTAGATAAAGTCGCCCTCCAATATGATGGGATAACACAATAAGCCCAACTAACTTTTTGTCATACCACATCGAAAGGTACAGTGAAGCGTTACTGAAGTGTGGCTCTACAAAGGCATGTGGTTTCTCGTTGAACAACCCATGTGAGTTACAAGTGTTTTTGTTAAAGTCTCGAGAGGAAGTGGCTTCATTAGCAAATGGCAGTAATGGAATTACTCGGCGATTTCCATCGAACCAACGACAAAATTAGAATCATTTACTTTCCCTTCTTTGTCGAAGGTGTTAATCCACTGCAAATGACAAGGATACAGACTGTGCATACGTAAAGTCCGCCATATTCTTAGACATGGAACATAGATAACTGTAGAAATTCTGAGTGTGCTTGTTGAAGGACTGCTTTCTATCTAAGGATTAATGTCTTCTACTTCACCCAACCTCTGCTCATTTGCACGTTCAGATGATATGTGGCTGCAGAGCATGAGTCTGAACAGTTTAGTGAAAACATAACTGAACCCTCCTGAATACGGTACTCTGCAGCTAGGATATCGTCTACCGTATTCCCCTCAAGAAGCAGCAGTGTTTCCAGCACAAAACAAGAGCACAAATAACGTTTCGGTAATACTCAGATATTGTGCTTGCCTGCAGCATGCTTAAAAGATACAGTCGAATTAGCCCACAAGTCACAATCACAGCTGAAAAAATTGTTACCTAAATTCAAGCACAACTTCACAATTTGATCTTCAACACAAAAGTTGATATATAAACCCTTAGAAGCTGGAGTGCCAACTGTATATATGTAACAAACAAACATTGAACACATGTTGTATAAAAGGATTTATCCCAATTAGTCTATAGCTGCATCTTCTAAAATATTTACCGCAAGGGCGATGAAAGTTTTTCCGCCGCTTGGGTTCAGACAAGCTACAGGGGATGGACAGAAACAGAAACACCAAACAAAGAACACATTAATATGTCTAACACGGTGTAATAAAATCATTAGCATTCACATCAGTTTCCATTCGTGTCGGAAAGCATAAATGCAGGTACTGTATTGTTTTTAAGGGAACCTTATGCCATTCTTGCTGCAAAACAGCAGCGCGAGATAGCCACAGGCGCCTTTCCACGGTCCGCGCGGCTTCCCCCGTCGGAGGTTCGAGTCCTCCCTCGGGCATGGGTTTGTCTGTTGCCCATAGCGTAAGTTAGTTTAAGTTAGATTTAGTAGTGTGTAAGCCTAGGGACCCATGACCTCAGCAGTTTGGTCCCACAGGAACTTACCACCACCACCTGCAAAATAGTGGCAAGCTCAGGCATAAGGAGGTTGACATTGATCATGGAACCTTCTGCTTCAAGTAGGCTACAAAGGCTAAGTAATGTTGAGATGTGGTGACTGTGGCGCCCACGCGAGATGCAACAATTCATCGTCGCGCTCACAAGACGCGAGTTGTGTGAACAGGGGCCCTGTAGTCTTGGAACACAGAGTCACTATTGAGGAACAAATATTGTACCATGAGATCGACCGGATCAGCAAGAATGGTCACATAATTCCTGGTAATAATGTAGCCTTGCAGAGTACCCATTTCACTGTTTCGACATAAACTCGGCCATGAGTTGAAAACAGCGTAATACAAGAGTCATCCGACCATTGCTTCAAAGTTCAGGTCTTATGGCTTTGGCACCGCGTATTCCTGTTACAGACATTTACATCACTGACTGTTCAGTTCCCAGATTGTGGAGATCCAGTGGTGATGTTTTGGTGCTGACAGAGTTCGCAAGTGCGACATTAGATTAGATTAGTACTCGTTCCATAGATCATGAATACGACACTTCGTAATGATGTGGAATGTGTCAGGTTAATAAAAGGTGGCCGGCTGGGGTGGCCGAGCGGCTCTAGGCGCTACAGTCTGGAACCGCGCGACCGCTACGGTCGCAGGTTCGAATCCTGCCTCGGGCATGGATGTGTGTGATGTCCTTAGGTTAGTTAGATTTAAGTAGTTCTAAGTCTAGGGGACTGATGACCTCAGAAGTTATGTCCCATAGTGCTCAGAGCCGTTTGAACCATTTTGAACCAATAAAAGATATATATACAAGTATAACATTACACAAAATATTACATGATACTTAATATTTTTAATTTTTTTGTGAGGGTTGGGGAAATTGCCCACTTACTGTGCTGTCACCGCCAGACACCACACTTGCTAGGTGGTAGCCTTTAAATCGGCCGCGGTCCGTTAGTATACGTCGGACCCGCGTGTCGCCACTATCAGTGATTGCAGACCGAGCGTCGCCACACGGCAGGTCTAGAGAGACTTCCTAGCACTCGCCCCAGTCGTACAGCCGACTTTGCTAGCGATGGTTCACTGACGAAATACGCTCTCATTTGCCGAGACGATAGTTTAGCATAGCCTTCAGCTACGTCATTTGCTACGACCTAGCAAGGCGCCATATTCAGTTACTATTGAGATTGTGAATCATGTACCGTCAAGAGCGACAGTCACCATTAATGGATTAAAGTTAAGTATTCCACCAGCTACGTCCGTTTTTCTAAATTCTAATTTCCTTGTCCTGTTCCAGACCTCACGCCAGCCTGCGTGAGCTAAAACGCGTGCCTTTCGGCCTCCCCTAGTAACCCGGTGTTGGCTCTCCTGCCAACCACAACACTTACTATATCCAAAAATTCATCTAATGAGTAGAAGGAGTTCCATTAAGAAATTCTTTTAATTTCCTTTTTAATGCTATATGGCTATCTGTCATTCTGATGTTATTAGGTAAGTGAACAAAGACTTCTGTGGCAGCATAATTTACCCCCTTCTGAGCCAAAGTTAGATTTAACCTTGAGTAGTGACGATCATCCTTTCTCCTAGTGTTGTTGCCATGTACACTGCTATTACTTTTGAATTCGTTCGGATTGTTAATAAAAAATTTCATATATATATATATATATATATATATATATATATATATATATATAGGGTGAGTCACCTAACATTACCGCTGGATATGTTTCGTAAACCACATCAAATACTGACGAATCGATTCCACAGACCGAACGTGAGGAGAGAGGCTAGTGTAATTGGTTAATACAAAACCATAAAAAAATGCACGGAAGTATGTTTTTTAACACAAACCTACGTTTGTTTAAATGGAACCCCGTTAGTTTTGTTAGCACATCTGAACATATAAACAAATACGTAATCAGTGCCGTTTGTTGCATTGTAAAATATTAATTACATCCGGAGATATTGTAACCTAAAGTTGGCGCTTGAGTACCACTCCTACGCTGTTCGATCATGTGTATCGGAGAGCACCGAATTATGTAGGGATCCAAAGGGGACGGTGATGGACCTTAGGTACAGAAGAGACTGGAACAGCACATTACGTCCACATGCTAACACCTTTTTATTGGTCTTTTTCACTAACGCACATGTACATTACCATGAGGGGTGAGGTACACGTACACACGTGGTTTCCATTTTCAATTACGGAGTGGAATAGAGTGTGTCCCGACATGTCAGGCCAATAGATGTTCAATGTGGTGGCCATCATTTGCTGCACACAATTGCAATCTCTGGCGTAATGAATGTCGTACACGCCGCAGTACATCTGGTGTAATGTCGCCGCAGGCTGCCACAATACGTTGTTTCATATCCTCTGGGGTTGTAGGCACATCACGGTACACATTCTCGTTTAACGTATCCCACAGAAAGAAGTCCAGAGGTGTAAGATCAGGAGAACGGGCTGGCCAATTTATGCGTCCTCCACGTCCTATGAAACGCCCGTGGCCCGTGTTTGTTACAACACGCAACTGAACGTTGGAGGTTTCAAGCATCAACTTTATGTTACAATATCTCCGGATGTAATTACCATTTTACAATGCAACAATCGGCACTGGTTAAGTATCTGTTTATATGTTCAGATGTGCTAATAAAGCCAACGTGGTTCCATTTAAAAAAACGTAGGTTTGTGTTAAAAAACATACTTCCGTACATTTTTGTGTGGTTTGTATTAAACAATTACACTAGCCCCTCTCCTCACGTTCGGTCTGTGAAATCGGTTCGTCAGTATTTGATGTGGTTTACGAAATATATCCAGCGGCAACGTTAGGGGTGACTCACCCTATATATATATATATATATATATATATATATATATATATATATATATATATATTGTGAGGTTACAGTGAAGATCTCTAGCTCTTTAAATAAGTGTCTGCAGGATGATCTTGGATGAGCTCCAGAATTATTACAGAATTATTCTGATTACACGCTTTTGTGCAATGAACACTCTTTTACTCAATGATAATTTATCCCAGAATATGATGCCATACGAAAGCAGAGAATGAAAATAGGCGTGGTAAGCTAATTTGCTGAGATATATATCGCCAAAATTTGCAATGACCCTAATAGCATAAGTAGCTGAACTCAAACGTTTCATCAGATCTTCAGTGTGTTTTTTTCCAGTTCAACCCCTCATCAATGCATACACCTAGAACTTTTGAATATTGTATCTTACCTACGGATTTCTGATCGAAGTCTGTATTTATTATTGGTGTCATTCTATTTACTGTGTGGAACTGTATGTACTGTGTTTTGTCAAAGTTTAATGGGAGCCCGTTTGCAGAGAACCACTTAATGATTTTCTGAAAAACATCGTTTACAATTTCACTAGTTAATTATTTTCTGTTGGGTGTGATAGCTATACTTGTATCATCGACAAAAAGTACCAGCTTTGCATCTTCGTGAATACAGAATGGCAAGTCATTAATATATATCAAGAACAGCAGAGGACCCAAGACCGAACCTTGCGGCATCCCGTTCTTGATTGTTCCCCAGTTTGAGAAATCACCAGTTTTTTGCATATTATGTGAACTGCTTATTTCAGCTTTCTGCACTCTTCCAGTTAGGTTCCGCAGTGACTTACATAACTCTCGTACTCTTATTTTTTTGTCACAGTGCTCTTCAATGACCGTCTGTCACATCCTCACCATACACTTTCGTCCACGTTGTGACTTAGGCGATGCTGTTTTCTGCTTTCGCTACATGCGGTATAAATCTTCGATACGGTGCCACTTGAGACACCAAACATTTTCGCTGCGTTGTTTACGGAAGCACCCGCAAAACGAGCGCCAACAATTTTGCCACTGTCGAAAACACTTAGCTCCGATGCAATACACTCACATTTACACAAAACACTATTCTAACCACAACTGACACTTGAAACGGACTGAGGACATCGCACAGGTGCTATTCGTGGTCTAATACAACAGCCCCACCTACAATCTGGGCTAGCGTCTGCACTTATGTCCAAACGTGTATTGTCCAAGCCATGTATCTCCAGTTCCAGTGCCAGCACACAAGCGTACTTTAGTGTCCATTTACCCCTACGTACTGCCGTGTGTATTGTATAGTTTACTGGTAGCCGGACCCGATGAAGTGGTCCTCATCGATAGTATCCTACAGTACTGGCCATTAAAAATTGATAAACCAAGAAGAAATGCATGTGATTAACGGGTATTCATTGGACAAATATGTTATACTAGAACTGACATGTGATTACATTTTCACGTAGTTGGGGTGCATAGATCCTGAGAAATCAGTACCCAGGACAATCACCTCTGGCCGTAATAGCGGCCTTGATACGCCTGGGCATTGAGTCAAACAGAGCTTGGATGGCGTGTACAGGTACAGCTAGCTGCCCATGCAGCTTCTACACGATACCACAGCTCATCAACAGTAGTGACTGGCGTATTGTGAGGAGCCAGTTGCTCGGCCGCCATTGACCAGACGTTTTCAGTTGGTGAGAGATCTGGAGAATGTGCTGGCCAGGGCAGCAGTCGAACATTTTCTGTATCCAGAATGGCCCGTACAGGACGTGCAACATGTGGCCGTGCATTACCCTGCTGAAATGTAGGGTTTCGCAGGGATCGAATGAAGGATACAGCCACCGGTCGTAACAGATCTGAAATGTAACGTCCACTGGTCAAAGTGCCGTCAGTGCGAACAAGAGGTGACCGAGACGTATAACCAATGGCACCCCATACCATCACGCCGGGTGATACGCCAGTATGGCGATCACGAATACACGCTTCCAATGTGCGTTCACCGCGAAGTCGCCAAACACGTCAAGGGTCAAGGGTAACCGCAACCATGGTCTCCGAGCTGATAGTCCATGCTACTGCAAACGTCGTCGAACTGTTCGTGCAGATGGTTGTTGTCTTGCAAAAGTCCCCATTTGTTGACCCAGGGATCGAGACGTGGCTGCACGATCCGTTACAGCCGTGCGGATAAGATGCCTGTCATCTCGACTGCTAGTGATACGAGGCCGTTGGGATCCAGCACGGCGTTCCGTATTACCCTCGTGAACCCACCGATTCCATATTCTGCCAACAGTCATTGGATCTCGACCAACGCGAGCAGCAATGTCGCGATACGATAAACCGCAATCGCGATAGGCTACAATTCGACCTTTATCAAAGTCGGAAACGTGTTGGTACGCATTTCTCCACCTTACACGAGGCATCACAACAACGTTTCACCAGGCAACGCCGCTCAACTGCTGTTTGTGTATGAGAAATCGGTTGGAAACTGTCCTCATGTCAGCATGTTGTAGGTGTCGCCGCCGGCGCCAACCTTGTGTGAATGCTCTGAAAAGCTAAGCATTTGCATATCACAGCATCTTCTTCCTGTCGGTTAATTTTCGCGTCTGTAGCACCTCATCTTCGTGGTGTAGCAATTTTAATGGCCAGTAGTGTAGTTGGAAGCGTGGTACCTGCGTGGCGTTTGCGCAACTGGTTGTGCGAATGTTGTTAGCAAACACGGCAGATGATTTGGTCCCCGAATTCGACCCGCTTCTCTGTCCTGCGTGTCTCGTAAACTGAAGCAGCACGCGTTGTACGTACACGTACCAAAGTGCCCGAGAAGTCCGCGTACCTCTGAAGAATGCGCGAGAGGGAATGTGTGCCGCAGCGCCCAAATCAGGTGAGCAGTCTCCAGTGAGATCCATTCCCAAAAGTGCAACAAACAAAAAGACTTCAGGGTCAGGGTCAGGATCAGGTATACAGAATACCTCGACGAATCCTATCACATAATGGAAGAGTACTGGTTGGAACTGTTCAGCAACTTCATAAACACAGGAAAAATACCAGAACGATGTGGACATCAACGATCAAAATCCTATTATAAGGAAAGGGAGATGTATGTACCCCAGACTCATACAGAAGCATAGCCCTCGAAAACACATCTTTCAAAATTTTCATGAAAATGTTTACCAGCAGGCTTACCGCTGAAGTATATGCCCAAATACCAGGAAACCAGTTTGGTTTGAGAAGGGGAAGAAGCATCCTACATGGAGTTAACTGCTTGCTAGCTCAGGTGCAAGACACACTAAGACATCCAGGGAAGAAGTATTTTGCAGTCTTTATAGACTATAGAAAAGCCTTCGACATTGTTAACAGGAAAACAGTTACCCGAAAACTCGTCCTATTAATTGGCGGCACACACCAAATAACGAAACTAATTTCAGACATCCTATGGTACAATCAGATCCAAATATCTGGTGATACACAGCCGTATCCAGGATTTTAAAGCAAACAAATGGAATACTACACGACAGCAGACATAACGAAGATATTAATGGACAGCTCAGCTACACTCATACTTTATGCGGATGGCATGGTAATACGTTAAGAAGACAAAGAAGAGCTACAAGAGGTGCTAAACAGACTCACGTCATGGGCTGCGGAAAACGACCTACAGACAAACAACAGCGAAACCAAATATATGATTTTCAGAACAAGTGATTCACCAAAAGACACGCTGACCCTTCAAGACGAACCACTAGAAGTAGTACCAAGGTACAAATGTCTCAGAGCCACTCGCCAAACAACACTGACATCTAGAATGAGATTTTCACTCTGCAGCGGAGTGTGCGCTGATATGAAACTTCCTGGCAGATTAAAACTGTGTGCCCGACCGAGACTCGAACTCGGGACCTTTGCCTTTCGTGAGCAAGTGCTCTACCAACTGAGCTACCGAAGCACGACTCACGCCCGGTACTCACAGCTTTACTTCTGCCAGTACCTCGTCTCCTACCTTCCAAACTTTACAGAAGCTCTCCTGCGAAACTTGCAGAACTAGCACTCCTGAAAGAAAGGATATTGCGGAGACATGGCTTAGCCACGGCCTGGGGGATGTCTCCAGAATGAAATTTTCACTCGACAGCGGCGTGTGCGCTGATATGAAACTTCCTGGCACATTAAAACTGTGTACCATACCGAGACTCGAACTCGGGACCTTTGCCTTTCGCGGGCAATATCCTTTCTTCCAGGAGTGCTAGCTCTGCAAGGTTCGCAGGAGAGCTTCTGTAAGGTTTGGAAGGTAGGAGACGAGGTACTGGCGGAACTGAACCTGTGAGGACGGGGCAAGAGTCGTGCTTGGGTAGCCCAGTTGGTGGAGCACTTGCCCGGGAAAGGCAAAGGTCCCGAGTTCGAGTCTTGGTCTGGCACACAGTTTTAATCTGCCAGGAAGTTTCAGCACTGACATCATTCGACACCCTTGTGAAATAAAGAGCAACAGCAGCAATAAATGCAATTTACCGAATAAAATAGCCTCAAACACTTTCAATAAAAACGGCGCAGACACTATGCCATAGCACCAATAGCAACTTACGGGACTCAAATAATCTGCGACGAACTAAAAGTCAATGACTCAGGACCCAAGACAAAATAAAATTCCGCTACATGTAACGTATCGTGGGCGTCGGAAAGACAGCGTCTTCAATTCTTAATGAAAGAAACCTTTTTCGTAGAAGACGTCAGAATGCAGATGCTACCGAGCGAGGTGGCACTGTGGTTAGCACACTGGACTCGCATCCGGGAGGACGACTGTTCAATCCCGCGTCCGGCCATCCTGATCTATGTTTTCCGTGATTTCCCTAAACCGGTTCAGGCAAATGCCGGCATGGTACCATTGAAAGGGCACTGCGGACTTCATTTCCCATTCTTCCCTAATCCGATGGGACCTATGACCTCGCCGTTTGATCCCCTGTCTCAAATCAACCAACCAACCACGGTCTACGAAAACATGCCCCAAATACTCATAGAAAAACGCAACTCTATCCGGAACGACTTCTACTCAGCTGACGCCATAATGAGACAGATGGGTGGAAACAGGCAAAGCACGAACTCCGACACGTCGTAACACGATATGCAACACGTGGATTCCACCACAAGCTCTGTCAAGACAAGACATTACGTCAGCCGAATGAAGACTACGTGTGTGAATTGTGGAATGAACGCTGTGCAAGATATCATGCAAAAAAAAACTACAGAAAAAGAACAGTGTCAATAAGATAACTAGGACTAGAGTAATGTGACTCAGTTTTGTATTTTTATTAGTATCTGCATTTGTATTTGTTTGTATTTGCACGTTGTCCGCATTTTCATTAATACAAAAACATATCTGTGTCATGTCTGAAAAGTGCAACTGAACGATGCAGACAACAATGCACGTCCGCAATTAAGAAAATTAGAAAAAAAAGGAGGCAGACCAACGTTTGAGAATGAACTGTCTGCCAACATGGAGCGGCGAGTTGCAGCCTGCCGTGGCTCGTGGGCGCAATTGTTAGGTGCCGACAGGTGATTGTGCTACCCCTCCCCCAACAGTGTATTTCGAGTTATTGCGTGTTACACGCATGGTCACATTTAAAAACAAGTATACAAATACCATAAGACGAAACAATTTACATGCTAGTGATAGACAGGTACTTCTACTTGCCAGCGCATTCAAAAACGCTAGAGATAAAACAGTCAGTCTAATCCTTGACAAACTGATGTTGGCACGTTGTTCCACCGATCCGTTCAGTTTCCAACAGCTGTGTTTTGCTCAAGAGTGTTATTTTCTGAGAAACATATGTTATGCTGTAGTTCACACAGGAGGAATGTTATCTAAATAAAATCCCTATTGTGTGGAAAGGAGTCGGCCTCACATTATGGTATGGGCTGGGATATCACATACCTGCCTGGATCTTACCACGCAGACAATTCACGATGGGGAGTTATCAACTCCCTTGTGGGTCAACATCCGTACCAGGCTAATGACGAACTGCCCAAAAGCGTTGAGGAAGTCTTTCGAAGTATTGAGATTCTCGTTCGGCAAGATGTCAAGAAGAACACAGAGCAGCGCAAATCTCAGTATGAGTATAATGCATCAGATAATAAACTGTTTTGACATAGGGGCACAGGGACTTCTTAGAGAGACTGTGTAACGCTTATGTCTAAAGTAAGGTGTGAAGTTTATGTCTAACAAAGAACAGTTGTATCAAGTGGTGTGCTGACTGCGTATCTCATTACGTGTATCAGTATTTCTACCTGACCGTGTTTTAAACAATCTGTCTACTAGCAAGAAAGCAATACTACTAAACCCACACTAATTAAAATCTGTGCGCGAATATGACAAATTAGATGTAAGTACATTCAGATCTACTCGATCTTACTACGTCCCTGTAAATCTGAATAAGTACAGAAGTGGTCCCTGTGCGAAAATCCACAAATTGTGTGAAATAAATTCCTTACCTCGTACTGGTGTCGCCTTGGATAACGCGTTGTTCTGTTCTCAGCACTGCCAAGCTAACTACAGTTGCAAATGCCAAATTACAAGATATTTCAGTGAGACACATTTAGAATTGCGAAATTGACTTATATCATAAGAATTACATTTACACAAACAAATTATGTTTACAAAGAAATACAGTAAAAAACTTGGGGTTACATACAAAGCTGGTAGCGTTAAAATTCGTTCTACGGCAAAAGCGCGTAAATACACGAATGTTGGTTACCTTATTGTAGATTGATGTAACAATATGTAGAAAGATTCTTCACCAATATTTCGTAATAATATTTGTAGCATTTTCTTAATTAATTTTATTTCAAGTCTTATCTATTCCATAAATCATTAATACACAATACTGAAATTATTACACTGAATATTCGATACTAAGCGACTGCCCACTCCGGAGTATCTCAACAGACACTGCGAGCTTCTGGCACGCTACTCCTGCTCTTCAAGTGTAGGCTACTGTTCTTAAGTTGCATGAGATATTGATTCCATTTACGTACCTACGAGCAACAGCCAACATTGGTGTCGGTATTTGCTAATGCAGCAGGGAAAATACACTGAGGAATCAAAAGTATCCTGACACCCCTATGTAATTCAGAACTGACCACTAGATCTTGCGAGTCATTGTATGTCACCTGAGTAATGAAACCGATCAGGAGCATTTCGACCCTTCTAAATTGTCCAGTTCGACTGTTCGTGGTGTAATTGTCAAGTAGGAAGCCAAAGGACAACCACAGCCAAACCAGAACTGGGAAGACTTCATGTGCTAACGAACATGGATCGTCGAGCATCGTGGAGTGTTGTTGTAAGAAATCTCATGAAACCAGCTGAAGGGATCACACGTGAGTTTCAAAGTGCTGCCATCAGTCCAGCTGCCACAATGACTGCTCGTTGAGAGTTGAACAGAACAGGACACAGTGATGGAGCCACACGTTTCTGTAGTCCAATCCAAAGGGCGACGCCACAGGATAGCGGACGACCGGAAACGAGTAGTTCCGAGAGGTGAACCATGCTGTACCCTGTGGCAACCAGATGGAACGGTTTGGGTTTGGGGAATGACTGGAGAACGTTAGCTGCCATCATGTGTAGCGCCAACAATGGAGTACGGAGGAGGTGCTGTTACGGTACTAGCGTATTTTTCGTGGTTATAATGTGGACTCCCTATTGCGTTTAAGAAAACGCCATCTGCGAAAGGATACGAACATACGTTATATCATTAGATACTGCGTGCAGGAGGAAAAGAATTCGGACACGATGACTGTTTGTTTCAGCAGGACAATGTACGCTGCCATGAACCAGCATCTGTGAGGCAATGGTTTGTGGACAATGACGTTCCTGGAATGGACTGACATGCACAGGATCCAGCCCTGAACCCAGTGGAAAACCTCTGGGGTGAGTTAGAACGTCGACTTTACTCCACACACCAGCGTCCAAACGTATAGCTTCTGCAGTTTCGGGTCTTGAGGATGAACAAATTTTTAAACGAAATTTACGCAAAGTAATGTAACTATGCCAGACACCTTTGGATACAGACTGTTCAATAAGTAACTATGCAGTTCATAACGTGCCGTTTAAAGTCATGGAAGTTAGAACAGATGCTGGAAGTGATCCCCTCGAACTTGAAGACACAGTTGCACACGTCTCTGCATGTTCTCGAAGGCATTGTGCAGAACATCGGGAGTGATGTTCCAAATGTGACGTGTCACTGCAGCTTGCAGTTCTTGAACGATGTGCGGATTGCGTTCATAGGCCTTTCCCTTCAACGTATCCCATAGAAAGTAATCCGGTGGAGCCAAGTCAGGAGGGCCAGAGTCCTCGAGAGATGATGCGGTCACCGAAGATGTCCTTTAAAAAGTTCGGCGCCTTGTGGGCATGGTATGTGCAGTCACACCATCCTGTTGGAAGCAGGCATTCTCAATTTCGACCTCATTCAGTTCGCCTAGGAAGGGCTGCAGGATACACGTGCAGTACCGTTCTCCATTTATGGTGACCTGAAAGAAGATCGGCCAAATGATGCGTTTACGAGTCACGGCGCACCAAACACCAGCCTTTAGATAATGCAGTGGGGACACCTTACATTCATGCGGGTTATCCATAGTCCACACACGACTATTCTGGCTGTCCACGTAACTGTCCACGGAACTGTCCACTGCCTCATCCGTGAAAAACGTAGTGTTAAGAATCCCGCCACCATTGTCCTGCAGGAAGGACAGAAACCAGTTGCGAAAGTTCACACGCGCCGGGCGATCGGTGTGTCTCGGCTCATGCACTACCGACATTTTGTACAGATACTTGGACAGTGACGTCCGGAGAATCTTGTCAGCGGAACCCACGGACCCGTGGGCCTGTTGAGCATGTCGTCTAACCGATTTCTTTGGACTTTGCAGCATCGTGTCAGGTATCTTCGTCACCTTCTCTTCAGATGTCGATGTGGATGGCCTGCCTGATTTCGGAGCACTGTGAACGCTTCCGGTCTTTTGAATCCTGGTGATAAGCTTCCGTACAGCACTGCGGTTAGGCGTCTTCACTCCTCGGGACTTTGTTGCAAATGCAGCTTCTACTGCTGAGGTAAACTTGTCTCCATTGCGGAACACATGCTGCACGAGAAACAGCCTTTGTTTAATCGCCAGCATGATGACCTGGATGACAATGATGTCACACAAGACGTTGGTCTTCAATCAAACCCGACCTGCGAACAAGTACGAATGCCTGGTCAAATATGGTTCAGCTATGGTTCAAATATGTTAAATAAGGGAAAATGTTTTATTAATAATTGACAATCACATTAGTCATTACTTAGCACACCACAACATGGCAATGCATAGTTGCTTTCTGAAGTACAAAGATCATAATGCGTATTTAGTATAAATAACACTGAAACAAGGTCACCGCTCTCTTTTGCTCTGCTCTTTCGCTCTTTTCTCTTTTTGTTACTCTCTCGCCATTGTGCTTGTCTCTCTTGTTTAGCTTGATTCATGTTACGCAATTATTTTTGCAGATTTGATGAAATGGTCATAGGAGGTCTTTGTTGGAATGTTACTTAATTATTTGCAACTGGAACTGTTATTAGAAATCAGAGTACCAAGTGCATGCTTTTGAAATCGCGCGTTTCATGTACAGGATATTTTGTTCTAAATATTAGGCATCAAACTTTGCTGTGTGGAATAGTGTAAATCGACTTTTATTTCTTTAAAATATGCTATTAAAGTTTAAGCATATTTAAATTACAAACCTGTCTTTCCTTTACAGTTTCATAATTTTGTGTGTTTTCCTAAATACGGACGCATTTCTTTTGCATATTATAGTTTGCGTGCGCCATTTCATGCGCCGTAGTGTTTTGTTTGTGAAATACGATAGAACCCGCAATCATTTTAATATTACGAAGTCCGCTAATCAGTTTGGTACTAATTTCCGCAAGGTAACATATTTAAATTCACGGACAGTAACAAATTTTACAGAAAAACTTGTTCTCCATGCCAAAACTGTGGGCCATTGCTTCCTTCACAAGAAATTGCATTAACTTCCGTAAAAGTTCAGGATTAAATCAGGCATTTAATGAAAGAAGCCCCAGTTTCTTTTAACGTTGCGGCCATTGCTTTTCGTTTTAATACAAAAATAGTTCACAACCCGGAATTTCTTTCCATATTAATTGCAAGTAAAATAATTAGATCCCAATGAACGGGTGGTGACATTAAAAGGATAATGTTTCTCCACAGACGTTCAGACACCTTATAGAATGTGTCCCCATCTGAGTTCGAGCGGCCGTAAAGGCAAAGGACGAACACCCGTTACTAATATCTACTAATAAGTGTCTGGGTACTTTTGATCAGATTGTCTACTTTGAATAGAGGTACCTGCTGTCGTTCATAGCACGAGTTTTAGTCCACGAACATGACTGTATGGTATTGTGGTTTAGACACTGTACTAGAATAGTAGGCGCATGCGATTTTAATTCGCGTTCTAACATCCTAGTTTGCATATGCAGTTTTCCCCCTAAATCACTACAAATAAACAGTGATGTGGGTCCATAACTATTAATGGATTAGTGCCACATTACTATTTAATTGAGATAATATACCATTAGCGATCGAAGTCAAAAGTACGCTGAAACTTTAGAGGAAGACAATAACTTGCGTGAATACAAGAACACTAACTTGTCTGTCAGTTGAATTAAACACACTGAAGTGAAAGGAACTGATTCGATGGGGATGAAATCAACGAAATGTAAATACATGAAATAGTGTGAATTAAATTCGTACTGGAATGCCGAACCCTCACTCAGTGTAACGGACATGTCGTGAGAAATGAAAACATGTGCTTCACTGATATTCCAAACTGCATCTTCCGCGGATCGTGTCCAGCCGCTACAAATGTTTCTTTTAAGCATTTAGGCTCTCTGGTAGGCTTTTAAGACGGCCTCAAATTTTCGATTTGCTATGTGAAATACCCTGAGCCAGAACCTTTAATTGTGGTGTTCGGAAATAATAGAAGTGAGCATCAGTGACACTGAGAGTATGTCTGGCCTGGACATGTGTTCAACTTCCTAATGGTTACGATGATGAATACAACATGTCATTTATGCGTGAACGTTTGTACAAATGTGCGCTTTTACTACTCACCGTGCGTTTTATGACTAATGCTAGTGTGAGAACATGCCCATCTCCATAAAAGGCTTGCTTTTACTTTTGACAAACCTATATATAATGTGCTGAATATCCTCCACCAGTATGACGGCATGGTATGAGCGATAAACTCATAACGGAACACGATTTATCAGTAAATTTTTTTAAGATCAGAAGAGGACAGTTTTAACTGCCGAAAACGGTAGTCAATAATAAATATTAATTAATACGATCTGGACTATAAAAAGTTTTTTTCAGGTTGAGTGTGGATCGCTCCTTCTATTTTCTCAATATGAGAAACTTCGACAATACCAGCCTAAGACGAAAGCTAATAGGAAATACATCAACAAGTGGCCACGAAACAGTCAACAGTTTTGTGAAAACTATGCCAGTGACAGCGCTAAACGCCGTTTCTTCACAGCATTACTGACTTACTTCTTTCCAATTCCACCACGAACATCTTTATGAGTATGGATACATTTAAAACGATAAGGTTTTAGGAATTGCCCGCACATGATGTGTTCCTCCTTTGGGCACGTGTTTACGGCTCCTTACAGAGCTAATCTCGTTGCCACTCACAAGTCCTCTCGTCCGCTTACGTAAATTTAATTATTTCCTCTCCCGTATTTTAGAATATTATTGTGCTGAAGGCATTATAAAAAAGGAACTCTGTATTGAAACTGAGCCCGGTCAAACGGGATGTTTTTAGCTGAAACAATCTTTTAGCAGTTGCCTATGGCGCAGCAAAACCGTACAGGGAAACAAAGGAGGTGTCTACTACGATCTCTGGCGTTGTTTACTTCGTGTCGACAGTGAAGAGAACTGCCTGACGTTTCCGCCTGTTGATACGACTCACTGTGGTGCCTGGACGTGGTGACACGTCGGATTGAGAGGCATCGTTAGCGGTAAAGTACCTTTAATAGATGTTGACGTGGTCATATTTTATGTCGTGTTGGCACTGTTTTCTGTGTATTCGTTAGGTATTCTATTCTTAATATTCTCATCATCCGTAGTTTAATAGTCATTTTCAGTGTTTTGTTTTATGGATGTAGAAAATTTTAAAACGCCAAAAGAATCGTATTGATTATGGCTAAAGGAAGAACGAAAAGAGACGATAACTGAAATGAAAATAATTGTGACGATTGTGACCTGTGCTAGTACTGTGTGATATTGTATTCCTGATGTTTTAGACGATCGGAGCTTCAGAGTGCCATTCAAATTGTCGTGAAATATTTCTTCAGATCCTAAGTTCCAAATGCAGCACTGTCCCAGTCGTGTGTCAGCTCAGTCAGAAAATGACACATGAATAATGTGCAACATAGGCATAAACATTTATTTTTCGTTAACATTTCTGTGTACGGTCATACTTTCATCAGTCAGATGTTACGTATTTGGTCATCGTTTTACAGATCTCGCACACATTCTGAAAGTCCTACCTCAAAATTTCATGAATTAGTTTACTTCCTCCCTGACTTACATCAGCTTTCATATGCATATTTCTCTTATACCATTGAGCCTCCGTTTACTACATAATATAGCTGGAAACGTCAATACATAGCCTTTATTTATTAACAAATAAATATGAGAAGTTTTAATTCGAAGTTGCATAGAGAATCTGCTGGATTTCTGTCTAAATATCTGTGACTAAGGGTGTATGCCAGCCAATTATAGATTAAAATTTCAAGTAGTGACTTGAATGTAGCAAATGTATTAGTTTCGACATACAACAAATTTAACAGCAAAAATCATATAACGCATATTAGCTAAAAAGCCACCTGTTGCATAGTTTCCTAGGAAAAATTAAAGTTCGCTTCGCGACTTGTCAAACATTTTAGTGGGGAAATTCTAAGATTTTGTGGGTGTGTATTAAACAGCTTTGATTCATTGACCGATTTAGTTACCTGTAATTGTCATTTATGTTTTGGATCTAATGAACGAGAGCCGACGGTATATTTTTTGAAGTTTTTTTGCATTGTTAACTAATGCCGATTAGCCTCATTACATAATTTCGTAAAACGCAAGTACACATATTTGAGCAGTATATTTTATTTTCCCATTCCTTTCAGTAAATTACATACCTATTACGCAATTAAATGGACGTAAAATTGAAGTACATAAGCTCCTGTGACCACTGGCTTTTGTCTTATTCACTTGAATGCGTGAAATAGTTCGTTCACCGTTACGTAGGATAATTGTAACGTGCTTATGATTCATAGTCGTATTTCTGGATTTTCATCATATTACTCTTTTTTTCTGTCGTGTCTGGGGGCAACATGAGCTACTCGTAACCGTTATGACAGAGACCAGAGAAAAATTAACAAGGCTAACGCCTTCGCGTTTCATGCCAACTGTTTACGGCGGATGTTTTGTAGTCTTCGCCGCTCCATCGCTAGTGATAAGAGACAGTGCAGCAGTAGTTCCTTTTTGCGGAATGGTGGATGAGCAGGCGGCTGTCCTGGAAAACAGGGAACGCGTCGGCCGTGTTGTGAATGAAGCTGCATCTTGATTCTGTTCCAGTCAAGCCCTACCCCGATTCTTTAAACAATCGAAGCCTATTATACGGAACGTCATATCCCTCGAACTATGTCGTACGATATTTTGCAGGTACATTCAATGGTATGAGTAGGGATACTGCCAGCAAATTGTTGCTAATAGTTTGTAGTAAAGAAGTGATACATTAAAATGACACCGAAGTTTTGTTGCTTGAACAACAAACATTTAATAAGCGATAAACTATTTGCCTTTTATTTTGTGGGGCTGTAAGCAAAAGGTTTCTAAAAGGTTTAAAACTGTATGTAAAGTTTACTGGAAGGTGCTGCTCTTTTTCTTGAATACTGGATGGTTGCAATATCAGTAATTTGCACGCTTCTACGCTGCATAAAGATCTTGACACAGTTTGTAACTTCAGTACTCAATTTACTGTTACACCTTTAACATTAGAGTATAGCTGTTGAGAAGATTACGATTTTAAATTGTTAAGGTTCGGTCAGTAACTGTGTGAAATACCGAAAATAAAATTTTTGTTGCCCATAAGTGCCATTGTCGGACGAGCTGCAATAGGACCGTGCCTCGGGTTAGTCGTATAGTAATATAGATGTACAGACTATCACAGGTAATTTCACCACACGCTCGACTTTGATGCGTCTATAAAAATAAAACCTAAATAAATTGCATATCGCTAGTCCATTCATCAGATATTTTACATTTTTCTTGTCTTGCTGTCGCTCAGTGCTTACAGGATTCATGAATAATGGTGTGCCGTATTTTCGTGCATTTCCCGCCAGTTGACTGAATATCATAATAGATCACGTAGACAGTGCTGCCCTCTAGCCGCCATGCTCGTTTAGTTTGCCACCTTTCCGTTCCCTTAACGATGTTGCAATAAAAAAAAGACTGTAAATGCAGTACAACTTCTTCCTGGCAGCCACAACGTGGCGTGGAGGAGGTTACAATGTTGCAGTTCGATTCCGTTCCGTACTTCCCATTTTGCTACGTAGTGCCTTAGTGTGAAATCCAGAAACCGAATTATCGAAACTGAATAGATTTTAATTCATAAAATACACTTGCTTCATTGTTAAAAGTGTTAAAGCACTACCTGTATTCAAGCCATCTGTTATGAAGAGCAAAGATTCAGATTTTTACACATCTGACAGCTGCTAAATGCTTAATTATGTATCTGTTGCATACATTAGATAATGTGCTCACAACCCTGCGTAATCTTCTTCGAATTTGAAATAAATTTCTTAAACGTACAGATAATCTCACGCTACATACAAAAATTAAAATTAAGGCTTTCACGACCGGGTGACATGGCTGTTGATACTTTCCGGGATGTGAGGTCGTGGTCCAAGAACTTTTCTGCTCCTTACGTTTCGTCCAGGACTGCGCTGGACTTCCTCAGAGGCGCTGCTCCGCTGAGTCAGCGGAGCAGCGCCTCTGAGGAAGTCCAGCGCAGTCCTGGACGAAACGTAAGGAGCAGAAAAGTTCTTGGACCACGACCTCACATCCCGGAAAGTATATCAACAGCTACAAAAATTAACTTCTACATGTTTGCGTTTTATTTTGCTTTACACGATGTTTCCTCAAATATACAACACGTCGTAGGTTTCTGGAATAATTTTAGTTAATAATCGTGCGGATACATCGGCACTGAATCTGAGATCCTCTTAACTTCTGCCAGCGGCTAGAAATCGTAATGCAGCCACCCACCTCTCCTCGCGTATTACTGCCTCTCTGACTCTATTCTTTTCCGTTGAATGATTTTTTGGTACTATGCTGCAGTGCCTGTGTTCAGAATTAAGATGACACGTTCCTTCCAACACGCATACATCTCCAAAAGGAAAAATTCTTAACGACACAAAGTGTGTTTTCGCCGACAACGGACAAGCGACTTCAAATTTAAAAGATCTCCCCTGTACGTGAGTACATATAATGAATGTGCGACTGCAGGTTGGAATTTGGAAGCTTCGGACTAGCCTTGGAACCTGCTCGGATAGCCTAATTGTAAGACGATAAGCGGGAAATCCGTGATAGGGTACCGTTCCCGGCCACATTTTCACTGTCATTCCATTATACAGTTGATGATTGTCCACGCAGCTGCGAATAGATTTTCTGGTTTTATGGTGTTCAGCAGCTCCGAAATTCACGATTCAACCATGTTTAGGCAATAACGAAAATCATCGGTTGCCAGCTCTTTAAGTAACAGTGCATGGGTGAATTTTTCCTTGCATCAGTCACTTCTATGCCCACAGCTTTCACTCGGGTTCTTCGGGCTTGCTAACTTTGAAACAGCAAAGACAAACCTCCTTTTGGTTTCTGTTTAAAAACCAAACGGGATCTCGTAGAACACAAACTCAATGAACAACACGGCGGCGCTGTAATCGTTGAATGCAGTCGGTCGGGACGTATATAGGCCGACTGGCCCATGAACTCGAGCGTGTGTTCGTGGCCTTTAGTAAACTTGAACTTCATTCATGTCATCTTGTTGCGCCTTCCATTGGAGACCAACCACTTTCGTTGGACTGTCGCTGACTAAAGAAACTAGTGATGAATTGCTGAGCCCTTCCTCCAAATTTATCCATGCCATTTGGTAAGTATTTAATTCTAACAAATACCAAAATACCTAGTCGGATGAGTTAAACTATTCCTTTCGAGGATGCATCACACAGCAGTAACATTTTTCTCTTGTATCTAAGGGTTTTGGAGCATATACTTCGTTCCATTATAAAATCTCACAGAATGCGATGTACTGACACACAAGCAGCGCTGATTCAGAAAATATCGGTCTTCTCAACCACTACTCGCTCTTCATTCTCCTGCGGTAATGGCGGCTATCGACACGGGGTCTCAGGCTGATTTCTGGATTTCCATAAGGCTTCCTGCACAGTTTATCACAAGTGGCTTCTAATCAAAATCTTAAACATGGCTGCAATTCGGTAACTGCATAAATTTGAAGGAAGTGGCTGCTGATCGCTACAACACCTCTGGAGTACGGTCTCGCAAGGGGACCGCTCCTACTCACCAGATTTCGCACAGATTTATGGCATGTGTAGCGGTTGGCTAGAAATGAAACTAAAAGAAGTGGGAGTTCCAGGTGGCCAAGCTTTCACAAGAAGAATAACATGTTTGGTGTATGTCGGGCGACACATGAGCCATTTCTGTTAGCGTAGTTTCCAGGCAATGGTTTGCACAGAGTGAAGAGTACCCAACGGCACTGCGAGGGTGTGGATTTCGAGTCCTTACGCAGTCTGTTTTACCTTACCCTCAAAATCAACCGAAATGCTGAATACATTGCATTTATTGATATTTTCATTAAAGATATAAAAAGAGAAGGCAATCGAAAATTTTCGATGGCCAATAAATTCCCAACAAGGCATTGTACTTCCAGCTCCAAGAGGACTCTGCTAATAACTTTCCAGGAGCGGAATGTAATAAGAGTGCAAGACTTCGTATTCCATTAGTTTCATTTTGACCTTCCAGTACTGTACGCGTGTGGTTTGCTGCAAGCTGCGCGATGAGAGAGAACCTTCGATGAACGTAAACCATGATTTTCTGCAAAAAATTCAAAACTAACACGTAATTGTAAAAAATGCAGCGTTTATTGCGTCCACCAGATACCGAGAAAATTACTGCTTCCCCTATAGCCCCACGACGTGCAAATTAACACAATATTAAAAGAATGCAGTTTTATACACGCATTTGTGTACGCCCTGCAATCCTTTCCTGGAAATTTGCTGTACCAAAGTTTCCCTTGCTTTTCCTTAAAAGGATATCAATAAATGCCGCTGCCATAACATACGTGTAGATGACTCATGCGTCGCAAGACTCGCCTCAAGTGTGCTGCTTTTTCTAATCGCTTGGCCATCTGGAGTTTCCACTTCTGTCACTTTCATTTCTGGCCAAGCCCTACAGAAACCACTGATTTGGACGAAGTGGGTGATGAGTAGGTGCGATCCCCGTGTGAGCTTTACGACGGGCCTCTTGTTTCCCTGACGGGAAAGCCAGAGTTCGTAGTAAATGAAGGAGAAATAATATAGTGGAACCATTCAGGACTGTCTGCGCTTGCTTCACCTGAGGGGCGTCTCGGTGGCGTTCCTCTGGCTCCCGGGACACGCTGGTATCTGTGGGAATGAGGCGGCCGATGTAGCGGCCAAGGCCGCAGTCTCTCTTCCTCGGCCAGCTATTCAGTCGCTTCCCTTCACCGATCTTCGGAACGATTTATGTCGCCATGTTGCTCAATTATGGCATGCCCATTGGTCGGCACTTTCCTGTAATAAATTGCGGGAAGTGAAAGCCCTTCCTTGCGCTTGGACCTCTTCCTCCCGAACGCGTCGTCGGGAGGAGGTAATTTTAGCTAGACTCCGGATAGGGCACTGTCGTTTTAGCCATCGCCATCTTTTAAGCGGCGATCCTCCCCCACTCTGTCCCCACTGCTCTCAGCTGTGGACGGTAAGACACCTTTTAATTGAATGCCCCTATTTTAATCCATTACGCTCCCGTCTACAGCTATCGCCTGATCTATCGTCGATTTTAGCAGATGACACGCGCTCCGCCGACCGCGTTCTCCAGTTTATTAGTGACAGTGAAATGACGTCAGTCATTTGAAGCTTTTTTTGGGGACAATCACCCCCTTTCTGTAGTGGATTTTTAAGCAGTCTTCTATTTTTAGTTTCTCCAATTTTCTGACTTTGTTCCCCTTGCTGCTGGTTTTAAATTTCGGTTTCTTACTGTCTTAAGTCACGGGCTGGGCGCTAATGACCATAGAAGTTTTGCGCCCTAAAACCACAAAAAAAAAAAAAAAAAAAAAAAAAAAAAAAAAAAAAATATAGTGGAACCGAAGTTATATCTTGGGTTCCTGGAGGGAGCAGTATAGGCCCTACGCCGTTCTTACGAGGGTTATCCAGAAAGTAATGCACCGCATTTTTTTTCTCAGCCGAAAACAATGCTACGAATGTGAAAAGTTTCGTATGTGTTATTTGAAGTCTTCTGAGCGAGCACACAAAGTTTTCGTCACTTCCGACAGGCAGTTTGAAAACTGCGCCTGTAGGTGAACGTTGGAAGCAACGAGCAGTCACTGAATTTCTCGCTGCAGAGAAAGAAACTGTGGCGAATGTTCACAAACGCGCGTGCAAATTCTATGGAGCATCTGCTGCCGACAGAAGTACAGTCAGTCGCTGGGGCACGGAGGGTGAGGTCATCAGAAGGCGGTTGGGCGGAGCTCCACCATTTGCAGCCGTCGGGGAGACCATGCACGGCTGTCACGGCTGACATGTTGCAGCGAGTTGTCATTCTCGAGGACAGACTGATTACGACTCAAAAAGACATTTTGAGGAAGATAGAGGCGATTCACACAGTGAAGCACTGGTTCCGCCAACAAAACAAGGACTGGTGCCGGCATACACGCCCTTGTTTTGCGCTGGAGGAAGGTCATAGAACGGGATGGAGATTACGTGGAAAAACAGGGTGTGTAGACGAAACACCATTCTTTCGTGTGTGTAATTCTCATTATGTTCTATTGTCAATAAAGAAATTGAAGAAAAAATGCGGTGCGTTACTTTCTGGGCAACCCTCGTAGTACAAAAGATTTAAAGAGACACTCTGAGAAGGTCTCTTACTACTTTTGCAGATGGTCCTGTCTTTTACTGTCTTGTATAGTGATCAGAAGAATCACAAAATGATTTAGACAAAGTACCTGCATGCTGCAGGAAGTGGAACTGTCTCTGAACACAAATTGAAATCTTCCACACGAGTGATTAAAAAAAAGTTGGATGACATAATAAACAAAAATTAAAAGCCGTCTCTTCAGCAAAGTACCTAGGGATTACAATTGCGAACAACTAAACTTGGAAACATCACATCGCAAACCTCGTTAGAAAGGTGAACCAAAATGAAATTTTGTTCCATTTTTAACCGAGACAGCCTTCGCCATTGATTTCATGTCTGAATGCAAAACGAAGTTAGACATTTGTTAGTCAGATTACATGTGTTTAACGAGATAGTTACTTTGAGTTCTGCGATATATGCAAATTATATTTGTGGATTAAGTCATAGTGAAACAGACTGCGTTTAATTAGCAGAACAGTCAGTAGATGCAAGAAAACTACTCGACAGGCTACACTACGCTTGTCCGTCCTGTTCTGAAATACTCCCGCGTAGTGAGGAATCCTTGCCAGACAGGTTTGACGGAGGACGTTGAAGTTCAAACGAAGGCAGCTAGTTTTGTATTAACAAAAGGCGGAGAGCGCATCAGGGACATGATACGGTAGCTGGAATGACATTCATTAAGACGAAGTTTTTCGCTGCAGTGACAGCCCTTCGCTTGCCACCAACTTTATCTTTTGAGTGGCAAAATATTTTGTCGACTCTCACCAACGCAGGGAGAAATGACCATGATAAAATAAATGAACTCGCACAATAAGGTACAGGTGCTCATTGCTACGACTCTGTGTTAGCGGGTGGAACGCTAGTAAAACAGCCTGAAAGTGATACCATAAACTCACCTGAAAACTGAAGTGTGAATAGCAGGGTTATCATGTGGAGCAAGAAGTATCAGGCGCCTGCCACCATACGAGACGTGCTTTACACTGATATTCCTGGATATTTCACAGCTGACACTGGCGTCAGTTATTGACACACTCCAATGTTTTCGTGCATTTGTCAACTACCTGTCGTTCAATCAACAGTGAAACATCAGCTGGTCTCCACGACTTGTATAATTTTGCATCCTCTCTGTACAGTATGGGTCAGGAGGAAAGGTGCATGCTTAGATGGGTGACGGTATTATTGATTCTGAATAAATGGCGTCCTATCGACGCATCCCTTATTCCGAATGGTATCAAAGATAGAACACATTTAATGTACATTACTTATTTTCTCTATTAAAACATTCTCATTGTTCACTACGTACAACAGTGGTGGTGTAGAGAAAGTTGAGACGATCAATCTGATACAGAACCCTTGGGGTCAATCAAGTTGGGAAAGTACCTCAAGTTGGCATACAAAAACTACCTCAACGCACGAACGTAGCCCGAGATTTTAAATTTTCTCGCGCTCTTCCGCACAGACTTTGTCCTAGAGACTACACCAATAGAAACTTTTTCTAGCAAACTTAACTTTTTTTTGGGACAGAATCACTAATACTACCCCTCAAAGCATGTACCTTACCTCCTGACTCACCCTGTGCAGAAAGGTCTACCGCGAGCCATGTCAGGCCTGCCGGCGTCGTTTCCCGCTACATCTATAAACGCAGTGAATAGTAACGGTCGTGCCACATTCCACTTCTTCGGGCGTCTCGCCGCTGGAAACACGTCCTAATAATTTAGCCTGAGCCATGAACGTTTAATTTCCAGCTGTTCTCATCAACTCAAGTGTGTCACATACGAACAGAAAAATAACATTAGAACAAACTATTCTAGACACGGATTTTGAAAGCCATGCGAAGTTACCGTTTGCGCCCAGTACAAGGTAAAACTTAAATATTCCACTCAAATTCCCCCCTGCGCGTCCGGGGTGTAAAATAGACCTGAGGTATTCCTGCCTGTCGTAAGAGGCGACTAAAAGGAGTGTCACTTTTCGGCCCTATGAGTTCAGGTCCCATTCTATGGTTTGACTTGCCACTTTCCAAATTCTACAGAAGTGCGGGTCACATAGGGAGGGACGCCTTATGTGTTGAACAAGTTATCCATAGTGCCCTTACATTCGATCTCCTGAATCTCTTGTCATGGCTTTGTATCTCCACCTGCGATAAAACTATTTGGGCGAGGACACTTTACAGGGTATGTGATCTTCCGTTGTCTCCTGTCCTCTTTAGCCCTCATGACAATATTGGATTTCTCTGCACCCACTATCCAGCATGGTAGCCAGTCCGTTGTGGTGGGGGCATCATGTATCTATTTGGTGGTAGCCCACTGACAACACAGAGATTACACTGCTGATGCCTGAGCTGTAAACTCCCCACGTATGCGAAGGAGTAGTTGCCTGTCTTCCTGGTGCATCAGGACTCCCAGCAATTGCCAACATACCAGGTGGCCTTTGCTCTGGCTGGGTGGTGCCCATGGGGAGAGCCCCTGGTCGGAGTGGGTGGAATCAGGGCGGATGACCCGCAATGTAGCGGACTAAGTCGTCACTTGCTCGTGACCATACGGCAACAGCAAAGAAGGGCAAGATGGAATACAATGCCAAAAGGTATGACCCTAAATCGATTCCCTCCCTCGTTACGCGATGGGAGGAACGTAGGGCTACAGAGCCATATTCGCCTCGGTTTTTAGTCTGTAGCAGAACTGATGGGGGCTACATCCTACCTACGAAGCCTCAATTTTTCCTTGAACAGCTCGAGGATAAGTTTAGAGAAGTGACAGCGCTGTCAAAGATGCGAAACGGCGCAGTCTTGATTCAGACAGCATCCTCAGACCAATCCCGATAGTTACTCGCCTGTGACAAGCTGGGTGATATTCCTGTTTCCGTCACTCCCTATAAAAGCTTCAACATGGTCCAGGGGATCATCACCCAACGCGAATTTCTCTTGCAGTCTGACCAAGAGCACCGCGCCACTTTAGAGTGGCGAGGTGTTCATTTCGTCCAGCGTGTCCATTGGAGTCCAAGGGATAATCAGGTTGCCACCGGTGCCTTCATCTTGTCCTTCGAGGGTGACACATTGCCCGAGAAGGTCCAGGTGATGGTCTACCGCTGTGACTTCAAGCCATATATCCCTCATCCGATGTGGTGCTTTAATTGCTGGAAGTTTTGCTATATGTTTTCCCACTGTACTTTAAGCCCCACCTGTCGATATTGTGGAAGTCCATCACATCCCAATACTCCATGTGCCCCACCTCCCATTTGTGTCAGCTGCGGAGAGCATCATTAACCTTGCTCGCCAGACCGCAGGATTTTACAGAGAGAGAGGAGAATCATTGAATATAAGACCCCTGGACCTACTAACCCACACTGAGGCTAAGAGGAAATTTGAGTGCCTACTTCCTGTGCCTATGAATACCTCAAGTGTCGCCCCTAAGAGAACAGTTGTCGCCCCATCAGTTCTTCGAATTCCTGTCGCTTCCGAGAGCTAGGAGACTACATCTGCCCCTTGACGGCGGGGGGGCGGCGGCACTTCCCTCCCTGTTGCTCTTGTACCACCTACTTTGGGAGTAACACCTGCTCCCCCAAACCATCGGGGATTTCAGTGCCCACTTCTGAGCCAGAGAAGCGAAGGCTTCTTTGGCTCCTTTCGCTAGGAAGGGGTCCCTTGGGTCATTCCCTTAGCAGGTTTCTGCTAGTGGGAAAGGTGACACCTGCCAGCGGCTGAAAGCCCAAAAGCAGCTGGCCAAAGTGCTTAAATTTCGTCCTCAGTCCTGGAGACTGATTCAGTGAAGTCCTCCAAGGTGGGGAAACCCAAGGAACAGCGTGAGAAATCGAAAAAGACCGCTAAGAACAAGGAACTTGCACCGACACCATGGCTACCTAAAAGCTCTGCGTCTGAGGATAGGGTGGAGATTCTGGTGTCAGCTAATGGCATGGATCTCGCCGGACCCTCAGACACAATGGATACAGACTGCTCAGGTAAAAAGTCGGTGGCAGCAGGTGACCCTGAGGCATAAAATGCCTCATCGAATTTTCCATTCCTTATCAGTCTCAGCCTCCCCCCATGAACCATGGACCTTGCCGTCGGTGGGGAGGCTTGCGTGCCTCAGCGATACAGATGGCCGTACCGTAGGTGCAACCTCAACGGAGGGGTATCTGTTGAGAGGCCAGACAAACATGTGGTTCCTGAAGAGGGGCAGCAGCCTTTTCAGTAGTTGCAGGGGCAACAGTCTGGATGATTGACTGATCTGGCCTTGTAACATTAACCAAAACGGCCTTGCTGTGCTGGTACTGCGAACGGCTGAAAGCAAGGGGAAACTACAGCCGTAATTTTTCCCGAGGACATGCAGCTTTACTGTATGAGTAAATGATGATGGCGTCCTCTTGGGTAAAATATTCCGGAGGTAAAATAGTCCCCCATTCGGATTTCCGGGCGGGGACTACTCAAGAGGACATCGTTATCAGGAGAAAGAAAACTTGCATTCTACGGATCGGAGCGTGGAATGTCAGATCTCTTAATCGGGCAGGTAGGTTAGAAAATTTAAAAAGGGAAATGGATGGGTTAAAGTTAGATATAGTGGGAATTAGTGAAGTTCGGTGGCAGGAGGAACAAGACTTTTGGTCAGGTGATTACAGGGTTATAAATACAAAATCAAATAGGGGTAATGCAGGAGTAGGTTTAATAATGAATAAAAAAAATAGAAATGCGGGTAAGCTACTACAAACAGCATAGTGAACGCATTATTGTGGCCAAGATAAACACGAAGCCCATGCCTACTACAGTAGTAAGAGTTTATATGCCAACTAGCTCTGCAGATGATGAAGAAATTAATGAAATGTATGACGAGATAAAAGAAATTATTCAGGTAGTGAAGGGAGACGAAAATTTAATAGTAAAGGGTGACTGGAATTCGTCAGTAGGAAAAGGGAGAGAAGGAAACATAGTAGGTGAATATGGATTGGGGGGAAGAAATGAAAGAGGAAGCCGCCTTGTAGAATTTTGCACAGAGCATAACTTAATCATAGCTAACACTTGGTTCAGGAATCATGAAAGAAGGTTGTATACCTGGAAGAATCCTGGAGATACTAAAAGGTATCAGATAGATTACATAATGGTAAGACAGAGATTTAGGAACCAGGTTTTAAATTGTAAGACATTTCCAGGGGCAGATGTGGATTCTGACCACAATCTATTGGTTATGAACTGCAGATTGAAACTGAAGAAACTGCAAAAAGGCGGGAATTTAAGGAGATGGGACCTGGATAAATTGAAAGAACCAGAGGTTGTAGAGAGTTTCAGGGATAGCATAAGGGAACAACTGACAGGAATGGGGGAAAGAAATACAGTAGAAGAAGAATGGGTAGCTCTGAGGGATGAAGTAGTGAAGGCAGCAGAGGATCAAGTAGGTAAAAAGACGAGGGCTAATAGAAATCCTTGGGTAACAGAAGAAATATTCAATTTAATTGATGAAAGGAGAAAATATAAAAATGCAGTAAATGAAGTAGGCAAAAAGGAATACAAACGTCTCAAAAATGAGATCGACAGGAAGTGCAAAATGGCTAAGCAGGGATGGCTAGAGGACAAATGTAAGGATGTAGAGGCTTGTCTCACTAGGGGTAAGATAGATACTGCCTACAGGAAAATTAAAGAGACCTTTGGAGAGAAGAGAACCACTTGTATGAATATCAAGAGCACAGATGGCAACCCAGTTCTAAGCAAAGAAGGGAAGGCAGAAAGGTGGAAGGAGTATATAGAGGGTTTATACAAGGGCGATGTACTTGAGGACAATATTATGGAAATGGAAGAGGATGTAGATGAAGATGAAATGGGAGATAAGATACTGCGTGAAGAGTTTGACAGAGCACTGAAAGACCCGAGTCGAAACAAGGCCCCGGGAGTAGACAACATTCCATTAGAACTACTGATGGCGTTGGGAGAGCCAGTCATGACAAAACTCTACCATCTGGTGAGCAAGATGTATGGGACAGGCGAAATACCCACAGACTTCAAGAAGAATATAATAATTCCAATCCCAAAGAAAGCAGGTGTTGACAGATGTGAAAATTACCGAACTATCAGTTTAATAAGTCACAGCTGCAAAATACTAACGCGAATTCTTTACAGACGAATGGAAAACCTGGTAGAAGCGGACCTCGGGGAAGATCAGTTTGGATTCCGTAGAAATGTTGGAACACGTAAGGCAATACTAACCTTACGACCTATCTTAGAAGAAAGATTAAGAAAAGGCAAACCTACATTTCTAGCATTTGTAGACTTAGAGAAAGCTTTTGACAACGTTACTGGAATACTCTTTCAAATTCTGAGGGTGGCAGGGGTAAAATACAGGGAGCGAAAGGCTATTTACAATTTGTACAGAAACCAGATGGCAGTTATAAGAGTCGAGGGGCATGAATGGGAAGCAGCAGTTGGGAAGGGAGTGAGACAGGGTTGTAGCCTCTCCCCGATGTTATTCAATCTGTATATTGAGCAAGCAGTAAAGGAAACAAAAGAAAAATTCGGAGTAGGTATTAAAATTCATGGAGAAGTAAAAACTTTGAGGTTCGCCGATGACATTGTAATTCTGTCAGACAGCAAAGGACTTGGAAGAGCAGTTGAACGGAATGGACAGTGTCTTGAAAGGAGGATATAAGATGAACATCAACAAAAGCAAAACGAGGATAATGGAATGTAGTCAAATTAAATCGGGTGATGCTGAGGGGATTAGATTAGGAAATGAGACACTTAAAGTAGTAAAGGAGTTTTGCTATTTAGGGAGTAAAATAGCTGATGATGGTCGAAGTAGAGAGGATATAAAATGTAGACTGGCAATGGCAAGGAAATCGTTTCTGAAGAAGAGAAATTTGTTAACATCGAGTACAGATTTAAGTGTCAGGAAGTCGTTTCTGAAAGTATTTGTATGCAGTGTAGCCATGTATGGAAGTGAAACATGGACGATAACCAGTTTGGACAAGAAGAGAATAGAAGCTTTCGAAATGTGGTGCTACAGAAGAATGCTGAAGATTAGATGGGTAGATCACGCAACTAATGAGGAGGTATTGAATAGGATTGGGGAGAAGAGAAGTTTGTGGCACAACTTGACTAGAAGAAGGGATCGGTTGGTAGGACATGTTTTGAGGCATCAAGGGATCACAAATTTCGCATTGGAGGGCAGCGTGGAGGGTAAAAATCGTAGAGGGAGACAAAGAGATCAATACACTAAGCAGATTCAGAAGGATGTGGGTTGCAGTAGGTACTGGGAGATGAAAAAGCTTGCACAGGATAGAGTAGCATGGAGAGCTGCATCAAACCAGTCTCAGGACTGAAGACCACAACAACATCAGTCTCAGGATGTCATCCTTCAGTGGAACTGCAGTGGTTCTTTCCACTGCCTGGCTGAGCTATGGCAACTTTTAAGTTTTACACCTGCATTCTGCATTGCCCTTAAGGAAATCTGGTTCCTGGCAATGCGGACACCTGCCCTCTGTGGCTACAAGGGGTATTACAGGAACTGTAGTGACTATAATAGTGTCAGGTGGGGTTTGCATTTATGTCCTAAACTGTCTGTAGTGAACCTGTGCCCCTTCAAACCCCTCTTGAAGCTGGGCTGTCAGAATACAGGAAATAACTGTCTGCAATGTATATCTTCCTCCAGATCCAGTAGTACCACTGAATATTAGCTGCACTGATGAATCAACTCCCTGAACCTATCCTACTTTTGGGGGTTTTAACGCCCATAACCCCATGCTTACTGGTGGAGGCAGAGATGTCAGAACTTTACAGTCTGTTTGACCTCTACCTCTTAAATACTGGAGCCACCACACACTTCAGTGTGGCTCATAGTAGTTACTTGGGCATTGATTTATCAATTTTCAGCCCAGGACATCTCCCATCTCTCCACTGGAAAGCTTATGACGACCTGTGTGGTAGTGACCACTTCCCCATCTCCCTGTCACTGCCCCAGCGTCAGGCCCACGGCCACCTTGCTAGATGGGCTTTAAATAAGGCGGACTGGGAAACTTCGACCTCTGAAGTCACCATTGACTCTTCCCCCCACATGGTAACATCGATTTGATGGTTGAGCAGGTGACAACAATCATTAATGCGGCAGAAAACGCGATTCCTCGCTCTTTAGAGTGCACCTGGTGGAAGACAGTCCCTTGGTGGTCGCTAGAAGTCACTGAGACAATTAGAGCGTCGGCGAGCTCTACAGCGACAGAAGCGGCACCCTTCCTTGGAGGACCTCATAAACTTTAAATGGCTCCGTGCCTGTGTACGCCAGCTTATAAAACGACGGAAACAAGAGTCTTGGGAGAGGTACATGTCGAACATTGGGTGCCATATGTAAACTTTCCAAGTCTAGACGAAGATCAGACGTCTTTTTGGGAACCCGACTCCAAGAGGTGTCCCTGGCGTTACCATCAATGGCATGCTATGTACCGACGCAAACGCAATTGCCAAGCACTTCGATGAGCATTATGCTTGCGCCTCTGCGTCGAACTACTGCCCAGACTCGCACCATCAAACGGTGGATGGAAAGTCCTCTCGTTCACTATACGCCACAGTGAACGATATAACGCCCCATTTACTGAGTGGGAGCTCCTCAGTGCACTTGCACATTGCCCCAACACAGCCCCTGGGCTGGATCGGATAAACAGTCAGCTGATTAAACATATTTCGTCCTGACTACAAGCGCCATCTCCGCGTCATCTTCAACAGGATCTGGTGCGATGGCGCCTTTCCATTGCAGTGGTGGGAGAGCACCATCGTTCTGGATAGTGGATAGCTATTGGCCCATCAGCCTCACCAACGTTCTTTGTAAGCTGCTGGAACATATGGTGCGTCGGCAGTTGGGTTGGATCCTGGCGTCACGTGGCCTACTGGCTCCATGTCAGGGCAGCTTCCGCCAGGGTAGCTCTACCAGTTATAATATTGTCCCTCGAGTGCCTTTTCCAGACGCAAACTCCTTGTTACCGTCTTTTTTGATCCACGCAAAGCATATGACACCACCTGGCTACATGATATACTTGCCACATTAAACGGTTGGGGTCTGAGTTCCGCTCCCGATTTTTATCCAAAATTTCCTGTCGCTCCTTACTTTCCTTGTCAAAGTTGGTGCCTCCCATTGTCTCTCCCCCCCCCCCCCCTCCCATATCCAGGGGAAAGGGGTCCCACAGACACAGACATCTGTATTGAGTGTATCACTAGTTTTAGTGGCCATTAACGGTCTAGCAGAATCTGTAGGGCCGTCTCTCACCTTCTCTGTATGCAGGCTACTTCTGCATTTCGTACTGCTCCACCAGTACTGGTGTTACTGAAAGGCGCCTACAGGGAGCCATCCACAAGGCGCAGTCATGGACTCTCTCCCACAGCTTCCAGTTTCCAGCCACTACGTCGTGTGTCATGCAGTTCTGTAGGCGTCGCACCATTCATCTGGAACCAGCACTTTACCTTCATGACGATCCATTCACTGTAGTAGAGGCATATCGATACTTAGGACTGGTTTTAGACGCACAATTGACTTGGCTACCTCGTCAGCTTAAGCGGAAGTGCTGGCAGCACCTAAATGCCCTCCGCTGGCTGAGCAACACCAACTGGGGTGCAGATCGCTCTACTCTGCTGCAGCTCTACAAAGCCCTTGTTGAATCCCGCCTTGACTATGGTAGCCTGGTTTATGGTTCGGCGGCGCCCTCAGTGTTGCATGTACTCGACCCAGTGCACCACTGTGCCGTTCGCCTAGCGACAGGAGCTTTTAGAACGAGTCCAGTAAGCAGTGCAGTGTCCTGGTGGAGGCCAGAGTCCCTGCATTGTAGATCAAACGTGCACAACTGCTCGCCAGTTACGGTGCACACATTCGTAGTTCTCCTGAGCATCCGAATTACTGTCACCTTTTTCCATCCGCGGCAGTTCATCTCCCGCATCGGTAGCCCAGGGCAGGGCTAACGATTGCGGTTGGCGTGCAAACCCTTCTGTCTGAACTGGAATCCTTCCGTTTACCACATCCCATCCAGGTCTGTCTGCATACACCTCCATGGTGTACACCTAGGCCGCAGATTCGTCTGTACCTTTCGCAGGACTCAATTCCTCCTGTTGCTCTCCGCTGTTACTTCTCGATTCTTGACGTGTTCTGGGGCTCTGAAGTGGTTTACATCAATGGCTCGATGGCTGATGGTCATGTTGGCTTCGCTTATGTCAACAGAGGCAATTTTGAACAATATTCTCTGCCCTATGGCTGCAGTGTATCCATTGCAGAGCCAATGGCCATCTCTCGTGCGCTTCAGCATATCCTTTCGTGCCCTTGGGAATCGTTTCTTCTCTGCAGCCTACAAGCTATCGACCACTGCTACCGTCGCCATACTTTGGTAGTGTCCCTCCAGGAGTCTTTCTATGCCCTGGACTGCTCCCGTCGTTCATTGGTGTTTGTATGGACCCCAGGACATGTCGGAATCCCAGGCAACAAACTTGCCGACAGGTTGGCCAAGCAGGCTACGTGGAAAGCGCTTCTGAAGATGGGCATCTCTGAACGTAACCTGTGCTCAGTTACACCGTAGGGTTTTTCGGCTTTGGGAGACAGAATGGCATAACAGTACACACAACAAACTGCGTGTCATTAAGGAGACTACGAATGTGTGGAAGTCTTCTATGCGGGCCTCTCACAGGGAATCAGTTCTCTTCTGCCAGCTCTGCATTGGCCACGCTTGGGCGACCCACGGTTACCTCCTGCGCCGTGAAGACTCGCCTGAGTGTTGGTACGACGCCCGGTTGACACTGGCCCATATTCTGGTGCACTGTCCCACTTTGATTGCCCAGCGACGAAATCTTGGGTTAACGGACTCGTTGCCGCTAATTTTACCTGACAAAGCCTCATCGGTTGATTTATTTTTACATTTTATTCGTGAGGGTGGGTTTTATTATTTGATCTAAGTTATAGCGCATGTCCTTTGTCCCTCTGTGTCCTCCAACCTAGTGGAGTGGAGTGCAGAGTGGCTGGCTTCTCCTTTTTTATTCTCATGGTCAACCAGCCATGGTAATCTGCTTTGTTGTTTTAATATCTTCATCCCGTTTTTTGAGTTTCCGTGATTTTCTTGTCCCCTTTTGTCCATTTACATGTTTGTTGCCCTTCATCGTTCTTGTGATTTTTCCTTTCATTCCGTTTTGAGTTGTCAGTCTCGTTTGTTTTATTCTCACACCTGTGGCATTGTTTTATTCTGAACAAGGGACTGAGAACCTCGTAGTTTGGTCTCTTTCCCCCTCTTTTAAACCAACCAACCATCCCTTCCCGCGCCCGCCCTCTTTTAAACCAACCAACATGGATGATCGGTCTACATTGTGTTTACAGAATAGATACTTTAATCACCCATTAAAGATTCGTGTTGTTGGGTCAACAACCACTGATCTGGTAAGCGGGTAAATGACTACAAAGTCCAATCTAAGAATTTACAGCTCAACTGTTAAGGAGGCTTACATGACCTTCGAAAATGAACTTCAATTACGGCCTTGAAGGATCGCCATTTGACTAAATATATTCATTCGTGGACTAAGTTGCCTCAAAATAATATCCCATAGGATATGAACGAATGAAAATGTGCAAAAGAAGCGTGTTTCGGTGTATCAGACTAGTGGCTGCCAGTCAGTCATTGTGTAGGACCTCGCCTGCATAGTACGTTCTTACGATCTAGATTCGCCCAAAGGGCTTCTTTACCGCACAAGAGAAAAACTGTTCGTGAGTTCAATTTCGAAGTTTTGTCATTTGTTTCGGTTTAACGCTATTACTAGACTGGCAAGTTAGATAAGAAATCGATGAAGGTGGGAGATGGACTGGGAGAATAATTTGACAGAACACTGAAATACCGGATTACAAACAATACCCCTTGAATGGACGACAGTCCCTCAGAATCATTCAAATACTTGGGAGAGTTAGCCAAGACAAAATTATTCCACCTGGTGTGTAAGATACGAGACGCACGAAAACTGACTTCAGGAAGACTATAGTTAAGAAAAATTAAAAGAATGGAGGTGTCGATTGATATGAATACTAGAGCCATCAATTTAAGAAATCAGGATTGCAAAATACTGACACGAATCTTTAAAAAAGAATGGAAAAATTGGTAGAGACCGACCTCGAAAGATGTCAGCGTTTCGGAGAAATGTGGGAACTTGGTATGCAATACAGCCTGTACAGCTTACTCTAGTATATAGGTTGAAGAAAGGCAAACCTACATTCATACCATTTGAGAAAGCTTTTGACAATACTAATAGTACTACATTCTTTGGAATTTGGATAGTAATAGGGATAAAACACAGGCAGTAAAAGGTTATTTACAACTTGTCCAGACAGCAGATTCCAGCTGTAAACAATCGAAGGACATGGAAAGGGCAGCAGTAGTTCAGAACTAACAAAGGGCTGTAGCCTCTTTCTGATCTTACTCAATCTGTTATATTGAGAAGGCAGTGAAGGAGACCAACGAATAAGTTGGAAAGAGTAAGTTCAGCACGAAAAATAAAAACATGGTTTGGGGTCACATTGTATTGGGTTGGTGTATTAGTTCGCAGTATTTTTCCATACGTTTACTAAACACACGATACACACAACAAAGACTGCAGTGACCAATAATATATTCTACTTCATTGTTCACAAGTCCGCCAACGCTGGGGTAATTTTCCGACTCCGCCACTGTAGAAATCACTTAGTCTGGAATTCGGAGAACACAGCGAGCCATGTTCGCAGCGCATTTTCATCTGTCAAGGAAGGTCCTTGAAGGTTGTTAGAGACGGAAAATGAGAAAATCTGAGGGCCCAAGATCAGGTGAATAGCATTTCTCGTCTCCAGTAAAGATCCGTGATAGGAATGGTCCGTGCTGCTCACGAGCCAATTGATAATGAGCATCAGAGATACACATGTGGGTACCCGCTGATTTTTTTGTGATTTTTCACTTAGGGCATGCGGGTATCCACACACCCGGTTTTTGAAACTTCTCACTGCATGCTGTCACACGATGGTGGAATGATCACACATCACATTTGCTAGTTCCCGAGTACTCTGACCCGGATCATTTTGGATTTATGCTTTTAAACGGTCTCCATTAAATCCCGATGGTCCTCCTGCACGTGGTGAGTTACTAATGTCAAAACAATCATCCTCGAAACGAGAAAACCATATTTTCTTTTGTCGTGATCTGTCCAACGGGATTTTTCTCATACGGCGCAAATGTTTGATTGCTGCCGCTGTTGTTACCCCTCTACTGAACACAAACAGAAGAATATGCCGGAAATGTTAAGATTTTTCCACTTGGTACTAAATTTGTCGTCCACAGCTCTGCTCACTATCTCAACAAATTAAAATGACAATATGTGAACTCTAATAACAACAATGAACTACTAATAAAAATGACAATCGACAGGTAGATCTATAAATCTACAGTAACAGGAATACCAACATTCAAAAAAAAACGCTTGGAATTTACGCACCGACATAACTGTCAGACAGCAAAAGACTTAGAAGAGCAGTTTTGCTATTTCGGTAGTGAAATAACTGATCATGGTCTAAGTAGGCAGGATATAAAACTGCAGACTGACAATAACAGGAAAATCGTATCTGGAATAGGAATTTGTTACCATCAAACATAAAATTATTAGCATGTGTTTTCGGAAGCTAAATGGAGTTGGTCTCGTACGGAAGAGAAACGCGGACGATAAGTAGTTTAGACAAGAAGAGGCCAGAAGCTTTTGAAATGTGCTGCTATACAAGAACGCTGAAGATTACGTGGGTAGATCGAATAACGAATGAGGAGGAACTGAATTCGCGAAAAAACAAATTTATGGCATAACAGGGACCGGTTGACAAGACAAATCCTGAGGCGTCAGGGAATTGTCATTTTGGTAATGGAAGCAAATGTGAGGGGTTAAAAATTATTGGTGGAAACAGAGGCATTAATACAGTAAGCAGGTTCAAATGGAAGTAGGCTGTGGTAGTTAAGCAGAAATGAAGAGGTTAGCGTAGAATGCAGTAGCATAGAGTACTGCGTCAAACAAATCACTGGGCTGATGAATGCAGCAGCATCAGCAGCAACAGCAGTCGTTGATAACGAGTATGAATTCCTCAGTTCCGTAATTGGCACCACTGTAACTGCCTAATAAGCTTTTCCTAAACAATTTTTTTGCGCGGAAGGCAAAGTGACAGCCAAGTAATACTTGGAGCAGTTATCAATTTAAGGGGAGGTTTACTATCTTTGGCCCGAAAAAACATGTTACTTGAGAATATTTTCTCAGGAAGTGTTACAGATATCAACGTCAAATTTGGTCAAAATGTTTGATATTTTCTCTACAAACAGGAATTTTTTCGACCGGAAATGTCGAAGAGCAAAGTTGGAAGTGCCGTCGGAACAAAACAAACTTTCGATGTAGACCTCGACGCGCGGTATGTCACAGGTCAGCCGGCTCGTCTGAGATCAAAACTGACTTCACGTTAGCAAAGTATATAAGAATCTTTAGGAGTTGTACCTCGCTTAAGTTATTTGGTGCATTAGAAACAAAATGACGGCCACTTGAAAAAATAGGGTTTTTTCATCGATTTTTCGACTTCGCCGGTCAAGTAAAAATATTAATAGTTGATGGATCGGAATACAAGTGGTACAACTCCTAGACAATTTAGTTACCTTCGTCGGAAACAAAAAATCATGCCAACCGGTTCAGTAGATTTGAAGTTACCATACCGCGTGATAGTCATTTCGAGAAGAACGCGTTTGAAGTTTTGACTACATATAAAGGCAATATTATGCGGCGTACGTTCCGTCTGCTATTCCGGGTCCATAAACTAGTCCTTCCCCTTCCTCATAGAGGGCGCTCTGCTCGATCTGGGCCATCCTGCGATGCTCCAGAGCCGCTCGCACGGCCGGTGACAAGCGGTTTTCGGCCGCTTGAATCCGGTGGTCTTCCGAATGCTTGGCGAACTGCGTTGAATACAGTCCCAGGGTGACGTCCATCGTTGTCATGGTCTTCAGAAGTGCTGAATACCCTTCGTTGAAGCTGCTCACTGCCAGGAAAGTCGCAGTCTCCAGTCTTCGCACCAGAATGCGAATGCTTCGGGCTAACTTCCAAAGACACGCGTTCAAACTTTCATTTGAATTTTGTGTGTTTCCTCCCAAGCACCGGTAGAATAACTCGTCCTCCGAAAGAAAAGAACCAGTGCAGGGAAAAGGCCTATTTCAGGCAGGTGCATTTTTTGTTCAACCACGAATAAAACATTTGCGTTCTGTATTCGGAAAAAAGGAGAAATAAAATTGGCGTTCGACGGATCGGAGCGTGGAATGTCAGATCCCTTAATCGAGCAGGTAGGTTAGAAAATTTAAAAAGGGAAATGGATAGGTTAAAGTTAGATATAGTAGGAATTAGTGAAGTTCGCTGGCAGGAGCAACCCGACTTTTGGTCAGGCGAATACAGGGCTATAAATACAAAATCAAAAAGGGGTAATGCAGGAGTAGGTTTAATAATGAATAAAAAAAGAGGAGTGCGGGTAAGCTACTATAAACAGCATAGTGAACGCATTATTGTGGTCAAGATAGACACGAAGCCCACGCCTAGTACAGTAGTACAAGTTTCTATGCCAACTAGCTCTGCAGATGACGAAGAAATTGAAGAAATGTATGATGAAATAAAAGAAATTATTCAGATAGTGAAGGGAGACGAAAATTTAATAGTCATGGGTGAGTGGAATTTGAGAGTAGGAAAAGGGAGAGAAGGAAACGTAGTAGGCGAATATGAACTGGGGCTAAGAAATAAGAGGAAGCCGCCTGGTGAAATTTTGCACAGAGCACAACATAATCATAGCTAACACTTGGTTTAAGAATCATGAAAGAAGGTTGTATACATAGAAGAATCCTGGAGATACTAGAAGATATGACATATATTATATAAGGGTAAGACAGAGATTTACGAACCAAGTTTTAAATTGTAAGACGTTTCCAGGGGCAGATGTGGACTCTGACCACAATCTATTGGTTATGAACTGTAGATTAAAACTGAAGAAACTGCAAAAAGGTGAGAATTTAAGGAGATGGGACATGGATAAACTGACTAAACCAGAGGTTGTACAGAGTTTCAGGGAGAGCATAAGGAACAGGAATGGGGAAAAGAAATACTGTAGAAGAAGAATGGGTAGCTTTGAGATATGAAATAGCGAAGACAGCAGAGGATCAAGTAGGTAAAAAGACGAGGGCTACTAGATATCCTTGGGTAACAGAAGAAATATTCAGTTTCATTGATGAAAGAGTAAATATAGAAATGCAGTAAATAAAGCAGGCAAGAAGGAATACAAACGTGTCTCAAATGAGATCGACAGGAAGTGCAAAATGGCTAAGCAGGGATGGCTAGAGGACAAATGGAAGAATGTAGAGGTTTATATCACTAGGGGTAAGATAGATACTGCCTACAGGAAAATTAGAGACCTTTGGAGATAAGAGAACCACATGCATGAATATCAAGAGCTCAAATGGAAACCCAGTTCTAACCAAAGAAGGGAAAGCAGAAGGGTGGAAGGAGTATATAGAGGGTCTATACAAGGGTGTCGTACTTGAGGACAATATTATGGAAATGGAAGAGGATGTAGATGAAGATGAAATGGGAGATAAGATACTGCGTGAAGAGTTCGACAGAGCACTGAAAGACCTGAGTCGAAACAAGGCCCCGGGAGTAGACAACATTCCATTGGAACTACTGACGGCCTTGGGAGGGCCATTCCTGACAAAACTCTACCATCTCGTGAGCAAGACGTATGAAACAGGCGAAATACCCCCAGACTTCGAGAAGAATATAATTCCAATCCCAAAGAAAGCAGGTGTTAACAGACGTGAAAATTACCCAACTATCAGTTTAATAAGTCACGGATGCAAAATACTAACGCGAATTCTTTAGACGAATGGAGAAACTGGTAGAACCCGACCTCTGGGAAGATCAGTTCGGTTTCCGTAAAAATATAGGAACACGTGAGGCAATACTGACGCTACGACTTCTCTTAGAAGCTAGATTAAGGAAAGGCAAACCTACGTTTCTAGCATTTGTAGACTTCGAGAAAGCTTTTGACAAGCTGTGAAGGTGGCAGGGATAAAATACAGGGAGTGAAAGGCTATTTAAAATTTGTACAGAAACCAAATGGCAGTTGTAAGAGTCGAGGGACATGAAAGGGAAGCAGTGGTTGGGAAGGGAGTGAGACAGGGTTGTAGCCTTCCCCCGATGTTATTCGATCTGTATATTGAGCAAGCAGTGAAGGAAACAAAAGCAAAATTCGGAGTAAGTATTAAAATCCATGGAGAAGAAATAAAAACTTTGAGGTTCACCGATGACATTGTAATTGTCAGAGACAGCAAAGGAGTTAGAAGAGCAGTTGAATGGAATGGATAGTGTCTTGAAAGGAGGATACAAGATGGACATAAACAAAAGCAAAACGAGGATAATGGAATGTAGTAGAGTTAACTCTGGTGATGCTAAGGAATTAGATTAGGAAATGACACTTAGAGTAGTAAAGGAGTTTTGCTGTTTGGGGAGCAAAATAACTGATGGTCGAAGTAGAGAGGATATAAAATGTAGACTGGCAATGGCAAGGAAAGCGTTCCTGAAGATAAATTTGTTAACATCGAGTATAGATTCGTCAGGAAGTCGTTTCTTGGAAGTATTTGTATGGAGTGTAGCCATGTATGGAAGTGAAACATGGACGATAAATAGTTTGGACAAGAAGAGAATAGAAGCTTTCGAAATGTGGTGCTACAGAAGAATGGTGTAGATGAGTAGATCATATAACTAATAAGGTATTGAATAGGATTGGGGAGAAGAGAAGTTTGTGGCACAACTTGACTAGAAGAAGGGATCGGTTGGTGGGACATGTTCTGAGGCATCAAGGGATCACCAATTTAGTATTGGAGGGCAGCGTGGAGGGTAAAAATCGTAGAGGGAGACAAAGAGATGAATACACTAAGCAAATTCAGAAGGATGTAGGTTGCAGTAGGTACTGGGAGATGAAGCAGCTTGCACAGGGCAGAGTAGCATGGAGAGCTGCATCAAACCAGACAACAACATTCGGAAAAACTGTTTCAGGGGTGGATTCGAAACACCTGTATGGATCCAAAAATGCAATATAAAAAATCGATTTTTTGAACCAAAAGTTAGTAAACCTTTCCTTAAGTACATTACAAAAAACTGGAAAATATCATAAAATGGCGATACTGCAGCAATTCTATCGAGGTGCGTTGAATTCATGGCGATCCGTGGCACACACTATAAGTGGTGCCAGTTTGACTTTGGAAAAAATAACTGTCTAATCTGTAGTGAAACGCGTAGGGAAAATGTTCGTTCAAAATTGTAGTTATATTTTCAAATAAAGGATTAAAAATGTCGGAGTTCCAATGAGTGCCGTTTTGAAAAAAAGAGTTTGAAGTTTTCAGATATTATAGACATGAACAAATGAAAAAATTCTGCTTGTAGCTTACCATTAATCTGCTATCCCAGGAATGGCCTGTAGTACTATTGAATTTGCTATCGAACTCACATCCACTAGTTTCGGAACAACTGAAACATCGACAATGGCAGTTCCATGAAAGCAGAAAATTTTACAATTCCGTTTAGCCCTACTCCAAGCAAGCGCGTTGTTGGAACGATTCGACAGTTGATTTAATATGCGTTCCTATAAATTTACTACCTGTTACAACTACTGGGCAGTTCGGACAAGCAATCATTATTATTGTGAAGCCTAAGCCTCGAGGACTTGGTTCTTGCAATGAGATGTCTGCCTTGCACGTTTTACATCTCAGGTGTTGAGAAATAAGAGGAAACAGCAAGACAATTGAGACTCCTATAGCTCAATCCGTAATTCACTTCTGAATCCTAATGACTGACTCTTTCAGTTCCTTAGCAGAGGCACTGACTCCTTCCGAACTGCTCTCAGCATGTTACTTACTCCTTGGACGATTTTATGAGATACTGCTTCGACGCCGCGGTGGATACGATGTTTTTATATTCTGCCCGAGTGCACTTTTTCTTGAAAGAGAAAACTGTACACAATAGGATCACACACTATCAACAGTCAATACTGCGTACGAGAATCAAACTTCGGAACAGAACAACTTTTTCATACACTGAATGAAGCTTGATGACGTCAAGGTGGCGTTTTATGGTTTCTAAATGCTTCTAACAATAACCAGATACTAATGCGGGTATCGATTTGTCACAGGTAGGCGTTTTAGGGCCGTCTGATGTGGTAGAAGAGGAGCTCGGAATTCCACAGAAAAAATTTTTCAGGGATTACTCTTTTTGCCTCATATTTTAGAAGGTTCAAAGCATCTTTAATCCAATAAAAACGATATTTTAAAAACTCTACAGTGGTGTTACCCCTTAAAGCAATAAAAAACCATGAAGCAGAAATTCACAGTAATATTCATGCATTAGCAGTTTCAAGCCATCCAGAGCACCAGGTACTGTTACTACGTATTCGCTTTCGTAGCTTCGGTAATGAAAATGTAGTGATCATCGGTCATGTGTTGTCAAACATGACCACAAACAAGAGAACACAACGGTATCACATTGTAAAAATAGTAGTAAGTCTGAAGTCTGCCATGTTGTTTAACCAACTATTACTACTGTAGATACATGTAGCACACACAGGGCCCTGAGATATTGCAGCCTCTTCTCTCTTCCAGACTGCATTCCCTTCCGATCTTAGCTGCTTCTTCTCCTGTCCACACCTTTATCCTTCAGTGTTTCCCTTTATGATGACCTGGGTACTCCCTCAGCCTTGGTCTCCCTCTATAGTCTTATCTTGCATTTCCAGTCTCCCCCCACTTTTTTTCTCTTCTCTTTCTGGTCCCCCCTCAGGGTTTGACCTCCCTTTCCAAATTTTTTCCTTAATGAGATATCTGGGGAAGAACTCCCTCCCTAGCATCTCCAGTGTCAGTTCCACCACCCCCCCCCCTCCATCCCACTTCCTTCTCCACCCCTTCACCTGCAGATGACCAACATGGTACTTAGTCGACGTGGTAGGGCTGTTATGTAATTATCTGGCTGAGCTCCCTGATAACATAGCGATAACACTGATGGTTCTTGAGTTTTTAGCACTTCGTGTATGCCTAGGAGTGGTTAGTCAACTCTTTGGGACACTGGAACTCCTGGCAATGAGTGCTGTACAAAGAGGCACTTGATGCAGATGGGTGCAACCAAAAAGTGAACCTGTATCAGAGTAGATAGTACCAAGGTGGACGCTCTGCACATGGATCGTGCTAAGCTCCACAATCTGGCCTCCCTTCTGTGGCGATCTCTTCAGAGAGGAACAGTTCACTCCATGCTCCTGTGTATGCTTCTTCAGCCTTGCCCTCCCTGACCTCTCTGTGGGTGAAGGGCCAGGCCCACAGACTTGAAGCAAAACCCTTTCCCCATTACTTCGTTAGTTTCAGGACTGATGAGACTTTCGCCGCTACCAAGTCGCTATTAGTTGTAGGTAAGTTTGGTGAAGCCGAATCAGAGTTACATGCCATCTGGTTCCCTAGTGATTAAAAGCTCTTCTGCCATTCAATAAACTTCCCTTTGTGCTTGCAAGTGCTTAAGAGACACAATGGTGACCGTTACTTCTCAGCTTTCCTTCCAGGGATTTGTTCCACAGGGACGTCCTCCTTGTCTGATGCGGAACTCGGGACTAAACTGGCACAGTGCATTTTGACTGGGGAGCTGAGAGAGGTCGTAAGGCCTATCATGTTGATACCAGTGCTTTCATTCTCGGTTTGCAGGGGATACCCTTTCCGAAAAAATCGGTTACGGTTACCTTTACTGGCGTGAAGCCCTATATCACACATCCCATGCACTGTTCCTGGTGTCTCCATTTTGGTCACCTGTTTCTGCGATGTGATACTATTACTATTCGTGGCAACTGTCTCTGTCCTATCCATGAGGGGAGTCTCTGCAACCCACCACCTAAGTGCATGAACTGATCTAGCACACATGCTCCTCGCTCATCAGATTTGCTTATCTATAAAAAGGAAAGAAAGATCACAAATTCAAATTTCTCAACTGTCTATCCTACTCTAAGGCCTGACAGAAATTTGAACATCTCCACCTGGTATTTTTAAGCCTGACTTTGTCTGTGTTGCGTCCTTTGCTCCTTACATCCAACCTGTCTCCCCTTCCCTTTCCTCCTCACTAGAGGTTCCTTTTCCCTCCCTTCACGGAACTGCCCGTTCTCAACATGTCAAGAAACACTCTTCTTGAGCACCAACCAGGAATGGGACTCCCTCTAGGAGCCCTTCTACCTAGCATCTCAAGGACAAGAAGCATGTTACTTAGTTGCATGCAGGATTCGCGCTCTGTAGGCCCCTAAGGCAGCTCATTGTCTTTTAAATTGTTACAATGCTGTGACTTGATCTCTTCATGACCACACCACCGCATCTTCCAAGGGAAAAGATGTGTAAAAGTCTTGGAACAAGGCCTCCCAAGATACCCCAGGCAGTCACACTGTATCCCCCCCAATAAGTGTCTAATCTTATATTTATGGACATTACTCCATCCATAGTGGTGACACACTGCAAGTACAATGATGGATTCTGGTCTGTTCTTTGCCTGAGCTCTTGTACTACTCTCCTCCAATAGAACTGTAATGGTTTCATATCGTCACCTTCCAGAATTGTAGTCTCTTCTGCCTTCTACCCTGTAACTTGTGTTGTATAACGGGAATATCATTTTGTGGATATTCATTTGCCAACTCTTCTTGGTTTCCAAGCCTTCTGCTCGAACCACATCAGTCCTTTGCAGGCCTCCATTGGTGTCTTTACATTGGTCCACATGGATATCATTGCTTGCTGGGTTCCTCTCCAAACTGCAGTGAAAGTGGTGGCCGTTCACATGTATTTAGACTCTGCAATAAAATGCAATCTTTCTCTCACCCTCTCCCCTCCCCCCACTGTTGTAAGAGGCGACTAACAGGAGTCTTTCCTTAATTGGGTCAAGATTATTTTGGTCTTGTGACTTAGGAAGGTTTTTTCTCTTTCCAATGTTTCTTTTTAACACTCATATCTGTTGGTTTTTAAGCTCTGGTCCCCTTTTTGGGTGTGACTTCCTCTGTTGCCTTTTGTACCCATCAGCCAAGTGGATCTACCTCTGCATCCATAATCCAGTGTGGTAGCCAGTCCATTGTAGGGGTTAGTCATGAACCATCTCTGTGGTAGCCCCTGGACAATACAGGGACCACACTGCCAATTATGAGCTGTGACCTCCCCATGTCAGTCAAAGAGTAGGTGCCTGTTCACTTTGGGGTACCAGGGCTCCAGGCAACGGCTACTGTGCCAGGTGGCCTTTGTCTTGGTGTGGTGGCGCCCATGGGGACAGCCTCTGATCAGTGGCATTGGGGCAGATGATCTGCAATGAAATGGATCAAACTTAATGGCTGCTGTGCCAACATGCCCATCTCAGCAGTCAGGAACAGTGATTTTCATGCTCAAGTTTACAATCCTATGGCATTTCCGTCATTAACAGTACATAAAGATCAGAACCAGGCCAGGACAAATGGAAGTAGACAGTTTGCCGAGTTCTTGGTTTGTTCCCACACTGATGTCAGCTATCTCTATTTCAATGAAGCCAATGTTTTTGGTTGAAAATATTGTGGGTCTTTGCTGATAAAAACGTCAGAAGCCAACCAATCGGACACTTCCAGCCTGTTTAAAGTTAGTTTATACATGAGTCACCATTTCTTCTCAAAACAAGCTCAATAGAATTCAAGGTATTATCTCCCATTGGCACCTAACACTTAACCTGATGAGCTGTGTACCATTCGGGCATGATGTGAAGTCAATTTTGTTTGCTGTATTCAGAAGGGAGCCAACAATAATATCAGCCATTGTGGCCTTAATCATAGCCTTCAACAGCAACACTTTGACTGAGAATTTTAAGGTCATGGTTTATAGGTGTGATGATGCATTACTTTCCTCCTCTGATGAGATGTTTGATGACAAAGCTTCGGCCACAGCTATCAGGGAATGCTGCAGGGTGTTTAAACGGCACAACCGCCATTCCTCTATGGATAATTCAACAGCATTACCGAGATTCCAGGCGAGAGCACGGTTTTTAATAAAAAGAAAGGAGCAAGAGTGTTGGGAGCAATATGTCTTAACTGTGCAGCCCAACACCCCATCATCCGAAGTATCGACTAAACTGTACCATATTTGTGGCCATCCACCACCCATGGCAGTTCTTGGCGTCATTGTCAATGGTAACATCTGCACTGATCCCGAGACACTTGCCAAATGTTTCGTGGCACACTTCGCTGAAGTGTCTGCCTGCCGTCATTACTATCCTCACTTCCTGGTCTGGAAACAACTTATGCCATGCACACGGATGTCTATCATACAATGTGCCGTTTAGTGAATGGGAGCTTTGCAGCACTTTGACAGTTTCGCGGTATGCCCCTGGACCCAACAAAATCCACAGCCAAATGCTCACATATATTCATGCTGACAGCATGAAATATGTACTCCGGCTTAGTGACATTTGGTGGGGGAGAGTATTTCTCTCTCAATGGCAGGAAGGCATTATTATTCCCATCCTGAAACTGGGAAAGGATCCCCATTTTTTTTTAGGTAACCACCAGCCACGAATGGGCTGTGTAAGCTATTCAAATGAATAGTCAACCGCTGTCTTTGTTCGTGCCTTGCAGTTGGAGGCCATATATCACGAATTCAAAGCAGGCTTCAGGCTTTCTGGTCCACCGCAGGTCACCTGGTTCGTTTGGAACGTGCAGCGTACGATGCTTTTGTACATTGCCAACATCTAACTGCTGTTCTTTGACCTACAGAAGGCATACAAAACCAACTGGCATGCGATACCACCTGACGACATCCATCTTCTCTACACTGCTTGAGTGGGGTTTCTGGGACAGTTTACCCATTTTTACCCAGCATTTCCTATCTGATTTTTTTGGGTCTAGATAGGTTCGACTCTCAGCAGCCACTACATACAGGAAAATGGAGTCTTTCTGGGATCAGTTCTGAGCTGTTTGCTGTCGCCATCAATGATACCATAAATATATGTGGATGAGCTTTGCCTGTATTATGCCTCTGCAACACTGTGCACTTCTAAGTGCCAGCTTCAAGATGTTGTCTGGAGAGTCCATGACTGGGTCCTGAGCCATGGCTATCAATTTTCCCCTGCAGAATCACAAAATAGCTTTATTGTCGACTCCATGCTGTGCGCACACACCCAGAAATGTATCCTGCTGAAGAGTTCCTTGAACTTGTTACCACTTTCCAATTCTTAGGTTTTTTAATTGCCCACAGGCTAACTTGGCTGCTGCATGTCTGCCAGCTCAAGGCAGCTTGAATGAAGAAGCTGAATGCTCTCATTTTCTTAGTCACACCCTGCAGGTCTGAGGTTTTCAATAGGCCTGAGGTACTCCTGCCTGTTTTAAGAGGTGACTACAAAAAGTCTCTCACTTTACGGCCCTATGAGTTCAGATCCCATTCTATGGTTTGACCTTCCACTTTCCAAATTCTACATAAGTGAGGGCCATATGGGGAAGGATGCCTTACATGGTGCGTGAGTTATCCATAGTGCCCTTAGATTCGATCTCCTGAGTCTCTTGTCATGGATTTACATCTCCTCTAGCGACTCAGCTCTTTGGGTGAGGACATCTTCTGGGGTTTGTCATCTTCTGTTGTATCCTGTCGACTTTCACCCTCATGAGTGTTGGATTTCTCTGCACCCAATATACAGCACAGTAGCCAGTCCATTGTGATGGGGCCATCATGTACATATTTGGTGGTAGCCGTCTGACAACACAGGCACTGCACTGCTCACGCCTGAGCTGTAAACTCCCCATGTATGCCAAGGAGTAGATGCCTGTCTTCATGGGGCATCAGGACTCCAGGCAACGGCCATCATGCCAGCTGGCCTGTTCTGTGGCTGGGTGGCGCCCATTGGGAGAGCCCCTGATCGGTGGCATGAGGGTGGATGACCCACAATGAAGCAGACTGTCATCTCTTGCTGGTGACCATGTGGCACCAGCAGTCTATAAGAAGGGCAAGATCAAATACAGTGCTGACAGGTATGACCCTAAATAGTTTCCCTCCCTTGCTACACCATGGGAGGAATGGAGAGAGCCATATTAGCCTCGTTTTTAGTCTGTAGCAGAGCTGATGGAAACTCCTTTCTACCTACAAAGCCTCAGTTTTTCGTTGAACACCTTGAGGACAAGTTTGGAGAAGTGACAGCGCTGTCCATGATGCGAAACGGCGCAGTCTTGATTCAGACAGCATCCCCAGCCCAATCCCGAGTGTTAGTCACCTGTGACAGACTGGGTGATATTCCTGTTTCCGTCACTCCCCATAAAAGCCTCAACATAGTCCAGGGCATCATTTTCCATCGCTATCTCCTCTTGCAGTCTGACGAGCTCCGCGCCAATTCATCCGGTGCATTTACAGGGGACCCAAAACATTTGGTTTCCTACCAGTGCCTTCATCTTAGCCTTTGTAGGTGATTCATTGCCTGAAACGGTCAAGGTGGTGGTTTACCACAGTGACGTTAAACCATATGTCCCTCCCCCTATATGATTCTTTAAGTGCTGGAAGTTCGGGCACGTCTTGCCGCTCCCAGCTCCAATGTCGAGACTGTGGACGGCCACTGCACCCAGATACTCAATGTGCCCCACCTCAAACTTGTATCAACTGCTTAGAGCACCACTCGCCCTGTTAGCCAGACTGCCCAGTACTCCAAAAGGAGCGGAAAATTATGGAGTACAAGACCCTGGACCAGTTGACATACACAGAGGCTAAATGTAAATCTGAAAGATTACACCCCATCCAGTTGACATCGACATATGCTGCAGCTACGTCACCATCGTTGTCCCAAGTGCCAATGGTTCCTAATTAACAAAGGGCCCTCTGGGCCACCAGAATACATCTGCCCCCTTGGTGGTAGGGTGCAAATTTTCCACTGTTGCTCCCAAAGCAGCTACTTCAAGAGCAAGGCCCCCCAAACGCAGGGGACAATGGTGCCCTCCCCCTGCTGGAGAAGTAACAGCTTCTTCTGACTCCTCTTGTGTGGAAAGAGTCCATTGGGACCACCTCTGCCAAGGTCTCCACTCGCCAGTGGCTCAAGGAGCCAAAAGCTGCTGGATAAAGAGCTTCATGGTCTTCCTCTGTGCCTGAAGCTACTTCAGAGAAATCTTACTAGCAAGCTCCTAAAGATAAGCGAGAGAGTAGGTAAACTAAGTAATACTCCGTTAAGAAACAGGACCATATGATGGCCCCAACACCACCACTCATCAATTCTGCATCTGAGGATGCAGTGGAGATCTTAGCGTTCTCTGCAGACCTGGATCTCACTGATGCCTCATCCACCACAGAAAAGGCTACAAATACTCAGTTGGTGACAGCTGGTGACCCTGAGGCACATCCTGCCTCCATGCATGCTTCATGCCTCCCCAGCCTCAACGTCATCATCCAATGGAATTGCGGCGGTTTTTTCCATCACCTGGCTGCGCCATGGCAACTTTTAAGCTTTAACCTGCATTCTGCATTGCCCTTAAGGAAACCTGTTTCCCGGAAATGCGGGCCCCTGCCCTCCACAGCTATAGGGTATATTAAAAGAACTGTAGTGACTATAATAGTGTCAGGTAGAGTTTGTATCTGTCCTGAACTCAGTGTGAAGTGAACCTCTGCCCTTCAAACCTCTTGAAGCTGTGGCTGTCAGGATAAGGACGACACAGGAAATAACTGTCTGCAAAGTATATCTTCCTTCAGATTGTGCAGTGTCCCTGAATGTATTGGCTGCACTGATTGATCAATTCCCTAAACCTTTCCTACTTTTAGGGGATTTCAATGCTCATAGCCCCTTGTGGGGTGGCACCATGCTTACTGGCTGAGGCAGAGATGTCGAAAATTTACCATCCCAACTCGACCTCTGCCTCTTAACTACAGGTGCCCCCATACATTTCAATGTGGCTCATAGCACATATTTGGCCATTGCTCTGTCGGTTTGCAGTCCTGGCCATCTCCCATCTATCCAATGGAGAGCACATGGTGACCTGTGTGGTAGTGACCACTTCACCATCTTCCTCTCACTGCCCCAGCGTCAGGCCCATGGACACTTGCCCAAATGGGATTTAAACAAGGCAGACTGGGGAGCCTTCACCTCTGATGTCACCATTGAATCTCCCCCACATGGTAACATCGATGTGGTGGTTGAGCAGGTAACTTCAACGACCGTTTCTGCAGCGGAAAACGATCTCCCATTTTTTAGGGACACCTAGCGAAAGACAGTCCGTCGGTGGTCGCCGGAAGTCGCCTAGGCAATTAAGAAGCATCGGCGAGCTCCACAGCGGCATACTTCGCTGGAGTACCTCATAGCCTTTAAACGGCTCTGTACCTGTGTTTGCCAGCTTATCAACTGGCGGAAACATGAGTGCTCTTGAGCACATCCCTTCATACAATAGGGAGTCGTTTCTTCTGTGTACTGACTCCTTGAGCAGCCTACAAGCTATCGACCAGTGCTACTCCCGCCATCGTCTGGTAGCGACCATCCAGGATTCTAAGCCCAGGGACGGTACGGTCGTTCAGTGGTGTTTGTGGGGACCACAGGACACGCCGGAATCCCAGGCAACTATTGACATGCTGGCCAAGCAGGCTAGAGGAAACCTCTTATGGAGATAGGCATTCCAATAACTGACCTGTGTTCGTTTTTACACCAGGATTTTCGGATTTGGGAGACTGAATGGCATGGTCTCAGTATGCACAAAAAACTGTGTGCTGTTAAGGAGACTACGAATGTGTGGCAGTCCTCCATGTGAGCATCTCGCAGGGACTCTGTGGTTCTCTACTGGCTCCACACTGGCCATGCTTGGACGACCCACGGCTACCTCCTGCGCTGTGAAGACCCGCCTGAGTGTCGACACAGCGCCTGGTTGACAGTGGCCCATAATCTGGTGCACTGTCCCACTTTGACTGCCCTGCGACGAAATCTTCTGTTACCGGACTCGTTGCGCTAATTTTATCTGACAGTGCCTCATCAGCTGATTCAGTTTTAAATTTATTCTTAAGGGTGGGTTTTATCATTTGATCTAAGTTTCAGCACATGTCCTTTGTCCGTCAAAGTCCTCCACTCCAGTGGTTTTAGTGTGGAGGTTTCAATGTGTTGCAGAATGGCTGGCTTCTCCTTTTTATTCTCATGGTCAGCCAGCCTTAGTAATGTTTTGTAGTTTTAATCTCTTCTATTTGTTTCTTGCATATCTTTGGTTTTCTCCTCCCATTTTGTCTATCTAGGTCTTTTTTGCCCTTCTGTCGTTTTTGTGGTTTTTACTTCCTGTCCATTTTGTGTTGTCAGTCTCACTTGTTTTATTCTCACATTTGTGGCATTGTTTTATTCTGAACAAGGGATGGATGACCTAACAGTTTGGTCCCTTCCCCCCCCCCCCCCACCTTTAAACCAACAACCTTGTGGGACATGGACCACACAGCTCTTATGAGATTTTACAATGTGCTGATTTCATCCTGTTTGGACTATGGATGTGTTGCCTATGGGTTGGCAGCACCATCCATACTGAGCCTGCTGGACACTGTTAACCACATTGGCACGCAGTTGGCAATGGGGACCTTCTGTATGAGCCCTGTCCACAGCTTCCTCGCAGAAGCTGGTTCCACACCACTGTGGGTTGAACAGCAGTAGCTTCTGGCAAGTTACACAGTCTGTCAGATGCCTACCCACCCATGTCACTCAACACTCTTCAACAACCAGCAGTTCAGACTGTTCATGCATCACCCAAAAATGGGAAGACCACCTGGGATCTGACTTGATATTCTGCTGAAAGACCTCCAGCAGCCTGTCAGTCTGTGTTCCTAAGGCTCCCTCTTCATGTCCCCTGGGGGCAGTACCATGTCCTTTGATACAGGTGGACCTCTTTTGTGGGCCTGATAAGGATGCTAATCCTACCCTTCTAAGACACCTGGTTGTTTCAATCCTCGACGATTATTCTAATTTAGTATGCATCTACACAGATGGATCGAAAGTCAACAACAGGGTCGGGTGCACTTCCGAACATGCAAGGGGAGATGAGAATCACTCTGGTGAGTGTCTGTAATGTTTATACTGCAGAGTTGGTTTCCATCTCTCAGGTTTTGCAGTATGTCAAATCCTAGGCACTACAAACTTCGATCTGCAGTGATTCTGAGGTCCTTAGTCATATCCCTATGCTATCCCAAAAAACGTTTTGGTTGCAAAACCAGTTGTGGGAAAACAGTGACATACATCTGGACACTGAGCCACATAGGTATTCCAGGAAATGAACTAACCTATCGCTTAGCTAAAGATACAACTACAGATGATCAACTTGACTTGCGGATACTGGGCGCAGACTTCAGTTTATAACTCCGACGCAATATTTTGAGGCTTTGAGGATTGGCATGGCAGGCTACTACGACCAAATAAGTTGAGAGATTAAAGTGTCTACTAAGGTGTAGCATACATATTTCCTGGCCTCTCGGAAAGATGTCTTTGTGTTGTGTCGACTACGCATTGTCCATACAAGGCTCGCCCACGAATTTCTTCTGCATCAGGGGGAGCAATATCCCTGCAGCTGCAGTAGTGTACTGACGATGGCACATGTTCATGGTGAGTGCACTCTACTGGCCAATCTGTGGTACTCTCAGCTTGCCTACCTCACTACCTTGACAGCCACTACCAAACTGTTGCATTTCGAGAGAGAGAGAGAGAGAGAGAGAGAGAGAGAGAGAGGAGGGAGGATTTTTTAGCTCCCCTTGTACAAGATGCTGCCTGGTTTATCTCTTTCTTTTACCTAGTGTGGTAAAAGTACTGTCACGTCCTTTCAGACTCTTCGACTAGCTCATATAGTTTCAGCAGCCTAATACCCATTGTTTTAGTTTTCTTTTTCACAGGGCTTGATCTCTGCGTCATCTACACTGGAGCTCCCAAACCTTTCTGTATGGCATGTGGTACTTTGTCAGCCACTGATCTCTTCATTTGTAGCCCTGGATTCCTCCCCTCCATTGTATGTGGAGTTCATCGGAATTTGAACAACAGCGATCATTTTTTGACAGTCTGAGCTTTTCTTCAGCATCTTTCACATGGATGCCATTCTAGGTCAGCCTTTACTGATGTGGACTGGGATGTCTTTTCCTTGTCATCCCAACTGTTCCACCACATGATAGCACTGATGTCATACAGAGTTAGATTGATGCCATCCTTTTGGCAGCTGCTTCAGTGATTCCTTCTTCCTCAGGATCTCCCTGGCAGAAGTATATCCCTTGGTGGACCCCCAAAATTGCTGACTATTATCCATCTCTCAACCATCTCTTGGCCTTTAAATGGCTTAATGTCCAGGCCTGTTGTCTAATTATATGCCTAAAACATAGTTGGGAATGATACGTCGCTGGCTTAGGGCTGTATACTCCCTCTTTGCAGGTATGGGCAAAGATCAGGCGCATTTTTGGCTGCCACCCTACAGGCCCCCTGGTAAATTTCCCTGAATGGAGTTAGCCTCACCAGCCTGGACTCTAACACTAAATATTTTGCTGAGCATTTCTCCCAGGCCTCAGTGTTGATCCACTATACATATGTTCATTCTTCTCACACTGTCTGGAATGACTCCCTTTATCTTTCTTTCCCTGTCGGCTGGAGCCTTATAACGCCCCTACTAGTTTGTGGGGAATTTCCCAGCGCACTTGCTCTTTGTCCCAAGATGGCTTCTAGACTGGATCGGATGCACAACCAAATGCTTAAACACTAATTGGTGGCTAACCAGTGTCATATACTTGCCCATTTCACCTGTCTCTGGAATGAGCGGGAATTCCCTTTCCATGCTGAGAAAGAGTCGTTAACAAAGTTCTGAAATCGGTAAAGCACTTCTTCATATGGACAGCTGTTGTCTGATCTGATTAACCAATGCACTCTGCAAGTTGCTTGAACGTACAAGTCGAAGGCTGTACTGGCTCGTTGAATCCCGCCATTTGGCTTCACCCAGGTTGTTTCTCGCCGAGGCCGCTATATTGCAGATAATTTAGTCCACCTGGAGTCTGCTAGCTGAATGTCTGTTGCCCTGCGTCAACACCTGGTTGAAGTTTTCTTTTTTATCCATAAAGCTTATGATGCAACATGCCATCATGATGTCCTTGCCATCTTACATGAGTTTGGGCCTCTGTGGCCCACTCTAGATTTTTATCCAGAACTTCCTTACATGTCGCACTTTTCAGGTACAGATTGGCATCTCCCATAGCACTTCGCATACGCAGGTGTGTGGTATTCCTGTTTTTTTAAAATATCCCTCACTTTTTAATCACTATCAATGGTCTGGTGGCAGCTGTGGGACCTACACATTCCCTCTTCGTATGCTGATGACCTGTGCATTTTTTTATTCCTCCAAGATGGGCGTTGCTGAATGCAGACTGCAAGGAGCAATTGCAGAGCACCATCTTGGGCTTTTACTGATGGCTTTCGATTGTCTGCAGCTAAGACCTGCTTTATGCGTTTGTTGTCGCCATACAGTGCATACCCACCCAGATGTGCACCTTGACGGCCAGCTCCTCACGGTGGGACACGCTCATCGTTTTCTTGGGTTTTGGCCTTTGATGCCTTGTTGACATGGCTTCCTCATCTTCGCTAGTTAAATCAGACATGTTGGTCCCACCACAACGCTCTGTCCATCCTCCAGAAGTAAACGGGAAGTGCATGGAAGCTAAGGCGATATGGCTACATGAAAAATTTGAAATAATCGAAAAAGAAATGGTCGTTGGAAGGACTGACTCAGAGTACAGAAAAGTCAAAACAGCCTTCTGTGAAAGTAAAAGCAAGGGCGGTAACATTAAGATTGCAATGAAAATTCCACTGTCAAAAGCAGAGGAGAGCGGATAAGTGGAGAGAGTACATTGAAGGACTCTGAGGTGGAGGACTTACCAGATAACGTGGTAGAAGAAGAAGAAACAGGAGTCGACAGGGAAGAGATCGGGGATCCAGTACTAGAATCAGAATTTAAACAAGCTTTGGACGACTTGAAATAAAGTAAGGCAGTAGAGACAGATGGCACTCCATTAGAATGTCTAAAATCGTTGGGGCGAATGGCAACAAAATGATTTCATGTTGATGTCCAGGATGCGAGGGACTGACTATGTACCACTATACTTCCGGAAAAAAATATTATCCATGCAGTTCCCAAGATTACAAGAGCAGACAGTTACGAGAATTACAGCACGATCAGCTGAACAGCTCATGCATCCAAGCTGCTGACAAGAATAATATACGGAATAATGGAAAAGAAAATTGAAGATGTATTAGATGATCATTTCGGCTTTAGTAAATGTAAAGGCACCGAGGGGCAAATCTGACGTCGCAGTTGATAATGGAAGCAAGAAATACAAAAGAAAATACTCGATCATAGGATTTGTCGACCTGAAAAAAGCGTTCGACGATGTCAAATGGTGAAAAATGTTCGAAATTCTCAGAAAAATGGGTGAGCTATAGTAAGAGGGTAATACACAATGTCAAAAACTAAGAGGTAACAATGAGTATAACACAAAGAACGAAGCGCATCGATTAAAAAGGGTGTATGGCAAGGATGAAGTCTTTCGCTCCTACTGTTCAATCCATACATCGAAGAAGCGATGACGGAAATAAAGATTCGAGAGAGAAGTGAAATTTATATTGAAGGTGAAAGAATGAGAATAACAAGACAAGATCTACTGATAATACTGTTGTCCTTAGAGGAAATGAAGAATTACAGGATCTGTTGGATGGAATGAATAGTCCAACGAATGTAAAATATGAATTGAGAGTAAATCGAAGAAAGAGAAAGTATTGAAGTTTCAGAAATGAGCGGCGGTTTTCTCGGAATTGCCAGAGTAGCGCACGTTACTACCTGCACGTCATGTTGTTTTGATGGCCTACTAAAGGTGTATGAAGTTTGAAGTAAATCCGTGACCCCAAGGTCGTGGCCTCCCCTTGTCAGCTGACTACTCTACACAAGTGAGTTTACTGCAGCGCCCCTGGCGTATTATTCCTGTACTGTCTCGTCTGTTTAGAGTGGTCATTTCCGTTAACACGTCACCGCCAAAACAGATAGCGTTGGGAGAGCTGTCAGCTGTGCCGTTTGGCATGTTAACGGTGAAAGTGAGTTTGCGACTGTAGTTTTTGCGAAAAAATGTAGAAGTAAAATACTGGAACAAGTAACAACGTTCACGGCGGTATTCGTGGTGGAAGTTCTTGTCAAATGTCGGGTGATAGATTCTTTACACTCCTGAGAATTGAAAGAATCGGAAAAGTGTCACCCAGATATTTTAGAATACACCGGTATATATTTGCTTGCTCCAGGAAATATACGCTCACAAAGTGCAAACACATCAAACAACATCCAGACCGCAGTAAATAGCATCTTTTTGTTTTATCCTTTGCACCTTATTTTCTTGCCAAGTGCCAAATAACATCGAAAATTACTTTTCTCGTTAAATAACTGACCTTTCCACAGGTGAAATAATTTTCATTAAAACACTTTTCTCTGTAATACGTAAGTATCTTTTTGGTTTCAGTTATTTCGTCTATCTTGTAAGAGAACTCGAGTACGAAAAAATCAGGACCTTGTGTAACTTCTCAAAGTGCCACGAAAGCAAAGCAAACAGTACAACAAAGGTTGAGACACGACGGTACAAAATCCATTTCTATAATAAGCGTGACGTCGGCCAAAATAGATTAACTTAAGGTTTTCGCAGACACCGCGAAGTCACTTGTTTCTGCGCATGCGCAGTAAGCAGCATATTCGGAAATTTAGAACTCACTACTCGGCTCAATTTATAGTCTACTGACGTTGCATATTACACCCAGGCACGACAGGCGCACACACTTTGATAGTCGATTTTGACCAGAAAGTCGCTCGTGTAAATGGCCGTGAGAGCGGATCCGGAGCGAACCCTCGGCTCTCCTACCTGCTGGACAAGTCGCGAAGTTTGCACAGGTCATTAGTGGGCGCTTCCTCGACCATTTCTGGGCCCAAATTCACTGGGTGGAGTTTACAGGACACCGACGTATCTTTCCACAGCCGTTGCCAAATCGCATAAAACATACGTCACTCGGTTGACGGTCGTCGATATAAACAACCCTCGCCGATAGCGAAGGAGGGGTGGATGAAGGAAGGTCGCGGACCAGGAGAGAGCACAAGAAAATGCGGCGAGGCGTAGGCGCTGGCAGGGCAAGGGAGGGAATGGCAGGCCGGTGATTGGCGGATGCGTTCTGGGTGGGGGCCCGCGCGGCTGGGGTGGGGGAAGGCTGACGGGATTGCGCCATGCGCCAGGCGGCGCGGCAGTTGCGTGCTGACGCCCGATGGGGGAGTGTGTAGCCGAACGGTAGTACAGCGCCTGGCGTTGCCGCACCGCACGCCCAATTGCTCTCAGGGATGGGACGCCGAAGCCTCTAGCGCCCGGCTCCGAGGAGAGAGAACGGAAAGACTGACCACCAAGGTGGATGGAACAGGTAAGCGCGCAGTGGCTGGCCGCGCGTGCGTTGCTCGTGCGTGGGCGGAGCGCCGCGGCGTGCGCGTTGTGCCGGGCCAGGCAGCCCTGACCTACCGCAAGCGGCGGCCGCAGCGCGCAGGGCAGGTCTCGACGTCCGGATCGATAGGGCCCCGCCAGAGGGAAGCGGAAGGGACCCGCCCAGCTCCGCCGGCGTTGCTCTGCCCTGCCTCGAGCGCTTGTTTACCAGGCACACTGCTCTGCCACTTGACTAGCAGCAAACTGTCCGGCATCAGGCGCCTCGTATGTTCCCATTCGAGATGCAGACTACTCCTACATGGAGTACTGCAAATACTTTCATGAGTAGCCAGGCATCTCTCCTGCATGCCGAAAAATCGTTAACGGAAGACGTCCTCCATCTCTGCCAGCGTCTTGATTACTTAGTGGCCAGTCAGCTTCAAAGGTGCAAGATTTGTCTATTTATTGAGCGACACGTTTCGGGATACGAAATTTTCTGCCTTTGTCTTGTGTAATATCTCTACTGGACCCTTTGGAGAAGTATACACTTCGCTGTGGAGTGGATGAGTGCTGCTATGATAGTACAGCTCTTACTGGGCCTGGAAGGCCGACGCTCAAAATTCCAGTCCTAGTTACGAAGTTCCAATCAGCAAGGATGACTCAAAACAGCACACACTCTGCTAAAGACATAAACATTCATTCCAGATGCGCTTTGCTAGTAACAAACGTCCTATAGTCAGATGTTAAGGAGCTGCATCTACCAAACTAGCACCGGCGAATTTACGAAAATCCTTAGACGGTTCTTAAATTTTAGATCAGGAATTAATGACCATGGTTACACTCCCGAAAATTTATTAAACGTCCGATCCATTTGGAAGGAAGGAAGGAAGGAAGGAAGGAATGAAGAAACAAAGGGAGACATCCTGTCTACATAGACGTCATTACAGATGAACAAGCACGAAATGATTCAAGGATGGGGCAGGATATCGGTCGGTTCAAAGGAACCATTTCAGAGTTTGCCTGGAACGATTTAGAGAAATCGAGAAAAACTTGAAACACCGAAATGAAGTCATCCTTTCGAATGCGCCAGGAGTCGCTGATGAAGGGCTGTAACGCTGCTTGAGAAGTAGTATGATGATTTAGAGGAAGTATCCCATCGCCTCTCATATGGTCAACGTAAATCACGGAAAATCTGATCCCTGTTTCCCAACTCTTTCTGAACGTATGTCTGTACACGACTACTTCCCAACCGCATCAAATCTCCTTGGGGTTGCTGGTTGACCATTGATCCCAGTGAGTGGGTTCTATTTCTTTCTTTTCTGGTTTTCGTCAATCAGACGCTGCTTTGATTTGAAGTTAACGGTTCGGTATAATACACACAAGAGCGTCTTTCATCCACCAGTTTAGAACAATTCTGGCTACAAGAAGTCCTGTTTCCTTTTAAAATCACTTCTACTGAAAGAAAGTATAATAGCTATAAATGGTTCACGACACGTTTTTGGCAATTATTGATCAACTATGAAGCAGCAGATGCATAAATTCTACCATAGACTGCACGGCAATTTGAGTCGAATGTTAAATACTTGCAAAGGCGAAAAAATTTATCTTAGCATCTTCCGCTTTTGACACCTCGTTTTCGTCAGACCCAAACGCCCTTGAGCGCGCCCTCTGCTGGTTGCATCACCTCCACAAGACGCAGCTTCTCTTCCAGTCACAACACTTGTTGTTACTGCTAATCTCGGAAACAGGTTTTCCCACAGTAAACACTGGAATCTTCTTAGAGGCAGAAGGAATAGAACGATAGCTATTGGATATCGACAAGTAACCTTCAAAAGTTTACCTTCGAGTCTGCTACCAGTTACTTTCCTTTCACGGGGAAACTTACAAAAATTCTTAAAGGGAGATCTAGCAACGGCAAAAGTACCGTTATCACTGCATTGTTCAGTGCTTAAATTTAATCCCAACAGTGAAAGAGGGATGACTTCAGTTAGTCATGTCATTTTAAAATTTCCGCAATTTCTATAAGTCCTCCGTGAGAACACTAAGATATTGCCACAAATAAATCACAGCTTAGTTACCAATTTCAGAGGCTTAAATATATGCACGAGGAAAATATGTTCCGGGTAGGTCCTCCGATGTCTTACCGTCATCGTGCAATCTTCCTAAGCACACGAGGATGACAAATGAGTCTGTCACACTTGTTTTAATGGAAATAAAGCAGGGGAGCATCTGGAAGTGCACCAGAAGACTGGCTGTTTCGTATCTGTCAAACCACACTGTATACTGTACTATATACAGTATTTGCAGCACGGAACTAAGATAGAAAAATAGAAAATTCTTGTACTGACCGAGAAAATGCGGTCTATCTTCAGTAAGCAAGAGCCGCAGCCATTGCCAGCAAAATGCTGGCCTCTTCCCCAGCAGGAACGGAAATCGATTCTCCGCCATAGACCATTGCTGTGTTACGAGGTAAACATCTTCGCATGGCCGATGGTGGTGCGAGTGCAGAAATCGTGATCGGTCGCGTGGCTTTGTCGACAGATCTGAGTACCGAGCAGGGTTCGTTCATTGAAAATTTGGTCTACTTTCCTTTACACGGACTTGCTGATAGATGAAATGTTGCATGGGAGTCGTAGTTATCTAGAATAATTGGATACGAAAGTAAAGGAAATCTTAGTCCAGAGGAACTTTCATATAAACGGTTGAATTCATTTTAGTCGTGTTTAATTTGTGCAATTAGGCCTTCTGAGAAACAATTATGAAATAAGATTTTTGTGTTACTTTCGTGTGTGCTATAGTAGGCGTATTAAATTTGAAATACTATGAGAGTTCATCGAGACTCGGCTCTTCGTATGTATCGCCGAACGCTTTGCTCTGTACGTGTGCCCTTGACTTTCCACTTTACAATTGACTGCTGAGATGTAGTATTTTTCGCGTTTCTGCCCTTTGCTTATTGTATGAGAATTTACCATGTACACTGCGATTTTAGGAGCGAAAGGCAAGTAGACTATGGCCGCGAACTCAGCTAAGTTATTTTGCGTAGTCGCATAAGAGAACTGGACATTAAACAGGAGGGGGGAGGGGTAAATATACAGTCGCCTGTAAACTGAAAAGCCAGCAGCGCTGTTGACGGGGACGTTGTTTCTCGGAGGAACACTACAGCTGATGTACAGGATGACTAACAATTTCCCCCTCTAACAGTGCAGAACAGTGTGTAGAGATTCGTTTAGAATCTGTCCATATGGTTTTTTTTTTTTCGGTATAAGGTCATGAAACACCCTTCAGTTGCTTCTTGTGACACAGAGGGATAGAGTTTGAAATAACCCTCTCAATCTTAAATCTGGAGACTTACGAAGGAGCGAAGTGCATGGACGCCATACGGCAACCCACCTCCCTACTTTCCATCGTACATCCACTGTACACCTAAAAACTCCCCCTCCCCCCCCCTCCTTTCAACCCTGTTACACCCCTGAAACACAGTTCATCACTCAAAACGCCCCTAATTCCCTTAGACGTGATGCGCATATTTAATATCTGTCTTTAACACACTTTTTAAAAATTAATTTTATACTGTTAAAACTATTTTTAATAATTGGCGATTGTTTCCATCCTTAGCAAAGCGAAAGTATTAGTCCTAAACAAAAAAATTAATAGGACCTTTCTTGTAAGAAATTTACTGTGGTTTAATTTTGAACTTTCAAACATTTGCGCAAGTACACGCGGTTTTCGAGGCTATTAAAAAAAAGTTACTTTTAAACGCCCCTCCATCCCAACGCTCGCCCACCATCGGTCAGGATTTTTGGTATTTTGTCCATGGCCCTCCCGCCTACCACAACAAAAGTTTGTGACCACATGAACTTTTTCCCCAGTTGACTTTCTTTAGTCTACTTTGACTGGCCTACATGGGTGTCGCTTGGTTGTAACACTCTCCTACCGTTGTTAAAGCTAAACATTTGAGGAAGCAGTACATGATGGCAAGCAAAAACTTTAGAAAAGTCGAGAGTTTTCTCACATGGAATACTAATGGTCCCTGACTACCAACGTAGAATGAATCTTTAAGTAATGATACATTCGCAGAGCACGAAACATCTGTTGTGAAACAGCAGTCGCCGATCGCTGTCAGAAGGCAATGAGAAATCCCATGAGACAGCTCCATAATTGCGCCAGACGCTGCCGTAACTGTCACGTCATCGCAAATGGTAAAGGCTGATTACCCAGCCACTCAGTACTACTTCACAAATTCGCCCCGCGACACCATATCGCCCTATAGAGGGCAAAACTTGTCATCTATCTGCATGTGTACGTCGACAGCTGCGGAAATACTGTTAAATATCATTATAAAAGAATGGGCTCTGTGCGTCGGGCACCTGTCGGTCACGAAGTAATCTGGCACATTCTGAGAACTTTTAAGTTAGCGTTGACTCCATAGCCGTCCCTTCCGAACAGTTTCTAGATACGAGAATGGTGGAAAAACAACTCCGATGACTACTGGAGCTATATTTCTGTAACTATATCAGTTATGAGCTCCGCTATCACGTATATGCAACGAGTTTCAGGTGTTGCCAGTTGTGGAACCGAGGGGTGATGAATATTTAACACACACGTGACATGAAACAATATTGTTCTTTCTATTGTTATTTAACGAAATCAACGTCATACGTTCATTACATTTTCAGGTTCGAAACAATTGGTTTGGTTTGTTGATAGGAGTGATATACTTGGTAATCGTTCATACAGATTCAAAATTTGAGATTAACAATGGAAACGAATTATGTACAGAATAGTAAAGTTACAAATATAACTAAAATATGATAAAAAACCAAACAAATCTGTTTACGTGTAATTTCAACCCATTGCCAAGGTTCTCATTAATAAAATTGAAACTCAGCGATCGTAAGTACGCACCACAAATTTCAGTTGTGCAAGTGACTATACCAATATGTCATCAGACTGTTCAACATGCGATTGACGACCTAAATATCGTGAAAACGTGATACTTAATTCGGATGTTCCGGCCAAATTAAAGTTAATTGCTTTTTAAAAATCATCCATACCATATTAAAATATTTTTTTCGTTAGCACTTTACTTTTATTTTTCTCTGTGATACTAGTTGTCAATCCTCCATCTGTATAGATGTTAAACACAAAGAAAATCTGAGGGATGCATTTAAAAAAATGGACCATATACATTGCACACAAACATAAATCTGCAAAATGCAGCAGTGTCTACATTACACACGCAGTCACAGGTATCCTGAGATACAGTAGTAGTTTGACTGTGACTAAAAATGAAACACTGGCTCCACAAATAGTAGCTCCCACCAATTGTGAAGCGATGCTGTAACTGTCTTTTTTGTGTAAAAATATCTACAGAAGTTATTTTCTTCAGGAACTGTCAGTTTGTGAATCTACAGTTATGACAGAAAGGAAGGTAGTTATGAGGATTTTTAAAAATAGCTGTGCAGTGGGTGATCTGTGGATAGGCAGGCCCAGCATCCAGACAGATCAAGTCGTGAAACAAGTGAACCAAAAAGTGAGGAAAAGTACGACAATATACATAACCGACATCAGAAGCCAAAAATTTGTAATCATTATTCCACATTCTCTTCAATACGAAAAGTGTAACATAGTATGGCCATTCAAATATCTTTTCCCTTACCCAGTGATGTAAAGTAGCTGCCAACAAAGTTAAATTTGAAAACAGGAGAAGTTCATCCTTACCCTCACTCTATTCTGAGATTTACTTCTATTTATGTTACATGTAAAGGGTATTCAGTAGGATACATTAGTTCACATTGTTTTACCAAAAACTTGTAAATAGGCAGCAGGTAGTCACACTTACACACTGCAATCGACATCGCCCACCTCCTCCTCCTCCTCCTCCTCCTCCTCCTCATCCTCCGGCTGCCCACCCGCCGCCTACGCTCAGCTCGGTCTGCTGCTCCGGCTGCCCACCCGCCGCCTACGCTCAGCTCGGTCTGCTGCTCCGGCTGCCCACCCGCCGCCTACGCTCAGCTCGGTCTGCTGCTCCGGCTGCCCACCCGCCGCCTACGCTCAGCTCGGTCTGCTGCTCCGGCTGCCCACCCGCCGCCTACGCTCAGCTCGGTCTGCTGATCCGGCTGCCCACCCGCCGCCTACGCTCAGCTCGGTCTGCTGATCCGGCTGCCCACCCGCCGCCTACGCTCAGCTCGGTCTGCTGATCCGGCTGCCCACCCGCCGCCTACGCTCAGCTCGGTCTGCTGATCCGGCTGCCCACCCGCCGCCTACGCTCAGCTCGGTCTGCTGCTCCGGCTGCCCACCCGCCGCCTACGCTCAGCTCGGTCTGCTGCTCCGGCTGCCCACCCGCCGCCTACGCTCAGCTCGGTCTGCTGCTCCGGCTGCCCACCCGCCGCCTACGCTCAGCTCGGTCTGCTGCTGCGGCTGCCCACCCGCCGCCTACGCTCAGCTCGGTCTGCTGCTGCGGCTGCCCACCCGCCGCCTACGCTCAGCTCGGTCTGCTGCTGCGGCTGCCCACCCGCCGCCTACGCTCAGCTCGGTCTGCTGCTGCGGCTGCCCACCCGCCGCCTACGCTCAGCTCGGTCTGCTGCTGCGGCTGCCCACCCGCCGCCTACGCTCAGCTCGGTCTGCTGCTGCGGCTGCCCACCCGCCGCCTACGCTCAGCTCGGTCTGCTGCTGCGGCTGCCCACCCGCCGCCTACGCTCAGCTCGGTCTGCTGCTCCGGCTGCCCACCCGCCGCCTACGCTCAGCTCGGTCTGCTGCTCCGGCTGCCCACCCGCCGCCTACGCTCAGCTCGGTCTGCTGCTCCGGCTGCCCACCCGCCGCCTACGCTCAGCTCGGTCTGCTGCTGCGGCTGCCCACCCGCCGCCTACGCTCAGCTCGGTCTGCTGCTGCGGCTGCCCACCCGCCGCCTACGCTCAGCTCGGTCTGCTGCTGCGGCTGCCCACCCGCCGCCTACGCTCAGCTCGGTCTGCTGCTGCGGCTGCCCACCCGCCGCCTACGCTCAGCTCGGTCTGCTGCTGCGGCTGCCCACCCGCCGCCTACGCTCAGCTCGGTCTGCTGCTGCGGCTGCCCACCCGCCGCCTACGCTCAGCTCGGTCTGCTGCTGCGGCTGCCCACCCGCCGCCTACGCTCAGCTCGGTCTGCTGCTGCGGCTGCCCACCCGCCGCCTACGCTCAGCTCGGTCTGCTGCTGCGGCTGCCCACCCGCCGCCTACGCTCAGCTCGGTCTGCTGCTGCGGCTGCCCACCCGCCGCCTACGCTCAGCTCGGTCTGCTGCTGCGGCTGCCCACCCGCCGCCTACGCTCAGCTCGGTCTGCTGCTGCGGCTGCCCACCCGCCGCCTACGCTCAGCTCGGTCTGCTGCTGCGGCTGCCCACCCGCCGCCTACGCTCAGCTCGGTCTGCTGCTGCGGCTGCCCACCCGCCGCCTACGCTCAGCTCGGTCTGCTGCTGCGGCTGCCCACCCGCCGCCTACGCTCAGCTCGGTCTGCTGCTGCGGCTGCCCACCCGCCGCCTACGCTCAGCTCGGTCTGCTGCTGCGGCTGCCCACCCGCCGCCTACGCTCAGCTCGGTCTGCTGCTGCGGCTGCCCACCCGCCGCCTACGCTCAGCTCGGTCTGCTGCTGCGGCTGCCCACCCGCCGCCTACGCTCAGCTCGGTCTGCTGCTGCGGCTGCCCACCCGCCGCCTACGCTCAGCTCGGTCTGCTGCTGCGGCTGCCCACCCGCCGCCTACGCTCAGCTCGGTCTGCTGCTGCGGCTGCCCACCCGCCGCCTACGCTCAGCTCGGTCTGCTGCTGCGGCTGCCCACCCGCCGCCTACGCTCAGCTCGGTCTGCTGCTGCGGCTGCCCACCCGCCGCCTACGCTCAGCTCGGTCTGCTGCTGCGGCTGCCCACCCGCCGCCTACGCTCAGCTCGGTCTGCTGCTGCGGCTGCCCACCCGCCGCCTACGCTCAGCTCGGTCTGCTGCTGCGGCTGCCCACCCGCCGCCTACGCTCAGCTCGGTCTGCTGCTGCGGCTGCCCACCCGCCGCCTACGCTCAGCTCGGTCTGCTGCTGCGGCTGCCCACCCGCCGCCTACGCTCAGCTCGGTCTGCTGCTGCGGCTGCCCACCCGCCGCCTACGCTCAGCTCGGTCTGCTGCTGCGGCTGCCCACCCGCCGCCTCTTTCCTGCACATGTCACATACTGCATTGCACATAAATGAAATATCACACACACACACACACACACACACACACACACACACACACACACACACACACACACCTAACCTTTATTTTTAATCAGTTTTGCTCTACAGTTCTTTCTGACACAACTCAGTGTTCATATAATATTGCCTGAACAATGTAAGTAAGGATATGATTTGTAGGTACATCCAGTGGTATATGTGGAGATCATATGCGAGTTTTTGTAGAAAAGTATAGACCTTAGCTTGTTTGCCCCGGTTTGGAGGAAGGGGCCAGTATTAGGCTGTGGAGTCACTAACTGGTTTAGGTTTATGGTTTAATTAAGCCAATGTACTTATGTTCTCCTGAACAAGTTATAAAATATGTTTGTTTTGACTTTTCAGCAGCTGGTTTCGAACTTAGACATTATTTTATCATTGAAGAGACTGTCAGCAGAAGTTTCGATGAACCAGCTGGAGGTGGGGTTTGAGCTGTTCATGATTTTCCTTTTTGCATTGCAATGGCTGGTTACCATACCCTTCTGAATGCATTTGGTAGCTATCTCCTTACCATTCCTCTCATTTACAGGTTCTGCAGTTTTTCATATATTTGAAAGTTTGTATACTTTCAGCAATACTCTCTCCATTGACTGTCATTAGTTAACCTAAAGGTCGTTTTACACATCACCTGCTTGCAAGCAGATCAGCTGCCAACAAGGTTGCGAGTTGGTAGGTGATGTCGCTGATGCACTGTTTGTGCAGAATGTAGAACTGTAAAATCGTCACTAGGTATCAGGCTGTGTACATGCAGAAATGGGGGACAGCAGTTGACGTTGGAAGTTAACTTGTTGCATGACTCTTACTGACATACCCAAACTGAGTTTTTGTGGTGGGTTAATGTCTGTTCGTCTCGAAGGCCAAAAAATATTTAATGAAGAGTAATGAAATTCATTGTCCAAGTAACATACCCCCCAGGAGCCATGGAACTTGCTGTTGGTGGGGACGCTTGCGTGCCTCAATGATACAGATAGCCGTACCATAGGTGCAACTAACAACGGAGGGGTATCTGTTGAGAGGCCAGACAAATGTGTGGTTCCTGAAGAGGGGCACAGGCCTTATAAGTAGTTGCAGGGGCAACAGTCTCGATAATTGACTGATCTGGCCTTGTAACACTAACCAAAACGGTCTTGCTGTGCTGGTATTGCTAACGACTGAAAGAAAGGGGCAACTACAGCCGTAATTTTTCCTGAGGGCATGAAGCTTTACTGTGCGATTAAATGATGATGTCTTCTTGGGTAAAATATTCCGGAGGTAAAATAGTCTATCATTCGAATCTCCGGGTGGCGACTACTCGAGGACATCGTTATCAGGAGAAAGAAAACTGACATTGTACGGATCGGAGCGTGGAATGTCATGCCTTAATTGGGCAGGTAGGTTAGAAAATTTAAAAAGGGAAGTTAAATATAGTGGTAATTAGCGAAGGTCGGTGGCAGGAGGAACCAGACTTCTGGTCAGGTGAATACAGGATTATAAATACAAAATCAAGTAGGGGTAATGCAGGAGTAGGTTTAATAACCAATAAAAAGGAGTGTGGGTAAGCTACTACAAACAACATGTTGTTGTTGTCTTCAGTCCTGAGACTGGTTTGATGCAGCTCTCCATGCTACTCTATCCTGTGCAAGCTTCATCATCTCCCAGTACCTACTGCAACCTACATCCTTCTGAATCTGCTTAGTGTATTGATCTCTTGGTCTCCCTCTACGATTTTTACCCTCCACGCTGCCCTCCAATGCTAAATTTGTGATCCCTTGATGCCTCAAAACATGTCCTACCAACCGATCCCTTCTTCTAGTCAAATTGTGCCACAAACTTCTCTTCCCCCCAATCCTATTCAATACCTCCTCACCGAGCGAGGTGGCGCAGTGGTTAGACACTGGACTCTCATTCGGGAGGATGATGGTTCAATCCCGGGTCCGGCCATCCTGATTTAAGTTTTCCGTGATTTCCCTAAATCACTCCAGGCAAATGCTGGGATGGTTCCTCTGAAAGGGCACGGCCGACTTCCTTCCCCATTCTTCCCTAATCCGATGAGACCGATGACCAAGCTGTCTGGTCTCCTTCCCCAAACAACCAACCAACCAATACCTCCTCATTAGTTACGTGATCTACCCACCTTATCTTCAGCATTCTTCTGTAGCACCACATTTCGAAAGCTTCTATTCTCTTCTTGTCCAAACTGGTTATCGTCCATGTTTCACTTCCATACATGGCTACACTCCATACAAATACTTTCAGAAATGATTTCCTGACACACAAATCTATACTCGATGTTAACAAATTTCTCTTCTTCAGAAACGATTTCCTTGCCATTGCCAGTCTACATTTTATATCCTCTCTACTTCGACCATCATCAGTTATTTTGCTCCCTAAATAGCAAAACTCCTTTACTACTTTAAGTGTCTGATTTCCTAATCTAATCCCCTCAGCATCACCAGATTTAATTTGACTACATTCCACTATCCTCGTTTTGCTTTTGTTGATGTTCATCTTATATCCTCCTTTCAAGACACTGTCCATTCCGTTCAACTGCTCTTCCGAGTCCTTTGCTGTCTCTGACAGAATTACAATGTCATCGGCAAACCTCGAAGTTTTTACTTCTTCTCCATGAATTTTAATACCTACTCCAAACTTTTCTTTTGTTTCCTTTACTGCTTGCTCAATATACAGATTCAATAACATTGGGTAGAGGCTACAACCCTGTCTCACTCCTTTTCCAACCACTGCTTCCCTTTCATGCCCCTCGACTCTTATAACTGCCATCTGGTTTCTGTACAAATTGTAAATAGCCTTTCGCTCCCTGTATTTTACCCCTGCCACCTTCAGAATTTGAAAGAGAGTATTCCAGTTACCATTGTCAAAAGCTTTCTCTAAGTCTACAAATGCTAGAAATGTAGGTTTGCCTTTTCTTAATCTTTCTTCTAAAATAAGTCTTAAGGTTAGTATTGCCTCACGTGATCCAACATTTCTACGGAATCCAAACTGATCTTTCCCAAGCTCCGCTTCTACCAGTTTTTCCATTAGTCTGTAAAGAATTCGCGTTAGTATTTTGCAGCCGTGGCTTATTAAACTGATACTTCGGTAATTTTCACATCTGTCAACACATGCTTTCTTTCGGATTGGAATTATTATATTCTTCTTGAAATCTGAGGGTATTTCGCCTGTCTCATACATCTTGCTCACAAGATAGTAGAGTTTTGTCAGGGCTGGCTCTCCCAAGGCCATCAGCAGTTCTAATGGAATGTTGTCTACTCCCGGGCCCTTGTTTCGCCTCAGGTCTTTCAGTGCTCTGTCAAACTCTTCACGCAGTATCTTATCTCCCATTTCATCTTCATCTACATCGTCTTCCATTTCCATAATACTATCCTCAAGTACATCGCCCTTGTATAAACCCTCTGTAAACCCTCTATATACTCCTTCCACCTTTCTGCCTTCCCTTCTTTGATTAGAATTGGGTTTCCATCTGAGCTCTTGATATTCATGGAAGTGGCTCTCCTTTCTCCAAAGGTCTTTCATTTTCCTGTAGGCAGTATCTATCTTAACCCTAGTGAGACAAGCCTCTACATCCTTACATTTGTCCTCTAGCCATCCCTGCTTAGACATTTTTCACTTCCTGTCGACCTCATTTTTGAGACGTTTGTATTCCTTTTTGCCTGCTTCGTTTACTGCATTTTTATATTTTCTCCTTTCATCAATTAAATTGAATATTTCTTCTGTTACCCAAGGATTTCTATTAGTCCTCGTCTTTTTACCTACTTGATCCTCTGCTGCCTTCACTACTTCATCCCTCAGAGCTACCCATTCTTCTTCTACCGTATTTCTTTACCCCATTCCTTTCAATTGTTCCCTTATGCTCTCCCTGAAACACTGTACAACCTCTGGTTCTTTCAGTTTATCCAGGTCCCATCTCCTTAGATTCCCACCTTCTTGCAGTTTCTTCAGTTTCAATCTGCAGTTCATAACCAATAGATTGTGGTCAGAATCCACATCAGCCCCTGGAAATGTCTTACAATTTAAAACCTGGTTCATAAATCTCTCTTACCAGTATATAATCTATCTGATACCTTTTAGTATCTCCAGGATTCTTCCAGGTATACAACCTTCTTTTTCGAGTCTTGAACCGAAGCCCACGGCTACTACAGTAGTGCAAATTCATATGCCAACTAGCTCTGCAGATAACGAAGAAATTGATGAAACGTATGATGAGATACAAGAAATTATACAGGTAGTGAAGGGAGACGAAAATTTAATAGTCGTGGGTGACTGGAATTCGATGGTAGGAAAAGGAAGAGAAGGAAAAGCAGTTGGTTAATATGGTTTGGGGTAAGGAATGAGAGGAAGCCGCCTGGTAGAATTTTGCACAGAGCGTAACTTAATCATGACTAACACTTGGTTCAAGAATCATAAAAGAAGCATGTATACATGGAAGAAACCAGGATATACTGACAGGTTTCAGGTAGATTGTATAATGGTAAGACAGATTTAGGAACCAGGTTTTAAATTGTAAGACACTTCCAGGGGCAGATGTGGACTCTGACCACAATCTATTGGTTATGAACTGTAGATTAAAACTGAAGAAATTGCAAAAAGGTGGGAATTTAAGGAGATGGGACCTGGATAGACTGACTAAACCAGAGGTTGTACAGAGTTTCACGGAGAGCATAAGGGAACAATTGACAGGAATGGGGGAAAGAAATACTGTAGAAGAAGAATGGGTAGCTCTGAGGGATGAAGTAGTGATGGCAGCAGAGGATCAAGTAGGTAAAAAGACGAGGGCTAGTAGAAATTCTTGGGTAACAGAAGAAATATTGAATTTAGTTCATGAATGGAGAAACTTAAAAATGCAGTAAATGAAGCAGGCAAAAAGGAGTACAAACGTCTCAAAAATGAGACCGACAGGAAGTGCAAAATGGCTAAGCAGGGATGGCTAGAGGACAAATGTAAGGATGTAGAGGCTTATCTCACTAGGGGTAAGATAGATACTGCCTACAGGAAAATTGGACCTTTGGAGAAAAGAATATCAATGAATATCAAGAGCTCAGATGGAAACCCAGTTCTAAGCAAAGAAGGGAAAGCAGAAAAGTGGAAGGAGTATACAGAGGGTCTATACAAGGGCGATGTACTTGAGGACAATATTATGGAACTGGAAGAGGATGTAGATGAAGATGAAATGGGAGATACGATACTGCGTGAAGAGTTTGACAGCACTGAAAGACCTGAGTCGAAACAAGGTCCCCGGCGTAGACAACATTCCATTAGAACTACCGACAGCCTTGGGAGATCGAGCCTTAACAAATCTCTACCATCTAGTGAGCAAAATGTACGAGACAGGCGAAATACCCTCAGATTTAGAGAAGAATATTATAGTTCCAATCCCTAAGAAAGCAGGTGTTTGCAGACGTGAAAATTACCGAAGTATCAGTTTAATAAGCCACGGCTGCAAAATGCTAACGCGAATTCTTTACAGACTAATGGAAAAACTGGTAGAAGCCGACCTCTGGGAAGATCAGTTGGGATTCCGCAGAAATGTTGGAACACGGGAGGGAATACTGACGCTACGGCTTATTGTAGAAGCTAGATTAAGAAGAGGCAAACATAAGTTTCTAGCATTTGTAGACTTAGAAAAGGTTTCTGACTGGAATACTCTTTCAAATTCTGAAAGTGGCGGGGGTAAAATACAGGGAGCGAAAGGCTATTTACAGTTTGTACAGAAACCATATGGCAGTTGTAAGAGTCGAGGGGCATGAAAGGGAAGCAGCGGTCCGGGAAGGGAGTGAGACAGGGTTGTAGCCTATCGCTTATCTTATTCAATCTGTATATTGAGCAAGCAGTAATGGAAACAAAAGAAAAGTTCGGAGTAGGCATTAAAATCCATGGAGAAGAAATTGAAACTTTGAAGTTCACCGATGACATAGTAATTCTGTCAGACAGCAAAGGACCTGGAAGAGCTGTTGAATGGGATGGACAGTGTGTTGAAAGGAGGATAAACATAAACAAAAGCAAAACAAGGCTAATGGAATGTAGTCGAATTAAGTCGGGTGATGCTGAGGGAATTAGATTAGGAAATGAGACACTCAAAGTAGTAGATGAGTTTTGCTATTTGTGGAGCAAAATAACTGATGATGGTCGAAGTAGAGAAGATATAAAATATACTGGCAATGGCAAGGAAAGCGTTTCTGAAGAAGAGAAATTTAACATCGAGTATAGATTTAAGTGTCTGGAAGTCGTTTCTGGAAGTATTTGTATAGAGTGTAGCCATGTATGGGAGTGAAACATGGACAATAAATAGTTTGGACAAGAAGAGAATAGCTTTTGAAATGTGGTGCTACAGAAGAACGTTAAGGATTAAATGGGTAGACCACATAACTAATGAGGTATTGAATAGAAGTGGGGAGGAGTTTGTGGCACAACTTGACAAGAAGAAGGGACCAGTTGGTAGGACATGTTCTGAGGCATCAAGGGATCACCAATTTAGTATTGGAGGGCAGCGTGGAGGGTAAAAATCGTAGAGGGAGACAGAGATGAATACACTAGCAGGTTCAGAAGGATGTAGACTGCAGTACGTACTGGAAGATGGAGCAGCTTCCGCAGGATAGAATAGCAATGAGAGATGTGTCAAACCAGTCTCAGGGTTGAAGGAAAAAAAAAGTAACATATTTAACTGTTTTCGTTGGAAGATTACACACGTTAATGTAAGTGGAAGATAAGCCGTTGCAATTGTGAAATGCTGGTATGCTGATGCATCGCCAGAAGGTTGAATGCAAACGTGCATGGATTTTGTTGTACCAGTGCAGAGTGTCAGTTTGTGGGATAGAGTTCCATACCTTTTGTACTTGGCTGTTCAATACAGGGATGGTTAATGCTATTTATGGATGATGCTGGACTTGTGCTTTCTTGTTGCATATGTGCTCTATTGGAAACATGTCAGGTGATTGAGCAGGCCAAGGCAACATGGGGACATTCCATAGAGGATGTTGTGTTACAACAGCGGTGTGTGGGCGAGCGTTATCCTGTTGAAAAATTACTCCTGGAATGCTGTTTGTGAATAACAGCACAATTGGTCGAATCACCAGACTCGCATACAAATTAGCAGTGAGGGTGCTTGAGACAATGAGTGTGCCTGCTTTCATATGAAACAGTCCCAGACCATAACTCCAGGTGGATGTCCAGTGTGTTTAGCCTGCAGGAAGATTGGTTTTAGGCCGTCAACTGGCTTCCTGGTAAAAAACATATGGCCATCACTGGCACAGAGTGAGAGTGAGCTTTCATCAGGAAACAAAACATACCTCGACCCTGCCCTCCATTGAGCTCTCACTTGACACCACTGAAGTTGCAAATGGCTGTGATTTGGGGTCAGAGGAATACATTCACGGCTCGGAGCTGTCGTAAAAGTAACGAATTTGTAACTGTTTACTTTGGTGACAACTGCTGCTCAAATGGCTACTGCAGTTGTAGTAAATGATCTTCCCTTTCAGTAGTGCCACATAGCCAACCAGAGCCTAGTCTTCCTGCATCCATACATTATCGTGATCACCGCTGCCAGCAATCACATACAGTGGCTATGTTACTGCCAAGTGTTTCTGCAGTATTGCAGAACGAACATCCAGCTTCTCATATCCCTATTAGACGATTTCATTCAAACTGGGGGTGATGTGTTGATAATGGTGTCTTAGTCGCGTGAATGTTATTCTTTACTAACATTGAAACGTCGCCTTAGAAAAATTAATGAATTACTGTGCTAATAAATCTCTTAAGTTATTTGATTTTCAAACAGCTGAGCAGAACTGAACGTACTCACATTTCTCTCTCTACTTATTCTGATCAACAGTAAACTGACACAATATTTTCAGCGCAACGCAGTCTGACTTCAAATAATCTCTACAAAAGAATGGCTCTGACTAACAATAACCTATACCTTTCATGAATCTCTTAAGTCACAAAAATCTTCTTTACTCGAACTACTGCAGTACAGCGAGCGCCACTACTGCCAGCTAAATAAACGATTCAAAATACTGAAGGCACTAACTACTGATAGCCATAGTTAGCAAATGAAAGATTTTGATAGAGAACAATGTATTTACCGTAATAATATTCAAAAGTCGTCGTCATGAATATATCAGTTCATGATATCCAGTATCACAAATTTATTCTTTATGATAGACACGTCCAGATCGTCCGCTCTCAAAATGCTGCCATCTCTCCCCCCACATCTACCACTGCTGGCGGCTCACCTCCAACTGCGCAACGCTACGCGCTGTACACATCCAACTGACCAGCACTACAATACAGAATATTTCAACAATGCCAACCAGCCACAGACTGCACACAGCACAGTCAGTGATTTTTCATACAGAGCGCTACGTGGCGTTACCAACATAAAAACCTGAACAGCCTACTTACATAGCCCCCATGCTCCCCACAAAAAATTTTACAAATTGTTTTGGGCAGTGGCGAATACAGATTTGAAAAATTTTTTCATAATTACAATAACAAAGAACTCAAATGCACACACTTATTGATATAATGTTGGTCAAAAAGCAAAGATTTTCTCACAGTCCATAAAGACAGTCTTGATCGTTCATCACAGTATAATTGCAGTGTTTCTCTGTCTAGGCAGTAAAAAAAATGCACATAGTAGTGGATTTCTATGCAGTCTTGAAGTAGTAGTATTGTCTTTCCAACGGGAAGACAGTGCTGACTCTTGACATGCACACAGGTAATGGGCCACAACAGAGCAAACCCACTGTAGTCCTCATAGAGATAATGGTATTGGTGGGCCATCAAAGGTGCAGACCCACTATAGTCCTTCTAGAGATGCCCAGCAACCATCTGTTGGGACTGTGTGGGTGCACAGTCACCATTAAAGAGTCTTGCAGACAATATAGCAAGTCCATAAACCACCACTTGTGCACTCACAAACTGTTTGGTATGTCCTTAGAACCAGCAATGCTGTTAACCAGTCCCTTGCTGAATTATCAACACACGTGCAAACACTAACAGTCCCTACTTCTCACATATTTTCCATATACTATGACCAACATAAACGTGTGCAGTGAAATGTAACTTAATTTGAAGAACTGGTGTCTATACAATTATAAATTTACAACATAAGAATACAATTACAAAGGTACAAAATACATCATTAAAGAATATAACAATACAGATAACATTTGTAGTAATACGGGTTTTACAAAAGAATAGAAATAAACATCATCGGCGTTACAGGAATTATGACATAAGTAAATACATAAAATAATGAAAATAGTTTTCGAAACATTAATTTCACACGTGAGCATTGGAACAGAATTAATGTCTAAACATCTTTATAAAGTAAATAACATAGTATTAGAAAAATTCTAAAACATAACTCTTATCAGATACACATAAAGACAGGAAAAACACAAATACACAAGAGTACACAAACACATAGCGGAATAACACAAAAGGAAATGACAGGGGTCGTTTTCAGTGTAACATTTGGTACTGCAGTCCAACCCAAAACTTCATTCCATAGATGTTTCCTTTTATTTCAACATTTGCTCCAGCAAAAAAAAAATCCTGTGACCCTGTTGGCCCTAAACCCCACTGTGTTGTTCATAGCCTCTTTTAAAATAAATATTTCTCATTGTACAATACTCATTTTTGCCCAAATCTTTTTCATATAACTTCTCAATGCATTCTTTCCCTATTCTTCATAGTGAGTTTCTTATATACTCTACCCCCTCTTAAGCTAACTTAAATCTACTGAGCTCATAGTGTATATATATATATATATATATATATATATATATATATATATATATAACTGGCTTAACAGAGTAATACAAAATGAAATTCAGTAGCACTATGCATGGCAAACAGCAGCAGCAAATGCTATAACTTATATCTAAACATGACAAAGCTCAAGCAGGAAAATATTACAGTAAAGATGGGAAATGTCTAATAACTGTCACATCTTGACATTAGTGATGCATCACCTTGACTTACTCTACGAAACAAGTTATCCAGTCATTGACAAAAATTGTGTATGCAATTCCTGTGAAGGGAAATGTCTTTTTGTGCTCCCTCGTTTTTTTGGAAGTAGATCATAAAATTATTACTTACTGGATCTTAATGTTCCAACGTCATATGAAAATATTAGTTCATGACATCCAGTCTTACAAATTTACTCTTTCTGATGGACTCACGTCCAGATCGTCCGCTCTCAAAATTCTGCCATCTCTCTCCCCACATCCACCACTGCTGGCGGTTCACCTCCAACTGCATAACGCTACGCGCTGTTCACATCCAACTGACCAACACTACAATAGAGAATATTTAAAAAATGCCAACCAGCCACAGACTGCACATAGCACTGTCGGTGATTTCATACAGAACGCTAGGTGGCGTTACCAACATAAAAATCTAAACAGCCTACTTACATAAACTACTCACCGTTGAATCTCAAAGGTAAGCAATGCTCACGACTGTGTATTTATAGCAAACCTCATCTCCATCCTCCAGCGTCACTCTTACGCAACTAGTATGAAATTTAAATAGACATAATTTTCCAAATTTTGTTTAGATCACACAACTGTTTCTTGGTGTTGAGATTGTTTTCGTCAGTATATTTACGTTCTTGTTTCTGTATAGTGTGAAATCTGTTTTTTTTAGTGCCCCCCTTATAAAAAACCTATACGCCTTTCAGATACAAAGTCTCTTAAGAGAAAACTTGCATCAAGTACACAAATACTTTCAATGTCATGAAAACAGAGTAGATTAACATGTCACCGAAGCAGTACTTTCCCTTCCTCACAAACTAGCATGATGCGTGTTAAGCAACCCGAGCACGTAGAATATGGTTACAGGTGCAAGGCTTTTTAAGTAATAAAGGGGCGACCCTTATTTAGACTTTCCGGACCCATGAGTACTCTGCAGTTCATACTTTCGTGCTTGGCAAAGACTTCATTGAACCACATAGACTATTTCCCTATCGTTCCGCTGTCGAATAGCACGTGGTAGAAATGCACAAATTTCTTCGTGCAAGATCCGGATTCTACTATGATGGCCCTTTCTTATGTAGGTGGGCGTCAACAAAGTATTTTCGCATTCGGAGTAAAAAGTTGGTAATGGAAATTTCGTTAGATAATGTTGCCGCAACGAGATTAGAAACAGCAGAAAGTCTGACACTTTCTAGCGGGACGCCAGATGTCATTTCTGGTTTATTCTGAGTTTCCGTTTCAGTTACTAGGAACTGCAATCTTTCTAACAGGACTCGTGATTTCTGTCACGATACTACGTAGACACGCAATTGATTAGAAGCTTCCAGAATGAGATACTTACTTATCAGTGGAGTGTGCGCTGATATGAAACTTGCTGGCAGATTAAAACTGCGTGCCGGACCGAAACTACCTTCTGATCAGAAACTGCTTGTGAGGAACGGTGTTAAGAGTTGTAGAAATCTAGAAGTTGAGTGTTCTTAAATTAAATAACCCGGTCCTCTTCGGTATGAGGTGTGATGAAAAAGTAAAGGAATTTTTTATTTGTTAAACAATTTCTTCTCTTTGAAAGTAATCCCTCCCGCAAGATATAATACTTGTAACAGAGCTTTATCCAGTCTTGGAAGCACTTCAGGAACCCACCTTTTGTTATGGCGTTTACCTTCTTCGATTCTGTTTTTTATCTCACCAGTCCTGTCATAGTTTATCATCAGCCTCGGAAATAGAAAGTCGCACTGACCATGTCCGGCGAATACTGTGGCTGTGGTAACATCCTTAAAGAAAGAGCATTGAGGTGTGAGCGGGAGCATTTTCGTGATGCAATTTCCACGAGTCGTTTTGCCACAGTTCTGATCGTTTTCTTCGGATTTCTTGACGCAAACGGCGCGTGGCTTCCCGGTAATATCCGTTAGTGAGCGTACGACCGTAAAGATGAAAGACATGTTGCTCTATCCCAAGGTAATCGAAGAAAAAAGTGAGAAGAACCCATATGATCGAACTTGTCGAATATTTTTGTTGTTGATTCTCCACGCAGCTTCCATTAGGACGATTGGGCCTTTGTTTCGACGTCACACTCGTATGCCTTTGCGACCTCTCTGATGGTGATTCGGCAATTTTCCAGAACAGTTTTCCTTAATTCTTTCGCACTGTCGCCAGTAATGTGCTAGGGTGAGCAGGGTGGTTGTCGTCTTTAGCGTCTTCTCAGTCCTCCTTGAAACGTTTACACCACTCGTCAGGTCTTCTCTTAAACATGGTACGTTCGCCAAAAGGTTCAGTCAACATTTTGAATTCGGTGCGGTACTTCATTGTTCAAGCAAAATGTAATTCATATTATTTGAACTCGAAAACACGTGTAACCTTGCCGACTGTCAACAATAAAAGACATTCGGAACAGTTGAAAATGCATAAATACACGAGGAACATGTGTACCAACAAGACTAAAAAAATTAAAATTAGCATTTGTGAAGCTTTTTATGAAATCTCTTATTCCAAGGACGGATGGCGGTTATCGCTGAAATAGTCTTGATTTAAGTTACGTCGTTTCTCTTTTTTTCAAAGCCAGTTTAACCTCTGTCAAAATCGCTCAAATAACCAGTTTCTGAAATAACGGAATTTCTATTTCTAGTATTTTCTGTGATACACTTAGAAATCTAACAGGCTGAAAAGTTTTGACTTCCTCAGTTTCAAGATACAGAGAATCAAAATATTAAATGAAATGTGAAAATTCCGTCCACTGTTCGCCGCTTTTCTCGAAAATTGGTAAGTAGTAGACGTCTACAAAAATCAGTATCCTCTTATTCAATTTTTTTAAATTGAAACACTGTTCTCGAAAGTCTTAATAAACTCGGGGATCATTCCACTACTAGGGGATTACGAAACATCAGCGCCAAAAGGCGAAAACTGAGATAGAACTATTTTTTACGTTAATTTGTCCGTTTTCAAGAGCTACAAGCAGATAAATGCATGTGATAGAGATACAGGCAACGGAACAGCTACTTTCTATTTTCACTGTAAACTACGAACGAATGGTTTTCCCTTTAAATGACGTCGCAAGTTCGTTGTGACTCCTCCCGTTCTTAATCTTTTAAAGCAAATGGAGCGTTGTGCTTCACTGATACCGCACTTCCTAAAATACTGGAAAACCAGGGAGGACGTCATTCTGTAATGCAACTGCCGCTCGACGACTGCTGCGAGAAACTACCATATAGACGAGAATGGACATAAGTCTTCCACACTGCATGTACATAGTAAGCCACGCCACGCCGTAATAGGTAGGCTACAGTATTGTTTCACCAATGCCGTAACAATTATTACGCTATATGTGTGTTTATCGGCTGTGTTATTGAAATACCACTGGACGTTTTCCCGTTTTCTATAATAATGCAATATTTCAAAGCAATGGGAATTTTACGAATAAAAATTAGTCGTTTAAAAAAAGATTTATTTAAATTTTTCGGTATTTTTACCTGGTTATTAGTACAAAATAAGAAACACCTGTTAAAATTGAGATCAAATAAATGCAGAAAAATACGTGTTGTTCAGAACTAACATACCGGCATCCGTTTAAACCGGTCTGTTTTTCGCAACCGTAATTCGGAGCAATGCTTCACGTAATTTGCTTCGCGCACGCCGCGCATCGCTGGAAGAATGCGTAGGTCATGTCCGCGACGGCACGGAAGCTTCCAGAACGGCACGGTTCGTCGCTGGAGGACAGGCCAGCGTTGACCTGGAGTAGTGACGTAGGCATAGCTCTGCGCTGCGGACGCACTGGAATCGGCCGCGTGCTGAGCTGTGCCGTGCGCATGCGCCCACGCATTTATTGGGGAGCCTTCTGGAAGGGTGGGCGGGACGTGACGGCTGGGCCAGGGATGTGATGGGGAGAGGAGGGAAGAGAAAGTTTATGGGCGAGCCGCGTAAAAACGGGATCACCCGAGCCGGCGAGCGCACAACACAACGTGGCGACGTGACGTCACGTGACCGTCGCAACTCGCCAGCCGCCGGGCTGCCTGTGTGGGTCAGTACTCCACCTCACTCCATGTGTGACGTCACTAGCCGGACGTTAATTACAAGCCGCGTACTACAGGCGGCGCGGGAGACTTTCAGAGCGAACTGTGCACCTCACCAATAGAGGGAGAAAGAGCCTTCAGTAGTGCCTAGATAACAGATTTAAGGAGACGCGCAAACAGAAAATTACGAAACTTTCGTTTTCGACTTTTTGTACGCTGAAAGACTTCCCGATCTACACTGATGTATGCAGGTTGTCTAAGAAAGCTATGCTGAAACTGGAAAATTCATAAAAAACCCTCGTCTGTTCGTTTTGTTTCCGCGGTTCCCTCGCAGTCGTGGGGTCCTGCCCGAGACTAATGTTTTTCAAATCTGTTATGGCAGAAACGGCTCTTGGCCTGAGTTATTGCAGTTCAAAAATGTGATGGCCCTACACAAACAGCCTTTGTCATTTAACAAGGGATATTTTTGAGTGAAAACAGGCGACAATGCAACCTCAATGTTCTTTGTCGGCTTCGTTGTACTTGTTGGATTATTTCAGTCTTCTCATTAGGAAGTGATGATTGTCTTGTTTTGTAATGAATTAAGAGGGTGGTGTTCAGTGGCCTCAAAAGCAGAAACTTCAAGAAAGGGATAAAATTTAATAAAGAATAAGAAGCTGTGATGAAGTGCATCGGCGAAAACGTTCCCCCAACCACCATAATGAAGTGACCTCTTTGTTTCATTACTTGAAAGGCAGGCAACATCTGGAGAGAGGTTTAGCTTTGACTTCAGAGTGGAACGAACGCTGCTAAGAATGGACATTTTCTCGTGATGTAAATTCTCGTGATGTAAATTCTCGTGATGTAAATTCTCGTGATGTAAATTCTCGTGATGTAAATTCTCGTGATGTAAATTCTCGTGATGTAAATTCTCGTGATGTAAATTCTCGTGATGTAAATTCTCGTGATGTAAATTCTCGTGATGTAAATTCTCGTGATGTAAATTCTCGTGATGTAAATTCTCGTGATGTAAATTCTCGTGATGTAAATTCTAGTGATGTAAATTCTAGTGATGTAAATTCTAGTGATGTAAATTCTAGTGATGTAAATTCTAGTGATGTAAATTCTAGTGATGTAAATTCTAGTGATGTAAATTCTCTATGTGCTAGTGCATAGCCTGAAAAGTTCAGCAGACTAACGCATATCTTTCCCATGAGGCAATTCTTTTTTGCAGTGAGATAGATTTCTCCTTAATTTCGCATAAACGAAATTAATCACTGAAGTACCTTATTGGAATACAGTCATTGCCTTTTCTCCAAAACAAACTAACTTCACCACATCTGCAAGTGTGTGGGATAGTTTCACAGAACCTTGGCCTATGGGTGCACTTGGGAACAACGTGAACCTTCCACATTAGTTGGCTTTCACTGAGATTTACAACGATGTACCCAAAAGTAAGCAGTAGAGTATTAAATACCTCTAAGCGCTTTGCTCGTATCTGACGACTGACAGCCAAGACTTTTTCAAAACATTGCCTGTGGAGAGGAAGAAGGTGGGTGATTGACTCTGACGACAGTAGTGGAGACATATGAACGTTTATTTCACCAATTCTGTACATCTTTCATGTAACTTAACTATTTGTTCTGTAAAAATTTGTATGTTACAGATTTGTAAATACACCTACAGAGTTAAGCCTTCGCACTCAGTTACATTTTCCTACAAAAACAACCTGTGTCAGTGAGGATTGTAATTCGAAAAAAATAAACCTCTTTGCTATACTGAAAGATAAGTTAGTACAGTGTTATAAAAATGAGCATTTCCAGGAAAACACACAAACAATTGATGGCAAGACATTATACAACATTTGGTCCAGAAGTCATGGCGATAACAGCCCAGTCGAGGTGGACCCTTAGACATTATTGGCTGGCTTTAAATCGAGAGAGTCAAGTACTTGGTCGCACAGACGGTCTTGTTCAAGAAATCGGTTGTGAGGGGCTACCACCCCTCTACCAGAGTAACTCCGTTATTTCACCACTTCGATATAGAAATATGTATTTGCTAGCGAACTATTTTAAAGACACAGATGTCCAGCTTTGACCTGTAACTTGTGTGAACTGCGATGCACCACGAATTCCAATATCATTCATCTTTCATCATTTTAAAAAGTGTTCCAAAAAACAGGTTTTCGTTCTACAGTTTAGTTAGGTGCTAAAGTTGGTGAAAATGTGGGGGAGGGAGTGGCAACAGACGGTGTGAGGGGGAATGGCGCGGGTATTAGCTAATGTCTAATTGCAGTGAAGGGTAATAGTCTGAAGAAAGGTGTGAACTGGTACGAAACTTTGTAGTTTCTTTCAAATTCATATAATGTACTGCATTTTGTACTAGACAATGGTCTATTATTAAAATTAATGTTAACGTGCACTGTTGTAACTAATGCTGGCTATTTGGTGTTCGTTTGTTAGTGCTTCTCTTTTTCATTAAGAACTTCTTTGTAAAGGTTTTCTTGTTCTATTGTGAAAATTATGATTTTTGTTAATATGGCACTTCTGTAACTACTGTTGGCTGTATGGTCTGTTGCCCAAAACGGAAAAATAATAATAAAAAAGCCAAGGAGTTTGGTGGCCAGGGCAGCACGGTAAACTCATCCTGATGCTCTTCGAACCATGCACACACACTACGAGCTGAGAGACAGATTGCATTGTCCTGCTGGTAAATGCCACTCTGCCAAGGAAAGACAACCTGCATGACGTGTGGACATGGTCTCCAAGGATAGGTATCTACTTGCGTTGATCCATCGTGTCTACTAGAATATCACCCTGGGAATGCCACGAAACCATTCCGCAGATCATAACGCTCCATCTCCGGCCTGGGGTCTTGAGACGAATGTTGACACTGTAAGACCTTCTCATGCTATATACGTACGAACATGCGTAAATATTCACTTGCAGCTGACTAAGCAGGCAAATTTGGTCGGTAGTTTTGAATTAAATATTTTTTTCAAATATATTGAAAGCCTTAGCAGGATTTTACAGATCTGCCTTCCATGAAATAAAAAGTTTTTAGATCACAAGGCACATGTCTAATACTTCCTCTAGGCTCGACTTTACTTCTTAATTTGTGTTGTTTGCATCTTAAATCTATGGAATTACGTACTGTGGTAAACTGTAGACTAGGAGCATACCTTTTTTGTCATTTTTAACTCTCCACCTGCCTTTATATTTTTTACTACAGTAGAATATAAGCTCAGGTTGTACAGTTCTTTCGTCCCACAGACAACCTTGTTAATTTTTTTACACACTTTGAAACAGTCATAAAATAATTTAGTGTCCATTATTCTGGTGTAAGCTACCCAAGGAACTCTTCTATTTTTGCAAGAAATTTGTATTCCTTCTCACTAGCGTTTTGCTGTGCTGTGTAGATCTAACTCTGGTTGCAAATGATCCACAATATTTGAGTACGAGTAAAACTGTTTAAAGTCACCACATAGCAAAATATTAGGGTAGCTCGAGCTGTAATGTGTGGGTTGGAAACGAATATTATGCCAAAAACTGCTTTCTTATTTGCCTTCCTTCTCTGACTAGGATATGATAAAACAGTTGCTCCAGGTACGACTCTGTCCTCTCAACAACATGCCGCAAGGCTGCACACGGCCACGTGATGCCCAATCACGCACGAAATCCTTAACAGAAATGTATGAGGAGAACAAACACCAAACACCGGCTGCCTACGTCATCGTAGCTGCGCATGCGCATTACGGCCTGTTTTCTGGGCGCTCTCTGGCAATTGCTCAAACTAGCTTCATGAGAGCATCAACCAGGCTTCTCGTTCAGAGGCCCAAACGCAACAACGTTCGTCGAAGAGACAGCGACAGAAGCCCCATGGTTCTTCACACGCCTCCGCAGCTGTCTTTAGCCCCCTGCTATCTGTATGGCGTGGTGCACCACAGTTCCATCGGCGCCCGTTCCGTATAGCGCCATTTTGCTATACACCGTACACCTTGCGGCGCGGCACGTTACTTTTTTACCGCCTTGCCAGTATCCAGCAATATTAATTTGTCTAGCTAAAAGCTGTAGCAGAAAATACTAGACCACTACCGTCTAATGCAGGTCGCAACATACATAGAATTGTCCGGTAAATGGGATGTGGCTAGCCACTGAAATAAAAGATTTAACTTGGCAATGTAAATTTTCAGGTGTATTCTTACGATAAGGATCACAGTTAATACTGCCAAGTCTGTACTAAGTGGCAACGCAATGTAAAGTTCACACGCACACCACAATCACACACGTAGTCAGTTTATGGTATTTACACCCGTTACCGAAGTCAATAGAGTTCACCGGATCGTTTAGTTACGAAAATGCTCGCTCAAATGTTGTGCACCTTGCTCTACACTAATACCTGTTCCAGTCTTACTACTCCGTTCACTTAAATACACTTTGTACTACCTCGCGAACTCGTAATTAGCATTTTTCCGCGATTTTACAGTACTTTCGTCGGAGCTGCTTTCAATGAGATGCTATTAGTTCGAACCCTCAGCCCCGACTGACTTAGATCACACCAAAGGCTTTGTTCCCAGCATAGATTGGCGCGAGCCTGCATTTTTCTGATTGGCTGACGTCACAAACAGCAAATCAAGTTGCGGTATTATCCCGCGCTAACCCGCGCTTTACTTCAATGACCAATCATAGTAAAACATTTCTTTCTGTGTCAATTGCTAAATAAATTTAGAAAAGTATCAAATATAAAATTTCTCCTTCGGAAATTACCGATTAATTTGTGTTCTACTCACGATTTATTAGTACCATAAACTGACTGCACATTTAATCATAGTAAATCCGCTGTATAGTTTAACTGGTACTTCGCGAATAAACAAAACAATTTTCATGTACTTCTGTTCTTCTTCTCCACTCATATAACACTCACACTGCTAATTACTACACATATAAAACAATTATAATTATGCAAATACATTAAATATTAATCAAACATAACTTTACAACATTGTTTTGACTACGACTGCTAGCACTGTCCGTCAACTGCTGACCTCTGCCGCCTACTAGTACAACTACGTGCAGCTCTGTAACTCGGGTCCATGTCAGCTGGTGACATCTGACGATGACTCATGCCTATAACGATATCGCCCTAACAAGTGACAGGAGCGATGCGGAGGCTCTATGCCTCAACCTCACCCATGGCGGGACGAGAACAGTTTACACACGTAGCCATTTCGGAAATGCTTCCACCCTTGGACCCAAAATCAATGACTATGTTCTTTCGGACGTCAAATACATCGCCCCCTTTCCGCATTACGACAACCATTGCACTTTCTTCCGCATCGCCCCGAGACGGTTTATACGCCCTCTACTGCTAGCGCTGCCATGTGCAGTCTGTGAGTACCGCACGTTGACGTCGAACATAGGCAGTGGTCACGTTAGTGTAATTGGACGGTATACATACTAGAGATGGGCAAACTCTTTCATCCTTGGGAACTAGTTCACTGCTGATCGTTCTTTTTTGGGAACCGTTCATGTTTACTCGTTCACCGTTCATTTGTGCTTCGTATATGGTTCTTATGAAAATCTGAAAACTAGTGGTGTAGGTGACCGAAGTATGGAGGGCACCAAGAGGGGCACTTGTCTCCCCCCCTGAAGTATAGTGTTTTTTATTCATTACATAATTCTTACACACTTTTAGAAGTAATTTCTGTGATTCTGCAGAACCTGTCGTTTAGGCAACCGTAGCCTTGTGTGCTGATCGCAAGGAAATAATATAGGGTGGCGCACGGAAAACCGGCCCCGAGTACAGACTGCTCGCCAATTTCGGACGATGTGTTGCCCGTTACGAGCAGATACAACAAACATGTAATAATGAGGCAGTGAAGAAATAACAAGATAATGCAAGCTCAATTGCGAAACAATCGATGACGATGTGTAGAGAGCGGGAGAAGAGAACATGAAAATCTCACGCGACGTGCATGGGCTGTAGCTCATGTAGTCTTGTAAACCTGTTGGTGGCTGTTTCTCAACTTAATAGACCACAAGTGTCGTGTATAAAATTCTTCGTTTCGACTTCCACTACATAGCTATGCTACGTTGTAAACAATAATCTTTTACACCCTATATATGCTCCACGTTGAGTTCGTAGGCGAAGTAGACACTTCATGGAAGCATAAAATAAAATGTGGTTTTCTCATACTTGCGTCACACGCTTAGAAAAAATTAGGTTTTTGTGTGTCATTATTAACGTTAATGCAGCAATATTATTTTTATTATTATTATATAATAATCCCGTGGAGGCCCGGGAAAAGAATAGGCCTCCGGTATGCTCTGCCAGTCATGAAAGGTGACGAAAAGAACAAACCACTAATAGGGCTAACCCCCCTTTTAGTGCGATGAGTTGGTTCAGGACAGAACTAAAGAAGCCTCGGACAAGCGCCGTCATGGTCGGGGACGACGCTTGAACCCTATGCCCGCCCACAATGGTAACGACACTGCTAGCCAACTGGAAAATGATTCAAATCCAAAAAGAGGTGTTTTGCAGGATATGCTTCCTGCAACCACCCTAGAAGGAAAACACAGAGGATGAGATGGTCAGATGAAGTTAATCGACACCTCATGTTCTGTTATTACCAAGCAACAAACCTAGGAACCAACACAACATTTATTACCAGATACCCAGAATTAAAATTTTTAACAGAACGACTAGCTGATCAGATCCGTGTAATAATAAAAAAATAACAGGATACCCCAGTCAGAATTAGAAAACATCAAGCAACAAGTACAACAAATACTGGAACAAAATAATGTGCAATCAGAAGAAGAAAATACAGTAATGGACTCAAACATCCAAGAGCAAACAAACAAAGAACAACACACATCAATTAAACAATCAGAGGAAAACGAAATCTTAAGACAGCCACCAGAACAAGCACAAATAGAACACGAAGTGACACACATGTTCGATATAGAAGAAAAATTTCAGCTGACACATACAGAATACAAAGACACAAATACAGATATTAGACCATTCTAGCATAGACCGCCAAATAACCCATAAGTCGAAACAACAACAATAACTACTACTATCAACACAATCATACACAACAAAATAAATGAAAACACAACTATGGAAGAGTTAAAACTACTGGTCTATGTAGGAGCACTCACTACCCTAAATATACACACTAGGCAGAGATCAGAACCAACCAACACACACAAGAAACCCACAAAACCAGCATGGAAACACAGGCTACAGATCAGAATAGAAAAACTGAGAAGAGACATCGGATAGCTAACACAGTTTATAAGAAATGAAATGTCAGAAAAAAAAACGAAAAAGGTTAGGTAAAATCTCACAACAAGAAGTGATAGAGCAATTAGATGAAAAGAAGCAGAAACTACAAGCATTGGCCAAACGACTTAGAAGATACAAAAAAGTGAAAATAGAAGGAAACAAAACCAAACATTCAACACAAACCAAAAGAAATTTTACCAGACAATAGATAACACACACATTAAAATAGACAATCCACCAAACATAAGAGACATGGAACACTTCTGGAGCAACATATGGTTAAACGCGGTACAGCATAACAGGCATGCACGGTGGATACAAGCAGAAACAGATACATACAAGATGATACCACAAATGCCTGAAGTGATAATTTTGCAACATGAAGCCACCCAAGCAATTAATTCTACTCACAATTGGAAAACCCGTGGAAAAGATAAAAGAGCAAATTTCTGGCTAAAGAAATTCACCTCAACACATTCACATCTAACTAAATTATTTAACAGTTACGTTGCAGACCCATACACATTCCCTGATACACTTACACATGGAATAACTTATCTGAAACCTAAAGATCAAGCAGACACAGCAAACCCAGCTAAATATCGCCCCATAACATGCCTACCAGCAATATACAAAATATTAACTTCAGTCATTACACAGAAATTAATGACACATACAACACAGAACAAAATTATAAATGAAGAACAAAAAGGCTGTTTCAAAGGAGCACGAGGATGTAAAGAGCAACTGATAATAGATGCAGAGGTGACATATCAAGCTAAAACTAAACAAAGGTCGCTACACTACGCGTACATTGATTACCAAAAAGCTTTTGATAGTGTACCCCACTCATGGTTACTTCAAATATTGGAAATATACAAAGTAGATCCTAAATTGATACAGTTCCTAAACATAGTAATGAAAAATTGGAAAACCACACTTAATATCCAAACAAATTCAAATAATATCACATCACAGCCAATACAGATTAAGCGAGGCATATACCAAGGAGACTCATTAAGTCCTTTCTGGTTCTGCCTTGCTCTGAACCCACTATCCAACATGCTAAATAATACAAATTATGGATACAATATTACTGGAACATACCCACACAAAATCACACATTTGCTATACATGGATGATCTAAAACTACTGGCAGCAACAACTCAACCAATTACTAAAGATAACAGAAGTATTCAGCAATGATATAAATATGGCTTTTGGAGCAGACAAATGTAAGAAAAATAGCATAGTCAAGGGAAAACACACTAAACAAAAAGATTACATAATGGATAACCACAGCGACTGCATAGAAGCGATGGAAAAACAGATGCCTATAAATATCTAGGATACAGACAAAAAATAGGAATAGATAATACAAATATTAAAGAATAACTAAAAGAAAAATAGAGACAGACTAACAAAAATACTGAAAACAGAATTGACAGCAAGAAACAAGACAAAAGCTATAAATACTTACGCTATACCAATATTGACCTACTCATGTGGAGTAGTGAAATGGAATAACACAGACCTAGAAGCACTCAATACACTTACACGTTCACAATGCCACAAATATGGAATACATCACATACATACAGCAACAGAAAGATTCACATTAAGCAGAAAGGAAGGGGATTCATCGACATAAAAAACCTACATTATGGACAGGTAGACAATTTAAGAAAATTCTTTCTAGAACGAGCAGAAACTAGCAAAATACACAAAGCAATCACTCATATAAATACATCGGCTACACCACGGCAATTTCATAACCACTTCAACCCTTTAGATCACATAACATCAACAGATACGAAGAAAGTAAATTGGAAAAACAAAACACTACATGCCAAGCACCCGTATCATCTAACACAGCCACACATCGATCAAGACGCATCCAACACGTGGCTAAGAAAAGGCAATATATACAGTGTGATGGAAAGATTCATGATTGCAATACAGGATCAAACAATAAACACCAGATATTACAGCAAGCATATTATTAAAGATCCCAATACCACAACAGATAAATGCAGACTTTGCAAACAACAAATAGAAACAGTAGATCACATCACAAGTGGATGTACAGTACTAGCAAATGCAGAATACCCCAGAAGACATGACAATGTAGCAAAAATAATACATCAACTTGCCATACAACACAAACTTATAAAACAACACATTCCCACATACAAGTATGCACCACAAAATGTACTGGAGAACGATGAATACAAATTACACTGGAACAGAACCATTATAACAGATAAAACACCACATAACAAACCTGACATCATACTCACCAATAAAAAGAAGAAATTAACACAACTAATCCAAATATCCATACCCAATACAACAAATATACAGAAGAAAACGGGAGAAAAATTGAAAAATACATCCAACTGGCTGAAGAAGTCAAGGACATGTGGCATCAGAATAAAGTTGACATTATACCAATTATACTATCAACTACAGGAGTCATACCACACAATATCCACCAGTACATGAATGCAATACAGCTACATCCAAACTTATATATAAAACTACAGAAATCCGTAATTATTGATACATGTTCAATTACCCGAAAGTTCCTAAATGCAATATAACATATACCGTACAGTTAAAAGGAAGTCACGCTTGATCAAGGTCCGCGTCGCTTTCCATTTTTAACCAGACCTAAGGTCTGAGAAAGGGATGATGATGATGATGATATGATGATGATGATGATATGATGATATGATGATATGATGATATGATGATATGATGATATGATGATATGATGATATGATGATATGATGATATGATGATATGATGATGATGATGATGATGAGTTCGCAGTAATAAAGTTTTTGGTTTGAAAGCTGCTTCTGAACAAATGTTTTTGAGATAAGTAAAAATAATTTTATGGGAATTTGTCTTTTCAAATGGAAAGGTACCGCTTTTCCTACTGAGCCAAAATGACCCACAACCCACCTTTTTTTTTTCAAAGAAACCAAACTAGAAGGTGATGCAAATTGGAAACAACCAAACTTAAAAATAATTAGAGCCTTCCTAAATGTAATGTCCTGTATGTGAAAGATACACGAAAATCGTTTTATATGAACTTTCTTACACTAAAAAGTAAGCAAATTACTGAAATTTAGCTGTTAAATAAAGTCTATGAAACCAAAAGATATATGCATAACAAAAAACTTCCCTTGTAATAAGTATGTCTTCTGCTGTTCATCGATGTAATGAAGTGAGCTGATATGCCCTTTTGCTACCTGAAAAGACGTAGACTACCTATTACATACAACGTAATTTTTATGTAATTTATGTAACTTTAAATACTTTTTGATTACCGGTCGTGGTCGCTGAATAGCCAGAACCAAGTGCAAGAACAGTTTGGAACACATGTAAAATAGGCGAGCACAGTGAACGAAACGAACAACTGGATACTGAACTAACTAGGAGCAGTCGTCAGTGGAACTGAGACAGGTGTGGTCATGCGATGAACGAAGAGTGCGGCGGAGGGAGACAGACTGAGAAGAGCACGCGACCGAGGCTGGAGCGAAAACTGCCGATGTGACAGCCGCGACCGAAGTGAACTACGAACCGATCGTTCCTTGGAATTCGTTCCTCGGTCCTTGCGTTCATCTTGGTGAACCGTTCCTTTGCACCCGTTAGTTCGCAAACTACCCATTTCTAATACATACACGTTAGATTCCTTTAAGAATCGGGGTGGAAACGGGGTTGCATGTTACCTTAACCCTGGTTCACCACTACCTGGTCGAGAGCTGAACATGCTCTGTGCCTCTAGCATTGCTGTCACGTAACACGCCAGCCGCTTCCCCCGCGGTGCCTTATGGGCCTGTGTGGGTGTGGCTACCTGCGTGCCCCCGGGGCCTAAGTAAATAGCTAATTAGTGGGAGCGCTCGCTCCCTCCCCTCAGATGCCGCCTCACAGGCCCTTTGCTCGCCTTCGGGCGGCACCGTTTCTCCCTAATAAGCAGCCTATAAGACGGCCTAAACGTCTAAATTACACGGCGCCGCGCTCAGTCTTTTGTTGTTGTTCCAAGAGAGAAATAGTCACGCGGCAGTGTTTAGATGCCAACGAAAGTAGCAAATAAGATGCTCTGAACCTCCTCCAATCCAAACACAGCGAATATCAGAAGTCTAACCCAGCTATTCGTTTTTTGCCACGAGGCGCCACTAGTAATAATAGTTCATTTAGTACTTTCGTTGGAAAATAACCATAAACTTACTTCACGAATTTATATCGGTTCCCATCGGGAAATAGTGCAGAAATGTCAGTTGCAGAAAGAATAATTTTCTGTTGATGTATGATTGTTTTCCTTCACATACGTTCAATATTTGGCGTATGACTTGCATTTGTCGTCGTCGTCGTCGTCTTCGTCTTGTTGTTGTTGCTGTTGTTAATGGCACTTGACCACCTAGCGTCGTACGAAATAATCGTCGGCACAACTGTGAGTTCTTTGGTTTGCTCTGCGAAGAGTTTGAGCACAACTGTAACATGTAATATTTTACATCTATATCGTTACTCCTCAAGCCACCTGACGGTGTGTGGCGGAGGGTACCTTGAGTACCTCTATCGGTTCTCCCTTCTATTCCAGTCTCGTATTGTTCGTGGAAAGGATTGTCGGTATGCCTCATGGTCTCTATACTGCTTGACTCCTCGGTGAGGGTATGTTCTCGAAACTTCAACAAAAGCTCGTACCGGGCTACTGAGCGTCTCTTCTGCAGAGTCTTCAGCGTGCTGTAACCTACTTCGTTTTCGGATTGCATTTCCTTGGGATTCTTCCAATGAATCTGTCTGGCATCTGCTTTACCGACGATCAACTTTATATTATCATTCCATTTTAAATCACTCCTAATGCGTACTCTCAGATAATTTATGGAATTAACTGCTTCCAGTTGATGACCTGCTATATTCCAGCTAAATGATATGGGATCTATCTTTCTCGGTATTCGCAGCACATTACACTTGTCTGCATTGAGATTCAATTGCCATTCCCTGCACTATGCGTCAATTCGCTGCAGATCCTCCTGCATTTCAGTACAGTTTTCCATTGTTACAACCTCTCGATATACCCCAGCATCATCCGCAAAATGCCCCAGTGAACTTCCGATGTTATCGACAAGATCATTTATGTATATTGTGAATAGCAACGGTCCTATGACACCCCCCTGCGGCACACCTGAAATCGCTCTTACTTTGGAAGACTTCTCTCGATTGAGAATGGCATGCTGCGTTCTGCTATCTAGGAACTCTTCAATCCAATCACACAATTAGTCTGATAGTCCATATGCTCTTACCTTGTTCATTAAATGACTGTGGGGAACTGTATCGAACGCCTTGCGGAAGTTATGAAGCACGGCATCTACCTGGAAACCAGAGTCTGTGGCCCTCTGAATCTCGTGGACGAATAGCGCGAGCTGGGTTTCATTCGATCGTCTTTTTCGAAACCCATGCTGATTCCTACGGTGTAGATTTCTAGTTTTCACAAAAGTTATTATACTCGAACATAATACGTATTCCAAAATTCTTCAACTGATCGACGTTGGAGATATAGGTCTATAGTTCTGCACATCTGTTCGTCGTTCCTTCTTGAAAACGGGGATGACCTGTGCCCTTTTCCAATACTTAGTTCACTTTATTACAATACAGATACGAAGATTTACTTGACATTGTGCGATCCATTTCCACAGTAATGTTTCGAGTATTTACAACTGTCTTTGAATATAAAATTATCAGTAGATACAAATTTACAAAACTCTTCTTTTGAAGAACAACTGACGATACTCACATTACGTTCTGCCTAATACTTACAGTGGCCACAAAACCCGCAGCCGGTCCTTGGCCTCACTTAGTCCAGCCTTCCACACTTTCCTGTCATCTGGATCTTCATCTCCCAGACCCAATGTCTGCATGTCTCCCATGGTACTATCCTACTCTCGGCCGTCACAGTGGTCTCTTTCCTCCAGCTTCTCCATCCACTACAGCCTTTATTACTGCGTTCTCCCCTCTCCTCCTCCTGTCCTTACCATCTTAGTCTCTTAATTTTCACACTCGCTACCACACCAGGCAGTGTGTATAATTGTCTGAGTTACCTGTTCTTCCCGATTCTCCAGTGTTCATTTCCTTTCACTGGTCCATACATTTTTCTCAGTACTTTATTTTCAAAAGCGATGAGTTTTTTCTCGGGTTTCTTTGTCAGCGTCCACGTCTCACTTGCACAGCACACTATTGGCTTGCTGATGGTCTGATATATTATCTTTGCCTTAGGAGCTTACAATGTGCTTAGCTCCTAGACATCTTCCCCCATCTTGAATTCTTCTTACTATCTCTTGTTGTATAAGGTTTTGTTCGTTGATGTTGACAGCGAGGTACTTGAAAGTGTCTGTCTTCTGTATTGTTAGCTCTCCAATTCTTAGATGATATGGTCCTAAACGAGCTCTTCTTCCTACTACCATGAACTTCTTACTTTACCTTAGACCTACTTTCTTAGCTCCTTCCATTAGCGCAGTCCCCATCTTCTCAGTCTTCCATGTTCTAGGACATTTAACTTTTTTCCTATGGTGACTCCTGCACTTTCCCATGTTACTGTCCTCGGGGTGTTGAGGGCCAAATTGAACAGTGTTGGTGATATATCTCCCTGTGTCACGCCTGTTTTTACTTCAAATGCTTCTGCCCGATACATTTAACAAACTGGTGCCATATTTAAGATGATACTGTCGTCTTGATCGCTGGCTGCAAATTGGACGGAGGGTTCCTCTGCGCAGCCGTTGCAGTGGTGTGGCCTCCTCCGTCTTTCCCCTAAACTCTACTCGATTTACCTACTCCGATCAACGGGGCACATGGGTATTAGGGGCAACGAACTGGCGGATGTGGCCGCCAAAGATGCATGTTCCCTCCCTCACGTTGTTGCATGTGCCGTCTCCCTCCATGCTGTTACCTCCCTCCTGCGTTTTCGCGTTCTGCGTCAGTGGGAAAAGGAGTGGCTGGCAGTCGGTGAAAATAAGCTGCGTCTGGTCAAGGCCACCACGCGGCCATGGCGTACGTCCTACCAGTCATGCAGGCGGGATGAGGTTCTCCTCACTCGCCTCCGCATCGGGCACAGTCCCTTAACGCACGGTTTTTTACTCCGGCGGGAGGATCCCCCAATCTGCAGTGCTTGTGGCGTCCAGATTACTGTCCGCCACATTTTACTTCACTGTCTTTTATTCTCTGACCAGAGGGCAGTGGTTTCTTTGCCACCGGATTTGCCCTCTATTTTACAAGATGACGCTACGAATGTAGTTAAGGTCTTACGGTTTTGTGTCCTGTCCAATTTGTTGCCTCGGATTTTAGGGAGAGGGTTTTAATGTGCTGCTGGGTGACTGGCTCACCCAGGTTTTAGGTAAGAGGTCAGTCAGTCGCGATTACCTCCTTGTTTCGGTTTCTGTTCTCCTTTCCTTGTTTCCCTTTCTTTTTAGTGTGTTCCTTCTCTTGTTTTGCCCCTGTATGTGAGGATTTGGAACTGCGTCAGGTCTGTGTCTTTTAGCCGTTCTCCTTGTTCGCTGTTCGTCTTAGTCCTTTCACTACATGTGTTCCTGTTTTTATGCGTTTGGGCGCTGATGACCACGCTGTTTAGCGCCCGTAAACCTCAAACACACACTACTCCGATCAAGTGACTCCGATATGCGCGTGTGTGTGTCGTAAATTTCGTATCACCTGGCACACACACATGCTGCAATTTAGGAACAAAATTGCCATGAACCACATCAGCAGTTCAGGCGCTATCGTAACACATTGGAACCTCCACCACTAAACGAAGAAAAATATGATCTGGATTATGGGACACAATTCACGCAATATTCTCCGTGGAAATGTCTGATAAATTGTTTTTTGGAATGTTTTTGGAATGAACATGGTAAGGAACAAACACGGAAAAAATATAGCGAAACCTTTACAAATATCCTGAAAATACCATTCCAAAAAGCATGTGGTGATAAGAGTGTAATTTGCTCTAATTATTCTTGCGTGTTCTTTTCTCTTCATTTAATGTCCGCAGCTCGTTGTCTAGTGGGTGGCGTTGCCACCTCTGGATCACGGGGTCCCGGGTTCGATTCCCGCCCGGGTTGGGGATTTTCTCAGCCCAGGAACTGGATGTTTGTGTCGTCATCCGTGACAGTGGCACGATTGGACTGTGTAAAAATTGGGACTTTGTACGGGTGCTGATGCCGGCGCAGTTGGGCGCCCCACGAACCAAGCATCATCAGTTAATGCGATTTCGTGATCTACTGTGCTGTTAGACGTCCTTATTCACTTCTCTATGCCCCATGTGCTGAGATGTTTTCGTTGTGGCACTTTATTAGAAGAGTAATAACAGAAAAACAGATTTAGACAACTTGTCTCAAGTGTTCTGCCCTTGCTTGGTGTGGTCCACATCCCAATACATGTCTCTTTCTGTACTGGGAATAGGCAGCTGGTCTCCTAAATGACACTGTGTAAGACCGGGCCTGTAGAACAACTGGAACAAACTTCTACATCCCTTATTTAAGGTACATTTAATTTCCAAGCACGATTTAACCATTGGACGTGAACATTTACTTAATGTGTCAGCGAGAATTCTGCATTCCATATTTCCGTCAGAAGCTTTAGATTTAGAAGACGATTATTTCGTTGTCCACAGGAAAGGATTTCGACGAAGTGCTTGGATAACGATTATTTTTGTATAGCGACAGGACAATATTTTAGTTTTCCGGCTTACAACGAAGTAACGACCCAGGCTTCAAACCCCTGTGATGGACATCTGCTGCTAATTGTTTGTCCTTCGTTCCGTTATTTTGAGGACAGTACGTCAAGATATTATTTCTCAAATGTGATAATAAAGACACTCCGAATATTTCTCGCAGATTAAAACTCTGCCGGACCGAGATTCGAACTCGGTCCGGCACATAGTTTCAATCTGCCAGGAAGTTTCATATCGGCGCACACTCCGCTGCAGAGTGAAAATTTCATTCAAGAAATACTGTTTTGCTATACATCAAGATGATTTCAGCTCTCAAAAAAGAACTCTTATAAAGGCTCATGGTCTATGAGGAGCACTTACATTTCATAACATTTCTTCAATTTCATTTCATAACATTTATTTCTTGATTTCCTTCTTTATTGCTGTAAAAGTGAGAAGGTTATGAAACACCCTTCGTCGAACGTGAAATTTACGTTTCAATTTAACTAAAGCACTGAAACCCGAAGACGAAAGCACATTTGGAGAGCGCAAGGAAGGGTCGTGAGGAGGGAAAGAAGGCCTTAAAAGGAAAAGTGTGGCATGCAGTGATTACACCCTTCTTGTGGTTTCGTTGTGAGTTGCTAACCGCGCTTTGGCATCCTTCCCGTCGGATGAAACCCCATAATCATCAATAAATAATCTTCGGTCATTTCAATATTTTGTGGCGGAAAAATCCGACGCGTCCACTATTGGTGTGGGCGCTAATTGTTTTCGAACGAGAGTAAAAGTTAATCACGGTTAGCGTCATAGCGTCTTCTATGTTCCCTCGTCCGTGTTACTACATATTACATAGGCCTGTCAAAAATTTTGAATGCAGAGCGTGTTGAGGGAGTATAGCTAGGCTGTGCCGCGTCGAGGAAAAAAACAAGTTCAAATTTCATCAACCTGCAGCTTCTTACTTATGTCGCTGAGCAGAAGCAGGGACAAAAAAGGACTCAATGAAGTTGAAGGGTTGAGCCGTACACATCTTTCATGCCTAGCAAGTAACGCGCAGCAAATAACAACCTGTATTAAGCTGTAGCTGTGATCCTGCAGTAACAGTGTATGCACTGGCTAGAGTTGACAGTTAATAATAGACAAATATCAGGGTAACTGAATAAATAGTAACAGGAATTTATTCTAACGCCTGAAACTGATGTAGGCGACACCAGGGAATTGGGATGAATAATTTTCATTCTAGTAAGCAACTTCCAATAAACAGTAAGTGGTCCTACAATTTCCAATTAAGAAATCAGAGCATTAACCTTATTAAAATGCAATAATGATTTCGAAACGCTGTGAAACAACTCATCCGACCAAATTACTTTCCTCCATTGGTCCATAGTTGATGTTTTATGGTTGCGACCTTTTTTTTCTTAGGGGCATTTGCATTACTGACAAGTGGGTCTTGAATTCCAGCTCACGCAGCAGTTTCCAGTTTATGGATCTCTCTTAGTGTTGTTTTTAGTGTTGACAGTGTTTGCTTCGTCAGTCTTCTTCAATGGCTGACTGTAAGGGTCACTCGAGAAACGCACGCGTGCGCTTTCGTCTACATTGTGACTTAATGGACGTGTTTCTCCCATTTTCCCTGTATGCGGTATCAATTTTCAACGCGGAGCCTCTTGAAACGTTAAACACTTCGGCTGCCTTGGTTACGGAAGCACCTACCATATGAGCAGCATCAATATGCCCATGTTAGAATTCGCCTAGCTCTGGCACAAGTACACAGAGATCTGTTCTCACCACAGCTGCAGTGCATCGCATTGAGGATGTTGCACTTGTGCCGTTTGTGGTCAGATACAACCGTGGAACCTGCAGGCTAGGCCAGCATCTGAGTCTGTGTTAAAGCTGTTGAAGCATACATTTCTCTCATTGTTTCCTTACTTTTGTCCCTGTATATCGGCTTGGGTAGTAAGAGGGTGAATGCTTGGGAATCGCCCATTGAAATCCAAAGAGATTACGAGTAAATGCAGTGTGTCACCGACATGGTCGCTTTCAAAATTCCTAGAGCATAATTTGCATTTCGCCAATAAAGATTTCTATTCTTAGCACAAGTATTTCAGGTAATGGTCACGTCAGTAACTTGGGAAAGCCTGACCTGTTTAGAGGCGTTTCAACAGTCGTTTATGCGCCCCACCCACGCTTAAGCTGTAGTAGAGATGGCGTAAGATCACTGACAGAACGCAGCTCTGTTGCCATCTTTCAGCTGTGAAGAGCAAAAGGATGCAGGAGAAAACAATAGCCTTCTATAAAGCTGTGACAACGAGTAGTTGCCATAGAGACGTCCAGAGAAACGCGTTACACTATTGGTCGAGGCAGGCGCACGAAGCTCCCGCGCCCAGCCCACTGCAGCTGTCGGGTATCAACCATACGAAACGGATAAATTCAGACGGTTATATCATTTACCATCTGTCGCGTGGAGCACTGATAATGTATAAGAAACAGCTCTAGTTCAGTGGTCGTCAAACGTTTTTGCTAAACAGTCAAAACAGGGACTGGGGGCAGCACCTCCAGGCGCATACATGCCGGTCGTATGACCTGCGCAATGGTGACCTACGTAAATTAGTATGTTATGAGCCCCCCCAACAGACAAATGTCAAGTCGGCTCCATTCGAATCACTTCGTGTTGACTGTTCCGTCCCTGACTGCTGCTACCCTCATCGATCCCAAAGTTTTGGCTTTGTTACTGCCGGACGAGGTGTTGTTGTCTGTTCATTAATAAGAGTAATTGTACTTACTTTTAAATGCATTATGCAATGTGAGGCACGATCACATACGTTTACTTCCACTCATTGCGTTGCATTACTACAGTCTTCATTAAATGTTTTCTCCTACAAATAAGTAACGCATTCGAAGGTGACAATCCCTGTAATTTGCATTCACGAATTCGTTACTTCCATGTCAAAATTTATACCACAGCAGCTACTAAGTACGTTTCACGCACGCCCCTGAGTCGTCAGCACTGGTAGACAAAGAATAAACCATTCCTCGCCACACTCTCTCGAACCACGCCGTGGCCGAGCTACATTTCCTCTCTCCTCTGCCCCTGAGGTAAGCCGGCCAACATTACTTACCTCACGGCCGAATTCACAATCAGTTAGAATTAAGCAGGTCTTAAAATATTATTGCCTCCAAACGTATTTTTGTTTCTTAGTGAAGAGAAAAACTACGTTGTTAAGAAGCTGTTACCGGTAGATGACGTTTTTGGATTCGGCTGCTAGTTGCTAGGCCACACCTAAACCTAATATGAAAATGTGTGTGCGTGTGCGTTTGCGTTCCACGTCTGCTAAACGACTCCACCGATTTCAACCAGACTTGGTCCACACAGCTGTTACTAACAGCAAAAGTCACTGTGGTGCTAATAATCACTTACCTATCGTAGGTCACGAGACGTCATACACACAGAGATGTGTGAAGAACTGTCACATTATGCAGGACTTAAATTTATTACTTGTTTGTTACTAACTCTATCCACAACACATTTTGCAGACAGTATACATATTATATAATTGTATGACAAACGGATAAGATCTGACGTCATAAACAATGCGGTGCGTGAAGAAATGCATCATGCATTAAGTTCTAATGAATTTGTTCTTAGTTACTAAACACCTACTGTCGAGTCAACTTCAGCAAATTCCTGACACTTAGCACGTTTGACAGTTTTCAGCTGTGAAGCGCAAACTTCAGGCATAAACAATAGGTGCCTATAGAGCTGTCAAGATGTGTTGCCATAGAGACGTATCGCTTTGTAGACACGCGAAGCAGCTGCGCACGCTACAAACACAGTCTTCCTTTTTCATTTCCAATAGAAAACTGGCGAACTGAATAGCCGAGCAATGCCAAGTTTGACAGCTAGTAATAAAATACGAGTGAGAACCGAGGGCCACATATACTTGATTCGGGCCGTAGTTTGACGACCACTGCTTTAGACAGTCGATTTCTTACTGTTGCCGCCGACGCACCAACTTAACACGTGTTTTCAATTCACGCTCAATGGAGGAGTGTAAGGTCAGTTATTGCAAAATATCAACAAGACTGTTTTACTCGGCGTCTGATATGGAGTCTGTTCCTTTCGTGCTTTGCATTACTGATAGTTCAAATAACTTAAAAGTTCACAGCTCAGCTTCAGAGAGCAGTCGCGTTCCTAACTCGTCACCTGCAGCTTTAGGGTCTACGGAGGAGCGCTTAGCGCGCCAGTTCTCGGCGTGACGCGACGCGCGGTCAGCTGGTTCGCGGACACGCGGCCTGCGCGGACGTGCCGCCTTATCACAGGAAGAGGCTACACCGCTTCCAGTCAGGCTGCCAGTGCGCCCGATAAGCGATATTTGCCGTGGGCGCGCTGCGCTGTCAGTGTTCGTCCCAGCACAGCTCACACAGGACGCGCCCTCCACGCTCTTTGCTCGGAACCCTGCCGGCCGGTGTTGGCACAGTTCCACACTTCGAACACTATATCTGGCAAATTACAGATTATGTTTAACTGCGTTTGCGCCTGCGTCTGCCCTCAAACTGCTTAAACGGGAGAGAAGAACGCACTGACGCTACAGTTGTGATCAGTGCGGCGTATGTATAAACGATGACGAACCTCACATGACTATGAACGTGGCCGCTCGGAACTAATAATAACCTGATGTTGTTGTTGTCGTCGTCTTCAGTCCTGAGACTGGTTTGATGCAGCTCTCCATGCTACTCTATCCTGTGCAAGCTTCATCTCCCGGTACCTACTGCAACCTACTTCCTTTTGAATCTGCTTAGTGTATTCATCTCTTGGTCTCCCTCTACGATTTTTACCCTCCACGCTGCCTTCCAACAGTAAATTGGTGATCCATTGATGCCTCAGATCATGTCCTGCCAACCAATCCCTTCTTCTAGTAAAGTTGTGCCACAAACTCCTCTTCTCCCCAATCCTATTCAATACCTCGTCATTAGTTATGTGATCTACCCATTTAATCTTCAGCATTCTTCTGTAGCACCACATTTCAAAAGCTTCTATTCTCTTCTTGTCCAGACTATTTATCGTCCATGTTTCACTTCCATACATGGCTCCACTCCATACAAATACTTTCAAAAATGACTTCCTGACACTTAAATCTATACTCGATGTTAACAAATTCCTCCTCTTCAGAAACGCTTTCCTTGCCATTGCCAGTCTCTCTACTTCGACCATGATCAGTTATTTTGCTCCCCAAATAGCAAAACTCCTTTACTACTTTAAGTGTATCATTTCCTAATCTAATTCCCCTCAGCATCACCCGACTTAATTCGACTACATTCTATTATCCTCGTTTTGCTTTTGTTGATCATCTTATAACCTGATAAAGTAGATTAAAGTTACTGTTGCTGCACGTACTGATAATTTGAAATAATAATTAGTGTTGATCCCAAATTTTATTAAAAATTAAAAATCAGGTGTTAGAGGTAACTGGTTTCGATCACACCTACATGATCACCAGACCTCATTAGGTAGGTGGTGAGCAGAGACGATTGGACCTCTGGTACGTGTCACCGCTCTGAGCAGTCGTCAGATGTCTTCAGACACTTTACAGTGCTGCGCCCCTTCTCTATGCTCACCGCCTAATGAGGCATGGTCTGATAGTGAGCTAGGTGCGACCGAAACCGGTCCGCCGTGATATGACAGTCCTTGAGCAGACCACGTTGCTGAGATTCCGCTTAGTGATTTGTCGGTTTCGCGTATTGCTGCTGTTGGACTTCTCACTGGCTACTCACGCGACAGTGGTTATTCCAGCATGACACCTAGATCGTACTAGTGTGTGCTGAATCGTAGCCTCATCATGTCTAATGTATTCATGGCCTCCGTCAGAATAACACGAGCCGAAGTAACTAGTTCAAGATGATAGAGGCACGTATCTGCACGATCAGAGAAAGTCCTGAAAAGTATTTTCGATTGCAAGCTGAAGATTAACTCACTACATATCAGAAAAAAAAGGAAACTCTATACATATAAAAATGGGTGACCGAAGGAGGTTGCGATGTGGCAAGACACTGGACGCGTATTCGGAAGGATATTGGTACAAATTCCTGTCCAGATATCCAAACTTCTGTTCTCCACGATTTTCCTAAATCTCTTATGGCAAATGCAAAGATGGTTCCTGTAAGGATATGGCAGATTTTCTTGCCCAGTTGTTGCTTGTTTCGTCTCGTCGTAGATGGGACGATACACAACCCTCGTTGCATCGTTTGTACCATGTCAAAATGGATTTTTGTTTCTATGCGTATGTCTTATTATATGTCTGAAACTCTGAAGCGCATGGAGTAAACATGGTAAACATATGACTTACTTTTAAGAAAAAAAGCTATGAAATGACACCACTAACACTGCAAGGAGTGAGACTAACGTAGAATGAGCTGTCAAACGCTAAGACAGGAATGACATGCGCGTATCTGTCCCTGCGACAGACTGCCGGTAGGCGAGGGAGGGAGGTCGTTTTCGCATATTCTATGCAGAATCTTATGGGTTCCCATCAGGTTCTGTAGCCTCCACACTGCTGAACCCCCCCCAAGGGGGTCAACTCTTCTGTGGATACGTGCGTAGCGAGCACGGGACCCCGAGCTAGCGTGGCCCTCCTTCCTTTCTGGGCTGCATACCTTCCCTTTCCGCATCCTTCCCCCATCCCCCATCCCCCGTCTTCGCCCCCCCCCCCTCACCTCCGCCTATTTCCTTCCCTTTCTCCCCCTCTGGGTGTATGTTTTGTGCCTACGTCCAGACACGGACGCTCGAAAATGTAACACATTATTCGCTTTCTCTGCTTGCACGTCTTCATCCTTCCTTTGTCCTTTTTTCCTACCGCTTCTCTTTACCCCTTTCTCCGCTGCGGCGTTTGAGACCTCTTCTTTCGTTTCCCTTTCTTTGTTTTTTCCGTTTCTCTTTTTTCCTCCCTGTGCGTGTCTGAAGGATGACCCACGCATTTCCATGCGTAGCCGGCGACGGGGTAATGCGTAATTCCCCACCCCGGGTAGACAGGTAGGACAGCAACGTACCCCCTGGTAACGGCCAGGCCCAGGGAGGGGTGATTACCCGAGCTGATACCTTCCGAAAGTGCCGATTGGTCCCTCCGTCCGTTTGTCGGGAGGTGTGACCTGAGGTGTGAACAATCACCTAAGGCGGGAGTGCCCTCAGAGAGGGCCCCCACAAGGGAGGAGCGCGCCATCGGAGACGCTGGTAATCATGGGATACCTTCGCAATGGTTTCCTCATCTTCTACTGTGTCAGCTCACAAGCGCAAGTTCAATGAGTCTCAGCCACAGACAGTGCTTCCATCGTTGTCACAGTCCCTTGTTTCTGGGTCTGATGGTCACGACTTCTCCACGGTCAACCCTTTCATTATTCAGAAAGGTGTCGACGCAATTACAGATCCTGTAAAGTCTTGTTCCAGATTACGGAATGGCACCTTGTTGTTAGAAAGTCAGTGCCCTCCAGGCACAAAAATTGCTGCGTACTTCACTGTTACACACCTTCCCTGTCCGGGTGGAACTGCACCGTACTTTTAAATTCGTCACGTGGGATCGTTTATACACGCTCCCTCGACGGATTGTCCAATGAGGAAATTCAACACTACCTATCTGACCAGGGCGTAACGGCTGTTCATAGTCATGTAAAGGGTTGACACAAACATCATTCCAACCTGTACTGTCTTCTTGACATTTGACAAAGTTCTACTCCCATCGAAAATCAAAGCAGGCTATGAGAATTTCCGTTCCCCTTACATCCCGAACCCTACGCGTTGCTCTCGGTGTCAGCGGTTCAGTCACACAAGCCAGTCCTGTTCCAATCAGGCCAAATGTGTTACGTTTGGCAAGGATGCCCATGAGGGTGCTTGTCCACATCCATCCCCTCTTTGCATCAACTGTATGGGTGACCACGCTGCTTCCTCTCGAGATTGCCCCATTTTTAAAGACGAAAATCTCATTCAGGAAATCAGAGTGAAGGAAAAGGTGTCGACCTTTGCTGCTCGAAAATTATTCGCCAGTCGACAGCCCACTGTGCCTCAGACAGGAAACTACAGCACTGTCCTCGCCTCTCCTCGCCTCTCCTCGACCAACAAAGGAGGCGGCCACGCAGAATTGTGGCCTCACCTTTAGTGCCACGGTCGTCAGATCGCCCAGCGCAAAGATCGCGCGTTCAACCTCCCCACTTTCGCCTGCCCACTCTATGGCTCACCCTTCATTGGGTTCTGCTAAATATCGAGCCCACAAGTCAGACACCAAGACTTCGAAAAAAGAGCATACTCGTGAAGATTTTTTACGTACCCCAACTTCACAACCATCGGTTCCTCCTCCATCTAAACATCGTTTCCAAGAAGGCTAATAAGAAACCCAGTTCCTCTCCTTCTCCGCCAAGGCGTGTTTCATCTACAGCACCACCTAGCGGCAATCGCCCTCGGCCGTCTTCTGTGTCGCCGAGGCGCACTGCTGGCGGCCGATCAACCGGCCGATCGCTGGTGGATCAGGATCTTCTGCCTTCGGCTGAATGCCATTCCATGCTGTCGGTCGCAAGCTCTGAGCAGTCGTTGACGGCAACCTTGGTCACATTCCTCCATTTTCTGTTCACCCTACGTCCATTATCAACTGGAATATCCGCGGCATTCGAGCCAATCGGGATGAATTGTCGATCCTCTTACGATCCTACTCGCCGGTCATCTTCTGTCTTCAGGAAAAATGCTGCGTCCCCATGACCGCTTTGTTCTCCCCCATTTTCAGTCCTTCCGATTTGATCTCCCCTCTGTTGAAGGCACTCCAGCCCATGGAGGACTCAAGATTCTTCTCCATGATACTCACCATTATCACCCAATCCCCTTAAACACTTCCTTCCAAGCTGTCGCTGTCTGTCTTTCCCTTTCTGTATGTACCTTTTCTCTTTGTACTGTACACATTCCATCGTCCACACCAATGGCACGAGCTGATCTCCTTCATCTTCTTGGTCAGCTTCCACCCCCATATTTGCTGGTTGGGGACTTCAATGCCCACCACCCGCTTTGGGGATCTCCACATCCTTGTCCGCGTGGCTCACTATTGCTAGACGTCTTCCACCAAGCGGATCTAGTCTGCCTCACCACTGGGGACCCTACATTTTTGTCTGTCTCCACAACAAATTTCTCTCATTTGGACCTTTCGGTCGGTACTGTTCCGCTAGCTCGGCGCTTCGAATGGTTCGCCCTTGATGATACACACTCGAGTGACCACTTTCCATGTGTCCTTAGACTGCAGCCTCAACTGCCATATATGCGCCCGCGACGCTGGAAGTTTGCCCAAACCGATTGGACACTTTTTCGTCTCTAGGCGACATTCGATGACCGTCACTTTCCTAGCGTCGACGATGAGGTCACACACATTACAGACGTTATTCTTACAGCTGCGGAACGTTCAATACCACACACCTCCAAATTGCCCCGGCGCCCCACAGTTCCTTGATGGAACGAGGCATGCCGTGACGCAATACGTGAGCGGCGACGTGCTCTTCGCGTTTTCCGCCACCATCCTAATTTGGCCAACTGTATCCGCTATAAGCAGTTCCGTGCGCGATGCCGTCGCGTCATCCGCGATAGCAAAAAGGCAAGCTGGAAATTCTTTATTAGCTCATTTAACACCTTCACTCCCTCCTCGGAAGTTTGGAGTCGGATTCGACGGTTATCAGGCGCGCCTAGTTTCTCCCCGGTCTCTGGGCTCACTGTCGCGCATGATACATTAGTGGAACCCGTCGCAATTTCTAACTCATTGGGTCAACACTTTGCTGAGATTTCGAGCTCTTCAAATTACCCGCCAGCGTTTCTCCCGAAGAAACGTGCAGCGGAAGTGCAACCTCTTGCTTTCTCCTCTCAAAATCGCGAAAGCTATAATACTGTTTTCTCCATGCGGGAACTCCAACATGCACTCTCTTCTTCTCGCTCCTCCGCCCCAGGACCGGATGGTATCCACATCCAAATGTTGCTGCATTTATCGACCCATAGTCTGCGTTACCTCCTTCGCCTTTATAATCGAATTTGGACCGACAGTACCTTCCCCAGACGATGGCGGGAAGCTATCGTCGTTCCTGTTCCGAAACCTGGAAAGGACAAACATCTCCCCTCCAGCTATCGCCCCATTTCTCTCACGAGTAGTGTATGTAAGGTTTTGGAGCGTATGGTGAATTGCCGTTTAGTTTGGTGGCTTGAGTCCCGCAGTCTTTTAACACCTGCCCAATGCGGTTTCCGAAAGCATCGTTCTGCAGTTGACCATCTTGTTGCTCTCTCCACTTATATCATGAACAATTTTCTCCGGAAACGCCAAACAGTAGCAATATTTTTTGATCTGGAGAGAGCATACGATACCTGTTGGAGGACAGGCATCCTCCGCACACTGTTCTCTTGGGGCTTTCGAGGTCGGCTGCCCCTTTTTCTTCACGAATTTATGGCAGAGCGCACATTTAGAGTGCGGGTGAACACCACTCTCTCCCGTACTTTCTCCCAAGAAAACGGGGTACCCCAGGGCTCCGTGCTGAGTGTTGTACTGTTTGCCATTGCCAGAAATCCGATTATGGATTGTCTCCATCCTAATGTCTCGGGCTCCCTCTTTGTGGACGATTTTGTGATCTACTACAGCTCTCAACGGACCAGCCATCTTGAAGGACGTCTTCAAGGATGTCTCGATTGCCTCCACTCTTGGAGCATCGAAACCGGCTTCCGCTTTTCTCCCAGTAAGACCGTTTTTGGCGTCGTACGCAGTTTCTTCCGCCCTCCTTACGTCTAGGTCCTGTCAACCTTCGGTTTTCGGACGTCGCTAAATTCTTGGGTCTTATGTTTGACAGAAAACTGTGCTGGTTCTCCCACGTTTCCTATCTTTCGGCTCGGTGTCTGCGATCGCTCAACACCCTTCGCGTCCTGAATGGTACCTCCTGGGGAGCGGACCGAGTGGTCCTTCTCCGCCTCTATCGCGCCTTAGTGCGCTCGAAATTGGACTATGGAAGCATAGTTCACTCCTCTGCTCGGCCGTCTATTCTTCGTCGTCTCGACTCTATCCACCACCGTGGATTACGTTTAGTGTCTGGAGCTTTTTACACCAGCCCTGTGGAAAGCCTTTATGCTGAGACTGCTGAACCTCCGCTGTCCAATCGGCGAGCAGTCCTTCTGAGTCGTTATGCTAGCCATCTGTCTTCCATGACTGCTAATCCGGCCCATGACATTTTTTTCGACGCCTCCTTGGATGTAGGGTATGCAGGCCGCCCTTCCTCCCTACTACCACCGGGAGTCCGCTTACGTCAACTGCTCCATTCTCTTTCCTTCCGCTTTCCTAAAACCACCTTGAGAACTTGGGGTACAGCACCGCCTTGGCTCCGTCCCCGGATCTGCCTGCTCCGTGACCTTTGTCGATTTCCCAAGGATGGTACCCCTTCACTTGTTTATCATCGGGCAATTGCTGCTCTATGTGCACAAATGAAGGAAGCCACATTTGTTTACACTGATGGCTCGAAAACATCGTTAGGTGTAGGGAGTGCCTATATTGTTGGCGACACCCCAAATCGATTTCGGCTTCCCGTCCAGTGTTCGGTTTATACTGCGGAGCTTTATGCTGTTCTCCAGGCTGTCCAATACATCCGCCGCCATCAGCGGATACAGTACGTTATCTGTTCAGATTCTCTCAGCTCTCTCCTCAGTCTCCAAGCTCTCTACCGTGTCCACCCTCTGGTCCACCGGATTCAGGGCTGCCTGCGCTTGCTCCGTTTGAGGGGCGTCTCGGTGGCGTTCCTCTGGCTCCCAGGACACGTTGGTATTTGTGGAACTGAGGCGGCCGATATAGCGGCCAAGGCTGCAGTCTCTCTTCTTCGGCCAGCTATTCGATTCCCTTCGCCGATCTACGGAGCGTTTTATGTCGTCGTGTTGTTCTTTTATGGCACGCACATTGGTCGACACTTCCCCATAATAAATTGCGGGACGTGAAAGCTCTTCCCTGTGCTTGGACCTCTTCCTCCCGAACGCGTCGAAGGGAGGAGGTAATTTTAACTAGACTCCGGATAGAGCACTGTCTTTTTAGCCATCGACATCTTTTAAGCGGTGATCCTCTCCCACTCTGTCCCCACTGCTCTCAGCTGTGGACGGTCAGACACCTTTTAATTGAATGCCCCTATTTTAATCCGTTATGCTCCCGTCTACAGCTATCGCCTGATATATCGTCGATTTTAGCAGATGGCACGCGCTCAGCCGACCGCGTTCTCAAGTTTATTAGTGCCAGTGAAATGACGTCAGTCATTTGAAGCTTTTTTTGGGGGCAACAAACCCCTTTCTGTAGTGGATTTTTAAGCCTTCCTTCTGCTTTTAGTTTCTCCAATTTTATGACTTTCGTTCCCATTTCTGCTGGTTTTCAATTTCGGTTTTTTACTGTTTCTTAAGTCACGGGGTGGGCGCTAATGACCATAGCAGTTTTGCGCCCCAAAACCAAAAAAACACTGCTGAACAGTTTTACTTATTTTCCAGACCGATGTCACTTTCAGTCGTTTTAGTGTTAGCGCGACAATTCCAAGCAGGAATGGTAGGTCGAAGCCTCAGGTAAACAATTTTGGAGGACAGGCATTAATATTTCACGCTATGGACCGGACACAATCAGCACAATGGTAAGAAAGATTTGTTTTCCCAAAATGATATTATTTAGTATTTTTCAAACTTACTGGTGTACCTTCGTATTACCTGCTCTCAGCGCCTTACTAACTGCCGCCATCCCCAGCAAAAGGCAGCAGGGTTGGTACCGCACTGTACCGCGTATCATGTCTGGACTATCGTCCATGTTGTTTTGAACGACCTGTCGTCTTTTCCTTAATGCCTTCCGAATTTGGGTTTTGAAACGTGGGGAGGGACATGATGATTGCATATGTTTTGTTTTTGGTGTGCGTTAGTATGTGTGTGTGTGTGTGTGCGACGAGTCATTTAAACCCTTAAGTGACGGGTGGCAGTGGTTTGTGGATGTTTCTAGTTGACCAGGAATGGGTCAGTTCCTAAAGCTGAGACTAGTTGCTGAGATGAGTTTTTTGAATTTGTATAGTATAATTTGGTTCTTTGTTAAATGATTGATGACATCGAAGGCATGTTTGTCTTTGTGTGGTTTCGGATGAATCTAGATGCATCAGTTATAGTTCTGAGAGCCTTATTTTGTGTTTTCTGCAGTTTTCTTGTGTGTGCCTGCGGCCATGCCCGAACTATTACTGCCATAAAGTTGGAAGGACCACCGCCTTCCACGTGCGTAATTTGACTTGGGTGGTCAGCCCATTGTCTTTGAGGAATTGGTATAACTGCTGCGGACTATTCGACCCAGATTACAGGCATCGGATGCGTGGATTCCACAAAAGTTAATCAAATTTTAGACACAAATATATGACAGTGTCACAGCAGAGGCGATCGCGTTCATCGATAATGATTTGACGGTTGTTAGGTCTCCTGGTTGAGAACATCATGGCACTCCTCTTTGTCAGACTCATTTTATTCCTCCACAAATTGCACTACTCTGTAATCTGTTCGTGGTGCCTTTAGATATTGAGGACTACGTAACTACTCAAGGAATCCTTTGCGTGCGTGATCGCAAGTTCAATCTTTAGTAATGCCCATTTGAAGTCGTTGAGTTAACAATTACGACAGGAAAAATATTAGCAGCCAATGATTCACCGCATGCATCAGGACGACAGAAAACTAGTGTCCGGGAGATGCAGAGATCAACCTTCTATGGGCATCGTCGACATTAAAGATATGTTCAACATAAATGAACAACTTGCACCATGAACAATGGGGCGCCACGGTGATCACAAACGTCGAAGGCGAACTCCTTGAGGGTTGCAAACCGTGTCGGACGTTCAGCTAGGTATCCACTCATAAAGGATGCGTATAGAATCACATTGGTGTAACGAGGTGATAGAACACGAAGGCATGCAAGCGAATGCGAAACAGTCTGTCGTGAAGCTCATCAACTGGGCATTCTATAAGGCAGTGGTTGCCAACCTGGGGCTAATTACTCCTGAGAGGCATAATGAAATTTTCTGTGGGGTAAAAACTAAAAGATTCTTTTTCATTCACGAATCTAAATGTCATTACCGTTGTCACAGTTTCGTAGTCCAGAAACTGCTTCATTCGGTTGCACGGTTTGTAACTCCCAAGGAGCCCGCCTTCGATGTTGATGGTGCTGCCAACCTTTGTGATCATGGAGAGGAGTAATGCAGGGGAACTGAAAAGTGTCTACCCTCACTGTAGATAATTAGCTTTCTTGCCTTGGAAGGACATGAGTAGCACTTGCGATGCACCACGAATTCCAAAATCGTTCATCTTTCATCAATTTAAAATTAAGTGTTGCAAGAACAGGTTTTCGTTCTACAGTTTACTTAGGTGCTAAAGTTGGTGAAAATGTGGGGGAGGGGAGTCGCAACAGACGGTGTGAGGTGGGGGAATGGCGCGGGTATTAGCTAATGTCTAATTGCAGTCAAGGGTAATAGTCTAAAGAAAGGCTGGGAACCACTGCTCTAAGGCCTGCAGACGGTGCTACAAAATGTTCTATAGGCACGGGTAAACAAGCGTCCAGAGGATGAGTTTCCCCAGTAGTTATTGGTGGTATGAACTACAATGTGATGACCCTTTTTTTTAGGAGGGATAGTTTGCTCTGAAGCAGCGTGTTACTTATATATAGACCGGGAATCAAGCAAAAGTTATTTTGATCAGCTACTGGCCAAGAGCAGTCTTCAAACGTAGTTGTAGTTATCTCACGCCCATTTTCCCATTCTTTCTTCCTGTGGCTTAAATAATTCCCTACCGCCTTTAACAGATCACGCACACGAGAAACACTCATAGGAGGCAAAACACCTCCAACTTCTCGCAACGCAGTAATTAACTTCCCTGCCAATTTACCACCCAGATTAACAGTCAGCGTAATTGTATACGGATGGGCTAAGGCATTGATGTTAGTTGCTCTTGATAAAACTTTCTTGCTAACTCTATTTCCAGAGTTCCTTACATATGCTTTTTCTCAAATCCGATTGGTCGGAGTTGAAAAGACTTTCCTTACTGAACGATGGGATAAGTTTACCTCATCTACAAAAATTTGTAGTAGATTACGCAGTTCGCCGATTGAAATTTCGTTATCTTAAGTCTTCCAATTCTGTTGCACTGTTTGAAGTTGTCCAATCATCCGCTGCTTCCCTTGAAACCACAGTAATCCATGTCTCGCGCAGTTTGTCATTACCGTACTAGGTCACAATAGTGTGTATCCTGCAAATAGCATCGAGCGTACTTGAAACGCAAAAACACCAGTGCGCCTTGCCCTCTCTTGAATATGCGTAGTTTTTCTTATGCATTGTAATGATATATTGCCGCAGAATTATTCGAAATCTATTTAAAATTGTTTTTAATATGCTGCGGATGACCTTCCATGTACGTAATTACATTTAGTTCCCGCTCCTTGGACAAAGATTCACCTTTACTACGGCGACGGGATTTGTGGCTTCATGCCCGACAAGGATGCTAAACTTCATGGCTCGACACAGGTTTCGATACCACTTTCACTTGTTAACCACGTATCGTCATTACTGTGCTGCTTACATACATAGTCCGCACAGTCGAGCTTATACACCACCATAAATTCCACAGACTCATCTTGCAGAAACGCTAATATTTTATCAATTTCTTTCTCACCTTGAAAATTCCTTGGGTCCTTCCCGACGAAATGTAAACTTAGGCAACTGTTGTCGTGGATATAATGCAATATTTGCTTTGTTTATCGTTGCCATTGCTCTGCTTTGTATCATGAACATTAGCACCGTAGCAGTGTTGGGAGTTACTCGTTGACTAAGCAGTTCAACCTCGCTCCGTATCCTCATGTTGTGCTCATCATCGGATACCTCCAGTCCAGCCCCCGTTCCGTCGTTAGCAGATAGAGCCCGTCTCACACGGAGCAAGGTTCGCCGCAAGTTTGCGAGATGGCGCACATGCCTGCCGGCTTGCAGGGAAAGGAGCCGGCTATCTTCCATGCCGAAGCTCTCCCACGGTGCAAGATCGGCAGCCAGTTGTGTTGTGATCGGCTGCATGTTGTATCGAACGAAGATGGCTGCTTCAGGTACAGATGTTCAGGGCAAACTGGCGTTATTAGCTGTTTTGGTGCTAAACGATGCAGAAATGCATTCTAATGAGAGAAGAAAGAAAGAATGGACGAAAAACTGGATTAAGAGGAGAAACTCTGGAAAAGGTGTGCTGTCCATGCTTCATTAAGAGTTGAGGTTAGTTCACATAACACCTACTTTTGTTTGAAAAGTATCACCATTTCATTACTGTTTGACTTTATAAATATACCAATAATGACTGTTATATACGACTTTATTTTATAGGATAGAAGATAGTACACCCATTGCAAATTTTATACGAATGGATGTATTGGTATTTGAAGAACTGCTTTGTATGGTTTCGCCTCTGATTCAGAAGAGACACGATGGTGCGTCACGCAATTCATCCCAGCGCCACTGCTTTTCGATGATTTTACTTTGGCGTACTCCACTTTAAATTGAGTACGTAAATTGTGCATTTTGCTATAGCACTCCTTGCTCGTCGTATATGGTCGAACAAGACACACAGCACTTGCAACTCTTTCGAGTGCTTCTGCACGCAAGTGTTTATTACAATAGTTTGCGCTTTTCACGACGTACAGGCACTGTTCTTCCCTATAAGTACATATCAGTGCTTCAGTCGCTTCCTTGGACCACTGCGGTGCCATTATTTATTAATTATAAGAACTTCTTGCTGCACCTCACAACAGCAGAAAAGCGTCTGACGTCACAAACGAAACGTCTCATGATTGGCCAACACAGGTAACACGCAGGGAACATTACAGGAAAAGTAACACCGGACCTATCCTGGAAATCTTACAAGGTTCCCAGCAGCGCAGCCCGCTAGCAGACGACGGAGCCCGCAAAGTAGCCGTCGCGCGAGCCAGCAAGGAAACTTAACAGCGAATCTTGCTCCCTGTGAGACGGGCTTAATATTGTGATTGCGTAGAAGTTCCCTCGGTACAAGAGCAGCATTTTGCTTTTAACATATTAGCGCAACGATGTATGGAGGTTAACCAGCCACTATATGTGTGCTTCCTGGATTATAATAAAGCATTTGACAAAGTTCGTCATGATCATCTCATAGAATTGTTAGAAAAGAAAACACTTGATAAGAAAGACATCCGCATTATATATAACCTCTACTACAATCAAACCGCAACCGCGAAGGTAGAAAATGAGTTATCGAATGCTATAGAAATAAAGAGGGGTGTGAGACAAGGTTGCGTTCTCTCACCCTTATTGTTTAATATGTATTCAGAAGACATAATCCAGGCAGCTCTATCAGATGAAATAGCTGGCATTAAAGTGAATGGGCTAAACATTAACAATGTTAGGTTTGCTGATGACACTGCACTACTAGCTGGAAACCTCAAAGATCTACAATTACTTCTTGACAAAGTCGCAGAAAAAAGTGAAGAATTTGGCTTGACTCTTAACGTAAGCAAGACTAAGTTCATGGTGATATCTAAAACACACCAACAAGAAAATCTTACAATCAATAGGGAAAGAGTCGATCAAGTACGTAAATTTAAATATCTCGGAACAATTGTAAATGAGGAGATTGAAAGCTCAGAAGAAATTAAATCGAGAATAGGACAGGCCAGAAGTATCTTTAATAAGATGAAAAATGCATTCTGTTCGAGAGACATTTGTTTAAACACAAAAATGAGGTTGCCAAGATGCTATGTATTCTCAAAATTATTATACGGAATGGAAGCGTGGACATTGAAAAAGGACATGAACAGTTTAGAAGCTTTTGAAATGTGGGCATATAGAAGAATACTTAGAATTAGTTGGGTGTCGAGGATTACTAATCAAGATGTCCTAAGAAGAATGGGAAAGGAAAAAGAATTAATTAAAATTATTAAAGTAAGGAAGCTACAATATTTAGGCCATGTTATTAGGGGAGTAAATTACAAAATATTGCAAATAATACTAGAAGGGAAAATTTGTGGGAAGAGAACGAGGGGTAGAAGACGGACATCCTGGATTGACAATTTAAAAAATTGGTACAACTGTTCAACGTCAGAACTCCTCAGATCAGCCAAATCAAGATCAGAAATTGCCATGATGACAGCCAACCTTCTTAGAGGAGACGGCACATGAAGAAGTAGTAGACAATATGTGGAGCATATCGTATACGTTTTGCAACCTCCCACTCAAGGGGTTAGTTGCAAATTAACATAGTTTCCTGTTGCACAAGGAGGATTTGAACATAGAGATGTTGTGCGCAGTCATACTGGTACCACTGAGTGCAGTTTCTCTGCCGCTGGCAAATTTGTCGGCCGCTTTGCGAGACGTGAGGTTTTTTGCCGCCACCTGATCGATAGGAGGCCGGGGCGGCGCGCACTGTAGTGAAAGGCTCCGTCCGGCCGTGCCGGGGTGTCCGCCCTTGTGATGCAGATGAGGGCCGGCGAGTCGCTGCCAGCAGGTGCCTGCCTTCTGCTAGGCCTCGCATTCCTCTCCTCCCTCCATAGCGTTCGCCCTCGCAGAAAACGTCTCACGCCGGCCATACTGGCAACACCTCCACTGAAACAAATCTGCGATGAAGTGTACTTGCCCTAAGGGAAATAGCGCTTACGGCTTGTCAAGATCTTAGCTTACTGAAGAGCTCGTTCACTCATTCATTTAATTTGTGTCCGACCAGCATTTACAGATCGTAAGAACTCTTATGACCTTGTTTGCCTTCATCAAATGGTTCAAATGGCTCTAAGCACTATGGGACTTAACATCGGAGGTCATCAGTCCCCTAGAACTTAGAACTACTTAAACCTAACTAACCTAAGGACGTCACACACATCCATGCCTGAGGCAGGGTTCGAACCTGGGACCGTAGCAACAGCGTGGTTCCGGACTGAAGCGCCTAGAAGCGCTCGGCCAAAGCGGCCCGCTTGCCTTCATAAAGTCCTACGTTGTGCAACGTTGTTCGAGGAGAGGACGTGTGAGAAATTGACCCGGATACACATTAGGTATGGGAAAAACAGAGGTTAAAACCAATACCGATATTTTACTTCTGAATAACCGGAATTTTTTCGGTATTTAATCTCCGTTATAACAAGTGTTCTTTATTTTTTACTAATAACCGAGTAAAAACCGAAACATCAATCATAGCAGCAGTACTAAAATTTTTCCTTGTTAAATAAAATAAGGAATTACTTTTATTAGAAAAAATTGCATCCGTTTTAAATAATACTTCTTCCAATCCACACGACGCTGTGGCGCATTACGCTTACTACCTGAGCCCCATCTTAATCTGTTACTCGCTCCTGTGAACGACAACGCGTTATGCAGATCTTGGTGCCTCTCGCGTCCATCTAGAAAAGATAACCTGAAGATTCCTAAATACGGCAAAACGCGTCGTTGAAAATAAAAAACTAAAATTGCAACCAAGACTGTTTTTAACCAATACGTTGTAAATAACGTACTATAGAAAATACGAAAAGCGATCAGTACTACTTTACAAGCGTCGACAGAAACGAGCACCAAACACATGGCATGAGAATTGGGACAGCATTGTTGAGACAATAATGTCCGTGTTGTCGTGTTTCGAAGGTTAAGGTAAAAGTGCAACGTGCCAAACTTGACCCCACCTGGTCTGTATGGTACTTACTCGCTGTTGTCGCCGGACGTCCGTTGTACTGTAGAATGGCACTAACCCTAGTCTGGAAATGTTTTTACGAAGTGATGCACCAATTAACAAAATGCCTCATTTCCTTTATATATTAAAGTTTTCTTCGCCGTTTCCATTAAAGAATGATAGAGGAAGGAAATTATGGGAACAATAATAAATTAAAAACTTAACAATTCATTCATAGTATACATTAAAAATAGAAAGTAACTGGTCGCTGCATTTGTATACATAATGCCTTTATCTGCTTGTAATCCTTGAAAACGGATAGATTAGCAAGAAAAACAGAATTCTTCAATCTTAGTTTTCACACTTTATATCACTGACTGTTCGTAATATTTAAATAGTGCTATGTTTCCAGATGACAACATAACTTTTGAATAGTGTTTAAAAAAAAATTGTCGAGAAGAGAGTATGACTGGTTATTTGCAGTGTTCAACCACTTATAAACTTTGCGAGAAGAGCAGCGAACGGTGGACGAACGAAATTTTCTTTTATTTGCCTATTTAATGTGTTGAGTCTATGTATCTTGAAACTGAGTCAAAATTTTCAGTCTTTATTAGGTCTGTACGTTTACTATAGGAAATAGGAATAAAAAATCTCAATTTTTTTCAGAAACAGCTTATTTTCCGTCGTTTTAATACTCAGTATGGAAAAAATCGATATAACAGAACAGGTTATTTAAGTGATAACTCCATCCCTTATTCATAGACGCAGGACTCGTTTCCTGCAGGAAAGGCGTAACATTTTTGCACGCCGGTCTTGCAACGGGGATCACTCACCCTGAGACGATCGATTGACGTCTGTACAGATGATTTTCTGGGGCTAGCTCTTCCTTTGCAGGGATATCCGGCACCAGTTACTATTCCATATGGTGACACAGATAAACTCTGATGTTACCTCCAGTTGTTGAGTACTAGCAACGAAATTCTTCCTGGATTTTGGTTGATAACCGTGCAGTGGAAATGTAGCAGCAGTGACGGCTCATCTGGCCGTATCGGCCTACCAAGGGTGACCTTTTTTTTTCTCACTCAGCCACTCATGGCACGTGAGTCGACTGCTGCGCACCTAGCCTGTCGTTCCTGCATTTTGTCTCACTTTTCAGCGACTAGTAGTTTCCATTTACTTGTTGGCACAAAAATTGCTGCGCAGTCGGGCACCTTAACTCTGAGGTCTTGAGAGACCGTATTCCTGAGAAAAGTCGAAATACCGTAACAGAATTAAGGAACCAGCAATGCCAGAAATGATTCATAAACTGAATAAAATTCATACTGAAGGTTCCTGACAAAAGTCTTAAACGAAATTCCCCACACGTCTGAGAACTGGAAGAGTAGGACAATTCTCGCCCAAACGTTTCAGAACAGTTTTTCGCTGGAGAATATACTGACCAGTCTGCGAATGATTTTCACATAAAACTTAAAACGCCAAATCTACGTTCTAGAAAGTTACTTTTCTCGTTGAATAATCTGAATTTTCACGGTTAAAACCATTTTTATTAATTTCACATATTTATGTTTTCATTTATACTTGCTGCAGAGTTTCTCTCTGTCAATTATTGTAAAACCTAAACACCTCTTAACTTTGAGATACATGGTTTCTCTTATGGAAGATCACCAGTACGAGGAAATGAAGAACCCGTGCAACAAAATCCACTACTGCGACGAGACCGGGTTAACTTCGATGTCAAGAGATAACATTCTCATGTTTCTGTACATGAGCAGTCTTCAGCATATTAAACCTTTTAGGACACTACACCCAGCACAATTAATTAGTCACTCATGCTGCTGACCCACTAGGGATGTTTGGATGCTGTTTCATACGTGTGAGCTTGGAGAGAGATTACGACCAGAAAGCCTTTAGAAAGCTGTCAGCTCCGAGGGGCCGTACTGCAGGCTACTTACGCGCGTCGCGGAAACCGAACGAGGGACGTTACTCATACCAGAGTCGATAGTTCTGTTTCGACACTTGTGGTATCTGTATCGATTCAACGCAATCAATAATGAGTCACTGTCATAAGAATTACCAGACTACTGGTATCACCATTTGCTAATCAAGATGGCCCCCTTAAAGACTCTAAAACGGCGCTAAAGGAGCTTCCTCAGAATACGATCCACCCTTTCCGAAATACCTTTGTAAGTCGAGAAAGCTGTAAACCTAGGCGCAGCATCGTTACTCCCATCAGTCGTCCTATTTACGGTTGGTCGGTAGTGCGACACCTGTTCGACCTGTCACAGTGCTCATTCTGGCAAAAACTGAGTTAAATCCGCTAACAAACATAACGCTACTGAAATTATGTGCTCCTTATGAACAAAGTTACCAAGAAGATACGGACGTCCCATAGCACTGGTGAACTTCAGTATTACTGTCAACATACAATCATACGTTTAAACGTATTATTTCACTTCCTGTAAGCAGCTCGTCGTCTAGTGTCTAGCGTCTAGCGTTGCTGTCTCTGGGTCCCGGGGTCCCGGGTTCGATTCCTGACCGGGTTGGAATTTTCTCCGCCCGGGGACTGGGCATTTGTGTTATACTCATCATTTCATCCTCATCATCATTCGTCACAATGGCTAGATTGGATTGTGAAAAAATCGGACAGAGTAAAAATTGGGACTTTGTACGGGCGCTGATGAATATGCAGTTGAGCGCCCCACAAACCAAACATTATTTCACTTCCATGTAACATAGTCGCGTTTCCTAATTTTTTCATTAGTAACTGATGCTGTACACGTTAATTTTGTTGCTCAGATTATTCCAAGATGCATTACTCAAGGACGCTAAAACTGCCTGTCACAGTTACTTCAGTTTACATCATAGGGGAAATTCTAGGGACCTCTAACTACGTAGGCCATGCTTATACTGAAACTGGCAAAGTGATCTCGGTGTTGTTACTCCTGTTTCACTATGTGTGAACAGCAAAGTAACTAAAGTGACACGTAAATATTTATCATAGCTCGAAGTACCACCAAGCAGAAGTGACAGCTGCCTGCTGTAGCAAGCACTCTTCTGCAGACTGGCTTGACATTGATTATAATTTATTGCAGCTCGCATTAATGCGTCGTATTATAAACTTAGTTTTGATCTAAGGCTAGAAAAGTATTTCTAGACGAAAACTGTATGGTTCCATGCCACAAAGTAAAACATTGCGACAAAGCGACAAATAGGTTTCCCGATATCTGATATCCGTAGCGGTTGAATCAGGAAGCCTAACACCGTAATACTTAACGTGAGGGAATGGGAACACTGGCGTATAGTATAGTTTCACTGTTCCTAATTCAAAGGAATAGCTGCCAGCTGTTCTGGATTTCCACGTGGTTTGGCCTACATCGTTTGATTGGAAGCTCTACCACTAAAAGATTACTAGGCGAGCATTGTTAACAAGTCAGTCAAAGAACCTCCGTTGTCAATACGTATTTTGCCGCAAGTTCGTAATAATGTATAGCTTGCTGTTGTGGAACAGAACATGTGAACAAAACTCTAATGCTTATTTGTTCTACGTAAAATGTGGCTTAATGAAATATATTTACGCTGAGTATATTTGTCATACGTTCAAAAATACAGAATTTTGTCAGTGATCTATTTCTAGTGCTTTAAAAATTGGGCAGTCTTACGCACAAATTCCTGAAGTGTTACTTTTAATTCAAAGCTGTTAAAACTTATTTTTCCCCGAAAAAATACGCACTGCGGAGGGGATGCTATAACAGATTATGGTCTGTAGCATGAGCTACGTGGACAAACAGCATCTGCAAAGAAAGAAGCTTCGTACGCATCCAGTTGGTGACAACTATCAGCCTGAAGATAAAAATCAGTGACAGCTGGCTTCCCAAAAATGGCATGTCCACACGTACAGTCAACCTTTCTACTGACGAACACATCAGGGAAGGGAAGCAATCCATTATTTCGCACCTCCACCGTGAATCTAATATTGGGGTGAATTCCATTTTTCTAAGAAGTCGCTAAACTTCTCAGTACCATGAGCTCGAACACATCTGAAAAACCACCTAGGAATCAAAGCCTCCTATCCCAAGGCATGGTCCTCTCTAAGTCTTCAATAAACTAATTGGCTATAACAGGAGGCAACTGGCTTTTCATCGCAACTCTTTCTTTACGCTCATAGTACTGGTTACTGAATAAACAGTAAGTAGAAGTAAACACATGTCGAAGTAGGTTCGTTAATTCAACACGAAACTTGACCTCCATCAACCGTAACAAATCAGACAGAGGAATGCGAGGGGGAAGAGAGACATCAAAACTCACTACCACATCAGCCACTCTAAGCATTCTTTCTAATCGACATAACCTGGGAGAGTATAATCAAGGAGTCTATCGAAAGTACCATCGTCTTTCCCCCTTACCTGCACATCAGCCCAATTGCATTCTAGTGAGTTACTTGAAAACTGGATGCGTCGGCAAACGCTCAAGTTTCGCATAGATGCAGATTGCCCCCATACACTGACACGGACGTTCCGCTGCACTCAGCAGTTAGTGGAGCCGTGGCGCCTGCGAGGTCCGCAGGCCGCCAAGCAAAGCGGTCGCCTTACGTTAGCAGCAGTAGGAGGCGACGCGCGCATCGGCGGCCGGTACTTTTCCTCTGGGGCCGCCGCTTCAGAGAGGAGGCTGCGCTGCCAGGGGGTAGCGACGCGGCTTTCATCCCCAGCAGACACTCGCTGACTAATGACTGGGCGCCGGGGTCGGGCGGGCTGACGCCACGCGGAAGGAACGCAACTACGGCAGTCGTACCGCCTGTCAACGTGGTTCCCTGTAGTACCCAACGTCGGGTTAAACTAATACCTTAGGACGGACACAAACAAGGGATTTCACTCGTTTATCCATTTATGCATTTATTCATTTATTTAACCTGACAAATTTGGGCCCTGAGTATCTTCTTACATCCAAGTGCATATTTACATGTCCCTTTTCGCGCACAAATACACTCCTGGAAATTGAAATAAGAACACCGTGAATTCATTGTCCCAGGAAGTGGAAACTTTATTGACACATTTCTGGGGTCAGATACATCACATGATCACACTGACAGAACCACAGGCACATAGACACAGGCAACAGAGCATGCACAATGTCGGCACTAGTACAGTGTATATCCACCTTTCGCAGCAATGCAGGCTGCTATTCTCCCATGGAGACGATCGTAGAGATGCTGGATGTAGTCCTGTGGAACGGCTTGCCATGCCATTTCCACCTGGCGCCTCAGTTGGACCAGCGTTCGTGCTGGACGTGCAGACCGCGTGAGACGACGCTTCATCCAGTCCCAAACATGCTCAATGGGGGACAGATCCGGAGATCTTGCTGGCCAGGGTAGTTGACTTACACCTTCTAGAGCACGTTGGGTGGCACGGGATACATGCGGACGTGCATTGTCCTGTTGGAACAGCAAGTTCCCTTGCCGGTCTAGGAATGGTAGAACGATGGGTTCGATGACGGTTTGGATGTACCGTGCACTATTCAGTGTCCCCTCGACGATCACCAGTGGTGTACGGCCAGTGTAGGAGATCGCTCCCCACACCATGATGCCGGGTGTTGGCCCTGTGTGCCTCGGTCGTATGCAGTCCCGATTGTGGCGCTCACCTGCACGGCGCCAAACACGCATACGACCATCATTGGCACCAAGACAGAAGCGACTCTCATCGCTGAAGACGACACGTCTCCATTCGTCCCTCCATTCACGCCTGTCGCGACACCACTGGAGGCGGGCTGCACGATGTTGGGGCGTGAGCGGAAGACGGCCTAACGGTGTGCGGGACCGTAGCCCAGCTTCATGGAGACGGTTGCGAATGGTCCTCGCCGATACCCCAGGAGCAACAGTGTCCCTAATTTGCTGGGAGGTGGCGGTGCGGTCCCCTACGGCACTGCGTAGTATCCTACGGTCTTGGCGTGCATCCGTGCGTCGCTGCGGTCCGGTCCCAGGTCGACGGGCACGTGCACCTTCCGCCGACCACTGGCGACAACATCGATGTACTGTGGAGACCTCACGCCCCACGTGTTGAGCAATTCGGCGGTACGTCCACCCGGCCTCCCGCATGCCCACTATACGCCCTCGCTCAAAGTCCGTCAACTGCACATACGGTTCACGTCCACGCTGTCGCGGCATGCTACCAGTGTTAAAGACTGCGATGGAGCTCCGTATGCCACGGCAAACTGGCTGACACTGACGGCGGCGGTGCACAAATGCTGCGCAGCTAGCGCCATTCGACGGCCAACACCGCAGTTCCTGGTGTGTCCGCTGTGCCGTGCGTGTGATCATTGCTTGTACAGCCCTCTCGCAGTGTCCGGAGCAAGTATGGTGGGTCTGACACACCGGTGTCAATGTGTTCTTTTTTCCATTTCCAGGAGTGTAGTTTGAAGAGTTCAGCAGATTGCCTAGCAACCCACCATCTACTGCTGCTTGTTGCACGAAACTGAAGGCAACTCTATATCCGTGCGTGAAAGCGCATACGATGTTACACGGATGCTGCCGACGGAAGCCAAAGCGTTCACCCACAGGCGTGCTTTCATACGAAGGCCTCTGCAGGTGTGCACCTCGCATCTCCCGCAGCGCGTTGAAAGCGATTTCGAGAAGAAAGGAGGTGGCAACTTGGTTCAAAGAACAGGTGTTTCAATTGCTAATATGAAGCCGTTTATTTTTGCTATCAGATGTAAACATTACCGCAAAAAGAAACAAATCTAAAAAAAAAGTTTAGACCGCTCGGCTAATTCCGCGCGGCAAACAAATCTAATAAAAAAGTTTAGACCGCTCGGCTAATTCCGCGCGGCAAACAAATCTAATACAGCATTAAATTACGTATGTTGTAAGAAAAACGAAAGTAAAAAGAGAATAAAAATCTGCATTCACAGTGTTGCAGACAGACATGTTATAAGGACTTCGGCATGTAGTGTTCGCAATGAGGACGTGTAAGTACCATAATTAGTTTCTTGACAGATTTCAATTCACTAGCAACATGAAATTTAAGGAAGTGATAAATTCTCGCAAAAAACTGATTTTTCTCGAGTTTCTTTGTTAAACTGTGATGCGCAAGATCTAGTACAATTAGAGAATTTCACTCGCTCATCCTCTTTCGAAGACACTCTCAAGAAATTTCCGTAAAAATATCAGGCTTCCGTTCTCCTCCCTTTTACTCCTCTTTCACGAACAACGATCATGTTTCTTGACTTCAGGAAGGCATTTGACAGCGTTCTGGACTGCCATTTAGTGGAAAAAGAATACGAGCTCACAGAGCAACGACTGAATTAACGGCGTCATTACAGACGGAACTCAACACGTAGCTCTCAACGGAACAAAATCGACAGACGTACAGGTATCTTCCGCAATGCCCCAAGTAAGTGTGAGGGAACCGTACTGTTCACAATATATGTAAAGGATCTGGTAGAAAGCGCCGGAAGCTCTCTTAATATCGTTCGCAGACGATGCGGTTATCTATAAGAAAGTAGCAACGCCAGAAGACTGTCGATTTGCAGGATGACCCGCAGAGGATTAATGAATGATGTAGTCTCTGGCATTTGACCCTGAAAGTAAATTTAACATATTTAACATTGAAATGAGAAGCAGCTCCATCGTGCGTAAGTCGCACTTATAAAGGCACATGCTGTAGCAGTACAGGTAAAGTATTATGTAAGAAAGCATGGTAAGGTTCTCCGTCGTAGAACAACATGAGGCCCTAACGGTCACCAACAACGCAGGCCCAAACGTTGGCGGAAAATCTGTTGATGACGCCATTCTCCAGCGATACGACAGCGTATCAGCGACCCAGTACGACCATGTAGGTAAGAATAAGGGGAGATGGCGCTACGTATCCCAGCCGTACTACGTTTTGAAGCCATGGGGGCGTGGCTCGCTGCCATGACACTCTGACCAAAACATTGCCAGTGTGCTATAGCGCTGCGTGTATTACAGTCGCTAATTGCACCATATACGCATGTAACGTCATCAGATTGGTTGTTTCAAAGTTTTTGTTTAAAATAAAATCTCGTAAAGGCGAAATTCCGCGTTTCCTCTGATTAAAAATAGTTTTTAATGTAATATTACGAATAGCTAGCCTTCAATGTAAACGATACAATTTTGTTAATTCAGTAATAAACGTGTATCACAAACTAAATAATAGAAACTGAAAACTAAGTTAGCTATACCCTCCCTCCAAAGCCCCATAAATACATCTTGTTTGTAATACTTACTGGGACATTTCAGTTACGTTACACTACTGGGAAACACTATTCATTACCACCAATATTTACTGAAATACGGTACATAGAATGGCAAATCTACACAGTGTCCTGTTTAGGCCTATACTTTACGCCAGTTAATGTAGTGTTAGCTTTTAATTTGGTACATGATGAAGACAAAGTGAGTTACTCAACACTTCGATTATCGACGATACGTACGTATTATACTGAAACGTGAACTTGAAAACTAAGAATTCAATTCTTTGAATTAACATACCTTTTGCAAACGTTTTGGGTGTGTAGAGAAAATTAATGGTACAGCATTTTCTCGAAGTCTTACTGTTGAAAGGGAAGTTCGGTCTATGTCCTCTTCTCGGAAATGCTGAGAACATATAGTGCTCCATTTAGACGCACGCCAATTCTTCCTCCTCACGGCATTCTCCCACAGAGCTTTCCGACTTTCATTTTTAGGAAATCTAAAATCATACAGGAGAAAAACACGCTATAGTACAAGTACCGATGTAGCACACGTTCATTCACAATGGAGTTGTAAAATCACACTTAACGAGACAACTTACACATGAAATGTTATTCCCTTAGATTTCGCATCACAATCAGAACGATTCGTACATCCGAACACCACACAAGTCACCATAATAGCGCAAAATCCTTCCAAAAGCGAGCGACAAGCCTATGCACACAAGCTTACAGCAGCAATGTTTTGGTCGGATTGAGATGGCTACCCTCGGCTTCACATAGCTTCACAGCTGTGACGTCATGGCGTCTCCCTCTATTCTTACCTCCATGAGTACGACGATAGGTTGATACATGTATCCTTGCTACCGAAGACATTATGAACATTTCATTTAGGAACGTTGAACACTGTAACCAAGAGGGTATTTTGAACATTTCATGTAAGTAAACTTATGTAATGCAGGTATCTTCCGCTCTCGTGTTTTTCCGATGATTGTGTTTATCAAGAGTAGAAATAAAGCATTTCCGAATACATGTTCATACAGCATACTGCCTTCCTCTAAGTGAGAGGAATGTTTCCTGAATGTTTAGCCACACCTATTTGTTTCACCCTGTATTTTGCATTTGCATTATGCGACAAAACGGCAATTTAGCGTACCTCATTTCGATAATAACTATCCCGTCACCAGTTTCAAACATGTAAGATCAAATCTGGTTCTAACTCTTACTTTGAACTGTTAAATTTTCTCATATGGTAACTACTCTAAAGTGAGAATTTGAAAGCACGGTCGTCAACAAAATACAATACTTAGCACTGAAAGTACTTTCATCACGAACACCAACGCACAGCCAAAACAGAACTCCTGTATGGAGAGTGCTGCTATTTATACAAACGTCGAACATTCCAGAATATGCAAACATTTCAAACAAGATTCCAAAAACCTTCTAGAAATGACATAAGTGCTGGTGGTCGGGTTTGAAGCGACTACCCGCAGCATGACATCCAGCGACGCCACTGGTTACGCCACACTGCATGCAACACAGTTCGTGGCAATGTCAACAAAGCCACAGGTTGAAAGATACATGGTGGATGTCATTGAGCAATTAAATTTTGATAAACCATCTACTGAAACCTATTTCCACTGTCGTCGAATGCCAGAACTGTCGAAGAGCAAGATGATAGTGTCACATGTGTTTTTGCTCATTCCCATAGCGTTGCTCCAGCGTTGAATTTTCTCTCAGCAACTGGATAGAGAGCACGTGATGGTGAGCATTACGACAACGGCAGATTTCAACTTCTATAGAGAAACTTGAGAAAAGTATTTAGTGACAACCATCGCATACGTTCAGCTTGTATTTTGTACATTTTACATTCCAAAGATAGAAATTTAGAAGCAGATTTGAAAAATGTTTTAAGCTGTAGACAGAATGGTCGCTGTGGAAATGATTGATTTTTTAATATGAGTTATGCTAGGCTATGGTCTTGGTAGATCACCGCTAACTTGCCAGATTAAAGTCCAAAAGTCGTGTATTCCATTCCCAGGCAATGCTATGATCTTAATCATTTGCTCTCCACAACTTTCAGATCTGGCGGTGTTTGTTGATGTGAAAAGTGCCGCGTTGCACCGTGGTTCGTAGTCAGTGTTAAACTGCAGGTTCCACTGAAACTGCCTGTGTCAGTCAGTTCACAGATCGGTGGAAGGCAACGGCATACCATCACCAACGGGATTACGCCTATTACGACACTGCAGTGTGAAACGAAACCTTCAGCTTGATTTGTACACTGACGTGATGCTTTGTGGCCTCATGATCGTAAATCGAAACTGACAGCGCAATAACGAGTTACTAGATCTCGTTGTGTGTTCCACTGAATATTCACCGTCCAGCATAAAGAATTGTTTTGCAGTATTCAAAAATACAGCCGAGACAAGGAACAAAGATCTGTGCAAAACAACGATGTCTGCTCTCCTTTAGCAGTTTCTGATACCAACATGCTCAGAGCACTGCGACCTTGCCGAAACATCTCCAACTCGCAGTACGTCGTGTTAAGAGTCGCGGAGGCTCCAAAGAATTTACCTGCTCGGAGCGCCGTAAAACACCCTCGGCTGTAGCCTCGCGCTTGGCAACGGGGGTTGGCGGCGCCGTACGGTGGGTCGGGACGCGGGAGCCACCGGGGGTTGAATCAATACCCCACCCCACACATCCCCTTCCCTCCCTTCTCCTCACCCCCTGCAGCGGCGCTGTTGGACGCAGGAACGAAGCCAGCGGCGGTCCACGGCGCCCACTTGTGCAGACTCGCCACGAAGCAAAACAACACAAACATGCACCAGATGGTTGTCCTCCGTTCCGCGGCGGCCAGCCGGTCTGGAAACTGTCAGCCGTTAAACGTAGCGTCCGTGTCGCATTTTCCGCGACTTAAGACGAGTGAATGGTATCATTTAATGCGAGAAGTAACCGAGAACACTCAGCAACATTTGATGTAAGAACATGGGGATACAGCGTTATAATGAGCAGAATTTCTCCGAGGTACTCGCTACAACTATTTATCCATGTGGAGGGCAGCCTCGAGCAATTTGGTCACGAATTAATCAGTATCATTGTGGTAAACAGTACACAAGCTCACCAAGCAAATCATAAGAGCACACTGGTCTTTTTTTTAGCGCCGTAGAACTGGTACAAGCCATCATGTGACCTCCACCAAGTGACAGTGAACTAGGGCGCATGTGCCAGTCGGTTTTTTGGAATCGGAGCTGTAAGATGGTCACGTAACGGAATGACGGAAAGGAACTATCGTGTTTGGACGAGCCCATGACTGCACCATGAATGAAGTTCCCGAATTGGTTGTGCGACGCCTAGTAAACGAAATCTTTTCTTCGCTGTTGTCTCTCAGGCAGCTAGTTAGATTGATTCGCTCGGCGCCAGATCCATTTTGATACTCCCCAGATAGAACTACGTACTCTATACCACTGCAAAATGGAGCTCAGCAAGTCGAGTGCAACGCGTGTAAATTTATCTACATGGTTCCTATCACCTTGGGCAAGAGCATTTTCGAACAGATTTTACAATTTCTCTCATCTGTCCTCCGATCACCTCGAATGTTTAGGTACCTTGTATTGTCATTTAGTTGTAGTAAGATTCTGTTTCATTGGATATTTCTATCTTCCAGTAATAGTTACAAAAGTGAAACATGAATGTTTGTTCGTCCCTGGATTGGGTTTCAGGTGGTTACGGCTGTAGTATGATGATACTCTAGGGAGTGTTGAAGGATCGTAACTTTCCATAACACATACAAATGACCGAGGAAGGTACGTCTGAGACTGTTAACGGATTGTGCTGTCATACGTGGAAGTTTGAAACGTAGCGAAGTGCACTAATTCTTAAAGAAGATAGACCTTTCGTGCAGGAATTGAGTTCACCCTCAATATAAACAAATACAACGTACTGCGCATAAATAAACGGAAGGACGCGCTGTTGTTTAATTACACTGTTGTCGAGGAATTAATGGATGCAGTTACGGCCATGAAATGCCTAAGAGTATGCGTACGGATGGTTTAAAGACAACCAAACAAAAATCAGTCGCACGAAAGGCAGATACCATTGAGAAAAATCTTCAAAAAGAGCAAATCAGCCAAGGAGAAAGTAGCTTACAAAACCCCCCTCCGGCGGTCACTTCAGTGGTGCTCCTGACTCTGCGGCCCTTGAAGGGTACGAGTGAAGCAGGAAACAGAGCATCGAAAGGCAGCCAGCGAATTTAGTCACTGGGACTATCAGTAAGCGTCGAGGCCTAACGGAAATGTTCGCCCAGTTCCAGTGGCAGATGGTTCAAATGGCTCTAATCACTATGGGACTTAACATCTGAGGTCATCACTCCCCTAGACTTAGAACTACTTAAACCTAACCTAAGGACATCACAAACATCCATGCCCGAGGCAGGATTCGAACCTGCGACCGTAGCTGTCGCGCGGTTCCAGACTGTAGCGTCTAGAACCGCTCGGCCACCCCGGCCGGCTGGCAGATGGTGCAAGAGGCGTTGTGCACCACGAAGCAGTTTTATCAGTTTCTCGAGACAGTTGGTTGCTCGAAGAGTCAACGTATTTATTGTTCTGAGCTACATATACGTCGTACTAACACGAAGGCTTATCAACCAACCAATCATTCTGTGCAACATTCGTTACTGGACCAGGAATGGTGGTTGTTCATGTACCGTCCGCCAATTTTGGTTCTAAGGTTTCGAATCTTCACGTGCATTTTTTTTGTCATCGGTCTACTGACTGGTTTGATGCGGCCCGCCACGAATTCCTTTCCTGTGCTAACCTCTTCATCTCAGAGTAGCACTTGCAACCTACGTCCTCAATTATTTGCTTGACGTATTCCAATCTCTGTCTTCCTCTACAGTTTTTGCCCTCTACAGCTCCCTCTAGTACCATGGAAGTCATTCCCTCATGTCTTAGCAGATGTCCTATCATCCTGTCCCTTCTCCTTATCAGTGTTTTCCACATATTCCTTTCCTTTCCTCTCTGATTCTGCGTAGAACCACCTCATTCCTTACCTTATCAGTCCACCTAATTTTCAACATTCGTCTATAGCACCACATCTCAAATGCTTCGATTCTCTTCTGTTCCGGTTTTCCCACAGTCCATGTTTCACTACCGTAGAATGCTGTACTCCAGACGTACATCCTCAGAAATTTCTTCCTCAAATTAAGGCCAGTATTTGATATTAGTAGACTTCTCTTGGCCAGAAATGCCTTTTTTGCCATAGCGAGTCTGCTTTTCATGTCGTCCTTGCTCCGTCCGTCATTGGTTATTTTACTGCCTAGGTAGCAGAATTCCTTAACTTCATTGACTTCGTGACCATCAATCCTGATGTTAAGTTTCTCGCTGTTCTCCTTTCTACTACTTCTCATTACCTTCGTCTTTCTCCGATTGCATTAATACCAACATTATGCAAACACCTAAAATACCTTGTTTGAAGATGGTCTGATTGGTCATTAGTGTCAACATTATACGGCAGCGAAGCAAGCCGAGGCAGACCATTTTCTCTGATTCATCCGTCGGCTCGTTTATCCTTGAAGTGTCACGACGAATCTTCCATTGAACAGCATTTCTCTCATTATGATGACGGTCAGTCGGGTGTCACAGTTACGACCTTAATGGATCAAACCATAATCACAACAGCCCACCGTGAGATTGAATGCCGCCTGGTTGCTCTGCGGGCACGTGACGACATTGGGATGGTATACAGGGCGAGACAAAAAGGCTTTACAACTTTTGAATGATGCAGAAATTTGAAATCACTTACAAGATCGGCAGATGTCATTTTTTTAGCAAACAACCCCAAGTTTCACACAAGTGTCATTTTGCTTCGATGCGACTACTATTTATAATGCGTCAAACATCCCACCGGCAATCAATTACTCCCCACACTTACTGCAGCAAATCGGACTTCTGCAATGTCACCGTAGATTCAATTTTTCAGGTCGATCAAATTGTTTGGTAGTGGAGGAATATACACAGTCTTTAATGACAACCCAGAGAAAGAAATCCAGTGTTGAGAAGCGACGAGGTGGCCATGCGATTGGCTCGAAGACAGCCAACCCACCGAAATAGGAAGGTACCATAGAAGAGTCAGCCCCCCGGTAGCTGAGTGGTCAGCGCGACAGACTGTCAATCTTAAGGGCCCGGGTTCGATTCCCGGCTGGGTCGTAGATTTTCTCCGCTCAGGGACTGGGTGTCGTGTTGTCCTAATCATTATTATTTCATCCCCATCGACGCGCAAGTAGCTGAAGTGGCGTCAAATCGAAAGACTTGCACCAGGCGAGGGGTGTACCCGACGGGAGGCCCTCGTCACACGCCTTAAAGAAAAACATAGAAGAAAACTGAAACTTGTCAGGAAGTAAGGGGTGCACCGTATTTGCCGATAGTAAACTATCCCACCTCGGTCATCTTCATCGATCTGTGGGACAAAAATGTTTTTCCAAGCATATCCATATACGCAAAGCAGTGACAGTTTTCTCAGTGAGGAAGAAAGAGTCGTACACTTTCTTTTTGCTAAGGGCACAAAACACACTAACTTCGAGGCTGTCACATGGTTCCAGGGTTGCATGGTGGATTTTCGCGACCCCCATATTATGAGTTTGCGGGTGTTCACCCTACCACTGATTTTAAAAGTTACATCATCACTGAAGATGGTGTTCAGGAATGTTCGTCGTCCTCTATGCAATGCAATGTTTCTGCATAGAATTCCCCACGAGCAACACTATCTACATCACCAATGTGCTGTGCCATTGTGGATTTGTATTGTTTCAGGTGTAAACGTCTACGCAGTAATCGCCAAAAGGTTTTTGTGGAATGCCAGTCCCGCGTGACGCACATCGGATGATTTTTGAGGACTGCGGGCAGAGCTCTCCCTAACATGTTCAACATAATCAGCAACCCACGGACAACATAGTGATTTATCATTTCGCAGTGAACAACCTGTCTCAGCAAAGTTCTTGTGCCAAGAGTAAATTGTAGGCCCGTTTGTGGAGGTTCTGTAGCGTGTTCGGCGCGAAATTTAGGCCGAATAGTTGCCGCAGAGTTCGTCCCGTGAAACCAAAACACAAAACGAGCACACGCCGCTCTGGTGACAGTAGTTACGTTAATTTTGCACTTCACTAGTGGCATAATGGGTTACTGATGCACTACGTGAATCAAACCTCAGGTTGTTTGCTACAAAATGACACACAACGATAGTAGGCAACGAAAACCCCGTAACTACGCCTGTGAAAAGCTCGTAATTCCAGTGACCATTAACTCCATAACCAGAGAGATTTGAAAGTGCGTTGTTTCTCGTAATCTAATAACTAGACTTCTGCCATACGGTCATACACGCAGCAACTTTCTGCATCATTTTATTTTTTAACAAACCGATGTTGCTTCACTTGAAAAATCTAAGAAAATGGAGTTAAGAGGTTTTCATTGCCTACGATCGATATACCGATTTTGCAAGTTATCTCAAATTTCTACATCATTCAAAAGTTTTAAAGTCGTTTCTGTATTAGGGGAGCAGAGGCAAATGGGGTATCTTTCTAGCCGGAAAGCCGGCTGCGGTAAACGAGAGGTTCTAGGTGCTTCAGTCCTGAACTGCGCGACCGCTGCGGTCGCGGGTTCGAATCCTGCCTCGAGCATGGATGTGTGTGATGTCCTTAGGTTAGTTAGGTTTAAGTAGTTCTAAGTTTTAGGGGACTGATGACCTCAGATGTCCCATAGTGCTCAGAGCCATTTGAACCATTTTTATAGCCGGAAATGTGAGTATTCACTGGCATAAGCGACTTTGACAAAGGGCAGATTATATCTGGGAACGAGTATGTCGGAAACGTCTAAGGTGGTCGGCTGTTCACGTGCTGCTGTCGTCGTCACCTTCGGAGAGTGACGGAAGAACGTTGAACTCGCGACGAGTAGTAGACAAAGCGTTGGACATTCACGTCTCGTCACAGGACGTGGAAGTTAGTGTCGCCCGCTGTGTAAAGCAGAACAGACGGCGATTTGCGGTAATGTACAATGCCAGGTGCAAGCAAGTGTGTTTTGAAGCATGTCGTTAAACGCAGATTCTTGAATATAGAGCTCTGAGGGAGGTAGAACCCCTACGTGTTCGTTCCTATGTTGACTCAAAATCAGCTACGACTGCAGTGGGCATGGGGTCCTAGAAACCGACCGAGGATCAATGTAAATGTTTGGAGGGGTCGGGCAGAAAGTTTCTTGTTACACCAAGTAAATGGTCGCGTCCAAATACGGCGTCGTACACTGGAACGGCTGCTCGAAACATGCACCGCCGTACTGACGCAGGTTGTTAGGGACAGTATTATGCCAGGGGGACAGTATTATGCCAGGGGGACAGTATTATGCCAGGGGGACAGTATTATGCCAGGGGGACAGTATTATGCCAGGGGGACAGTATTATGCCAGGGGGACAGTATTATGCCAGGGGGACAGTATTATGCCAGGGGGACAGTATTATGCCAGGGGGACAGTATTATGCCAGGGGGACAGTATTATGCCAGGGGGACAGTATTATGCCAGGGGGACAGTATTATGCCAGGGGGACAGTATTATGCCAGGGGGACAGTATTATGCCAGGGGGACAGTATTATGCCAGGGGGACAGTATTATGCCAGGGGGACAGTATTATGCCAGGGGGACAGTATTATGCCAGGGGGACAGTATTATGCCAGGGGGACAGTATTATGCCAGGGGGACAGTATTATGCCAGGGGGACAGTATTATGCCAGGGGGACAGTATTATGCCAGGGGGACAGTATTATGCCAGGGGGACAGTATTATGCCAGGGGGACAGTATTATGCCAGGGGGACAGTATTATGCCAGGGGGACAGTATTATGCCAGGGGGACAGTATTATGCCAGGGGGACAGTATTATGCCAGGGGGACAGTATTATGCCAGGGGGACAGTATTATGCCAGGGGGACAGTATTATGCCAGGGGGACAGTATTATGCCAGGGGGACAGTATTATGCCAGGGGGACAGTATTATGCCAGGGGGACAGTATTATGCCAGGGGGACAGTATTATGCCAGGGGGACAGTATTATGCCAGGGGGACAGTATTATGCCAGGGGGACAGTATTATGCCAGGGGGACAGTATTATGCCAGGGGGACAGTATTATGCCAGGGGGACAGTATTATGCCAGGGGGACAGTATTATGCCAGGGGGACAGTATTATGCCAGGGGGACAGTATTATGCCAGGGGGACAGTATTATGCCAGGGGGACAGTATTATGCCAGGGGGACAGTATTATGCCAGGGGGACAGTATTATGCCAGGGGGACAGTATTATGCCAGGGGGACAGTATTATGCCAGGGGGACAGTATTATGCCAGGGGGACAGTATTATGCCAGGGGGACAGTATTATGCCAGGGGGACAGTATTATGCCAGGGGGACAGTATTATGCCAGGGGGACAGTATTATGCCAGGGGGACAGTATTATGCCAGGGGGACATTGACTAGGGCTTGCTTGGGACCTATGATAGTAGTCAGTTGCCATCAGAGCTGCGGACAACGTGAACATTATTACGTACCGAGTGCATCCCTTCATGTTTGATGCCTTCCCCGGCGTCAATGGCATCTCCACACAGGCAAAGCGTTAGTGTAAGAAGGCCAGAACGGTGCTACAGTGGGTTATGGAGCGTGATAGTGAACTAGGGATAACTTTTTGTCCGCCAAATTCGCTATCGTACCCACAAACCACCATCTCGTAATCTCTGGAAATTGCGTAATACGTGCTTAGGCATCTGATGGCACATACATCCGGGAAGGATTTGTCTAATCTGTGGCATGCAGTATCGCTGCAGCGTTGGGTTCCAAAAGCGGAGCAGCACGCTCGTAAGTAACTGGTTGTCACTACAGTTTTGGCTCATCTGTGTAGGTGTCGGATATGAGCTGCTCTATTGGTGTGCTGAGTTCTAATTCGACTAGTTCCATATATTTCTGTCGCCTGAGAGGTAGTGCTATCACTACATGCGGGCCGCGTAGGCTTGTAGCAGCGGAGGACTGTGTTGTTCTGTTATCTTTAGAACACAGTTCTGTGCCAGCGAAGATAACGTGGAACAACAGTGAGACTGGCATTTGGTGAGACCAGCGGACTAGGCAGTTGTATATTTGGGTCTTTGTTCGAAGTAAATCCTTTACAACGCTGTAAATTATTCTGGACACGGTAGTCCTGCTATATAATTTACATGATTTGAGAAAAGTTCCGAATTACAATTTGTCTTGCAGAACTGAGCAGCATTTTCCAATATTGCTTGTCTTCATCAGGTGGCTCGTTTCAGTAACAAGTACGGACATGGCAGGTATGCTTGTAAAAATGTGTGGCACAAGACGACGTTTTTGTTACCCAGATTGCACACTTTCTGTTAATCGACCTCGTATGTAACAAACGGGTGTGAACCCCTTTTAGACATCATTCAATAAGTAACGAAGTTCTCGGAATGCTATAGAATAACTCAAGCAAATCACATCAATAGTGCTTATTACAAATAAGAAGATTGACAATACTTAACTTTGAATTTACTACGGTGTCGCAAGCGATGGGCGACATGCAATCATGTCGTGGTGCGGTCCTTGTCAGAGGGCTATTGGCTGTCGATGTCTTGTGTTCATCTTCGTGCCAGCGCTTGTGGTTACGCCGGAACAAGTTTAGTAATAAAATAATTTTCGTAATAGCTACAAATTTTTTCCTACAGGTAACACTGGGATTCTATCGGTAGCCTAGAAGTACAGATCCATCGTAAGCATCTACACAGCTATTAAGAGCAAAGATTGCCTTCTCTGTTTCGAGGAAGCTCAACAAATTTTGTGCATTATTTTCCCTTGGCAGCAGGTAGCATCGGAATTCTAAATCGTCCCTAGAGGTAGAAGGAAAGGCACCCATCATGAAATTCTATTCACCATTGTTCAAACAAAAAAGCTTCGTTTTTTGCACATTTCTCACACGTGCTCTTCCCACTACCGGCACACTTCCGTGACTCTACGGATGCATAACGCTACTTAACAATTTCTGAACATTTTGACTGGAAGAAAAGATTAGTTTGTCCCGCCGACGTCGAGGTCATTAGAGACGGTATGTGTTCAGCAGATAAAAGGAAATTGTCAGTAGCGCTCCAGGGAAGCGTGATAGGATCGCTGTTACTTTTTATATACATAAATATTCCGGCGGGCTGCGTTAGCTTCAGTCTGCGGCTGCAGCAGTCTACGGGGTGCCGCCGTTAAGTACGAATGGGATAACATACGCCCTAAACAAAATTTATAGGTGGTGTGATGAATGGCTGCTAGCTCTTAATGTAGAAAAACGTAATCTAATGCAGATAGGTGGGAGAAAACAAATCCTGTAATGTTAGAACAGCTGGCCGCTGTGGTCGAGCGGTTCTAGGCGCTTCAGTGCGGAATCTAGCTGCTGCTATGGTCGCAGGTTCGAATCCTGCCTCGGGCATGGATCTTTGTGATGTCCTTACGTTAATTAGGTTTAAGTAGTTCTAAGACAAGGGGACTGATGACTTCAGATGTTACGTACCATAGCGCTTAGAGCCATTTGAATGTTAGAATACAGCATTAGTAGTGTTCTGCCTGACAGTCACGTCGATTAAATATCAAGATCGGTCTAGCATGCAAGGATTGTAGTAGGAAAGGTGAGTGGTCCAACTGATCTGAACACAAAATCCCTACCCCCACCGTACTGTGCGTGGCGGGACGGAGGGTACCCTGTGCCACTATCATTCATTTCCTTTCTCTCTTCCACTCTAACAGAGTGAGGGGAAAGCGACTATTTATATGCCTCCCTGTGAGCCCTAATTTCTCGTACCTCATCGTCATGGTGCTTACGCGAAATGTATAGTGTTTGAAACACAATATTTCTGCATTCACCTTCAAATGCCGGTTCTCTAAATTTTCTCAGTAATTTTCCTCGAAAAGAATTTCGCCTTGTGTCCAGGTATTCCCATTTGAGATACCGAACCATCTCCGTAACATTCGCGTGCTGTTTGAACCTACTGTAGGGCGGCGGGTGGAAATTATTTGGTTTTTATATAATGTAGAATGAAAAGTAGAAAAGATGCATTTCCCGGCCGATGAACCATATGTGGGGCGGCGGGTGGAATTAATTGTTATAAAAATGTTCCTATTATTTATGCAGTCTTTTGCCGTTCTCAACACTGGCCCTCTAACTACAATATTGGCAACCAGAAAGTGATTAGCAAAACGTGAAGCCTGTAATTAGAATTCCTAGTGCCCACTTCATCTGAGAAATACACCTATAGCTACAGCTTATAGCTCTGAGGAATTAGGAGAGTGTCTGGGATTCATAATCAAAAACGATTCTCTAAAAATGTTCACTATATTCTGAAAGTCACAGACCAAAAAGAATCCACACAATCCTACTACCAGAGCAGTTCAGAGTCTAATGCGCTGATGCCACTACAACTGTTCAAATTGTTTAAGTGAATGCTCGCCATAATTTGATGATAATGTTCATCAAACGCCACGGTAAATAATGGTACAATGTCTCTCCCACGACGGCACGTGAAAATACGACATACGCAAACTAAAGGTAGATCATTAGTCATCCCCGAATTAACACTCCACTCGAAAACGATTTCATGGTTATGCGTATCCCGAGTAACTTATTACGGCATCCGAGGCTGTTTATAGCAGTGATACCGACGCGACGCGACTCCCGGCACAGGTGGTGTGCTATTCAGAGTCTGGAGAGAACTGTGGCCTTCCTTCTCTCCCTCAGCGTTCTTATATATAAAGCCGCGGTGCGGACGGCTAAGGGAACGCCTGATCAAAATTGCTCACCCGACTAGCCGCTGGGCTAGTAATGCACCACTTTGTTACTGAATAAATCATCGCTTCCTTTGCTGATGTCCAATGAAGCTCTCAATTTAAATGTGCCTTCAGCACACAGGTAAGTAATCATAATAAAAGTCTGACGTGGCTAAGTCAAATATTTTGTGCGACAGAATTAAATTACACTACACACAGTAGACGAGCTCTGAACTTGCTCTTTGGAGATACGCTGTAGCTATAGTTTCATAGTTGTTCTGTTGAAACTTCTCACATCTTTATGATTATAGCGGATCTCCCTCCTACTTAAATTTAAACATCCTAGCCATATTTATTAGCCTTGCTTCCTTAATTTCTAAGACAAAAACCAGAAAATCATTAATTTCAACTAAAATTTTAATTTGTGACATCCAGAACACTGTTTCTACTAAATTATTATGCAAAAGAAATCTGAATATAAATTTTTAAGTTTCTAGCTCTTTTCTGTTGCGCCAATGAGTTTTACAGAAAAACGTCCAAATTTCGAAAATGGTTAAAGTTATTGAACTGATATTCAACACACATTGATTTAGTATTACTCCTGACATGCTAGAAACGTTTCAGGTTATTTACTTGATTTTTAAAGTATTGCGCAACATTTATGACGTCAGAGCTAATTACAGCGGACTAGGCTGGCACACAATGGAAAGACTGATGTGAATTTATACGGCGTGAGTAGGCTGCTTCCCTACACTACAGGTAACAAACCTAGCAACCAACGACACGTGTGTTTCGATGTCTTCTTTCATCCGACCTGGAACGGGTTCCAAACACTGGAGCAGTACTGGAGAATAGGTCGCACAAGCGTCCTACATGCGGTCTCCTTTATAGATAAGACACACTTCCCCAAAATTTTCCCAATGAACGCACGGACTTCGGTTTATTGAAAAGAAAACTAGTACGACCCGTCCTCGCGTACTGCGAATGCTGGGATCAACGCTAGGTCAGATTAAAGGAAGACATCGAAGCAGTTCAGCGGCAGGGTAATAGATATGTCACCGGTACGTTCGATGAACACACAAGCATTACGGAGATGGTTCGGGAAATCGAAGGGAATGTCTGGTGGGAAGGCGACAGTCTTTTCGAGGAATGCTATTGATAAAATTCACAAAACTGGCATCTGAAATCTACTGCAGAGCGAGCCTGCTGCCGCCAGCATACATTTCTCGTAAGGACCACGAACATAGAATTTAGAGCTCGTACGGAGGCGTAGATAGCTTTTTCCCTCGCTCTATTTGCAAATGGAACAAGGGAATGGACTGGTAGTGGTACAACATACCCACCGCCATGCGCCGTACGGTGGCTTGGGTTGTATGTACATATAGATGACTCTCAATGACGGTCCTAGATGCAGTTTACCCCGAGGACAACGCGACGCAGCAAAATGTACATGAAGTATCCCCCAAACCACAGGAGCTGACAGGTCATGCATTGTCTTGCTGAAAGTACGCTCGCCTTTGGGTTACTGAAGCTGAACGAATTAATCCTCACGTTAGGACAGTAGGTTTATGCATAGTTTGCAGATAAGACGTGTTAGGGGCCCCACTTCATGCTACGTGAACTTCCCTCGCATACAAACACGTTGAAGCTGTAGACATCTGTCTCGGGTTCTGCGTCCGACGTATAACCGTTTCCCAGGCGTTTCGCCAGCACGATTGGCTGGCATTATCAAAGTTTCACTTCCACTGCTAGTGGCAAACTAGTGGATCTCGCGACATGGCGCGCTCGCGTCTGAATGCTTTCACCTCATCATTGTACTCATGGTTCTCCCCTCGCTACCTGAAACAGTTCTTTGCTGCAGCGCGGGAATCCAGGATCCGATTACCTCGAGGCTTTCGTCTTTCTAGTTGAAGCTGTTACCACGATCAAGAAATTCTATGACTTACCTCAACAAGACGGAGCAGTAGCGCTCCTCCACAGCGAGAAACAATGGATTTTATTGAAACTTCCTGGCAGATTAAAACTGGGTGCCGGACCGAAACTCGGAACCTTTGCCTTTCGCGGGCAAGTGCTCTGCCAACTGAGCTACCAAAGCACGACTCACGCCCCGTCCTCACAGCTTTAATTCCGCCAGTACCTCGTCTCCTACCTTCCAAACTTCACAGACGCTCTCCTGGAAGGTAGGAGAAGAGGTACTGGAGGAATTAAAGCTGTGAGGACGGGGCGTGAGTCGTACTTGGGTAGCTAAGTTGGTAGAGCACTTTCCCGCGAAAGGCAAAGGTTTAGAGTTCGAGTCTCGGTCCGCCACACAGTTTCAATCTGCCAGGAAGTTTCATATTAGCGCACACTCCGCTGTAGAGTGAAAATTTCATTCTAGAATGGATTTTATTGTGTGGCCTCTTCTCTTTCAGCGCATGCTCCACGACTGACAATTTCCAGACCTGTCCCAACTTCCGGTACCCTCTGTGTTCAGTGGTCCTGTCACTGACAGAACACTCATTCGGAGGTACATCTACACAAACTTCCAGCTGCGATCTCGACTCCAGTCCGCCATTAGCTGTGGAGAGAAACCATTGAGCATGCCAGCCACTCGTGCTGTCAAAAGCTGAGAAACAGTCAAACGAACGTTGGTAGAAAACCTCGATACAGAAACCATCAGACAATAAGTCCTTCACACAGTAATATCTCCAATGTCTGAGCAATGCTCTGAGAGGAAATTGCTATTATCATCGGCGCTAGGTGGCTTTGCCAAGATTGAAGCATCTAATGGCTGTGATCCCATTGCCAATAGCAATGATCTTCGATTAGCAAAGTGAAACCGAGCGAGGTGGCGCAGTGGTTAGCACAATAAACTCGCTTTCGGGAGGACGACGGTTCCAACTCGCGTCTGGCCATCCTGATTTATTTAGGTTTTTCCGTGGTTTCCCTAAATCGCTTCAGGCAAATGCCGGGATGGTCCTTTTGAAAAGGGCACGGCCGACTTCCTTCCCATCCTAATCCGATGACCTCGCTGTCCGGTCCCCTTCTCTACCCTCCCCCCCCCCCCCCAAAAAAAGACAAACATTGTCAACCTGCGGTGTGTGTGGAGAGGGGGGGGGGCGGGGGGGGGGCGGGGGGGGCGGGGGGGGGCGGGGGGGGGGGGGGAGAGCGCGTCACCTAACATTATCACTGGAAACACCTCTCAAACCGCAACAAACACTGAATAACAAATTCCGCAGACCGAAAGTGAGGAGAGGGCCTGGCGTAATTAGTTGGTATAAACCATCAGAAGTGCACGGAAGTACGATTTTCAACACGTACTTAAGTTTTTAAAATGGAAACGTGTTATTTTTAGCACAACTGAAAACAGAAAAAACTTAATCAATGCCGTTTATTACACTGTAAAATGTTAATTACATCCTGAGTAATTTGTAATGTAGAGTTGACGCTTGAGTAACTCCTCAGCAGTTCAAATGTCTGTATCGGAGAGAACCGAATTAATTAGGCCTGCCGGCGGGGATGGCCGAGCTGTTTTAGGCGCTACAGTCTGGAACCGCGCGACCGCTACGGTAGGCGGAAGTGGCAGGCTTCTATGCGCGAAGATGTTTAGTTCAGCGAATACATAGCGCCTCATTTGCTACCTTGTGTCCGCTGTCAAATGGTCAACTTGGACATTTTCATCTAGGCGTTATTTTCCACTGCCGTGGCGACAGCTCTCCGTGAATATGTGTACTCAAGATACGGTAGCACTTGACAATCCCGGTGTAACTTAGTTTTCCCGGTCGTCATATCTCTGGCTTATCCAGACCGTTGACCGTTCTTTTACGGTACAGTATTCGATACTGCAGAAACAATAACGGCAACAATCGAGAACTGTTAAATTAAAATTCAACCTGCACATTGATCTTGCCACGATGTCAGTTAGGAAGTTTGAGAGAATTTAGGAGGTGGTGCCAATAGCAAGATGATGAACTACGTAGGATTCTTCAAGAATAATTAACAATTGTTGAAAACACTGCTGATTAAATTGGTTTTGGGATTTCGACGGTGGCAGGTTAGAACAATGAATGGCTGCTTATTTGAGTCAACTCACGCGGTGGATATGGAAACGCGTTTATGACGTACATGACTGGCTGAGAAATGACGACGACGCTGGCTACTAAGTTTTTGGATGGAGAAATTTTCTGCGTTTATTCGTACACAGAAAATAAAGATGTGGTGTGAGCTGACAAAGTAATCGCTCAGTGCAGAAAAGACACGTGCGGGAGCTACGAGACGAAGCTAGACAAATAATGGTTTATTTGGAACGCAAACAACTTCGGTTGCACTAACGCCAGTGGAACGCCTGCGTTACGGTGATGTTCATAAGACATAAGAATCTGCATCAAATGTAGTTTATAGATAATTTCAATGTGAAAAGCTCAGATTTTCTCAGTGTGTTTAAAACTTCTGAAAAATAACGTATAATTTGTATGTTTAGAGGTGACAAATGTAGTGTGTATGCTTATGGCATTGAACCACTGTCGTAAACACAAATATGTAAAGCAAAAAAAAGAAAGAAAATGATAAAAGAGAAAATGTCATGGAGTGAGACAGGGATGTTCCCTTCCAAACACACATTTATATCGACAATATCTTTAATTCATGGACAATTGTGTGATTTCGAATTTTTAAACATACTAATCTTCTTGGTTTAATTATGGCAGATGATAAAGTAATGATAAAAGAAAATGAAGACAAAGTGCACATAGCGACACACTGACTAAACCATTTATTTATAGAATACCATTTAAAAAGTTCATAAATACCTAATTAGGTCGAAAATTGTAACTAACAATAAATCAACTGAGCAAGGGTCGCATCCTGAATATTTGGTCTCCTACATGGGTAGGGGTGGTGGGGGTAGTTGGGGTGAGCGGATGGTATTTCATAAAACTAGTGAGATACCATTACTGTTGTATGGAAGCGACCGTAGGATACCTAAAAGATGACAGCAAAAATCAAGTAGCAGAGATGAGGTTCTCGGGGAGACTAAAGAAGAGATTTAATAAGAAAAGAATGAAGATGTGCGGAAACTTTAATGTACATGCTGTTAATGAGGAAATAAGTGAATAGCAAGAAAGCTGGAAATAAATAGAATGAAAGATGAACGGTATCCAAGAAAATCTTAAACTAAAACCCGAAAGGAAGAAGACAGGTCGGCCACGGAAACTAAAGAACACAAACTTCATGAAGAAAGGACGACGACTAGTAATTTCCGAAGGTCAGTTCAAAACTACGAAAGATTTCTTCAAACACTTTGTGGTTTCAGAATAATCATGAATTTACCATGACCTATCTCAGTAAAAAATAAAACGATGAAGTATTTCTCAGAGGTGTAGCTATACTGAAAAATCAAAATTCCCTTTGTCAGTAACAAAAGTTTGACACTAATAAGGTTTCGCCAAGGTAAGACTGTTTTGGAAAGGGTAAACCAGTGGCTGGTCTCTTATTAAACAAAGTTATTGTCCCATTTTCGTGGGGGCTTGAAACCGAAAACTGGCTTGCAGAGGCGTGATGCACTAAGACAATGCGTCTGCGTGGAAAGTTGGCAATTTTGATACGAAAAATGGCACGACCTGACTTCTAAATAGTTCCCAATCCACCTAATGTACCGCTGGATCTGTTTACGAACCCCAGTACGTGGTTTGGCTTAGGTTGTCTGTGCTGTGAATGTGTGTCGTACACAACTGGAAGAAAATTTCTTTGTCGCGGTACAGAAAACGCTGGTATTAGGCTACGCAAAAATGCGCTGAACCCAATGGAGGTTGTTAAGACATATTCTGCACTTAACAAAAGAGTTACTGGTTTTTTTCTGAAAAAACTTAGAAACTAATGCTAGTTTTCGTTATGTGCAATACTAACTACTGTGTTAATATACACTCCTGGAAATGGAAAAAAGAACACATTGACACCTGTGTGTCAGACCCACCATACTTGCTCCGGACACTGCGAGAGGGCTGTACAAGCAATGATCACACGCACGGCACAGCGGACACACCAGGAACCGCGGTGTTGACCGTCGAATGGCGCTAGCTGCGCAGCATTTGTGCACCGCCGCCGTCAGTGTCAGCCAGTTTGCCGTGGCATACGGAGATCCATCGCAGTCTTTAACACTGGTAGCATGCCGCGACAGCGTGGACGTGAACCGTATGTGCAGTTGACAGACTTTGAGCGAGGGCGTATAGTGGGCATGCGGGAGGCCGGGTGGACGTACCGCCGAATTGCTCAACACGTGGGGCGTGAGGTCTCCACAGTACATCGATGTTGTCGCCAGTGGTCGGCGGAAGGTGCACGTGCCCGTCGACCTGGGACCGGACCGCAGCGACGCACAGATGCACGCCAAGACCGTAGGAGCCTACGCAGTGCCGTAGGGGACCGCACCGCCACTTCCCAGCAAATTAGGGACGCTGTTGCTCCTGGGGTATCGGCGAGGACCATTAGCAACCGTCTCCATGAAGCTGGGCTACGGTCCCGCACACCTTTAGGCCGTCTTCCGCTCACGCCCCAACATCGTGCAGCCCGCCTCCAGTGGTGTCGCGACAGGCGTGAATGGAGGGACGAATGGAGACGTGTCGTCTTCAGCGATGAGAGTCGCTTCCGCCTTGGTGCCAATGATGGTCGTATGCGTGTTTGGCGCCGTGCAGGTGAGCGCCACAATCAGGACTGCATACGACCGAGGCACACAGGGCCAACACCCGGCATCATGGTGTGGGGAGCGATCTCCTACACTGGCCGTACACCACTGGTGATCGTCGAGGGGACACTGAATAGTGCACGGTACATCCAAACCGTCATCGAACCCATCGTTCTACCATTCCTAGACCGGCAAGGGAACTTGCTGTTACAACAGGACAATGCACGTCCGCATGTATCCCGTGCCACCCAACGTGCTCTAGAAGGTGTAAGTCAACTACCCTGGCCAGCAAGATCTCCGGATCTGTCCCCCATTGAGCATGTTTGGGACTGGATGAAGCGTCGTCTCACGCGGTCTGCACGTCCAGCACGAACGCTGGTCCAACTGAGGCGCCAGGTGGAAATGGCATGGCAAGCCGTTCCACAGGACTACATCCAGCATCTCTACGATCGTCTCCATGGGAGAATAGCAGCCTGCATTGCTGCGAAAGGTGGATATACACTGTACTAGTGGCGACATTGTGCATGCTCTGTTGCCTGTGTTTATGTGCCTGTGGTTCTGTCAGTGTGATCATGTGATGTATCTGACCCCAGGAATGTGTCAATAAAGTTTCCCCTTCCTGGGACAATGAATTCACGGTGTTCTTATTTCAATTTCCAGGAGTGTAAATGCAGATGTCAGAGGTATTGACAATGTACACACTGACACCTGTTGTTTTTGTTACGGATGTTGGTATTCTTCTTCAGCAGGGATATATGTCCGGAGGGCTACAAAAGGACTGACGGTTTTTAGTTAAAACCTGCGTATTTTCTGTTAAATAGCGGCGCATTGTTCCCGGTGTGATGCCGCTTCCGTAACCAAAGGCTGCAGTTGTCTAAGCATCGTGCTTGCATCTTGGAAACATTTGTTAAGAGCGGTGGTCCTTGCGTCACAACTCTGCGTTAATTTCGATAATTCTTACAGAATGTCTGGTTCAGAAACTAAAGGTTCAAGATTACGAAAAACAAATTACACTATCCGAATAAATGGTCATTGAAGACTTAGTTCTCATTTTCAGGTATGTACTTAAATTAACGATTAAAATTTCCGCTCTTGATCAGGTAGAAACCATAGACATGAATGAACGTCCCATTTCACGATGACTAACTGCTAATGCGGAGTTAGGAGGCATGTAGTTTGTAGGGAAATGGTACTCGCAAGGGAACCTCCCCATCGCACCCCCCTCACATTTAGTTATAAGTTGGCACAGTGGATAGGCCTTGAAAAACTGAACACAGATCAGTCGAGAAAACAGGAAGAAGTTGCGTGGAACTACGAAAAAAATAAGCAAAATATACTGAGTAGTACATGTGGAAGATAGGCAACATCAAAGACCGTGTGATCTCAGGAGCACCGTGGTCCCGTGGTTAGCGTGAGCAGCTGCCAAAAGAGAGGTCCTTGGTTCAAGTCTTCTCTCGAGCGAAAAGTTCAATTTTTTATTTTCAGACAATTATCAATGTTCAGGCACTCACACACAATTAACTTCGCTCTCCAAAATTCCAGGCCATGTTCAGATTTGCTTGGACATATGCAGGATTTGACGGTCTACACACGGAAAAATTTGAAAACGTTAAAAACATATGTTTTGACAGAGCACAGGGAAAACTGTGCGACTGTGAAACTGTTGCATTCATTTGTTTCAGTTTATGTGACAAACTCTTATGTTTTCATCACTTTTTTGCGAGTGATTATCACATCCATAAGAAAACCTAAATCGGGCAAGGTAGAAGAATCTTTTTACCCATTCGCCAAGTGTACAAGAACATATTCTTGTCATGTGACGCACATGCCTTCACCAGTGTCGTATAGAATATATCAGACGTGTTTTCCTGTGGAGGAATCGGTTCACCTATGACCTTGCGATCAAATGTTTTCGGTTCCCATTGGAGAGGCACGTCCCTTCGTCTACTAAACGCAAGGTTTTGCGGTGCAGTCGCAAAACACAGACACTAAACTTAATACAGTGAACAGACGTCAATGAACGAACGGACAGAAAATAAAGAAAAACCTTTCACTCGAGGGAAGACTTGAACCAAGGACCTCCCGTTCCGCACCTGCTCACGCTAACCACGGGACCACGGCGCTCCTTAGCTCACACTATCCTTGATGTTGCCTATGTTCGCATGGACTACTCAGTTTGTATATTTTGCTTATTTTTTTCATAGTTCCACAACTTCTTCCTGTTTTCTCGATTGATCTGTGTTCAGTTCTTCAAGGACTATCCACTGTGCCAACTTATAACGAAATCTGAGGGGGGTGCGATGGGGAAGTTCCCTTATCAGTGACTGCAGAGTGTCATTTACCAATGCTTGAAAATTCCACGGTACCCGAGCTCTCAATCGCAACTGATTGCGGTAACAGAAAGGCGGAACAACTACTCCCACAATATTTTTGAAGGGCACCCTTTGTGTAGACGAGTGTGTACGTAAACATACCATTTACACTGGACGAACGTAAACGGGACCATTCGCAGGGAAATCTGTCATAACCAATAAGGTTTTGGGGGCCTGTTTTTGACAGGTTCGGCAGTAGATTGGAAGAGTCCATAGCAACTAACTGAAGCTACGTAGACGATGTTGGCAAGCCCTTTGGTCGTCACCGTCGTCGTCGTTGTTATCGTCCTCCGGACCTTCTGAGGACAACAGGGCTTGTTCCTACTCTTTCGTAAAGATATCCTCCTTTCCTTCTTGCAGTACTCCATTTTCAGACTGTGAGCCAGCACACTCCTACGTACACTTCGTCTTTGTGGTCTTGTTACTGGTAGGAGCCACTGGAAAAATTCACGGTCGTCATCTGTTATGTCGTCTCAGATGGATATAGACCAATATATAACTACTATAATAGTTTTTTAGTTCTAGGAAATGTTCACTGCACAATGAATGCCTGAAATTTTGGCAAAATCATTTCGATATGTAAAATGCTTGTTAGATTTCATTTTTAACAAATTTTTAAACTAATCAGATCTATTTCTGCGTCATTAGTAATATGCCGTGTATTTTGTTCACTAAATAAAAGTGGGTTTAAAACTTATGAAAAAGACTTCCAAATTACCCTTGCTGTTATCCGCAGTACATTCACTCTATTCTTTCAGGTATGGAAATCATTTTACAACTGAGAAATGATTAGTTTTAATATAGTTTCAAATGGACTGATGCTCTTGCCGTGCAGTTTTAAATTCGGCTTTGAGATGGTACCTAACTTCAACCAAAAATGCCAAATACAACTGTTTGTCATGTCGCAGGGTTCATTTTCCAATAGCAATAATGCGTCTTACTATGTAGGACACGTAAACCAAACTCCAAAGTCAACAATTCAGGGTACCCTCAGAATTCTCGTGTAATTAATGCCGTAGCTCGAAGGTTTATTCAGACATTTCAGAACAGATGGCATAACATTCTGCATTTTTAAGGTTTTTCCCACACACTAACCCTTGGTGTATAATAGAGTAATATTTTAGTACAAGATGATTTAAAAAGTTTTCGAGCAAAGTTGTAGTGCCATTGATTCTATATATCATGGACGGCTCTCCGTCAGTACACACATTGATGACTTTACTGTAAACTGCTTTTAACTTTTTGGAAGCACAGTTTTAATTTTCAGGTATTTCTGATCCTCTTGCTTTAACATGGAATATCTCCAGACTGGAACGTTCTCCGAAGAGATGAAAATTATGTTCCAGTTATAAAAATAGTAAACTGGGCAACATCGCGCACGTCCGTTGATCCAGCCGAAGCTAGAGAACAGAACGTACAGTAGTTGACAAGGTCTTCCAGTTGGTTTGACACTGCCAGACAGTTCTTCGTTTCGTCTCGCTGTTGGTTGCCTTGATATAGCAGTTTCTTAGCTTTCATTTCAGACCATTATTACCAACATGGTTTTCAAATATTTGGAGACCAAGTTTATCTTTCCCATCAGAAAAAAAGTTTATTTTGATTAACGCTAAAGGAGGAGAGAGGATATTGGTGCTTAACGTTCCGTGGTCAATGAGATCTGTAGAGATGGAGCACAACTTCGAATTAAGGAAGGATGGAGAAGGAAAGCGGCCGTGCCCTTTCGGAGGAGCCAGCCCGGCATTTGCATCAAATTATTTAGGGAAACCACGGAAAACCTACACCAGGACGGCTGGACGCGGGTTTGAGCCGTCGTCCTCCCGAATGAAGTCCAGTGCGCTCCCCGCTCGGTACTAATAGTTCATACGACGCTTATGTTATCATCGCCAACTCTTCGTAATTTACTTTAGCATATATAACATTTTTCATGGCTTCTTCCTTTTCCTAAGTCACAAATTCTTTCCACAGGTGGGACTAAAGTACAAACTCAATTTCCTCTTCGTTAGTCTTTGTTTTGTAGAGTCAGTCAAGATCATGTAGTCTGTTCTATGAGAGACTACTTAAAGAGACAATTCAAAAATCTGTTATTGATGGATGTGCTATAAACAGAAATAATGAACTCCAAACTATGAATTCGACGAAAAATTTTCCCATAATTAATTTCTGGCATTGATTAGGCAGTGAACATTTCCTAAACCTACGAACTTTTGTACACAGTTCCATAGGCATCTCTCTCTGTGAGAGGACATTCAGAAGAAATGACTTCCAACCCATGACATTTATTGAAGACAAAACAACGTAAAGATAAAAAATCAAATTAATGGTATGCAACATTCCTGATCTGTGAGCTGTGACACGTTGTTCAAATGCATAAAGTCCTTTAAAAATGTTAGTCAAGTCTCTCTCTCTCTCTCTCTCTCTCTCTCTCTCTCTCTCTCTCTCTCTCTCTCACACACACACACACACACACACACACACACACACACACACACACACCTGAACTCCTGTGACAAAAAAGGCGTGTGTGTCGCTAAACGTTGGGAAATCCCCAGTATGTATCGAACGCTGAAAGTATCAGGAGTTCGTGAATGAATGCACGTTACAGACAGAGCTGTTTTCAATGCCAGTACTTAATTGTAGCGAAGAATATCAAATTATAGTTCTTGTAATAGAACATAAGTAGACGAAAAAATGGCAACTACAGTTAGATTGCTGGGGTTGTCAGCAGTCGGATACATAGCGACAATCTAAGCGATGTGTATGGGCTAGTACCTACATCAACTGATCACAACTAGGGCAGTGAAGCTCAGCTTCAGATCGAAAATCTTTGTGTTAGTCAAGTGGGTTCCGCATTATTGCAACTGTAAACGATTACCTTCACAAGAAATTATATTTCGTTTTACGATAAGTCTTAGGGTGTTAATCAGAACTGTGATGGAAGTGTCATCAGAACTCCAGTGCGATTTCGTATACTTTCTGTAGCGAAAATGGGCTCATCATTGTTGCAGTTCTCATAAACTACTTCCTGCACAAAAATGCCACGAAGGTTTTCTGCAGAACTCTTGGGGAGGTATTCATAATTGTCATCACAATTTTATTTTCGCACATTGGCAATTTTTTTTTTACAGCTTCAAAGTTTTCCCGATCACTATGGTTTTCTTCGCGGAATTCTGCAGCGCTATTTAAATTTTGTACATAGTACGTTAGAACTTTGGCATACCTATGAAGAAATCTGAAAATAATGTTCCTTGAAAGTTGGGCGCCAGCTTCACCGGACTGTGTACTCGGGCTGGCCCACTGCCTCGACGCGCGCGCTCACCGGGCTAAAGTCGGGCTGGGCTGCCTTTCGCCGCTGCGCTACCTGCGGTACGAACGGCGCCCGGACCCGCGGCCTCTACAGAATGTGTTGAGTGTTGTGTATCAGCTGCAAGGTTCGCACTACCTAGTTTACGCAGAATCGAACAGACATCGCTGGTGTTAGTGCTGTGCGAAGAAGACAGCGATAACTTTAGTAGAGAAACGCCAAGGAGCGAAAGTCACGCAGAACTAGTGGCGACTGCCGTTCTACAGGAATTTTGTCTGTTAATTGTAGTGCAGACAGGAGTAAGTTAGCATGCACAGCAACACCAGGATTAAGAATTCGTGTGCGTTAAGTAATGTGTAAGCTTAGGGACCGATGATCCCAGCAGTTTGGTCCCATAGGATCTTACGACAAATTTTGCACTTCATCCTTTCACATTCACACGTAGGGTGTTACACGATGAGGCGAATTTGGTGAGCCGGCCGGAGTAACCGAGCGGTTGTAGGCGCTTCAGTCTGGGACCGCGCGACCGCAACGGTCTCTGGTTCAGATCCTGCCTTGAGCATGGATGTGTGTGATGTCCTTAGGTTAGTTAGGTTTAAGTAGATCTAAGTTCATAGGGGACTGATGACCTCAGACGGTGAAGTCCCATAGCGCTCAGAGCCATTTGAACGAATATGGTGAACAGTTCGCGAGTTCACACGGTGGATTTGGTGATACAACGGTCGTTTCAGCACAAGCGCGAACCAACGAACAATTTAGAACTGTGTTGCTCGTTCGCAGTGTTGTGCATTCTGGGCACAGGTCACGAATCTTTGAAATGTATAATGCAAAGAAAAAAATTCTTGAAACTGTTTTTCCGAACAGGAATACGTATGCGTTAGTACCGCCATTAAATGTTTCATAAGGCTATCAAAATAAAAAATTTTCTTATTTTCGTAATTTTCTGCTGCGAAAAGTGTCCAGTTGCTGGCAACGTCGTCGCAAAAAGCACTTCATTTGAGAAAAACATTCCGAAACGTGTCAGATTATACCACGTTGCAAGTGTCCCGAGGCGCTGAAACTTACACAGGTGGTAAAGACGAAGAAGCGCGAAAATACCCGAGGTAGCGGCACACCAACGGCAGGTAACAACGCGACCGTGGCAGCTCCTCGATGCAGAAAGCAGCCTGCCCGGGGAGATTAAACGGCATACGAACCTCGGTACTGATCGATGAAAGTATTAAAATGGCCTTGTAGATAAAAACCGCCGAACCGTCATTTTTGCTGCAGCCTTTAGTGCCTTTTTTTCATTTAAGTTGTCATACCGGCTTCAGAGTTAGTGAGATGCATCGATCGCTTTTGTCTGTTGCTGTACGTCGTCGGGGGTAGTCTGCAGTAGGCCCCTCGCGCGCGCCCGGCCTGCGACATTTCGCGCAGCGGCAACGGGCGGCCTGAGGGTGGCTGCGCTGGGCCGCCAAGGTCGCGGCCGCCCTCGGAACCTGTTTTTGTCTGTCGCCCGGGGCGGCCCGACCAGCAAAACAGTGCCGCGGGGGTCGGGCGGGAGGGAGGGGCTTGTGTGAAATACCCCGGCTGGCTGGGCCGGGCCTGCTTGCCTCCTTCACAGCAGCGCTTTTTTTACGAGTCCCATTTTTTTCTCCTCCGCCGCAGAGCCCAGCTTTTCGTTTCTTTGACCAGCATTTCTCAGGACTTACGAGATTAGTGTAATGGCAAATCCAACAGATGTCAGCATTGGACTGTGAAGTTACTTCTACTTTGCTTCTGCGAGCGTAAATTCTGTAATAGTCAAAAGGGGAAATGTTGGCAACAGCTTCTCTACATCCGTATTCTGGAGACAACTGCGAAGTGCATGGTAGACGTTACTCCCCACTGCAGCAAATAACTGCGTATCTGGCCGTTCATTTCTAAGGAGAGCGGCAAGAATGACCATCTGAATGGGTCTGTGTGTGCTGTAATTAACAAAATTTTTCCTTTGCGGTCGTTGGGGAGGGAGAGGGGGGGTGACACGTGCCAGGCTCTAATACATTTCTAGAATGATCATGACATTTGAAATATTACTCGCTTAGTACTTAGTCGATTTTTAAGTAATAATTCACTGGATAACTAAAATCTCCCTTCAAGCGTCTGGCACTTCAAATGTTTCAGCATTTCCGTACAGACCCCTGTAACCACGGAAGTATAATCCGAATGGGGCGGAAATTGGTAGATGTGATGTACATGTACAGACAAATGATTACAATTTCAGAAAAAATTGACTGATCCATTCAAGGGAGATAGCTTCACAGTTACGCGTTGGCCCACCTCTGGCCTTTAAACAAGCAATTATTTGGCTGGGCATTGGTTGATAATTGTTGGACGACGTCCTGAGGGATATCGTCATACATTCTGTCCAACTGGCGCGTTAGATCGTTAAAATCCCTAGTTGATTGGAGAGCCCTGCTCATAATGCTCGAAACGTTCCCAGCTGCGAAAAGATGCGCGACAATGCGCGGCAAGGAAACAAACACGAGGACAGGCAGTGGACACTAGCCGTGTGCCGGTGGGCATTATCTTGCTGAAATATAAGCCCATGATGGCTTTCAAAGATGTCAACAAAACGAGGCGTAGAATGTCTTAGACGAACCGCTGTGCTGTGAGTGTGCCGTGGACGGTAACCAAAGGGGTCCTGCTATGAAATGAAATGCAATCACTTCCTGTTTGGCCGTATGCCGACCGAAAATCAAGTGGGTATCCCGGCGCGTCTCCAAAGACGTCGTCGCCGATCATCGGGGTTCAGTTGGAAGCGGCTCTCACCACTGAAGATAATTCTAATCCACTCCATGAGATTCCAGGATGGAAGCGTCAGGAGACGCCCCGCACAGCGAAGGGATGCCAACATGACTGTCGACAGCCGTAGGGACCGACGACCAAGAGCCAAGATTAATGGTCTGAGCTGCCATTCCATTTCATAGCAAGACCTATTTGGTTGTCTTACAGCACAGCGGTAGTTCGCCCCCCTTTTGTTGTCCTTCACGGCAAGGCATCCTGGGCTTACATTTCAGCAAGATAACCCCCTGGCCCCCACACCCCCCTCTCGCACGCGGCGAGAGTTTCTCCTGCTGCATTCGTGCTTGCCACGTGCTACCCTGGTCACTAAGGTCGCCGGATCTCTACCCAGTAGAGGACGTTTGGTGCATTATGGTCAGACATCTATAACCATTTCTAGATTTTGACGACCTAAGGCGCCAGTTGGATGTCATCCTGATGGGTATCATGCCAAGTTCTGTCCAACAACTCAATCAATGCCGAGCCGAATAATTGCTTGCATAAGGGCAGAAGCGGACCAATACGTAACTGACCTGCCCAATTTGTGAGGCTTTCTCTTGAATGAACCGTCCAATTTTTTTCCGAAATAGTAACCATTTGTCTGTACGTGCACATACAGATTTCCGTTCCATTCGGCTAATTCCTTACTGGTGCGTCGCTTTGTCTTACTGCTCGTGAGGCCATTTCTGAAGCCCTTACGGGTACACGTTGAGTATCGCCTCTTCATTCTCTCCGCTATGGGTTCCACACATTTTAGCAATAGTCTTCCACGTGACGTACAGGTGTTTCGCAAACATCCTCCTTTGTAAAGTGACTGCTGTGTCCCAGTGCCGCAATAATGAGACGACCACTTGCTGTTCGCCCACCATGTAGTCTGCGCGATCGCTCCATTTCATATTCCGAAAACTAGACAGGATGTGTATCAGTTCAGTAATTTTAGTTGTGACTCATATTGTATCGATTTCTGCAGTGATCAATCGACATTTCTGTACATTTGAAGAAAATCGACAGTCTTTGCTCCACTTCGATAACTTCTCAAGAACTAACATTTATGCAGCTTTTTTCAGGCAGTTCGTTACAGATAAAAGTAACATTTGCACTCTGCTGTTTTCAGCTCACTACAACGCAAACTGATACCATGGATGATCAGAATTTCACCTGTTCTTGTCCTTTTTTTCTGTTCTAGGAACTTCGCTTCTTCTGTAAAACTTTTTCCGCTATTCCCGGCTGTCACACCAGTTTCGAATCCTCGCGAAGCATATTGTCCTCTGTATTAAAAATACCCATCTGACGTCATAAAAGTGAATGCTGAAGTTTAGTTTTACTAGATTCATGTTACGTGCAACTGCTGCGACGACTGCAGCACTGCTGACGTCCATGAGAGGCCGCAGAAATTTATTGAAGTGGGGCAAGGTTCCAAAAGTGCCATTTGTTATAAAAGTGAATAATAGTGTTCGAGAACGTGTTGTCCCCAAAGAAATAAATCTCTCACGAAGAATACAAGACTTGCCAAATTTTAAACGTAAGATTTTTATCCAGTGAATATTTTCGGAAGGTAGATACTGCTATACCATAAATAAAACATCACTACAGGCAAAGTAAGTGATTTTACATTACTAATAAGAATGTGAATGTAGAAAACCTTCGAAAACAACCATCAAATTCGTAGGTACAACCAACTCTTACAAGCCTAGGACAATACCAAATGCGCTTCGTATCCTCTGGCAGTTTACTGTGTGTCAATGTTAACTAGAGTACAGAAGTTCTAAGGCTATCGCTGGATGTTGCACTACGTTTTAGAACTATATAGTTTCAGAAGGCCCGGACAAGTTTTCGGCCTTCCAATTCCACAATTTTATCCTCCCTTCCAGCTTTTCGTTCTGCATTTGCCTCCACAAGAGGACTATAGGGGGTAACATCTATAGCAGGGCTATATCATGACACTGTTATTCACATTCCATTACAATCGCTATAGGAAAAATAGATGTGATTAACAATGCAAGATAACAGGTTAATGGCAGCTCAAGATAAGCCATTGCAAATGTGAAATGCTAGTAGATTAATAAACGGTGTAACCGCCAGAACGTTAAATGCAAGCATCCAAACGTGCATGCATTGTGTTGTAAAAGTGCCGGATGCCTGTTGCATGTGGTCGGACAATAGAGGGAGTGTCAATGCTGTTTGTGGATGAGGCTAAAGTTGTCCGATTATGTCCCCCATATGTGGTCGACTGGAAACAGATCTCGTGACTGAGCAGGCCAAGTCAACCTGTCGACACTCCGTAGAGCATGTTGGGCTACAACAGCAGCATGTGGGTGGGTGTCAGCCTGTTGGAAAATACCCCCTAGAATGCTATTCATAGACGGCAGCTCAGCAGGTCCAATCACCGGTTTGACGTGCAAATTTGCAGTCAGGGTTCGTGGGACAACGACGGGGGTGCTCCTGCTGTCGTACGAAATCGCACGCCTGCCCATAACCCCATGAGTAGATCCAATGTGCTGAATAGGCAGACACGTTGGTTGCAGACCATAAACTGGCCCCCTCTTTATCAACACACGACCGTAACTGATATCAGCTTTCATCAGAAAATACAGCAGACCTCCACACTGCCCTCCAACGAGCTCTAACTTGACACAACTGGCGCCGCAAACGGGGGGCGGGGGAGGGGGGGGGGGCGGGGGCGGGTTCAGAGGAATGCGCGATACAGGTCTGGCTCGCCCCTGTCCTTGAAGTAACTGATTTATACCAGTTCTGTGTGTCATTGCGGTGCCAACTGCTGTTAAAGTTGCGGCTGTACATGCAGCACCCCGCGCCAGGAACACACATCGAAAGAGGTGGTCTTCCCTGTCGGTAGTGCCACGTGGCCGTACATTCTCGTGACTCCCATGCCAGCTATCATGTGCAGTGGCAGTGGTTACGTATGTAAATAAAGACATAGTATATGAAGGCTACAAAGAAGCAGTCATAAATCTACTCCAAGAAACAAGAGTTTTCTGAACGAATTACTGCAGTTACTTCCTGCAGGATTGCCATATGAAATTTCGACAGTTTGAATTGCGGTAACAGTAGTACCAACACAGGGCGAAATATGCACTTAAGCATAAAAGTTACTGTTTTAATTTCCAGTTTTTATTATGTTAACCATATAGATCAGCAGTACAGTAATTTATAATACGAAAGACATATAGAAAAATGCCCATAAACATAAGATATGATTTTTTTAATAAAAGAAAAATGTACAGGCAATTTTTGCCGGCGCCTGGTGATTATAGGCCTAATGGCTCAACAAGGAAGCGATAGTGCAGTGATCGGGTATTCTATTTCGGTAATGTTCTATATAATTCACGTTCCTCGAGACGGCAAAAAAACGTTGAAATCGCCGCCACGACACGAAAATGGTATAATTTCCCGTTAACTACCAAATAGCGAGCAATGTAGTGTTTACTAAAGGCTCAGTGTTTCCAACTGCATACGGGTTACTAAATTTGTCTGGTAGAAGCAGGGCCAGTCGTTTCTAGAAATGATTGAGAATTCAGAAAATGAAAAGCCTACCCAGGTTGAGCAGGTGCTCTACCCCTTCCACTGAAACAGTACTGCAAAATGCCTTTAGTGATTATCAAATTAAAAACAAGTTTTATAGTTATTAACAACTCCCTTAATGCTGGTGAGCAGAGCAAAGGTTTTCGAAGGAGTCTTTAATATTAGAAACACACACTCTATCCAGCGCAGAACAACCACTTTCCCAGCGGTATGGTATTCAAAATAGCAACACTTGGCGAAATTTCCTTATTCCCAATGCAGAAAACTCAATCAACCGTGCCCAAAATTCATTGAGCGATTTATTACTAAATTATCTTTTGATTTCATTTTGGCATGAAGTCTAATTACTACTTCTTCGGCAGTTGAGAGACCTTCAGGAGTATTTTCTCGCGCTACGTTTGAGACAAAGAGCAATAGAGGACCATCGATTTTGGTTTTGCCTATATAGCGGATCAGTGTTGCGAAACAGCAATAAATTTACTTGTTTTTGGTCATTTGTGACTTTGTAGCATTTTGCGTCAAAATGCTCAAAATACGTTATACTTATCGTAGGAGGAAAGGGGGAGGGGAACGATCAATATTATGACTGAAACTTGGGTCGCGACTACTGAAAGGTTGAGAAACGCTGATGTAAGCCATTGAACCAGTTAAAGATGGCTCTAAAATGTCTTGAAAAGTGTCGTACAAGAAAATAACTGACACTGATTATTGCTTTCAAGGGTCCTTCGCACCATAAACAAATTTCTACAGAACTGTCCAACCTGGATGAAGTAACAGCGTCTGTACCTGAGTGGTCAGTGGAGCTGACTGCCATGCAGAGGAGCTGGGTTCGATCCTCGGTACTGCCAGTTATTTTTTTCCTTGGTGGGAGGACTGGAAACAGGGTACCCTCAGCCTCGTGAAGCCAGGCGAGGAGCTACTTGATCAAGTAATTTTGGCTCATGTCACATAACTTGTTAAGGCTCTCCTTACTGCAACCAATGGCGCCATTGCCAGGGTAAGGCACGGCGGTCGCGGTGAACCTGTATGCCTACCAGGCCCTGTGAAGGGAGTATTACGGACGAAATAAGTTTAAGTAAACGCTGTTGTTTGATAAATTATCAAAATAAGAATCGGTTTTGGATATGCACATATGGTTATTTCTTTCATCCAGAGATAATACTATATCACCATACAATCGTCATGACCTAGTAGGAAACATCGCGATTACAAATAGAACGTATCCCCTGACCACTTGATGGAATGCAACATGCGCGTGTAGGCATCTCAACATAGCAGCGCCCTGTCCAAAGCGATCATCCGTCTCCCTCATAACACTGCAAAGAAGTCTGATACGTCCAATGTTGGGCCTGATTTATCGAACTTAATGTACAGTTCTGAATGTGCGAAAAGAAATGTACTGAAATTAATCCTCTCCACTTCTGCTGTAACACAAGCTATGACCGATACGTCACGTGCACTGCGGTTACCGACTGAAAAGTGGTGCAGCGTCTGAAATGCAGAGGCACCTGAAGCGTAGTTCGTCTTGGCTCTCGGCAGATTTCGAAGATGAGCCATAGGGAATAGTTTACCTCCTCGCATTCCATATTCATGAGAGTCGTTCAATCAGCTCAGGGATGCCACTACTTTGAATAATCGTTTTTCCGGGTCCTGATGACCGCCTCGTATATGGCTCCAAATAGACCGTGCATATAAACTACAAAACAATTTGCTATTAACCACGGCATCGTTCTCCCACTGATTCACCAACAGAGCTGCCATTTCGAAAAAAAAATTAAGTTTAGACTGAATGAAGTTTCAAAACATTAGTAGCTCGAAAGAGTACCTCGAAGGCTCCCCGTTGCTGTAGAGTCTCTGGGCACCAGATAGGTAGTTCATTTTTATTATTTTCATCTATGTTTTGATTAGATATTATTAAAGAACAAGACTGCACGTGAACAAGGTCGGTTGGCAGCAAATCGGTTGACTATCTATTTGTGTTCAGAGATACCCTAAATTGTTACTTCAGCCGGAAGCCCACCACTAGACTTTTCCCCAGTCTTCTCAGACGCGTGCTAGAATTTTATTGCCAGAACTGTTGATTTTCTATCTGTTCCGCATAGGTGCACAGTGAATAAGTAATTTCCTGCTTCTACAATGTTCCCCGTCCACCTGGACTAACTACGAATTTATGTATATGGATCCTACAATATTTCTGTTGCTAGCCGATGATATTTATCGGAGAGATTGTCCAGATAACGAATCGTGACAAGACGCTTGACACCACGGGGCTCAATCATAGATGAGAGAGAAGATCCAACGAAGAGTCATGCGATCGTTTAGTCGGCACGATAGCGTTAGCGATATGCTCAACAAACTCCACTGGCAGACGCTACAAGAGAGGCGAGGTGCGTCATGAAGTTTACTACCAAACTTTCGAGAGCACTTTCCGGGAAGAATCTCGTAGCATATTACTTCATACCACACACGTCTCGCGAAATGGAAACAAGAAAATTCGAGAAATCACAACTAGTAAAGAGGATTACCAACAATCGTTCTTCCCTTCGCAATTTGCGAATGCAACAGCAGAGGGGATCAGCTACTGGTACCAGAAGTCCCCTCCGCAACACGCCGTCACGTGGCTTGCGAAGTACTGATGTAGATGTAGAACCGAAAACGTCAACAATCGGTATGTCACTGTATTAACATCAAAAACCGTCTAAATGCCGACACAAAATTTTGTTCAAATAAAATTGTTCCTTAACAGTTTCAATAAATAGCGTCAACAGTACAGAGATATCTCTTGTTCAAACAATGTTAGTACTTCAATGATGAAAAAGAAGCCAAAGTTTTAACATACCGTCGACGAGGAGGTTATAACAGAGCAATCTCTGGTTGGACAAGGCTACGGAAACAAGCTTACGCCCTCCTTCAAAACAATTCCAATTTCTGGCCTTAATCGACTTACAGAAAGCATGGAAAAATCTAAATTTGAATGCTAAGACGAAGGTCTGAAAGCCACTTCTTACGATGACCTGTGTCGTGCCTATTTGAACGCATGAACCACAACTGATTTTAGTGAAGTCTTTTTAAGTATAATAAAAACTTAGGCTAAATACGATAGAATTTTATTCCTCGCACTTCTGTCTTGCAGAAATAATTTTTGTGCCCACATCGGACGCTTCAGGTAACGTGGAATAACAACTCTCGCAGCAGGAACATTGGTCATCGACGTGTGTTCCCGAAAACCACCAGCTGGACTGCGACAAAACAATTTTGTATGCGTACTTTTCAATGTATTTTCTATCGGCATGAACAGGATAATTGAGAAATGTTATGTTCGAACAAAATGTGTTGAAACAAACATGGTCGTCTTCATCTACAAAATCGAGACAGAAGCTTACACCGAAAATACTCTTCTGAAGATATCGCAAAGCGGCTGTTAAACTGATAGCGAATTCAGTTTCGGACGCCACCATCAAATTGCGATTAAAATCGTTGTTGTGGTCTTCAGTCCTGAGACTGGTTTAATGCAGCTCTCCATGATACTCTATCCTGTGCAAGCTTCATCTCTCAGTACTTACTGCAACCTACATCCTTCTGAATCTGCTCAGTGTATTCATCTCTTGGTCTCCCTCTACGATTTTTACCCTCCACACTGCCCTCCAATACTAAACTGGTGATCCCTTGATGCCTCAGAACATGTCCTACCAGCCGGTCCCTTCTTCTTGTCAAGTTGTGCCACAAACTCCTCTTCTTCTCAATTCTATTCAATACTTCCTCATTAGTTACGTGATCTACCCATCTAATCTTCAGCATTCTTCTGTAGCACCACATTTCGAAAGCTTCTATTCTCTTCTTGTCTAAACTGTTTATCGTCCATGTTTCACTTCCATACATGGCTACAGTCCATACAAATACTTTCACAAAAGACTTCCTAACACTTAAATCAATACTCGAGGTTAACAAATTTCTCTTCTTCAGAAACGCTTTCCTTCCCATTGCCAGTTTACATTTTATATCCTCTCTACTTCGACCATCATCAGTTATTTTGCTCCCCAAATAGCAAAACTCATTTCCTAATCTAATTCCCTCAGCATCACTCGACTTAATTCGACTACATTCCATTATCCTCGTTTCGCTTTTGTTGATGTTCATCTTATATCCTCCCTTCAAGAAACCATCCATTCCGTTCAACTGCTCTTCAAAGTCCTTTGCTGTCTCTGACAGAATTACAATGTCATCGGCGAACCTCAAAGTTTTTATTTCTTCTCCATGGATTTTAATACCTACTCCGAATTTTTGTTTGTTTCCTTCACTGCTTGCTCAATATACTGATTGAAAAACATCGGGGAGAGGCTACAACCCTGTCTCACGCCCTTCCCAACTACTGCTTCCCTTTCATTTCCCTCGGCTCTTATAACTGCCATCTGGTTTCTGTACAAATTATAAATAGCCTTTCGCTCCCTATATTTTACCCTTGCCACCTTCAGAATTTGAAAGAATATTCCAGTCAACATTGTCAAAAGCTTTCTCTAAGTCTACAAATGCTAGAAACGTAGGTTTGCCTTTCCTTAATCTAGCTTCTGAGATAAGCCGTAGGGTCAGTAATGCCTCACGTGTTCCAATATTTCTACGGAATCCAAACTGATTTTTCCATTCGTCTGTAAAGAATTCGCGTTAATATTTTGCAGCCGTGGCTTATTGAACTCATAGTTCGGTAATTTTCACATCTGTCAACACCTGCTTTCTTTGGGATTGGAACTACACTGCTGGCCACCGTAAATGCAACACCCTGAAGGAAGCATCCGAATCAAGTGAAATTTACACCATGGGTTTGCAGCGATGAGATATGCAACTGATTAGAATTTCAGCGCAGACGCACATCACGCGCGCCTGTGGCGCCACCTCATAGTGCCATTTAAGGCTTGGCGATTTCGACGAATGTACGTTCGGCACGTGTGTTTACCTTGTGGTTGTTTCACAAGACGATCAGTAATGCTTCGTAGACAACAGCGAACATCGTTTGATCAAGTATCCGAGTTCGACATAGGAAGGATAGTGGCTTACCGAGATTGTGGATTATCATACAGAGAAATCGCTAGTCGTGTTGGACGAAACCAAACAACTGTAATGCGGATATGTGAACGTTGGATGCAGGAGGGTACGACGGACCGACGTGGTCGATCGCATTCATCTCGGTGCACCACTGCACGTGCTGATAGGCAAATTGTGCGCATGGCAGTGACGGATCGCTCAGTGACATCCCGAACCATAGCACAGCACATTGCGTCTGTAACGCATCAATCCAGTGTCTGCGCGTACCATTCGACGCCGTTTACAGCAGAGTGGTCTGTCCGCAAGACGTCCATTGCTTCGTCTACCATTGACGCAGAACCACAGACGTCTCCGTCGCCAATGGTGTGATGACAGACGGATGTGGACAGCAGAATGGAATGACGCTGTCTTTACTGACGAGGCACGCTTCTGTCTGCAGCACCACGATTGTCGGATTCGAGTGTGGAGACACCGTGGAGAGAGGATGCTGGACAGCTGCATTATGCACCGCCACACTGGTCTTGCACCGGGTATTATGGTATGGGGCGGTATTGGATATTACTCTCGCACGCCTCTAGTACGCATTGCCGGTACTTTAAATAGCCGGCGCTACATATCCGAGGTGCTGGAGCCAGTTGTCCTTCCTTACCTTCAGGGTTCGGCCACAGCTATATTTCAACAGGATAATGCGCGACCACACGTGGCACGCATTGTCCAAAGGTTCTTCGTCAATAACCAGGTTGAATTGCTTCCCTGGCCGGCTCGCTCTCCGGATCTTTCGCCGATAGAAAACATGTGGTCCATGGTTGCTCAACGAGTGACCCAGATTACATCCCCAGCTGCCACACCAGATGATCTTTGGCAACGTGTGGAAGCTGCTTGGGCTACTGTACCCCAGGAACACATCCAACGTCTCTTTGACGCAATGCCGAGACGTGTGGCAGCGGTGATCTCCAACAATGGCGGCTACTCTGGCTACTGATTCTGGCAGGAACCACATGTCACAGACGTCTGTAAACGTAATCATTTGATACTTGGTCAACATGTTATCTACAAAATAAATTTTGTTGTGCTACCTCTTGTCTTTCTTGGTGTTGCATTTGCGGTGGCCAGCAGTGTATAATATTCTTCTTTAAATCTGAGGGTATTTCGCCTGTCTCATACATCTTGTGCCATTATCTAGCCACGTTTCCCGCAAATTTGAAAGATTTGGTTTCCGAGAAAAACCCTTTAAAGTTTTGAGTTATATGCTTTGCAGTTAAGTTCGTCAGCAATTCCAGTACTGTACAGCCATCCTTCCCTATCCGAAAGGTCTTCTGTCTTCTTCGTAGCCATGGTGGACCTGCGGGCCTCTACGGCAGCTTCTGTTATCCACTCCTCTACTGGCTCGATCAGTTTCTCGTTCGCTTTTGTGCAGAAGTTGTAGCAAGTTGGTTCCGTCTCGAGTTCGAACACGTTCATAATTTCCGTAATGCCTGTTAGTCGTTGAAATTACGTGTAGACTACCTTTTTTCCCCCGCTGTAATTTTTGAGACCCTTGCACAACTCGCTTCGTAAGTCGATGATGGAGTTTGTGTCGAACTTGGGCACGATCTTACAGTAAAGCAGACCCCTCAGATATTTTAGGCAAAAAAGTGATTTTTCATATTTTGAGCATTCCACCTCCTAAGTCGGTGTCAGTGGAAGATGTGGAGAAGATTCTAAAAAGTTCTATGCGGTTCTGCTCGGGTTTGTTTAGTCAGTGCAGAGCATCAGACAAAGGCATAATCAACTTTGGTGTGAGGTGATAAGAGGACGGCCCCGTGCCTTGCACATACCCTACCCTACCCTACTCTCAAATTACCAAGAGCCTACGACCCCCTCCCCAATTAAGTGGTGGTAGTTGTTGTTCTATTATTTCTTTCAATAAAACCTAAAGGAATTACTGTTGTAGAATTAAAACGTTAAAAGTAATGTAGTCTTTAAAAACTGCGTTTGCTGATACACCAGAAGGGAACTTCGTTGTGTGGCTCAACGGACTGGTAGCCACTTGGACGACTTGGATGTCCTTAACTTCTCCCAGTAATCCTCCTTGACTACGGGTAAACGTGGAATCAGACCCAAACGTCTTTTATGAAGAATCTCCACATTATCAAGAGGAGGAAACTTCGTTAAAGGCAAACTGAAAACATCCGTAGTCGGGCCGTGATTCGATCCCACAACGTTTAGATTTCCAACCACGCACCAGACCCAACTCTGGCAACGTAAAAATGTACAAAAAAGTCGAGGGATTGTTATTAGGGTTCCCTCTAAAATAGATGCCGTACTCACCGTCTCAGCGTCGCCGACAATAGCTACTATAACGCCTACGAAAAATATCTTAGTGGGTCTTTTCATAGGGATTTTTCATTCGTTATAATCTTTCGCCAATCAAAAACTGCTCTGACCGCTCTCAGCAGCTTTCTCTGTACACGCTCCATGTCTCCGGTTAGTCCGATCTGGTAGGAGTCCCGTGCAGTTCTTCAGTTTTAAACTGAAGGCATTGCGTTTCATATACCGTGAGATAGCAGCGTGCTTCCACTGTGTTGTAGGACGTGACTGAAAACCGTGACAGCATAAAGCCACCCTCACATGGGACGTGTTTAGCGTGCTTCGCGGTGAGAGGCATCCGTCGTGAGGCATCCGTCGTGATTGCTGCACGCTCTGAAACGATCCGCTACATCTCACGTAAAATGACGTTCTCCTCATCGTGGTTTGGGACCACAGTGTTCTCCAGCGGCAGTTCCTGGTTCCACCTGGCGCGCTAATCACACAGTTCGTTTACGAAAATGGACGCTGTTAAAAAAACAGCTACATCAACTCTGTTAGTGATAGTCGAAGAAGAGTGGAGAACATAGCGAAGAAGATTCCGATTGGCCGATGACTTAAACAGCGAAGTGGCGGTAGAGGAACAATACGTATGATGCACGATCTCCGATAGATACCAGTAAAACTTATTCCCTAACTCAACTGAGTCTTCTCACACTTTCGGTTTTAAACCGAACGTAGTTATAGTGCCTGACGCCAGTTTTCTCATGCATAATATACATATTCTCGATGTTACATTGAGTACCATCACTCTGAAGCAGTGTACTTAAAGATATGGGTTTCAACATGGATATTCATTTCATAATTTCATTCAGGTGGAGACCAGATCTCTTTTTTTCCGAAGCTGTTCATCATGGAAAAAGATATTAACCAGCAAGATACGAACATGAGGCAGTTCATAAAAATGACACAGGTTTCCATATTCTACACGCAGTTTCATAATAGCAAGAACTTAGGGTATAATTTGTTTTCGTTGTGACATACACCGCCAGTCACGTTAAGGTTTCAGACCACCAGAGAAACAGTCCAGACATTGGCCTACGCGATAAGAATTGCAGCAGATACATTATTATAAATAACGCCAACTACTGTAGACAATACTTCTGTCAACCCAGAATCTTTGAGAAAGCAAAAGCTGAAGAAGATTTGGAAGCAGCTATACGCAAAGCTCTCGTACATTTCACATTGTAGTTAGACTCCAAACACGACGCTACGACTGTAACGTGACAGCAGCGCCTCAGATATCTGGTTTGCAATGTCTAAAGGCAGTGACTAATTACAACAAATTGTATCAAAAGTTTGTGATCCTCATCGTGCTATCCCATGGTAATTCATAGCGTGCAAGTTATATAATACAATAAGCATCAAAATGGAGAGCCTTCAACTACCGGTAGGTAGTTTCCTGTCATTTTGTAACAGAACGCACCTGAAACGACACGTTTTCCACTGATCCGCAGTGTGCTGATGCTTCGAAAAAGCTTGACTGATACGACGTACTCTATGATTAAAGAAAAACCACCAAATGCGTGGTTTAACTCCATACAATATGGCGTCTCCTAAGTTCCACTTCTGACTTGAAACCTGTCACGTTCCTGTCCACGAAACAAAAATATCACGTAATAGGTTTCTCCTTTCATGCTTTGTTACTACACTCAAATGTGTAATTTCACGCTGTGACGTCACCTGCTCCTCGTCCACGAACGTTTTCACGTCCCGTGAGAGGAAGCCTTAAGGACACCGAAATTGAAAGACAAGACACGCACGAAAACGGCATCACAAACAGTTCTTTCGTAATGACAGCAGTCCCGCTTCTTCCCTTTACCGCTTTGGACAAAAAGACTCTAAGGAAATCTATGACCATTTTGGCATTAAACTTGCCATGCTTGTCTCGATAGCCAAAATAATTTTTATCATCTCATGAAGCGTTTCGAAAATCCCATCGGATGTACTAAAATCAATACGAAGCATCTCGACGCTTGCAACTGCATTCGAGATGTTACGGAATGGAGTAGGAAGCGACAAGATACTCTACATTCATTTTGTGTTCCGAAACGCATCATGAGGCGAGAATTTTATTTTGGCGGTCAAGACAAGTGTTTGTTTTACCATTCAGCTTCTTCGATACCAGGCGTCTTATTTGGAATCCTTTCCGTTTCATCCACGGGCCGAGCATGTGAAGGATCGCTAAGTTGGATAAACTATGCGACTAGTTACTCTCGTCACCTACCGCACTTCCGTACTCAAAGATGAGCAGAGCGTTGAAAAATATCCACCGACTCTGCACTGAAACCAGTTCTCGGAATTTCCATAGCAAGTTTTCGCCAAGTACGCCTCGAGTGCCCGGCAGTCCAAATTTTTTACATTTTCGTTAGAACTGTGGTAATTCGGCCATCCGTGCTGCTCTAGACTCGAAAATGTAATAGGTTACTCATGATAGGGATCCCATTTATTTGGACAGTACATATGTGAAAAACTGCATGTATGATAGTTAAATGTTTTATATTGTCACATTATTTCATAGTATAACATGACCGCTTTCAGCAGCGAATCACTAGTCGTTCAGCCAAGGCAACTACATTTTAAGTTTTCTGGAGTGCATAACATAACGTTCATATTTGTCCGGATCTGTAACTCTGCATGACCCTACAAAACAAAAGGTAGGCAAGCTAGGATTTAATTACCCGTCAGCGACGATTTAATTAAAAATAGAGCGTAGGCTCTGCCTGGGAGTGTAACCGGCCACACTCCTCCTACAGCTACATCTCCGTAAGCCACCTTACGGTGAATGGCAAAGGGTACTTCGTTCTACCAGTGTCACTTCCCGTTTTCCTGTTCCAGTCGTGTATCGTTCGCGTGGAGAACCATTTCTGGGAAGCCGTGTAGGCTCGAATCTCTCATCTTCATGGTATCTTCGCGAGATACACGGAAGGGGGAAGCGATATGTGGGTCGGAGTTACCTGAGAATCTCCGTGATGCTTTCACACTTACTAAATGAACCTGTAACGAAACGTGCTGCTCTTCTTAGGATTTTGTGTTTTCTCACCAATCCTATCTGGCACGGATCCCACACAGATGAACAATACCAAAGTATTGGTCGAAAGAGTTTTTTGTAAGCTACTTTCTTTGTTGGACTACACTTCCTGAGAATTCTTTGAATCTTTCTGGAATCACTTTCCTGCGATTGGTTTCATATGATCGTTCCACTTTAAACCGCTCCGTATGTATACTTCCGGATATTTTATGAAAGTAACTGCTTCCAATGATCTAATCGTACATCAGTGGGTGTTACTGTCTATGTATACGCAATAAATTACATTTGTTTTTGTTGCTGGTAAATTGCCACTCCCTGCACCAAGCGCCTATCCGCTGCAGATTTTCCTGAATTTCGCTGCAATTTTCTTGCGTTGCGACTTTTCTGTATACGTAATCATCATCCGAAAAATGCTTCGTGGAGCTTCTGACGTTATCTACTACGCCACTTTCATACGCTGTGAAAAGTAATGGTCCTACAACACTCCCCCGGGGGCCCTCCGGAAGTTACTTCCACACCTGAAGACCTCCCTCCGTCCTGGACGACATTCTGCGTTGTATATGCTAGAAACTTCAGTCACACAGTTAATCTCATATTCCATACGCTCTTAGTGTATTCGTTAGGCGGTCAGGAGGAACTGCATCGAATGCTTTTTCCGGAGTCTAGAAACACGGTATCAGCCTGGGCGCCTGTATCTACTGCTGTCTCGTAGACTAACACACCGAGGTGAGTTTCACATGATCGTTGTTTGCGGAATTCACGTTGGTTCCCACAGAGATGATTTTCAGTCTCGAGAAATGTCATAATACGCGAGCATAGCACATGCTACAAATGTCACACATCAGCCTTTCGTTTTGAACGCCTGTTACAGGACCGTTCGAGATACTAACCGCGGCAATCCACCTTACTCGATTTAGGATCATAACGGAATGTATAAATCCGTTTGATTGGACATGTATCTGAACCACTTCCCTGTCGAATACGACTCGCTGTCTAAGCCACTGCGCCAGCAAGCTTGCTTCTACAATTCAGCGAGTACGTGGCTCTCGAGAAAGCTCCATGCCCACGAATAGTCAGAACTCCGTGATATTATTTTGTTTCGGAATACACTGGTTATTTTGATACTAATTTTTCACTCAGCTGCATTTTGTATTTACTTGCGGTAGACGTTGAAGCTTTTATGATTTCGTCTTCAAGCACTTAGCAGCTGTTATCGAAATGAGATATACAGGAAAGTATATCTTGGTGAAGTGCAGCATCCTATAATGCAGAAAGTATGGAAGTCTTAAAAGGCAGAGGAAACGGAATACAGACGCCGAAATAACGAAATTGACAGCATATACAAAATGGCTAAGCAGGAATGACTAGAGGACAAATGTAAGGACTTAGAAGCAAATTTTATTAGGGGAAACGTGGATACCGCCTTCAAGAAAAAGGTCTTTAGAAAAGAGCAGCAGCTGCTTGGCTTTCTCCTGGCGTATGGAATATTCAGATAACTTACGGGAATACAGCCGAGTGATTTCTACCGCCTTTCTGCCTTGCCCAGAGAGCATTCCTAGTAGGATCGGTCATATTTTGCGGAAATGTTATGTGACATGTGTTTTCAGACCTCCATCTAACATCAGTATCGTTTAGGTTCCGTTAAGGATAGTCTTGCTTTGCGTAAGGCGGGTGTCTATCGTATTCCTTGCAGTTGTGGCATGTCATGTATTGGTCAGACTATCAGGACTGTGTAAGCGTCATACACGCCTACAACAGCCGAGCAAATCGGCTGTTGCAGAACTTCCTCTTGGCACCTTTCACACAATGGAATATAACAGAAATTGTGCGATGGACAAGGGTTTTCCGGAAACTAAGGTTACAAGGCATGTAGCTTTAGCATGGAATGTCCGTGGGAGAAGTTGGTACCAGTGCCGTGTAGCGGGAAAACCAGCGGAAGGAACGAGCATCCCAACAATCAGTAGTTCGTCGATTAGTGTTGTGGTGACTGTTAGAAATGGGCTTCCTCATTCCGGCTCCCGCCAAGTGCAAGGTGCGCGCTGTAATTAGATACCTAAATGCTAGCGCCGCCGCGATTCTTCGTGAAATTGTTTATGGAGAGAATGTAATGTCAAGGCAGCATGGGACGAAATGGGTACGGAATTTAAATTCTGGAAGGACGGAAATTCACGATGAAGACAGAAGCGGAAGCCCGTGTGTTCTGACTGACGATCTGGTGCAGAAAATTGGCGAAAATGTCGTCTCTGATCGCTCTTCGACAATTGACGACCGGTGTGCAGTTTGTCCAAACATGTTAATGAAATCGTAACTGATCGACTAAATTGCCGCCAGCTGTGCGCGCGTTGGGTGCCAAAGATGCTTACCGAAGCAAACAAAATCAACGGTAAGTGCCGCTCGCGAATTTTTGGCAATTTTGAGACTGAAGGTGAGGTTTTCTTCGACTCTATAGTGACAGGAAATGAAACTTGCGCTCATCACCTTACGCCAGAGAGAAAAAGACAATCAATGGAGTAGCGCCATACTCCTTCAGCCAAAAAATTCAAAACGCAGCAAACAGTGAGGAAAATCATGGTGTCAGAGTTACGGGACAGAAAAGGGTTCTGGCGTTTTTTTTAAGAAGTGAAACAGTAAATGCTGCAAGACATTGAGACGGTGAAGAAACTTCGCAGAGCCATACAAAACAAATGTCGCGGGATGCCGACAACGGGCCTCTCCCCTTCATGAAAGAGCGTGATCGCACATTGCTCATGCAACACAAGAGTTGTTTTCGTTTGGATGGGATGTTTTAAGCCACCCCTCTCACAGCCCGATATCGCACCTAGTTACTATCATCTGTTCACTAAATTGAAGGACACCTTCATGGAAAACACACTTCCGACGGTGGCGAGTTGAAAATCGAAGTGAACAATTGGCTGAACAAGCAGCGGGGGAAGTCTGATACACGAATCAAAAAACTCGTCCCATGGATGACACGATGTATTGAGGTAAATGGTGATTATGTGGAAAGTAGACCTATGCTACAATGCGTGTAAATTTTATTAAAATTCACTTTTTGTACGTCAGAAAATTCTTATAACCTTACTTTTCGGATTAGCCTCGTGCTAACAGCAATTGGGATAGTGTTGTTGGGAAGGAAGTTGAAATTAACGGGAGCTGGAACTTCCTATCCCGCAATGTTAAATTTAGTGACTTGGCTTCCCTGTGTTTGAGCCACTGTAGCCATTGACATGAAACTTTTACAGGACATTAAAGTTCTGAGTACACTGAACTAAAATAATTGCATTTCAGCTACTGCTTTCGGAAATAACTTTTTTAATTACATGGTTAAAATTTTGCATACATTTTGTACGTTATCCTAAATAATTTTAATTATACATAAGATTGTTCTTCTTTAAATTCAGTAGACTCAGGATATGTACGTTATTACTCTGAAAATTTGAATACTGTACTCGAAGTGGTTTCTGAGATTTAGGGAAAAATGCAGCAAATAATGTAAATTTTCAGGAATGGCTTCTAAAGTTTCAAAAGATTGTAATTCACTTAATATATGCTTCATTTTTATTTTTAGTCACTCAGAAGCGCCGTGCACCATACTTTATATCTCCTCTTGATCTTTTTCCAACTTTTTTCTTTTCTTGACTTCTTAGTAGCCAACTGTGCCGCTTACTCTGCTTTATCAATGCGACCCTTGTTCATCTGTTAAAGTTCTCTGATGGAGTTTGTTCCAGGATTAATTCCCATATGCGGTAGCACTTTCACTCTACCACTTTCACTCTACCAATGTTACCAATGTTGCAATAACAGCATCATGGATCCCCCCCCCCCACCACCACCACCACCACCACTACCACCACCACCACCACTTCAGTGTCTTGGTTCCAATAAAAACGTTTTTTCGTGAGTCCAGATAATTATTGAACGACTCATTGGGATTTTGAGTCTGCCATGCAGAAACTTCTTCAGTAATTCAGGATTTGCCAGGTCCCTCTAAATAGGTTTTATGATACCCATGGCTGCTGCTACGATGAATGTTTATGGCTGTATTAACTGTTTGAGTACTGGGCAGTGCGGTAATTGCACCATGAATCAGGTCCAGGAGGGCAAAGGTGGTGTACTGGTTTTTCATCAGTAGAGAGTCTGTGGAAGAAGGTAGCCCATACTGCCTGCTTCATTTTCAACAAATCCTCAGTATTATTTCTAATGCCCATTCCATAATACTGCTGTAGTTCATCAGTCACTTTGTCTGTGAGCCTGCCTCTTATGGTTTTACCATCAGAAAGTTTGTGTCTCAAACTTTGTTTCAACTTCCTCAACCTGGTGCGGAGTAGTGTGGAGCTACCAATTCCGTTGTAACTCCCCTTAAATTAGCAAGTATCCTTGTAAATAGGTTTTTGCTTAAATTCTGTGTGGAATTCTACAGTTTCTTGTTAAAAATAAAATAAAAGAAAAGAAAAACAGAGCGACAGAGTTAACGCTACCTCCCCCGTTGTTTAGGAATTTTCACTATCGCTAACATAAGGCGTCGGTCATATATGGTTGGTGTCCTGGAGCTAGTGTTTACTGCGCGTGCGTGGATAAATAAGACATATCTTTCCGGAATTTTTTAGATTGAAACGTCCTTTTTGAAAAATTATACGTGACTGTGCTTAAACTGTCACACAATATTTTTAGCGCAGCGCAATCTGACTTCCAATAATCCCTACAAAAGAATGGCCCTGACCAACATTAACCTATACCTTTCACAAATCACTTACCTCACAAAGCTACTGCAATACAGCGAGCGCCACTACTGCCAGCTAAATAAAAGATTCAAACTACTGAAGGCACTAACTACTGATAGGCATAGTTAGCAAATGAAAGATTTTGATAGAGAACAAATGCTGTATTTACCTTAATAGTCATAATATATTTATAGCAGTTCATGACATCCAGTCTTACAAATTTCAAAACTCCATCTCTCTCCCCACATCCACCACTGCTGGCGGCTCACCTCCAACTGCGCAACGCTACGCGCTGTTATCATCCAGCTGCCCAACACTACAATGGCAGACAACAATGCAGACTAGCCACAGACTGCACACAGCACAGCCAGTGATTTTCATACAGAGCGCTACGTGGCGTTACCAATAAGAAAACAGAAACAGCCTACTTACAAGATTTCCTTGCACAGCGCTTTCCTGCTGCAGTTTCGCCTTGAAAATGACTGGGAAGCCTCCGTCGAAATGTCTGCCGTTGTCGACGACACTCGATTGCATTCCCACAAGTTAGTTGAACAGGTGTATGAATAGCAGCAGCTCATATGTACCAAACAAAGAAAGGAAAGCTAGAAGGTGGAAGGAATACATGGTTCTACAGGGAAATGAACTTAAGTCAGTGGTATAGAAAGAGAACACGGAGTAAAACAACTTGACGTGGGAGATACGATATTACGCGAAGAGTTTGACGGAGCACAGAAATGCCATTAGTCGAAAGAGAGCCCTTGGAATACACGACATTCACGCAGAAGTACAGACATCCTCAAGAGAGCCAGCCATGACAAAACTAGTACACCTGACGTGAAATATGTAAGAGGGGGGAAATACCACAACGCTTAGAAAAGAAAGCAACAGTTTGTTCCAAAGAAATCAGGCGCTGATAACTGAGAATAGAGCCGAACTATCAGTTTAATGTCATGGTTGCAAAACACTGACATTGAATTACGTATAGAATAATAGGGAAACTAATAAACGCCGACCGAACAGGTGGCAGTGGTGAAGAGGAGTCTGCGAGGGTTACAGCCTATCGCAAATGGTAATTTGTCCGAACAGCTATCAGTAAAGAAAACTAAGAAGAAACACAAACTTAGAGGTCTACTGACATTGTACGAGTAGTTACATCAAACGTCAAGTGGCTCGGGCGAAGCCAAGGGACTTAGATTAGAAAATCACACTAAAAATAGATGAGCTTTGTTGTTTAGACTGAAAAGAACTCATTACGGCAGAAACACAGGCGATATATAGTCCATACTGGCAATAGCAAGAAAGTATTTCTGAAGAATAGTAATTCGATAACATCTAATATAAATTTAACTGTTAGAAAATGTATTCTGGAGATTTTTATGCGGTAGTGAAACTTAAGTGTTAGTCAATTCAGACAAGAATAGAATAGCTTTTGAAATGTAGTACTTCAGAAGAATACTGCGAAGCTTAGATGCGGAGATCGAATAATCAGTGCAATGGTAGGTAAATGAATTAAGCAGCAAGAAATGAGGTGCTGAGGACAATAAGGGCCTAAGGCAAGAGATTGCATTCAGCATGTATGTGTACTCTTCACATCTGCCGATCTCATGGTGAAACAGCTTTATCTGTATCTGTAACCCCACACTAAACATATGAACCTCCACGAAGGGGTGTCCCACCGATCTCTCTGATATTCATTTCCAAATGGTCTAAACCAACAAAAAACGTAATTTTATGGCTCTGCGGTGTCGAACTGTTATCTAGGGTTGGCAACATAGTCTAGTGTATACCTCTTGTAGGTGGTAGAAATACTTCACATTCGGAGGCGTATCTGCAGTTTAATCCGAACCTCAAACCTCAGAATGTACTTAACGAATATAACGAGGACCATGAGGTGTTACAATATGTCATTAATTTGTATGTGGTAAATTTAGTATCCCTTATATTCTGATTCTCGTTCCTTATTAATTACAAACTTAACAACGGTCAAGACAATTGTCACAAGCCTCTACAGAGTGGGGCAGTTAAAACTTTTTTGGGAAATACATGCGAAACTACACACAGGATTACAAAAGGGTTGTAATGACGCTTGACCGTCTCGAAGGGGAAACCGTAGGACACTACACCTGACCCCTGTCTCGCCCACAGGGGGTGGGAGGGGGTCAACTTCGAAATCCTCAATAGGAACCCCTATTTTCATTGCGGATTCGGATTCTCTGGGGGGGAAATACGCAGCTTATGGAACAATTTTATCGTTGCGTGACAAATGGCGCTGTCATAAATACAAATCAAAATGGGTTACAATCCGATGAAACATGATACTATCTCGGGAAACTATATAAAACAGATTAGGATGTCAGGAGGTATAAGGGCGGTATTCTTAAGAGTACATTCTGCAATGCGACGCCGGTATTTTATAGCAAACAACGTGATTCTCCTAACATATAGTGGTGTCACATTATTGGTGTAATAACTCACACAGATGGCACTGAAGTGGAAAGCGGCTGAAACACGTCATTGGTTTGTTTATCAAGGCATTAACAATTACATTTATCGTTACCCAGGAATGAGACGTGGTATTTTGTTCCCTTCGGGAAAGAAATCTTTCACGCGTCTAGCAATATGCGGTGGAGCGCCATCCTGCATAAACATCGTACGTTCCAGCAGATGGTTGAAATCTCTAAAATGTATATTTCGCTACGAAGATCGTTCGGCACAAGTAGGTGCTATGTTGTATGATGCGTATGGATTGATGGGTCTAACTCTATCAACGAAAGGTTTATTGCTTCTGAGGGTTTCTCTCGAAGAATACTGACCGTGAAGAGATGCATGCTCGCACTATCATTCCACAATGCACCTGCGATCGATCTACGTCACGTGATACCTGAAGAATGTTTGTCAGATCTTTTATAAATTGCTAAATACACACCTTGAATGCGCATTATTTTCTTGAATTTGTTTATTGTGCCATCGACTACCTAAACATTCACAATGGAGTTTGGTAGCGTCGCACAATAATAGCAAAATCTCTCCAACATAAAACACGTTCTATCTTTGTAATCACTTCACGTAGTCCTCAAATATACATCTTTGGTTACTTAATCCAGAGAGATGCGTTCGTAGCACGGAACGTCCAAATCTAGCAGGCAGTTTATACTACTCTCGGCATTGATAATTCGCCGCACCTGATTAAAGTTTTCACCATTTACAATCCAATACACCGTTTATGAAGTATGGGCCAATTATCCAGGTGCCTGAAACACCGCGCCAGACATTGACACTCCGGGGGAACCTTAAGCAGCGGGGATTGTCCACTGCCCAGTAACGCTTATTATGCCGATTCACTTGGCCACGATTCGTAAACATTGCTTAATCAGAGAAAAGTACCTGTGAATGAAAAGCTTCCTTGGCTACACGTTCTCGATGCATCCAATTGTAAAAGTTCAAGCTGCTTTGAAAGTTGCCTCCATGTACGGCTTGAAGCAAAGACAGATGATATGCGTGGTATGTGTGTTCGTACAGTATGCTTTGAACATTTCGTCGCGAAATTCCTGCATGTCTTGCAGTTTCCCGGAAACAAATGTGACGATATGCACTAGTTACAGCTAAAACGTACAGTGAAGCATTTTCGTTCGTCGCAGGCCGCGATCGGATTCTTCGTGTGGGTTGAACACTCCTAGTTGCAGTACGTAGTTGGGTAGTACTGCGAAATGCCATTGCTGAAGGAACATTCCTCTCAGGGAACAGGTGAGCATATCGTCGACGAGCTTATCCTACATACTTATTTCACACAAAGTACGAAACCATATCAACCATCTCTGCACTCTTCAACAGCGTTGCATGCGTAGGAAGAGGTTTCGGGTTGGATGGTTCGCACTGAAGTGAAACACGAGCGCTTCGCACCGCCGTTTCCTTGTCCGTCGTTCGCGATACATACGCCCTCGGGCATCCATCACGCAACGATAAAATTGTTCCATACAAAAATTACGTATTTTTTCCGGAGGTTCTGAATCCGCAATAAAAATCTGTGGTTCCTACTGAAGATCTGAAAGTTAACCCCTCTGCCACCTCCTGGGAATGGAGCAGCGGGATGAAGTTTAGAGTTATTGGCTTCGAGACGAACAACTTCATTGCAACATTTTTTCATGCGAGTTGTAGTGTTCCAGATATTTGTAGAAACAATTTTAACCATCCCACGGTCTATGAGAATTTTGCGTATTAACATTAAAAATAAATACAATCATATCAATATTTTATAACATAGTAGGTAAATTACTTCTTTTATAGGAAGTGTAGGATGCTGATTCGATTGAAAAGCAATTCCGAACTATGAGAGCTGTAGTTTATCTATAAAACCGGACTTTCACGAACACGTATGCTCTTCAAATCTTTGTTTCTGTTATTTGGGTGCTTATAGTTTCCAGTGTCTCAAGTCTATGGTACAAATTGAGTAAAAGGTGTCTGTTGATAGGACATAATCTGAGGCATCAAGGAATCGACAATATTTAGGGTGTAAGGTGTGTGGGGGTGAGGGGGGGGGGAGGAGAGGAGGAGGAGGAGGAGGAAGAGACTGACAGGAATGAATACACCACTCGGTTTCAAATGGAGATAGGTTTCAGTAGTCACGAGGTTTGCAGAGGATAGACAGTCGTGGATAGCTGCAGACAACCGTTCGTCAAAATGAAAGTGGACGACGACGAAAAGAATATTTACTATATTACAGGATGCTGGGGCTCCCTTAACAAGATAAGTCGCCGACCAAATTGCCACCTTCCGGCGTAACCTAGACCCAGAGCTCCACTATCAACCAGTCTCACTCGGACCAAGGTGGCGCGTGGGTGGGGGGTGAGTGTCTAGCGTAAAGTTTTAATCAAAATTAAGACTTTCAATAACATGCATCACGTGATTACTGGAAGTGATAGTGACGGCCTCAATTCAACACAGCAGTAGCTTCTGTTTCAATCATAGATATTATTTCCCAAGTCAACAGACCTTTTTCTGAAGCACATGCTAGCTGTACAGGGATAAATAAGGTATCATTAGAAAGCTTTTTCAACCGGCTTCTGACACTGCATACAGATTTTGCGAGAAAACTTAAAATTTGTGGAAAATTGTAACGTAATACTGTTAACTATCATGGCCAAAAAGGCATCATGGATGCTCAGCTTCATACCTGTTTTGCGAAGGTAACTTATTGACTGTGAATAAGATTCATTTTTCATATAGTTTTGTTTTGAAGTATTTATTAACTGGATAGCTTGTATACAGCAATATCTTAGAGATCGCTGATCAATACGGTACTCGGATCTCTCTGAACACCGGAAAAGTTGACTTTTGTAAACGAATGTGCTTTCCGAAACGCCAAATATATTTGTCATTGTCGCCTTGAATTGTTATTTACTTGTTGCTAGTACGGCCTAACGTTCTTACATAAAGGAGTAAGTGCAATTAAAATTTCAATATACAGTTAAAGGTTACAGTGGTCTTAGTAATATACCAGTATGTTCTAAACGTTTCGCATTTATTTACTTAGTTGTATTTTATATTCGTATTTGCCATTACGCTTCTCTTCAGTAACAGCTAGGGTCGAAAGTTAAAATTTCAAGCAGTAGCGCATGGAAATACAAATACAAGGACGCCTCATAAATTCATGATTATCATCTCACGTCATTCGGTTCATTTTTAAAGATGTTTTCTCTTCATTCCCCCAACTATCCTTACCTCGATGACCACACTTACATGCTGCCATTATGTAAAACTAGAAAAGTGCGAAAGTTTCGCAAGAGCCCAGCGGTTTCTCATTAATGTGCATTGCAACACAATTAGCCTGAGTATGTGACGCGAATACCCTCCTGTTCAGCTGTCACTGGCTTTCTCTGTTCAGACGACACACACACACACACACACACACACACACACACACACACACACACACCTCCGGCGATGTCCCCAGAGCCTCACGGCGCCCTCTTCCCCTCATTTCGTTGCCTCCGGGAAACCCCGCTAAGTGGTGCTTTGGCGGCAGGGCGCAGCAGGTGCGCGCCCAGCGGCACGTCCCTAATATATCGCTACAAAGAGCTCCAGCACTCCTGGGGAAATGAAGAGTAACTGGTAATTGTTCTCCGTGTCCCAGCCGCGACACTTCAGAGCACGGTGGCGCTGTTCAAAAGGTGCACCACAGCGGGGTCCGCAAGCACACTTCTGCTCCCACTAATTGAGAGCTCGAACCCTTACAACACTTAGGCCTGCTGTGTGCCTTGTAGAAGTCATTCAGATGGCCAAAGTATTTTATTCTCAGGACTGATATGAAATTTCCTGGTACACAACGGAACTTTGGTTTGACAGATGACGCTCCAAGGCATTGGCACTTTATTCATTCTGGTTTGAGAAAATATCGCAGTTTTCGTGAATTACACTGTACGAAATAGTGCAACCAGCCACAGTCTGTTTTAGAAATGATTTTATTGTACCGTTGCTAGTTTCGGGCCTGAGCCCATCGTCAGGGGGCAGCGTCGATTTCTTGACAAATTTTACACTTGAAGGAATTACTTTTAGCTCAACTCCCAGTATGGATCGGAAAAGAAAATCAAACCTCTCCTACATGTAAAGGAGTGTTTCTCATGAAGACGCAAGTGTAAAACTTAACAAGAAGTCAGCTCTACAGTCTGACGATAGGCTCAGGCCAGAAACTACTAATGCTGCAATAAAATCGTTTCTAAGAACAACTTGTGTGGGGTTCCACTACTTCTAGCAGTGTAATTTACATTAGCACTTCATCAAAGAGAACATGAAAGGATTAGAGCGTTTGGAATAATAAACATCGACCTAATAAAAAGTGGAATTGCTTCTTCTCGTTAGCCAGTAACAACTGAAAAAGAGCAATGCTTTCTCACACGACTAAACATTTCGTAATTACGTCACTTCGTGTTTATAAAATATATGTCGAGAGCCGCGGACATCATCGGGCATACAAAGTAACGAAAGAGGGAAATTACTTGCCCTGGACATACAGCCACTCTTGTAAACGGAGGCCAAGGGAAATCAGTAAGAAGGAAATTTTCTTATCAAGAAAGAAGTACCGGTAAGTAAAAGCTAGTGATAAATGAATCACGATGTTGCTCTGCGCGAACTTTTCGCATCTCGGGTTTCACCGTTAGTTTTGTCCCGATTGGTCCCGAAATAATAAAAATTTCTCTCGATGATCACCACCACCTTTACTTCATTCTGATAGAAAACCAGTGCTAGGTCGATGCTGTAGAGGCTGATTCTTGCTATTAATCATACCTTTCAGGAAACGATTGAGTGAAAACCGTGTTATAAACCACATCAACAGAGACTGATAAAAGGATGCACATATTCATCCTTTGTTCCCCCTCTGCCTGTTAGCCGTGTATGGGCACTTAAGTCTCGCCGTGTTCTCAGGCAAGCTGTCATTTCACAAAAGCAGCCCAGCACAAAAGGGTGGGTATTTCCAGTGCGGGGAGCTGCCAAGCCTCGGGAATATTTTCGCCGGTTCCGTTACTGGAGAGAGGCGACGAGGTAACGGATCGTTACAAAGTTAGCTCGGAAGTGTGTGTCTCCCCTTTGCTCTTGTGCACACCATAGTTCCACTTCTTTACATGTATTATACTTAATCGTCAGTCCTAGGTTTTCTTACTTGATGTCGAATATGCCGCATATCGTTAACTGGGCAGTAATTAGGAAGTTACAAAGTGTTCAATATGTTGTACCACTACCTTGAACTCGATTCATTTCAGTATCATGTGAGGAATCGCCTTAGTGTAACTTACATCGATATATCAGGCATCATCTAACGAAACGTCACGAAGCAGTTGCTAGCAAATCGGGAATATGAGAGTACCAAAACATTAACACACATACTTTTTGCCCAGTAGTTCTTACAGTTAGCGTCAGAATTGTTCCATCATATATTTATATTAGTCCTTCGCAGCATATGGTTCTGACTGTACGTAAGGCTACATGTGGCCTTCGACTATTTAAACTTTCCTCCGCAGTCTCTCAAGGCAAGAGTAATCAGGAGGTGGAAATGAACCTAGATCAGGAAGATGCCAAATTTTGTTGAGAATCATCGAAACTTCCCGTAACTTTCATACGCGGAAGCTACGCGTATCATAGTTTGTTCGTACAGTAGAAATGCTAGATAGTGTTGCGTGTTGCAAGATCCGGTCAAGCTAGATAATGAGCAGTAACCACTTTCAGCAACTTCAGTCAGTCCTCCTCAGTCTGCTGTCGAGTAAGGAACAATTGTTCATCAGATGGTCTACTACTTCAATCAAAGTAGGTGTAAGCTGTCTGATACAGCTTTAATACAAAAGTTTTAACATGTTCCATTGTACTCAACAGTAATATGAATGGTTCACTTCGTACCAAATATGTGACGCAACGTGATGGAAATAGTGTTCTCAAGTTGTCGTAAACGGTGTTATATAGCTGTAATATTCCTACCTACGTACATACAGACACATAGTTCGACGATTATTTTGCAATAATGCCATATGTTTCGTTCGTGCATGTCTGCATTTTACATTGTCATTTCCTACGAAAGCGTTTCTAATCTTTCTATTTCGTTAATACCTGCCTTATTGGGATGCAAGAACACTGTTGAATAGCATCTCTGTGACTAACAATTTAGCCCTGCTACATAAACGATGCTTTTTGTACCAGTGTAACGATAAAAGCACAACCATCGCAAGCACTTCTATTTAACGCCATGAGGTCGCTCGCTGTAAAATATTTTACACGCACGCCTCATTCCGAGTGTGGTTAGCCACATTCCCCGTAGCAGGAGGTGGAAAGAGCTAATGGCATTCGATCGCTGGTTGTCTATTTCCGTTCAGAAGAAAGATGTCTACCAAATGCCTTACCCGATGTTCCAGTTCAGTGACTTCTCTAGATGATGATATCTTAATGGGGGGAAATATGTTTTGAGACAGTCTACAGTATTCTCATGTTAAGCACGTGGTGGCACACTTTCTGTGTACTCAAAGTGTTGGGGTTGTACTAAAACGTGACTGATCTCCTTCTGCACGAACAGAAGTTCGTATTGGTTATTATGTGACGCACTTTGCCTATCAAATGCTTCTTTGTCTCGACATCGAAATGCGCCCTGATTTCCGATCATTTGCATCAAAACTATAACAATAAAAAAACTGTAAGCTATTATGTCACATCCATGTGGCAGTGACGGACCACATGTCATGAGGTAAAGCAGTACAATCCGTGGTCGGTGGAATTTAGAGCTGTAGATTAGTAGCATAATAAATGTGGTTCATAACAGCGGTATCTTGTACGACTTTGTTAAACGTATTTTTATTTCATCTGTTCCGAAATTCAGCTATTAAGTCACTGAGTTACCTTATTGGCATTCTTGATTGTACCGTAACCCGGGTATACTTTGACAGCCGTGGTTACTTTGACAACTCTTACCCCAAAAGTTTCACGGCGCTCTGCTGGATGTTTAGTATGTACTGTTTGGTGGTAAAGTTCCAGCAGTGTACGCTAGATGGTGCCGTGTAGCGCCGACTTTCTTGCGCAACGGTTGGCGAATCTGTTAAGACTAATGGTATACGAAGTAGTTGTTAAAATCTGGATGTGCAAAATCCACCTGTATCATTTACCCGGAAAGCCCTCGGTATTTTCGAGTATATCATGTACGTTGCTCGATTAATTCTCAAAACAGATTACTAATAATTTTCTTGTTCACATCTATGTATGTGCCGCTGTATTACGATTTCTAAGATCATGTGCTTGATTCCTCTGTTTCGGGGTTACTATGGCCACAGGTCAGTGTCAGCTCAACTTTCACAGAACCACATTTTATTAAACAGTTTTGACGCCAATGACAGCGTGGGACTAAAGAATACAAACATTAACCTTCGCTATACAGACAAACGTTTGTGTGCAATAGTCAATGTTCTTAAAACTATAAAAAACAAATGCCAATCACATATTGCTCAAACTAAGAGCTAATTATTTCGGTATGACACACAATGTCAAATACATCTGGAAACAAGGGGTGAAGGTTGTCTGGCCACACACAGCAGTTGTTGACTCGATAAAGAACAGGTGGCCTTAGTGCTAACTGCGCTGGATGTAATGAAACAATCATTTAGGTTGAAATTAAGGATACTATGCTCAAATACGGACACGTGTGGCAATCCATCCTTCTGTCATTTTCTTTATAATTTTGATGATCGATCACACTGTGACTAATGAACCGTACTGAGTTTTTTTTTTCTTTTATGAGGCTTAATGAAGCATTTACGAGAACTTCAGATAACTGTATTTATTCCTGGATTGTCAAGATTTCATTGTGGCTTTGGGATAATGATCACAAGTGGAATGGTGATTGGGAGCTGTGATGGAAGTGTAGGTATGTGTGTATCCCCAAGTCCATCATAACTTTGATCTACAATTTTTTTCCATTACGTATTACAAAATGTATATACTAATTGGTAAATAATCCTTTCATACAAGTCCCTGTGTTCACTACCACAAATATCACAGAAGTCCAGGTTGTCATCACTTTTGAAACTGAAAATCGGTCAAAGTGTTCACGGTTTACGATATATACCTTCTGTCCCTCGTTGAAACGAGTGTGTGCTACAAGGGTGTCGCATGAAGGAGGATGGCAAGTAATGAAACCTCGTTTACTGTGAGTATACAGTTTAGTATGAGGAACACTATTAAATTTCTAGGTGCTTTCGAGGAGTACAGGGTAAGGAATTTAGTATACCGATAGGCGTAGAGTTCGAAATGATATTGGTTGATATACATTGGTAGGTCATTCCTCTGCTGCTTGAACTGTCTTCCAGACTTAATCAGTTTACTGACTGGCGAGTTGTGACAAACAAATCTCTGCGCAATGCATGACCAGATGTTTGCAGTTACTGTGAGCTCTGGAGAACGTGCTGACTAGGACGAGAGCCGAATACCCGTTGTATCGAGGTGCAGCGGTCGGAAACAATATAGAAACAACGAGAGAAATGAATTTTTGAGCCGGCCGCGGTGGTCGTGCGGTTCTAGGCGCTCCAGTCCGGAGCCGCGCTGCTGCTACGGTCGCAGGTTCGAATCCTGCCTCGGGCATGGATGTGTGTGATGTCCTTAGGTTAGTTAGGTTTAAGTAGTTCTAAGTCTAGGGGACTGATGACCACAGCAGTTGAGTCCCATAGTGCTCAGAGCCATTTGAACCACTTTTTTTAATTTTTGAACACAAACGCACGTAGTGAAGCTTGCAGGTTGCGTTGTTGTATTTGACCACAAACGGTACAAGCGCAATGTCGTCAACAAGTTGCAAGCATCAATCATGGACAGAAAAGCATTCGGTGTAGTTGTGCATTATGTCTGAGCTTGAGTTCATTTGAACGGAGTAAACAGTTGGCGCTCGTACGCTGTAAGATTTCGTAACCAAGGTAGAAGCGCCTGGTGTTTAAAGAGGCAGTTACCGATAATCTACACAGCATACAGGAAAAGCGGAAAAACATCGTCCGGTAAGTCACAACGGCGACGAAACTCTGTTGACCGATCGTGAAGGACGGTCATTAATGACGATTATGACGAAAATAACGACAGCTGCAAAAGTTACTGCAGAACTGAATATGGCAGCCGCGAACTTTGTCAGCACGAAAACATCGCGAGAGGAACTCCACAAGCAAGGAATCGCGCGGCAAGCAAGCTGAAATTCCAAAACCACTCACCAGCCGTGGGAATGCCCGTAACAGGGAACAGTGGTACCGAAGCCATAAAACCTTGACTGTGGAACAATGGAAGGCTGTCGTGTGGCCGTATGAGTCTTGTTTCACGCTGTTCCCAACTTCTGCCAGAGTTCACGGTCAAGAGAGAAACATGGCGGCTTTAGGTGATGGTTGGAGCAACCGTATCGTGGTATTCCCCGGGCTCTACGGTTACTCTTCACGGTCGCACTACTGCCAAGATAATGTGATAATTTTGGCTGATCAGGTCCATCCCGTGGCTCGCTGTTTGTTCCCAAATGGCGCGCAGAGCTCCAGTACGACAGGGGTCCCTGTTCACACAGCTCGCATAGTTCTTTTTTTCTTTTTTTTTTCTTTGCGATCACGAGTGCTAGTTTTCGCATCTCCCCTGGATACCACAGTCTTCAGCTGTCACTATTACTGAACCTTTTTGGTCTACTTTGGAGAGAATGGTGTGTGATCATTATTCACCTCCATCATAATTATCTGAAGTTGCCACTGTTTTGCAGGAAGAATGGTATAAGATTACCTTGAAAAGCATACAGGACCTGTATTTATCCAATCAGAGACGGCTGGCAGTTGCCTAGAATGCCAGCGGGTTTCCTGAACCGTATTACGCATGGTAATGTGTTGTTTGTAGTGTTTCCACGTTTTTGACCAGCCCTGTATGACAGTATCGAATGCAATCTGTCAAGGTTAGTTTTCCTGGTAGTTTCCTCGCGGATACTATACTTACATCATGATACTGTGCGCAGAGTCAGGTGTTGTCTAAAAAGATGACTGTTTAGCACGTTCCCCCGACTTGTAATAGTTAACATTTGTGGGCTGCGGGGTTACATAAAACAACTGGGATACGCAGCACAAATTCCTAAAGCGGCATTGATGATACATCAAAACCTCATGGCAGCCTGCGAAACCTACTCGGCATTTGTCTGGTGGTAAAGGAAAGGGTACGACAGCTGCTGATGTCACGAGTGCACCCGTATACAGAAGCAAGTGAATTTTTGGTAATGTTAGAGAATTGCTGTTAAAGAATTTGAATGAGCTTGATAGCTTCAAACACGTTACATTAATATCTAAAAAAATGACATCTCGATCACATTTACAAGCACTTCTTCGTTTTTTTAGGTGTGAAATTAACCTGTAAAATTTATAAACGAATTTCTATTACATCCTGTAACATAACGGATTTAATCGATATGTCACAAAAGGCAATCACAACTTCCTTCAGTACTGCGGTCGTAAGTAAGAAAAGGAGCAGCTGGACGTAATGAAGCATTTACACGGCGTCAGGTACGGCAAAGCGTGATCAGGTGCCTCGGTAGAAATGAGACCGGCACGTGGTCCGTGTGCTACAAGGCGCGAACAGGCCGGACGTGGCCAGCTGTGACGTCTCAAATAGCATCGCGTCCTGCGACGTCTGTTTTCCGCCCGAGCCGCTTAGTCAGCGGCCAGCCATATCTCCATTTCCCCCAAACGAAGCGCAACTTTTGTAAGCCCAACTATGCTACTCTAAAGGCTCAAATTTCATCTAAATAAATAAAAAGTTCGTTTGTACAAAATCGTGTATCTCAGGGAGTTCATAAATGACTACTTTGAAAATTGTGACACAACGTTGAATTCTAATACGGGCGTGTTTTTAGGTACCTAATTCTTTAAAAATCTATCATATACACACAACAAGTTTTGCATCACCTCGGTTCCGACAGCCCCGGAACCTGTAGAGATAACTGGAATAGTCATCAACATCATCATTTCCGCCCTTTTTATTGCCCATGAAAACCACACATTGCGTGTTGTACCACCATGCAGTGAGACCTTCAGAGGTGGTGGTCCAGATTGCTGTACACACCGGTACCTTTAATGCCCAGTAGCATGTCCTCTTGCATCGATGTATGCCTGTATTCATCGTGGCATACTATGCGCAAGTTCAGCAAGGCACTGTCGGTCCAGATTGTCAGACTCCTCAACGGCGATTCGGCGTAGATCCCTCAGTGGTTGATAGGTCATGTCGTCCATAAACAGCCCTTTTCAATCTAGCCCAGGCATGTTCCACAGAGTTCATGTCTGCAGAACACGCTGGCCGCTCTACTCGAGCGATGTTGTTATCCTGAACGAAGTCATTCACAAGATGTGCACGATGGGGCGCGAATTGTCGTACATCAAGAGGAATGCCTCGCCAATGTGCTGCCGATATGGTTGCACTAGTGGTCGGAGGATGGCATTCACGTATCGTACAGCCGTTATGGAACCTTCTATGACCACCAGCAGCGCCGTACGTCGGCCCCACATAATGGCACCCCAAAACAGCAAGGAACTTCCTCCTTGCTGCACTCACTGGACATTGTGTCTAAGGCGTTCAGCCTGACCGGGTTGCCTCCAAACACGTCTCCGACGGTTGTCTGGTTGAACGAATTTACGACACTTATTGGTGAAGAGAACGTGATGCCAATCCTGAGCGGTCCATTCGGCATTTTATTGGGACAATCTGTATCGCGCTGCATGGTGTCGTGGTTGCAAAAATGGACCTGGCCGTGGGATTGAAGTTGCGCATCATGCAGCCTATTGCGCACAGTTTGAGTCGCAACATGTCGGCCTGTGGCTGCACGAAAAGCATTATTCCACATGGTGGCGTTGCTGTCAGGGTTTCTCCTAGCCATAATACGTAGGAAGCGGTCATCCACTGCAGAAGTAGCCCTTTGGCGGCCTAAGCGAGGCATGTCGTAGACATTTCCTGTCTGTCTGTATCTCCTCCATGTCCGAAGAACATCGCTTTGGTTCACTCCGAGACGCCTGGACACCTCCCTTGTTGAGAGCCCTTCCTGGCACAAGTAACAATGCGGACGCGATCGAACCGCGATATTGACCGTCTAGGCGTGGTTGAACTGCCCCGTGTACCTCCTTCCCGGAGGAGTGACTGGAACTGATCGGCTGTCGGACCTCCTCCGTGTAATAGGCGCTGCTCATGCATGGTTGTTTACATCTTTGGGCGCGTTTAGCGACATCTTTGAACAGTTTTATATACATCGCAAATGGAAATGGACACAGGAAACGGGGGAAGGAGATCGACGACAGGAGAGAGAGAGAGAGAGAGAGAGAGAGAGAGAGAGAGAGAGAGAGAGAGAGAGAGAGAGAGGGGGGGGGGGGGATGGACAGACATACGGGAGTGCAGGAGATCAGAGGATGCATGTCCAATTGCCACACATATTAGAAAGTGTAGTTTCTTACTTTTCCATTTAAGCAGACTGTCACATAGCAAAGCTTGGCCCGGTACAGCCTTTTTTTTTTTTTTTTTTTTTTAATCCTTCCCCAAAATCAGTTCCCACATAAATTCCGATTTGGTTCCTCCAAAACTACATGGCAAATACCTCTCTCCATTCCACTGCAGTAGCTTAGATAAAAACGAGCGACGATGTTCAGTTGTTGGAGCGCAGGTCTCACTATCCAGATGAAACCTTTCCTTGTGATTTTCTGAAATCGACTTCGTGCCGTTTACAATCACTGTGTCATCCACTGGAAGTTGTATCCTTCACTATCTTCTTTAACCGTTCGATATGCACGTGGTGTTACTGCTTTGTAGAGAACTCGTTCCAATGGATTAATATACGTAGAACAACTAGCTGAGGCCTCATTTGCGGAATGATCCCATTGGCAACACACACAGATGGTTGAACGTAATTCCAAACAGTAACTTACAGCTTGCTGGTAATGAATCAGGCCCATACGTAACTGTAGAGCGTCGGTATCTTTGGTATCAGTCTTCGGCCATCCGATGTGCCACATGAAAGGCTTCATCCACTTTCCCAATTACTTATCGAAGTGTAGGTCGTGTAACTTATCCTTCTGTTATGTTAGGGGCGATCAAAGTTTTTCCGTTCAAAGGCCGTAAGTCCAGAATCGGTATGCTGATCAGGCAAAATTGCCCTGAGCACTGAGGCGATCACACTACCGACTCACCAGGTTGAAAACTGCTGCTTGGGGAACATCGTGTCCTGCTGCATGAAGTAGTCCGTAACTGCCTGCTGCACATCCTCGTCCGACAAGGATCGTCGACCATTCAAGATATTTTTTAAAAGACAAGAGTCGTGGTGATCGCATGGGGAGAGACCAGGGCTGCGGGGTGGATGCTAGCGTCTCTCCCACTTGAGTTGGCGCGCCTTCGACGTTACGACATTTGCGATATGGGGATGCGAGTTACCACGACACAGCAGCACACCTGGCCGTAGTTGGATTTAGATATTTCGATAGACATGCTGCCTCGTACACATTCTTCATTATCCAGTGCATGTCAACCGGTACTTGTCCTTCGGTAGACAAGAAAAGAATAACACGTTGGTCCTGTAGAACGCATTTGGCAATAACGTCGCCACAGTTTATTTCCACATTCATCGCACGCACGTAGGGCAGACAAGACTGCTCCACTAATACAGGGCTATTACAAAGGATTGAAGCGATTTCATAAATTCACTGTAGCTCCATTCATTGACATATGGTCACGACACACTACAGGTACGTAGAAAAACTCATAAAGTTTTGTTCGGCTGAAGCCGCTCTCCAGGTTTCTGCCGCCAGAGCGCTCGAGAGCGCAGTGAGACAAAATGGCGACAGGAGCCGAGAAAGCGTACGTCGTGCTTGAAATGCACTCACATCAGTCAGTCATAACAGTGCAACGACACTACAGGACGAAGTTCAACAAAGATCCACCAACTGCTAACTCCATTCGGCGATGGTATGCGCAGTTTAAAGCTTCTGGATGCCTCTGTAAGGGGAAATCAACGGGTCGGCCTGCAGTGAACGAAGAAACGGTTGAACGCGTGCGGGCAAGTTTCACGCGTAGCCCGCGGAAGTCTACGAATAAAGCAAGCAGGGAGCTAAACGTACCACAGCCTACGGTCTGGAAAATCTTACGGAAAAGGCTAAAGCAGAAGCCTTACCGTTTACAATTGCTACAAGCCCTGACACCCGATGACAAAGTCAAACGCTTTGAATTTTCGGCGCGGTTGCAACAGCTCATGGAAGAGGATGCGTTCAGTGCGAAACTTGTTCTCAGTGATGAAGCAACATTTTTTTCTTAATGGTGAAGTGAACACACACAATGTGCGAATCTGGGCGGTAGAGAATCCTCACGCATTCGTGCAGCAAATTCGCAATTCACCAAAAGTTAACGTGTTTTGTGCAATCTCACGGTTTAAAGTTTACGGTCCCTTTTTCTTCTGCGAAAAAAACGTTACAGGACACGTGTATCTGGACATGCTGGAAAATTGGCTCATGCCACAACTGGAGACCGACAGCGCCGACTTCATCTTTCAACAGGATGGTGCTCCACCGCACTTCCATCATGATGTTCGGCGTTTCTTAAACAGGAGATTGGAAAACCGATGGATCGGTCGTGGTGGAGATCATGATCAGCAATTCATGTCATGGCCTCCACGCTCTCCCGACTTAACCCCATGCTATTTCTTTCTGTGGGGTCTCTCTTCCATCTTTACCCCTCTGCAGTTTCTTCAATTTGCTACTTCACCAATGCTTGCTCACTTCTTTCCGATTGTGAATTATTATATGCGTCCGTTATGAACTCGTTCAAAATCCTCTATTTGACACATTAACATCCAGTTTCGCTGTAATCCCTGCTGACAGAAGATTAAATTCTTGGCCTTACTTACTGGAAAGGCTTCGCTATTGATATTGTAATTCGGAAATTGAGGCTGGTAGTTAAAGTATGGCCATTTACTTACAGTAGTAGTGAAACGGTTGAAGTCACAATCAACACAGACAACTTTACAGGAGCTCTCCTGCGAACCTTGCAGAACTAGCACTCCTGAAAGGAAGGATATTGCGGGGACATGACTTAACCACAGCCTGGGGGATGTTCTCAGAATGAGAGCTTCTGTGAGGTTTGGAATATAGGAGAAGAGGTACAGGCAGAACTGAAGCTGTGAGGTGGGGTTGTGAATCGTGCTTGAGTAGCTCAGACGGTACAGCACTTGCCTGCGAAAGGCCAAGGTCCCGAGTTCGAATGTCTGTCCAGCACACAGTTTTAATTTGCCAGGAAGTTTCATATCGGCGCACATTCCGCTGCAGAATGAAAATCTCATTATGTGACACCTTTCTTAGTTTGAATTTATATTTTTCTTTTATTGTCGCTTGCAACGATCATTCTGAAGGTCGTGATATAGAGAAAAAAAAGGGCTGATTGTGAAACCAATATTTTACATAGAGAACGAAAAATTTGCATTAACTGTGTCTTTAATCACTCTGTAAACATTTGGTGAAGTTTTTCTCCATGCGAATCTATGAAACGAACTGAAACTTTGAGTCAACACACACTGTGGAGTAATTTGGCCCGTAGGCGGGTTTCTTGTGCCGGATGTGAGAACTTTATGGTGAGTTTAATTCTCCAATTGGACGTGTTGGTACTGAAATTGTTACGAGGAATTTCTCTTTGTTCTGTGCACCGAAGTTTCCACTTACGGACTTCAACTAGGCGAGTTGCTTGTAGACAGAAAGAAAAACTACTTTGCATCTTCATAGGGGTTGGTTTCGTCATAAAACTGACCTATGCAAAGCAGTTAGATTAAGTTAATTTGTCTAAAAGCGAACACTCATCGGCATTAGCAAGCGGTGACTCGGTTAAATACGCTTTGTAATCGGACAGTATCCCAGAAACATAATAAAATGACACATGTTTATAATTACAAAGATGTCTCGCCCTATTTAAAATTCCGGTGAATGGTATTTACAACTTATTCACAAACCAGACTACAGTTATTGTGTGATTCATGACACGAAAGGGAAGCAGTGGTTGAGAATGGTGTGCAGAGATTTGTAGCATATCACGAATGTTTTGCAATTCGTACTCTGAGTAAGCAGTATAGGAAACAAATTGGGTAACGGAATTAAAATTCAGGAGAAGTAAATGAGGTTTTCGAAATTTTCCGCTGGCATTGCAGTTGTCCGACGGCAAAGGACTTCGAAGAGTAATTGATCGGAATACACGTATTAAGTAGAGGTTAGAATATTACCGTCAACAAAAGTAAAACGACGGAATGGAATGTCTATATCAGACGGAGCTGCGGGAATTATATTAGGAAATGAGTTATTAAAATATTAAGTTTTGCAATTTGGAGTGCAAAATAAGTGAAGATGCTAGACGTAGAGGGTATAAAATACAAAAGCAAGCAAGTAAGTTTGGAAAAGAGGAATATGTCAACATCTACTACACATCGGGTTGTATGGATTGTCGCATTGTACGGAAGCGAAGCATGCACTCAAAGAATTTGAGAAGAAAAGGTTAGACCGTTAGGGCTTTTGTAGTGTGGTGCTACCGAAGAATGTTGTTAATTAGAAAGGTAAAAAGAGTAACTGATGAAGAGATACTAAAACTTTAGGATAAAATAAATTTCGAGCATAACTTCAGTAAACGAAGGCATCAACGAATCGTGAGGCAAGTGTGGTGAAGGGGCTCAAAACTGTAGACAAAGACCAGTGCTTACGTTAAAGAGTAAACAGGATCAAACGGATGAAGTTTCCAATAGTTACGCAAAGATGAAGAGGCTTGTACAGGTGAGGCTATCGTGGAGGGTTCGATGAAAACCCGTCCCAAAAGTGAATGTTACAACAAACCACCACTCCCAAAGCAAGCTTAAGGAAAACTCTCTTTGTTTACACGAAGAGGTGGCAAAACACGCAGCAGAATTGTCGCGTTGACTGGAGGAAACATGTTTTTTCCAAGTTGAATATATGCGATTTTCATTTGTTAATACTTATCAGTACAACGGGCACTCGAAGAGAATACCAAAGAGAAGCATCCCCTGCGAAGCTCATTCAGTGACATGAGGCACTGGTTGTATGTTTCAACAGGGAAGCATGGGGGTGGTCTAGCGTTCAACTTTAAATAGTAGAGTAGAAAGTTGTGGCACGCAGCAAGGCGCAGGAGAAGACAGTACCGTTCAGTAAAAAGTAGCAAATCCTAAACAAAGTCCGCGTGAAGTAGGGTAACGGGACCCATGATTTCTCCCACACAAGCCTTTCGGCAGCACGTAGCACTCGGCACAGAAGCTACTTTCAGACGGGAAGCGTATTCCAGTTCGGAACTCGCGGTAAACGTGGCCCGTGTTATTTCCGTTGTCAGGAGGCGACGTGAGAGCGACGCCGAAGTCGGCCCCGAAATAACTCCAGTCTGTTTACAGCGAGCACTGGTCATTCCTGGCCTTTCTGGCGCACGCGGGTCATTTTATTGTAAACAGTAACGCAACCGACCTCCCCTCCCCCGACGGCCTGACTCAATGTCTTTGTGGCAACGCCTCAGACAACAGAACAGATACCATATGGGGAACCAAACACGCACTAGACACGATTTTCGCCTCGATACACAGTATCTGTCCTCAACTGCTTTTCCTTTACTCTCATATATTACAAATGGAACGAAGAGCGCTGCGATCATCCGCAGTCCTGCGTGTCTCAGCATGTTACACGTTGACAAGTAATTACGAGTTTAGAAAAGGAGAGGCTGATACAGACTTGGTGTTACTCTATTACATGGTATTTATTTCAACTGATTAATATTTACTGAGGTAACAGCTGTGGCATCATTTATGTGTAGATCACATTGGGAACGTAAATGAAGATGACTGAACGATTCGAAACGCTAACTACATCCAGCATCCTGTTAATGAATCGAACCCGTAATACCTGTGCTTGAGGTATGTTACTTACAGTAAAAGTTAAAGCAGTATGCACGACATTTGGTATATCCATCCTTTTTAACAATGTGTTCCAAATCTTTAGGACCCAAGTTATTGATTGCTCCATTCCATGACTTTTTAAGGAAACCAGTTCAGTGAGAAAATACGAGGGTAGGGTTGCCATACTCCAACAAACGGAAAATATCAATAGGTAATCGTTCACTTACAGACACACCAAATCAGTGCTATCATTAACCATAGTTTTACATTCGTCAATCTATGGTTTATTGCCAAATGGCGTTCACCGTGCAGTCTAGGGATATATACGCGATAAGTGATTACAGACTATTTTGATGGAAGGAACCAGTGAGTGGAAATTATTTTAGGTTGTGTGTAATGGAAACACGTGCCTCATACGCATCGTCCAAGTTCTTTGTGTTTTTTAACAAACAACTGCCTTCCTCAAAGATGTTCGTGCCACTACATCGAAAAAACTCACTTGTCTGTGACGTGTTGGTGGTGCAGTTTTATCACTGTTTACAGTACACGACTGCTTGTCGAAGACGGAACAGTATCCATTACAGTGACAGGCATCCATTTAAAGTTGGGTGGTCAGAATGTAGTGCCCTGGAAATCTGAACTAATGCACAGAGGGAACGTTCGCAACAGGTGACTTGCAGAACTAAAGACACACTCGTTGGTAGTGCCCTAATTGCTTCTCATTGTGCCACGGGCAATAGTGTAAATTGAGCGTGTCAAAATTTTATGAGCTTTTACAATGCATTTATTGAGAATGTCTGTCATCGCTTTGCACAAATTCAGTGAACATACGTTGTTGTTGTAAGGTGTAAGTCGTTCGCAAACAAAAAAGAACTAAATATTTATTGCTGACGGTTAGTTTATCTCAAAGGAGTAAACTCGGTGTCCTCCGAAATTCATACAGATTCGACCCTAACGCTTTGACAGGCTTGTATGAGAAGAAAAAAAATCCACTTCTTACTTTCGCAAGATATTTCTTTTTACTGCGTCAACGCGATTTGCCGACCGTTCAAAGTGTAATGAAGTTAGATCGCTTTTTTTCTTTTTTTTTAGTAAAATTTTAATAGCTGTTATGGGACCTCCTGCTGTTGGCACGAATAGGATGGTATAAACCAATTGTGGAAGTTTACAACTGTGCTCCGGACCGAGACTGAAATAGGGGTCCCATGGTTTGCGCAGGAAGCCTGCAGCCAATTACGCTACCCTGTTTGGTTCACGGACCTACTTAGTTTCAATATGCCATACGTTGCCGCCATCGTATCTGAGATTCGATACGTGTGGAGAGAAACACAAACTGAGGTGTGCACGGATAGCACAGTTAAAGGCGGACACGTCGCGATGGGTTAAAGATACGGGTAGCAGTTCAAATTCGAAAACACCATTTCAACTTCTCACGTTTGACTTGAAAAGCTTTTATTATTCCCGCTCTCAGAATTTGTCCATTAGACAATTGTATACACATGTGACCAGAAAATGTGCATCCTTGTCACTGTAACGGATACTGTTCAGTCTTCGAGGTTTTTCTTACTGATCGGGAGAGGGAGCTTTGGACGTGGTCGAGCTCGTCTCAGATAAATGTCGATCACACAGTAAAATTTACTGGCAGGCGCGCACATACATACAGAGTCGCTGCTACCGCGAGAAATTTGTTACTTACAGAAACAGCAGAGAAATTGGCCAACTCGAAGATGGCATCAGAATGAAACGAGACTTAACGGCCTAACCGTTGTCTAGACACCTTGCCGCTTACCTGGCATTCTATTGCTTGAACGCCTCCGTACGATCTGGAATGCGCCTAATTTGGTCTTCACGGTACCTACGTGAGCGATACGTAGGTGGCTGAAGTATCTCTCCATATGCCACATTAAGTTTAATTTTCTTCTTACCTTTAAGTGTCCGCCAGGTCAAGTTACTAAACACAGAAAATAAGTTCCAAAAATGCTGACCATTAGGGTTAGAGCATTAGGAAGAAACCGAATGGTTTTCTTGTGACAATTCAGATACCTAAACCAGGCATCACTAAAGGTTCGCGACTTTCAGGTATGGTGCCCATCGAATCAACTTTCCCCCAACTTCGTTGCTGCTAAATACCTAGATAATTCCTTCAAGAAGGTCGATTCCCTTATCCAGCAGAAATTTTACTTGTTCTTGACAAAGGCTTAACGTTACTTTCTGAATGGCCCTCGGGTTTTGAAACATAGCTGCAAGGACTGAGACAGTTTGCGAAACCAATGTCCCACACTACGCCAGAATTCTTCGGCAATTTAGAAAAACCTGATCTCAGTGGAATGCAGTGTCGCCCGAATGTGACAGGCTGCCGACACAGTCGAGCACCACGACACTTAGAGGGTGAGGCAGTCCCAGAAGCGATAGGCGGTCAAGAGGACATAGTGACGTCACCGCTATGACATCAGCGTTCCCAACGTAGGGCCGCTAGCCTTGCGATGAAAGGCGCGTCACCATACTTCAGCTGCTGCATCTCGTAATATATAACAACTCAGTTGTACTAGGAACGCGTATGTTCATTTTTCTGCTAACTTACGCCGTTGAGTGAAACGCCGAGGGAGAACTGAGAAACCAATAAGAAATAAGAAGCTGCGGAGCGTCGTGTACAAACATCAAGCAACCTACTAGGTCGTAACCATCTGAAATATGGGCTGACTGGAATAGTAATTACTTTCGGTGTGGTGGAACACAGTAATCCGAATAAAACATTTCGATTTTTATAGGTTACGGGTAAGTTTCGGCTGATAATCTTGGTGACGATTTCATGCTTATTAAATGAACCTGCAAACAAACTTGCTGCTTTTCTTTGGACTTTCTCTATTTCCTCCATCAGTTCTCTTTGTTGCGGATCACGAACTGATGAGAAATAATAAAATTTTTGGACGAACGAGGGTTTTGTAAGCTACGTTCTTAATGGGTGGACTACAGTTCTGCTTCTACACTTCTGAGGCTGCTTCCAATGAATGTCTGCCATCTGCATTTCCTGTGATTCGTTTTATGTGGTGGTTCCACTTTAAATAGCTCTATACGAACACTCCCAGATACTTAACTTATCGATGTACAACATTTGACACTGCAGCCTTTAATTTTCTCAATAAATTGTCTTAAATCATTTCCTTTTTTGTTGATGTTCCGTGTAATAGCTGGAAAACAATTTCAACTTTTGGAAAATGTTATTTGTTGCACCACAGGACTCTTCTAGATGGGCGTAAAAACAAGTTGGAGACTGTTTTATTCTATAATGAATGTAAATAAAGAGTTGGTTCTCTTGGCTAAATGAGATGTACAAAAAATGGTCCTAACTATACGTCAAAAATGTAACGGCAGGTAGAGGGGAACCGAAATAAGCAGATGCATAGGAATGTGTGCGTGTTGCTCTGAGCCGGTAGAGAGCGTCGATGACTGCGGCGTATAAAAGCTCTTCACTAGGTTGATTCATCTTTTCCCGCATGGTTCTCGAGCAGCATACATCGTTCAATGCGGAGCTGGCCGACGTGCTTTTCATGTACGGGGCTGCACAAGGAAATGGATTAGCTGCTGAAACGATGTACAGGGAGAGATCCCCGGATAGGAATCAGCCGGATCTCCGAACGTTCGAGCGTCTTTACCGGGAATTAAGCACGTACGGATCGCTTTAGGCTTATGAGCGTGTAACTGGCTCTGGGAGATATTTCAGAACTCCTGCAGTGGAAGAAATAACGCAAAACAGAGTAAAGGCTAATCCTTCGATAAGCTCGAGAGCTATAGGACGTGGTTGGGTGTGAACCATCAAAGTTTTTTTGAGGACTTTACATGAAGACGGAATGCATCCATATCACTTACAGACAGTGCAGGCAATGACCCCTCACGATTATCTTCCACGTCTCAACTATGTTCACTGGTACCTACAGTAGACTGCAGCCAATGAAACCTACCTTGCAAATCTTTTATTTACTGATGAGCCTACCTTTACACGGTCGGGTATGTTGAAAATGCAAATCCTCACCTGTTGGCCCGTGGTAAACCACATGGCACAACAGCACACGCCTACCAAGAAAGGTTTCTCATTAATCCAGAGGTTAAAATATACCGCTTCACTTGTAAATTACTTTGTTCTCGGCAGTTCCTGGCAGTTCGTCTTGTTGCAAGCTTGTATTCCGGCTGCTTCTCCACTGAAGAAATATGGTACCTTTGTACGTCGTTTATTGGGCGGAAATAAGGTTTCTCAGAAATTAGCGTAACTAATGGTGTTAACTCATTATTCGGGACTTTCCTCCCCCTTCTTTCAAGCCACATTTTCATTCTCCACTCGAAACTTCTTTCTATGCCTGCTTTTCCTCGGGCGGTACCGCAAAGTTAGAACAGGGCCATTTCGTTCAGGAAAACTTAATTCACTTGCACAAAAGTCTAAGCAGTAAACCGTTGATCCATTTTTTTTTTTTTTTTTCCAGAGGCCAGAGTCAGGCGATGCATAGCACATGTAGTGTCAGAACGTCTCGTCTTGTTGCAAGCGCCGCTAAGCTCCAGTAATCCTAGTGGAACGGTTAAACATCTGTGTAGCTTACTAACATTACAGGAGGGCGTGTCTAGATCGAGCAAAGCAATGACCATTTAGGAAATAACTACACTCCTGGAAAAGGAAAAAAGAACACATTGACACCGGTGTGTCAGACCCACCATACTTGCTCCGGACACTGCGAGAGGGCTGTACAAGCAATGATCACACGCACGGCACAGCGGACACACCAGGAACCGCGGTGTTGGCCGTCGAATGGCGCTAGCTGCGCAGCATTTGTGCACCGCCGCCGTCAGTGTCAGCCAGTTTGCCGTGGCATACGGAGCTCCATCGCAGTCTTTAACACTGGTAGCATGCCGCGACAGCGTGGACGTGAACCGTATGTGCAGTTGACGGACTTTGAGCGAGGGCGTATAGTGGGCATGCGGGAGGCCGGGTGGACGTACCGCCGAATTGCTCAACACGTGGGGCGTGAGGTCTCCACAGTACATCGATGTTGTCGCCAGTGGTCGGCGGAAGGTGCACGTGCCCGTCGACCTGGGACCGGACCGCAGCGACGCACGGATGCACGCCAAGACCGTAGGATCCTACGCAGTGCCGTAGGGGACCGCACCGCCACTTCCCAGCAAATTAGGGACACTGTTGCTCCTGGGGTATCGGCGAGGACCATTCGCAACCGTCCCCATGAAGCTGGGCTACGGTCCCGCACACCGTTAGGCCGTCTTCCGCTCACGCCCCAACATCGTGCAGCCCGCCTCCAGTGGTGTCGCGACAGGCGTGAATGGAGGGACGAATGGAGACGTGTCGTCTTCAGCGATGAGAGTCGCTTCTGCCTTGGTGCCAATGATGGTCGTATGCGTGTTTGGCGCCGTGCAGGTGAGCGCCACAATCAGGACTGCATACGACCGAGGCACACAGGGCCAACACCCGGCATCATGGTGTGGGGAGCGATCTCCTACACTGGCCGTACACCACTGGTGATCGTCGAGGGGACACTGAATAGTGCACGGTACATCCAAACCGTCATCGAACCCATCGTTCTACCATTCCTAGACCGGCAAGGGAACTTGCTGTTCCAACAGGACAATGCACGTCCGCATGTATCCCGTGCAACCCAACGTGCTCTAGAAGGTGTAAGTCAACTACCCTGGCCAGCAAGATCTCCGGATCTGTCCCCCATTGAGCATGTTTGGGACTGGATGAAGCGTCGTCTCACGCGGTCTGCACGTCCAGCACGAACGCTGGTCCAACTGAGGCGCCAGGTGGAAATGGCATGGCAAGCCGTTCCACAGGACTACATCCAGCATCTCTACGATCGTCTCCATAGGAGAATGGCAGCCTGCATTGCTGCGAAAGGTGGATATACACTGTACTAGTGGCGACATTGTGCATGCTCTGTTGCCTGTGTCTATGTGCCTGTGGTTCTGTCAGTGTGATCATGTGATGTATCTGACCCCAGGAATGTGTCAATAAAGTTTGCCCTTCCTGGGACAATGAATTCACGGTGTTCTTATTTCAATTTCCAGGAGTGTATTAGAATAAAGAAAAGCCGTAATTAGACGCAAAGGATTCCAGTTATCATTGTCGTAGTGTTCGTACCGTGAAATCAATCCTGCCACCAATAGTTACCTTCTTTTACACCTACACTACGCAAACCATCTTATGGTGCGTGGCGGAGGGTTCTTCGTGTACCACTCTCAACTTAAATCTCCAGGCACGACTCCAAAGACTATAAAACAGGCCCAATTATCCACCTGGAAAATCTCTCAGAAGTACAAGCTAGCACTGTCAACTCAATAATGGACGGATTTAGTTTAATTTTTGATTTCAGGCAACCAATCCTTGGCGCACTGAGTTGAAAGTGCCTTACTGTCTACATTGACATTTGTACACTTTACTGCGTGACCAGAGTCCGTACTTGCTTTACAGCTATTGAAATTACTTGACATCCGTCTTTGCTCGCGGTGTGCTAAAATGACGACTCGTTTTCAGTAGTCGCAAAAACTGATTTCAGATATTTTCAACATACTTTCCTCGTCGTACCACCGAGGCGATTTACGGACTATGTTGACGTCGCCACTTCGGAGCGCAGCTTCTTTAGCAATCAGTAGCAAGGGAATTAAGCGATCGTTAGCAATTATCCAACAATAAAACTATAGCGATCGAGATATATCGCTTGCTTATACCCTAGCTACACCACGGCTGGAGGCGAAGGGGAGGTACTTCAAGCCCACTTGCTGAAAACACTCTAAAATATTAGTGTGCTTTGTTTTAAAATTTAAAAAAAGTATTTGTTTCTAATATCTTATGCTAGATTCCGCAATTGTTTCAAGTTTATCAATACAACGTAACCCAAAAGTTCGTCTTCGTAGTGAAAGTGACTTCCTACAACAAATCTCATATTTATATTTTCAGGTTCAGGACCCTCTGTATATCTTTCAGTAGTCAGGCTGTGGACCACACACATCAGTACCAATGCAAAAATTATGTTACTAAAAGTTACCGATTTTTTTTAAAATTGTTTGTGCCGGACATAAAGTACCCGTCGCACCGATAGCACACGTTTTGGAAATTGCTTTGGTATTGCTAGAGTTCAGGGATTTAACACGCCTCTCATGAGAAGGATGCAAATGGCATTGACGTGCTGTTCGCCAAAATTCAGTCCACATAATCTTGGGTTTTGTGTTGGATAAATGTTTACACTGGGTGCAGTAAACGATTCACAAAGACAGCCGACATTAGCGTACTCCTGAATGAGGTACACAGCACTTCGGAAAATGTCCGTTGGTGTTCTTAACGATTTGAATTGCATTTAGAGTACAACGTTTCCAAAACATATCTCATCGTTTGCTGCCTGCGCGAAGTCACAAAGTACTGTTTAAATAAATGGCATGAGCATCGCAGGTGCGAACATCGGAGCACCATACGCAAACGGCACACAGCTGACATCACAGTAACGACAAAAACCATCCAGATTCCGTGTCAGTCTACAACACGCGAAATCACACATTAGTTTACGTCGTGTCACTTGCTGCTCGCTCCCCTCTCAGCCTTCGCAGTAGGTGCGCAATGCATTTCGCATGATCGTGTCACGTCTTTCAACATGATGCATCCCACATCGCAATGGCACGCCATAGCAACGAAAAAGATCAGACTTACCACAGTGTTGAAATACGAAGACTCAGTTTTTATTTCAACCACTACAAGTTTACATAGTTACACAATCGTGATGGACATCTTCATACCGTCGGCTTGTTTTTAATGACAAGCGTCAGAGATATCTTGTAATAGCATGTAAAGTGGCCGAAAGGGTGCAAAGCGACTATCACTGCTAGCAAGGTAGGAACAAAGGGCGGAAGGGTAGAGGGGAAGTGGCGATCGCTGCGCCCCCCCTTTCTCTCATCTCCTCCTCCTCCTCCTCCTCCTCCTCCCCCCCCCCCCCGAGAGATAAACTAAATTAAAATGAAATGGTTAAGCACGTAAACTCAATCAGTAGATTGTCATTTACTTCCGTATTCTTTAAGCCACCATACCTAGTCTGAGAGCCCAACATGGATAGCACATTCTCCCAGGCAGACCGTGCGCGCTAAATACCAGCAGGGTTTGCCGATCTTCCATACCAGGGCGCGCTTCACGTCGTCGGTACGACACTGCTTTCCCTCCATTGTTGTCATGGCTACTATTGTTACACAGTTCGCCTAGAATTCAGTAGCGTATCTCAACAGTTGGTCTTCTGTCGAGTTTCTCAGTTTTGTGCCTCATGGAGCGAGTTTACAAAATTACGATCTTGTATGAGAAACAGAAGACATGTAAGTTTATTACTGCATAAGACTATTGTTCCTTAACTATTATGTTTGCCAGCGTTTCTTGCTCCTGCATTAAATACTCTTCTTGACGCTGCGGCTGAAAACTTGAAGTCGAAAATATTTCTGGGTCAGTTGCTTTACTTATTAGGCTCACAGTATTTTGATGGCCACCTATCATCTACAGGCGGATGCTAAGAGTCGTCTTCAGCCAATTAATGCAGCTTTAACTGCATTTTTTTCGAACACTTGTATGGCCGTGCGTCGTTTAGTGTGAAGTGTGCATGTAATCTTGTTTGCTTAACCGTCATAAATACAGCTGGACTAATTATGTAAAACTAAGGTACCTTCCTTGAAAGGTTTACCATTTTCTTCCATATGTGTGGAAATTTTCTAACACACTTGTCTGGTTATCCGTATATTTACATCTGACGTGTTACCTCCAGTCTCATTGCATAACAGAAAGTCCCCTTCTTCACATTCAAATTACTACTGTATCTTTGATCGATTTTGTTGTTTCATTGCATATACATAACTAACATTACTACAGCTGGCTTTGAGTAACCAGATCAGCCACAACATTAATTAGAATTCAAAATTCAAAATAAACTTCAACCCTGCCGCACTTTTTTCACCCTGGAAAATCTTAAGCAGTTACTTACTTTTTAGCAGGAAACATATTAATCACAAAAGGCGCAGGGTGGCCTATATAAGCGTTAATTTATGCCAGTAGGTGCTTGGGCGTGCTCATCGCGATTTGTAGATAGCCCGTATGTCTGTATGATGAGCGTTTTCAACACGTAACGTTTGATTTTAGTGTTGTGTATGCATTCATGTCACAGGCCAGACGAAAATGTTGAGTTCAGAGCCTCCAATGAGCGACACATCGCAGGTGCAAGATGATCAGAAGAGTTGCTCTTCAGCTTCGTTACCCCCTCAGCTTCGTTACCCCCTCAGCTTCGTTACCCCCTCAGCTTCGTTACCCCCTCAGCTTCGTTACCCCCTCAGCTTCGTTACCCCCTCAGCTTCGTTACCCCCTCAGCTTCGTTACCCCCTCAGCTTCGTTACCCCCTCAGCTTCGTTACCCCCCTCAGCTTCGTTACCCCCCTCAGCTTCGTTACCCCCCTCAGCTTCGTTACCCCCCTCAGCTTCGTTACCCCCCTCAGCTTCGTTACCCCCCTCAGCTTCGTTACCCCCCTCAGCTTCGTTACCCCCCTCAGCTTCGTTACCCCCCTCAGCTTCGTTACCCCCCTCAGCTTCGTTACCCCCCTCAGCTTCGTTACCCCCCCTCAGCTTCGTTACCCCCCCTCAGCTTCGTTACCCCCCCTCAGCTTCGTTACCCCCCCTCAGCTTCGTTACCCCCCCTCAGCTTCGTTACCCCCCCTCAGCTTCGTTACCCCCCCTCAGCTTCGTTACCCCCCCTCAGCTTCGTTACCCCCCCTCAGCTTCGTTACCCCCCCTCAGCTTCGTTACCCCCCCTCAGCTTCGTTACCCCCCCTCAGCTTCGTTACCCCCCCTCAGCTTCGTTACCCCCCCTCAGCTTCGTTACCCCCCCTCAGCTTCGTTACCCCCCCTCAGCTTCGTTACCCCCCCTCAGCTTCGTTACCCCCCCTCAGCTTCGTTACCCCCCCTCAGCTTCGTTACCCCCCCTCAGCTTCGTTACCCCCCCTCAGCTTCGTTACCCCCCCTCAGCTTCGTTACCCCCCCTCAGCTTCGTTACCCCCCCTCAGCTTCGTTACCCCCCCTCAGCTTCGTTACCCCCCCTCAGCTTCGTTACCCCCCCTCAGCTTCGTTACCCCCCCTCAGCTTCGTTACCCCCCCTCAGCTTCGTTACCCCCCCTCAGCTTCGTTACCCCCCCTCAGCTTCGTTACCCCCCCTCAGCTTCGTTACCCCCCCTCAGCTTCGTTACCCCCCCTCAGCTTCGTTACCCCCCCTCAGCTTCGTTACCCCCCCTCAGCTTCGTTACCCCCCCTCAGCTTCGTTACCCCCCCTCAGCTTCGTTACCCCCCCTCAGCTTCGTTACCCCCCCTCAGCTTCGTTACCCCCCCTCAGCTTCGTTACCCCCCCTCAGCTTCGTTACCCCCCCTCAGCTTCGTTACCCCCCCTCAGCTTCGTTACCCCCCCTCAGCTTCGTTACCCCCCCTCAGCTTCGTTACCCCCCCTCAGCTTCGTTACCCCCCCTCAGCTTCGTTACCCCCCCTCAGCTTCGTTACCCCCCCTCAGCTTCGTTACCCCCCCTCAGCTTCGTTACCCCCCCTCAGCTTCGTTACCCCCCCTCAGCTTCGTTACCCCCCCTCAGCTTCGTTACCCCCCCTCAGCTTCGTTACCCCCCCTCAGCTTCGTTACCCCCCCTCAGCTTCGTTACCCCCCCTCAGCTTCGTTACCCCCCCCTCAGCTTCGTTACCCCCCCTCAGCTTCGTTACCCCCCCTCAGCTTCGTTACCCCCCCTCAGCTTCGTTACCCCCCCTCAGCTTCGTTACCCCCCCTCAGCTTCGTTACCCCCCCTCAGCTTCGTTACCCCCCCTCAGCTTCGTTACCCCCCCTCAGCTTCGTTACCCCCCCTCAGCTTCGTTACCCCCCCTCAGCTTCGTTACCCCCCCTCAGCTTCGTTACCCCCCCTCAGCTTCGTTACCCCCCCTCAGCTTCGTTACCCCCCCTCAGCTTCGTTACCCCCCCTCAGCTTCGTTACCCCCCTCAGCTTCGTTACCCCCCTCAGCTTCGTTACCCCCCTCAGCTTCGTTACCCCCCTCAGCTTCGTTACCCCCCTCAGCTTCGTTACCCCCCTCAGCTTCGTTACCCCCCTCAGCTTCGTTACCCCCCTCAGCTTCGTTACCCCCCTCAGCTTCGTTACCCCCCTCAGCTTCGTTACCCCCCTCAGCTTCGTTACCCCCCTCAGCTTCGTTACCCCCCTCAGCTTCGTTACCCCCCTCAGCTTCGTTACCCCCCTCAGCTTCGTTACCCCCCTCAGCTTCGTTACCCCCCTCAGCTTCGTTACCCCCCTCAGCTTCGTTACCCCCCTCAGCTTCGTTACCCCCCTCAGCTTCGTTACCCCCCTCAGCTTCGTTACCCCCCTCAGCTTCGTTACCCCCCTCAGCTTCGTTACCCCCCTCAGCTTCGTTACCCCCCTCAGCTTCGTTACCCCCCTCAGCTTCGTTACCCCCCTCAGCTTCGTTACCCCCCTCAGCTTCGTTACCCCCCTCAGCTTCGTTACCCCCCTCAGCTTCGTTACCCCCCTCAGCTTCGTTACCCCCCTCAGCTTCGTTACCCCCCTCAGCTTCGTTACCCCCCTCAGCTTCGTTACCCCCCTCAGCTTCGTTACCCCCCTCAGCTTCGTTACCCCCCTCAGCTTCGTTACCCCCCTCAGCTTCGTTACCCCCCTCAGCTTCGTTACCCCCCCCCTCAGGTTCGTTACCCCCCCCCTCAGGTTCGTTACCCCCCCCTCAGGTTCGCTACCCCCCCCCTCAGGTTCGCTACCCCCCCCTCAGGTTCGCTACCCCCCCCCTCAGGTTCGCTACCCCCCCCTCAGGTTCGCTACCCCCCCTCAGGTTCGCTACCCCCCCTCAGGTTCGCTACCCCCCCTCAGGTTCGCTACCCCCCCTCAGGTTCGCTACCCCCCCCCGCCCTCAGGTTCGAGCATTAATTATGAAAATTACATTGGTGTACATATTGGGACCAAGCCTTGAGACACTTTACTTGCCACGTTACTTCAAAGTCACTACAGACCTCCTGCTGAACACACATTTCCAGTTTTTGCTCACAGCAAAGGAGAAAAATTTGTAATAGGTTTTTGAAAAAAAGGGCACTTTTCGCGCCTGCTCTTAGGATTGTTACATGGTAGAAAGAACGTTAGTAATCGAACCTTTAACATCATCAACTAAGTTGCTAGGAAAACATGGTGACTTGGGAATGCCGCAGTAAAACGCTGTATCATCACGAAGCTTTACAATGTGCTAATGACCTTCTGGTTTTCTTAACAAGAAAAACATTGAAAGTGGACCCACACAAAATTAAAATTGCGAAAACATTTTCTTTGTAAAATATATTTTTCAAGAGCCAGCCGCTGGTGGCCTAGCGGTTCTAGGCGCTTCAGTCTGGAACCGCGCGACCGCTACGGTCGCAGGTTCGAATCCTGCCTCGGGCATGGATGTGTGTGATGTCCTTGGGTTAGTTAGGTTTAAGTAGTTCTAAGTTCTAGGGGACTGATGACCTCAGATGTTAAGTCCCATAGTGCTCAGAGCCATTTGAACCATTTTTCAAGAAGCAGAACGTCATCTAAGAGGATCTAGTGCTGACGACGATAAAATGTGTTTGCGGAATTCAGGCAGCTGTACGATCATCCGAAAAGTGTGCAGATATTGCAGGAAGAACCATTCAAACACCAAACGTGACATCTCGACAAGATACAGTCCGAATGCTACTCCGTCAAAGACGGAAAGTTATTTTAGGGTGAACATACTTATCCACATTCCTGGCACAGTAAACACTAATGTAGAAAACAGAATCTCTAAAGACATTCGCAGCCTCTACAATATCAACACACGTCTATCAAAAGTCAGCTCAACTGCAAGGTCCATGAACTCAAGCAGGGACGCACAAACCCTGGCCACAAAGTAATTGAGGAGGCTGTAAGTGAGAAATCAACCTGTTTGATGGCAAAAGTGGAAATGGAAGATGTAAACAAAACACTTCTACCAGGCTATACAATAAAGCGTTTGAAGCTTTGCACTGCAGAAACTTTCGTTCAATTTGATATTTGATGCTGAACCTTTTTTCTCTTCCAATATAAAGTGCAACAGCAGAAAGATTCTTCTCGACTGAAACTCATTTAACTTGGTTGAGAGACGATTGTGATAAAACTTAGAAACTGGACTTCGTTGATAATTATGTCTATGGTCATGCAACAAAGAAAAAATTATAGATATATTGAGAAGGGGAATATAATAGAAAAGATACGCTTCCTTAAATGTCTATAATACAAAGCCAGTTGCTCTTCTGTGATGTAAAAGCATCGAGTAATTTGCTCACCCTTAGATTAATCTTTACAATGTCATTTAGAAACTGAAAAGTGCAAATCAGCTGGTAATAGGCATGAAACATGAGAAACATATGCTGTATAGTTAGGCAACTGATACGTAAAGAATAAAAACGATAGTCTTTTTATAAAAAAATTCTACTATACCACTCAGTGCATTAAAAAATTACGAGGTAAATATTGCAATTCTTCTCAGATAAAATATAAGTACACTATATATATATATATATATATATATATATATATATATATAAAAACTGCTTAGCAAAATGAAAGCTAATAAAATTAGCTTTCATTTTGCTAAGCAGTTGTCTTCACGAAAGGCATGATGGCTTATGGCAATGTTAATTATTGTATAAATGAAGCTACTCTGAAGAAAGCTGTATATACTACACATTTGACGAAATTCTAAACTTTAACTAAAGCACACGTTTGCACTTTGATACAGTTTTTGAAGGTTGTGCCATTAAATTTCAAGGGAAGGACACCTTAATTTCTTTTCCCTTCCGGGCAACTCCCCCACACCTCACAAGTCTTAATCCGCCATTGATGGTTAGTAATTAATTGAATTAGCAACTGCAGCTATAGACACGACTTAGCAATAGCATAAAGGTCAAACTTCAATATTTGTCTGGACGGAAGCTGTTATATCGCTTCCTACGTATTATTTAGAACTTATACCGAACTGTCGCAGATGTAGCGTCTGTCTCGGAAAATATATGAACAGAATGAGATGTGTATAACATTAAATAACTTTGATTTGCAGTGAGAGTTATAACGTGTATGGAATACGATCGTTTTCGGAACATCTAGCGATTACGAGATTGTGGCTTGATTGGGACTACATCGCAGCATTTTTATTTATTTGAACATTACACCGTATATGATATCTATAAATGTTTACATTTCATTTCATTGCATCGCTATGGATCTTCCTGCAAGTAATGTCCAGACGTTTGCCGAACGTAAATCTGATTCTGCCTTGTTAGGCTATCAGTCAATCTATCATTGTCAACTACTATTCCGTATTCCGCATATTCTCCTGGAAATGTTATTTCAGTTTACAAATACGGCATCTTTTATAATCTGTAGTAGCAGACATACTTAGTTTCAGTATGTCTGTCAATACATGCCTTCTAATCTATTTCGGGCGTGTCCTTAAGTTCCACCTGTTCAAATATATAAAAGGTGGTACATACAGTGCAAGAACACCACCGTGAGCTGAATTCTGACGGAAAATATCGCGTATGCTTCTCACTGTCAAAGAGCCGTACAATTGTTTCGGTTGTACAGCAAGGAAGTAATAGTTTTCGCCAAAGACTTTAAGGCAGAGAGTTTACATAAGTTTCTTGGTAAACAAAAGTTAGTTCAGGATCATATAATGAACATTCATATTGGCAGAATTGATTTTTTGCTGTCATAATTCATTGCCACAGTGATCATATTATCTCGGAACGGTTTAGGTTTGTCCGTAATGTGTCCTGTAAATTTTGAATGTCCTTATATCGCCCCATCGTAGGTGCTATTGATTTGGCATAGGCTTTTTGTGCACACCATAACAGTTTTTACTTGGTACCAGGAATAAAGTGGGCTCTTAGCAATGAAGAGAAAAATGGCGTCGTGTAACGGCACCGTCACGTCAGCGTGCATTTACATTGTCCGTCACTTTACGTCAGTGCGCTTAGTTCCGTGCTGAACGACGAAAGTGGTTTTTATTAGTCACCATCCGTGATAAAAAATCGTTGTATAGAATCTGAACCGAGGAACTACCAACGTTTATTAATGACCTAAGCAAGCTCATAACGTTTGTTGTTGATCAGTTTGTTTGTTCAAATGCTGGGAAGCGATACAACATCGCAAAACTTCATTTTCTAGGGAAACTACATAATACAAATACATCAAACAAAAGCTATAAAGGAATAAATTGCACCTGCTCACCGTATCCATTGTTTTAGTCTTACCTAACTAACACGGTAAAAAATGTTTTTTCTGCTTCATTAAAGCTAACCGTGTCACAGCTCTGTTCTGTTGCAAAACCAAAATAATTTTTCGCTTTCAAATATCTGACCCCGCTTCTGTAAGAACACCGAGTGGCAAAAGTATCAAAGTCGTCATGGAACATTTGTAATGTGCCACGATAAAAAAAATTATCAATATTGAGAAGAGACAAAAGCACGATACACTACTGTAACATGCGTCAGCGCGGCGACAATTAGTTAACTGAAGTTGTTCGCAGACGACGAAACCATCAAAATTTTCTTCCCGAGAAACCTCGATGTACTGAGATGAGATGTGCCGCGGTGTGTCGTGACTGTCCGTTGACGGCCCATGTGAATTTGCCCTAAACAAAGAAAGTCGTCCCGAAATCATGTGACAATTCCAGATTATTTTTAACATGCGTAGAACGCAGTGCTCTCTCCAGATATATTTCTACATTAAGGTCAAGATATACATCTCCATTTCCGACGTTGTTCTGGCACAAACTGAGAAAAACTTTACAGAAACGGACAGTTCGGCTAACAGTTATGCGCTCACATTTGTAGGTAATTTGCCTGAAAATATATAAAAGAAGGAATACACTTAATCATACAAGTAAAATGTGAGATGTAGATGTTGGCCAGCCAGTATGAACCATCGCAACATTCTCCCGAAATGAAGCTATATGAGAAGACTTAAGATGACTGAATCAAGTTAACAAACCAGAATCGTCTTCACACAGTTCTTTCTTTTCGTAATTTTTCAGAATCCTTTAGCGAGTTAAGATTAATGTAACACAAATACGCGAGTGTCATATTATTGTGCAGAGGCAGAGGTTGTTACGGAAAAAAACTAAAATGGTGTGGAGGCATGCTGGAGCTATACGAAGAGTGCGAGGTGGTGAGATGAGAACACTGCGACCGATCTAGCAACGATGTGTTGTTCTAGTTTTGTACACCGGGGTGTTCATCCCTTCCAGATGCTCGGAGATTCAGCTCCATGCAACCATCACGTGATTTTGAAGGCGCCATCAGTGAAGTTCTGTTTTTGTTGTGCGTTACGAAAATGGATCGGCGGAATTTAGGGCAAAGTAATGCCGCCAAGTTTTGTATTAAACTTTGGAAATCTATCAGTGTCACCTTCGGAAAGTTGAAATAGGTCCGATCGGGATCATTTCTTATCAAGAGCACAAGTTTATGGCTGGCACAAATCATTTTTGGAAGACCACCAACAGGTTGAAGATGAAGTTTCCTCAGGGAGATCTTCAGCTTAAAAAGCAGACGAAAACGTGTGCGTGCCGTTGTGAGATCAGACCGACGTTTAACAATAAGGTGTATGGGTAACCTGTTTAAGTTTCACCGCACATCAAATTTCGACTGAATTTTTGCACGTGCGAAAGGTTTGTGCCAAGATAGTGCCGAAAAACCTGAGAGTTTATCTTCTTGATCGGACTGCCAATGACCACTATTGACTCAGTCGTGTGGTCGCAGACGACCAACACGGATTTTTTAGTACGATCCTGAGACAAAGCGACAATGTGACGTGAGACACACTGAGACGACATCTCGATCGAAAACAGCTCGACTGAGCAAATTAAAGAAACAAAAAATTCTGATTTGCTTCTTTGACATTAGGGATGTAGTGCATAAGGAATTTGTTGCTCCACGGAAAACAGTCAACCAAGTGTTTCACGAATATGTTTCTGAAAGGCTCATGAAAAGGATGTATCGGATGAGACTGTACACTGCAGACAGATGGATGCTGCATCATGAGAATGTCCCGTACCACACGGCCACTTCCATCTCGAAATTTTTGACCTTAGTAGGCATTCATGTTGTTCCACAAGCATGAGAGATTCTGGGGCTGCAAAGGACGGCACCAGGTAGGAAAGGTAGCGGCTGAACGGTATTATTGCCACATGCCAGTGAATTGTCGTTGCAGGAAGACGAACAATAAGACATTCCCGCTGTCACATTCCGTAACCTCGCAATGGCCGCGCTACTTACCCCTGATCTGAGTCCTTGACCTTTTTCTTTTCCCGAAAGTGAAAAAGGCCTTAAAGGGATGTTATTTTAGGACTTGGGAGAACATTCAAGGTAATGTGACAGACATACTAAAGGCCCTATCAGTTGAAGCCTTTCAGGGCTGCTACCAAGACTGGGAATGACGATTCCGCCACTGTATAGCTGCCGAAGGGAACTACTCAGACACGTCGTATGTTGGGAAGTATGACACATTTTTTAATAATATTTACTAATGTCCCCACTTAAAACCGAACGGGTCTTTTTTCTGTGTTGACTGGGTACTGTTACTCCCGTGGAACAAGTTAATGTTGTTGTTCTCAAACCTAAAAAGTGACTGGAGATCACCACCTTACATGCAGATACTCTGTTCTCACGTCATTACTTTTCAACTGTCATGTCTCGCAGCGCGTGTATCAGTGGAGTTTATTTTTCGCCAGTGGAGTTTAATTTTTCGCCAGTGGAGTTTAATTTTTCGCCAGTGGAGTTTAATTTTTCGCCAGTGGAGTTTAATTTTTCGCCAGTGGAGTTTAATTTTTCGCCAGTGGAGTTTAATTTTTCGCCAGTGGAGTTTAATTTTTCGCCAGTGGAGTTTAATTTTTCGCCAGTGGAGTTTAATTTTTCGCCAGTGGAGTTTAATTTTTCGCCAGTGGAGTTTAATTTTTCGCCAGTGGAGTTTAATTTTTCGCCAGTGGAGTTTAATTTTTCGCCAGTGGAGTTTAATTTTTCGCCAGTGGAGTTTAATTTTTCGCCAGTGGAGTTTAATTTTTCGCCAGTGGAGTTTAATTTTTCGCCAGTGGAGTTTAATTTTTCGCCAGTGGAGTTTAATTTTTCGCCAGTGGAGTTTAATTTTTCGCCAGTGGAGTTTAATTTTTCGCCAGTGGAGTTTAATTTTTCGCCAGTGGAGTTTAATTTTTCGCCAGTGGAGTTTAATTTTTCGCCAGTGGAGTTTAATTTTTCGCCAGTGGAGTTTAATTTTTCGCCAGTGGAGTTTAATTTTTCGCCAGTGGAGTTTAATTTTTCGCCAGTGGAGTTTAATTTTTCGCCAGTGGAGTTTAATTTTTCGCCAGTGGAGTTTAATTTTTCGCCAGTGGAGTTTAATTTTTCGCCAGTGGAGTTTAATTTTTCGCCAGTGGAGTTTAATTTTTCGCCAGTGGAGTTTAATTTTTCGCCAGTGGAGTTTAATTTTTCGCCAGTGGAGTTTAATTTTTCGCCAGTGGAGTTTAATTTTTCGCCAGTGGAGTTTAATTTTTCGCCAGTGGAGTTTAATTTTTCGCCAGTGGAGTTTAATTTTTCGCCAGTGGAGTTTAATTTTTCGCCAGTGGAGTTTAATTTTTCGCCAGTGGAGTTTAATTTTTCGCCAGTGGAGTTTAATTTTTCGCCAGTGGAGTTTAATTTTTCGCCAGTGGAGTTTAATTTTTCGCCAGTGGAGTTTAATTTTTCGCCAGTGGAGTTTAATTTTTCGCCAGTGGAGTTTAATTTTTCGCCAGTGGAGTTTAATTTTTCGCCAGTGGAGTTTAATTTTTCGCCAGTGGAGTTTAATTTTTCGCCAGTGGAGTTTAATTTTTCGCCAGTGGAGTTTAATTTTTCGCCAGTGGAGTTTAATTTTTCGCCAGTGGAGTTTAATTTTTCGCCAGTGGAGTTTAATTTTTCGCCAGTGGAGTTTAATTTTTCGCCAGTGGAGTTTAATTTTTCGCCAGTGGAGTTTAATTTTTCGCCAGTGGAGTTTAATTTTTCGCCAGTGGAGTTTAATTTTTCGCCAGTGGAGTTTAATTTTTCGCCAGTGGAGTTTAATTTTTCGCCAGTGGAGTTTAATTTTTCGCCAGTGGAGTTTAATTTTTCGCCAGTGGAGTTTAATTTTTCGCCAGTGGAGTTTAATTTTTCGCCAGTGGAGTTTAATTTTTCGCCAGTGGAGTTTAATTTTTCGCCAGTGGAGTTTAATTTTTCGCCAGTGGAGTTTAATTTTTCGCCAGTGGAGTTTAATTTTTCGCCAGTGGAGTTTAATTTTTCGCCAGTGGAGTTTAATTTTTCGCCAGTGGAGTTTAATTTTTCGCCAGTGGAGTTTAATTTTTCGCCAGTGGAGTTTAATTTTTCGCCAGTGGAGTTTAATTTTTCGCCAGTGGAGTTTAATTTTTCGCCAGTGGAGTTTAATTTTTCGCCAGTGGAGTTTAATTTTTCGCCAGTGGAGTTTAATTTTTCGCCAGTGGAGTTTAATTTTTCGCCAGTGGAGTTTAATTTTTCGCCAGTGGAGTTTAATTTTTCGCCAGTGGAGTTTAATTTTTCGCCAGTGGAGTTTAATTTTTCGCCAGTGGAGTTTAATTTTTCGCCAGTGGAGTTTAATTTTCGCCGTGTTCCTACAAGCTGGAGACAGGTTTCTCTACATACTGCGAATGTGGTGGCGTCACCGGCCGGTAACTTGGGGATGCGGCGACCGTGCCGCAGAGTCTTGTGTGGGAGGGGCCCATCGCCGGCCCCGTGGGCCGCATAGGAATGGGAATGGGTCTGGTGCGTCTGCCTGCCCGTCCTTGTGGCGCTGCTGGGAGCCTCGCCCGCTCGCATCCGGAATCCCAACTACCTGCGTAGCGCCGCGGCGGCGGAAGCGCCGAGCAGCCGCCACAGGTGCCAGGCTTGGCCTTGTCGTTGTCGTCGCCGTCCACGACGACGACGACGTATTTATCAATTAAAACAAGTCCAATATAAATTTACACACACACACACACACACACACACACACACACACACACACACACACCCTATTACTAATTGGTAACCTACATAGGTAAGTACGTTGTGAGCCCCGATAGACGAGTTACAGTGAGTGCGCAGTAAATTTGTCCCGCCGCTCAAGTACTGATCGTTAAAAGTCGGCACCACTCGGAACGCTTCGTGTCGACTGGTCCCTGTTCCATGATGCTGCCACCCTCAGCGATCCCAAAGTTGTCGCACTGTAATTGCCTGATGAAGTGCTGATGTGTTGTCTGTGTTAGCAGATGATCGATTAATGCCCTTAATTGTACTTACATTTAAATGCATTATACACTGACACTATCACAAGTGTTTACCAAATGTTTTGAATGTCATTTTCCTTCTACTCACTTCGTTGTGTTATAACAGGCTTTGTTCAGTGTTCCTTGCTACAAACAAGGACCGCATTTGAAGATGACCGTCTCCATAATGCGTATTCAGAAATCTGTTAATTTCGGTCAAAATTTGCACCAGTGGTTCGCAAACTAGGGGGCGCGAAGACAATTTGGAATAAAGCAGGAACATTCCAGTAAGTCCTTCGAGACACTTCAGCTTTGTATTAATCTACATTTGATAACCCTTTCTTACTCAAGTCTGGATTGCAGGTAACTGTCAATTTTTTTTTTCGGACCAACCATCCAAACATATAAATTTATTACATGAATGGACATAGATGGGCATGAGAGATTCTGGGGTTGCAAAGGACGGCACCAGGCAGAAAAGCTAGCGGCTGATCGGTACTAGTGCCACATGGCAGTAAATTGTCGTTGCAGGAAGAGAAACAATACGAGATTCCTCCTCTCACATTCTGTAACCTTGTAGGGGCCGCGCTACTTAAACCTCCGCCCGTGAGATAAGTGGCCAGCTTTACTTAAATTATAGCCGAATTTATAAAATTTTAAAATTATTTTCTGTAAGAGTATTTTTGTTGCTGAGCAGGAAAACTACACTCTAGAAAGACCTTACTGTTGGCCGACGTTTTGGGGCTCGGCTGTTAGTTGCTAAATCCATACTACTGTAAAATACATTTGAAAACAGCGAGCCGTACGAATACCTGATTCGGTCCGCCTGCAGGTTAACGACCACTGATTTACACTATATAAATGTCAAACAGCTCAGACTAGAAACGAACGTCGAAAAACTAGGTCCAGTGCAGCGCCTCTTACTGCCACCAGGAAAACGTCTGTTAGGACACTAACAACAATGTGCCTGAATGTCATCATAGTGAAAATGCAAAGCCACCCTTACGCATGTTGTACTTGCGCATATTTTCTACAGTACGCTACGTGTAAAGTTTCATCCACACCTCCCTCGACAGATGAAAGACCGGAACTTCAGCAGTCGGGTAGTCAATAAATTCGTGGTTCCGGGTTTTCGTGGCTTGTCACTCAAGTTTCCATTCTGCGTCGCTGTTGAACCCAGTGGACAGCATTTAGACTTCTTCAGATGCTGGTGTTCTGGGTGTGAACCGTTTACTAGGTAGCGGGAGTAATTTTTCGTGAAGAGCAATTAACTCTCATAGAAATCTGTTGGCAGAGGTTGTAGTGTGTCGCCGTTCGACGAATATCAGCCGGATAGATTTTCGGTAATACTGGCAGCCAGCAAGTAGGTGTAGAGCAGACTGTGCCACTAACGGTTCTCGTAGGTCCGCTGAAATTAACTTCAACTTTCTTCGCGTGAGCGCTGCTGAGTCGAAATTGGCGCGCAGTATTCTGCTAGGAAATATACCAGAGCTAGTAGAACTTAACAGAGAACTGATGTATTTGCTACCCATGTGCTACCTCAGGCTGAGGTATTTATATGTCAGCGTTCTGTCTAATGTGACGCAAAGGGCTTATGGCTGCATAAACGTGTTTCTGTATGAAATTCAGCCCAAATTTAATTCCCACTCTATAAAAGGTCTACACATTACCAAATCTACGTACACACAAACTGTCATCCAACTTAAATTCGTATGTTATCTTTGACTACACAGAACCTAATTTGAACTGTAACTGGTCTGAAAACAATTTCTCTATATTAAATGCGGCACTGAAGTATAGTAAAACAATTATCAGGCCATAATCAAAATTTTCACTTACCTCGCGTCTTGACAGCGTTGTTGCAGTTTCCTCGAAAACACGACTGCAAGCAGGCAGCGGCTAAGCCAGATTTCTATTTTTAAATAAAATTTCCAAACAATATGCAAACTGCTGCATACCGTATGGTGCCATGTGGCAATGATATCCCTCCTTCAAACAGTGGGATTAGGAGTAGCAACTATTCCTATGAAATGACATTCCAAGACAATGATTTTAGAATAAAGTGTGTATTCAAAAACACAGAGTAAAACTTTGTGATCTTCACACACAACCTTGGCCTGAACAATACTGTGCTTACCAAAATGAACATTGATTTAAAAAAGGTATAACATTAACACAGAATTTCTATAAAAACCAAAGATATTAATCAGTTGATATTATAATGCGTGGTGGTGTAGTCTTTTTTTCAGCTCTGAGCAAGTTAACTAGCTGACAATCATTCCGACAAACTAGCTGCACAATGTTGCAGTCTCACTTCAAATTCCCCTTCAAAAACATTGTTCAAAATTTATATTCTTCTCGCCTTCCAATATACACATCATATTAATTCTTGCTACGGTCGCAGGTTCGAATCCTGCCTCGTGCATGGATGTGTGTGATGCCCTTAGGTTTAAGTAGTTCTAAGTTCTAGGGGACTGATGACCTCAGAAGTTAAGTCCCATAGTGCTCAGAGCCAATTCTTGCTGCCCTTTACAACAAGCTTTTCTTCATCTACCAGATGCACTGACAAGTCAACACAGCACTGCTGAATACTTCCATCACGTAGCACACTTTAATTGAGAATGTATCACACTGCACAGAGGCAAAAAGTATGCTACGATAAGGCCAAAGTTTAACAGTAACATAACTTGTTCTCTGTGACATGCACATCAGTAACTTACAAAAATCAATATGACATGCTCACTTTTCCACTTGAATCTGACATCCTAAAAGAACTAAACCAGAAGCTGATCTTTGCGTTTTCCATCTCTTTAATCATCTAGCATCAGCAGACTTGATGATTCTAGAACAGAAGAATAAGTCGCCATGGTTGAAAATATTCAGTGCTGAGTAATGCTATTTGTTAGGTATACTTCGCATTCAGAAAGGTCTTCCGCTGACATGAAGTTGCAAGGCTATCTGCGTATTGGAATTTCCGGTAGGTCAGTTTCGGCACGTCTGCTGCGTGGAGCTTCAGTGACACTGGGGCAAAAACAGTACCTTGAGGCAACCCATCATTGAATACATTCCAGCTCTGATGATGAAACCGCTACTAATATTCCTTTAAAGGGATAATTACAGTTACTGCACAATAAAGTTATGTCACATTGAAAGTTTTGCTCCTCAGAAAATACACAATTTCATAAAATTCATGGTGCGAAAATATTCAAATGCAGGCAAGGCAGATGTCTCAATTGACCATTAAAATTTAGCCGTGCAACAACGATTTTCATATATACCTTGATAACAAGTAATAAACATTTCCCATTAATTCAAAGTTGATTTCATAGCAATAATACATTGGTGAGACGTTGGTGGCATGTTCGCTAGGATCATAAAGATACTCATTGTGGAAACAGTTTATTATTCATAACTTAATGAATCTGCAACAGTAATTCGATGTGTAGCGCATCATGAGCAGAGTATCCTCTGAAACTTATAATTCATCCATTAGACAAGAAGCTACAAGGAAATGATTTTGTAAATATGTGAACTGAGGAAATCAGAAAAAGCTGTTTTACAGTAACTTAGGATGTCCTCTGCAGACTAAAAATTTCCACATGCGTAGCTTCCCCATGTTCTTTTTTCCTTTCATACATTTCGTAGATTCAGCCTCTTCCTCGCTTTCCTTACTTCCTACCTTTTTAAATCAGATGATTCTCGCATGTCTTCAAATATTTTATCATTTTTTTGCCTCACAGGTATTTTACACTCAGTAACTTTTAACCTGTCATCACAGCATCACAAGTGCCTGTTTGCACTGGTCTTATTCCAAACAAGCCAGTATTTGGTCTTAACTTCGAAATTATAAGTGCATTACAGGCATCTGTCTGACATCTGAGGGTGATCTGTTAACTTTTAAAGTAAAAAAAATTTTCTAGTGTAGGTTGCCAGCCAGACAACCCAACTGTTGAACTATTGACAACCTACGTACTCCAGATGTCGTTGGAATGGGAGTAGCATGCAAGTAGCGTCTCTCTCTCTCTCTCTCTCTCTCTCTCTCTCTCTCTCTCTCTCTCTCTCACACACACACACACACACACACACACACACACACACACACACACACTCACTCACTTCAGACCGTTACTGTAAGGAATAATCATGAACTATACCTAGGAAAGCGTTCTCTAACTGAAGTTCTTGTAGATGACTACTAACGACTACGCTATAGTGTTTCAGCACCATCACCATAAGGTGTTCTGATCACTTCCATATCGTTACAATTTCGTTCACATCACCACTCAAACTGCGTCTTCGCTGCAGTTCTCCGGCATTCTTAAAGTGCCGTCCTGGCTAGGTCTGAGAAACCTTGGGTCTGCAGAAGCAGAAGATTCCTGCTCTTCGTCTTGCTTTCTTGCTTTACAAGAAGCTCGATGCTTGTTATCTTTGCCTTTGACTAAGCTGGCGACAATAGCATAATAATAGATGTGTTGTTCGGTGTAAACGTAATTGTGTGTTGTAGTAATATGAAGATGAATGTTTACTATTTGTTTTCTGCATGGCCTATTCTCTTCTGTGTCTCTGTACGTATCTAGTTACGATATTTATGTTGCATTTTTCTGCTTTCTGTTTCAGGGTTACCAGGTGCGTAATCACAAGTATCGGTAGTGATCTTACTTTCAAATTTATGAGAGAGTAATTTCGAAAATGGACAGTGCTGTGCAGCTCGTCTGGTGAGTAAATACAAGGACACGACACCATGCTGGTGAACGTATTAACCCGTACTCAGGGACTTTCCTGTATCTTCCTCCCTAAAATGGCATCATTTTTATAGTGTGTGGTCGGAAGCAAACTGATCCGCAACATATTCTCCCATTTTTAAAACGTATATCAATCACTGATTCTGTTTAGGCAATAAACGTGGAATTTAACGGTGGCTTGTTGTTCTTACACGTCCAGTTCTTATTTACATGAAGAAGAAGAAGAAGAAGAAGAAGAAGAAGAAAAGAAGAAGAAGAAGAATATTCTACTTCTAATCATAGACAAGAGCTGAAATTCAGTATTTCATTCCATCAAGATAATGCCCGTAATGTGTACGTGTACGTACACTTCAATGTTGAGAGTGACTGTGTCTCATTAGTGAATTGCAAATCCTTTGAGAAAGTAAACTCTTACAAGAAGATAAAGAATATTCTTCTACTCCACAGTCTGCAGCCTGGAAGGATAGGTAAAGTACGCTGTAATGAAATAAGAGGCGAATTCAACCCTTTGACTGCAAGAGTCCATCTTCGTTCTTATTGGATTCATAGCTATTCACCAATCATCTACGTAAATTCTTGAAAGTCTTCCTGTACCACTTGTTGGAGTTCAATATGAACTTTGGAAGACACAAACTTGCTGTTTCGGTCGTGATGACATGATGATTAACGAAGGTACGAGCGTGTGCAATAGGTTCCCAGATAGGTGAGTGGCTCAAAGACTACATCAGGAATAGGACACATTACGTTGTCTTGGACGGCATGTGTTCATCGTAAACAATGGTATCTTCATTGGTTCTCCAGTGAAGTGTGATGGGACCGCTATTATTCTCCGTACACACAAAATACCTGACAGACAGGGTGAGCAGCACTCTGCTACTGTTTGCCGATGATGCCGTGATGGACGGGAAGGCATCGTTGAGTGACAGTAGGAGCATACAAGAAACTACGACAAAATTTTATTGTAGTGGTGATGAATGGCAGCTAGTTCAAACATTGGAAAAAATGCAAGTTAATGCAGATGAATAGGAAAAACAATCCCATTATATTCTAATACAGCATTCCTAGTGTGCTGCTTCATAAACTCACGTCGATTAAATATCTAGAGTTACGTTGCAAAGCGGTATGAAACGGAACGAACCAATAAGGATTGTAGAGAGACGAATGGTCGGTTTTGGTTTATCGGGAGAATGTTAAGAATGTGTGGTTCATCTGTATAGGAGATGGCGTATCGAACACCAATGTGACCCATTTACGAGTATCGCTGTGTTAGGGATGCACACCAAGTCGGATTAAAGGCAGACATCGAAGCAATTCTGAGGCGAGCTGCTAGATCTGTTACCGAGAGGTTCGATCACCAAGCAAGTGTTACTGAGATGCTTTGAAAATTCAGATAGCGACATTTTTTTTCTTCGAGAAACGCTATGCAGAAAAAGTCTACTGCCGCCAACGTCCATTTTGCCCAAGGATCGCATAGATAGAGGAAATCAGGTTTCCCACTCAGGCTTAGTCATTTTTTCCCCTCGCTCTGTTTGCAAGTGGGGCAGAAAAGGGTAGTAGGTATAAGGTAACCTACGCCACCAATTGGTGGCTTGCGTAGTATGTATGCTGATGTAGTTTCGGAAGTAGGCGTTGAACTTAGTGCGCTTGTGGTTTGATAAATGCTACTACGAGGTGCATTCAAGTTCTAAGGCCTCCGATTTTTTTTCTCCGGACTGGGAAGAGATAGAAACATGCGCATTGTTTTAAATTGAGGCCGCGTTCATTATCAATACGTCCCAGAGATGGTAGCACCGTACGGCAGATGGAATTTTACCGCTAGCGGCGAGAATGGGAACTGTTTTAAATACTTAAAATGGCGACGTTTTCCTTACTTGAACAGCGTGCAATCATTCGTTTTCTGAATTTGCGTGGTGTGAAACCAATTGAAATTCATCGACAGTTGGAGACATGTGGTGATGGAGTTATGGACGTGTCGAAAGTGCGTTCGTGAGTGCGACAGTTGAATGAACATCGTGTGACAACAAACCGAAACAACCTCGGGCTCGCACAAGCCGGTCTGAGGACATCATCGAGAAAGTGGAGAGAATTGTTTTGGGGGATCGCCGAATGACTGTTAAACAGATCGCCTCCAGAGTTGGCATTTCTGTGGGTACTGTGCACACAATCCAGCATGACGACCTGAAAATGCGAAAAGTGTCATCCAGGTGGGTGCCACGAATGCTGACGGACGACCACGTGGCTGCCCGCGTGGCATGTTGCCAAGCAATGTTGACGCGCAACGACAGCATGAATGGGACTTTCTTTTCGTCGGCTGTGACAATAGATGAGACGTGGATGCCATTTTTCAATCCAGAAACAAAGCAACAGTCAGCTCAATGGATGCACACAGATTCAGTGCCACCAAAAAAATTTCGGGTAACCGCCAGTGCTGAAAAAATGGTGTCCATGTTCTGCGACAGCGAGGGCGTAATCCTTACCCATTGCGTTCCAAAGGGCACTACGGTAACAGGTGCATCCTACGAAAATTTTTTGAAGAACAAATTCCTTCCTGCACTGCAACAAAAACGTCCGGGAAGGGCTGCGCGTGTGCTGTTTCACCAAGACAGCGCACCCGTACATCGAGCTAACATTAGGCAACAGTTTCTTCTTGATAACAACTTTGATGTGATTCCTCATGCTCCCTACTCACCTGACCTGGCTCCTAGTGACTTTTGGCTTTTTCCAACAATGAAAGACACTCTCCGTGGCCGCACATTCACCAGCCGTGCTGCTATTGCCTCAGCGATTTTCCAGTGGTCAAAACAGACTCCTAAAGAAGCCTTCGCAGCTGCCATGGAATCATGGCGTCAGCGTTGTGAAAAATGTGTACGTCTGCAGGGCGATTACGTCGAGAAGTAACGCCAGTTTCATCGATTTCGGGTGAGTAGTTAATTAGAAAAAAAATCGGAAGCCTTAGAACTTGAATGCACCTCGTATTACATCATGAAGTATCGAAGAGATCTCGGAATGTCATAGCGCGTAACTTTTAGCCAATAGTGGTGCAAGTGTTTCGGTATCGTAACTTAAGTGCTGTGTTTAACAGGGGGGAAGTAGTTCCAGGCTGATGGCAAGATTCGGGACCTGGTAACGATTAGAGGTGGGTCGCTAACCTTGTGAGGAGGACGAGCCTCTTTCGGTTCCAGTTCTAAATCCCGGCGCAGGAAACGGTGCTTGTCGAAGATGTTGCTACTTTGGACCACTCGTAACTCAGCGTACGGAATGTCGGTAAGTGTGGACACTAGGGAGGAGCGGGGACGTAACAGATGACACAGTACACGTAGGAGGTCTCTCGGGTTTCCTCTGCGTGTGCTTTTGGGTGTGCAGTCGAGATTGCGATTCCATTTTTTCAGCACGAAATTTCGAAAAAGAGCTAATCGTCGTCTCTTGATGCTGCGAGCAGTGATGTTACGCGTACTTTACTGCCTGGTTTGCAAACGCTTTTTGTAGCGGACTACATACAGGGTTATTAAAAATGATTGAAGCGATTTCACAGCTCTACAATAACTTTATTATTTGAGATATTTTCACAATGCTTTGCACACAAATAGAAAAACTCAAAAAGTTTTTTAGGCATTAACAAATGTTCGATATGTGCCCCTTTAGTGATTCGGCAGACATCAAGCCGATAATCAATTTCCTCCCACACTCGGCGCAGCATGTCCCCATCAATGAGTTCGAAAGCATCGTTGATGCGAGTTCGCAGTTCTGGCACGTTTCTTGGTAGAGGAGGCTTAAACACTGAATCTTTCACATAACCCCACAGAAAGAAATCGCCTGGGGTTAAGTCGGGAGAGCGTGGAGGCCATGATATGCATTGCTGATCATGATCTCCACCACGACCGATCCATCGGTTTTCCAATCTCCTGTTTGAGAAATTCTTTTGCTTTAGCCTTTTCCGTAAGATTTTCCAAACCGTCGGCTGTGGTACGTTTAGCTCCCTGCTTGCTTTATTCGTCGACTTCCGCGGGCTACGCGTGAAACTTGCCCGCACGCGTTCAACTGTTTCTTCGCTCACTGCAGACCGACCCGTTGATTTCCCTTTACAGAGGCATCCAGAAGCTTTAAACTGCGCATACCATCGCCGAATGGAGTTAGCAGTTGGTGGATCTTTGTTGAACTTCGTCCTGGAGTGTCGTTGAACTGTTATGACTGACTGACGTGAGTGCATTTCAAGCACGACATGCGCTTTCTCAGCTCCTGTCGCCATTTTGTCTCACTGCGCTCTCGAACGCTCTGGCGGCAGAAACCTGTAGTGCGGCTTCAGCCGAACAAAACTTTGTGTTTTTCTACGTATCTGTAATGTGTTGTGACCATATGTCAATGAATGGAGCTACAGTGAATTTATGAAATCGCTTCAATCATTTGTAATAGCCCTGTATATTCGCTAAGCCCTATAGTGCTCTTTCGTTGTTTTTCGGAGCCCAGATAGTTGTTCCCAGAGTGGCACGTTCTCTGTGATTTCCAGCTTTGAGATGACCGCCGATACCTTCTTGAATACCGGATACCAAAACTTGTTTAAACTGAAACCACCTTCCCAGTTAATTATATTTTCTTCCATCTTTATTTCCGGAAAGCGCCATATACGCCGTTCCAGAAATTTGAGGTTTGCACTACGTTACTTGTCTGGTGACGAACTTTCCAGCAAAACCGACGCAGCGATACTCGATCCTGTCCCCCGAAGTGAAACGTCACTCTTCGGTCAAGACTCTACTGACACAGCTGTTGGCAATACCGCTGACAACTTGCTGGCCAGAACGCTGGTACAGCATGATATCTAACGCGATACGATACACAACGTTCTTAAGATACACTGACGTACACGCGTGCATTTTGGGTCGGGCGTACGAGAAATTACACACAACGACGGTTCTACTGCCACAGATTTACATGTCGCCGCGATGCCGAAGAGCATCACTCCATCACATTAATTTCAGGCAGACAGTTATTTTTACGGACAACACCGAATTTAGGCTGCTGTTTGGTGGTTATTATGTGAATAAAGCTGGCTGTAGTGGTAGTGGTGATTACGACAATGACTGTCACGATGATTATGTTCGGAGCACAGGATAGAGTGGTCGTTAGTGGCTGATGTTGTAGACATTTTTAAGATTCAACATCGTTTTTTGTCCTCACTCAGACCTTTCCTCATTCTTTCTTTAATATATGGCGCGGTACGGAATGCACTTTTCGCAGCTTCTCAATGGAAGGCATACTCGAGTCTTGGATCGTAAAGTCCAAGAACCTCTTACCACATTCATATTATCTTGCAAACGCAAATGTAACTGGTCATTTGCCTGAACCGTTCCTGTCTTCCTCTTTTTATATTTTTTAAAAGAAAAAAAACGGAGAGGGCGAGGTCATCAGCCTATAAATTCATCGAAGTTTTGATATTTCTGCGAGATCAACACGCACCACGACAATGTATACGGCCCCTTCTCTGTTGCTTTCCTCGTCACGCACAGCAGCATCCAATCCGAACTACACTATGTGGTCAAAAGTATGCGGACACCTGGCTGAAAATGACTTAAAAGTTGGTGGCGCCCACCATCGGTAATAACTGGAATTCAATATGGTGTTGGTCCACCCTTAGCCTTGATGGCAGCTTCCACTTTCGCAGGCATATGTTCAATCAGGAGCCGGAAGATTTCTTGGGAATGGCAGTCCATTCTTCACGGGTGCTGCACTGAGAAGAGGTATCAGTGTCGGTCGGTGAGGCCTGGCACGAAGCAGGCGTTCCAAAACAACACAAAGGTGTTACATAGGATTCAGGTCAGAACTTCGCGCAGGCCAGACCATTACATGGGTGTTACTGTCATGTAACCACTCCGCCACAGGCCGTGCATTATGAACAGGCGCTCGGTCGTGTTGAAAGATGCAATCGCCATCCCCGAATTGTTCTTCAACAATGGGAAGCAAGAAGGTGCTTAAATCATCAGTGTAGGCCTGTGCTGTGATAGTGCCACGCAAAACAAGAAGGGCTGCAAGCCCCCTCCATGCAAAACACGACCACACCATAACGCCACCGCCTCCGAATTTTACTGTAGGCACTACACACGCAGGCAGATGACGTTCAATGGGCATTCGCCTTACCCACACCCTGCCATTGGATTGCCACATTGTGTACTGTGGCGTCGTTGGGCGTTTACCGGCGCGATGTGTGGCTTATGAGTAATCGCTCGATCGTGAAATCCAGGGTTTCTCGTCTTCCGCCTAACTGTCATAGAACTTTCAGTGGGTCCTGATGCAGTTTGGAATTCCTGTGTGATGGTCTGGGTAGATGTCTGCCTGTTACACATTACGACCCTCTTCATCTGTCGGCGGTCTCTGTCAGTCAACAGATGTGGTCGGCCTGTACACTTTTGTGCTGTACGTGTGTCTTCAAGTTTCCACTTAATTATCACATCGGAAACACTGGACCTAGGGATGTATAGGAGTGAGGAAATCTCGCGTATAGACGTGTGACACAAGTGGCACCCAATGACCTGACCACGTTCGAAGTCCGTGAGTTGCACGGAGCGTCCTATTCTACTCTCTCACGATGTGTAATGACTACTGAGGTCGCTGGTATGAGTACCTGGCAGCAGGTGGCAGCACAATGCACCTAATATGAAAAACGTATGTTCTTGACGTGTCCGTATACTTTTGATGACATTGTGTATTTTACCTACGGTGAAGCAGCTGAAGATCGTCCGCTGTACTGAATGTTTGCCATCCTTTTAGTTGAAAAGGAAATGTATCCGAGCGAGTTTCCTTTGCGAATTCAGTGCTTTAGGAGAGATTATATTTCACACTTCAGGATTCTTTTCGGTACACGGCTACATTCTTTCAGTAAACAAATTTAACGGTTCAAAAAAATCTGTTCTGAGTAAAAGTTAGCGTATGAGTCCAGCAACAACCCTAGCGAGTAATAAACGTTTCGTGTCCGAGGAAGACTTGAATTGACAAATGTGACGTCTTCCAGTATAATCAGTATGCTGCTGGAACTGGAGTGACGGCCCCAGTAAACTTTTCCAGGCAAATATTGGTGTCTTAATAGTCAGAAGACTACAAATTTCCTGGACCCTGACCCTGAAAAAGAATTACAGTAATGGCTCGATTTTATTCCCTTATGGCCTGATCTACATTCAGCATGGCAGCTGGTAAGTGGCACAGGAATATGTGCGAAAATAGGTAGATAATAAAGTGGGCTGCTTTCATCGTTATGACTCGACGCACTTCAGAAATCACACTAGGAGGGTTTAGGACAGTAACCGTAGATATCTACGCTGGAACATTCGCTAACGAAAGGCGGCTCTGATCGGTCCCCTTCCCCGGACAGTCAATGCAGGCGTTTCTAAGAACGCACACAGTGTGCGATGTCGTTTTCTTTCGAAGGCGATAGAAACCATGCATGGTCTGGAAGCAAGCGTGTCAACAAAGACACGGTTGGAAGGACGTACGTCCTGAGACCTCACGTAAGGAGTTTGGGAGAACACACAGTGGCATCTATGTGGAGAATACTATGAAAGGACTAGAAGTGATCTTTTGGGGAAAAAGTGTTTCTTTACATTCTGCAGTGGAACGAACAAATGGAGCTCGGGACAGTCCTTCACTTATTGATAAAGTGAGTTCCTCACCATAACGCCAAAACGAAGCATCAGATGACTATTAATACCTTTACTGCTACACTATCTAGGAGGAGGAGGAGGAGGAGGAAAGAAAAGTGCGAAGTTATTCACATGAGTAGTAAAAGAAACCCGCTAAATTTCGATTGCGCGAGAAGTCACACAAATCTGAGGGCTGTAAATTCAACTAAATACTTAAGGATTACAATTACAAATAACCTAAGTTGGAACGATCACATAGATAATATTGTGGATAGAGCAAACCAGACTGCGGTTCATTGGCAGAACACTTAGAAGGTGCAACAGGTCTACCAAAGGGACTGCTTAGACTACGCTTGTCCGCCCTATTCTGGAGTATTGCTGTGCGGTGTGGGATCCGCATCAGGTGGGACTCACGGATGACATCGAAAAAGTACAAAGAAGGGCAGCTCGTTTCGTATTATCGAGAAATAGGGGAGATAGTGTCACTGACATGATACGTGTATTGGAGTGGCAATCATTAAGACAAAGGCGTTTTTCGTTGCGACGGCATCTTCTCATGAAATTTCAATTACCAATTTTCTCCACAGATAGCGAAAACATTCTGTTGCACCCACCTACATAGGGAGAAATGATCATCAAAATAAAATAAATCAGGGCTCGCACGGAAAAGATTAAGTGCTAGTTTTTCCCGCGTGCCGCTCGAGAGTGGAACGGTAGAGAGACAGCATGAAGGTGGTTCATTGAACCCTCTGCCAGGCACTTAATTGTGAATAGCAGAGTAATCACGTAGATGTAGAGAAGAGGAGGAGGAGATTAGTGTTTGACGTCGCGTCAAACGAGGTCATTAGAGATAGAGCATAAGCTCTGATCAGGGAAGGATGAGGAAGGTAGGTGGCCGTGCTCTTTCGAAGGAACCATCCCAGCTTTTGCCTTAAGCGATTTAGGGTTCTAAATGGTTCAAATGGCTCTGAGCACTATGGGACTCAACTGCTGAGGTCATTGGTCCCTTAGAACTTAGAACTAGTTAAACCTAACTAACCTAAGGACATCACAAACATCTATGCCCGAGGCAGGATTCGAACCTGCGACCGTAGCGGTCTTGCGGTTCCAGACTGCAGCGCCTTTAACCGCACGGCCACTTCGGCCGGCCGATTTAGGGAGTCAGGGAAAACCTAACTCAGGATGGTCGGACGTGGATATGAACTGTCGTCCTCCCGAAACTAGGAGATGCTCAGTTTTGGTCGCTGTTGAAGAGATTGTTGGTTTCTATGAAGGAAGACAAAAATTCCTTCGTTGCCATCACCAGTTCGAGGGATATGGAAACTGCAGTAAACAGGCACCTTAGATTTTGATATGAAACAAGGTCTAATATTTCACCGCAAGGACTCTTCTTGGATATGCCCATTTTGTGCCAAAGAAATAGTACAGTTCAGCGACTTGTTCTTTCCTCCGCACCTGACAAAGGCGTGCATCATTTTCTGTAAGAGGACATGACTGCTGGGAAGCTGCAATATTCCCTTTACTTCATTCAACTACAAAGTTTGATAGCATTATCGGCATCTGCTCGAATGAAACTGAGTTATACTAGCTTACTGTGGCGAGACATCGTGGGATGTTTCTCCTGGAGCTCCTCAGCTGTTACTTTAATCAACGCAGAATCGTTCCAGGTGCTCTGTAGATCTTCTTTCCTATTCAACCATTATCAAATGCTTCCGAACACTACCATAAAAAATGTATACCCACACGTGTATACAATAGAAGAAAAAGTAAGGTTTACATACGTGTAAGTGCTCTGCCTCTACTTCCATATCTACATCTACATGACAAACCTGCATTTCACAATTAAGTTCAAGCTATTTCTTTACCATTCCAATATCGTACGACGAGCGGGAGAAATGAGTATTTCAATCTTTCTGTGAGAGGTCGGATTCTCTTAACATGATGATCATTTCTTCCATTGTAAGTGGGCGCCAACAAAATATTTTCTCTGTCAGAGGAGAAGGTTGTTGACCGAAATTTCGCGAATTGTAGGCTGAAAGATCCTGCCGCAGCGAAAACGCTTTTCCTTTAATGATCGCCACCCTAATTCACGTATCAGTCCGTAGCGCTCTCTCCTACGTCGCGATAATACAAAAACGAGTTACCCTTCTTTGAACTTTTTCCGTGTCGTTAGTCAGTCCCATATGACGAGAATTCCACACCTCCCAGCAATAATACAGGGCGTATAAGCGTGGTGTAAGCGGTCTCTTTAGTGGACCTGTTGCAATTTCTACGTTTTTCTGTCAGTAAGGCTTTGGTTTGCTTTTCCCCAAAACATTATCTCTATGCTAGTACCAGCTTTACAAGACCGTAGATGACAGCATTATCTGCAAACAGTCTAAGAGGGCTGCTCAAATTATCTCCTAAATCGTTTATGCAGATAGGGAACAGCAGAAGTCCTATAAAGCCTCCTTGGGGAACGCCAGTTATTGTCCCTGTTTTACTCGAGGTCTTACTATGAACTGTGGTCTGTGACCGGAAATCACGAATACATCGTACAAGTGAGGAGATAATCAATAGGCACGCAATCTGATTAGAAGTCGCTTGTGCAGAACGGCGTCAAAAATCCGTTTAGAAATCTGTAAGCATGGAATCAATTTGACATTCCCTGTTGATAGCTATTTATTCTGACAAAGTAATCGTTGCTAATACTGTTGCACAATTACAATATTTTCTGAATCCAGTTTTTTTTAGGTAGTTAACGATGTCCGAACACAGTTAATGTTCCAAAAATGTACTGCATATCCACGTCAGTGATATTGGTCTGTAATTCAGCGAATTACTCCTTTTTTTTCCTTTCTTGGGCTTGTGCAACTTTGCAGTCCTCAGGACGGATCTTTCGAAGCGTAGATCGGCTGTACTTGATCACTACGTATGGAGCTATTGTATCTGCCGACTCGCAAAGGAAGCTGAGTGATATACAGTCTGGACCGAAGCCTTAAGTAGTTTAAGCTGCTTCCCACACCGAGGATATCTGCGTCAAGTTACTCGAGTTGACAGTTCTTGATTCGAATTTTGGAATGTTTACTTCGTATTCTTTGGTGAAGGAGTGTCGGAAAATAAAGTTCAATAAGTCTGTTTCAGTGGATCTGTCATCGGTGATATCGCTGTTGTTATCGGGCAATAAGGGTAGTGATTGCGTCTTGTCACTGTTGTACTTTACGTATGACCAGAATCTCTTCGTATTTTCTGCCAGATTTCGGGTCACTTTCGTTATGGAAACTATTAAAAGAATCTCGCAATGAAGTTATATTTAGAACTGCTGCAAGTCTACGCCAATCTTGGAGACTTTGCATTCTTTTAAATTTGTCATGGTGTTTTCGTTGCTTCTGCTACTATATTTCGAACCATATTGTGTACCATGGGTTACCAGTACTGTTGTGGACTGGCAAGACAGCCAATCCACTATGACGGGAAGCCGAAAGGCACGCGTTTAAGCTCACGCAGGCTGGCGTGAGGTCTGGAACAGGACAAGTAATGGAGACTAGCAAATAAAGTACGTAGCTGCTGGAATACTTAACTTTAATCCATAATTGGTGAACATCGGTCTGACGGAACATGCATCACAAGATAAATAGCAAATGATAATGGCGCCTTGCTAGGTCGTAGCAAATGACGTAGCTGAAGGCTATGCTAACTATCGTCTCGGCTAATGAGAGCGTAATTTGTCAGTGAACCATCGCTAGCAAAGTCGGCTGTGCAACTGGGGCGAGTGCTAGGAAGTCTCTCTAGACCTGCCGTGTGGCGGCGCTCGGTCTGCAATCACTGATAGTGGCGACACGCGGGTCCGACGTATACTAACGGACCGCGGCCGATTTAAAGGCTACCACCTAGCAAATGTGGCGTCACCGCCAGACACCACAAGTACCATCAGTTATTAATTTATTTGGTATATATCTCCCAGTTGCCGTCGATATTGTTTCATTGTAATCAAACCAGATCCGGGCTACTCTTCCGTAGTCACACTGGGAGGCATGTAGAAAATTTTAGAAAGGCGTCAAGCGAATTTTTATTCCACTTTTTAAATATATGTACTTTCGTTTGCATTCACACGTTACAGTATTCAGTCTCGCTACATCTTGTGGTCGCTAATCTCTGTATCCGTCATGCTCTGTATTTGCTCAAGATTATTTGTTCTAAGAGGTCAAGTATGATTTAATTAGGCTCGACTAGATGATGACAATCCTCATCGTCGTTGACTAAGTCACATAGCAGGTTCCTAGCAGTTGTATCTTTTAATTTTCCAAATACATAGGCTGTGGAACACTACTTGCACAAAATGTATCAAATATTGTTTTCGTATCGTTGTCGACATACCAGTCTGACTAGCAACGTTCTTAGGCACCACAGCCGTATACAGCTGTATACAGTCAACGCAATGTTGTCTCAGAGATTCCCAGGTCAGTTCAAAACCTTGAAGGGGCGATATGTTATAAATTGCAATACATAGCTACACAAGAGCATCTTAACCACGTCCAGGTCAACAGAAAACTATGTTCACCAACTGTGCGTTACCACTTAGCTTCAGAGAGGGGAAAAAAATGCGGTGCTCCGCTGTCTTCAAAGCTTTTCGGAGGATACAGCCTCGTGACCCACCACTGGCACCAGCTGTCGCCCTAGGCGCCACTGCACAGGTTAATTAATTGCTTGCCGAAAAACGAAAACAGTGGTAAAACAGACACGCGGGAGCCGCCAAAGTAGCGTTGAATAAAAATTCTTGCACCAGGCTTACTCAAAATAGTGTGTAAGAGAGATTAAAATCATTTGGCAATTGTTCCTCGTGCAGTCCTTTCAGTAACTGCAAGATTTCAAATTGCCATAGAGCAAATATGGATTGCTTCACCCAGAATTGTTCTGTGTGTAACACTGTTTGGCTTTGCGGATCCATAATTCATCATATTCCTTTATTTATAATTTGACTCTTGTTTAAGCTGTAATATCAAACATTTCTCCTTAAAATAGAGGGGGGAGGGATGAAAGACCTAAAATTCTCTACAAAATCCACTTTCTGCTTCCTATTTTTCAATTTCATTAATTATATTTGGTATGTACCTCATTCTTCAGTGAAGTTCGGCACTGTCTTGGCTCAATTGATAAAATTTTACGACAAATCAGATAAAACAAGACCACATCTAAAAATTATGAAGGTAAAATATGTAATGTGTTGTACTCTCCAGTTTCTAAGTGGTATATTGTCTGATTACCAATTTTAGTTTTAACACCGGATTTTGAAACCTCCTGGCAGATTAAAACTTCGCGCCGGACCGAGACTCGAATTCGGGACCTTCGCCTTTCGGGGGCAAGTGCTCTACCAACCGAATTATCCAAGCACGAGTAACGGTCTCAATTGCTAGAGTATTTGCCCACGAAAGACACATGTCGGGAGTTCGGGTGTCGGTCCGCCACACTGTTTTAATCTGCCAGGTAGTTTGATATCAGCGCATCCTCCGCTGCAGAGTGAATATCTCATTCTAGATCTGAAAGTGTGCTAATAGTAAATTAAATTGTCAACGTTCAGATTTACGGAACACTGTTGTTGAACGACGACACTATTGGTGACTGATAGGCACATAAAACTAATGACCCTTGTTGGACATCTTTTTTCTTACAGGCAGAGAAATTTTGCCAATAGAGAACATACTCACTGCATCACGTGTGTAATTACGCAGTGTGCGCAAACCTATGCGCACTGGGATACGGACTCCTTGATATTCCATTTGTGCCATCTATGGTTACCCAGCCTATAGGGCAGAGGTTCCCAAACTTTTCTTTGTCACGCCCCCTTCTGCCGAAAAGAAAACTTCCGTGCCGCCCCCTCCCCTAAAAAAAAAAAAAAAAAAAAAAAAAAAAAAAAAAAATTATCAAGGAACTATTCAAAAATTTGTGATTGGTTCAAATGGCTCTGGGCACTATGGGGCTTAACTTCTGAGGTCATCAGTCCCCTAGAACTTAACCACCGAGGGCATAGAGGATAGTGCGACTGCCGGGATTTGTGCCTTGAACGCTCCCTGTGAATCCCACATTCCCAACTTAATATCCACACACTACATTCGTAGTGCCCCTGCCAATTATACTCATTACTTGCGGCAGACAATCTTACCGAGAACTACTTAAGCCTAACTAACCTAAGGACAACACACACATCCTTGCCCGAGGCAGGATTCGAACCTGCGACTGTAGCGGTGGCGCGGTTCCAGACTGCAGCGCCTAGAACCGCTTGGCCACTCCGGCCGGCGAAAAATTTGTGATTGTGACGTCATCTAACATGGTGGGCTGTTAATGTATCGAGTCGCAGTTATTACGTCATCAGTCTAGTCTAGTGATTATGAGCCACTCCTAAAGTAAAGAAAGTCCTTGGTAAACAAGAAAAAATATTTGCGACCTTTGCAGGTTAGTGGATGCGGGCCATTATCTTAAGTTGAGTGTAGCTTATTACTTTCACTCATTACCAAAAATAGTCACTCAGTCACGGTGTTGACGAACATCACTAATTTGTACGCCTATAGCGCTCCCCATTGTCATTGCGCATAGGTTGGCATTTATGTCAACGACAACAGTTAGCGAACGGCGACAAAGGCCCAGTTCCCAGAACCAGACAAAAAATAAAAAATAAGTTTTACGAAATAATTTTGCAGACTACACAGAACTTATAAAACAACTTCCTTACATTGATTACATTCCCTTGCTACACACCATTTCTTCACCGGTATACGATTTTAGGACTACTCTTCGCTTGCCATATCTGGGATAAACTTTCGCTGTGTCTTCATCCAGAAGAAATATTATTAGTTGAAATAACATACCACACGTAACATCATAATCCATAAGGATCACACGCACTATTTATATTTAAATCAGATTCACTACGTTAATTTTATATTGTTTCTTCAATATAATTTTTTATAATTTCACAGTATTACCTACATGTAAGAATAGTTAGGAGAAAAATAACAAGTTCTCTTAAAATGTGGCGTATTTATTATAAAAATATTGTTTCCACACACATATGGCAAGAAACAAACAAATCAATGTGAAGGATGAGCTTGCATATTTTTTACAAGATTTTGAATTCTTGGCTGAATAGTAGAAACTGCGCAATTCATTGGCAATACTGAGTTTGCTTCTAAGCTTATTTTTTATCGCCACTACCGCTGAAAATGCTTTTTCGCACAAATAAGTGCTTGAAAATGGTAAATACAGTTTCAGTGCTTGTTCTGCTGTGCTGGGATACACCGTGAGATATTTCACCCAAAATAAAGGCTTATCCATCTTCTCAGTCATACTTCGCTGCAGAATCATTTTTAATTTCTAAGACTTCCGCTTGTAGTCTGTCTGGCAACACATCCACGTCAACGTGAAATGGATCCATCGCTAACCTATAATAAATTTTATCAGAACAACTGTTAGGGAAATATCGTTCGAATTCATCAATGAGGTGCTGCAAATGGTTCAATATTTTACTCTTAGTATCCTTAAAATCGTTGTGAAATCTGGCATCTTCCAGGATTCCAGACAAACTGGGAAAGCAGGAATATTTGCAGGCTAAAATTTTACCTTTCCATAGATGCAACTTATCAATAAACGCTTTGATCGCATCCCGATGAAAAATTGTTTGACTCTCTACCTCGTAATTTCAAATTCAATGTGTTTAAAGATTCGAAAATATCTGACAGATAAGCCAATGCAACATGAACACCGGGCTTTCTAAATTCCACATACAATTAGGTTTCTTTATTTTCCAAAAACTGCAACACTTCGTCTCGAAGTTCAAATAATCTTCCTAGCATATTTCCTTTTGAGAGCCAGCGTACTTCTGTATGAAATAAAAGTGTTTTATACTCTGCTCCCAAGTCTTCACAAAGAGCCGTAAATAACCTAGAATTTAACGCACTCTTTTTTAATGTGATTCACGATTTTGATGCACAATTTCAAGGCATCATTGAGTTCCTTTGGAAGCGTCTTAGCTGCCAATGCTTGACGGTGTATTACACGGTGGATAGCAGTAACAGTAGGGTTTTTTTTTCTCTGACCATCTGCACGAATCCTGAGCGACATCCAAGCATTGATGGAGTGTCGTCTGTGCATACGCCTATCAGTTTCTGCCATGATAACTCATTTTTACAAAAGAATTCAGAGACGGCTGCCATTATATGAATTGCTGTTGAAGTTTTCTTTAACTCTGTAGAGAACAGCAACTCTTCTTTAATTGCTTCATTCTCTATATAGCGAACGAAAGCTAGCAGTTGGTAACAATTCGCAACATCGGTACTCTCGTCTGTGTTGCGAAAAACTGCGATTGTTTGACGGCCGTAACTAATTGATTTTATGTCTTCGGCCATATCATCAATCCGACGTTTCACAGTATTGTCAGAAAGCGGTATTTGTGAAAGTTTTTGTTTACTTTCTGACCGAAGAACAATATCAGCAGGTTTCAACAAACAGGATTTGGCTAGTGTCTCTCCGATAATGACTTTTCTTGGTCCTTGAAATAAGTAGCGATAACTCATACGAGGCTTCCAGTACCTTTTCTGATGTCTGAGCGAAGGATCCAGCAATGTCCAACTTCATCCGCTTCAAATTATCACATTTTGCAGCAAAAAATTCCTTCGGCTTCTCTTTCAATGCACCATGCTTTGTCCACAAATGGCGTTCCAGACGAGAAGGTCTCATGGAATCACTGCTCAATACCTCGTAGCAAATAACACATTGCGGCTGGTCAACACCATTTTTTTGTATAGAAGCAAAACCGTATTTGATATATTCATCATTATATTTACGTCTTTTCACGACACTCATGGTGAAGTAAAAAGAAAACAAGAAGTAAACAGTATAATTTCTCACTAACACTGATTTTACTCAGGCACAACTGTGAAAGATTCAACGCGATTTCAGCAAAATCCAATACATCAGATGTGTCAACAACATCAAGCAACCAACTGGAATAAAGGAAAGCTACTGTCATCTGTCGGCACCTCAGATGACTGCCTGTGGGGAGTGGGGCGAAGAACGGGGAAGCCCAGCAGCAGCGCACTTAGTCAGTGCACTGTGTGTCTGCCACCTGGTGGCCGAGCAGGGCTCTTGCTGGGAGAAACGGGCTTTTCCCGGATTAGGGCGGAAACAGCCCACAGGCACCCTAAGACTACCTGTTCTGCGGTGCTGTTCTGAGCAGTGCAGCCTGGGGTTTTATGCGAAAATCGTTTTCGTGCCCCTATCTTTCGTTACTTATAAACGAAACGCTATAAGTTTTGAGATAACATCAATGAATTGGTTGTCAAATTTCGCAGTAATTAAGTAAGGTCATGGATACACCTCACACATCGCTGGAAACTGCACAGTGCCAGGCAGTTATCTCTGTACTCGTACCAAAAGAAGCCATTGTCGCAGCAAAGAACGTACACCAATTTGAAACGAAATTATGCCGTATTTCAAAAAGGCAGAAGCAAAATATCTTTTGTCAGATAAGTAATCCGAATGAAAGAGCTGTAGTACTGACCGTTCGAAGAAAAAAAAATAGCCTCACTAATGGACTTCTTTGTCTATCTAGCTGGGTTATGTTTCATTGTTAGCACTCACGACAATGTTTCCAGAACGGCGTGAAGTACTGTGCTCAGAACGAACACTTGTACTTGTTTCGCGTTCACGTCGTGCACATTTCTCTGGTGACAAAGGGCATAATCCTGGCGTCCAAATTACGAACTCGCCAGTTCATTTGAAGCGTATACAGTATATTAGTCACTGTAATCGCATCACATGGGGATCCGCGGTTTGACAGGGTAATAAAACGGCATTTTTGCAGTTAGCAGTATAAGTGATTATTACACTGATGAACGTAGCCTACTACGGCTAAAAGTTATAACATGATTACGTTCAGTTCATGTGTACAAATGTACAGAATAGTTAATACCTAATTTTTCTGTTTTCCAGTTGTCAGAAGTAAGTTGTTTACAAATCTGATATATTAGAATTAATGCATATCTCCTTCGTAATTTTGAGAGTTTCTGTATGTGACATTCTAAACGTAACGTTCTAAACGTAACGTTCTAAACGTAACAGTTACGTTCTAAACGTAACAGTTACGTTCTAAACGTAACAGTTACGTTCTAAACGTAACAGTTACGTTCTAAACGTAACATTCTAAACGTGATCTTCAAAAGCTGTATGTTCTAGGATAGGTTATTGAGATAGGATTGCGGGAAGTGGGACACTAAACGATTGCATTTAGCATCTGCACATTCATTTTTATTAAAATATCGATATTAAAAAGAAATATTAGGTTTATATCTCTAACTCCACCCGCGCCCCCCTTGCAACATCATCACGCCCCCCCCCCCCCTCCCCAGTTTGGGAACCACTGCTATAGGGGAGATATTTTGGCGTGGAACGGTGACATGTATTGAAGGGGAAGTCCTGTTCATGGTTTGTGTTTAATTTGGACAAAGGTTTATATGGGGCCACGAAGGAAATTGAGACCAGCATTGAAGAGGAGATATCTCAAGTTAGAAGAAAAAGATAAAGAAGTTAATAGGCAAAACACGGAACTATATTGTAAAATTTAGTGGGAATGTCTCAGCAAAAGCGCATTGCCATATTTGATATCAGCAGTAAAAGGATTTATAGAATAAATTCGCTTTTTTGTGTCATCAGATTTTGTATGTCACTTGCTGAAGAGAAAGTTAGATGAAAATTTACCTTCAGATCTCTATTCCTGTGATTGTCAATGAGCTATTAAACCCTAATCTTTTGTTGTTTCTTCTGATGGTTGTAGGAAAATCTGGTAGTATTGGATATTACATTTGCGGTACAAATGTCGAAAATTAAGCAAAGGTCAGTATATACAATTAAAGACAGAAAACACGTAGAAACAGCCTGAAACACAAATCTGAGGATCTCTCTCTCCTAAGAGACATCACTCGCATATTCTGTATAGTCTTAGTAGTAGTTTCTAATTTGGTTTTTGGATTGAGCCGAAACAAATACTAATCATCATATGTTTCATGTGACGCCTGTTGTGAAATAGTTAGTTCTCGCTATTTTTGACAGTGGACTTCCATGTGCCCATTCAATAGAACGATCGCAGGTTGGTCTAGTACAATATTCAGTTTGACAGTATGTGTTAACAAAGAAAGCAAAACATGAGGAGAAGCCAGTGATCCAGCAGTGATTTTTTTTTTTTTTTTTTTTTTTTTTTTTTTTTTTTTTTTTTTTTGGGGGGGGGGGGGGCGGGTTGCTACTAAATAGCAAACAGACGTTCAGAGCTGCTAAACTGAATATGCTGAGCAGATGTTGGCTTCATCTTGTAACGTAGCGATTTGGCCCCTAAGGCCATACATGGACAAATATAAAAGGAACAAAACACTCGAAATGTTTAGGTTTTGCATGTGTATTAGTTTCTGGAATGAAGAGAGTGGTGACACTGATCTGTAGCGAAACCTAAGATCTAGCTTACAATTATAAACACCTTAAATTGGAATCATATGGAAAACGTTGCGTGGAAGGAGACCCAAAGACTGCTTTTTATTGACAGAACGCTTAAAACGTTCGACGCGTGTCCTAAACAGACTACTGTACTACACTAGACTGTTCTCTTCAGAACTGTCCTGTGGTGAGATGTTTCCTTTATAAAATATGCATGGTGTTTCTTAAAGACATTAAGGATAGAGCCTAGCTGCAGTGCGTACTTGCTCCTTACTTACTTATTTAATTAAGTGTACACAAATTTCGTTTAAACCGATTTTTACAACACACATATCCTACGCAAGACGACAAAGATCTGTGCTTCAAATCAAAACTTGTAGACACTTGGAGATTTCTAAAACAAGAAAATATAATGCTGATTCTATTGTTTCTTGAGCGCTAGCTGATCTTTATTTTGCCATCGTCTTTTGCGCTGCGGAGTTATTCTAACAGCTGCCAACATGACTAAGTTAGAAGTAGATATCCTTGGAGTAGCAACTTTAGCCATTTAATAAAAGCAGGTCCTGACTGTATACAAAGTACCTTCCTTTAAGAGTCTGCTGGTGCAATACTTCCATCTTAACAATCATATAAAATAGTACGCTCGACGAAAGATCAGGATCCAAACACTGGGGAGCTGCACAGGTCACACCAATACTCAAGAAAGGCAATAGGAATAATGCATTAATTATAAGACCATATCATTAACGTCAAAATGCAGCAGGAATTTAGAACATACGTTGTGTTGCAACATTATGGATTACCTCGAAGAGAACGGTCTATTGATTCAGTCACCACGGATTGAGACAGCATCGTTCTTAGGAAACACAGTTAGCGCTCTACTCACACGAAGTGTTGAGTGTTATTGGCTAGGAATTTAAAGTTGATTATATATTTCTGGATTTCCTGAAGGCTTTTAACACTTCCGTACAAGCGGCTCGTGGTGGAATTGCGTGTTTAGGGAATGTCGTCTGTTATGTGACTAGATTTGTGATTTCCCGTCAAAGAGGTCACAGTTCATAGTAATTGATGGAAAGTCATTGAGTAAAACAGAAGTGATTTCTGGTGTCCCCAAAGATAGTGTTAAAAGCCATCTGCTGTTCCTTATATAGATAAACGATTTAGGAGACAATCTGAGCAGTCGTATTAGGTATTTTGGAGATGATGCTTTCGTTTATTGTCTAATAAAGTCATCAAAAATCAAAACTAATTGAAAAACGATTTAGACAAGATATCTTTATGATTCGAAAATTGCTAGTTGACCCTAAATAGTGAAAAGTGCTAAAAGCAGTTCTTCAAACTTTGGTTACACGATAAATCATTCAAATCTAAAGGCCGTAATTTCAACTAAATACCCGCGGATTACAATTAGGAACAACTTAAATTGTTGTGGGTAAGGCAAACCAAAGAATGCGTTTAATTGGGAGCCCTCTTAGAAAATGTAACAGATCTTCTAAAGAGACTGCCTGCATTACGGTCGTCCGTCCTCTTTTGGAGTACTGCTGCATGCTGCACGGTGTGGTATCTTTAAAAGTTAGGATTAACGGCATACATCGAAAAAGTCCAAAAGAGAGCAGCACGTTCCGCATTATTGAGGTACAGGGAAGAGAATGACACGGACGTGATAGATGATTTGGGGTGGACATAAATCAAAGGCGTTTTTCGTTGCAGCGGGATCTTTCCACGAAATTTCAACCACCAGTTTTCTACTCTTGGCGAGAAAATATTTTATTGACGTCGACCTATGTAGGGAGAAAAAATAAGCATAATAAAATAAGGGATATCAGAGCTCGCACGTAAAGACGGGTTTTTCCGCGCTCTGTTTGATAGTGGAATAACAGAATTATTGTGAATGTGGTTTGATGAACCATCTGCCAGGCATTTACGTGTGATTTGCCGCGTATCCACTGTAGATCTGTTCTGTAAGTGTCTTCTCCCGTATGTATTTTTTTTCCCGTGGCTTTAAATAAGTTTAAACTTGTGTATGACCTATTCCGCTGTTATCGTTTATAGAATACTTTCTCCCTCCCTCCACTTTTGACATGCGTATGTTTCATTCACTACTAATCGGAGTATTCACCGGCTGGGACAGCGAAGTTTCCAACGAATTATTGGGAGTCGTATTGACCGAACGCAAACACCACACACCGTGTTAATCATTAATTTGTCCTTGAAAAAAAAAATACAAACTGGCCCTGGTATACATTACCGGTCATTTTAAGTATGTTGCGATAATGTTGTACTACCTATGTTGAGAATTATGCGGTCACTGGTCTCTAATCGAAGACGTTATGGATCTTCAGTACCAGACACACACAGACCTCGCTGTAATAATTTTAACTGAAGGTGATACAAAAAAGGTATAATATTCCAATACAGCACGCTATATTTAACATGCTTGCTTTCTTTTCGAAGCATGAACGCCATCCGATAACAGAACCGCTTACCACCATCAAATTGTTTCGTCCTCTCGTGTCGATTGTTGTCTGCATCTGTTACATACATTTTGTTTAATTTACCGGTAGTTCAATTGAATCGGCTCTGAAAACTTTCATTACTTCAGCGAAAGCGGAGGGAGGAAAAACTTCAGCGGGATGGCATCCGTACCAGACAGAACTGACGGAGGACATCGAAAAATTTCAAAGAAGGGCGGCTCGTCTTACTTGTCAGGGGTATGATATGCAAGACGGCGTGGCGGTCATTGAAATGTTTCTCGTTGCGGCGAAAACTTTCGAAATATCAATGACCAACTTTTTCCTTCGCATGTAAAAATAATTTGCTGACCTGCACCTACGTGGGAAGAAATGAACACCTTAATAAAATGACTCTGAGCTCACACGTGTTACAAGAGTGTGGAACGGTGGAGAGTGTGTCTGAAAGTGGTTCGAAGAGTCATCTGCCAAGCACTTAAGCCTGAATTGTTGACTAATTATTTAGATGTAGCTGTAGACTGGGAGCAAGACATAATTTCATAAGGTACTTTTTCCTCCTTACCAACAACTGTATATCAGAGGTACGAAGACTGTGGATACAGAAATATCGCATTAGTGGCATTTCAGAACACTGGGAAACTCAATTTGTGATTCTGTTTTGAGCAGGACCAAGTAATTCGCGATTTGTCTGCATATTAGTACAACCTAGTAGGTGTGATGAACGGCAGCTAGGACTAAATGTAGAAAAATGTTTGTTAATACAGACGAGTAGGAAAAACAAATCCATAATTTTCGGATGCAGCAATAATAGCATCCTGTTTGACATAGTCACATCGTTTTAAATGTCGGAGGGTAAAACAGTAAAGCGATACGAAGCGGAAGCAACATGTGACGATTATGATAGGAAAGGTGAATGGTCGATTTCGGTTTATTGAGAGTATTCTAGGAAAGTGTGGTTCATCCGTAAAGGAGACCGCATGCAGGACAATGGCGCGACCTAGTCTTGAGTAGTACTAGTGTTTGGGATGCGTACCACGCCGGATTGAAAGAAGATATCGAAGCAATTCAGAGGTTGGCTGCTAGGTCTGAACAACTCGAAAGTATTACGGAAGTAGTTAGAGAACTCAGCTCCCTGGAGCGCAGGGGACGTTCTTTTCAAGAATTACTATGGAAAAAAATTAGTAGAGAATCGGCATTTGAAGCTGACTGCAGAACGATTCTGTTGCCTCCAGCATACATTTTGCGCAAGGACCACGAAGATGTTGTTGTTGTTGTTGTTGTTGTGGTCTTCAGTCCTGAGACTGGTTTGATGCAGCTCTCCATGCTACTCTATCCTGTGCAAGCTTTATCTCCCAGTACCTACTGCAACCTACATCCTTCTGAATCTGCTTAGTGTATTCATCTCTTGGTCTCCCTCTACGATTTTTACCCTCCACGCTGCCCTCCAATACTAAATTGGTGATACCTTGATGCCTCAGAACATGTCCTACCAACCGATCCCTTCTTCTGGTCAAGTTGTGCCACAAACTTCTCTTCTCCCCAAGCCTATTCAATACTTCCTCATTAGTTATGTGATCTACCCATCTAATCTTCAGCATTCTTCTGTAGCACCACATTTCGAAAGCTTCTATTCTCTTCTTGTCCAAACTATTTATCGTCCATGTTTCACTTCCATACATGGCTACACTCCATACGAATACTTTCAGAAATGACTTCCTGACACTTAAATCAATACTGGATGTTAACAAATTTCTCTTCTTCAGAAACGCTTTCCTTGCCATTGCCAGCCTACATTTTATATCCTCTCTACTTCGACCATCATCAGTTATTTTGCTCCCCAAATAGCAAAACTCCTTTACTACTTTAAGTGCCTAATTTCCTAATCTAATTCCATCAGCATCACCCGACTTAATTAGACTACATTCCATTATCCTTGTTTTGCTTTTGTTGATGTTCATCTTATATCCTCCTTTCAAGACACTGTCCATTCCGTTCAACTGCTCTTCCAAGTCCTTTGCTGTCTCTGACAGAATTACAATGTCATCGGCGAACCTCAAAGTTTTTATTTCTTCTCCATGAATTTTAATACCTACTCCGAATTTTTCTTTTGTTTCCTTTACTGCTTGCTCAATATACAGATTGAACAACATCGGGGAGAGGCTACAACCCTGTCTTACTCCCTTCCCAACTACTGCTTCCCTTTCATGTCCCTCCACTCTTGTAACTGCCATCTGCTTTCTGTACAAATTGTAAATAGCTTTTCGCTCCCTGTATTTTACCCCTGCCACCTTTAGAATTTGAAAGAGAGTATTCCAGTCAACATTGTCAAAAGCTTTCTCTAAGTCTACAAATGCTAGAAACGTAGGTTTGCCTTTCCTTAATCTTTCTTCTAAGATAAGTCGTAAGGTCAGTATTGCCTCACGTGTTCCAGTGTTTCTACGGAATCCAAACTGATCTTCCCCGGGGTTGGCTTCTACTAGTTTTTCCATTCGTCTGTAAAGAATTCGTGTTAGTATTTTGCAGCTGTGACTTATTAAGCTGATAGTTCGGTAATTTTCACATCTGTCAACACCTGCTTTCTTTGGGATTGGAATTATTATATTCTTCTTGAAGTCTGAGGGTATTTCGCCTGTTTCATACATCTTGCTCACCAGATGGTAGAGTTTTGTCAGGTCTGGCTCTCCCACGGCCGTCAGTAGTTCCAATGGAATATTGTCTACTCCGGGGGTCTTGTTTCGACTCAGGTCTTTCAGTGCTCTGTCAAACTCTTCACGCAGTATCATATCTCCCATTTCATCTTCATCTACATCCTCTTCCATTTCCATAATATTGTCCTCAAGTACATCGCCCTTGTATAGACCCTCTATATACTCCTTCCACCTTTCTGCTTTCCCTTCTTTGCTTAGAACTGGGTTTCCATCTGAGCTCTTGATATTCATACAAGTCGTTCTCTTATCTCCAAAGGTCTCTTTAATTTTCCTGTAGGCGGTATCTATCTTACCCCCTAGTGAGATAGGCCTCTACATTCTTACATTTGTCCTCTAGCCATCCCTGCTTAGCCATTTTGCACTTCCTGACGATCTCATTTTTGAGACGTTTGTATTCCTTTTTGCCTGTTTCACTTACTGCATTTTTATATTTTCTCCTTTCATCAATTAAATTCAATATTTCTTCTGTTACCCAAGGATTTCTACTAGCCCTCGTCTTTTTACCTACTTGATCCTCTGCTGCCTTCACTACTTCATCCCTCAAAGCTACCCATTCTTCTTCTACTGTATTTATTTCCCCCATTCCTGTCAATTGCTCCCTTATGCTCTCCCTGAATCTCTGTACAACCTCTGGTTCTTTTAGTTTATCCAGGTCCCATCTCCTTAAATTCCCACCTTTTTGCAGTTTCTTCAGTTTTAATCTACAGGTCATAACCAATAGATTGTGGTCAGAGTCCACATCTGCCCCTGGAAATGTCTTACAATTTAAAACCTGGTTCCTAAATCTCTGTCTTACCATTATATAATCTATCTGATACCTTTTAGTATCTCCAGGGTTCTTCCATGTATACAACCTTCTTTCATGATTCTTAAACCAAGTGTTAGTTATGATTATGTTGTGCTCTGTGCAAAATTCGACCAGGCGGCTTCCTCTTTCATTTCTGTCCCCCAATCCATATTCACCTACTATGTTTCCTTCTCTCCCTTTTCCTACACTTGAATTCCAGTCACCCATGACTATTAAATTTTCGTCTCCCTTCACAATCTGAATAATTTCTTTTATTTCATCATACATTTCTTCAATTTCTTCGTCATCTGCAGAGCTAGTTGGCATATAAACTTGTACTACTGTAGTAGGCGTGGGCTTCGTATCTATCTTGGCCACAATAATGCGTTCACTATGCTGTTTGTAGTAGCTTACCCGCATTCCTATTTTCCTATTCATTATTAAACCTACTCCTGCATTACCCCTATTTGATTTTGTGTTTATAACCCTGTAGTCACCTGACCAGAAGTCTTGTTCCTCCTGCCACCGAACTTCACTAATTCCCACTATATCTAACTTCAACCTATCCATTTCCCTTTTTAAATTTTCTAACCTACCTGCCCGATTAAGGGATCTGACATTCCACGCACCACGAAGATAAGATGCGAAAAATTAGGTCTCATCTGGAGGCATATAGATAGTGGTTTTTCCCTCTTTGCTAGTGGAACAGGAGAGGAAATAACTAGTATTGCTACGGGGTACATACCGTCACGCGTCGTACTGTGGATTGTTGAGTATCGATGTAGAATTAGATCAACCGCTGCATCCTATTCCTTAAAAAACCCGGAGGTGAAATGTGGCTTGAGGCTGTTAGCGTGCAAGCTCGGACTGCTGTAGGCAGCCAACGCTATAAATATACTGAGAACATTTAACACTACATAACTAACAAGATTGTCCACCTGATGGGGGGAATCAATAATTGTACTGGCAGTATGCAGTGCGTTTTGTCATTTGTTGATTGTTTAGTCACCTATTTCATTATTTTGTACAAAATAACGGCATGACAAATTTCTTCCACGTTTGGTTCATTCTGCAATGTACTAAGTACTCACTCATGCAATCCTACTGCAGGGAGAACCCGAACCCACCTACAAACCGCAGACAACCTCGTAGGTAGGGCAACCATAGCTATGAGTACTCATCTTGGGTATTAACAACCGCTTCAGCTGTATTTAGTCCTTTATTACTGGATCGCTACCGGTTTCGTGGCACTAAAAGCCCCGTCTTCCGGTGAATATCTGTGTAACAATAAATCCAGAAGGTATAACAACCCTGAGATATACACTGGTATATATCAGGATTGTTTTTCCTTCTGTAATAGATCTTCACCTGAAGATGTGGCTTTTAGTAACACGAAACCGACAGCGGTCCAAGTAAATACAGCTGAAGCGGTTATTAATATCCTACCAACATTCACCCTATTTGCTTTTGGCAGTAATAACGCAGACTTTACTCTTCGCCCTTATGATGTCATTCAGTATTGCTAATTTCTGTTGGTGATGCTAGTTGTTTTTAGGAACTTGCCCAGTAGCGTTTGGCGAAAACAACGCCGTCTTCTCTCCATGTATTCCCATTTCACTTCATGAGGCAGTTCCGACAGAACCTGCTGGCAACAAATGTAGCAGCACGCTTCAGAATTGCTTTGTACCTACCCTTAATCAGATGTGGTGCGGTTTGAACACACTCGAACAGTTCTCAACAAGGTATCGTTGTCTCCTTTATAAATGAACTGCACAATTCTCCCAATGAACTGAAGTCTACCATCTTCATTCCTAAAAACAGAGCTTAACCGTTCAGTCCATTTCATGTGTTACATGTTTTTAATCGATATGACAGTTTCAGGCAGCACACAGGTAACACTTCATTCGGGCATTACAATCACTTTCATTAATTTAAATTTTCCACATTTACAGCAAGCGTCTAGTCGTCAAACCAATTACAGATTCTGACATTGTGTGTCGATATGGTCACTCGAAGAAGACACTGCTCCGAACGCTACGGCGTAATCAGCAAACAGACGCAGATCGAGTGTCACCTTATCCGTCAGATCGTTTATGTATAGAGAGGAGAAGAGCAGTACTATGGGACTTCCGTGGGCCACTGTTGATGCCTTGTCAGATGAAGATGCCGTTTAGAACAACATACAGGATTCTGTTACTTAAAAAGTCTTAGAGACAATCACATATCTGAGAATCTATTCCGTATGCCGCAGTGTGTCACGGTCAGTGATTTCTGGAAGTTGTAATGGTTCTTTATTTACGTGACCATTACGGCACTCCAACCCCAGTTCTCGATACCAGTAATATCGTACCACTTTTCTGCGAAGCAACAGACATATTTTTGTGACAATATTCACATTTGGTTTTATTAATGTATAGGTACTCCGATGTATCGATATATTACTGTGATATGGGTTTGTGTGTATTCATTTCTGTGAGACTGCCATCATCTTTGACTTACTTGTAACCGATTTGGGCGCGAATGCGGACAGAGCAGTCTTTGTTTCACTTTGGAGAAGTTATTTCGCTTTGTAAAAGAACAGTCAAGTTTTGTGTTTGGTTAAAGTGGAAATTAAATACATGAAGATTGATACAAAACTGTTTTCTTGAGGATGTGACAATTAAGAAGTAGTATATGTGAATTTACAAGAAGTTTAATAAAATGTGGATCGTGAACACCAAGTCAAAAATTATTTCTACCATGCCACTGTTCTGATCTGGGATTGTTTGAACATTAAGAATTTCCTGAAAAACGCATTTGTTAGGTCTTCAGATATTACTGAAATACAGATCTGTACCTTCTAGCAGTCAGTGGGATCACCCTACAATCAACAAGATGAGCCATAACAACTTCGACGAAATCTACGTGGGAATCCATTAAAGATAAGTGCCAAAATTAATGACTTTTTACAGTGACTTCATTATTTCCATTCTGACGATAGCATCCACAGTCAATAACTTCGTTGTTGTCCGATAAAGCGAACATATGCCGCGTGAGCAACATTATTAATCTGATTTCTAACCTACTTTGCAAGTGGTGGTATTGTTTGTAGGTGTGCACTAAGAGACAAAAAGCCCGCATCTCGTGGTCGTGCGGTAGCGTTCTCGCTTCCCACCCCCGGGTTCCCGGGGTTAGATTCCCGGCGGGGTCAGGGATTTTCTCTGCCTCGTGATGGCTGGGTGTTGTGTGATGTCCTTAGGTTAGTTAGGTTTAAGTAGTGCTAAGTTCTAGGGGACTGATGACCATAGATGTCAAGTCCCATAGTGCTCAGAGCCATTTGAACCATTTTTGAAGAGACAAAAGACCTGCGACGGAGGAACATGGAGCAGAAATCGGTATGTATATGCACAGACGAACAAATTATTACAGTTTCAGAAAAACTGGATGATTTTTTCAACAGACTGAGAAAGTCAGTAAGCATTCGTCCATCTTTGACCCTTAGGCGAGGAGTTATTCGCCTTGGCATTAATTGACAGAGCTGTTGGATGTCTTCCGAGGAATACTGTGCCAAGTTCTGTCCAAATGGTGTATTAAATCTTACGAATCCCGAGCTCGTTGGAGAGCGTTGCCCATAATGATCCTAACTTTTCAGTTGGGGAGATATTCGGCTACCTTCCTGACCAAGGTACGGTTTGCAAGCACGAAGACAGGCAATGGGCACTTTCGCTGACTGTTGGCTAGCATTAGTTCGCCAAATACAAGCTCAGGATTGCTTCGCCATGAAGGACAACAAAACGGGGCGTAGAATATCTTTGACGTACTGCTGTGTTGTTAGGCTGCCGCGGATGAAAACCAAAGCGGCCTGCTCTGCCGTATGGCGGCCGAGAGTCAGGTTGGTATCCACGGCTGCCCTTGGCGGCCCATCCTGGAATCTCATTGAAGCAGAATTGTATTAGGCGGTGAGTCCCGATTCGAACTGAGCGAAGACGTGTTTGGACACACCCTGCATTATGTGTAGGGCTCTTCAACGAGCTCGGAATTTTGATAATCTAACGCGTTAATTGGACAGAACGTAGGATGATGTGCAACAATGCAGTCATGGACTGTGCGACTGGTCCCGGCGGAGGTTCGAGTCCTCCCACGGGCATTGGTGTGTGTGTGTGTGTGTGTGTGTGTGTGTGTGTGTGTCCTTAGGATAGTTTAGGTTAAGTAGTGTGTAAGCTTGGGGACTTATGACCTTAGCAGTTAAGTCCCATAAGGTTTCGCACACATTTGAACATTTTATGTGTAACAATTCTTACCAAGCAATGACAAGCCGAATAACTGCTTGCATAAGGGACAATGTAGTCAATAACGTACATTAAAATTTTTCTGGTAGTGCTCCCGGTGTTTCAGAGCTCCTAACTCCACCGCTACAGATTGTCTTACTACTAACAGCATTGTGTAATAAATGTGTTCGCCCGTTATTGTACTGATACTACGTTACCAAAAGTTCAATGGCGATGATATTTTGTATTCAGAGTAGCTTGGTTGCCTTGAAACGGGTAAGAAATTAGTTTCCTGTGGTAAAAAATAGGATCTGTGGAAATTTGCATCAGACAGGATGCCGCCTGCAGTGTTAGTCCTGTTGGAAGAGTGGGAAGAATTGTCCCGCTTTCTCCTGCTTCTCTCGTAGCACTGAAACAGTCTTGTCGTGTGCAATCTCATCTTGTGCATTTCGCTATTGGACTTCGCTGCTACAGAAGGATGTTAGTAATCAAGACTACAAGGATATGCAGAAAGAAGAGCTGTTCCAAACATCTCCTACCACGAGGACGCACAGGTAGGGCAAATCAGAGACTATAAAATTCGTGTATGGTCTGGCCACGGAAGTTCAGAAGGTAAGTGCCAGACAGCAAATAAAGAACACAGTTAGATTTCCAGTAGGCCACTTACTGCTACCAGCAACTGGTAACCAGGTATACAGGTAAGGCAGAGATTTGGAGTGTCCACTTGCTAACAGTTATGAACACTACCTGTTTGCTACTTACTAAGTGAACTCTTTACGTCCTGATAAGATTTTGCAGTCCTCCCGGAATATTTAGAAAACACACATCGACGAAGAAGCAACACGTCTTGTGCAAGAAAGGATGTATTAGAATGAAGAAAGAAAGAGTTTCTCTAATGAATGAGCTGAAGGACGCGCACATGCACCTTCGGAGCGCGTGCTTCCCTAAAGGAATGTGCTATACCATGACGAAACTAACTAGCATGCAGTCTTCTCCTTTACTAAGTATGGTAAACACGGAGGAATTAGGCAGCGTATTGCCACTGCCTCAGTACTGCCGATGTCAGACTGCGATTCTTGCCACGGCGCCGTAATCGGAAACAGATTTAGAGAGATCCCATCTGAAGCATGACTGAGATGATGATGGTTCTTCATAAGTACATCTGCTACCATTCACGCTGATATAGGCTCAGCAACCAAGTTGGGACATACTGCTTCTGTCGTCTTTGTCAATGTGTTAATGTGAAAAATGCTAAAATTGATCAATTTCCGGGGTCTGTAGTGAACTATAGCTTGTCGTATAACATGCTGGGTGAGTTCCTTAGCAAAAAACGACGAGTTTAAATTTATTCTTTTCATAATCAACGAAGTAATGTTGATATGTGCTCTTCGATACTAGTATAGAAAATAGTCGTAGCTTAACGTTCTCATCTAGACTATTTACAAAGCCGATCTTATAACCTCGGATGCAAAGCCAAAATTTTACGTATGTTTCGATTTGATTACCACATGTACGATTGCTCTTTAGTTGTAACTTTTGTCGTCGATTCAGCCATGACTCCACTACTGCTCCTATAAGACACTAATAGCAAAGAAAATTCGTGCCCTTTTGCATCACGTATATATCATGAAATGTTGAATCACCTCGTATACGTTCTGACCGAAACCGAAATAAATTTAAAAATGACTTCAAGTATTTCGGGAATGCTTGAAAACACATTGAAGTCTGTCAGATAGACCATGTGTCGAATTAACCTAAGCCAAAGGGGTTACTTTCCTGAGTTGCGTCGCCGCTTTTCAAGGCTGATGTCTCCAGTCAACCAGTTCCCTCTCGATCATGAATATTGGTGAAAAATGTTCCGTTACTGTGTCGTGTACAACAGAGAAAACAATCAGATTCTAACTTAATTTCTATGTTATGTATATTTAATTTGGTGCTTAAAAGATTATATATATATAGAGGGAGGGAGATGGGGGGGGGAGAGCAAAATATTAAAGTTTTCTCTTAGGTGTTCAGGATGACGCCCAAAAGAAAAGCGATAAGTATTCAGAAATCTTAGCATCGGAATTTTCATTGTTACCACCATCTCCTGTAGCCGCGTTCGATGGAAGTAACGAGTTGCCACATTTTGAAAGGCAGTGCTGGTGAAAGCGGTGTTACGGTGTCTCCGGCATGGCGGGAAGGCGCTCGACGGCAACACCTTGGGTGACTCAAGCTCCCGAGGACTGGCGTGTCGATTTTGGTGGTGATTACTGTGTTCTCGGACAGATAGCGATGCTGATAAATTTACAGTTCAGACTTCGGGACTATCTCCTCACTGGTCTTCACATCTTCCCCAGTCCTTCACCCCTGCCTTGGTGGCGCTTATACTGGAATAGAAGGTACTTGCCTTGAAACACTTACAGGAACAAAAACACGAATCGTAGCGCTGCTTTTATATAAAAGGCCCTCGTAAGACGTAACGTGAACTCGAATTTTGCTAAGGACAGAATGCGCAGAGGAACGTACAACTTCGTTGTATGGACAATATTCCTCCCTTTCGTATCAAATGAGATATTGAGGCAAAAATGATTATTTTTAATCGAGTGACGTACTTTGTGTTCCAAAACTTTTGAAAATAAGAGTGCAGCGATATGAAGCTTGTTAATTTTGTCGTTGCAACTTTTCGCAATATTGTTACAGAAATTTGCTGAAATTAAAAAGCAAAATGACCGGAACGACTGCAGAGGGAGCTCTCACCTGCCAGGCTCCGTCGTTATACGCTGCAAGAATATAGGCTTCCGCTAGTGCATTTATTTATTTATTTATTTATTTATTTATTTACTGTTCCGTGGGACCAAATTGAGTAGTAGTCTCCATGGTCATGGAACGAGTCAATACATGAAATTATAACACGATTGTAGAAACAGATAAAATGAAATATAAAAAAACATTCAGGTGACAAGTCGTAAGTTTGAATGAAGAAAATCAACAATGTAACACTGGAATTTGCTTAATTTTTTTTAGCTCTTCCAAGAGCTGCTCCACAGAATAGGAGTGAGCCATGAGCAAACTCTTCAGTTTAGATTTAAAAGAGTTTGGGCTACTGCTAATATTTTTGAGTTCTTATGGTAGCTTATTGAAAATGGATGCAGCAGAATACTGCACTCCTTTCTGCACAAGAGTCAAGGAAGTGCATTCTACATGCAGATTTGATTTCTGCCTAGTATTAACTGAGTGAAAGCTGCTAACTCTTAGGAATAGGCTAATATTGCTAACAACAAACGACATTAAAGAAAATATATACTGTGAGGGCAATGTCAAAATTCCCAGATTTTGAATAGGGGTCGACAAGAGGTTCTCGAACTTACACCACATATAGCTCGAAATGCCCGTTTTTGAGCCAAAAATACCCTTTTTGAATCGGAAGAATTACCCCAAAAAATAATACCATACGACATAAGCGTATGAAAATATGCGAAGTAGACTACTTTTCGTGTTGAAGTGTCACTTATATCAGATACTGTTCTAATGGTAAATAAAGCATCATTTAGCTTCTGAACATGATCCTGGACATGGGCTTTCCACAACAGCTTACTATCTATCCGAACGCCTAGGAATTTGAACTGTTCCGCCTCGCTTATAATATGCCTATTCTGTCTGATCAAAATATCGGTTCTTGTTGAATAGTGAGTTAGAAACTGTAAAAACTGAGTCTTACTGTGATTTAGCATCAAATTATTTGTTACTGTTTCAATATTACACACAAGATCCTTCACTATCAAGCTGGTGTCGTCAGCAAACAAATATTTTTGAATCACCTGTAATACTAGAAGGCATATCATTTATATAAGTAAGAAACAGCAGTGGGCCGAGCACCGACCCTTGGGGAACGCCACACTTAACAGTGCCCTATTGGGACTGAACATCACTACCACTCACAATATTGCGGAGAATTACCCTCTGCTTTCTGTTCTTAAAGTAAGAGGCGAACCAATTGTAAGCTACTCCCCTTACTCCATAATGGTCAAACTTCTGCAGTAATATTTTGTGGTCGACACAGTCAAAAGCCTTCGTTAAATCAAAGAAAACACCTAGCGTTTGCAACCTTTTATTTAATCCGTCCAAAACCTCACAGAGAAAAGAGAATATAGCATTTTCAGTTGTTAAACCATTTCTAAAACCAAACTGTACATTTGACAGCAAATTATGTGAATTTAAATGCTCCAGTAACCTTGTATATACAACCTTCTCGATAACTTTAGCAAACACCGATGGCATAGAAATAGGTCTAAAATTGTCAACGTTATCAATGACTCCCTTTTTATAAAGTGGTTTCACTACCGAGTACTTTAATCGGTCAGGAAACCGACCACTCCTAAAGGAAAAGTTACAGATATGGCTGAGAACTGGGCTAACATACATAGAACAATACTTAAGTATTCTGCTAGATACCCCGTCATACATAAATATTTTACAAGCCACCGTATGGTGCTTGGTAGAGGGTATCTTGTACCACTGCTAATCATCTTCCTTCCTGTTCCACCCGAGGAGGGTGGGAGAGAGAGAGAGAGAGAGAGAGAGAGAGAGAGAGAGAGAGAGAGAGAGAGAAAAAATTGTCTATAGGCTTCTGCACGACCCTGTTTTCTCTTAGCTTCGTGGACCTTACGCGAAGGCGGCAGAATTATTTTGCAGTCAGCTTCAAATGCCAGTTCTCTTTATTTTCTAAATAGTGTTTCGCGAAAAGGACGTAATCTCCCCTCCAGGGATTCCCAATTGAGTTTATGAAACGTCTCCGTAACAATCGCGTGCTGATCGAAACTGTGGTTAACGAACGTAGCAGCTCGCCTCTGAGTAGCTTTGATGTCGACCATTCGCCTTCTCTACTACCGTTCTTACATGCTCCTTCCATTTCATATCGCTTTCCAACGTTACCCCTAGATAGGCAATAGGCATGACTGTGTCAAGCAGCATACTGGTGAAGCTATATTCGAAATTACGTGGTTGTTTCTTTCCGACTCATCTGCATCAACCTGAAGTTTTTGTACAGGCACTACAAAATTGTCAACAAACAGCAGATTGCTGCTTACCCTGTCCATCAGATGATGCGAGTCTGTATGTAGAGAAAAACAGCGGTCATATCACTACCCTGGGGCACTCCTGCTGATAAACCCATCTCTGATGAACACACCTCGCTTCTATCACTTAAGAAGTCATAGAGCCATTCGCACGAGTAACTGAGAACGTATTCTGTATGCTAGTATATTTGTTAACTTATGTCATGGGGCACCGTGTCAAATGCTTTCCGCAAATCTGGGGATATGGAATGTGCCCGCTGCCCTTCGTCCGTTGTTCGCGGGACAGAAATTCAGTATATCCGAACTGAGATTGTTACGTAGACTGGCCTGTAATTTTGCGAGTCTGTTCTTTTACCCCTTCTCGTACACAGCAGTAATCCGCAGTTTTTCCAGTAGCTTGGGATTTTTCCCTGGACGAGGGATTCGCGATGAATGCAAGCAAAGTGAGGCGCTAGTGCCGTAGAGCATTCTCTGTAAAACCGAATTGCAATTCCATCCGGACCTGGTATTTCCTCTTGACCGTGTACATATGACTAAAGAGCCAACTAAGATTGTTGCACACGGGACGACATGTTAGCTTCCAGCTTTTTGTGGAAACAAGTAAACAATCGAAAGGTTGGATACAGTGGTGGAGCCTGGCGGGAAACGTCCACTTGGCGTTGTTTACGTCTTGATAACCGATTCCAGTCGCACTGCATCTGTATTTTAGCTCTTTTTTTTTTACACGTTTTTGTGAAAAGTTTCATCGTCAAAAATTACGACCGTCATATCAATGTGATCGTGTTTTCAAGTGCTTTCCAGTCGCTTTAAATTTTATCGTCGCATTAAAACAAGTTAAGCCAGTATCGTGGTTGAAACAAGATGAAAAAGTGTTTTGACCACACAACGAACTTCTTGGTCCCTATGCGTACTATCGCTTCTCGAAACCTCCTTCCGATGTGTTGAATTGTTCACGAAATAAAGGTTTTACGCCTTACGCGACGCACTATGTAAAATCTCGTTCAATCTACGTTTAACTAGTAGTGTTCCTCTGAGATCAGATCTGCCGCTCGGTACAGGAACAGAATTGTGAATATGGACATGTTTCACCGTAACTATGGGATGCATGCAGCACACTCAACAGAAAGTAGTTTTAATTGGGTAATGTCTAAATGATATTAGTGTCGAATTGTTTTCGGAGCTGGTACGCTGTGGGCAGTTGCGACGGTTTCCAGTCACTAGAAATAGGGGAGGGGGAAAGAAATGAGTGGAAACGCAAAGGGAATAATGAGAAACTAGGTTTGAACGCAGAATCCATTGACTTTTGGGGTCACTGGTCACATTGGAAACTCTGAAGTCCAAGTTGAGTCGAATAGAATGATTAAGTCTTCCTACAACCTTTCAAAAGGAACTAAACCAACTTCCTCTTTCATTTGTATTGTGATAAATTGGGATAAATATATAATTGTGATGTAGCTAGTTATACCTTAAAATAATAAGCTGTTATAGTCGTTACTGCCTTTCTTAATTACTGAAATACGGGTGACGTCGATTTGAGGGCGTTTCTCCGGAGAGTTTACGAGTTTTACTCATGATGTTACTAAGGATATGAACGGTCTTAACGTTCCAGAATGAAATCTTCGTTCTGGAGCGGAGTGTGTGCTGAAATGAAACTTCCTGGCAGTGTTCTACCGACTGAGCAAACCAAGCACAACTCACGACCCGTCCTCACTGCTTTACTTCCGCAAGTACCTCATCTCCTACCTTCCAATCATCACGGAAGGTCTCCTACGAAACCTGGACTAGCATTCCTGGGAGGCAAAATACTGCGGAAATGAAGTTCTGAAGGTAGGAGATGAGGTACTAGCGGAAGTAAAGCTGTGAGGATGGGCCGGTTGTCGTGCTTGAATAGCGGATTCGGTAGATCACTTACGCGCGAAGCCAAAGGTCCCGAATTCGAGTCTCGGCAGGGCACACAGTTTTAACCTGCCAGGAAGTTTCTCTTGACATTAATGTCGTCCATACTTCGGTAACATACGAAGACAATGCACCCGCAGATGCAGGGCAATTACTGGGGTGATGGATATTTTCACTGCATTTGTAACGGTAGTTGGCTCAACGTGAAACAGTCTGTAGTTGTCGCCTGCGCTCTTCGTCGGTGTGAAAAAGTTAATCCAAAGAAGCGTTTCTGAAGTCCTAATGAAATTGATCGAGAATACTAGAAACAGTACTATAGAAGAGATGTCTAAACAGTTCCCAGCGTAGCGACTGTAGCAACTGAATCGTGTATTTGTTGCACACGTGAGTGTAGATCATGGATCAGCACAAAAGATATTCCTCTTTTGCTGACTGCTCTATTCCACTTGGCATGATTGGGATCTTCTCTGACCGCACCAATGTTCAAGGACGTTCAGAACACTTCGGGTAATAGCAACAACCCACTACCAGATTGCTCGTTACGGCAGTTCCACTCGCTAGTCAAAGCAGACCATGAATCATATCGCGCAGCACTGTGTACCTCTCGGTACATTACACTAGACGTAACTTCGCAGTCGGAGAATTACGACCGCCACTTCCTGTCGATAAAACTGCGCTCATTTGAGCTAGAGCTGATCAGCAAGTGTGAGTAACTGGCGAACAAATGGGACTTTTCGGCTTGTGTGCTCGCTCTGGTTATCGCCGGCACTATCGTAGGAGGCGGCGAGCAAATAGAACGGCGAGCCGAGGGAATACAGGAGGCGGCCGTCTGGACAAAGCTAGCGGGCGGAATTTCACGTTAGAGGTTTAGATATTGTCACGCTTGCAAGCGTAGGACGGAAAGCAAAACACGTTTTTCTGGGCGGTTCTATACAACATATAATCTCCAGAACCATTTAGAACGATACAACGACGATTGCGATAACAATGAAGAACAAACTGATGAGGATGTCTTAAAGCACGACATGGAAGGTATTAAAACGGGCAAAATTGCAGTTAGTTGTATAAAGAAAAAACTCACGAGAAAATATAAAGTTTGCGTGAGTGTACAGGAAAACACTTCACGACAGGTGAAAACGATATTCCGGCAGGGGAGAATGGTAGGTTCACCATGGTTTCATATTTACTGTATAGAAAACATGAATTGATAGATCTTCGCAAGATGGAACTAGGCAGACGTTCTAAGACGTATAGCAACTTATGTTTAATGCAAAGAACCATCTGCAAAAGACATTATTTGACCAGAGCTTTCTCATTTTTGGAGAAAAAATGGGAATTCGTACAAGGACGGGATTCAACTAAGCTTTCACATCTGGCAGTGATTGCTATGTTCTATGGAGAAAAGTTCATGTCTAGCTCACCGATACCCAGTCTCATCGGAAAGTATCCGGATCTTACTATGTGATGATGCCCAACTGACCACTAGACGTCATGGGATGCGGCTCCGCCATTATAAAAGGACGTGGAGTAGTATTGTGTTGTGAATAGGGTAGTATTGTGTTGTGAATAGGGAAGCAGCGCTTGCAAAATGGGTAGGTCAGGCGAACAGTGGCTTTGGACGTGGACTATGCACCGCATATCATCTGAGTAAGAAATCCGTCAGGAACATTTCAACCTTTCCGAAGCTTCCCAAGTCGACTGTTGGTTGTCCGACTGTGAACTGGAAACGGGGTGGAGCAGCCACAGTGAGACAAAGGCCAAGCAACATTTATGCACTGACGAACGAAGACCGTCGAGCAATACGGAGGGCGACTGTAAAATACAGCATATCAGCGGGAGGCATCACGGGTTGGTTCTAAAGTTCTGCCTGCAGTCCGGCTAGCACAACTTAAATTGGAAAGAACACACAGAAAATTGTGTTGGGAAGGCGAACCAAAGACTACGTTTTATTGGTATAATACTGCGAAGACGCAATAGATCTACCAGAGAGACTGCCTACGCTACACTAGGCCGTCCTCTTCAGGAGAACTGCTTCACGGTGTGGGATCATTACCTGATAGGATTAACGGAGTACATCGCGAAAGTGAAAAGGGGAGTGTGTATCACGGACGTGATAAGTGATTTGGGGGTGGACATCATTAAAACAAAGGCGTTTCTCGTTACGGCGAGCTCTCACGAAATTTTAAGCACCAACTTTCTCCTCCGGATAACAAAATATTTTACTGACGCCGACCTACGTGGGAAGAAATGACCATAATAATAAAACAAGGAAAATCGGAGCTCTTACTGAAAGTTATACTGGTAGGTATTCGTTTTTCCTCGCACTGTTAGTGTGTGGAAGAATAGAGAATGTGACAGTGGTTCGATGAACACGCTGGAAAGCGCTTAATTGTGTTTTCCAGAGTATCGATGTAGATATAGCATTATGACACTGCATAGTGACGTAAAACTGTCGAGCTGCTCCACATAAGCCACGTATTACGTAGTCAGTGGTAAGCAGCGCTTGAGGTGATGTAATGGGGAATGCCAATGAACAGTGGATGACTGGCAGTCGGCGATTTGCACTGATGAATCACGCTGTGTTCTGTGGTAAGCCAATGGAATGGTTTGAGTGTAGTGAATACCCTGAGAGCGTTAGCTGCCATCATACGTAGAGCCAATAATACAGCGTGGAAGAGGTTGCCCCACAGTGTGGGAGTGTTTCTCAGGATTGAGGCGTGGTCCCCTAACTATGCTTAAGAAAATGCTAAATGTGGTAAGATGTTGAACACATTTTACTTGTGGTGTCACCGCCAGACACCACACTTGCTAGGTGGCAGCCTTTAAATCGGCCGCGGTCCGTTAGCATACGTCGGACCCGCGTGTCGCCACTGTCAGTGATTGCAGACCGAGCGCCACCACACGGCAGGTCTAGAGAGACTTCCTAACACTCGCCCCAGTTGTACAACCGACTTTGGTAGCGATAGTTCACTGACAAATTACGCTCTCATTTGCCGAGACGATAGTTAGCATAGCCTTAAGCTACGTCATTTGCTACGACCTAGCAAGGCGCCATTATCAATTGCTATTTATCTTGTGATGCATGTACCGTCAGACCGATGTTCACCAATTATGGATTAAAGTTAAGTATTCCAGCAGCTACGTACGTTATTGGCTATATTAATTACCTTGTCCAGTTCCAGACCCCACGCCAGCCTGCGTGAGCTTAAACGCGTGCCTTTCGGCTTCACATCCTAGTGGCTTGGCTGTCTTGCCAAGTCACAACATTACTTCATTGTTTATTGAGTACAGAACAACAACTCGAAAACGACGGATTGTATCTCCATTACAATGCAACCTGTCGTAAAGCAACATCTGTGAGGTATTGTTCAATATTGGACTGCACTTCGCAGAGTCCCGTCCTGAACCCAATGCAACATAGCTGTGATTAGTTGGTAGCTTTCACTCGAGACTCGACTGTTAAACATCACTATCTTCTTCCCCCTCTTGAAGAATAGGCTCCCCCCACTTCCACAACATTTCGTCATCTCATTGAAAGTGTCTCCACCAGCAATCGAACTGTCACAAAAGGGCATGATGGTCACTCCATTTTAATGACCATTAATAGGTGTCCGGATACTTTTGATAAGATTCTGTACTTACTCTAAATGACACACTCTCTCTTTAAATTTGCCAATTTAAGAGTTCGAATATGAAAACTGCTGAATTATATTTAGCATATGTTTAAGAAGCATACGGAGAAGCCATTTGAAACGCATGTTGTTTCAAAATATCCGCCTTTCTCTGATCTCGTGTCATGACAGTGGTAGTTAGATCTCCTTATCACACTGAAGTAGCGCACATTTTACAGAATCTGAAATAAAACAGCACAGCAGGTAACTCGTGGTTTTCTCGGCAGAGAATGGAACGACGGAGCGACTTTGATGCTACTATTAGTGTTCGCCAGTACAATGTACTATACTTGATTTGGACGTTATTCAATAACTATAGTCTATAATAGTTTTCACATAACCATTGCAACCTACACACATTTCAACCTGCGTACAATGAGGTGACGAAAGTCGTGCGATAGTGATATACAGATGGCGCTAGTATTGCATACACAAGATATAGAAGGGCAGTGCGTTGGCGCAGCTGTCATTTGTCCTCGTGTGATTAATGTGAAGAGGTTTCTGACGTGAATATGTCCGCTCGACAGGAATTAAGGCTTTGAACATGGAATGGTAGTTGGAACTAGACGCATAGGACATTCCGTTTCGGAAACTGATTGGGAATTCGATATTCAGACATCCATAATATTAAATGTGCGCCGAGAGTACCAAATTTTAGGCATTACCTCTCACCACGAACAAAGCAGTGGGCAACAGCCTTAACGACCTAGAGTATTGGCGTTCGCTTAGAATTGTCGAGTGCTTACAGACAAGCAACTCTGCGTGAAATAACAGCATAAATCGATGTGGGACGTACGACGAACGTATCCGTAGGACAGTGCGGCGAAATTTAGCGTTAATGAGAAATGGCAGCTGACCACCCACACAAGTACCTCTTCATGTTCCCAAACAATTATGGGATTGTTATGGACGACACTGCGTCACGTCCCTCAGGTCACAATCGTTCGCGATGGGATTGAAGAACATTCTGGACAGTTCGAGCGAATGATTTGGCCACCAAGATCGTCCAACGCGATCCCCATCGAACTTTTACCGGACGTAAGCGAGAGGTCAGCTCGTGTGCAAAATCCTGCATCGGCATCACTTTCGCAATAGGACGGCTATTTGATGCAGCATGGCTCAATATTTCTGCAGGGGACTTCAAACGACTTGTGGAGTCCGTGTAAAGTCTAGATGCTTCACCACGCCGGGCAGAATGTGGTCCGACACGATATTAGCGGATAACCCATAACTTTCGTCATCTCAGTGTAGTATACTCTAGCGTTGGGTCTGCCGTTTTTACATCCCCACACTCCGCTACATACCAGAGTAACTATACTTTGATGCAACAAGATGTCTATCAGACGATCCCTTCTTATAGCGAAGCTGTGAAATAACTTCCCTTTCTCCCAGTTAGTCAGTAGCTGTACATTAATTATTCGATCTACCCGTCTAACCTTGAGTGTTCTCCTGTAGCACCACATTTAAGAAGCTTCTATTATCCTCTCGCGTCAACTGTTTATCGTCCGCGTTTCACTTCCGTATAAAAACTTAACTTCTTAATACTTACATTTATAAATATGTAAACATCTTACTAGAGAAGTTGTATCTGCACAGATCGCAATATATATGTATATATGTATATATATATATATATATGTATGTATGTATGTGTGTGTATATATATATATATATATATATCATAATCATCATTTAAGACTGATTATGCCTTTCAGCGTTCAGTCTGGAGCATAGCCCCCTTATACAGTTCCTCCATGATCCCCTATTCAGTGCTAACATTGGTGCCTCTTCTGATTTAAAACTATAACTTCAAAATCATTCTTAACCGAATCCAGGTACCTTCTCCTCGGTCTGCCGCGACTCCTCCTACCCTCTACTGCTGAATCCATGAGTCTCTTGGGTAACCTTGCTTCTCCCATGCGTGTAACATGACCCCACCATCTAAGCCTGTTCGCCCTGACTGCTACATCTATAGAGTTAATTCCCAGTTTTTCTTTGATTTCCTCATATATATATATGCATCTAGATGATACGAAGATGGCAATGTAAATTACCGACAAACTACGTGCATTTATTTCGATCCGAACAAAGCAAGCTTCTCTACTAAAAAGATTACGTATTTCGGATACAGAGAGTGCCCCTTCTCCTGCTGACAATGTCAGGTAACCACCTTAAAATGTATATTACATATTAAGAGATTCCTCTTTGTCAGAAACACTTTTCCTGCAATTACCAGTCTGCGTTTTATATCCTCTACACAGGCAATCGTCCGTTAGTTTGCTGCCCAAATACCCACACAGGCCTGAAACCTTGTCTCATTTCTTAAACAAATTCTTTCAAAGTCACATAATTTAAGTAGATTAATCTATTACTCTCGCTTTACACTGGTTGATATTCGTTTTAAGATTTTTCAACACACTATCCATTCCGTTCGTTTGATATTCCACGTCCTTTGCCGTCTCTGACAGAATTAAATTGACATTGGCGCACCTCAAAGCTCTTCTCATTTGGCGAAGGCTTTCTTAGTTAACGATGCACAGACAAGAAATTAACTGGAAAACAGTTCCACGTTAAATGTCCGATGCACCAAAGAGGACAGTCAACTGATTAAATCTTTGCATTTTTAGGTTCCGTATTTCAATCGCTAAAAACACAACCGTTTTAGGATCACTTCGTTGTCTAATACCCTTCTTGGGATAGCCGTATCAAGTTCAAATTTGACACATACTGAGGGGTACGGTCCCTTGATGGCGTGTAAAAAAATAAATAAATAAATATGAAGCTTCTAAATCAGTGCAGTCAGAATATACGGCTGTGTGTGTCTCACATGTTTTATACTTCCAAACCCACTCATCAAAACCTATACGGTACTTCCCGTTGACATAGAATCATGACATTTCGTAAGATACAAGGGTTTAGAAAATTTTTTAAATTTTGATTATATCACATAAAAAATCTTTTTTTCCCGTTAGAGTTTACATTGCATTCTACATCCATCATAGGCATAATAGAAAAATATTACTACAGGGAAATGTAAGGTGTAGTCATGTTTGAGTAAGTAAATAAAAGTACTCTGTTATCCACATATTCTCTCTCCACATATATAACTGATGTCCCATGCTCCCTTCTTTCTGTATATCCGAGCTAGCCTGAGGAACAACTGTACCGTTTTTGATACGGTCTTGGAGATTGTGGGAGCAGTATCTTGCCATCATTATTTTCGATTACAGGCAAAAATCGACGAGATTCTAGATCCCCGGTGAGGATGAATTATGCCTGATTTAGTTTGTATGGAACCCCCCTCATGCGCTTGTCCTACTCGCGCTTGGCCGTATTTTTTCTTTTTTTATGTTCACGCGTTTACGAAAAAACATCAGTGACCAGTACAGTCGCGACAGAGACCACCTGCGCCGCTCGCACATACAGCCGCCTTTAGCAACGTGTGGGCGGCCGTCTTTTGTGAGTGCTGGGATTCCCTTTCTGGATAAGTCTTGGGAGGGTTAGAACTCTTTCCTCCCCCACCCCCCTACCCTCAGGCTTGCAAACAGCTACGGTAAACACGCGGTCGTGTTATCGCGCCGAAATCGGACTTGGGAACAAAGCCCTATGCGAGGTCCCGCCGTGTCGCTCAAGTGCCGTAGCGTGTGTCGTCCACCGTTAGGGTAGCACAGTGGCGGGGGAAGTGTGTTGGGTTGGGACGGGTTATCGGATTGGTCGGCCAGCGCTGGACCGCCCCGGAAGACGCTCGCTGATTGGCCTGGAGCGCGCCTGGTCAGTTGGCGAGAGTCTAGTCGTTGTTCCACCAGCGTGTCGACAGGAGCAGTCAGTCAGTGAACCATCCATCCATCCGCCCGTTCAGCCGTCTCGCCAGTGTCCGCGCCACCGTTTGGCATCGTCTGCCACCGACTCTGAAGACTGCCGACTACAGCGCAGCCCCACGGCCGACGTCCGCCCACGCGAGGTAAAGCACCGCGCTAATGCCGCCCGTCCACAACACTTATCGTCTTTCCCATTGCTGTTAAACTTCTGACGTGCCCTCTGTGTACTATGGAACTCTATTCGTGTAATATGCCATTAAATTTCGCGGTTGCGGTCGTGCAGAATTCGGTTTTCTGTACCAATATTTTGGTTGCTTAACTTCCAGTCGACGTAGGAGTGGACCAAGAGAGTCATGACTCACTCCCAGAACGTCCGAAATATACTCGGCCTAAATGTTTGCAGAATTGATATTTGCACGGCTACGTGGACGAAATTCAATGGACGATTGAGTTCATTGTGAAAAATTATAAATGCACGCTATACATAGTATACCATTTATTGCGAAGTGCACTTACTGTTAGCTCTTGGTTAAATAATACAGTTCGCGCGATCATTTCAACAGAATAACGTAGTATTCTTAATAGAAAAGTTTATGTCCCCCGATCGCAAAATAAATATCTGGGTAAATAAATTTTACTAGCAAGAATAATAACGGTTTAAATTAAGAGATCGCTCTTCTGCTGACGATGTTAGGTAACTTCTTCAAAAGAACTGCGATCGCCAAAAAGGACCAGTGGTCTGATTATTGGATTATTCATTCTGCTCGGATTATGGCTTTCAGATCATTTCTTATAATGAACGGAACAATGTTGACGCACATACATGTTAAAAATACTTCGTGGGTCTAGAGGAATGTTAGATATGGCGTGGGTCTAGAGGAATGTTAGATGTGAGTCATCGGCTTTGGCCAGTGATTTCAAGGCTGCTGTGACGTCACGTTTTGGTGCGTATTTTGAACAGCAGTTTTGCGTAGCGTTACATTCTATCGATAGTTCGTTGGTTTATAGAAAAAACTAGTTTGTTAATCTTTGATGTTTACCAGAAACGGAAGTCTTCGCTAAACATTACTGTGGAACCGACCAACGCTCTTGTTCGCGAGCTGTTAGTTGGAAAAAATACGTATTATCCCTGCAGTTTCTACGTATTCTACTTTGGCCGGATATTGATGTTTCTGATGTTCATAAGCGTCCTTTTTGTCATTTCTGTACTTAATTTGTTCAACCATAATGATCGTTTATCTATATATTTATTAATACGTTCGAAAGTACGCAATAGTTGTAGCGATGACAGGCTGTTACTATTTAATTCCTACGATATACGTAATTTTACTGCTGCTGTCGATCGCACACGAGTTACGCGGGTTGTGTAGATGCGCACCCTTCAGTTTTCGCTGATACAGCACATTAACGTTTCTGTTATTCATATATCTAACAATTTGTATGGTTAAATAATACAAATTATTTAGTCTGAAATGTGGAATTGTTCAAATTGCTGAAACTTTTATTTTGCGACAGCTTAATTAAGCGTAATTTGTATACAATGAATTTTTGTTCCGACGATAGACGAATTGCGTGCATTTTGTAGATGGCCCTTTAAGTTTCTGCTGCTACAGCATCTTGGCCTTTCCATTATTGACATATGCAGCACTTTCTGTGGTGAAATATTATTGATTTATTCCGAACTGTGGAATGTAGTGTTAGTGACAGATGGCTATTAATTATGCCGGTTTTATGGACGGCCCCTTATTAACTATGCAGCTTAGCGTTGCTATTATTGCTGTTTATGGCACTTTGGCGGCCGTCATTGTGAAATCTGTCAAAGTTACGAACATTTCTGTTTTGTGACAGTCTGATCTGAAGTAATTTGTATAAAAACAATTTTGGTACTGATGACAGACTGTCACGAATGATTTCCATTGAGTAGAATCCTGGCATTTCTATTATGACATGTATTCCATCCTGATGTTCAGATTCGGTTGCAAGTCAACAATCTGGTTGATATCTGACTATTCCCACACAAGTGAAAGCAAAAATACTGTTAAGGAAACAAACCTGTATCGTAGTCCATAGTCTAGGTTATGTTGTAATGCAATTACTTGGTTGAGAGTTCGCGAAGTAAAGAATGTCATAGCGAAAAGCCTGTCTGTGTTACACTGATCTGTATCGTAGTAAGAGATCTAGGTTATGTCAGAATCCAACATTTTCCTTGTGAAAGCCAAGAAAACTACATGTGTTGTCTGACGTGTAGCACAGCCTGAGTCCTATGGCAGGTGAAGTGTAAAAATTTCATAAATTCTCGAAGGAAACGAATTCCAACACGAATGTGCGATTGCCTGTGGAGATATATGATCTACCTTGCAATAACATAATTGTATTTTTGATTTTGCCGAATATTTGGACGGTGTTGATCAATTACGACTTAATACTGCAAAATACTGGCTGACGTTACGTACGAACGAGTGCTGTAATTGGCTAAGGACATCGTATAGACGCGAAGCCGAAGAAAAGTATCGAACATTCCTCTTCATCCTACTTCACATTTACAGTCCGAAAGCCCCATAGTGTGTAGTGTGTAGTGTGTGGTGTTTTGTGTACCGCATTCGGTGTCGTCGCCAGACTTCGTTACTTCGCTCGCGAATCCAAAGGTACACCAACTTTTGACGTTCAACGCCGATCTTCTAGCACTTGCTGAAGAATTTCAGTTAGTATCTCGATGAGATTGTTTCAATATTATCATTGTTCCAGTACTTGAAAGTTAGTCGTGTGCGTACAGTGGGTGCTGGAAGATACGTGGCAACCGAATTATTCGCTCTACTCAGCAGTCTTCTGTAGGCCATTTAACAACGATAAGAACAAATCCCAAATTGCTATACAAATAGTCCACTACAAATAAGTCACATTATTATTATTATTATTATTGTTATTATTTTAATTTTACAATATTCTTTAGAACGCATTGCCTTTTAACATAGTACAGAGTGGGATTGACGTTGGTACTAGACAATAGATTGTATCATTTCTTAGCTGCATCAAAACTGCCCTTTAAAGAAACCTTACAGTTTTAAAATTAAGTTTTTCTAAATGGAGTGAGCAATTTTTGTCAGTTCCTGTGACGTGATCCTCATTAATAAACCAGCCTATCAGAGTTCTTGGTCTGGCTTTGCTTTGTCCATGTCTTCTTGTTAAGGAGACCATGCGGAAAGTGTAGTTTGATAATAATGTTCGTTTTGGAACGCGTCTCACATATTTAAAGTCAGGCATTAAATTTCTCCAATACGAGCATCTAAATTTGGTACTTGGTAGTAAAGACTGCCGATTCCTAACTAATATTTAATCATAGAATTTTAATGTAGTAGTGCATACTCAGTACTTGGCGGCGTAGTTAACATTAGAGACTCGGTTTCTGAGTCGCCTATTTTTTAGATAATACTGTCAGTTTTGTCGCAGTGTGGTTTGTATCATAACTTGAAAAAAGAATCTTATTCATTGAGAGTTTTCACATAGGGAACAGAGGATTAAGAAGTACAGTCCTCTCGTTGGTTGATAATATTTAATTATACATTTATTTATTCGTTAAGAGTGTTAATGCACTGGGGTCTTGGAGAGGTTAAAATGACGCTCGGCCCTGATTAACCTTCGTCGGCCTTCTCCGCAGTCCTAACCATGTCCTCCGCTGTGTGTTTTCTGCAGATCCGCGCAGTGTCCGTGTACTAGGGTGCTGTAAGCTGTAGTCGGACAGCGGTAGCGGTGCCAGACTTCAGTTAGAGCCTTACACTAACGGGTAACCAACCACCCTTACGATGTTGTCACCCACAGGGAACCGATGTAAGCGTAGGGGCGTGCCCGCAGGGAGAGCACTTCGAGGCACAGGCCACTTCCTGCAGCCCCCTTCAGGTAATGTATGTTTACGCCTAGATTAGAGTGTATGATTTCTCCCATGCCTTTGTCACTACAGGTTCGTTCGGGTAAAGCCGTCACACAAAGGGCACCGTTATCAAACTACTGTACTGCGCATGCGCAGCTTCTCGATACTTTCGACCGTCAGAACGCTTTGCGTTTACTCTAACGCATATTTCGCGCGTTTCCTTGCCTGCCACCTCTAGCTCTCGTCACGTTGCTCAAATGTTTCTCACTGAAATAATAGGTTCGTATGAGCAGTTGCCAGTGGGCTCGTGCGCATGCGCAGAGCTGAATTCGCGTATGAGCAGTGCCTTCCTCCCGTTTCTGACTACTTGGAGCGTGGCTGTTTGGTGTATGAGCAGTAGCACCAAGTAGCCAGAAGCTACCCGGAAAAATTTTCCTGGCGCGCCCAAGTTGCCAGATTCGCGCATGCGCAGAGCAAGCTGAGTTATAGTGGGGGGTCCTTCCCCACGTGACCCGTGACCGTGTATATGTTTCGTGTCTTCGTTTACAGCTCCCACGTAAAATGAAAACAAAACAGATTTCTGTGGCCAGGAGCCATCAAGTGAATTAATATACTTTCTCATAACCATGAAAGACCTAAATAAGTTAGTAGTTTCAATTTTCTGATTTTATATTATTTCCACGTTATTAGCAATCAACCATTAATGTCTTAATGAAGCTATTTCTGTCCGTTTTATAGAGAAATAGGCTTCAGTTTTTTTTTTTCGCTGAGGCAGTTAGTTTATTTGAAACGAAGTGTTTCATTCCGCGCTATTGGCTACTTTCAACCTCGTTCAATTTAAAGTGCAAATTTTCATTTTCTGGGACGAATGACGTTATACCATAATAAAGAACCAAGCATGAGAATAGAGTACTGGACCTCCAAGAAAATTGGTATCACGAGAACCACATGAAAAGCTGAATATCAGGTACTTCAGAGTCCATCTGGACATATAAGTGTGCAATTAGAGCGGAATGAAGCATTTTAGTATGGTTTATGAAATTCCGATGCTGGATGGAGTAGTCTCTCATGACCTGTTCCTTTTATGACACTGTAAGATCTCTTAATGCTATATACGTACGAACATAAGTAAACATTGACTTGAAGCTAAGTAGACAAATTTGGTCAGTAGTTTTGAAGTAAATGTTTTGTTTCAAATATAATGACAGCTGTAGCAGAATTTTATAGATCTGCCTTCTGTGAAAGTGTTTTTCGATCACAAGGCACTTGTCTAGTACTTCCTCTGGGCCTGAAGTTATTTCTTAATTTGAGTTTGCGTCTTAAATTTATAGAATGCCATTCTATGCTAAATTTTAGACTGGCAGCATGCCATGTTTTATCGTTTTAACTCCCCACATGGCTTCATATTTATTCCTAGAGTAGAATATAAACTGTCAGTTGTACAGTTTCTTTGCCTCACAGACAACCATATTAATTTTTTCACATTTTGAAATAGTCATGAAATTTATTGTCCTTTATTCCAGTGTAAGCTACACAAGAGACTGTCTCTTTTTTTGTTGCAAGTAATTTGTATTCCATCCTAGTAGCATTTTGCAGTGCTGTGTAGATGTAAACCTGTTGGAAATGCTACATAACAATATTGCAGAGTACGAATTAAAAAGAAAAAAATCTGTCAAAGTCACCCCTTATGGTACTTCGAGCTGTGTAGTCTAATTTTGAAATGATATTTTGCCAAGAGCTGCTCCCTTATTTGCATCCTTTATCTGTGTGGGATATGATAAAACAATTGCTCTAAGTACAACTCGGTATGTCCTCTCAACAACATGCCGCACGGGCGGCACGGCTCCACATGGTCACGTGATGCCCCACCAGAAATACGACGAAAAGCGTATGAGCAGAGCAAGCACCAAGCACGGGCTGCCTACGTCATCGTAGCTGCGCATGCGCAGTACAGCCTGTTGTCTGGCGCTTTCTGGTAACTGCTCAAACGAACCTAATGAAACAGTGCACGCTGCACAATTTGTTTCGACAATTTATTCTCATTGTCATGTGCAAGTATTTATGTAAATATTTTGAGTGGTGGTTGTGTGTTGTGCATCGCGCGTGCGCAGGCTCAGTGTGTTAGGAGACGGACAGCACAACGCACAAGTTACTGACGTAACTATTTGATAACACTGAGGTTGTACTTAGCAGTGTTTTGTTTAAAGAATGAATGGCAGTTGCAGGCTTTCTCAAAATTTCGATTATAATGAATGAAACTGAGTCAAACACATCTGCTTTCCACTTGAGATCGGCACTTCTTGGGACAAAATGTTCACTCAGGTAGTTCTTAATTATTCCTGACACCACTTTCTTTAGCAACATTGTTTTCTTGTCATATTTTGATTGCACCCACATGGCAGATTTGATAAGCTTGTCTGAATTTAGTAAAACAACTTTAGTTGCTGATTGACAATACATTGCCTATATAATTAGTACAAATGTTAATAAACTACGATGTAGTAAAAGCCCAGACGTTATAAATACCAGAAATTACCTAATTTGAAGATAAAGTATCGTTACTTTAGTTGGCAGGGAGTGATTGCAATGTGTCAAGTGGTTATGAATGTGGTATGTAGATTTATTTCACTAATATATGTGTAACAGCATAGTATACTTATTTCTGCCTGTGCCACCACCCTTCTAAATGGGCCAAGTTAATGTGTACATGTCGTTTATAGCAATAAATGTAGTATTCCCCCCCCCCCCTTATCGGCTGTTGTGTTCGGATCCTTGTATGGAAGAGAGAAAATTTGTTCATTTTGAAACTGAAGTCAAGAGGATAGTGATGCCAAAGGTTTTATATACGCAGAAAAATCTCTTTAAGGAATAAAATGACACTAAATTGTATAACATTTTGACAAGGCTGATATGTACCGTTCGTTTAAAAGGCTAGCAGGAACCTAGTACTTTATTTTCTTCGACGAACACACAACGCTATACGCGTGTGTGTGCACTTAACTCGGTGGTATTAAACGTTTTGGAGCCAGTCAGAAAAATTTCCTGTGGTCGGTCGAAACTAGTTGCAACCGTCCACTGGCTGCCACTCGAACAGTTTCACCGAGTCACGAACTACGGGAACTGAGCGAAGGCCTGCGCCGAACGCATTCGCGCGGTTCAGGGGCTGCAGCTCTCTCGAAGGAACCTTCCAGCAGTCACACAGGCAATAGTTTCGCTACTTCATCGCTAGTTCCAAGCGTCAGAAAACGGGCGATGCCGAGGTACACAGTTGCCTCAAACGTCTGTCGAAAGGTCCTAGTTTCTTGTGTAGCTCGACGTTGTTGAAATCGGAAAAAATAAGACGTCGGTGTATAAGCACGTTGCCTTCACTCTCTCTCTGAAGGTACTTTCTTAACCTTGTACGTTAGTAACGCTATGGTTGCACTTGCGTAGTAGTCATGTCTCCCGAAAGCACTTGTAACAAGGCGACTGTTACAGGAGAACAGTTGGTCGTATTTTGTGTTGACGAGTTTTGTATTTGAATTCCTTGACGTAAAAGACTATTTTATAAAGGCAGAATTTCTCTTGTATGAACGCAATCACTTCTTTTATGCCTTGTACTTACAGCATAACCATTTACTTCTTACTGTTGCCTCGAACAGGCTTAGGTAGTCTAAATATCTAGACACTAAAATTTGCAATAATTGAATAGGAGAAAATGGGTTCTTTCCTATACATCTCTTGGCTTTGTACTGTTCATTGCTCTTTCGTGAGTGGGAATGTTGTCTGGGCTAGCTGGCCGGCCGCAGTGGCCGAGCGGTTCTAGGCGCTACAGTCTGGAACGGCGCTACCGCTACGGTCGCAGGTTCGAATCCTGCCTCGGGTACGGGTGTGTGTCATGTCCTTGGGTTAGCTAGGTTTAAGAAGTTGTAAGTTCTAGGGGACTGATGACCTTAGAAGTTAAGTCTCATAGTGCTCAGAGCCATTTGATCAACTTTTTTGAGCTAGCTGGAGAGAGCAAACAGCGTGTATTATGCTATTAAACCGGACATGGTACAGTGTCAACCGTCTATGGTCTTATGCTGTTTCATGCACTGAGTCACTCTTAATTGTTGTTGGATACAGGAAAGTTATATTCTACAGAGTTCGAAGTGAAATTAATCAGCTGCCATCAAATAAACTTCGACAGGAACACACCCTACCACTTTCAAGGCGTAACTGAACCTGCTGAGGGGCGGGCAAGGGAATTTAATGCCTCGCTTTGCGCAGAAACTCCGGAGTTTCTCTGCATACTGACGTTTTAAATCCCTTGCGTTGCGCTCAGTTGCTTCAGTTATGCCTTGAAAATGGCAGGGTGTGTTCCTGTCGAAATATCTGCGGTTGTCGACGACGTCACCCGGATGCATTCCCTTACGTTATTTCAACATCACACACGCCAGGAGAAACTCGGGTATCAAATTCATCACCTCATTAAATCATGTCATTTGTGAAGAGCAGCAACAGCACCGTAATAAATCTAGGAATGTGTGGTCATCATTGATGTGTAGATAACGAAACTAGGTGAGGTTTTAAGAGTATAAAACTGTTCGCAAACTGACATACATTATTAAGCAAATAAAATTCTATTACAATGATAAAACACTGTATGCTGTCAATCTATAATCTACGAAAACTGTCATTACGTGAATCTAAGAGTAAAACGATAAATACAAAATATCTGGAAGTCTTTTGAAGGTACCAGGCAGTTGTCGAAACATGTCCTGTGGTCGAAAAACGTTCCGTGGAAGGTAGGTATATAAAAGAAACCATTTGTTCTCTTAACCCTTTGAGCTCCTGTTGCTTCTGCCGCAGCTCAACATTTTGTTCATTTTGTTTTGAAGTACCAATGTCTTTAGCACTAAGAGAACGCCAAACTTGGTTCGCATTGCCACCTCATAAAAATGATAGGCAAAAGAATTACTAGGGGAAAGGGATCAAAAGCTCCCGCGTCAAAACGAGCAGGCCGTACGTAATGAAAGATTGCGTACTATATTCTTTTCCCGCAATCAACTTCAAATGTCATTGACAGCAATGCTCCATGCAATTTCTGCGTAGATGACGCTGAAACTAACCGCTAATTACCTGGCAACCGATATTAATGTGCACGTTTGAACTATAATGTTTCTGTTTCAAATGAAGACATCCTAAAACTATAAAATATATTAGAGGTTCTTAGTAATTATGAAGTTCTATCACTTTAAATTTTTCGGACGAAGACAATGCCCACGCATAGCGAAGTTTAGGATTATCCATGGGGATTGGCGCCCTGTGCACTGAAAAGCAACTGTAAGAGTCCCTGTCTGTGCGGATAGTGAGAATAAATTCTGCCACCAGAACAAATACGACGTAGTTAACTGCTGAGCACCACCGTACAACGTTGGCTACAGGGCTCTGCGCTAGTGGGATGGTACTTTAAAAAAACTGTAGTTTATACCACCTTTTTTCCGTTAAGTCTTATTTTCGTCCACGGTTAACTGTATCGGTTTAAATGCGGTATTTAGGAAAAGTTTTCAATGCGTCGCGTACACTTCTTAAAACACTAACACTAAAAAAAGAAATCTGTATAAGGCGTATATTAAACTGGAGTAATTTTCCTACGTCGAAACAGTAGCTTCTGTAAAAAGTAATATCGATACGCAGCTACGTAAGAAGACGTCACAAAAAAGGAGTTAACGAATCATAGGAGAAATCTGATTAATTCGTGGAATAAAATAGACTTCTGTCGGTAGCTTTCAAGAACTAGAGTAAACTTCCGAACTCGTCCCTAAATCATGTACTCGCGCGTCAGTTTTGCGCATTTTTGAATAATTAGAAATCCTACATATTCTGCAACGATGAGCTTAATATCCCCCGCAACATCAGCATGTTGGGTTTAATTTGCCTGCATTGCACGTTTTTCGATGCCGTGCCATCAGACCTTGTAAAATACCATACTTTTCCAGCCAATAACGGCTTCATTGAGGCTTTAGCTCTCATGTCCGATTTTTGGCACATAAGTCAACTCTCAGTAATTTTCAGTTTTCGTTTTGGTGGGAGTTCCTAGACCCTTCACGTTACCTAGTGGCCCACTGTGGCAGGGGAACTGTATACGCCCTTGTCAGATGTACTCACTGAACTGCAACGTTTTCCGTCTTGTAATATTTGTTTGTTTCTGGCGTTTCTTTAGTAATCTGATAAAGACTCCGTTCGCTAGTAATGTCTTGAAGCATCAAAGACGGCACAAAATTGTCGAGGCTTTGGTGAGCACTGTTAGACCTATTGCTTCTTGGCTTCCGTCGGTATGTTTTCCGCTGACGTTTGTTTCACGATTTCTCTCATGTTTTACCAATCGCTCGTGCTGGCGAAACGCCAGAAAAATCGTCAAATGTCAGCCGAAATGTCATAGACGGAAGCCAGCAGTCGATGTCAAAGAAGGCATCCCAAAAAGTTCGTAATTATTTCTTGAATATAATTTATTTTTCCAAGCGTTTTTGACGGACTGTCGAGTGAAAACTTCGTTCACCCACAATCCATATTCTTCTGCTCTGAGTGGGTTGTAAGAAGACAAAGGGTGCTCTACCTGCGTGAAATGTGTGGTCGGGAACTGGCAGCCTCGCACGCAAAGAGGGATGTTTGTGCCGCTCATTTGCTAAAAATAGCCACAGCCACCACCTTTCCGCTACCTGAATGGCAGACCGTTACCTGTTGACCAGCTTTTGTGATCCTCACACAACTGTTCGAAAACAAGTTGTCGACGAACTGGCGGCACATCTTTTGCAGCAAAGGAATGCACTGAACGGTAAATACCTATTCATACTACGGAAGATATGCACGGGAACACCTCAGTGACATTATAGTTCGATCGATTCTTAGACAACCGAGCAGGACGACACGAACCGTTATAACCCCTCTTTTGTATTCGGATGGAGGAGATTCATCAACGGCATGTCATTCCCTATCTGTGTTTCCAGTTTCTTCCAGAAACTTCAGTTTCATACGGCCGTGATTTCTTAAAGTTCACAACCGATTTTATGCTCCTGCGCTCTTAAACGAGCGTTTCCTTCGAAACTATCTTCTATTACCTGACCTACATTTTTTGGTGGTAACGTGTCCGATTTGTTTCGAATGTCTTGATCTAGTGGAGGCGTCCTAGAATACGAAAACGGTTTCTCTCTCCCACACAGTGAACAGAGCTAGATCGTAGAGGTGACAGAAAAATAACTGGAATAGACAACCAGTAATTTACGTTATTGTTGTTCCGTGGAAGTTGCATTTCATTATTTTGGCAACCAGTTCCTAACTGCCAACTTCAGTTACAAACCAGGCTGCTCTAACGGTGTTGGCGACAATCAACAAACACAGGCAATACAGGCTACACAAAAGCACACTTACATACAGGGTGGTCCATTGATCGTGACCAGGCCAAATATCTCGCGAAATAAGCGTCAAACGAAAAAACTACAAAGAACGAAACTCGTCTAGCTTGAAGGGGAAAACCAGATGGCTCTATGGTTGGCCCGCTAGATGGCGCTGCCATAAGTCAAACGGATATCAACTGCGTTTTTTAAAATAGGAACCCCATTTTTTATTACGTATTAGAGTAGTAGATATAGTGTTTCAAAATATTTCCACACACGCTTCTTTGTGGCGTTCAACCTGCTTTGTTGCTAGATATGGTGTTTGCTTACAGTGTGCCTGTGTGTTCGTTGAGTGCATTGCGACTTCCTAACCAGTTAGTGTGACAGTCCAAGCAGTAGGTAGTGAGTGGACGATGGGATTTACCAATGTAGAAAAATCCGACTCACGGTGTATGGAGAGTTTAGGAAGAATGCGGTTGGTTCGTGTACGGTGTATGCGGCTAGATACCCCAATAGACGCCAACCGTCTCGGCAATTATTCATCAACATCGTCAGCATCAAAGTGGTACTGTAACATCCAGAGAACGTGACAAAAAAAGGTGAAGTTAATGTTCTTGCAGCTGTTGCAGCTGATCCGCACGTTAGCTCCCTCGCATTTGCGCGGGCACGAGTCCGGCAAGCGTCCAATGCATTCTCCATCCACACAGGGTTCTATTCCGATCACATTTCTCTCCATCATGCTGCATGGAAACCAATATGGGAATCATGCTAATTTCTGTACATGGCCATTACCACAGGACACTGCAGATATATCATATATCTTGTTTAGTGATGAAACCAGATCTAACAATCATGGCCAGGTATCCAGTCGAAATACACGCCATTGCTCACCTGACAATTTCCTTTGGCTTCGTTAGGTGGAACGTCAGCGTCAGTGGACTGCACACCTGTGGTGTGGTATAGTGAACCATCAGCACATAGGCCCGTTTTCTTATAGACAGGACACTGAACGCATGTAAGTATCGCAGCCTCCCAACAAAGCATCTTTCTTGGTTGCTAGATGACGTTCCTATGCGGGCTAGTTGGAACCTGTGGTACCGACATGATGTCTGTCCAGCACATAGCGCACCAAGTTCCACAGCATGTGTTCACTAATTCTTCCCAAATCATTGTATTGGGCGCAGAGTACCTGGCCCGGTCGTTTCCCCGGATTTACGCCCAGATAAGTAGCAGTAATATGACAAAAGAGACTTGATTTCTGCCTGGTGACTCCGGTGTCTTGTCGCCGTCTTTTACTCACTCTTCCGTGACGTCTTGCCGTTTTAGATTCGTTTTCTCTTCCTTTCTGTATTGGACCTCGAAACGGTTTTTTACCCTCACAGTCCCAGCATTCTCTGGTTGTATACTGGGCGCTTACGACCTTAGATGTTTTGCGCACTAAAACCCCACCAAAGAAGCCCACAGAAGTGGGGACAGCTGAAAGGAGCTGTCTACAACTATATACAAACTACACCCGACTATACGCAACGACGTGTTACTACAGCCCGCTTGGGTATCTCAGCTGAAATACTAGTACGTGTGCAGCAATCATTCCGTACCAGACTGGAAGCGCATGTTGCAGCTGAAAACAATTATCTCGTTACCAGTGAGAATCCCCATGACTAGTGTATGCACTTGAGTTGTTCTTTAGTGTGAGCTACCACAGGTTCGTACAAGTGTCGGTGCGGGAACTTTACAAAATACGTATATCTCGTAAACGACTCTCACTCGAAGCATGCACTAGATAGCACTGACATTGTAATTTACCGTACTTTTAATTTGTCAATAGGCATTGTTCCACATAAGTGTGTGTGTGTGTGTGTGTGTGTGTGTGTGTGTGTGTGTGTGTGTGTGTGTTACCATAAAGTGTTGATTTGCTAGCAATACGAGTCCCTGACTACAGTCTATTCTGTGAAAACCACACATTTTCAGCCGGCCGCTGTGGCCGAGCGGTTCTAGGCGCTTCAGTCTGGAAACGCGCGACCTCTTCGGTCGCAGGTTCGAATTCTGCCTCGTGCATGGATGTGTGTGATGTCCTTAGGTTAGTTAGGTTTAAGTAGTTCTAAGTTATCTGGAGCTGATGACCTCAGATGTTAAGTCCCATAGTGTTCAGAGCCATTTGAACCATTTTGAACACATTTTCACAATATCTGCTGTGGAAATTCTAGATGATTTACGCTGTGTACTAATTTTTCAGGGCCCTTGGATGGGTTTCTCTCGTAGTGCCACTTTTCCCTGATTTTTACGAATGTCTTCTCAGGAACAGATTTTTTTCCAGAATATTCTGCCTAATCCTAATGCATTGCTTCCCCTGGTTATCATCACCACATGGTGGTTTTATTCCCAGCAGCGGTTGCTCTCTTGGGTGTTTGTCATTATCGCTTACCTCATTTGGACGCCTGCTCAGGAAACCTCGCTTCCTCGTGCATTCCCAACACGGCGCCTTTGATTTGGCTAGAAGCCATGTCCCTGTTTCGTTGCTGAGCTTACATCAGCGTGAATGGCAGCAAATGTACTTCTGAAGAACCAGCATCATCTCATCGATCCATGAGATGGGACCTCTTGAAAGCCGTTTCAGGAATGGCCATGGCAGGAATCGCAGTCCGACATTGGCAAGTGCTGAGGCAGTGGAAATACGCTGCTTAATTCCTCCCTGTTTACCATATTTAGTAAAGCCGCGCACTCGCTCGCTCGCTCGCACTTCAGCTCATTGATTAGAGAAACTTTTCATTCTAAAATAATACATTCCTTTCCCGCACAAGACGCGTTGCTTCTTCGTCAATGTGTGTTTTCTAAATATTCCGGGAGGACTGCAAAATCTTATCAGCACATAAAGGTAGCAAAAAGGTAGTGGTCATAAGTTAGGAAGTGGACACTGCAAATCTCTGCCTTACTTGTATACAATTTACCAGTTGCGAACCATGTACCCAAGCACCACACAGGTAAACCATACTCCTAAAATACGTCGTAAACAAGCAACTTTTTCATTTACTTGGTCGTAAAAGTATATATTGATTCCAGCTATGAATGTGGAAAAAGTAAAATGCATTTCAGATAACGAAGACTCAACAAATTTCTTGAAAAGTTGTCTCCTACCATGCAATGCTTTTGTATCATGGTAGAGGGCTTCATAAATAATTCTCGAAGCGGCGCAACGCTGGGAAACATGATCTTGGAGAACTATTTAATTCAGCGGATGAGTCAGACGCCGGCCAATAAACGTAATTAGTCAACTGGGAAAGTATAGACGTTAAGATAGATGAACAATACATTACTCATTTTTGTGGGAGACTGAAAGTTCTAGTCTTCTGCAAAATATACAAAGATTTTGTCAATAAGTGTGAAAAATGTGCTTCGTTCAGATAAGTTGGTGGGCTAAAGAAGCTTATGTTTAAAGATGGTTACCTATCGCACCGCTACGCGGAACAAATGAGGAAATAGCGTCAGTTATTTATTAAACGAAAAGTAAAGATTTTGTGCAATAAAATAACAAGTAGGCTTCTGAAGGTTGGTGCGCCAGGCATCTATGCTCTTCTCAATCACCTTAGCGATATGACACGTACATACGAACAGTTTCAAAACATATTAAACAACTTGCTACTGTAATCATTGTTTCCAACGGCGCGAGTAGAGAAAAATTGTGCTGGTGCGAGTAGGACTCGTACACTGACTGTTCCGTTCAAACTTAATTTTGACGATAGACAGTTGATCCATTAAGGGAATCGAAAATCTCGATTTTTGCGTGTTACCGACATTGATACTAGCAAGATATCGATCCCGCGGATCCCAAGATTTTCCGAGGATGTCTTAATTGAAAGTCTGAAGTCGGATGACAAATGACGAAAGTAATATTTTTTCGTGTTATTTACTATTTTGGGAGTTTTTCCTTCACTTGTACTGTAAGCTGTCTCCCTGCTAAATTTCATCAGTCTATGTCAAGGGAAAGTACCCTATAGTTTTTAACGAGTTGGAGAGTATCGACATGTGACATTAATGGCCGTATCTTTTCGTTGTATTGACTTGCATGCTTCACTTTTTGACATCGCCTAGGGACCGTAGACCTAAATATGTGACACACATTTCAACTTTATACGCCATCTACATCATACTCCGGAAGCCATCTAATGGTGTGTGGCGGAGGGTACTTTCGGTAGCACTATCTGATTCCTCCAACCCTGTTCCACTCGCGAAGAGTGCGTGGGAAGAATGATTGTCAGTAAGCCTCTGTATTGGCTCTAATTTCTCGAATATTTTCCTCGTGGCCAATACGCGAGATGTATGTGGGGGAAGTAATATGTTGTCAGACTCCTGAAAAGCGTTGTCCCAAAATTTCGATAGTAGCTCTCTCCGTGATGCACAACGCCTCTCTTGTAACGTCTGCCAGTGGAGTTTGTTTAGCATCTCCGTAACGCTCTCTCGCCAGCTGAACGATCCCGTGACGAAACGCGCCGCTCTCCGTTGGATCTTCTGTCTCTCCTCTATCAGTCCTGCCTGGTAGGATACCACATAGATGAACAATACTCAAAAATCGGGCGAACAAGCGCCTTATAAGCCACTTCCTTTGTGGGTGAGTTACATTTCCTTAACACTTATCCGGTGAATCTGACTGACAAGGGGAGGCCGCCAATTGTGAAATTCAGATTCGATTCATACTGCGCATAATAAAAGCTCATGGCCAGAGGTATAATGTGGCAAAGCACCAAGATGCACTTCTCAGCCGTTGTCGAGAAAATCGACAGTTAAAAGAAACCGTTGCGGTGAAATACTCTCTACGATTAGTAATTTTGTACAGCGTCGTGGTGCAGCGGTAAGCGCTCGGGTTCGTAATCTGAAGGTCGCCGGATCGAATCTCGCGCCATTCAACTTTTTTTATTAGTATTTGTATTTTGTAATTTATATACTTATATATATATATATATATATATATATATATATATATATATATATAATTCCCGGCAATCACTTGCAACAATTATGCATATAATAAGTTGTTGAAAGAAGTCGTTTGTCGTGGAAAAACTGGCGACTTCGAACGTCATAATGTTTTCCGCAAACAAAGTTGTATTTCACAAATGTTATTAATTGTCTTCATAAGGTTAACCACGTATAGTTAACGGAAGACGTAGAAACGATATTCCGAAACGAATACGTATAGCGTAAGTCAAATTAGAATAGAGACCCCATGAACACAAACTTGCTGTGGCAGGTATGAAATATAAACTCCGTTACTCGCTCGTTACACTTGAAGGACAGATGTTGAATGGGCCGAAACGAGCTGCCGCATAACAGCGTAGTTGCCTGCTAACTTCGAAAGTAGATAGATGCGGTCCCTAGCGCAACTTATAACACGTCGAAAATCAGTGCGGACGGGAGAGCTTTGGTACACCCTGTTAAACAAACGGAAAAATGGAGGCGGTAGAATTGGAGAGCGATCCGCCTTCACCAACATGCATAAGCAATTCATTAATAGTTTATTATATATATATATATATATATATATATATATATATATATATATATATATATATATATATATATATATATACTCTACGATTAATGATTTTCTACAGCGTCGTGGCGCAGCGGTAAGCGCTGGAGTTCGTAATCCGAAGGTCGCTGGATCGAATCTCACGCCATGCAATTTTTTTATTATTTTATATACATATGTATGTATATATATAATAAAAAATTGCATGACGCGAGATTCGATCCAGCGACCTTCGGATTACGAACTCCAGCGCTTACCGCTGCGCCACGACGCTGTAGAAAATCATTAATCGTAGAGTATTTCACCGCAACGGTTTCTTTTACCTGTCGATTTTCTCGACAACGGCTGAGAAGTGCATCTTGGTGCTTTGCCACATTATACCTCTGGCCATGAGCTTTTATTATGCGCAGTATGAATCGAATCTGAATTTCACAATTGGCGGCCTCCCCTTGTGAGTCTCGTGTTTGCTTTTTCCCACTGTTCTACATGGTCATTGCACTTAAGGTCGCTCTGGATAGTTACGCCTAGATATTTTACGGCAGACGCTGTCTCCAGCTATTGTCATCAGTAGTGTAGCTATACAGTAGTGGATTTCTTTTCCTATCGCTGCGCAATATGTTCATTTATTTACATGCAGGGTCAACTGTCAGAACCTGCACCACTGGTAAATTCTCTGCAGGTCGTTTTGCGAATTCTTACTATTTTCTGGCGTTGCTACTTCGGTACAGAAAACCGTATCATCTGCGAGTAGCCTTCAAGAGAATCCGAAGCTTTCTACTAGCTTATTTACATTTATCGTAAAGAGCAACGGTTCTATCACACTTCCCTGTGGTACTCATATTACCTGCACTTCCGCCGATTTAGTTCCGTAAAGAGCAACGTGTTGAGTTGCATCTGCAAGAAAGTCTTGAATCCAGCCGCAGGTCTGCTCCGATACTCCGTAATTTCTTTCATTAAACGGCAATGTGGGACGGTGTCAAATGCGTTACCGTATTCAAGGAATACGGCGTCAACCTAAGCGCTGTGGATGTCACGGAGGAACAGAGCGAACTGGGTTTCGCAGAATCTCTGTTTGTGGAATACATGTTGATTTTTATAAACGAGATGTTCATAATTCTTGAGCATAAAACATTTACCTAAATTCTACAACAGATTGACGTCAACGATATAGGCCTAAAATTCTGTCGATCTGTACTACGGCCTTTCTTAAAACCGGGAATGACCTGCGCTTTTCCCAATCATTAGATACCTTACGTTGCCCAAGCGATCTACGATAAATTACTGCGAGAACGGGGACAAGTTTTTCCGCATAATCTATATAGAATCTTCTACGTATCTCACTCATCTGGTCCTGACGCCTTTTCATTACTAAGCGATTGTACCTGCTGTTCAGTTCAGCTATCGGTTATCTCAATATCTGCCATTTCGACGTTCGCACGACGATTGAAAGGAGGGACAGTGTTCCGATCTTCCGCGGTGAAGCAGCTTCGGGAGACAGTTCGGTATTTCGGCCTTCTGTTACCTTCCTTTTCGGTGCCGATGTGGTCGCTGAGAGAATGAACAGATGATTATGATCCACTTACTGATTTTATATACGACCAAAATCGCGTAGGGCTTTTTCTCAGGTCGGTAGATGAAGTCTTACATTCAAAATCATTGAACGCTTCCCTCATTGCTCTCGTTACGCTCATTTTGGCTTCGTTGAGCTTTTCTTTATCAACTAGGTTTTTACTTCTCTTGAATCTGAGAGGAAGTGCTCTTCGTTCACGTAACGCTTTTCAAAAATGGCTCTGAGCACTATGGGACTCAACATCTTAGGTCATCAGTCCCCTAGAACTTAGAACTACTTAAACCTAACTAACCTAAGGACATCACACACACCCATGCCCGAGGCAGGATTCGAACCTGCGACCGTAGCAGTCCCGCGGTTCCGGACTGCAGCGCCAGAACCGCTAGACCACCGCGGCCGGCGTAACGCTTTTATAACACTATTAAGCCATGGTGGATCTTTCCCATCCCTTAAAACCTTACACGGAACATAGTAGTCTAGGGTATATTGAACGATGCCTTTGAATTTTTTTCCATTTGTGCTCCGCATCTTCGTCCCCATCACAGAATATTTTATGCTGACTGCTGAGGTGTTCTGAAATTTCTATTGTGTCACTCTTTCTCAGCAAATACACACATCAAAAAAAGTTTTGCATCACCCCGAAACGCAGAACTCCTGAAGACAGACGTTGACTGTGGGTATTGTCACACAGTTCCTTTCACTGTTCGTAGACGTCACTAAACCAGCACAGAGATGTAAATAACAATGCATGAGGAGCGCCTATTAGTCGGATGGGGCCTGATAGCCGATCACTTCGTCATTCCACCAGGAAGGAGGTACACGGCTTGTATCGTCTATAGTTCAACCATGCCTAGACGGTCAATACCGCGATTTGATCGTATCCGCATTGTTTCTTTGTGCCAGGATGTGTTCCCAACAAGGAAAGTGTCTAGGCGTCTCTGAGCGAACCAAAGCGATGTTGTTCGGACATGGGGGAGATAGAGAGACAGGAACTGTCGATGACATTCCTCGCTCAGGCCGCCCAAAGGCTACTACTGCAGAGGATGACCGCTACCTGCGGATTATGGCTCGTAGGAACCCTGACAACAACGCCACCATGTTGAATAATGCTTTTCTTGCAGCCACAGGACGTAGTGTTCAGATTGAAACTGTGAGCAATAGGCTGCATGATGCGCAACTTCACTCCCGACGTCCATGCCGAGGTCCATGTTTGCAACCACGACACCATGCAGCGGGGTACAAATGGGCCCAACAACATGCCGAATGGACCACTCAGGATTGGCGTCACGTTGTCTTCACGGATGAATGTCGCATATACCTTCATCCAGACAATCTTTGGAGACGTGCTTGGAGGCAACCCAGTCAGGCTGAACGCCTTACACTCACTTTCCAGTGAGTGCAGCAAGGTGGAGGTTCCCTGCTGTTATGGGGTGGCATTATGTGGGGCCGACGTAGCCCCCAGGTGGTCATGGAAGACAGCGTTACGGCTGTACGATACATGACTGCCATCCTCCTACCGATAGTACAACCATATCGGCAGCATATTGGCAAGGCGTTCGTCTACATGGACGACAGTTCGCGCCCCCGTCGGGCACATCTTGTGAATGACGTCCTTCAGGGTAACAACATAGCGCGACTAGAGGCCAGCGTGTTCTCGAGACATGAACCCTATCGAACATGCCTGGGATAGATTGAAAAGGGCTGTTTATGGACGACGTGATGTAATGTCTCTTGCAGCGGTCTCTCCGCGATATTTTCAGAAATTTTATAAATTATATAACTCAGTACATATCTCGAAATATCTCTTATCTTACCGATTCTTAAACTTTAATATACGATGATTATCAATGTAAAGTAATTTCAAGCCCTATTATTCCTTGGAACGTGCATTTACTCCATGGAATAGCTTCTCTGCTATCTATGTTTTCTCTTATGAAAAGGAAGATTGAGATCTTGCCGATTAGCCGTGAAAGAACGAAGATGTATATGTATGTATTGTTGAGCTAGTCGCCATCTTGATGAGATTCTGTATGAGAAGGAATTTAATTCATGAACTAAACTAAAGTAAGTGTGTTCGCGTATTATTTAACTGATTATTATTGACAGTGTCTGCTTACTACGCTGTGTTGCACGGGATCAGTGGGGAACGTCTGATTTACACTGGACGGACCTGCCGTTTTGTACGCTCAAGATATCCAGTTTATTACTTTCAATAAATGGCCTAACACGGTCTTTCCCATGTGATCACCGAAAGTTGATAATTATTACAAATGTTATCAGGAGAATGACTGACAATTTTCGTCGCACCGAGGCTTCGAAATTGCTTCACTTCCTTATGGAATTTAAGTTAAGCTCAATTTAATCAGGATAGAACAGTATTGAACTGTGTGAATGTGATAAGCCTGCTTTGTGAATGAAAATTCCCTTAATTTACGCATGTTTTTTTTTACTATCCTGATCAGTGAAGCTAAATCAGGCCGGTGTGCGAGAAGTTTTTAAATTTAGGATCCCACACAGAAATATTAAAGTGACCCATCCATCACTCTGAGGATCTACGCCAAATCGCCGTAGAGGAGTTACGCAACAGTGCCTTGATGAATTTGTGGATAGTATGCCACGACGAATACAGGCATGCATCACTGCAAGGGGACCTGCTACTGAGTATTAGAGGTCACGCAATGTGTGGTTTTCATGAGCAATAAAAAAGGGCGGAAATGATTTTCTGTACAGGTTCCGGAACTCTTTGAACCGAGGTGATACATAACTTTCTGGCGTGTGTTTATCTCACTGCCTTTATTAACATTAGTTGTAGGACCCGTCGTCATAGATGTATCTGTTCCTGTGAAAACAGACAACAAAGTGATGCTAGAAGGGCTCCGGTTTTACCGATTTGAAGTGGGAAACCCTAAAAAAAAGTCGGTACATGAAGTCTGCTGTCACAGTTGGAGTTTGATTTCAGGAAAATTTCGAGAGACTGAAAAGTCATTCTTTTGTGTGTGGGGGGGAAACGATAAACTGAGCGCAGTAGGCCTCTTCTTTGACGTAAGCAGAAACTTTGATTCGGAGGACACATGAAATGCTCAACAATGCTTCACTTCCCATCTAGAAAATAAAGCCACAAAGTCCTTCGCCAGGGTTCAGTCAATCACATGATCAGCTCATAAGCAACGTTGAAGCTTACTTGGAAGTACACTCCTGGAAATTGAAATAAGAACACCGTGAATTCATTGTCCCAGGAAGGGGAAACTTTATTGACACATTCCTGGGGTCAGATACATCACATGATCACACTGACAGAACCACAGGCACATAGACACAGGCAACAGAGCATGCACAATGTCGGCACTAGTACAGTGTATATCCACCTTTCGCAGCAATGCAGGCTGCTATTCTCCCATGGAGACGATCGTAGAGATGCTGGATGTAGTCCTGTGGAACGGCTTGCCATGCCATTTCCACCTGGCGCCTCAGTTGGACCAGCGTTCGTGCTGGACGTGCAGACCGCGTGAGACGACGCTTCATCCAGTCCCAAACATGCTCAATGGGGGACAGATCCGGAGATCTTGCTGGCCAGGGTAGTTGACTTACACCTTCTAGAGCACGTTGGGTGGCACGGGATACATGCGGACGTGCATTGTCCTGTTGGAACAGCAAGTTCCCTTGCCGGTCTAGGAATGGTAGAACGATGGGTTCGATGACGGTTTGGATGTACCGTGCACTATTCAGTGTCCCCTCGACGATCACCAGTGGTGTACGGCCAGTGTAGGAGATCGCTCCCCACACCATGATGCCGGGTGTTGGCCCTGTGTGCCTCGGTCGTATGCAGTCCTGATTGTGGCGCTCACCTGCACGGCGCCAAACACGCATACGACCATCATTGGCACCAAGGCAGAAGCGACTCTCATCGCTGAAGACGACACGTCTCCATTCGTCCCTCCATTCACGCCTGTCGCGACACCACTGGAGGCGGGCTGCACGATGTTGGGGTGTGGGCGGAAGACGGCCTAACGGTGTGCGGGACCGTAGCCCAGCTTCATGGAGACGGTTGCGAATGGTCCTCGCCGATACCCCAGGAGCAACAGTGTCCCTAATTTGCTGGGAAGTGGCGGTGCGGTCCCCTACGGCACTGCGTAGGATCCTACGGTCTTGGCGTGCATCCGTGCGTCGCTGCGGTCCGGTCCCAGGTCGACGGGCACGTGCACCTTCCGCCGACCACTGGCGACAACATCGATGTACTGTGGAGACCTCACGCCCCACGTGTTGAGCAATTCGGCGGTACGTCCACCCGGCCTCCCGCATGCCCACTATACGCCCTCGCTCAAAGTCCGTCAACTGCACATACGGTTCACGTCCACGCTGTCGCGGCATGCTACCAGTGTTAAAGACTGCGATGGAGCTCCGTATGCCACGGCAAACTGGCTGACACTGACGGCGGCGGTGCACAAATGCTGCGCAGCTAGCGCCATTCGACGGCCAACACCGCGGTTCCTGGTGTGTCCGCTGTGCCGTGCGTGTGATCATTGCTTGTACAGCCCTCTCGCAGTGTCCGGAGCAAGTATGGTGGGTCTGACACACCGGTGTCAATGTGTTCTTTTTTCCATTTCCAGGAGTGTATTTGAAAGGGAGTTCTATCTTCACACTCCACGGACATAGCTTGAAGGTTTGTTTTCTTTGCATATTTCTACTCAACTCCATTCTGTGGTATGAAATAGCGGATAAATTCTGCACTGCGAAAGAAAAAGTGGTCACTGACGATCTCCAGTGTCAAAAATTCTGAGTTGAACTACGGCTATCCCTTCGATAACAATTCCCAAACCAGTCTACAGGAATTTGTGTGTACTATTCTGCAGTTTCTATAATCATCAGCCGCCTTGCAGACCCGAAAAAATATTAGTGCCTAATTTTATAACGTACGTTGGAAGGCTTTGTTTTGCACGTTCTGTGCGCGACCGCCTCACGGTAAAAAAGGCTGTGGCCGCACAGCCGTGGAAGGAATGGGAGGATATCTTAATAAATAGCATTGTTACGCACGTCCCCTTTGTTAAGATAATGTTAATTGCGTTCAAACTGTTATCTTTGTGCGAGGATACACATTCAGATGGCGAATGGGAAGTCCGCTGGGGTGAAGCGTATCCGCAGTACCGCACCTCCGGTGGCGCCTGCAGAGCGCGCTACCCGCCTATCGTGTTAGTTTGTGTGTGTGTGTGTGTGTGTGTGTGTGTGTGTGTGTCGGGTTGTTTACGACTCTCAGCAGCAGAGCTGCGCGTCCGCACTCTTCTTTCTCTGCCACTCGTCCGAGACTACTGACGCAGACTCACAAGGGGAGGCCGCCAATTGTGAAATTCAGATTCAATTCATACTGCGCATGATAAAAGCTCATGGCCAGAGGTGTAATGTGGCAAAGCACCAAGATGCACTTCTCAGCCGTTGTCGAGAAAATCGACAGTTAAAATAAACCGTTGCGGTGAAATACTCTCAACGATTATTAATTATCGACAGCGTCGTGGCGCAGCGGTAAACGCTCGGATTCGTAATCCGAAGGTCGCCGGATCGAATCTCGCGCCATTCAACTTTTTTTATTAGTATTTGTATTTTGTAATTTATATATATATATATATATATATATATATAATTCCCGGCAATCAGTTGCAACAATTGCGCATATAATAATTTGTTGACAGTCGTTTCTCGTGGAAAAACTGGCGACTTCGAACATCATTATGTTTTCCGCAAACAAAGTTGTATTTCACAAATGTTATTAATTGTCTTCATAATGTTAACCACGTATAGTTAACGGAAGACGTAGAAATGATATTCCGAAACGAATACGTATAGCGTAAGTCAAACGTTCGAATTAGAATAGAGACCCCACGAACACAAATTTGCTGTGGCAGGTATGAAATATAAGCTCCGTTACTCGCTCGTTACACTTGAGGGACAGATGTTGAATGGGCCGAAACGAGCCGCCGCATAAAAGCGTAGTTGCCTGCTAACTTCGAAAGAAGGTAGATGCGGTCCCTAGCGCAACTTATAACATCGTCGAAAATCGGTGCAGACGTGAGACCTTTGGTACACTCTGTTAAACAAACGGAAAAATGGAGGCGGTACAATTGGAGAGCGATCCGCCTTCACCAAAATGCATAAGAAATTCATTGATGTATATATATATATATATATATATATATATGTGCTAGCGTCGAACGGTTAAGCATAATAATAGAATACTTCGCAGAAGCCCGGAGTATTGGGTTACGAAACATAGTAAACTTAAATGAGTTAGGCACCTCCCGTTTCTGATCGTTTGTCAGGTAGTTTTTTTATCCGTTCCGTTTTTTCTTGTAGTTGGCTCAGGTGGACGGGGGAAAAGAATACCTCCATTATGTTAATATACGCTGCCTTCTCCGTGTGACAGAAGCATTTAAAGATTTTAAATTTACTTTTAAGTAGATGAACCTAGTTTTCTTGAATACCTTCGAAGTATTTGCGTAGACTTAACACTTTTGACTTCATAGCGTTACTTTTCAGGCTAAGTAGCGCAGCTGCTGACAAGGAGACACAGCTAACCGATTTGGATCATGTTCGGCAAGTAGCTTGTGTACAACCGAAAATTAAAGACAGATATTTTGGTCACCACCACCACCACTACTTCGACAGTTTCTGAGAAAACTGGCCTTGCTGGTCATGACGCGCAATATACTCACAATTGACGGAATCGATAGATCACTGAATTTCTCAACAACATATATGTGGTCAGCCAACGTAAATTTTCCTAGAAATCCGCTAAAATATAATTTTAGACTGTCAATTATGTACCCATGAAATGGAGCTGGCGTAGTGACTTGCGCATCTGACTAAGAAGCAGGGAAGTTGTGTTGGATTCCCAGTTGCAGTCTGAAGTTTATTTGAATTTTTTCCGCGTAGAAACTAATAGAAAGACTAGGGTTAGTCTAAATGAATCAAAACGACATAACAATCCGTCAAACGACTGAAATGGTAAAAAATTAATTTTTTTATCAGTAAGTATCTCTGAGTGAGATCGTCTTGAAGACGAGCATTCGATGGACATATTCGCGTAAGGGTGTAGAACGAACCCTTGTAGCAGTTGGTAGTGTTCATAAAACAGCGCATTCGTACACGGCGCGATAACCACCATAGTGCCTCAAAAACTGTTGGCTAAATTTTTCCGTGCTTGTAAGAAACCAGTGATTAATTCTGTCTTCTGTACACAGAAGTTAACCATTAGTGGACGCGTTAACGAAATGTTTCACTACTTCCAAATCTTAAAAAACTGACATTCGAGTTACAAAACATGTCTCGAACACTTTATAACCATACGTCATGATAGCGAGTGTTGTCGGATTTTGGCTTCCTGGGGTGGACAAATTAACACCGTCTTGTATGATAGCATCTTTGTAGATGACGAGGGTCAACCGACTTGCACGATAGAAGTAATACTGACAAAATGCACATCTGTGTACCAGCCATGTGATTTTTACTTTCAATGCCAAATTAAAAACTTTATTTCGAGACTTCTAAGTTTGTCTCTGCTTCTGGAAACCCAGCGGGAAATGCAAGGCTGAGCGGATGCAGTAACGATTCGCAGCGTAATTTAGGATTTAACTTTCAGCACCGATTTTTCAGATAATGTTATTGTAAGCGTGTTATGTATCGAAAATTTCCGAAAAAACTATTTTTAAATGCAAACCAAGATTGTTTTTCTCCTAATCTTCGTAACGGACGATGTATCTGCGCGAAGATAGCATTCATTAGATGTTCTTGGTGCTGCGAGTATATTTGCTTCGAATGTTTACATGACAAGAACCATACATCTAGTTATTCAATGGAAATGGAGCACCTGTAGCGGAATGAGAGCGGTAGACATTTTAAATTTACCAGGATTAAGTCTTTAATGTTGTACTAATACAAGTCGTCTGAGAAATCTACCTACCTTATTATTGCGTATGCATTTACTTATTCTGTAAACACTCCTATCCCTACAAATTTCGAAACGGAAAATACACACATAAAAAAGACTGCAGAATGCAACTAAGAAACGAACAGATTCTCCACTCCGCAGCCACACGCTTTGGCCGCTGCAGGGGCGCTTGGGTTGCATTGCTCTAGCCTTACGCATATATAGGCGGCAGTCAGGTAACGTTCTTTCCTCGATCCATAGGAAAATGTGTGTTTGCGAACCCCACATATGTCAATGAAATACGCTCAGTTTCCAATTGTCTGTCGTTCCCGTCAGACGAGTAGACAGCACGTCATGAACTTCAGGGGAAGCTTTCTCAGAAACGGAGAGTTATTGAGCCAAAACATCTGAGTCTTTCATTTTAGGTTCTACAGAAGCGACCTGCCAAATATGAATCAAATCGGTTGACCGTTGTAGGGGTCTCGCCCTAGCCAGCCGCACGCGAAAGGCCGCACAGTGTTTGCTGTTTGGGCCACTACCCGCCAGGCTGCGGTTTCCACATCGCTAATATTCTCCTATTCTGGAACGTCCTGAAGAAATCCCACGTTGTCCCAACACACGTATCTGAGGCGATTTCTAAACTGTTTTTCCATTGTGGACGGTGGATGCAATTAATGAGACAGTGACGGCTACCTACAGACTACATCCTGCGAATACGGCTGGCAAAGTTGTTGCCGCTATTCGGCGTGCTGATTTTTTGAAGTTGAAACTTTGAAACATCGCACTCAAAACTTCCGTGTTAAAACTATCCGAACTGGATGTGCCATTTAAACCGGAGAGCCTCCATTCCGAATATCTGGAAGATCCCTAAGTCACAGCGAACATGCCGAAACTGGTCCAGCCAGTCAATAGTGCTTTTCTTAATCTTTTTTTCTCTAAAAAATTTGAGTATCGAATATAAACGTTCAAAAATATTGAGTACAGCGTCTGCTGTATCGCTTTGATTGGGGTTCTTGAAAGTATCAACAGAAACCTAGTCGTAAATCGTGCACATCCTAAACGGAATGTCTAATGAGTGAAGAACCCATTAGAGTCCAGTCCAGGCACTTCTTGGCGTTTCATGTAGGTCTTATACGCAGCCAGTTGCTTTCCCAGTTTCAATTCGTTATCCACAGCAAATATAACATACCTCAGCCATTTATCCCCTGGCAACCGCTCCAGCATATGTCGACATATCGTCCTAGATTATCATATAGACACGTAAAAAGAGTTTCGTCGTAACGTGATTAGCCTATACATGCTAGGCATCTTCACTGTTACACACGGTGGCTCAAAGCTTTTATGGCAACTGAAACATTATATTGATATGAAACTAATGGTCGGAAACGCATATTCATTTTGTTATGGACTTAAATAGCGTACACCGTATAACAAAATAGCTCACAGTAATTGTTCAAAGTGACTCCCGCCATTATGATTGCATGCATGGCAGCGGCACATGAAGGTCTGCCGCACTATCTTGAAGATTTCTGGTGTCTGTTGTACCAAGAGACAGGCACCTTGGATCCTATCAAGCAGTTCTTCATCCGTTTCTACGGGGGTTTCAGACACCGTCTTTATGAACCCGAAAGGAAAAAATCCAGAGGCGTGAGATCCGGCGATCGCGCTAGCCGTGGGGCAGGACCTCCCTTCCAGTCCGTCGACGAGGGTGCGTGTTGTTCAGGTGCTCGCGGTCCTTAACGTCGATGTGGTAGGTGCAGCAATGTTTCGAAACATCTTTTCGTCTAGAACAATGGATACAGTCTCAAAGAAATTGACAGCATATCTCACAGGAACACAAAGTAACGTGAACCAGTCAAGGGGAGAGGGAGACCTTTGACAATGCCCGTCCGTATGTTGACAGAATTGTTGCTCGTGGCCACTGACGTGAGTGGCGTGGGGATTCTTCTCACTCCAGACCTGGCTGTTGCGCCTACTGAAAACATGACGGGTCAATGAAGCCTCATCCGTGTACAATACAATCCATACGGATTTCGGTACTCCAACACTGCGGTTGATAATCCATTAACAGAGGTGAACGCAGCGCTCAGAAGTCGTTGATCAGTGGTTGCATATGTTCTTTACGATAGAGGTGTAACATCTGTTCCACGAGTAGTATGTAGACTGTATCCTTCGAAGTGTGCGTTTCACGGGCAGTTTCACGGATGCTTTTTACTGGGTGGGTGGTCACTCAATTCAAGACCATCTCCTCAAAGTCTGGTGTTCGGACGTGTCTTTGGCGGAGACGTTGGCCAGCTCGCTGCGGCGTGAACGTCTTCGTTTATCTTAACGTGTCCCACAGAGAGAGACTTCTTCCAGTTAGAATTATACTAGTTGGGAAAGTGTTCTCTGTACGTTCGTGCAGTTTCACGGGCACTACATCCTCCTGCAGTAGACATTAGATGCATGTCTGCCGATTCTCGTAACGAATACCGTAGTATCTTTGACCACGCGTCATGCATGGTACACACTAATACTCACCACGGACACATTACAAGCTGTCTGATGTTAAGGAAAAATGAGTAGTGTAAGTGCGGCGCAAGTTAATGCCCAGGTGCGATGCATGCGGCCGTCACATGACACACGTGCTGTAAGAAGTGTGTAGTATGCCTGTTTAGTGTTCAGGGTTCTAACCTGTTCATCACCCGCTGCCTGTTCCAGTGTAAAATAAACACCTGAGATCTTTTGAGTGTGGCAAAACTGCATGTGCCTTTGCAATATATGAATTGAGACTGTTGGTCGTCACAGTTACTATGAGCTACGTTGTACGGTGTATACCTTGCATATCCATAACACAATAAATATTCATTTCTAATCATTGATTTGCTATGCCAAAGAATTGATTGTGAATCCACTATCACCTGCATCAATGTGACTCAAAGTTTGAGAGCTTCTGTATATTATTGCTACTTCCTGTGAAGACTTGCCATCACAGGCCTACAACACATTTAAGACGTCCCTCATCCAGCTCCACAGGGCAAGGAACAATCTGAAATTCAAAAAAGGTTAAACAGTTTCATGTAATTCCAAATTAGTATAGACCACCGAAGCACCTAGCATGAATAGGGGGAACAAACATGTTTGCTACTCACAAACAAAGCACACAGTTCCAAGAGACGGAACTTTTTCTTATCTATTTGGAATGAATATATTTAAAGTGCCGGCTGAAAAAAAATGGTTGCAGATATTAACAATACGCCTTCTTTCAATGAGAAAATGAAACTTAGTAAGCCTCAGTTTTCCTACCACTTGCGATGGCCTAACCGTGGGATAGGTACAGGAGAGGGTTGCAAGTCTTGAGAGCGTTGGTGAATCGTAGTGTCTCCGGCAGTGCCAGACAGTCAAGATGTCGCACCTTGCGAGTTTACTTGCCGTGCAAATGGAAAACCCCGGGAGAGCGACACGCCATTATTCGCTGCGAAAACTAAAGTTGGCATTCAGTAATTATTGCACCATATTTTTTTCAGAAGGCAGGTTGGCTTTATTCAATACTTCAATACTCCAATACACCATATTGTTCCCCGCCATTTTGGGTGCAAAACCCTATTTCTCAACATAATCTCCGTTCAATGCGACGGCCTTACGTCACCTTACTAGGAGAACCTGTGTGCTCACATGGTACCACTCCACTGATCGATCTCTGAGCAAACGTCTTGCTCCATCAGTTATTTCCACGTCACCAACGCACTGCTTGGCACGCAGTGCATCCTTCATTGGGCCAAACGGTAGTCGGAAGATGAGAGATCTGGGCAGTAAGGTAGGTGAGGAAGAACAGTCCAACGAAGTTTTGTGAGCTCCAAATGTGTGTGCAAACTTACTTGAGGCCCAGCATTATCATCGAACAGTAGTTAGTTTGCATCCGTCGATTACCTCGATTGTGTCCGCACGTTCCGACATTGGAGTGGCAGCTGTGTGAAGCCAGTGGCACGCGAGAGATTTGACAGATTTTCGCTACGTTGTTGCGATGATAACAGGCTCCCGGCCCAACGACTCACCGTACCTCTGCTACTCCCAGTTCTCCGGAAATGTTCTGCAAGCGCCTATGCATATTGTGATGCTCTGATTTTCTGACAAAAGAAACTCTACGACAGCTCTCAGCTTGGAACGCATCTCCGTTACAGACGCCAATTTGAAGGCTACGTATAACGCCGCCATCTATCGGAATTTCATGAAACTACAGACTCTGGTCGAGAAAAATGTACTGCATTAATTATTGAACGCCCCTCGTATAAATAGACAATGTCGGGACAGCTGCGAGTACTCTGAATAGCAAACGTATATGACAACGCTCTAGAGTTCACAACTTCAAGCACAGAGACGGGACAGAAGTAACAGACGGTTATATACTAAGATGACGAAAGTAGTGCGATAACTCCTACTATCGTGTCGGACCTCGGTTTGCCTGGCGCAGTGAAGCAACTCGACGTGATACTAAGTCGTTGGAAGTCCCCTGCAGAAATATCGAGCCATACTGCCTCTACAGCCGTCCATAACTGCAAAAGCGTTGCCGCCGCACGATTTTGTGCACGTACTGACCTCTCGATTTTGTCCCAAAAATGTTCGATGCGATTCATGTCGGGCGATTTGGGTGGCCAGATCATTCGCTCAAGCTGTCCAGAATGTTCTTCAAACGAGTGGTGAACGGTTGTGTCCCGGTGACATATGGTTGTTCAGGAACGTGAAGTCCATTAATGGCTGCAGATGGTCTCGAAGTAGCCGAACATAAACACTTCCAGTCAGTGAGCGGTTCGGTTGTACCAGAAAAACAAGTCCATTCCGTGTAAACAGAGCCAACACTATTATCGAGCCACCACCAACTTGCACAGTGACTACTTGGGTCGATGGCTTCGCGGGGTCTGTTAGCACTGCCAACTCTACGCAAACGCCGCTGCTCTCGGTCGTTAAGTAAAGGTCATCCACCAATGTGTTTCCCATCGTAAGAATAAATTCCTGAAAATTGGTGTTCTCCGCACACTCTTGACACTACGGATCTCAGAATATTGAATTCCCTAACGGTTTCTGAAATGTACTATCTCAGGCGTCTAACTCCAACTATCTCTCAGGGCTCACAGTGTGTTAGTTACCGTAGTGCGGCCATAATGACGTTGAAAATCTTTTCACATGAAGCACCTGAGTGCAAACGGCAGCACTGCCATTTCATGCCTTGTGTACTCGATACAGCCTCCATCTGTACTTGCGTTCATCACTACACCATGACTTATGTCACCTTAGTGTAATTAAAGTGGAGCTACTCACAGAGGTCCAGTTTGGGTTGAAATATATGAAATCGAAACTTGGTAGATACGCTAATACGTTAATGCAGGACTGATTTACGCTGAAAAATAGTTCCAATTTTGGCCACCACGTGCAAATCTTGTGCTATACGTAGTTCGTATGACGGTATGACATCCACACTGTCCTTTGACAAGCCATACAGGGTTATTACAAATGATTGAAGCGATTTCACAGCTCTACAATAACTTTATTATTTGAGATATTTTCACAATGCTTTGCACACACATACAAAAACTCAGTTTTTTTTAGGCATTCACAAATGTTCGATATGTGCCCCTTTAGTGATTCAGCAGACATCAAGCCGATAATCAAGTTCCTCCCACACTCGGCGCAGCATGTCCCCATCAATGAGTTCGAAAGCATCGTTGATGCGAGCTCGCAGTTCTGGCACGTTTCTTGGTAGAGGTGGTTTAAACACTGAATCTTTCACATAACCCCACAGAAAGAAATCGCATGGGGTTAAGTCGGGAGAGCGTGAAGGCCGTGACATGAATTGCTGATCATGATCTCCACCAAGACCGATCCATCGGTTTTCCAAATCTCCTGTTTAAGAAATGCCGAACGTCATGATGGAAGTGCGGTGGAGCACTATCCTGTTGAAAGATGAAGTCGGCGCTGTCGGTCTCCAGTTGTGGCATGAGCCAATTTTCCAGCATGTCCAGGTACACATGTCCTGTAACGTTTTTTTTTTTTTTTTTTTTTTTTTTTTTTTTCGCAGAGGAAAAAGGGGCCGGAAACTTTAAACCGTGAGATTGCACAAAACACGTTAACTTTTGGTGAATTGCGAATTTGCTGCACGAATGCGTGAGGATTCTCTACTGCCCAGATTCGCACATTGTGTCTGTTCACTTCACCATTAAGAAAAAATGTTGCTTCATCACTGAAAACAAGTTTCGCACTGAACGCATCCTCTTCCATGAGCTGTTGCAACCGCGCCGAAAATTCAAAGCGTTTGACCTTGTCATCGGGTGTCAGGGCTTGTAGCAATTGTAAACGGTAAGGCTTCTGCTTTAGCCTTTTCCGTAAGATTTTCCAGACCGTCGGCTGTGGTACGTTTAGCTCCCTGCTTGCTTTATTCGTAGACTTCCGCGGGCTACGCGTGAAACTTGCCCGCACGCGTTCAACCGTTTCTTCGCTCACTGCAGGCCGATCCGTTGATTTCCCCTTACAGAGGCATCCAGAAGCTTTAAACTGCGCATACCATCGCCGAATGGAGTTAGCAGTTGGTGGATCTTTGTTGAACTTCGTCCTGAAGTGTCGTTGCACTGTTATGACTGACTGATGAGAGTACACTTCAAGCACGACATAAGTTTTCTCGGCTCCTGTCGCCATATTGTCTCACTGCGCTCTCGAGCGCTCTGGCGGCGGAAACCTGAAGTGGCGGCTTCAGCCGAACAAAACTTTGAGTTTTCTACGTATCTGTTGTGTGTCGTGGCCATATGTCAATGAATGGAGCTACAGTGAATTTATGAAATCGCTTCAATCATTTGTAATAGCCCTGTAACGTGGGACAACAGTATAGCTGTCGAGAGGAGAAATCGTGCGCTGTTAGTGAAACTGTTTTATGTGTACGGCAGCAGTTCGTGCTGCGTTTGGAGAGTATAGCAGACTGGAAGGTCTGAGGAGAGCTTTAAAGATACATGGAGGATGATGATGATGATGATGATGATTGGTGGTGGTGGTGGTGGTGGTGGTGGTGGTGGTATTGGAAAACTTGGTGTGCGACCTGGAAGAGGAACACGTCCTATGACGGTGGTAATTATTGACAAGGTTGCTGTTGCTGTAACTGGCCATGTGGCACTGCTTGAACTCATGTGGTGTCACAAGGATTGTCCATCCCATGGTCCAACAGTACCGAAAGTTTTGCTGTCTGGTTTTCACGAGTACCCTTACAAGATCCAGACAGGAGAGCAACTGAAACTTCTTGATCGGCAGCGACGTACCGAATTTACTCCTCAGTTTCTGGCTCGGACCGAAGTTGATGACATGTGTACGGGCAAATTCTATTGAGTGACAAGGCACATTTTACACTGCAGGATGCAATGAATACACAGAATTACAGAATTTGGGGTAATGTTAAACAGCGTGTCGCGCATGGCGAGTTACTGCACTCGCCGTATGTGACGGTGTGGTACGGATTCACAAACACCTCTGTTCTCAGTCCGTTCAATTTGGAAGACAGTACGCGAGAGGCCGTGCCAGGTGCACCGTGACGTCCGTTCGTTATCGAGGCCTCGAGTGTTGTTTGTCCTCGGCAAAGAGTAACTACGTATGATGGGCAGGAGGAGGAATTGGAGATGAACGTTCGATAGGTGAGCTCAACGGATCTTTGCTTGCTGTGTGTTCGAAATGTTCTTCCCTGTAACTCGATATGAGCTGTGTAAGAAAATGACATAGAAGAGAGTGGCATTCTGTTTCTACAATGTTCTAATAAGACTGACATTTGCCATGACAGCAAAACAGCTTCGAAACAGCCACGGCGGCAAGAAAGATGAAATTTCCCATAAACAGCCTGACAGAAAAATTAACGCAAGCTACACAGGACTTTTAATGCCTGTGATTCCCTCGACAATTCTATATCTGAGATACGGTAGAGTAACAACTGCCCATTTCTAGAAATGCTTGAAAAATCTCTAACGAATGAAAGTCTGGTCTGTACGCAACTCCTCCCCCCTCCCCCTCCCCCCCTCCCCCCGCGCACGCACACTCACCGTCCCATCCCTCCCGTGCGGACGCTTTAAGAGTGACAATACTTCCGTAATACCACTAAATTAAAAAAATAAATATTTTGCCACGTGCAAGTGGAACTCGCGTATGAGTGTTCCGTACAAATTTAATTATACAGGGTGTTACAAAAAGGTACGGTCAAACTTTCAGGAAACATTCCTCACACACAAAGAAAATATGTTATGTGGACATGTGTCCGGAAACGCTTAATTTCCATGTTAGAGCTCATTTTAGTTTCGTCAGTCACCTACGCTCAATGGAGCACGTTATCATGATTTCATACGGGATACTCTACCTGTGCTGCTAGAACATGTGCCTTTACAAGTATGAGACAACATGTGGTTCATTCACGATGGAGCTCCTGCACATTTCAGTCGAAGTGTTCGTACGCTTCTCAACAACAGATTCGGTGACCGATGGACTGGTAGAGGTGGACCAATTCCATGGCCGTCACGCTCTCCTGACCTCAACCCTCTTGACTTTCATTTATGGGGGCATTTGAAAGCTCTTGTCTACGCAACCCCGGTACCAAATGTAGAGACTTTTCGTGCTCGTATTGTGGACGGCTGTTATACAATACGCCATTCTCCAGGGCTGCATCAGCGCATCAGGGATTCCATGCGACGGAGGGTGGATGCATGTATCCTCGCTAACGGAGGACATTTTGCACATTTCCTGTAACAAAGTGTTCGAAGTCACGCTGGTACGTTCTGTTGCTGTGTGTTTCCATTAAATGATTAATGTGATTTGAAGAGAAGTAATAAAATGAGCTCGAACATGGAAAGTAAGCGTTTCCGGACACATGTCCACATAACATATTTTCTTCCTTTGTGTGTGAGGAATGCTTCCTGAAAGTTTGGCCGTACCTTTTTGTAACACCCTGTATGTATAGACAGTTCATCCATCCCGGGAATCGACATGGTTCGATATCGATACGGCAAGATATTGGTCCTCGGAATTTGAAGACCATATCAAAGTCTGTCCATAGTTTATCAGACTATGTCGGACATACAAAAATAATTGGACACGGGACCTCAAATGACATGCAGAGAGAATATTTAAGTAAATGCTTAAGTACTACATCATGACTAACTTGCAATTTAACAAGTTCCGTATTTTTTGTCCTTAATTGTACTGTGAAACCTTTCTTCTTCCAAAATTTCGTGATTGTATTCAACGGGAAGTAACCTACAGGTTTTTATGAATGATATCGGAAGTATGAAAATACGTGTCATGAATAGTTGTAGCCTTTGACTGCATTGGCTTTTATAGGCAGTCAAGTAACCTTAGACCTCAGCATGTGGCGTAAATTTCAACTTCGCACGTCTACCCGTTGCTGAGGAAGAGGCTCTTAACAGCCAGGCAGACAGACACAGACGGACAGCAAAGCGAATCTGTAAGGGTTCTGTTTTTACCGATTGAGGTACGGAACAAGTGTCTGTTCCCTTAGGCGGACTGGTACAGGACTTTGCGTATGTTTCGCCCATGGTTTCATGACTGGTGTGTAATGACGAACCAAGGTTCCATCGGCAGTCATGTGTTCGCAACGGATTGAAATTAAGTAAAGCTATTTCATTTGTAGTTTTTCGTGCAGGGGTTATGTAGTCCTATAGTGTACTGTCTATCGCACTTCCACTCTTCTGCTGCAAATTACGGCATAATTTTTTTTCCCAGCGTTTCCCGTTGTTGTGACTTAAACATGGCAGCTAGAGCACTTCACATCATATCTGCTTCCACAGCCATCGTCCAGTTTGTTTATTAATAATTAATTGATCGTGTTATTTCCCATGAAGGAAGAGAACATACAGGGATGCAGAAAGAGTAAAGGTAAACATCAAGCCTTGCGCGGCGTTAACAATATTCTTCAGCGGTGCAAGAGTGCTACTCATGCTTATGCTGTCTAAATTTAATTAAGAAAATTAGAAAAGAACTTACAAGCTGTGGTTTCCTCAGCTACATCAGATTACTGATACTTACGTGCTATTGGTGGCTCGCATGAGTGCAATCTATTTGGAGAAAAAGAAGTTACCTGCTATTGTAAATACGGAGTCCTGTGTACAGGACACAATTACTTTCATGCAGCTTTGCAACGAACACTGCTGTTTACCATGCAACTAACATAACTTCCCAATTCTTGAATCTAGGTACCCAGTTCAAGAGAGTGCCTAATCAGGAAAGGTTTTTTTTTACTGGTTTGAATTTATCAGTTTCTTCCTTTGTTAGATAGGTGCTTGTTCGCTTTTAAACTACAGATAACTGCACTCTCCCCTTTGGTGCACAGTCCCAATGATCTTCAAATGAAAATGTTTCCTAAAAGCACGAAACGTGTCTGTCCTGTTCCCCTTCAGCTGTGGTTACAGGCCGTGTTGGATGAGTGTCAACAGGTTACTGGTCTCGCGCTCATTTCCGATTGCCATTTACTGCACACCTTAGTTTCGGGGCTCCTCTAACCGCACAGGCGTAGGGTTGGGGTACTTCCTGAACCTGCATGCATCCTTCCTGTTTCCAACTGAGCACTGACGCTACGCTTTTCGCTATAGTTTCTCTCATCTGCCACAGATATTGTCATTCGTCACGAAGTCGCAGGATAATTTTCTGCTTTGCTATCGTCGTCTCCTCATTTTTCGCTCCATTTCAACTCGTCTGCGTGGAATACCTTCAACCCATCGACTCCATGAACGTCTAACAGTTGCCAGATGCCACGTATTTTGATTAAGACCACTTGTGTGTGTCATTTTTATCGTCCACCTCGTATCACTTGTTCGCAGTCGGGAAGGTAAGAGAGGTAAATTCCGTGACGTCACGTTATTGACGATGGTGTGTACGCCACACAAAGCGCCGAATTGGAAAGATTGTTTTAACTGCGTTAACCGCCTACCAACATGATAAAACTTTGAACATAGCTGCTAAGGTTCAGTGACCGTGTCAGAATTACATTAGAACAAATAAGCCCTCGGTCACAAATATTAAGTCAAAATTGACCAGGTTTCGACGCTACTATGAGCGTCGCCTTCAGAATTAAACTAACTGTTCTGAAACATCTCAAGTACGAGCAGCCCTTAGCGGCTCGCCATCTTATTTACAACTATTAATGACGTCGCCTTTGCGGCTTAGATTTTTAAAATGTGACTTGTAAGTACTGCATCTTTTTCCAGTCAGTACAAACTTTAATTTTATTAATGTATTGTATCCGTAATATGTTTTAGAACAGTTAGTTTAATTCTGAAGACGACGCTCAAAATAGCGTCGAAACCTCGTCAATTTTGACTTAGTATTTGTGACCGAGGGCTAATATAATACCATCATAATACACTGAAACAAACACAGGTGCAAGCAGGAAACTTGTCCACCTGTATTTTACGGAAGTTTCAACGTCTCCATTAAATAGTTTTGGTGGAGGAACTAAAGAATTGTGGAAGAGAGATGCATACCCATGTAACCACAAGTTGTGTAATCATTCCAGGTCTCTTACACCAAATCTGTATGTCCACAAAAAGTCCCACAGACCTGACCGTGATGGTGTAACAGCGGAAATACCGTTCGTGACGTACATCTATATATGTAACAGTATTTAGCTACGGTATAATGGATGGGGACCACTTTCTTCTCTACATTTTCCTGTTCCATTAAAGTACTGAACGAGAGAAATAGCTTGTCACTATTCCTCTGTAAACGCTATAATCTCTCATTTTATTTTCATGTTCACAACTTAAGGTTTACAATGAAACCTGCAGGACTGTCGCAAGTCTTCCCAAAATTTTCTAGTATTAACGAACACCGTTTCACGAGGGTAACGTTCTCTCTCGTCAAGAAATTATCATTCACGTTCATCAACATCTCTCTCTCACTTTTGTACATACGGCCGTGTGATGATCAGTACATGCTGATAAAGACGAAAGGAAGTTGATAAACCTTAACAAGGACTATTGGCATATCACATCGAAAGTGCAACAGTGAGGTTGTCTACGTATTTCGTGAGATAAATATCTTCCAGAGTGCTTTGTACTTATTTCTGCACGTATTGTATTTACTTTTTTCGGATTAAAAAAAACTTGGTTTTTCGTACTTGTCATGGGAAGAGCAGCCGTAAATGAGTTGTATGTTGTGTCTAGACAAGACAGCCTAGACACAATGAGAGGAAGCCGAAAGGCACGCGCTTAAACTCACGCAGGCTGGCGTGAGGTCTGAAACAGGATACGTAATGAATGCTATAAAGAAAAGTACGTAGCTTCTGGAATACTTAACTTTAATCCACATTTGTAGAACATCGCTCTTGATGATACATTAATAGAATCTTAATATCAATTGAATACGGCGCCTTGCTAGGTCGTAGCAAATGTAGCTGAAGGCTATGTTAACTATCGTCTCGGCAAATGAGAGCGTAGTTGTCAGTGAACCATTGCTATGAACGTCGGCTGTACAATTGGGGCGAGTGCCAGTACGTCTCTCTACACCTGCCGTGTGGTGGCGCTCGGTCTGCTATCACTGACAGTGGCGACACGCGGGTCCGACGTATACTAATGGACCGCGGCCGATTTAAAGGCTACCACCTAGCAAGTGTGGTGTCTGGCGGTGACACCACATTGTAACTAATTAAAGGTATTGGAATAAATGTAAACTGATTTTTGCAGCTGCTTTGTGGTTGTAATTGAATTCATGCAACAAAAACCACGAACTGATACAAATCATTCGATCTGTGGCGACACTTGGCGATCGTTTCGCAGGAATGACAGGAATGGAATCATCCTGTTACTTTAGACTCACTATTATTTCCCCCCTCCCTTTTCAACCAAACGTGTTGCAGCGCTTCTATAACATTATTCTCGATTTTATTTAATACATGGAAGTTTAAACATTGAAGTTTTAATAATACAAGCTGTGGTGTATCGCACATGGCGGGAGCGTATCTCTCGCCTTTCGGCTAACTAGGCAAGTGGTTTAGTTTGAATGACGCGCTGGTCTAATATGGAGGTAAGCTAGCAATGCCTTCTCGGGTAGGGTAGGAGGGGGGGGGGGGGGACATGGGGAGGTTCGGCACGAAGGCAGTGGTTACCAATTGTGCTTCAGTGGGTTGTGCTGTGGGCCAACTCGAAGTGGTTGAACTGGCTTTTCCGTTCCTTGAAGGAAATTCTTTCACGGTTGTTAATCAGTGGCTTACGACTTACGTTCAAATGTTAATGAGTTTTTTTGCAAGGATCAGCGGGGAAGTTACTGTTTATTTGGGTTGTCGCAGTTAAGAGTTGAGAGTTAATGCTGCAGATATCATCTGGTTAGCCACTGTGTTCGTTAGTTTAGTAGCAGTTTATTCTTGAAATTTACCAGTGCTTTTAGGTGCTGCTCAGATGAACCGGGCAGTCGTAGAGTTCATTTGAGTTGTTGCAGTTGGGTCTGAAGTGCTGCATAGCTTAGCCAGGCAGCCGTTGGCACGGTTGATGTTGTTGCAGATTTTCCTTATTATGTATGAACGGGAGTTTAATTCCTGCGAGGCTCACGCTAACAGCTTTTGAGTTAATTAGCGAGGCTGAAGCTGGTGGTCCATATCGCAGTTGTGAATTAAAGGGAGCTATTGCAGATATTTACCATTTCTGTTGAGGCGACAGTATTAGACGTTGTACTCCACGGGGATTATAGTTTGGCGATTGCGAAATTGTGCGTTATTAGCAGACTGAAATCTGTTTGCGTCGGAAGGCGTGGATAATAGTTTCAGAACGCTGTGTAACGAGCACTTCCTTCAGCCTTGCGTATCTACAATTAGTGTGTGCCCGAGTGGCCCTAGTCCTGGCCGCTCACTTGGTTGTTGAAACAAGTGATTGTTAAGATATTGCAGCTGACACATTCCCCAGTCGTTGACTCAGGAATTGCTCGTGGGGCCGAGCTCTGGTTATAAATTGACATTTGACAATTAATTGCAATCTTCCACTGTCAGTGTTATAAATTGATCGCTGCCTGGCTACCATATCTGATATATTGTTTGAAAGCTACAACACTTTTAATGCGCCTGTGCCTAGGGAGCCTGTCACACAGAATGCACTTTTTCGAATTAGAGATGCCAATTCATAAAAACAAACGCTGAAAACAATGTTAGTCGAACATTGCATCAGTATTTACAGGTTTTCTGTACGTCCATGACTAATTTCATTCCGTTTCGTTTGAACGTAAAAAATCTCTGCTACCTATGGGACTAAGATAACGCCAGCAATGCCTTTTCTTGGAACTGTTGCAAGGTGACGTTTCATACACAAGCAGCATAGTTAACACAATGGTTAGAGTAGCTGGGGAGCTGGCTTGATTTTTCAAATGACGGTTACTGTTACCTAAATTTACGTTTAAAACATCGGGGTATTATGATGAAGGCGAAGTGGCGGTGATGGCATAAGAGTGCTGTTGTAGGTTCCGGTCAAGATTTTAAGAATCTGTACGTCTGTGAAACACGGGAAAATTTATAAAGTTACACCAAGAATAATTATTAAATCAGATCACGATGTGAAATGGTAAAATAACAATCTCTGTATAAAAACCGCATTATGTTACCTTCATTCGATCTAAAGCATTGAGATATCTGTTACTACCTCGAACAAATACTGAAAGAAAAATTAGGCATTTCTAGGTTCTAGGTAGCTGGCTATGGCTCATCGGAGAAACGAGGGTAAGCAGTGATGTAATATAATATTCCGCAACTTTTGTGGGTTGTGGGAGCAGGAAAGAGCTAACTTCATAAAACAGTGACAGGAGCGTCTTATATATTACGCAGTGCACAACACATACAAAAACGAAAGGAGACAAAAAGTTTCGTGTATGAGGGAAGTGGTTGAATAGTCTAGCAGTTACACTGCACTACTCCTGCGGGTAAGGGTTTTTGTAAGACGGATTGTGAGCTTCAGAACAGTGATGGAGCCAAATACTGAGGATTTCTTGTTAGAGTTCAGCTAAATGGGTTCATAGTTACCAACCAGCAGCAAAAGGAAACACTAGTATGCCAAACAGGTGAACTAACAGACCCAACGCTGAAACCACCGGACTTGGTGGTGGTGGTGGTGGTGGTGGTGGGGTGGTGGTGGTGGTGGTGGTGGTCGTGAACATCAGTTACGTTAAAGAATGGAATACGGATGTAAGCACTGTCATGGGAACTGCGCATTGATCACTTTCAGCAGTGTGTCCATAAAATGAAGCGAAGTGATTAACATTTCGTGTCACTAACGTCCTTTACCCAAATTAAAGCGAAAGCTATTCATTCGATCCTGTACAAACACACAGGGTGGCGACTGGACAATGCGAGAGAAATATTTTTCACGACATCTCTTGTGTACGTAGGGCGCTTTCCCAGCAGAGGTACAAACAGCAATTTACTCCGCAGCCTCACCTCCGTCCCTCCCCTCTATCCCTACTCTTCCATGCTACAAGAAACGTCACAATGCTGGGACCAGGGAGCAACAGAAATTGTTTCGACTAGGGAACACACTCATTCCCCACGAACAGTAATGTTCATTTGCAGAGGAAGGGGCGAACACAATGGGTAGGCTGCGCGCAACTTCTCATTTCCTTCGTAAAGACTTCTCTGAAAAAGAATAAGCTTTACTTCCAAGGAGCACAAAATTAAAAAGAAAGCGCGCACGCTATTGTGTGCGCATATTCCCCAAGTCGGGCACGAAGGTGCTACTGAAATGCTGAGAACGTTGAGAGGGGGAAGAGTTCAGATTACCCCAGCTTGCAGTGTCACTGCTGTTGTGGGTGGAACTGCCGGAGCTCTGTTGCAGTTGCTCAGCTGCCTTTGTTACACTGAGCGCTGGTCGTGCTATAGAATTAAACTTCCGCTGCCTGAGCCGGTCTTCAGACTGCGCGCTGGAGGATTTCCGTTGTTGTTAGTGTTAACGGCGTGACTTGCCATTAGGCGACGGTACTGGTAAAGGCGACCTATGACTGAAACACAAGCATTAGTGTGCATTACAGCTGCAGTCAGTCAACTTTGGTATGGACAAAGTGATCCGGCTTCTACTAGTAAAGCTGTTTTATTAGAACAGCAGCAACAGTGCTTCTGCTCTTCAAATATTAACACATTAAATGGATACAGAGAGGTCCTCTTAGCGCGACGGGGTTGAAGAACACGAAAGTTCGAATCAATTGGCGAATTGGTAAATGCTCCTTGAAGAGGCCGATGGTCATTTGGGCCACAAATTGTTCAAGTTACTGTTGCCATTGCTGAGAATGCCGGACGAAACACACGATCGTCATGCGGTGCACGAGCTGTGTGACAGCTGACCTTTCCATGCTCCTCCGTTCGAAATTCACTGAGAAGTACTGCGAAACTGGCATTTCCGAATATGTCAGAAATAGACATTGAACATTTACAGTGCCTACAGTTATCTGTATGTACTGCAAATGTTCAATGCACATAATGAGATTTTCACTCTTCAGCGGAGTGTGCGCTGTTATGAAACTTCCTGGCAGATTAAAACTGTGTGCCGGACCGTGACTCCACTTACATGGTAGAGCACTTGCCCGCGAAAGGCAAAGGTCCCGAGTTTGAGTCTCTGTCTGGCACACAGTTTTAATCTGCCAGGAAGTTTCAATGCATATTTTTGACATGTTCGGAAACGCCAGTTTCGACACGATTATGTCGATTTGAAAATGGGTCTCGGCTCAAAGCTAGACAACGAATGAATAAAAAGTAAAAATTTGCAACTTGGGACTGGTTTTTCTTTCTGCTGAGAGAGTTGTGACGTGGGCTAGCGGGGGACTGTGCTGTCGCTAGTAACCTCGAAAGTGTTCTGCACAATAATTCGACAACCGATCTTGCCACCTCCTTCAGGTGCTGCGTGCTTTGTTGTGCAAGTGTACTCCCTGCCTGGATTCAATCAGACAGTGGACTACTGTTTAAACTCGCGCCGCTGTTTATGGCTAAGTATACCGTTTGGTGCTTCATTATTCTTTCGAATCCGCACTGATATTCCGTGAAACGCACATTCCTACAGCGTTTCCCAACTTCGTGGGTGTGGTGGCTGACGAGATCTTAATAAAGTCAGTGTCAGGCTGCCTCTAATAGCTTCGAATTCGGGAGGTCTTAAGGCCCTTCCTGGCTCCGCTAAAAGCTCTGTCAGGACCAATACTGGTCCGACTCTGGATCATGGATTTGATTTTTGGCCGGGTCGGGAATTATGTCTGCCCTGGGACTGGGTGACTGTGTTGTCCTCGCCATTTCATCATCATTCGCGAAGGTGGCGAGACTGGATTGTGTAATGATTGGAATTTGGACAGGCGCTGATAGCAGGGCAGTTGAGCGCCCCACAAACCAAATATCACCACCGTCATGAACAGATAGTTGTTCAGTGAATCACTCCCACCGACTGTCGAATAATTCAGCAAAACATACAGTACACAACCAGAATGATAGATTGTGGACCGCTGTAGACCAGTGGGTTACGGACTATCAAATTGGTGACAAAATATTTACACTCTAAAGCTTTTCATACCGGTCACTGTCCAATAAAATGGTGGGAATACGGTTGTATACTACCGATAATGTAGTGGTTTTCTAAGAAAGAGAGAATACGTTAACAGCTACAGTACGTATTATGTGATGCAATGGCAATACATCTTTAAAACCTAAAAGCAACGCTTAAAAATTGCAGCCATCTAAATGAGAATGTTATAACATTAATCACATAAATTTATTAAGTTCCATTGTATTAGTAATGGAAGATGGAGCTAGTTAAAAATCTATTACTGCTTCTGTATTTCTATTAGTCGAATAACATTGTTCTTAGGGATGACCCTTATTACCTTCGAAACAAGTGGTTTTTTCACACCAGATGTCATTTTCTGTATTGACTTAAAAGTGGTATTGTTGAAATTCTAACACTAGAGTTATTGATGTCAAATGCTATTTACTTTGATAGTGTTCTTCTTTCCTTAAAGCAAATTATGAACTCGTGTTTGGTTATTATTGTATTGTATTACACCGGGGACCCAGAAACGACGGAGAGTCTTCGTCCCGCTATAGCCCTTAGTGGTTCACAACCCCATAACAGGCCACAGAAGTCCACCCACCCCACTGCCGCCCCACACCGAACCCGGGGTTATTGTGGGGTTCGGCCGCATACTGACAAAATATCAATTCCTGGAACTCAAAGCCCATGTCAAAATCTCTACAGCAGTACCTCAGAGTAGCCCCGACATACGAAAAGTAGCAGGCAAGGGGCATCATATCTACAGGGTGTTACAAAAAGGTACGGCCAAACTTTCAGGAAACATTCCTCACACACAAAGAAAGAAAATATGTTATGTGCACATGTGTCCGAAAACGCTTACTTTCCATGTTAGAGCTCATTTTATTACTTCTCTTCAAATCACATTAATCATGGAATGGAAACACACAGCAACAGAACGTACCAGAGTGCCTTCGAACACTTTGTTACAGGAAATGTGCAAAATGTCCTCCGTTAGCGAGGATACATGCATCCACCCTCCGTCGCATGGAATCCCTGATGCAGTCCTGGAGAATGGCGTATTGTATCACAGCCGTCCACAATACGAGCACGAAGAGTCTCTACATTTGGTACCGGGGTTGCGTAGACAAGAGCTTTCAAATGCCCCCATTAATGGAAGTCAAGAGGGTTGACGTCAGGAGAGCGTGGAGGCCATGGAATTGGTCCACCTCTTCCAATCCATCGGCCACCGAATCTGTTGTTGAGAAGCGTACGAACACTTCGACTAAAATTTGCAGGAGCTCCATCGTGCATGAACCACATGTTGTGTCGTACTTGTAAAGGCACATGTTCTAGCAGCACAGGTAGAGTATCCCGTATGAAATCATGGCGGTGAATCGAGGAAGTACAGTACATACTGACGAAATTAAAATGAGCTCTAACACGGAAATTAAGCTTTTCCGGACACATGTCCTCATAACATCTTTTCTTTATTTTTGTGTGAGGAATGTTTCCTGAAAGTTTGGCAGTACCTTTTTGTAACACCCTGTATATATAATTTGTGTGTGTGTGATGTGATGAAACATTTTTTTATTTACGTACTAAAACATGACTCCAGCTTATATTTTACATTTGCACGCGGTAATGATCGTCTATTATGCTTTTGACGATGATGAGTGCAATGTATATTAAAATGAAAAAGATTTTTTTTACAGTTAAAGTTTAACAAGTTTCAGATTTGTTTACTTCACTTTTATAGTGAAAATTTGCTTCTTGTTAAATTTCATGTGAAGACCATCATAGGTTTTGAAGAGTGAGTTGGTGATTGTCAAAATCACGTAGAAGCTACATTTTTTACACCGCTACTGGACCATAGATTTTAAAGAGATAAATATGAGCTTGATATGTCTACCTATCCTTCCAAAAAGGGCTTTTGAGAGGCGTGCGGACGAACAGGCTAACGGACGGACGGATCCCATAAGGGTTCCGTTTTTACAGAATGAGGCACGGAGCCCTAAAAGTATTAGGGCGGACTTTCGTTCCCAAGAATGTGACACTTGATGTTTACGTTTGGTTCGCGTTTGTTCCTGTGAATGGGACTTTTCAACGTACGGTAAAAGTTAAAAATAGAGATAAAGTTTAGAAGTTATTGGGTGTACCTAGTTTGTATTGTAAATAAGTGAATAATGTAATAAAACAGTATTAGTAATACTAAATGACTGAAGATCATTAATAATATTCCTCTTTATTGTTTTGTCTGTAGAATGGTAGGGAAAACCCCTACTCACATCGATGGATGGATTTGTTTAATTCCTTAAATTTTCTGTAGATTCTATGACAATTTCATTTCATAAAAGGAAAAGGGTGTGTTTGCGTCTACAGTCGCAAATTTAGTTTGTTGCTTCATGGCGTGTCAAAAATTTGTCAGTTATTTTGGAAAAAAGCGTAATAGCTGTGTGCCGGGGATCGGCTGCGTATGGTACTGTGTACCAAAACCGTTAACAAAGAGGTAAAATTTATTAATTATTTATTCAATTAAAACTGTTGTCACTAAATTATACATTCTCAGTACTGTATTAGTTGCTGTTCGACCGACAATATGTCGGGAGTGTGTCTTGCAGGGATATATTTCTTCTTTGATCTCTCTCTGAAAGGGGTATTCTAAAGACTATCTAGACTTTAACCTTTCTGTGCTTCTTCCTTCACGTGTTGGTAACTTCATCCATTTTTGATGTCATCCAGCATTTCAAGTCGTCTTCCTGTCCATCCCTTCCCTGCAACCTCCGTTTCAATGACTCATGGTTGATGGCAACTTCTTCGCAGTATATCTCCCTGCCAAAATGATAAACCCCATTCGTATAACTTCCACAAGTTTCCCTTCACCTCTCATTCTTGTTTCCTCCTTCATTCGTCATTCTGGCAGTCCATTTCACTATTAGCACTTTTCCTCATCTCATTTCAAAACTATCCTGTATTTTCCTGTTACTTACAAAACATCCACAATTCAGAACATGCCCGTCAGAACAGTTGGCAAATCTTTTTGTAAACACCGTTGTAATTTATTCAATCCCAGCAGAACTTTCACCTTTCGGAAAAACTTTTTAACCCGTTGATATTCTACTTCTTATTCCTCCACATAGCTCCTGTTTTCTGGCACCAAACTTTCTATGCATGTAAAAGATGTTACGTGATCTGAAGTCTTTCCTTCCAATAATGTTTGCTTGTTAACACTTCGGCCTCTCATACATTCATTCTCATTTCTCACTTTTGCGACTCTCTCCAACATAAATTGTAGTTCATCCCTTGGAGTTTATGAGCATCAGTCCAAAAATTAAAAAAAAAAACAATTTGTTGACTGATGTTGATGCGTATTAACAAGCATTTTGAAGAGGCACTGGTGTTTCAGCGGAGTACAGAACATGAACACGTCTGTTAGCACTCTCTTAGCAACATCAACGCATTTTCAATAACGTATACTGCCGAGGCGAGTATTTCATGCTCAACCTAAAGTAATTTTTTAAAATGAAAATTTCGTTAACTGTTGTTGACTTTTACTCACAACATTCTTTTCAGAGAAATACTGATTTGTACGTAATATTCTGAACCTGTAAATATGATTGACATTAACTGGGGAAAGCGAAATCTGCTAATGATACTTCAATTGAACTGAGAAATTTAAAACATTTGTGGAATCAGGTAGAAGAATTCATTAAACACAAATATTTTTCCTAATTTTATAGTGTTGACTGCAATGGTTGCAATATTTTCAAAAGATCGTCTTAAAGTATCTTCGCGCCGCCCCTCCCCCCACCCCCCAGTATTGTTAGTTAAGTCAGCTATCCTTTGTCTTCGCCGCATTTTTTAAGAGGAAACTCCAGGCCACTGTTGAACACCGGTTACGTATAAACAAAACAGATGAGAATACCCTGTTTGGGTCTAGCATTATTTTTTCCTGTCACTCAGAAACATGCAATAGCATCTAGTTTCCCTTTTTGTTTCCTGCATGCAGACACGGATCCTCTACCGTTAAGATGGTCCAAGTATCAAATTTCGTATCTTCACAAGGCTTATATCGTGCATTTAAGTATGATAGTAACACACACAAGATTTTATCAGAAAATGTTTCCTTTGAGGTCACTAAAGGGCACACAACTTTTATAGCACACGGAAAAAATCATTCTCTTGATGAATGTGCAAGTAGTGCCATTACAGTAGCTTGTGAAGTATCGAGCTCTTTACGATGTTTGGATGTAATCTGAAAAAGAAAGTTTCTGCTCTTCATCTTTCGTCAACGTTTCATTGCCCTTTTACAACCGACTGACAGCGTATTCTGCTGTCATTTACTTCTTTCATCTGAAAGCAGCGGTGCCGAAGTTCTTTGAATACTGGATGATCTGGTCATTTTGCAAGAGAGAACTGTAGGAAAGATGCTGATTTCATACTTCCCTCTTCAATCAATACATCGAAAAAAAGGTGTGGTCTGTGCTGTCATAAGAATCTCAAACTAAAAGTTTTCCAACTGTCTTGAGTCGACGAGGCGTAACAAGTATTCGTTGGCGTTGCAAGTTTTCACCATGTTTTCCTTTGTACTCTGTCATCAAATGAGGCTTGCGCAACCAAGTGTTCGGCCAGAAATCTAAGGTGCTTGCAGAGAGCTTTATATGCTTTACTAGCTACAGTCTTGTTGGTATAATTCTTGAGGAGAGTAATAAGTCTGATACCATTGTAAGGACTTCTGACAGACAAGCGCTTCACTCCACTCTCTCATATAAACAAGACACAAATCAAGTCACTTATATTCTGCACTTCTTGTTGTGTTTGTTACAGCTGAGAGTGGAAAAGAAATATTTTCAGTGCATAGATGCCTTTAGCTATCCAGCGAGCACGATGCTTTGGACTAAGAGCGCGATGTGACTGGGTCTTGCACGACAAGGGCAACTCTAAGAAGTCCTTATGTCGTCTTCGTTGTTGAACTTGTTGTTACTTGGCAAGTAATCCAGCATTTCGTGCCGCAATTTTTTCATTACTGGATTCTTGAATAGTTCGTCTGGTGCTGTGACTAATTGATCATTTTTGTTGAATACGTTTGAACAGTGTTGTTTCTGGACTGGTAAAAGTGCCAAAAATATAGGAAAATACATCTGATACTCCTAAGATAATTTACAAATCATGCTGACGGCAAGCAGTCCACACCAGGTCTGTACTGAAAGTTTCTTGGATTTTTGTACACGCTCCTTTGAGTCCGCGTGTTACTAGCTGTACTATCCAAACCAAAGTCCCATTTCCGACATCAGATTCCACTTTTTAATTAAATTCATGCAAGGCTGAGCCTGAGATTCGCCAGTTTCTCGTTCTGTTTGAAGCTTTCCTTGTCTATTTTCAGTGGCAACGACGGCAATTCGGTAAACATTTTTCTTTCGATCGCTGATATTTCAAAGTATTTGCCGTTCCAGCGTAAAAGAAGAGGAGCATCCAAATTATTACCTTTGTCTTTGTCTTCCTCTTCTACAACTGCTTCCCTCGTTTTCCTTCTCGACCTCATGATCGAACTTCTACAGATGGTTAATCTACGAACATCATGGCCTAGTGCCTGTGCAGTGACTCCAACTCCAAATACGATCTGAAAGACTGACTCTGTCCAAAGCACAACTAATTTTAGTTGACACGAATATGTTTACATGTACATTTGGTGGTGGAGTGAGTATCTGCAGAAGATGATGCGTTCTTAATAATTTTAATGGTTGATATTTTCATTAGTTGCAATTGTTTATTATTATTATAGCTCCTTTCATGGATAAATCATTTCTTCTTCGTATCTACCGTCCTCGCTTTATTCATTCTTTTTCCCCTCGCTTCCCCTCGCTTCCCCTTCTTGGTTTCTTTTGATACTGTCTTCAGATTAGCTGCTGCCATACTGGAAGGAAAGGCACCTTCTGTATGCTTCTGAAGAAGCTGCTGATCCTCTTCATTTATAATCTCTTGTATTGCATTTTTCGCAGCAACATCTAAGAACTTGTTCAGATTCTTTTTTGAATCCTGTTTTGTTCAATTATTTCGACTTCTCTATTTTTATTTTTATTTAACTTTAAATAGTTCTCATATATTTTAGTTTCCTAACACAGAAATTTATTCGCTTCCAAACTGAAACTGCAGTTATCTGGCAGAGACTTGTGTTCCTCTAAGTAGTGGAACTGAACACTTGTGAGAATCTTTGTTGATCCATTATGGACTGTGTCGCCTAGCCAGCAAGAACTGTTGCAGAGCGATTTGATGCACGGATCCAGTTATATGGCTCCTTCCGTGTATAGCGATTTTACGACTATGACGTGTGAGGCCTGAAGATGGCATCAATGTAACGCCGAAACTGGTAGCATGTAAGAAGTTCATAAAATGAATTTCTAAAGTACATACGGCTGTTGGTAAATTATTGTATCAAGGAGGACTTCTGAGAATGTCTAATACATGAAGTAATACTGCTGTTAACTGAGATACTGGCTTTCCAAGGAGCCTTCTGAGAATGTCTAATGCATGAGGTAATACTGCTGTTAACTGAGATACTGGCTTTCCAAGGAGCCAGTTCGCAGCAGATCATCTCAGGCTAGTAGCAGTAATAGCCATATTCTACATCCACATCCGTACTCCGCAAGCCACCTGACTGTGTGGCGGAGGGTACTTTGAGTACCTCTATAGGTTCTCCCTTCTATTCCAGTCTCGTATTGTTCGTGGAAAGGAGGATTGTCGGTATGCCTCGTGTGGGCTCTAATCTCTATGATTTTATCCTCATTGTCTCTTCGCGAGATATACATATGAGGGAGCAATATACTGCTTGACTCCTCGGTGAAGGTATGTTCTCGAAACTTCAACAAAAGCCCATACTGAGCTACTGAGCGTCTCTCCTGCAGAGTCTTCCACTGGAGTTTATCTAACATCTCCGTAACGCTTTCGCGATTTCAAAATGATCCTGTAACGAAGCGCGCTGCTCTCCGTTGGATCTTCTCTATCTTTCCTATCAACCATATCTGGTACGGATCCCACACTGGTGAGCAATATTCAAGCAGTGGGCGAACAAGCGTACTGTAACCTGCTTCCCTTGTTTTCGGATTCCATTTCCTTAGGATTCTTCCAATGAATCTGTCAGGCATCTGCTTTACCGACGATCAACTTTATATGATCATTCCATTTTAAATCACTCCTAATGCGTACTCCCAGATAATTTATGGAATTAACTGCTTCCAGTTGCTGACCCGATACATTGCAGCTAAATGAGATGGGATCTACCTTTCTATGTATTCGCAGCACATTACACTTGTCTACATTGAGATTAAATTGCCATTCCCTGCACCATGCGTCAATTCGCTGCAGATCCTCCTGCATTTCAGTACAGTTTTCCATTGTTACAACCTCTCGGTATACCACAGCATCATCCGCTAAAAGCATCAGTGAACTTCCGATGTCATCCACAAGGTCAGTTACGTATATATGTGAATAGCAACGGTCCTACGACACTCCCCTGCGGCACACCTGAAATCACTCTTACTTCGGAAGACTTCTCTCCATTGAGACTGACATGCTGCGTTCTTTTCAATTATTCATTCGCCTGAATGGACATGAGCAACACCTAAACACAATTTATTAGGATCAAATTTTGCACAGCAATCGCACTACCCTGGAGGACAAAGAGTACTTGGAGCAAAGATTGGAACAATTCCTGATTTCAACATTCTATTGTGAACCATGCTACTCTCCCATGTTCCCCAATTCTATTTCTTTCTAACCTTCAGTGAATGGCTCCACACACACTTTGCAGTGCGCGACTTGTAATTAGCTGTCATGTGATTTATCAACAAATGTACAAACATCAAACTCGCTTGGACGTGAGTCCGCGAGTACTGATCAGCCAGAGCAGTGGAGCTGACCGCCGCGCTTGTCTGCCCCGCAGCGACTCTCGGCGAACCCAGCGCCGCGCTAGCACCACAGCAGGCGACTCCCGGCCAAAGGTCCGGCCCAGCCCAGCAGCCAGCCGAGTGGGACGCCGCCTTCACAGGAGGCGCCGGTCCAGGGCAGCAGCAGCAGCAGCAGCAGCGGCAAGCGGAGGCGGAGCCGCCCTCACCGCAGCCGAGAAACCCCTACGTGACCAACGGCCACCAGGAAGCTCCGTTGACCTACTACCACGCTCTGTCTGAGGTCTTCGCGAGCTTCGGACTCGGGTAAGTTGATTTGCAGCTGTCTGGAAACCCAGAATCTACTCTGTAGGAATCAACATGGATTCCGGAAACAGCGATCGTGTGAGACCCAACTCGCTTTATTTGTTCATGAGACCCAGAAAATATTAGATACAGGCTCCCAGGTAGATACCATTTTCCTTGACTTCCGGAAGGCGTTCGATACAGTTCCGCACTGTCGCCTGATAAAGTAAGAGCCTACGGAATATCAGACCAGCTGTGTGGCTGGATTGAAGAGTTTTTAGCAAACAGAAGACAGCTTGTTGTTCTCAATGGAGAGACGTCTACAGACGTAACCTCTGGCGTGCCACATGGGAGTGTTATGGGACCATTGCTTTTCACAGTATACAGAGTGTTACAAAAAGGTACGGCCAAACTTTCAGGAAACATTCCTCACACACAAAGAAAATGTTATGTCGACATGTGTCCGGGAACGCTTACTTTCCATGTTAGAGCTCATTTTATTACTTCTCTTCAAATCGCATTAATCATGGAATGGAAACACACAGCAACAGAACGTACCAGCGTGACTTCAAACACTTTGTTACAGGAAATGTGCAAAATGTCCTCCGTTAGCGAGGATACATGCATCCACCCTCCGTCGCATGGAATCCCTGATGCGCTGATGCAGCCCTGGAGAATGGCGTATTGTATCACAGCCGTCCACAATACGAGCACGAAGAGTCTCTACATTTGGTACCGGGGTTGCGTAGACAAGAGCTTTCAAATGCCCCCATAAATGAAAGTCAAGAGGGTTGACGTCAGGAGAGCGTGGAGGCCATGGAATTGGTCCACCTCTTCCAATCCATCGGTCACCGAATCTGTTGTTGAGAAGCGTACGGACACTTCGACTGAAATGTGCAGGAGCACCATCGTGCATGAACCACGTGTTATGTCGTACTTGTAAAGGCACATGTTCTAGCAGCACAGCTAGAGTATCCCGTATGAAATCATGTTAACGTGCTCTATTGAGCGTAGGTAACTTTGAGTCTTACGAAAAATAAGAAAATTAAATAAACATAATTAGTAGAGTTCATAATGTTTACTGGTAACACAAAATCAATATTTTGTGGGCTCACCTTTTGCCCTCATTAGATCAGAAATTGTTTTTGCTAGAGATTGCACTAGCTTTTTACACTCCTCAGCACTTACGGCGTTCCACTCAAGACCGCCTGAGCCTTAATTATTCTTTTGAGTTATTGTGTGCCGCCTGACTTTGCGCTTCAATAAACCCCATAAATGCTGTATGGAGTTCAGGTCAGGTGATTGGGCAGGCCATTCTAGAAGCTGGATATTAGTGTCCCGAAGTGAAGTTTTGTGCGAACAAATTTATGGCAGGTTGCTTTATCGTGCTGGAACTTAACGCCTCCCATGTTTGTATCCGCAACAAAGGCCATAAAAGAGGGCAGTAAATCAGATTCTAGGACGGCTATATACTTCCTGGAATCCATGCGACTTCCACATACGACCATCTGTCCCACTCCTGCAACGTTCATGCAACACCAGACCGTGACTGTCCCTGCGCCGTGTTTTATGATAGGTACCTGACACTCTGGCTTACATTCCTCACCCATCCGACAACGGACGTACGTCAGACTTAGAGTACCAAAAAACTGAAATGTTAATAAATATTGTAGAGATTCCATTCATCAGTTTTTGTATTAATACATTTTTCTACCCAAACTGGTTTGTGTTAGAGGGTGAAGTTGACAAACCTACCTGAATGTTTGCTTCATCAGACAACACAATATTTGACCAATCTGGTTCGGTGAACGTTTGGCGTTTTACAGTCCACTCATACCGTACCGCCGGCTGGTGTGGCCGGGCGGTTCTAGGCGCTTCAGTCTAGAACCGCGCGACCGCTACGCTCGCAGGTTCGAATCCCGCCTCGGACATGGATGTGTGTGACGTCCTTAGGTTAGTTACGTTTAAGTAGTTCTAAGTTATAGGGGACTGATGACCTCAGATGTTAAGTCCCATAGTGCTCACAGCCATTTGAACCATACCGTACGTATCTATTCTCGTCAGTTAGCCATGGCTTCTTCCTGGCTTTATACACTTTCCGCTCAGCACCGAGGTCAAGAGAGGTTGTCTTCCTATCTTTTAGCGACTCTCTTACTATCATTCGGTCTTCACGGTCTGCTATGGTCCGTTTGCGCCCGGTTCTGGGGCTATTAACATGCGACCTGGTCGTGGCGAATCGCTCAATAGCATATTGTACTGACCGGCGTGAACATTCCACAGTTTTCGAAATCTCCACCTGCGATTTCCCTTGTTCTTGCAAAAGCTTTAACTGCGTCGCATTCTTTTCTTTGAGGCATAATACAGCAGTATCACGATATCATAAATCCGAACAGGAAAAGAGCTCTAGATTACTGATACATGTCCACGGCGAGCGAATGTAGTGAACAGATAAGTACACACAAAAACATCCGAACAAAATTTTTATTACTCCAGGTGCTTTATTGGTTGCTTTGAGGTGGATCATTTTTGTGACCCTTTTCGATGCCGTCAAACTGCTTTTTAAGCCAGAGTTCCTTACTGTTACGTACGCCGCACGCGTGTAAAATTTTTATGTTGCTCAACACTTACGGCCAAGGGTGTATTAACAACAGTTCGCGGGGCGGGGAGAGAACAATCTACGCTTTCCTCAAGCGGTTCTGGCACTACAACTGTTTTTGCCGATTTGGCACGACAGTTTTTTCTAGATGACTACGGTGTATATAGGTGTTCAATTTTTAGATCACCAGTGTTGGAAGCGGTCGGATGATGGAGGCACACGGACAGAATTGTCGGGCGTTAAAGAGCGTCGTCATTAGCACTCTCTCCCAACATCGTGGTTCTCCTATAGGAGTACCTACTGTCGTTAAAACGAATAACATAGACCATATAGCTACATCCTCAGTAATGGGAACAAAATTCAGCTACAACCTACAGTATCTCTCTTCATGCCTTTATCGTGCGTTAATGGAATTAATAAACAAGCGAGTGGCACTCAGATGGTTGGTTGACTGCGATAGTAATAGAAAGTGCCGTCCACCCTATAACAAATTAAAATCTTTAGCCCAGTTAAACTGGGCAGAAGTCATGACGCCACACGAAACGTTAACAATTTGCTTTCGTTCCGTCCTCACCTGAAAGTCTTTCGGTAGACCAAAGGCTTCCCTCGTGTGTCTTACAAGACACATGACGTGAATGGGACGCCTCAAACATTGCATTCTGGTGTATCTCTCTGCCTCCGAAGATAAGCATGCGACGTTGGGTAGTGGTTCCTGCAGTGTCAGATACGAAGGCGAATGAGGTTACTTAGACCCTTGTTGGAGGTCGGGATAAAGTCCGCCCTGGCCGAATTGTTGGATAGACCGACCCTAGCTTGTTGTTGGCGACTTCCAGCCAGTCTGTCCCCTCAGTCAACAGTCTCATCCAGGGACGTTAAGCTGAAGTCTCAGACTGCTTTCGCTGCTTTTTCAGATTCCTGGTTCTCCTCGATTCCCCCGTTTCCAGGGACCCAGTAGAATAACTCCTCGCTCTGCCTGTTCAGGAGGTGGGCAGTGTCAGAGTAGTTGCTGAGTTGCCTGCGTAACTCTAAGCGTTCTTGTACACAAACTTCCCTCCGCAAAGAGGTCTCATGCACTCCAGTGCCGGATTGACCAGCCACAGTATCTGCATACAATAAGCCGACAAGTGACCTGGTAGGCATATTTTAACGATAAAATCTTGTAAGTTTACAGAACATCCGATGATTGTCCCCTTGCTTTTAACCGTCGGTAAAAATTACCGTGTGCTCGTGAGACTCTGATAAAACGCCGTCAAACAATCATTTTTGGTCGGACACAAACCAGTCGTGGCCTACAGTCGATTCAGAATAAGGGACCTCTCGTCCAGGACGTTATGAATCATATGACTACCAATATGAATAACGTCCAAAACCATCGGTGTCTTTCTTCTCCACTCCGAGAATCTTTTTAATGGTTCCCACAAGGGAACACAGTCTATCTGGCAGAAAACAGAGAGACAGAGAGAGAGAGAGAGAGAGAGAGAGAGAGAGAGAGAGAGAGAGAGAGAGAGAGAGAGAGATTCCAGTCGTGTGTAAAAGTATGCCAACGGCAAGACGCCGTCAACACCTTCATTGCTCGATAACAATGGTGATGTTACGGATGACAGCGCCATTGAAGCTGAGTGACTAAACAGTTTCCCGAAATTTCTTCGCCAAAGATAATGAAGTAAATATTCCAAAATTCGAACCAGGAACTGAGGACTCGAGTAACTTTGTAGATATTCTCGGTGTAGCGAAGCATCTTAAATCACTTACTAAAGGGAAATCCTCTGGTCCAGATTGAATACCATTCAGGTTTCTATCGGAGTATGCTGATACAATATTTTCACACTTAGCAATCACATTCAGCTGCTAGCTCGTCAAAAGATGGATATCTAAAGACCGTAAAGTTGCACTAGTCACACAAATACCCAACAAAGGACATAGGAGTAATGGCTGAACAACAGTCCCATATCACTAACGTTGATTTTATAGTAGGATTTTGGAATACATACTGTTTTGGAAAATCATGAATTGCCACCAAGGAAACGATCTATTGCTAACCAACCAACACGGATTCAGAAAATGTTGTTCTTGTAGAACACAACTAGCTCTTCATTCTCACGAAGTAACGAGAGCTATTAACAACGGATGTCAGACTGATAGCATACACTATGTGATCCAAAGTATCCGGACACCTGGCTGAGAATGACTTAAAAGTTCGTGGCGCCCTTCGTTGCTCAAGCTGGAATTCAATGTGGTGTTGGCACACCCTTAGCCTTGATGGCAGCTTCCACTCTCGCAGGCATACGTTCAGTCAGGTGCTGCAAGGTTTCCTGGGGAGTTGCAGCCCATTCTTCACGGAGTGCTGCACTGAGGAGAGGTATCGATGCCGCTCGTTGAGGCCTGGCAAGAAGTCGGCGTAGCAAAACACTCCTATAGGATCTAGGTCAGGACTCTCAGGCAAGTCCAGGCCAGTCCAGGCCGGTGCAGTGATAGTGCCACGCAAAACAACGAGGGGTGTAAGCCCTTCCATGAAAAACACGACCGCACCGTAACACCACCGCCTCCAAATTTTATTGCTGGCACTACACACGCTGGCAGATGCCGTTCACCGGGAATTCGCCATACTCTCACCCTGACATCGGATCGCCACATGGTGTACCGTGCTTCGTCACTTCCCACTACGTTTTCCACTGTTCAATCGTCCAATGTTTACGCTCCTTACACGAAGCGAAGCGACGTTTGGCATTTACCGGCGTGATGTGAGGCTTATGAGCAGCCGCTCGACCATGAAATAAGTTTCCTCCCGCCTAACTGTCGTAGTGGATCCTGATGCATTCTGGAATTCCTATGTGATGGTCTGGACAGATGTCTGCCTATTACACATCACGACCCTGTCGGCAGTCTGTCAACATATGAGATCTGACTGTACGCTTTTGTGCTGTACGTGTCCCTTCACGTTTCCACTTCACTATCACATCGGAAATAGTGGACCTAGGGATATTTAGGAGTGTGAGAATCTCGCATACAGGCGTATGACGCAAGTGACACGCAATGACCTGATCGCGTTCGAAGTACGTGAGTGCCACGGAGCGCCCCATTCTGCTCTCTCTCTCTCTCTCTCTCTCTCTCTCTCTCTCTCTCTCTCCCTCTCTCTCTCTCCCCCCCCCCCCTCTCACGATGTTTAATGACTACTGAGGTCGCTAATATGGAATATCTGGCGGTAGGTGGCAGCTCAATGCAGCTAATATGAAGAACTTATGTTTTGGGGGTGCCCGGATACTTTTGATCACAGAATGTATTTTAGATTTCCAAAAGGCTTTTAACGCCGTTCCTCACGAGCGACTTGTTATCAGGTTGACTGCCTATGGAGTATGTTCTCAGTTGTGCTACTGGATTCGTGATTTCCTGTCCGAAAGATCACTGTTCGTAGTAACTGACGGAAAGTCGCACAGTAAAATAGAAGTAATGTCCGACGTTTCCAAGGAAACTGTTGTTCCTCGTCTACATAAGGGGTATTGGGGGACAATATGGGCACCCTTCTTAGATTTTTCAGATGATGCTGTCATTTACTGTCTTGTACAGTCATCAGATAATCAGAACCGATTGCGAAATCTTTCAGACAAGATATCTGCATGTTGGGAAAAGTGGAAATTGATTCTAAATAATAAACTGTGTGAAGTCATCGAAATGAGTATTTAATAAGACTCCGCTGAATTTCGGTTTCACAATAAGTCGTACAAATCAAAAGGCTGTAAATTGAAATAATTTTTTTAAGTATTAGATTTGCGAATAATTTAAATTGGAACTATCACATAGACAATGTCGTGGAGAAAGGAAACAAGTCTGCGGTTTGATAGAACACTTAGAAAATGCAACGGATCTACTAGAAAGACTGCTTACATTACGCTTGTCCTCCCTCTTCTGGAGTATTGCCGTGTTCTGTGGGATCTGCATCAGATAGGGTTTAGTGAGGACATCTAAGTAGTTCAAAGAAGGGCAGCTCGTTTCGTATTGCGCCGAAAGGGGGAGGGGAGAGGAAGGAAGAGTGCTACGGACATGATAAGCGAAGTGGGGTGGCAAAACGAAGGCGTTTCTCGTTGCGAAAGTATCTTCGGGTGAAAGTTCAATCACCAACTTCCTTCTCAAAGTGTGAAAATATTTTATTGATGTCCACCAGGGGGGAAATGATCATAATATAAATTAGAGCTCGCGCGGAAACATGTAAGTATTCGTTTTTCCCGCGCGCTTTTAGGGTGTAGAACGGCAGAAAAAAGATTGAATGTCCGATGAACCTTCTGCCAAGCATTTGATTGTGAATTGCAGAGTAATCATGTAGATGTGCACCTAAATCTGACTTTTCGTGTTAAAAGTGGTAATTTGATGACAACTGTTTCATCGCTTCATGCTCATGCAGTGCACCTGGAAAGGCGACGTTGATTTTGATCCGATGACAGCATATGCCACCTGGTGAATAGTAGTACTAATGGTTCCATCGTCGTCCGCCAACAGCGTATTGACATAGCTAACACGGCGCCAATTGTCGCCCTTTAACAGCGAAAGCTCACAGCCAAAAGGCTCAGTGTGGTGCAGACACGTGAAGCAGGCAGGCAATCACCCCACGGAGACGCACTCGTCCTTCCTACAGCCAACTGAGCGAGTCGGAAAAGGGTCAGATTGTGGCCTTCCAAGTGGTGGGATGGTTGTTTCTTTCGGAGAACTGCCTCACAAGTTGAGCATGCTGCGTCAGTTGTGCAACGACACTGGCATCAGTGGTCTCGTGAATGTTGTCAGACCCATAGACGAGGGTCTGGATGTCCTCGCAGCACAGATCGTCGTATTGTAAAGGCAGCAGTGGCAGATCGTACTGCTACCACAGTTAAGAGGGCTTCTGAGCCCAGATGTCAACGCGAACTGCTGAGAATAGGTTATTGGCAGTGGGACTAGGGGCACACACACACACACCTCTGTCCCGTCTTCCACTCACTCCACGGCATCGACCTGCACGGTTCGACTGGTGCTGTCAGAGGATCCCTATGAAGATGGAATGGCGCACCTTGGTCTACAGCGATGAAAACAGATTCTGCCTGCACGCATGTGGTGGTCGTTTGTGCGTACGACGTAGACCTGCTGAGCGTTGTCTCGAAAAGTGCATCCTTCCAAAGAGACACTGGCCTCTCGCCAGGCTGGGATGCGAAAAGTTAACTGCCATTCGCCTTTGATGTTTCTGCAAGGGATGTTAACCAGTGCTTACGACATGCTGAATGTAGTTCGACCAGTTCTTTTGCTGCTCTTGCATCAGGAAGGCGATGTGTTGTTCCAACAGGATAATGGTACTCCCAAGACCACGCGTGAACGTCAACGTGCTCTGCAAGATGCACAGCGACTTCTCTGCCCAACACGGTCTCTCTGCCCAACACGGTCTCTCTGCCCAACACGGTCTCTCTGCCCAACACGGTCTCTCTGCCCAACACGGTCTCTCTGCCCAACACGGTCTCTCTGCCCAACACGGTCTCTCTGCCCAACACGGTCTCTCTGCCCAAGTCCCCAATAGAGCACGCATGGGCTGTGATGGGACAGAGTGGCTCGTCAACCAACAGCCCTTAGAGAACTAAGTTAACAAGGTGAGCACATGTGGTATAACGTAGCCCAGGACAGTATTCGCCATCTGTGAGATCGACTAGATACCAGAGTCAGCAGCTGCATTGCCACCCGTGGAGGCTACACAACGTATTAATACGGATGTTCCAGCATGGGTCGATACCTCGGCCCTCATAACTGCTTGTGCTGTTGCTCTGTAAATGTAACCGCTGTATTCACTGTTGCAACAATAAATCTTCAGCTTATTGAAAACCTCTCACAGGGGGGACAAATTTTTTCCGACAACGTGTTAGTGGGCAGTGTAACCTTTTTGTTGGTCCCGATGTAAAACCTTAATCATCGTCGCTTTCAGATATCTGGCTGTTTTTTCATTAGAAGATATCGCCGCTACTCCCCCCCCCCTCCCCCCCCCCAAGCCCCAAAACTTAGTCGTGAATAATTGCCGCTATTTGAAATGCATTGTGGAATTTATTTGCGTATGCTTTTCTCAGTGTTCTCAGCAGGCGCTTTTACGGCACTATTGTTTCTCTCCACAGGGGACATCAGGGACCCGCAAGCAGCAACTACGTGAACGGTTCAGCGATGGCTGCTTCGCTTCAGCAGAGGAACTTCGGAAGTGCCATATCGCGGGACTTGCCCTGGCACCAAAGATCGTAAGGCTCTTTCCTTTTATTCTATGTTTTCATTGCTGTATCTGTTCTGTTACTAGTGCAGCCCGTTCAGGGAGGCGGATGTTGAAGAGGGGCGTGAAAAATCTTCAAGATATAAAGACCATAATTGTTGTGTGTGAATGAGACATTCCGTGATTAGGGGTCCATGTTAAAACTCTGCCCACAAGGTGAGGTGGAAAACCAACCACGTGTTCTACTTGCTGTAGTGCAAGTGGGATGTATCTTAGGTCTCACCTAGCCCGTCGCAGTACTGGAAGGGTCGTCTGTTCCATGGTACGTACCACCCGAATGGGATTCCACTCAACCTTCTTGTTAACGCGTCATTATAACCCACCTCTACATACCCCTGTATGATTGACAAGCAAATGTCGAAGCAACGATACAACGTGAGACGTTAAAAGGGCAATGCCGAGTACAGCACTGCGATTATTAAATCAGTCTTAAGTTTGAGAACAACTTTACCCTTTCTACCTTTTTTGCACCTCCAACAGCAACAAAAGACTTGTTTGAGGCTGATAAACAACTTGCTAATGGCGTATTGTATGTCAACACTGTGATAAAAACGCGTTGTTTAGCTTTTGTCGCAAGTTACTCGTTGTGATTTCGAAAACTTATTGAATCATGAGGATTTGGAGAGGTTTCATACTGTTCACAGTATAAGATTGAGTGGAAAGTGTAAAAACACTGTAAGCTATTAAAATATTCTTAGTTTTCATACGCGCACAAAGGAAACGATTCGAAACGTTTACGTTGTCTACAATGAGTATGTCATTGAATGATGCACGACATCTAGTTATTTCGTAGCTCTGCTTCAGAAACAGGATTGGTCATGAAGCACTATGAAAGATAGAACACCAACCAACCTTCCCCATGGCTGTCTGTGACAATGCGTATCCTTGTATCGCCATCACCACAGCAATCTCAGTATGTGCGTTGCTCCGCTTAAAGTACGTCATCACCCACTAATAGCGGTACAACGTAAAAGTTACAGCATTGCGTTGCTTGTCAGTGATCACTGCTACTGATCCCATTGCAATCTTCTTATGGCATTCTACTGAGGCCATAACACAGGGCCGGCCAGAAATTCTGCACGCGTGCGGTGCTCCTGCACATGTGCAACTTCCGGGTCACAGCGTGCACGCCGCAGCCGTCAGCGTTCATGTAGTGCATGTTTCTACGCACACTGTCACAGTCTACTCATTGAGACATCTACTTTTATGTTAACAGTTTAACCCCCAGTTAGCAACCGTGTTTTTTAGGCAGCTTGACTGACGGCACGTAAATACGCGTAATGTTTTTGATCTAGTATTTAAGAAAGAGAGCACTTACCGACTTCCAACGAACCTTATTCGTGATTTCAAATAACATTAAACTAATGCAAGGTTTCCGATAACTAATTCTCGGTGCCCTCAGTTACACCCACATAATTTGTGTCTCACTGACCTATAAACAGAATAACCGCAGACCTCTCGATGATCACCTGTTATTTCAATACCATTATTGCTATATCTTTCATCAATTACGTCTGAAATCTGCATAATAACCGACAATTAGATGAATGTTACGTTTTATCGACTTCAGCTGAGCGTAGCCCTTCACACATTAAAAAAAATCCCTAAATGTACGTATACATTGGAACAATCGATTTAATGACCAACTTTCCTGATAATGTAACGTGGAGCAGAATGAGGCAATAATGCACAGTTAGTAAACAATAATTTTTAATTATGAAAGGAATAAATCCAAACACGTTTATCACTGGTCATGAGAATTGATAATCGAGTTGATGTGTCTAATCCATTTTCTTAAGGACATTTAATTTTGCTTGCCGTTCTTCACTGTTGAGTACACTACATTCGTCTTTGTGATATTTATTGTAGTGTCTTTCACTTGAAAACTTACGCTGGCCGCCTATTATTCGGCGGCACAGCAAACATTGTGAGTTTTCACCAACGGATACAAAAAAGAATTGCAGTTCCCAGTCCTTTTTAAACGACTGAGAACATAGATCTCCCGTCCTTTGCTTTTTCACAGTACCTGGCATTTCTCAGTACTTCTCTATTAAGGTTACGGTTACCAGGGGTAAACGAGACTGGGTATGTTGCGCTCTTGCTTGCACCACATATACAGGGAAGTCGAGCCGCCGCGGTTCATTTAGGACACATGTCTAATAACAGATGTCGCTGTCGCACACGTGCGCACATGTGCAGCACTTCTGCACGTCTGCACACTGTGCAGCGTTTGGCCGGCCCTGCCATAACAGTTGTGGTATTTCCCTTATCCACTGTGGTGACAAATCATTGAGAGCTTTTCTTTCCCGCGCTGATAGATTGTTCCTGGTCGGTTTCGCTTCCCGCAGATTTCTTGATACATCGTGTCTTACATCCTCCGCGTGAACCATCGGAACAGAAAAAAAACTATGTTTCTACGACACTGCTGATTTCTTTTGCAGGTATTTTCTTAGGTGCAGTTGCGAAATTACAGTCAGTAGAGAAGAAAGTCCTTGATAAAATCTAATTAACGAGAAGTTAACCACCGCACGTTTTGGGTTTAGGAATGAAGTGCCCTGAAAAGACGTCCTTCTCGAATAGATTCAGCCATTTCTGTCCACTGTAATAAAATTCTCTCCTTCACGTGAGAGAACAAAGATTATGGATCTGGGAGAACGGCATTATAACTGCCTATGCAACCATACAGTTAGGCTTTCCGAAGTTCTCTCATGAATGGTCCTTCAATCATGAGTATGGCCCATTATTTCGTTGTTCTTGTTTATCCTGAACTGTGGTAGAGTTATGTGGATGACACTATGAATTCCAAACATAACACTGAAAAAAATTAAAAATCTATAGAGCTGTCTTCCGCAGGTACACTAAGTCTGCAAGACACCGTGCAATACGTGGCTGATGGTACTTTGTATTATTATTACCCTTATCCTTTGCATATCGCATCTGCATGTCAAAAGAGGAAGCTTTCTTTTATGGTAGGGTGTGACTTCTAAAAATAAACTCAGTAGGCTCTTGAGTACACAAGGCGGTCTTTCTTTCATCGACATAGGTCAAAGCTTCCAGATTTAAACGTCTTATATTTTCTTGGGGGTTATGCTGACCAATGTGACTCATACTGTCACTCCATCTGGTTCCTTTCTATTCTTTCTTCAAGCCACTTGTTAAGGGACAAGAAGCTTCACTATACCTTCCCATAATTCTCTCCACGTGTCTGTCCCATTCACTTTCTGTACTACTGATTCCATGTTAATTGTGATATTTCTTCGTGAGTGTTAATAAATGACAGGCTGCTAAAGTTTAAAAGGTACTGCAGTCCAATACTGCTATGTTTCTCTTCCTAATCAGAACTGGGAGTTTCCTCCCATTAAGAGGAGCCGTAATAAATCCAAATAACTAAACAATATATTGTATTGCATGGCTTTCTACTGTGGTAATATAGTGAGTTTTAATTTGTGCCTTTCCGTTATTATTTTAGAGATTTCTTTTTAAAAATTTGAGCAGTGATCGTGTAACATGATTTAGAGTTGCAATATGAGTGAGAATGGAATTAGTGCGTGGGATTTTGTTACGCGGTTTATAAGTTTAATACTTTCCTAGTCATGTTACTATCGCCATTATACAAAGTGCACTGAAACCTTGCCACTGAGCATTCTAAACGCCACGCCCCCGCATTTACCACTCTACCTACTGTTGCGTATCCTTATCCTGTGTGATGCTATTTTGTAAGCTACACGAGTTAAAAGGTCCACAATTAGTAAACACTGATATGGCATTATATTTAGCTGGACTTTATCTGCCCTAAAATACGGACTACCTGTCTGAAGTACAGTCAGTTGCGTACTTTCAATCGTTTATTATTAATAATAAATTAGTCATTTTATGCGAAATCAACCATAATCGTGCTTTAATTTAAAAAAAAAACATGAAATGACCTTATAATTTGGCATTTCTTAACTACTCAGTTTTCTTCCTAATATAATTCGGCTCGATCGGTATGAAGAAAACCATAGCACACAGACGTAAGAATAGCACTGGTTGGTATACTTATACATCCTCATGGTATACCTTGCACCACTTCGTTGCGCTTACATCTGTAGCTTGGAATGGGCTTTCGTTGTGCAAAAAAACCTAACAAAAGCTGGACAGGCAGGAGTTGTATATTTCTGGCCGGACACGACCGTAAAATCGCCCTACGTGTCAGACTAAATTCATTCGCCTGGCAACTATAAGACCACAGTATAGTCAGCGTACCAGGTGACAGTTTTGCTGAATTTCAAATTGGGAACAGTATGCAATAAAACTCTGCAGGCAGCAGTTCACTACGCCACAAGTACCGGTACTTAAAAACCCTAGCTGTTAACTTAATACCCACTGGTCACAGAGACCACATGTTGTGAAACGAATGTATTAACGCCGTTAGTAGAAACTGACATGAAGTCAGCGATAACGACAACTATGCCATTGTATTGAACCGGTGTGCGGGCGTACAGTTGCACACCAGAAATGACGCCTAACTTCTTGCAACGTTCTGTCAGTCCGTTGTTAATTCGCCGGCAGTGCCGAAATTAAAGATGATTGTAACTTTTCAGTCTGGCTTACATTCTGATTCCTAAGACGACACGAATTTACCTAACCTCCGCTTGCAACGCTATATGTCGAATACCTTACCTAGAAGTTCCGCTCACAAATTGTAGCCGTGTCAACACACGGCCGAAGTTAAAGACGTTAAGATATCCCCTTAACTGACAATGACGATGGACGCAGGCTGTGCAGCGCTCAGTCACAGATGGAATCGGTTGGCATGTAATGCATATAATGAGTACTATTAGCCGTTATTTGCCTGATTTGTCAGATCTATAGATAAATAAATAGGTTCTAAGTAAGTTTTCAGTGAACGAAGGCATATTTTCAGACAACGGATTCGAACCGAAGTAAAATTTCTCAGATACAGTACAGACTAAGCAATAAAATTAGTATTTGTTGCAACAGAACTGCAAAAATTTGGTGAATTTTTCATGAGTATCAGCACTAACTATGGAAAGAAAGCCTTAAAAGCACTGATGAAAGTTGATCTTAGACTGAGGCAGCACTGGAAGCAGAAAGGGATCAAATAGCCCTGGAGACAGACAGTCTATGGCTGACGGTGTTGCTTGAGAAAGAATCTAAAAGTGTTTCAGAAAAGAGCAGTACCAACTGTTACAGTAATTCCCCATTTTTTAGTTTTATGAAACAGGTTCAAAAACATACAATATTATTAGCTTGAATGTTAAAATACAATCGTCATTTTACAAGTAGGGTTGCTAATTTTATTCCAATTTGAACTTTAGATTAGTATTTCAGGCAGTTAGCTATCAATATTATCGAAGCTAGTGCAACACTTCTGCCGAGAAAGGTGACATAGAAAATAAATTTTTTTGATGGACACAGTATGTGAAGGAAAGCCTCATACATAAACAGGAAAATACAAAGCCATGGGTTTTATGTGGAAAGACCCCAAAGGATCAAACACGGTTTTTGATGATGAAACATTTTAACGGTTTAAATATTTAAACCAAAACATGACACCTCATAAGAATACGACAGAAACACGCTGAGGTGACAAGTCTCGGGATGCCTCCTAATATAGTGTCGGACATTTTGCGCGGCACAGTGGCAGCAACTCCACGTGTCGTCGTCTCAACAAATCTCTGGAGGTCCCCTGCAGAAATATTGAGCCATGTTGCCTCTATAGCCGCCCATAACTGGGGAAGTGTTGACAGTGCAAGATTCTGTGCACGAATTGACCTCTCGGTTATATCCCACATATGTTCGATGGGATTCGTGTCGGGAGATTTGGGTGGCAAAATCATTCGCTCGAATTGTCCAGAATGTTCTTCAAACCAATAGCGGGCAATTGTGGCCAGGTAACATGGCGCTTTGTCATCTCTAAAAATTCCACCGTTGTTTGGGAACATGACGTCCATGAATAGTTGCAAATGGACTCAAAGGTAGCCAAACACAACCATTTCCAGTCAAATATCGGTTCAGTTGGACCAAAGGAGCCAGTCCATTCTGAATAAGCACAGCTGGGACCCTTATGGAGCCACCACTAGCTGGCACAGTACGTTGTTGACATCTTGGGTCAATGGCTTCGTGGGGTCAGCGTCACTCTCGAACCCCACCGTCAGCTCTTACCAGGTGCAACGGGGACTCACCTTATCAGGGCATGGTCCGATCGATATGGTCGCGAGTCCAGGAGAGGCTCAGCAAGCGAGGTGCTTTCAGCAAAGGCACTCGCATCAGTCTCCTGCTGCCATAGCCCATTAACTCTGTATTTCGACGTACTGTCCTAACGGATACGTTCGTTGTATGACTCACATAGACTTCTGCTGCTATTTCACGCAGTGTTGCTTGTCATTTAACACTGACAACTGAACGCAAACGCCGCTGCTCTGTCATGAAGTGAAGGCCGTCCGCCATTGCGTTGTCACCGGTGAGAGGCCTGAAATTTGGTATTCTGAGTGCACTCTTGACACTGTGAATCTCAAAATATTGAATTCGCTAACGATTTCAGAAATGGAATATCCCATGCGTCTAGCTCCAGCTGCCATTCCGCGTTCAAAGTCTTTGAATTCCTACCATGCGGCCATAACCACGTCCCTTGAATCACGTGAGCACAAATGACAGCTCCGCCTATGCAGTGCCCTTTCATACCTTGCGTATGTGATACTTTCGTATCCGAATGTGTACATTTCGCTCTTCCATGACTCTTGTCACCTCAGTGTACAAAGACAGTAGGTAAATTTTCAAATGTGTGTAGTTCAATAGGCGCTTAAAAAAATGTGGGAAGAGACGAGATTGATGTTCCACAAGAGCGTGGCTGTTACTAATTTATTGTATGGAAGTCACTCAAGGGCCACATAAAAAGAAGAGTAGAATTCCGGCAGCAGGAATAAGAGTTCACCGACCACTAAAACGATGTAGCGGACTCGGCCAAATTAAAATGATTGCGTGAACTGAACATCTACTAATCAGAAAATAAAATCGATGATAACATAACAAAATGGAATGGACACATTAACTGGCCTATTAGTCAGAGATTGCCTCTGTCACAAAATACAGTCCTGAAGGGACAAGAGATCAAGAAAGGAACAGGAAGAGCTGGGTATAGCAACGGGAAATCATTGACACATTTGTGAGCAGTACGGAACAACTATTTTAGGTCCGTGCCAAACCTTGTTAGGGACGTTGGCTTGACATGCAATGTTGCCCATTGGTAGAGGTGTGCTACAGTAGCGGGCAGTGACGGGGGCGTCCGGCAGTGCTCGGGCAGCTGGCTCCTGTGGGCTCGGAAGAGATGCGGCGGCCGCGTGTGTGTGAGGGATGGGACTGTGGGTCGCCTCCCCCCCGACCAGCCCAGCAGCAGAGCCCTTGACCCACATAGCTGACGCCGCGCCACAGGGGTGAACACGCGCTGCCAACCGCCGGAAGTGCCCACGCGTAGCTTTCTCTTTCACACAGCCACTTCCGACCACAGCCGTCACACTTTTTCGTTTAACTTTGCCTGTTACAATGACATCGAACAGAACGTCGGAGGGACAGGATAATGCTTCACGTTTATGTATCGTGTATATGGCAAGAAATAAGTACGTACCTCCGCGAATATACGTAACTACAATCAACATATCCGCAACATTAATGGATATACGAGGGTGGTTTGATAAGTCAGGTAACCAAGCAAAATAGTTTCGTAGACAACTCACCTTACTTCTCGACATAGTTTCCTTTCAGGGGTATGCACTTAGTCCAGCGATCCTCCAGCTTTCCATAGGATCTGTCAAACTCTGCAAAATACACGTTGACTACAACCATCACATCCTCATTTGGTGAAAATTTCTCCTCGGCAAGGCAGTGTTTCAACTTAGGAACAGGAAGAAATCAGCTGGGTCCAAGTCGGGTGGGTAGAGTGCATGAAGAACCAATTCAGAGCCCAAAGTATTTTAGACAGTTTTATAGCTGATGAGAAGGATGGTGCATTGTCATGGTGAAAAAGCACTTTTTAGCCTGCCAACCTTGTTCTTATTCAGCCAACCAAAGTTTCAGACAGTCAGAGTTAATCCTAATGGATCTAGTTATGGTTCTGCTCTTTTTTTTTTTTTTTTTTTTTGTAAGTAATCTACGAGGATTATTTCTTGGGAATCCCGAAACACACTGGCCATCACCTTGCCAGCTGACAAAATGGTCGTCTTTGGTGCACTTTCACCAGCCTGTGTCCATTGTTTTGACTGTCGTTTTAACTCTGGTGTGTAATGGCGCGGGGTGACAAATGTTCTGGAAAACCTGGAATTATTTGGAAATTAAATTTTACCTTGGACGAATCTGGGAAATCGCAGGGAATTTCATAAGTTTCATAACATCTAAGGGAATTCAGAGTTTTTTAACGTATCGTTGAAATTGAATTTTGTGTATAACAAACTATGAAATACTTAATATTTCAAAGTATATTAATTATACGAATATTATTATATATAAATTATCGATGTTTAGAAACTTAGGCTAAACTACTGCTTACGGTTCGCATACAGCTCATCTGAGTGGAAAAAATGTAATTATTGTGGTATACTCTCCCAACCTCCATTCGCTCTCCATTAATTCATCAGGAGCTTCTCGACACACATTCCTCCTCACAACTGGAATAATCAGATTTTTTTCCCCCCCGAGATTTAGTAGCCATCCTGTGATGGGTCCAGATTTCATCAACAGTCAGAAGTCTGCTTCCGGATTTAGAGTAAACATAGGCAGGTACTGTGCTGAAATGATGTGCCAGATGTGCATTTCGTAGACTGTGAGCAATCGTAGTACCCTCCTCGCACAGAGCTTCTTCATAGCCAGTTCTCCATATTATGCGCTCGCTCCGTTGAGATGTCTACAATCTCAGGAACATCTCAAACATTTACTCGACGGTCTTGCATTAAAATATCACGGATTTTGTCAGTGATTTCCTTTGTGCTGACCTGAATTGAACGGCTGGAGAGCGCTTAGTCTTCGGTGCTCGTCCGACCACGTTTAAATTCATTAATTCGAAAATAATATGTCTTCAATGACGGTGCAGATTCCGCGTCAACATCACCCAGGTCTGTTTTGATTTTTGCAGCAGTCATCCTTTCAACTGAAAATAATAATTAATAACCACGCGAAACTCGGAGCCGTAAATATGTAGTTAACTCACAAGCTGAAACGTGCGTCATATAGTGTGGCGGTCATGAAAAGACTCTGTCACCGCAAAGCATTCGTGTCCGCCAGATACAAGCAGCGCCACAACTCGTTCCTACGACACAACACAGCTATGTGATGGTGGTGTCCTCTTACTGGCGGACCTATTCTTGGGAGACTGTTTTTTTTTTTTTTTTTTTTTTTTTTTTTATTGGGAAGGTAGGGAGGCTCTCATAGAAGTGAAGCTATGACTATGCATGGAGCCATGCCTGGATAGTTCAGGCGGCAGAAGTATTCCACAAAAACAATGTTTGGAGTTACGGTGTCCGGCTCTGGGAAAAAGTTCTAATGTGACGCAGTTGCAGAACAGCGTACAGTTTTTTTCTCGATAGTTATTAGTAAAGACTTTATTAAAATTGAGACACAGTGTTGCTCAAACTACTAAAACAATGGTTTCACGTCACCTCATATAAGCGAACGTATGGGGCCTATGTTTCGAGGGTAACAAGTTAAACATAGGTTATATTTCTCTTAGTCTTTTGACTGGTTTCATGCGGCCAGCCACGAATTCCTCCCTTGCTCCAACCTCTTCATCTCAGTGCAGCACTTGCAACCAACGTCATCAATTATTTGCCGGATATATCCAAATCTCTGTTCCCCTCTACAGCTTTTACCCATGACAGCTCCATGTAGTACCAAGGAAGGAATCTCGTGATCTCCTAACAGATGTCTTACCACCCTGTCGCTTCCTCTTGTCAGAGTTTTCCGTATACAGTATTCCTTTTCTTTCCTTGCCGATTCTGCGGAGATCCTGTTCATTCCTTTCAGTCCATCTAATTTTCAACATTCTTCTGTAGCACCACAACTCATATGCTTGATTTCTTCTGTTCAGTTTTCCCCACAATTTTTTTCCTCAAATTAAGGCCTGTATTTGATATTAGTAGACTTCTCTTGGCCAGAAATACTATTTTTGCCAGCGCCGTTCTGCTTCTTATGTCTTTCTTGTTCCGTCCGTCGTGGGTTATTTTGCTGCCTACATAGCAGAACACCTTAACTTCATATACTCTATGATCGCCAGTCCTGATAAGTTGGTCAATGTTCAGATAGAATGTACGTCTTATTACTTTCGTCTCATTAGACTGTACATTCTACCTGGCAAATCCTGCACTTCTTCTTCACTTCCATTGAGGATACTGTTGTCCTCAATGGAAGTGAAGAATCAGGCAGAGAAGTGTCATCAGCTGATGTAAACATGGATATCCTTCAATTTTAATCGCATTGTTGAATCTCATTTCCGTCATTGTTTTTTCGATATACAAGTTTAACAGTAGGGGCGAATTACTGCATCCTCACCATTCACCCTTTTTAATCAGAGCACTTCGTTCTTGGTCAGTTGTGTTGACTGGATTAGCTGTTTTCCAGGCGCCATATTTAATTGGGCTAGCAAATCCGCTTCAGACCTTAACATGTAGACAAGACAGCTAAAAACTATTTGCGAAATTCGATTTTCGTCTTTCTGTAGATGCGTCGCATGCCCACTCAGTGAATGGAAGCTTTCACGGCGTTTCCTCCAGAGCTTCGGTGAACACCTTCGAAGGTGCTCTTGGCGACGCTGATTCTTACAGAGTGACGAGTCGGAGCAGAGAGAATCTTTGCCTGAGATAAAGCTTAGCTATCGATTGCCACCTGTCGAACATAAAAAACACATATCGATCCTGCAAAGCCACCGTCCAATAAGGCCGAGAGGTAACCTGAGTTTTGCTGCCAAATAACAGTAAGGAAAATGACAACAATAAAACAGAGCGAAAGAACACGGTTTCTCTCACGTTTATCAAAAATGTCGGCAAGATTTCACAGAAAGATGACGTAAGGCCGGTTGCTAGACCAGCTAGGAAAATATGTCAAGCATTCTGATCTTCTCTGTCAGCAAGTGGGGTATATGATTTTGTGTAGCCGTGGAAACATCTACATTGGAACTACGAAGAGAATAGCTAACAAAATACTGAAAAAACAAAAGTCTTTACCGACTAGGGAAAACAGGAAAGTAGGAAAATCTGCTGAAGCAGAGCATGCTCTTCAATCAGGAAATGAGGTATGAAGTTTTCCGAAGCTAAAATTTTATCTGCTATAACAAACTGTTATCCACGGCTATGTAGAGGAGTCATCGCAATACAAGCACAGTGATAACTTTAGGAGCAAGGAGGCAGCAGTGAATCTCTATTAGACGTGGACAGTGGCTCTGTAGAATCGAAACATAAGTTTTTATCCTTGAAAAGACAGTCGATAGTTAAGTTTTTTCTCTGACAAAGATTCTCTGCTGATGACGTGTAAACTCGACCACGCTCATTTTAGGCAGTAGATAAGATGCTTTCAGACTCGTGTACACCTCTGAAGATGTCTAGCGCAACTCTGGACGAAACGCCAGGGACCGAAAGCTCCTTCGACCTCGCCCATACAGCCCAGATGACTCATCAGCAACTGTAACATCTAACGTGAACCGGCATTTTTGGGACTGCTGAGAAAACTGTTCCAATGAATACGTACGTTGAGGTTAAATGTCAGTGATGTGGCAGCATCAGAGGTAAGGAAGAAAGCTGTCAGGAAGTGGTTTCACGACGAAGTTGTGCATTTAGTTCGTTCGTCCGCGAAAAGTTTAGCGTTACTGAATGTACAGTTACTGAAGTATAGGAACCAAGATAAGAAATATTGTTGGTAGAAACGGGGCGATTTTGGCGTTTCTCATCCCACCCTCCACCTTTTCGTGAGATGTCGCGATATTTACCTGGGCGCCCTCTTACCCACCACCCCCACCCCTGCCCCACCCTCACCAATCTCATGCGGTATTCTTCAAAATGCGTATTTTTAGCGCAAGAACGTTAATCCGTCCTTGACTACGTTGGATTTATTTAAAACATATAATTTGCTTAATTATTTTTACTTACGAACTGTCGGTGGTGAAAAACCACGCAAAAACTGCTTGAGTATTCCCCCCTCCGTATCGCAATCTCGAGATGTCTTGCGAATAAAATACACTGAAGCCCCAAAGAAACTGGTACAGGCATGCGTATTCAATTAGAGAGATACGTAAACAGGCATAATACGGCGCTGCGATCGGCAACGCCTAAACACGATAACTGTCTGGCGCAATTGTTAGATCAGTTACTGCTGGTGGAACGGCAAGTTATCAAGACTGGTGAGTTTGAACGTGGTGTTACAGTCGGTGCTCGAGCGATGGGACACAGCATCTCAGAGGTAGCGATAAAGTGACGGTCTTCTCGTACGGCCGTTCCACGAGTGTACCGTAAATATCAGGAATACGGTAAAACATCAAATCTCAGACATCGCTGAGGCTGGAAGAAGATCCCGCAAGAATGGGACCAACGACGACGGAAGACAATCGTTCAACGTGACACAAGTGCAACCCTTCCTCAAATCGCTGCATATTTCAATGCCGGGCCATCAAAAAGCGTCAGCGTACGAACCATTTAAAGAAGCATCATGGATATGGGCTTTCGGAATAGAAGGCCCACTCGTGCACCCTTGATGACTGTACGACACAAACCTTTACGCCTCGCCTCGGCCCGTCAACACGGACATTGGTCTGTTGATGACTGGAAACGTGTTGCCTGGTCGGACGAGTCTCGTTTCAAATTCTATCAAACGGATAGACGTGTGCGGGTATGGAGACAACCTCATGCATATCAGCAGGCAACTGTTCAATCTGGTGGAGGCTCTGTAGTGGTATTGGGCGTGTGCAGTCGGAGTGGTATGGGACCCCTGATACGTCTAGATATGACTCGGATAGATGACACGTAAGCATCCTGTCTGATCACCTGCATCCATTCACGTCCATTGTGCATTCCGACGGACTTAATCAGTTCCAGCAGGACACAGCGACACCCCACACTTCCCGAATTGCTGCAGAGTGGCTCAAGGAACACTCTTCTGAATTTAAACACTTCCACTGGCCACCAAACTCCGCACACATGAACATTATTGAGCATGCATAAAAAGTTATCGGTTTACTTGACGCGGCAAGTAAACCGAGAACTTTTTATGCAGGGACTCCGTCGCGAAAGACTTCGTAGTCATTATTGAGCATGTCTGGGATGCATTGCAGCACGACGTTCAGAAGAGATCTCCACCTCCTTGTTCACTTATGTATTTATGGACAGCCCTGCAGGATTCATGGTGTCAGTTCCCTCCAGCACCACTTCAGACATTAGTCGAGTCCATGCCACGTCGTGCTGCGGCACTTCTGCGTGCTAGCGGGGAACCAACACGATATTAGGCAGGTGTACCAGTTTCTTTGGCTCTTCAGTGTAGAAAGGTGTTCAAATTACCTTACCAAAGAATGCCATAGTTGTCCAGACATTTCTCTCCGCCGCTTCTCTGAGGAACTGTTCGATCTCGCTGCGAGCGTGTAGCACCAAGTCTTTCTGTTTCGGGAACCTCTGCTTTGCTGCGTTCCATGACTGTTACTTCCTCCTGACAGTATTTCTTCATCTTGTAGGCGTATCTTTTCACGTACGCGATACAACGATCATGATTAGTCATTCTGAATGAGTGACAGCCTTCACTGAGTCATCGAGTAACGAGATGCTTACGGGCGTCTAGACAGCAGGTCGGGGCCTGCCCGCGCGTCGCTGCCAGCCGGCTCGTACGCTGCAGCTTTAGTAGAGTCGCGCGTTTGTTTGGCCGGTGGCGGCTGAAAAATCGAGGTGCTACTGTGCTATCGCGATAAATATTATAGTGTAGATTTTAGCCATATTTTAACGTAGAAGCATGTCTTAATTTAACCAATTTTTCTCGCAATTTTACGCAACTTCTTCAGGAAAGAAGTACGTGATATTTGTTGAGAGCGCTCCCCCCCCCCTCCCCCGCTCCCCTACGTGAGATTGGGTGAGACTCGGCTCGAATCCTTCCCCCGTCCCCCCACCCCACCGCACCCCATCCCGTCCTAGGTGTCTCACGTAATCAATGGACACCCCCAAATGGCTACTTGTTTTAGCACATCCACAGAAGAAATTTCAGGGAAAATTAACGATTGAGGGAATCAGGTGAAGCAGTTCTATAAGATAGAAGTTGCGAAACAAGTTGTATTGAAAAGTAATAGTTTCGCAACTCTGAAAATTGCCCTTGAACTTAAAATAATACAGCTGTATCTAAGATTTCATGGTATTTGATTGTACTATTATACCTGGTGTTTACTGAATTAAAGTAAAATCCTTCTAATTTATGTCCGGAAATGCTTCATTTATAGGATATCACTCATATTTGGCTTCTCAACGAGTGCCGGTATAAAGATCATATCTGGCGTAATTTTATTTCATACAAATGCCAACTAAAAAAAAAGACCCTAACTGTAGATTTCGGTTCTGAACTATGTTGATACTGTACGTAACTACCGTGGATAACTTTCTGCTTTGTACTGATAATGCACTCGGAGGAAGAGGGAGAATATAACGACGCACCACGAACAAATTACCTGAATTTGACTAAATCGGAAGATCTGACGTACATGTACAGACAGACAAATGATAATTTCAGAAAAATTGGAGAAGCTTCACAAATTGAGCAAGTCAATAAAGAGTCGTTCCACCTCTGGCTCATACGCAATCAGTTATCCGACATGGCGTTGATAGAGTTGTTGGATATCGTGCCAAATACTGCCCAAATGGAGCTTTGGATCGTCAAACACCCTAGATGGTTGGAGGGCTGTGCCCATAACGTTCTCAGGTGGGGAGGGATCCGGCAACCTTGCTGGCCTAGATGGGGGTTGACAAGCACCAAGACAAGTGGTAGAAACTCTCGGTGTATGTGGCATTATTTTGCTGAAATATAAGTGAAGGATCACTTCTGGTATCGGGCCGTATGGCCGTCGACAGTCAGGTTGACATCCCACCTGTGTCTGGGGCATCTCCAGGTATGTCTTCGGCTTGGAATGTCGACTGGAGTAGAACTGCATTCAGTTAAGAGTCCCTCTTCGAACTGAGATGTCTTGAGAGGTCCTGAACAGTGAGTGGTGGAATACCTAGCTGACTGTCGCCCGTCATACGGCTCGTGACGCAGGAGTGATGGTCTGGCGTGTCATTTCAACTCGTAATAGGATCCCTTTGGTTGTCATCCACGACATCCTCGCAGAACACCGATACTTCGACGATATTCTACGTCCCGTTATGTTGCCTTCGTGGCAAGTGACAAGCAATCCCGGGCTTCCATTTCAGCAATATAACGTTCACCCCTCCCTTGCATACCGCTTGGTCTTCGTATTTGCCTAGCTTTACCTCGGACAGCAGGATCACCTGATGTCTCCCCAACTGGGAACGTTTGGAGCGTTATGAGCAGGGCCCTCCAACCATCTCGGGGTTTTGACGATCTAACGCACCGATTGTGCAGAGTTTGGCATGATACCTCCAACAACATTCTCTGTGAATGCGGAACCGAATAACTGTTTGCGATATTGCCAGAGGTGGACAAACGCTTTATTGACTCGCTCAGTTTGTGAAGCTCTTCCAAATGAATAAATCATGCAATATTTTTGAAATTTTGATCATTTGTTTGTCTGTACATGTGAATTACATCTCCCGATTTCCATCCCGTTCGAAACATTTCGTCAATGTGCATCTTTTTCTTGGTGCAGTTCCAAACAAACTGAAAAAAAGTTGCCTGTAACTTATTACGCTGAATTATTAATTTTGCTACGGCATCGTGCATTTAGTCGCGTACCAGAGATACCAGTACGTTAATACCAAGGTTTTTGAGCAATTGAATGAAATCCATTCTTATCCGACACAAACGCGATCGTTGGCGGTTTTTTTCCCAAAAGTATTAAAAATGCGCTCTTCCATCGCAATCTGGCATTTCATGCACAGAACGAAGATTGAAAATAATCTCATGGGGAGATCTCTCAGCTCACAGACGCTCTCGCTCTGTGTGTAAACGCTTCAGACACATGCCCTTGCAAGAATGACTGTTATAGAAAGTACTCGGCAAGCAACTATCCGTGAAAATGCGCTCCTAGTGTAAACAAATCTGCGAGTACTATCTGTGGGTACCAAACAATCGGAGAAAAAAACCCTCACGTGGATCCCAGGTGTGTGTGTCCCATTCTTCGGCGGTTATCCTGAGTGCGAGCGTGGTTTATACGGCGGCGCACACAAAGCTTCAACTGGCTCCAATCGCGCTCGATCGGGTGGAAATCAGCGGACACCCCAGGCCACTACGTACTGTTGATTGCTGCACATCGTGGGGGGAAGGTTTGCATGAGGCGCGAGAGGTGTGGTCTGTTCGTGCGTTGTGATCTTAAAGACAAACTGTCACCGAAATGCTGACTATGACTGGGCAGTATCCTGTCCAACAAGCGGAGGCGACGACGTTTGGAACGCGGATATACTACAAACTTCGGACACTCGCAGTATTCCATGAGGACAACAAAATGTGTGAGCAGTAGCGCGTACTTTAAGAAAATCGCAAGATAATTTCGGTCGACAAATACATACCTGTGCGTGGCCATTTCTACAACGAAGCGGCGGTAGCCGAGTGGTTAGCGTTCAAGCCCCGTAATCGCTGGATCGATGAATCGAGTCCCGTCCGTCAGTTTTTTATTTCTATCACAGTAATTTTCTTTACTATTTACATCACAATTGATATAATGGGAAAAATACGTGTAATCGAATGAACTTTTATTAAATTTATAGTGTTATTTGGCAGTCTACAAATTATCATCACAAATAATATAATATTCATAACTATCGACTAGTTAACGACCAAACGCCAGGCGCCGCCGCCGCCGCTGCCGCACCTAGGCGACGATGTGTACACGGTACTGGACAACTTTCTAAATAATCAACTATTTAAATTTCTTTAATAAACGGTGTTACTTAACGAAACAATGGACAGGAATGTCGTTTAAACTGGATGGTAAACACTGACGCAGCTCACGCCACAAATCAAGTACATAATCAGGAATAGGGTCGAGTAGATTACAGGTATCCATGTTTACAGTATGTAAACACCATATACGTGATGCTAGATTAATATCTAAGAGCAAGAAAATTTGTTACATTACGTTACAGGTCAGTAAATGGAAGCATATAAACATGGCTTGTTATTTATCAATCCAGTCTTTCCTGCTTTTGTTAGTTCGCAGTTCATAACTTGTTACATTACGTGCCTATGTTATATCTAAGGATGTGCACAGTACCAAGCCACTTTTATGTGCTTCCTTTCTTGGCCAATTTCGGTTGAAAGAATGCGGAATTTGCTGTTGGACATAGTGGAATATTCCCGTACAAACACCTATAATTTGATAAAGTTCCGATAGGTGGCGGCGCTAGACGCAGCCTTGAAAATGGGGTCTTCAACGGACGTGTGTTCCAAGCATAGAGCCGTGATTGTTTCATTTTGAGGAAGACCATAGCATCACAGATATTAAAAGACGCTCGCAGAGTGTGTACGGAGACCTGGCAGTGAGCAAAAGCATGGTGTGTTGTTGTACGAGGCGCCCGTCGTCATAGCAACAAGATCGCGCAAAACCATAGGGTCCCCAGCATGCCGGCCGGCTGCATATACCTGTGACTTTCTGCAGTGTTAGAACGTGCGCGCACACTTCCATCCGAGGTGATCGGCGGATAGAAAAGAAATTCTCCTCCATAACAACTCAAGGCCTCACGCAAGTCTGCGCACTCGAGAGGAGCTCACAGAACTTCACTGGACTCTACTTCCTCATCCAGCCTGTATCTCTCACATTCCGACCTCAGTCTGTTCATCCCAATGAAGGATGCATTCCGCGGGAAGCAGTATGTGAATGCTGGGGAGGTAATTGATACAGCAAGACGTTGGATCACTGGTACCATGCGGGAATACAGGCCTCCCAGTAAGGTGGCTTAATGCCGTCGCATTGCACGGATATTATGTTACAAAATAGGGTTTTGTTGGCAAAAGAGAGGGGAATATTGTGGTGTATTAGAATCCTGAATAAAACCAACCTGCTTCCAGAAAAACACCCCTCGTACATCGTGAACGGTCAGCTACGTCAGGGACCGGGTGGGAAATCGTTAAATCAGTGGAAACTTTATCATGTAATGTGTTATCGAGAACTTCAGTCTGTTTAAACACGCAGGTGCGAAGTATTAGTGTGGTCTCAAATAGTAATTCGCTCCCTGTTAGAGACGATTGCTGCAGCTGGTGGGGCGTGAAGTACGTGCTGTGACGTACGCCGCAGTGCCCCAGTGAGGAGCGCATGACGTCACTGATATAGGGGTCTATACCAGACGTTTCCTAGCCCACTTTAGAGCGCGACAGAGCCGGTTAGTTCCAAACTCTTGTCTGCGATGAATGCCTTTGTGAGTAGACACAGTCCGTCCAGCTGTTTCCTAAAAAGACGGTGAGCATTTCTGTTGAAACCTCTACTAGCAACGAGTTGTCGGTAGTTATCAGCATTTGGTGGTGAATGCGGGCGACCATTACGAGACAGATTGTCAATACTTTCCTCTCAGTGGTGTACACTGCTTAGACAGGCAAGCTCGCATACTGTCAACCGTTCTTCCGTCAGGCCTAATGTCCAACAAAGTGTCGCACGATTATGCACGAGAGTGCATGGGTGAAGGAAGCACGCGCAGGGGGATGGGGGCACTACTGCAGCGAGCGAATCGGTCGTTCATTGTCGTGTGATCATGCGCCAGCTTCAAATCGGTTTGGATTTTCCAAGCCTGTCGCTCGACACAGTGATGAAGTGCGAGAAGCTAATCAATCTAGTGCCAGCACGGAGATGCTCGTGGGACCAGAAGACACCTCAGTGCTACATCAAGAATGTTACCTACAAGTTGTGGGACGAGGTAGCAATGGCATTAGAAGAGATGGGCAATTTTCTTTGCTCTCGTGCGTTCAGTCACCGACCAATGAAGACGGGATCATAAGTGGGATTTTTTTTTTTCCCAGTTTGTCCCAAATTCTTAAAAGCGTTGTTTTGTGTGTAAAGATCTATTACGGTAAAAATTCTTGGTGACGTTAAGAGGCAGGAGCTGTCTGACTAGGTCCCTTGCCCATTCCTGTAAACTGTTGAAGTAAAACTTAAGGCAGGAGCTGGGGAGTGCCAGTGAAAGTTAAACCTGAGGACGAATATTAGAGTGTAACTTCATAGCAAAGTAGTTTCTTGCACCATTGCTGAAGGAATTTGAGAAATTTGTCATAAGAAACCAGGATAATTTGTAATGACGCAAATTAAGATACTTAAAAAAAATAAGGCTTAAGCTTAATTAGAAGAGACATCTACACAAACACTCTACTTATGTTACACAATGGTGATTTAACAGTCTTGTAAAACCACTGTCACAGTCCACTCCAGTGACCCATAATAGAATCTCATCTCATCTCACGTATCGACAAATAACTTTTTAATTTTACAGTACAATACATATGTAAATGGTGACAGTATTGTTTAATAATACAGTACGTTGCCAAGTGCTTGATGCTTGGGAGCATAATTTTAAGTGTCCGTCACATACGATTCTCAACAAACAGGTTGAATGCTCTACTTTCACCTCTGATGCGACGGCACTAGTTCTATCATGTGATCTGAAAATTGGTGAAGGCCTGTCCGGATTATCTGTTTCGTTGGAAAGTTCACAGAGCCTCATTTGTCAATTACTATATGGTGTAGCAAAGTAATTCATTTTTCATAGTATCCTGTTTTGTCAGGGCCAGCGTCAGTTTCTTTCAGTGAAAGACGCCATTTAATTGCCTTTAGTCCAAAAGTACTTTCGACCACTTGTCTTGCGTACGACAATCGTTTATTGAATAACTCAAAGCTGATGGCTCAAATTCGTTGTAAAGGGATATGGCAGCATGAGATAACTTGAAGGGAATGCCTGTATCGCCTAGAAAGACATTTAGTACTCTATTTATTTCTAGGAGGCTTTTTCTCGCTGCATAATTGCAGAGCCCCAATTCGTGACCGCACTTCACTCTGTCCGCCGTAGGCTCCATCATTGACGCTAATGAACCTGTAATTAGCTCCCACGACTGCTTGCAACACATTTGAGAAAAAATTCCTGCAGCTGCAGCACGTACTTCCAGAAAGCTTCAGGAACTTGATTCTAACATGTTTTCAACATACACAGCTTAAGGTTCCAATGTCCCAAGATTTTGTCGCGATGCATTACATTTCTTTAGATTATGGAAACTGCGTACATTGTATCACCGATACAACGCTCCAAACAGCCGATGCGAATAACCCAAAGTTTCAAATGACGTACTGGTTGCGGCCCTGTAAAATTAAATTACTCACTGTATGAATAACACGAGTAACAGACATCGCAACGATATTTTGTTGTAACTTCAGGAACGAAGAAAAATTGAGTCAGAGGAATTATTTGCGGAGAGAAGGTAAAGATACGAGTACGTCTAAACAATGTCCTTCCCTCACTCAGATGATGATCCAGACGGACAGTAACATACAAAACAGAATTATCAATGAAGTATAAAAGAATGCTTCTGATGACGAAGATAAATGGGATAGTGACGTTGACTCCAGTGCAACGTGTAGTAGTGAAGAACAATATACTAATAATGATCATTTAGATGGTATTAAAGACAAGGACACAACTGCAAACCACGGCAACGGCTACAATTCAAGAAAAAAAGTCAAGCGCCCGTGAAGAAATCAGATTCAGAAGACAGATTATATTGAGAAACCAGCGCCTACTTGAAACGGAAAACAAGCATTCCTTTCTTCAGAATCAGGCTGCACATAACTAAGAGAGTGATTATTTATTATTTTTGTTGCCACATCGGCGTGACCTTCCTCCACATACGAAGTTATGCACACGTGGAAAAGGAATTAACGATGTCATAAGAGAGCAGGAACAGCGGCCCTTCCTTCAACAACATTAGTCATCCGAAACAGTCGTATCTTCTGGGTACAACACGGCAGACAACAATTCTACAGGTCCTTGCTACAGTGAATTTAATTTTCAGTAGAAGTGTCGTTTTTACAATTTCGGTTTTACATTACTTTTGAACGACTTCTTTTCTAAACAATTTATTTGAAGGTTTTGTGAAAGTACGTTGCAATGAATAAAACACTTACCTTGGAGTAACTGCCAGAAATTCTTTAGGTGTCAGTTTCTCTGAAGCCACTATATCCTCAGTATGGGTTAGTGGGTATAGAAAGGTGTATTCACTTATTCTAAAGTAGGGGAAATGATGCTCATCGTTTTCCGACGCGTTCTTATTTAAGCGAGCAAGTTCTCCGTACAAAGTTCTTTTGTATCAGCCCGTTCACACGGGACTACCAAAACCGGACTTCGTAAAAAATTTCCCAATACCGCTTCTGGCTCATGTAAACACTTCAAATTAGTCTGGAAATACGCTTCTAGTTATCGGTTCTCCAATTCCACAATCTATTTTCGCTCCCAGGCTGTCAGGTTTCGCCTTGTTTTTAAAAATTTTCGGCTAATATGTACGGATTAGCTTTTTGTACAGTTGATTTATTAGACTGAAGCTATTTATACCTCGTCTAACTGAAGAGAAATAGCGATTTTTCTGACTAAATCGGAAACTGTAACCGCTGTTTTTCAGACGCTATATTTAACTGGGCTAACAAATCCGTATCAGACCTTAGCATGTAAATACGACAGCGGAAAACTGTTTCCGAAATCCGGTTTTCGGCTTTCGGAAGACGTGTCGCATGTAAACGTAGTGTGTAAGATACATTCACCATTTCTTTCTTCCGTCCGTCCTTTGTTTCTTCGTCATCTGATATGTCAAGTGTATACCGGTACATAAAAAGTAATTCGAGGAAAGACATGACACCTTAACTAGCAAAAGAGGCCGACTGCACTTATTTGGTCGATAGCGTGACACACGAGGACCTGTGACGGTGTCAAGCGTATTTATCCACCAGTGAAAACCTAGTCATTTAACTACAACGCGCGCTCAGTCTTAGCTCGTAATGACACACAGAGGCACACTGACTGAACGGCGTAGACAAGCTCCAAACAACGTTCACAAAAGAAACTGTGTGTGACGAAAGGTCTGAAACCTGGATTCGGGAAACCATTCCTTCTTAAATGCCAGATTCATCTGTCCATAGTAGAAAGTGAGAATACCCACCAGCGCCAGCACACCACACAAAGTTGTCCGCTAGAAAAAAGCATTGTTAATGTCTCACCGTGACCGAGGAAAACTATGTAGGATGCGCAGAATTTGTGGGTTCGCTGATGGTCTGTTTGTTCCATAAACAGCACAAAAATTTAAAACCGTGCGTTGCCGCGTCGGATCTAAGCTGGTATTTCCAATTTCCGTAACGTGCAACTGTGAGAATAAGTGAAAAGGCATCCGTTCTGTTCAGACGCTTTCAGCTAGAGTTAAAATGTGGTGGGTGTTTATTATTTGACTGCCCCTTAAATTGTCAAGTGATGCTCATTGAACTGAAGTACTTCACTGAGTTGATACACACCAGGAAACCTCCCACCCCCATCTGCACTACCAGTTCTTTAGACTCAAATTCCCATGTATGCAACAGCTTCGTAGATCAAATTAGCTCACAAGTGAATTAGTGCATGAAATATTGGACATTAAGCATGAGAAACCTTTATGGCTGAAGACACAAAACTAGTTATGTTGCTTCCAATAGTTTCTAATTATTGACTCATAGGTTAATGAAAAGCTCGTTTCTCGTGCAACTCAGTGGTTATAAGTCATATTTTTTGAAATTCTTGCCATACGATGACAATGCCTGCAAAATTTGTCAGGAAGAGAGTTATCAGTAGGCCTATTTAATTAGTAAATTAAAACATCATGCCTCGTGCATGAAAAGTGAAGACACAGAGAACAATAAACTTTTCCTTTCATTATTCTGTATGTGTGGGTGGGAGGAAGGAGGAGGTAGGAGGTGGTCATCAACAAAACATTTGAAATTACATGTAAAATTTGTTGGGAGCTGTAATAGTACTCTCACAAATACTGCACGAATATAGTCTGGGTAATGTGTGCATCACGAGTTACACCATCCTAAGATGTACATCCTAACTGAAGATACAGTTTCTATCTTCAGTACTTCTGTGTCAAACCTTTGAAGTAAGCTTACATCTCTTGAAGAGTAGATTGTGACAGGAATTTAACTGTTTGTTGCCTCGTGGAAGTCATTAGTTGGACAACTCGCAACTGACTCTGGATGACTGGGCATCCCTGTTTGCCATTTTGTGATACAGATAATACACAAAGGTCAGGCATTAACTATAAACTGCCATCTTATGGTATGTGTACCTATGATTTTAAAAGTACAGACTAGACTGGTTAAAGTGATTCCTTGTGCCACCAAAATGATCCTGCTGACAGGACTGCCAAGAAACTGAGCATTTCTTAAAGATCCATTTAGCCACAACATACCTTATGATGCACAAACAGCATCTGGGCTCTGAGTTGAGATGATGACAAAGATTAAAGTATCTCACTGATGCATTTTTGCTCCATGGGAAGTGGAAGTGGCTTTGCAGAACAGCTATCTTGTAGTGGTTTACCATTGAGAAACAATTAAATTACGTAAGAAGGCATATGAGTTGCTGGAGAGTTGCTCGGTGGAATATTTTCATAGTGTCTCATGAAAGGATATGCATTGATCATAAATTTTCCCTATGATTGGCTTTTGTGAAAGCTTACGAAAACGTTATGTCCAACTGTTGATACATGACAATCAATGGTGATGTGGTTTCCTAATAGAATTGGGCATTTCAGAGTTCTGAGAACAAAAACTGCCTCATCTTTGTAGTGTTAGAGAACACAGCTGTAAGAGAAGCAATTTTGGCAAGAGAGATCATTTAGGATTCTCGTTTTAGGGAGAACATAGCTCTAAGGATAGTGACTAACACCTTTCTGCTGATTTTTAATTTGTTACACACTGTTTGTATGGAGTATTCCATTAAGCAAATTGAGAATTTATGTAGTGCTTGCAGAATACACTTTTTAATTGTATAGTTTACAAATTATTATTTCAATTTCTGCAGGGGAGAAAATGGGACAGAAATACCAAAAAAATCTAATTTTGTACTGGAATGCTGAATATTACACTTAAACTGCATAAAATGTATGTTACATAGGATTTAAACTCAGCAGTACCCTACTAGGCTTACTTTGTAATGTGCTGAAGTAGTATCTTGTAAAGACAGGCTGTGTATGAAATGTGACCAAGTAAATTTTGATTTAATAATAAAGTTAATATTTTGTGTACATCTATAATAACTAGGATAATACAGGGTGATTCAAAAAGAATACCACAACTTTACAAATGTGTATGTAATGAAAGAAACATAATATAACCTTCCGTTATACATCATTACAAAGAGTATTTAAAAAGGTTTTTTTCACTCAAAAACAAGTTCAGAGATGTTCAATATGGCCCCCTCCAGACACACGAGCAATATCAACCCGATACTCCAACTCGTTCCACACTCTCTGTAGCATATCAGGCGTAACAGTTTGGATAGCTGCTGTTATTTCTCGTTTCAAATCATCAATGGTGGCTGGGAGAGGTGGCTGAAACACCATATCCTTAACATACCCCCATAAGAAAAAATTGCAGGGGGTAAGATCAGGGCTTCTTGGAGGCCAGTGATGAAGTGCTCTGTCACGGGCTGCCTGGCGGCCGATCCATCGCCTCGGGTAGTTGACGTTTTTCGTAGGACTCTCCATACAGTTGATTGTGGAATTTGCAGCTCTCTGCTAGCTCTGCGAGTCAATTTTCCTGGGTTGCGAACAAATGCTTGCTGGATGCGTGCTACATTTTCATCACTCGTTCTCGGCCGTCCAGAACTTTTCCCTTTGCACAAACACCCATTCTCTGTAAACTGTTTATACCAACGTTTAATACACCACCTATCAGGAGGTTTAACACTATACTTTGTTCGAAATGCACGCTGAACAACTGTCGTCAATTCACTTCTGCCGTACTCAATAACACAAAAAGCTTTCTGTTGAGCGGTCGCCATCTTAGCATCAGCTGATGCTGATGCCTAGTCAACAGCGCCTCAAGCGAACAAATGTACAACTAAATGAAACTTTATAGCTCCCTTAATTCGCTGACAGATAGTGCTTAGCTCTGCCTTTTGTCGTTGCAGAGTTTTAAATTCCTAAAGTTGTGGTATTCTTTTTGAATCACCCTGTATTTCACAGTAAAGTCAGTGGCAGTTCATAAGCAAACATTGGAAATTATCTTGTGAAAGGCTCATTTGGGGACCCATGTTTACTGGATAGTTTTGTTTCTGCTATTGTACACTTTCACCACGCGTGTGCGTGCAATTATTATTAATGAGTAATGTGAAGGTAATGAAAATGTTGTACTTTGTTTGCAGAATGGCTCCATCATATTCAAATTTCCAAATGAACCACACCCCTTGTCCACCTCAGCAAATCCAAGATCAGCAACTTTCTCAGTGCCAGCCGCAAGAAGACTATCAGCACTGCCCGTCTCCACTGTTAAATGACAATCAATGCTGCCTGAGCCCTGGATTTCCACCTATTAATATGCCAACTCAACAAGTGCCTATATCTAGCCAGGTACCATCAGTTACGGGACCACAAACTCAGCAGGATAATTTGAGAGATCCTGTGGACTTAATTAGTGATTTTCTACAGGTATGCTTTGACAGAAAGCTGAACTAGAAAAATTAAATTGTACTATTTAGTGGTATAATAATGTACAGAAAGTTCTGGTTGAGAATTAAGAATTATTTAGGAATAAAGGACATAATTCACAGAAAGACAGAAGTGCTGTGTTGTTGATAGGTGCACAAATAAAAGGTACAGAGAATTGCTAGCTTTCAGAATGGACTTCACTTTTCAGACTTAAAGGAAAAACATGCAAGTGCGTGCACATGAGGTTTATGCCAGGGAGGTTACAGGAGCGAAGGGTGTGCTGTAAGGATAGTTCCTGTCTGTGCAGCTCAGAAAGGTGGTGGTGGTGGTGGTGGTGGTGGTGGTGGTGGTGGCACGGGTTGTGAACCAGCCTTTGAAATCTTGCACATAGTGCCACTGGGTGGTCCACCTTGTTCTTGGCAACAGTTTTGCAGTGGCCATTCATTCTGGTTGACAGCTAGTTTATTGTCATACCAATGTAAAAGACTGTGCTGTGGTTGCAGCAGAGCTGATACATAACATGGCTGCTTTCCCAGGCGGACCAGCTTCTGATGGGGTAGGATAAGCATGTGACAGGATTGGAATAGGTTCATAATGGGTTGGTGGATTTGGAAAAGAAAGTTCATTCCAAAAGTTAGCCAAGCTCTGTACCTTTTGTTTGTTTTGTTGTGGTTCTGCCTTTCAGTGAATTGTCTCCTTTATTCCTAAATAATACTATTTAATGGCATCCACAATCAAATGACTCAGTGATAGATCTGGGTAACATTATGTGGCTGCATGTTGTTGAACTGAACATATTTGTGGCCTTTGCAAGTAAACAAACTTTGTATTAATAATAATTTTAATAATAATGAAATCTATCATACCTATTTCACGTTATGTCATAGGCAGAAATATATGGGGGTCAACCAAAGATCTAGGTGGCCACAAGATCAACAGTCTAGTGGTGGTATGAGTGATTCAACAATCTAGATGATGCTAGATTAAATACATGTTAACTTCTCTTCCCTAATTGTGCAGTGTTTGAATTTTTGAACTTTTTCACATTGTCTGTAATTTTTGTTGATACACTGCTGTGCATTAGTTATAGCCATTTTTCACTGCTGTAATCATTTTGAACTGATCTATATCAGCAGCTAACAAAAATATAACCACTGTTTCGTGTAAATTATTTTCCAAAAATTTTGTGTTAAGTTTTTTCAAGTCATCTGTACAATGATTCTTATTATATTTTCTGATAGAACTTGCATGCATAATCTATCACTTCATATATCATAAATTTCATGTGCTAGAAAATGGTCATAAAAAATGGAAAATAATATACTTCCAGTGTTCGTTAGCATGACAGCACTTCAACAAAGAAGGGTCTCTTGTTCTTCAGAGTGGTAAGCGTGAGTATAGTAATAAGGATACTCTGTAGCTGGGGGCATTGTACACACTTGCAAAAGAGTAGGTCAACAACATGTGGCACATTTCTCACACTAAAAAAATAAATTGTGACAAAACTCAAAATAATGTGATTCAACAAATATCTTGTTAACACATTCCCTGTGGAGGAAGATTTGATGTCTCACCTCTACTGCATATTGGACCACTGGAGACCTAACAAAAATTTTTCTGAAATGTGGCTCAGGGCACCAGTGTCCCAAATGCTGCAAGTGTGATTATACCTCTGTATGATGTTACTTCACCACGTAAGTGCTTGCTGGGCTGTCTATAGCAAAGTGGACATATATCTGCATAAACTGTTGCAATATTGGCCAGCTAGACCCCAAAACAGCCACAAAACAATGTGCTTTCCTTGCATATTTTTGCAGTACTGCTTTATTTCATAACCTCATATCTTACAGGAAACAATACTAAAAAACAGTTTTCAAAATTAATTTGGACTTTCTAACAATTAGAATCTGAAATAGTCATACTTGATTTTGTTGTCTTTGCTCTTTTGTTTTTGAAGGACATTTTACCTCCTAATTTATTTGCAGACACACACAAACAAGTCATACAAACAATACAAAAATTCGTTATTAACATAACCTTTGCAACATTTAAACGGTGCTATCTTAAAAAGTCATTCCTAGATATGGTTTTTAGTGGAATGACTCCCCCTGCTCACCACTCTTTGGCGGGTACATGCTTTGCTACTGTGGGGCCCCAGCCTTTGCAGCATCTTTTCCCTTCCGTGCTGGATGTCTATCCTCTTGCCATTCTTTTCCCCTCCCTTGTGGAACATGTCTGGTGTGTTATTGGGAATGTTCTGCTTTGTCTGTCACTGACATAAGAAGTCTCTCACCACTGTTTTTTGTTCCCTTTTCTTTTCTTAGTTGCCCTTCTCCTATCCTTCCTCCACTTCAGCATTTGAAGTCTCCTCCTCCTCCCCTTCCTCTTCCTCCTCTTCCTCCTCCTCCTCCCCCTCCTCTTCCTATTCCTCCTCCCCCTCCTCTTCCTATTCCTCCTCCCCCTCCTCTTCCTATTCCTCCTCCCCCTCCTCTTCCTATTCCTCCTCCCCCTCCTCTTCCTATTCCTCCTCCCCCTCCTCTTCCTATTCCTCCTCCCCCTCTTCTTCTTCCTCCTCCTCCTCCTCCTCCCCTCTTCTTCTTCCTCCTCCTCCTCCTCCTCCCCCTCCCACTCCTCATCTTCCTCCTCCTCCTCCCCCTCCTCCTCCCCCTCCTCATCTTCCTCCTCCTCCTCCCCCTCCCCCTCCTCCTCATCTTCCTCCTCCTCCTCCCCCTCCCCCTCCTCCTCCTCATCTTCCTCCTCCTCCTCCCCCTCCCCCTCCTCCTCATCTTCCTCCTCCTCCTCCCCCCCTCCCCCCCTCCCCCTCCTCCTCATCTTCCTCCTCCTCCTGCCCCTCCCCCTCCTCCTCATCTTCCTCCTCCTCCTCCCCCTCCCCCTCCCCCTCCTCCTCATCTTCCTCCTCCTCCTCCCCCTCCCCCTCCTCCTCATCTTCCTCCTCCCCCTCCCCCTCCTCTTCTTCTTCCTCCCCCTCCCCCTCCCCCTCCTCTTCTTCCTCCTCCTCCCCCTCCTCCTCCTCTTCTCCTCCCCCTCCCCCTCCCCCTCCCCCTCCCCCTCCCCCTCCCCCTCCCCTCCCCCTCCCCCTCCCCCTCCCCCTCCCCCCTCCCCCTCCCCCTCCCCCTCCCCCTCCCCCTCCCCCTCCCCCTCCCCCTCCCCCTCCCCCTCCCCCTCCCTTTCCCCCTCCCCCTCCTCTTCTTCCCCCTCCTCTTCTTCCTCCCCCTCCCCCTCCTCTTCTTCCCCCTCCTCTTCTTCCTCCCCTCCCCCTCCTCTTCTTCCTCCCCCTCCCCCTCCTCTTCTTCCTCCCCCTCCCCCTCTTCTTCTTCTTCCTCCCCCTCCCCCTCTTCTTCTTCCTCCTCCCCCTCCCCCTCTTCTTCTTCCTCCTCCCTTCCCCCTTCCCCCACCCCCTCTTCTTCTTCCTCTTCCCCCTCCCTCTTCCCTCTTCCCTCTTCCCTCTTCCCTCTTCCCTCTTCCCTCTTCCCTCTTCCCTCTTCCCTCTTCCCTCTTCCCTCTTCCCTCTTCCCTCTTCCCTCTTCCCTCTTCCCTCTTCCCTCTTCCCCCTCCCTCTTCCCTCTTCCCCCTCCCTCTTCCCTCTTCCCTCTTCCCTCTTCCCTCTTCCCTCTTCCCTCTTCCCTCTTCCCTCTTCCCTCTTCCCTCTTCCCTCTTCCCTCTTCCCTCTTCCCTCTTCCCTCTTCCCTCTTCCCTCTTCCCTCTTCCCTCTTCCCTCTTCCCTCTTCCCTCTTCCCTCTTCCCTCTTCCCTCTTCCCTCTTCCCTCTTCCCTCTTCCCTCTTCCCTCTTCCCTCTTCCCTCTTCCCTCTTCCCTCTTCCCTCTTCCCTCTTCCCTCTTCCCTCTTCCCTCTTCCCTCTTCCCTCTTCCCTCTTCCCTCTTCCCTCTTCCCTCTTCCCTCTTCCCTCTTCCCTCTTCCCTCTTCCCTCTTCCCTCTTCCCTCTTCCCTCTTCCCTCTTCCCTCTTCCCTCTTCCCTCTTCCCTCTTCCCTCTTCCCTCTTCCCTCTTCCCTCTTCCCTCTTCCCTCTTCCCTCTTCCCTCTTCCCTCTTCCCTCTTCCCACTTCCCACTTCCCACTTCCCACTTCCCTCTTCCCTCTTCCCACTTCCCACTTCCCACTTCCCTCTTCCCACTTCCCACTTCCCACTTCCCACTTCCCACTTCCCACTTCCCACTTCCCACTTCCCACTTCCCACTTCCCACTTCCCACTTCCCACTTCCCACTTCCCACTTCCCACTTCCCACTTCCCACTTCCCACTTCCCACTTCCCACTTCCCACTTCCCACTTCCCACTTCCCACTTCCCACTTCCCACTTCCCACTTCCCACTTCCCACTTCCCACTTCCCTCTTCCCACTTCCCTCTTCCCTCTTCCCTCTTCCCTCTTCCCTCTTCCCTCTTCCCTCTTCCCTCTTCCCTCTTCCCTCTTCCCTCTTCCCTCTTCCCTCTTCCCTCTTCCCTCTTCCCTCTTCCCACTTCCCTCTTCCCTCTTCCCACTTCCCACTTCCCACTTCCTCCCTCTTCCCACTTCCCACTTCCTCCCTCTTCCCACTTCCCACTTCCTCCCTCTTCCCACTTCCCACTTCCTCCCTCTTCCCACTTCCCACTTCCTCCCACTTCCCACTTCCTCCCTCTTCCTCCCTCTTCCTCCCTCTTCCTCCCTCTTCCTCCCTCTTCCTCCCTCTTCCTCCCTCTTCCTCCCTCTTCCTCCCTCTTCCTCCCTCTTCCTCCCTCTTCCTCCCTCTTCCTCCCTCTTCCTCCCTCTTCCTCCCTCTTCCTCCCTCTTCCTCCCTCTTCCTCCCTCTTCCTCCCTCTTCCTCCCTCTTCCTCCCTCTTCCTCCCTCTTCCTCCTCGAGTGCTCTTGATGGCTGGCCCATTAATGTGGCATGTAACAGGTGATTAGGTAATGCGTAATTCCCATCCGTGGTCGACAGGTGGGGTTTCGTACACACCCCTGGTACAGGCCAGGCCCAGGGAGGAGTGATTGCCTGAGCTGCTACTTTCCCAAATTGCCGATTGGTCTCTGTCAGGTGTGACTTAAGGTATGAACAGTCACCTGAGGCAGGTGCATGCCCTTGTGAAGTGGGGCCCTCAGTTGGAAGGAGTGTACCATCACAGACGATGGAAATCATGGGGATTTTCTAACAATGAGCCAGTGATATTGACAATCAATGTCTATAAAATGTAAACGGAATGAGGCTAAAAATTCAAAGACCCTCTCATCTGCACCACAGTTCCTCATGGTTCCACATACTGAAGATAGTCAGTCCTTTGCAGTGGTAAATCTGTTAATTATTTACAAAGGTGTTGATGCAATTGCTGGCCCTGTGAAATCCTGTTCTCATTTATGGAATGGGATTTTGCTTTTAGAAACTACTTCTGATTCTCAAGCACAACTACTGCTTGTCACCTTGCTTCTCCACAGCTAACCTGTTTATGTCTAGGTCCATAGGCTGCTCGATGGTCTGACAGAGATCAAAATCCTATCGTACCACTCTGATCAGGGTGTCATTGCTGTCCATCAGCTGATGAAAATGGCAGATCCCTCATTAGTGCCAACATGCACTGTTTTTCTCACCTTCGATGGAGTGGTGCTTCCATCCAAGATCATGGCATGCTATGAAATTATCACAGGCAAACTGTGCATTCCGAACCTGATGCACTGCTACCGGTGTTAATGTTTCAGTGACAGTAGAATGCCTTGTCGACATCCAGATAAATGTGTAACCTGTGGTAGAGATGTGCACGATGAGGGCGATTTTCCATCTCCTTCTCCCTGCTGTTTAAACTGCAATGGCAGCCATGCTGCCTCGTCTTGAGATCGTCCCATGTATCTTGATGAGCACGCTGCAGGTAAAGTAAAGAAAGAGACCTTTCTTGATCACTTGCAAGTTATTGGCTAGTAGCAAATCCTGCGCTCTACCATCTGGTGCCTGTGAAAGGACGGGAGGAGTACTTGCGTGAAGGCTTCCTATGTCCCTCCAGCCAACCAACACCAGAGTCTTCCTCTGCAGCCAGAAAGTCTCGAAAAAGGCAAACAAAGGCAAATGGTCTTCTCCTTGACTGACTCAAAGATTATCTTTGATGGTGTCACCACTATACCTTTGCCTGGTCAGCCTCCGTGTCACTGGTGTGCACCACCAACCATCTTTCTGCATTGGACTCTGCAGACCAACAGCACAAGAAAGCTGATACTTCTGTGCACCTCATGCAGTAGGATCCTCCTTCCTCTGCATCCTGTAGTAGTGAGTCTTTGCAGGCTGGCACTCGGCAACTCCCAAGGTGACATTTGTGGCCTTCAGTCCCACAGAGGATCTACTGCTGCTTTTAGAATCACAGCATTCACTTGTACACTGCCTTCAGGAAACGCTTTGAGCTTTTGCATTTCTTCCCAGTCTGTTTTGGCCTTACCCTGATGTCGGCATTCCATCTCGTGGAGGAGTCGTGCTGCTCATTTGAGATAACATTCATAGTTAGCCCATCTCCCTGACTACCCATCTTCAAACTGCTGCAGTTTAGCTTTCCCTTCCTCACTTGACTGTTTCCCTTTGTACTGTTCACATCCCTCCATCATTCAGTGACACCAGCGCAGACTTCCTCCAGCTTATTGGGCAGCTACTCACCCCTTTCTGCTGCTCGGTGACTTTAATGTGCACTGTCCCCTTTGGGGTTCTCCCAGAACCTGTCAGAGGTGCTGACTTTCTTAATCAATCTCTTCTGCATTAACACAGGAGCATCCACATGCCTTTCCTACTTCTCATACGCCTATTCCTATTTGGACCTATCCATCTGCACTGCCTAGCTTGCCCATACAGTGGTCCATTCTTTTCCACACCTACTCAAGCAACCATTTTCCATGTGCTATCCATTTCCTGACTCCTGCCCCACCTGCATGCAAGCCCAAATGTTACATTACTAAGGCTGACTGGCAGCATTCCTCCTCCCTGGTGACCTTCGAAGAAGATAAGGTGATGATTTCCCCAGTTGCAATGACAAACTGGAATATCGCACAAACATTATCCTTACCACTGCAGAATGTTCCATTATTCAAACTTTCTCTTTACCATGTCATGTCCCAGTCCCTTCATGCACCAAGGCACACCACAAGGCAATTTGTGTGAACAGACATGCTCTCTGCATTTTTAACTGTCATCCTATGACGGCTCCGATGGCTCTCTGTGGCCAAGATCCGTTCCCCAATTTCTGGCCAGACAGTAGCAGATAGTAATTGTGGACCCTATTGCTATCTCCAACGCCTTAGGCTGCCATTTTGCAGAAATTTTGAACTCTTCCCACTATCACCCTGCCTCCCTCCATTGGAAACCAGCAGAGGATGCTCAGGCAATACCCTTCTCTTCTCAGAATCATGAGTGCTATAATGCCACCGTCACTGTGAGGGAGCTAGACCATGCTCTGTTCATTCCGATCCTCCATCCCAGGGCCAGATATTGTCAACATTCAGTTGTTGCAGCACCTCTCTCTTCCAGACCGGCTCTTTCTGCTTAATATGTACAATCGCATCTGGGTAGAGTGCGTGTTCCCCAGATGCTGGCGTGAAGCCACTGTCATATCCATACCTAAGCCTGGTAAGGACAAACACCTTCCTTCTAGCTACTGCCCCCCACCCCCCTCCCCCTGTCCTCACACCAGCTGTGTTTGCAAGGTGATGGATTATATGATTCATGCCCTGCTGATATGGTGGCTAAAGTCTTGCAATTTGCTGACCACTGCACAGTCCGGATATTGAGCACATCATTCTGCAGTTGGCCATGTTTGTCACTTCATCCATCCGAGTCATGAATTGTTTTCTGCACGAATCCCAGACTGTGGCCATGTTTTTTGATTTGGAGAAGGTGTATGACACCTGCTGGAGAACTGGTATCCTCTGTACTCTTTACATGTGGGGCTTCCATGACCCCCTGCCCTGTTTCCTTGAGCAATTTTTAAAACACCGGGTTTTCAAGGTGTGTGTGGGTTCTGGCTTGTTGGATGCCTTTATCCAAGAAAATAGTGTACTTTAGGGTTCTGTCCTGAGCTTTGTCCTCTTTGAAACTTCCTGGCAGATTAAAACTGTGTGCCCGACCGAGATTTGAACTCCGGACCTTTGCCTTTCGCTGGCAAGTGCTCTACCAACTGAGCTACCGAAGCATGACTCATGGCCGGTACTCACAGCTTCATTTCTGCCAGTACCTTGTATCCTTGTCCTCTTTGCTAGCACTGTTAACCCTATAGTGGCCCATCTTCTGCCGGGCATCTCCTGCTCCCTTTTCATTGATGATTTTGCCATTTATTGCAGTTCTCCAAGGACCTGTCTCATTGAGCAGCGTCTTCAGTGATGTATTGATCATCTTTACTCATGGAGCATTGACAGTGGCTTTTGTTTTTCCACTCATAAAACCATTTGTATGAATTTCTGGTGGCACAAATGGTTTCTCCCACCAACTTTGCATCTTCAGCCTGTTGCCCTTCTGTTCATCGAAACTATGAAATTCATTGGGCTTTTGTTTGATAGGAAACACTCTTGGTCCTCCCATGTATCTTATCTGGCAGCCCACTTATTTGGGTCCTCAGTGTCCTCCATGTCCTGGAGTCCACTTTTGGCACTTGCTCCGGCAGTTTTATCTTTACTTTACCTGTAACTTTCCCAGTGGGTGTGACCCCTTCACCACCTCAGCTTTGTGTGGTGGCCCATGTTCACCTTGGCCTTCATTCAGTTCCTAAGGACACTACTGCAGTCTCCCTCTGTCGCCTTCAGTTTCATGACCTTCAGTTGGAACTTTGCGATAGTGACTTTGTATACACAGATGGCTCTTGGACTGACTGTGGTGTTGGATTTGCCATCATCATTGGTGCCCATGACTTTTGGTATTGGCTTCTGGCACACTGCTCAGTATTTACAGTTGAGATCTTTGCTCTGTATCAAGCTATGGAGTACATCTGGTGACATAGGCTTTTCAATCGTGTCCTCTGCTCACACTCTCTGCGCGCTGTACACCTCCCAGGAAACCTGTTACTTGTTCACTCTTGATGGAGCCACTGTGATGATTGTGTGGGTTCCTGGTCATGTTGCTCTGCCAGGAAATGAGGCTGCTGAGAAAAACCCTGTTGCTGCACAATGTGCAGTGTTGCCGAAATTTTCTATCCAGTCCCTCAATTTTTCTCAAAGTATTGACTTTATCTATGGAGGAGTGGCACAGGTAGTATTTAGACATAAATACAAGGCAATGAACTCTCCCTGAAAATTCAAAATGCCATTCTTCCTGTCAAAGTGGTCTTTTCACAATGCAAAATCGAAGCTTTTTCTCTAGAGGTCCAGAGTAAAAGTTCCATTGCAACTTTTCTCCACCATTTCACCCCCTTTCTTAATAGTGAATAGTACCACGCCATCTGGTCACAGCTCCATCACAGCCTTTGGCTTCATTATTACTTCTCCTTATCTGTTCTCTTTCCCAGAATCCTCTAAAGCATAAGTATGTCCAGAAACTGTTGAAATAATTAGAACTCTTCTTTTATCTATTCTGTTAATTTTTTTTTCATTATCATTCTCTGCTCCACATACTTCCCTTTTTAAGCTGCTTCTCCACAGTATTCTTCAGAAATCCTGGTCTATTTTAATGAATTGTTCCATAGAGAAGCATATTTTCATCTGACAACCTATGCATTAGAGAGAAATTTGTACAGAAATTGTCATCGTAAAGAGTTTTCACGAAGAGGCTTGCACATTCTCATAGTGATAGCCTCAATTTGATCTACACCTACCAATTTAGCTTACTCTTGATAGATACTAAAGGCAAAAGTGTGGCTTTCCCCTATACCAATTTTGTACACTTTTACTCTATAATTCAGACTTGTTAAGAATATGCAGCATAAAAATTGATCATCTCCAACGAATCATAGATCTATCAATTACCACATCTCTTCCAGGGGTTAGAGCCTTCTGAAAGTTGCTGTGCAGGTGTTCAACTAACAACTGTACTTTAAAAGTCTTGTCATTTATGTTTCTAGGGACATCATTATCAGCAAACTGCCAGCAAGGTGATGAGGTTATAAATCAATCACAAGGCACAGTGGATTTTCTAATTTTATTTTCATACAGTAGATTCTTTGACAAATAAATTGAATTTTCTGAAACCTCATGTAACCCTTTAGTTCACATCATGCCACTAAACTTGATAATTCCTTTCTCAGAAATGTCAGCCCAATTTGCTAGTCAATCCCCCCCTTAGGTTTCGGACAGTTTCGGTGCTGCATATCATTTGTGTCCAACAACGTACTGTATTGCTGTATTGTTTCATATGTATTGTGTTACCAACATTTTGTGAACATTAGAAGGGATGTCAAAACTGGTGAAGATATTAAACTTCTGAATCCCAATCAGAATTATTCTTGTTATATTTTGTCCAGTTGGTTCCCAACTGGGGATACCATTTTCAGAGTTACATATGTTATGATGAATATCCTCAGAACAGGACTCATTATCGCTTACATTTAAATCAAAAGAGGATCTTGCGTCTTGGGACTGTAAGCTGGATCATCAGATGCAGGAGACACATCATAGTCCCTGGAGTCACATTTATTTAGGCATTAGTTCAGATAGTGGTGTGGTCTCTCCTCATCTAATGGTATACCACATCTTTGTTTCCTTGTTACTGGCAGCCCAGAAGTAGATAGATCCATTTTTAGCTAAACATGAGATGAAACATGATCACTACTGGTGGGCAACCATAATTATTATAGAAGATAAACAATAATTTCATAACCATAAACAATATTTTGCCACATACATTAAAGCAGCTGTTCTTGCCTGCTAACACTAACAGATGGTGGCATGTGAATTTTAATGTACAACAATAAGTGACCTGTTTTCTCTAGTGTTTGGTGCTAAAAGTGTGCAGCACAACAATCTGGACACAAGGTGACCTGAACGATTGAAAACCAGCATGAAAAAGTGTTATCAGGTCACTGGTGGGCCAAATGGAAGCAATTTGAATTATTTATCTCATTGTAAATAAGTATATACCTTTGAGCTTTTTGCAGCTCAGACTTTGACATAATAATCACTTCTGCAATTTTGGGAAGTCATTGAAATCCACGCCCATCGGGTGGAAGGAAATGCATCTGAACACATGATGGGCCAATTATCAGAGAACATGTTAACATAAGTAACTTGAAGTATAAGAAAATGCATAAGCAGTAAGAGAAGTGCAACCTGATCTTTTGATTATTTGATAATTGTTTGCTTCTTCTTGGACTGTATTCTTAATACAAATCTCTTATTTTCTGCAGGTAGTCAGAGTTGAGTCTCCTTTGGACCCATTCAATTTTAGTAGCAGTGGAAGCACTAGCCCAGGTTCTAATCAAGGTAGCAACATTGCAGTTACACCTTTCGTACCTGAAAGAGAAGACTCAAAGGTGTTCGGGGAAGTTGAAGCTAGCTACCAAACTATCAGAAGTCAGATAGAACATCTGAAATTTATTAGAGAGTGTATTGAACATAGGGCACAGCAGGCTGTATCAGAGGTATGAATCACTGAATTTCATATTTCATATTTACTATTTATTTATTTTTCATTTACTTGTATGTTAAGTTTATTCATGTTGCATAAATTCTGTATGCCATACTTGAAGCTCAGAGTGCCACACATTGTGCTTCAGGTAAATGTTAAATGTAATGGATGAAGTGAAACCACATTCGGCATACGAAAGAATTAAAATCATAAAAGATTAGAGAGCAGTAAATTTTTGTCCCTTGAAGACCCATCCAAAGATGACAATTACTAATCTAAACAGTAAATAAAATAAAAAATATATTACTTTTAATATCTAAAGACTGGCATAAAGTCTAAAAATGTTGATGTAATGAGTGAACCTTCCTTTCATTGCAACTAAAGCACCATATAAGTATGTGCTGTTTGTCTTGGTTGTAAGAGAAATGTATTTTGAAAGATTTTCATTAATGTTGGTAACCAACGCAATCAACATAGTCCTAACCAGACTATGCAGTAATAATGAAACTCAATGAAGTATTCAGTTGTCACTGTGATCAATATAGGTCATAAAGCACTGATGTCTGTTTCTAAAACTGATCAGCTCATGGCATTCTATTGTTAGCAAGATTTTTGCTGCTTATGGGACATTGATTTCTAAATTTATAACAAAATAAATACAAAGTAAAAGTGTGAAAGAATAGCAGGTGAATAGTGCATCTAGAAATGCAGCATTCATTCATTTTCCTTGGAGTGTACAGCATTCCTCTGTTAAATAAATTTAGCAAATCCTCCTGATTAATTTTTTGTAAAGCTCAGCTTATAGCCATTCTGTATCTTATTTATATATTCTTCATCTTATTTCACATTGGAGTGTTTTCCTTTTTCTGAATTTATAGAATGCAATAATGTATCGTATGTTAAAAACATCTGTCTCATAATTGTAACCAAAAGTTGAAAATAAGGTGAGATTACAGCCATGATTTTTTCCTGGGGACATGCACTTCTAGTGTATGCTTAAATGATGGCATCTTCTTGGATAAAACACTGTGGAGGTAATATAGCCCCCCCCCCCCCCCCAATTCAGACTATTCAGAAACACACAATTATCTATCAGGAGAAGCAAATTTGGTGCTCTACAGGATGGAATGTAGAATGTTTGCTCCCTTAATCGGGCAGATAGATTAGAAAATATAAGAAGGGAAATGACTGGGTTAAAGTTATAGCAGGCATTCATGGGAAGTGTGCTGGCAGGAAAAACAGGACTTATGATCTGGTGAATACACTGTTGTAAATACAAAATCAAATATGAGTAATGCAGGAGTAGTTCTAATAATGAACAAGAGAATAGGAATGCATGTTTGTAGCCAAGATAAATGCTGAGCCCACACCCAATGCAGCAGTAAAAGTTTTTATGTCATCTAGTTCCACAGATGAAGAGATTGAAAAAATGTATCATGAGAAAAAAGAAATTTTCAGATAATTAAGGGGGATGAAATGTTTAATTGCAAGGGAGGATTTGAATTAATAACAAGAAAAGGAAGAGAAGAAAAAATGGGTGATTATGGATTGGGTGAAAGGAATGAAAGCCAGCTTGTAGTATTTTGCACTGAACACAATTTGATCTTAGGAGTTACGCATATTGAGCCTTCAGCTGTACATGTGCAACTTTATTTCTTAACTAGTTTCACTTGTTACAAGCATTGTCACTGTGCAGTAAAAAATCAAAATGAGATTAATGTCAAATAGCATATTCCCAACATACTGTCTGTGGAACAGCGACCAATGTAAAGGAAAAAATGCATGTCTTTCATTCTATAGTCTCAATTGATTTGCCAACAGCGTATTGTTTTCAGTACAGTATCATCTTCAGGCCAATGCCTGGGCTGCACACTAGGGGATGGCCTAAAGATGGTACTGTGTACCAAAATGTTAAGCTAATTATAAAAATAAATTAATTGTGAAACATCAATATAGACTAGGGTGTGATCATATGCTCATATAAATAGATGTCATGACCAAATGCACACAAACAATAAAACTAACTCCTTTGCGACTGTTGCATGTAGTGACGATGCTACCTGTATGAACAACATTGAAGACAGTTTTATTGTTTGTATGCACTTACTGACATTGTCATATGGAACAAATGATTATGCCCTATTTTATGTTAATGTCACTTTGATTTTTCACTGTATAGGTTTTCCTCCAGTGACAATGCTCATAAGACATGAAACCAGTTAAGTAACATTGCACATGTACAGCTGAAAGATAGAGGTGCTTTACTTCAAATACCTTAGAGCAGTAAGCAGTCAACTTCAAAAAGTTTGTGTACGGTACTTTAATCGTCGCTAACCCTTGGTTTAACAATTGTGAATAAAGGCTGTACGCATCAGAGACCAGTAGACACTGAAAGGTTTGATATTGATTATATAATCATAAGACAGTATTTCAGAACCAGCTTTAAACTGTAAGACATTTCCAGGGGTAGATGTCGGCTCTGATCACATTTGATAGATTATGAACTACAGAATAAAACTGAAGAAAATTACAAAAGATACTTTAATGAAGAGATGGGACCTGAATAAGTTGAAAGAATGAGAGGTTGACCAAGTGAGGTGGCATGGTGGTTACCACACTGGACTTGCATTCGGGAGGATGATAGTTCAGACCAACATCTGACCATACTGATTTAGATTTTCAGTGATTTCGCTACATTGCTTCCAGCAAATGCCTAGATGGTTCCTTCAAATGGGTATGGCTGACTTCCTTCCCCATAACCCAATGGGACTGATAACCTAACTGTTTGATCCCACCTCCAAAACCAACCAATCGATCAATCAATCATTCATTATTGGCCCTCAGTATTTTCAAAAAAGGTATTGATATATCAATGGAAAAATAAACATGGTGTACTGACCTATAAAAATATTAGGTGCACATTGTAAATATACTGTTAGTTTGAGAGCTGTGTATTTAAGTATTGATTTATTGATTATTGATTTTTTTATTTGGGTACTGATTTATTTGGGTACTGATTTATTTGGGTACTGATTTATTTGGGTACTGATTTATTTGGGTACTGATTTATTTGGGTACTGATTTATTTGGGTACTGATTTATTTGGGTACTGATTTATTTGGGTACTGATTTATTTGGGTACTGATTTATTTGGGTACTGATTTATTTGGGTACTGATTTATTTGGGTACTGATTTATTTGGGTACTGATTTATTTGGGTACTGATTTATTTGGGTACTGATTTATTTGGGTACTGATTTATTTGGGTACTGATTTATTTGGGTACTGATTTATTTGGGTACTGATTTATTTGGGTACTGATTTATTTGGGTACTGATTTATTTGGGTACTGATTTATTTGGGTACTGATTTATTTGGGTACTGATTTATTTGGGTACTGATTTATTTGGGTACTGATTTATTTGGGTACTGATTTATTTGGGTACTGATTTATTTGGGTACTGATTTATTGTGCAGGTTCCAAACAGCTCCCTCATGTATTTCACAAAAAATATTGACAAAGATATTAATGCAGTGCAGTAGCAACACAATTCTAAAACAGCAAACATTCTGACCATAGACATAAACTCTTGCATATTAATGAATGTGCCAGCATGTGTACAGGTGCTGTTACTGAAGTTGCTGTTCCTCACAAAGGAGAGGAAGTAGAGCCATTTGCAGGTATGGAAAGTCTGACATCATCATTTGGCAATGGAGTAACAGCAGGGGAGGGGAAGAGGGAAGTCATAGCAAACAGGACAGTAGTAGTATCTATACATTCCTACATTCCTTGTTGCAGACCAGTAACACCCCCCCCCCCCCATTAATATGCATCACTTCATAGTTATTTCACTGTATACAGTTTCCTTTTGGTGAAATAATGTGATTCATAAATTTTCTAGAAGTGGAGGCAAATGCTTTTCCTATTTTTTTTAAATACGAATAAAAATGACATTTCTGCTAAAAAAAAGAATAGAAGTAGAAAAAAAAATTAAATATGAAAATTGACTGATTTCAGATCCATGCCATGAAACAGCACGTTGTATCATCTCTTGATGAACGTGAAAGGCAGTTGCTGCTACTTGTAGATCGTGTCAGGACATTGAAGGGTCAAGCTTTGAATCATCAGTCAGGTACACTGTGTAAGACTTTGGACTCTCTTTCAACATGGCTTAAATGTGCTAAAAAGGCACTGCGGATGGGTGGCTTGACAACTCAGATGACAGCAGGTGCCCGGAAACTGCTTGCAGACATACGTGAATCACCATTCCAACCCTGTGAAAATGATGCATTAGTTTTCACACCTGTACCATTCAACAGCATGATCACCATCGGCAATATTTCAAGTTCTGGGTAAGTAAGTAATTAGTCTCAACAATATAAATATATATAATTGATTTAGAATTTTGATATTATGTTAAGGAGATAATTTTTGGGCTAGTATTGTTGAAATGTCAGCTTCATACTTTATAAAGATCCAACAATAACCCTTTTAATAATATTATGAAAAGGATGTATTACGTGGTCGGAATGCAGAGATGTCATGTATAGTGGAAGCAGCAATCTGGAGTGGGGCAGAGGAGGATGTGGGATAGCAGGGTATGGCTGGTGGGGAGAGTAGTAAGCACTGCCTGACAAAGTATAGGGACTGGATGGTGGCCAGGCAAGGCCACCTCGCACGGCCTCCAGAGGTTCTGGGTGGGGGGGTAGGGGATGTGGAAAAGAAGAGCAACAAAGAAGGGGAAAAGACCAGTGGCATCGGTAGAGGCAGTGCACAATCCTTCCACCACCCTAAAGAACCAGCTACAAAGGTGTCCCCTCTTCATTAATCGATACTTCCCTGGACTGGAAGAACTGAATCCGGCTTTGTCTGTAACCATTCCATGAAATGATGAACATCCTACCCAAGATCCTTCAGACTCCTCAGGTGTTTCATCACCCACCCAACCTCCACACCATCCTTTCCCATCCCTACACCACTCCCAATCCCATCCCATTGCCATAGGGATTGTATCCCTGTGGAAGGCCAGGTGTAAGACCTGGCCAATCCATTAACCCAGCAGTTCCTATTTCAGTCCTGTCACAGGCTTATCCGACCCTGTCAGAGGCTGGGTCAACTATGAAAGCAGCCATGTCATATACCGGCTGTGCTGCAATAACTGAACAGTTTTTTGTCATGGTTTATCTACCAACGAGCTATCTATCAGAATGAATGGCCACCACCAAACTGTCACCAAGAGCAAGGTCGACCACCCTGTGCCAAACGCTGAACATAACATGCTTGATTTCAGTGACTGTTTCACAACCCAGGCCATCTGGGTCGTTGCCTCCACCATCAGCTCCTCTGAACCAATTCTCCACTCCCGAAATTATCCCGGCCTCAACCTGAGGTAACTTACTGTCCCCACACCCTACACCAAACAGTTTGTACCCCCTCTGTTCTAATCACCTCATTCCAATTTACATCCTTCACCCTCACTGTACTCTGCTCTGTGCCAACACCACTTGTCGTTTCCCCTTCTCTGCAGTCCTCATTCTCCGCTCCCCATCCCCACCCCTCCATCCCCCACAGCCTCCCAAGGCTGTGCCAGGGCATCATGTCTCAGCACCATTTAGTCCCTACATGCTCTTATCAAGCAGCACTGACTTCCATTTACCCCCACCTGTAACCAGCTACCCCTACCTCTTCTCTGCACCATTTCGGAATGCTGCTTCCACTCAATGTGACACCATTTCATTCTGGCCCCAGCAGATGCAGAGAGGAGGCATGTATGTGTGGGATATGCTTGCTCATGTGAATGTGGGTGTTTTCTTATCTGGAGAAGGCTTTGTCCAAAAGATCAGTGTGTAAGCTCGTTGTGCTTGTCTGCAACTCAACATGTCACCTTTGTGGTGAGTAGCTATCTATCCTTTTCATAATATTGCTGAGATTCCAACCTGGACGTTCCATTGTCTAATTATATATTTAAAACTTTTATTTAGCAAATGAACTTAACTCTTCCAGTTCCATTAATTTCAACCAGAAATTTTAAAAAACAAAATCAGTAATATCATACCTTAAATTCTATTTTTCATTGTTACCCAGCTCATTTTCAAAGGTTTTGGTCATCTGAATTCTGAAGTGTTTTGATATAGGTAGATTACAGTTGCAGGTTTTGCTGATACAGCTTCTGATTTCAACTGTTATTTACACAGATTTTTATATCTGTAAGCAACAGAAATAAAACTAACAAAAAAAGAAACAGATTTAACTTTATAAAAGGAAATATCATACCATATATTGCACTCACAACACTGAGGAACATGAATTATGTGATGTTTATGGTAACGTGTAAAAGAACATCTACAGAACATATACAGAAAATAGCACATGTCAAATCATATCTTTTTATTCTCTCGTCTATGGAAAAAAGATTCCATCATCCACTAAAAGTATTATTCCAAACTTCCTCACTTATACAACTAGTTTATCTTCCACAATAGTTTTATTTTCCTCCAGTTTTCTTGTTCTGTAATCATATTTCTTTATCTTTTCATGTTTCCTAATACCTCTCACAAAATTGCATGATTACAATATTAAATGAATTTGTACAACTAGTTATATTTTTTGAATTATTTGATTGCCTACTATGATTGAAGGTACAGATGTCAGCCTGCCACCAAAAAAGCAGTTGTATGCAGCCTGTATTGTCACAATTTTGAAGTGTCTGTTATGTTTTACTATGTCATGCTGTTCCTTTTTGTGGTTGGTGTACTCTTTGCTGTTTTCAGTGCTTGCTGAAACCACACAGATTTTATCCATATATTAAAGTAGCTGCACTAATTACTTCTCCAGTCATTACATATGCAGTCACTCAGGAGGACAAAAAAGTTTTGGACCTGCTTATGCTTAGTATTGCTGAATTAAGCATGGTATCTTCATTGATTCAACTTTTCTGAATTTACAAAAATTAACATATTTAATATGCACACTGAACATATGCATCGTGTAAAATTTCAGAATAGGCCCACAAGATTAATACAATTAAGGAAGAGTTGTTGTTAAAACTGGCGGTTAAAAATATTTATTTTCTACTACAGTAACTTTAGCAAACTTCACAAATTCTTCAGACTATCTTTAGTTGAAAAGTAGAGGGTGTTCTTCAAAATTCGCCATATGTTGCACTTCATCATATGTAACATATTGTAAATAGGTATGTACAGCATAATCTGATGCTTTGCATCCTGCCAAAATTATCATTATTAAGATCTGGGTAGAATGGAAGGGTAGAATGTTGTGTAAGGAATTGAATAATTTTAGTTGTGTGTAAAGTTGTAAGGAGAGTAATTTGGTTAAAATAGGACTTAAAACAACTAGACAGTGGAATTGCCAATGGCCTTGCCTCAGTGATAATACTGGCTCACGTCAGATCAGTGCTGCTGGACTGGGCTGGGCTAGCACTTGTATGGGTGACCATCCAGTCTGCCGAGTGCTGTTGGCAAGTGGGGTGCACTCAGCCCTTGTGAGGCAAAACTGAGGATCTACTTGATTGAGAAGTAGTGGCTCCATTCTTGGAAGCTGACATAATGCCAGGAGTGCAGTGTGCTGACCACATGCCCCTGCATATCTGCATCCAGTGACACCTATGAGATGAGGATGACATGATGGCCGGTTGGCACTGTTGGGCCTTCATAGCCTGTTAGGGAAGAGTTTAGTTTTAGTTTTAAACAATGGAATTATTTTGATGATATGTGAACTGTACCTAGACAGATGTAAATTACAGACTGTTCTGCAAATAGTTAATAATGAAATATTGAAGTGAATTCTGACATAAGTAAAATCAATACCATGGGATAGTAGTAATAAATTTAACTGCTAAAATATTGGTTGTAAATCTGACTCCAATGAACTGCTTTTTTTCTGTATCATCAAATAAACTGCAAATATTTTAAATTCATTTAAGTAATGGTGTTTACTAAAGTACCATTCATGTGAGAGTTACCAGGAAGGGCAGTAGAAATGATCCACAAACTACCAACCAATGTCTTTGACACAAGTTTCTACAACAAACTTATATTCTGAGCTCAAACATAATGAGGTATCTGAAACCAAATGATTTCCTCCATGCCAGTCACCATGGGTTCTGAACACTGATCTTTTATGTGAATATTTTTCAGGTCACTATTCTTGCTATACTGATTAAATGTGTAATTTGTATAACTACCAAATATACATATAAATAAAATAATTTTAAATGACACATACACAATGAAATGAAATGCAGGTTGTTTGTGTTTTAAGGTATGCCCCACAATGTTGTGTGTTGGGTAATGGTGTATCATCTGCACTGTGTGGTAATGTCACAACTTTCATGGTCAGAGTGAAGGATCATCTTGGAGAACAACGGAGAGTAGGCGGTGATCTAGTTTCAGCTGTTCTGGCTGAGCCTGGTCGGAGATGGAAAGCAGCTAAGGTGAGTTTGAGTAATGATTGTAAATTGACTGAAACATAAAGTATTACTTTTGACTCGTTCCTTGGATTAATTCAATAACTGAAAAATTACTGAGATTTAAGGATGAGTTTTGGGTATCTTTGTGAATTATTTGAGTAATAATAATAATAATAATAATAATAATAATAAAGATTTTATTGTCTTTAGGCCATTACAGCAATTGACAACGTCAAATGAAGTTACAATTTATAATACAGTGTGATAAGGTATTGACTACTTAAATATTTTAGCTTATATTACAATCAATGTACAGTGGGTCATCTGTTAGATTACTGCATTTTACAGTTGAAGAATTCATTGATATCATAGAATGGGTGGGCAATAAACCATTCATGCAGTCTTTCTTTGAATGTATGTTCAGGAAGATCCTGTATGGCATGTGGCAGCTTATTAAATAGCTTGTGCCCTGTGACTTCATAGCTATTTATTGATTTTGATAGTCTGTGGTAAGGCGTGTATATGTGTTTGATGCTTCTTGTGTTGTAACAATGTACATTTTCTCTACGTTTCACATCTTGTAGGTTCTTCTTCGTAAAGATTAAGACATTGTATATATAGAGGTTTATTACAGTCATAATTTTTTGTTTAGTAAATAAGGGTTTGCAGTGAGCCTTATGTGAAGAATTTGTAATTATCCTAATGGCTTTCTTCTGCAATAATAGGATGTCATGTATATGACTACAGTTACCCCACAAGATAATGCCATAGGATATTATACTCTGGAAAAATGCAAAATAAGATGATCTGATGTATGTTTCAGGTACACAATTTCTGAGTTGTCTCAATAAATAAATTACTCTAGATAGTTTACTACTAATATAGTTTACATGTTGGCCCCAGGATAACTTTTCGTCTAAATAAACTCCGAGGAATTTAACAGAACTAGGGTCATCAGATAGTGGCTTGTCTCTTAGAGTGAAGATTATCTGCTGAGTTTTATTTTCATTTAGCAGGAAACTATTTGCTCTGAACCAATATGCTGCATGAGTGAGTGTATTTTCAGCACAGGTTTTAAGATCATTAAGACTGTTACTGCTATGGAGAAAAGTCGTATCATCTGCATACAATACAGTGGTGGATCTAATAAACGAGGGGAGGTCATTGATCATTATCAGAAACAGGAAGGGCCCCAGTACAGATCCCTGAGGCACACCTACTCTAACATTTTCTATGTTTGACATTTCCTTACCAACACAAACTACCTGTTTACGGTTGTTGAGATAAGCTTTTAATAGTCTGAGACTGTTTTCTTTGATGCCGTAGAATTCTAGTTTCTCTAGTAGTGGCATGTGCTCAACACAGTCGAAGGCTTTGCTTAGGTCACAGAATGAGACCTGAGCAAAGCCTTTGTTTTCAAAAACTTTGAGGATGTAACTGACTACCGTGTTGATTGCATCAATGGTCGACAGATTCTTCCTAAACCCGTATTGTGTAGCATTAATTATTCCTAGATTCTCAAAGTGAGATGATAATTGTTGGTACATGATGCATTCTATTACCTTGGAGAATGTGGGTACTATTGAAATAGGCCTGTAGCTAGATGGAGAGTCTTTATCTCCCTTTTTGTATACTGGGACGATCCTAGACAGTTTTAACTCATCAGGAAAATATCCCTCAAGTAAGCACTTGTTTATACAATGGGTTAAGGGGTAGAGAATGCAGTCACACACTTTTTTTTAGCAGGTTGGATGATATGCCATATATATCTAAGCTATCAGATGATTTCAGTTGTTTTATGACCCCTTGTACATATCTAGGCGATACTTCGGAGAAGGTTACCATGCTTGTATTTAGTGACTGTCTGCCCCAATTTTGGGAGAGTAACTCTGATGGACTAATGTCTGGTTTGATAATTGTGTCTCCTATTTCTTTCACTGAATTAATAAAAAACTCATTGAGTGTTTGTGGTGGGATATTAATTTTGTCTTTTTTAGTATCTCTGGCAGCACTGTTAATTACTTTCCACGCAGTTTTGCATTTATTGGTGGAATTATGTATGCTGTTGGCATTGTAGGTTTTTTTGGCTTGCAGGATGGCTTTTTTGTATTCATTCCTGCGTTCCACATAGGCTGATTTGGCACAGTCAGACTTCATACTATTGTATATATTGTACAGTAACAAAACTTGTTTCTTTAGATCTGTCAGCTGTTTAGTGTACCATATATTTTGTCTGTTTTGAGATCTGGATTTGTGGCTGCTGTCCATTATTTTTATTTTCTTTATGGGAATACTATGGTTAAATAGGGTCAAGAATGCATTAAAAAATCTATCAAATATTATTTTGGCTGGCAGATCATTACTTGATGTGTAATGTCCATCAACACTACAATGGCCAAACCAGTCTCTGTCAGCAAGGGAATTAAGAAATGTTTTAATTTTATCCTCAGTTATGGGTCTGGTAATCACAACTGTTGGGACAGGTCTGTTTGCATTGCACCTATTGAGGGGAATTTTACTTGCATAATTTAGAGATACGGAGTCATGGTCAGAGAATGGGAACACTACAACTTCGCATGTGTTTTCAGTGGTCTTGAAGTTTACAAAGATGTTATCTAAACATGCTTTGTTTCTTGTGGGCCTGTTATTAACATGATGTAAATTGTATTGTCTTAGCAAGTTTTCCAGATCTGCAACACTACCCTTACATTTAGTAACATCAAAATCAGCATTCAAATCACCTCCTATTGCAATATCATAATGTAGCCATTTAATATTACTTAATTCACTCAATAGCATGTCCATTTTTTCTAAAAATATGTTAATGCTTCCCTTTGGTGATCTGTACATGGATACTACTATTAGCTTATGACTATTAATGATTATACCCGTAACTTCAAAGTGCTGTTCATCACACAAGGAATTTAGGTCTAGTTTGGTTATTGTACAATTGAGTGACTGGTTGGAATAAATTGCCACACCACCTCTAATGTGCTTTTTCCTACAGTAGCTATTTACTATACTAAAATTGTCAAATTTGGCAACTGCAAGTTCATTCTCATTAGCCCAGTGTTCACTCAGACAAAAAATATCTTGGACTAAGAATTATCTAGGTAATAGCATCTTAGTTCTATAAAACTATCATGTTTCACATTGGTCAAGCACTTTTGAGCCTTGTTAGTTCTGAAAGTGTGTACCGTAACACTGTTCCTAAGTTGGTACACTAATATAAGTGAATTTTGTAAGAGCTGCATACAGCTGTATTGCATTGACATCAGATAAATTAGTAATGCTTAAAATCAATATATACATTACGTTCTATCTTTTGTCTCCTTTGTTGTTGCAGTTTTGCTGTTTATTTTTTAAAATACTTGCCAGAGATTCAGCAATTACTCAGAACATATTAAAAATACCAAGGACAAAATTAAACATCAATGACTAGCATCATAAACACAGGAAATGTCTGTCAATATGGAGGTCATTTCTCCTGTCCTTTTCTGTAGGTAAAAATGTTTTAGGTAATTTACTTTTGTTACTTGTTTTTGGAATGAGACCACACAAAGATTTCCATACAGTCTCAAGTGCCAATGTCAGGTCTCTCAAAACAAATATTTGTTGCTGGTAACAGCTGCTATATGATGGAACTGAGAAGACCATCTGGTGTAACTCAAATTCCACTTTGAGTTCTGCTTGAAAAAACTGACAATGCAGAAAAAAATAATACCCATTTGGGTTTTCATTGTGTTAGTTGGTTCAGTTTAGTTCGGTATCACCTAGTATTATTTCACGTGCATCTGGTATGATGCATCACAATGTTCTGTTAAAGGATTCATCAAGAATCAATCTGGCTTGTGTAATTCTGGTTGCACTGTAGAATTTTGTGGGTTGGGTATACTGTGCCACACCCGTGTGGACTTCTCTGAAGTGTCTTCTCCATTGCAGGAAACTGCTGAAGCTTTCTGACTAATGATTTAAGAATAAATTATCAAATGATAGCTGAACATGTTTTTTTTCAATTTCAGCCATCTGTTTTCAGATGTTTGTTGCATAACTGTATTTACAATTAAGTCCATTAACATGATGCTAAAAAATTCTTTCTCTAAACAGCAGCACTTCCTGTCTAACAGTAATTCAAAAGCTTTTTTTTTACATCAGAATCAAAAAACTTGATTTTCTCCTAACAGATGTGTAATACCATTTATCCTGTGTGCATTTTCTGGGTCTGTGGACTGCATGCTGGATACCCAGAAAGTAGTAAGCATTCTCCTGGCATACTACAGTATGTATGCACAGTAGGTCTTTTGATATTTGACCCTCCTACTTTACTAAAACATTGTGAACATCTTTAGCTGACATAACCATTCTTTATATGGCGGAACAGGACTCAATCAACAATATCCTGTCACACTAAAACCTTTTTCTTTTTATTCCCACTGTGTGGCTGAACACTTTATCACACTAAATTGAGATAACTTCATCGATTGAACACAGCAAATTAAGGCTAACTGAATAAGAAACATTTTATGAATACACTAATTTTCATTTAAAACTCAAGTCATCTTTTTAGGCTGGCTCTACTTAAACATCACATTCAGAAAATATTGTTCTTATGGAACACAGTTAGGTCTTTATTCTCATGAAGTAACAAGTGCTATTGACAGGGAATATCAAATTTATTCCATGTTTTTAAATTTCCAGAAGGCTTTGGACACTTCCTCACAAGCAACTTCTAATCAGATTTCATGCCTATGGAGTATCATCTCAGTTATATGACTGGATTTGTGATTTCCTGTCAGAAATGTCACAGTTGGTGATAACTGACAGGATGTCATAGAGTAAAACAGAAGTAATACCTAGCAATCCCCAAGAAAATGCTGCAGCACCTTTGCTGTTTCTGATCTACATAAATGATTTAGGAGACAATATGAGCAGCCTTCTTAGATTATTTTCAGATGATGCTATCATTTACCATCTTGTAAAATGATCAGACAATCAAAACAAATACAAAAATGATTTAGACAAGATATCTATATGGTGCAAAAATTGGCAGTTGATTCTCAATAATGAAAAGTGTGAAGTCACCCACATGAGTACTAAAAGGAACCCACTAAATGTCAGTTACATGATAAATCTCACAAATATAAATGCTGTACACTCATTTAAATTCATAGGGATTACAATAATTAAACTGGAAGGATCACATAAATAATGTTGGTGGGAAGGGGGGGGGGGGGGGGGGGGAAGCAAACCAAGACTGCAATTTATTTGCAGAACATTTAGAAAAAGTAACAGGCCTGGTAAAGAGTGCTTACACCACACTTGTCCATCCTCTTCTGGGCTATTGCTGTGTGGTGTGGGATCTGCAACAAATAGTATTGATGAAGGACATTAAAAAAATTCAAAAGAGGCAGCTCATTTTGGATTATCACAAAAGTGGAGAGAGCGTCATAGATACGATATAGATCTATTCACAAAATTTCCATTACCGACTTTATCTTTTGAATATGAAAATATTTTATCACCCACCTACATGGAAGAAATGTTCATTACAATGTAATTGGAGAAATCAGAGCTTGCACACAAATGCACTATGCACTGTTAGTGGAACAGTAGAGAAGTAGCTTAAAGGTGGTTTGATGAACCCTCTGCCAGGCACTTAATTGTGAATTGCAGAGGAATCATGTAGATGTTCATGTAGTACTCACATGTTTGGTGAAATGTTGCTACTCTTAACACTTTCAACACTGCCCTCTTTACACCCGGCACTTGGCTGGGAACTGGCATATTTAATGAATGTTTGAAATTATATTGCAAAAAACAGGAAAATGATAGGAATATGGTTCTTGCATCATTTAAAAGGAAAAAGTAAGAGCTTTACATAATAGTGAGTTTATTTTACAATATAAAATACAAATGGGTGTTATAATTAAAAAAGAAAACACACAAATATCGTGGATGAAAGTTTTACATGATCTCTCTTGAGTAATGCCATTATTACTGTATCTAAATTTAAAACAAAATATCACTTGACTGTCTAACTGCCGGTACCTGTAAACTAGAGTATTTTAATAGTTCAGATGTAGTTAGCCTTCATGTGAAAATCCTGGAAACACTGTGGGACGCAAAGGCCAACGCCACAGTCCTTGCACCACCATCTACTTCCTTCCTGATGCGCTTACCCGTCTCTTTCTTCCCCCTGTCTGAACATACTTTGCAATACCTAGTAGTGTTCACCTTGCTTGCAGTGGGTGGGACCTTCTCTGGAAAGTGCCTTGCAAATGTCCTCTCAATTTGTGAGGATGAAGCGGCTAGTTGCTGAAAAATATTTCCGCCTTTCTCAGCCAATTTCTTCCCCATTCTGTGAATAAAGTCTACTAGGAATACATTCTACCTAGTGTTCTCTTCATATAAAATAAAACTGTTGACAGTTGACACTATAAACAAGTGGAAAAACAGATTTTACCACCACTCAGTTTTTCGGGCAAACGGGCTCTTCACTTTATGAACAATTGAGACACATACATACCTGAATCGTCACTTGTACTTTCGTCTGGAGAGTACAAATCCTCTTTGTCAGAATCGTCAACTTCAGATCCTTCATCTCCGTATAGAATATCTAAGATCTCTGCCTCCGTCAACTCACTGCGCGATATTTTCACGATCGTAAACACCTGTGAATGAACTGCAGGTAACTTCAACTTTGCAGTGCTCACAGCCGCTCCCAGGATGAGATAGCCGATAAGTGCTTGCCTCTTGCAGAAGAAGAACGAAATACGCCCACATTAGTTGATGAAACTGCTTCGGAGACGCACTAAACGCGCTTACGGAGCCAAATAAAGGCTCGCCCATACGGTATACGGGCACTGTCGCCAACGTCAGGGCGGTCGCACCCGTATGGCGTATGGGCACCGTGCTGTAAGTGTTAAATAAGAAAAATTTCCCTCTGATGTTCTATATGTAGATGGCATTTTCCTCAAAACTAGCTGAGGGGATTCACAAATTACAGAAGTTTTAGAGCCAAAACTGTTACTTCCATACATGGTGTATTGTAGAATTTGAGGGTGATGTCCATTGTTCATTTGTTTACTGCAAATGTCCTGGTTTTATTATGTTTTTGGAGGATACTGAATTCCTTAGCAGATTCTACAAGTTTTTTTTAATTAAATGATCCAGCATAAATAGGGCTTATAAATTTTTTCCTTTTCTTCACTCTACCACTGAAAAGTGGCATAAACCAACTGACAACTAACTTGAACTATCCAACTTCTATGGCTTGACACTGGCCCTTGCATAGAAAAATAACAATTATTGTTGGTAAATACACTAATAGATCTGGTGATTTTATAAAGTTACAGTGAAAAATCGTGCATTCACAAAAGCTTTCCCTAAATGAGAGAAACATTCACTACTCAGTTTCATCGAATAATCAATTTTTTTTACACAAATTGTTAATTATTTCTGAAGTATCCAAATTCCTGCTGAAGTCCGCAATTATTATGACAACTAACATCTATGTAAGTTCCCTGAGTATAGTCATATTTTTTCATTCGGCAACTTATTTCATGCATTGTTGCACATTACTAGACAGTCTTGATTTTTCCATGCATGCTTTCTGGTAGTTACTGAAGAATAATTTCATAAAAAACCACTTTCAAATTCAGCTTTAACTGAATACCACTTCCATCTATCCAACGGCTTCACACATGATTGCGTTACAAATGAGTTAATGTTCTAAATATGTGGCATTGAGCATGTGAGGGAGATAAAGCTTAGGAAGGATTAGAAATTATGTTTAACACTAAAATGGTGGATTTCCAACATTCTTAAAATGGCAGAAAGGCTAATTTTGATCTCACATAAAATATTTTCATACTGACTTAAACAAGACTTTATTTTAGTGTATGTTAATCCCTACCTTTTTGAGAGTTAAAAGATTAATTATTTAACATAATTAATACATTATTTACGTGTTAGTAAGTCTCATCAACTTACTGTTGTTCATCTTAACACTTTTCTAAATTGCAGAACTCAATATATAAACTAGTTGCCAAACCTTCTATACATATTTAACACATATTGTTCATATCACAACTCATGTGTTTTGAACACAACTTTCTTGTACTATTTACTCGACCCTTTGGAATCTGATAGATGCATTTAGCACAGGACATTTCGGTTTTACTCACACAACACATCTTCCCTGCACGACTTTCAGACTTTACACAATTGTTGCTTGTTGCTTTGCAGAGGCTGATTTGACAGTACTTCTGCTCTCTGGTTGCTTTTGGTCCTGTATCCTTGTCTTTTGTGTGCTCTTTTTCCTGCCTATTTTCCCCTTGGCCATTTGCCAACTGAAATGTTCACTCATTCTTTCCATTTTCTTTTTTGTTACTATTTTGTAAATGACCTATCCAATTATTGCTGCCATGTCCGAGATTTTGTAGAAGACAAGAACAGTTCATTTGTACATGAAACATTTGTAGTATATTTATGGGTCATTTGATAAACCACGTCCACTCTATACTTGGTTGCCTTGTAGAAGATTGTGTTTCCAAGTTTCGTCTTTTTCTTATTGATATTTAAGCATTTAGTGCTCTCAGCAGAATATTTTATCCTGCTTTCCTTGATCTACATTCAGGGTCAAATCGGTGCTGACAGTCTGGCACAAGGTGGTAGTGGGGTGTCTTTCAGCTATCAACTTGTTTACCTGTTTAGGGATCTCATGACTGACCTCCTTCATTCTATAAACAAATGAAGTTTCCTTTTGAACTTCTTAGCAAGTTAAACATAAAGTAGTGATCTATTGTCAAGTTTCTTCCTTGATTTAGGACTGGCTCCATGAAGCACATAACAACCCATGTGTCCTCTTTCATTAGCTATGTGGAAGTATTAAGCTGGCCATATGCAATAGTTTTTCACTCTGATTGATTCTGCAAGTAATATGTGTTGTGTAAAAATACGCAGTGTCACTGCACCAACAGTGTCAGGGAGTGGGGCGAGATCTGAGATAGTCGCACTCTGTCAATTAAGACCTCTCGTGCAAATGGTACCCTCCATGCCCAGAGAACTACTCTCCATAGCTCTCACAGAAGAAAACTATACTGGTGTTGTCAGGATAGCAGAGAGTACTGAGTGAGTGCTGAGCAGCCATATTGCATCTGTAATTTGTGGCATATTTTTAAATTTTATACTACCACATTATGGCAATAAATTTTGCCAAACTTGGGCACATATTAAATGAAAGCATCAACAAAACTGTGTTTTGACATACAATCTGTCACTGTGGCATGTTTTAAGGTGAAGATACGATCTGTTACACCTCCTATATGAACAGCATGACCAGAAAGCCTATTCTGAATGTTTTAGGCTTAAGAACTTGTGTAAGAACGTCTAAGAAAATCATCTGCAGACTATACAGAATCAATAAGCAGAAAAAAATACTGGGAAGACTCACTCCTACATTTATATGAATGGGAAATAAGCACATAAGCGATTGTGCCACATAGGCACTGCAACTAGCAGCTCTATAAATATTTACCAGTACCAGTTGAGACTACTGCTGTAATGAATACACATGGCAAAGTGAACATCAGTGGTTTTTTTGGCAAAAGAAGTATTGAAGAAGGCTACCAGGAAGTAGACTTATGACAAAGTTGTGCATTTAATTAGTTTGTATGAGGAAAGGCCAGCATTATAGAATGTACAGTTACTTGAATAGAAGAACCAGGATAAAAAGTGAAGTTTGGCCTACATTTTCTTAGCACCCCCACAGAAGAAATTTACTGGAAAACCCACAATTTAAGGAATCAGGTGGAGCAGTTTTATAGCAAATTAACATAGAGAAAAAGATCAAGCTATGTTTGAAAGTAATCATTGTGCAACTCTGACAGTGGCCAATTACCTTAAAGTAGTATAGCTGTATCTGTAATTTATGACATGGCATTTAATTACACTATTTCAAAGGATATTAAATGACAGATTTTCAGGAATTTGACTAGTTCCCAAAGTCAATAAAAGTAAATATATGTCTGGAAATGCTTCATTTATCAGATATCAAACTTTTTTGGTTTTTGAGTGAGTATGGGTATCAAGGTGAAATCTGATATAATGTTAATTTATTGTAGTTTTTACTTCACAAAATATTAAATATAGTAAATATACTTGAAGCAAGAAATCTGTCACAAGCAGTCTGTCTTCATCTTGTATGGGTTTATGCATAATAGTGTCTAGCTTGGAAATTTTTCGTCCAATTATAAAGAATATTTGTCTCATTCTCATAAAATTTGATATTGTTGCATATCTTCCACCACAGTCTCCATGATAAGGTTTTTGTATGTTCTGAAATCATCCCACCACCCTATTCACTTCCTTATCAAATGCAAACATAGTTTTTTAAGTTTCTTCTTTGCCACTAAAAGTATTAGAAGTGCATTTGGTGCCCTACACTCGTGCTTTGGAACGTCTTCCTTGACACACATAACTAAGACTGAAAACTCGGCTCTGACTTTCTCCCTATGCTGTGTGTAAATGCTTCAGACATCAGCTCTGACAGTTGCAGAAAGTGCTCCCAAAACCATCAGACAAAAATTATTAGCAAGAACCCTCCTGTAGTGTAAAAATTCATGTGTCCCAGCCCTTTATATACATGCTTCGGTGCTACACTGGCAGCAATCCAGAATTAGAAACAATATTTGTTGGGTTTGTTGGACATAAATTGAGTGAACCTGCAGCTTCCTCTGCTTGGTACTAGCTGTTCACCTATGGTTATATTTGCTGTACTGTGGTGAGAATGAATACTATTTTCCATGAATTCTGATAAAAGATCAAATTTTTTGGCTGCCAGACATCCAGCTCAGACCGATTTTTCATCACAATGGAGAAGTCTGAGAAGGTCCTGTCCTCTAATATGTTGTTTATGAAAGTAGCTCACACCCTAAGAATGTGACCAGAGGTCATCCACTGAAAACTTCCATATGAATGATAATCCAAGCATATATGATGGCTGTCATCTTTTCCAGTTCTTCACGTAACAAGTCCAATTACTGTTTCTAGTTTTTGAGCATTTGATTGTGTATTTTCTCATGGGATGTAGCAGTGCTTCATTAGAAACAAGAAGGAAGCCACTGATGAGTGTGTAACGAGTGACACCACCCCTCTCCTTGGGGAATTAACAACTGACCCGCTTACAGGAGGAGGAAAAATTGGCAATATTCCACTCAGTTCCATTCCTAGCAGCCATCTTTGTAGAGGCATCCAGCTGAGCCTGCTGTGAGGATGAGGCTAGGACTGACATATAACACCATCTGGGTCTACACTATGTGATCAAAAGAATCCGGACACCTGGCTGAAAGTGACTTTAAAGTTTGTGGCACATTCCATCAGTAACCCTGGAATTAAGTATGGTGTCAGCCCACCCTTAGCCTTGATGACAGCTTCCATTCTCACAGGCATACTTTCAACTAGGTGCTGGAAGGTTTCTTGGGCGAATGTCAGCCTATTCTTCACGGAGTGCTGCACTGAGGAGAAGTATTGATGTCGGTCGGCGACACCTGGCATGAAGTCAGCATTCCAAAATGCACCAAAGGTGTTCCATAGGATTCAAGTCAGGACTCCATGCAGTGCAGTCCATTACAGGGATGTTATTGTGCCACTGACCATGCATTATGAACAGGTGCTCGATCATGTTGAAAGATGAAGTTACCATCCTTGAACTGCACTTAGAGTGGTAAGCAAGCAGGTGCTTAGATCATCAATGTAGGAGTGTGCTGTGATAGTGCCATGCAAAACAAGATGATGTGCAAGCTCCCTCCATGAAAAACATGACCACACCATAACACCCCTGCCTCCAAATTTCACCCTGCCTCCAAATTTCACTGTTCGCACTACACATGCTGGCAGAGGACATTCACCTGGCATCCCCCCTGCGGGTCCGGGGGTTAGAATAGGCCCGAGGTATTCCTGCCTGTCGTACGAGGCGACTAAAAGGAGTCCATCCCCCTCACGGGGGTAGTGGGGGTAGTTAGCGCCTGCGTCCGGAGACGGACGGTTTCACGACCTATAATTGTGGTCTTTTTGGATTTTCACTTCTCGTTTCTTCCTTCCTTTTGTTGGTTCCTTTCTTTGCTCTTCTCCACTTCACTGTCTTCCTTACTCTTTCCCTTGCCTTCTCATTGCCTTCTTCTCATTGCCTTCGTCTCATTGCCTTCTTCTCATTGCCTTCGTCTCATTGCCTTCTTCTCATTGCCTTCTTCTCATTGCCTTCTTCTCATTGCCTTCTTCTCATTGCCTTCTTCTCATTGCCTTCTTCTCATTGCCTTCTTCTCATTGCCTTCTTCTCATTGCCTTCTTCTCATTGCCTTCTTCTCATTGCCTTCTTCTCATTGCCTTCTTCTCATTGCCTTCTTCTCATTGCCTTCTTCTCATTGCCTTCTTCTCATTGCCTTCTTCTCATTGCCTTCTTCTCATTGCCTTCTTCTCATTGCCTTCTTCTCATTGCCTTCTTCTCATTGCCTTCTTCTCATTGCCTTCTTCTCATTGCCTTCTTCTCATTGCCTTCTTCTCATTGCCTTCTTCTCATTGCCTTCTCTGGTCTCCGCCTCGGCGTTTGAGACAGTCTGTCCTCTTTCTCCCTCTCTCTCTTCTTTTTCCTCTTCTTCCTTCCTCCCTGTGCGTGCCTGAAGGCCGACCCACGCGTTCGCACGCGTAGCCGGTGACGGGGTAACGCGTAATTCCCCGCCCTGGGTAGACATGTAAGGCATGCGCGTACCCCCTGGTAAAGGCCAGGCCCGGGGAGGGGCGATTGCCTGAGCTGATACCTTCTGACCATGCCGATTGGTCCCTCCGTCTGTTTCTCGGGAGGTGTGACCTGAGGTGTAAACATTCACCTAAGGCGGGAGTGCCCTCTGAGAGGGTCCCCACAAGGAAGGAGCGCGCCATCGGAGACGCTGGCAATCATGGGGGATTCCTCCGCAATGGATTCTACTCCATCGCTTTCGACTTCTGCCCAAAAACGGGAACGTGACCAGCCACCAGTGACAAAAGTACTACCACCTGCCCCACAGTTCCTCGTCGTTTCTCGATCTGAGGACGGAAAGGATTTTTCCTCTGTCAACCCTTTCGTTATCCAGAAGGGCGTAGATGCCATAGCCGGATCTGTCAAATCTTGTACCAGGTTGCGTAACGGTACCTTATTACTGGAAACTGAGAGTGCCTTTCAGGCACAAAAACTGCTTCGGGCCACACTCCTGTACACGTTCCCTGTCCGGGTGGAGGCCCACCGAACTTTGAATTCGTCTCGTGGTGTAGTCTATACTAGCTCCCTCGACGGATTGACTGACGAGGAGATTCAATCTTTCCTCGCTGAGCAGGGCGTGACGGCTGTCCATAGGGTCATGAAAAAGGTCAACAATGACCTTGTACCGACCCGGACACTTTTCTTGACCTTCGATAGTGTTAAGCTGCCATCGCGCATCAAGGCGGGCTACGAGGTTATTTCTGTTTGCCCCTATGTCCCGACACCTACGCGCTGCTACCAGTGTCAGCGTTTCAATCACACTCGACAGTCTTGTTCCAATGCGGCTAAATGTGTCACTTGTGGCCGGGATGCCCATGAGGGTGACTGTCCCTGTCCACCTCCATCTCCTCGTTGTGTGAACTGTCAGGGTGACCATGTCGCATCCTCCCGCGACTGTCCTGTCTATAAGGAAGAACGCTGTATCCAAGAAATTCGGGTCAAAGAGAAAGTGTCCACCTCGGCTGCTCGCAAGCTATTGGCTAGTAGGAAGCCCACGCTGCTCCCAGCGGGGAAATACAGTACTGTCCTCGCCTCTCCTCGGACTACCAGGGAGGTAGCAACCCAGACATGCGATCTGACCTTCAGCACCACGGTCGTCCGTTCGGCCAGTGCTAAGATCGCGCGGTCGACGTCTCCTCTTCCTCCCATCACCCCACAGACACCAGCCCCTTCATCAGCTTCTGCTAAGACGAAGACCCCGAAGTCAGATGCACGGGCCTTCAAGAAGGAACCATCCCATGCAGACTTCCTACGTACCTCGACCTCCCAGCCTTCGACCGGTACTTCCACCAAACGTCCTTCCAAAAAGGCTCATAGGAAGCACAGTTCTCCTTCTCTGCCACGGCGCATTTCTTCTCCTGCGCCACCCAGCGGTTGCCGCCCCAGGCCGTCATCCGTTTCGCCTGGCCGCACCGCTGGTAGCCGTCCATCTGGCCGTTCACCGGCGGAGGAAGCTTCCCCTCCCGGCCATCCTCCCGAGATGGCCGATGAACTTATAGACCCAATGGATGATGACTGTCCGCCTATTGATAGCGGCGGCAGTGCTCGCTCGAAGCCAGGCCCTCAGCGGCCTTCGAGGTGACCCCTTCTTTCATCTTCCTTTTCTTACGATGGCACTTATTCACTGGAATATTCGCAGCATTCGCTCCAACCGAGAGGACTTGCAGTTGCTGCTCCGCTTGCACCGTCCGCTCGTCGTAGCCCTCCAGGAAACGAAGCTACGCCCATGCGATCAAATTGCCTTGGCACACTACACCTCTGTGCGTTTTGACCTACCCCCTGTGGTAGGTATCCCAGCTCATGGAGGGGTTATGTTGCTGGTCCGGGATGATATTTACTACGATCCCATCACGTTGCACACCGGCCTGCAGGCAGTTGCCATCCGCATTACTCTCCCCACTTTTACGTTTTCCTTTTGTACCGTTTACACTCCATCGTCATCTGCCGTTACCAGGGCAGACATGAGGCAACTTATTTCTCAGCTACCTGCACCATTTTTGTTAACTGGAGACTTCAATGCCCACCATCCCCTTTGGGGCTCTCCAGCATCCTGCCCGAGGGGCTCCTTGTTAGCAGACCTTTTCAACCAGCTCAATCTTGTCTGCCTCAATACTGGCGCCCCTACTTTTCTTTCGGACACATCTCACACATATTCCCATTTAGACCTCTCTATATGTACTCCCCAACTTGCACGCCGGTTTGAGTGGTATGCACTTTCTGATACATATTCGAGCGACCACTTCCCGTGTGTTATCCATCTCCTGCAGCATACCCTCTCTCCGTGCTCCTCTAGTTGGACCATCTCCAAGGCAGACTGGGGGCTCTTCTCTTCCAGGGCGACCTTTCAGGATCAAACCTTCACAAGCTGCGATCGTCAGGTCGCACACCTCACGGAAGTCATTCTCGCTGCTGCTGAAAATTCCATCCCTCACCCTACTTCTTCTCCACGTCGCGTACCGGTCCCCTGGTGGACCGCAGCATGTAGAGACGCTTTACGTGCTCGTCGACGTGCTTTACGCACATTTAAACGCCACCCTACAGTGGCGAATTGTATCAATTATAAACGATTACGTGCTCAGTGTCGTCGTATTATCAAAGAAAGCAAGAAAGCCAGCTGGGCTGCTTTCACAAGCACCTTCAACAGTTTTACTCCTTCTGTTGTCTGGGGTAGCCTGTGCCGGCTATCTGGCACTAAGGTCCACTCACCAGTTTCTGGCTTGAAGGTCGCGAATGACGTCCTTGTGGCCCCTGAGGCTGTCTCCAATGCCTTCAGCCGCTTTTTCGCAGAGGTTTCGAGCTCCGCTCATTACCACCCTGCCTTCCTCCCCCGCAAACAGGCAGAGGAGGCTAGGCCACCTAACTTCCGCTCCTCGAATTGTGAAAGTTATAATGCCCCATTCACCATGCGGGAACTCGAAAACGCACTTGGCCTATCACGGTCCTCCGCTCCAGGGCCTGATTCTATTCATATTCAGATGCTGAAGAACCTTTCTCCTGCGGGTAAAGGTTTTCTTCTTCGTACATACAATCGCATCTGGATTGAGGGACATGTTCCCGCATGCTGGCGCGAGTCTATTGTTGTCCCGATTCCTAAGCCGGGGAAGGACAAGCACTTGCCTTCCAGTTATCGACCTATCTCGCTTACCAGCTGTGTCTGTAAAGTGATGGAGCGAATGGTTAGCTCTCGATTGGTTTGGCTGCTCGAGTCTCGACGCCTACTTACCAATGTACAATGTGGATTTCGTAGGCGCCGCTCTGCTGTTGACCACCTGGTTACCTTGTCGACCTTCATTATGAATAACTTCTTGCGGAAGCGCCCGACCGCGGCTGTGTTCTTTGATTTGGAGAAGGCTTACGACACCTGTTGGAGGGCGGGGGCGGGCATTCTCCGCACCATTCATACATGGGGCCTTCGCGGACACCTCCCTCTATTTATTCGTTCCTTTTTAATGGATCGACAGTTCAGGGTACGTGTGGGTTCTGTCCTGTCCGACACCTTTCGCCAGGAGAATGGGGTGCCACAGGGCTCAGTTTTGAGCGTCGCTCTCTTCGCCATCGCGATCAATCCAATAATGGATTGCCTCCCAGCTGATGTATCAGGCTCCCTTTTCGTGGACGATTTTACCATCTATTGCGGCGCGCAGTGTCCACGTGTCCTGGAGCGCTGTCTTCAGCGTTCTCTTGACCGCCTTTACTCCTGGAGTGTTGCCAATGGCTTCCGTTTTTCTGCCGAAAAGACGGTCTGTATTAACTTCTGGCGCTACAAAGAGTTTCTCCCACCGTCCTTACGGCTCAGTCCCGTTGCTCTCCCAATCGTGGAGACAACAAAATTTTTAGGCCTTACATTTGACAGGAAACTTAGCTGGTCTCCACATGTCATATTTGGCCGCCCGTTGTACCCGTTCTTTAAATGTCCTCCGTGTTCTCAGTGGTATGTCGTGGGGAGCGGATTGAACCGTCCTACTTCGTCTATATCGGTCGATCGTCCGCTCCAAGCTGGATTATGGGAGCTTCGTATACTCCTCTGCACGGCCATCCATCTTACGCCGCCTCAACTCCATACAACATCGGGGTTTACGACTTGCGATCGGAGCATTTTATACTAGTCCTGTAGAGTGTCTTCATGCTGACACTGGCAAATTGCCACTCACCTACCGGCGCGATATACTGCTTTGTCGGTATGCCTGTCGGCTACTGTCAATGCCCGACCATCCGTCTTATCGTTCCTTTTTTGACGACTCTCTTGACCGTCAATACGGGTTGTATGTCTCTGCCCTACTACCCCCTGGAGTTCGCTTTCGTCGCCTCCTTCAACACCTTAATTTTGCACTCCCTGCAACCTTTCGAGTGGGCGAGAGCCACACGCCACCTTGGCTCCAGGCTCAGGTCCGTGTTCACCTTGACCTCAGCTCGCTCCCAAAAGAGGTTACCCCCAGTTCGGTCTACCACTCCTGTTTTTTGGAACTTCGTTCGAAGTTCATCGACATGACTTTCATTTATACAGATGGCTCTAAGACCAATGACGGGGTCGGGTGTTCCTTTATTGTCGGGGCACAAAGTTTCAAATACCAGCTCCATGGCCATTGTTCGGTCTTCACAGCTGAGCTCTTTGCCCTCTACCAGGCTGTTCTTTACATCTGCCGCCACCGACATTCTGCTTATGTCATCTGCTCCAATTTCCTGAGCGCCATCCAGAGCCTCAGTGATCCGTACCCGGTTCACCCTTTCGTACACCGGATCCAACGCTCTCTTCAGCAGCTGGTGGACTTCGGTTCTCCGGTTAGCTTTATGTGGGTTCCTGGCCATGTCTGTATCCCTGGGAACGAAGCTGCAGATGCCGCGGCCAAGGCTGCGGTCCTCCAGCCTCAGACAGCTTCTTGTTGTGTCCCTTCGTCCGATTTTAGCAGGGTCATTTGTCGGCGCATTTTATCGCTGTGGCATGCCGATTGGGCTGCTCTTACAGACAACAAGCTTCGGGCCTTAAAACCTCTTCCTGTGGCTTGGACGTCCTCCTCACGCCCTTCTCGGCGGGAGGAGGTAGTTTTGGCCCGGTTAAGAATTGGACACTGCCGGTTTAGCCATCGCCATCTGCTGACGGCTGCGCCGGCGCCATTCTGCCCATGTGGGCACTTGCTGACGGTTAGACACATTTTAATGTCCTGTCCAGATTTTAACACACTGCGCCTAGATCTTAACCTGCCAAGTACTTTCGATGCCATTTTAGCGGATGACACACGAGCAGCTGCTCGTGTTCTTCGTTTTATCAATTTGACAAACCTCGCTAAGGACATTTGATGATGCTGTTTTTTAATCCTATGCCTTTCAGTCTGTCTTTTATCATGTTTTCCCCTTTAGTTGTTGTTGTCAACTTGTGCCTCGCGGTGGAATCTTAGAGTAGTCAGGGCGCTAATGACCATTGAAGTTGTGCGCCCTAAAACCACAAAAAAAAAAAAAAAAAAAATTTCACCTGGCATTTGCCATACTCACACCCTGCCATTGGATCACCACATGGTGTACTGTGATTCGTCACTCCACACAATGTTTTTCCACTGTTCAATCGTCCAATGTTTACGCTCCTTACGCCAGGCAATGTGTCGATTGGCTTTTACTGGCATGATGTATAGCTTGTGAGCAGTCGCTCGACTGTGAAACCAAAATTTTCTCACCTCCTGCCTAATTGTCATAGTACTTTCAGTGGATCCTGATGCAGTTTGGAATTCCTATGTGATGGTCTGGATAGATGTCTGCCTGTTATACATTACGACCCTCTTCAATTGTTGGCAGTCTGTCAGTCAACAGATGAGGTCGGCCTGTACACTTGTGTGCTGTACGTGATTTTTCACATTTCCATATCACATCAGAAATGGTGGACCTAGGGATATTCAGGAGTGTGAAATCTCGCGTAGAGACGTATGACACAAGTGACACCCAATCATCTGACCATGATCGAAGTCAGTCAGCTCTACAGAGTGCCCCATTCTGCTCTCTCACGATATCTGATGACTACTGAGGTCGCTGATATGGAGTACCTGGCAGCAAGTGGCAGCACTATGCACCCGATATGTAAATATATGTTTTTTGGGGGTGTCTGGACACTTTTGATCACATAGTGTTTCTCTTACTACCCCCCCCCCCCCCTCCCTGTGCCCATTCATGAAGTTTTTATGTTCACTTGTTTCTGGTACAACATTGGAATTGTCAGAGAAGTAACATTTCTGAATGAGAGAGATGACACTGAGGAGACATTTTCAAAAAGTATTTTAGGGGCCAAAGAATATTACCTGAATGACATAACTGCAGCAGATCGAAATATGGCTGTGCTAAGAACAGTGATGAGCAGCATCAGCTGTGCATGATTACAAGTGTGGCTGCTTCATTGTCCAATTATTTATGTACATTTAGAAGAGTAATTAGTAGTGCCAAATTGGCCACTACATCGTTACCAGTTTTAACACATTTGTGGGCTGTGGGGAATATTCTTAAGTTACTGTGTTTCTTTACTGTATTCTATGGAATACCTCACAGAACTTCAGTATGCTCCTTGCATCTAACAGTAGTGCACAACACTAACTGTAGTTTCTGTTTATTGTGAAATTTGGCTTTTAGGGCCATTGGAAGTGTGCATACCACCAAATGATGTCGTTTAAAAGGTTCTTGGAAAGTGTGGCTACCACCAAAGAACTTTCTCAGAGTCTTGGGAAATAGACTTAAAATAAATTTAGTATTTGTTTTATGGAGCGTAAAAAGCATACTTACCGTAAACTTAAAGGTTTTTTCGAAGCTTTGGGGAATGTATCTTGCCACCTCTGGAAGTGCCTGACATCTTACAGTAGTACACCATAGCAGGAGTGTAAAAAAATCACCAGCAATCAGTTTCTGCATGTCATATGACTACTATTGTTGTCACTTACAGTCAGAAAAAATTTCTTAGTTTCTACAGTAGGAAATACAGTTACATCAAAATAGCATCTCACAGCACCATGGGAGATATTCAAACCACCACATGAATGTTCCCCAGAGCACAATGGAGCTGTCATGTGCTGTCTCCGTCCTGCAGTACAGGTGTCAAGGAGCTGTTCCCTGAAAGACAACAGATTCGTGGTTAGTGCCCCCCCCCCCCCCCCCCCCCCCCCATCAGCATGATGATGAAGGTATGGGGATTCATCAGACTAAGCAACACTCTGACACTACATCTACACTCCGCTAGCCACCAAGCGGCGTGTGACAGAGGGCACAATTCGCACCAAAGTCATATTCCCCCCCTGTTCCACTTGCGGATTGTGCGAGGCAAAAACGACTGTATGAACGCCTCAGTACGAGCTCTTATTTCCCTTATCTACGAATCATGATCATTGCACACTTTGAAAGTTGGTGGTGATAAATAATATATGCTCTACATCCTCAGTGAAGATCGGATTTCGGAATTTAGTGAGCAGCCCGTTCTGTTTAGTGCGCTGTCTATCTGCAAGTGTGTCCCACTTCAAATTTTCTATGAGATTTGTAATGCTCTCAAGATGATTTAAAGGCTACCACCTAGCAAGTGTGGTGTCTGGCGGTGACACCACAAAAACGACTGTCTGAATGCCTCAGTACGAGCTCTAATTTCCTTTATCTTTGAACGATGATCATTGCATGATCTGAAAGTTGGCGGTAATAATATATGCTCTACATCCTCGGCGAAGATCGAATTTCGGAAATTAGTGAGCAGCCCCTTCCGTTTAGGGCGTCGTCTATCTGCAAGTGTGTCCCACTTCAAACTTCTATGAGATTTGTAACTCTCTCGCGATGGCTAAATGTACCAGTCACAAATCTTGCTGCTCTTCTTTGGACCTTCTCAATCTCTTGAATGAGACCCAACTGGTAAGGATCCCATACAGATGAACAATACTCAAAGACTGGACAAACTAACATATTGTAAGCTATTTCCTTTGTTGAAGGACTGCATCGCTTCAGGATTCTACCAATAAATCACAATCTAGAGTTCGTCTTACCCGTTACTTGTGTAATCTGCTCATTCCATTTGAGATCATTTTGAATAATCACACCCAGATACTTGACGGACATTTCCACTTCCAAAGACTGGACATTTATTTTGTACTCGTACATCAACGGGATTTTTGCCTTGTTATACGAAGTAGGTTACACTAACTAGTATTGAGAGATAACTGCCAGTCATTACACCACGTATTTATCTTCTGCAAATCCTCATTGATTGTGATACTACTTTCCTGTAGACTACAGCATCATTGGCAAACAGTCTAAGGGCACTATCAATACGATCAACCAGATCGTTTATGTAAATCATAAAAAGCAGAGGTCCTATTATGCTTCTCTGGGGCTCACCTGAAGCTACGCTTGTTTCTGTTGAAGTTGCCCTGTTCAGGATGACATACTGCTCCCTGGCCGTTAGAAAACTTTCTATCCAACCGCATACGTCATCGGATAGACTGTAAGCATGCAATTTTTGTAGCAAGTGACAGTGTGGAACTGAGTCAAATGCCTTTCGAAAGTTGAGAAATAGGGCACCAACCTGGGAGCCAGCATCTAGAGTCTGTTGTATATCATGCGCAAAGAGGGCTGGCTGTCTCTCGCATGACCACTGTTTCCTAAAACTGTGCTGGTTTCTGCAGGTGAGCTTCTCAGAGTCTAGTAAGGTCATTATGTCTGAACACACAATATGTTCCATGATTCTACGACAAATCAATGTCAGTGAAATTGGCCGGTAAAGCACCAGTGTCTAGTGCCAATGCTCACAAGCCCATTTGTCATAGTTGTTGATGTTGTGGTGTTAACATTGGCACATGCATGGGTTGTTGGCTGTGAAGGCCCATCATTAGGAGTATTCGGTGCCCTGTGTGTTGAGACACACTTATGCTCTGCCCAGCTTTCAAGTCTAGTGTTGGTTCTGCCACAGTTCACTGTCTGTCCTGTTTTTACCCATCTGCCCAGCCTATATCATCAGACATTCATAAAGCAGTGTGGACACCAAACTCCACAATACGTTGGTTTTACCACATGTTGCACACACTCATCAAAGTGTTCCTTGAACACCTGACAAATCGTGGAATTTCCAAAATGCTCATGCCAAGCCTCTGAGCCATCACACTGCCCTTGGTTAAACCTGAATCTGTGGCTAGGTTGAGGTCATCCATCTAGTCCTTTCCCTGTACTACACAGCCCTCTATTCCACCAACACAGTCTTTTTTTACTTTTCTCCTTTTCTGTTGCTCCCACCCCTCCCCACCTCTCTCACACCCGCCGCCTTACCTCCAGGCCGCACTTAGCAGCCCTACTCTCTCCACCTCGTCCCTGCATGATCCCCAGCAGCACTTCACTGTCCCCCAACCCTACCCTGCTAACCCTCCCTCTCCCTGCCCCAGCCTCCTCCTTGCCCCTACCAAATTACCTCTCACATTGTGCACTGCTGCTGTTGCTCGAGGTGTGGCTTCAGCTGGCAGAGACTGTGGTCATGTGTGCGAGTTGTGTTTGCATGCATGCACACTTGTGTGTGTGCATGCATGTAGTATATTTTTGACAAAGGCCTTGTTGGCCGAAAGCTTATTTTGTGGCCGTCTTTTTGTTGTGCCTATCTGCAATTCAGCATCTGTGCTATATGGCAAGTAGCAACTCTCCTTTTCATAATATTTGTTATATTTTCTATTCTACATCTGAGCAGCACATTCACTGATGCTATATGCACCATGTGTGTGTGTCTGACTAGCAGCTGTTCCTCTCAGGTGAAGCTGCTATTGCCTGGACAGGATTGTATTGATATTAGGTCAGTGGTCATAATGTTCCGGCTGATCAGTGTATTTAAACGTTAATCAAGTGGGAAATGTGCTAAAGTAGTTGTGCACCAGTGGATGATGGGAATGGGGTACTGCTGGAAACTCGGTTGTTTCAAACAATAAAGCCACTTTCATTGCACTTGTTTGGTGGCAATCTGTGTACTCATAAACAGTGTCGGTATTCAAAGGTAGGCACTTTCTACAGGTGTTTATGTACAGTAGTTTCTCTCAATTACATCTTGTTCCTTGAAATGGGTGTAGTTCTTTCATTCACAAGATATTTTAGAGCCACAAGTTCCCACATCCTGCCTCAGATTCTTTAATTTTATCCTCATGTATTAGTGGGGAAAAAACATGACTTGGAGTGCTGTAGGAATATGTTAAATAGTTAAGTTTTTTAGTCTGCACTGCCTGTCTCTTCCCATTGTTATTCCCATAAATTTTCTCTAAGCTCCTCACTGGTGGTGTTGAGAGTTACGAAATTTCAATTAATACTGTTATTATTAAATGTTACAATATGACACATAAATGTACCATGATTCTAGGTGGAAGATAGAGGTGATGGCACATACCTGGTGACATACTGCGCCATGGTGGAAGGTCTACATACAATGTATGTCTACCTGCGAGGGCAACAAATTGCTGGGTCACCATTTTGCATAACAGTTCGGTCTCGGCGGAATTATAGAAGCATATCCCAGCCAGTGATGATAATTGGAAGTGAAGGCACTGCAGAGGGTCAGCTGTGTCGACCTTGGGGAGTGTGCTGTGATTCAATTGGAAACATCATAGTGGCAGATCGTAGTAACAATCGCATCCAAGTGTTTTATCCAGATGGTTCATTCAGCCACTGCTTTGGCAGACAGGTAAGAATCTGTGCAGAAGGAATACTGATAGCAATTTTATAAATTTAGCTTTCAGAAAAAAATTTGTGCGGCATAAGTAATTTATGAAGAAACTTAGAAGTAATTATTTTATATGCGGGTCGTATCACATAGCTGCCACAAAAAGATGGCGAGTGTTCCAAATAATCTCTCTCTCTCTCTCTCTCTCTCTCTCTCTCTCTCTCTCTCTCTCTCTCTCTCTCTCTCTCTCTCTCTTGAAACGGTTACACTTGAGCACTGTATATACCCTGTTCAATTTTGCAGGGTAAAGGAATAGGCGAGTTTGACCGGCCAGCAGGGGTGGACACCAATTCAGCTGACCACATTATTGTTGCAGACAAAGACAACCATCGTATTCAAGTACTTACATTAAGTGGAAAGCCATTATTAGCATTTGGTGAAAGAGGTAGTGCAGATGGACAATTCTATTACCCCTGGGATGTAGCAGCAGCACCAGATGGACGCATAGTTGTTTCAGACACAAGGAATCACAGAGTTCAGATGTTCACTCCTGATGGGATATTCATATGTAAATATGGTTATGAAAACTGCTCAAATATGTGGAAGCATATGGATAACCCACGAGGAGTATGTTTCAATAAGGATGGTGGTGTTATTATGACAGATTTTAACAATCACAGACTGTTTCTGATAAAACCTGACTTCAGCAATGCAATCTATCTTGGTAGTGAGGGACAGAGAGAAATGCAATTTCTAAGACCACAAGGTGTTACAGTTGATCTTGAAGGCCATATTATAGTTGCAGACTCAAGAAATCACAGAGTACAAGTGTTTGATCCCAGTGGTGACTTCTTGGCTCAGTTTGGAGGTAAGTGTTTCTAGTTAATTATTTTTAGTTTTACAATGTTTTGAGTTATCAAGAAACTGTGCAGATTGTCTCAGGCCTGTTGAATTTTCCTAAAAATAGTATTTATGAATGACTACTAACAACGAATCAAGTAAGATGATGGGTAAATCCCAGAGTTAACTGGTGAAACCTAAGATTTACCATCATGGTGTGGTAAAAATCCGAAATTTCTTACTGTATGCATAGATTTCAAACTTTTACGAAGATATGTTGGTAAATCTTAGGGTGTACACCTACCAACTGGTAAAACTGTATATTATTTTTACTTATGGACCGTCTGACAGCAACTGAATAAAACACAATTTTAGTGCCATATGCGTTTCGCCTTTATTTTCTGTAAGGCATCATCAATGGCCTGGAATATGTACATATGTTAGCTATTTTATTTACATTTTTGTCATTGTGCCTATAGGTTATAAACAGTTCTGGTGGTTGGTGTTTCCTATTAAGTAGTAATTTTTTGAACTGTACTTACAGGTTGTGTGGACAATTTCCTACATATTACACTCCTGTTGCATTTTTGGTGTTGTTCTTCTTCTTATGAACGCCAATTTGCGGATTTTTTTCCCCATTCCACAACACTATGCACTGAACGCTTGTTTTAAAGCAATGTTTTGGTTTCTGTTGCCGACTGTCAAATGTTTTTGCCAAAGATCGAATGTTATTGCCAAACTTATGAGTGTAACTATTGAAGTATCTGTGGTCTGTTCGTGTATGCATGTGTGTGTGTGTGTGTGTGTGTGTGTGTGTGTGTGTGTTTTGCTGTTTATATATTGCTGTGTGTGTGTGTGTGTGTGTGTGTGTGTGTGTGTGTGTGTGTGTGTGTGTGTGTCTGTGTGTCTGTGTGTCCAGATGATGTGGGGAAGAGTTTTCTTTTTTTATTATTATTATTATTTTTTGTTTTATGTTATTTCCTTTACTAAGCGTAGTAGGGAGCCTGTACTGATGTGTGTTTGTTCATTTATCACATGTTTGTTTTCTGCTATTGGTTTCTGGATGTGGAAGTTTTCTTGCATTTGTATAAGATGTTTGTGATGGTTGCTTATTCTCATTATTTTCATTTCTTGTTCCATGTTTGTAGGATGATGGTTGTAGTGTTTTAAATGCTCTGCAAATGTGGAATGGTTTGTTTCATACTTCCAACATCTGATATGTTCTTTCTATCTTGTCTGAAAATTCCTGCATGTCATGCCTATGTATACTGCATCACAACTTTGACATTAAAGTTTATATATTCCTGATTGTTGGAATTTGTCTCTCTTGGTAGCTGGCTGGCTTTGGTGTGATTGAAGGGTTTGCCCAGGCTTATATGCTATTTTGAAGCCCTGTCTCTTTAGGATGTTTGCAACTCTGTGTGTTAGTTTGTGTGTGTAGGTCATGGTGTACCATCTGGTTCTTTTCTGTGTGGTGTTGTCATTGTGTGTGTTTGTTGAGTGTGTTTGTAAGTTTTCAGCTTGTGAGTTCTTTTGTATTGTGGAACTGTTGTGTTTGTTTTTTATTTGTGTTTTTATTTTTTGATTGAGCTTGTGTACCACATGTGTGTCATACCCGTTGTTCCTAGCTATTTGTATGATTGTACTCATTTCTTGTTCATAGTTTCTCTTGCTGAGTGGGATTCTGTTTGATCTTTGTAACATGTGTCTTGGTGCTGCAAGTTTCTGGCTGTGGGGGTGGTTGGATGTGGAATGTATTATTGTGTCTGTGGCTGTTGGTTTTCTAAAGATGTGAAATGTATGTTTACCATTTTCTTTTTTAATTGTAATGTCAAGAAAATTTATTTGGTTTTCTTTTTCTTTTTCAAGTGTGAATTTTATGTTCTGATGAGCTTTGTTTATTTCTGAATGGAGTCCATCTATTTTTTCACTTGGCTCATCTACCAGACAAATAATGTCATCCACGTATCTGTACCAATATATGATTTTGAAACTTTCATTTGTGGTTATCTTATCAAATATCTGATTTTCTAGGTGACTGATGAAAATGTTTGCTAGTGTTCCTGATATTGGGATCCCATGGGCAGTCCATCAGTTTGTAGATAATATTCTTTATCAAACTGAAAGTAGTTTTGTTCAGTTGTCAGTCTGAGCATTGCTGTTATTTCTTTTATTGCATCTGTGGTGAGGTTGCTGTGGGATGAGAGATTTTGTTCTACGATTTCTATTGTTTCTGTGATAGGGATGGAGGTATACATATTTTCTGTATCGAATGAAATCAGTGATGCTGTGTGTGGTACCTGTATGTTCTGTATGTTTTCTAGTAGGTTTCCTGTGTTTATCACTGTTCTGTTGTTTTCTACTTTATAGTGTTTTGTAACTAACTTTTGGAGGTGTTTGGCTATGTGGTATGTTGGGGCTTTCTTGAAGTTTGATAACAGCTCTCATTGGCATTCCGTCTTCATGTACTTTCGGTTGACTGCGGAGTGTCGGTGCTTGTGGGTTTTTCTGTGTTAAGTAGTATTTCTGTTTGTCTGTGAGTGTGTGTTAAATGTTTTTCAGTGTTCGTTTCACATTTGCCTGGAATCGTGTAGTTGAATCTGACTTCAGTTTTTGTATGGCGTTGGTGTTCATGTATTCCTTGGTTTTTGTGATGTATTGCTCTTTATCCATGAGTACTGTTACATTTCTCTTGTGTGCTCTTGTTAATAATAAGTTATTGTCTGTTAACTTTTGTTTTAACCTTTTCATAGTAGCTGCTTCTGTTTGGTTGTTCTTATTGTGTGTCTGCTGTGTTTGTTTTATTATGCCTTTTATTTCTTCTTTTACTAGTTCTCTTGTCAGTCCTATGTTTATTTCACAATTATTTTGTTGTTCTTCACGTGTAAGGATGTGTTCGGTTTCTACTACGAGATTTTCTATGTATTGATTGTTCACTTTGCTATTGGTGCAGTGTTTCAAACCTTTTTCCAAGAGCATTTTTTCATTTTCGTGTAGTTCTGTCTCTGTTAGGTTAACTAAGCGTGGATGGAATGTGTGTTGGTGTTCATGTGGTTTCACATTTAAAATGTAAATGTGTTTTTGCGTCTTTTTTACTGTTAGTTTCATTATCTTCTGTTTGCTTGATTTGTAAATGTTTCATTGCTATGTATGTGTTGTGTTCAGTTTTTTCTACTAGTGCCATGAAAACTGCAGCGTTTTCTACGTTTTTTGCCAATTCTAGATGAGTCTCATAGAGCATCATGTTTAGGTGCTGTTTTTTTGTATAGAGCATCTTAATTTCATGTAGTAACCAATATCGTTCTGCAAATGATTTCGACTTTTGTGCCACTGTAGAACTGTTTTTAACCTTTACATTAATGTAACTTGGAATTAAATCTTTCTTTTTGCATGTTTTGTTGAATTTTATATGCTGTATCGTCTAATGGAGTCAGAGATGTATTTTCTTGAACCTGTTGTACACCTTGACAGGGATTGCTTGACATAGCTGTATTGACAACTTCAACTTTTATAGTCCTGTCTTCCTCAGTTGCGTGTAATATTACGGTATATTAATAATTTTTACTTATGGACTGTCTGACAGCAAATGAAAAAAACACAATTTTAGTGCCATATGCGTTTCGCCTTTATTTTCTGCAAGGCATTATCAGTGGCTTGGAATATGTACCACACACACAGGCCACAGATACTTCAGTAGTTACACTCATAAGTTTTGAAACAAATACTAACAAAGAGATAGAGGGGCTGGCCAGTACTTACCTCAGCTCAGTACAGCCGATAGATACACATAAAACAGAACTGAAAATTTACATTCCTAGCTTTCGGAACTTTGTTCCTTCATCAGGGAGGAGAGAGGGGAAAAAAAGGGAAGAAGGGAAAGTGGATTCAGTTACTCACAACCCAGGTTATGAAGCTTCCCTCTGACAACCATGCCTCCATCCTTGCTACCCTCCCTGTTTACCTTTCCCTGTTGCTTCATAACCTGGGTTGTGAGTAACTGAATCCACTTTCCCTTCTTCCCTTTTTTTCCCCTCTCTCCTCCCTGATGAAGGAACAAAGTTCCGAAAGCTAGGAATGTAAATTTTCAGTTCTGTTTTATGTGTATCTATCGGCTGTACTGAGCTGAGGTAAGTACTGGCCAGCCCCTCTATCTCTTTGTTAGTATTTGTTTCACATCTTATATGAGATTTTCCATTAATCATTTAGAACACTCATAAGTTTGGCAATAACATTCGATCTTTTGGCAAAAACATTTGACAGTTGGCAACAGAAACCAAAACATTGCTTTAAAACAAGCGTTCAGTGCATAGTGTTGTGGAATGGGGAAAAAAATCCGCAAATTGGCGTTCATAAGAAGAACAACACCACCAAAAATGCTACAGGAGTGTAATATGTAGGAAATTGTCCACACAACCTGTAAGTACAGTTCAAAACATTACTACTTAATAGGAAATACCAACCACCAGAACTGTTTATAACCTATAGGCACAATGACAAAAATGTAAATAAAATAGCTAACATATGTACATATTCCAGGCCACTGATGATACCTTGCAGAAAATAAAGGTGAAACGCGTATGGTACTAAAATTGTGTTTTATTCAGTTGCTGTCAGACGATCCATAAGTAAAAATTATTAATATACCATAATATTACACGCAACTGAGGAAGACAGGACTATAAAAGTTGAAGATGGTAAAACTGTATTCATTTAAGAAAAAAATCAGCTTAGCAATTTATTGAAATAGTTTGTATTTATTGTGAATTTATGTATTTTAAACAGTCTAGCATTCCAATCTAATTATAATGAGCAATATTCCGTATTAGTGAAAAATGTTGTAAAATGTTACCTTGTGAACATTAACTTTTATTACAACAAGGCTGACTATTGCGGCATTTCGAATTACATAATATGGAAGATGATTTACGCAAGCATTTTTTAGTTGAACACTTTTTAAGTGATTGCATGTTTTGAACCCATGACTTCAACAAAAGATTGTTTGGCAACAACTTCCCATAGACTAATTTCTTCTCCTGTTACTTCTTCGACCTAGACATAATTTTCCTTGCACAATGTAAATTGGTTCCTAGTGTGCAGTGACTTCAGTTTACCAGCTCTGGTATCAAGCTGATAAAATTCGTCATTCTGAATATTTATCACAACTGCTAGATTTTGCATCAGTTTTTGCCCTGTGTACATCTGGTACTTTCTCTCTGTCTGTCCAACTGAAGGTTTTGGAATTTTGTCACATGTGGCTGCTTTCATTTTCTTTGCCTGCAATTGAAGACCTTCTTTGGCAGCTTCTTGGATCACTTTTTCTTTATTAAAACTGTTGGAAGTTGTCAGTATCTCGTCACAATCATCAGCTGGTGCCGATGTGTCATTGTTCACTGTCATCAAATCCTATGTCTCTGGTGCTTCCTCACCTTCTGCATCCACACTTTCTACCTTTGTTCCTTCTGTTCCAGTATTTGATTTGCTGGCATCAGTTACTTGGCCATTAACTTCCTGTGAGTCAGAGGAAGTGGTTTTAACACTGTTTCCAAGTCTTCTTCAGTGTTTATATTTTTTATTAAATCATGTAGAACAACTGAGGTCACAATGCCCATTTTCATTGGAAACCCAAACATGGCCTCATGTGGTGAACATTTGATCGCTTCATGATAAGCCCATCTTTCATTGCTTGCACAAACGCTCAGCCCTTCAGACGATCCAAGTTCATAACATATTTTCAATATCTTAATTTGCTGTGTGAACTGATCCCTATGACTGACTGACTGACTGACTGAGCTTCCTGTGGACTGTCTTTATATCACTCCACAACCAACATGAACTTTGAATGACTTGGTTACAAAATTCCCTACCCTTATCAGAATGAAGGTTACTTGGGGCACCAAAGGTGGTAAAAATGTCCAAAAGATGGTACGCTACTTCATCAGTCCTTTTCGAAGTTAGTGCGCAGAGGATAACAAATTTTGTCAAATGATTTGGTATGAAACTATTAACACACACTTGTCTGGGTTTGCCCGCATGTGGATTAAGTCAATTTGGCATCACGAATTCATTTCACTGTGTATGATAGGTTTCACTAAAACACCCCTTTTCTCTGTTTTTTTTTACACACAGTTCACATAATCTCAAATACATGATTGATTCAACAATCATATTCTTGTACCTACAATTCAGTTTCATGATCATCCATGTTCGGCCGCCGTGGCCTGTAGCATTGTTGGTCTCATGCAGTACAATTAACAGTCCATCAAAACAAATGTAATAAAAGGTTCTTCTTTTTCCAGCAGACACCAGTGCTATGAGTTTCTCTTTACCTCTGATATTGAGATAATCATCTCTCTTCAAACATCTGTAGTGAGCAGATTTTTTATTGGAAACAATTTTTGCATTTTACACTTCACTTAACAGTATATTACATTGCTCAGCAGTTAAATAAAAATTGTCCTACTTTTTAGTCACTGATCCACTTAAAAGTTAATAAAATCTGTTACGCATAATATCTCTCATTCTGATGCAAAGCTGCAGAAGAAATGCCACTAAAACAAGTCACAAAGATGACCAAATGTGTGATGCTCAACATTGATTGAAACTACGCTGCACTGAGCAGACTGAGAACTCATAACTGCCAATAAAGAAACTTATCTGAACACAAAATTGGCAACAATGAAACTTGTCTGAAGCTGCACGTTGATGGTGGGAGCCTTAGATCCAGCTTTCACCAGTTTGCATTGGTAAATCCTAAGATTTACCAATGTCTCTCGGTAAAAGTTCAAAATCTATGTATACAACGAGAAATTTAAGACTTTTACCACACTGTGATGGTAAATCTTAGGTTTCACTGGTTAATTCTTGGATTTACCAATTATCTTACTTTTACAGCAACTTACATATTTTGTGGACTACCAGTGGAATAAAATATTGGTAGCAATGCACCTAATATTAGCAAAGAATTTATATAGCTCTAGTACAGTACTGCAATTACTGGGTTTTAGTCTTGAGTAGTTTCACAAAGGTACTGTTCTGTTCAAATGGCAACTGGTAGTGGTGTGTGAAATGTAAGACAGAGGCTGGATAAAACTAGATATACAGGAAATAAAAGTGTAAAGGATGTCTCGATGAAAACAAAATTTTTTAATGTACATTGGGCTAGTTTGTGTGGTTTTTTGAGAAAAACATATGGTGATGAACCAAGCTCCTCTTGGACACAAATCAAGGAAATGAGAATTGTCAAAAATTTAAAACTATTAAAAACATAACTTACCAGCCACCTTTGCTGAGTGACTGGCGGCAATATTCATTGTAAGCAAGCCTCTCTCATTCTAAATATAAAAAAGTTCTGGTTCTTTAACAAGTGTTACTGTGGTGCTGTAAATGTTGTGTCAGCAACAGTTGTTTCTCTTTCCTAAGTGTAAGTTTTCTTACTAATTGTAATGCGCGAAATCTAGAATGATAGAACAAGCAGCGTATTGCAATGTGAGAAGAGTTCATTATAAACAGTGTACTAATATCTTCCTGATAGTCTTCTTCTTCTTCTTCTTCTTCTTCTTCATGGAATGAATGAATGAATTAATTAATTTAATAATGGTTAGGAAATAGCAATTGCATCTCATGGTTGCTTGCAGCTTAAAAAACCAGTTCTTTGATAATCAGTTCCTGGTCATTGTTATAATGTTGTTTTTACATGGACTTAATTGTTCTGTGAATTTGTTTCATATGGGATTGATTCCCTGTTACACCATGATTCAGATTGGTTTTGAACTGTAGGCTTCTTATAATTGGCTGAGTCACTTTCCAGGTAAAAGGAAGGTAAAAATGTTCTAATTCAATTTAGTAAATTTCAAAGGAGCTCATTGCCCTTAATACTAATGAATCATAGTACTGTAGGACGTAGTAATACATAGACTTTTCCTTCATATGTAAGTCATAACATACATTTTATGAGTGCTTACCAATGGTGCATAACTAGAATAGTTAGGTTAATCATTTTTTGGAGAGTGGATGCATACAGTATTGTGTGCATAAAGTAATGGGGTCAAATTGTAAGAATTGCGGGAAAGTATAAAATTACATTAAGTATGACATTTTCATTTAGCGCCAAAAGCTTATTTGGTTTCCGATAGTAAAAGCATTCAATAATTACTACAAATTATGAAAGGTTCATCCCCTTCCTTGGTGTCAGCAGAAAACATATTTTTGCAAATTATGCAACTGCCAGTAACTTGAAACTCAAATATCACATGAGTCCATAACCTGTATTAAGATTATAGTGTATACCTGATTAAATTTCTTCACAGGTTTAATAACATTCCAGAATGAGAACCAGTCTCTGATTTCAAATGATAACTATGCAGCATGTTGTAAACAATGTGTGAATATGGGCAAACAATGTGTGAATATGGGCAAACAATGTGTGAATATGGGCAAACAATGTGTGAATATGGGCAAACAATGTGTGAATATGGGCAAACAATGTGTGAATATGGGCAAACAATGTGTGAATATGGGCAAACAATGTGTGAATATGGGCAAATAATGTGTGAATATGGACAAATAATTTTAAATGTACAGGGGGTTGTAGTCAGTTTTACAGGTTCAAATTTGCAGCCATCTGGATGACACTGTACACTCAATTTTTGCTGAAATTTGTATTGGGGTTTTGATTTAGGTAGTATCTGCAACTGACAAGTGTGACATGAAATTGAAAGATGTAACCAACATGGATGACAATACGATTTACCTAGTGGAAAGACATACCTAGACAGACATTTGAAATGGACTGAAAGGGTTAGAGCAAATAGCTGCAAATAAAATCTGCAAAAAAGGCAAGCATTAGCGCAGTTACTTTGGCCTTTATTCTAGGTGCTTTTGAAAAGCAGTAAACTCTGAAATGAAATGCTGTAAAGCTGTGATGAGATGTCATGATATTTTGGTCAGTATCAGTGACATTAAAGACGTGGGAAAAGATGATATCATGGATATTAACAACACAGTGAGGTGATTTAACAGATAACAATGCTGCAAAATTAAAGGAGTTTTTCTCCCCCTCCCAGAGTTAATAAAGGCAGAATTTTCTCAGCTGTTCATGCAAAGATCCAATATGGTGTTACAGAGAGTTGGTTTTTATTGAACAGAAGCTGAAGGGATTAAAGTCACTAGACACCTCTGATGTGCTGAAGTGCAAAAGGCATTTTAAGCACTCAATTTACCTTTACCATGTAGTTATTTTGCAGTGACTATTCAAAACCTGGGATAAAGAGTTAAGAGATTTAACAAAATTGCCCAAAAGTGATGCTGGCACACATATTTGCAAATGTAAATGCAACTGCAAAGTGAAAGCAGATGAAGTATTAGCTCCCGTCCCACAATAAGTCGCCTTTAACCATTCATCTATGGCAGCTGAAATAGGTTAGACAGAATTGGTCTTCATTTAAACAAAAGCAAAAATATACACTTAAAGACTAAGTCCAACTACTCCATCATTCCCAAACATCCATATAAAACTAATAGCAGACCAAAGAAATCTAGCATGAAACTGTCCCTATTCTAATTGCGTTTGATGGCTCATGCTATAATCTTCCAACACAATTTATGAAATTTCCACATACCCCGAGGGATGCAGTTGCTGCCCCCCCTCCCCCCAATCCCCATCCCCATTACAGCCACTATAACTTATTAGAGAGAAAGTAGGAAAGATAAATAAAAACCCACTTTCTAAAATAGCTCAGGAACTGCAATGAAACATTAACAGACTCTGAACTTGTGTATGGTTCGGATGTGTATAGTGACTACCTACCACCACTGATAAATTACTCAGCCATGACATTTTATTTATTTATTTGTTATCTGTCCATATAACAAAAAGTTTTCGGACATTGTCAGGAAAATTTAGATTACATTACACATATACAGGAAAATATTTACATTCTTTCAGTATGAAGGGGTCCTTCTCAGTCATAAATAGATAGGACACACTCTTCCTGTGGCAAGAGGATCCACCAGTGTGTTATGGTATACAGTTTTGAGTTCATCACATTTTGATATATTTACTGTATGTTTTTTTGACAAGAGGACAAATGTTAATTTAGCAGTGCATCTGCACTCTTATTTTGTTGTTCACATAATGATGAAAAGTGCAATATGAATTTGAAGATTCTGTGAATTGTAACGGAGGACTTTTCAATGCATCGTCCAGTTTTTCTTTTATAAGTGATTCTTTATCCATACTTAAGATAATATTTCAGCCTTTATGCTTTTGTTGTTTCCAGAGTTGAAGAAAGTCTTAGGACAATAACTATCTTGATAATTTTCATATTGAGTGATTTTTTTGTGTGTGTGTGTGTGTGTGTGTGTGTGTGTGTGTGTGTGTGTGTGTGTGTGTGTGTGTCTAGATGAATAACACACATCCCTCAGACAACTTTTTGTACTTAAATTGTGCTTTGTACACTTCTTCACTCTCTTCTCTCCATGTATGTGCTAATTTATGCTCTGAGCATTAAAACTAAAACAAATTATTTTTTCTGCAGACATATCTCTGATGGACCGTCCAAGTGGGATCTGTGTATCACCTGATGGTAAAATCATACTTGTTGATTTTGGCCACCACAGAGTTTTGGCTTTCTGACAACAGGATCTTGATAAGTATGCAGGAAAGATAATTATTCCCTTTATGCTGAAGAAAGTCCTTATGATGCAATATAGTTTGCCAGCCACCTGAACAAGACTATCAGTTTACGCTGTCTTTGTGATTTCCTTTTTCTTTCCTTTTTTATATTTAGATAGAATATTAGTGCATAATTACCACCCATTTTCCTTTTGAATGTATTACTCGCTCTCATCTTGTAAAATATTTTAAAAAGTAAAGTTGCTGTTTATGCTCATTAATGAGTTAGATGTTGAGATAGAGAGAGAGAGCATAGCAGTTGTGATGAAACAATATTCCTCCAGTTGTTAGTTTTAAAAATGTTTGAGGTTGTTGTTTAGGTTTAACTGGTGATTATAATCATCAAAGACTGACTTATAATATTGTTTTATTTTTTAAAATATTAAGAGAACTCCAGAAACATTCCTGGAGTTATAATTTCAGTAGCTTTAGTGCTTGTGCACAAAGACAGAATTGTAACTAATTGTAATAGTTCCTATAAGGTAATACCAAAAACATCTATGAAATTATCAGACAGTTGGCTGTTTTCCCTTGAACATAGTGTTTAAGTAGCAGGACATAGGAACATAAATTATTTTTAAAAAATTGGAAAAATGGAAGCACCACAAATGAGACCGCAGTCTGTAAATAATGCATATTTATGACTCTGTGGTCAGAGATTTTGCTCAACATAAACAAACATGCTCGATGTTAGTTATGTCAAAACTTGACAAATCTTGCAGAGGATGATACTCTTCTCCACAATATTTTGGCAGCTGAAGTGCTCTGTAAGATCATTCACTAAAACAGTGACATTGCTATCTTCCACTAGATTGCAGTATGACTGCATTTAATGCTAGCTGAAACATTCCACCATTTGACAGTTGACAATTTGGACACTATACACTCTGTGTATAATAATATGTATTTTTAAATAGGTCATGCCATGTTGTGTGATACCTCCAGTGTGTGGACAATTGACAGAAGGAAATTTCTGTGTAAATCAGGTTGCGGGTTTTTTCTGAAAACTACACACAGACCAAAGATCCCATAAAAATTCTGCTCTGAGCAAAGAAATTTCCACATGCCTGGTGATATCCTTACTTTAAAATTGAAGTCTAAGACTGCATTTTATATTATACAAAATTCATCCTCTCAAATGAAGATTAATGAGATAAATAGTAATACTATATTGCATGAAGTTTTATTTTGGAATTTATTTCTAATTTTCTTGATGCTGTATGTTGTTGACAGAGGAAAAATTAATTTTTTGCAGTAGAAAACACATCCTGACATACTTCATTAATGTTTCACAATTTACGAGATTGGTTTTCTGCACTGTTACCTGAAATCTAATTCAACAATGTTTTATGAACTGTTTTAAATATTTTATATATTTATGAGGAGGAACTATGTTAATAGTAACACTAACACTATCACAATGCGATATTTGTAAGCATTTTTAAAGAATGTTATAAAGTATATCGAACAGGAAACTCAGGGATTTTCTACGAACATTATTTTGTACATTCTTTTGTATTTAAACGTTTGAGCATACACTGTACAAATTCTGTGCAAGAAGTATGAATATAGAGAGAACCATTTTTCCAGTGTCTGTTATCTGTAGTTCAGGTCTTAACATTTTACTATAGGGGTATGTTTGCTTGGGGTATGTTTGCTTGGCCCTATTTTAGTAAGAGACACACAAAGAAGGCAGGAAAAATGGGCACTGGGCCAATAGCCATTAGTCCTTGTAAGAAATTTAAATTTAGATAATTTTTTTCAGTGTGTACTGTGGATATTATAATTGAAAAGGTGAAGCTAATATGAAAGGAAAACATTTTTAAATGTATAAATTTATATAATTCTAGTCTCCATTAAATTTTAACATTAATACAATGGACTTGAGCTTTCATTGTCATTGTTAAAGTAAGTGATAGTGTTTTACAGAACATGAAGTAAACAGCATTTTAATACAGTGTCTCTTGGAAACTTTCTTTTATAAAGAAGTTACACTCTCTGTACTATCTATTCATGGGATTGATATTCAGAGATAAGTATTAAAGAGCACATGATATCCCACTACTTCGGTTTTGATGTCTCAGTAAATTGATGCCTGTGTGCCTTCTTGGTAGAACCCATTGATATTAAGATGTGTGTAAAATTTCTTTGCTAAACCAAAATAAAAAGGGAGTGAATTGGAAGATCAATTGTGGTGAAGAAATGAGAAATTTCTTCTAAAAGAAAAATCATTTCACCATTAAGTGGTATATAGGTGTCTGTAACTGTAATTGAAACAAAATTACATCATTGTCATTTTTTCTGCAAATGCTGTTTAAATATTTAGTTTTTATCTGGACTGGCTTGTAAACACATGGGCAAATTATAGCATAAATTCTATTGAAATAAACTGTTGGACATGTATGAAAAAAGGAGTATACTAAATAACAATGGCAATAATGAAACAGGTAACATTTCACTGGCTCCTGCTTCCTTTAAATATTATATCAGTTACTTTTTATCTCATGTTTAATTAACATTGTCACAGAACTAATTGTCTAATATATGATCTGTACCTGTTCTTTGTTTTAGAAAATTAGTAACCTTTGGCAAATTGAATTTGGTTTGTGAAGTTAAAATTTAAATGAGTGTCACAGAAACTTGCTGAAGTTACTAAAATTAAGTAATTTACTGCAGCGTCAAAGACTGTAAAAATGAAAATGTGAGAAATATAAATGTAAAATGTAATTAGAAAAAAATACTCAAACATCAAATGTACTTGACAATTCATTTCTCGGTGTTCGCTGAAAGTTGATTCTTATGCTTTAATAATAAGAAAATATATAAAAAAATATTTGATGCATATGCAATTACATTTTTATAAATTACTGTAGTTTGCACTTAAATCTCTTCACTATAAGAACATTGTCCCATAGGGCAGCAATAAGTAATTTTATTGATGAAAACCTCACTTTGCACAGTAAAACGTCTCATCTTGGTTTATGAGCAGCCATGTCACATTAAGTACTTACCAGAGTAGTCTTAGTAGTTCTCAACCAGACAAGAGAGGTCAGAGTCTCCAAATGGAACTTCTCATGCAAAATTGTTCGTAATTTCTTGTTTTCCAGCACTTTCCCTAAATTAAGGATATATGAAATTATTTTTCCAATAAAACTCCCATGCATTTGCCCTGCAAATGTTTAAAAGCACTTGTTTTGTAAATAAAACTGCCTTTTCTTTCGGCAACTAGATTTATATTTCCCACACACATTTCACCTTACTCTTGCTCTAGGGCATTATAAGTGGGATCACTGATGATGCCTTATAGCAAGAAAAGGTGAAATGTGCCTGGGAAAAATAAATTAAATTACAGCAAGAAAAGGTGGTTTTATTTACAAAACATGTATTTCTGTGGACTTGGCCACACAAACAAACTTGTTTAAAAACTCATTATGGTTTATAAATGTTTTCTTAACAGTTGATCACATGCCTATTGTTTTTTTAAATACTTCTTTCTGGATTTTTGTGGTAGAATTTATTTCTCTCTCTCTCTCTCTCTCTCTCTCTCTCTCTCTCTCTCTCTCTCTCTCTCTCTCTCTCTCTCTCTCTAAACAACTGAGAACACTTCACATCCAAGAAGGAAGTGTCTAGCAAAAATGAATTTAATGGTCAGTGAAGGGGTTACATACTATATGGTCTCAAACTACATATATTTAATGTTCCTTTGTTAATAATATTTTTATTGTGTTTAATTCTCTGTTCCTATTAATTATGAACTGTAAGCTTATATAAAGCAGTTCGTTTTATATTCAACGCACATACTGCACTACTGAGTAACAATACACATTTGTAAGAGTTCATCAGAATGTGTCAATGATATTTACTTGTCTTTTTGACTAGGTAATTCAAACTGTAATTTGATTATTCTTTTAATGTACTATACAGATTTTAGAATAGGCTTTATTTTGTGTGTTGTGAAAACAAGGAAAAAGTTTATTGGTGTAAAAAATATATGGAATATTTGGAATTATTTCTGTGTCCATCATCTTGAATTATTATTATTATTATTATTATTATTATTATTATTATTATCATTATTTACATTAATGTTTTACACTGCACACAGAGCAGTAAACTAGGCATATGAGCAAGCATATCTCATCAATGAAATGCAATGATTGCAGAAATAATAAAAATGTATTTATAATAATTAACCCATTCACTAGTGTTCGGACAATGTGTCTCAGTTGATGTTCTTGGTGCTATCAGTTTATACACATTTTCATAGCACTCGGTGGGAACAGTATGTAATGAAGAAATTGGAGGACATTATTAATCTTTCATAAGTAATACCAAAAATAAATGTCATTAAAATACCAATATTTAAGGGTCAAGACTATAAGTAACCATATAGTGTGCATTTTTTGTTGATTTCCTACACTGTTTAAAAATTGTTAGTTTTGTAAATAGGAGAAACTATGGGCATTATTGACACAGGTGTTGTTGGATAAATACTGTTCATTAACTCCCGGAAGCAATCTGCTTACCAAAGAGAAGCTGGTTAAGACTGAGTAATATTTACTGTTTATCACTGAAATTTATTTCCAGGAGAAAGTAAACAAACTGGTATTAAGAAAGCTAGTTTTGAATCATAATACACATGTATATGTGGCTAAATTTCCTCAAAGTACATTCCTTGAACAGTAAGACTGCAAAACAGAGAGTACAAAATCATAATTGATCTTTGTTTCACTAATGTGAATAATTCTGACAATACAACTGTAGTTCACTCTTTGAGATTAGTGGAAGAATTTGACAAACTTTTTAGCCTGAAGCTCTGTAATATATGTAGTACTTTTCCTGTCCCTTTTGTAAGCAACTACATGCCATACTACCCCCTACAGAAGTACAAAACTGTTTCTATGCATGACAACTCCATACTGTAAGTTTTTAGATTTTTCTGAGGTATAATCTTGCTGGTGAGAGTTGTTCAATATATTATAACTGGAAAGATGAAAAAAGGGAGATGACTGATCGACATATTGCATACAGTCATGTTTTAATATGACCTGTACATTCCTTCAAGTTGTCAGATAAGAAAAAGATATTTTTACTGTTTAATAATAAAGTCTATTCCACAGTTGTTAAGCAGCTGAAATAGGAATGAAACTTTGTAGCAACATTCAAATTTGTTGCAGTAATATTGTATGAAATTTTGTTTGTATGAACAAAACAAAAGCGATCTTGTGCATTCGTATTTTCTTTTCATTGTTTTCATGTTGTCACTCTGATATAGTGCTGTCAATTTAAGAATAATTGCTGATACCAATTACAATAAGTTTGAAGAAACTGAATGAAGTTGAAATACTGAGCAGTTTGTTTTTACTTCAGTATCAAACAGTAATAACTGACTTTTGAGAATTAACTTTCATTGCTAATGTCAGCAATACTTAGTTATAAATGTGATAAAAAACAAAAGCTCAAAATGTAAGGGAAGAATTATTAAGCATGTCATGTCTTGATGTAGAAAGTAAACTGATATTGTCAAAAGTAATGTTTGGAATTAGAAGCATGGTTTAAAAAATAAATAAATCCATCTTAGTAAATGTTACAGATGTTTTGGTATGTGATAGGGACTGATGATTGAGGGTAGTGACATGCATTCCAAATGATAAGGGCATTATGTGCAAATTCCTGAGAGCTTTGAGCTATGCAGTAGGTAATAAAAACTGTTTCCAGAGATATGTAAGACTGTGTTTTTACTGAGACTTTTTCACAAGGCTCATAAGTTTACCAATCATCTCTCTCTTTTCTAAATTCTCACAAGTTTTTTTTTAAACTCTCTTTCTAATGCAAGAGAATTATTGATGTAGGAGCACTGAATTAACAGTATCTACTAGTATATCTTCTAATCTGTCCAGTTTGTTTCCTTGCTTTTAATTTAAATTTTTTATAAAATTTAAAGTAATGTTCTTTGTTTCACTCACTTCAAATACTGACTTTGTTTCATAGGTCTTTGATATCAGCTTATAATGTGTCTAGACTATGAAATTTAAGATGGAAGAAAATTGGTAGAAATAAAGAATATGAAGTTTGTTGATCTCTTCCCCCCCCCCCCCTTTGTTCTGTATCTATTGTTTAAATATGTATTAATTTTTTTATAAATTTATTCCACTTAAAAGTAACTGGTTGTACAATAGTGGTAGCCCCTACTACAGATGCTCCTCATTAGGAAAATTTTCCGTATGCTTTTGTGTCAGAAATGACAAAAGAATTGGCTTTTGAGAACTAAGTGTTACCTTAGTAGACTGTATACGATAAAATTATATTGTGTTGATCATGTGATGGTTGTAGTGGTAAAGGATTGATAGCTTAGCTTGTCATAACACATTTGTGTGGGCTGGATTTCTTTGTGTTTGTGATATTTTGTAAAGATATTAAAAGTATATTTAAGTTGTGGTTATATTTTTAATTCTTTATGCACTAACAAAGTTCCTTGGTTGTTCAGTGAATGCTTCAATTTTTAAATTTTAATGCTGCAGATTGAATCTGCAGTGTGTAATATTTAAAGTTTATGTTCACATTTTTTTGGGAATTGGTTATGATATATGTTATGCAGAATCAGCACTGAAATATTATGAGGCAGAGGTCATCTAAGTCAGTAAGAGGAATGTATAATGCAATATTTGTTCTTACATAAATACATGGTAACTACTGGTTTTATACAGTGTATTCAGATTGTATTATGCAAACATTAATGTAATAATTTGTGAATAATACATAGTTTATGTTCCAAGATTGAAACGTGTTTGTTTTTCAAATTTAGCTGTAATTAGTTCCTGTGGAGCAGTTGCAATAAAACGTTAAAATGTTTTGTATCAAGAATAACTATGTCAGTTTATTTAACCTATAATATTTTGTCAACTAGATTATCAATTATTTTGCTTAGTATATTTAACAGTCCTACATTTAGTACAGGTAAGAATCATTGGGTCCAGGGCGATGGTACTTCGAATTTTTCTTTTCAGCTGAAAACACCTGGCACATCAGCTGGGGGCTTCAAATTGACAAAAAAATTCAAATTTTTCTTAACATAATGGAGGAAATGTTTGTTCCTGGATTAGATCAACAGTAGTGTGACTGCAATCTTCCCTATTTTCAATGACATACAAAACCAATTCTGTAAGGTACTGCTTACGTAACCTCATACTGAAAGCAGCGTGATATTTGGAAATCCAGTCCTAGTTCAAGGAAGCTATGCAAGTGGGAGAACTAATTGTCCTGTTTTGTCCATAAAAATTATTTTTCTGCTGGAAACCTGTATTGAAGGAGGAAAGTTAAGGTATATAAGCTGAAAAGTTGAGTTCACGACAATGACTGAATAGCAGTACTGCCCAATGCCAGCACCAAAGAAACTGGTATACACATGCATACTCAAATACAGAGATACGTAAACAGGCAGAATACAGTGCTGGCTTCAGCAGCACCTATATAAGAAAAGTGTCTGGCACATTTGTTAGATCAGTTACTGCTGCTACAATAGCATGTTCCCAAAATTTAGCGAGTTTAAACATGGTTTCATCATCTGAACATGAACGTGAGACACAGCATCTCTGAAGTAGCTATGAAGTGGGGATTTTCCCATACAACCATTTCATATGTGTACCATGAATATCATGAATCTGGTAAAACATCAAATCGCAGACATCACTGCAGCCAGGAAAAGATCCTGCAAGAATGGGACAGACGACAACTGAAAAGAATCGTTCAACATGAAGGAAGTGCAATCTGCAATCCTTCTGCAAATTGTTGCAGATTTCAGTGCTGGGCCATCAACAAATGTCAGCATGCATACCATTTGATGAAATATAATCAATATGAGCTTTTGGACGCAAAGGCCCACTTGTGTATCCTTGATGACTGCATGACACTAGTCTTTATGCATCACCTGGGCCTGTCAACACTGACATTGGACTGCTGATGACTGAAAACATGTTACCTGGTCAGACGAGTATTGTTTCAAATTGTACGCGTATGAGAACCTCAAGAAGGGCATGTGCATGTGCATTTGTTGTGATGTGGTGCCCCCTGATATGTCTAGATACAGCTCTGATAGGTGACATATACCTAAGCATCCTGTCCAAGCACCTGCATCCATTCATGTCAATTGTGCATTCTGAAGGACTTAGGCAATCCCAGCAAGAGAAAGCAACACCCCATACATACATACATACATAATTGCTACAGAGCTGTTCTGACTGGCAGCATGCCTGTTTTGAGTATCTTTTTCTAAGTCTCATTAGACAAACAATATTTTTTTTTTATGTAGACTTTCGTGATATATGCTTAGACTGCCTGCACAAATAATTACAGAACAACTATAATACTTCAACTGGGAGGGCATTTGTGCATTTGAATTTTATTGTGGCTCCATATTGGAGAGCAACAAAAGGGATATGATACCATAGTCTGCTGATTCAATGTTACTGCTGCAGTTAAGAAAATTTGGCAAATGAACATTTGTGCATGACTGGAATGTGAACCTGGATCTGTTGCATATCACAAGCTGTCCCTTTTAACAATTAACAAGCCTGACTCAAATTTGTAATGTTACTGATGTTTCCTTCTCATAAGTTTCAAATGCTACAATCTGAGGTTCTCTGGTGGATTTGGCAATAGCTCCACAAGGGATGGCTTTGTTGGGGGTTATTGTTTTATAGAGATGCATACTAGATTAATTAAATTCAGAGAGATGAAATGACTGGTTTCATACCCATTGAGTCCAAAGAAATGCAGTGACATGAAGTTACACAATGTAAATGTACTCATAAATGCAATATAATTAATATTTTGTGTCAAAAGCAGGTGTGAGCATGTCGTGTAGGAATGCTCTGATGGTCTAAATGCTAAGGCATCAGCTTTTGTGCAGTGAGAAGTCCATACACCCATACTGTGAGTGTGGATAGGTCGTGAGGTGCACAGAGATAGTTTGTAAAATTTGCGGTACCACCGTGTCCTAGATGCCGCAGTGGTTGCCACACCTGCCTAGTAATCGGGAGATCCTGGGTTTGAATCCTGGTCCAGTACACATTTTCACTCATCACTGCTGATTCCACCTAATGTCCCACTGCAGCCGACTGCAGTGATCCCCCTTCAGTTTACATATAGGGTTTCACAGCTGCTGGATCTGCGTCATGTCTATTCTTTCAAAGGAACGGATACTGTGCATTCAAATAATAATTTATCCTATGTCTAATCATATATTATATTCAGCCAAATGCTGGTGACAGCTGTTGTACAGCCCCTTCCTTGTTCCTGTTATGAATATTAGAAGTGATCTTGCTTACATCTACTCATAGGAAATGCAACTATCATTGCTGCCAATCATTCCCACATCTGTGGCAACATGGACACTCTAAAATATTTCATTAGTGATCAGTGGTGTCAATTTACATAACCAACAATGATTTTTCATTTTAGGGAGACAATGTGTAATGATTGTCACACACTGTTAGACCGACCTGAAGATGCTCATCAATGAGCCAAAACTGGTAACCAATAAAATAAGTTTGTGATCTTATTCACACATTTTGAATCAACAGATCATGTGTATCCCCACTGACAATGTCAAAGAAAGCAGCACCAAACCATAACCATATGGATGAGGTTGCTTGAGTGCTTTGATTGGTCCAATATAAGTCAGTCTTTTGTACAGTTTTCTAGTAAAAGATTTTGACATTTTATGAGCTTAATTAGAACTAAATCTCTTTGTCATGTCTCTGCCTTAGACTACCCTTTGTTTATCTAAGGTTTTCCTAACAGTTTCTTCCCTCTCCTGTAATGTGGTACTTTTGCATGCAGGATATTCAGTAAGTTTAGTTACAAGGTTGCCTGGTTATCTGTCATTGGGAAGAAGGCTACTGGAAGGTAGTTGTAAGCTATTAAAGATGTGTTGAAGACTGTTAACACATTCAATCATATTTGAATGACTGTAGCAACAGTAAGTTCTACTTATTCACCCAATTTCACTCATATTATCTCGGTGGCATTACCTGAACGGTGATAGGTAGAAATTAATGTGGGATTTATTTCCCCCTCTGTTAAGGTTTTCCAGGTTTTCCAGGTTTTTGAAGTGATTTGTGTTTCCTTATCAGAAAGTATGGCTTTAGGGAATCCAACATTTGAGAAATACCAGAATGAATTTTCACTCTGCAGTGGAGTGTGTGCTGATTTGTGACTTCCTGCCAGATTAAAACAGTGCGCTGGATGGGGACTCAAACCTATAACCTTTGCCTTTCATGGGGAAGTGCTCAACCTGACCACTGAGCTTGCATATGTAACATATCAAGCTCCAAAAAAATCTGGCTGTTCTTCTATGGCTGTCTCAAGTGGTTATGGATAATTGACTGCTGCTTCTTTTGACCCTGTGGCTTTCCCTTTGCTGGCTGCACCCTGGGAGTACGACCAGGCTTGTTGGCTTGAGGTGAAACACTTTACCCGCTACCTGGTCTGCACTGGGACGCATTCACCACCACAATGCCATTATTTTTTTGTGGAAAATATCGAAGACATGTTTTCTGAAGTGGAATTGCTCAGTAAGATTGGTTGGATTCCCTGTTGCTCGAAACTACTTCTGCTGCCCAATCTGCAGCTCTTCAAGCTTGTGATCACCTTGGCAACACCTGGTGTCCATTATACCTTGCCACTCTCTGAATATGGTCCAGGGATCCATTTTTCATAGGGACTTCAGCCTTCAAACTAATGAGAAACTCCAGATGAATGTGGAACAATGGGGCATTCATTATATTTGCTGTGTGCAGAAAGGCCATAAGGACAATTGCACTGAAACCAATGCCTTTATTCTAGCATTTGAGGAAGGTACCCTCCCAGAGAAGGTCAAGATTTTATGTTATCGGTATGATGTGAAGCTGTATATTCCATCACCCATGAGTTGTTTTCGATGCTTGTGTTTCAGGCACATCTTCCCAGTGTACGGCACATGCTCTTTGTGGTGACTGCAGACACGCACTCCATGGGGGGGAGCCCCTATATTCTGCCACCTGTGTGCTTTAATTGTCATGACTGTCATTCTCCATGCTCACCAGATTGCCTGGCGTACTATAAAAAAAAAAGAAGATACAGGGGTATAACTCCATCAATTGTCCTATACTAGGCTTGTCAGAAATTTGACCAACTTAATCCTGTGTAGTGAGTTCTACTTTTGCCTCTGTGACATCCTTTCTCCCTCCTCTTCCTTCCTTACTCCAGTTTTGTACCCCTCTCCCCTCCCACTCCCACCCCAATGGCCCCCCTAACACCACCACCACCACCACCACCACCACCACCACCACCACCACCACCACCACTCTGGGAGCTGCTCCCCCTCCCCAGCTGAAGAAGTGCCCACTTCTTCGGTGTCTGCCTGTGACGTGGCTCTCTTGGGACCCCTCTCCATGGCAATATCAGGCCAGATACCTGCTACAACTCAGCCATGGGACAGACAGTCCGTGCATCCCAAGTTTGCTCACTCTCTTTCGGTTCTGTATCTTGCACGTGCGTCCCAAGGTTGCTCGCTCTCTTTTGGTTCTGTATCTTGCAGAAGCCTGCTCTCCCCCTGCATCATGCCCTCCTCAACTTATGAAAGAGAGGAAGAACAAACCTGTACCTTCTTAATGACAGTTCCCCTACTCACTTTAGGGTCATGTATGGCACTTTCTCTGCCATTGATCTTTAGCTGTTTTCTCCTCTCGTTCCTTCCTTACACTTGTCACCATAAGATGATCTCTAAGATAATGGTGACTTTCCATTGATTCTCCCATTCCCTTCCCACCTCCTGATGACCAGGTTAACCCGCTGGGTTTTCAGTCATGATTATTGGCCTCTATATACATCCCAGGTCGTTTTTCCACCTTGTTTGACAGGTTTTAATGCTTAAGTCACCTGTGATCTGTCCAATAAAATAATCCATGCTGTGGACATTGTCATTCCCAACTTGACAGGCCATGTTTATCATATGCCAGTTCTGTGGTGGAGCACAGCCATTGCCACTGCTATCCATGATCATTGTCATGCCTTGCAACATCCAAAGTGGCACCATTGTCTGCTTGTCTTATTACCATTAAACATCTTCATGCCAAAGCCCATTATTTAATCAATCAGAGCAAACAAGTGTGTTTCCAATGCTTTGTTTCCCCTCTACGTTATTCTGTCCCTTCATCACAGGTGTGGGGTACACTCTGCACCCTCCACAGTTGTCAGCAGCTAGCGCCTTGTTTAATAAACTTCATGCAATGAAGGAGGCTCCCACCATGTGGCATTCTTCCCTCTGCCAGTGGGAACCTACTATCCTCTGCCATCTGTGCATTGACCATATTAGATTGACTCGTTGTTTCTTACTCTGCAATGAGCCCCTCACCCTTTGTAGTTCCAGGCCTCACCTCATGGCAATCTGTATTTTGCCGTACTGGCCCTGCCTTTTGGTGTTTCGCACTAAGTATGCCCTCCCACCTTTCTTGCCTCAGGCGTTAGCCCTTCCATGGTTACAACTGTCCTTGGTTTTCTTCACAAAAGTGATTTGCCCTCTCAGTATAAGTCTTTGAATTTTCCTCTTGAATCTGAGTCACTCAGTTAACATAGACATTGGTTATAGAGGCTTTGACCTTGCCTCCACACTGGTCATGTTCTCCTCCACCTTTCTGCTACATTTTGTCTAGCCTTTTGTGCTATTTTGTTTCTCCTTTTCTTGCATCTTCTTTCCCTGGTGTTGTCCCTGTTATGTCATGATAATGGTATGGTGTGGGTGTTGATGGCAGTGCTGGTGTCCTACTGCACTTAGCATTTCTGGGGCACCTCTGCTCTCCCCATTTCCTCCCACCCCCCTTGTATATTTTCCTCTTCCTGCTACCCTCACATCCCTTTTCTCTCTCTGTGTGCAAATTATCCCTTTCCCTTGGCACGACTGTGCTGTTACTCCCTAGATTTCTGCCACCCTTGATCATGGGACTGATGACTGCTGTTTGGTCACTTCCCCCCAACCATTCCAAACCAACCAACCATCCACGCATGTCTCATAACCTGCCCCCTCAGATTTATTTCCATCAGTACCTTACCCATCAGTACCTCATCTCCTACCTTCCAGTCCCCCCAGGCTGTGGCTAAGCCGTGTCTGTGTAATATCCTTTATTCCAGGAGAGCTAGTCCTGCAAGGTATCCAGGAGAACTTCCATGAAGTTTGGATGATAGGAGATGTACTGGTGGGAGTAAAGCTGTGGGGGTTGGTTGTGCTTGGATAATTCAGTTAGAAGAGCATTTGCTGGTTACAGGCAGAGGTCTCAGATTTGAGTCCCAGTCCAGCACACAGTTTTAATCAATAACAAAGTTTCATTTGGGGAGTAGTCTCTCATAATCTTCGAAATGATGTTCTTATCTGATATCTTCTTAAGTGAGAATAGTGTTTATAGTAGTGGAAACAAGTTCTACTTTTTACCCGTAGGTCATAAATAGCCACACTGGTAAGATGTTTTACATGAACCCTCTGCATGTCTGATTACTGACTTTAACTGTTTCACACTTGTCACATGCAGCAAGTTTTCTCATCATCCTCATGGCAATAGTAAAGAAATATACATTTGTCCCAAGTATGTAATAATCAGCCCAATATAAACTTCAGTTACCATTGTCAACACTATGACCTTCTGAAAAGTATACCCTTGAACATTCTGTTGTGCTGATCAATCTTTTCTTCAGCACTTTTTTCTTTATAATTTTTTACTAATTTTCAATTCCGGTCATGGTTCTGGTTTCTTTTCATATCAGCACTTTGATCTCTTTCTTGGCCTCATTTCCTTTTAAGTATACAATTTTGAATTCCTTTTCACGCTTCCCACTGCTGTCTTCAAATTCCCTCCACCATATTCAAAGGTACACAAGGACCTTGTTTGTCTGGACTAGGTGGGACTGATTGTTATCCAGATTACCAAAAATCTGGATAAATTGGATGTATTCTATTAAATGCAAAAACTGTAGTATGTACTACAACATATGAACCTTTTACTTTAGTCCTAATAATAAACACTGCTTTGTCTCTTAAACTTTGTAGTTACTGTACTCTATTAAATTTATTTATTTATTTATTTATTTTTTTTACTGAAATAGTGTGTAACTTTCTTTTATTTCAAACTTAAGTGGCATTTGAGAGCAGCAGGATTGCATAGATTCAGCTGGAATTCTAGATAAACAGTTAGGTATTCCAGCTGTGATGCATCCTCCAAACAGGGTGTTACTTCTTCCCTTGAAACACGGGATTAAAATGAATGATATTGTATCAGATTCATAACTCTTTGAGAAACAGATCTACACCAGCTATAATAAAGGTAGACGGAATCATAGGCATTTATGTGATGTAGTGGCAACATAACAATTGTGAGTGTTCTGTACCATACCAATGGTACACTGCACAATTTCATGTTAAAAAAAGCATACAAAAATGAATCTGGATAAACTGGAAATAGATTAATGAGGGCTGAGTTAGTGAGGTTCTCATATATAATCAAAATGTTGAAGAAATAATTCCCAGGTAGGTATTCCATTGTGAGACAGTTTACATTTATGTAGGTGACTCACACCTTTACAGTTTGAATATTCTCATCAATAATCTTTTTCCAAAGTAAATGTCTCCCAACCTTACGTCACTGTCGTCTGTCATAAGGCAAAAGGATATTGACAAATCCAGTCAATGTAAATTTTTAGTCACAAAGCTGTTTCTTAATCTCCCTTGAAACCCTCCAGACAAATATTATCCCAAACACAGACATTATTTTTCTTTAACAGATTATTTAAACATGCTACAGTCAAAGTCTGAGTGGTGATAAATTTTCAACACAAACCACAGAATACAAAGATAGGTTTTAACTCCTTTTTTTGTTTACATGATGGGAAATTTTACAATAACTTAAACTCTTCTTTTTCAGGCAAAATTCCATCCTCTGAAATGCTTTGTTCCAGAAATTTAAGGTGCTTCACAATAAAATTTGAAATTTTCTACCTTTAAAGACATACCTCTTCCTTAAATACTTCCTCTTCCTTAAATCCCCTTCTCCACCCACTCCAGACTGCTGCTCACATCCCCTGTTATGTTGCATTCCAGCCCGAGATGCTGGAGCTGGCAGTCATGTGTGCAATTCAAACACAATTTCTCCAAGTGATTAATATATCACCAACCTAGATGGTTAATTTGACAAGCTTACCTTTCCCTAAAACAGTCAAATGCATGGATGTACTGCCCTCAAGGAAAGTTGCCATGCCTAAACTATTCTCAGAATGAAGAGCTGACTGTAATCTGAAGTGGAAATTTCTGAAATACTTAGGAGGGCATTGAACATATACTGAAAAGACAGATTGAAGACCATAGCAGGAGAAGTGTCATTGCTGTCGACAAAAGTATTGTCTATTAAGGTTGGAATTGAATCCGATTGTATAGCTATCTGGAGACTATTAGCAGGCCTAAGTGAACCCATGTTAATTACTGGATACTTTCACTACCCACCTGGTTCTGCCATAACAGTTGTTGAATCATTCAAGAAATGTCTACAAACTGCAGCACAGATATATCCAGGTAATGAAAGTATTAGTTTGTGGTAACTCTAATCAGCTGAGTTTAACTGGGATAGCAATGCAGTCATTGCGAGTGGTATGGATAGGTAGTCTTTATGAAGTATTTTTGAATACATTTTCTGGAAACTGCCTTGAGCATTAGACAATTATTACACAAAGTAAATATTTTATACCTTGCAGTTACAAACAGACCTGACCTTGAGTGTCAATATAGATATAAGGATTAGTATAAACTGATTGCAAATTGTGCTCTGGAGGCATGTATGCCAAGTAAGTGCATTAAGGATAGAAAGTACACCTTAATAAGCAAATGTTGAGAAAACAGATTATTGCACACTCAATTCAAAAAAGAGTATGTAAATGCTGACAGGCAAAAAGTTAGCAGAAAATTATGCATCCATGAGATAAGTGTATGAACCACACAGTTTCCATTGTTATACACTAGTGAAAGATCTTGTCTAGTAACTGAGACAATTCTTGTCATACATACAAGCACTAAGCAGGATGAAGGCTTCTATCCACTCTCTTGTTGACCAGTCTGGGCTCAGAAAAGACATCGAGAACGAAGGTGAAATTTTAAATTTCATGTCCAAGAATTCATTTACACAGAAGGATAATACAAATATACCATCATTTAACTGTTCTACTCCCTCCTGGAGGGTGAGCATAGAAAAAGGCATATGTGGTGTAGATAAGTTACCAAGAGAGTTAAAAAACAGATGTCACCAGGTCCACATGGTACCCCAATTTCATTTTACAGGAAGTACTCTGCAGCATTGGCACCTTACTTAACTTTCATTTGTCACAAATATCTCAACCAGCGAAAAATCCCAAGCAACTGGGAAAAAAGTGCAGGTGACTCCCGCATATAACAAGGATAAAAGAAAGGAACCACATAATTACAGACCAGTATCCCCAACATTAGTTTGCTGCAGAATTCTAGGACACAGAGTTTGAATATAATAAATATCTTTGACACACAAAAGTTTCTGCCCACAAATCAGTAAGGGTAAGGATTTAAAAAGCATTGCTCATGCAAAACACTGATTGCTGCTTTCTCACGTTATATCCTACAAACCATGGATGGAGGGCAAAAGGCAGATTCCATGTGCCGAGATTTCCACAAAGCATTCGACATTTATTATGAAAATATGGATTTTAAGTGATATAGCACATGAGACCTCTTCCAAACACACCACTTTTAGTACAGTTCCTTGTGCTAGTGTGTCAGAAAATGACACAAGCATGGCAAGTTGTACTATGGATGGGGACATATTTTGGAAAACATAATGTCTGTGGCTAAATATGTAACTACCCTTCTCATGCACTTAATTTCATATGCTGATTTGGTAGCTCCAACATAGGATTTGCTCCTTATCACCTATTAATGCACAATCCCTTAATTAATTAATCAATCAATTAATTAATTTTTTATAGATGAAATCAGCTTGTCTCCTCTTCTGTGCTGCAAAATGGTTGATGACTATTTCATTGAAATTTGTCTCCTTCTTGAGACAACATATTGCAACTGCATAAAGTCTGTCCTCATTCATAGTATTATAAATGAATCTTTTTCCTTGCTTTAACGTAGAGAAGTGGCATTCTGCCCTTCTTGTCATCATTGGAAAGCTTACTACTATCTGCAGAAGGTTAACACTTTCAGGAACAGTTTTTGATAAATTTTTTTTCGTAAAAATAGTTCAACAATGTCAAAGCACCTGACACTTGCATTAAATAATTTCACTAGTTCATGATGTAAGTCAGAACACTGTAATTTAAACACATTAACAGCTATATCCAGTTCCTTTTCAGGAAAAACAATTTTATGTTTGAAAAAAATGATGATTCAAAGAGCTGTGAAATTGGATCTATCACTGATCTGAGTCATTATATGGTCACAGACGTCTCACGCACCATTCTGGATTCACTGAAACAACTCTGTTTTGCAGTTGATTCTTCCCATTCCCAGTGGTTATATGTGTCTGGTGAGGTGCTAACATGCTGGACAGAAGCTGCGAAGTGGGATACATATTCAACAGTTTTCACTGCATCAATATTCCTTTGCTGGGCTTGAATGAACAGAATGTCACATTGAGGCATGACTTAAAAATGTAGCCAGAAGGGGAAATATCCACCTTGCAGGGAATCCTTGAGTCCCATAGCCTTATTTATTGTCCTATAATCATTACTAGTATCATCAATGATTTTTTCCAGTCACTCTACAATTTTCTTTTGGTATTTGTGTGTAGTGGTTACACTCCATGATTTGAAATCCCATCTGATGGACTGAAGACAGGTAGGAATACATTTCTTCACTATCTCATCAAGAATGGCTGTGCATTCAGGATACTGGGAAAGAAAAAGAGAAATTCCTTTCAAGTTGCTGAAGAAGACTGCACTTGCTTATTGCCTGTCACACGATGTTCAACAATTAAATTTAACTGATGTACATAACAGTGAATGAAGTGAGCACTTTTATACACCTTTTTAATTCTGATGTGAACTCCACTTTTATGGGTAATTGAAACAGGAGCATAATCATAGCACTGAGCTACATTCAGATATTTCATTTATGTTCATTTTCTCCAGCTCTTTGAGAACAGCTGCATTTATATTGTCTGCAGAATGACTTTTTGGTCATTCAGAATAAATGAACCTTTCATTAATTTTCCCTAACAGCTATCACCAAATTATGATGACCAGTCATGACAAATTTGCACAGTCAGGGGTTTCATCAACATTGATACCAAAGAAATTGTTCTTCAGTAGTTTGAGGCATCCCTTGTAAATTGATTCCAGCATATAATTTTAAATTGTTTTGGAAAGGCCTACAAAAAAACACCAGTTTTCTGACATGTTGCTTCAAAATGCCATCCAAATCTGCCATTAGATCAACTAGACTTTGAAAAATTTCTGGGTTCTTGGAATTTTCTGTTTTATCATGAACCCTTAAAAGACAAGTGCAAATTTTCTGCAAAATTTAATTCAGTCCATCAGTTTACTCAAGATATATCAGTTTTTTGAGGCATCATTCATGTCTTTATATTAAGGCAATAAAAACTGTCTAGTTGGCATATAATTTCCATTGAAAATTTAATAAAACAATTTAAATGTTTTTCACTGGAACAGTGGTTTTTTTTTTTTTTTTTTTTTTTTTTTTTTTTTTTTTTTTTTTTTTTTTTTTCAACTCTGTTTGAAATTTTTTTAAGTCTGTGATACTACCCTCACTCCAGGCACTATCACTACTGTTTGTCACAACACAGGAGAAACAGAAAAATGCATTTTTCACTTCACAATCACACAACCACTCAGCTGCAGTGTACATTGTTATGTTAAAATTGTATGCACATCCTTCCCTTGTTTTTGTTCTTGGTTGATGTACAGGTTGGGCCTGGGTGCACCAGGTTCCTTCACTTTTATCATACCTGCATGTTCTAGTTTTTACCTGATCAACTGCACACTGAATTCATATTGTGCTGTTTTTGAACTTGTGGTATGCTGCAGTTATCCGCAAATAACTAAACCTCACTTAACTCGAGCACAATATACTCTCAAAAAGAAACACACTCACAAAAATAACTTGTGTTACCTGTGGACGCAGTCAGCAAGCAAGACAAATAAAGTAATGGAACATATTTTGCAAGTTTTTTCCACTAACTGTTTGTGAAACTCTCACTATGTGTTGATGCTTATGTTGCCATACCCTAGCACGCTCTGGTGAGAAATTTTAAAACTTATTTTAACAGTGAATAAAATAGCCAATGGTAGAATCAAAACAAAAATCTAAAATGCTTTCAAAAGAATAATACTAAACATTGATTAATGACACATCAAAGCATAATACAGATATGGAGAGACAGTGATTTAATAGCAAAGTTTCAGCAACTTTGTTCATTCCATTTTGATACAAGCAGCAGAATGTGACAACTGTGTCGAGATTGGTAGGACACCATTAGGTTGAGAGACCAGAGCCTTCAGCACAGGCATAAAAGCTGCACTCAGTAGAAGCCAGCCCCCAACCTTCTGCCACTTAGAGCTAAATAGCAAGGCACAGCCTTAAGATAAGGTACCATTTGTTTGAAAAATATCACTTGATATCACATACCAATGGTTCCAACAACAATGACCAGCATTATCTAAATCCATGGAGGAACATGTGAAATATGAGCTAATAATGTAAATCTGTAGCAAGTTATTTGTCTTTTAATTCTGCCTGTCTGCAACTTGATGTGTGTTCTTTACAGTAAGTAGCAATCTGTCTTTTCCTACGTTGTTGATATTCCTACCTGGATTTTACATTGTTTAGAAACTTATTTTAATATATATTTTGGGGCAGCTCTGCCTTGGAGCCTTTAATTGCAAGCCACACATGAGCTTTATTTAACCAAACAAAGCCTACCTCAACCTCCATGATCCAATCCATTTGCAAGATAATGTTTTCATTAAGATCAAGTATTATTAAAAAGCTGTGTGAAAATTTTACATCCCCAATATTAAATATGGAGAAAATGGGGATCTATTACAGTGTCAATTGGGTAATGAGAATGAAGTGGTGTGAGGCAGGACATGTGGCCAGGAACAACTTCAAATGGATCAAAACACTGGTGCAGGGAAACACAGGGAGGTGTCAGATGTCCTCTGATGAAGAATGAGAGGCAACATCTGTGAGAAAAAACTGGATCCAGATTTTCCAGCAATGATTGACATGGAAATCCTTGGAAGAGGCATCTGTCCAAGAGTGGATAAATGGAGGCTGAAGGACATATTAAATGATAAATGTACTTGTCTTTTCAGAATTTTACTGTACCTTCCAGTGGTTCCCCTTATTTTAATTCACACTGCTGGCAAATTCCAGTTATTACCAGTGACTATCAAGCAGTTCTCTCCTCAGCTATTGGTCTGGACATAAACTGAATGACTTCCCTGTAATTTACTTCACTTTCATTGTCCCCTTCATACAAAAGATCATTTTCAATTTCCTTAAAACCTATATACTTTGCTTTGTATTTTACCACAAGTGTGTCCCCTTTTTTCTGTAAAGCACAGGACCCATATCACAATCACACTGCCCATTAATAGAATGATTATTATCGACTGATTTCTTTTTTCCAACCTATTTTTCATCTCTTCCCACCAGCCAGAACGCATTTAATCACAAATTTTCTTTAATCTGGACTGGAATTTGCTGTTTTCTTCAATGTAATTGATTATTCCAAAAAAAATCACAATCTTTGTTTTCTCTCATACTTTACAGTAGTACAAAAAAATTGAACTTGAGCTCGAATCTTTGAACTGAACAGTAGTTCCTGTCACTGAGCACATGTGTAGAGACACAGAAATCCAACGTCTATTATAATAATTGTTTGAAAGGACAGACTCTTCCTGCAGGACTATTCCATACGATAGAGGATATTGCATTTATATCAGAAAAGGAAGAGAGCTCAAATCAAGACATGACCGTAATACAGTAAGTGAAGACAATCCCTTTGAAATATCAGGTATTGAATTAACACAGTTTGATATCACCAAAAAATTAATAATTTTTTGGGGAGGGGGTGGGGGGGTGGGGGGTATTGATCTGCCAGTGGCTGTGTCAACACTTTTTCAATCAGTTAATAGTTGTTCTAGATGAAGACTTGAATACAAACATACAACATAATTTTCTGTGGAGACACAAACATAAATACAAATATCATAAATGAAACTAAAAGCACCCTCATAAGTATCCTTCAGAGTTTTAGCATGTCACTGCTGGTCAGTAGTGCAACAAGGATTATTATAATTACAGTATCAGTAAGTGACCAAGTGGTCACAAATATGGACAGGGACAAGTGTGACATAACTGTAAAAGATCTTGGACCATCGGACCATTTCTGCCAAATAACAACAATCAAATAGCATAAGGAAAAAATCTGTAAACTGCAAACTATGATAACACTTATCAGAAATCAATATATGCATTTTTCCAGTACTGGGGAGAATTTACAACAGACATTCATCAAAACAAATATAGCAATTGTAAATAAATGCACTCTAAGTGCAATAACGTTACTATCAATAACAAAGCTTGAAGTTATTAAATCTGTACAAAAACAAAAAGGTGAAGTACTGAAATATGCATAGAGAATGTACAAGTGCCCTGAAGAAATATAATAATTGAGTTCTTCAGATTAGGAAAATTTCCAGAGTATTTAAAACAGGCAAGAGTTGTAGCTCTGCTAAAGGTAGGTAATGCAGAAGACATAAAAAAATTACTGGCCTATTTCCCTGCTGTCATCATTCTCAACGATAATACAATCAATTATGAATAATAAATTACATGTTAATGTAATAATAAATTACATGATAAATACAATCTTACAATGAATCACATTTTGACTTCCAAAGTTGTAGAAGTTCAGAATCAGCTATAGTAGGCATCACAAAAGTGTTATTTGATGTTCTTGACAAAGGTATAATTTTAGGTTTTTCTAAGACTCTTGATAAACTGACTGTAAGATTATACTAAATAAGCTAGAAGCATTAGGAATAAGCAGACTAGCTAATGACTTGTCCCAATCATACCTAGCGGATAAGAGTACAAAGACTAAAGATAATATGTACAGTACCTCAAATAAGTCTAAATTTTAGTAGCACATTTATCAGAACAGAAATACAATAATACAAGAGTTCTTCAGGGTAGCATATTAGGGCCAATACTATTCCTGATGTACATCAATGACTCTCTCTGTAGTGTTAGTCATGGAGAAAAAATTATATTTGCTCATAACAGCAAATTATAGTCAGTTAGAAACCAAAAGAACTCCCTGCAGAGAAAGCAAATTAAATGCCCAAGAAAATTTTAAATTAGTCAGTAAGCTATAAAATGACACTGAACATTAAAAAAAATAATGCCATGAATTTCAGTTTGAAGAGGGAAAATGACATTTCAGTAAAATGTAGATGGTACCTCTACAGACTGTGTAACAAATGAAAAATTTGTAGGATTTAATATTGATTCTCAGTCGAAGTGTTATGAAAACACAGAGATACTTGCAAACAGAATGTCATCAACATGTTATGCCCTTAGAGTCCTGTCATCACAGTGTAGTAGCCAGGGTCTTTTAGTTACATGCTATTCATATATACACTCAGTTCTTACCTACTGCATTATTTTCTGGGGAACAAACACACAAAATATGACCATAATTTTCAAACTGCCGAAAAGTACCATAAGGATAATAAACAAACATAGTAGTCAAGCTCACTGTAAAGATCTGTTCAAAATACTGGGGATTTTAGCTGCACTGTGTGAGTGCATTTACCAGTCAGTTGTACACATTCAAAATAATGTTGATAGTGAATGCACAAACTTCACTATCCATGATCACGGAACAATAACTAGACTGAACTTACATTTATCAAAAAAGACTAAACACAAAATTGAAAACAGCATTTTCTACTAAGAAATAAAACTGAACAATGAATTACCAAAAGATGTCAAAGAAACTGCTAAAACAAGACATAGTTTAAAAAGTACCTGTTAAGCAATACATTCCAAGCATTAAAGAATTACTTAGATAACACAGAATAGGTATCTGATAAAAAAAATGTGACACAAGTAAATAATAACGATAATAAAAAAATCTACAATTCCACATCACTTGTCACAATATATTTTTTTATTTCTTTTTGTGGAAAAGATATGCAATGTATAATACCTAAACTTCATCCTCTTTCTGAGTTCATCTTACTCATTGGAGAGGGATGCTGATTCAGTTTTTCAGGCCAATAAATGGAAAGTTGTGGTAAACAAAATGGTCCTGATGTCAGCTGACATTGTGTATAGTGTCTGTAATATTATGAAACAATGTGTGTGTAGTGTGTGGGGAGCATGCATTGACAGATAGTTCCCCTAGGGAGTTCACCACAATTTGATGGGTTCATGTTTGGCTACCATGGGGCCCCAACCTTTGCAACATAGTTTCTCTTCAATGCTGCATGTCTATCCTCCTGCTCCTCTTTTTCCCCTCCCTAGGGAAACATATCTGGAATGTTTTTGGAAATGTGTTCTGCATTTTCAGAGGCCAATATCAGAACAGTCTCTCCACTGTTTTTCATTTATTTTTTTCTTTCGTCATTCCCCTTCTCCGATCCTTCCTCCATTTCGGCATTTGAGGTTCCCCTTTTTTCTTATTTCTCCTTGTACATTCCTGAAGGCCAACCCATGCGTCTTGACATGCAACAGGTAACTGGGTAATGCATAATTCCCAGCCCAGGGTTGACAAGTAGGGTTCACACATACTCCTGGTACAGGTCAGGCTCATGGAGGGATGATTGTCAGAGCTGTTACCTTCCCAAATTTCCAACTGACCCCTCTGTCCGGTGTTTGGGAGGTGTGACCTGAGGTGTCAACAGTCGCCTAAAGGTGGGTGCACCCTCTTGTAAAGGAGGCCCTCAATTGGAAGGAGCTTGCCATCAGACACTGGCTATCATGGTAAATTTTCTTGCAATGAGCCATTCATCTTCTTCACAGTCAACGTCTACAAAATGTAAACGGAATGAGGCTAAGAATTAAAAGGCCCTCCTGGCTGTACCATGGTTCCTCATGGTTTCACATACTGAAGATGGTCAGTCCTTTGCTTTGCTCAATCCGTTTATTATTCAGAAAGGTGTTGACGCAATTGCTGGCCCTGTGAACTCCTGCTCTCATTTACACAATGGCACTTTGCTTTTGGAGGCTACTTGTGATTCTCAAGAAAACAACTGCTTGCTGCTTCACTTCTCTGCAGCTATCTTGGTTGTGTTGAGACCCACACAACTCTCCCCTACCATCCATCAGGTGATGAAAAAGGTAGATGCATCCTTAGTGCCCATATTCACTCTTTTCTTCACCTTTGATAGAGTGGTGCTTCCATTCCAGATCAAAACAGGCTATGAAGTTATTGCAGTCTGATTGCACATTCCAAATCCAATGTGCTGCTAGCAGTGCCATTGTTTAAACCACAACTGAATGTCATGCCAACACCTAGCCAACTGTGTGAGCTGTGGTAGGGATGTGCATGAGGGCAATTGTCCACCTCCTTCTCCGTGCTGTATCAACTGCAATGGCAATCATGCTGCCTCCTCTCAAGATTGTCCCCTGTATCTTGATGAACAGGCTGTCTAGGAGATCTGGGTGAAGGAAAAAGTGCACTGCCCAGTCACTCGAAAGTTACTGGCTAGTAGCAAGCCCCTTATTCTACCATCTGGCACTTAAAGTACTGTTCTTGCTACATCTTGCTGTGTGAAGGACATGGCCACACAGACATGCAACCTCAAATTTGCCACTGCAGTTGTGAAATCGCCAAGTGTCATGGTAGCATCACTGTCTCTTCTTCCAGCTGTGCAACAAGCCACCAAACATTTGCCTCCTGGGGTGATGTCACCTGTTACACAACTGGCAGGCTGGAAAGGACACAAGGAATACTCCCACGAAGACTTCATACATCCCTCCAGTCAACCAACATCTTAGTCTTCCTTTGCCAACTGGAGAAGCTCCAAGACATTAAACAAATGCAAATGGTCTTCTCCTTCACTGATTTGGAGATCCTCTTCGACAGTGCTGCCATGTGATACCCTTGTTGGCCAACCTCTGTGTTGCCGGTGTTCACCACTAACCATTTTTCTCTGCCCTGGACTCCACAGATCGAAAGAGGGAGAATGCTGATGACTCTGTAGATCTGATGCAGCAGGATCCTACAGTTTCTGTGCCCTGTAGCAACGAGTCTTTGGAAGCTGGCACTCAGCAGCCACCAAAGAGACTCCCTTCCATTTTTTCCTCACCCTGACTCTCCTCCAATGGAACATTCACAGTCTTCAACCCAACAAAGAGGATTTATGGCTGCTCTTAGAATCACAGCATCGACTTGTACTCTGCCTTCAGGAAAGAAAATTGCATCCTCACAACCACTTTGAGCTCCTGCATTTCTTTCCGGTCCATTTTGACCTTCCCCCCAAGGCTGGCATTCCATCTCATGGGGGAATCATGCTGCTCATCTGGGATGATGTTCATAGTCAACTCATCTCCCTGACTACCTGTCTTCAAGCTGTTGCAATCCAGCTTTTCCTTCCTCATTTGACCTTTTCCCTTTGTACTATTTACATCTCTCCATCATTCAATGTCACCAGGGCAGACTTCCTCCAGCTTATTGTGCACCTAACTCATCCCTTTCTGCTGCAAGGTGACTTTAATGTGCACCATACTCTTTGGGGTTCACCCAGAACCTGTCAGAGGTGTGACCTCTTGGCTGAATGGTTCAAATGGCTCTGAGCACTATGGGACTTAACTGCTGAGGTCATCAGTCCCCTAGAACTTAGAACTACTTAAACCTAACTAACCTAAGGACATCACACACATCCATGCCCGAGGCAGGATTCCAACCTGCAACCGTAGCGGTCGCGCGGTTCCAGACTGTAATGCCTAGAACCGCTCGGCCACCCCGGCCGGCTCTCTTGGCTGACCTTCTTAATCAACTTAACTTTGTCTGCCTTAACACAGCAGCACCTATGTTCCTTTCAGACTCCATTTATACCTATTCCCATTTGGACCTATCCTTCTGCGCTGCCTATCTTGCCCATTGTATTGAGTGGTCTGTTCTCTCTGACATACACTCGAGCAACCATATCCTGTGTGCTATCCATTTGCTGACTCCTACCCCACTTACGTGCACACCCAAATGGCAGCTTATTGAGGCCAACTGGAGGCTTTACTCCTCCCTGGCAACATTCAATGAACAACATTTCCCCAGCAGTGATGACCAGGTAGAATATCTTACAAACATTATGCTTACTGTTGCAGACCATTCTCTTAATGGACTGAGGCATGCCACGATGCAATTTGAACATGGAGATATGCTCTCTGGGTTTTTAACCATCATCCTGTGATGGCAAACTGCATTCATTATAAACAGTTGCATGCCCAGTGTCATCGCCTTCTTTGGGATAACAAAAAAGCTACTTGGATTTTATTCTCTAGTTCTTTTAACAGTTCCGCCCCCTCTTCCATTGTGTGGGCCAAACTCTGATGGCTCTCTGGGACCAACATCCAGTCCCCAATTTCCAGCCTGACAGTAGCAGACAATGTCATAGTGGACCCCATTGTTATCTCCAACACCTTGGGCCGCCGTTTTGTGGACATTTAGAAATGCTCCCACTATCACCCTGTCTTCCTTCATCAGAAACAAGCAGAGGAGGCTTGGGAGATATCCTTCTCTTCTCAGAATCATGAGTGCTACAACATCACCTTTAGTATGAAGGATCTAGATTATGCTCTCACTTCATCTCGATCCTCTGCCCCAGGGCCAGATGCTGTTCACATTCAGTTGTTGCAACACCTTCCTCTTGTGGGCAAGCTCTTTTTGCTTAATATGTACAATCTCATCTGTGCAGAGGGCACATTTCCTAGATGCTGGTGTGAAGCCACCATCATAACCACACTTAAGCCCGGTAAGGACAAACACCTTCCTTCTAGCTACTGCCCCATTTCTTTCACCAGCTGTGTTTGCAAGGTGATGGAACATATGATTCATGCCCAGCTGGTATGGTGGCTCAAGTCTTGCAATTTGCTAACCACTGTGCAGTGTGGATTTTGAGTGCGTCATTCTGCAGTTACCCATCTCTTCACTTTGTTCACACATGTCGTGAATGGTTTTCTGTGGAAATCCCATATTGAGACCACGTTTTTCGATTTGGAGAAAGCCTACGGTACCTGCTGCAGGACTGGTGTCCTTCGTGCTCTCTACATGTGGGGCTCCCATAGCCACCTGCCGGTTTCCTTGGGGAATTTTTAAAAGTCTGAGTTTTCAAGGTATGTGTGTATTCTGCCTTGTCAGACACCTTTATCCAGGAAAATGATGTGCCTCAGGGTTCTGTCCTGAGCTTTGTCCTCTTTGCTATCTCCATTAATCCTGTGATGGCTTGTCTCCCGCTCAGTGATGTCTCAGTCATCTTTACTCATGGAGCATCAACAATGGCTTTTGTTTTTCCTCTGACAAAACTGTTTGTATGAATTTCTAGCGCCATAATTACTTTCTTCCATCGCCATCACATCTTGGGCCTGTTGCTCTTCTGTTCATTGACACTACAAAGTCCATGGGGCTCATGCTCAATAGGAAACTCTCTTGGTCCTCCCACATGTCTTACCTGGTAGCCCACTGTACGTGGTCCCTCAATGTCCTATATATCCTCAGTGGTATTTCCTCGGGAGCAGATCAAACAACCCACCTATGTTTGTACCATACTCTTGTCTGTTCAAAACTGGACTATGGGTGTTTGATTTATGTTTCTGCATGTCTGTCCTAATTTCACCATCATGGAATATGATTAGCCACTGGTGCCTCTTACACTAGCTCAGGTGAGAGTCTGTATGCTGAAGCTGCTGAACTACTACTACCACTGTCCTACTGCCGTGACTTTCCTCTCAACAGATATGGATGCCATTTGTCTGCCATGCATGGCCACCCATCCTGTGCCTTCTTTGTTCACCAGTTTGGGGCACATGTCTCTTCTCTGTTACCTCGTGGGGTTCATCTTCAACTCTTGTTCCAACAGCTTAACTTTATGCTACCTGCCACTGTGCCAGTGGGTATGAACCCTTCACCACCTTGGCTTCGTGCGGCGGCACGTGTTCACCTCGGCCTTTATTCATTTCCGAAGCCTTGCTCTATCACCTTTAGTTTCACAGCCTTCACACGGAACTTTGCAGTAGTACTTTTGTGTATACTGATGGCTCGCGGACTGACTGTGATGTCATTGGTACTGACGTTTTTTCGTATTGGCATTCAGAATACTGCTCAGTATTTACAGCAGAGCTTTTTGCCCTATATCAAGCCATCCAATACATCTGGTGACACAGGCTTTTCAGTTGTGTCATCTGCTCCTACTCTCTCAGTACCCTTCAAAGTCTCTGTGTGCTGTACATCGTCCATCCCTTAGTGCAGCGGGTTCAGGAAAGCTATCACTTGCTCACTCTGGATGGAGCCACTGTGATGTTTATTTGGGTTCCTGGCCACATCAGTCTGACAGGAAACAAGGCTGTTGATGCTGCTGCCAAGGCTGCAGTCTTTGTACCTCAGCCCACTAGTTCCTATGTTCCTCCAATGATCTCTGTGTTGCCATCTGCCTGCAGGTGGTGTCCATTTGGCATCACCACTGGTCCTCAATTCCAGGTTATTAAGCCTCTCCCAGTAGCTTGCATGACATCCTCTCAGCCCTCTCACCCCTCTAACCATGGGGAGATAATTTTCACTAGGTCGCGCATCAGCCACTGTACTTTTAGCCATTGCCATATGTTAAGTGGTGTTGCCCCACCACTCACTCTGCTCTACCTTTGACGGTCCTCCATTTTCTGATGGAATGCCCCTTTTTTTGATCCCTTACGTTCTCCTTTGTGTTTGCTGTCTGAGTTATCAGCCATTTCAGCAAATGCGTGGCCTGTTGACCACGTTTTACTTTTTATCTGTTGTAGCAATTTGGTGAAGGGCATTTAATTTTAGTTCAGGACCTCTGTTTCTTTATGGCATATTTTATAGTATAGACCTTTCTCCACATCCCTGTCTTTAGCTGTCTTCTTTTCTGCCATTTAGGATTAACATGTAGTCATTTTTAACTCGTCTCTTTGTCTTCGCATTCTAGTTTTGACATGGGCACGTATGACCCTCCTTGGTTTTGCTCCCCAAAAAACAAAACAGTTGATGGAGAGTGTGAAACGAATGAACAGTGTAGCATTAGCCTCTTACATTATTAAATAACTTACTTGTAAATCAGTATTCTACGCTAGGGGTAAACAAAATAATGTAGCACTGTTTTAAACAGAGTGACCTTGTATTCAGGAGGGTGGAGGCTCCAATCTTCATCCAGCCATGCTGATTTAGGTTTCCCGTGGGTTGCCTAAATTACTTCAGGCAAATGCTGGTATGGTACCCCCTATTAGGCCACAGTTGATGACCTGCCCTACCTTGTCATACTATACATGTAAGTATGCAAATGTCTGTATGTGTAAATTCCTTTCATTTTCTTAAATTTTAATACTACAACATGTCTAATACCCTTGTAAAAAGGATCTGCAGATGATTAAAACTACAATTACTACAACAGCTACTACCATTACAACAATAATCAAAAACTCTATCCTTATCCCCTCCCCCTCTCACCTCAACCCCCACCCCCTCACCACACCCAATATTAACTGGAAAAATCTTATTCTCATGAGCATTTCTGTCAGTAACTTGAGTGTCTCAATGATTTTTGTTGCCACTGCCTAAATCACTATTCTCTCTTATTTCTTCTTTTGCCTCAACGTCAACCATCCCATCAATTTCATCATCATAGCCAACCCTACTACCATTACCTTACTACTTATCTTCATTTTCTCATTGTCAACTGCAGTTCTTCACGTCTAGGGGTAGATACTTGAGGCTGACATTTTATAACTTTGTGGGTTCCAGTTGACATGATAACAGCTGAAGTAATTTCTGTCTCTATGGTTTTTTTTTTATTTTATCCCATCATTCTATGTCACACTGACTTAACAGTCTCCACTTTAGAACACAGATACACATTGTTATTACCAAACATAAAAATACATCCAATTCCATCAGAGGCATGCCCACAACTTCTCATTTTGCAGTACTAACACTATTCCAAAGAATTTACAAAACGAAAGAAGAATCTTCACCAAGCTATATCATTATTTTATAAATGCATCCAAAAATAAAATTAATAAATATCATCAATTTGTGAAATTAATAATATGAGTTTTAAGTATGCCAGGTAATTTATAAATTCAAATATTTCTAAAAGAAGAGTAATTTTAACTGTACATACTCAGAGTTAGTACATATCAGTTGTAATAAACTAATTTCTTTTTATACATTTTAGCCTGAACTGTAATACATCATGTACAAAATCATGTGGAATTCTTTTAGTGAAACAGCTGAGATAATGTTCACCTATGCAAGATTCGAAAATATTCCTGGTATCAGCTATCTCTAATAAAGAAAAGTAATGTTAGAGGAGGGTGGTGTTGTTGTCTCTTCAGTCCAGAGACTGGTTTGATGCAGCTCTCCATGCTACTCTATCCTGCGCTAGCTTCTTCATCTCCAAGTACTTACTGCACCCTACATCCTTCTGAATCTGTTTAATGTATTCATCTCTTGGCCTCCATCTAAGATTTTTACCCTTCACACAGCCCTCCAATGCTAAATTGGTGATCCATTGATGCCTCAGAACATGTCCTAACAACCAATCCCTTCTTCTAGTCAAGTTGTGCCACAAATTCCTCCTCTTCCCAATTCTATTCAGTACCTCCTCATTAGCTACATGATCCACTCATCTAATCTTAAGCATTCTTCTGTAGCACCACATTTTGAAATCTTCTATTATCTTCTTGTCCAAACTATTTATTATCCATGTTTCACATCCATACATGGCTACACTCCATACAAAAACTTTTAGAAAAGACTTCCTCACACTTAAATCTATACTTGATGTTAACAAATTTGTCTTCTTCAGGAACACTTTTCTTGCCATTGGCAGCCTACATTTTATAACCTCTCTACTTTGATCATCATCAGTTATTTTGCTCCCCAAATAGCAAAACTCATCTACTACTTTAAGTGTCTCATTTCCTAATATAATTCCCTCAGCATTACCTGATTTGATTTGACTACATTCCATTATCCTCATTTTGCTTCTGTTGATGTTCCTCTTATATCCTCCTTTCAAGATGTTGTGACAGTGCCATGACATTTAACAGTGCCGCCACGACAGTACGCGCAAACGGCGATAGAGGCGCTCCGCAACTCAGCTGAGCGCGGGAGCGCCACCTAGCTACGAACGGCGCTGGCCGCATGTCACGGCACGGCACGGCAGTTGAATAAGAGATACTGAGTTGTTATCATGTAACCAGCTATTGTTTCTAAGTGAGTGTGTTTGAATATCCACGCAATTATTGGTGATTAAAGGTTATAACACATTTTGGCGACGAGGTCGGATATTTTCACTGCATTGTGGATTTGTGTGTTCATGACGGGGCAGACATGGAACAGCTTATGCAAGTGCTCATTGAACAACAAACACAGCTGACAGCTGCTATTCAGGCACAACAAACACAGCTATGCAGGTGTTGTCGATGTCGCTTACTCATCGTCTGTCTTCCTCTTCTCCACCTCCATTCCCTCCTTACGACAAGGCCGCTGAAGACTGGGAGGATTATGAGAAGCGTTTGCGGCAACACTTCTTGGCTTTCGGCGTTGTCGATGCTCCTATGTGTAAGTCGTTATTTCTATCTTGGATTTCCCCACGGATCTATCAGCTGCTATCTCAGTTAGCCCCTCTGCAGGAACCTGCCTCTCTGTCCTTCCAAGAAATGTGTGACTTATTGTCTAACTATTACCGAAAAAACACCCACATTGTTCCCGCCCACGTGGCGTTCTACTGGTGTCGTAAACAGCCCCATCAATCTTACCGGGCTTGGGCGGCGGAACTACACGGTCTGAGTCGGAAATGTCAGTTTGTCACGGGGGCCTTCACTGAGGAGCACCTTCGCAATTTTCGTTCACTGTTTTGGGTTTTTCATTCGGCTGGGCTGAGGTGCAATCTGGACAAGTCACAGTTCTTCCAACCCTCCATTGTGTGTCTTGGTTTCCACTTGTCCCATGAGGGTATAAGTCCTCTATGTCAGCGCGTTGAGGTCATTAACGCTCTACCCTGGCCGTCTACAGTCAAAGAACTTCACGTGTCTCTAGGCAAGATTGCTTATTATCACAAATTCATTCCATCCGAAGCGGCGGTAGCTCATCCTCTGCATCAGCTGTTACGCAAAAATGTCCCTTTCTGTTGGTCCGACGAGTGTGAGCAGGCTTTTGTCCACCTGAAGGCTCATGTGCAGTCGGCGCCTTGTCTTGCCACATTCCGTCCGGGTCAGCACTTGGTTCTGGCGACTGACGCGTCACAGTATGGCCTAGGGGCTGTTCTCGCCCATCGGTATGAGGATGGGTCGGAACGACCCATCGCCTATGCTTCCAAGACCCTCAATGATGCGCAGCGGCATTACTCCCAAATCGAAAAGGAGGCGCTCACTATCATTTATGCTCTAAAAAAGTTCAGCATTTTTTTGTATGGTTCTAAGTTTCACCTCATCACCGACCACAAGCCGCTGGTCTCTCTGTTCAGCCCATCGGCGTCGCTTCCGGATAAGGCAGCTCACCACCTGCAACGTTGGGCCTTATACTTGTCTCATTTTCACTATGAGATTCACTATCGCCCCACGGCCAAGCATGCCAACGCTGACGCATTGTCGCGATTGCCGATGGGCCCCGACCCAGTTTTCAATCGTGATGAACTACTCTGTTTCCACATTGATGAGGAAGAACGTCGTGTGGTCGAGGGTTTTCCACTTACAGGTTCGCAGGTCACGTCGGCTACTGTGCGGCACCCGGTCCTGTGTCAGGTGATCGGTTTTGTTCAATGGGGTTGGCCGGACAGGACCAAGGGCCGGGCATTGGATCCCCTTCGGAACTACCATGCCTTGCGCCTTCGTCTGTCTGTTCGTGATGGTGTTGTTCTTCTAGCCATGGATGGTGCATCTCCACGGGTCGTGGTTCCAACCTCTCTTCACAAAGATGTTCTCAAACTGTTGCATTAAGGCCATTGGGGTATTTCTCGAACTAAGTCCCTGGCTCGCAGGCACGTTTATTGGCCTGGTATTGATTCGGACATCGCCCACATGGTTGCTGCATGTGGTCAGTGTGCTCAACAACTGGCTGCACCTCATACAATGCCCTCTCCGTGGCCTGATCTGGCGCAGCCATGGGAATGGGTGCACACTGACTTTGCCGGCCCCTTCCTCAGTACTTATTATACTGTTGATTGATGCCTTCTCGAAGTTTCTGTTTGCTGTTCGATGTCCGTCGCCCACCACTGCGGCGACGACACTGGCTTTGTCCAAAATCTTTGCGCTAGAAGGTCTTCCATCCACAATCATCATGGACAATGGCCCTCAGTTCTCTTCACAGGCCTTCCATGATTTTTGTACTGGACAAGGGATTCATCATGTTACAGCACCGCCCTTCCATCCACAATCAAATGGGGAGGTCGAGCGCCTTGTCCGCACTTTCAAAAGCCAGATGAAAAAATTCCTTAGTGATTTTTCCACAGATGATGCTCTGCTGCAGTTTCTGAGTTCTTATCGCTTCACGCTTCTGGGTGATCGCAGCCCGGCTGAACTCTTGCATGGCCACCAATCGCGCACTCTACAGCACCTGCTTCACCCTGTCAGGCCTTGTGCTGTGTCCCCTAGTGCGGGAAAATACTCGGTGGGCGCCGATGTGTGGGCACGAGGGTATGGATCTCGCCCAAAATGGATTCCAGGGGTGGTCAAGGCTCTTCGCGGCTGCTGGCTTTGTGAAATAAGTACGGACGATGGCATGGTTGTTCGCCATTATGACCAGATGCGCCCACGAGTGGTGGCCACACCAATGCCACCGCCCCTTCCTTCACCTCCACCAGCCCGAGAAGCCAGTCCTGTTGCTGCTGCCAATCTACCGTACGTGTTGATGCAGCCAACGTCGCTACCGCATCCGAGTATGCCGGAACCGACCCCAGTCGCAACGCCGCCTTCTCCGGGACCCATCTCGCTGGAGCACACCCCCAGGTCCACGACACCTATGGATGCTGCTCTGGAGTTTTCACCCATCATCTCGTCAAGGAGGCACGTTCCACGCACAAGCTTCCGTCCTGGACATTTTTGACCATACTCTCGTGTCTCTCGGTGGGATCTTCTCGGGGCCTCACAAGAGGCCATGGATGTCTCTGCACTGTCCATGTCTCCAAGGAAGTGAGTGTTTTTTTTTTCAAGGGGGGAAAAGTGTTGTGACAAACCCACGACATTTAACAGTGGCGCCACGACAGTATGCGCAAACGGCGATAGACGCACTCCGCAACTCGGCTGAGCGCGGGAGCGCCACCTAGCTACGAACGGCGCCAGCCGCATGTCACGGCACGGCAGTCGAATAAGAGATACTGAGTTGTTATCATGTAACCAGCTATTGTTTCTAAGTGAGTGTGTTTGAATATCCACGCAATTATTGGTGATTCAAGGTTATAACACAAGACACTGTCCATTCTGTTCAAATGCTCTTCCAAGTCCTTTGCTGTCTCTGACAGAATTAAAACGTCATCAGCAAACCTCAAAGTTTTTATTTCTTCTCCATGGATTTTAATACCTACTCCGAATTTTTCTTTTGTTTCCTTTACTGCTTGCTCAATATACAGATTGAATAACATCGGCGATAGGCTACAACCCTGTCTCACTCCCTTCCTGACCACTGCTTCCCTTTCATGCCCCTCGACTCTTATAACTGCCATCTGGTTTCTGTACAAATTGTAAATAGCCTTTCGTTCCCTGTATTTGACGCCTGCCACCTTCAAAATATGAAAGAGAGTATTCCAATCAACATTGTCAAAAGCTTTCTCTAAGTCTACAAATGCTAGAAAAGTAGGCTTGCATTTCCTTAATCTATTTTCTAAGATAAGTCGTAGTGTCAGTATTGCCTCACGTGTTCCAACATTTCTATGGAATCCAAACTGATCTTCCCCAAGGTTGGCTTCTGCCAGTTTTTCCATTTGTCTGTAAGGAATTCGTATCAGTATTTTGCAGCTGTGACTTATTAAACTCATAGTTCAGTAATTTTCAAACCTGTCAACACTTGCTTCCTTTGGGATTGGAATAATTATATTCTTCTTGATGTCTGAGGGTATTTTGCCTGTCTCATACATCTAGCTCACCAGATGGTGAAGTTTTGTCAGGGCTGGCTCTCCCAAGGCTATCAGTGGTTCTAACTGAATGTTGTCTACTCCTAGGGCCTTGTCTCGACTTAGGTCTTTTGTGCTCTGTCAAACTCTTCACACAGTATCATATCTCCCATTTCATCTTCATCTACATCCTTTTCCATTTCCATAGTATTGCCCTCAACTACATCGCTCTTGCATAGGCCCTCTATATACTTCTTCCACCTTTCTGCTTTCCCTTCTTTGCTTGGAACTCAGTTTCCATCTGAGCTCTTGATATTCGTACAAGTGGTTCTCTTTTCTACAAAGGTCTCTTTAATTTTCCTGTAGGTATTATCTATCTTACCCCTAGTGATACATGCCTCTACATCCTTACATTTATCCTCTAGCCATCCCTGCTCAGCCATTTTGGACCTCCAGTCAGTCTCATTTTTGAGACGTTTGTATTCCGTTTTGCGTGCTTCATTTACTGCATTTTTATATTTTCTCCTTTCATCAATTAAATTTGATATTTCTTCTGTTACCCAAGGGTTTCTACTAGCCCTCGTCTTTTTACCTATTTGATCCTCTGCTGCCTTCACTATTTTATCCCTCAAAGCTACCCATTCTTCTTCTACTGTATTTCTTTCCTCCATTCCTGTCAATTGTTCCCTTATGCTCTCCCTGAAACTCTGTACAACCTCTGGTTTAGTCAGTTTATCCAGGTCCCATCTCCTTCAATTCCCACCTTTTTGCAGTTTCTTCAGTTTTAATCTACAGTTCATAACCAATAGATTGTGGTCAGAGTCCACATTTGCCCCTGGAAATGTCTTAAAATTTAAATACTGGTTCCTAAATCTCTGTCTAACCATTATAAACTCCTGGAAATGGAAAAAAGAACACATTGACACCGGTGTGTCAGACCCACCATACTTGCTCCGGACACTGCGAGAGGGCTGTACAAGCAATGATCACACGCACGGCACAGCGGACACACCAGGAACTGCGGTGTTGGCCGTCGAATGGCGCTAGCTGCGCAGCATTTGTGCACCGGCGCCGTCAGTGTCAGCCAGTTTGCCGTGGCATACGGAGCTCCATCGCAGTCTTTAACACTGGTAGCATGCCGCGACAGCGTGGACGTGAACCGTATGTGCTGTTGACGGACTTTGAGCGAGGGCATATAGTGGGCATGCGAGAGGCCGGGTGGACGTACCGCCGAATTGCTCAACACGTGGGGCGTGAGGTCTCCACAGTACATCGATGTTGTCGCCAGTGGTCGGCGGAAGGTGCACGTGCCCGTCGACCTGGGACCGGACCGCAGTGACGCACGGATGCACGCCAAGACCATAGGATCCTACGCAGTGCCGTAGGGGACCGCACTGCCACTTCCCAGCAAATTAGGGACACTGTTGCTCCTGGGGTATCGGCGAGGACCATTCGCAACCGTCTCCATGAAGCTGGGCTACGGTCCCGCACACCGTTAGGCCGTCTTCCGCTCACGCCCCAACATTGTGCAGCCCGCCTCCAGTGGTGTCGCGACAGGCGTGAATGGAGGGATGAATGGAGACGTGTCGTCTTCAGCGATGAGAGTCGCTTCTGCCTTGGTGCCAATGATGGTCGTATGCGTGTTTGGCGCCATGCAGGTGAGCACCACAATCAGGACTGCATACGACCGAGGCACACAGGGCCAACACCCGGCATCATGGTGTGGGGAGCGATCTCCTACACTGGCCGTACACCACTGGTGATCGTCGAGGGGACACTGAATAGTGCACGGTACATCCAAACCGTCATCGAACCCATCGTTCTACCATTCCTAGACCAGCAAGGGAACTTGCTGTTCCAACAGGACAATGCACGTCCGCATGTATCCTGTGCCACCCAACGTGCTCTAGAAGGTGTAAGTCAACTACCATGGCCAGCAAGATCTCCGGATCTGTCCCCCATTGAGCATGTTTGGGACTGGATGAAGCGTCGTCTCACGCGGTCTGCACGTCCAGCACGAACGCTGGTCCAACTGAGGCGCCAGGTGGAAATGGCATGGCAAGCCGTTCCACAGGACTACATCCAGCATCTCTACGATCGTCTCCATGGGAGAATAGCAGCCTGCATTGCTGCGAAAGGTGGATATACACTGTACTAGTGCCGACATTGTGCATGCTCTGTTGCCTGTGTCTATGTGCCTGTGGTTCTGTCAGTGTGATCATGTGATGTATCTGACCCCAGGAATGTGTCAATAAAGTTTCCCCTTCCTGGGACAATGAATTCACGGTGTTCTTATTTCAATTTCCAGGAGTGTATAATCTATCTGATACCTTTTAGTATCTCCAGGGTTCTTCCATGTATACAACCTTCTTTCATGATTCTTAAACCAAATGTTAGCTATGATTAAGTTATGCTCTGTGCAAAATTCTAGCAGGCAGCTTCCTCTTTCATTTCTTAGCCCCAATCCATATTCACCTACTATGTTTCCTTCTCTCCCTTTTCCTACTGACGAATTCCAGTCACCCATGACTATTAAATTTTTGTCTCCCTTCACTATCTGAATAATTTCTTCTATCTCATCATACATTTCATCAATTTCTTTGTCATCTGCAGAGCTAGTTGGCATATAAACTTGTACTACTTTAGTAGGCATGGGCTTCGTGACTATCTTGGCCACAATAATGTGTTCACTATGCTGTTTGTAGTAGCTTACCTGGATGCCCATTTTTTTAATTCATTATTAAACCTACTCCTGCATTACCCCTATTTGGTTTTGTATTTATAACCCTGTATTCACCTGACCAGAAGTCTTGTTCCTCCTGCCACCGAACTTCACTAATTCCCACTATATCTAACTTTAACCTATCCATTTCCCTTTTTAAATTTTCTAACCTACCTGCCTGATTAAGGGATCTGACATTCCACACTCCGATCCGTAGAACGCCAGTTTTCTTTCTCCTTATAACAACGTCCTTTTGAGTAGTCCCCGCCCGGAGATCCGAATGGGGGAGTATTTTACCTCCGGAATATTTTACCCAAGAGGATGCCATCATCATTTAACTATACAGTAAAGCTGCATGCCCTTGGGAAAAATTACGGCTGTAGTTTCCCCTTGCTTTCAGCCGTTCGCAGTACCAGAACAGCAAGGCCATATTGGTTAGTGTTACAAGGCCAGATCAGTCAATCATCCAGACTGTTGCCCCTGCAACTACTGAAAAGGCTGCTGCCCCTCTTCAGGAACCACACATTTGTCTGGCCTCTTAACAGATACCCCTCCGTTGTGGTTGCACCTACGGTACGGCTATCTGTATCGTTGAGGCACGCAAGCCTCCCCACCAATGGCAAGGTCCATGGTTCATGGTTCATCGGGGGGGGGGGGGGGGGGGGGGGGGAGGTAGACTAGGTATCATTATACATTCACATACCTAGACTAGGTATCATTATACATTCATGTTCATAGGTCTTGTCCTCTATACTAAACGTTGACAGTATATGTTATTTTACCAATTGCTTTGCTTACCTGCACCTCCTCTTATCTTTACACCTACGACTGGTATTTCCACAAAATTGTTAGTATACTTAACTTCATCTCTAAATTGTTCAGATATGCCACAAATTGGGCCACCTGCATCAATCAAACTGATCAATCTTAAGGGTATACGGAACGCCCTATGCTTACAATGTTAAATTGAGCTAAAAGTTAGGAACATTTTCTCATTTGTTATTTGGACGATACTCTTGATTTTTTCACAGAGATATGTTCTGCTTTTATGTTGAATTATTAATTTTGAAAAAATAATGTATAGTTTTTCAGATATTTTATTTTTTGTAAATGTTAAAAAAGTTATACATTTTAACAAGTATTTTAAGATTTACATCCATTAATACAAAATAATTCCACATATCTTTTAATTCAGATGTATTAGAAGGTCTTAAGGAACAACTACAGAAAATTTCATCTTTCTACTATAAATAGGCCCTGAGAAAATGTACCTTATACACAAAAAAACTAAAAATTACTTATAACTGAAGCATGGGATACCACCCGTCTGGTTTTAGCCATAACGTCATCAACATGTCAAACTACAAAATAATGGTATTGGACTCTTCAGTTGAAATGCTGCTCAAATGAAGCAGGCAATACCGAGAAACAGCCTAACACACAAGAGAATGTGGTATCGAACACTTCAGTTTACATCGGCTCGAATGAAGCAGGCGATTCCCATCAACCCCTAGTTTTCTGCTCATCTATCACCTCCAACTTAACTTACAAATTGCAACCAAAGACAGGACACACTGCAAAACTTCACACAACCAACAAGAACAGAACAGCAAAAGCAAACAAATAAAGAATAACAAAACAAATATGGCAATGAATCGCAAAAGATGGTAGCGGGACCGTAGAGACATGTATCGGTAGCTTGGCGCTTGAGCGTACGCATATCCATTTAGCACTACCATCGCCCACTATTAGCGGGTGAGGGCACTACATGTTTGTCTAACTGGCTACCAGTGATTCAGTTGTCGAGAATGGTTGCCGCAGCTTCAAAATGCTTGAAATAGTCAATGGCATTGCTTTTCCCACCAAAAACTGCATTGGTACCGTTCGTATTGCAATTACCAACATGAAAAAATTAAATAAAAAATTTACATCCATGAAATAAATCTTTGGCACTCTTCCAAGTTCTCAACATCATAAAAAAATTACTTTGTCGACAAAAAAGTTTAGGGGTACGCATCCCCGAGAAAAACAGCACTGATCATCTCTCTTATTAGACACTTCATGTAAAAGATCACTTTCAATTTCATCAGATGCTACGTCCACACTGTTTCTGCAGGGTTTTATTAACTTTACTGGTATCATAGCATTACTTTGGTTACATGTGTTGTCAGGTAAAGATTGAACACTGAATGGATTCCATAGCACAAATAACATCACTTATTACAGAAGGAACACAAAATATATTACTGTCAAAATTACATTTCCTACTTAAATCTTCTTTCACTTCATTCCAACAATTTGGATAGAAATTTTGACTAACCACAGCTAACATATTCCAGAATGCACATTTATCTATGGCATCATCAATCTGGTCCCAAATAAATTTCAAAAAGTTTTCATCTTTATTCTCTACGCTTATAGATAACTCACCTTTACTGTTTGGATCATTACTCTGCATGACATTAATGAAAAACTGCTTTGACTGGACTGGTATCCCATGACTCTCACTTACATTATCACATACATCACTTGCCTTATTTGTATTCGCAAATAACTCTAAAACTTCATTATTCTTAAAGTCAACAAATACCTGATACTCATCACCACCATCTTTCATCATCATTATCATACTCTTCCAGAATTACTTCATCAACAACATCATTAACAACACAAGTCTCATCACCATCAAAGTCACACACCTCACTTAAATTCATTTGCAATAAACTACCACCAGTCTCAGACTTACCAGCTCTCATTCCCATCTACATCAAAAATGCCATCTAATTCAGATCCAATACATTCATCACCTATTTTACATATCAATAGCACTGTTTTCTGACCAAGAGAAGACATCATTAGTATACACTACATCAAAATTCTCATTACTCTCACCAACTGGTTTGTGATTAGTACCTACATCACTATAATTAAACATAGTACCCCAAAACCTTTGGTCAAAACATAAGTGAGAAATCTGATTTTCCTTCTGTTCAACATCAGATACCTGTGCCACATAATTAACATTTTTGTTATTGTCTAATTGCAAGTGTAAATTAGGGGTCCTGTACTTGTGTTTTCTCACCCCAAAAATGCAGATCTTCATTGAGGTAAACTGCCATTTCCTGAATAGTTACCTCTATGACTGTTTTTTCCATTAAATTGCACATAGTTGTCCTCATTATTCCTATTCTGCTCATGTTCAAAATTTCTGTCTCTATTAAAATTTTGACCCTGATACAAGTAAACATTTGTTGTGAGTTGCCGATCTTTCAAAGTGCCGCTGCGCAGTTACGCGCATCCTCTACATGTGGCGCTGTCTGCCAGCCATGCAGCAGCCACGCCACCTAAGCAGCCAGCCAGCCAGTGGCCAGTAGACTTGGACTCAGTGCTGATTTGACTGTTACAGTGTACACACGTCTTACTTTGTTTACTTGATCTGTGACTTACATGTATTGTGTCATCCTAGAAATATATTTGTTCAACTTGACGTTATAACAATTGGCGACGAGATAGTGAATATTTCTTTTTCATTGTTGACCCACAGGTTTCCATGGCTACTTTAGAGGAGCAACTATTGCAGGGTCTCATTGAACAGCAAATGCTTCTCACAACTGCGATTGGTGATTTCGTCGTGGCATCCAATGTGGGGCATCTCTCGTCGTTGTCTCTACCTCCTCTCCTTTTCCTCCTTACGACGAGATGGCGGAAGACTGGTCTGATTATGAAAAACGTCTTCGACAGCACTTCTTGGCATTTCATGTCACAGATGACCAAACATGTAAGTCTCTGTTCCTTTCATGGATTTCACCTCAAATGTATCAGTTGTTGTGCATTTGGCTCCTTTGAAAGATCCTGAGTCTTTGTCCTTTTCTGAAATGTGCTCACTTCTGTCCATATATTTTCAAAAGCATACGCATGTGGTAGCCTCTCGTGTTGCTTTTTATCATTGTCAAAAACGCCCAGATCAATCCTATTGTGCTTGGGCTGCTGAACTTCATGGCCTCAGTCGAAAGTGTCAATTTGTTACTGATGTTCACAAAGAATCCTACACTGATTCCATGGTACAGGATGGTATTATCTGGTCGGCGCCCAACAAAGAAGTTAGGCAACGTGAGCTTCAGTTGGCAAATCTGACTCTAGATGAAGTCCTATCCATCGCTTAGTCTTTTGAAATTTCTCGCACCAATGGAGCGCAATTAGAGGCATGGGGTGACATCAGGGAAGTACAACCTCTGTGCACTGTTGACGAAGCATGCGGCGTGTCCCCACCGGCCAACGTGGCCGCAGTACGCTCCCAAGTGCAGCCTCAGCCTAACCGTAAACAAACCTCTAAGAAACTGCAGCAAAACCCATGGCAACTTTCTTCATGTCCACGGTGTTTTACGAAACATTCACTGGAGGATTGTCCCCAACGTTGGGCCGTGTGTTACAAATGCAATAAGAAGGGTCATGTGTCATCCATTTGCAAATCCGAGAGCATACCTGACGTTCATGACTGTGACGCTGATTCTGCTTCTGTGTTGTCTGTCAATTGCACTTCTTCCCTTTCAGGGAAGTTATTCCTCACTGTCCAAATCCTTGGTTGGGATGTTCGCATGCAGGTGGATACTGGTTCTGCTGCCACCATCATCAATTCTCAGACGTATCTTCAGTTGGGTTCTCCAATCCCATCACCTGTCACTAGGCAATTACGGATGTACAATAAACAAAAGATTTCTCTCTTGGGACAATTTATGCTAAGGTATCTTACAAATTTGTTGTTTGCACTGTTCTCATATTTGTGGTCGTCTATAGTAACGCGGAGAATCTTTTTGGTTTCGATGCCTTTCGCGTTTTTGGGTTCTCCATAGATGACTCTGTCAATATCGTCTCTGATGCTATTCCTTATGCTCCATTGGATTCCTTGTCAATGACATTTTCGTCCCTTTTTTCTCCTGGGTTAGGTCGTGCAAATGACTTAGAAGCTCATATCACGCTCAAACCTACAGCTCGGCCAAAGTTTTTTTGGGCTCAGCCCATTCCTGTGGCCCTTCGTGATTGGGTCAAATGGGAGCTGGATCATCTCAATGCTTCAGTGGTCTTGCTTCCTGTCACTTTCAGTGAGTGGTCCTCTCCTGTCGTTGTCGTTGCTAAGCCCAATGGTGATATTCGTCTCTGTGGTGATTTCAAAGCCACTGTAAATGCTCAGTGCCTCATCGACACTTACCCTATGACCCGTCCTGAAGAACTGTTCACTAAACTTGCTGGAGGCCAGTATTTTTCTAAATTTGACCTGTCAGAAGCTTATCACCAACTTCCTCTCGACACTGCTTCCCGGAAGTTCCTGGTCCTTAACATGCCTTTCGGCCTCTATCAATATCAACAATTGCCATATTGCCATTCGGGGTTGCCAGCACCCCTGCTCTCTTTCAGCGATTCTTGGAACAATTATTGCTCCCTGTCCCTGGGTGTGTAAATTACATGGAGACATTGTTCTCACTGGCTCCACCACTGAAGAACATCTTCAGAATCTCCACACACTTTTTCATGTCTTACAGACTGCTGGTCTTAAGTGTAATCTTCAGAAATCAAAATTTTTTCAGGCATCTATCACGTACTTGTGGTTTTAACTCTCTCGGGATGGTATTCGTCCACTTCAGCAAACTGCCACTGCGATCAATGCCCTTCCTCACCCTACATCTGTTAAGGAACTGCAGGCCTTCTTGGGGAAAATAGCATACTATCACAGGTTTTTACCGTCTGCGGCTTCGGTGGCTCAGCCGTTGCATTGCCTGTTGCATAAAAACATGCCTTTTCACTGGCCTGTGTCATGCGATGTGGCTTTCCAGAAATTGAAGACAGGCCCCATGCCTGGCTACTTATCGCCCTGGCAAACATCTTGTTCTTGCCATGGACGTCTCTCAATACGGGGTTGGTGCAGTCCTTGCGCACCGTTTTTCTGACGGTTCTGAACAATCCATTTCTTATGCCTCCAAAACGCTCACAGATGCCCAACGAAAATATTCTCAAATTGAAAAAGAAGCTTTGCCTTTTATTTATGCTCTTCATAAGTTTGGTGTTTTTCTCTATGGATCCAAATTTCATCTTTTTACGGACCACAAACCACTTGTTTCCTTGTTTCATCCATCAACATCACTTCCTGACAAGGCTGCACACCACCTCCAGCGTTGAGCTCTTTACTTGTCTCATTTCAATTATGAGATTCATTTCCACCCGACGGCTCAGCATACAAATGCTGATGCACTGTCTCGCCTTCCCATGGGTCCTGGTCTGGCATTCAATAGGGACAAACTTTTGTGTTTCCACCTGGATGTTGCCGAGCAGCAGGTTGTGTACGGGTTCCCCATCACCAGGGACCGGCTGGTGGCTGCTACTGGTTCTGATCCTACCCTCTCCCAGGTTTTACGCTGTATTCAGAAGGGTTGGCCAGATCGTCAGTCCACTTATACTTCTGATCCGTTGTGGAACTAGTATGCTTTGCGTTACCGCCTCACAGCTAGGGATGGTGTTATCCTCCTTTCCACCGACAATGCTTCGCCACGTGTTGTGGTACCTGCGTCTTTGCGTGCTTGGGTCTTGCGCCTCCTTCACCAAGGGCACTGGGGTGTCTCTTGCACAAAATCTCTGGTGCGCCGTCATGTGTACTGGCCCGGCATCGACTCTGAAATCGCACACGTGGTCACTGCCTACAGCCCTTGTGTGTCACAGGCCGCCGCCCCAAAGTCATCTTTGTCACCGTGGCCTTTGCCTGAGAAGCCCTGGGAGCGTATTCATGCTGACTTCGTGGGACCTTTTTTAGGTACTTATTGGCTTCTCGTTATTGATGCCTACTCTAACTTTCCTTTCATTGTCCGTTGCACGTCACCTACCACCGCGGCAACCACCAATGCTCTAGCTTGCATTTTCTCTTTGGAAGGCCTTCCCTCTACTCTTTTTACTGATAATGGTCCACAATTTGCCTCTTCTGATTTTGCGGATTTTTGTGCCCGTCACGGCGTCATGCATGTCAGGGCCCTCCGTTCCATCCACAATGAAACAGTGAGGCTGAACGGCTGGTCCACACATTTAAGGCTCAGATGAGGAAACTCCTGACTTCTTCTGCTGCTGCTGATGCGCTTATCCAATTTCTGGCTTCTTACCATTTCACCCCCATGGGCGACCACAGCCCGGCTGAGCTCTTACATGGCTGACAGGCCCGCACACTACTTCATCTTCTGCGGCCTTCCACCTCACGGCCGTGGGTGCCTTCGCTTGGCTGGTTCACCGCCGGCGACCTTGTATGGGTACGGGGATATGGCAGGCAGCCAAAATTGAGACCTGGCTGCATCTTACGACACCGTGGCCGACACCTGTATGAAATCCAGATGGACACGGGTGTTGCAGTGCATCATTCGGACCAGCTTCGGCCTCGTGTGCTGGCAAAGCCTGTTCCGAATGCTGCTACACCACCTTCGGCTGTACCTGATGCTCGAGATCTTGGAATCTCTCATTACTCACAATGCAGTCCTCTTACCATCATCTCGATGCCAGCACAAGAACTGACGCCACCAGGAGTCGTGCCCATGTAGGAACCAGATGACCATCATCTGTCGGAGCAACTCTACTCACCTCCTTCTCCTACGGACGCCGACACATCACCCATGTCTCCTGTTATAACAACCGGACATGCCACAACAGGCAGATTGGGGCACGAGGCCCCAGCAGATTCGACCCCCAAGTCTCCTGTCATCTCGACCTGTTAGCATCAGGGACACTTCCGTCCGTACAGGAAGCCTCCTCCTCGAAACTTTAAGGCCAGTAAAACAACACCTATGGATACGAGGTACTGGCAGAAGTAAAGCTGTGAGGACGGGGCATGAGTCATGCTTGGGTAGCTCAGTCAGTAGAGCACTTGCCCGCGAAAGGCAAAGGTCCCGAGTTCGAGTCTCGGTCCAGCAAAGTTTTAATCTGCCAGGAAGTTTCAACACCTATGGATGTTAGCAATCTACAGACCACCTCCATCAAGACCAGCGCAAAAAATTCAAAGGGGGGAAAAGTGTTGTGACTCGCCGATCTTTCAAAGTGTCGCTGCACAGTTATGCGAGTCCTCTAAATGCGGCGCTGTCTGCCAGCCATGCAGCAACCACACCACCTAAGCGGCCAGCCAGCCAGCAGCCGCTAGACTTGGACTCAGTGCTGATTTGACTGTTACAGTGTACACACGTCTTACTTTGTTTACTTGATCTGTGACTTACATGTATTGTGTCGTCCTAGAAATATATTTGTTCAACTTGATGTTATAACACCATTATCTCTGTTTCTGTAGTTATTACCATTGTGATCTCTATCATTTCAATTGGTATGGTACATACTTCTTTCTACTGCTGTATCCAGCTGTCAATATATCGTAAAAATTGTTCAAGACAATCGTCAGATCCATGTACCAAATCCCACTGCAACTGTGCTGATAATCTCCTATTTAGTACATCAATCAATGTCATTTTGTCAGATAGTTTGTCAAGATAGGTTCATTTCTTAAGCTGATTCTTACCTACCTCTTTCAGGGTACCATCTCTATTCCTATAACTAGGACCATTCAAAAATTCACTTTTAATTCTCCCCTGTTCAGCTTCTGACCAAAATTTATTTAAAAAACTTTTTTCAAAACTTTGATATGTTTCCTACCGACTTAAATTTAGATTTACCCAAGACAGAGCTTCACCTGGAAAACATCTTTTAACAAATTTAGTTTTTTAATTGTCACTCATGCCTGACACAAAATTATCTCTGCAGTGGTGCAGAAAATCCAGTGGATGCAAATTGTCTGATAGAAAACTTTTGACTGGAATGTTGGGCCATGCAATACCATTGTTTGAATACAGATATCTGTGAATACCGTTTTCCTGACCTGTTGACGTTTTTTGACCTAGAGCATTTACATTAATTTGCATACTGTTTCAATGTTTAAAATTTTTTTGATGTAAACTACTAAAGTTCTATTCCATTTTTTCACCATAGCCTTCTGTTCAACTCTGACATCATTAACATTCTTTGTCTGTTGTACAGGTTCACTTACTAGCTCATTTTCCAAAACAATAAATTTATTTTCTAAGACCACGAATTTTTCATTCATACTTTTTAATCCCTCTGAAATCTCATTTTTAGCTCCAAAAACCTGATTACTGAGTTGGTTTATTTGGTATTGTATCCTGTCCATTTTACTATTGTTTTCAGTTTTTAGGTCATTTAATTGTCCTTGTAGTGAAATAAATTTGGTATCATTGTCCATCCTTATTTCAGTTAACTGATCATTAACTGCACTAAATTTACTACTGTTATCTGTCTTCATTTCCTCTAGTTTTGCCAAAATTAACTGCAAAATATTGGTTGTCACTGATTCTTTGTTGGCTACTCTTTCAGTTGGTTCAAACATGTCCTGGCTGGGTCCTACAGCTTTCACTTCCACATCACTACTACGTTGTCTCTATTCATTTTCCTAGCAATCACATGAGTACAACAAAAACAATTTCACTAATAGTTTGTACTTATCTTTTGTTTTTGATGTCCCTCATCATAGTTGTAATCTTTCAATTGATCTGGTCCATCATTGTAGATAGTATCTTGTCACTATTGATAGGACGTTGTTGGGCAGCTCTCAGTTTTCTTTCTTCTTGCGATCAGGACTTCACGTATATACAAACATCAAATGACACAAATCACCGTCCTTTCTTCTTCTGCAACAGATCTTGGATGATGCCCATGATTGTAATCTTACCCTCCCAAACATCACCAGTAGTTTTTTAGTTTCTTCAAAAAGATTAATTTCTTTGTTTCAAATGCTTTGAGAGGAATAAGATGTACAAATAATTTTGTTACTTATCTTCATTTTCTCATTGTTGGCTGCAGTTCATCACGTCTAGGGGTAGATACGTCAGGCTGAAATGTTTTAACTTGGTGGGTTCCAGTACATGATAACAGATGAAGTAATTTCTGTTTCTATGGCAGGGGTATAAATACAGAATCAAATAGGGGTAATGCAGGAGTAGGTTTAATAATGAATAAAAAAATAGGAGTGTGGGTAAGCTACTACAAACAGCATAGTGAACGCATTATTGTGGCCAAGATAGACACGAAGCCCGTGCCTACTACAGTAGTACAAGTTTATATGCCAACTAGCTCTGCAGATGATGAAGAAATTGATTATATGTATGATGAGATAAAAGAAATTATTCAGGTAGTGAAGGGAGAGGAAAATTTAATAGTCATGGGTGACTGGAATTCGAGAGTAGGAAAAGGGAACGAAGGAGACATAGTAGGATAATATGGATTGGGGGTAAGAAATGAAAGAGGAAGCCATCTGGTAGAATTATGCACACAGCATAACTTAATCATAGCTATCACTTGGTTTAAGAATCATGAAAGAAGATTGTTTACATGGAAGAATCCTGGAGATACTACAAGGTATCAGATAGATTATATAATGTAAGACAGACATTTAGGAACCAGGTTTTAAATTGTAAGACATTTTCAGGGGCAGACATGGACTCTGACCACAATCTATTGGTTATGAACTGTAGATTAAAACTGAAGAAACTGCAAAAAGGTGGGAATTTAAGGAAATGGGACCTGGATAAACTGACTAGAGGTTTTAAAGAGTTTCAGGGAGAGCATAAGGGAACAATTGACAGGAATGGGGGTAAGAAATACAGTAGAAGAAGAATGGGTAGCTCTGAGGGATGAAGTAGTGAAGGTAGCAGAGGATCAAGTAGGCTAGTAGAAATCCTCGGGTAACAGAAGAAATATTGAATTTAATTGATGAAAGGAGAAAATATAAAAATGCAGTAAATGAAGCAGGCAAGAAGGAATGCAAACGTCTCAAAAATGAGATCGACAGGAAGTGCAAAATGGCTGAGCATGAACAGCTAGAGGACAAGTCTAAGGATGTAGAGCAGGGGTCTCCAAACTACGGCCTGTGGGCCGAATCCGGCCCACAAGAGCCGCCAAACCGGCCCGCGTCAGATGACCGGACATCCTCGGTATCCAGCCCGCCAAATATTTGAGGTGGTATGTATATACTGCCAACAATTGAGTTTCGAGGCCTATCACGACCAATACACTGCGGCATTGTCAGAGCTCTATCTTTACAGAGCAGAAGGTCATGGTTAAACTCGTGGCTATCCACAATAAACAGACAGACCATTCTCCGTGTGATAGTGAAAAAAAAAAAAAAAAAAAAAATCGGCGAAAACATTTTAAATAAAAAATTCTTTGCCTTTTATTCTACTCACAAGTCTGGTGCATGTCTTTCAAATGGATGCCACTTCGCTGACTAGCCTTAGTAATCAATCATTATGGAAGATGCTTCTTAAGCGAGGTTTCACTTTCTTTTGATTACGTTGTAAAACACACATAGCAAGTAAATCATAAAAAATATTTTTATTTAAAGGCAATTTAAAGAAAATACAATACCTGGTGTGCATAATTATATTGGATATTTTAGTTGTAACTGATGTATAAAAATAACTGCAATTAATTCATATCTTGAAAACTCACAGTGTTAAGAGTATTCACGTAAAGAAATTTAACATCTTAGTGATAATTAGTGACTTTTATGTAGCTGTAACTTTCCTTTCATAATTACCTCCAGTTGCAGATGAAGTTTATTGGTAGAGATAATCATCAGCGACTTCAAATGCTCATCACTTAATTTTGATCTATAAATACTTTTTGCATGTTTCATTTTGGAGAAAGTTTTTTTGCACAAATAAGTAGTGCCAAAAGCGGAAAAAAAGCCATGGGCAAATTTATGTGTGGATGGAAGACACTTATAAAATTCCGGTAATGTTGACTTTGAATGTTTTTCTTTAAAAAAGTCGCTACATTGCAAATCAATAATTTCAAACTGAAGTTCTGAGGGTAACGCTTCTATATCGACGTCTAAGGGATTTTGAAATATCTTGATATCGTTTGAATTTGCATCGATATCTGAAAAACGTGATTCCAATTTAATTTTTAAAGTGCCCAAAGCTTCAATTGCGAAAGTTACAGGAAACGGAATCTCAGCTTGCTGACTGAATGTTTGGCATGTATGAAAATGCATGAAGCATACTTTGTTCAACTGAGATTGAAACAAAGCAATCTTTTGTCGAAAGGACTTAACATGTGTGTATAAATCAGGCAGAAGCTGGTTTTCACCTTGCAATTTTAAATTAAGGTCATTCATATGTTTAGCTAAGTATGTATAAAATGCTAGCTTCCATAGCCATTCACCGTTCCATAACTCTGCCAGAGGGCGATTCCTTTCGTTCTAAAAAATTTCAATTGCTCTTCAGAGGTCAAAAAAACAGGTCAGAACTTTCCCGCAGCTAAGCCAGCACACTGCAGTATAATATGGCAAGTCGCTTTCCTCGATATCTTCAAGAAACTCGCGGAACTGGCGATGATTGAGTGCATGGGATCTAATATAATTAACAACTGAAATAACTGGCTTTAAAACTTCTGACATATCTAAATGTTTTCCACACAAAGACTGTTGGTGAATAATACAATGTACTACTAATGGTTTTGAGCCACCTTCATTTTCTACGGCCTTAGAAAGGAGAGCAACAACACCTTTATTTTTCCCACAAATGTTTTTGCCACCATCAGTTGTAATACATTTTAATTTCTTCCACTGAAGATTGTTTTTCTGAACTGCCCTTTCAACTCCTTTAAAAATATCTTCGCCAGTGGTCGTCCCGTGAATACTGTGAATTCATACACTTCATAATTTTTGTCAATCCCTCGAATAAAAAGTAGTACTTGAGAAGTATCTGATACATCTGTTGACTCATCCACGGCCAAAGAGAACCAGTCTAAGTCTTAATTTTTGTCACGCAGTTGTGCTGATATATTTTGTGCAATGTCATCTATTCTTCAAGCCACAGTGTTTGCCGACAAACTTATGTTTTTAAATAAATTAACTTTTTCTGGACACATTTCTTCTGCTGTTTCAATAATGCAGTTCTTAATTAATTCACCATCGGTAAATGGTTTACACTGTTTCGCTACTAAATGAGCCACATGAAAACTAGCACGAGTTGCCGCATGTTGTTCAGCATTTACTTTCTCAAACATCGACTGCTGGGTTTTTAGCTGGTGTTTCAGTGACTCAGAAATTTCTAATCGTTCGCATCCTGTAAACTTGGAGTAATTCTGAGAGTGCTTAGTCTCATAATGGCGTTTTATATTGTATTCTTTGAAGACTGATGCTGCTTCATTGCAAATAATACACATTGGTTTGTTGCTTGACTCCACCACGAAATATTGACATCCCCACTGCTCTTTAAAAATCCTACATTCACTGTTAACCTTTCGTTTCTTTTCCATATTTGTACAGAACTTCACAAAAGAAGGTAACCTGAAAATAAAATTGTGCTATTTAATACTAATAAAACTACAGAGCAGTCTGCCTAAACAAAATGCAATGACTTTGCTTTTAAGGTACTTTAATTACTAAATTAAATACTCACAGTTACACTGTAGGTCCACTAAAAAATACAGTGAAAAAATACTCAAGTCGTGGTATACGTATTTTGATTTTCAGATTTTCCTTGTCTCTTCGAAAACAAACTTTGAATTGTCTCACACTTCATCGTCTCACCTACAAGTACAGCACATAAAACACTAAACAACTCGTGACACACTCGCAACATAGACACAATCACGCAACAGAACTGGCACTGCTACTCACTACAAGACTACATAACTAAACTTATTGTTGCGCCACTTGAAATAACAATCCATTGACATACTCTACCTCTGTTACGTCTTGCAGTAATAGTGTTGCTAACAATGACTTTGAGATTTCGTCAACCTTGCAGGACGTTTTCGTGAAGAATGTGCAGTAACATACATTTTTGTCGGTGAAATTCACCAGAATGAAATACGCCAGAATTTCGATCAGGTACGTCCACCAATCAAAATTATGTAATTAAATAAAAATCGTTGTTTGTTTCAGTGCTAGCTATCCCCACAACTTAGATTTTTGCGATTTCATCTTTCATTTAGCCTTAACTACGGTGATCATGGAGTGCTAGCATGCTTTAATCCCACTAGGTAGATCTTGGCCCTTATGACTTCGTGGAGGAGTCAACGTGGCCCACAGACTAAAAAGTTTGGAGACCCCTGATGTAGAGGATTATCTCACATTGGGGTAAGATAGATACTGCCTACAGGAAAATTAAAGAGACCTTTGGAGAAAAGAGAGCCACTTGTACGAATATCAAGAGCTCACATGGAAACCCAGTTCTAAGCAAAGAAGGGAAAGCAGAAAGGTGGAAGGAGTATATAAAGGGTCTACACAAGAGCAATGTACTTGAGGACAATACTATGGAAATGGAAGAGGATGTAGATGAAGATGAAATGGGAGATATGATACTGCGTGAAGAGTTTGACAGAGCACTGAAAGACCTCAGTCGAAACAAGGCCCGGGAGTAGACAACACTCCATTAGAACTACTGATGGCCTTGGGAGAGCCAGTCCTGACAAAACTCTACCATCTGGTGAGCAAGATGTATGAGACAGGTGAAATACCCTCAGACATCAAGAAGATTATAATAATTCCAATCCCAAAGAAAGCAGGTGTTGACAGATGTGAAAATTACCGAACAATCAGTTTAATAAGCCACAGCTGCAAAATACTAACACGAATTCTTTACAGACGAATGGAAAAACTAGTAGAAGCCGACCTCGGGGAAGATCAGTTTGGATTCCGTAGAAATACTGGAACACGTGAGGCAATACTGACCTTACGACTTATCTTAGAAGAAAGATTAAGGAAAGGCAAACCTACGTTTCTAGCATTTGTAGACTTAGAGAAAGCGTTTTACAATGTTGACTGGAATACTCTCTTTCAAATTCTAAAGGTGGCAGGGGTAAAATACAGGGAGTGAAAGGCTATTTACAATTTGTACAGATACCAGATGGCAGTTATAAGGGTTGAGGGACATGAAAGGGAAGCAGTGGTTGGGAAAGGAGTAAGACAGGGTTGTAGCCTCTCCCCGATGTTATTCAATCTGTATATTGAGCAAGCAATAAAGGAAACAAAAAAAAAAAAAAATTCGGAGTAGGTATTAAAATCCATGGAGAAGAAATAAAAACTTTGAGGTTCGCGGATGACATTGTAATTCTGTCAGAGAAAGCAAAGGACTTGGAAGAGCAGTTGAACAGAATGATTGGTGTCTTGAAGGCAGGATATAAGATGAACATCAACAAAAGCAAAACGATGATAATGGAATGTAGTCGAATTAAGTCGGATGATGTTGAGGGTATTAGATTAGGAAATGAGACACTTAAAGTAGTAAAGGAGTTTTGCTATTTGGGGAGCAAAATAAGTGATGATGGTCGAAGTAGAGAGGATATAAAATGTAGACTGGCAATGGCAAGGAAAGCGTTTCTGAAGAAGAGAATTTTGCTACCATGGAATATAGATTTAAGTGTCTCGAAGTTGTTTCTAAAAGTATTTATATGGAGCGTAGCCATGTATGAAAGTGAAACATGGACGATAAATAGTTTGGACAAGAAGAGAATAGAAGCTTTCGAAATGTGATGCTACAGAAGAATGCTGAAGATTAAATGGGTAGAGCACATAACTAATGAGGAGGTATTGAATAGAATTGGGGAGAAGAGGAGTTTGTGGCACAACTTGACAAGAAGAAGGGACTGGTTGGTAGGACATGTTCTGAGGCATCAAGGGAGCACAGTTTAGTATTGGAGGGCAGTGTGGAGGGTAAAAATCGTAGAGGGAGACCAAGAGATGAATACACTGAGCAGATACAGAAGGATGTAGGTTGCAGTAAGTACTGAGAGATGAAGAAACTTGCACAGGATAGAGTATCATGGAGAGCTGCATTAAACCAGTCTCAGGACTGAAGACCACAACAATAACATGACTTTTTTATTTTATTCCATTTTTCTATATCACAATGCCTTTACAATCTCCACTTTAGAATACAAATTCACATTGTTATTGCCAAACATAAAAACAAATCTGATTCCATCACAGGCATGCCCACTACCCTCCATTCTGTGGTACTAACAATATGCCAAAGATTTTACAAGGCGAAACAGTTTAACAAACTTTTTTGACAAAATAAAAATCTTTACCAAGTTATATAATTATTTTATAAATGAGTCCAGAAATAAATTTAATAAATATCATCAGAGTGTGCAATTAATAATATGAATTTTAACTATGCCACATATTTCATAATTTCAAATATTTCTAAAAGAAGGGTTATTTTAACAGTACATACAAAGTTAGTACACATCAATTGTAGTAAATTAATTTCTTTTTATACATTTTAGCCTGAAATATAATACATCGTATACAAAATCATAGGAAATTCTTTTAGTGAAACAGCTGAGATAATGTTCACCTATACAAGATTCAAAAATATTCCTGGTATTGGCTGTTTCTAATACAGAAAGGTAATCTTAGAGGAGGGTGTCCCATTGCACCCTGTTACTCTGTGCATAAAATTTGGAATTTTTTCTTTCTTTCAACCTTTTCTCATACTTATTAGCCAAATTTTGATTCATATGTCTCACCCCACTCTGAAAAACTCCCAACAGGACCCCTACACTTCCCCCCCCCCCCCCCCCCCCCATCTTTCTTCTATTACCTTATTTCCTATTAATGAGTGATCTGCTGTTCCCCTCACAAGGCCTACCTCCGTTTCTAATTCTCTATTTCTATTCCTACTCTTTTTATTCCAGCTAAAATCTCTTCTGTTCCCTCCCTCTTGATATTCATTCCTTTAATTACCAGCATCTCTTCTCCCAGAATTTCCCCCATATCGTGACTTATTTACTTTCACAACTGAAAAAAGCCTTTCATGCACATATTTCAGTCAAAACATTGATGTCATATTTGCAACACATTTTTGAGACATGGAAATTCTTCCTGGGGAAAACAACACTGGACTTCTGGTCAGTTTTAAGATAAAGGAATTTGTCTTTTAAATGAGAATTACTTCTGCAGCTGCACATAGGTGCTTTCAACTGAAATGTCAACAATCTCACAATGTTAAAAAAGTTGTTCCTGTACTTCTTTAAACACCACAAAGGTTTGCTCAAAATTCGCATTTTCTTTAATGCTAGTGACTCTCGGGGAATGAAGATTGTTCCTTACCAGAAGTTGTCTCTATTACAATGTGATTTATTTTTAAATGCATCCACTTTTGCCATGACATTAGAAATAAGTTGTTTCTCACCTTTCAATGACTGTAGCCAACTTTCTTTAAAATGCAATGTCTGCAATCCTTTTCTTTTTCCTTCAGAAATTCAGCAACAGCAGGTCTTAAATTGAAAACTAATTGCAGGCATGTCCTTTGACTTAACCAACATACTTTACAGTAGTATATAATGCCTCCATATGCTTCATCCAGTTTCATCAAAAGTTTTTGGAACTGACAATTTAATAATGCATGTGACTTCAGAAAATATATTGTTGCACCACCAGTTCCATCACATTTTCCAATCTTGCATATTTAACACAAAGTACTTTTGACATACAGAACAATGATTCTCCTACAAATCATCTGTCAGTTGTTATAATTTCTAGCTCTTTCATCATCAACCAAATCTTGAAATTATTTCTTCATGATGCTGTAATTCTATTTCATATCAAATTTGTGATAACTGTCCATTATGTGACTACATAGTAGATATTGAGAGTCCTCATCCTTCACTTCTGTCATTCCCATTCATTTTTAAAGGATGGCAATGACGTATTGCTACATAATCTCCTTTTTGAGCAAACTTACATTATATCATGAACAAATATCAGAGGATGAACAGTGCTTACACCATGATTCTGCTGAACTGAAGAAAGTCATGCCAACCAAAACAAGGCACACCAAAAGCTGGAAAAAAGTGCCTTATTGCATTGCTAAATAAAATGACATACAAAACTAAGGATTGAGCAAATCCAAGACATGCTGAGTAGTCTTGAGACAGACTGAGCCTTGGTACACACACGAGCAACACATTGTGCATGCGTGAAGTTTTGCATGCTCTGGCCAACACTGGTTTAAATTAATGCATAAAAAGGTCTATCCAAGTGAATTACTCTTCTAAAGTACTTCTTGAAAAATTCTTTCATGCCACCATTTTCCCCTCTGTAATTTGGCACACTCAATAATTCACTTTTAATCCCTGCTTGTTCTGACTCAGTCCAAAATTTATTTAAAAAGCATTTTTCATATTCCCTGTTACACAGTACTGAACGAGTATTTATATTTTCTCATGATAGTGATTCCCCATCCAAAATATTTTTCACTGATTTAAACTTAACAATGCCAGTCATTTCAGTGACAAAGATACCATGAACACACATAAAAGTTGTACACATCTGTTTGAAGAAAAAAAAAAAAATACTTCCCATCAGGCAGCAAACAATCAAAACCGCTGCAATATGTCCACACATTTTGAGATCCAAAATTTTAACTTAAGTCGCAAAATTTCAGGCGTATTGGTAAGCTCCAAACATCATTTGTAATATATCCATGCTAATAAGTTGGATACAATTTGTGCATTTACATTGCATGTGGCACAAAATAATTACGAAGCATGACGCAGTTACAGTAACTGTGGCAGGAGAATTAGAAGTTGTAATTGAATTACTTATCTGATATGTCCAGTTGTTGGGATAATAGCCTATTGAATACACTCACTGCAATAACGTAGTCCCGAGTTGCATAATTTGGCATGGCTTGTTTTCTCAGTAAAAACATGCATCCATTAAATATGTTCACAAACTCCATTTAATAACTTTTACATTCTGGTCTGAATTTTTATAAAAAAAAAAAAGGATACTTTGACACAATCAGCTCTGACACCATACGTGTATACTGATTAACTGTTGACTGGTTTGGCATGAACTAATTGTGAGCTCATGAAGTTGAATGTTGGTTGCAGCCACTGATATAAAGTCCTAACAATTAGAACCAGTTCACGTATTTTTGACAGCACAATTCTAACTCAGTGATAACACAAATTGATTAGAGTTATTGAAATACACCAGGGTATTTGTAATAAAATGTAAACTAACAATTTCTACTCAGAATTATGAAACTTAACTTCTTTCAACTTTAAATTTACATCACATTTGTTTTTTAACAATAAGGAATTATCAAATTTTGATCCAACATGTAACTGCTTATTTAATTATGTTACTAACATTTGTTTCTGAATTTTATATTTTATAAAACCAGCTAATGTTGTTACTTCCATCAGGAATTATGAAAATACTGGAAGTATGACAGTGTTTATGTACCAGACATATCTTTTACATAATTAAGTAATAATGATGTCACTTATGATTTCAATTAATATAATAAATGGTAATTAACATCAGTTAAAGATAAAAGCTGTAATATTATACAGTGTGAACATTAATAAAAGTGACAAACTGTAGGGACAGATTCCTGACTGAAAGTGAAGGAAAAAAGGTCCTATAAACATGTGACTGGAAAATCAATGTTGCGACAGTAGTTGGAGCTGATGAATGAAAGTTTCTCTGACCATGTGCCATGTCTTCCTTGCATGCTGCAGGCTGTGTGATTGATGTAGTGTACTGTAAGCAGCAGAATTGTCCAGTATTCATGTCAGGAACAAGTTGAAATGGCAGTTGTCTATGGCCAGACAAATGGAAATGTTAGAGAGGCACCACGATTATACCAAAACAAATACCCTCACAGACGCCAACCACATCACACTACATTCATCTACTTGAAAGGAGCCATGATCACACAAACACGGAAAACGGGTTGTAATGTTGTGTCATATGGTTGGTGTCAGTGAGGGTACTTGTTTTGGTATAGCTGTGCTGCCCTTCAACCATTTCCATCTGCTTGGTAGTACACAAACACTATCTCAGCTGGTTCCTGACATCAATTCCAGATCATTTTGCTGTTTACAGTATGCTGCATCAATCACACAGCCTGCAACACATAAGGAACACATGGCATTTGGTCAGAGGAACTTCCATTCATCAGTGCCATCTAGTGTGGCAAAGAAGCATTTCCAGACACATGTCCATAGGACATTTTTCCTACATTTCCAGTCAATATCAAGATCGTATACTTGAACTGACACTGGCTTACAAAGGATAGTATGAAAATCTTACATAACCTCAATCATTTTTATGTTGCCACCAGCTTTTGTAGGAGTAATTTAACATGAGGGGGATCATTCATACTTGTGGAAAGATCAATGGAATATAAAGCAAGATTCACTTAATGAAAAATGTGAATTTGAAAGATGCTGTGTAGAGTTAGTGCAAAATATTGTAATTTTATCTGTGTATAGAATTACAGAAGTAGAAATAACGAAACATTTTTTTTGTTGAAATTCCAGTCCCTATTGCAAAAACTTCAAAAAGAAACCAAGAAAAGAGTAGTAATTACTGAAACTTCCTGGCAGATTAAAACTGTGTGCCCGATTAAGACTCGAACTCGGGACCTTTGCCTTTCGCGGGCAAGTGCTCTAGTAGTAATTACTGCTGATTTCAACACAGATTTAGCCAGTGAAGCCAATAACTCAACAAAACACATTGATATGATTCAAATATTGGGTTTCAGTGCTAATTTCACTAATTTTACTCAAGTAAACAAAATGTCAGCAAAATGTAGATAATATTTTAACCAATTATGCTTGTAATGATGCAAATGAGTTTTGTTTAGGTTAAAGACTTTCTGATCATTGTGCTCTATTTATAGAGCTACCAAAAATGATAGAATCCTGTTTTAAAAAAAAAAGAAAGAGGAAACTTACACCAAACGCCAGTTCAGCAAAGAAAATACAAACTTATTTCGTCATAGATTAAATAAGGTTTAGTGGGCTATAGATCACAGTATTTCACGATCTGAAAATTTTGCTACTATCTTTGAAAACTTCCTACACATGCTAACTGTACATAATAAAAAAGTTGGAAATAAAGTAAAATTTATTATTGAAGGAATAAAAATCTCTAGTGCGAGAAAAAGACAGCTACACAGTGAACTAAAACATAACAAAAGTCTTGATTTTGTTACCTGTGTCAAAAATTTCAAAAATAGGCATCCACACCAGCTGTTCAGAGCATTCTCCTACAGGCCCACTGCAAATTAGAACAAAATGCCACCCTCCACCTCAAAAAACTATCCAATCTCCTGGTTTCCCACCACCGGAAAGGCAACTCACTCACCCTTCACAACCTTTCCAGCAAACCTCAATCTCCTCTCATTGAACACAGACCCAGTCTCTCCCATCTACTCAATCTCCCACTTCCAGCTCCACTCCCCCCAAAACCTCAAAATTCTAATCAACACAATCTGGAACCACAACACCCTAATTCAGTAGTTAACCTTTCCTCCAAATCTCTCTCCCAATCCGAAACTTCTGTCCTATCCAAAGGCATCACATTCAGCCCTACTCCCAGATTCAACCAAACAGCCCTCATCAAAGATTTACTGTCTTACACTCATACTCTCTGCTGGAAATATCACCTTGCCATGAAGAAAAAAGATCCTAATCCTACTCCTAATGATCCAACTCCCCAAAACACTATCCTAATTGAACCCTGCCTGGAACAGTTCCGCCCTCCGTCGCAGCGGGACCCTCCTCCTCTTCCTCAAAATCACCCTCTCCAAACCTTCCAGGATTTACTCACTTCCAGCCTTGCCTCTCAATCCTTCTTAAAAAACCTTAATCCTACTCCCAACATCACCACTGCCGAAGCCCAGGCTATCCGTGATCTGAAGGCTGACCGATCCATCGTCATTCTTCCGGCGGACAAGGGTTCCACAACCGTGGTACTTGATTGTCGGGAGTATGTGGCTGAGGGACTGTGTCAGCTTTCAGACAACACTACATACAAAGTTTGCCAAGGTAATCCCATTCCTGATGTCCAGGTGGAGCTTCAAGGAATCCTCAGAACCTTAGGCCCCCTACAAAACCTTTCACCTGACTCCATCAACCTCCTGACCCCACCGACACCCCGCACCCCTACCTTCTACCTTCTTCCTAAAATTCAGAAACCCAATCATCCCAGCCGCCCCATTGTAGCTGGTTACCAAGCCCATTGATATGATTCAAATATTGGGTTTCAGTGCTAATTTCACTGATTTTACTCAAGTAAACAAAATGTCAGCAAAATGTACACTCCTGGAAATGGAAAAAAGAACACATTGACACCGGTGTGTCAGACCCACCATACTTGCTCCGGACACTGCGAGAGGGCTGTACAAGCAATGATCACACGCATGGCACAGCGGACACACCAGGAACCGCGGTGTTGGCCGTCGAATGGCGCTAGCTGCGCAGCATTTGTGCACCGCCGCCGTCAGTGTCAGCCAGTTTGCCGTGGCATACGGAGCTCCATCGCAGTCTTTAACACTGGTAGCACGCCGCAACAGCGTGGACGTGAACCGCATGTGCAGTTGACGGACTTTGAGCGAGGGCGTATAGTGGGCATGCGGGAGGCCGGGTGGACGTACCGCCGAATTGCTCAACACGTGGGGCGTGAGGTCTCCACAGTACATCGATGTTGTCGCCAGTGGTCGGCGGAAGGTGCACGTGCCCGTCGACCTGGGACAGGACCGCAGCGATGCACGGATGCACGCCAAGACCGAAGGATCCTACGCAGTGCCGTAGGGGACCGCACCGCCACTTCCCAGCAAATTAGGGACACTGTTGCTCCTGGGGTATCGGCGAGGACCATTCGCAACCGTCCCCATGAAGCTGGGCTACGGTCCCGCACACCGTTAGGCCGTCTTCCGCTCACGCCCCAACATCGTGCAGCCCGCCTCCAGTGGTGTCGCGACAGGCGTGAATGGAGGGACGAATGGAGACGTGTCGTCTTCAGCGATGAGAGTCGCTTCTGCCTTGGTGCCAATGATGGTCGTATGCATGTTTGGCGCCGTGCAGGTGAGCGCCACAATCAGGACTGCATACGACCGAGGCACACACGGCCAACACCCGGCATCATGGTGTGGGGAGCGATCTCCTACACTGGCCGTACACCACTGGTGATCGTCGAGGGGACACTGAATAGTGCACGGTACATCCAAACCGTCATCGAACCCATCGTTCTACCATTCCTAGACCGGCAAGGGAACTTGCTGTTCCAACAGGACAATGCACGTCCGCATGTATCCCGTGCCACCCAACGTGCTCTAGAAGGTGTAAGTCAACTACCCTGGCCAGCAAGATCTCCGGATCTCTCCCCCATTGAGCATGTTTGGGACTGGATGAAGCGTCGTCTCACGCGGTCTGCACGTCCAGCACGAACGCTGGTCCAACTGAGGCGCCAGGTGGAAATGGCATGGCAAGCCGTTCCACAGGACTACATCCAGCATCTCTACGATCGTCTCCATGGGAGAATAGCAGCTTGCATTGCTGCGAAAGGTGGATATACACTGTACTAGTGCCGACATTGTGCATGCTCTGTTGCCTGTGTCTATGTGCCTGTGGTTCTGTCAGTGTGATCATGTGATGTATCTGACCCCAGGAATGTGTCAATAAAGTTTCCCCTTCCTGGGACAATGAATTCACGGTGTTCTTATTTCAATTTCCAGGAGTGTAGATAATATTTTAACCAATTATGCTTGTAATGATGCAAATGAGTTTTGTTTAGGTTAAAGACTTTCTGATCATTGTGCTCTATTTATAGAGCTACCAAAAATGATAGAATCCTGTTTTAAAAAAAAAAGAAAGAGGAAACTTACACCAAACGCCAGTTCAGCAAAGAAAATACAAACTTATTTCGTCATAGATTAAATAAGGTTTAGTGGGCTATAGATCACAGTATTTCACGATCTGAAAATTTTGCTACTATCTTTGAAAACTTCCTACACATGCTAACTGTACATAATAAAAAAGTTGGAAATAAAGTAAAATTTATTATTGAAGGAATAAAAATCTCTAGTGCGAGAAAAAGACAGCTACACAGTGAACTAAAACATAACAAAAGTCTTGATTTTGTTACCTGTGTCAAAAATTTCAAAAATAGGCATCCACACCAGCTGTTCAGAGCATTCTCCTACAGGCCCACTGCAAATTAGAACAAAATGCCACCCTCCACCTCAAAAAACTATCCAATCTCCTGGTTTCCCACCACCGGAAAGGCAACTCACTCACCCTTCACAACCTTTCCAGCAAACCTCAATCTCCTCTCATTGAACACAGACCCAGTCTCTCCCATCTACTCAATCTCCCACTTCCAGCTCCACTCCCCCCAAAACCTCAAAATTCTAATCAACACAATCTGGAACCACAACACCCTAATTCAGTAGTTAACCTTTCCTCCAAATCTCTCTCCCAATCCGAAACTTCTGTCCTATCCAAAGGCATCACATTCAGCCCTACTCCCAGATTCAACCAAACAGCCCTCATCAAAGATTTACTGTCCTACACTCATACTCTCTGCTGGAAATATCACCTTGCCATGAAGAAAAATGATCCTAATCCTACTCCTAATGATCCAACTCCCCAAGACACTATCCTAATTGAACTCTGCCTGGAACAGTTCCGCCCACCGTCGCAGCGGGACCCTCCTCCTCTTCCTCAAAATCACCCTCTCCAAACCTTCCAGGATTTACTCACTTCCAGCCTTGCCTCTCAATCCTTCTTAAAAAACCTTAATCCTACTCCCAACATCACCACTGCCGAAGCCCAGGCTATCCGTGATCTGAAGGCTGACCGATCCATCGTCATTCTTCCGGCGGACAAGGGTTCCACAACCGTGGTACTTGATCGTCGGGAGTATGTGGCTGAGGGACTGCGTCAGCTTTCAGACAACACTACATACAAAGTTTGCCAAGGTAATCCCATTCCTGATGTCCAGGTGGAGCTTCAAGGAATCCTCAGAACCTTAGGCCCCCTACAAAACCTTTCACCTGACTCCATCAACTTCCTGACCCCACCGACACCCTGCACCCCTACCTTCTACCTTCTTCCTAAAATTCACAAACCCAATCATCCCAGCCGCCCCATTGTAGCTGGTTACCAAGCCCCCACAGAATGTATCTCTGCCTACGTAGATCAACACCTTCAACCCATTACATGCAGTCTCCCATCATTCATCAAAGACACCAACCACTTTCTCGAACGCCTGGAATTGTTACCCAATCTGTTATCCCCGGAAACCATCCTTGTAACCATTGACACCAGCCACTTCCTTATACACAAATATTCCGCATGTCCAGGGCCTCGCTGCGATGGAGCACTTCCTTTCACGCCGATCACCTGCCACCCTACCTAAAACCTCTTTCCTCATTACCTTAGCCAGCTTCATCCTGACCCACAACTTCTTCACTTTCGAAGGCCAGACATACCAACAATTAAAGGAAACAGCCATGGGTACCAGGATGGCCCCCTCGTACGCCAACCTATTTATGGGTCGCTTAGAGGAAGCCTTCTTGGTTACCCAGGCCTGCCAACCCAAAGTTTGGTACAGATTTATTGATGACATCTTCATGATGCGGACTCACAGTGAAGAAGAACTTCAGAATTTCCTCTCCAACCTCAACTCCTTTTGTTCCATCAGATTCACCTGGTCCTACTCCAAATCCCATGCCACTTTCCTTGACGTTACCTCCACCTGTCCAATGGTCAGCTTCACACATCCATCCACATCAAACCCACCAACAAGCAACAGTACCTCCATTATGACAGCTGCCACCCATTCCACATCAAACAGTCCTTTCCCTACAGCCCAGGTCTCCGTGGCAAACCATTCTGCTCCAGTCCAGAATCCCTGACCCATTACACCAACAACCTGAAAACAGCTTTCGCATGCCGCAACTACCCTCCCAACCTGGTACAGAAGCAAATTACCAGAGCTAGTTCCTCATCCCCTCAAACCCAGAACCTCCCACAGAAGAACCCAAAAAGTGCCCCACTTGTGACAGGATACTTTCCGGGACTGGATCAGACTCTGAATGTGGCTCTCCAGCAGGGATACGACTTTCTCAAATCCTGCCCTGAAATGAGATCCATCCTTCATGAAATCCTCCCCACTCCACCAAGAGTGTCTTTCCGCCGTCCACCTAACCTTCGTAGCCTCTTGGTTCATCCCTATGAAATCCCCAAACCACCTTCCCTACCCTCTGTCTCCTACCCTTGTAACTGCCCCCGGTGTAAAACCTGTCCCATGCACCCTCCCACCAGCACCTACTCCAGTCCTGTAACCTGGAAGGTGTAGATGATCAAAGGCAGAGCCACGTGTGAAAGCACCCACGTGATTTACCAACTGACCTGCCTACACTGTGAAGCTTTCTATGTGGGAATGACCAGCAACAAACTGTCCATTCTCATGAATGGACACAGGCAGACAGTGTTTGTTGGTAATGAGGATCACCCTGTGGCTAAACATGCCATGGTGCATCTTGGCACAGTCTTACACCGTCTGGGTTATTTGGATACTTCCCACTAACACCAACCTGTCAGAACTCTGGAGATCTCTGCCCAAACTCTTTGCCCTTACAAATGTCTGCTTGTGTCTGTGTATGTGCGGATGGATATGAGTGCATGTGCGAGTGTATACCTGTCCTTTTTTTCCCCCTAAGGTAAGGTAAGTCTTTCCGCTCCCGGGATTGGAATGACTCCTTACCCTCTCCCTTAAAACCCACATTCTTTTGTCTTTCCCTCTCCTTCCCTCTTTCCTGATGAGGCAACAGTTTGTTTGTGTGTCTATCGACCTGCCAGCGCCTTCATTCGGTAAGTCACCTCATCTTTGTTTTTTTTATATATATATATATATATATATATATATATATATATATATATATATATATATATATATATATATATATATAAAAAACAAAGATGATGTGACTTACCAAATGAAAGTGCTGGCAGGTCGACAGACACACAAACACAAACATACACACAAAATTCAAGCTTTCGCAACAAACTTCTTGGTTACCCAGGCCTGCCAACCCAAAGTTTGGTACAGATTTATTGATGACATCTTCATGATGTGGACTCACAGTGAAGAAGAACTCCAGAACTTCCTCTCCAACCTCAACTCCTTTGGTTCCATCAGATTCACCTGGTCCAACTCCAAATCCCATGCCACTTTCCTTGACGTTGACCTCCACCTGTCCAATGGCCAGCTTCACACGTCCGTCCACATCAAACCCACCAACAAGCAACAGTACCTCCGTTATGACAGCTGCCACCCATTCCACATCAAACGGTCCCTTCCCTACAGCCTAGGTCTTCGTGGCAAACGAATCTGCTCCAGTCCGGAATCCCCGAAGCATTACACCAACAACCTGACAACAGCTTTCGCATGCCGCAACTACCTTCCCAACCTGGTACAGAAGCAAATAACCAGAGCCACTTCCTCATCCCCTCAAACCCAGAATCCCCCACAGAAAAACCACAAAAGTGCCCCACTTGTGACAGGATACTTTCCGGGACTGGACCAGACTCTGAATGTGGCTCTCCAGCAGGGATACGACTTCCTCAAATCCTGCCCTGAAATGGGATCCATCCTTCATGAAATCCTCCCCACTCCACCAAGAGTGTCTTTCCGCCGTCCACCTAACCTTAGTAACCTGTTAGTTCATCCCTGTGAAATCCCCAAACCACCTTCCCTACCCTCTGGCTCCTATCCTTGTAACCGCCCCCGGTGTAAAACCTGTCCCATGCACCCTCCCACCACCACCTACTCCAGTCCTGTAACCCGGAAGCTGTGCACGATCAAAGGCAGAGCCACATCTGAAAGCACCCACGTGATTTACCAACTGACCTGCCTACACTGTGATGCATTCTATGTGGGAATGACCAGCAACAAACTGTCCATTCGCATGAATGGACACAGGCAGACAGTGTTTGTTGGTAATGAGGATCACCCTGTGGCTAAAGATGCCTTGGTGCACGGCCAGCACATCTTGGCACAGTGTTACACCGTCCGGGTTATCTGGATACTTCCCACCAACACCAACCTATCCGAACTCCGGAGATGGGAACTTGCTCTTCAATATATCCTCTCTTCCCGTTACCCACCAGGCCTCAATCTCCGCTAATTTCAAGTTGCCGCCACTCATACCTCACCTGTCATTCAACATCATCTTTGCCTCTGCACTTCCGCCTCGACTGACATCTCTGCCCAAACTCTTTGTCTTTAAATATGTCTGCTTGTGTCTGTATGTGTGGATGGATATGTGCATGTGTGCGAGTGTATACCTGTCCTTTTTTCCCCCTAAGGTAAGTCTTTCCGCTCCCGGGATTGGAATGACTCCTTACCCTCTCCCTTAAAACCCACTTCCTTTCGTCTTCCCCTCTCCTTCCCTCTTTCCTGATGAGGCAACAGTTTGTTGCGAAAGCTTGAATTTTGTGTGTATGTTTGTGTTTGTTTGTGTGTCTATCGACCTGCCAGCGCTTTCGTTCGGTAAGTCACCTCATCTTTGTTTTTATATATAATTTTTCCCACGTGGAATGTTTCCTTCTATTATATTGATATCTTATTTTTTTTTTTTTCTGACTCGAGAATAATAATAATAGTGAAAACAAATCAATGACTGACATCGCTTTAGATGAACAGAAGTGATGGGAAGTTGGATTGCAAAATTCACACCTCTGTCACATCAGTTGACTTACTTGATCTGCACAGCCAATCTTCTTCTCTGCATTGCTGGCTCTGTCGATCTACAAAACGCTTACAGTCCTTTCATAACAAACTTCCAACTTGCACACAGAAACAGGTGGCACAGTATGTACATTTCCACTCTCCCACTTATATTTAAAATATTGTGTGTTTGAGATGGTATAAGGATGAGTGTTTCTAGAATTTACGCAGAAATTCTCAAAGCAATACATATCCCTCACCTCAGTTCGAGCACACGATATTTTATACATAATCATCATGTACATTAATATCCCACATAATACTAATTCATATTTTAATCAGTATACGTTCTATCTCTTTTAATAATTGAGAACAGCCTTTTATTTTGTACTTAGCTCTTCTTTTTTCATTCTACTTCGATAATAACAACTTGAGCATTTCACCTAATGTTGGAGTCAGTTCTTTTACATCTAGGAACCATGCAGACAACATTTCTGATTTCCAATCATAAACTCCAGGTGTCATAGAAACTTGATTATTTCATCCTTCATTCTAATTCTTTGTACTATTTTTTCTTTAGCACATACTAGTTTCATTATTCACAGCAGTTTGTAGTCCGGACAAACTCTGGGCAAATGAAAGTGTTCTTTCTGACACTCATAACACATAATAATGCTAGTGGTATGCAGAATTCAAACTTACCAGAATAATTCCTATAAAATATGTGTATTCTGTCACAATACTGTCATTTTCTCGTAGGATCAGATCCTATACCTTACATGTGGGTTGCCCTGTGAGTGCACTTCCTCCTTCCGTTCTGGTATGTACACCTCATCATAAAACATCCCTATTCTTCAGACCACAGGTCATCCTATCTCTATGTAGGTACACCTGTCATTAGGACAGGTAGGGGCACCCCTGGAATAACCGAGAGTGACGTAATCAAAATTACTAGCGGGCACAACTCTCTAATAACAGAGGATGACACAGTCAAACTTCTAGTGGGCACAACTCTCTAACAACTAAGGATGATGCAGTCAAATTCATAGTAGGCACAACTCTCTAACAACCAAGGATGACGCAGTCACCTGCCAGGAGTAGTTTTGGGTGATATAATAACAATTCCTCACTGGTATGTTTCTCTAATAAACTGTAAGCGGGGGGATGATAGAATAGTGTAAGAAGTAGAGTGGTAGTGTAAGAAGTTGGGGGAATTTGGTGCAGGAAAATTTTATTACAGAAGAAACACTGAAAACAACTCAGGATTTGACGGTCGTCCCTCCGCCCGTCAACACTGAATGTTAACGTTCCTGGGAGATATACAACTTTATGGCCTTTACATTGTATTTTCCCTTCTCTGATCCAGTTGTAGGATCTACTAAGAATAAGGCTTTGGGATATATTACTGTTTGTATTTGGTAAGGTCCTTCATTTTTCTGAAAGAACTTAATGTCTCTCTTTTTTCAGGGCAGAGCTCTGAAGATGTTGTTTCACCAGAACTAGGTCATCAACCTTGTAATGAGGTTCAACCATGTTTTCACTATGTTTGCTCACTCTTTGTTGTGCCTTTTCAACTAAATTTCTGGAAACTATTTCCTGATTATGATTGTAATCAACAGTATGTTGTTCAGGCCAATTAAAACATTTAATCAGAGGTTCTCCTACAAAAGGTTTGCCTATTACTTCTAAAGGTGTTAATACAGTTGATAAATGTGGTAATTCATTTAAAATAAGCTCAAAATCTTTAATTTTAGTCGCCCATAAAGTATGCTTTTCATGGCAGTAGTTGCGGCATAATTTCCCAATTTCTTTCGTAACTTTTTCAGATGGGTTCGAGGACGGGTTATAGTTGGATATTAATACTAGGCGAATATCTTCCCAAGCTAGAAATTCTTTAAATTCATTACTGACAAATTGTGGTCCATTATCTGTCAGAAATCGTTCTGGTTTTCCTACCTCCAGAAAGTAGCGGAGGATTGGGAACAGTAGACGTAAAAATTGAAATCCAAATACACTTAAAAAAATCATTATTGGTTTAATATCTTATGGTAGCCATGTATACTGTGCTTAAGTATGTTCAAAGTGGTACAATAATATTTTAATGTATTGTCTTTCCTTTTAAAAGAATTAATCATGAAATTATCTCACTGTACCCAGAAATTTTTAATGGTGGGTACAGTGCGACAGTGTCTCAAATTCTAATGAACATCATAAGAAGCAAAGTTGATCTCAAACGTGACAGCTGATTGTTGTCTTCTTGTCTTGCTAGTATTGTAATAGGGTTAGGCAATAACATTTTAATACATTTTGTGTCAATGAACGAGATATCTGGAACTACAGCCATCACAAATTAGTTCTCTAGTTTCAAACTTTTCCTAAGAAGTGTAACTTCACATTTGGATGACTCTCCTACAGTTGAAACCATTTTTCCTACATATTTTCTTTTTTGCCTCAAACTCTACTAAAGCAAAGTCACCCACTTTGGGTGAGCGATGTATGTTTTCAAAGTTAACCATATCTGGTTCTGGAATCAGTTGTGTCTGATCAGAGGTCTCATCATCTGAAGAATCTTGCAAAATTAATTAACTTCCATCAGCACCAGTTTCACCAACTAGGAATAAAGCTCGCTTTGCTTTAGGTCCCTTAATGTCTTTTCATTTCCTTTTCATTTGTAGTCCATTCCTTTCTGGTTTGTCGGTTGCAATCATTGTTCTTCTTTTAGGCTGTCAGTGACTGCAACTTTTTCTTGGTTTTGCCTTTGGGAAAACTCATATGTCTTCTGGAGAGAGATAAGACATTGGTGCAGATTTTCCATTTGATTGTGAAGAACTGGATGCTACTGACTCTGCTTCACTTTCATTATGTGATGGGTGTCCCACATCAGTTTCAGGTTTAAGAACTTTTTCGGGTGATATGTGTGTTTCCAGACTTTCATTTAGAGGTCCGTAAGTAACAGAGGATGGAAGAAAATCATCCTCATTGAACACATGGTGATCTAAAGGAAATATTCCTGTCTTCTTAAATCTGGCAATGATACTGACAGGAGTCATTCCTCGGGGATATGCCATTCCCTCTCAGTGAGCAACATTGTAAATTGAAGATGTTTTACCTGGATGAGACATCATACATGTATCTACAGTAGCATCATAAAATGTATGGAAAGGTTTCATGACACTAACACCAAGAGGCTGCAGTTTATTGGTGCAATGAGGTGGAATTGTCAGAATCGTTATCCCACTCTCTTTGCACAGATCTATTGCCTCTATCGAGAGGTAGCTCTCATGATTATTCATCAGTAACAAAGATGGATTAGCTTTTGAGCTGGCAGAGAACTTGATGAAGTGATGAATGACCTTCACAAAACATTCTGAGTTCATCCAGCCCCCTTTAACAGCAAGACCTAATGTGCCACCAGGTGCTCCTAATATCATGACAGGGGATAGGCTGTTACTGAGAGCATTTATAATACAAGTCATAACCAGTGTTCCACATTCTGCACTGGTTACCTTGTTAACTTGTTTCATACCCCCTAAGGCCAAAATCTTCTGTGACTTCTGCACCATGGTTGTTCCAGTTTCATCAGGATTGAAAGTAAGTGATCCATCAGCAAAATTTGGATGACGTTTGATTATTTCTTCTAGTTTATCAAAGAAATTTGACTCATTAAATTTATTAAAACCTGTAGCTCTAGATAGGTTGCATCCTTCTGGGGTTCGAAGAGACAGTTGAGGGAATCTCTGTTGAAAACCTTTCATCCTGTTGATAGATGCTTTCTCACTTTCAGTTCAGGTTTTGGGTTAAAAATGTTATTTTTAATACCTAATTCATAAAACATTTTAGAACACACAACTAGATATTCACACAAACTAAGCTCCAATTCTGGTGGAAAAATGCGGTTCACTGAATAGTTGGGACACATGTTTGAAGTGTTATCCTCACGATATTTCTTAACATATTGACTAACTGTTTGAAAGGATAAGCCTTTCACCTTAGATGCACTCCTGATGCTTACTTTATTTTTGATCACCAGCATGACAGCTTTTGTCATTGAAGATTCTGAAAACCTTTCTATTTCCTTATCAATCTTCTTTCTCATGGGCATTTTATAACCTGAAAGAAAAGTTTGCACACTAAAATCTACAGAAATCACTGTTTTATACAGCAAGCACACATTGTGAGACACTACGAACAAGCACCCTCATTATTCATGTCTCACTGTTCCCAGTTGCAAACTTTTTTCAAAATGGCTCCAAACACATTCAGCTTAAAGCAACATTTCAATGAAGGGGATTTATGTCTTGGAAAAACCGTAGTTTTGAGTCACTAATAAAATGATTTGAAAATACCAATGGTCTACTCAGAAACCAGCTACTTAATTTTGTAAAAAGATACTTTTCTTACCTCTGAGCACAAATATACCAACAATGAAATCACAACAAGAACGTCAAATACGAGACATGGAAATCCACAGACTAAATAATAATGGTTACCACATTCACAGTAGGTACCAACAACTAAAACCAAAATTCCAGAGATAAAATTAATGTCTCACTGTCCTCACTGTCTCATTGTTCCCACTCTTCCCCTAATGTTGCAAACAGTGTATAACCATCTGTGTATTTGCTCTTCTGATAGGATATAACTTAACATACTTTGACAGCACTCTATGATGACCAAAATGTATGTCACTCCTCCCTTTCCTTTAGGAATCAGTCCAAAAAAATCTGCTGCTGCAAGATCATGTAAAGAATTAGGATTAATTGGATACATTTTGTACTTAACCTGAGTCTTACTCTCTTTCACCTTCTGACAGATTTCACAGGTCCTAATTAAAGATGCTACTTTATGTCCTAGCGTCTTCAAATAACAGAACTTATTCATATAAGCTATACACTTTTTTATCCTGAAGTGTCCATATCCTGTATGAACATACCATACAATTTTGTGTTCCATTAACTTTGGAATGCATATGCGCCAACATTGCGATGTTATACTGTATCCCCAAAACAAATTATCCCCTAAAATTTTCCACTTTTCCATTTTCCTGCTGTATTGGGAGGTAAGGAATTCCTGATACACATAGCAAACATTTCTGTAAAATAGGGGTCAAGATGGATGTTTTCTGTTATTCTTCGAGCCATTTCTTGTACACTGGAGTGCGGATATTCTACTCTCATGAAGTTAATTGCAAAAATTATGCCGGGTTCTTCCGTACGTTTAAACTCTTCCATGCCTATAGGTAGCCTAGACAAAGCATCTGGTACTACATTCTAAGAACCTTTTACATACTGTATCCAAATGTCATATTCCTGCAGAAACAAAATCCATTGCATTAATCTACTATGTAACAATCAGCTACTCATTAGAAAAGATAAAGCTTGATTATCTGTGTGTATATGGCTTTCTGACCCCCATACTAGTGTTTGAAATTTCTGGATACTCCGTACAATTGCTAACAGTTCCTTTTCAGTAGCCTTGTAGTTTAATTCATGTTTATTCCGACTATGGCTCGCAAAGGCTGTGGTTTGATGTTCTCCATGATCTAGATTCCACTCTCCTTGGAAGAGTTCTGCAGCGATACCATAATCAGATGCATCGGTTGAAATTTTAAATGGCTTGCCCATAATCGAATGATGTAGTATGGGTGATTCTACTAGCTCTCTCTTGATGTTTTCAAATACATCAGTTGACTCTTGATCGCAAACCCATGGTATTCCTTTTCTTAACAAATATAACCTCCCCCCATGAACCATGGACCTTGCCGTTGGTGGGGAGGCTTGTGTGCCTCAACGATGCAGATAGCCATACCGTAGGTGCAACCACAACTGAGGGGTATCTGTTGAGAGGCAAGACAAACATGTGGTTCCTGAAGAGGGGCAGCAGCCTTTTCAGTAGTTGCAGGGGCAACAGTCTGGATGATTCACTGACCTGGCCTTGTAACACTAACCAAAATGGCCTTGCTGTTATGGTACTGCGAACGGCTGAAAGCAAGGGGAAACTACAGCCGTAATTTTTCCCGAGGGCAATCAGCTTTACTGTATGGTTAAATGATGATGGCGTCCTCTTGGGTAAAATATTACAGAGGTAAAATAGTCCCCCATTCGGATCTCCGGGTGGGGACTACTCAAGAGGACATTGTTATCAGGAGAAAGAAAACTGGCGTTCTACGGATCGGAGTGTGGAATGTCAGATCTCTTGATCGGGCAGGTAGGTTAGAAAATTTAAAAAGGGAAATGGATAGGTTAAAGTTAGATATAGTGGGAATTAGTGAAGTTCGGTGGCAGGAGGAACAAGACTTCTGGTCAGGTGAATACAGGGTTATAAACACAAAATCAAATAGGGGTAATGCAGGAGTAGGTTTAATAATGAATAAAAAAATAGGTGTCCAGGTAAGCTACTACAAACAGCATAGTGAATGCATTATTGTGGCCAAGATAGTCATGAAGCCCATGGCTACTACAGTAGTACAAGTTTATATGCCAACTAGCTCTGCAGATGATAAAGAAATTGAAGAAATCTATGATGAGATAAAAGAAATTATTCAGGTAGTGAAGGGAGATGAAAATTTAATAGTCATGGGTGACTGGAATTCGACAGTAGGGAAAGAGAGAGAAGGAAACATAGTAGGTGAACATGGATTGGAGCTAAGAAATGAAAGAGGAAGCTGTCTGGTAGAATTTTGCACAGAGCATAACTTAATCATAGCTAACACTTGGTTCAAGAATCGTGAAAGAAGGTTGTATACATGGAAGAATCCTGGAGATACTAAAAGATATCAGATATATTATATAATGGTAAGACAGAGATTTAGGAACCAGGTTTTAAATTGTAGGACATTTCCAGGGGCAGATGTGGACTCTGACCACAATCTATTGGTTATGAACTGTAGATTAAAACTGAAGAAATTGCAAAAAGGTGGGAATTTAAGGAGATGGGACCTGGATAAACTGACTAAACCAGAGGTGGTACAGAGTTTCAGGGACAGCATAAGGGAACAATTGACAGGAATGGGGGAGAGAATGACAGTAGAAGAAGAATGGGTAGCTTTGAGGGATGAAGTAGTGAAGGCAGCAGAGGATCAAGTAGGTAAAAAGACGAGGGCTAGTAGAAATCCTTGGGTAACAGAAGAAATATTGAATTTAATTGATGAAAGGAGAAAATATAAAAATTCAGTAAATGAAGCAGGCAAAAAGGAATACAAACGTCTCAAAAATGAGATCGACAGGAAGTGCAAAATGGCTAAGCAGGCATGGCTATAGGACAAATGTAAGGACATAGAGGCTTATCTCACTAGGGGTAAGATAGATACTGCCTACAGGAAAATTAAAGAGACCTTTGGAGAGAAGAGAGCCACTTGCATGAACATCAAGGGCTCAGATGGAAACCCAGTTCTAAGCAAAGAAGGGAAAGCAGAAAGGTGAAAGGAGCATATAGAAGGTCTAAACAAGGGTGATGTACTTGAGGACAATATTATGGAAATGGAAGAGAATGTAGATGAAGATGAAATGGGAGATATGATATTGCGTGAAGAGTTTGACAGAGCACTGAAAGACCTGAGTCGAAACAAGGCCCCCGGAGTAGACAACACTCCATTGGAACTACTAACAGCCTTGGGAGAGCCAGTCCTGACAAAACTCTACAATCTGGTGAGCAAGATGTATGAGACAGGCAAAATACCCTCAGACTTCAAGAAGAATATAATAATTCCAATCCCAAAGAAAGCAGGTGTTGACAGATGTGAAAATTACCGAACTATCAGTTTAATAAGCCACAACTGCAAAATACTAACGCGAATTATTTACAGACGAATGGAAAAACTGGTAGAAGCCGACCTCGGGGAAGATCAGTTTGGATTCCGTAGAAATGTTGGAACACATGAGGCAATACTGACCTTACGTCTTATATTAGAAGAAAGATTAAGGAAAGGCAAACCTACGTTCCTAGCATTTGTAGACTTGAAGAAAGCTCTTGACAATGTTGACTGGAATAATCTCTTTCAAATTCTGAAGGTGGCAGGGGTAAAATACAGGGAGCGAAAGGCTGTTTACAATATGTACAGAAGCCAGATGGCAGTTATAAGAGTCGAGGGACATGAAAGGGAAGCAGTGGTTGGGAAGGGAGTGAGACAGGATTGTAGCCTCTCCCCGATGTTATTCAATCTGTATATTGAGCAAGCAGTAAAGGAAACAAAAGACAGATTTGGAGTAGGTATTAAAATCCAGGGAGAAGAACCAAAAACTTTGAGGTTCGTCGATGACATTTTAATTCTGTCAGAGACAGCAAAGGACTTGAAAGAGCAGTTGAACGGAATGGACAGTGTCTTGAAAGGAGGATATAAGATGAACATCAACAAAAGTAAAACAAGGATAATGGAATGTAGTCGAATTAAGTCGGGCGATGCTGAGGGAATTAGATTAGGAAATGAGACACTTAAAGTAGTAAAGGAGTTTTGCTATTTGGGGAGCAAAAAAACTGATGATGGTCGAAGTAGAGAGGATATAAAATGTAGACTGGCAATGGCGAGGAAAGTGTTTCTGAAGAAGAGAAATTTGTTAACATCAAGTATAGATTTAAGTGTCAGGAAGTCGTTTCTGAAAGTATTTGTATGGAGTGTAGCCATGTACGGAAGTGAAACATGGACAATAAATAGTTTGGACAAGAAGAGAATAGAAGCTTTTGAAATTTGGTGCTACAGAAGAATGTTGAAGATTAGGTGGGTAGATCACGTAACTAATGAGGATGTATTGAATAGGATTGGGGAGAAGAGAAGTTTGTGGCACAACTTGACTAGAAGAAAGGATCGATTGGTAAGATATGTTCTGAGGCATCAAGGGATCACAAATTTAGCATTGGAGGGCAGCGTGGAGGGTAAGAATCGTAGAGGGAGACCAAGAGATGAATACACTAAGCAGATTCAGAAGGATGTAGGGTGCAGTAGGTACTGGGAGATGAAGGAGCTTGCACAGGATAGATTAGCATGGAGAGCTGCATCAAACCAGTCTCAGGACTGAAGACCACAACAACAACAACAACAACAACAACAAATGTAAAGTTCTTGGGTCGTTCAGTTCTTGACTTCGTATATATCATCTGATGGACATTCTTTAATAGCTTTTAGGCATTCAGGAGCCAGTCTAATCCCCTGCATCCCTACAATATGCCCCAAAAACGTAAGCTCTTGCCACGCAAAGTCCAATTTAGACAATTTCACTGTAATACCTATTGCTTTAAATTTTTTCAGGGTCTTACTCAAGGTTAGACAATGTTCTTCCCAGGTAGCTGACATTATGAGGAATCATCTACATATATTATTTAAACCTTTAACAAATCTCTCCGTAATGCCTTGTCCAACACACGTATAAATACTGATACTGAGATATTAAGTCCAAACAGTAACACATTGAAATGATACAATTTATGTGGTATACTTCTTTGATTCAGGATGTAGCCTAATTTGCCAATATCCCACAGTCAGATCCATTGTGGTAAAAAACTTTGTTTTCTCAAATCTGGATAAAAATTCATTGATGTTAATGGGTCTGTCTCATTCTGTCTCTATATGCTTATTCGATGTATGCACATCTAGCACTAATTGCACACCTCCTGTAACCTTTTTTACCACTACTAAAGGGCTATTCATGGTACTAGAACTACGTTCTATTATATTGTTGTCAATCATTTTGTCAGTTTCCTCCTTAACTGCTTCTTTCAAACTTACCAGTATTGGATATGGCTTTCAGAAAAATGGAGTGCCATATTTGATTTTAAACTTACATATGCGCTGTTATTACTGTGAACAGGAACAGAATGGGTCCTAAGACAGAACCTTCAGATACTCTTTGTGAAATGGCTTTCTGTTTTGAAGTATAAGATCCTCTCTCTGATGATATAAGCACACATTGCCTTCAGTTGGTTAGGTAGGACTTAAACCATTCTAACACACTGCCCCTAATTCCATACTTTTTCAGTTTACAGAGTAGCAAGGACTGGTTCACACTATCAAAGGCCTTTGGAAGGTCACAAAAAATTCCTGTGGCATGCGGTGAGTTGTCTAATGAGGAACTAATTTTACCTACAAAATGGTTTATAGCAGATACTGTGGTTTTGCCTTTTTGATACCCATACTGATTTTTTGAGATTATTTTAAATTTTATATGAAATTTCTGAATTTGCATGGTGACTATTTTTTCAGGCACTTTTGATAGTGGTGGAAGAAGAGAGATTGGAAAACAGTTTCCCATACCTTCTTTTGTGCCTTTTTTGAATAGTAGATTAACTACTGCATTCTTATGTGTGTGTGAAAAATAACCTTCTTGAAAGAACTGGTTAACGATTGTAAATAGTGGTTGTGCAATTATTTTAGAGATTGTTTTCAACACTTTTGTTTGTATCCCATCCCATCCTGCTGATGTTTTACTTTTTAGTGATAGTATCACATTTCCTATAGCATTTTCAGTAGTTTTGGTGAATGTACTGACAAGTTCACCTTCAAATTACTCACTATTAAAGAAATTTACCTTATCTGGGTAATTTTCTACATTGATGTTTGATTTGTTTACATCTGTAAAGAATTTACTTAATAATTCAGAAATTTGAGCAGGATTTACAATAGTATTGCCCTCCATCTTGGTTTCAGAAATATCATGGCCTTTAGCTGTGGCACCTGTTTCTGCTTTGATCACTGATCATTTGTAGTGCTTCATGAATTTCAGCATAAATTCTAGAACCACTCTTCCTTCTACTGTCTCGAACACACAATATTTTAAATATAAGTGGGAGAGTGGAAATGTACCTACTGTGCCACCTGCTTCTGTGTGCAGGTTGGAAGTTTGTTATGAAAAGACTGTAAGCGTGGTGGTCGAACGATGCTGACAAGTGTTTGCCGCTAGTGCCACAGAAGCTGTGATGAAAGAACAAGGAGTAATTATGTAGTATTCTTTGCTGTTTTAGTGACTGTGATTATTATTAAAGAAAAATGAACAATTGAATATATACTTTTAAGTACTTCATGTATTGGACTCACTAGAGGCAAGACAGGTTCATAAATGATGTGGTTGTTAAACCAATTTTATTGCACCAAATCGGTGGACTTGTAAACATTTGAATATTAATGTGAGAAATGGTGAATATGTTATTGGTGGAAGTTGAAATATACCAAGACTGAACTAAAAGTATTATTCAAGTACTAAATTATTTCAAAAGTATAGAGAGAGTCTTATAAATTCCTGTAACCAGCATTATCCTTCAGGGAAGAAGGTTTTGGAGATCGATGGAGCCGGCAATCTAGAGAAGAAGACGGACTGTGCAGAACAAGTCAGTCAATTGGTGTGTAATAATGTTAAAAGAATGGAAAGAAGACCTTGACGTATTAGACTAAGAAGAGATACAATGAGAATAATTCAACTAAGATGATCTGGTGTGAGAAGTGTGCAGTTCTCACATTCATCTTGGGGACGCAGACATGGAGACAACATACGACACCACCAGCACCAGTTGCTGCTAATCAGTCCTGATTCTCCATCAGCTCACTGATGCCAATGCAGAAACCAGCAACCAATGCCACCAGCACCAGTTACTGTTCACTGGTGCTGATCCCACACCTGCTCACTGATGCAGCCTAAAACTCTGCACCATGTGAGAAAAAAGAATAATTGTTCGAGTATAAACTTGAAGAAACCGTTCACTAGCCTGTATTAGTGTAGTTATTATGCTCAGTTTGTTTTTAATGATTACTACATCTAAAGTTAGTAAAACCATGGAAAACATTCAGCCAGCTGAAGAGACTTCTGAACCAGCAGTGGCTATGAGAATTGGTAGAGAGGGACCTGAATGGTCTGAGTTAGAGAATCTCATCAAAGCTCAGAGTTTACAATTAAATTCTAGATTAGATGCACAAAGTAAAGAATTAGGCTTAAGGAATGCCCAAAATGCTTCTTTAAAAAAGGAACTAAGTGAAAAATTAGGCTTAATGAATGCCCAAAATGTTTCTTTAAGAAAGCAACTAAGTCTTAATTATATATAAAAACAAAGATGAGGTGACTTACCGAATGAAAGCGCTGGCAGGTCGATAGACACACAAACAAACACAAACATACACACAAAATTCAAGCTTTCGCAACAAACTGTTGCCTCATCAGGAAAGAGGGAAGGAGGGGGGAAGACGAAAGGAAGTGGGTTTTAAGGGAGAGGGTAAGGAGTCATTCCAATCCGGGGAGCGGAAAGACTTGCCTTAGGGGGAAAAAAGGACAGGTATACACTCGCACACACGCACATATCCATCCACGCATACAGACACAAGCAGACCTGCTTGTGTCTGTATGCGTGGATGGATATGTGCGTGTGTGCGAGTGTATACCTGTCCTTTTTTCCCCCTAAGGCAAGTCTTTCCGCTCCCCGGATTGGAATGACTCCTTACCCTCTCCCTTAAAACCCACTTCCTTTCGTCTTCCCCCCTCCTTCCCTCTTTCCTGATGAGGCAACAGTTTGTTGCGAAAGCTTGAATTTTGTGTGTATGTTTGTGTTTGTTTGTGTGTCTATCGACCTGCCAGCGCTTTCGTTCGGTAAGTCACCTCATCTTTGTTTTTATATATAATTTTTTTTTATATATAATTTTTCCCACGTGGAATGTTTCCTTCTATTATATTGATACAACTAAGTCTTAAGTTAGACTCAGTAAATACTCAATTACATGATAATATAGATGATCAGGGTGCTTCTTTGAGAAATGAAATAAGTGTAACTTTAAAGACTTTAGTAATTTATGTGAAGGTATGGAAAATTTGAAGACTGAATTTGACTCTTTAACTACTAAAGTAATTAATCTTAAAATAGATTTGAAAGGTGAATTAACTAGTTCTTTAAGCAGTCATGTAAATCAACTGTTCACTGATTTTAATCAGAGACAGAATGACAAATCCAGAATTTGAAAAAAAAGTTAATATTTGATACTGAAAATAAATGTCATAGTGTAGAAACTGAACTGAGAGAAAAATTAGGATCATTTCAAAACATATGTAACATTACATTTGATGCTATAAAGCAGAGGTTGGATACCTTAAAATACAATGTTTGAAAGCAGAATAAGTTAATACAAATAGTCCAATCACAAACTGCAGGCATTAACACTCGAGTAGATAATGTGGAAAGAAACTTTAAAGAGAAACTAGCAACCTCAGACTTGATAAATATAAGCAGACTGGAGGAACAGGTAGAAGAGGTGACAGACCGAAAAGTTGCCACGAGAGTAATCACTGAGAATGTATCTCCTGTTTTATCTTCTGAGCTTAGTAATACCAAGAGAGGTATAGATGAACAATGGAAAGAATTCAAACTTATTCAGGATAAAATAGATAATAGGGTGACTTCTCCTAATGTGGTACTGACCAGTGGGGTAATGACAGATTTACAATGGGGAGCCAATTCTGGGTTACCCATGCAATACCCTAAGTTTAAGCCAGACAGGGAAGTACATCCTACCCATTTTTTTTAAAAGGTTCAAACCAAGCCTTGCCCAAGAACTGGGAGGATTCAAAAAAGATTGAGTTTGCTGTGGGGCATCTATTAGCGGAAGCTTCAGAGTGGGGTACAGTAAACATTGAGAACTTTTCCTCTTGGGGAGATTTTAAAAATTAGTTTAAAGAGAAGTATTGATCAGAAAGTGCCCAGGAAAAATTAATATCGGACTTGTGGGATCCGAAGTATTACAGTAATACGTGGGGTACAATGAGAGAGTATTTCAACTGGTATTTAACATGGGCAAAGACTTAGATAAGCCAATGGAGGAAGAGGGGTTAGTTCGAATTTTAGTAAGATGATTACCCATTTATGCAAGGAAAGATATACTGAGTACTATGGTTGAGTACTACCAAGTAATCAAGCGGTCAAAACTGAACTACGGCGAGTGTCGACTACCCATGAAAGCACCAAACACCTAAATTACATTAAAATTTTTATGCACATTTGTTACTTATGTAAACGTTGTTTTACACTCACTATACATAAAATACACTATGTGATCAAAAGTATCCAGACACCTCAACAACATATGTTTTTCATATTAGGTGCATTGTGCTGCCAGGTACTCCACATCAGCAACCTCTGTAATCATTAGATCATGTAAGAGAGCAGAATGTGGCACTCTGCGGAACTCATGGACTTCGAACGTAGGCAGGCAATTGGGTGTCACTTGTGTCATACATCTGTACATGAGATTTCCATGCTCCCAAACATCTCTCTGTCCACAGTTTCTGATGTGATAGTGAAGTGGAAACAGGAAGGGACATGTAAAGCATAAAAGTGTACAGGCTGACCTCATCTGTTGACTGACAGAGACTGCCAACAGTTGAAGAGGATCGTAATGTGTAATAGGCAGACATCTATCCTGACCATCACTCAGGAATACCGAACTGCATCAGGATTTACTGCAAGTACTATCCCAGTTAGGTGGGAGGTGAGAAAACTTGGATTTTATGGTGGAGCAGCTTCTCATTAGCTACATATCATGCCGGTAAGTGCCAAACGTCACATCGCTTGGTAAAAGGAGTATAAACATTGGACAACTGAACAGTGGGAAAACATTGAGTGGAGTGATGAATCATGGTACACAATGTGGTGATCCAATGGCAGGGCGTGAGTATGCCTGGTGAACATCATCTGCCCGTGTGTGTAGTGCCAACAGTAAAATTCAGAGGCGGTGGTGTTATGGTGTGATCGTGTTTTTCAAGGAGGGGCCATGCATCCCTTGTTGTTTTATGCGGTCCTATCACAGCACATACCTACATTGATGTTTTAGGCACTTTCTTGCTTCCCACTGGTGAAAAGCAATTCAGGAATGGTGACTGCATCTTTCAACATGATCGAGCACCTGTTCATAATACACAGCCTTTGGTGGAGTGGTTACACAACAACGACATCACTGTAATGGACTGGCCTGCATAGAGTCCTGACCTGAATTCTACAGAACACCTTTGGGATGTTTTGGAATGCTGACTTTGTGCCAGGCCTCACTGACCGACATCAATACCTCTCCTCAGTGCAGCACTCCATGAATAATGGGCAGCCATTCAACAGGAAACCTTCCAGCACCTGATTGAGCATATGCCTGTCATTAAGGCTAAGGGTGGGCCAACACCATATTGAATTCCAGCATTACCGATGGAGGGTGCCATAAACTTGTAAGTCATTTTCAGCAAGGTGTCTGGATACTTTTGATCACATAGTGTATTGTATTGATGACACAACTCTGTTAACCTTAGCACATGAAATGGTCATCCTTTATACAATGAACATGGCAAGTAAAAATTCAGATGCACTTTAAAACACTGACTAAGTATTCGATATGATTGGTATCATCAGATTTGAGTTGTGCTTAAAAACAACAAACTATTTTGTTCTTGGTATCACAGTTAAGTCTGTTAAAGAGACATGTTGTTGTTGTTGTGGTCTTCAGTCCTGAGACTGGTTTGATGCAGCTCTCCATGCTACTCTATCCTGTGCAAGCTTCTTCATCTCCCAATATGTACTGCAGCCTACATCCTTCTGAATCTGTTTAGTGTATTCATCTCTTGGTCTCCCTCTACGATTTTTACCCTCCACGCTGCCCTCCAATACTAAATTGGTGATCCCTTGATGCCTCAGAACATGTCCTACCAACCGATCCCTTCTTCTTGTCAAGTTGTGCCACAAACTCCACTTCTCCCCAATCCTATTCAATACTTCCTCATTTGTTACATGATCTACCCATCAAATCTTCAACATTCTTCTGTAGCACCACATTTCAAAGGCTTCTATTCTCTTACTGTCCAAACTATTTATCATCCATGTTTCACTTCCATACATGGCTACACTCCATACAAATACTTTCAGAAACAACTTCCTGACATCTAAATCTATACTCGATGTTAACAAATTTCTCTTCTTCAGAAAGGCTTTCCTTACCATTGCCAATCTACATTTAATATCCTCTCTACTTCAACCATCATCAGTTACTTTGCTCCCCAAATAACAAAACTCATTTACTACTTTAAGTGTCTCATTTCCTAATCTAATTCCCTCAGCATCGCCCGACTTAATTCGACTACATTCCATTATTCTCGTTTTGCTTTTGTTGATGTTCATCTTATATCCTCCCTTCAAGACACTGTCCATTCCGTTCAACTGCTCTTCCAAGTCCTTTGCCGTCTCTGACAGAATTACAATGTCATCGGCGAACCTCACAGTTTTTATTTCTTCTCCATGGATTTTAATACCTACTCTGAATTTTTCTTATGTTTCCTTTACTGCTTGCTCAATATACAGATTGAATAACATCGGGGAGAGGCTACAACCCTGTCTTACTCCCTTCCCAACCACTGCTTCCCTTTCATGTCCCTCGACTCTTATAACTGCCATCTGGTTTCTGTACAAATTGTAAATAGCCTTTCGCTCCCTGTATTTTACCCCTGCCACCTTCAGAATTTGAAAGAGATTATTCCAGTCAACATTGTCAAAAGCTTTCTCCGAGTCTACAAATGCTAGGAACGTAGGTTTGCCTTTTCTTAATCTAGCTTCTAAGATAAGTCGTAGGGTCAGTATTGCCTCACATGTTCCCATATTTCTACGGAATCCAAACTGATCTTCCCCGAGGTTGGCTTCTACCAGTTCTTCCATTCGTCTGTACAGAATTCGCGTAAGTATTTTGCAGCCATGACTTATTAAACTAACACACTGAGCACATAAATGCCTTTCCATGGAATTTCCCCAACCCTGTAGTGTGTAGATCCTTCCTGGAGGATTCTAGATAGGCGAGGCCATGCATAGTTATAAGACTGGCATGTAGCATCTATTGCAGTGACTATTGTTTACTTCTTTGATCATTTTTGAATTGATGAATATGGTCCAACAATAAGTCACTGTAAATTGAAATGAAATGTATGTCAATATGTGCCATAAATGAAAACAGAATCTATTATTGTATGAATGTTATAAGAAGTATGTATAACCAAATGAGAGTAAAATGTGTACTCATATAATTGGAATCGAATAATGTAACGAAAATGAAATCTGACAAAATGTACTAAAACCAAATGACAAGTAATGACTCTATATATAAAAAGGTAGAGAATATGTTACAGACTATAACGTATATGAGCAATAATAATGGCATGCCAGCAAAAGAATAAGATAAGTTTATTTTGTAATTGTATTTGTATTGTGTTATGTTATGTGTACAGTATATGGAAAGGACACTACAGAAACTTTATGTAATGCTCAAAAACAAAGTGCAAAAACATATGAAACCTGGCTGTAAAGTACACTTAATATTAGGCTGTAATATAACAAAGTGTTCAGTCTCCTCTATGTGCAAATGAAGAGCACTGAACTGAAGTACACTGTAGATCTCTGCTCGTCGGAAGTTCTTCATTGCCGAAACCTGAAATGTGGCTCATACTCCACTCCTTATGACCATCATATATTGTGTAATTAATTGTTTTGAATACAATAGTTTAACTTAGCAAAATTCCAACTGCTCATACTTAAATATTTCCTGTCTTAAATCTCATATTGCAATTTTAACTTGTTCTTTGATAATATATCACTAAAATTATACTAGTACAAAAATTTTCAAGTGCTACGGTACTATTCTCTGTAGTTGAAATTGAAATTTTCATATAGTACTGAGTAATTAAATATATTATTATCATATAGTACAATTAAATTCTTGGAGTATAGTTCCTCAATAGTTAGCATAATCCACCCCACATGCATAGAATGGAATGCCTGACCAGTGTCCAATCTTTCTATTTTTCATTTGTCAAGACACTTCCGCTGCTTCATTTCTGTCTTTACAAAACATATAATGATTATTTTTTATGAATATTTATGCAATTACAATCGTTGCCTCCTCCTTCGTAGTATGTGTTAACATAAAGTGGTATCATACCCCACAACAGCTGTAAGTGAGCCATTCCTCACAATAACTAACAAACATTAGTAAGTGAGCCATTCCTCATGATAATTATAAAAAAAAAACATTATGCATGTAATACTGAGTATAGTAAGATGAGTCATTCCTCATGATAATATATTAGCAGAGCATATTTGTATATAAGTAAGTGTTCCCAACTTCTAGTGCTGGTACATAGCAAAGTAAATACATAAGTAAATGTTTACCATTTGGGTTACAACATACAACAAAATCAGACATAAGTAAATAATATAGTATGACAGAGCATAGTTACATCTAATAATGCAGAAATGCTAGCTTGTTCACCAGATCCTCCTATAAAATAGGTTTTAGTCGCTTAATAAAGCTGACACAGTAAATTAGAAGGGAGACATATGCATGTGGACAGAGGGAAGGATAGCTTGGTATTCTAATGAGAAGTAAGAAGTGAAATAGAAGATTTGGAGTGTTGGAATTGAAGAAGAAAAGATGACAGACCCCCCACCCATGATGCCCACTCTTCCAGTACTTAACTGTGGTGCCGGAGGGAGAAGAGTGTTCAGCATTCCCTGCAGAACGGACTTGCCACAGCTTCACCTTCCCAGTCCCCGAAAATTAACCCCAACACTCCCTACTAACTGATCAACAAAGGATGAACAATTAGCATTCTGCAGGAGTAAATGACATATATAATGCTGTATTGATTAACCCAAGTAACATATGCTAGATTCTACCAGCTGATTTACAATCAGTCCCTCTAGTATCTGGGTTTGATCAAACATAATCAATTACATAAACATGAGATACTGAAAACTATGATATAATTGAGTCATAAACATGAAAATACTAAAGCGAGGTACAGAATTACTGTGTTCCTCTGATATCTATTGCAGCTCAAACATAAATTATTACATAAACGTGAAAATATGGAAATAAGGTAGCCAAACGCATTGAATTACAGCATATCTCATATAAAAAAAATAAACAAAGTCAATTGCCCCATAGGGCAGATCATCCAAGTGTTACAATGTTCACAGTATGTGAAGTACTTGCTTATGCATCAATATATTTGCTAAACACCACAGAGTCAAGTCTAATAATGACAAAAGAAATTTTTGTTACACTTTCAAAATTAAGCAGGAGGCAGGTCTGAGATATAAAATTAAAGTTACTGGAATCTCATCCAAGTGATATATACAGTTCCTTTCCAAATGACAAGGCATTTATAAGTCTTACATTAAGTTCAAGGACATATTTCATGTGTTAATAATGTTACAAAATTTTATATAAAGCCACTGATATGGAAACCAGTTGTCACTGCATCAAAGATTTCACAAAGGATCTCGCCCCTGAACATGAGCTTCACGAATTTGAGCAGTGAAAGCCACTGTAAATGCATGACTTGAACACTCTGGCCTTGTATCAGACATGTGAGCATGAACTGTGACAATAATGGATGTTGGGCTGCACACTTGTACTTCGAAAGCTAAACACTGTACAGATGCCGACTGACAATAACAGGACTATGCAGTTACAGCATGCAGTTTGTTAGGAGGTGTGTGTGTGTGTGCGTGTGTGTGTGTGTGTGTGTGTGTTTGTTTGTTTATTTGTTTTTAAAGAAGCTGACATGCCCATGTAAATTGATAACCATTCAGGATAACTGTAATGGAGGGGGAAAAAAAAGGATTTGCCCATACTGATTAGGATTATCAAACCTCAAAAAAGGACATAAGCTCAGCCACTGTGCACCCACATATGATGTCAGTGCGCAGTGGGGGCCAATTGTATTGAATCATATTATTTTTGTTTCTTTTCTTATATATAAGCTATACATAAACTGAATGAGCTATAAACCAAAGACACCAACAAAATCAAATTAACAAGTTGTTTTGTGGCAAGGATAATGTTCTGATACACTGTTAAATATTTGTATGAGACAAAGTAACAAATACAATCTTCAATTTGTTAATTCATGTATCTTTTGTTTCGGGATGTGATAGCATATGGACGTATGCTTGGGTCCATCATCCCAGCATTGAAAAAATGTGTATTTAATCATTCATTAAAAGTATTATAAAAAGTTATTGGAAAAGGAATATTTATTTGCACAGTTATAAGTTCAACTCCTATCTTTTCATCATTTCACTTGCCGCCAAGATCCTGCATCAAGAGGTTTGGTGCAGACGAGAATAATTAACGCCGTATGTGGAGGAGCGTTCCTGCATTGACATTGTCACACTCAAGACTAAACACAATGGAATTAATGTGAAGGTAATGACCAAGCGAGATGGCGCAGTGGTTAGCACACTGGACTCGCATTCGGGAGGACGACGGTTCAATCCCGTCTCCGGCCATCCTGATTTAGGTTTTCCGTGATTTCCCTAAATCGTTTCAGGCAAATGCCAGGATGGTTCCTTTGAAAGGGCATGGCCGATTTCCTTCCCAATCCTTCCCTGACCCGAGCTTGCGCTCCGTCTCTAATGACCTCGTTGTCAACGGGACGTTAAACACTACCCACCACCGTGAAGGTAATGACTCAGACTTGATAGGCACCTATTGAACTTGGTTTACTTATACTAAAAATATTGTGCTTTGTGTGTTTAAGAACTTATAGACAGATCAGCAATTTTAATGGTTGCAGTGTATTTGGTACCACACACAACTGGAAGCAGCAGTACATAATGCAAATTATGTTTATTGACCTTGAATATAATGATATTCAAAGTCTGTTGATTTTGGCATGAGCATAAATTACCTTCAAAATTGGCTTGACTATTCTTTCCAATCAATTTTTCCAATTATTCAAGCAATTATTAATCCATTTCCACATCACTATTCAGCAGTCACCAAATGCTCCAGCTCCCAGTCAATGCTGGGCCAGTACATATAACTGCAAGACAAGTCTTCAGTACAAGAAACACCTCTGTGACCCTTATGCAACAGCTGTATGACCTCCCATCACAAACTCCTGGAAATGATCACCATGGGAGCTGTGTCATTCATGGAGAGGAGGAGGATCCTGCCTAAGGCCAAGAGATGATGCAACAAGATAAAATAGTTATGAAGCATATCGGAAGTGTGGCCAAGACAACCTATCCTGCTGGATGAGGTGGATGACCTGCTTGAGGTGGGGTCAGACACTGTGGCCCTGGCGGTCCGGGTATTAGTGATCGGAAAGCCATCTACTACGGGGTGGGGGGTGACACATGAGCTCCTCTCCATCAAACTTGGAGCCCAGATTGATGGGCAGTCTGGATAAAGCATCGACATTGGCATGGCAACCAGTGGGGTGAAAATGGATGTCATAGTGGTATTTGGAGAGGAACAATGCCCATGCTGTGGGCTGCCTTATCAGGAACTCGGGCAGACAGAAGGAATAACAAAACTAATGGCTTGTGGTCTGTAATGAGTTGGAGTTTGGTTCCATACAAGAATTTGTGAAATTTGGTGACAGTGTACACAATGGCCAGAGCTTCCTTCTCGACCTGAGAGTAAAGACCTGTGCTGGACTGTGAGTTTTGGATGTGAATACCAGTGGCTGCTCTGAGCCATCTGCATTCCGATGTGCGAGGATGGCCCCATGCCATTCTGTGAGGTGTCCACAGCCAAAAGTAGTTGTTTGTTAGGATCAAAAGTAACTAGACATTGTGCTGCCTGAGGTATTCCTTCAGTGTGGAAAAGGTCTGGTTGCATGCCAGAGACCATACAAAGAAAGTATCTTTGTGGAGAAGAAGGTAGAGAGTGCACACAATGGTGGTTGCCTCAGGAATGAACTGGAAGTAACAGGCAATTTTACACAAGAAAGCCTGCAGTTCAGAAAATGACATGGTATGCAGCAGATCTGTAATGGCCTTGATGAGACTTGCCAGGGGTTGAAACCCTGCTCTGGTATGATGTGAGCCAGATATGCAAGAGAAGGTTGGAAAAATTTAGACTTCTGTATACTGCAAAGCAGACTCATGGCCTGAAGTTTTTCAAAAAGGACCCAGAGATTGTGCAGTCGGTTGCTCATAGTACACCCGGTAGCAACAATGTCATCCAGGTAGCTGAAACATTACAAAATAGTGGACATGATCTGTTCAAGATAGTGTTGAAATATTATTGGGGTACTTGCCACATCAAACATTAATAATAGCTAAGATGTATTAAAAACCATGATATGCTTGGACTCCTCATGCAAGGCTACCTGGTGATATGCTTCAGAAAGATCAAGTTTGGAGAAGAATTGAGCCCCACTAAGTGTGTGAACAGCCCTTCCAGCTGCACCAACGAGTGTGTGTCTACTGTGGATGGTGAATTAATGGTGATCTTAAAATCACCGCAAAGTTGCAGTTTACTAGAGGGTTTCATCATGACAGAAAGGGGGTATGGTCCATTCACTAGAGGAAATGAGAGCCAGAACACTGAGAGATGCAAGGTGAGCCAGTCCAACTTCACTTTGATTTGGGAGTGGAGGGCTATTGGAACCTGCTATGCATGAAAATATCCAGGACAAGCCAACTGCTTCAAAGTTATGTGGGCTTTAAAGTCTGCGGCACACCATAAGCCTTCTGCAAAAATATCTTGAAATTTGGAGCATAAGGAGTCCAATGATTGATGGGGGATGTTGACAGATGCAAACTGCATGGAGACCATGACTGAAAAGTCAAAGGCCTAAAAGGTATCAAACCCAAAATAGTTTTCTCAAATGTCATCATGAACAACAATAGAGGTAATAGGCAGAGTACTGATCTGTAGGTAACATCAGCTGTGAACTGACCAAGCAGGGAGATCTACTGTTTACCATATCCCCATAGGCACCTGTTTATTAGTGACAGCAGAGGTGAGCCAAAGTCTGAATATGTTTGTGCATTAAGCAGGGAAACTGCCATTCTGGTGTCCACCTGCAGGCACAGCTGTCATGAGAAAACCAAAACTTTGATAAAAATCTTGTTGGACACCTGACTGGGAACAAGTCCTGACAATGACACTTCCTGGATATCCATATCCATGCCATCTGATACTGCCTTTGGTTGACAGACTACCACAAAGTGACCTTTTTTCTGACATTTTCAGTAGATGGTTCAATGCTGGGGACACTATTTATCATGTTGGGAGTAACAAGATGCACACAACGGCGGCAGGGAATGGTGGCTGGAGTGCTGTTTACATGCTGCACAGAAGCCACCAGACTGGCTACCTTGCACCACTGCTATACCATCCTCCCTGGATGCAGTGGACACAGCAGGGGCACCCTGCACCACTGTGATGTCACTCCATGCTTCTAGCTGCCTGCCCAGTGGCATGTGAGACCTCGTATGACTGGGCAGTGGACAATACCTTGTCAAGGGAAGGGTTTTCTAATTGGAGGGCCCACTGACAGACTTCAGTATCCAGAGCAGAGTGGATTATAACATCACGAACCATGTTGACCGCATATAACTCCTTTGACTTGTATGTGACAAAATAGCACTTACAAGTAAGGCCACGGACAGTTGCGGCCCAGGTGTGATAAGACTGATGGAGTTATTTCTTGTATTGATAAAACTTAACCCCAGTGGCCACAATGTGCTTTCAGCAGCAATAATAGGACAACAATGAGCAAAAATTGACAAAAGGCAACAAAGAAGGTTCCTGAAATGGGCCCAACTGCCCCAACACCTGATACAAAGTGGGAGAAATTCATGACAAAAAAAATGCAAGGCATATCTCTTTTTATTTATTTATCTCTTGTTCCAGTGATCCATGTTGTGACACTATCACAGGATATGGAACGTGTCAATTTTACAAGCTTTTGGCCAGAATTTATGGAAATACATAAAACAAAACAAAAACAGTAAACAGTAACTTAGGTCCCACTACAAGAAATACATTTTAGAGATAGAACAGTAAACAGTAACTTAGGTCCCACTACAAACAATACATTTTAGAGATAGATAAAGATAAAATACATTTTAGAGATAGATAAAGATTACAAAATAGTAAGTGTTACAGAGAAATAAATATTGCAAAATATATGTTTACAATAAAAATCTTACAGTCACTGAAATGCAATCCTTTCTGCACCATACTTAGATTTGGCTGTTCATAGTGGATATCATGTTTCCTTCTAGTATTGTGACTGTGATATGCACTATTCAGCTTAAAGATGGATTTTTCTTTCCTTATGAAGCACATCAATGAGAATATATATTGCACAGTGGATGTAAGTATTTCAAGTTTCTTAAAAAGATTCCTGCATGTGGCTCTAGGATGGACTCCACACATGATCCTTATGGCTCTTTTTTGTACACACACTACTTTTTTAGCCAGTGGCTGATTTTCCCAAAATATAATTCCAAATACCATAATTGCATGTAAGTAACCATAATACACTGACTTCATGGTTTCCATATATCTATAAGAAGAAACAATGCACAATGCGTATGTTGGTGAACTTAGATCCATGATGTGGTTTGACCAATTCAGTTTGCTATTAATATGCAAGCCTAGGTATCTTGAGGAATCTACCCTGGTTATTGTCTGCTCACCTATGTTGTTGTTGTTGTTGTGGTCTTCAGTCCTGAGACTGGTTTGATGCAGCTCTCCATGCTACTCTATCCTGTGCAAGCTTTTTCATCTCCCAGTACCTACTGCAACCTACATCCTTCTGAATCTGCTTAGTGTATTCATTTCTTGGTCTCCCTCTACGATTTTTACGCTCCACGCTGCCCTCCAATACTAAATTGGTGATCCCTTGATGCCTCAGAACATGTCCTACCAACCGATCCCTTCTTCTGGTCAAGTTGTGCCACAAACTTCTTTTCTCCCCAATCCTATTCAAAACTTCCTCATTAGTTATGTGATCTACTCACCTAATCTTCAGCATTCTTCTGTAGCACCACATTTCGAAAGCTTCTATTCTCTTCTTGTCCAAACTATTTATTGTCCATGTTTCACTTCCATACATGGCAACACTCCATACAAATACTTTCAGAAATGACTTCCTGACACTTAAATCTGTACTCGATGTTAACAAATTTCTCTTCTTCAGAAACGCTGTCCTTGCCATAGCCAGTCTACATTTTATATCCTCTCTACTTCGACCATCATCAGTTTTTTTGCTCCCCAAATAGCAAAACTCCTTTACTACTTTAAGTGTCTCATTTCCTAATCTAATTCCCTCAGCATCACCCGACTTAATTAGACTACATTCCATTATCCTTGTTTTGCTTTTGCTGATGTTCATCTTATATCCTCCTTTCAAGACACTGTCCATTCCATTCAACTGCTCTTCCAAGTCCTTTGCTGTCTCTGACAGAATTGCAATGTCATCGGCGAACCTCAAAGTTTTTATTTCTTCTCCATGAATTTTAATACCTACTCCGAATTTTTCTTTTGTTTCTTTTACTGCTTGCTCAATATATAGATTGAACAACATCGGGGAGAGGATACAACCCTGTCTTACTCCCTTCCCAACCACTGCTTCCCTTTCATGCCCCTCAACTCTTATAACTGCCATCTGCTTTCTGTACAAATTGTAAATAGCCTTTCGCTCCCTGTATTTTACCCCTGCCACCTTTAGAATTTGAAAGAGAGTATTCCAGTCAACATTGTCAAAATCTTTCTCTAAGTCTACAAATGCTAGAAACGTAGGTTTGCCTTTCCTTAATCTTTCTTCTAAGACTAGTCGTAAGGTGAGTATTGCCTCACGTGTTCCAGTGTTTCTACGGAATCCAAACTGATCTTCCCCAAGGTTGGCTTCTACTAGTTTTTCCATTCGTCTGTAAAGAATTCGTGTTAATATTTTGCAGCTGTGACTTATTAAACTGATTGTTCGGTAATTTTCACATCTGTCAACACCTGCTTTCTTTGGGATTGGAATTATTATATTCTTCTTGAAGTCTGAGGGTATTTTGCCTGTTTCATACATCTTGCTCACCAGATGGTAGAGTTCTGTCAGGACCAGCTCTCCCAAGGCCATCAGTAGTTCCAATGGAATGTTGTCTACTATGGGGGCCTTGCTTCGACTCAGGCCTTTCAGTGCTCTGTCAAACTCTTCACGCAGTGTCATATCTCCCATTTCATCTTCATCTACATCCTCTTCCATTTCCATAATATTGTCCTCAAGTACATCACCCTTGTATAGACCCTCTATATACTCCTTCCACCTTTCTGCTTTCCCTTCTTTGCTTAGAACTGGGTTTCCATCTGAGCTCTTGATATTCATACAAGTGGTTCTCTTCTCGCCAGAGGTCTCTTTAATTTTCCTGTAGGCAGTATCTATCTTACTGCTAGTGAGATAGGCCTCTACATCCTTACATTTGTCCTCTAGCCATCCCTGCCTAGCCATTTTGCACTTCCTGTCGATCTCATTTTTGAGACGTTTGTATTCCTTTTTGCCCGCTTCATTTACTGCATTCTTATATTTTCTCCTTTCATCAATTAAATTCAATATTTCTTCTGTTACCCAAGGATTTCTACTAGCCCTCGTCTTTTTACCTACTTGATCCTCTGCTGCCTTCACTACTTCATCCCTCAAAGCTACCCATTCTTCTTCTACTGTATTTCTTTCCCCCATTCCTGTCAATTGTTCCCTTATGCTCTCCCTGAAACTCTGTACAACCTCTGGTTCTTTCAGTTTATCCAGGTCCCATCTCCTTAAATTCCCACCTTTTTGCAGTTTCTTCAGTTTTAATCTACAGGTCATAACCAATAGATTGTGGTCCGAGTCCACATCTGCCCCTGGAAATGTCTAACAATTTAAAACCTGGTTCCTAAATCTCTGTCTTACCATTATATAATCTAACTGATACATTTTAGTATCTCCAGGGTTCTTCCATGTATACAACCTTCTTTCATGATTCTTAAACCAAGTGTTAGCTATGATTATGTTGTGCTCTGTACAAAATTCTACCAGGCGGCTTCCTCTTTCATTTCTTAGCCCCAATCCATATTCACCTACTGTTTCCTTCTCTCCCTTTTCCTACACTCGAATTCCAGTCACCCATGACTATTAAATTTTCGTCTCCCTTCACAATCTGAATAATTTCTTTTATTTCATCATACATTTCTTCAATTTCTTCATCATCTGCAGAGCTAGTTGGCATATAAACTTGTACTACTGTAGTAGGTGTGGGCTTCGTATCTATCTTGGCCACAATAATGCGTTCACTATGCTGTTTGTAGTAGCTTACCCGCATTCCTATTTTCCTGCTCATTATTAAACCTACTCCCGCATTACCCCTATTTGATTTTGTGTTTATAACCCTGTAGTCACCTGACCAGAAGTCTTGTTCCTCCTGCCACCGAACTTCACTAATTCCCACTATATCTAACTTCAACCTATCCATTTCCCTTTTTAAATTTTCTAACCTACCTGCCCGATTAAGGGATCTGACATTCCACGCTCCGATCCGTAGAACACCAGTTTTCTTTCTCCTGATAACGACATCCTCTTGAGTAGTCCCCGCCCGGAGATCCGAATGGGGGACTATTTTACCTCCGGAATAATTTACCCAAGAGGACGCCATCATCATTTAATCATACAGTAATGCTGCATGCCCTCGGGAAAAATTACGGCTGTAGTTTCCCCTTGCTTTCAGCCGTTCGCAGTACCAGCACCTATCTTTACTACTATTTCCTCATCTTTGGATGTTTTGTGGAGCTGAATGTAGTTTGTTTTACAGTAATTTAAAATAAGACCATTAATGTTGAACCAGTTCACCGTTTCATTTAAAACCTTATTTGCTGTTATCTCAAGTTTATCTACTGAATTATCAATAAGTAGTGTAGTGTCATCCACAAAAGTGGTGAATCTACAATATTCTGTAGAGAGAGGGAGATCATTTATAAATATAATAAAAAGTAGGGGGCCCAGAACTGAGCCCTGCAGCACTCCACATGTGATGGTACCCAATTCTGAAGATACTGGGACACCATCTTGACTATCTACTACAACTTTTTGTTTCCTGTTTGACAGATATGACTCAAGCCATTTCCGTGCTGCACCACTTATACCAAGATGTGCAGCTTTTTGTAAAAGAATTTGGTGATTTACACAGTCAAATGCTTTTGTTAGGTCACAAAATATGCCAATCACTTTCAGTTTTTTGTTGACAGATTCCAAGAGTTTGCCAGTAAATGCAAATATTGCATCTTCTGTTGACAAATCTTTCTGAATTCCAACCTGACTTTTGCTAAAGCTATTGTGTTCACTGAGATGCTTAACTATTCTGGCATGCATTAGTTTCTCTAAAACCTTTGAAAAGCTTGTCAGTAGTGGTATTTTCCTATAGTTAGCAGTATCCATCTTATCCCCCCTCTTATACAGCGGTTTTACAACTGCATACTTAAGCCTCTCAGGAACTATTCCTTGCTTAAGTGACGCATCAAAAATGTGGCAAAGGACTTTACTTACATGGCTGGAGCAGTATTTTAATAATTTGTTAGAAATGTTGTCAATTCCAGCAGAGTTTTTACTTTCCATCATATGGACACGTGGAAATGTTGCCACAGGTGGTGTTCATATGCATCCCAATATGCTGCTGCCATGTCAGATGGCAGGAATGGAGGGGGAAACACAGCTGGAGACAAAAGTGGAGAGAGCAACATAGACCCAGCCTGTTGCATGACTTTAAGCAGTTCTGCCTGCTGTGGCACCAATGTTTGAAGCAGGGTTTCCATGTCGCACAAGAAAAATTCATAACCCAATGGAAAAGGCAACCGCACAAGGAAAGATATGAAAAATGATCCAATTTGTCGCCAGTGTGGTCTAACCACAAGAACACACAGATAATAATGAACACAATGCTTTATTACTTCAAGAATAATAGAATTTAAAAAAAAAGTTTAAAGGAAAATCTGAAACACTATCTACTCAGCAGTAGTGCTTAATAATCACTATTATCAGAATCAAGAATTGAAGATCATGAGTACAGCAGTGTGGTGTACAGTGTCATGTGACTTTAGCATTACATGGAGTATATTACTAAAATGATCAACTTATGACCAGATACAAATTGTTACATAATAAAATTTATGTTAGATATAGCTAAAAAAATTATTTGTGATGGATGAACATCTTAATGTCAAAAGTTGTATTATATTAAAAATAAAGAAAATAAGTCTGTTGTCTTTAAGTTTTGATGACTTGCTAATTTTGGAAGAACAATTTCCTTTGTTTGATTTGTTTTTGTAATTTATTATCATTCTTTCTTTTCATTCATTTTCCATTCTATAGATTATTTTAGTACTTCTCCTCATAATAATTGTTCTCCATAACATGTACTGAACATGAAACAGACAATGAGAGATATGTAAGAGTACAGTCACAATTTCACCATTGTAATTCCTCCTTTTCTTGAGTGATTGATGTAATGCTATTTGTTTCATGTGGTTAGCAAGAAGAGGTAGTGGAATTACCTTAGTGATGGGAGCAGTGGTAAAATCTGCAATCAATGATTGTTGGTCTGTTACTAATGAAGTGATGTAGGACCATGAAAGAAATATATGCATTTCAATGCTAGTATTTGCAATTCTTAGCAATGCTTCGTTTCAAATGGGTCAGACTTCATGAAATGAATTTTGAATACATGCAGGTTCTTTTATTGATCATGCAATATGCATTTAAGGTTGCAGTAGTGGTGGCTGATCAATAACATCACTGTATTAATAACACCCAACTTCATTATGCACTCGTCATTATAAGGTTGTAAAAACATTTAAAACAATATTAGGACAGGAAATATTAGAAGTATTAAACAAAAGTAATACAACTTTGAATTTTATGTAATTAGTTTAAATAACATCACATTCTGCTTTCTATGCGGATAGAAAAAGACACCAAGAAGTAAGTGAGTGAAACAAGAAGAACTGAGGTAGATCTGTTAATTGGCTTAAAACAAAAACATAATGAAAATATGACAAAGAGATTATAATTTCTACATCATCTCAGATCTTAAGAGACTCTGGATCTTTTTCATAATGTTCTATTACATTATGATAGTCACAGCACCATAACAAACAATCTGATAGCACTGTTAACACAATTTAATAAACTGTTTATGTATATTGAGAACAGTCCTATAAGGCTTCATTGGGGTACATCTGATAGTACTTTCATTTCTCATTTCTGTTGAATGTATGCCACCCAGGACAATATACTGGTTTCTATTAGTAAAAACTTGCTACATCAGTCACATAACTGTGAAGAAACTCTATACAATCATACACTGATTATGAATTGGCATTGCAGTAATGTCAAATGCCTTGCTGAAATCAAGAAAAATTAATCTACCTATTGACCTGTACATGTACAGCTATCGTGTATGAAAAACTGAACTGTATTTCACACAAGTGGTTTTTCCTGAACCTACACTGACTTTTTGAAAAAAGTTTATTTTTGTCAATAAATGTCACAATGTTCAAGCATACAATAAATTCTCAGAAGCTGCAATAGAAAAACTTTTTTTCTATATCTCTGATTTGAATGTTTGCAGACAAATGTTGTTTTTGTTGTGTACTGAAGCACGAAGACAGTTTTAAATGCAAACTACAACATTTTGGCTTTGTCTCCGTGTCTTCAGTTCAACATCAAATTGATATGCAAGGAATGGAATGGAAGGTTTGAACTCATTCACTGACTTTACATCTGAACTGTTGGGATTTCCTGACAGATATTTTGCCCAGATCCAACTATAGAAACTGGTTGCCTGCTTGAGCTACCCACTCACAGATTTATTTAACAGCACAAAAATCAGCTGCCCCTTAGAATTCTAAAGCCACGCAATTGCATAATCTAGCAGTACTGTAGGATGTGGAAGTGTTTGGGGAAAGTGTTGTCTTCCATTCAAGCTGTTACTGTGCTTTATCTGTTTATGATCTATCGATGAACACTGTGCAATCTAGATACAATGTCATGAGTTTGGGTCATTTATTTTTTTTAACTGCATTTTGGCTGTCTACTAAAGGTAGCAGCCTGATGGAAGATCAAAGATAATTTGCTTCCCTTTCTGACCCAACAGTAATAGCAAAACTTTCCATGAAAGATCTCATAGCTGTGTGAAGATGTGAACAATTTATGCTTGAGAGTTTCCTCCATCAGCAACCAGCCCCTTACCACTGGCTAGTAACTGCTTGATGCCAATCACTGTCAATTAGGTGAAGACGATACAGTGCACCTTGCGCATGTTTCTGCACTTGCACTACTTCTCACTGTAGTTTGATTTTCCATGCAAAATACACTCCTGGAAATGGAAAAAAGAACACATTGACACCGGTGTGTCAGACCCACCATACTTGCTCCGGACACTGCGAGAGGGCTGTACAAGCAATGATCACACGCACGGCACAGCGGACACACCAGGAACCGCGGTGTTGGCCGTCGAATGGCGCTAGCTGCGCAGCATTTGTGCACCGCCGCCGTCAGTGTCAGCCAGTTTGCCGTGGCATACGGAGCTCCATCGCAGTCTTTAACACTGGTAGCATGCCGCGACAGCGTGGACGTGAACCGTATGTGCAGTGGACGGACTTTGAGCGAGGGCGTATAGTGGCATGCGGGAAGCCGGGTGGACGTACCGCCGAATTGCTCAACACGTGGGGCGTGAGGTCTCCACAGTACATCGATGTTGACGCCAGTGGTCGGCGGAAGGTGCACGTGCCCGTCAACCTGGGACCGGACCGCAGCGACGCACAGATGCACGCCAAGACCGTAGGATCCTACGCAGTGCCGTAGGGGACCGCACCGCCACTTCCCAGCAAATTAGGGACACTGTTGCTCCTGGGGTATCGGCGAGGACCATTCGCAACCGTCTCCATGAAGCTGGGCTACGGTCCCGCACACCGTTAGGCCGTCTTCCGCTCACGCCCCAACATCGTGCAGCCCGCCTCCAGTGGTGTCGCGACAGGCGTGAATGGAGGGACGAATGGAGACGTGTTGTCTTCAGCGATGAGAGTCGCTTCTGCCTTGGTGCCAATGATGGTCGTATGCGTGTTTGGCGCCGTGCAGGTGAGCGCCACAATCAGGACTGCATACGACCGAGGCACACAGGGCCAACACCCGGCATCATGGTGTGGGGAGCGATCTCCTACACTGGCCGTACACCACTGGTGATCGTCGAGGGGACACTGAATAGTGCACGGTACATCCAAACCGTCATCGAACCCATCGTTCTACCATTCCTAGACCGGCAAGGGAACTTGCTGTTCCAACAGGACAATGCACGGCCGCATGTATCCCGTGCCACCCAACGTGCTCTAGAAGGTGTAAGTCAACTACCCTGGCCAGCAAGATCTCCGGATCTGTCCCCCATTGAGCATATTTGGGACTGGATGAAGCGGCGTCTCACGCGGTCTGCACGTCCAGCACGAACGCTGGTCCAACTGAGGCGCCACGTGGAAATGGCATGGCAAGCCGTTCCACAGGACTACATCCAGCATCTCTACGATCGTCTCCATGGGAGAATAGCAGCCTGCATTGCTGCGAAAGGTGGATATACACTGTACTAGTGCCGACATTGTGCATGCTCTGTTGCCTGTGTCTATGTGCCTGTGGTTCTGTCAGTGTGATCATGTGATGTATCTGACCCCAGGAATGTGTCAATAAAGTTTCCCCTTCCTGGGACAATGAATTCACGGTGTTCTTATTTCAATTTCCAGGAGTGTAACTTTGGTAAAATGAGTGAACTCCATGCAGTTACACAACATGTGTAGCTGCTGTAAGTGTATTTATCAATTTTTGTTTTTCTAATTTGAAGTTCTCGTATTTTTCTTGCAGTTACAAATTGGATTATGCATACTTAAATCTCATGAACACTGTTAAAGCATTACAAAATAAGAGCCACATGTGTAAAAGGTCTAACATTTGTGACATATTGTTTACTTTGGGTTTCACAGAGGGGCGAAGGCAATGGAAGCAGCTTGAAACATTTGTGTCATGTATTAGGTGAGTGTTATTGGGCAAATCACATCAGAAAAGGATTTTGTTGTTTCAAGGAAGATTGATCTGGCATTATAGATTTTCCACATTCAGGAAGTCTCGATAATTGACATACGTGATGAACTGTGACCATTTAAACTTCATTTGACCTTTGCATTCAATATGCAAGGTTTAGAAGTCAGGTGTACGAGTACTTGATGTACTAATTGAGAGTGACAAAAATCAATGGAGTGCTCATTGAGCATTCCTATGCAATATTGTTGCTTGTGATGAGTTGTGATGCCTTTACTTCTTAGGAAGCAATTAATGGCTGAGCCTTAACAAAAAAAAAGGACATCTCGAACAATGGGCAGTGTGAACAGATAGTATTTTGCACCTGGTAGCAAAAAAAGTGTGTTGTGCACTATGAACTCCCTGGGGGTGTGTCCGCCACAGCTGGCATTTGTTGCCAACAACTGAGACACCATTTGATCACAATGTAATATATACATACATTCAAAAATAAAACTATCCGGGGAAGTCATCCCTCGCCCACTTATTCTTCTGATGTACCATCAAATGTTCATCTAACATACACTTTATGAAATAACTGCCAAGAAAATTCCTTTCTGGGTAAAAATGAAGCTGGAACTTGGCTTGACTGCATCTTTAACTCCAAATGAGTAGGTTTCTACAGGCATGGCGAATTGGTGAACTACCTGAGCACTGTCACATTGTTTTAGACAATGGTAGAGAATATATTGTTGGTGATAAATGTCTCACTTATGTTTACTGTAGCGGTCTATGAACCAATGAAAAAATGCTATTAAAATGTGCACTGTACTAATACAAATGAATTACAACTTACCACAATATGACAAAAGTAATTTTAATAAAACATGAAGTATCTGTAACACAAGAGTGTCTGCATCGGCACAAATTAGTAAGATTTACACACTTTGGAATTTGAAACAGTTCGTGTCTGCATGCTACTTGTCAGTCTACTACTACTACTACTACTACAACTAGTACTACTCTAGTAGTCAGTGCAACAATTTCATATACAAAATTGTTTGGTCATAAAAATCAAAAATTATTTCAGAATAAAGGAAAAAGGACACTCTCAATCACGTAGAAATGTAAGTTTTTCACTCTTGCTCTATGGGGAACTGGAAGCAGCAAAAAGCCACATCATGAAGAAGTTTTCTTAAGATTTCCTTATTCCTTTTATGATCTGGCTGCCTGTAGCTCTGTCACAGAATGAGATATGAACCCTAGCACCATTACTATTTTGTGGCATTGCTGAGTAAATGGCACTGCCACAGCTAATGCAAGAGGCCACAGGAGCAGGTCATATCAGAACCAGCCAGACACAGTTACAATGGCTACCTGCTGATGTGGCAAGTAGTGGTTCCAAGATGTCAAGCTGATTGCTACATGCTGCAACTGAGCAGAGGCACCAGGCACAAAACAATACTAAAGCAGCAGAAAGTCAGAGACACTGAGTACTGGTATCCTATTTGGTTTTTTGTGGCTCACATAACAGAAACTAATGCTGTAGCAAAACAAGGATAGGTCAAATCCCTAAAAATACTCATCATTTTTAGTCAAAGGCACTGCACTCTGTCAGCCAACAGCCCTGAGGCGGGAGCTGCGTCAGTGTATGAGTCTACATGGAGCAACAAGTCACCACTCGGGACTTTGCCACTGCTAGCTGCAGCCCTGCTATGGGCACTCCCACTGGTAAGCTATCTGGGGCCTACTTCAGCTGCTGTCAGCCTCCTGCCCTGGACCATGCAGCCAATTGGCTGCCACTGCCTGTGCACGCAAACTCTTTGTTGGCTGCCTCTGCTCATGTGAGTGGACACTGATGCTGTTGTAAGCTGTCTCGTCCATGCTGGGACCACAGCGTGATTCGGTGTACCTCAGCACACCTTGTCCAGTGCTGGTGTGCAGCCTTTAGTCTGCAGTGTGGGTTAACTACTTGCTGCCCACTGCTCCAATAAACATCCTCTCCATTGCTGTTGGCATCATAACTCTGCCAATTGTGCAATGCTGCTGACAGTCGCATCTCTTCACGAGCTACCTACAACTTACATCCTGGACACATTCATTTCTCCTAGCATCAGCACAACTGATGTAGTTTATTGATTAATAAATGAATTTACTAACACTGATGTTTTCATGTTGATGCATCAGACCACTATCAAGCATCCAAGCACCACTCCACTACCATCCTGCCAAGGGTGGTGTACTACTAGCTTTCCTACACAAACAACTCAATCCCACTATCAACTCTAGTGACCATCCACTCCCAACCACTACAAGTGGTGAGAGAAGTGGGTGTTGCGGAATCAACCACCACCAATACAGATATATGCAGCTCGATTCAGGGTCACTTCTCCAGCTGAAGTTAAAGCCACCAAAAATTGCACTGAGGTTAATGGATTAATTGTTTTCTTCTCTTGGGCCATGTGTAAGGGAGATGCATATGAAACATAACTGCCACAGGAACTTGAAGGTGGAGTTTGTGAAACCAAATGAACTTTCTGACTTGTTGCAATTCCATGGGACTACTAGAGAACAGTATTTGCAGCTAGTGAGGTGTATGCAGTGCAGCATGTTAGTCCACAGTACACAATGTGCCCATGTGCCGTATGAGTCCCAGGTAAATGTTGCACATGCTGTTGCTATGTCATTTTACTGAGCAGAATATGGAGCAAAGTCACTCATAATTATGCATAGTGTTCAGAATAACTATATCAGTTGCCTATATTGTTATTGTTATCTATGTGAGTTGTGTTATTTTAGTTGTGTCATGTTATTGGGCTTTACTGTTATTATGCATGATTTGATAGACAGGGGTTCAACAGTGTCAGAGTCTGAGACACAGAGTGTGTATGAATGGGAGGCAATTAAAACTTTGGTAAACCAAATAACACAGTTAAAAACAAGTAACTCAGAAATTTCCAGGCAGTTAACTGCTATGAGAGAAAATAGGGCCCCATCTATTTTGACCACTTCTTCATTAAATTCAGCTGCCACTTGCTTGGTGACCCCCTTTTTGTGTAAGCCAATGGAGGACGTGCTGTCAATAATAGAAGACTTAGAGTCAGCTACAATCTTGCTGTTCTGGATGGACAAGCAGTTATTTCAAATGAGAAAGTTGTGCTTGACAGGGGAAGCAAAAGCATTTGTTAGGTATCATGAAGGGTTGATAAACGCACTTACGTTTGAGCAGCTAAGGGAAGATCTCTTGTAGCACTATAAGAAACAGAATAGCACAAGGTTCTTTAAGGAGGAACTGAGTGAGGTATCACACAGAGGCAGAACAAGAAAGTGGAAAGTTTAGTTGATAGAATGAGGAAAATTAATGCAAATACATATGAGCTAATGGAGAATCATGAATAAAACAAAATTATTTTCCAAGAAGTGCAGCATAGAGCATCTTACTCCTTCCTGAGTGGAATGTCATTCAATATGTCAACGTGGCTGTGAGCAGGAACCCCAAAAGATTTGGCTGCTGCCATTATGATATGAATAGAGCTCAAGGAGACAGATATTGCAACAAGAGTGCAAGATAAAAGAATTATTTTCTATATACATGTAAAAAGTTATAGATATGGACATCCAGGACACATACAGAGGCTGTATTGCCAGTCACAATATGGGAAGTGTGGCCTGGTTGGGCACCAACAACAGAACTGTAGAAACAGAAGGCGGAATGAGCAGGGGCAGATTCATCAGCCTATAACCTTCTCTTTTCCACCTGAAATTTACACCAGAACAGCACTGATCCCATACCCACTGGCATCTGTGTGCAGTTATGTAGGTGCTCTATCATCATATGACATTGTCATAGTGTACAAAAGTGGAAGAAAACACCACGATGACAACTGCCTCTCAAGAAACCCTGTGCAAGACCACCAAGACTTTGATGTAGATAGTGACTGTCTCGCTGCACTCCAGGATCTCCTTGATGGACACCAAGATACCTCACATTATGCTTGCCTTAAATTTGTCAGAGGATGTGAAAGGACAATTTAAGGTAGTGAATGGATTACTTTGCAAGAAAAACTTTGATCCATTTGGAAAGAGGTGGCTACCAGTGATTCCTAAACACATGCGATTAAATGTCCTGCAGAAATGCCATGACACAGCTGAGGCCGGACATTTAGGATTTATAAGACACATGATAGGATCCGCAAGAGATTTTTCTGGCCAGGTTTATTTGGGAGTGTCCGTCACTATGTGTCGCACTGTCGAGAGTGCCAGAGGAGAAAGGCAGTTCCTCAGGCACCACCTGGCCGACTCATACCAAATCCACCAACCGAAATGCCTTTCAAGAATGTTGGGATTGACCTCCTCGGACAATTTCCAACATCTACTAGTGGCTATAGATGGATTATTGTTTGCACTGATTATCTAACCCACTATACTATTGCAAAAGCCGTGAAAACAGCCAAAGCATTTGAGGTAGCCAAATTCATTGTGGAAGACATTGTATTAAAACACGGTGCCTCAAGGTCATTAATTACGGATTGAGGGAAAGTTTTTCAGTTGAATATTGTGACAGAGATAAACCATCAGTGCAACATTACTCATCACATGACGACTGCTTCCTATCCGCAAAGTAACGGGCTTACTGAACGCCGTAATAAGACCTTGGTCGACATGCTATCAATGTTTGTCAGTGTTCAGCAGAGCAACTGGGAGGAGGTGCTACCTTTTGTGACATTTGTCTTTAACACCGCCAAACAAGACACCACAGGATTTATGCCATTTTTCCTGGTGCATGGGAATGAGGCGACTACGATGATGGACACTGTGTTTCCATTACATCCTGATGATGTGAACATCGACTACATCAGCCAGGTGTTAACCAGAGCTGAGGAAGCTCGGCAGTTAGCTCAGCTCCGCACACTTCAGGCTCAAGAAAATGATCGCCGAAGGTATGATGCGAGCCACCGCCCTGTTGTCTACCAGCCTGGTGACCTCGTCTGGATCTGGACTCCTGTTTGGAAGGTTGGTCCCTCTGAAAAGCTCCTTAGGCGCTACTTTGGACTTTATAAGGTTGTAAGACAGTTGTCTGGTGTTACTTATGAAGTTGAAGATTTCGATCCCAACACAAGACAATGAAAGATCAGAGATATGGTTCGCGTCCTTCGAATGAAGCTCTATAAGAATCCTGCAACCCAGGGTAAATTCCAAGCTCCAGCAACAGGCAACAAGCAGAAAGGTGACGAAGAGCGTAGCAGCAAAGGAAGTTCTAAGAAGACCACCGCCAGGGTGAACATAAGTCATCGGGAGTTGGAGTATGCAGGACCGATAACTTGTTCTCGGACTAGGAGGACATAAAACCAAGACACTGTTCTCTTAAGCAGGGAACAATGTCGCTGAAGAAGCTGAGTAGCACAGTCACCGTGGTGTAGTGGTTATGATACTAGACTGCTGCATGGAGAGTCGTGAGTTCAAAAACAGTTCCGTTTCAGCCACGCTTGTGAGTGGCCGCTGTTAACTGTTGTGCTGCACTTCAGTGTTTACATTGCTGTACTTGTGCTTCGCCGAGTGCCATCCGTCCGTTAATCTCCGTGTTCGTTCCTGTTCCTTGTGATCTGATCGCTCTTTCTGGTGTTGCTGCTGCTACTTGGAATTTCGGTTGTTTAACTGAAATTGCTTCGCTGAATTAACCATGGCTACAAACCTCAGGAAGAATACTCTGGTATTTGCTTTTGACAAGGAATCCTGTCCTGTTCAGCCAACATCCCTGGAAATAGATGACTGGATTACACAGGTAATTGGTCTAAATTCTGAAACCGTTCATATCTGGCAACTGGATCAGGAAAAATACTGTGTTTTTGTCAAGTTAATCAGTGCTTCGACTTTTGATAAAGTGTTACAAAAGTGGGGCTATGAAGTAGATTTTGTGCATAGAAATGGTTATAAAAGTAAGGTTTCCATCTATAGAGTGGACATTCATTACAAAACCGTTCGTGTCTTGAATCTTCCCATTGAAATTGAAAATGATAAGATCAAGGAAGCTCTTTCAAACTACGGAGACGTTAAATCAATTGCAAATGAAAGATGGTCGCCTCGCTTTAAACTGCAGTGTTTTAACGGGGTCCGCTGTGTAGAGATGGACGTTAAGACGAATATTCCGTCTCAAATAACTGTTTGTGGGTATAAGGCACAAATTGTCAGGAAGCTACATGTCATATATGTAACGAAACTGGCCACTTCAGACAGGAATGTCCGCGGCGAACTGTTGTTCTTAAAAGTAATTTGATACAGCGTCAGAAGCTTACCTTAAATGATCTGTTACCAAAGAACAGCCCGGAACAACTGTTTGAGGATGTTAACGCAGCGGGCCAAGCTGATGTCTCCCTTCACGATAACAGTCAATTTCCCTCGTTAACAACAAAAGGAAACCCTTCTGCCACTACTCGTTAAACTGAAACGCAACCGAAAAAACGACCTCTGGAGATAACTGATAGTTGTTCAGAGGACGAGCTGTCTTGTACCACTCCCTCACTTTGCAAGCAAAAACAGTGCGATGAGGAGGCAGAGGAACCTGAAGGCAAAATGCGAATGGGAACTAATGAACAGAAAGATAATACACATACGGTACCAGAAAATGAAGGGGGTGTAAGCAGCATTAATTTGCAAGAAACAACAGGTGCAGTAGCCGACTGCAAAGATCAGAATCTATCTGTTAATAAATAAATTCAGGGAGAGGTTGCAAAACTGCAGTCTCCATTTGTTTCCCTCAATCAGAAAGTGAGTGAAATTATTAAAGAACGAGGAAGTGGTGGCCAAACTGAAAGTATGGTCAACACCTCAGGGCAGGCGCCGGCAACTGAAATTGCGAAAGCGTCTGCTGCTGCTCCAGATAAGTCGCGAAGTAAAATTCCGACGCAACCAAATGAGAATGTAGCTCGTAACAAAGGGAAGGGAAAATCCGGTAGGGGCGACCCAAGCCCAAAGAATGTTCAGTCCGAAACGGTCGTACACGAATCACTGGAGGAAAAATCAGAAAGTTTACCAGGAAATCAGTCTGCTTGCGTTACAAGTGAAAACATCAGAAGTAGAAAAACACGGGACAGTAATTAATGAACTGATTGAAGTGTTATTCCATGTTCAGCCTTCCGAGAAAACTGTTACAGCTTAACTGAACCCTGAACCACAGGAAACTAAATTAGTTCATCAAAACAACTACATAGTGACAGCACAATGATGCAATATGATTCTGTCACCACTATAAACATAAATAAAATCACGACCGGTTTGAAATTATCGGCCCTTAAGGAATTTTTGTACGAATCCGCGACTGATATTGCCCTGTTACAAGAAGTTCTAATTTCGGATTTGGTAATTCCCGGTTTTGTCAGTTACATAAATGTGTCTCCCGAAACAAGTGTTGGAACAGCTATTTTGGTGAGGGAAGGGATTACAGTAAGCGAGGTGGAACGACTGGAATCCGGAAGGGGAATAAGACTAAATATCTATGATGTGACTATCATCAACTTGTACACCCCTTCAGGAAGTTCTCATCAAGCTGACAGGACACGCTTCTTCAAAGATGACCTTATATACTTGTTAAGGAAATTGCCAAGACAGTTGTTACTTGGAGGTGATTTTAATTGTGTTTTAAATCGAAAAGATCAGTTACCTAATTTTAATTTCTCAAGTGAACTTAAACAACTAGTTACTGGTTTAGAATTAAAGGATATATGGGAAATGAAATACCCCTCCACTGTTGAGTCCACTCATGTCACAGCAACATCCCATAGCAGGATTGATAGACTATATATTTCTAAAAATCTTGAAACTTCCGTGACAAAAGTAGAAACCATTCCTACGTACTTTTCAGACTATTCAAGTGTCTTAGCTTGCATAAATCTAACAAGACAGACGGTTCGCTGATTCAAGAATCAGTGGAATTTGAACACTTCCTTGTTAGTAAATCATGATTTAGAAGATCTGATTAAAGAAACATGGGCAATATGCCTGCGAGCCCGTAGTAGATATGCCACTGCTATTGACTGGTGGGTTAAAATGGCAAAGCCAAAGTTGAGGAAAGTTCTTATTCAATACAGTGCCCAGAGCGCAAGGGAAACAAAATGCACTATAGAGTATTACTATTCCGTTTTGAGAGATCTATATGATCAAGTCTCAGCAGGTTCCTCACTTCAGATAGCAGACATAAAAAAAGTCAAAGCCAAGTTACTTAATATCAAGAGAAGTCAAATGGAAGGGTTGAAAATAAAATCGAAGGCAAATTCGGTGTCAGAAGATGAAACTACTTCCCTATATCATTTAGTGAAGCATACGAAAAACGGGAGAAGGACTTTTATTGATGAAATTCGAACAAAACATGGTACGATTCTCAGAACCCAGCAGGATATCATGGACGAGATGTATCGCTATTATTGCAAGCTATATTCTGTACATCAAAGTAGAGATGCTTCCTTGGAAGAATTCCTTGACATCCTAGCCCCACAGCTGACAGAAGATGACAACGAAAATTTTCTCGAGGTTGTCAGTGAAGAAGACGTGTATGAGACTATGTGCGCCTCACCACCAAAAAAATCCCCAGGACCGGATGGTCTGCCAGCAATGTTTTGCATCCGTTACTGGCCAATAGTAGGTGCGAAAATCACGGACATTGTAAATGAGGTTATTCAGGGTAAAATGATTCCGGCTGAGTTTAAGGAGAGTAAAATTGTTCTGGTGCCAAAAAATAATGGAAACAAAGATTTAAATAATTTTCGTCCAATTTCACTGCTGAATTCTGATTATAAATTAATAGCTAGAATAATAAACAAGAGAATTTCATGCCTTACAGGTAAAATTATTAGTCAACATCAGAACTGTGCGCAAGGCAGAACCATTTTTCAAAATCTAGCAGAATTCAGGGATATCATTGCAATAACTTCTGTAACAAACATAAAGTGTGATTTTTATAAAGCGTTCGATGTAGTATATCATGAATATCTTCTGCAGACATTGAAGAAAATAGGTTTCAATGATAGGGTCATACAGTTGATTAAGAACATAGCAACTGGAATAAATGCTAAAATAACGGTGAATTGTCAACAATCCAGGCTGATGCAAATACAACGAGGTGTTCCTCAAGGAAGTCCTCTGTCCATGTCGCTCTTCACCATTTCGCTGGAACCTTTCCTCCGACATGTCCATGCTAGATTAAAAGGCTTAACATTACCAGGAAATAAAACAATTATAAGAGCCTATGCTGACAATATAGGGGTCATTATAAGGAATAATGACAAGGCAACCATGCTAGCAACAGTGATTGATCCATACTGTAGAGCATCTGGAGCCAATGCAAACGAAAAAAAAGTAAGATGTTAAATCTCAGAGGTTTTGATAATATCAACATCGAGTGGGCAAAATTAGTCCGACAACATAAAACACTTGGGATCACCCTGACAGTATGCCCTGTGAAAATGACGGCTTTAAATTGGAAAGTTGCAACAGATAAAGTGCAAGGAGCCATTGTAGAGAATTTAACTCGATATATGAACCAAGTTCAAAGAGTACAATATATCAACTCATGCATCCTTGCTAAGGCTTATTATACTGCCCAGCTGTTTCCAATACCGAGAATTATAGCGAGGAGAATAATGTCCAAAATCACCAACTTTTTGTGGAGAGGTGAAGTGTTCAGAGTACCTGCTAAAGTAGCCACTTTAGATCCTAAACATGGTGGACTAGGATTAACTGATATAACAGATAAAGCCTCTGCTCTTTTTATCAAAAGGCAAGTTAATTTAATAAGAGACTTGTGAGAAAGCATAACCACCCAACTTTTTGAGATCATTAAACCTCCAAGCCTGCTTCCCCCAATTGACGTGCAGAATATCGACAGTCACTTACAGCACATGAGGATTTTCTATGTTGAGTTTAGTTATGTCAGTGTCGAACTCAGGCAGTCCCAACACTTAACATCGAGAGCCATAATGCGGAAACGAAAGAAAAGCGAAGGAAGAAACAAAATAGAACGACAGTTTCCAAACATTAGTGGACTGAGATTTGGAAAAACATTTGTTCTAATGTGCTCATGTCTAATATAAAAACGTCATGGTACAAGACAGTTAACAACATAGTTAGTACCAATGAAAGACTGCACGCAATTGGACTCTGTGAAACAAATTTATATCAACAATGCCATCTAGTTGACACAGTAATTCATAGATATACTTGCAGTGGTCACATGAATAGTTGGAAGTGGATCCGGGAGCAAATAGCTCTGATTACAAGAACATCCCCCTGAGTATATATCGCTGTCATTGATACACATCGACGCGCAGGTCGCCGAAGTGGCGTCAAATTGAAAGACCTGCACCAGGTGAACGGTCTACCCGACGGGAGGCCCTAGCTACACGACATTTCCATTATTGATACACAGGCCTGAAGCACGCTATTTCCCAGAAGCAAAAAATAACGCTGTGTACTGGTTGCTGGGAAATTTTGTTAACTACATCCTTAACAAATTAGGATCCGATAGCATCATAGAGTTCAAGGTACACATGCTGTGGAGTTCCACAAAATTAGAAGCTATTCGAATCACAAGAAAAAGTTCGGTAATATGTTAAAAATTGTATTTGAAAGAATGGGCATTGGTTAATATAAAAAAGAAGACTGTGTTGACAGTGATGTATTGTAGTTACCTTAAGGACACTATTTAAGATTTTACAGTATATTTATGATGTGTGCTTTTTCTACTTCAGAGAGTAGTTTTTGAAATTTATAAGCTAATGTACAGAACTTATGTGATATTGAGACTGTGTGTCTAATAGTGTCAAAACACAAAACATTAAAGGTGCATTATTGGCTTATACTAGAAATTTGGAAATAGACAGTTTTTATAGAAATGTACTAATTGACTGGTTAAAACCATAAGATTCTATCTGATAAATGTAATATTCAATGGCTGGCACATTGCCCTGTTCATTTTTGCACTGTGATGTGTAAGTCAGTTTCACAGTGAAAGACTGATTACATAGATCTGATCACTTCAGATACTTAAGATTCAATTAATGTCCAGAAAGTGTAGTTGGAAGGCTAGACAACTTTATTATATATCTCCTTTCTGCCATTCTCAAGTATTTCAGAAATTGTCTAATATGATTATTAAATTGTTTTATATTTAAAATTATCCCACCAACTTGCTGATATCCATCATAAAGAAATTATGCTTTTGTAAAGATTCCAGCTCATGTAATTCAAAGCGCAGATTTTACTTCTTCAGGTTGAAGTTTGAATGTCTTTAAAAATTTTTTTCTTGATGTTTAACTTAATTCTTTCTGGTAATTAGTCAGTAACACAATCTTCTGTTGTCTTTCCTTAATGTCAGCATAATTGAAATGATCAAACCGTTTTGTTTAAATAACTTCATGTATGTATAACTTAGTATGTATTTGGAATGTGTAACATTTAATAATAAAAAAAACACCCTCACCCGAACTGTAAAATTTTAATTTCTATATGCGGTTCAAGTACATTCTAGCAGTATCCTCAAATGTCAAGAATCATTGTACTGGAATGTTCTGTAACTTTATATATGCCATATGTGTTCTGGCCAGAGGCAGTTCGCTCCGCGCTCTTGTATGTGCAAGTGCTGAATAAACCTTCGTTAAGTGTAATTAGATGAATGACGAACACTAACTTCACTTAAGTTTCCTGATTAGTCATCAGGCTAAAACTGATCTTCACTGAAATTTGAGGGAACACTGTTTCAGCTAGGGAAAACAGTTGCCAGTGATAAACAGCCACAAGGGTTGTGCATCATGAAGTACATTCCAATAGAACTGCAAGTGAAATCACTAAGGCTCAATCTACATAATGAAGTGCCGCAAGGCACTGGGAAATTGCTGTCAGCGACTGTGAAAATGGAATTACCTGTTAACAAGTTGTAGCGGTAGATATATTAGAGGAAAATGATGTGTTGGGTCCATCACAATGTTTTGTGTGTAGGAGTGTTGTATGCATATAGGAAATGGACAGTGAGAGAGTGTCAGTGTAGCTAATTTTGGTGCCAATGAAGTGAGTTCGGGCAAACGATTAAGCTGGCAGTGCAGCTGCATTACAAGTGAAAGTAGAGCATTTGAAGGATGCAGAGAGGGTAGCTATGGAGAAAATATTGTTTGAACACAGCACAGGTGTCTTGTAGCAGTAGTATGCCTGACAAACGGACAACCCTGCAGACGAGGCATTGCATACCTGCATACCTCCAATGCATCGCCTCCCGGGACTTCAGCTGCTATTAAGTGTCATATTCCAACCAGTAGATGGTGGGGCAAGTGCAACCAGAAGTCTTCCTCACTGCGGATTTACTTCCCTTCACCGAATCACATACACAGAAATAGATCCAGAAGTATACCTTTGCACACTGGCTGTTTATAGCGGTGCAACTTCACTCATCGGCAGTTCTCCAATGACGCTCTGGGGCAACTCATGTGCTGCCTAATATTAGCCCTTCAATTAGGGCCTGGTTGGAGCCTCTACTGCAGTTTTCAGACCTCTCCAACATTGCCTCTGAGAAGTATCTTTGGCCAGTTGCTGCTGAGTACACTCTCCTTCCTTCCAGTGGAAAACTTCATTGGATTAGTCTTTGCATACCTTCATCTTTATTAAATTTGTTGTTTTCCACGTGAATGCCTGATAGAAGTCTGTGGGAGTATGGTATTAAGTTTTTTAGAAGGAGGTTTTTGTTTAGCTGATATTCTGTTGTGTTAAAATAAACCTCTCTCTGTTGATTTGGAACTTCTTGTTTTTCAATTATCTCATGAAATGAGATATGGAAGTAGGATTCTGACTAGGGATAAAGCACCAGTGTGCCAAAAACTGCAAAGGATGGCCAGTCAGTTACAACTGATTAAGAAGAGAAATGTCATTTCGGCTTGGAAGAGGCAAAGAAAATAACTTTATGATGGAGAAAGAGATGTTAGGTTTCACATACGGTGTTACTTACTTACGTGGGTACAGATCATGAATGTCAGCTGTTTTGAAAGGATATGGAAGAGTAATTGAGCCTATCTTTTCCCGGGTTGCGACAACACCAAAGAAGGCTGTGAGGAGGATCATAGTCATGGCAGTACTGCCTCTCTTTGGAACGGAAGAAGTAAGGGCATTGCAGAACCATCAGTTGGAGGGTAGGATGTTGTTCTTTAAGCATGAGGGAAGCTACTTAAGATGGCATTTGGGGACATGGATGCTGACAGTATCTCAGATCTAAATAATACTCTTGAGTGAATTAAAGAAGTAGTGGCCAGTAACATAGCTGTAGTAGAGTGGCACACTACACAAATAGTAAACCTGGATCAGGGCATGCTGAATAAGTGTACACTTTGCAGGAGACCATACATCTCACGGTGTATGGGCAGCTAAGCCCTATGCTACTGCATTGGGAGTAATTTCTGCTGGGCTTGTGAAAGGTGTGGAAAGAACTACCACTGGGATTAAAACTTGTTACCACATCCAATGGGCAAATGCTGTTGCTATATTACCACACCGCGACAGTAGGAAGAAGTACTGACTGAGTGTGAGTCTATGCATGAGGTCATTCTAAAAAGTTATTCCTCTAAATTTTTTATGAGGAAACTCTTAAAGCTTTTTGAACAAAATGAACATTATTAAAATTTACATCTTTATTCTTTGTGTCAACCTATTTGAAGCCTTCTGCTGCTAGAGAGTTTCAAATCATAGCACATAACATGGTGTTATGTAACGTAACTATGTCAGCATCTGAGAAACAGCATGCTGTAATGAAGTTTTGAATTCAAAGAGTTCGTCCACACCTGGAGAATGACCCCCCCCCCCCCCCCCTTCAGCATGACAATGCCAAACCACACATAAATGCTGTGATATCTGCAACAGTCTGATGACTTGGGGTCACTGTAATTAATCAGCCTCCATGCAGTCCCAATTTTCATCTCTTTCCAGTATTTAAAGAACACCTTCAAGGTGTCAACAAGTCAAGCACTCTAGTGAGACTGTGTCAAAAAACTGGTCTCTTGTTGGGAAAAATGTGTTCATCACAAGGGTGACTATGTCGAAAAATAAACAAATAGACTGGGACATATGTAGAATGTTAACAGCATTTATTTCATTTAAAAAACTTTAAGAGCTTTTGCATTAAAAATTTGGAGGCATTACTTTTCAGCATGCCCTCTTACTAGTCAAATTCCTGTTGGCAAGTGGCCAACTTGGTACAAATGTTACACCATCATCCCGTATCGAGCAAGATGGGAAGCCCTGGGGAAGTATGTGCAGATGAGATCAAGGGAGGTGGTGATAATTTTAAGGATGGGGGAAGATATGTGTTAATGTCAGCAAATGAACTCCATTGCTGTCAAAGAGAATGGATCACAATATTCCAAACTCAAGTAATCCAGAGCAACACAGATGTATGAGAGGTTCAATTATTTTTACAGAAGGCAGGGGTAAAGGTATCCTTGTAAGACATCCTGAAGCCACAGCCTTATTTTCAAAAGCGTGCACTGTGTGTATGACTCCAAGGTGATTATTGTAAACTGTTATGAACAGTTTGGTTAGAGCTACGTACTAATGGAATGTTGATTAACATGGAGTTGCCTTGTCCACACCATGACAACAGCAAAATTTGGCACATCTCAGGATGGCTCGTCCGGTGCATCTGGGCAACCTTGAGTTTTCTGTGTGGGGAAACTACTAGCCACTTACTCTTGTGATCAGCTTACTTGTGGGATCACTACCATCATCATTTTACTGGTCGTGTGATGTGCTTACGGTTGCACTTCTTCATGGACCACCTATAACTTACCTTGTGAAGATGATGACTTCTTTAAGCATCATCAGAGTTGCTGTAGTTATTGAGCAATAAATGAATGTACTAACATTCATGTTTTCATATTTACACACTGGATGACTACCAGGCTCCATAGCTATCCCGCCCTGTCTAGTGTACTACCAGCTTCTTGACACTAACAACTCAGTTCCACAACCCACCGTAGTGGCTATCTAGTCCTCCCCAATTCAGAACTGACGGTCAGAGAGGCTTTCACTTTGTAGCGTGACTCTGTTAGATCAGAGCTACCAAAAATCTGCGCATTCATATCCCCTTATTACCCCAGGAGTGATTAGGACAGCTCAATTGCAATGTAAGAGACAAGATTAGTTGTAATTTCCACATGGGAAAACCTTTGTGGACTCAAAACCATAAGTGGATAACCTGTTGACACACTCAGATTATTCACTGGAAATGACAAGAAAATATCAGGTGAATTTGGCAGGACAATTCTGTCATCCAGGAACTGATCATACAGTTGCAAACATATTCTGCACTGTTGCCAAGTTTCAGTTATACAACCAGCAGGAGAAAATGTTTCCAAGCTGAGGTGTTCCTGGAGCAAGCCCTCAGAAGTGAGCACAGCTTGCATCTCAACGATGTGGCCACCAATGGGTGGGATACCAAAAGTATATGCCAAGGGGTTTTGTTCCCTTTTTTGTAATTATGTTTAGGGACTAGAGTATAGTTACTAATAATATTCAGATGCACTGCCTGCAAACTAAACATCATAAATCAATAACTGTCACAATTATTTTTGTTTTTCTGTCTGAAGCACATTGAAAACTGGAAAGATAATTCACCAGATACAATTCACATTTTTGGAGCACTTCCAGTGGTTGTAAGTAAACATTATGAGCAGCAATGCGTCTTTTGACCGCTGTGGATATAGAATATGCTTTTCTCAAGAACACTGTCATTGACACTGCCCCAAAACAAAGAAACACAAATCAAAAAGCAACACAGTGTTGACTGCAAAATGTGAATATCCGAAGACAGTCTTTGTAAGCTATGAATAACATAAAGTTCCTGATCAAGAATGTCTACTGTGACAGGAAACCATATGCAATGACTGTAACAGCTGACTCAAAAGCTGTGAAGAAACTGAAGCTAAAAATGTGTGCGGTGTAAGTTTGATTCAGCTTCTGCTAACACGAAAGGCGAAGTAGTTGTCATCAGAATGTGGAACAAGGAACACAACAGGCTGACAATAATGTCTAGAATAAGTCATCCTTAGGCAAAACTGCCGCTCAGTCTATAAATACAGCAAACATGACTACTATCATCTACTTGTTATGATTACAATATACTTGCTGCTGATGCTTTGTCAGTAAAAGTGAAAAATGCATAAGTCGAAGAGCTTTTCAACTTGCAGTATGCTGAAGACAGAGAACCTGAAATAATTATACGTTTACCAATCTGAGTATGATGGTGATTTTCTATGCAGTCCCTAACTGTCAGTGTAGAGTATTATTTTTTATTTTTATTTTAATCCTTGTTGGTTTCATACAAATGATGCCTCTAAGCAATCATAGTAGTCATATGAGAGTTATCAACATGTAATGCGATGACACAGATGGACAGATTGTCTAGAATTTGCAGACTCTATCCATAAAATGCTCATTCATGACGCCAAACCACCATCACTTTATTTTAACAGTGTCTATTGATTTCGAATGCCACACTATGGTTAAATGGTCACAGTTCATCACATATTTCAATATCAAGACTTCCCAAATGTGGAAAACAATCAATGCTAGAACAATCTTCCTTGAAACAAGAAAATTCTTTTATGACATGATTTGCCCAATAGCACAAATGTTTCAAGCTGCTTTCACCCCTCTGTTAAACCTAAAGTGAGCAGTATGTCACAGATTTTAGAACTTTTCCACTTCTGACTCTATTTAATAATGCTTAAACAACGTTCATAAGATTCCAGTATGCAAAATCCAATTCATAATTGCAAGACAAATACTAGAACTTCAGATAGAAAATGACAATTTATAGCTACACTAATAGTAGCTACCCATTTTATGTAACTGCATGGTGGCCAGTGGCAGGCAGTCTATTGCTGGTGGCTACTGTAGGGCAAAGAAACTATTGAACATAAACTGTTCTGATCTTGATACAGCTACAAGCTCATCCATGGAAAATTCTGCTGTTGCTGATAGCTTATAAAGTGAAGCAAATTATCTTTGACATTATATCAGATTGCTACCTTTAGCAGGCAGACAGCTGAAATGTAGGCTTGAACTCAAGACTTTGCATCTAGACTGTGCAACATTTACCAGTAGATCACAGGCAGACACGGCACTGTAATAGTTCGAGCAGAGAACAACACTTCCTCCAGACACTTTTGCATCCTCCAGCTTCACCAGTTTGTGCAGATGGCTGGACTTAGAATTGTGAGCGGTGGCCAATTTTTGTGCTGTCAAGTGTACGCAACTAAACTACAGAGAATTGGTACAATGGCAAAATATAACCAGGCTTCCTGTTGTTGGGTTTTACACATTATCTACAATTCCTGATGTGTACCGCCAATGCAGTATGTTGCAAATGCAGAGAAATTATGTTCACGTGAGTGCTGCTGTTATACTGTGCACAGCAAACCAAAAGAAATCAAACTGACCATGTTTATGTTAAAAGTGCATGACTGCTGCTATCATTTGCCTTTAACTAATCACCTGTATAACAACTTCCCAGTGATTATAACAATTATTAATGGCTGGACTGTACCTTAATAAAATCTTCTCAGGCTACCAGCCATGTCAGGTGGTTAAAATCCTACAAGCTTTAGACTGAGCTTTCCTCGGCCACTGTCAAGTGGTAAATGACTCTGTGTTACCGAGGCATCAATGTTATATTGTCGCACTGCTGGCTGTAATGTCACTGGTGCTCTCCTCCTCACCAAATATGGTAATGTTTTCATACTGTGTATGTTACGCCTACTCCAAACTCGCCTGGTTGCAGACTGTGTTGAGCTGCAGACTGCTGTCCTCATTGATGGTGTTTTATTTCTATAGTTTCTTTTATAACACTATCCCAAAATCTCTTGGTCCTCATAATGATGTAATAGAATTCAGTTTTAATTTTTTGAAGAGTGTTCTTGCAACAGCTGATTTTTCATAACAGTGTAGGTGTAAACACCACTTGTATTCTGTCCGGCATTGCTGAATAGTGCATACTGTTTGGCCGATGTAGTAGGAGTCACATTGACATGGTACCCTTTTTTTTTTTTTTTTTTTTGATGAAATGCTAATCTTTCCTGACACTGTTCCATAAAAAGGCAAAAATGCAGGTTTCTTGAGAACAAGTACAGTGAAACACAGTGAAATTGGTGCATCTAATTCATACCATCAATGGTAACCAAAATCCATCATCGACTCAATGCTAAAAATACACAGAATATTCAGAAACAGTCCAGATCTGTTAGCAAGGTGCTGGTGGGGGCTATGTAACTCGTAAGAGACTTTCATAGAGTGCAATTGGATTTAGTGGCATTACCTACTAGTATTCTATGCCAGCAATAGATGTTTGGGGAAAGCCCCACTGTTAGTGCTCAAAAGGAGGCGGCACATTATCAGCATTAATGTTGCTCTCATAAGAGACCCTATCAATGTCACTCTTTGGCGAGTACAGAAAAAGGAAGAACAGGCTCTACATAGTTCTAACGATAGGATCAAGTCAAAACCTGAAATCCATTAGCAAAATCTGAACTAGGCATGAAAAACAACACGATTTAAAAACAACAGCAAATGTGCGACAGAGGACTGACTTTGTGACAAGATTGCCAACGAAGAATTTGATGTTGGCCACATCAGGTTCACAGATGAAGCACATCTGAATGGAATCCTGAGTAAACAAAACTGGGGATTTTGGGGTTCCGGAAATCCATATTGGTGAGGAGTGATGTCACTGCATTCTCCCTAAGTTACTGTTTGGGCTGCAGTATGCAGCAGAGGCATTATTGGAATTTTTTTATGCAAAAAATTATTACTAGTGAGCGTCACGGTGCAATTTTGAAACAATTTGCCACCACACAGCTAGAGTTGGAGTATTGACCAGACCCTGAGTGGTTCATGAAAGATGGGGCCAGACTACATCACACTGAACATGTGCGTCACTTTACTGATGAATACTTAGTGTATAGAGTCATTGCGGTGTATTATTGCAAATTTACTGGTGCAAGGATGGATTGGCCTCCATATTCACCCAATCTGACTCTTTGCGACTACTTTTTGTGATGCACATTGAAAGACACTGTCTACCAGAACCATCCCACCACACCAAATGAAATTAAATCAGTGATCTGTGTAGCATCAGAATCCTTTTTCGTTGAGACACAACAGGATGTGATGGCGAATTTAATTTTTTGTTTGCCCCATCTCCTACTATGCCCTCTGAATCTGTGTGATCTCCAGAGCTAACAACACCATATTTTAGCAGCTTTTCAAACTATTTTGAAACTTCTGTACAAAATTCTTATAGTTTTGTTGCACTCATCTATTGATCTTAGTTTTTGAGATATTTAATTTTGAAATCAGGGACTCCTTCATTGGACACCTTGTACTGCCAATAAAAATCTTTAAAATAGAAAACAATACTTTCTGCTTTTGCGATTATACTTTCCTTCTTTAAGGATGATAAGGGACTGGGTAGGGAAGGATGAAAAGAGAGCCTGATGGCTTTGGATTTTGAATAGAAACGTGTAGGCTCTGTTTCAGTGTTTTCTGCATGCTGAAACGCTTCAAACCAGTCTCTGCTCTTTGGGCAGACTTCTTTTAGATTTTGCTGAGTAGTTCCAGATACTATGGCAATGTTTTCAGAAGTAACTGCAGTTTGCCTGGGACCAACATTCCCCACCAGATCGTCAGCTGTGCTGCTTCATTGTTGGAATTTGACAAAGAGCTTGTGAATGGTTTTCATCTCTAGTCCTTTTGGAACATTAATTTGTGTTTGAACACTGTGTGTTGTTGCCATAGGACTGTATTCTATCCTGTGGTATTCCAGCACAAGAAAAGCATATTGTTCAATGGAATACATGATTTCAACCTCTTCCTTTGGTAGGCTAACCATTTCACATTTCAACTGTGGAACTGCTCACTTTGAGCTGCAGCGCACTATTTATAGGCATGACATATCGAGATAACACTACCATCTCTTAACAGGTTTTCGAACCATTTCAAAACTTCAGTATGAAGTTCTTACAGCCTTCACAATAAACATGCCATTTGTTGCACCCATTTATCAATCTTAGTTTTTGAGGTATTTAATTTTGAAAACAGGGATTCCTTCACTAGACACCCAATAGAAGCATTAAACTTCCTCAAAATAATCACCTGTCTTTCTGACTCTTTGTATTTTCAATACTATTAAGCAGTATGACAAATAAAATTCCATGGTGGAATACAGAAAATCACTAATCATTGAGAGACAGACCTGATCAGCCAGCAGATTCATCAACAAGGTATCAAACATAAGAGCACAGTCTTTGAATATGCATTCTGCTTATGGGCACATGTATCACAAACTATGTTCTTTTGGTGCCAACCGATTTGTTAAAATGGATATTAAAAAGACTCATGTTTTTTTTAGTTATTCTGAAAATTTCCATAAAGAATGATAAATCATTTTATTCGACAATGACCTCAGAGTTTTCACCAAGTGGAGATATAATCTCGTTACCTAGAAGTGCTGTATTTTGGAAAACCAAAAAGAAGCAGCCATGCTCCAATCTCCATTCACTCTCCAAGGTCATTTTACACTCTTCTTCTTTCAGTCTGCATTTGAGCTGAGGACATCATCAGGAATGGATGAGTGCTAATTTTATGGGACACCATGATTATTACTAAGAGTGCTTTTGGAATAAAGAGACTTCTGTTCGACAGAAAATCTACAACATGCGAAAATGCAGAGGACCTGGAATTATTCAACCTTACACTTTCCCAAATTTTCTCGTTTAAGTATGCATCTGCCACTCCTTGCAGCATAAGAAAGGTAATTTTCAGTAAAGAATGTCCAAGCAGACAAAGGCCTAAGCCTAAATGGGGAGAATTTGGATTATTATTTATTTATCATATGGCTTTTAATACTGGGAGTCTCTGAAGAGATGCTCAGCTTGCCTTCAATGCAGCTCTTTTCTTAAAGGAAAAGGATTGTATCTTTAGAATTGGAATCTTTCAGGAAAGAAAGGTATTCAGAAGGAACTGGTTGTGGCTTACAGTAAGGGACTAACCCCAGCATTTGCCTAAATTGAAAATGAGAAACCACAGAAAACCACTTTCAAGGATTCAAACAAGCTTGCCTCCCAAATCCAGGGGCTGCTAGCTCAGCAGCTCAACATGCAGAGCTACGCCAAGTCAGTGGAGAATTTTGAAAAACTGGTTGTTGTACACTGTTCCAAAATAAAATAAAATTCATCATAACAAAAGATTGAACTCTGAAGTTACATGTTGTTCCTTTAATTGTGGGAGTTTGTGGCTTCAGTTATTACAGTATTACAAGAGCGTAAATAGATTAAGGGGAGGGTGGGATGCACGGCACAGTTGGCTCTGATAAATTTAAGCAGCTTACTGAAAAAATCTCTTAGAAATGAAACAACAACAGAATCAGCTGTCATCACTTACCCCTTCCACTCTCTACAAACTCCTCCCAATCATTTTGTATTGGAATAGGTTTTCATAATTTTCCCGAGGGCATGCAGCTTTACTGTATGATTACATGATGATGGCGTCCTCTTGGGTAAAATATTCCGGAGGTAAAATAGTCCCCCATTCGGATCTCCGGGCGGGGACTACTCAAGAGGATGTCGTTATCAGGAGAAAGAAAACTGGCGTTCTACGGATCGGAGCGTGGAATGTCAGATCCCTTAATCGGGCAGGTAGGTTAGAAAATTTAAAAAGGGAAATGGATAGGTTGAAGTTAGATATAGTGGGAATTAGTGAAGTTCGGTGGCAGGAGGAACAAGACTTCTGGTCAGGTGACTACAGGGTTATAAACACAAAATCAAATAGGGGTAATGCAGGAGTAGGTTTAATAATGAATAGGAAAATAGGAATGCGGGTAAGCTACTACAAACAGCATAGTGAACGCATTATTGTGGCCAAGATAGACACGAAGCCCACACCTACTACAGTAGTACAAGTTTATATGCCAACTAGCTCTGCAGATGACGAAGAAATTGAAGAAATGTATGATGAAATAAAAGAAATTATTCAGATTGTGAAGGGAGACGAAGTGCAAAATGGCTAAGCAGGGATGGCTAGAGGACAAATGTAAGGATGTAGAGGCCTATCTCACTAGGGGTAAGATAGATACCGCCTACAGGAAAATTAAAGAGACCTTTGGAGATAAGAGAACGACTTGTACGAATATCAAGAGCTCAGATGGAAACCCAGTTCTAAGCAAAGAAGGGAAAGCAGAAAGGTGGAAGGAGTATATAGAGGGTCTATACAAGGGCGATGTACTTGAGGACAATATTATGGAAATGGAAGAGGATGTAGATGAAGATGAAATGGGAGATACGATACTGCGTGAAGAGTTTGACAGAGCACTGAAAGACCTGAGTCGAAACAAGGCCCCCGGAGTTGACAATATTCCATTGGAACTACTGACGGCCGTGGGAGAGCCAGTCATGACAAAACTCTACCATCTGGTGAGCAAGATGTATGAAACAGGCGAAATACCCTCAGACTTCAAGAAGAATATAATAATTCCAATCCCAAAGAAAGCAGGTGTTGACAGATGTGAAAATTACCGAACTATCAGCTTAATAAGTCACAGCTGCAAAATACTAACACGAATTCTTTACAGACGAATGGAAAAACTAGTAGAAGCCAACCTCGGGGAAGATCAGTTTGGATTCCGTAGAAACACTGGAACACGTGAGGCAATACTGACCTTACGACTTATCTTAGAAGAAAGATTAAGGAAAGGCAAACCTACGTTTCTAGCATTTGTAGACTTAGAGAAAGCTTTTGACAATGTTGACTGGAATACTCTCTTTCAAATTCTAAAGGTGGCAGGGGTAAAATACAGGGAGCGAAAGGCTATTTACAATTTGTACAGAAACCAGATGGCAGTTACAAGAGTCGAGGGACATGAAAGGGAAGCAGTGGTTGGGAAGGGAGTAAGACAGGGTTGTAGCCTCTCCCCGATGTTGTTCAATCTGTATATTGAGCAAGCAGTAAAGGAAACAAAAGAAAAATTCGGGGTAGGTATTAAAATTCATGGAGAAGAAATAAAAACTTTGAGGTTCGCCGATGACATTGTAATTCTGTCAGAGACAGCAAAGGACTTGGAAGAGCAGTTGAATGGAATGGACAGTGTCTTGAAAGGAGGATATAAGATGAACATCAACAAAAGCAAAACAAGGATAATGGAATGTAGTCTAATTAAATCGGGTGATGCTGAGGGAATTAGATTAGGAAATGAGGCACTTAAAGTAGTAAAGGAGTTTTGCTATTTGGGGAGCAAAATAACTGATGATGGTCGAAGTAGAGAGGATATAAAATGTAGACTGGCAATGGCAAGGAAAGCGTTTCTGAAGAAGAGAAATTTGTTAACATCCAATATCGATTTAAGTGTCAGGAAGTCATTTCTGAAAGTATTCGTATGGAGTGTAGCCATGTATGGAAGTGAAACATGGACGATAAATAGTTTGGACAAGAAGAGAATAGAAGCTTTCGAAATGTGGTGCTACAGAAGAATGCTGAAGATTAGATGGGTAGATCACATAACTAATGAGGAGGTATTGAATAGGATTGGGGAGGAGAGAAGTTTGTGGCACAACTTGACCAGAAGAAGGGATCGGTTGGTGGGACATGTTCTGAGGCATCAAGGGATCACCAATTTAGTATTGGAGGGCAGCATGGAGGGTAAAAATCGTAGAGGGAGACCAAGAGATGAATACACTAAGCAGATTCAGAAGGATGTAGGTTGCAGTAGGTACTGGGAGATGAAAAAGCTTGCACAGGATAGAGTAGCATGGAGAGCTGCATCAAACCAGTCTCAGGACTGAAGACCACAACAACAACAAACAACAATTGAGTACCACTCAGATTGGGCAATATTTATCCATTTGGACTACTAATGATAGAATACTGAGCCAATTTTTTAAAGAAATGCAATTCCATTTGGGTGATATTTTTATTGATCACTGCTGTTTTGGGTGACACAGACAAATTCAAGTGTATTAATATGTACTGATTTTAATTTAATGTTATTTTTAATGATATTCACTACTCCACTGCCTTGTAAAATACTGGAATATTGCACGCCCAAAGTTCTACCAGCCTCCAAATGATTACTCCAGTCATCTCATTAAACTGCTGTAGGTAATTGGGATATTATAGTACTATGTACATATTTTTAACTGACCATAATGTTAACCGAAAAATCAAAATCAGTTTTCCTCCTCTTTCTTCTTGCAAACTTACCTATAATTACGAACTATAACAACAAGCAAACAGCACAAAAACAATTAAAGGTAGTGTTGTGATGTGAGTCGGCAGCCACTATGTTCCAAGGTGCCAGATGTTACATCCTCTTGCTAATGATATATGGGTGGAAGGTGGCCAAAGGGGTTTGTTGCAATAAGAATGTGGACAGGAAAGCAAAAGATTAGTTGACACAAATGCACTCTAAATAAATATATTGTACTCAGCATGTGCATGAAGAAATGCTACATTGTTGACAACTTGTGGCAACCGTGGCTAGCTATAAGCAGAGGCCTGACACAGGCATGTGTCTATGTACACTGAATGTTTGCCTGTACAGCTATCAACAATTCAGTGTAAAGTATCTAGAAGTAATCTTGAACTAGAAGACTTGTGCCCAGTTGCCTGCTGCTTATAACATCGCCATGGCAGCCTTCATTCGTCAAGATGTTCAAAGTGCCGCTCGCAGTGTCTGCAGCAATCTTCGAGGTGCTGGCTCTGGCAATATGAATAGGCTACGATACTACAGGTATCACTTACATTAAACTCAAATGAAAGTAGCAACTGAACTGATTAACAAAAACTGAGCTCAAGCAATGCCAACAATTGGTCTTGGCTAAAATAGGGATAGGTGATAGCTGATAGTACTATGGATGTACAGATAGTTTGAATCTAGCGTTGGCCTTGCTGACTATTGATAGTGTGTACCTCTTTTCCTTTCGTATGACTGACAATCAAAACATCTTTCAATTTCACTATTTGGCAACTGTGCTGTGTGTAATAGGGGGGGAGTCTGGACCTCTGGTCGCCCCCCACCCTTTGACTATGTCCTTGTACCTGTAACCCAGCCAACGAGAGGTCCACAATCATGAAGCTGACAAACCAGTAGCTGGTGGGTAGCATTACTTGTGGCATCATTCTTTAATATGAGATTCACAATATAGTGTTTTGTAGATGCCATGGCTTGAAAATTTAATTCTTTGTGATCCCATGCTGTTTGTTACCTGATGTCCAAGGGTTTTACGTGTGTTCTTAATTAATCATTACAGGTACTGGTTGGTCCTTGGACTCTTTCTTCTGATACTTGACACAATTTTTGGTTCTGATCATGCTTCACATATGTTAAAAATATGTTAAAAATGCCAAGCTGCAAAGTAACTGGAATTCCATATTAAACTTTAGGTCTCCTTATACCTGATGAGCAAGAATTTTTGCAGGCTGGAGGAAGGTAAGGGAATAAGCAATGCAGTTTTAAATTCAAACAAATTCTCGATTTGAGTACTGCTTTATTCTTTTGTCAGAAGTTCATATTCTGCTAAATTTTGGCCATGAAGGTTTTGAAATCAGCTGAAATTTCTTACCATTTAACAGATTTAAACCTTGCTAATATTGTGACACAACTAAATCACAGTAGTGAATGACCACTGCAATATAAATAGCTGTATGAGCAAAGACAATCTCTCACTCGCAACAAAGTCACATAAACAAGAAGTTGTACACTGTGCTTCAACTTTTATTTCTGTTTAGACATGTTGCACAAAACATAGGCTGTTATATATTCACCTGAAGTGGCAGTCCAACATTTTTTTTAAAACTTCAGATTACTGCTCTGGTAATAAATAGAGGAAACTATTCTTATAGTATTAACATTCTGATCCTTTATACATGTAGATATAGTTTTACACATACCTTTCGTACTTTTGTCATACAAAAAAAGACAGTTACCAACAGAGACATCAATACTTTCAGAGATAACAATGGAAATAGTAATAATAAGAAGAAGGTGAAAAAAAAAAAAAAAACAGTTTTACTGGACACATTTTAACAAATAATGAATGAATACTTTTGTCTGTTTTTAGTAACAACGCTTTTACTTCCTCCATAAAATTTTAACATTGTCAACAAATAAATCTGTTTAAAAAGTTCATGTACTGTTAAAGAAATCTTTCTCCTATACATCTCTACACACTGTATGACATTAATTACAAGAAACATGACAAAAAATTTTTCAATTTCATTAGTCAACATTTTTGCCAATTAAGAATGTTTCTAATCATTTTTTGATCTTCTTTGTTCTTTATATACCATATGTAAGCTTATCCTTAATGACAATCTCCATATAACGCCTTAGTACTGTTAAAAGGAAAGTATGCAAGTGCTGCTAGAAATGCTGCTGAAATATTTGTGGACCTAGAAACAACATTTTCAGCACTCAAAAATTTCATGTTTGACATTAAAATCAATCTTTCTGGCACACAAAAATGTTAAAAAGAAATTTGATATTTTTACAAAAAAACACATATGCCGCAGCACTATCTTGTGGATTTTTATACAAAACATTGGTATTCACTGTATGGAAGACGTTTGGTCTACTTCAACCAGCATGCAGGTCTTTTGACTACTAGGAAGACAAATAAAGACTATCCTGAGTCATGAACATTAGGAAATCACTTACAAAACCAGTTATCACAATCGGTGGTCCAACCCCTCTCTCTCTCTCTCTCTCTCTCTCTCTCTCTCTCTCTCTCTCTCTCTGTGTGTGTGTGTGTGTGTGTGTGTGTGTGTGTGTGTGCACGCGCACGCACGCACACACATGTGCACATATATATGTGTATGTACACACACACACACACACACACACACACACACACACACACACACACACACACACACAAAGAAAAGATTCTGTGGGTTGGTAGGAGGAAACAGAAAATAGTGACATACTGAATATAAATACAGAAACATTTTTACATTCCATTTCATCACTTGTTCTATATCACTGTAAACAAGCATTTTTGTATAAAATTGCAACAGAAGTGTAACTTTCTTCATACCAATATTACTTACTTTACACAGCTTATGTGGCATTCATGTGAATAACTGAGGAAAAAATTGGACTGGACCATGCATTGTCCACAAAAACAGCAGTTACCCTGTACTGCACTCATCTATATTGTGGTGAATGTTGTTTCAGGATAGACCTTGCAACATCAGCATGACCTGGAACCACAAACATGCTGGTGAAAAAGATTGAAGGTAAGGTAATCTCTTCACAGTGCGAATAACAGTTGAAAATATATTCCACTTGAAATATGGGGGCACAGTGATAATTGTAGCTTAATCTCATTTACATAAGAAATAGCACAAAATTTTATTGTAACAGTCTGCTTACTGTCTGCTTCTTACTTCTACATGGCAGTGATGACTTTGAGCTCTGACAAGTGCTGCCACAATTAACTCATTGTTGCAGCATTCAACAATAGCATTTTACCCTGTTAAATGCACTTGATATTTAAACAACTTCTTTTCACTTCTTTTTAAATTGTTTCATTTTTCTTTCATCTTAGTTTCATTTCTTTTCCAACTTTCCATACATCCACATCTCATTCTTTGTTTCTTTAACCTATTCCAACCTCTACCTTTCCAGTTTTTTACATTTTCTTTACTCATATGTACCCAGCCTCCTTACTCCTCAGCCCTTTAAATTGGTTGTGGCATACATTATTTGCCTTCAATTTATCAACACATTCTGTAGTATACCTGAACACATGACATTTGTTTTCTCCTACACCAATCCCAAAGCAACTACAATATGAATGTGGCACCCCTGCGAAATAATTGACTTTGGTTGATTGCTCTAAGCCAAGGAATAACACAGTATGTTCATTTGTAATAAACTTTTTTATTTTGTCATATTCCAGAAAGTATTAAACACTTCTTCGCATTTGCTTGAGTTGATAATCCTCAAAATGGCAAAAGAAGCTTGTCAGTTTTCATGGTTTAGTGGCAGGTACTCATGTGTGTTTTGATATAGTGGTAGTGGTAGTAGAGGTAGCACAACTAACATTAAGGAATCTTGAACTAAAATGATTCCAATGTAGGAGAAAATGATTTTAATTGTTAACGTGTTTTGTTGTTAAAACACTTGTTCTCTTGTCCTTTAATATTTTACATTCCACTCTGAAGTACAGTGCAGAAAACATCAAACCTATGTGAAACAGAAGGATCTTCAATTTTAAACTCTTTGTAATAATAATTTGTACTCTAAATCTAGAAGCAAAACACCTGTAAAAATTAAAAATAGCCAACAACATAAAAATAGCTGACAAATTATCTTCCAATTTTATGTGCATTACCCTTTTTTCTGTTTCCTCTCATAAATTTAATTCTTAACACATTTAATCGCGCAGATATTTGACAAGCATTTGTACTGGTGCAGGCACCACTCAAAGACTTGGTAAGTAACTATTGTGAAATTCGCCTGAAATGATTTAGGATGAGGAACTACAAATAACAGGACTATTAGCTCTCTGACCTAGATAATATGAATATGCTAAAATTCAGTTAAATTAATCACATTACTAGACGTTAATGCCAGCAGCCTGCTCTCTCTCTCTCTCTCTCTCTCTCATACACACACACACACACACACACACACACACACACACATGAAATACACTTGTAAGAGCAATCTCTGTGGGGTTGTCAAATACGACTCAATCATCCACACTGCATTGATATATATTTCTTGAAAACACTTTTTCCTATAATACAATGAAAAATGTGAAAGTATAGTGATGAATTTTAGTATAATTGTGCTTAATCTCTATATAACACCAGTAAGTTGCAAATACTTATGTCACCTTCCAGTCCACACAAAAAATGAATCACTATATGCCAATTCACTTCTCATATGTAAATATTCTGAGCCTGCACAATTCCAGAGATTAGGCAGAAGAAGACACATGCAAATTGTGTCTTTACCCAAAACTGCATGACAGTATTTTCATTTTGACTTCACACTGCACAGATCAATTTCTGTAACCACCCCTGCAGCATTTGTAAGAAGTGTATTCCTGACTATGATATGGCTTGGAACTGAATAGTGTCCTGGTTAAGAGATGAAATTAGAAGTGCAACACTAATGTTTTGTCAGCCTGGAATTTCATCCGCACATCAAATTTTTTGAGACATCTTGAAACATAGTATTAGTGGCAATTGTAACAATTTTTTTTTATCTCACAAGTTTATCTTATTATTAGGTCTACAACTTTGCTCTTGCCATTCCTTCTCAAAGTTTGAGGCTTTATTGTGCTAAACATACAAAGATATTAAAATTCAAAGTATTGGCCATTGCTGGCCACTTCTTTCTCCCATTCATTCAGGCCACATATGAATACAGCAGCATAAGAACTGGGTGTCTTTTCAGAAGCTCTATGAATTGATACAATTTTGCACTTGTTCACTGGTCAGCCATGCCATGTGTCACTGATTGAAAAAGGTGGTAGTCAGAGAGGGCATGTCTGGAGAATATGGACGATGAGGTTGGAATTCCCATTTCAATGTTTCCAAGTATGTTTTGACAGGTTTTGCAACATGGGGTCAAGTACTGTCATGTTGCAAAATCACCTCTTCCAGTCTGTCACTGTAATAACACCATTTGTCTTTCAATGCCCAGCTCAAACACATCAGTCACTTTCAATAACAATCTCCTGTGATTGTTTCAGTTGGTTTCAGTGCTTCAAAAACATTTTGTCTTCTGCCATCAAGTGGTCTTTGACATCAAAATCACCACTCTTGAAGTGTTGAGCACATTCTCCACACTTTCTGTCACTAACAGGTTTCCCAACACAGGTCTTCCTCACAATTTTATGAGGCTCAGCCTGAGCCATAGATATCTTCATATTCAAGCAGAAAATTAAAACTTCCTACAGATGATGAGAGGAATTAGCCACTTTTCAGCTCACCAGATTAGAAGATAATCAGCAGGCTTCATATAAAGTTACTTTTTCATTGCCTGTAATATATCACACCAGCTAAAATGCAGCCCTACTGTGAATACCGTTCTCTAACACAGAAAGAGTTGGTTGACATTCGTAAGCAGCTGGGAATCGCCCTGACTATAGTCAAACAATTGGCAGCTGCTGCAAGTCATTGTTTTGGAAGAGCTAGATGTCCTAAACAGGGTGGACAGAGAATAGGGAGGACTCAGGGTGTTGTAATGTTCCCCCTAACCAAGTCTGAGGTGCTGTCTTTCACTGAAATTGAGCCAGTGGGACTCACTTCAGGTGTTTTGGGGAAACCTGCCTTGTCTGGTATCAAGAGGAGGCAAACATGAAAGAGTAGGGGTCTAATGGTTGTCAGCAGTTCAAATGTACAGCACATGATGGTACACCTTAGGGATGTGACAGCAAGGGACAGGGAAAGATATCAGGTGCACTCAAGTGTGTATGCCCAGGAGGCTCATTCAACATGTTGAAGAGGCTACTCCAGCAGCCACTGCGGGAACAGGGTGCAACCACTTGCACATTGTGGAGCACCTTGGAACAAATGATGCCTGTCATCTGGGCTCCTGTTTCATATTTGGGACATACTAGTGACTGGCAGAGAAGGTGGAGAAGAACAGCCTTGCACATGGAGTTTCACAGAAGCTCACAACTTGCATCACTGTACCCAGAACTGCTTGTGGCTCCCTGGTTCTGAGCTGAATGGGAGGACTGAACCAGAGACTCTGAGGGTTCTGTGCCAAGCTAGGCTGTGACTTCCTGGGCTTGTGTCATAGGGTTGAGAACTGTAGGTTCCCCCTAAATGGGTTAGGTGTGCACTGTGCATCAGAGGCTGCTACTCAGATACCTGACTGTGTGTGGGGTGCACACAAGGGCTTTTTAGATTAAGTGACTCTACATCCAATCCAGATAACAACAGCTGTAGGAAACCCAGAAATATCAGTATAAGATTGAAAGAAATTCCTCTCATAGGTGAGATTATTAAAAGCCTAATGGTTCACTGCAAAAGCATTCACAAAAAATGCCAGAGTTTGATGTACTCTTGAAAAGCAGTGAATCAAACATAATACTACGTACAAAAAGCTGGTTGAAATCTAAAATTGAAATCAAGAGCCTCAAATCCACCAAAACGGAAACTGAAGCTGCATGTGAGATGTTTTGGGCAAGACTCACTATCAAGGTTGGGCATAAAATGATCCTTTCATCATCCACCATACTCATCACCTGCTGTTCTGAAGACTTTAGAGAAAACCTTGCCACTTGTAAGTAAACTCCCCAACTACACTACACTGGAACCTCACTTAACAAGCACCTCCCATAATGCAAAATTTGCATAATGAGAAAAACAAATTGTAAAAAAAATGACTCACCTATGAGCAATGTTTCACGTAATGAGTGACGAAGATTTAGTATGATGTCACCAGCAATTTGCATGTGATTGGGGAAACATCCAACAATATGAAAACCTTTCATTGTCAGCAGCAGCATATGAACAATGTCTTTAGTACATACTGCAGTTTGCGTTTAGTGCCCTTTCTGCAACCATATTAGTGCATCTATATTTTTTTGTGTTTAAATTTTAGTAACTTTTGTAGAAATGTCCCTGAAGACAATGTCGCAAAAAGACAACCACAATAGGAAGAAAATGACCTTACAAATGAATGTAAAAATCAGCGAAAAATTCAAACGTGGTATGATTGTTGCTGATTTAGCACATCAACTATTTGCATTATCCTCAAGAATAAGGACAAGATTAATGACATAGATGCTTCAAATGGAGCGACGAGTGTTTAAACAATGGTTTTGTATTCTGGACAAATGGTTCAAATGGCTCTGAGCACTATGGGACTTAACATCTATGGTCATCAGTCCCCTAGAACTTAGAACTACTTAAACCTAACTAACCTAAGGACATCACACACATCCATGCCCGAGGCAGGATTCGAACTTGCGACCGTAACAGTCGCGCGGTTCCGGACTGAGCGCCTAAAACCGCTAGACCACCGCGGCCGGCTGTATTCAGGACAGTGTCGAAAAGTTGCTCCTTATGCAGATAAATGGAAAGCAATCGCAAAAGGGACACTGTTAATGAGAACATCATGTGTGAGAAAGCGAGAATGATTTTCACTGACCGTGTTAAGAAGACACCAGGATCATCAGGGGCCAAAGAAGTATTTAAGGAAAGCCATAGGTGGTTCGAGGAGCTTAAGAGAAGAACTGGCATCCACAGCATTGTGACAAATGGTGAAGAAGCCAGCTCTGACACAAAGGCAGCAGAGAACTTCATTAGCAACTTCAAGATGCTCATAGATTCTGAGGGGTACCTGCCATAACAGGTTTTTAATTGTGACAAGATAGAATGCATTGCCTAGTCACAAGCCAATGAAAGACCATCTTACACTGCTATTCTGTGCCAATGCAATAGGCAATTTTAAAATGAAACTGCTGCTTGTTTATCATTCAGAAATTCCAAAAGCCTTCAAGAAGTGTAAATTTCTGAAAAGCAGGTTAAATGTGATGTGGAGGACCAACAACAAGGCTTGGGTTACACATGATCTTTTTTGTGATTAGGTCAATGAAGTGTTTGGTCCTTCAGTGAAAAAATATTTGCTTGAGATGAATCTGCCACTCCATGTCTTGCTTGTTATGGACAATGCACCTGCCCATTCTCCAGGCCTACAAGACCACGTTCTTGGAGAATTTCAATTCATCAAGATCCAATTTCTGCCTCCCAACACCACTCCATTACTCCAGCCTATGGACCAGGAGATTATTTCTCAGTTTAAGAAGCTCTATACTCCAGCACTCTTCAAGCATTGCTTTGAGTTAACTGAAGCTACCAATCTCACGCAGAGAGTTTTGGAAATATCACTTCCACATCATTGAATGCATCAAGATGATTCAGAAAGCATGGGAAGAGGTTACCAAGAGAACTCTCACTTCTGCTTGGAAGAAGCTTTGGCCGGAGTGTGTTGCCAAATGTGACTCTGAGGCATTTGCGTCAGTACCTATGCAGCCTACAGTCAACGAGATTGTGTCTTTGGCCAAGAGCATGTCATTAGAAGTGGATGACAATGATATCGATGAGCTTGTGGAAGATCATAGCCAAGAAATGACCACCAAAGAGCTTAAGGACTTGCAGTGTGTTTCACAGCAGGAAGTTGTTGAGAGGAGTTCTTCAGAAGGGGAGGAGGATTTGGTAACTGCAAAGCAGCAATCTTCTGGCACAATAAGAGAAACGCTGAAAGCATGGGAATCGGTTGCATCGTACATTGAAAATCATCACCCCTAATAAAGCAGTGGCAACGTGTGTTATGAATTTAATTGACAATAATGCTGTGTCGCATTTTCACCAACTGTTGAAGCATTGGCATAAACAAATGACTACATAAAGCTTCCAAGTAAAAAAAAAATTAGTTAAGTAATGTGAATAAGAAAGTACCATGTTATTGTATTTTACATTAATTTATATGGAATAAATTGTTTTGCTTAACGATTATTTTGCACTATGAATAAGATTCTGGAACGAATTATGCTCGCTACGTGAGGTTCCACTGTATAATCACTGGTGGGGGCTTTAATCATCTAACAATCAATTGGGAGGATTATAGTTTTCTTAGTGGTGGATGTGATAGGATATCCTGTGAAACATTACTGACTGCTGTTTCTGTAAACTATCTGTAATACAGTGTTAAGAATTCCCATAATGAAGGAAATATACTGGTCCTAATAGCAGCAAATAGACCTGACCTCTTTGAGGACATCCACATCAAAACTAGCTGTGGCAACAATGATTACCAAAGTACAAATGACAATCAAAACAAGCAGAAATGTTCAGTAAACTGGATAAAAATTCAATAGTGTCCTATATCAATTAGGAAGTTGAAACTTTCGCAACAAGGCAGGAGCTGTAAAAGAGTTACGGCTCAAGCTTAAAGGAACAATTCACCATGCAATGAATAGATACGTACCCAGCAGAATAGTTCATAATGGGTGGGCACCCCTCATGGTACACGGTCACTGTATAGAAACTTCTGAAGAAACAGAGATTACTGCATAATAGGTGTAAAACAAAGTGTAGGACTATAGATAGAGAGATGCTCAATGAAACATATTTATCTGTCAACAGAGCACTACAATGACTACCATAGCAGAATATTGTCAAATGATCTTTCACAAAACCCATAGAAATTCTGGGTGTATGTAAAGGCTGAAGTTAGTGCATGAGACAGGAACTGAAATTGAGGGTAGCAATGAGCAAAAACTGAAATGCTTAACTCTATTTTCAAATGTTCCTTTAAAATGGAAAACCTAGGAGAACTACCCCAGTTTAATCCATGTACCACTGCAACTGTTAAAATCAAACAAAACTCTAGGGCCCGATGAAATCCGCATCAGAATCTATATGGAATTTGTGATTGAGTTAGCCCTCTTGTAACTGTAATCTGTCATAGATCCCTCAAACAAAAAAATGTACGCAATAGTTGGAAGACAGCACAGGTCACACCCATTTACAAGAAGGATAATAGAAGTGATCCACAAAACCACCGTCCAATACCCTTGACATCAATTTGTTGTAGAATCTTAGAACATATTCTGAGCTCAAACATAACGAGCTTATCTTGAACAGAACGACCTTCTCCACGCAACCAGAAAGGGGGAAGTGTGTTGGTGCCCTAGTCATTCGTGTTGTATATTAACAATCTTATAGAAAATTTTAATAGTAACTTTAGAATTTTTGCAGATGATGCAGTTATCTGTAATGAAGCAGTGTCTGAAAGACACTCCATAAATAGTCCATCAGATCTTGATAAGACTTCAAAGTGGTGTAAAGATTGGCAACTTGCTTTACATGTTCAAAAATATAAAGCTGTGCCCTTCACAAAACAAAACAGAACCATAGTATCTTATGATTAAAATATTGATGAGCCACTGTTGGAATTGACCAACTCATATTAATCCTGGATGTAGCATTTTCTAGGGACGTAAAAAGGAATGATCAAATAGGTTCACTCATGAATAAAGTGGATGGTGGACTTCAGTTTACTGCTAGAATACTGGGAAAGTGCAGTTAGTCTGCAAAGGAGATTCAAATGTTAGAGATCCACACCAAATGGGACTAACAGTGGAGACTGAATGTATAAAGGGAAGGACAGCATGAATTTTCACAGGTTTGTTTGAACCATCAGGGAGTGTCAGAGAGATGTTGAAAGAACTGAAGTGACAGACTCTTGAAGATAGACATAAACTATACTGATAAAGTCTACAACCGAAGTTTCAGGAACCTTCTTTAAATGTCGACTCTAGGAATATACTACAACCCCCAAAATATCACTCACATAGGGATCATGAGGAGAAGATTAGAATAATCACAGCACACAGAGCCATTAAAACAATTATTTTTCATGCACTCTGTGCATGAATGGGACAGGAAGAAACCGTAATAACTGGTACCCTCTGCCATGCACATCATGGTGGTTTGCAGAGTATAGATGTACATGTAGATGTAGGTTGATACATTCAATCAAGAATAATTTAATCATGCAATCACAAACTGACTAATATTTTGATGGCACTATATTTACAAACGTCTCTTGAAAGGAGGATATAAGATGAACATCAACAAAAGCAAAACGAGGATAATGGAATGTAGTTGAATAAAGTCGGGTGATGCTGAGGGAATTAGATTAGCAAATGAGACACTTAAAGTAGTAAAGGAGTTTTGCTATTTGGGGAGCAAAATAACTGATGATGGTCGAAGTAGAGAGGATATAAAATGTAGACTGGCAATGGGAAGGAAAGTGTTTCTGAAGAGGAGAAATTTGTTAACATCGAGTATAGATTTAAATGTCAGGAAGTCATTTCTGAAAGTATTTTGTATGGAGTGTAGCCATGTATGGAAGTGAAACATGGACGATAAATAGTTTGGACAAGAAGAGAATAGAGGCTTTTGAAATGTGGTGCTACAGAAGAATGCTGAAGATTAGATGGGTAGATCACATAACTAATGAGGAGGAATTGAATAGGATTTGGGAGAAGAGAAATTTGTGGCACAACTTGACTAGAAGAAGGGACTGGTTGGTGGGACATGTTCTGAGGCATCAAGGGATCACCAATTTAGTATTGGAGGGCAGTATGGAGGGTAAAAATCGTAGAGGGAGACCAAGAGATGCAGTTGTTACTGGGAGATGAAGCAGCTTGCACAGGATAGGGTAGCATGGACAGCTGCATCAAACCAGTCTCAGGACTGAAGACCACAACAACAACAACAGGCTTATTATATGACATTTACAATATACCACCTGCCTTACCACTACCCACTACTGCCACGTGTTGCAAAACAATGGAAGCAAAACTGCATATCTAATAACTGTGATAAGTATACATTGCCTGAAAAAAAAATTAAGATTCCAGAAGCAGAGGAGGAAATGAAATGAAACTTCATGGGTTGAGAGTGTGTGATGTTATTTCAGTGATCACAAAATCAAGTAAAATTTACAAAGAACTTGGCAGTATGGGCCCACTTATAAGCATGATTCTGGTCTTCTCTGGCTTAAATGCATGCAGTGCTTGGGTTTGTAATGGTGTCACAAAGCTGTTGTATCCTCTCCTGAGGCAAGCTGGCCCACAAGTGTTGTAATTCGTCCTTGATATCCCGGATATTGAAACTGGGATGGAACTGACATCTGAGCTGGTACCACATGTTCTATACAGGGCAGATCTGGGCATCAATTGTTGTGTTGAAAGCTGACACCACAAAACAGTCGGCTGAGAGGTAACATATGGGGACATGGGATGTCCACAATGTGCCGTGTGCCATGAGAGCTTCCTCAATCACCACCAGCTGCAATATGAAGCCATATCTGATGGCTGCCCGCACCATGACACAAGAAGTAATACTTCTGCACCTCTCCAAAACATTGGAAAAAATGGGACCTTCCCCTAGGTTGCTGCCATACATGAAATGATAGCCATCCAGGGCAGTGCAGAACGACGAGTCACTGCTGTACAGAATGTGATGCCATTAATCACCAATCCATGCTTCTCAGTCACAGACCCATTTCAAATGCAGCCATTTGAGCTGTGGTGTTAATGGCAGCTTACCCACAGGACCGTAATTCCCTAGTCAGGCAATGGAGCAAGTTCACACAGCATGTTGTAGGGAGTCCTGACCAATGAGTATGGCTACCCTCATGTTCCCACTCAGTCCAAAATCATGCCACTGTCAAATCCAAATGTCCCACAAATCTGGATACTGTGTGATTCAACCAGCCAGCCAAATGGAGACCAACAATGAGGCCTCTTTCAAACTCTATCAGTTGCTGATAATACCATTTCACACGAGTATGCGGCATCTCCATGTCCTTCAAAGTGATCGCTCAACATATGACACTGTACATACATCTACACCCTACCAGGCCTGGTAAAAACAGTAAACATGAACAACAATAACACACTCTAGTGATTGTTCTACATGTCACAGATAACTGAAACTCTAATCATGTACATATCCACCAAAGATGTACACATGTACGAGGTGTGATTGGAAAGTTTTAAGAATGGGCTTGTAATTGTACAATGGTAGTACTTACATGCCACTGTGATGCATCTCCTTCAAAATAGTCCCCTTCTGACTGAACACACTTACTGCAACGGTGTTTCCACTTTTGGAAACATCCCGGAAATTTTATTCCTGAAGTGTGTAAAGGATGCTCTCTGTATTTGCTGGATGTCTTCAATCAAGTCCAATCGCTTCCCTTTCAGTGAAAATTTCAGTTTAAGAAACAGGTAGAAGTTCGCAGGGGGCAAATCAGGAGAATATGGCAGTTGTAGAAACCAGGAATTTTGAATTTGGTCAAAAATTCAACGATGGAGAAGGCACGATGATCCAGAGCATTGTCATGGTGTAGCACCCAACCCCTGTCTTTCCACAATGCAGGCCTTTTCGTCCGCACCTTTTTGTGCAAACACTCAAGGACACATTCAAAGTATTCCTGGTTAATTGTCTATCCTCTAGGGGTAAATTCATGATGCACAATACTGGTAGAAATGAAAAATATCACCAACACAGTCTTCACCTTCGACCGACTTTGCTGTGCTTTTTCAGTCGTGGTGAACCTGGAGCCTTCCACTGCAAAGACTACACTTTCGTTTCAGGATCATATCCATACACCCATGAATTGTCATCTGTAATTACCCTATTTAACAAATCTGGGTTATTTTTAGTCTGATTAATCAGTTCTTGGCACACTTCAAGTAGGTATTGTCTCTGGTCACTTGACAACAGTCTTGGAATGAATTATGCGGACACTCAATGCATGTTCAGATCTTCGGTTAAAATTGACTGAACGGTATAGAAACTTAAATTAAGTTCATCAGCAATCTCCCTAATTGTAAGTCTACAATCAGAGCACTAAGTCGTGAACTTTCTCAACATTTTCATTCGTTTTGGAGGTGGAAGGACGGCCAGACCGCAGTTCATCTTCAAATGATTCGGGGCCATTCTTAAATCTGTTGAACCACACAAAAACATTTGTCTGGCTCATACAATTATCTCCAAAAGCTGTTTTTAATAGCTCATAAGCCTCAGAAGCTGATTTCTCGGTTTAAAACAAAATTTCACACAAACTCGTTGCTCTGTTTTTACATCTATTTTCACGCAGACAGAATCTGGCAACAAGCACTAACAGACCAGCACTCAACCAGCTGCCACAACAAACTGAATAAAGGAAACAGTTTCCTGTCAGAGGGCGTTCAAGGACAAGGCAATGACTCACTCCCCACACTCAGTGTACCTGCCTGCCAAACCAGTAAGCAGTAGCAGATCCTTTCTTAAAACCCTCCAGTCACACCTCATACAAAGTTCCATTGACACCTGACTATGATATCCCTTTTTTTGTCACGCATTTTATTAAAGGTCAGTCTGGTAACTCCTTTGAAGGTGGTTCAAAGACTGTATGTACTCACAAAACTCTATATGAAGGGCATATTTCAGCACAGATGTACTCCATAAAAGTTATGATACAGAAACTCGATATTTTATGTGACACACATGGAGGACACTTGTGCAACTTTTTACAGAAACTGGAAATTTTTATCAGAAGAAAGCATAGTCTGGACTTGGTATTAAATAAGCAAGTTTAGATCCACACCTTCTTCAAAATATCTGGAAAATTATTAATGTGACATGGTTTGTTTGCACTTAATAGAACTCACTTTTACTGAAATGTCACAGTTAAGAAAAGTTACATAAAATAGGACTTCATCCACCCCCGGTAGCTGAGTGCTCAGCATGACAGAATGTCAATCCTGAAGGGCCGTGTTCAGTTCCCGGCTGGGTCGGAGATTTTCTCCGCTCAGGGACTGGGTGTTGTGTTGTCCTAATCATCACCCTTCGAAAGACTTGCACCTGGCAAATGGTCTACCCGATGAGAGACCCTAGTCACATGACATTTAGTTATAGGATTTCATATATATATTCCACCTTAATATGGAATATGTACAGTTTCTCGTTTCATTGTATTCAATCAGCCGTGGTCGACAATAATTGATTTGTCAACAAGAGATAAGATGTCGCCATGAAATGTGCAGCTCAGTGACCATGCCAGACTCATAAAGAAACAAATATAATTTGTTATGTTAAGAAATAGTGCTCACCTATGTGTTTTAAAAAATATATTGCTTGTATCCCTTTCACAGTTACTATGCATGAATTACATTAGTGGCTCAAGCTAGTGCTGTGTCTAATATATCAACATCTTTACTCACTGTAATGCACTAATCCACACAATTTTCATTTACACTCTGTTCCTTCTGTGTGTGTGTGTGTGTGTGTGTGTGTGTGTGTGTGTGTGTGTGTATAAAAAGCACTCCCTGTTTTATGAGAGCACTGTTCATATGGCAGATACTGCAAAGTCATTGTTTAAATAAGTGTCATTGTCATTGATTCAAGAGAATTTGACAAGAGAAATATGTTGAAGTACAACATTTTCAAGGCAACTGAGTGTAAGAGTACAATCACTAACAAGCCAGTTGTATTAGTTTCACAAAAATATATTATAAAAATACGTTTGTATACTATGCAGACGACCACTGCATGTAACTGAATTCTCGGCTTGGACACGGGTCAAGTGCCAAAAGTTTAGATACTAATACATCAATGAGAATAATCAATGTTTGAAAATAAAACCAAACAATGGAAAATCCAGGATGGAATGTAACAATATTATGAGAAGGAAAGTTTCTACTTTCTGGGATGTTTCCAAAAGTGGAAACACCATTGCAGTAAGTGTGTTCAGTCAGAAGGGGACTATTTTGAAGGAGATGCATCACAGTAGCATGTAAGTACCACCATTGTACAATTGCAAGCCCATTCTTAAAACTTTCCAATCACACCTCGTACATGTGTACATCTTTGGTGGATATGTATATGATTAGAGTTTCAGTTATCTGTGACACGTAGAACAGTCACTAGAGTGTGTTATTGTTGTTCATGTTTACTGTTTTTACCAGGGCTGGCAGAGTATAGATGTATGAACAGTGTCATATGTTGAGCGATCACTTTGAAGGACATGGAGATGCCACATACTTATGTGAAATGGTATTATCAGCAACTGATAGAATTTGAAAGAGGCCTCATTGTTGGTCTCCATTTGGCTGGCTGGTTGAATCACACAGTATCCAGATTTGTGGGACATTTGGATTTGACAGTGGCATGATTTTGGACTGAGTGGGAACATGAGGGTAGCCATACTCATTGGTGAGGTTCTGGCCGACCACATCTGATCACCATATTGCTAGTTGACAGCATATGATCACCATTTTATGCACCAAGCACATAATAACCACTTCACATCTGCACCTGCCATCAGAGAACAAGTAAAGGACCCCCTACAACATACTGTGTGATCTTGCTCCATTGCCTGACTAGGGAATTACAGTCCTGTGGGTAAGCTGCCATTAACACCACAGCCAAAATGGCTGCATCTGAAATGGGGCTGTGACTGAGAAGCATGGATTGATGATTAACGGCATCACATTTTTTGTCAGGGCTGGCTCTCCCAAGGCTATCAGTAGTTCTAATGGAATGTTGTCTACTCCCAAGGCCTTGTTTCGATTTAGGTCTTTTAGTGCTCTGTCAAACCCTTCATGCAGTATCGTATCTCCCATTTCATCTTCTTCTACTTTCTCTTCCATTTCCATAATATTGTCCTCAAGAACATCGCCCTTGTATAGACCCTCCATATACTCCTTCCACCTTTCTGCTTTCCCTTCTTTGCTTTGAACTGGCTTTTCATCTGGGCTCTTGATATTCATGCAAGTCATTCCTTTTTCTCCAAAGGTGTCTTTAATTTTCCTGTAGGCAGTGTCTATCTTACCCCTAGTGATACATGCTTCTATATCCTTACATTTGTCCTCTAGCCAACCCTGCTTAGCCACTCTGCACTTTCTGTCGATCTCATTTTTGAGACGTTTGTATTCCTTTTTGCCTGCTTCATTCACTGCATTTTTGTATTTTCTCCTTTCATCAATTAAATTCAATATCTCTTCTGTTACCCAAGTATTTCTACTAGCCCTTGTCTTTTTACCTACTTGATCCTCTGCTGCTTTCACTATTTCATCTCTCAAAGCTACCCGTGCTTCTTCTACTGTATTTCTTTCCCCCATTCTTGTCAATCATTCCCCAATGCTCTCCCTGAAACTCTCTACAACCTCTGGTTCTTTCAGTTTATCCGGGTTGCATCTCCTGAAATTCCCACCTTTTCGCAGTTTCTTCAGTTTTATGTTTATAAGTATAAAGTTGATTAAGGTGAGCAGGAAGACATCACAAGTTTGGAATAAGGTGGCTGAGGTAATATCGAGCAGCAGACAGGCTGTTTGACCACATGCAGACTATTTACAGCAATACACCACCACTCTCACCTCAGCCCACTCTGCCAGCCTGGTTCAGAAGCAATTTCCCAGGCCATTACCTCCAATCCTGGTACTGCACATCTCTCAAAAAAACACTTAGATGTACACCTCTAGTAACTCAGTACCGTCCTTGTCTTGAGTGTATTACTCAGCTATTTCAACAAGGCTATGACTTCCTAAAATCATACTCTAAAATTTGGACATTCGGACATTTTGCCCACCACACCTAGAAAAAGTTTTCACCCCCCCCCCCCCCCCCCAGTTCTCTGCAATATCCAAGCCAGACCCTAGGCTCCTTTTTCCCTCCCCAACGGCTCCAATCCCTGTGACTGTCACCAATGTAAGACTTGTTTGATGCACCATTCTGCCATCATCTACACCAATCCTGTAACTGGCAAAGCACATACTATCAAAGAGATGGCCCTCTATGAAATGACACTCATTGTGAACCAGTTGTTATGTAAACACCGTTCGGCTTTCTATATTGGTATGACTACCATCTACTTATTGAACATATCATTTAGGATGAATGGGCAAATACTGGCAACACACAATGTCTGTTATGCACCATGCTTTACAACATGATAGTTGCAACCTTGATGCCATTAAAACATGTTTTAGTCTCTCGCCAACTGCTTGGTCTAATTTATGTTAATTTCTATGGTCTCAGCATTTCTCTTCAGTAACTATTCCAATTCTTTGTGCCCCTTTCATCTTTCTATGCCTTTTATTTTCTGACCTGTTCTTCCACGCCCCACCTGTCTGCCATTATAATGCACTTATCTTTTGTGGCGTAATATTGGATTTTTTGGAATACCACGGTCCACTTTTATCATTTTAGGTCAATGAAAGATGTTCATGAGAACTGAAAAAAAACTTTAGGCACTTGTTACATGTAGAATGTCCCACTGTGGGTGCACTTGTTTTATGTATGAACAGATGAAGCATACATCACATCAGCTTTGGACACTGGCGTGGTGCAATGGTAAATAAACCTCTCCAACTGTTGTGGTGGAGCACTTGTTCTTTGGGAATTGTGGCTTGGCAGTGCCTTGGAGGTCAAGGAGCAGAGGGGCATATGGAAGAATGTAAAAGAACAAAAAACAGGTGAGGAGTTGTTATAAGAACTGTCATTGATTTGACTGCTAATGTCACAAATGTTTATGTTATTTAGTCAATTCAACAGACTGGAGCTCTCTTCCAGCATCTGTACATTGCAACGAGGTGAAGAAGCCCAACAGTATGGATCCAAGGCACTGCATAGCAGAACCAGAAAGCAATTAACTTTAAGAATGATGACCGGAAATTATTTATGAATTAAAGTTGACATACGAGTATAAGGATGACAAATCATATATGGAGTGTAATCACAGTCCAAAAACCTGCCAAGTAACACTTCATTTTAGCTCCCTATTGGAGGATGTGAATTAGTGATTTAAAAAGGATAGCATTTGTGGTTTTTTCAAGAACTCTGAAGAAAATAATAAAAGAAGATGGATGTTGCCCAGAGCAACCCATGTCAATAACTGAGAAGGTATACACAGGTACATGCAGTAGTGTTGCCTGAATTGATTTGATTAATCAAGAAGAAATAAGATTATTTTTTGATAAAACTGAAGAAATATTCAATGTGTAACAATTAATCAGAAAGAGATTTAAGCTTTGAATGCAGTGTGTTTCAAGGACATTCGACAATTATGGGAGATACTAAAATATACATTGATTTTAAACTTGATTGTAGTAAACATATGAATATGGATGCATGTATGAAAGGAATGTTAAATTATGAATACATGTTATGTAAGTTAATATAATAGAAGGAAACATTCCACGTGGGAAAAATTATATATAAAAACAAAGATGAGGTGACTTACCGAACGAAAGCGCTGGCAGGTCGATAGACACACAAACAAACACAAACATACACACAAAATTCAAGCTTTCGCAACAAACTGTTGCCTCATCAGGAAAGAGGGAAGGAGAGGGGAAGACGAAAGGAAGTGGGTTTTAAGGGAGAGGGTAAGGAGTCATTCCAATCCCGGGAGCAGAAACACTTACCTTAGGGGGAAAAAAGGACAGGTATGCACTCGCACACATGCACATATCCATCCGCACATACAGACACAAGCAGACATATTTAAAGACCTTTAAATATGTCTGCTTGTGTCTGTATGTGCGGATGGATATGTGCATGTGTGCGAGTGTATACCTGTCCTTTTTTCCCCCTAAGGCAAGTCTTTCCGCTCCCGGGATTGGAATGACTCCTTACCCTCTCCCTTAAAACCCACTTCCTTTCGTCTTCCCCTCTCCTTCCCTCTTTCCTGATGAGGCAACAGTTTGTTGTGAAAGCTTGAATTTTGTGTGTATGTTTGTGTTTGTTTGTGTGTCTATCGACCTGCCAGCGCTTTCGTTCGGTAAGTCACCTCATCTTTGTTATGTAAGTTAGGTTGTCATCTTTTACTGTGTGTTGAAACAGCAGATACAATTTATGTCTTTACTTCCATCCGATGGATTAATCAGTACATGTATTATTAGCAAATACCATGCACAATAAGGATGATATTTGCTAATAATATGTGTACTGATTAATCCATCAGGCGGAAGTAAGAACATAATTTTGTATCTGTTCTCTCATCGTGGAAGAAGGTTGTAGTAATTAATCTAAAGGACATCATTGATCATTAGTGATGCGATGTATCTCACATGATTTGGCACAAGTCAGTATGAATTTTATATATTTACTAAGAGTGTACAATTATTTTTAGTTGTGTATGTCTCTTTAGTACCTTACTGATTAATTTTACTACTTACCTGAGGGTCCACAGCTTTGTTACTTATCTGTTTAATGCCTCGTTCAATCTAAAGGAGGCTTTTTTTAAACTAAATGATGAATAAAGTAAGCAGTGCTTTCAGTTTTTAAGAGCCAACTGTTAGATTAAGCAAATTAAAGACAATTTCTGGAGCTGTGAGCATAATGCATAAGCACTGTGTAATCTTTAGAGTGTATTGATTACAATGTAATATCACAATTTAAATTAGGAAACAAGCAAATTTTTCAATTCTACAGGCACTCTTCAAGGCACTGGGCATACTTCATCCAAGAACAGTATACTCAGTAGATATGAACACTGGTCAAGAGAAGGGGTTACACAACATTAATATGTTAAAAAAATGCCATATATGCTTTCACCAGTCAAATTTTGAATGATCTGAATAACCGAACACCACCCATTGGGATTTTTTGTGATCTCTCAAAGGCTTTTGATTGTGTAAATCATGAAATTCTGCTAGACAAGCTCAAGTATTGTGGCATGAGTGGGACAGTGCACAAATGGTTTAATTCGTACCTAACTGGAAGAGTGCAGAAAGTTGAAATAAGTAGTTCTCGTAACATGCAAAGATCAGCACATTCCTCAAACTGGGGAACTATCAAGAATGGGGTTCCACAAGGGTCAGTCTTGGGTCCTTTGTTGTTCTTATTATATATTAATGACTTGCCATTCTATATTCATGAAGAGGCAAAGTTAGTTCTCTTTACTGATGATACAAGTATAGTAATCACACCTGAGAAACAAGAATTAACTGATGAAATTGTCAATACTGTCTTTCAGAAAATTACTAAGTGGTTCCTTGTAAACGGACTCTCACTGAATTTTGATAAGACACAGTACATACAGTTCCGTACAGTGAATGGTATGACGCGATTAATAAATATAGACCTTAATCAGAAGCATATAGCTAAGGTAGAATATTCCAAATTTTTAGGTATGTCCATTGATGAGAGATTAAATTGGAAGAAACACATTGATGATCTGCTGAAACGTTTGAGTTCAGTTACTTATGCAATAAGGGTCATTGCAAATTTTGGTGATAAACATCTTAGTAAATTAGCTTACTACGTCTATTTTCACTCATTGCTTTCATATGGCATCATATTTTGGGGGAATTCATCACTGAGGAATAAAGTATTTATTGCACAAAAGTGTGTAATCAGAATAATAGCTGGAGTCCACCCAAGATCATCCTGCAGACATTTATTTAAGGATCTAGGGATATTCACAGTAGCTTCTCAGTATATATACTCTCTTATGAAATTTGTTATTAACAACCAAACCCAATTCAAAAGTAATAGCAGTGTGCATAACTACAATACTAGGAGAAAGGATGATCTTCACTATTCAAGATTAAATCTAACTTTGGCACAGAAAGGGGTGAATTATACTGGGACTAACGTCTTTGGTCACTTACCAAATAGTATCAAAAGTCTGACAGATAACCAACAAGCATTTAAGAAGAAATTAAAAGAATTTCTGAATGACAACTCCTTCTACTCCATAGAGGAATTTTTAGATATAAATTAAGGAAAAAAAAAAATAAAAAATAAAAATAAAAAAAGAAAAAAATAAAAATAAAGAAAAACAAAAAAAAAAAAACACAAAAAAGGTTGTTATATTAACTTAAGTATGTTGTTAAATTAACCTAATTATGTCATGTATTGGAAAATTCAACTCGTTCCACATCATTACGAAATATCGTATTCATGATCCATGGAACTAGTATTAATCTAATCTAATCTAATCTAACGAGAATCTGCCACCTTTGCAGATTAGGTGGACTGATGACTACCTGGTTCAGAATTAGCTGCTTCAAAATTCATATTTCATTGTCCCTGGAGCAGTTTCTTCTACTCTTACTATCTTGTGACCTTTAAATTGAATACAAGGTGAGCACAAAGTCTTGCCCTGATTATAAAAATTTATAACAGAATAACCGTTTGACATAATAAGTTACATTTGATGCCATTATATAGGTTACATTACTAGTTTTTTTTGAAAGACCACTCACGTTAGTAAATCTCACTGAGTGCTCCCTTGGTAGCTCAGAGAATGTCGAGGTGGTATTCCAGTTCCTGCCAGGTGTTTTGTAACATGTGTCCTGTCACAGTACCCCCAGCAGCTTGCATCCTAGCCTTCAGTTCATTGACGTCAGTAACTGGTGTGATGAAGACTCTGTGCTTCATATAGCCCCAGAAAAATGCCCTGGGCTTTGACAGTGCGTGATTTCCTGGATCAAACATTTCCGGATTGGTGGATTGGAAGGAATGGTCCAACACCCTGGCCACCCCACTCTCCAGACATTACGCCCCTGACTTTTTTTCTGGGGCTATATTAAGGACAGAGTCCTTGTCACACCAGTTGCTGATGACAAACTGAAGGCTAGGATACAAGCTGCTGTGGGTACTGTGACAGAATACATGTTACGAAACAGCTAGTGTGAACTGAAATACCACCTCGACATTCTCTGAGTTACCAAGGGAGCACACGTTGAAGGTTACTAACGTAAGTGGTCTTGAAAAAAGAAAAAAACTAGTAACACTAACCTGTGTAATGGCATCAAATGTAAATTATTATGTCAAACAGTTATGCTGTAATAAATTGTTATAATCAGGGCAAGACTTTGTGCTCCCCCTGTATATTTTCCACTATCATACCATACATTTAGTCCAAGAATGACATAGAAATGGTCACTGTCCTATTACAAAGAGACACACAATAGTACCCTCATAGATATAATAAATGTATATGATAATATGAAAAACATTATAGTTGTGATATATGACAATGCAGAATTGGCATATACGTGCCACATAACCTATATGAGGGTATGTAGAATTTCTTTTTTTTCCTATACTACGACGTATTATGGCCAGGTTTGTATGACTTTTGTATGGGAGATTACATACCACAGGCCAGTAGCAGCTTGTGTAGGTAGTGACAATAAACTGACTTGCTTATAATGATGACTGTTCAATGAATAATGAATGTTTTGTTACTCCATACTATCATGAATACAATAGGGGTATTTTAGAATCAGTTTTTGGGTGAAGCTGAGACAAGTTAGTTCTGTAGGATATGCCAACCACATTTCATCCTCCAGCATCTCAGTGAAAAAGCCATTAGGAAGAGATCTTGGGGTGGAAGGTGCTATGGGATTTTGTCTACTACATATACACATATGTTTATACTCTGCAAACTACTGTGAAGTGCATCACAAAGGGTGCATCCCATTCTGTTATTTGGATTTCTGCCAGATCCACTCACATACTGAGTGTGGGAAGAATTATTGTTTGAATACCTTTTGAGTGTGCTTCAATTGATCAAATCTTCTCCCCTTGCTCCCTATGTGAACAATAAGGATGAGGTTGTAGTGTATCCCTACAGTCGTCATTTAAAGCAGATCTTGAAATTTTGTTAGTAGATGTTCTTGAGATAGTTTACGTCTGTCTTCAAGAATCTGCCAGTACAGTTTCTTCAGCACTCTCGGACAGGTCAAACGTACCTGAGGCCATCATGCTGTACTTCTCTGTACATGTTCAATATCATCTGTTAGTACTATTTGGTATGGGTCCCACACACTTGAGCAGCATTCTTGAATGGGTCGTACGAGTGATTTGTAAGCAATCTTCTCTGCAGACCAATTGCACTTCTCCAGTATTCTACCAATAAAGTGAAGTCTATCACCTGCTGTACCCACAACTGAAACTATGCCATCATTCCATTCGCATCCCTACAAAGTGTTACACACAGATATTTATATGAGTTGGCCTATTCCAACTGTGACACAATGATATTACAGTCTTAGGATACTATATTTATATTTTTTCATTTTGTGAAGTGCATAATTTCACATTTCTCAGTATTTAAAGCAAGATGGCAATTTTTGCACCACTTTGAAATCTGATCAAGACTACTTTCGGACAGTAATTCATTACAGATAACTGCATCATCTGCAAAAACCCACAGGCCCACACTTAATAATGTCCACAAAGTCATTAATATACAACATGAACAGCAAGGGTCCCAACACACTTTCCTGAGGCACATCCTAAGTTACTTCTACATCTGACAATAACTCTCCATCCAAAATAACATGCTGTGTTGTTCATACCAAAAAGTCCTCTATCCAGCCACAAATTTCACTTGATACCCGATATGATTGAACTTTCGAGAATAAATACTGATGTGGCTCTGAATCAAATGCTTTTTGGAAATTAATGAATAATGTATCTATCTATTGTCATGATCCAAATCTTTCAGTATGTCATGTGAGAAAAGTGCGAGTTGGGTATTGCATGATCAATATTTTGGTTACCCATGCTGGTTGGTATGGAGCAGGCCATTCTGTTCAAGACATCTCATTATGTTTGGCCTCCGAGTAAGTTCTAATATCCTACAACAAATGGATGTCAAGGATATTGGACAGTAGTTTTGTGAATCACTTCTACTACCCTTCTTGTTAATGGGTGTAACCTGTGCTTTCTTCTAACTACAGTTTTCTGTTCGAGCGATCTATGATAGATTACAGATAGAAAAGGGGCTAACTTGGTCACAAATTCCGTACACATTCTGATAAGGAATCCATTGGACCCTGGAACTTTGTCCAATTTTAACAATTTCAGCTGTTCCTCAGTACCACTGACACTAACACTTATTTCAGTCATCTTTTCAGTGGTACAAGGATTAAATTGGGGCAGTTCTCCTAGGTTTTCCTTTTTAATGGAACATTTGAAAATGGAGTTAAGCATTTCAGCTTTCGCTTTGCTGCCAACAATTTCAGTTAATGGCTCATTCATGAGTGACTGAACACTAACTTTGGTGCCACTAACAGCCTTTACATAAAACCTCAATTTCTCTGGGTTTCACGGAAGATCATTTGACACTATTCTGCTACGGTAATCACAGAAAGCTTCATGCATTGTTCTTTTGACAGACAAATGTGTTTCATTCAGTATCTCTCTATCTGCAGCCCTATAATTTGTTTTACACCTATTACGCAACAGTCTCTACTTATTTAGAGGTTTCTTTATAGTGACTGTATATCACGGAGGGCGCTCTGATTATGAACTATACAATTGGGTACATATCCAGTAGCCATTCTTTTAAACTTGTGACATAATTCCTCTACATGCTCCTGTCCTGTGCTGAAAATTTCAAGTTCCTCACTGAATTATGACACTGCTGCTTTTTTATATAGTTTGCTGAACACATATTTCTTTCTACTTGTTTCAGTTGTCCTTTGTATGACGGTCGCATAGAAAGTAATGTACCACATTTTTTCTTCAACTTTTTATGAACATAATGAGACTTACACAAATGAAAGAATGGTGTTTTATCTACACATCCTATTTTTCCACGTAATCTCCATCCCATTCTACGCCCTTCCTCCAGTACGAAACAAGCGCATGTAGCCCTGTTGGTACCAATCCTTGTCCTGGTGGTGGAGCCAGTGCTTCACTGTGTGAATTACCTCCTCATATTCCTCAAAATGTCTTTAATGGTCCAAACAAGTGGAAGTCCTAGGAGGCTAGGTCAGGCCTGTAGAGTGGATGGGGTAATACTGTCCAACCCTGTTTCCCGATTTATTCAGCAGTTCTCAGACTTGGGTGGGGCTGAGCATTATAGTGTTGCAGCAAAACATCTAGTGGGTTGCTGTGGCATTGTAATCATTGTTGCCAAAACGGTGCCATGCTCACTGATACCAGTTTTCATGCAGACATCCTCAAAGAGGTCAGGTCTATTTGTTGCCTTAGATCTAATATATTTCCATCATGAGTGGGGTTCTGAACCATCTGTTCTAGGTAGTTTTCAAAGAACGGATTTAGTAATGTTTCACAGGATGTGTTGTCACACCCACCACTAACAAAACTTTAATTTTCTCAGTTAACTGCTGGGTGATTTAAGCCTCCACTGTTGACTGCTGTATGATTGTGGAACTGACATACCAGTGAGCTGCGGTTTTCTCTGAAGTTTTTGGGCATGAGAAAGTGGGTCTGGTGGGCGATAGATGGATCCAATTACCATTTTATGCTGACACTTGATAGTGAGTTTTGTCCAAACAATCTCACATGCAGCTCTAATTTCTATTTCAGTCTACTGTTACAAATAGACCATCTCCATTTCCCATATGCCTATCCTTTCGATATAAACTTAAATTTTCTCCAAAAATTTTACTGCTATCAATTTCAAGTTTCAACCAGATTTCTGTACCAAGTATTATCTGGCACTTTGTTGTGAATGCTTCAGCAGTTAACCATTAGGCTTTTAATAATTACCCATGTGAAAGTAATTTCTTTCAATATTATACTGATCCTTCTGTGTTTTCTATGACTGTTGTTATCAGGATTAGATGGAGAGTTGCCTATCTAAAAAACACTTTTGTGGACCCTGCACACAGTCTGCTACCTGGGTAGCAGCCTCTGATGTGTAGTGCACACCTGGCCCACCTAGGGGGATCCTACAGTTCTCAATCCCAAGACACAAATCCCGAAAGTCACAGCCTAGCTTGGCACAGAACCCCTTGGTTCAATCCTCCCACTTGACTCAGAACCAGGAAGCCACAATCAGTTCTGGGGACAATGCTGCTAATAGTTAGCTTTGTTGAAACTTTGTGCACAAGGCTGCTCTGCTCAACCCTGTCTGCCAGTTGCTGAAATGATCCGAGTATGACCTGGGAGCTGTTCCCTCAACAGCTGTCAAAATACCTCTTCAACAAGCTGAATGAGGCCTCCAGGCACACACACTGAGTGCACTTGGTATTAATTCCTGCCCCTTTGTGGGGTTCTGTCTTCTTTCTTTCTCCAGTCTTGGCAAACACATTCTAAATTTTCATTTTTCTTTATTCTCCAATGGGAGCACCAATTTTACCATCCCTCTCCACATTCATACATTTCTATCACTGAAATCCTTCTTTTCTACATGCGGTGGCACCACAAGCAACAAAATAGCAGCTTCTAAGTTGATGCACTCGGCAAGTAAGAAGTAGTACAAGTCAAGTTTTAGTTATCGAATATTCAATTATTGGCCGGTTTTGGTGCCTTGCAGTTGACCTACGAGATTTTGCATGAGGTGAGGTCTGGCAGCCACATTACACGAGAAAATGCGAAAAGTGTTAATATGTACTAAAAACCTAAGAAAACCGCGCATTTTTTTGATTTGCCTTCGTAATGACGTAATGCCAGATCATCACATTGGTCGCTTTTCTTACATTTCTATCACTGAAATACTTCTTTTCTACAGGCAACATTGTGGTAATTACAACTTACTAATGTAGGATAGCACAGGGCATTAACACATATGCGATGACAAAACGCACATACGGTTAACTAAGAATGATGATATATTTGATAGTAATATATATGTTAATCACATCATAAAAACAGGGGAAAGCACAGGAATGGAAACCATTCCCTAAGTGAAGGTTGGTGTGACAGACTAAAATATGAACAAAAGTAAAGTAGCAGTCCAGAGAGAAACCTGTCTGAAAGCCATATTTCAACATGTAATAATATCTGGAGGAAGGACACTAATGAACTGGTTAACAGATGAGGAGCAGAATCAATATAGGAGACTCAATTTAGGTGTGAAGAGAAAGGGTTAGTATATAAATGATTTGAATAAATGCAATAAAAAGGCTATAGTTATTAATAGAAATTGATAAAATATTAAGTATAGGTGTCTTATCACATAATCACTGATGAGAAGAGTAAATATAGTGCAAGAACAAACTTAGAGTTATTCTGAACACAATTTGAGAGGCTACCCTTTAATATATAGCAAGTACTTGCCTGAAAGGATGAAAAAGTAAGCTTGATACATTGGGTCCCAGATAGTCACATAAAATGTTTAGTGGAAGGTGGAGAACACATGCAGAAATGGTAATAATGAAGTAGGAAGAATAACATGTAAGAATGACTATTATTAGGTGATGTATTATGGGAAAGTTATGGTTTTGGAAGAAGCACAGGTAAAAAGACTGCAGAAAAAGGAGTCAGGAAACACGTTTGGAATAAGTGGTCAGAGTCAATATGCTACAGAGAAACTTCATCATTGAAATGAGCAGAAGAAGAAGAAGAAGAAAAGGGGTGGGTGGGACCATGGAAGGAATGATCAAAATCTTGGTTAAGTGAATCCACAGAAGGAATGACCTGAACTGTAAGATGAATCTGTAGGAGGGTAAAGGAAAGGCAGACCCATGGAAGAGATGACCTACATCAATGTCAGGTGCATCCATACAAGGAATGACCTGTACTCTTTCTTTTATGTAGAAGGATGAGGAGTGGGACACTCACATCGAAGAGATAGAAAGGTTTTTACACAGTATCTGCCCATAGAATAAGGTGTAAGAACACATCTTACAGGGGTAGGAAGCAGTGTAGCAACAGTCACTTCATCAATGTGTTCTACAAAAAAGTTAAATTCAAACAGACATACCTGGTCACTGGTGATTCTTTATATTCATATTTTCACACATGCTGACTTATCACAAATCTGAGTTTTGAAATTGTATACAGGGTTGTTGTTTAAAAATTCAGCATGTAATTCCTTATAATAAACATGAAACTAACCATTTTTCTACCTCAGTAGCTTTGAGAAACTTATATACTTATGATTAATTATGTAAAATCACAAAAAGGACAGTTACATATGGTCTTTGTACATCCATAATTGAAATGGAGGACAATGGGGATGTCAGCTGGTATAAATTTATATTAAAAATGAAGAAATTCCTCCAGCTGTATTTAAGGTGTAAATTTTATTTTGGCATCTAGTTTCAATGTTGTAACAATGTCATCTTCAGGCCCATACACTTGTTGACGTCAACTGCATGCGGCTGATACTAGAAGTCAGTGGTGAGATATGGACGTGCTCTGTGTGGAAGGTGGTTAGTAACTCAACTAACCACCTTCCACACAGAGCATGTCCATACCTCATCACTGGCTTCTAGTATCAGCCACACGCAGTTGACATCAACAAGTATATAGGCCTGAAGATGATGATGTAACAATGTTGAAACTAGTTGCCAAAATAAAATAGATACCTTAAATACAGCTGGAGGAATTTCTTCATTTTTAATGTAAATTTACATATGAGTACATACGATATAGTCTGGATAAGCAATCCCCATTATTTGTCATATTCTTTTCTACAAAAAGTGAAACAATGTACATGGAAAATATCATGCAAAGAGAGTAACAAATGGCAAACAAAAAAATCTTATATTTTGGATGAAGTGTGTTGCTTATTGCTCAAACCTTTGTCTAAGCAAGTTGAATTAGCTGATGGAGATTGATTCTGAAATAATAAAAATTGTATTTTGTCTTAAGGGACTTTAAGTGCTGAAAATAATATGGACAATTAAATAAAAGAGAAACCTAGTCATTTAAAGACTAAGTTTTTATTAATGTTTTGTGATTATGCAATTAGCTAAGTAAGCTGAGTTATATGACCTCTTTCGCATAAATGGAGGTATCTGTAGTGTAACATGGGATTCTTTGGAATAACATATTCCACTTTTATCCTCTTAGACTCATGAAAGATGTTCATAAGGTGGTTTAGGTAGTTCTTAAGCATACAACAGCCCCCTGTGCACGCTCTTGTTTTATGTACATGCAGTCCTGTCAGCTCTGGACATCAGCAAGGCATGACAGGAAATAAACCTCTCCACCTGCTCTGGCAGAGCACTTATTCTTTGTGCATTACGACTTGGTGCTACCTAGGAGGCCAAGGAGCTAAGGGGTATGGACAAGAACGTAAAGGAAGAAAAAGCAACTGAAGAATCATCATAAGAACCGTCACTGATTTGACTGCAAACGTCAAATAAATACACTTATATTTTGAAATCTGTCATGAGCTACGAAGTAAGATAAATCTGTTCATCCATTACTGCAGCTGAAGCTGTACAAGAAAACATCACACATAAAATACAGAAGAGTTGATACAAAACGGTTTACATCATTTAGTAGTATGGACAGATTAGAACTCTCTTCCAGCACCCACACATTGCAGAAAGGTGAAAAAGTCCAACGGCATGGCTCTATGGAGCTGCATAGCAGGCTCACAAAGGTAATTAACTTTGACAACAGTGACCAGAAATCATTTAAAAAGTAAAATTGATGTACACACATCAGAGTGATAAACTGTACATGGAATGTAACCATAATCCAAAAACCAACCATGTAACACTTCACTTTTCATTGACTCTTGCATGATGTTTTTTTCAAAAATCTCCATCTTGCTTATTACCTTATTTTCAACCTTTAAGCTCTCAGGCTTTCGAAGCTCATACGGTGCAGGCAACAACAATCAGTCTTTCCTTCTCATACCATCTGGAAAGTCATCCCTGGGCCAGGATCCAGGCAGGCTTTCCAAAACCCTTCCCATTTCCTAAAACTCAGTAATCTTTTTCTTTCATCCCTGTTCCTTCCCTTTAAATCCACTGACTTGGGAAATGTGCACATTTCCATATCCTTTACATGTATTTAGTCCTGTCACTGCTCAGTGAGCAGATTTTTTTATCTATGCAAAATTTACATATTTGTGTTCCTCAATAGCAAAGGGAAACCTTATTGATACAGTGGTCCCACGCTCAGGTTAATGAGTCACAGTGTTGCTGTTTCTATTACTGAAACTGCAAATTTCCTCAGTCATCTCCTTGCTGCAATACTCCATGAAAACACAAAATTATTGCGTTCTTTGGTCCTAATCTTTGCCTCCACCCTCTCCTCTGCTACTCTCACCACTCAACTAAATTTCCTCTTTTATTTTAGATTATGACTTATTTTCGCTGCCGGCCGTGGTGGTCTCGCGGTTCTAGGCGCGCAGTCCGGAACCGCGCGACTGCTACGGTCGCGGGTTCGAATCCTGCCTCGGGCATGGATGTGTGTGATGTCCTTAGGTTAGTTAGGTTTAAGTAGTTCTAAGTTCTAGGGGACTGATGACCACAGCTGTTAAGTCCCATAGTGCTCAGAGCCATTTGAACCATTTTATTTTCGCTATTTTTCCTATCTTACTTTCGATTATTGTACATTATTCTGGGCAGGACATATTTTATCTCATTGTACATATTTTGTATTTTTGTTTAGAAGCAGAGAGGATGGCTGGGCAGTTCTTACCATCAAGAGGCAAAATTTCAGTACTGTAGAGAAATACATTTAAAACTGTTTGTGTGTGTGTGTGTGTGTGTGTGTGTGTGCGCACGCATGTGTGTGTGTGGAATGTCACTTCTTGAAAGTCAGCACAGGCCAGCCACTCTCTCTCTTCTTGACTCTACAATTTTTGAAAATGAATTTTCCTTTTTATATAGTATGTCTTTTTATTATGATTGACGTTCTCCCTTCAAGCTCTTCATTGACGTCTAGAATTTAGAATACTGTATATTAATTTAACTTATCTTTCTCCTTAGGTTCTTCAAAAGGAAACCCATGGTTTCAAAAATTATTTTTCTCTGAAACTTTCAAAATACCTACCCATTTTATTTCATTTTTGTAAGTAAATCGTTTTTCACTATTTCATTTTTATTTCTCTAAGTCTCTGAACTTTATTTAGGTATTTTTTAAAACAATAATCACTGTCTCTTCTGCCAACTTCTCCCTCACCTCTCTAAGTTATGACTTCTCCAACTGCCCTTTCTTTAGCACTAAAACATTACAAGTGCAAATATTGTCTATAATTTATTTTCTTGTTTTCTTTCAACCAAAAATTCTTGTGTAATCTATGAAATGTGGCCTGCCATTCCTTGTTGTTTCTTTATTGTTTCCACATACATTCTACATCTTCCCCTTCAGGTGCTTTTTTTCTCCAGCTAAAGAGTAAGGAAAGTTTACTAATGGAAACTTTCTGACTACTCTGAACTGGCAACTGCACTACTGATGTTTACAATGTTTCTGATAACTTTAATGTAATTTGGGATACATGTTTAGCTTTTTAAACCTTTTGAAAACTCACTTACCTAATTGCAATTCTATGTAGAGTGCAAGCATTATAGCATGTATAGGAACATCACAAGATGGGCTCTTTGACATCCAGACCTAGAAAGATATTCATAATAACTGGAAAGTTATGTAATGCAAAGTAATTTGAAACTGTACACTTATACAAATGTACCTGTTTTAGTGTTTCACCAGCTTTGTCCAGTTCTCCACGAATAGCAAAAGCAACTGCTAAATTATACTGTAGCACCACCCTAGCTGTTGGGACTGACGTTGGAAACCATTCTGCAAATAAACATTATGACTACACTATATGAAAAATTAAGAACACAAAGATCATCAGGTGATTATAGTTAAAATGCAATACACAACAGGATTCACACGAATAAAATCCAAGTAGGAGTAGAGAGAGAGAGAGAGAGAGAGAGAGGGGGGGGGAATGGGCAACACCATTACCAATGTCAACATCACTCACACACATTGAACTATTCTCGGGTATTAAGCTGGATGGCAGTCCTGATGACTTATTGCTTGGTGCTTTCTTTATAACCCCTCCCACTTTCTGTCGGTCACATGTCACTGGCAAGGTGGTGAGGGCATAATGAATATCCTGTGCTAAACCAACAGGCAAAGAACCTCAAACAAACATAAACAGTAGTGCAGAGAAAACAGCAGATTATGCAACCTTATCTCTTCTTGTAAAGTGACTCAATTTTGAACTGATGCTAGCACCAATGGCAGATTTTATCAGCGAGGTGAAATGGGTTGCTTTCACTCCTTCATGGGAGACAGCGGAAAAAATATGGTGTGAAGCAGACTGTTCACTGGGCTGCTCCACTGAAGCCAAATATCTCCAAGGAGGAGAGGAAAGCATTTAAATGGCTCTGAGAAGATCCAGAGACAGTTATCCTTCTGGCGCCGACAGTGGTGGCCGAGGGGTTCTAGGCGCTTCAGTCTGGAACCGCGTGACCGCTATGGTCACAGGTTTGAGTCCTGTCTCGGGCATCGATGTGTGTGATGTCGTTAGGGTTAGTTAGGTTTAAGTAGGGCTAAGTTTTAGGGGACTGATGACCTCAGCTGTTAAGTCCCACAGTGCTCAGAGCCATTTGAGCCATTTTTTATCCTTCCAGCAGACAAAGAAAATTCGAGTCCTTTTATTGCAAGGGTGGATAACCGGCACCCCATGGGCCAGATCTGGTTATTTGATTGGTTTCAGTCTAGCACGTGTAAGAAATTCATGTGACAGCAAGTGAAGGACTTTCGTTGCACTCCACCCAGTATGCATTTTTGGGTATTTCATTTCAGCCAATGCTCAGTACACTTCAGGTTTGTAGCTCATGATGCAGACCACTGAAAGTTTGCATTTCTCCCTTCAACTCCTATACAATACAGTTGATGTATGATAAGTTCAACCAATTTCAAGTTTTAAACATTTTAAAATGAATAAAGAAAGAATGGCTTAATGTATTGACTGTTAGAGGACCAGCACATGTCTATGTGATGAGTTATCAAAAGTATTTTTGGACAAATATTTACATGTACATGGTAACGGCTCAAGATGGTAAAAAATGTTATTGTATTCCATATCCATCATTTTAACTTAGCCACAGGCAGTGGCATGAGCAGTTACATAAACTACTCCACAGTACTTGGCTACAACACGTTTACACTGAGCTAGGGACACCACCATATCGCTGAGTGAGATACGCCAACTTTCTGCCATAAACCCACCAATGGGAGGACTGGGTAGCTTCATGTGAAGAGGGTCAATGAAGGAGGAGGAGAGAGGAGGAGATTAGTGTTTAACGTCCCGGCGACAACGAGGTCATTAGAGACGGGGTGCAAGCCCGCGTGAGGGAAGGATGGGGAAGGAAATTGGCCGTGCCCTTTCAAAGGAACCATCCTGGCATTTGCCTGAAGCGAGTTAGGGAAATCACGGAAAACCTAAATCAGGATGGCCGGAGATGCGAGTCCAGTGTGCTAACCACTGCGCCACTTCGCTCGGTGGTCAATGAAGTAGCTCTGGACGTGTCCGCCAGTCCTTTCTATTGAGGGCGAAATGCTCTTTCTGTACCATGTGCGGTTCACTCCATAGCCAGGGTGTATATGCAGATAAGGAAAAAAAATCCCGGATTTTTTCCAGATTTCCTGGTTAAAAAAACACTTTTTTCCACATGAAAATAAACTTCTTCCGAAGTGAAAAATACACTTTTTCCAAGATAGGTGACAGTATACTTTCCCTTGGAGCTGTAAAAATACCAATCCTTTGATTTTATACACCAGCGTGGAACTTCAGAGAACGAAAAAACTCGGCAAAAAAGGCTTTGGATAGATCTGTGATGTGAAGCAACATTTACGCCGCATATTTTTATATTACGGTACGCTGTATATTTTTGTATTTTTATTATGAAACTATACATTCCAAACAGCACATTAGTTTCTGAAGCATTGAAATCAAGATTGAAATGAGCCTTTGCAAGCCAGTCATAGTTCATGTCAAGTGATCTCACCAGCCAATGACAGCAGATACTCAGAGCATAGGACACATGACGTAGCCAGCCAATAGCAACATCATTGTTAAGTTGTGTGGACACACATTAGGAAAAGTTAATGGTTTAAATTAATGTACATAGTGTAGCAACAAGAAAAGTTAAGCTTTCACATATAATACTGGTCTTTTTTGCACGTGTTACACTTTAAATGACTTTAAATGTGCCAGTAAAACCTTAAATAATGACATTAATGTCTGGTCTTCTGGGCTCGAAGTTCTTCTAAGTGGCTAATCCTCAATGTGTTAAGTTTTAAATGAGAGACAAACGTTCTGTGATTTACGAAATTCACTGCACATTTGCACACGTAACATAATTCATCTCATGTAACAGGAAATTAAGTTTGAAACTACAGCTCTTCAAAGCACCATTCACAATATTTTCATGTGACCTGTTAAAAATAGCTTTGTTTCAGCAGTTACTGGAGGGTATCAGAAAACAGGTGTTACTGGGGGTGGGCAGCTACGATGAAGTAAGAAGCCCATATGTTTGTACATCTACAGTATTAGAAGATCTTACGTGACGTCATAAAAGAAATAGGATATTCCAAGAGCATCAGAATTTTGCAAACCATACTAAAATGCATAATTCGGCTTAAAATGCACATTCATACGTTCCAGATTCACAATGAAGTAGGCTCCAACATGATATTAAGCTTTTCAGTGTAGTTTTCAGGACGCAAATTTTCTTGCAGTATTAGTACTATATTGCCTCATGTTTGGTTCTTTATTATGACACAATACCATATGTGCCAAAAGATGAAATATGCACTTGAAATTTAGTGAACAGTTGAAACTAGCCAACAGTGTGGAATGAAATGTTTCTAATAAATTGACTTCCTCTAAAGAAAAGATCAATAAAAGCCACATTTATTTAGCAAACCAACAAAAATACCTCAATTGTTCTGCAAAGGCGACTGACTGCCAATGTGGAAATACAACAAAATCAGAAAACTGCAACTAATAACATATGATAGCCTTCCATAATTATGTGAATTTAGTTAAATTCACTTGATCACTTGACAGCTCTTAACAACACAAATCCATATTGTTTTCAATTGATGTGAGAAGGAAAGGAGGAAACAGCAAGATTACCAAATGTAAACACAGCTTATGTGGAGTCTACCCCCCCCCCCCCCTCTCCCCACAACAACCCAGACTGCTAAATGCATCTGCAAATCTGGCAGCTTGGGCACACCAGAAAATTTTTTCCAGGTAGCATCTGGCTGCTTGTTGCTACTGCTGATACACCAACAGCCACACTTCAAGTAGCCGGAACTGGGAGAAGGTACCGCCTATACGCAACTCAACTGTGCATCTGTGTGAGCCCGTGGGCAATTGCTCAAACAAACTTAATGTTAACAATTTTATTGTTACACTCATTTGCAGCTGTTTATTGTTATGAAGTATTCCATAGTCTTCATCCTAAAACCTTTGCCACATTTTACTGCTTATCAATTGTTACCAGTTAAAACTACAAAAATTTAAATGAAGACTAAAACAATGAAAAATTTCCAGAATTCTAAAAAAATTCCCAGGTTTTTCCCTGTTTTCTCCTTGATGAAAATGTCCCGGGTTTTTCCTAGTTGTCCGGGAGCGTGATGAACACTGTATCCCTTGGTGGTAGTTCTAGGAAATAAAGTCCATTTCCTCCCTGAACCCTGGCATTTCTCATTTTACTTGGAGGAAAAACACTCTGGATACCCACCTGATACCATCCTTACACATATAAACTGCTATCCGAGAATGGGATCTTTCTCACCGTTCGATCTGAATTGATATTTTCTTGCCAATCCTATGTGCTGGCAAGCACAGCAAAGCCTAGCGATTTGCTGCCGTGGGCCCTCAATCATTCGCACCGTTTGTGGCAGATGCGTATCAGCACACGCACGACAATGTGTTAGACCATGCCGGTCCAATCAAGCATGCGAGTGCACTATATGGCCATGCGTTGCTACATTGCGTCCCACACCTGGGCGACCCACTGGCAGTACAGGAGTCGCAGTGGACAGCGCTGCATCAAGCACCACCACTGTGTGCTGTAATGGAGCAGCTGCCTCTTACCACAGCACCCAATGCTGCCCCTTTCTCTGCCTCCATCTTAATCCCCCCCTCCCCCCAATGCAGACGTCGCCACCACCTTTGTGCATCGATCACCTCCGTGTGATGTAAGTGTCACTGCAATGCATTCCGCTAGTTAACAGCTCCCTCGAACTTCTACTGAGGGATCTTTCCGTCACCTAGAATAGAGCAAGACCTTTTTTTTGTTTGTATCTGTTCAGTCTCAGCCCCAGTTTTGTAAACGTGCCCGATTTACGTCCTCGTCAACTGGCAGAGAAGACAGAATTGGCTCACGATGTTGCAACTGCATCCCCAAATAAGCCTGTTTGCATTACTTTACTGCAACAGCAGATAAGCACCCTGTCACTTGAAAAAGTAGAGCTACAGGAACGGCTTAAAGTGATAACTTGGGAATGTGAACTCAGGAATCTGAAACCGGAGCTGCCAAAAATGCGGCAACTGTGAGCAATTTGAGAGCCCCTATAGCTGAAACATAAAAATTAGTACCAGACATAGCCAGTACACATCCAGTTGTAATTTTTGTACCTTCTTTGCTGGAAAGCCAGGTGAAAATGTAATAACATTTTGCAAAACGTCAGGGACACGGGACATACATGCGCACGGCCAGACCATTTTTTGTTAAATGCCACCAAGCTGCAGCTTTTGGGCAATGCACGAACTTACGTTGAATCAGTTGACGTGTTGCAGGAAGCACTCACTTTTGAATTCTTGGCAAAGGGCTTAGCAGAGCACTACTACAACAAGCGTGGGGTTAGCTATTACCGGGATCAGTTGTCCACCCTTACACAGAAAAGCGGGAAGGACTTTGAAGCATTTGCGGAAAGAATTAGGGCAGTATCTTGTTGCACATACACCCTCCGAAGGGATAATACACATAATGAAGTGTTAATTGAAGAAGCTGAAGTGAGAGCAATTGATGTGTTCATACACAGAATCAATCTACGTATAGGGAGCGAGGTGAAGGTAGCCTCCCCCACCTCCTTGCATGAAGCAGTCACACTTGCTCTATTATGCAAGGAAGTGGGAAGACTTTTATCCACCCTCGCGTGCGCGAGTGAAGAATGACATGTGATTATTAATGACATGAACTGCCAGGGATGTGGAAAGCCCAACCGTACACCCAATTGCCGCTGGGCTTTCTGTCGGACATGGACAGGATCATTGTCTGCAAAATAAGTGGCCAAGTTCCTCCAAGAGGAAAGTGCCTGCAGGGAAAAAATGTATCAATCAATCAAACAAGGCTACCTCTGCATGGAGAAATGAGCATGAGGCAGATTCTGCCATCCACTCTCAACCTCAATGAAATATATGAACTCCATAAAAAGGGGAGAGCACACTCAGGTGGCAAATTTAGTTTTAGAAGAGAAACTCAGGGGGAAGACTGTAAAAATTCTTGTGGGTACTACAGCTCAAATCAGTGTCCTTTTTGTTTCTAATAGTGACAAGTGTGCTAAAACAGCCATTCTACAATTTAAGTGGACTTGGAGACGAGATGATCAATCCTCCAGGCATTTGTACAACAGACCTGCACACTGAGTGGAAAAAGTATGTCTTTAATATGGAAGATGTGAAGAAAAGTGGACGGGATTTTGATATCATCCTGGGGAACGATTTCCTAACATGCTATCAGGCTGTGATAGTAGCACACTGTTCGGTTTGGTGATACACATCATTGTCTGGAAAGTGAGCGTGCATCTCATTCACAAGGAACCTGTGAAGGGAGGCCTATCTCACAAGCTCCAACTTAACCACATAAATGGGCATGAAAACTATCAGACCTGTAACAATTAGCAGTGAAACGGGAAAAGTTCTCTGGATTGAAGTCAAAGATCGCGTACCACCAAGATCAGACTTTCTGTTTGACCCATTCATGCAGAACGACTTCCTCGACGGACTGCAAATTCAAGTTAAGAGAGGTCTAAGTAGACCTGAAGTAAAAGGGAACAGGTTTCAAATACGTGTGTGTGTTGATAATTTTAGTCAATGAGATGTAGAAATCCCATGTGGCACAATACTAGCCAGTGGAGAAGAAGTTATGGAAACAGAAGTTTCGAAGAACCAGATACAGTGTCACGAGAAAAGATGTAAGCAGTTCCTGAGAGGAAGGTTTGCGCACTAGCATCTTCGATAAGAAATTATCTGAAAGAGAAGTTGGAACATTTGTCTGAATCAGAGCAAAATCTTTTGTATCCAGTTTTAGAGGAATATGTGTGGTTATTCGAGGAAAGACAATACTTGCCAGCAACTGACCTCATACAGCACAAAACTCCCATGGAAGACGCTAGACCAATAGCACAGAAGCTGTATCATTTGCCCTGTCAAATAAACTCTGTTGTTGAGGACACAATTCAACAGCAATTAGTTGTAGGGATAATTCAACCCTCTGCAAGTTAAACTAAGTACAATGTTAGACTGTTCAGAGCTCACCTGAAACCATCCTGCACAATCTATGGTATCAATCATAGCATGCAAGCTAATGCTAATAGATTTCCGCAGATAAAGGAAAATATTTCTAGTTTCTAATGCAAGCTGACTCTGTTGTGTGACTGACGAAGCAGAACCATAATGGATGTAATTTTGTGTAAACACAAGTCTACCAGCCCCCATTAGAAATTTCAATTAACACTTTCTGGCAGATTTGGCCATCCTATCTGTCACTGTAGCAGGAGTGATTAATGGAAATCCATATTTTAGCAAGGGCCCACTATGATATGCATTTTCATGGAACTCCTTGCTACATGAAAGAGAGAGACAATGTAATGCACCAGTATAGTGAAATACTGCCCGAGTAAATGCACCCCTAATAGAGATTTCAAACTAAGCAGAAATTGCACATTAAGATACAAATATCACAAAGTTCTACTCAGGACATATATAAGTAATATCAATTATTGATTGTGGTGTTCAGTAACACTGCACTCAAATGAGGGCGAGAACTGCCATTTATTTTGTGGCTGCGAGCCTAGTATGAGGAGTAAGTGACTATGCATAACCAGCTTATCAATCTGCAATATTTCCAGCCATATCCTTATTTCACAAAACATAATTGAAGTAAATTAGATGCTTTGCATATGAAATGATAATAAAACTATTGAGCATTATAATTTGTATAACTGTGTACTTGAGTTTTATGCAAATTTGTTAAAAACAACTTTATGGGAAAGTAATCCTTAGATGCCAGGAGTAACAACAAACTAATTATTTGATATGAAAATGTTTGATACCTGGTTTCTTCAAATGCCAATTAAGCCTCTTACAAGCTCATTCTACATTCGAATCTATCATTTATTGTTAGTTTACACCCTGTTTATTGTCAGTCACTTGAGCATCCACTGATGCGATTTCTGCCTCCGAGTTGGGTGCGGGTTGGGTTGATTTGGTGGAGGAGACCAAACAGAGAGGTCACCGGTCTCATCGGATTAGGGAAGGCAGTCGGCCGTGCCCTTTCAAAGGAACCATCCCAGCATTTGCCTGAAGCCATTTAGGGAAATCATGGAAAACCTAAATCAGGATGGCCGGACATGGGATTGAACCGTTGTTCTCCTGAATGTGAGACCAATGTGCTAAGCATTGTGCCACCTCACTCGGTCTGCTGGCGAGTGTTGCAGTCACTGGTACTCAACATGCTCTCATTTGGCTGGCCAGCCCTCTAACCATTTTGACTCCGGGTCTGTATTATGACACCCAGGCAACAATGCACTTCGGTTCAACTGCACCCGAGCTAGTCACCGCCACTGTGCCCACCACCGCCTTGTCTCTATGCATGCGGTCAACTACTGACTGCTGCACCAACTCTGACAGCTTCACACAGTGTGTAGACAAAGACATTATATTAACAGAGACTTCCAATTATGAATGACTCAAGTGGCGCCAATGGATAATGATATTCTAAAGTAAAAAAAAGAACTTTGTATCCCCTGCCCACACTGCATATTTCATAATCAATTTTTTAAAATGAGAAATCAACTCTCCTTTAGTTTTAAGACCAACTTTTTAAATAAAAAAACACTAAATGTCCTTCGCCTTCCATGTACATCAAAAGAAAAACTTTTTGTGTTTTGAATTGGTCTTTAGGAGTAGTTATAGTCAACCATTGTAATAATCACAGATCCATAAACAGCTTTCATGGGAAGGGGAAGGAAATGTAAATGGTAGTGGCTAAAAATAGTAAAAAATTTTATTGTATTCCACGTATACCATTTTAACTTAGCCTCAGGCAGTGGCGTGAGCAGTTACGTAAACTACTACACAGTACTTGTGGCTGGCTATTATGCTGAGCAATGGATGCCACCACGGTATTTCTGAGTGAGAGACACCAACTTTCTGCCACAAACCCACCAATGGGAGGAGTGGGTGCCATCACGTGAGGTACACAAGAGTGTCAGTGAGGTAACGGCCACAACAGCAAGTTGCTTTCTTCTCTATCAGCTTCCTTACCCTCTAGACATGTCCACCAGTCCTTCCTACTGAGGGCAAAATGCTTTTTCTGTACCATGTGCAGTTCACTCCACAGCTGTAGCCAATTTTCATGAATACTGTAGCCCTTAGTGGTAGTTCTTGGGAATAAAACCTGTTTTTCCCTGAATCCTGGCATTTCTTATTTTAAGTGCAGAAAAAACACCCTGGATGCCCACTTGCTACCATCGTGACATGTACAATACTTACTAACATTGTTTGTGAATATTAACACACTAAATTTCAAACACTCGAATGACCGGCCTGTGGCCAAAAATCACTTACTCCTAATTGCTTGTCGACTTGGACTGCTCATCCCACTACCATATTTTGTTTTTCTGTTCTTTCTTGTGTTGATGTTAGTAAATAATTGCTGTCCATTGTGTATGTAATAGACTGAAACTGTTGAAACTGAAGGTATTTACAATAAATTAGCTGCAACCTGTTGTTTTATAGCCATGTTTTTTCCATGTTACCATTTGAAGATGCTCATCCCATCTTCAGATGTTTACATTCATTTACGTGCCATGAGCATTGTTCTTTTGTATTGTATGTTAACCGGGGACCTAGAAATGATGGAGAGGCTCCGTCCCTGCCACAGGCGCAGTGGTCCACAACCCCACGACAACTACTGCAGTCCACATCACCCCTCCACCGCCCCACACCGAACCCAGGGTTATTGTGCGGTTCGGCCCCCAAAGGACCCCCCAGGGAACGTCTCACACCAGACAAGTGTAACCCCAATGTTTGTGTGGTAGAGTAATGGTGACGTACGCGTATGTGGAGAACTTGTTTGCGCAGCAATCACCGACATAGTGTAGCTGAGGCAGAATAAGGGAAACCAGCCCGCATTCGCTGAGGCAGATGGAAAACCACCTAAAAACCATCCACAGACTGGCTGGTTCACCAGACCTCAACACAAATCCACCGGGCGGATTCGTGCCAGGGACTAGTCGCTCCTACCCGCCCAGAAAGCCGTGCGTAAGACCACAAGGCCAACCGGGCGGGCATTGTTCCTTTACTGACAACATTACAGAATTCTGTAAAAATGGAAATTATCGTGTGGCATAGTTGGCTGGGAGGCCCCATTCAGGAGGGGGGGAGGGGGGGGGGGAGGGAGTTCGGCTGTCATATCCTGCAATGAGACTTTTTAAGAAGGCTATTATAAAATGTTGTACATAAAGGAACAATGTTTGAAGAATAAATGTAAATATCTCAGGATGGGGTGAATATAAAATGAACGCATGTTTGAGGCATAATTTGTTGACATGGCATGTTAATATTGGTATATTACCCCATAAACATGAATGTCACAGACACAATAGTTTATTACACAGACTTTATGTGCTACAAATGCTGCTGTTGCATCATGTGACGAGGCGGCCCATAAGTGTAAGGAGGTATACGAATCAGGCCCTTAGGTCACCAATAGTTGCCCATGCCTGTTCAAGTGCTCCAAATGTATGAGGAGAAATGCACAACCTACTAGAGGATAACACCCACTGGAGAACAGAAGATGATCCAACAAACTGAGTGAAGAAGAAGAGTATTGAAGATCTCCAGACCACTTTCTAAGATAATACAGTGAAAAGACGTCATTCATGAGCAGTTGTCATCTTACAGACTTCATGGAATACCTGAAGCCCATAAAGAAGGTATACCATTCCATCCTGTTGTACGCAACATTGATAATGCAACTCAGCCCCTTCACGGGGAAATGCCAGCATCACATGCGGAATTGGGTGCATTTCATCCAGCAGTTTTAGAGTTTCTAACTATGCAAAGAAGATATCGCATTGAGCTTCAATGTGATTTCACTCTTCATGAGGGTAACTCAAAAAGAGACCCCCTTAAACCTCATAGGAGAGATGTTTGGAATGTCGCTAATGAAGCTCTTTCAATTCCTGCTCGTGTTGACCTACACCCTGTTTCACGGAAATTACTATGAACAAACCAATGAAGTGGTGGTCAAGTCCCTGATAACATCAGTGGTGGCCAGTGTGTTTATGGAGGCATTTAAAGAAGTAGTTTGCAAGCCCTTCATTTCTTCTGATATGTATGTGACAAATATCATCTACAAACATTTATCAACATCTGAAGTCACTGTACCAAACCATCAAATCCATAATAGATATAGAAGAAAATAACCAACTTCCATTTCTGGTTATGCTCATTAAGTGAATGCTGGACGGTACATTAGAACATAATGTTTACGGTACACTAAAGTGTATAGATTTATACTTGCATGCCTTTAACTGTCATGCCTTCTCATAATGAGAAGACCTCCTACCGACACTAGTACACAGAACTCACTAAATCTCTGACCATGACAGTTTAACAGCAGAGCTGCTGCACCTACAGACCATTTTCCATAACAACAGGTACAGCATGTATCAGATTCAGCGTGCCACAAGGCCAAAGAAACCAAGTCTTTAGTTTGCAATTGAGCCATTTGTTAGGATCAGATCAACAAAAATTGAACAAACACTCCAGAAATATAATGTAGGGTGCATACTTTGCCACTGCTCATGATGAAAACCTTGTTTGGGTCAGTTAAGGATGACCTAGGACTCCAAAGATAAGGAGCCTAGTGCACCTCATGCCAGCAAGAGAAAAAGTACATATGTCAGAGCATCCAGACGATACAAGAACTACATGTGGAACCTAAACATCATAGGGATAAAGAACACCCTATGACATTAGCTGCTGCAGAACATTGCATCTCTAAAGACATACCACAAATTATAACAGCACAAAGTTGTCACAACAGTCTAGCACATTCTGAGATTGCATCTTAATTAATCTGAAGAGATATGAATATATGTAGAACTTATGTAAAAAAAAAACAACGCTAAGTAAGACTTTTGACCCATGCTCAGAGAATGCTGTCCCTGGATCACAGGGTCCCGAGTTCGATTCCAGGCCGGGGGCTGGGTATTTGTGTTGTCATCATCATCATCATCATCATCACTTGTGACAGTGACTAGATTGGATTGTGAAAAAAAATGGACTGTGTAAAAATTGTTACTTTGCACGGGCGCTGATAACTGCACAGTTGAGCACCCCATAAACTAATCATCATCATCATCATCATCATCATCATCATCATCATCATGCTCAAAGCACAATGGTAATCCCTTGGAAGATCTGCTCACGTCACGGCACCTGAAGAGATGAGACCAGACTAGGTACACATACACCATCTACAACTGCAGCATTCTGAGCTTGGAGCTGGTGGCACAGGAACTGGGAAGTACAGTTCGTATCTCAACCATGCACTGTCAGCACCACCTTACTAGTGAAGCCATGCTCAGACATTAGCAGTACATGACTGACAGCAGAGGGAGGGGATATAAAGACAGCACCCAGTGCCACCCAGCCAGTTATCAGGACAACCTGAAGTAATATGAGAACAACAGTTAGGTATATGTTCCTGTGTAGCAGTACCTACAATGACATTGTGCCACTGTCAATGTACCTTGTGCAAAAACAATATGTTATTTCTCCATCTTACCCTCTTTGGTAGTTTTGACCAAAACTATCTGAAATCTAGAGCAAAATGGGTTTTCAGTACAGAGACAATTGTTTAAGTAAAATCAGAGAGCATTAATAACTGGAAAAAGTATTAGATCTAATATCAGTACAGTGAAAGACTGGTGACTGTGTAAATAGACAGTTAAACAGTAGATAGGTCAATAAATGTGAACCATTAAACAAACCATTGCTGATGAAATGTGTGTGAATTCAGTATAAAACATGGACCTGCATTCAAAATCATCTATGTGACCAAATGTGTAGCAGAGCAGAATGACTTTAACAATAATTAAGACAACACGTTTCAATAAGTCCCTCTGTGAAGAAGAAGAAGAAGAAGAAGAAGAAGAATAAGAAGAAGAAGAAGAAACAATAAAATCCCACTTATTTAATGCCTTACCTTCAAATATTAGAGAATTACTGATGACATAAAATATTGTAAAGAACGCTGCAAATAAAATTTATAGCTGGGTAATGGATTGGGGTCTGAACCAGTTTCCTTTCCTTTCACAGGCAGTCCTCCAACTAACTGGGCCACAATGCACATCACATGGCCTGACTCATAGTTCCAGTTTGCTAATGGTTTTTATTTTCTGAAATACAAAGTGGTTCTCTTACATACCTAACTCGACTAGCACTTCTGAAAGAAAGGAGATGTGTTGTGACACATTCTGTAACATAATTATAAGAGAACTGCCTGTAAAGGCATGACTGGTCTGACTACCAATCTCACATGCAGTTTATTCTGTCTGGAAGTTGCACAGAATGAACACTTCACTGCAAAATGAGAGTTATCTGCATAAAACCCAAAGCATTCTCAATTATATACAGGGTGTCTCACCCAAGAGTCATCAGGCTCATTTTTTCTCATGTTTCAGCAGATATTTGCAATTTGGTTTTTGCATTGTGTAACTGGAGTCAGCCCAAACAAATAGTGCTTATCACATCTTTTATCCAATTCCTTGTATCAACAAAAAGCACTGGTTTGTTCCTTGTTACAAACAAAATGATTTATAAAGTAGACTTTTATGTGCTCATTTGATACAGCGGTACCAAATTAGTCTAGTGCAGTATTTATTTTATCGATGTGTGTTAACAGGGACAGCAAAACTCATGAGAATAACCATTACTCCAGAAGCAACATCACTGTTCTGGTCCATGCTGACTTCTATCATCAAGCATACAGCGTTACTCAGTTGCTACTGCATTGCTGTTTATTCTCATGTTTTACTGTCCATGGTAATACATAGTGATAGAAAAAATATTGCACTAAACAAATCTGGGACCACTCTATCGAATGGACAAGTAAAATTCTGCTTTAAAAATAATTTTGTTTGTAATGGGAAACAAATGGATGCTTTGTGATGACTGTGGGCACTGCATGAAAGACATGATGAGCACTGTTTGTTTGAGATGACTCCAGCTAAATGACACCAAAATGAAGTTGCAAATATCTGCTGAAACACCAAAGAAAATGAGCCCGATGACTGGGAGAGATACCCTGCATATTCTTCCAGAAATACTAGTCCTGAAAAGTATGTGAGAAAGCTTTAGGTGTTCAGAAAATTCAGAAAGTGACTGACAGGAAGGATGGGAAATGTGCTTGTAACATATCCCTCAATCCTGTAATCATTCAGGCATCAATGTATGTTAGTATTTCAACTCCTACCACACAACCAAATTTCACATATCATGAACTCAACCCTTCTCTCTCCAGTCTCCTTCTGCCTCTATTCTATCTCTCACTCCCAATCTCCTTCTCCACATCATTATGTGCTGTGGGAAGCTGCTCCTGCCTGTGGCCAGAACGAGCCAATGGTGCCACATTCCTATACTATGGACTTGCTGTTTCTGCTTCCCAGCTGACAGGCTCACTTCACACCTCCCTCCCATTCCCCACCTCTATCTCCCCTCACCACTCCACCCGACACAACCTCTCACCCTTGTTGAGCTGCACTGATGATACAATGGAGTCAAACAGTGCAGGTGAATTTGTCCAAAGTCTAGCAAAATTCTCAGTCTTCTTTTTTATATGCCTATTGACTCAATGGCTCAAATATTTGGAGGACTTTCCATCACATTATGGATAGCAGCAAGAGTAAATGATTAATGGCATGCTTCTGAATGTTCTGACGAGTTGTTGTTTTATGTGCAATATTTAGACATTTCATGATTATATTTGGGGTAGTGCTCAGTGACTGCTGATTTGCTTGGTTATTACAGTAAATCAGCTGCCTCAAATAAAATCATAATATGAAATAAATGAGATCAGTACTGTGGTGCCAAATTTTAGGGACAGAGTTGGAATCCAGCACTCAATTTATTAAGATCTTGCCAGCCATCACATCTGGAATATGCTGAGAGAATTTCTGTTTCATGGAATAACAGAGTGAGGTTTGGGGGAAAAAAATCAAAGTGCATGGTGAGCATTGGGACCAGACTACAAACAGTGGCACAAGACCAACAATAGTTCACACTCTGGTTGTAAAGGAGAAAATATAAAAATGCAGTAAATGAAGCAGGCAAAAAGGAATACAAACGTCTGAAAAATGAGTGCAAAATGGCTAAGCAGGGATGGCTTGAGGACAAATGTAAGGATGTAGAGGCTTATCTCACTAGGGGTAAGATAGATACTGCCCACAGGAAAATTAGACAGACCTTTGGAGATGAGATTGGTTGGTTAATTGTTTCAGGGAAGGAGACCAGACAGTGAGGTCATCGGTCTCATCAGATTAGGGAAGGACAGGGAAGGAAGTCGGCCGTGCCCTTTGAAAGGAACCATCCCGGCATTTGCCTGGAGCGATTTAGGGAAATCACGGGAAACCTAAATCAGGAGGGGCCGGACGCGGGATTGAGCCGTCGTCCTCCCGAATGCGAGTCCAGTGTCTAACCACTGTGCCACCTCGCTCGGTGGAGATAAGAGAACCACTTGCATGAACATCAAGAGCTCAGATGGAAACCCAGTTTTAAGCAAAGAAGGGAAAGCAGAGAGGTGGAAGGAGTATATAGAGGGTCTATACAAGGGCAATGTACTTGAGGACAATATTATAGGAATGGAAGAGGATATAGATGAAGATGAAATGGCAGATACGATACTGCGTGAAGAGTTTGACAGAGCACTGAAAGACCTGAGTCGAAACAAGGCCCCCGGAGTAGACAACATTCCATTGGAACTACTGACGGCCTTAGGAGAGCCAGTCCTGACACAACTCTACCATCTGGTACACAAGATGTATGAAACAGGCGAAATACCCTCAGACTTCAAGAAGAATATAATAATTCCAATCCCAAAGAAAGCAGGTGTTGACAGATGTGAAAATTACCGAACAATCAGTTTAATAAGTCACAGCTGCAAAATACTAACACAAATTCTTTACAGAAGAATGGAAAAACTAGTAGAAGCCGACCTCGGGGAAGATCAGTTTGGATTCCATAGAAATGTTGGAACACGTGAGGCAATACTAACCCTACGACTTATCTTAGAAGCTAGATTAAGGAAGGACAAACCTACGATTGTAGCATTTGTAGACTTAGAGAAAGCTTTTGACAATGTTGACTGGAATACTCTCTTTCAAATTCTGAAGGTGGCAGTGGTAAAATACAGGGAGCGAAGGGCTATTTGCAATTTGTACAGAAACCAGATGGCAGTTATAAGAGTTGAGGGGCGTGAAAGGGAAGTAGTGGTTGGGAAGGAAGTGAGACAGGGTTGTAGTCTCTCCCCGATGTTATTCAATCTGAATATTGAGCAAGCAGTGAAGGAAACAAAACAAAAATTCAGAGTAGGTATTAAAATCCATGGAGAAGAAATAAAAACTTTGAGGTTCGCCGATGACATTGTAATTCTGTCAGAGACAGCAAGGGACTTGGAAGAGCAGTTGAACGGAATGGATAGTGTCTTGAAAGGAGGATATAAGACGAACATCAACAAAAGCAAAATGAGGGTAATGGAATGTAGTCGAATTAAGTCGAGTGATGCTGAGGGAATTAGATTAGGAAATGAGACACTTAAAGTAGTAAAGGAGTTTTGGTATTTGGGGAGCAAAGTAACTGATGATGGTCGAAGTAGAGAGGATATAAAATGTAGACTGGCAATGGCAAGGAAAGCGTTTCTGAAGAAGAGAAATTTGTTAACATCGAGTATAGATTTAAGACATTTCTGAAGTATTTGTATGGAGTGTAGCCATGTATGGAAGTGAAACATGGACGATAAATAGTTTGGACAAGAAGAGAATAGAAGCTTTTGAAATGTGGTGCTACAGAAGAATGCTGAAGATTAGATAGGTAGATCACATAACTAATGAGGAGGTTCTGAATAGGATTGGGGAGAAGAGGAGTTTGTGGCACAACTTGACTAGAAGAAGGGATTGGTTGGTAGGACTTGTTCTGAGGCATCAAGGGATCACAAATTTAGTATTGGAAGGCAGTGTGGAGGGTAAAAATCGTAGAGGGAGACAAAGAGAGGTATACATTAAGCAGATTCAGAAGGATGTAGGTTGCGGCAGCCACTGGGAGATGAAGCAGCTTGCACAGGATAGAGTAGCATGGAGAGCTACATGAAACCAGTCTCAGGACTGAAGACCCACAACAACAACGGGTTGTAATACAGCCACCGAATACAAATAGTAAAACTTGCTTGATAAGTTCCCGGGAATTACGCCAGATAATACTGTAGAAACTGCACAATATTTCAGCGAGACAATTGCCCGCCATCTTCAGGTGCTACTGTCGCGTTGCTGAGAAGCTCGCAAATTTATATGCTGGCTTTCTAGAACAGCGCAGGTGCCAGCGGGGCATAACGTCATCGAAGACCAATCGTAGACAGCATCGAATACCAGAGCACTCTGCTGGAGAAACGGGTCGCAGTCTGCGGAAGTGTTCCGCGGCGCTAGAAAATGTGGCCGGGAGCGACGGACCCCGTTTGCGCATGCGAGCTGTAGGCGCGCGATTTAAGCATCTGCGCTAAGGCTTCCCATCTGCGTTGACTCGGTGCGGTTGCTAATCTGTGGCTGACGATTCCTTAGTGCCGCCAAGGCTGGCTCCCAGGCTTTGCTCAGGTGAAACCCCATGTCTCTGTTTATTAGGTCACTGCTTATACGTATTTCGACCGCCTCTTTGATGACAGACTCCCAGTATGTGGAAGCATGCGAGAGGATCTTGGTTTTTTCATAATTCATGCCGTGTCCCGTGTCAAGGCAGTGTTCAGCAACCGCAGATTTCTCTGGCTGACCCAACCTCGTCTGACGTTTATGTTTGTCGCGTCTGTCTTTGACCGTACAACACGTCTGGCCAATATAAGACTTCCCACATTGGCATGGGATTTTATGTATTCCTGGTCTCCTCAGGCCGAGGTTGTCTCTAACAGAGCCCAGCATTGATTGAACTCATGCTGGAGGCCGGAAAACACATTTAATCTGGTATTTCTTGAAAATTCTGCCACCGACATGTGGTAGAAAAACCAACACCGTGGTGTTCTCTGCTTCTTCAGGTTGTTCTTGAGGTTTGCTGGTCCTGACATCTTAGTAAGAACGCGAGAGAGCACAACAGTCTCTCCCTTTTCTTGCGGAGTTTATCGAACTCACGAACTGTGTTGACCATCTCCTCCCCGTAGAGGTACCAGATGTGCTGTTTGAGGCTTTCCCGGTGCTGCATTTGTAAGTCTTAAAACACCTTGTTCAGTGGCACTGATGAACTCCTTGATGGGCAAGGTCTTGGGAGTAGGCGCAAAATTAAGTCCCTTTCCTAACACTGACATTGCAGCGTCACTCAGTGATTTATCTGTGAGATTAAACACAGTCCATCCGCTAAATTTTTCTTCTTGCAATGACCGGTGTGTAAGGCGTTGGAACTTAGAAGTTTGACGCGCCGTGATTTGTTGCCGCACCCAGTCCGAAAGCGCCCAAGTAGAGCTACCCACCCACTCGCAGGAATCTGCTCACAGACACGACGAGATCTTCAAATGAAGTGAGAGCAGGCTTCTGGAGACTTGGTCTAATACTCGTCTAGTATAATGGATTCTTTCTCTCACCAGTGATCTGCTTGCTTGTTGTTCAATTCTCCTGGCCGCTGCAGAGTCCACATAATGGGTAAACTTAGCGAAAGTCGGTGTAGTTTGATGGTCGCGACATCTCAGTAAGAACGCGAGAGAGCACAACAGTCTCTCGCTTTTGTTGCGGAGTTTATCAAACTCACAAACTGTGTTGAACATCTCCTCCCCGTAGGGGCGAGCTTCTCAGCGACGCAACAGTAGCACCTGAAGATGACAGGCAGTTGTCTCGCTGAAATATTGTGCGGTTTCAACAATATTATCCGGCATAATTCCCGGTAACCTATCAAGCAGATACAGCGCCGGGAAAGCCTCAAACAGCACATCTGGTACCTCTAGGGGGAGGAGATGGTCAACACAGTTCGTGAGTTCGATAAACTCCGCAAGAAAAGGGAGAGACTGTTGTGCTCTCTCGCATTCTTACTAAGATGTCAGGACCAGCAAACCTCAAGAACAACCTGAAGAAGCAGAGAACACCACGGGGTTGGTTTTTCTACCATATGTCGGTGGCGTGTCTTTTAAGATGGGCAGAATTTTCAAGAAATACCGGATTAAATGTGTTTTCCGGCCTCCAGCATGAATTCAATCAATGCTGGGCTCTGTTAAAGACAACCTCGGCCTGAGGAGACCAGGAATATACAAAATCCCATGCCAATGTGGGAAGTCTTATATTGGCCAGACGTGTCGTACGGTCAAAGGCAGACGCGACAAACATAAACGTCACACGAGGTTGGGTCAGCCAGAGAAATCTGCGGTTGCTGAACACTGCCTTGACACGGGACACGGCATGAATTATGAAGAAACCAAGATCCTCTCGCATGCTTCCACATACTGGGACTCTATCATCAAAGAGGCGGTCGAAATACGTAGAAGCAGTGATCTAATAAACAGAGACATGGGGTTTCACCTGAGCAAAGCCTGGGAGCCAGCCTTGGTGGCACTAAGGAATCGTCAGCCACAGAGTAGCAACTGCACCGAGTCAACGCAGATGGGAAGCCTTAGCGCAGATGCTTAAATCGCGCGCCTACAGCTCGCGCGCGCGAACGGGGTCCATCACTCCTGGTTGCATTTTTATGCTTCCGCAGACTGCGACCCGTTTCTCCAGCAGAGGGCTCTGGTATTCGACGCTGTCTACGATTGGTCTTTGATGACATTATGCTCTGCTGGCACCTGAGCTGTTCTAGAAAGGCAGCATATAAATTTGCGAGCTTCTCAGCGACGCGACAGTAGCACCTAAAGATGGCGGGCAGTTGTCTCGCTGAAGTATTGTGCGGTTTCTACAATATTATCTGGCATAATTCCCGGGAACCTATCAAGCGGATGCAGTGCCGGGAAAGCCTCAAGCAGCACAACACTAAAACTTGCAGCATCTGAAGTAGATGGACAGGTCGGTCATCATAATATTGTGCATAAAATGGAAACAACAACTCCACAGAACACCTGGAAGTCTGCCATTAATCAAATGGTTCAAGAAAATGGTGTAGATCACAACTGAATATGATAATGATAATCTCAGTTGATGATGAACGATCAATATGGAATTCCAACAACACAAATTTTTGGACTGACAGTTCTGTTGGAAACAGACTGAGAATTTTGGAAAAGAACTTGCAACATGAAAAGTACATGCCCACTCTCTCAGCAAAAGTAAATATTAACACAAAAAATATCTCCACAAAAAAGAAGCAAGTGTACTCTATCTGCATATTATTGTCTTTACAGCAAGAAAATCAAGAAGATTAGATTTAGTCATATGCAAAATGCTGACATATTTTACTAAATACAGCATAACGTTGCATGAATGTCCCACAATCCAGAGTTATGTTTCATTAACATGTACTGAAGTACCCCAGTAAAAAGCTGTGTTACTTTTCTTAGGTTATTGATATGGACGTTTACAGGTACTGCTGTAACATTCCAACTTACGTTTTAATGGTTTTGACTGGTCAGTCATTACATCATATTTATCCTTTTCACCTTCCTTTTCTACAGCTGGTGAAATAAGGGACAAATCCTTCACACAGTCTGGCTGCAGATGTTCAACAGCTTCAGAAATCTTGTCGAGAAGTATAAGAGCTTCTGCACAGTAAAGATGCCCCAACAATCTGAAAAGAAAGTAGCCAGGTATAATACACTATAACAATTTGTATTGATTAATATAATAATACTGTTTATCTGCTATGGTTATCTGGACACAAATAACTTATCTTAGTATGCACATCATTCCACTCTCACTGCTTATACATAAATGTACAAACTCTCTAAAGAAAGTTACAAAAATTACATTCACATGATAATGGTAAATTTGCATACTACTGTTTAATTAAAATTATGCATTATTGCAATATCTATCTGTAGATTCTCTTACTTCAGGCGTTAAATATCTTCAGACCAATGACGTGACTAGAACTGTTTACACTGGAAATATTGTCCAAGTAATACACAGAAGTAAAGGTGGGCTCTTCACTGGTATGTCCAACCATAAAATGGAATCATGTAGCATAGATCTGTCAGTGCTGAACACACATTCACTGTGGCAATAACTTTGCAGCTGAACTGTAGCTTAGAGGTGCTGTTTGGTCATTACAAGTGGGTGATGTAGATATAATAATGGCATGGCACTTAATGCACCAGAGAAGAGAAATAATCCGGCCGCTGGTGTCCGAGCAGTTCTAGGCGCTACAGTCGAATCCTGCCTCAGGCATGGATGTGTGTGATGTCCTTAGGTTAGTTAGGTTTAAGTAGTTCCAAGTTCTAGGGGACTGATGATCTCAGTAGTTGAGTCCCATAGTGCTCAGAGCCATTTGAACCATTTTGAAGAGAAATATGAATAATTTCTAGGAAGAAATTGTTAGGCCCACAGCACCTCTAGAAAGGAAAGATTAAGCCAGTAACCTGTGAATGAACAATCACTCATATTTGCAGACAGAGAGCAATGGGACCCACAATGAAATATCCCAGATTCATTTGTACCATTGTTAGATGTATATACATTACGGAAGATACAAAGGTAACAACTCACTACACAGTTGAGCAAATAAACAAGACTGAAAATGTTGCTGAGCTTTTGGATGAAGCCCCCTTACGAGCTAACTAGTACAGAATATAGATGCTCACATAGTGAAATACCTGCATGGCTACAGTGTCCTCAACAACAACATAACAGCAGCACTGTATCTTGAATGGGTGAGAGATGCAGTGCTTGTACAATGCAATTGGCTGAGACAATGAAGCCATACACATGTATACCTATGCGTAATCCGTACAAGATAGCTCTGAAGGAGAACATCGTCTGAAGGCCTACAAACAGCATTCTTTATGTCTCTATACCACTCAGAACCTCAACTACGGTTGAATTGTTACCTTCACTCTATCCATTACTTATATGCCACCCAGAACACTCCAATAACACACATAAATTTATCAATGACAAAAGATAACACTCATGCCAGCCTTTAAAACACTGCTTACTTGCCCACTGATGTCAGCAAAGTTTTGAACAATGTGATGCTAGGGAGTCACAAACAAGTGTAGATCAGCAACATATGGTATTGTCGAGAAACCTCTATAGATTAGAAAAGTAAAGTGTTAACACATAAGAAAAGATTTATACTATTGTCAACTAAAAATATATTATTCAGGCCTGAGATCAAGTGGATGGAAGGAAATAAAGAAAAGTTGCAGGAAGGTAGGAAATTAAGGACATGAGAACTGAACAAGTTGAAAGAAAGAGAGGCTAAGTGTGTTGAAGGGTCATTAGGCAACTATTGACTTGAACAGGGGAAGGGAATACTACAGAAGATGAATGGGGAGATTTGAGAGATGGTAAACCAGAGGTAGCAGATACTCAAATAGATAAAAAAACAACTATCACAAGAAATCCTTGGGAAATACACAAGATACTGAAATTAATTGACAAAAGGAGAAAGTACTAAATGAATCAAATGAAGCAGGCAAAAGGGAATACAGGTGTCTCTAGATGAAATTGGCAGGAAGTGCACCAGGACAAAGCAAGGAATGGATAGAGCAGAACTGGAAAACTGTCGAAGCATGCCTGACTATGGGAAATATGGATGCTGCCTATGGGAAAAGAGATGAAACAGCAGGAATATCCAGGGCTCAGATGGCAAGCAAGTACTAAGGAAAGAACATAAGCCTGAAAGATGGAAAGAATATAAGGAAAGGCTACATAAGAGAAATAAACTTGTAGATACCATTATAGAAAGGGGAGAGGAAGTAGATGAAGATGGGATGACAGATATGGAAGAATTTGACACATCACTGAAAGACCAAAGTTGAACAAGGTCCTGGGGTAGACAGTACTACCTCAGAGGTACAGAAATCCTTGGGAAGCCAGCCACAATAAAATTACACCATCTTGTATGCAATATATGTAAGGCAGAAGCAGCATTCTCAGAATTCAAGAAGGATGTAACTAATTCATTTCAAAAGAAGATAGGTACAGACAGGTATGAATATTACTCAACCATCATTTTAATAAAATGGTTGCAAAATAATGATAACTATTTATAGACAAATGGAAGGACTAGCGGAAGCCAACTTTGAGATAATCACTTTGGATTACAGAGAAATGTAGGAACACATGGACAATATTGACACTACAATTATCCCAAAAGAAAGATTGAAGAAAGGCAAACGTACATTTATTGCATTTGTACATTTAGAGAAAGTTTTTGACAATGTTGACTGGAATACTCTCTTTGAGATGCTGCTGGGATAAAATACAGGGAATGAGACGTTATCCATAACTTGTAGAGAAACCAAACAGCAGTTGCAAGAGTCAAAGGATATGAAAAGGAGGCAGTAGTTGAGGATGGAGTGAGCCTGTCCAAGATGCTTTCCAATCTGTACATTGAGCACCATGTGAAGAAAACCAAGAAGAAATTTGGAAAGGGAATTTAACTGGCATTGTAATCCTGTCACAGATTGCAAATGACTTGGGCTTGAACAGAATGGATAGTGTATTGAAAGGAGGTTATAAGATAAACACAGCAAAGGAAAGTTCTGGTGGAGTGTAAATAACTTAAAAGTAAAACAGCTCACTGAACAGTAGAGGCACTGACAACTCCAGGACTGCCAGGCTAGTATCCATTTTTACAGTAGTTACAAAAATCATCAAGAAAGTAATGTACTTAAGAGTGGTTAGCCATCTCAACAGTAATGGGATACTTAGTAAATCACAGTTCAGATTTCAAAAATGCTGTTCCCCTGAGACAGCAATATACAATTTCACTGTCCACATAATAGAGTCTTTAAATAGTAAAATGTCACCAACAGGAACTTTCTGTGACTTATCCAGAGCATTTGATTGTGTGAACCATGTCATTATGTTACAGAAATTACAATTCTATGGTAGAAATGGAACAGCATATGAGTGGTTTAAGTTGTAACTACAGAACAGGAAGCAAGAAGTTTCTTTATATGGTTTAAGTGATTTAAGGAAGTTTGCCACTTCATCTAACTGGGGTGAAATTACATTAAGTGTTCCACAGGGTTCAATCATGGGTCCTATTCTGTTCTCGATATATATGTGAATGACCTACCTTCTTATCTGAAACAAGATGATAAAGTGACACTGTTTGCAGATGATCCAAGTATAATTACTAATCCAGTCAAAGAATCTCCAATAGAAAATGATACAAATAATGTCTTTGGAAAAGTTATTAATTGGCTATCTAAGACTGGGATTGCTCTGAACTTTGAAAAAACACATGTACTAATTTTCTCCTACAGGGAGTACAGTTCCTTCAATAAATATAACACATCAATAGAAGTCAGTAGCCAGGGTAGAGCATACTAAGTTTTTGGGTGTACATATACATGACTATCTTAATTGGAAAATTCATATTTTGAATCTCCTAAAGTGACTAGGTTCAGCAACTTTTGTAATCAGAATAATTGCCAATTTTGAAGATACAGAAATTAGTAATCTAACATACTTTGCATACTTTCACATCCTGATATCATATGGAATAATACTTTGGGGTAACTCAACACTTAAGATAAAAGCATTCACTGCTCAAAAGAAAGTGATTAGAATAATGTGTGGGGCTCATAGTCGTACATCTTGTAGGCACCTGTTTAAAAGGTTAGGAATTCTTACAGCAGCCTCACAGTATATTTACTCAGTAATGAAATTTGTTCTCAACAAGGTGGACCAGTTTGAAAGCAACAGTGACATTCATGATTATAATACCAGAAGAAAGAAAGACTTACACTACCCTCTACTTAACCTATCTTTGGCACAGAAAGGGGTAAAATATGCTGCTGTAAAGCTTTTTGATTCATTACTAGATGAAATAAAATGTCTGACAGACAGCAGTAATAGTTTCAAAAATAAATTGAAATCATATGTCTTTGACAACTCCTTCTACACCATAGACGAATTCTTGAATAGGAATAAATAAATTTATATGTATAATACATGCATTTTGTGCCATTTACAGGAATGGAGTAGGTAATAAAAATTTAAGCTTTAAAATAATAATAATAATAAGGCCCTTGATTCATGTGTGTATTTCTTATGCACCTGAAACATTCCAATTCATAATGGTTACCGCTAGATTAATCAATGGAACACGTACTAACTAATTAATTAAATGTCAAGTGTGTGTGTGTGTGTGTGTGTGTGTGTGTGTGTGTGTGTGTGTGTGTGTCCTCTAGCTAACAAACTTTCAGTCTCGTTTGTGCGTTTATGTTCCTGTTGACAATTCCATGCCTCTACTGTTTGATGGGTTGTTACCATCACTCCTAAACTATATGCATGGTTATAAGATAAATATCAACATGAGTAAAACGATGGAAATGGAATGTAGCTGGATTACATTGGGTGAGTCTGAGGATTTATGTTAGCAAAAGTGACACTAAATGCAGAAGCTGAGTTTTGTAATTTGGGCAGCATAATAACTGAAGATGACCAAAGTAGAGAGGATATAAAATGCAGACTGGCAACAACAAGAAAAGTATGTATGGGAAAGAGAAATTTACCAACAAGATGTTAGGAAGTCTTTTCTATATGTATTAGTCTGGAGCATAGCCTCATACAGATGTGAAACTTGGATGGTAAACAGTTCATATACAAACAGAACAATTCAGAGGCTTCATTTACCATGATTCAGATTAGCTGGCTGTTTCTCAAGGAGTTCCTTGGGGAGTGGGGGAGTGGCCGTGTACGTAAGAAACAGTATTCCTTTTGAGTCCACAGACGTATCACGGCACTGCACAGAACAGATATTTGAATGTTGTGTAGGGGCAGTTGAATTTAATGAAACTAAACTTCTAACTGTTGTTGTTTATATGTTCCCTAACTCTGACTTCAGAGCGTTTCTGCTCAAGCTAGAGAGGGTTCTTGGTTCACTATAAAGGAAGTACCAGAAATTAGTTATATGTGCTGACTTCAATATTAATTTTGTATATGATTGTGCAAGAAAAAGGATGTTGGTAAATCTCCTAAACTCATATGATCTGATGCAGATTGTGCTTTTTCCAGCTATGGTGCAGGAGAACAGTAGCATAGCCATAGACAATATTTTTATTTATTCTTCATTACTAGATGGGCATTCTGTTAGTAAAAGGATGGATGACCTTTCAGACCATGATGCACAAACTTTAACACTAAAAGGGTTTTGCACACAAAAAAATGTCACATTAATTACAAGTTATGTAGGAAAGCTAATCCAATTGCAATAGAGAGTTTTTTAAACCTCATTAAGGAACAAGAGTAGCAAGATGTCTATGTAATGATAACATAGATGACAAATATAATGCTTTCCTTAATACATTTCTCACGCTCTTAGAGAGTTGCTTTCCATTAGAACGTTCTAAACAGGACACTAGCAGTAAAAGGCAGCCTGGGTGGCTGACTAGTGGGATAAGGACATCATGTAGAACAAAGTGGGAACTATATCAAAACGTTAGAAGTAGTCACAATCAAGCTACAGTAGCCCATCACAAAAAGTATTGTAAGGTGTTTAAAAATGTTATTAGGAAGGCAAAGAGTATGTGGTATGCAAATAGAATAGCTAATTCACAAGATAAAATTAAAACCATATGGTCAGTTGTGAAGGAAGTGTCTGGTTAGCACCACAAGTTCGACAATATAAAGTCACTTCATAGTAAAAATATTTCTATTACTGATAACTCAGATATATGTACAGTATTTAACAATCATTTTCTGAATAGTGCTGGTGAGTTAAATAAAAACTTAGTTTCTACAGGGAATCATATAACTCTCTTGGAAAATGCCTTTTTGAGACTGATGTCTGAAATACTCCTCTGTGATACTGACAAGGGGAAGATTGCGTCAATAATTAAATCACTGAAGACGAAGGACTCTCAGAAGGACTATAGCAGGATATTAGAGTACTGCGCTGCATGTGTTAGCCCTGTACTTAGCCATATTTGTAAATTTTCCTTTAAGAATGGCCAGTTTCCTGAATGATTAAAGTACTCAGTAGTAAAGCCACTTTAAAAAAACAAGAAAGGGATAATGTAGACAATTTTAGATCTATTTCTATCCATCAGTGTTTGCTAAAGTTATTGAAAATGCTGTGTATGTAAGGATAATTGATCATTTCATATCACATAATTTGCTATCAAATGTACAGTTCGGCTTTAGAAGTCATTTAACAACTGAAAACACTATATTCTCTTTTCTCTGTGGGGTACTGGATGGATTAAAAAAAAGGTTTAGAATTTTTTGATTTAACTAAGGCATTTGGCAGTGTTGATCACAAAATATTGCTCCAGAAGTTGGACCATTATGGAATATGGGGAGTAGCTCACAATTGGTTCACTTCTTACTTTAACAACAGACAGCAAAAGGTCATTATTCAGGGTGTTGAGAATGGATGTGATGTTGGGCCTGAGTGGAGTAAGTCAAATGGGGGGGGGGGGGGGGGGTGTCCCAGGAATCAGTCTTGAGGCCACTCTTGTTCCTTATTAATATAAATTATATGTCCTCTAGAATTACGGGTACCTCTAAAATATTTCTGTTCGATGAAGACACTAGCTTGGTAATAAAGGATGTTGTGTGCAAAAAAAATGGTTCAAATGGCTCTGAGCACTATGGGACTTAACTTCTGAGGTCATCAGTCCTCTAGAACTACTTAAACCTAACTAACCTAAGGACATCACACACATCCAGGCCCGGGGCAGGATTCGAACCTGCAACTGTGACGGTTGCGCGGTTCCAGACTGTAGCGCCTAGAATCACTCGGCCACTCCGGCCAGCTGTTGTGTGCAACACTGGCTCAGTTTCAAATAGTGCAGTTCATGACCTAAGTTCATGGCTTGTAGGAAATAAACTAATGCTAAATCACAGTAAGAATCAGTTTTTACAGTTTATAACATACAATTCAACAAAACCTGATGTTTTAATTTCACAGACTGGGCATATGATTAGTGAAACTGAACAGATCAAATTTCTAGGTGTTCAGGTAGATAGTAAGCTGTCGTGGAAAGCCCCCATTCAGGATCTTGTTCAAAGACCTAATGCTGCCATTTTTACTATTCGAACGATATCTGAAGTAAGTGATTGTTTGACATGAAAATTAGTCTACTTTGCTTATTTTCATTCACTTATGTCACACAGTATTATATTTTGGGGTAACTCTTTTGGGGTAGCTGTCACCACGGGCAACAAAAATGACCAACACAGCTGGGCACAAAGTTGAAATGAGCTTGGATGACATATTTGGATATGTCATTCCATACTGCTTCAACTGTATGCCTTCAAGTTTATATCATCACTTAACAGTCAGGCATACTTAGTATAATACACTACAGATTCAAGTGTAGCTTACAGGATTGCTGACACTGCCCCACCATGCTGTCTGCAATGTGATTTGGTAAGCTGCTGATGTGTATTGGTTTCCAAGCAATGATGACTACACTCTCAGGTTTACTGTGCACAGTATTGTTTAAACAGCAAAGTTGGCAGCCACACGGATCAAGATATTAGTGCTATTGATGAGTGGTTTCCACAGAATTGATGGATAATCAGGGGCTCCCATTTTTAGCCAATGAACAGATAGAAATAACACTTATAAAATGTATTCTTTGTGCAAACATACAGTTTCTAAATGAAACAATGCCTATTGACATTAACAAACTAAAAGTAGTGTAAATTTGAATGTCAGTGGGCTTTGTTTCAGGATTCTAGTGCAAGTTGTTTATAAGATATCATATTTTGAAAAATTCCCACACTGACACTTGTAGAATACCTGTGATAGCACACACTAAAGAACAACACAAGTTCAACACTAGTTATGTGGATTCTGACCAGTAACAAGACAACTGACCATCACAAGTTGTGTTCAAAATGACCACTAACAGTGGGAATACACGCTTCCTGTCTGGTAAGCAACGACTACTGCACACATGCTAGCATTTCAGTGGAGATGTCCAAGCAGGCCGCAGTAATATGTTGTTGCATATCATCGGGTGTAGTTAGTATGTCCCTGAAGACAGTGTCTTTCAGCTTTCCCCACAGAAAAAAGTCTACAGGCATCAAATCCAAGGAACAGGCCAGCCAAAGCACAAGTTTTGTGTGTCCAATCCAATAATATGGAAAATTTTTGTGAATGATATATACTGTAGTATTTCAGGCTCTATGGGCTGCACGGCCATCATGTTGGTACCACATGTTCCTCCGAGTCTGTATAGGAACATCTTCTAACATCCATGGAAGATGGTCTGTTAGGAGGCTGCGATACTTGTGAATGTTCAGTGTTCCATATATAAAAAAAGGGCCTATGAGCTGATGGTTCACAACCCCACACCACATGTTTAAACTCCATGTCTATCTCCAAATGTCTGCAACTTCAGTTTCTTCAGCATCTCCATGACATTCTTCCATAATCATAAAAACCTGTGACCATTCGTACTACCCTTCTACAACTACAGTTACACACATACTCCATAAGCCACCACACAGTGTGTGGTGGTTGGTATCCTGTACCACTACAAGTCATTTTCTTCCCCATCCCAGTTGCTGAGAGAGGGAGAAAAGACAACTGTCTATATGCCTCTGTATGAGCACCGATTTCTTGTATCTTATCTTCATGGTCCTTATGTGACACATACACTGGTGGCAGTGGGACCTTTCTGCAGTCAGCTTCAAATGCTGGTTCTTTAAATTGTGTCAATAGTGTTTCTCGAAAAGAATGTTGCCTTCATGCTAGGGATTCTCATTTGAGTTCCCAAAGCAACTCCATAGCATCTGCATGCTGTTCAAACCTATAGGTAAAAAATCTAGTGGCATGCCTCTGAACTGCTTCAATGTTTTCTGTTAATCCAAGCAGTTGTGGTTCACAAACACTGGAGTACTACACAAGAATAGGTGGCACTGGTGTCCTATATGTGGTTTCCTTTACAGATGAACCACACTTTCCCAAAATCCTCCAAATAATACGAAGTAGATCATTTGCCTTCCCTACCACAATCCTCACATGTTTGTTCCATTTCATACCACTTTGCAACATTATGCCCAGATATTTCAATGACATGACTGTGTCAAGCAGGATGCTACTAATGCTGTATCCAGACATTATGGGTTTGTTTTTCCTATTCATCTGCATTAACTAACATCTTTTTACATTTAGAGCTCACTATCATTCATCACACCAACCAGAAATTTTGTCCATCTCACCCTGTGTCATCCACTGTCACTCATTTTTCACACCTTGCCATACACCACAGAATTATCAGCAAACAACTGCAGATTGCTGCCCAGCCTTCTGCTAGATCATTTATGTATATAGAAAACAATAGTGGTCCTGTCACACTCCCCTGCAGCACTCCTGACGATACCCTCATCTCTGTTGAACACTCACCATCAAGGATAATGTAATGGGTTCTATTACTTAAGAAGTCTTTGAGCCCCTCCCATATCTGGGAACCTAGCCCATATCCTCATACCTTCGTTAACAGTCTGCAGTGGGGTACTGTGTCAAATGATTTCCAGAAATCTAAGAACAAGGAATCTGGCTGTTGCCCTTCATCCATACTTTGCAGTATGTCATCTGAGAAAAGGGCAGAATTTCACACAAGCAGTGCTGCCTAAAACCATGCTGATTCATTGACACTGACATTCGTTGACTCTAGAAATTCTAGAATTCTGCAGCAAACTGATGTTAAGGATACTGGTCTGTTCTCTTCCCTTCATTGTATACAAGAGTCATTTGTGCTTCTGCCCTGTTGCCTGGAGCTTTGTGCTAGGTGAGAGATTTGCAATAAATAAAAGCAAAGTAGGGGGCGAATGCCATAGAGTACTCTTTGTGAAACTGAACTGGGATTCCATTCGGACTTGAAAACTTATTCGTTTTCAACTAGTTTAGGTGATTCTCTATGCCAGGGATGCTTATTACTATGTTATCCTTATGAGACTCTGTGGAATGGCCAAATGATGGTATTTTTGTTGATTCTCCTGCATGAACAATTTCTGAAACATGGAATTTAAAACTTCGGTTTTTGTTTTGCTATCTTCAACTGCCATCCTAGACTGGTCAATAAGTAACTGGATGGAAGCCTTAGACCCACTTAGCGATTTTACATACAGCCAGAATTTTCTCATATTCTCAGCCAGATCTTTTGCTAAGGTAAAACAGTGGTAGTTGATGTACAGTAAATCTTTCCACAGATGCATGAATCTCTACTAAACCTTTGCCTGTTATCACTTGCACATTCTCTTTTGAACCGAGTATGTAACAGCCTTTGCTTTCTCAACATTTTCCGAATATAGTCACTAAACCATGGTCGGTCTTTTTCATCCTTAATCCACTTATTACCCACATTCATTTTCATGGCACAATTTACAATCTGTTTAAATTTTGCCCACAATTCTTCTATGTCCATCATAGTGGGACTAAATAATTGCAATTCATTATCTAAGTCAGATACTAACAACTACATATCTGCTCTTTCAAACAGAAATACTCTTCTAGCCTTCTAGATTGATTTATTAACTACTCTGTATACATTCAATATACCTCGTTAGTCCTATCTAGTATGGGTCCCACATATGAGCAACATTCTACGATGGGTCACATGAGTGTTTTGTAAGCAATCTCCTTTCTAGAATGATTGTATTTCCAAGCCTTCTTCACCTTCATGAAATGTTTCTGTTTATGCAGTCACTCACAGAGCCTCTTTCAATCTTCTCTTTTCTTCCACAGTCTATCCTTTCACGTTTCCTTCCACTGCAGTCCTCTTTACCTGGTTCTCCATCTTGCTTGTGGTCTTCTTCCAGTTCTGTCCACCTGTGAGCCCTTCTTGGTGGTTTTTCTTGTCCCATTCCCTTAATCTGGCCAAACCAGTTCAGCATATATCTTTCCATTGTTTCTTTTAGGGGATTACTCCGAAGTGTGTAATGTATAGTTTCATTCCTTATCCTGCCCTTCTTGTCTCACACAGGATTCCTTTTATTCTGCTCAGATCTTTCTTTGTCCAAGTCCAACAGTCCTTAAGTCAAAACTGGTAGATAATATGACTTGTATCTCATGATTCTTGCTCAGGTAGGTATTTTCCAATCCCCAATTATGTCTGACACACAATAACAAAATTTCAATCAATTTTCTATTCTCTCTGAAATTTCTTCCTTATTGTTTCCTATCTTGGTTAGCTAACTTCCTACATATTTAATAGCATCAACTTCTCTAATAATTTTTCCATTACTACTTACATCCTTCTTTTTTTTTCATTTGCCCTGCTGATTGAAGTACCTCACTTATGTTAAGCCTATTTACATGCCTGCTTTTTCAATGACCCTACATCAGGTATTTAGCTGTTCTTCCTGAATCATCATGTCATCTGCATATGCAATGATTTTCATATTATCTGCTGTTGACCCTTGGTGAACTTTCCTTCTAATGTTGTCCATGATTACATTGAAGAGCACTGGGGAGAGCACACTTCCTTGGTGAATCCCTCTCTCTATTCTAAACCATTCTCAATTTTTCATTTATTATTACACTATTCAGACATTATACATGTTTCTGATTCTGAATTGCAATCTGTCCAGATCTTGACATCTCTCTTCCCTTTTAAAAGTGTAGTAAACCTTTTCATAACTGTGAAAGCAACTACATTGTCATCCCAAATCCCCATTTTTTCCTACTAGCTAGTGAGCTGTAAATATGACACCCACAGCTCATCTTCTAGGTAAAAACCCTTGTTATTATTCTCTTAATTGTGGTTGTATCTTGTTCCCAATTTTCTGTAAAATTATCTTTTCATAAACCTTCATTATATTCCTCCGTAGTTCTCACAGAGTGTCTTCTTACTCTTTCCCTAGTGTCGTATCAATAAACTGAAGTCTCTTGCTTGCTTGACCTACGACTGAGTCTACATTATCATTCCACTTCATATCTCCGAAACTTAATAGATTAAAAATTTGCTTCAGTAGCTAGTAATTTTCTTAATTTATTCTACAACTAGTTTTGAAGCTTAAAGCTTATTTTTCAAGTGCCACCAAATAATTATGAAAATATAAATGGAAGGCTATTGAGCCAGTCAGTCATTGGTGATCACACCAATATCAAGCAAATGCATGGGAAGACAGGACCAGCAACTACAGTGTTATTTCTATGTCATGCTGCCTAAGCGGGTGCTGTGGTTGCTGGTTCTACACTCCAATGTGTTTGCTTGATGTTGGTGTGATCCTCATTGAGTGAATGGCCTAGGCCTAACTGCCACTCATTTGTTGTTGTTGATGTTGTTGTTGTTGTTGTGGTCTTCAGTGGAGAGACTGGTTTGATGCAGCTCTCCATGCTACTCTATCCTGTGCAAGCTTCAACCTACATCCTTCTGAATCTGATTAGTGTATTCATCTCTTGGCCTCCCTCTATGATTTTTGCTCTCCAATACTAAATTGGTCATCCCTTGATGCCTCAGAACATGTCCTACCAACCAGTCCCTTCTTCTTGTCAAGTTGTGCCACAAACTCCTCTTCTCCCCAATTCTATTTAATACCTCCTCATTAGTTATGTGATCTACCCATCTAATCTTCAGCATTCTTCTGTAGCACCACATTTTGAAAGCTCCTATTCTCTTCTAGTCCAAACTATTTACCATCCATGTTTCACTTCCATACAAGGCTACACTCTATACAAATACTTACAGAAACGACTTCCTTACACTTAAATCTACATTCGATGTTAACAAATTTCTCTTCTTCAGAAACGCTTTCCCTGCCATTGCCAGTCTACATTTTATACCTTTCCTACTTCGACCATCATCAGTTATTTTGCTTTCCAAACAGCAAAACTCATCTACTACTTTAAATGTATCATTTCCTAATCTAATTCCCTCAGCATCACCTGACTTAATTAGACTACATTCCATTAGCCTTGTTTTGCTTTTGTTGATGTTTATCTTACATCCTCCTTTCAAGACGCTGTCCATTCCGTTCAACTGCTCTTCCAAGTCACCTGCTGTCTCTGACAGAATTACAATGTCATCAGCAAACCTCAAAGTTTTTATTTCTTCTCCATGGATTGTAATACCTACTCCGAACTATTCTTTTGTTTCCTTTACTGCTTGCTCAATATACAGATTGAATAGCATTGAGGAGGGGCTACAACCCTGTCTCACTCCCTTCCCAACCACTCCTTCCCTTTCATGTCCCTCGACTCTTATAACTGCCATCTGGTTTCTGTTTTTTTTTTTTTTTTTTTATCATCAGTCTACTGACTGGTTTGATGCGGCCCGCCACGAATTCCTTTCCTGTGCTAACCTCTTCATCTCAGAGTAGCACTTGCAACCTATATCCTCAATTATTTGCTTGACGTACTCCAATCTCTGTCTTCCTCTACAGTTTTTGCCCTCTACAGCTCCCTCTAGTACCTTGGAAGTCATTCCCTCATGTCTTAGCAGATGTCCTATCATCCTGTCCCTTCTCCTTATCAGTGTTTTCCACATATTCCTTTCCTCTCCGATTCTGCGTAGAACCTCCTCATTCCTTACCTTATCAATCCACCTAATTTTCAACATTCGTCTATAGCACCACATCTCAAATGCTTCGATTCTCTTCTGTTCCGGTTTTCCCACAGTCCATGTTTCACTACCATACAATGCTGTACTCCAGACGTACATCCTCAGAAATTTCTTCCTCAAATTAAGGCCGGTATTTGATATTAGTAGACTTCTCTTGGCCAGAAATGCCTTTTTTGCCATAGCGAGTCTGCTTTTGATGTCCTCCTTGCTCCATCCGTCATTGGTTATTTTACTGCCTAGGTAGCAGAATTCCTTAACTTCATTGACTTCGTGACAGTCAATCCTGATGTTAAGTTTCTCGCTGTTCTCATTTCTACTACTTCTCATTACCTTCGTCTTTCTCCGATTTACTCTCAAACCACACAGTGTACTCATTAGACTGTTCATTCCGTTCAGCAGATCATTTAATTCTTCTTCACTTTCACTCAGGATAGCAATGTCATCAGCGAATCGTATCATTGATATCCTTTCACCTTGTATTTTAATTCCACTCCTGAACCTTTCTTTTATTTCCATCATTGCTTCCTCGATGTACAGATTGAAGAGTAGGGGCGAAAGGCTACAGCCTTGTCTTACACCCTTCTTAATACGAGCACTTCGTTCTTGATCGTCCACTCTTATTATTCCCTCTTGGTTGTTGTACATATTGTATATGACATGTCTCTCCCTATAGCTTACCCCTACTTTTTTCAGAATCTCGAACAGCTTGCACCATTTTATATTGTCGAATGCTTTTTCCAGGTCGACAAATCCTATGAAAGTGTCTTGATTTTTCTTTAGCCTTGCTTCCATTATTAGCCGTAACGTCAGAATTGCCTCTCTCGTCCCTTTACTTTTCCTAAAGCCAAACTGATTGTCACCTAGCGCATTCTCAATTTTCTTTTCCATTCTTCTGTATATTATTCTTGTAGGCAGCTTCGATGCATGAGCTGTTAAGCTGATTGTGCGATAATTCTCGCACTTGTCAGCTCTTGCCGTCTTCAGAATTGTGTGGATGATGCTTTTCCGAAAGTCAGATGGTATGTCGCCAGACTCATATATTCTACACACCAACGTGAATAGTCGTTTTGTTGCCACTTCCCCCAATGATTTTAGAAATTCTGATGGAATGTTATCTATCCCTTCTGCCTTATTTGACCGTAAGTCCTCCAAAGCTCTTTTAAATTCCGATTCTAATACTGGATCCCCTAGCTCTTCTAAATCGACTCCTGTTTCTTCTTCTATCACATCAGACAAATCTTCACCCTCATAGAGGCTTTCAATGTATTCTTTCCATCTATCTGCTCTCTCCTCTGCATTTAACAGTGGAATTCCCGTTGCACTCTTAATGTTACCACCGTTGCTTTTAATGTCACCAAAGGTTGTTTTGACTTTCCTGTATGCTGAGTCTGTCCTTCCGACAATCATATCTTTTTAGATGTCTTCACATTTTTCCTGCAGCCATTTCGTCTTAGCTTCCCTGCACTTCCTATTTATTTCATTCCTCAGCGACTTGTATTTCTGTATTCCTGATTTTCCCGGAACATGTTTGTACTTCCTCCTTTCATCAATCAACTGAAGTATTTCTTCTGTTATCCATGTTTTCTTCGCAGCTACCTTCTTTGTACCTATGTTTTCCTTCCCAACTTCTGTGATGGCCCTTTTTAGGGATGTCCATCCATCTTCAACTGTACTGCCTACTGCGCTATTCCTTATTGCTGTACCTATAGCGTTAGAGAACTTCAAACGTATCTCATCATTCCTTAGTACTTCCGTATCCCACTTCTTTGCGTATTGATTCTTCCTGACTAATGTCTTGAACTTCAGCCTACTCTTCATCACTACTATATTGTGATCTGAGTCTATATCTGCTCCTGGGTACACCTTACAATCCAGTATCTGATTTCGAAATCTCTGTCTGACCATGATGTAATCTAATTGAAATCTTCCCGTATCTCCCGGCCTTTTCCAAGTACACCTCCTCCTCTTGTGATTCTTGAACACGGTATTCGCTATTACTAGCTGAAACTTGTTACAGAACTCAATTAGTCTTTCTCCTCTTTCATTCCTTGTCCCAAGCCCATATTCTCCTGTAACTTTTTCTTCTACTCCTTCCCCTACAACTGCATTCCAGTCGCCCATGACTATTAGATATTCGTCCCCCTTTACATACTGCATTACCCTTTCACTATCCTCATACACTTCCTCTATCTGTTCATCTTCAGCTTGCGACGTCGGCATGTATACCTGAAATATCGTTGTCGGTGTTGGTCTGCTGTCGATTCTGATTAGAACAACCCGGTCACTGAACTGTTCACAGTAACACACCCTCTGCCCTACCTTCCTATTCATAACGAATCCTACACCTGTTATACCATTTTCTGCTGCTGTTGATATTACCCGATACTCATCTGACCAGAAATCCTTGTCTTCCTTCCACTTCACTTCATTGACCCCTACCATATCTAGATTGAGCCTTTGTTTTCCCTTTTCTGATTTTCTAGTTTCCCTACCACGTTCAAGCTTCTGACATTCCATGCCCCGACTCGTAGAACGTTATCCTTTCGTTGATTATTGAATCTTTTTCTCATGGTAACCTCCCCCTTGGCAGTCCCCTCCCGGAGACCCGAATGGGGGACTATTCCGGAATCTTTTGCCAATGGAGAGATCATCATGACACTTCTTCAATTACAGGCCACATGTCCCGTGGATACATGTTACGTGTCTGGTTTCTGTAAAAATTGTAAATAGCCTTTCGCTCCCTGTATTTTACCCCCGCCACCTTCAGGTTTTGAAAGAGAGTATTCTAGTCAACATTGTCAAAAGCTTTTTCTACATTTACAAATTCTAGAAATGTAGGTTTGCCTTTCCTCAATTTATCTTCTAAGATAAGTCGTAGTGTCAGTATTGCCTCACGTGTTCCAATATTAATACAGAATATAAACTGATCTTCCCCGAGGTCGACTTCTACCAGTTTTTCCATTCATTTGTAAAAAATTCGCATTAGTATTTTGCACCGATGGCTTATTAAACTGATAGTTCGGTAATTTTCACATCTGTCAACATCTGCTTTCTTTGGGATTGGAATTATTACATTCTTCTTGAAGTCTGAGGGTATTTCGCCTGTCTCATACATCTTGCTCACCATATGTTAGAGATTTGTCAAGGCTGGCTCTCCCAAGGCTGTGAGTAGTTCTAATGGAATGTTGTCTACTCCCAGGGCTTTGTTTTGATTTAGGTCTTTCAGTGCTCTGTCAAACTCTTCACGCAGTTATCATATCTCCCATTTCATCTTAATCTACATCCTCTTCCATTTCCATAATATTGTCCTCAAGCACATCACCCTTGTATAGACCCTCTATATACTCCTTCTACCTTTCTGTTTTCCCTTCTTTGCTTAGAACTGGGTTTCCATCTGAGCTCTTGATATTCATACAGGTGGTTCTACTTTCTCCAAAGGTCTCTTTAATTTTCCTGTAGGCAGTATCAATCTTACCCCTAGTGAGATGTGCCTCTACGTCCTTACATTTGTCCTCTAGCCATCCCTGCTTATGTTTTCATAATTATTTGGTGGGGCCTGAAGAATAAGCTTTAAGGTTCGAAACTTGTCATGGAATAAATTAAGAAAACTATTAGCAACTGAAACAGATTTTTATTCTATAAATACATTCCTCTGTTGCAGATATGCACTAGATCAAATATTTTGTACCCAAATGTTGTTATGCCTAGGTATTTGTATGTGTTGACAGACTGCAAACAAGACTTATTGAAATTGAAGTCATAGATTATTACTCTTTTCATTTTGTGAAGTGCACTATTTTATGTTTGTCAATCTTTGCGCAACTTTGAAATCTTTCCAAGATCTGGCAGAATATTTCTGTAGCTTCTTTCAGACAGTACTTCACTACAGAAAACTGCATCACCTGCAAAAATTCTGAGGTTGCTATTAACATTGTCAGCCAGGTTATTTATATACAACACACACAGCAAGGGTTGCTGGGACACACACTAAGTTACTTCTACATCTGTCAAAAACTCTCCATCCAAAATAACACGCTGTGTCCTCCCTACCAAGAAATACTTGATATGCCATATGATCATACTCAATAGTAAGTATATATGTGGAACTGAGTATAATATTTTTCGAAAGTCAACGGCTGTCCAGATATCATGTGAGAAAAGTGCTAGTTGAGTTTCACTTGATCAATGATTTCAGAATCCTTGCTGGTTAGCATGGAGGAGGTCATTCTATTTGAGACAGCTCATTAGTTTGGGCTCGGAATATGTTCTAGGATTCTAGCAGATGGGTGGGACCTGCGCTTTATTCAAGCGAATGGGAATGGGTTTTTGTTCAAAGGACCTACTGTAGATCGTGGTTAAAAGAGGTCCTAACTTAGCTGCAAATTCAGTATAGTATCTGAGAGGGAATGCATCAGGCCCTGGAGCTTTGTTTGATCTTAAAAACTTCAGTTGTTTCTCAACAACATTGACACAAATATCTACATCATTCATTTTAGCAGTGTTGCGAGAATTAAATTGGGCAATACTCCAACATTTTTCTTTGTAAAGGAACATTTCGAAATGAAGTACAGCATTTCTGCATTCTGTTTCAGTTTCTGTCTTGTCCATGACTGTCTGGACACTAACTTTAGTATCACTAGCAGTTTTTACAAATGACAAGAATTTCTTTTGGTTTTGTAAGATATTTCCAATAACATTCTGCTACTGTAGTCACTGAACACTTCATGCATTGCCCTATTGCCCTCAACTGGAAGAGAAATAGCGGACAGGTACATACAACATGTTGACAGACCATACCTCTAAGATCTCACCTACAATAGTCCTCACAGATGTAATACACCAGAATTTTGGTGGAATCTAAACAATGTAAGCATCAAGGGTAGCAACTCACTGATTATCTGAGGCACTTAGTCACTCATACACACATCAACAATACAGAAAATGCTGAAAGGCGGAGACTTATACTCCTTGTGTGACCTCTAAGAGCAATTATAATGCGAGGACCAGTATTACATTTTAATGTACCTTCAAAATATGCTTTTGTTATTAATTTCTTAGGACAGGTAACAAAACCAAAATCGGAAAATACTGATGTTGAAGTTATAATGCTCTCAAAGGTCACACATCAGCTTCCAACGTCCTGTGTTTCTTGTGTGTGCCAATCAATGACTCAGTGAGTATTTGGCAAGGCTTTAATAAATTATTTATAGTGCACAATAAAACAGAAAAGAATATATAACAGGCAATTGGATTGTTGATTTTATTTAGAAAATGTTCTATGAGCTGGAAAATAATTTTGAGTCAACAATACATCCCCTACAATATAGTAAAAGACATTTTTTCAACAGATTTTCTCTAACACTAAACTAGTAACTAAGCTATGGTGGATGCACAGCAGTGTTTTACACCTTAACACAAAGTTTAAAATTCCCCCATTTTACATACAAAATGGAGCTTCGCTAGAATCATCTTCTACCCTAATGTTCCCCACCTCCTCCCCCCTCCTCTTCCACAAAAATAAAATGTTCCAATGATTGCAGGCATTTAGAGAAAGAACAGTAGATCAGTTTTGAGACAGATTTATGATAAAATTGACCACAAATGTTTGGGAAGAATCATCCTTGTGGAATGATTCAGGGAAATCACAGAAGCCTGAATTATAATGTCCTGATCATGATCTGAATCTGGATTTCTCGCTGGCAAGTTCTGTGTTCCAGAATTGCTCCATTTTATCCAGTTTGGTCATAAGTGTAGCTACACAAATATATTTTTTAATGTCACTATACATTATGCACTTGACTTGGAGCCTTAAGATGTCTAGCCAGAAACCAGAATGTGTATCATTTATCATCCTATAAATAGAGCAAGATTGCTATAAAATGAAATGATATGATATGAAATGCAAACAGTTCAAACCCTACATAATAAATATAATTTATATGACAGATCTTTAAAAAACAGTCAACAATTTACAATGATTTTAATCAAAGTGTGTGAAATATTTCTCATCAATTCACTGGTAACTTCCTCTGTAAAAAATTACATTAAAACAATGTAAATTGTGGTTTCACTTACTGATGTGCTCCTGAGAGACGAGGCTGTTTAAGCAAATTTCTACTATGCTGTAGAGCTGTTATAAAATCTCCCAGGCACAAAGACACATATGCAGCTGCTGCTAGTGTAGAACATCGTAATGACGCTACCTGTCACAAAGAAACTGATTAATTACAACAAAATCAAACAAATGAAAAATCCAGGATGGGATAGTGACAATACACGAAAAGGATAGATTGCTACCCACCATATGGAGGAGATATTGACCCATAGACAGGCACAACAAAAAGACTGCTATACGTTTGAGCTTTTGGTCAAAAAGGCTTCTTCTGAAGTAGAAAATTCACATACATTCACACAATTATAATACACACGTATGACCATTGTCTCTGGCTGCTGCCACTGGACAGCATACAGGATGGGGCAATGCCACACTGACATCTGGAAGTGTGGGAATTTTTAAATCAAAGGATTACTGAATGATGGATCGGTCACACTGGGCTAAATGATTCAGCCTTACATTACTGGCCACCATGTTTACTGGAGCTGACTGTATGTGATTATAACTTGTGGGGGTTTGTAAAAGACTCTGTTTATGTGCCTCTGTTATCAACAAATGAACTGAGACATCGCATAACAGCAGCTGACGAAGCTGTAACTCAAGACATGCTCGCTGCAGTGGGGGAACAATATGAAAACTGCATTAACATATGCCAAGCATCTCAAGGGGGGCATATTGAACACCTATGAAAAGGTATGAAAAAAAACTTTTTGAGTTTCTCATTCATCAAAAAACAAAATTCATTGTACAAGTTTATTAGTTTCAGAAATATAGATGTGCCAAATTGGATGATTCTTTTTGATACACCCTGTGTATTGCAGAGAGTGTTCCTACCTGTGCAATTCAGATAAGCTGATGCTGGTAGGAAGGACTCAGATGGCGCAGGCTGTGAAGCACATTGTGTTGGGCAACATTTCCAGCAACTGGTTTGTCCAGCTGTCTCCTGGCCATAGTTTTTTGGAGGCCATCCAAGCAGACAGACAGCTTGTTGGTTTCATGCACAAACAGAAAGCAGCACAGTGGTTGCAGCTTATTTTGTAGGTAACATGACTGCCTTTGATAGAATAGGTGATGGACTAGACTGGAAAAGGTAGTGATGGGAGGATGTATGGGACAGGTCTTCATCTAGTCCTATTTCCGGGATATGAGCCACGAGGCAAGCGGTTGGGAGCAGGTGTGGAGTAGGGGTGGACAAGGAATTACGTAAGTTCAGTGAGAGCCGAATAACACGGGGGAAGGAGTGGGAAGGATAGTATGTACGATTTTCCTCATTTCAAGTCATGACTCTTGATATGAAATTTGTGGTAGCTGTCGAAGTGAAGTTATTGCTGGTGGTTGATAGGTCTGATATGAACAGCAGTACTGATGTATCCATCCTTGAGGTCGAGGTCAACATTGAGGAAGATGGTTTTGTTGGTTTGAGGAAGACCAGGTGAAACAAACGGGGGAGAAAATGTTGAGATTCTGGAGGAATGTGGGTAGGGCATTCTTTCCCTCAATTCAGATTGAATGTCATCAATGAATCTAGTCCAGGTGTAGGGTTTAGTATTCTGTATAGTTAGGAAGGATTTTTCTAAATAGCCCATGGATAGGCTGGAAGCAACCAGACACACAGTGGTCGTGTGTGTGTGTGTGTGTGTGTGTGTGTGTGTGTGTGTGTGTGTGTCGTCCATTGTTGAAGAAGTCCTTACTGGCTGAAAGCTTTATTTGTGACAGTCTTTTTGTTGTGCCTAACTGCGACTCTGCATCCCTGCTATTTGGTGAGTAGCAACTTTCCTTTTCATAATATTGTTACATTCCATCCTGGGTGCATTATATGTAACAGAGGTGGGAGGATGATGGTGAAAGATTACTGTGGAGAAACCCTGAGGTGGAAGGAAAAAACCTAAATTAATGCCAAGTTGGTGGTGTGAACTAAATACATGTTGTAGCATTAATCCCACTTGTGGAATTCTGAGGAACTGTTGTCTGGGGGCAGGAGGGGGGGGGAATCAAGATGCCGCAAGTAGTGAAACAGGTACCAAGGTCACGACTGTCATACTGTAGAGCATGCTCTGCGACTGGGTTGCTGGTGTACACCCTCTGTCTATGCTCATTCATCCTAACTGATAACTTGGTGGTAGTCACACCAATGTAAGAGGCTGAACATGCTTACATAACAGTCGGTGTATGACATGTCATTTCACAGGTGGCTCTCTCTTTGATAGTATTTGTTTTGCCAGCTACAAGACTGGTATAGGTGGTGGTAGGAGAGTGCATATGGGCAAGTCTTGAAGTGGGGAAAGTCGCAGGGGTAGGAGCCATAGGGTATGGAGATGGGTGCAGAAGTAGCATTGGATCTGACAGGGATATTGCAGAGATTGGGAGGGCAACGATATGCTATTCTAAGTGTGGTGAGAAAGTCTCAGACAGAATGGATCTCATTTCAGGACATGATTTCAAAATGGTTCAAATGGCTCTGAGCACTATGGGACTCAACTGCTGAGGTCATAAGTCCCCTAGAACTTAGAACTACTTAAACCTAACTAACCTAAGGACAACACACACATCCATGCCCGAGGCAGGATTCGAACCTGCGACCATAGCGGTCGCGCGGTTCCAGACTGTAGCGCCAGAACCGCTCGGCCGGACATGATTTCATGAAGTCATGGCCTTCCTTCTCAAAGTAGTTGATTAAAACATCCAACACCCAGGATAATACTGAGTGACAAGTGGTTTGCTCCAAAATTAATTTTTGGGGGGATCAGCAGTACCAGGATTGGATGTGATGGCCCATGAAATCTGCTTTTGAACTAGGCTGATGGAGTAATTTCATCCAGTGAAGGCTGAGGTGAGAATGGTGGTCTATTGCTGTAAATAGTCTGCATCCGAACAAGTTCGTTTGCTGTATGAGAGGGAACGTTTGATAGTGAAAGGATGGGAACTGTCAAAATGTATGTGCTGTTGTTTACTAGTAGGTTTAATGTGGACAGAAGTGTGTAGCTGGTCTTCCATGAGGATGAGATCAACATCACGGAAAATGGTATTGGATTCAGAATAGGACCATGTGAAATTCAATTCGGAGAATGTATTTAGAGATTCCAGCAATTTTAATATGAGGGTTGCCTAGAAAGTAATGCACCACATTTTTTTTCAATAATTCTTTATTGAATATAATGAGAATTACACACACGAAAGAATGGTGTTTTATCTACACACCCTATTTTTCCATGTGATCTGTATCCCGTTCTATGGCCTTCCTCCAGCGTGGAACAAGCGCTTATATGCCCTGTCAGTACCATTTCTTGTTTTGGTGGTGGAGCCAGTGCTTCACTGTGTGAATCACCTCTCATCATCCTCAAAATGTCTTCCATGAATGGCATCCTTCAATGGCCCAAACAAGTGGAAGTCCGAAGGGGCTAGGTCAGGTGGATAGTCTCCCTGATTGCTGCAAATCATGGAGCTCTACTGAACTGTATTCTGATGACCTCCCACTCCATGCCCAACAACTAACTGTACTTCTGTTGACAGCAGATGCTTCACAGACTCTGCACAAGTGCTTGAAAATATTTCTCACATTTTCTTTCTCTGCAGTGAAGAATCCAACGACGGCACGTTGCTTGTAATGTACATCACCTACAGACGATGTTTTGAAACTGTCCTGCAGCTATGTTATCTGTCAGAAGTGATGAAAACTTGTCGCATTTGCTCAGAAGACTTCAAAGAATACATACGTAACATTTCGCATCTGTAGCATTGTTATTGGCTGAGAAAAAAAATGCGGTGCATACTTTCTGGGCAATCCTCATAGGTCAGCCTCACCACAAGTCCGTACGGCAAAGATGTCATCAATGAATCTAAACCACACCAGGTGCTGAAGGCTTACTGATCCCAGGAAAGCACACTTGGAGTGACCCATGAAAAGGTTGGCTTAGGAAGTATGTCTGTCCCTTGAAAGTAAAGTAGTTGTAAAGGAAGGATGACATAGGTCTAAAATCAGGTGATGGCTGATTGAGGAAATGTTCAGCTGCAGACAGATCACGTACGTGAAGGATGTTGGTTCAGGAGAAGATGGCATCAATGGTGACACACAAAGCATTTAGTGAAAATGGGAGAGGCACAGATTTCAGATGATGCGGGAAATAGTTGGTGTCTGTAACATAGGTCAGAAGTATTTGTATTACAGGCTGCAAGTTTTGATAATCTAAGGCAGATACAAGTTTGGTGAGTGCTTTGAAGGCAGGAACTATGAGGCACTGAGAGTGATTGGGTCTGTGGATCTTAGGAAGAAGGTAAAAAGGTTTGGGTGTGTGGTTTGGGTGGGGTAAGAAGTTCTACAGACTGAGGCGTTAGTCCTTGTCAGGGGTTTGACGTTTAAAGGAGGGCCTGTAGATCAGCTTGATGGCCGATGCCATAAGCAAAGGTATCAAACTGGCTGGCATAGATGCTCACTTACATACTCCAGTCAGTCGAGTACCATAATGGCAGATCCCTTTTATACTGAAAGGGTAATCATGGCTTTATCAGATCTTAGGAAGCAAAGAGCCAAGAGTTCTGCAGATGACAGGTTAGGGTCATGTTATAGGAGTGTGGGGAAGTTTTGAGAAGCAATGCTGGATGTTAGGAATTCTTGGAACGCTTGTAAGGATGATTTTGTGGTAGTGGTGATGGATCAAGTTGGGATCGTGGTCTGAACTGTTCAAGGCAGGGTTCAATGTTATGCTCGCTGTTGCCAAAATTTTGGTATTAGACTGCAAAGTGATACTTCCAGTTGACAGTATATGTAAAAGAAACTAGGTCCTTCAACAAAGCAGCATGATTAAATGCAGGTTTAGGGCTGAAAGTGAGAACCTTAGATAATAAAGATAATTTGGAAGGGGTGAGTGGCTTGGATGAGAGGCTAAGAACACTGTACTGTTGCGACTGGTTCTTATGATCATGAGTTGTTATTGCTCTGGGAGTCAGTGGTGAAGGCTGGGGGATATTAAGAAGGTTGGCCGAGTTCACTTTTTAGGAGCGGAGTGGTGGTTGATATTGTGAGTGGTTTGGGGGCTGGAGAGGTGCAGGAAGGGAAACACCACTCTTCAGGTAGTTCAGGACAATGTGGGACAGCTTTTCAAGGTGAAATCTGCTCCGTTGCAGTTTGAAGTTGGTTTGGCAAATGACACCATCCAAAGAAATATGAGGGGTAGATAACTGCAGGATTTTGTAGAATGACAGAAGTCTGGTGGAGTGGAAATTAGCAGGTGAGGCATACAGGTCACAGTTTATCTGGGTAAGTGCAAGAGATTGCTGTATTTGAAACAGTAAAATGGTAACTCCCAGAGACAAGCAGGTTTGAAGAAGCAGAATGGGAACTTTACTTTTGATAGTGCAACAGCAAGTTTCTGAAATAACCAAGTGTTATATGTGATGGGATTCATCATGGCAAGCAAGGAGAGTTTGAAATGTTGGATATAGTGGAAGTGGCAAATGAAGCAGAGGTGTGGAAAAAAAGAGAAAAAGAAAAAAAAAGCAACGAAAAAGACCAGAAAAATCAGAAGAATTCATACAACAACCATGAGAACAGACAAGGGTTAACAAGAGGAAATGAGTGGGTGAGAATTTCTCACCAGAAAAGTGAACTATAATACGAAAAACTTATGATTTGGAAAAAATTGCAATTGGGACAGTAGTAAAAAAAAAAAAAAAAAGAAGAAGAAGCAGAGACTGGGAAAGTCATGAACACAGACAAAAATTTAAAAATATGGCCCACAAAAAGAGGAAGTCATTGGATAAAATTAATATACTGTGTTCGGAAAATAATGTAATGTAGGAGACAGCAGTAAAAATCAATCAGTGAGGTTTGGCAAAAAACAAATGCATAAAAACATGAAAAAATCACATACAGACAAGGTAAGTGGAGGATAACAGCTGAAAGTAAGGAGAGTAATTTTTCACGAGGGCATGCAGCTTTACTGTATGGTTAAATGATGATGGTGTCCTCTTGGGTAAAATATTCCGGAGGTAAAAAAATCCCCCATACGGATCTCTGGGCGCGGACTACTCAACAGGACGTCTTTATCAGGAGAAAGAAAACTGGCATTCCACGGATCGGAGTGTGGAATGTCAGATCCCTTAATCAGGCAGGTAGGTTAGAAAATTTAAAAAGGGAAATCGATAGGTTAAAGTTAGATATAGTGGGAATTTGTGAAGTTCGGTGGCAGGAGGAACAAGACTTCTGGTCAGGTGAATACAGGGTTATAAATACAAAACCAAATAGGGGTAATGCAGGAGCAGGTTTAATAATGAATAAAAAAACAGGAGTGTGGGTAAGCTACTACAAACAGCATAGTGAACGCATTATTGTGGCCAAGATAGACACGAAGCCCATGCCTACCACAGTAGTACAAGTTTATATGCCAACTAGCTCTGCAGATGATGAAGAAATTGATGAAATGTATGATGAGATAACAGAAATTATTCAGGTACTGAAGGGAGATGAAAATTTAATAGTCATAGGTGACTGGAATTCGAGAGTAGGAAAAGGGAGAGAAGGAAACATAGTAGATGAATATGGATTGGGGGTAAGGAATGAAAGAGGAAGCTGCCTGGTAGAATTTTGCACAGAGCATAACTTAATCATAGCTAACACTTGGTTCAAAAATCATAAAAGAAGGTTGTATACATGGAAGAATCCTGGAGATATTAAAAGGTATCAGATAGATTATATAATGGTAAGACAGAGATTTAGGAACCAGGTTTTAAATTGTAGGACATTTACAGGGGCAGATGTGGACTCTGACCACAATCTATTGGTTATGAACTGTAGGTTAAAACTGAAGAAACTGCAAAAGGTGGGAATTTAAGGAGATGGGACCTGGATAGACTGACTAAACCAGAGGTTGTACAGTGTTTCAGGGAGAGCATAAGAGAACAATTGACAGGAATGGGGGAAAGACATACAGTAGAAGAAGAATGGGTATCTCTGAGGGATGCAGTAATGAAGGCAGCAGAGGATCAAGTAGGTAAAAAGGCGAGGGCTAGTAGAAATCCTTGGGTAACAGAAGAAATACTGAATTTAACTGATGAAAGGAGAAAATATAAAAATGCAGTAAATGAAGCAGGCAAAAAGGAATACAAACGTCTCAAAAATGAGATCGACAGGAAGTGCAAAATGGCTAAGCAGTGATAGCCAGAGGACAAATGCAAGGATGTAGAGGCCTATGTCACTAGAGGTAAGATTGATACTGCCTACAGGAAAATTAAAGAGACCTTTGGAGAAAAGGGAGCCACTTGTATGAATATCAAGAGGTCAGATGGAAACTCAGTTCTAAGCAAAGAAGGGAAAGCAGAAAGGTGGAAGGAGTATATAGAGGGTCTATACAAGGGCGATGTACTTGAGGACAATATTATGGAAATGGAAGAGGAGGTAGATGAAAATGAAAAGGGAGATATGATACTGCATGAAGAGTTTGACAGAGCACTGAAAGACCTGAGTCGAAACAAGGCCCCGGGAGTAGACATCATTCCATTGGGGCCACTGACAGCCTTGGGAGAGCCAGTCCTGACAAAACTCTACCATCTGGCGAGCAAGATGTATGAGACATGTGAAACATCCCCAGACTTCAAGAAGAATATAATAATTCCAATACCAAAGAAAGCAGGTGTAGACACATGTGAAAATTACCGAACTATCAGTTTAATAAGTCACAGATGCAAAATACTAATGAGAATTCTTTACAGACGAATGGAAAAACTGGTAGAAACCGACCTCGGGGAAGATCAGTTTGGATCCCGTAGAAATGTTGGAACATGTGAGGAAGTACTGACCCTACGACTTATCATAGAAAATGGATTAAGTAAAGGCAAACCTACGTTTCTATCATTTGTAGACTTAGAGAAAGCTTTTGACAATGTTCACTGGAATGCTCTCTTTCAAATTCTAAAGGTGGCAGGGGTAAAATACAGGGAGCGAAAGGCTATTTACAATTTGTACCGAAACCAGATGGCAGTTATAAGAGTCGAGGGGCATGAATGGGAAGCAGCAGTTGGGAAGGGAGTGAGACAGGGTTGTAGCCTCTCCCCGATGTTATTCAATCTGTATACTGAGCAAGCAGTAAAAAAAAAAAATAATAATAATTATCGGAGTAGGTATTAAAATCCATGGAAAAGAAATAAAAACTTTGAGGTTCGCCGATGGCATTGTAAGTCTGTCAGAGACAGCAAAGGACTTGGAAGAGCAGTTGAACGGAATGGATAGTGTCTTGAAAGGAGGATGTAAGATGAACATCAACAAAAGCAAAACGAGGATAATGGAATGTAGTTGAATTAAGTCGGAGGGAATTAGATTAGAAAATGAGGCGCTTAAAGTAGTAGATGAGTTTTGCTATTTGGGGAGCAAAATAACTGATGATGGTCGAAGTAGAGAGGATATAAAATGTAAACTGGCAATGGCAAGGAAAGCATTTCTGGAGAAGAGAAATTTGTTAACATTGAGTAAAGATTTAAGTGTCAGGAAGTCTTTTCTGAAAGTATTTGTATGGAGTGTAGCCATGTATGGAAGTGAAACATGGACGATAAATAGTTTGGACAAGAAGAGAATAGAAGCTTTCGAAATGTGGTGCTACAGAAGAATGCTGAAGATTAGATGGGTAGATCACATAACTAATGAGGAGGTATTGAACAGAATTGGGGAGAAGAGGAGTTTGTGGCACAACTTGACAAGAAGAAGGACATGTTCTGAGGCATCAAGGGATCACAAATTTAGCACTGGAGGGCAGTGTGGAGGGTAAAAACAGTAGAGGGAGACCAAGAGATGAATACACTAAGCTGATTCAGAAGGATGTAGGTTGCAGTAAGTGCAGGGAGATGAAGAAGCTTGCACAGGATAGAGTAGCATGGAGAGCTGCATCAAACTAGTCTCAGGCCTGAAGACCACAACAACAACAAGTGGAGGATGGGAAAGAAACTTGCTGTCAAATCTGCAACTAAATCAGTGAAAGATTATTGGGAGAAGGCTCTGCAATGTAGTGAACTGTTAACAAAGCATTATATGCAAATTCTTAAATAACAATGGTCCCATCTAAGTGCACAGAAATCAGTACTAGAAAAGATGTAGGGGCAAGATGTTGGTTCACGTTGGTGGCACAGATAAATGAATGGATGAACTAGCGCATAAGGTCAAAAGCAGACTACAGTTTGAAAAAGACAGATTATTACAAACACTGATAAGGGACTTACATAAGAAGTACTGATGGCTGCATGGGCTAATACATCAACAAAACTAATCAATTTTTGAAAATATATAATGTAATAAGATGGATAAAAAATCCACTCGGCAAGTTGTGGCAGAAGAAACACACACAAAAAGATACTGAAATATGCAAGCTTTCGGAGCTAGTGGCTCCTTCTTCTAGCCAAAGGCTTGAAGGGAAAGGAAGATGGTTGAAGGAAATGACTGGTGAAGTTTAGGACATGGGGAGAGTTTGTAAAAGTTGCCAGAACCAGTTCAGGTGAGATTTACCAAATGGGTTGAGAAGGATAGACTGATTGATGGGGCTTGTATTGGACTGGATTTGAAAACCTAAGCACTTAAAAGGGGGGGGGGGGGGGGGAGATATGGTAACATACAAGACGAGATTACTGTCGAAACCTCCTGCACGAATTAATAAGAGTGGATAGCTAAGTGCATTGTATGTGGTAGAGGTGTGGGAGAACAGCCCGGTCAGAAAATAAAGGATATAGAAAATTAAAAGGGAGCGGAGAAAATAATAGTTACTGGGAAGGAGAGTCGAAATGGAAGAAATTAATGTAAATTAAGACCAGGTGGGTAACCAAGGACGTGTTGTAACACCTCTTCCAAACTGCGAGTTCTGAGACACTAGTGTCTGGGGTATGAATCCATATGGCAGGTGCACTGCAACAGGCACCAAGGTCACAACTGTCATGTTGTAGAGAATGCTCTGCAACAGGATTCTGTGTGTTGCCAGCACACTCTTTGCCTCAGTCATCCTAACTGATAAACTGGTGGTAGTCACACCAATGTAAGAGGCCGAACAGTGTTTACGTAACAGCTGCACATGACGTGTCATTCCACAGGTGGCTCTCACTTTGATAGTTCATGTTTTGCCAGTTACAAGACTGGTATATGTGGTGGTAGGAGGGGGCAAGTCTTACAGCAGGGACCATCCCAGGGGTAGGAGCCATAGGTTAGGGAAATGGGTGTGGTGGGCAAAATGTCGGACAGAATGGACCTTGTTTCACGTCATGATTTTAGGAAGTCACAGTCTTGTGGGAGTAGCTACTTAATACATTTAAGACCTGGATAATACTGAGTGATAAGAGGTGTACTTCTAACTTGTTTCTTAGAGGGATTAGGAGTACAAAGCGTATTTCTTCACTGGTTGCTCATTTGGACATGTCTTTGCAAAAAAAGAAATTACTTACAATTACATCCTCATCAATATACCTCATGTAGGAAAGAAGCTGTATTTGACCACTAGTATTGGTGGGCTTGTCGATCGGAAGTGAAAACATGACTGCTTCTTATTTTCTCTTCCAAAATGTCTTTGCTATCACAGTACACACCACTAACTCGGTGACATTGTGTCAGCAGAGAGAGAGGAATTTTTATAATTTCAGTAGCAACATCTGAACGAAGAACTTTTTTAACATTTCTTTAGATGCAAGCATGAGGAATGTTTCAGCTATTGTATGTGGTTTCATTTTGATAAAGTTAGCTACCTCACAGCCAGATTTCTATACTTTTTGTGCAACATATGCCAATGCAGTCATAAGCTTCACTCTTTATTTATTTTGTTCCAACAACCAACAAAAATAACTCACATTCTTACTTAACAGAGAGGAATATTTTGTTGATAAATGTCTTTTTCATTTACTGGGAATGATGTGTTTTCACCACACATGGGGACTGTGCATGTTTTGTCACCTCATCAAAAGATAAATTATCATCACTATGTTGCCTCTGAACTTCTTGTCTTTCTTTTTTTCGGGCTCCATGGTTTCATTATCTGCACTTGAGGACAGACCACTCCGTACAATGAATTCATCCATATTGGGGAAAAAAAGAAAAATACTTCAACAACACTGTAATAGACAATACCGGTGTGGCAATCACAATATTCACACTACTACAGAGCACAGCTGTGATAAAACTTAACTGAAATACCCAAACAATAGGAAGTCCAGAAAGCAATAATAATAACAACAACAACATTGTTGAATTGAAATACTGTGTTGTTGTCTGGCAGTCTGTGGGTCCTTTGGTGGGGAACAAAAAGAGCAATAAAGTTTAAGTGGTTACAAACTAGAAAAAATACCAAAACAAGGCAATAAAAATAATACGGAAGGGACATTTTTGCTAATCCACAAAATTTTAGGAAATAGTATGTACAGCCAGTCATACACAAAAGATGTGGTGTTACAAAGTACTCTTACATAACAGCAATATTCAGTAAACAAATTACATTTGGTTTCTATGAAACTATAACATTTAGACGCATGTATTAATTAATTAAACAATAAACAAGCATCATCTTACTTAAAATGTTGTTGTTGTTGTGGTCTTCAGTCCTGAGACTGGTTTGATGCAGCTCTCCACGCTAATCTATCCTGTGCAAGCTCCTTCATCTCCCAGTACCTACTGCAAACTACATCCTTCTAAATCTGCTTAGTGTATTCATCTCTTGGTCTCCCTCTACGATTTTTACCCTCCACACTGCCCTCCAATACTAAATTGGTCATCCTTTGATGCCTCAGAACATGTCCTACCAACCGATCCCTTCTTCTAGTCAACTTGTGCCACAAACTTCTCTTCTCCCCAATCCTATTCAACACCTCCTCATTAGTTATGTGATCTACCCATCTAATTTTCATCATTCTTCTGTAGCACCACATTTCAAAAGCTTCTATTCTCTTCTTGTCCAAACTATTTATCGTCCATGTTTCACTTCCATACATGGCTACACTCCATACAAATACTTTCAGAAATGACTTCCTGGCACTTAAATCTATACTCGATGTTAACAAATTTCTCTTCTCCAGAAACGCTTTCTTGCCATTGCCAGTCTACATTTTATATCCTCTCTACTTCAACCATCATCAGGTATTTTGCTCCCCAAATAGCAAAACTCCTTTACTATTTCAAGTGTCTCATTTCCTAATCCAATTCCCTCAGCATCACCTGACTTAATTCAACTACATTCCATTATCCTCGTTTTGCTTTTGTTGATGTTCATCTTATATCCTCCTTTCAAGACACTATCCATTCCATTCAACTGCTCTTCCAAGTCCTTTGCTGTCTCTGACAGAATTACAATGTCATCGGCAAAAACCTCAAAGATTTTATTTCTTCTCCATGGATTTTAATACCTACTCTGAATTTTGGTTTGTTTCCTTCACTGCTTGCTCAGTATACAGATTGAATAACATCGGGGAGAAGTTACAACCCTGTCTCACTCCCTTCCCAACCGCTGCTTCCCTTTCATGTCCCTCCACTCTTGTAACTGCCATCTGGTTTCTGTACAAATTGTAAATAGCCTTCCGCTCCCTGTATTTTACCCCTGCCACCTTTAGAATTTGAAAGAGAGTATTCCAGTCAACATTGTCAAAAGCTTTCTCTAAGTCTACAAATGCTAGAAACGTAGGTTTGTCTTTCCTTAATCTAGCTTCTAAGATAAGCTGTAGGGTCAGTATTGCCTCACGTGTTCCAATGTTTCTATAGAATCCGAACTGATCTTCCCCAAGGTCGGCTTCTACTAGTTTTCCCATTAGTCTGTAAAGAATTTGCATTAGTATTTTGCAGATGTGGCTAATTAAACTGATTGTTCGGTAATTTTCACATCTGTCAACACCTGCTTTCTTTGGGATTGGAATTATTACATTCTTCTTGAAGTCTGAAGGTATTTCACCTGTCTCATACATCTTGCTCACCGGATGGTAGAGTTTTGTCAGGGCTGGCTCTCCCAAGGCTGTCAGTAGTTCTAATGGAATGTTGTCTACTCCCAGTGCCTTGTTTCGACTCAGGTCTTTCAGTGCTCTGTCAAGCTCTTCACGCAGTATCGTATCTGCCATTTCATCTTCATCTACATCCTCTTCCATTTCTATAACATTGCCCTCAAGTACATCACCCTTGTATAGGACCTCAATATACTCCTTCCACCTGTCTGCTTTCCCTTTTTTGCTTAGAACTGGGTTTCCATCTGAGCTCTTGATATTCATACAGGTGGTTCTCTTTCCTCCAAAGGTCTCTTTAATTTTCCTGTAGGCAGTATCTATCTTACCCCTAGTGAGATAAGTCTCTACATCCTTACATTTGTCCTCCCTCTACATCCTTACATTTGTCCTCTAGCCATCCCTGCTTAGCCACTTAAAATAAAAGGCAGTAAATTACATTTAGATTCTTTAAACATAAAAAAATTTACAGTATGTCTAAAATCAAAGTTTCTTAATTGCTTACAATAACACGTAAAAGTCCACATCATACACTTCACTTTGTGGATATCAGGTTATCCTCATAAGAACTTATATGTAATGAGTCAAAATGAGGGAAACTAAAGTACACAACTAGAATATCTAGTTTTATTGCACACGTAACATATGTCATCATATTTATTTGTAAATCAGAAAACAATATTTGACAATGAAGATGATTAGAAGCATTGTAACTGTGCGCCAAACAACTGGAAAAATGATAATGGGTTACCAGGGGAACGAAACTTATTATAGCATCATAATCTGTAATATAATTATTGTTTCAGCTTACACATTTCAGTTCCTACCTTTAGACTGTGTGCAAACAAAGATTACATATTATCTTTTGAGAATTTATGATGGAAATGAACTTACCTCATGTTGTGCCATTGGGGCTGTAGGTGCAGCATAAACTCCAGCTGGTGTAGGTGGTATGCCTTCAAGGCTATTTGCACCTGCACCTGCAGAGCAAGTTTCACCTGAAACTGTATTGTCTGTTACTGAGACTGTATCAGTTGTAAGAGGAGGAACAATGCTGCTGGCAGCATCAAGTGCTGGGAGAAGAACTAATGTGTTGCGAAGGCAAAGGGCTGCAAATTCCAGTGTAATAGAAGGAACAGACGGAGACTGATTCTCTTGCTGTGCGTGCTGTTCACTGGCATTGAGCGATGAGGCCAGTACAATTTTCCGATGGCAGCCAGCACCAATAACTTTTTGCACTAGATCCTTCCGTCGCGCATGGATGTTGAAGTCATGCTCATTACTCTAAAACAGAAAATAGTTGGAGGTTCTCAAATGCAAGTCATAATTCAATCTTGTGTATGGCAGGTTAGGGGCATACAACAATGAGGTTATCAATGCACATAATTCAGTGCTACAAACTAATAATTAATGATGGGATTTAAAATGAACTCTTCATGAAATAAGAACAAGAAATACTGTATTAATACTCCCTTACACACACACACACACACACACACACACACACACACACACACATTTTCAAGATTAATGTTCCATATAGAGAGTACTAATAGGTGATTAAGAAATGGATTAGAAATGTGTAGGGTAGACTGGGGTATTTGACAGACTAAAAGGTTTCTTTTGCTATAATTCTCACACCTATTGTAGTTGTTTAAAACTTTCTTTGTGTGATATCCTTACATGGATAATCACTATCTGGATACAACATGGAATCCAAAATTTTCGGGACTGGTGCTGCCATATGGAAAGTAGGAGTAGCAGATCTTTGCACCGCTAGGTGGCGAGAGCTGCATATCAGATGAGTCAGTGTGCGAAGTGGCATTCAGCTGAGAGGATGTGTTGCGTGTCCACAGTGATTTCCTTAATATTCTGTGTTTGGTCTGTGGCAATTTTACGATGGAGCCACAAACAGAATAGCACATGTGTATTAAATTATGTGCAAATCTCAGGAAAAGTGCTACAGTGCAATGATTCAACAAGTGTTTGGGGGACAGAGCATGAGCTGTACACATGTGTTTGAGTGGAATGCTCGGTTCAGGGGCGGCCTTACAGACGTCGAAGATGATGCTTACACTGGAAGGCCTGTTAGCCGCACAACGCCAGACACTGTTGCTAAACTTCAACAACTGGTTCGTGCAGATCAACGTTGAACCATTAAAGACCTTGTGGATGAAGTGGGTATTGGTTATGGGACATGTCAATGAATGTTGACTGATGAATTGGGCATGTATTGTGTCGCTGCAAAATTTGTGCCAAGGGTCTTGACTGCCGATCAGAAGTACACAACAGTGTGCTCGTTTGTTTTCATTATCGTAGATGGTTTTCACAGAATATAGGAAAGCTATATTAGTGGCCTATCAACTTATGATTAGAATTCTACCAATTCTACTACAGTATTTGAAACAGTATTTGAAACAGATCAGACCACATCTGATGATCCAAACTTCTTGTCAAGGGTTATCACTCGAGACGAGAGCTGGATTTAAGGTTATGACCCAGAGACAAAGCAAAAATTGTCCCAGAGACAAAGCGACAATCATCCCAGTGGAAGAGCCCGGGCTCTCCAAGACCCAAAACAGCGAGACATGTGAAGAGTATGATCATTGTTTTCTGTGATTCAAAGAGAATTGTGCACAAAGAATTCGTCCCACCCAACCAAACAGTGAATTCCGCAGTTTTGGGACGGCTTTCTGAAAACGTGTGGTGACAATGGCCCAAATTTTGGCGTCAAGGGAACTGGCTGCTGCATCACAACAATGCACCCTGTCACACGTCCTTGCTCACCAGGACCTTTTTGGGAAAAAACAATGTGGCAGTTGACAACAGCCCAAACTTTGGCATCAAGGGAACTGGCTGCTGCATCATGACAACGTGCCCTGTCACACGTCCTTGTTCACCAGGACCTTTCTGGCAAAAAAACAACGTGGCGGTTGTACCACTCCCCCCCCACCCCCCCTTCCCCACCACCACCACCATATTCGGCAGATCTGGCACCTTGCAACTTTGGGCTATTCCCAAAACTGAAACTCAAGTTAAAATGCCATCTGTTCGACACTCTAGAGAGGATTTTAGAAGCGTCATTGGCAGTGATAAACACCCTTAAAGAACAGGACTTCAAGAAAACGTCTGGCCAGCGGAAGAAGCACTGGGACCAGTGTGTACGTGCGGATAGGAACTACTTTTAGGGTGATGGTGGCCGTTAGTCCAAAGGTAAGGTTTTCAACAGATGGCAACACCAGTCCTGAAAACTTTGGATAGCACCTTGTATAATTTCACATTATCATTTCACATAAGGTACTAAACAAAAAAAATAATAAGCCATCTGGATATTACCCCATGGAATGGAGTAACTCTCAGACATTGACAGGATAATTTTCAGGGGGCAGCTTCCTGGGTTATTTGAAGGGCAGTAATGAGTACTAACCAGATTAATAGCAGGACAAGATTTGTATGACCTAAAAGTACATCTGGGTGTATATATGGCTCTCCCTAGCCACATGTTGCTGTGGACCAGTATAGTTAAATGGAAAAGAAATAAAAGAGCAAGATCATGTCTGTAATATGTATAGGACTTGGATATATGTCCTAATCTCCTTCTCCACCCTGTCTCTGTCTGCCTCCATCTCATTCCCCCCCACCCCACCCCCCCTCTCTGTCCATGGCCTCTTCCCCTCTCACTCCATCCATCTTCTCCTCCTCCCTATCTCCCCTTCCTCCTGCCCCATCCTCCATCCATCTCCTTCTTTCTGCATTCTATGTCCATTTCCTCCCATCCCTCTGTCCAACCCCCCCCCCTCTCCCCCCCTCCGCCAATCTCCGACCTTGAGACTTGTTTCAGATACTGTAGTAGAATTCTAATCAAAAGCTGATAGGCCACAAATATAGCTATCCTGTATTCTGTGAAAACCATCTACGATAATCAAAACAAACGAGCACATTGTTGTGTATAAGATTTATGTTTAAAAATATATATAATGGGGAAGAATACATATGTTAGAAACAATTTATTTAATGGTTTAACTGGTCTGCTATGGTAGTTAAAACTGGATGCAACAAAGGAAACAAAACCACACATTGTTATTTAAAAATTTTATAGTATATGTCTGTTTGAATGTTTAATACATTATCATTCAAAATTTGAAGTAAATCGGTCAAGAGCTTTTCAAGATTTTTCTAATAACATTTTATTACATTAAAAATATTTATCCTGTATTTGTCCAAATGTTTATCAGAGTAATGTGTGGTAACGAGTAAAAATTTGAAGTAAATTGATGTAGTACTTTTCGAGATTTCTGGTAATAATAACGCTCTTTACATGTTACATGTTGCTGTTGTGGTTTTCAGTCCTGAGACTGGTTTGATGCAGCTCTCCATGCTAATCTAACCTGTGCAAGCTCCTTCATCTCCCAGTACCTACTGCAACCTACATCCTTCTGAATCTGCTTAGTGTATTCATCTCTTGGTCTCCCTCTATGATTTTTACCCTCCACACTGCCCTCCAATGCTAAATTTGTGATCCCTTGATGCCTCAGGACATGTCCTACCAACCGATCCCTTCTTCTAGTCAAGCTGTGCCACAAACTTCTCTTCTCCCCAATCCTATTCAATACCTCCTCATTAGTTACATGATCTATCCACCTAATCTTCAACATTCTTCTGTAGCACCACATTTCAAAAGCTTCTATTATCTTCTTGTCCAAACTATTTATTGTCCATGTTTCACTTCCATACATGGCTACACTCCATACAAATACACTCCTGGAAATTGAAATAAGAACACCGTGAATTCATTGTCCCAGGAAGGGGAAACTTTATTGACACATTCCTGGGGTCAGATACATCACATGATCACACTGACAGAACCACAGGCACATAGACACAGGCAACAGAGCATGCACAATGTCGGCACTAGTACAGTGTATATCCACCTTTCGCAGCAATGCAGGCTGCTATTCTCCCATGGAGACGATCGTAGAGATGCTGGATGTAGTCCTGTGGAACGGCTTGCCATGCCATTTCCACCTGGCGCCTCAGTTGGACCAGCGTTCGTGCTGGACGTGCAGACCGCGTGAGACGACGCTTCATCCAGTCCCAAACATGCTCAATGGGGGACAGATCCGGAGATCTTGCTGGCCAGGGTAGTTGACTTACACCTTCTAGAGCACGTTGGGTGGCACGGGATACATGCGGACGTGCATTGTCCTGTTGGAACAGCAAGTTCCCTTGCCGGTCTAGGAATGGTAGAACGATGGGTTTGATGACGGTTTGGATGTACCGTGCACTATTCAGTGTCCCCTCGACGATCACCAGTGGTGTACGGCCAGTGTAGGAGATCGCTCCCCACACCATGATGCCGGGTGTTGGCCCTGTGTGCCTCGGGCGTATGCAGTCCTGATTGTGGCGCTCACCTGCACGGCGCCAAACACGCATACGACCATCATTGGCACCAAGGCAGAAGCGACTCTCATTGCTGAAGACGACACGTCTCCATTCGTCCCTCCATTCACGCCTGTCGCGACACCACTGGAGGCGGGCTGCACGATGTTGGGGCGTGAGCGGAAGACGGCCTAACGGTGTGCGGGACCGTAGCCCAGCTTCATGGAGACGGTTGCGAATGGTCCTCGCCGATACCCCAGGAGCAACAGTGTCCCTAATTTGCTGGGAAGTGGCGGTGCGGTCCCCTACGGCACTGCGTAGGATCCTACGGTCTTGGCATGCATCCGTGCGTCACTGCGGTCCGGTCCCAGGTCGACGGGCACGTGCACCATCCGCCGACCACTGGCGACAACATCGATGTACTGTGGAGACCTCACGCCCCACGTGTTGAGCAATTCGGCGGTACGTCCACCCGGCCTCCGGCATGCCCACTATATGCGCTCGCTCAAAGTCCGTCAACTGCACATACGGTTCACGTCCACGCTGTCGCGGCATGCTACCAGTGTTAAAGACTGCGATGGAGCTCCGTATGCCACGGCAAACTGGCTGCCACTGACGGCGGCGGTGCACAAATGCTGCGCAGCTAGCGCCATTCGACGGCCAACACCGCGGTTCCTGGTGTGTCCGCTGTGCCGTGCGTGTGATCATTGCTTGTACAGCCCTCTCGCAGTGTCCGGAGCAAGTATGGTGGGTCTGACACACTGGTGTCAATGTGTTCTTTTTTCCATTTCCAGGAGTGTACTTTCAGAAACGACTTCCTGACACTTAAATCTATACTCGATGTTAACAAATTTCTCTTCTTCAGAAATGCTTTCCTTGCCATTGCCAGTTTACATTTTATATCCTCTCTACTTCGACCATCATCAGTTATTTTGCTCCCCAAATAGCAAAACTCCTTTACTACTTTAAGCGTCTCATTTCATAATCTAATTCCCTCAGCATCACCCAACTTAATTCAACTACATTCCATTATCCTCGTTTTACTTTTGTTGATGTTCATCTTATATCCTCCTTTCAAGACACTGTCTATTCCATTCAACTGCTCTTCCAAGTCCTCTGCTGTCTCTGACAGAATTACAATGTCATCAGTGAACCTCCAAGTTTTCATTTCTTCTCCCCGGATTTTAATACCTACTCCAAACTTTTCTTTTGTTTCCTTTACTGCTTGCTCAATATACAGATTGAATAACATCAGGGAGAGGTTACAACCCTGTCTCACTCCCTTCCAACTGCTGCTTCCCTTGCATGTCCCTCCACTCTTATAACTGCCATCTGGTTTCTGTACAAATTGTAAATAGCCTTCCGCTCCCTGTATTTTACCCCTGCCACCTTTAGAATTTGAAAGAGATTATTCCAGTCAACATTGACAAAAGCTTTCTCTAAGTCTACAAATGCTAGAAACGTAGGTTTGTCTTTCCTTAATCTTTCTTCTAAGATATGTCGTAAGGTCAGTATTGCCTCACGTGTTCCAACATTTCTACGGATTCCAAACTGATCTTCCCCGAAGTCGGCATCTATCAGTTTTTCCATTGATCTGTAAATAATTCGCGTTAGTATTTTGAAGCTGTGGCTTTTTAAACTGATAGTTCGGTAATTTTCACATCTGTCAACACCTGCTCTCTTTGGGATTGGAATTATTATATTCTTCTTGAAGTCTGAGGGTATTTCGCCAGTCTCGTACATCTTGCTCACCAGATGAAAGAGTTTTGTCAGGACTGGCTCTCCCAAGGCTACCAGTAGTTCTAATGGAATGTTGTCTACTCCCAGTGCCTTGTTTCGACTCAGGTCTTTCAGTGCTCTGTCAAGCTCTTCACGCAGTATCGTATCTCCCATTTCATCCTCATCTACATCCTCTTCCATTTCCATAATATTGTCCTCAAGTACATCACCCTTGTATAGACCCTCTATATACTCCTTCCACCTTTCTGCCTTCCCCTCTTTGCTCAGAACTGGGTTTCCATCTGAGCTCTTGATATTCATAGAAGTGGCTCTCTTTTCTCCAAAGGTCTCTTTAATTTTCCTGTAGGCTGTATCTATCTTACCCCTAGTGATATGCGCCTCTACATCCTTACATTTGTCCTCTAGCCATCCCTGCTTAGCCATTTTGCACTTCCTGTCGATCTCATTTTTGAGACGTTTGTATTCCTTTTTGCATGCTTCATTTACTGCATTTTTGTATTTTCTCCTTTCATGAGTTAAATTCAGTATCTCTTCTGTTACCCAAGGATTTCTACTAGCCCTCGTCTTTTTACCTACGTGATCCTCTGCTGCCTTCACTACTTCATCCCTCAAAGCTACCCATTCTTCTTCTACTGTATTTCTCTCCCCCATTCCTGTCAATTGTTCCCTTATGCTGTCCCTGAAACTCTGTACAACCTCTGGTTTAGTCAGTCTATCCAGGTCCCATCTCCTTAAATTCCCACCTTTTTGCAATTTCTTCAGTTTTAATCTACAGTTCATAACCAATAGATTGTGGTCAGAGTCCACGTCTGCCCCTGGAAATGTCCTACAATTTAAAACCTGGTTCCTAAATCTCTGTCTTACCATTAATTAATCTATCTGATACCTTTTAATATCTCCAGGATTCTTCCATGTATACAACCTTCTTTTATGATTCTTGAACCAAGTGTTAGCTATGATTAAGTTATGCTCTGTGCAAAATTCTACCAGACGGCTTTCGCTTTCATTTCTTAGCCCCAATCCATATTCATCTACTATGTTTCCTTCTCTCCCTTTTCCTACTCTCGAATTCCAGTCACCCATGACTATTAAATTTTCGCTCCCTTCACTACCTGAATAATTTCATTTATCTCATCATACATTCCTTCAATTTCTTCGTCATCTGCAGAGCTAGTTGGCATATAAACTTGTACTACTGTAGTAGGCATGGGCTTTGTGTCTATCTTGGCCACTATAATACATTCACTATGCTGTTTGTAGTAGCTTACCCGCATTCCTATTTTCCTATTCATTATTAAACCTACTCCTGCATTACCCCTATTTGGTTTTGTATTTATAACCCTGTATTCACCTGACCAGAAGTCTTGTTCCTCCTGCCACCGAACTTCACTAATTCCCACTATATCTAACTTTAACCTATCGAGTTCCCTTTTTAAATTTTCTAACCTACCTGCCTGATTAAGGGATCTGACATTCCACACTCCGATCCGTAGAATGCCAGTTTTCTTTCTCCTGATAACAACGTCCTCTTGAGTAGTCCCCGCCCGGAGATCCGAATGGGGGACTATTTTACCTCCGGAATATTTTACCCAAGAGGATGCCATCATCATTTAACCATACAGTAAAGCTGCATGCCCTCGGGAAAAATTACGGCTGTAGTTTCCCCTTGCTTTCAGTCGTTCGCAGTACCACAACAGCAAGGCTGTTTTGGTTAGTGTTACAAGGCCAGATCAGTCAATCATCCACACTGTTGCCCCTGCAACTACTGAAAAGGCTGCTGCCCCTCTTCAGGAACCACACGTTTGTCTGGCCTCTCAACAGATACTCCTCTGTTGTGGTTGCACCTACGGTACGGATATCTGTATCGTTGAGGCATGCAAGCCTCCCCACCAACAGCAAGGGCCATGGTTCATGGACATGTTACATACATATGTAGATATCATACATATTAAAAATTTATATACCCTGTGCTGTCTGAATGTTTGTAGGATGAGTTTGTAAAATTTTAAATAAATTGGTCAAGAACATTTTCAGATTTTTGGTAACAATGTTTCCCATTTATATGTTACATATACAAAAATCATAGACAAGAATGTGTATTTGCATACAGTGTTTTGTCAAAATTTCAAATTTTCACAGCAAATGGTGAAGAGCTTCTGGAGACCTAAGATGCTGAACAAATGAACATTTACATGTTTATTTATGTAGATATAAATGTTCAAAAATCTACCTTCAAAAGTTCTTCATTAATTCCTTTGAAACAATGTTGCACTCAAATAAACACATCTTAAATTTCAGAAAGTTCTTCACAAATTGCTTCAAAATTTGGACACAACATTGCATGCGAATATGAGTGTGATTTATATACCACTGGAGTATATAAGATTTTTATTTTTTATTTTTGTTTATTATGTATATAATAGAATCTTTTTTTATCATGTTGAGCACCAGAGCTGACACTGACAATAATGATTAATAAAAACCACTTCAACTGTATTATTACACATTTATTGTGTTATTACTGGTTTCATTCATTGAACATCTTCAGGTTTCAAAATAAGCTGAAGCCATGACAAAAATGGTATGGTTGTCTGCCTGCCACACATCCCTCATCCAGCTGGCAGAATGTTTCTGATCAGTGGTTGTGAATTTCATCTTTAGCAGTATCTACAGCAACCAGATCATTTATGTCATGACTTTAGCACAACTCGGCAACCTGAAGGTGTTCAATGAACAAAACTCATCATAACACAATAAATGTGTAATAATACAGCTGAGTTGCTTTTTATCAATCATTAACAAAAGTACAACAATTAAAATATTCAATTTTTGACAATATAATGTAATTGGACAAATCAAAAATCTAATCTCTAAGCAGCTGCAGAACATGCACATAAAAGAAGGTTATATCTATGCAAGCTTTTGGAGCCAGTGGCTCCTTATTCCAGCAAAAGGGTTGAGAGGAAGGAAGAGGGATGAAGGAAAAGAACTGGAGAGGTTTAGGGAAAGTCACCCAGCACCGCAGGTCAGGGAGACTTACCAGAAGAGATGAGAAGGAAAGTCTTTCCTTTTCATTCCGTCTGGTAAGTCTACCCTGAGCTGCAGTTCTGTGTGACTTTTCTGAAATCCATCCCCTTTTCCTAAACCACTCCAGTCTTTCTTCCTGCTCCAAAAGCTTGCGTAGATGTAATCTTTCTTTATGTGCATGTTCTCTTGTAGCTTCGTGAGTAGATTTTTTATCTATATAATTACATTACATTGTATGTAATATGTGCGTATATATATTTACAGTATACACCATATGGAGCTCCAGCAGGTATACAAAATCACGTGCATGTTTGAATGTAATGTGTCAAATTTCAAAGCGACTGGTGAAGAGCTTTCAGAGATTTTTGATTTTGTATAAATGAACGTTTACATTTTTATTTATATGGAATATGAAAGAATGAGTGTCAAAAGATACAAACCTTCAAAACAGAAATAGTATTTCAGAGACATGGTTTAATGCTTCTAAACTTTAAAGGCCTCTTTGTAATACTTTTTGACATTACTGTAGGATTGTTTCACCTCGACAAAGGCTTTAACATGAAAGGGTCAACACACTGTCTTGAATGGCCTGAAAAACACAAAGGATTTTGCAACAACTGCTACTTGTTTTTTCAGTGGGCGCCAATATCAATCTCCTAAACACTTCAAAAGCCCTGATTCAACTTTCATCAGATATTTCTTTTGTTTTAGATAGACCTAGGCAGAAACTGGCATCATAAGGATTGTAAATACATTTCGGATTATCTTTTACACCAAACAGCTCCATTTTGTCTTCCAATAAATCATGAAAGCTGTAAATTATGAATCAATTATTTACAACATCTCTTCTAGTTTGCCGTAAGGGCTCTGGCTTGCTCAGTGTCAAATCATTGTGTTTCTTAAAATTTTGGAACCAATCTTCCTTTTGTTACTAGTAAAAGGAGAATGAATGTTGTGTGCAGTCACATACATTTTAGTGTCTTTCACATCTTGAATTGTTAGTTCAAATGCCATTTTGGCAATAGATTTCAGTGAGTTTGTTAGTTCCACTACTTCATCTTCTGGAATAACTGATTTCATTCCCACTGTACTTTGAGGGCCATCCATGGAAACCTGTCTAAAATTGGTCCAAAAGCATAAGAACGTTCAACAGTTTTTCAAAATTTCTCTCTCTGCCATACAAATGTCTAGAAATTTTATTTCTTGCTTGAACAGTGATACATCTGCAAAAAAAATTAGCTATTGAGGGCTGCAATTGAAAATTAAATTAGAAGTTGATAAAACATACAGTGTAACACTATTTTTTGCCTTGTTTTCTACACCAATGCAGCTGTGAACACAATATGGAAATAATTTGATTCAAAATACATATAACTGCTCAAGACCAATGGTTCCAAAAGACAACAAGTTATTTGGCAAAACATCAGATTCCTATGAGGCTGTTTGTTACTTGCCCAAACTTACTTGTCTGAAAATTACCTCAGGATAACTTACGTGGTGTGAATCATGCAAAGAGCTCAGTGACATTCATAAATGTGGCTAGAAACATAACTAAAGTGACTGCCCATGAAAAACAGGAAACTCTAGTTCAAGTCCTTGTCTGTCATAAATTTTCAATTCTCATGACATTCATTTCACTGCAGAATGAGCGTTTGTGAGTAGTTTCCACTTATTTCATTACCTTGAATCATCACTGATTTCACCTCCATTGACTCAGTCAATGTCATTACAATTTTGCCCAATGGCAGGGTGTACACGTGGACAAGAGAAAAACATTCCCGGATTTTCTGGCATAGAATACACTTTTTCTTGGGTGAAAACACACATACCCCTGGTGAAAGCTCATTTTTTTCTTTGTGAAATGACAATATACTTTCCCTCAGAGCAGTAAGATGTATCAATCATTCAAATGGTGAAGGTTTTATATATCAGCATACAACTTCTCGACATTGAAACAAAACCCAGCAAAAAACCACGTGTTTTGAAATGATCTTTGATGTGCGACAACTTTTACAATACATATTTTTGTATTATGCAAGTATAAACATGAATTCTACCAAATACAGCATGGTAGTTTCTGAATCACTGAAATTGAGACTGCAACACACGACACATGATGTAGTCAGCCAATAACAACATCATTGTAAGTAGTGGAAACACACAAAAAGGAAATGTTAATGTTTAAATTAATATACATACAGTATAACTACAAGAAAAGCTAAGCTGCCACACGTAATATTGGTCGTCAAAAAATTTTTGTAATTTTTTCTGAGGATGTGGTTAGGCAGGATCCTAAGCATACAGCTTAAATTGCAGCAGCTGACTATTTATGACAAGCACAATTATGTATTTCACTGCTGTGCAACTAACATTTCATGGGTTACCTGGCTGAATGGGAACTCTGACTTTTCCATAAAAAAGTCAATTATGTATGAAACTGCTGAAGAACTTACTTCACTTTTTTTCTTTTTGCCATCATTACTGCATAATTTGAAATCTACGAAAGAACTAAAATAAATACGAAAAACGAATCCTGAACCTAGTCTTTTTTAGTATGTGTTACACTTTAATCTAAATCAAACACCAGTAAAATTTTAAATAATGACATAAATGGCTGATCTTCTGGGCAAAATTTTTTCTAAGTGGCTGGTTCTCAAAGCATTAAGTTTTGAATGAGAGTCTAACACTCCTTGATTCAAGAAATTCATCACACATCCTCATATGTAACATTCATCTAGTACATAAGGAAATTTACTTAGAAACTAATGCTATGCAAACAATCATTCACAATATTTTCCAGTGACCTGTTAAGAAATGGAAACAGTTGTGACATCTGGCTCATAGAGAGTAGTTTGTTGTTATGAAGTATTACATAATCTTCATCCTAAAGTCTTTGACACATTTTGCTGTCGGCAGATGCTTGTACATGCACTGTGTTTTGTTGTTGTATATGGCACATTTATTTGCATAAGTTTTATTTTGGTGTTATTCTCTTGTTTATGTTTTACTGCTGCAGTAGTATTGTGCAGTAGCGGGCTTAAGTAAAATTCTTTGTTTGTGTATCAATTCAAAATTTAACTGAAAATTAAAACAATGAAAAATTCCCAGAATTCGGAGTAATTTACAGATTTTTCTGAGAATTCTTTAGGTTGAAAAAATTCCTGGGTTTTACCCAGATTCCTCAGTTGTCCTGCAGTGTATACACCCTGAATAGGAAAATATCAGTATATCTAGATGACAATAGGATCAGATGAGAACAGGCTCACATGAAGGTAGTCACAGGCAAGGATAGGCCCATACCTGGCAAAGGTAGGCCTAAACAGTAATAGCACCAGCTCAGACCACAGAAGGCCTAGGTCAGATGAGGATGAGCCTGGACTAGGATGGTCTCAGAATAGATTACGACTGACAGTGTAGTGATCTGTGATTCTGAAGGTGCCAGCAGATTATGACATGTGAATCTTCATCTTCTCAAGCCTTTTTACTAGTTCCATACAATTGTGGGAATTCAGCTATAACCAAACTTTGTTTGCTGCTACAATTTTTGTTGTTAACCATTCAGCCACCTTCAGAGTGAGTTGGAAAGACTGATGGTAAAGCCCTCCCATCTGTCTTATATACTGATATATAAAATGGACAAGAATGCTTTAGCTTTGCTGTCTGTCTTTCACACTTGCTCCACAAATGACTGAGTCGCTTACAGCCGAAACATTAGTAGGTGACAAATGTTGGCTATGACTGAATTCCTGAAATTTTATGGATCAGATTAGGAAAATGCACTAAACTTGTTGTCTGAATAATTTTCTGTTGACAATATTAGGAAAAGGATAGGTTTCTAGTCACTGCAAAGATGTCCCGATGAGTTACAGACAGGCATTATGAAAATACTGTTACACATTTTAGGTTTTCGCCAAAGCCTTCTTCAGCAGAGAAAAAACACACAAACTGACACAAGCAAGCGACCTCATGCACACATGACCACTACCACTGGCAGCTCTCTGGTTGAGTTGAAGCATTCTTGAGCTATCTGTCTAGAAGCTATATCTTCCAGATCTAAATGTCTACTATTTTTTTCACATCACTGAAATGCTTAGCATACCAACACATGGTCTCCAACCATGAAATCCATCATGATAAAATAGGCTGAAGAGGTAATGCAAATTTTTGGAGCCATTCCTCTGAAAATTGAAACTCTAGCATGTGCTTTAATGAAACTTTTATTGACGTTGGAAACAAGACGGTCAACTTTCAGACATTGTGATCTCACCATTTCGGTTACGTGGTGTAGCCTGTGGGCTAAATACGTCAAGTGTACTATAGTTGGTTTTGTGGCGGCATTCGTAGCGACAAACAATTCGCTGTAGAAACGGCTTACGAAGTCACCGCCACACTTTTAATAGCGGGCCGACCTGTCCGCTGGAACAGTGAACAGAAAGATGAAAACCCAAACACTCTGATTAAATAAAAGTCGGTACTTATCTTTAATAACGAAGATACAGAAACACAGTAGTGAACTCCGTGTCTACAGAAATCTGTCTAGTTCGAGTCGGAGCGGCTAGGTCAGCGTCGGCTGACGACAAACAACAACTCTGCTGCGATGAACACACAACTGACCAGCAAGTACACAATTCGGTGGCGAGTATACAACTGAGCGGTGAATACAGAACTGTCCTAGCGCTCGCGACTCCAGCGCTTAAGAAGCCAGAAGCCAGCGGTGGCGCGCGCAGACTTGCGGCGATTTGCTGTCTCGCTGGCGCTGCTTATGCGGACGTCGTCCGGACTTTGATGCTGCCAACCTTTTGGCAGCGGGCTCGGGTGGCATTACTGGCTAGGATATAACAGTTGGAGTCACGAATGATGGCGGTTGAGTTTAGGCTTGTTCTGCACAGCTATGTCATGGATTCTCTGATAGCCAATGAGCATGCAGTAGTGTTCTGAGCACTCTGCTCTGAATTCCATAGGTAATGCGAGTTTTAAACGTGATTGTAGGAAGTTGTATAGTGAATTTCTATTTCATTTGTTGGAAACTGTCATTGCTGATGGTGGTGGTAAGTGATAAATTCTGCATAAGCAAGTGAGAGAGATAATTTTTAACATCAATCAAACACTTACACTAATTTACCTCATGGTAATTAGCTTCTCACCAAGAGAAGTATCAGGTCAAAAATTAGTGCCCTTCTTTGTCAGAGTAGCTGATACTAGTTGCTCCCAAAAGTAGAAACTGTCTGGACTCATTCTGTAGAATTTGTGGAACTTGTGTTCATGAAACTTCCTGGCAGATTAAAACTGTGTGCCCGACCAAGACTCGAACTCGGGACCTTTGCCTTTCGCGGGCAAGTGCTCTTGGAGTTCGAGTCTCGGTCGGGCACACAGTTTTAATCTGCCAGGAAGTTTCATATCAGCGCACACTCTGCTGCAGAGTGAAAATCTCATTCTGGAAACTTGTGTTCATGCTGGGAGAGCTAATGAGAAACTGCAGCTGAACTATGTTTGATGTTTATAGCATTGTGTGCACAAATTTGGTACATCCTTTTCTTCTTCAGTTTTTGAGCATTAAATAATGAGAAGCCACAATAATGCCCCCCTCAGAATATCCCATGAATGCAACTGAAACCTAAATGTAATTCATGCTGTCTTATTGCTAGTTGAATGGCAAGTCGCAACACATATTGCATCACATCGCACAGTGTATCATTTCTGTGGGAACACGAGTGTTATACAACATTTATTGCAACATGTCATATTGTATATAGTATCATCTCAGTGTGAACCACACACAAGTGTGTTTATATGTAATCAGCTTCTCATAATGAAACTCTAACATGTTTGTATGTGAAAAAATTTGTGATATACAAAAAAACTCACAGATTTATGTGCCATAATACAGCACTCAGCAAGACGCAGCCATAGCCTTGGGTTCATATGATACACTTGGACTGCATCAATGAGGCAATCAAATGCCTGAACAGCTTTTCCTGCATGCAGAAGACAAATGCCCAGATTGTACTTCAGTTCATAGAAACGAGATGAGCCCAGTGTAAACAGAGGCCTGCCAGAATATGGTTCCACTGCAAAAAGAGACAGGTATGAACTATGACAATATTAAACCATCAACACTCAATTCAAAATGAACAATGAGGAGGAATTTTACAGCTTCAAAACAAAGAAAATATTCTGATTCAGTTTCTAGCTTTTTTCCTTGGATACGATAGTATTAAGAGGGATTCATCTATGGTCAAATGCCAATGCAAACTCTCTAAGACTACTTACCTCATTAAAATAGTATATTTTGCGCACAAGTAACAGAAACTCTATACATGATGGATGTATCTCCACATCTACTGCTTTCAAAATTTAAACCTAAAGATATAAAAAATGAAAAGGAACTATTTCTTTCATTCAAGCTACCTGAAGGTACCTTGGAATAAGTAGCCTACATTAAATTTTCATAGATCCCTGTTGTTAATTATTTTGAGTACAACTCTACAGTAATGACACAACTAAATATTTTATTGTGGCTTCTGAAATTTTCCCGGCGTATTTCTTCTTCCAGCAATTTTCGGGTCTGCAGCCTGATCTCATCAACATTCTGCCACGATATTTCGGCGCAGAGATGTCTGGCCATCCTCAGGTGAGTAGACGAAGTGCTGAAGAGACCTGATACAGTCATGGTATTTATAGCGAATTCCTAGCAGGCGAATCGTACTGGCAGTTAACAGCACGTACGTTAGGAGGTGACATGCACGAGGCAGCCAAGTTGTGTGTGCTGCCCTCAGTGGTGAAGTAAGAGCATGTCGATTACATTGTGACCACATCATTTTAACAATAGGATTCCAATTTTTATTCAGTTGTAAGCCGTTGTCACGATTCATTAAATTATCAGTAAGATGTATTTCCACGGATTCTTTAGTTACAGAGTCCCAGAAGCTGGAAATTGGTGCTAAAATTTTGGTGTTGTTGTATTCCATTGAATGTCCAATGGAAATGCAATGTTCTGCCACTGCTGATTTTAAAGGTTGCAGCAGACGAGTGTGTTGGATTGGGTTGGGTTGTTTGGGGAAGGAGACCAGACAGCGAGGCCATTGGTCTCATTGGATTAGGGAAGGACGGGGAAGGAAGTCGGCCGTGCCCTTTCAAAGGAACCATCCCAGCATTTGCCTGGAGCGATTTAGGGAAATCACGGAAAACCTAAATCAGGATGGCCAGACACGGGATTGAACCGTTGTCCTCCCGAATGTGAGTCCAGTGCAGATGGGTGTGTGTTTCATGTTCTACACAGCGTTCGTAGACTGTTTGTGTCGTCTGACCTATATATGCAGAGCCACAGTCACAGGGAATTTTATAAACACCCGCAATTGTAAATTGTCTTTAACAGATCCAACTAAGGTCCTGCTCTTTGTTGGTGGATGGAAGATGACATTAATATTATTCTTCCCAAGCAATCTGCCTCCTATTTTAGAAGACATGTTCCTGGAATATGGAAGGAATGCGGTTGATTTATAGTCATCATCAGTCTCCTCAGAGCGTTGCTTCTTGTTATTATAATTGTGCATGGCCTTCCGTATTTGATGCGAAATATAGCCATTCTCTTTAAAAACCTCCTCCAGACACATTAACTCTTCATGAAGGCTATCAGCATCCGAAATTACATGCACCCTATGAATTAAAGTACTGAGAACACTGGTGGTTTGTGCAGGATGATGGCCCTGTGAGTGTGGCTCTGCATATATAGGAAAGACGACACAAACAGTCCATGAACACTGTGTAGGACACTAAAGACACATGCGTCTGCGATAACCTTTAAAATCAGCAATGGCAGAACATTGCATTTCCATGGGACATTCAATGGAATACACCAACATCAAAATTTTAGCACCGGTTTCCAGCTTCTGGGACTCTGTAACTAAAGAATCCGTGGAAATACGTCTTGCTGATAATTTAATGAATCGTGACAATGGCTTCTAAATTGATAAAAATTGGAATCCTATTATTAAAGTGATGCAGTCATAACGTAATTGACATGCTCTGTCGATACTTACAAGGGAGCCTCACCATCGCACCCCCTCAGATTTAGTTATAAGTTGGCACAGTGGACAGGCCTTGAAAAACTGAACACAGATCAATCGAGAAAAGAGGAAGAAGTTGTGTGGAACTATGAAAAAATAAGCAAAATATACAAACTTAGTAGTCCATATGCAAGATAGGCAACATCAAGGAGAGTCTGAGCCCACGAGCGTGGTTAGCGTGAGCAGCTGCAGAACGAGAGGTCCTTGGTTCAAATCTTCCCTCAAGTGAAAAGTTTACCCCCTTTATTTTTGCAATGTTATGATCTGTCCGTTCGTTCATTGACGTCTCTGTTCACTGTAATAAGGTTAGCGTCTATGTTTTGCGACAGCACTGCAAACGTGTGCGATTAGTAGACGAAAGGACGTGCCTCTCCAATGGGAACCAAAACATTTGATAGCAAGGTCATAGGTCAACCGATTGCTCCACACGAAAACACGGCTGATATTTTCTATACGACACTGGTGACGGCATGTGCGTCACAAGACAGGAATATGTTGTCAACCCACCTAACTTGTACACTTGGCAAATGGGTAAAAGGATTCTTCTACCTTGACCAACATAGGTTTTCTTGTGGATGTGATAATCACTCCCAAAAAAGTGATGAAAACATAAGAGTTTGTCACATAAACTAAAAATAAAAAATTAAACTTTTCAGTCGAGGGAAGACTTGAACCAAGGACCTCTCGTTCCGCAGCTGCTCACGCTAACCACGGGACCACGGCGCCCGTGAGCTCACATTCTCCTTGATGTTGTCTATGTTGCTCATGAACTACTCTGTTTGTATATTTTGTTTATTTTTTCATACTTCCACACAACTTCTTCCTGTTTTCTCGATTGATCTGTGTTCAATTTTCAAAGGCCTATCCACTGTGCCAACTTATAACTAAATCCGAGGGGGGTGCGATGGGGAGGTTCCCTTGTTAGTGAATAGTTTGTTCTTACTTCACCACTGAGGGCAGCACACACAACTTGGCTGCCTAGGGCATGTCACCTCCTAACGCATGCACTGTAAATTGCCAGTACGATCTGGATGCGTGGAATTCACTATAAATACCATGACTGCATCAGGTCTGTTCAGTACTTCGTCTACTCACCTGAGGATGGCCGGACGTCTCTGGGCCGAAATATTGTCGCAGAATGTTGATGGGATCCAACTGCAGACCCGAAAATTACTGGAAGAAAAAAAAATTATTATCTGAAAACATTAGCCAGAGGCTGAGTAAATATCCAATTGCTGAATCTCTTCAGAGAAGCTCACCTGGTTGTCAAACTTTTAACTTTGTGAAAACTTTGCTAGCCTGTGGAAAAAAATCCTTTGATGAGCTAAAATGCGCGCGCACGCGCGCTCACACACACACACACACACACACACACACACACACACACACCACCACCACCACCACCACCACCACAACTGGCACCAGCAGCAGCAGCAGGTGTGTGGGCTGGGAATTAGGAATGCAGGAGGGAGAGGTAAGTGCACAGTCTAGGAGTGCAACTCGCCATCCCTCACTCCCGAAATCCTCCAGGCCTCAGTCCCAGTTAACCCACTGTTCCCAAAGTGTCTACCCAACAGTTTCCCCTTCCTCTGTTTTGCCATGCATCCCATTCCATCCTTCACATCACCTTCATTGTCCACTGCACCTCACTGACTCTGGTGTCTGTGAGTCACCTGAATAGCCCATGCACATGTCACTCCTCCCTCATGCATTGCTAGCCTACATTACATGCCTGCTGCCTCTCTGGTTAATCTGCTATTATGATGAAGAATAAACAAAATATAGCTTTTGGATACAGATGCGCAAACGGTATTCCCCCCCCCCCCCCCCCCCCCAAACTAGTAAGCTTTTCATTCTCTTTAGCGTGCACCTGTCAACGACTAAACACATCTCCTATCAGCTTAGTTTTCCATGCATCTCAATATTTATGATGTCATATATCCTGAACAATTTGTTGTACAATGACATATTTTTGCAGGTTCATTCAGTGGTATATGTGAATATTGTCTGTAAAATATATTGTAGATATAGCTATTAGTAAGGAAGTAATAAATTTAAATTTCATGCCTGATGCTACTTATTTTTATGTTACAAAAATAAGTAGCAAGATTTTTAAAATTTTTTTCACCTTCTTAACACTATTATATCTGTAACACCCACAATCTATTCTTATGTACTACACATAGGCAAGTCTTAATAGTTCAGGTGATAACAGCAATTCCTCAGCAGATCACTAGCCGTGAGTTTCTCTCATCTTCCATAGTGCCCGCCTTAGTTCAATTTCCTCAATCACCCCAGTACCCAGATGGCAGCCAGCAACACACTGGACTGGACACTTTGTAGCTTGTGTTCTCAGCCATTTACACATAGGTGTGTCAGGTTCCAGTAAATTTGACCTTCAGCTATAATCTTCTTTATTTTGTTTATTGATGACCCCAAAACGTGTTTAAAATAATTTTATTAAGCAATGTAGGAAAAGACAGATTGCTAATTACAGATGTCAATTTAAGTTGCAGACAGACCAGCTAGCATTCTGAGCTGCTGAAGCTGGTGGTCACGTGTGCATCAGATGTGCTAGCTTCTGTAAATGAATGGTGTCTATTTCTCTTTTTGTTGTTCTGACAAAGGCTGTGGCCAAAAGCTTATGTGTAAGTGTCTTAACTGTTCCTGTCTGCAATTCAAAGTGCCATCCTTATGGTAAGGAGTAATTTATCTTTTCCTACATTGTTAATATTCCAACCTGCAGTTTCCATTGTTAAATAATTTTATTCAGTATATTCTTATACATTAATTTTATTAGCTTTCATCATTAACTTTATTTATTCATTTCCGTCAGCCATTGCAGGACCCAATATTTGCCTGAGTAACATTTATGGGGAACATCATCTGTTGCTTGACATAAGCCCACAGGAACATATTTCATTTGATCAAGTGACAGACAGTTCATCATGATTCTAAAACAGGTCAGTCTTGTTTTTGCCCATTGCTCCATATTACACGAGACTGTCCCCATCTCTTTTTTTTATTTTAGTTACCACTTCCCTGTTTTTAGTAAAGGATTAGTTCCTGAAACTTAATTTCATTCCTTCACTTTTACAGCCTGAACATTCATCATTGATGATTGTTTTACCCATTGAAGAAGGCTGAGAACATTGGCTAGCCCTGCAATCTGTTACTCTGTGGCATTTTGTAATAGCTCTTCATACCACATGACATAGCATTGTAAGTAAATCATCTTTTAGTATGAAACTGCAATTCTTATTCATTATAAATGAATGGACCCATTCATTGTGGGGCATATGAAATCCACACCTAATTTACTAATATGCATAATATTTTCTTCCTTATTTCAGTCTATTCACTCAGTACTTTGAAAATATCTCAGATAACTTAATTTCCCCATTGTCAGAGTATTAATTTATAAAAATTTCTGTACAGATACGCACCAGAAGATGCAACTTAATAGTTGTGAAACCATTAGAGTCTCTAATCAACTACAATAAAAACATCTATTGCCGACTATTGGACTTTTCATTCAGTTTTCTAATGCAGCACCTACAGGGTGTGTCAAAAATGACCGGTATATTTGAAACGGCAATAAAAACTAAATGAGCAGCGATAGAAATACACCGTTTGTTGCAATATGCTTGGGACAACAGTACATTTTCAGGCAGACAAACTTTCGAAATTACAGTAGTTACAATTTTCAACAACAGATGGCGCTGCAAGTGATGTGAAAGATATAGAAGATTTTGTGGCGGCGTTCATAGCGACAAACAATTCGCTGTAGAAACGGCTTACGAAGTCACCGCCACACTTTTAATAGCGGGCCGACCGGTCCGCTGGAACAGTGAACAGAAGATGAAAACCCAAACGCTCTGATTAAATAAAAGTCGGTACCTATCTTTATTAACGAAGATACAGAAACACAGTAGTGAACTCCGTGTCTACAGAGATCTGTCTAGTTCGAGTCGGAGCGGCTAGGTCAGTGTCGGCTGACGACAAACAACAACTCTGCTGCGATGAACACACAACTGACTAGCAAGTACACAGTTCGGTGGTGAGTATACAACTGAGCGGCGAATACAGAACTGTCCTAGCGCTCGCGACTCCAGCGCTTAAGAAGGTAGAAGCCAGCGGTGGCGCGCGCAGACTTGCGGCGATTTGCTGTCTCGCTGGCGCTGCTTATGCGGACAGCGTCCGGACTTTGATGCTGCCAACCTTTTGGCAGCGGGCTCGGGTGGCATTACTGGCTAGGATATAACAGAAGACAACGCAGTCTGTGGGTGCGCCATTCTGTATGTCATCTTTCTGCTGTAAGCGTGTGCTGTTCACAACGTGCAAGTGTGCTGTAGACAACATGGTTTATTCCTTAGAACAGAAGATTTTTCTGGTGTTGGAATTCCACCGCCTAGAACACAGTGTTGTTGCAACAAGATGAAGTTTTCAACGGAGGTTTAATGTAACCAAGGGACCGAAAAGCGATACAATAAAGGATCTGTTTGAAAAATTTCAACGGACTGGGAACGTGACGGATGAACGTGCTGGAAAGGTAGGGCGACCGCATACGGCAACCACACAGGGCAACGCGCAGCTAGTGCAGCAGGTGATCCAACAGCGGCCTCGGGTTTCCGTTCGCCGTGTTGCAGCTGCGGTCCAAATGATGCCAACGTCCATGTATCGTCTCATGCGCCAGAGTTTACACCTCTATCCACACAAAATTCAAACGCGGCAACCCCTCAGCGCCGCTACCATTGCTGCACGAGAGACATTCGCTAACGATATAGTGCACAGGATTGATGACGGCGATATGCATGTGGGCAGCATTTGGTTTACTGACGAAGCTTATTTTTACCTGGACGGCTTCGTCAATAAACAGAACTGGCGCATATGGGGAACTGAAAAGCCCCATGTTGCAGTCCCATCATCCCTGCATCCTCAAAAAGTACTGGTCTGGGCCGCCATTTCTTCCAAAGGAATCATTGGCCCATTTTTCTGATCCGAAACGATTACTGCATCACGCTATCTGGACATTCTTCGTGAATTTGTGGCGGTACAAACTGCCTTAGACGACACTACGAACACCTCGTGGTTTATGCAAGATGGTGCCCGGCCACATCGCACGGCCGACGTCTTTAATTTCCTGAATGAATATTTCGATGATCGTGTGATTGCTTTGGGCTATCCGAAACATACAGGAGGCGGCGTGGATTGGCCTCCCTATTCGCCAGACATGAACCCCTGTGACTTCTTTCTGTGGGGACACTTGAAAGACCAGGTGTACCGCCGGAATCCAGAAACAATTGAACAGCTGAAGCAGTACATCTCATCTGCATGTGAAGCCATTCCGCCAGACACGTTGTCAAAGGTTTCGGGTAATTTCATTCAGAGACTATGCCATATTATTGCTACGTATGGTGGATATGTGGAAAATATCGTACTATAGAGTTTCCCAGACCGCAGCGCCATCTGTTGTTGAAAATTGTAACTACTGTAATTTCGAAAGTTTGTCTGCCTGAAAATGTACTGTTGTCCCAAGCATATTGCAACAAACGGTGTATTTCTATCGCTGATCGTTTAGTTTTTATTGCCGTTTCAAATATACCGGTCATTTTTGAAACACCCTGTATATGTAAACACCTATGTTACATTATATGAATGGTCAATCAGTTAGGTACATCATTTTAAAATTATCAAAGCAATGTGTTCATTGCCAGATTCACTATGTTCATAAATAAAAATGCAGACATTAAGAATAAAGATGTAGAATGTTAATAAAATTTGTTTTATTTAAAGAGTTCTCACATAAAAAATTTAGGGTGATTACTTTTCAGCACACCATCATGCATGCTAATGTGAGATGCAGAATTTATGACTACCGGTACATCACATAACGAGTGTTGAGCATAACAAACATCAAGCCCTGCAGTAGGCTGGAGGCACCACAAAAGTGCTAATGTGAACAAAGAGGAATTAAAAATATGTCATACAGTGAGATCAAATGTTTCCTAAAATCATCATAATGCTACATCTTTTCTCATAAAGAGTAAGAGTGCAGTTTTTTGATAAGATATGGAAACATTACAATCAATTTAGAAAGACAATTGCCATTAATTACATCCTGCTTATAACTAAAGGGAAAGGGAATCATATGACTGTCTATTGAAATAAAAATGAAGATACATAACAATAGCATGTGAAGCTAAAATATAAAAAAATCAGTATAAAGATACTGTATCTAACATAAATGTGTAATATCTAGCACAGTAGTGGATGGGAGCCTGGTATACATGCTAGCGTGAGATGACAAAACTGGCAAATAAGCCATACTACTAGCACGAAGCACGGCAAAAATCAAGCCTTGTAGTAGGTTGGAAGCAATAAAGCAGGTACCAATATGAATAAACACCTAGAATATCCAAAAATAAGTGTCCAACAATAATATAACATTAACATTTCACACAGTAGTGGGCTGGAACCAATGTGCATATCCTGTCAGAAAAATCTAATATGAATTACGCACAACAATTACCAATGTAAAATGTTGGATACATAAGGTCACGTCTCAATGAGGAACTTGAAACTTTCAGCACAGGACAGGAGCATATAGAGCAGGGCCGGCCAAACGCTGCACAGTGTGCAGACATGCAGAAGTGCTGCACATGTGCACACGTGTGCGACAGCAACATCTGTTATTAGACATGTGTCCTAAATGAACGGCGTCGGCTCCTCTTCCCTGTTTATGTGGTACAAGCAAGAGCGCAACATACCCAGTCTCGTTTACCCCTGGTGACCGTAACCTTAACAGAGAAGAACTGAGAAATGGCAGGTACTGTGAAAAAGCAAAGGACGGCAGATCTATGCTCTCAGTCGTTTCAATCAAGCACCAGTGATGAAAATCTCCCGCAATTACTTGCGTTTGTTAATGAGCCGTGCTTTTGTGCCCGATATTAACTATATCATTTCGCATGACCAGTGATAAACGTTTTTGGATTTATTCCTTTCATAATTAAAAATTAGTGTTTACTAACTGTGCATTATTGCCTCATTCTGCTCCATGTTACATTATTATCAGGAAAATTGGTCATTAAACCGATTGTTGTATAGATACATTTAGGGTTTTTTTTTTTAAATGTGTGAAGGGCTACACTCAGCTGAAGTCGATAAAACATAACATTCATCTAATTGTCGGTTATTACACAGATTTCAGACGGAACTGATGAAAGATATAGCAATAATGGTATTGAAATAGCAGGTGATCATCGAGAGGTCTGCGGTTGTCATTCTGTTCAGAGGTCAGCGAGACAGAAATTATGTGGGTGTAATTGCATTGGTTTAATGTTATTTGAAATCATGACTAAGGTTCGTTGGATGTCGCTAAGTGCACTTCTTCCTAAATACTAGATCAAAAACATTATGCGTATTTACGTGCCGTCAGTCAAGCTGCCTTAATAAAAACTCACGGTTGTTAACTGTATTACTTGTCTTACTGGGTTAAAATGTTAACATAAAAGTAGACGCCTCAAGGAGTAGACTGTGACAGTATTTTAATTGTTTAATATGCGAAATACCTTCCCATGGTTGGCTTGCAAGCTGTGGAAAGAGCACTAAAATGCGCCAGTACAGAGTATCTCAGCAAGTGGATAAAGCGACATCTGTGCGTAGAAACATGCACTACATGAACACTGACGGCTGCGGCGTGCACGCTGTGACTCGGAAGTTGCACATGTGCAGGAGCACCGCATGCGTGCAGAATTTCTGGCCGGCCCTGACATAGAGGAACTATTGCTCAAGTTTAAGAGAATAGTTGGCCATACACTGGATAGATATGTACAGAGTAGAACAGTTTCTAATGGCAGGGATTCTCCATCATATACAGTCACTGTAAAAAAAAATTCAAAGAAACAGAGAATACTGCATAATAGGTGTAAAACAAATCAGAAGGCTACAGATAGTGGGGTGCAGAATGACATGTGTTTGGTTGTCAAGAGAGCATGAGTGAAGCCTTCAATAATTATGCTATCAAAATACTGTCAAATGAGCTTCCAAAAAACACAAAAGAAATTCTTGTTGTGTGTAAAGGCTGTTAGTGGCACCAAAGTTAGTGTCCAGTCACTTGTGAATGGGACATGAACTGAAATTGAGGGTAGAAAGCAAAAGCTGAAATATTAATCCTGTTTTCAAATGTTCCTTTACGAAGAATAAACCCAGGAGAACTGACCCAATTTAACCCTCACACCACTGAAAAGATGAGTGAAATAGCGTTAGTGTCAGGGGTGTTGACAAACTGCTGGAATCATTAAAATTAAATAAAGTTCCAGGGTCTGATGGATTCCCTATCAGATGCTATACTGAATTTGCATCTGAGTTAGCCTCTCTTCTAACTATAATCTGTCACAGATTCCCCAAACCAAAAACCGTGCCCATTAGTTGGAAGAAGGGTCAGGTCACACCCATTTACAGGAAGAGTAGTAGAAGTTATCCATAAAATCTACTATCCAGTATTCTTGGCATTGATTTGTTGTTGAATCTTGGAACATATTCTGGGCTCAAACATAATGAAATACCTCAAACAGAATGACCTCTTACATCCCAATCAGCACAGATTCTGAACACATCGATCATGCAAAACCCGACTCGCACTATTCTCATAGGACATATTAAAAGCTCTGGACAATGCAATCAGGTAGATACAGCATTTCTTGATTTTCGAAAAGCATTTGGCTGAGTACCACATCCACTTATTGTCAAAAGTATGATCATATGGTGTATAAAGAGAAATTTGTGACTGGAATGAGGACTTTTTGGCAGGGAAGACACAGCATATTATCTTGGACAGAGTGTCATCATCAGGTGTAGAAGTAACTTCGGGTGTGTTCCCAGAGAAGTATGTTGGGACCCCTGCTGTTCATGTTGTATATTAATGACCTTGAGGATAATATTAATAGTAACTTTGGATAACTTCAGACTTTTTGCAGATCATACAGTTATCTATAACAAACTATAGTCTGAAAGAAGCTGCATAAATATTCATTGAGATCTTGATCAGATCTCAGAGTGGCGCTAAGAAATGTAAAACTGTGCACTCCACAAAATGAAAAAAAAAAAAAATTAAGTATCCTATGACTATAACACCAATGGTCACAGCTCAAAAAGGTCAACTCATACAAATCCATGGGTGTAACACTTTGTAGGGATATGAATTGGAATGATCACATACACTCAGTCGAGGGAAAAGCAGGTGGCAGACTCCATTTACTGGCTGGATACTGGGGAAATGTGGTCATTCTACAAAGGAGATTTCCTTACAAATCACTTGTGTGACCCACTCTATAATATTGTTCAAGGGTGTGGGACCCATACCAAATAGGACTAACGGGGGATACTGAATATATACAGAGAAGGGCAACACGAATGGTCACAGGTTTGTTTGATCTGTGGGGAAGTATCACAGAGATGCTGAAGAAGCTGAACTGGCAGACTCTTGACTATAGACAGAAACTATCCCAAGAAAGTCTAGTTATAACCTACTTATAAAGTTCATACATTTATACAATATTGTCTATGGAGTGTAGCAATATGGTGCAATATTTAGGTTAAAAATCAATGGTTGAGAGTGCAATAATATTTGTTTATTTACCAGCTTCAGCTTATGTTAAAGAATTTTTGGCCCCCTGTGGTTGGTGCTGGTGGTCCCTCGGTTTTCTCCTGATACCACGATCGTACACTGTGTACAACCATGGTATCACGAGAAAACTGAGGAGCTGCCAGCTCCAGCCATTGGTTGCCAAAAATTCTGAAGATGCAATAATATTTGTTTATTTACCAGCTTCAGCTTACATTAAAGAATTTTTGGCCTCCTGTGGCTGGTGCTGGTGGCCCCTCGGTTTTCTCCTGATACCACGATCGTACACTGTGTACAACCATGGTATCACGAGAAAACTGAGGAGCTGCCAGCTCCAGCCATAGGTTGCCAAAAATTCTGAAGATGGCTTCAACATGACCTGAAAGTGTTGCGATCTCAACTGTTGATTTTTAACCTAATTATGAAGTTTTAAGGACCAGCTTTAAATGATGACTTTAGGAATATACTACACCACCAACATAAATCACTCACATACAGATTGTGAGGATAAGATTAGACTAATTACAGCATGCAAAGAGGCATTTAAGCAATCATTCTTCCCACACTCCATACACGAATGGAATGGGAAGAAATCCTAGTAACTGGCATGACGAGAGTACCCTCTGCCATGCACTTATCTTGATTTGCAGAGTATAGAGTATAGATGTAGATGTAAAAGTGAAAAATATGAACAAATGGTAATTACCACTGTGTCATATAACAAGTATTATACATTCACCAATCACGAGTATGAGTAACACACACATCTTTCTTCATAAAAAGAAGAGCACAATATTCACACGAATTAACTCAGTTTTGTTACTATTAGTAATACTCAGTAATCAGAACAACGAATAAGGATAAACAAAGATCAAATTTAAATTGAAAATACAGAATGCAGTACAAACCAGGTTCTGGTTTCGACAGGCTATTCAAGGCATTTTCATTTTCCTGGAAAGCTTTCTGCATGTAAAAGCAGGCAAGATTTGGTTTGCCCATATAATGATGAATGCATCCATTGTTGTTATAAAACAACACTGAAGTAGATTCACCACAATCCCTGCAACAAAAATTTTATTTTGTGAAGCTCGTTAATTGAAGTATACTCAAACAGTAATTTCAGGCAAAACAAGTTGTCAATACAACTATTTGATAGGATTTATACCACAACTCCTGAACTAACAGGTGCTTCTTGCAGAGTAACAGTAAGCTCAAGAAAAACTGACAAGTAGTAAACAACTGTTGAGGTAGAGATTATATTTCACTATACTATACCTACCAGCTACATGAAAATAAGACTGACATTTAGTACTCTGAACTCTAAGGTAACAGTTTATATTCACTAAAAGAGTAACACACTTACTTAAATGCTAGTGTGTTCTGTGGGACAGAGCTTAAGGCTTTTATAGCTTTTCTGTAATTTCCTCTCAGATATTCCAGATTCCCTTTCAGAAAAGCAGTTGCCATTGTCTGAAACGTGCAAAAAAAAGTATTACAAAACTTTATCTAAACTACATTAAACTTTATCACCCTTACAAGAATTATTCGGAATTCTACTTTGTTTTATTCTAGAGGCTTTTTAAATTCTTTTCTTGTGGTCTGAAAATTACATAAGCAAAAAAAGAAGATTAGAACCACATTTTCTATGGTTGATACTGATTTTAGAAATTGAAAGCAAGCTCTTTTCGCACAAAGTTGTGCTGTGAAATAAGCTGTAGTCTTTTCAAAGGAACTGTAATAGCATTGACCACAGGAAATTTAAGTTAAGCATGGAAAAGTTAGATCTGAATGACCAATCTGAGATTTGAGCACAGCTCCATCCACGTTACAATGTTTATTTCCTTCTTCTAGGCTATCTCTAGTAGACTCTGACTGAACCACTTATTTCATCTGGAGCACATTTCAATTTATTTTTTCCACCCTGTTTTGTTTCCTAAAACTAAAATTAGTATGTCTTATTACACAATACGTTAAGTAATTCCATGCGTCAGAAGTATATCCATTAAAATTTTGTTCTGGGATTTTCTTAAAAGTCAGAAATGGTAACAGATCTAAAGATTAATTGAACACTGATCATAATAATCATTCACAGCCAATTACATTACGAAGACTAGTGTTAATGTAATTTTGACGACTACACAAAAATATGTAGCAGTCTACAATATAAATATTTTCATAATGCTCACCCTTCCTCCAGATGTAACTAAGTTCTTAATTTCCCTTTTGCATGCTTTCAAAGTGTGAGTGAGAAGGAAACAACGAGCTCTGTACTGTAATAATTTCAAATGGAATGCATCTGTAGCTGCATCAACTGAAACAGTCTGTAAAGTGTAGAATTTTATTATAAGTTATCTAATTATGTAATATTTCAGTAAGAGCAAATGTTTATGTTAATAACACTTGAGTCTTTATAGAAAAGAGCAAAAGAGGAGATATATTTCATAGTCAACTTACAAATCTGGCTGACAACTTTTGTTCATATTATTAAAAAGGACATGCAATAAACTATGTTTAGAAAGCAACTAGAGCAGTATTAGAAAAAGAAGTGAAGCATTTACTTAACAACAATGAAAACTGGAGAGGTGGCAGAGACATAATGCAAAGAATAGCATTTCTCTGTTTTCAGTGTTTTTAACAGTCAAATATTTTTTTTTAACCCTTTGCCAAAAGAATAGAGAATTTGAAGCCTACAGATCACATGAGCAGTCTGACAAGCCAGTCACTTCTGAATTAGATATACTTTTCTAATGGCGGAGATACAGTACATGATGCAGGGTACCTGTGAGCTTTTTAAAATGAGACCATCCAAATTGTTATGTGATAAACAGTCATGATCAAGCATCTCACAGTGCCTCATAATAGAGAAAATAACATTGTCATGAGAGGAGATATGTAAGAAATATTAGGCTTAACATCATGTCAACACCAAGGTCATTACAGATAAAGCAAAAGCTCAGACTGGCGAAAGACATCACCTGTCCTCTTTAGAGCAAGCATCCCAGCATTTGCCTTAAATAATTTAGGGAAAGTATGAAAAACTTAAATGCTGAACTATTGTCCTCTCAAATGCCACTCCATTTGGTACATAGTGAATGGTAGAAGAGTAATCTGGAGGTGCGGGAATGATTTTTGGATGTGAAGCTTTCATCCAAACAAAGGAACTATTTAAAAGTAATAAAAGCTAGCGAATGAACTAAATTTTTCAATTTGCGAATCTGTCCACCCTCCTCCAGTTGTTTCTAATTTAATGGCTCATAAGAAATTATTAATGTTCAGTTATGAGTTGCATTTCATACAATAAAACTCAGAACTTTTTTTTACTTTACTTAAGACAAACCTTTTTCTCTTTGTGTTCCTTTTCTAAAGGTTTAATCTCCTTTTCAGAAGATATTACAGTGTCTGTTGAAACAAACTGGTTTTCAATGTATGCAATCAGGGTCAAAGCTTTCTCTGGCTGATATGTGCATAAGTGCAGCTCAACAACAAGAAGACACACACGATGGGCAAGACTTTCTTCTGAAAATGGTACAAAAATACAACATTGCTACAGTGAACAACATATTTTTATTCCATTATAACTAATAAATTACCTCAATAAAATATTTTAGTATGAGTAAATAACATAACAGCACAAAAAAAGTTTCCATAACTTTTTTGGAGTTGTTGGGTTTATCCTCATTCAGCATCATGAACAAATATATACTCACAGGAAACAACAAATAACACAAAAAATACCACTGAAATAATACAACTATCACATGTAGCACTACCTCAATCGAAGCAGGGTCTTACAGCATGTTAACCACTGTCTTTCAGGAGGAATAATTCATGGACTTACCTGAAATTATTAAAAGAAACCATGGAAGTCAGGGAGCTTACATTAGGATAGGAATTCTGGTGCTCTCAAACGCAAGTCCATTATCCTAAGTAGCCTCCATCTACAGCTGCTAATGTAAACAGGATTCTATTTGCATTTCTTGAATATGATCTATGAATACTTCTTTAATGTCCCCCCCTCCCCACCCACACCTCCAAAAGAATTGTGTACCACTCTTGTCTCAGCTAATTCAAACATGACCCAAACAGCCAAAGAACATAATTTAATTCTAAATGTCCCATTCATTATGGTTAGTTTGTTCATTTTATCACACAATTTGTAGATTTTGCAAACTTATTCAGAGCATTTTCATATCTCCTATTGCAATATGATCCTTGTATGTAGTTGTTGATATACAGCAGATACACTGAGAAGGTTGTGCATGCTTCACAGATACAGACATGACCATGTATCTCATCTTCAGTATCTGAAAATATACCTTCCTTCAACTGATGCTCCTTGTGATTCACCACTGTGCATGAGCTGTCACATTTTTAAGAAGAAATTTTATTTTTTGAAACAAAGATGAGGGTAATATATAAATTACTGAGGTTGTTCAGCTGCAAATAAGACTATTTTCCAAAGTAAGAGCAATATCGTTTATGTGTGTGTGTGAGGCTGTAACTGTGGACTTTATTACATGCAGTTTGTTGTGTGTCACTGCCAGCTACTCGTCTTCCCATCAATGCATGACTCTGTACCTGAACAACAAGGCAAATAGCATGCAGGGGGATTGCACACTGAACAAACTGAGGGTTGCAACATGCCTCCCTGGCTACTACATCACCATTTCAGTCCCCTTATTACCCGTATGCCCTAGCACCCAACAGAAAGACACCTTGTTCCATAGCCTTTGCAAGAGGAGAAGGACATCCTGGATATCCTGGACTACTACTTCTCCTTTGTATAAGCGTTGTAGAAACTGAGGAGAACTCAGGGAGTTTGAACAAAGAATGAATTTAGCAGGAGCAGCAAATCATATCTGCTTCAGCGCCCTCAGTATCATGCATAATTTGACATGAAACACAGTGGACTCTGTAGGTAACTGACCCTTGAAGACACAATCACAGAAAACAACACAACAGCCAATGGAGACACCTGTTCAGACCCATCCATGCATACAGCTACATAATTGTGGAGCTAAATTAAAATGTTGGAAAAATCATATTAAAATCATAAGAAGGACTACAACTTCTCCTGTACTGCACTAAATCTAAAATTACTCTGGGCCTATGCAGTAACCTGGGTGGCAGTTGGTTACAACCCTGGATTTGGGCCTGTACTTGACCACACCAATGGATTCAAACTTGTGCTTCACATGGTTTCCGAACATCCTCATTGCTCATCAACTACTGGAAAAAAGGCGTTCCATAACAGGATGAGCAACAGTATGGTACAGAAGTGAATTTGAAGCCGCAAGGATCTTATGTGCTTGATGCACCATGAGGAACTGTCACTGGATGATAAGTGACCGGTCTCCAGGCTCAGCACAGATACTTGGTACAAGACTGGTCATATAAGCACCTATAGCTAGCCTGTTCCCTCATGGCAGATAGCATCAATGATCTTCAGGTAAGGTGTCACTCATCTATGTATTGTGGGCCCACAGTCCAGCAGTGATGTCACAAAAGTGCTATAAAACTGGAGCAGACACAACCTGTTTGCTTCCCAAGACATGTAGCTAATGCACTTTAAGATATTCAGTGCCTTCTGGGCCCTTGCCTTCAGATTCTTTAGGTGCAGTAGCCACAACAGTTCGGAATAAAAAATGAGGCTCCAAAAACCTCAGACAGCTTTTACAAGGTAGAATTGTGTCCTTCATGTGCAATCAGATACAACAAGAACAGTTAAAATGAATGCACACAAACACACACACACAGTTATCTGCAGGAAACGTAAAAAGGAGGAACATCAAACTGCAAAATCGACCACAAAAAAGGAGCATTGTATGGGACTCCTTACTGTAGATGTGATGTTGCTGATGGCTACGGCAACACTTCCTTGTGGGTCACTATTCTCCTGCTCAAAACTACCTGATAGCATATAAAGGAAACGAAAGAAAAATTCAGAGTAGGAATTAAAATCCATGGAGAAGAAATAAAAACTTTGAGGTTCACCAATGACATTGACAGCAAGGGACCTGGAAGAGCAGTTGAATGGAATGGACGGCGTCTAGAAGGGAGGATAAAAGATGAACATCAACAAAAGCAAAACGAGGATAATGGAATGTAGTTGAATTAAGTTTGGTGATGCTGAGGGACTTAGATTAGGAAATCAGACGGTTAAAGTAGTAGATGAGTTTTGCTATTTGGGGAGCAAAATACCTGATGATGGTAAACGTAGGGGGGATATAAAATGTAGACTGGCAATGGCAAGAAAAGTGTTTCTGAAGAAGAGAAATTTGTTAACATCGAGTATAGATTTAAGTGTAAGGAAGTTGTTTCTGAAAGTATTTGTATTGAGTGTAGCCATGCATAGAAGTGAAACATGGACGATAAATAGTTTGGACAAGAAGAGAATAGAAGCTTTCGTAATGTGGTGCTACAGAAGAATGCTGAAGATTAGATGGTAGATCACATAACTAATGAGGAGGTATTGAATAGAATTGGAGAGGAAAGAAATTTGTGGCACAACTCAACTAGAAGAAGAGATCGGTTGGTAGGACATATTCTGAGCCATCAAGGGATCACCAATTTAGTACTGGAGAGCAGAGTGGAGGGCAAAAATCATAGAGGGAGACCAAGGGATAAATACACTGAGCAGATTCAGAACTATGTAGGTTGCACTAGGTACTGGGAGATGAAGAAGCTTGCACAGAATAGAGTAGCATGGAGAGCTGCATCAAACTAGTCTCTGGACTGAAGACCACAACAACAGCACATAACCTAATCGGTATCCAAAAAAGCTCTTACATAAGAACAAGTGAATGAAGATGAGGAGATCGCCACAGAAGCCCTATTGGTGGAGCTGCCCTACAATCCTGTGTCTCCAATTAGTGTTGCACACTTTACTGAGGTCAAAGAATACACCTATAAGATGGTGTTCATGTAGGAAAACTTGCTGGATAGCCATCTCTAGCAAAGCCATGCTGTTGACAGTGGATCAACATCTTCTGAATCCACACTGTGAGTGGCTAAGGAGCTGGCTGGCCTGTAATGCTCAGATCAGACAACAGGGAATGATTCACTTCATGATCTTACAGCTTATTAAGTTGACATTTCGATAACTAGTGAGAACCACTCAGTCCTTTCTGAGCCTAAGGAGAGGTATCCCTCCATGAGTTTGGAAATTGGCCTATCTGCCATATTGAATTAAAACAGTGTGAGAGGACTTCCTTGGACACCATATTCAAGTTGCACAGAGTGCTGTAGTGGATTTGGTCATGACTGGGTACAGCATCAAGAGCCTCAGAGAGTGCTGAATCAAGCCTGCACATGGTCACTGGAACAAAAGTCGTTAGTAACTTCTGACTGAACTGAATCTGTGAGGGCCACAGAGCAGAAAGAAGAGGTCGATGACTGAGGATTACACAGTAGTAGCATTGAAACATGTAAGGTTACCTGTGTTTAGGATGCACAGCTCCCAAGACATCACGAGGCTCTCTAGAATTCAATCCTTGGGTCAATTAAAGTGGGAGCCCCATAATACAGTATGGGCATTGAAATCTCCCAGTAGAAGAAATGGGTGGGGAAGTTGTTCTATAAGATCTCTGTGAGCCTCTGAATCTATAACTTCTTGCAGTGGTAAATGCAAAGCACATGGTAACCTGTCAACCCACATGAACTTTAGAAGTAACTGCTTGCAGGTTAGTAACTAGGGAATAAGGAGAGGGGTGGTGTCTGTTATGGACAAACAAAGTGACCCTCCCTTGGCTCTTACCCCAGTCCGGTCATTCTTGCAATACAGCAGTGGTTACCAACCTCGGGTAATTGCCTCTTGAGGGATAAAATGCAATTTTCTGAGGGGTAAAACCAATAGGGTTGAATTGTGTTTCGGTCATGACACTATGTTATTTTTAAAATCAATATTATCAGTATTTCATTAGACTGTAATACTGATTATATAAGAAGCCAATAATTGCATTTTTTTTCAAATACTGGCATTAATGTGTTACACACTGTGGTATATATTACAGCTTGTCAAACGAAAGTGTGAGTAACATCTTCCACACACAGCCTACCCACTACATACATACATTGTGCCTCGCATCAACATCAGCAAAATTGAAATTTATAGGTCACATATGCTTAGATATCCAATGAAAATACCTTATCCGAGTTGTACCTAGTTTCCACAGTAGACCATAAAATGCTTCTTTATTCCCTTCATAAAAATAAACAAACCAACAGACAACACAACACAACAGTAACTACGTAATGGCTAGTATGATGATACAGGACCTGTATTAATAATAATAATAATGATGATAATAATAGTTGGAGTGGTGAGGCACAAAGTGTGACAGCTCGATATCTTCCAATTTCTGCCAGTTCGGAAGTAAGGAGTCCAGCAATCAAGTGATGTACAAATGCCAGGCGTAAGTATAGTGCACGAATTTTACTTTGGTTGATTTTAAATAAGAGTGCAGAAAGTGGGTCAAACAAGTATCGCTATGAAGAGAAGTGGTGCAGAGGAAGCATGTTTTGTAACAAGTGTCAATCCTCAATGTGGATAGTTAGCTTTCTTTTCTAAGACGGAGTTACAGGTAACACTCGTGATGCACTGAAAACTGGTTCGACATTCTTAAAAAAAAATGTTCTTAGAAACAAACAGCAACAACTGTCTCATTGAATTATACTTGGTTTAATAAAGCACCTATAAAAACAAAATATAATTTGTTTTCTGTCATTTTAAACATGAAAGTGTTCAGAGAAAATTCTTTTTCATTCTAAAGCAATGTTGATAGTGGGGGAGGGGGGGGGGGGGTTACTTGCTGATATCGGGTTGCATTCAGGGATAATGGTCTCAGAAAGGCTGGGAAACACTGTAATAGAAGATATAGCCACAGAGCACAGGGGCATCAGTAGGTAGCATCAAAATGTGTTTCTTGTAAATGCGACCACATGGGTTGTTCCTGTGTTACGAGTTTCAGTTCCTCCAAACGTATTGTGAACTCACTGGTGTTCTACTGTAATACGGGAGCCATTTACTGTAGGGGAGAGGGTGGGGAGGGGATTTGCACTACGACACTGTCCCTCTGTTGAGGTGGGCAGCCCGCAACAGATTGAGCCTCAGTCATGCAGGGAGATGGTTGCCACAGGCAGACTTCATATTCCATTCACTCTGAAAACAAATCATGTGAAGTGTCAGACAGAATGATGTCTACATGGTCTAACGGTTTAGAGCCTGTCTTCTTTTGTATTTGGTGCTTCCCATTTGCTTTCTTCACCAAAGAAGGTATAGCAGGAATGTCTGCAGCAGTGGGGTGTCAGTGCTGATCTATTTACTGGTGCCTCCCATTTAAGGTGCCGGAGGCTCCCAGATGTCAGCAACTGTGGCCTTTTCTGATGTTATGGGTGGACCTATGAGCTCTCGAAGAACAGCACGTTTAGGAGAGCACTGGCAAATGCAAGTAATACCACCAACACTGGCAACCTCCATTTTCATAGTAGAATTGACTTTTGGAACAAGCTTTTTTAAGACCTGTAGTGAAAGAAATGGATAAGGGAAGCTCCATGGTTCTACAGATTTTCCTTTTTTTGCCTCACCATATGGGATAAGTTTTGTTGTTTTCAGCTCCTATATCTTCTTTTCTTCAAGAATGACACTGCAATCTGTACTCCAGATAGTGTGATTCTCAGAGTAATTTACACACTTCGGAGGAGATGAACAACCAACTCATTCAGGAGCAGCCTTATCACATTTGTCACAAGTGGCTTCTCCCTTATACCCAAACATGTTGTTCCCAATGCGTTTAAAAGATCTCACTGGGTTCAGGACATAATCCTTCACATATGAAAAAAGGGAACCTGCTTTGACATGCTCTGGAAGTATCATGCTATTGAAAATAAGGATAAAGGAGTTTGTTTTAACCAGCTCACCATTCCCCCCATTTCATTATATTTTGCACATCAATGATACCTTCCTGGGTCCACTCAACTTTCAGTTTATCTTTGAGAATATCTATCAGATACCTACATGATGCAACACCTTTGTTGTAGTTCAAGAAGTTGTGTAGCTCAGTTTTGAGTGTATTTTCCCTGAGGCAGGTAGCTTCCTGGAGGTCCATTACTTATTGGGAACTAGAAGTTCCAAACAACAGTGTCCCATCGTACAAATGGTTGACATATATTAAAGTGCCAGCAGTGCCCTCTAAACCCTTTAGAATGTAGAAAGGCGGGACTTTCTTAAAGTTGCCATCTTTCCCTTCAACTATTAAAAACACATTCTGACAAGCAGCATGCATTCTGTAACTGTAAACTGAAGTACTCTGAATAATCCCAGGGTCAGGAGGATTGGCTACACAAGCCATCCTCTTAGATTTTGTGTTGATACCCACCAAAGGTACACCCCTTCTGCTGGGAGTTGAAAGAGTAGAGTTTGAGGGTTTCGTCTCAGTCCCATAAACAGCTAGGAAAATAAGGGTCCAACTAGACAGAGCCCCATGTGCCTGGTAAGATTTATACAACTGAGTTGCGCCTGTTTCCCCAGAGGTTGCCTGCTAACAACTGTTTCACGTCAACAGCCAAAAGGCTCTTTGATGCACAGCACATATTGAGACTGAGGGTTTTGTTTGTGGAGGTGTTGACCATCCTTGTGATCTGTGTAACTAAGTCAAAATCTCCAGTCCTCGTGAGACACAATGTTCCACCGCTGCGCATAGTGGTCACTGGAGTGTGTCCAGAGATTACAGAGGACTAGTGGCACTACTGCACATAGTGGTCACTGGAGCGTGTCCAGAGATTACACTTACAGAGGACTACTGGCACTTACCAGCCTCCAGCTCAGAAAACCTGGGTTCGCTGAGCCCATATCCAGAAAACAAATGCTGAGCTCCCTGAGATGCTTGCAATTTAGCACAACCCTGGGAGGCACATGTGGCTTACTGAATGCCACAGATGTGGTGAGTGGTACTTCCCCAATGCAGTATCGTTGTTTTAACAACTACTGGCCAAATCTTATGGTATGGGGTACCTTCACACCTGCCACATGATGATACAGCTTCTGGAAGTCAAAAAATTCTCCACATGGTTATAGCTTTACGCACGTCAAAAGTTTATGAAAGGAATTATGTTTTACATTCCACTGAAACAAAATGTTTCAGAAACAACTCAAACTTTTTATAGAGCTTATGGTTTGCCTACATTGTCTCAATTTACATGTTTCTGCTAGCATTAAGTCTAAAGATAGAAAAGAGAACCATAACCTATAAAGATCATCCTTAATAAGATCATCATCAATCCTGCATATGCAACTGTGCATGAGGACTCACATGTGACTATTAGTGAAATTGAAAATAAATCAATGTGGAAAGTTCATGTAATTTTAAGGTAGTGAACATGTTACAAGTGTGAGCTCCTTATATACTCAGATGCTGACTCCTACTCAGAAAGAGAGCTCGTGTGATTCCAGATTGAATATTTCTTTTTGCAGCAGCCTGGTCCTGGTTTGAAACTTCCTTGTAGACTAAAACTGTGTTGAACCAAGACTCAGACCTATAACCTCAGTTAATTTAGTTAGTAAGAGTATTCTCTGTGAAACACAAGGATATTGACTCAAGTTATGGTCCAGCACAACATTTTAATTTACCCAGATCTTTCAAAACAGTACACACTCAACTGCAGAATGAAAGATTCATTCTGGAAACAGGCCATAGGCTGTAGCTAAGGCATTCACAGGGTGTCCAGCAAAGGAATCCCTGCTTTCAAAATCAAGGTGTCCAGCAAAGGAATCCCTGTCTTCAAAATTAAATATCTTGAAAACTAAGATCGACAGATAAGTGCAACAAATGGTATGTTGATTGTGAAAGCTTTAAGAATTTTATGCAGAAGTTTTGAAATAGCTCATAAAGCTGCCAACAGATGGTGCTGTAATTACAATATGTAGTGCCTATAAATAGTGCACTGCAGCTCAGAGTGACCAGTTGCACCATTGAAATGTAAAAGGAGGTTCATGGACTGGAGGAAGAGGTTGAAATCACATATTCCATTGAACAATGTGTTTTTATGGCACAGAAAAACCAGAGGTTAGAATACAACCCTATGGCAACAAGGCACAGTTTTCAAACACCATTTAATGTTCCAAAAGGGTCCACTGCAAAAGGTATTTGCAATCTCTTCACCAAATTCCAATGGACATGCAGCATGGCTGATGATCTAACAGGCAATATTGGCCCCAGTCAAACTGTAGTTATTCCTGAAAGTGTCGCGACAGTTTTTGGACTTGTTCAACAAAATCCAAGGAAACTGGTGGTGGTGGTGGTGGTGGTGGTGGTGGTGGTGGTTAGTGTTTAACGTCCCGTCGACAACGAGGTCATTAGAGACGGAGTGCAAGCTCGGGTTAGGGAAGGATTGGGAAGGAAATCGGCCATGCCCTTTCAAAGGAACCATCTCGGCATTCGCCTGAAACGATTTAGGGAAATCACGGAAAACCTAAATCAGGATGGCCGGAGACGGGACTGAACCGTCGTCCTCCCGAATGCGAGTCCAGTGTGCTAGCCAATGCGCCACCTCGCTCGGTAGGAAACTGGTCTGAAGAGTTACAGCAGAGACTGTTTGAAGCATTCCAGAATGCAGAAAATACTGAGACACATCCTACATATGTTTCCATTCAAAATCTCAACTCACCAGGCCATAACCATAAACCTGTGTGACAGAGGGCTAACTTTGTGAAGCAGATTATCACAATGATTGATAATGAAGGATTTGATGCTGGCTTCATCTGGGTGTTTGAAGCACACTTCCACCTAAATGGAGACATGAATAAACAAAACTGATGATTTCAGAGTTCCAAAAAATCCCCATTTGTGCGAAGCAAAACCACTGTAGTCTCCCGAAGTTACCATTTAGGATGTGATATGCATCAGATGCATTATTGGTCCTTTCTTCATGTGATTAATGATGCGAGAATATTATGTTGCAATTTTGGAACAATTCATTGCCAGACAGATAGTGAGGGAGGAGTGACCAGGCACTGAGTGGTTCATCCAAGACAGAGCCAGTTCAAATATCACCATACAGATGTTTCACTTTCTTGGTGAATACTTTGGGAACAGAGTCACTACACTGGAGTATTACGAATCCACAGGGGCAGTGATGGAGTGGCTTCCATATTTTCCTGATCTGACCCACTGTTACTACTTTCTGTGAGGCACATGGAAAGACGCTGTCTACCGGAACCATCCCACTACGCTGGACTAGCTTACATCAACGATCTGTGTGGCATTTGAATCCATTTCCATTGAGTCACTGCAGGATGTGGCAGCAAATTTCATTGTTACTTGCACCACCTTTCTACTACAAGTGGTGGACATTTCAGAATGACTGATATGAGTCCAAAGGCTGCTCGCAAATGACAAGTTTAATTAGGCACACTGATACTGTACACACTACACAGCATACAGCACCTTTTTTAGCAGCATTTCAAATTATTTCAGACTTCTGCATAACCTCTGTACAAAATTCTTGGAGTTTTCGCAATAAACATACATTTTGCTGTACTCCTCCATGATCTCAGTTTCAGAGATATTTAATTTTGACATCTTTGAAATCAGGGACTCCTTCACTTGACACCCTGTAGCTGTGCTCTTCCTTCCTCCAAGAATGCTGGTCCAGTGAGGTACAGAGGACAGCTTTTGTGAAGTTTGGAAATAGGACAAAGGCTCTGGCAGAACTGAGGCTACATAGGTGAGTTATGAATTATAGCTCAGTTGGTAAGAGCATTGTCCATGAAAGGCAAAATGGCATTGGTTTCTAATTGTAGTGACACTGGTGCAAGTCATGTTCAATATTCTCTTCACTGTTTTCTGCCAGAAGCTGAAATCAAGAAACAACATTTTCCACAACAGATTGGAGTGTCTCTGGGACTATGTTAAAAATATGTTGCACAATGCATGCCTTCAGTCCAGCTATGTTTGTAATGAGAGTGCAGAACACAATATCTTTCAGATAACCCCACAGCCAGAAGTCACACAGATTTTGATCAGGCGATCTGGATAGCCAGGCAGCAGGGAAATGATGGCTGATAATTCTAGCATTCCTGAAATGCCTCTGCAGCAGCTGTGCAATGTGTGGAGGACCGCCATCTTGCACAAAAGTGATCCAGTTCCCACAGATCCATGTTGTTGAAGGTTTGGAATGATGACCCGCAAAAGACTTTCATAGCATTTACCTGTGGCAGTACAGATAACAGGACCCGGAGGACTCATCTCCTCAAAAAAATATGGCCCTACCATAAACAATGCTGTCAATCTGCACCCCAAAGTCACCTCTGCAGAATGAAGTGGTCCCGGTTAATGTGCCTGCAAGTTTTCTGTTGCCCATATCCTGCAATTCTGTGTATTGACAAATCCTTGGAGATGGATGGACTTTGTCTGTCCACAGAATGTTCCATGGCCATTCACTGTCCACTTCCACACAAGTAAGTAATTGCAGAGCAAACAATTGTCTTGCTGGTAGGTCAGCAGGAAGCAACTCCTGAACATGGGTGATTTTGTATGGATAGCAATGCAGGATGTTTCGTAGGATTTTAGGCACTGTGCTCACAGGGATGTCCAGTGTTCAGGCAATTACCTGCGTGCTGCATATTTGCCCACCACTGCTTGACCCCTCCTGCAACGCTGTGGCCACATCTTTGAGAGACATCAAATCAACCACTTTCCTCCTTCCACTTCAAAAGAACATATATTTTTGAATTGTTTAATCGTTTTTCCCAGACCATTAAGCACACATAAGACCAACACCTTTTTCCATACTTTTGAGTGTCTAGAACATATACATGGCTACTGGCACACAGTCACAGATCTTGTAAAAGAGCTTTATCAGTAGCACACGATCCTTCATGGAAACAGTCATGTGAGATGTCTCAGATGCAAACTGAGGAACATTCACGTGTCATGTGTCTGTTAGTGTGCATATAATGACATCTATAGTGTCATCTATTGGAGATATTATTTTTTTAATGACGTTTCCCCATGCATCAATATTATGCTGTTCAAATTTGATGTCATTCTGAGCCATGGTTCTCTTTCTAAAATGTTTGGAACCTGGAACATTAATTATGGACAATCTGCACTATGATGCATCATTTAACAAACTGGTTTTCATACAAAGTGTTTCCATGTGCAGACAAATGTTGCATCTGCATATTATAGCGAAAGTTTATATGTTGCAAGTGAGATAAAAACAGCATAGTTTGTAATCTTATCCTTCTCACAAGGATACAAATCTAGAAACATTTATGAAAATTACAAATTTGTTTTGTACTTTTATACTTCACTTGTAGAGACAGAGGGGGGGAGGGGGGAGGGGGGGAGGGAGGGAGGGGGACAGATAGAGAGAGAGAGAGAGAGAGAGAGAGAGAGAGAGAGAGAGAGAGTTGAATGGAGGGCATGCACTTAAGAAATGCTGGTAGCTGCAAAAGATGAGCTGAATCACAGGAAGTCTATATGACAAGTTGTGAGGGAGCATAAAATAAGTGGAGCTGACCACATACACTGTTTTAAAAAGGTATGCAGAAATTTCAAGTATAGTTTTATTAATATTACTTTTCAATTGTGGAGACTGTTGCCTATGTAAAAACAAGCAAAAATTAACCCATTAGCTGCCTTGGTCGTCACCTAGTGGTAACATATAAGGGGCATTCAAAAAGAAACGAGCTGGAGGCATAATTACAGAAACCAGCATCTGTATGTTAGAAGTACTGACCCTGGCTGTTGAGACACCTGTCCCACTGTGACACAAGGCAGTGAATGGCTGTCTCGTAAAATTCCCGGGGTGGTGATTTGATCGCTTGGCAAAGGGTAGTCAAGTTTGTGAGTAATGCTGGGCGTTCACTGTTGTCCCGTGTTGCAGAAATTCCTCGAGAATGGGTCGATGCAGTTTCTGACAATGAAGATATTAATGATGATATTATCAATGATGATCAACCAGCAGATGTTCCTGGATGTATTAAAATTCATTGTGTGACAGCAACGGATGAGTCCCCTCTGGTGGACATGGCTGTACCATTGACAAGTACAAGTAGAAAGGTTGGGTTGATGATTGGTGGCTAGCTCTAAATGTAGAAAAAAATGTAAGATGATGCAAATGAGTAGGAAAAATAATCCCATAATATTTGAATACAGCTTTAGTTGTGTGCTGTTTGACACAGTCACACTGTTAAATATTCAGACGTAACATTGCAAAGAGACATGAAACGGAACAAATTTGTAAGGACTGCAGTAGGGGAAGCGAATGGTTGACTTCAGTTTATTGGGGGAATTTTTGAAAAGTGTGGTTCACTTGTAAAGGAGACCCCAGACAGGACACTACTGCGACCCAGTCTGAAGTGCTGCTCCTGTGTTTGGGATCCCCACTAGGTCGGATTAAAGCAAGACATCGAAGTAATGCAGAGACGGGCTACTAGATTTGTTACCTGTCAATTCGGTCAACATCTGAGTATTATGGTGATGTTTTGGGAACTCAAATCGGAATGCTAGGAGGGAAGGCAGTGTTCTTTTCAAGGAACAATATTGAGAAAATGTACAGAACTGGCATCTGAAACTGACTGCAGAAAAATTCTAACTACCGCCAACATACATTTCATGTAAGGACTATGAACAGAGATTTGAATGGAGGCACATAGAAAATCATTTTCCCCTCACTCTATTTGGAGGTGGAACAGGAAAGGAAATGAATAGTAGTGGTACAAGACATCGTACATCACGCACTATGTGGTGGCTTGCTGAGTTTGGACGTAGATGTAGATGCAGCCCCACAGGCTGCTAAAAAGAGAAAATTTTCTTTGAATTTAAAGTGGGAGCGAAAACAACCCAATTACTTGACAGTGCACATAAATTTTGATGCTGCAGAGACAAGGAGAAACGATCTCATTAGCAAAATCCACAGTAAATGCCTGGTAGACTGTTTTGAGAAGCTGTTCAATTACACAACTGTCTCACATATTATCTGTCAGACGGCAACATCTGCATTTACATCTATATTCTGCAAACCAAAGTCCTTAGCAGAGGGTACATCCCACTGTACCAATTTAGGGTTTTCCCTGTTCCATTCCCATATGGATCACGTGAGAAATGATTGCTTAAAAGCTACTGTGGAAGCTGTAATTACTCTGATCTTGTCATTGCAATCCCTATGGAAGTAATACATATTGTGTTGAAACATATTCCTAGCTTCATCAGTTAAAGTTGGTTTTAAGAAACGTTGGATGGTTTCTGAGTGTCTGTCAATTCAGTTCTTTCAGCATGTTCATGACACCCTTCCATGGATCACACAAATCTGTATCCATTGGTCCCCAAACCTTCTTTGTATCCCTTCAATATACCCTGTTACTCTTTTTTTTTTATGGGTCCCACGCACTTGAGCAATATTCTAAGATGAGTTGTATGAGTGTTTTATATGTCATCTCCTTTGTAGACTGATTGGATTTCCATAGTATTCTACAAATGAATCAAAGTCTGCCATCTGCTTTACCAACTGAAACTGTGTGAAAAATTTCATTTCATACCCCTACAAAATGTTACACCCCGATATTTGTAGGAGTTGGTTGATTCAAGCTGTGACTCACTGATATTATAGACAAAGGATAATACATCTTATGGTTCCATAAAGTGTACTATTTTATGTTCCGAAGATTTAAAACAAACTCCAAATCTTTGCACAACTTTGAAATCTCATTATACATACATGAAATGTATTCAAAGTTGCGCATATGGACAATGATCAGCTGTATAATGGAATGATGACAATGAAAATTTATACTGGACTCAAACCCAGATTTTCTGCTTATCGTGAGTGGTCAGGGACCGATGACCGTAGCAGTCTGGTCCCTTTAATCCCACAAACCAATCAACCGTGAGTGGTCGCCTTACCGTTAGGTTATCTGACCATGATCTACCCAAACTTCCACATGTTGTCAACCATGTGTCATTCCATTATACAGCTGACTGTTGTCCATATTCGCAACTGTGAATACACTTCCTGTATTTCATAATGGCTGCAGTCGCAGCAGTGCCTGTTCTTTCCTCCATGCAGGCATGTCTGAAGGAATATGACACTTGTTAGGAACAACGCAGGCACTTACAATACCTTATTCATTATATATAACTGCATTATCTGCAAAAAATCTGAGATTATGATTAACACTGTGTGCAACGTCTAATACACAACATGAACAGTAAGTGTCCCAACACAGTTCCCTGATGCACACAGGAAGTTACCTCTACATCCGAGATAAGTTGCCGCATCCAGCCCACCAAAAGAATCCTCAATCCAGTCACAAACTCGCTTGTCACCCAACACAACTGTACTTTTGATACTAAGCACTGATACGGCACTGAGTCAAATGTTTTTTGGAAATCTGCCCGACTGCCGTCATACATAACTAACTCAGCTGCAAATATTTCAATGTTGAATCTGACAGGAATTCCATTTGGCACTGGATTTTGACTCAGTTTTAAACATTTCAGTTGTTTCTCAATGCCACTGACACTAACATATATTTTACTCTCCTTTTCAGTAGTATGGGAATTAAATTTGGGCAACAGCCCTGGGTTTTCCTTTGTAAATGATCATTTGAAAATGGAGTTAAGCATTTCAGGTTTCGCTTCACTATCCTCAGTTTCAGCATCTGTATCACTCGCAAGTGACTGGACAGTAACTCTGGTGCCGCTATCAACCTTTACATACGACTACAACTGCTTTTGGTTTTGTGAAAGATCATTACACAATATTCTGCCATGTTAGTCACTGAAAGATTGACGCATTATTCTCTTGACAACCATACATGTTTCGTTCCACATCTATAGCCCTCTGCTTTGTTTAACACCTAGCATGCAGCAGTACTCTATTCTTTAGAAGTTTTTTTTTTTTTCAGTGACTGCATACCATGGAGGTTCCCTCCTATCATGAACTCTTCTACTGGGTACATATCTATACAGCTGATGGCCAATTGCCAATTATTCTTATACACTTGAGTCATAGTAGTCATAGTTGCAGGGGCAACAGTCTGGACGATTGACTGACCTGGCCTTGTAACACTAACCAAAACGGCCTCGCTGTGCTGGTACTGCAAACGGCTGAAAGCAAGGGGAAACTACATCCGTAATATTTCCTGAGGTCATGCAGCTTTACTGTATGGTTAAATGATGATGGCGTCCTCTTGGGTAAAATATTCCGGAGGTAAAATAGTCCCCCATTCGGATATCCGGGCGGGGACTACTCAAGAGGACGATGTTATCAGGAGAAAGAAAACTGGCGTTCTATGGATCGGAGCATGGAATGTCAGATCCCCTAATCGGACAGGTAGGTTAGAAAATTTAAAAAGGGAAATGGATAGGTTGAAGTTAGATATAGTGGGAACTAGTGAAGTTCAGTGGCAGGAAGAACAAGAATTTTTGTCGGGTGAATACAGAGTTATAAATACAAAATCAAATAAGGGTAATGCAGGAGTAGGTTAAATAATGAATAGAAAAATAGGAGTGCGGGTAAGCTACTACAAACAGCATAGTGAACGTATTATTGTGGCCAAGATAGACACGAAGACCACACCTACTACAGTAGTACAAGTTTATACGCTGGCTAGCTCTGCAGATGACAAGAAATTGATGAAATGTATGATGAGACACAAGAAATATTCTGATAGTGAAGAGAGACGAAAATTTAATAGTCATGGGTGAATGGAATTCGATAGTAGGAAAAGGAAGAGAAGGAAATGTAGTAAGTGAATACGGAATAGGATAAAGGAATGAAAGAGGAAGCCGCCTGGTAAAATTTTGCACAGAGCATAACTTAATCACAGCTAACACCTGGTTCAAGAATCATGAAAGAAGGTTGTATACATGGAAGAAGCCTGGAGATACTGGTAGATTTCAGACAGATGATATAATGGTACGACAGAGATTTAGGAACCAGGTTTTAAATTGTAAGACATTTCCAGGGGCAGATGTGGACTCTGACAACAATCTATTGGTTATGAATGGTAGATTAAAACTGAAGAAATTGCAAAAAGGTGGGAATTTAAAGAGATGGGACCTGGATAAACTGACTAAACTAAAGGTTATAGAGAGTTTCAGGGAGAGCATTAGGGAACGACTGACAAGAATGGGGGAAAGAAATACAGTAGAAGAAGAATGGCTAGCTTTGAGAGATGAAATAGTGAAGTCAACAGAGGATCAAGTAGGTAAAAAGACAAGGACTAATAGAAATACTTGGGTAACAGAAGAGATATTGAATTTAATTGATGAAAGGAGAAAATACAAAAATGCAGTGAATGAAGCAGGCAAATAGGAATACAAAAGTCTCCAAAATGAGATCGACATGAAGTGCAAAATGGCTAAACAGGGATGGCTAGAGGACAAATGCAAGGAAGTAAACGCGTATATCACTAGGAGTATGATAGATACTTTCTACAAGAAATTAAAGAGACCTTTGGAGAAAAGATAACCACTTTTATGAATATCAAGAGCTCAGATGGAAACCCAGTTCTAAGCAAAGAAGGGAAAGCAGAAAGGTGGAAGGAGTATATAGAGTGTCTATACAAGGGAGATGTACTTGAGGACAATATTATGGAAATGGAAGGGGGTGTAGATGAAGATGAAATGGGAGATATGATACCGCGTGAAGAGTTTGACAGACCACTGAAAGACGTGAGTCGAAACAAGGCCCCGGGAGTAGTCGGGTGATGCCGACGAAATTAGATTAGGAAATGAGACACTTAAAGTAATAAAGGAGTTTTGCAATTTGAGGAACAAAATAACTGATGATGGTCGAAGTAGAGAGGATATAAAACATAGACTGGCAATGGCAAGGAAAGCATTTCTGAAGAAGAGAAATTTGTTAACATCGAGCATACTTTTAAGTGTCAGGAAGTCGTTTCTGAAAGTATTTGTATGGAGTGTAGCCATGTATGGAAGTGAAACGTGGATGATAAACAGTTTAGACAAGAAGAGAATAGAAGCTTTCGAAATGTGGTGCTACAGAAGAATGCTGAAGATTAAATGGGTAGATCACATAACTAATGAGGAGGTATTGAATAGAATTGGGGAGAAGAGGAGTTTGTGGCACAACTTGACTAGAAGAAGGGATCGGTTGGTAGGACATGTTCTGAGGCATCAAGTGATCACCAATTTAGCATTGGAGGGCAGCGTGGAGGGTAAAAATCGTAGAGGGTGACCGAGAGATGAACACACTAAGCAGATTCAGAAGGATGTATGTTGCAGTAGGTACTGGGAGATGAAGAAGCTTGCACAGGATAGAGTAGCATGTAGAGTTGCATCAAACCAGTCTCAGGAAAGAAGACCACAACAACAACAACAACAACAACAGTTCCTCTACATGCTGCTGTCCTGAGCTAAAAGTTTCAAGTTTCCCACTGACGTATGGTACTACTTTATCTAATTCACTGAACCTTCTATTTGTTTTAGTTGCCCTTTATACTTTGGTAATAAGTGCTACTACAATTGCCTCATGGTCACTGATACCAGCTTCAATGCAGACAGCCTCAAAGATGTCAAGTCTATTTGTTGCCATCGGATCAAATATAATTCCACCATGTGTGGGGTTACGAACCATCTGTTCCAGGCAGTTTTCAGAGAAAGCATTTAGCAATGTCTCACGGGATGTTTTGTTACACCCACTAACTAAACTCTAGTTGTCCCATTTGATTTTTAGATAATTAAAGTCCCCTCTGATGATTACAGCATGATTGGGGAACTTATGTACTAGTGAATGGAGTTTTCTCTAAAGTTGTTCTTTACATCAGATGAGTCTTGTGGTTGACAGAAGGATCCAATTATAATTGTATGCCCATCCCTGATCTTGAATCTTGCCCCAACAATCTAGCCAGTAGCTTCACTTTCTTTCTTAGTAGATTTGGATTTCTCGTCTACTGTGACCAATACCGCATCTCCATTTTCTATTAGCTTATCCTTTCGATACATGCTTTCATTTTTCCCAACAATTTCACTGTTGTGAACTTTGAATTTTGACCATCTTTCTGTATCTAATATTATGTGAGTCTCATTGCTTTTTAGAAGCACTTCAAACTTTAGCACTTTGTTGCAAATGCTTTGGCAGTCAACCACTTGGATTTTAATACTCTCATTTTTGGGGGAGGGAGGGGGGGTTCCCTCGATCTTACACTTATACTTCCATGTCTCCCACAGCTACCATTATCTGGAATGGATGTAGAAATGCCTAAAAAATAAAAATAAATAAATAAATAAATAAAACCTTCACTGAAGCTCCATGAGCATGGCCAGTATTGTCAATGTTCTCTGCCAGCAGCTGGAATGACTTAAGTATGACCTTAAAGTCCAGATGACAGGCATCATTTGTCTCATATGATGCACAGATTCTCTTCACTGGCTATCATTCTCTTTCTCAAGATGATTTCTTTTGGCATGAATACTATTACTTGGACATCTAATGCATGAGGAAATGCACAGGTTGAAATAGGTAATACGAAGTCAAATGGTTTCTCTATCTCAATGACAACTCGAAGTTCTAAGGTATTACAGCAGAAGAACAGGATAAGCTTTCCATGATTTGCCCCTAGATTCACAAACCAAACTGAAATTTTCTGAAATTTAGCATGTTCTCTGAAAATTTTTGGCACTGATATTATTGGCATTACTGTTGTTACCCAATGCAGGTGCATGAATGCAAGTCAAAGACACCTGGAATTTATTACACAAACCTGTCCAGGCTCAAGAGATGAAAAAGACTCACAAACTTTGACAAATCCTCATGGGATTTTCTCTGATTAAACATTTGCAAGATATTGACACCAGAGCAACAGAAACATTTCAGTTCAATGGAATGAATAAATGCTCCATTTCAACAGACAAGCGGATGAAGAAATAAGAACGTGGAACTTATGACTACAGATTTGATTCGCAAAATGAACTTTTGACTATAACTGCAAATAACAACAGCTGTTTCAATCTATTATTCGACCATGGAAGCCCTGAGCCTCTATTACAAGTAAATTGATGGCACAGAGCTGCAAAGAAAGAGTTTTACATCCCCAACCTAAACTTGTCACAGAATATAAAAAGCAAAAGGGATGACTGGCAAAATGGAATGGAACATTTGAAAATACAGAATCAAAACAAGGGATAAAACTAGGACTTCCCTTTGCTCACCAGCGCCACTGATGTAGTACTGATAAGCTCCTATACACTGAGTTGTACTGCGTCCCTGATGGGGTTACAGAAGTGTGGTTGTCAGGACAAATCTTGTGCTGTCTTCACCAATATCTGATCAAAAAATGGATGGTCGAAAATCTTTCACTAAATCCTTAAACAATTGTGTTCCTCCAGACATTAAAACACCCATAAAACACAACCCTGAATATACAGAAATGGGCAAACAGAGGAAATGTATTTAAGAAAACAATTTGATGTGGGACCACACACAGAGTGCTTCGAACAGTGGCATCAAAAATAGATGTTGTCTCTCATGAACCTCTTTTAGGGATGGAGCCACAATTTGAAATTTCTCAAAAAATGTTCCTGCAGTACTTGAAATTAGGTGTGTTTCTTACAATGTGGATGTAAATGAATAGCAATAAGGGAAATTAAAAACATCTGGTAGTTAATGGGTTAATAATCTGAACCTTTTTTAAAGATTTTTGGAATAAGCAAACTTGGAAGATTTAGGAGCACTTTAAATGATGAGCAGGAATTGGAACTTATGGAACAATACAGGTTTTGTAGAGATATAATGGTGCGGCACCCCAAGATGTCGCAATATTAGCGTATAATATTTCTAAGAACAACAACATAAAAAATAAATTTCACAAGCATCTAAGATAGCTGGAAAAGGACTAGGCTTATGATTTCATGCTGAGACTAAACATTAACCATAACATTCAACAGAAAAATAACCTCGGACATGTGATGGGGTTCAACAGGCAGCAAATGAGCATCTTCTTCGATAATCTTTCGACCCTAATGAACGCTCATCACGTTTTTAATAGGACGAGCGATGGATTACAACTGTTCCTAACAAACCTCAGGAAATGATTGCAACATGATCACAAGAAGTACATAAGCAAAATTGGATCCAGAAAAGGAGCTTATCTGACAGCCATTGTATGTGTTACAGGAGCTAGGAGGAATTATACACCTCCAGGCACAATATTTGCCATAAAAGATGAAAAAGTGTCGGAAGAAGGGTGTCCTTCCTGGGTAACTGATGATCTATTCAAAGATTGGATACATTAACTCGGATTTGTAGCTGACATGGTTAAAACAGTTTGATAAAAATACAGCCAACTGAAGAGAATCCAGTTTTGTTAGTTTTGGACAATTATTCATCACATTTGAGTCTGGATGGCATCCTTCATTGCACACCACAGCATTTATGTGTGTACCAGTCTTCCACACAGCAGTGGTAAAATATAGCCATTGGATCACTTCTTTCTCACACCATTAAAAAATAAAGGCACATGCCATGAATGGCTGGGAGACCCCAAAGGCAGGTACGCCTGCCTAAATGGGATAGCTTTCCCTATCCTTCGCACCCACAGGCATCTTTCCTTTGCCACGTATGAGATGATGATGATGATGATTGGTTTGTGGGACACTCAACTGTGCGGTCATCAGCACCCAAGTATGAGAGCTGTGCAGAGAGGTTTGAATTTTAATCCAGGACACTGGCACAAAGATTGTTGATCAGGGAATTTATGCCACCACCACTCTATCCCCTCTGCCATAAAGGCAAAGGGAAAACTATCGACAGCATGTGGTGTATCTGGACGGTCCATCATTCAAGTACTGACCATGCATGGTGGTGCTCAACTTCTGTGATCTGTGATCAGATGGTAGCCAGTGTATCCACCATTGCATGGCCATCAACTGGCTTTTTTTCAAAAGAATGCAACCTGTGGCTTATTAACCACAATCAATATGTAGTTAAGTAGAAAGTTATTGCTGGATGATTTACAACCGCTTACCGATGGAAGGACCCAATGACAAAGGCAACAAAGGCAATCAAACTATATGGCATTTATCCGCCATATTGATGCACATTCTCTGATGAAGATATCTGCCTTTGAATGTCACATACCAGAGCAGTAGTTTTAATAAAGCATCTCAAGTGAGGCAAGGCCATTGTCACTGGCAATAAAATTCTTCGGGTTATGGGACTGCACTGTAATACGTAAAATTCTCCAATGTTTTGGCCATCATTGCAAATGACTCTCAACATCATGAGGAAGGTCATTTGCAACAGTGGCTGAAACATTGGAGAACTTAACACTACGGAAGAAATTTATTGACATCCACAAACTTTTTACTGCTGCAGAAACTCTGCAAAGCAATCACTTTCGAACCTTTAGTAAAAAGTACAATAATCCATCATCAGATGATTGGATTCAATGTTTTAAGTGCAAGAATTGGTAACATGAATCCTGCTCATTATGAATCTTATAGAAACTTCGTTTGCAGTTTCTTGCAAGTAGCATACCTTCTGACTGGAATGTGTTAAAAACTTTCTGTATTTTTTTTCTCTGTCTTTCTTCACAAGCCTAGGGCTTGTTCATTAAATCATATTTTGTAATAGCAGTAATTATTATGTGCCAAGAAACAAGGTGCATTATGGTTTAAATAAAGAAGAAATTAACATTAGATATGTTTGTCTCATTTTAATATAAAGCACAAATTTTCTCCACTAGAAATCCATTCTTCCACCACAGTCGGGTAAGACTGTGCACTTGTATCATCTTTTTTACTCAGAAGAGGATCTTACAGAATGGCTCTCTTTAATTTTTTCACACTTATGGGATTTGTAGGTCAGTGACCTGGCATCAATTTTTAAATGCAGTACAATGCAGTTTTCAAAAACACTCCAAAAAATAGTCTTTAAAAATCAGAAAATGTCTGACCACTGCTGATTACAAAACAATTCAGCCTTATTAACAAAGCTGCCAGTAACTGAATGAGCAGTGTAGAAATCTGGTGATCATAAAGTAATGAGTCAGATCTTGTTGGAATCAACTTTATTTTACTTTTATTTACATTACATGTTTATTAACATGTGTAAATGTTACTTAACAAACACTGAATCACAATTTAATAGCATCTTTTACTTTTCATTAATAATCACATGAAAATAAATTAAAATTAAATAAATGTGCAAAGTGCACACCTTAAAGTGAAATGAAAACATTATACACGTCAATAGTGCTCAATCTCTAGGAATAAGAAACTATTTTATTTTGTATTTGATGTTTCACATTTTTTCAGTAACCTTTAATTTATTGTGAATACTCGCAGCATTTTCACTTATGGTGTCGGCAGCCTGAATGGTTGTGAGACAATCTTCGATTGCAATATATCGTTGTCACTGGTGTCTATTACACGCAGTGCCACAAGCACGGTGTTGGGTGGAGCATGCATCGCATATGGTGTGGGGGTCTAAATACATCAATACACCACTTAAGGAATGATGCAAAAATTATCAGCTGTCCCGATAGAAGAGAGGAGATACAATAAAGTTCAAGTTACAAGAACAAGTAAAATAAGGGAAAATGAGCAGAAAGGTGAAACAGACATACAATGTAAAATAGGGAAGGTGGGTGTAAAATGAAATTCTACAAGAGGACACAACATCAAAAGAAAATCAAATAAGAACAGAGACAGAGGAGAACTATATAGAAGATGAAGTACAGTGGTGAAAAACAGCAAAGAGAAAGTAGTGGACACAATCTTCTTTTCTTCTCTATTTATATACATTGAAGTTCCCTGATCACTTCTGTCTGTATAATTGTTCACAAGTACACTTTCTGTAAATAGTTTATAAATATTGCATGGAAATTTGCTAAACTATGATGGTTTAAAAGTGCACTGTGGTGTGAAAAGAATGGCATTGCCATCTAGCAGTATAGCCATTGCAACTCCAAACAGAAGCAGAGCTTGAACAGGATCTGCGTCACGTCTGGTGGTCTAGTGTGTGCCTCAAAACTGAAAGGTCGCAGGGTTGAATCACAGACACAGCACAGATTTTTCAGTGCTGTCTTTTAACCTAGTATTCACCCCTCAATGATGTACAAATTTATCAGAACTGAAATGTGGTTAAAACTCCATATTAAACTGTAGGTCTCATTTTCCGAGAGTTGAATGAAAGTTGGTTTTGTTGGTCTAGCAGTGAAATGCAGGCTCAGTAACCGAAAGGTTGCAGAATTGAATCCTGGTCAGACCAAGGATTTGTATCTCCCTTTTCTTAACCTACCATGAGATTCGCCAGAAATGGAAACCTTTTAGATCCTACATTAAATGGTATGTCACTTTTTCTAGTCACATAATTGGCTAGGGAGACCAGAGTGCTGAAGTGACAACCAATTGAAAGATTTACACCAGGACAATAAGCTACAGGAAGTTATTATCACCAGAATCTATACATAAATACAAAGAGTTTCCTTTTATATATGTTACAAATTAAAGTCCTCCACATCCTTTTTCTGCCTATATATGGCTAACCTCAGGAACTACTATAGGGACTTTCCATTAATACATACATACATTTGGTTGCGCACATACTGTATAAATATTTGAGGCAAAATATCTGACCTATAATGAATTACAGTCCCCCCGCCATGTTTTTTTTCTGTTTGTATGAGAAAGCTATTCTCAGGAGCTATTGCAGCATTTGGGTGCTGCAGGATGCCGGAAAGTGGGTTGTGCTGCTTAAATTATTTAATTTATATGGAAGTGATGATATTCAGTTACCTAATGTTGTCCACTGATTTTTCAATTATAACTCTGGCCCATAAACAAAATTACCACTACACCAGACAAGTCTTTCAGTCGTAAATACTTAGTCTTGCCCTTGCAAAGCCAGGCATTGGTTGCTAGCAGTTAATAACACCCACTTAAAGAATACTGAAGGAAATAATCCTTCCATGTAGTTCGATAGTCACTCAACAGGATAATCCCAATGGCATGAGAGATGGAATAGCTAATAGTGATTGTAGTATATTGATAATAAAGAAAGAAATTACTTTTTGTGCTGTTTAGACTGTTTCCTCCTGCTACCAACACCTTTTTCCTGAAACAAAATATGTTGGCATGGCCATTATCTGCAGGAAGTATATAAACATCTGTTTCACAAATTTAAATGCCTTTTTCTTGCTGCACTTTCCTGTATGCACAAAATTAACTCCAAAATATCTCTTGGCTTTCTCTCCACAGTCTGTTAACTTTCTTATTCTTGCTTCTCAAACTGGGACCAATTTCTGCTTCTCTTGTCATCCCCATCAGTGAGTCACATTCATCTGAAAATACCGTCGCCAGCAGCCACAGAGATCGTTGTCAACCAGGGACTACACTGTATCAGTCTAGTACTGGCAAAGGTGGAAATCCTTCCACTGACCAGCAGAAAGGCAACAGGCCTCAGACACTCTGATAGCTCTGACGCTGCACTGAGACAGGCCTACAACCAGCACAGTATTCTTTCTGCAATTACACTATGGAGCACAGTTTGAAAAATTCTGTTGAGAAGACAACAGTTATGACTTAGCGGTCCCTATTTATGGAGAAGTAGGAAAGTTAAATGAGTGTCTGCAGAATTACATTAAGTCATAGTGACAATATCATAGACTGCCAAGAGACAGCCAAGGTATTTAGAATTCACTGTCTTAGGCATCAGACATCAAGTACCATGCATCAAACTGATTTGATCCATTATAAATGGTTCTGAAAGCCTGAAACTGTGGAAACAATAGGTTTGTTTATAAATAACTCATCTGTTACCAGTTATGATTTTCTTAATTTTATTTTTTGCACGGCGCATTTCGGGAAATGATTCCCATTTTCAAGTGCATTTTTTGTGTTTGTTATGTCATTCCTAAGTGATGTTGTTGATCTATGAGATTCTGCTTCATTTCATTGACTTTACTGGGGAAAGTTGAAAATTTGTGCTGGACCAGGACTTGAACCTGGATTTACTGCTTCTCATGAACTGTTGCCTTAATGGTTACAGCCATCCAGATACAGTACCTGACTGAACTTATCCTCACACTAATGACAAGTGTGTGTTTGGGGGGGAGGGAGGGGGGAGAGGGGGTAGAGAGGGGGGAGGGGGAGGGAGGAGGGGGGGAGGGAGGAGGGGGAGGGAGGGAGGAGGGGGAGGGAGGGAGGGGGAGGGAGGGATGGGGAGGAGGGGGAGTGGGAGGATGGGGAGGAGGGGGAGGGAGGGAGGAGGGAGAGGGAGAGAGAAACTCTTCTGCACAGATCCACACATATGTGGGCACTACTTCAGTAGCAAGAAAAAAAATTTCTGAAATAGAGAAAATTGTTACCACTGAATATAAATATAAGTATATATAAATAATGGCTGTTAGTGGGCACTGAAATAAATCAACAGCGAAAGTTGAAAATTTGTGCCGGACCAGAACTTTTTTTTACTGCTTCTCATGAGCAGTTGCCTTAACTGCTTCAGCCACCTGGATGTGGTCCTTGAATGATGCAAATTTTCAACTTATCCTCACTTTACTGATGTAGTGTTCATGTATGTATGCATCTCCACAGAAGGGATTACTGGGCCGTGAGTATGTCACACACGCTCCGCCCCCCCCCCCCCCCCCCCCCCCACACACACACACTATTCTAAGAGCGTGATGATAAGTTGGAAATTTGTGTCGGTCAGGGCTGTGTCTGGATGGCTGAAGCAGCTGTTCATGAGAAGCAGTAAATCTGCTTTCGAGTCCACGTTCAGCCCAAATTTTCAACTTTCCCCACAGATTTATCTTCTCCGCCATCTAGGAGCCATTGCCTGTCCTTCCTTCAGTCCATAAATTTAAGTGTTAGATAGCCTTTTCTGATGCTATCTGCCTGGAGTTAGACCTTGTTCAGAAGCAAAATGTGGACAATAAGAATGTCAGACAAGAAGAAAATAGCTTTTGAAATGTCGCATTACAGAAGAATGCTGAAGATTATATGGATAGAACTGGCAACTAATTAGGAAGTATTGAGTCTAATTGGGGAAAAAAAGAAATTTATGGTGCAAATTGTGTAAAAGAAGAGACTGATTAACAGAAGACTTCCTGAGACATCAAGAAATTGTGTCTGTGGTAGTGGAAGGAAGTGTGGGGATAGAAACTGTAAAAGGAGACCAAGACTTTATTATAATAAATGGGTAAAATGAATGTAGTTGCAGTAGTTAAGCAAAGATGAAGAGGCTTCCACATGTTAGACGAGCATGGCGAGCTGCATCAAAGCAGTCTTCGAAATGAAGACCATAACAACAACACTCATGTCAGAAGCAGGGACGCAATACACACATCTATTCAGAATAATGCAATGTCATTTCAGGCAACGTAGAGTAATGATCAATAGCCTTGTAACGTGTGATGAAAATATGTTAGCAATGGCATTTCAAACATTAAATATGATCACTTTTACCAAGGAAATCGAAGATGTTAAAACTAATATACGTACACTACATGATCAAAAGTACCCAGACACCCCCAAAAATACACGTTTTTCACATTAGGTGCATTGTGCTGCCGCCTACTGCCAGATCGTCCATATTAGTGACCTCAGTAGTCATTAGACCTCGTGAGAAAGAAGAATAGGGTGCTCCGTGGAACTCATGGACTTTGAACATGGTCAGGCAATTGGGTGTCACTCGTGTCGTACATCTGTACGTGAAATTTCCACACTCCTAAACGTCCCTAGGTCCACTGTTTCCAATGTGATAATGAAGTGGAAATGTGAAGGGACACATACAGCACAAAAGTGTACAGGCTGACCTCATCTGTTGACTGACAGAGACCGCCGACAGTTGAATGTAATGTGTAATTGGCAGACATCTATCCAGACTATCACACAGGAAATCCAAACTGCATTAGGATTCACTGCAAGTATTATGACAGTTAAGCGCGAGGTGAGAAAAAAGCCACACATCACATTGTTAAATGCAAAATGACACCTAACTTGGTGTAAGGAGCATAAACACTGGAGGATTGAATAGTGGAAAAACGTTGTGTGGAGTGACGAATCACGGTACACAATGTGGCGATCCGATGGCAGGGTGTGGGCATGGCTAATGCCCGGTGAGTGTCATCTGCCAGTGTGTGTAGTGCCAACAGTAAAATTTGGAGGCAGTGGTGTTATGGTATGGTCATGTTTTTCATGGAGGGGGCTTGCACCCATTGTTGTTTTGCATGGCACAGGCCGACACTGATGTTTTAAGCATCTTCTTGCTTCCCACTATTGAAGAGCAATTCGGGGATGGTGACTGCATCTTTCAACACGATCCAGCACCTGTTCATAATGCACGGCCTGTGGTGGAGTGGTTAGACGACAATAACATCCCTGTAATGGACTGGTCTGCACAGAGTCGTGATCCGAATCCTATAGAACACCTTTGGGATGTTTTGGAATGCCGAGTTTGTGCCAGGCCTCACCGAGCGACATCGATACCTCTCTCCAGTCCAACACCCTGTAAAGAATGGGCTGCCATTCCTCAAGAAACCTTCCAGCAGCTGACTGAACGTATGCCTGTGAGAGTGGAAGTTGTCATCAACGCTAAGGGTGAGACAACACCACATTGAATTCCAGCATTACCAATGTAGTGTGCCACGAACTTGTAAGTCATTTTCAGGCAAGTGTCCAGATACTTTTGATCACATAGTATATGCAAGGTGACACACTGAACACAGAATTGTTAGCCACTCCCAAATAGTGAGAGGCAAACAGACGGAAGGAAGGAAAATAAGAGTTTACCATCTCACCAATAATAAGGTCATGAGATACAAAGTATAAACTCTGAAAGTGCAAGAATGGGGCTGAAAACCAGCCATGATCTTTTCAAGGAAACCATACTGACACTGTCTGTGAGTGAGTGAAGGAAATAACATAAAACCTAAAACATTGTTGTGGAATGGGCGACTAAACATTGGCTCCTCTTGAGCAGGAGTCCTGTGCCTTAACCCCAGTGCCATTCACTCGGTAGACAAATATATATGATATTAACAAGTATAAAAGCAGATATCAGAAGCACACACTCCATGCTCTTGAGAGAAACTACAATTTTAGGTAGGCTATAAACCAATAACCCCAACTCCAACTCTATAAAGAATCAAACTCATATGTACAAAACAGCTTCAAATGTCTGAATGTGCATGAGTTAATGTGTTAAATATTTTACATTAAGCATGTAGAACCGTTGCGGTTGGAGATTCAAAACTCTAACTACGTGTCTTGCAAACTAATGATCAAGTGCAAAGAGGTTTGACATTATGTTTATAAGTTCTTGGAAGTTTCTAAGTGCTCTCTGTTATGGCGTAAAGTCAAGCACCAGCACACCAGTCAGGAATGATAGAGAAGAGATGGCTGTGAGAATACGTCAGCCAATCGCACGCTGACCAACTCCTCTCCAGGCCAACAACGTGACAGCAGTGGCCCCTCTGTGAAGAGGACGTAAGCGCCGTGACCGACTGGTGATGCCAAAGTTTAATAGCAGCTTCAAGATTATGCACTTGTACAGCAGTGTCAACTCTAGTTACTTTGCTTGTATACTCTATGTACCACAGACTAGGAATTGTTTATACTGCAAAAGTTAAGTATTGTAATTTTCTTTGCACTTTCAGAGTTTATACTTTGTATCTCATGACCTTATTATTGGTGAGATGGTAAACTCTTATTTTCCTTCCTTCCGTATGTTTGCCTCTCACTACTTGGGAGTGCCTAACAATGCCTGTCACAGGCTTTTCTCACCCCATTAAAGGCTGAGTCACCTGTGAAAGCAGCCACATTGTATACCAGCTCTGCTGCAAACATTGCACAGCTTTTTATATTTGTATGACTAACAACAAGCTGTCCACCAGGATTAACTGTCACTGCCAAGCTGTGGCCAAGAGCAAAGCAGTCCGCCCTTTGGCACAACATGCAGCTGAACATAAAATGCTTGATTCCAATGGCTGTTTCACAACCTCAGCCATCTGGATCCTAACCTGCATCTACAGCTTCTCTGAACTGCACAAACGGGAGTTCTCCTCACAACACATTCTCTGCTCCTGAAATTATTCCGGCCTCAGCCTACAGGAACCCACACAACACACCCAACAATTTCTGTCCCCTCTGTCCTTTCACCTCCTCCCTTTTCATGTGCCCTCACCCTCACTGTGTACTGTCCCCTGCCCATGCACTCATCCATCCTTCCTCCTTCCCTGCTCTTCCACTTCACCACTCCCTCCCGCCACCCCAACCTCCCAATGCTGTGCCTGGCAGCCTCACCAGGCAGTCAGTCTGTGCATCCAACATCAGACAGCAATTTGATCTCCACCCAAACATACTCTGCTATCGCTTCACCTTCCCTGCCCCACTCCAGATTGCTATTTACATGACAGTCACATTCCGGTCAGAGCTGTCGGTGTTAGTGGTCATGTGCGGATGAGGTATGCTTGCTTGTGTGAATATGTATCTGTCTGTGTGTGTGTGTGTGTGTGTGTGTGTGTGTGTGTGTGTGTTTGTGTTTTCTTTGCAGAAGACGACTTTGGCTGAGAACTGTAATGCTCAACAGTCTTCTCAATGTGCCTGTGTGCAACTCAATGAGTCATCTTTACACTGAATAGCAATCTATCTTCTTCCTAATATTGTTAATACTTCAACCTGGAGTTTCCATTGTTTCATTTCAAGAAAAGCTAATTTTTCATGCATCTCAGTGTTTTTGACATCATACCTCCTGAAACGTGTCATGCTATGAGACAATTTTGCTCGTACATTCAGTGGTATATGTGGATACTGTCTGAAAAACGTGTTATGAAGAGTAAGTAGTATAGAAATAATAAACTAAAAACATGACGTGTGCTAAAATGAAGTTGTTGTTGTTGTGGTCTTCAGTCCTGAGACTGGTTTGATGCAGCTCTCCATGCTACTCTATCCTGTGCAAGCTTCTTCATCTCCCAGTACCTACTGCAACCTACATCCTTCTGAATCTGCTTAGTGTATTGATCTCTTGGTCTCCCTCTACGATTTTTACCCTCCACGCTGCCCTCCAATGCTAAATTTGTGATCCCTTGATGCCTCAAAACATGTCCTACCAACCGATCCCTTCTTCTGGTCAAGTTGTGCCACAAACTTCTCTTCTCCCCAATCCTATTCAATACCTCCTCATTAGTTACGTGATCTACCCACCTTATCTTCAGCATTCTTCTGTAGCACCACATTTCGAAAGCTTCTATTCTCTTCTTGTCCAAACTGGTTATCGTCAATGTTTCACTTCCATACATGGCTACACTCCATACAAATACTTTCAGAGACGACTTCCTGACACTTAAATCTACACTCGATGTTAACAAATTTCTCTTCTTCAGAAACGATTTCCTTGCCATTGCCAGTCTACATTTTATATCCTCTCTACTTCGACCATCCTCAGTTATTTTACTTCCTAAATAGCAAAACTCCTTTACTACTTTAAGTGTCTTATTTCCAAATCTAATCCCCTGGATAAACTGAAAGAACCAGAGGTTGTAGAGAGTTTCAGGGAGGGCACAAGGGAACAATTGACAGGAATGGGGGAAAGAAATACAGTAGAAGAAGAATGGGTAGCTCTGAGGGATGAAGTAGTGAAGGCAGCAGAGGATCAAGTAGGTAAAAAGACGAGGGCTAATAGAAATCCTTGGGTAACAGAAGAGATATTGAATTTAATTGATGAAAGGAGAAAATATAAAAATGCAGTAAATGAAGCAGGCAAAAAGAAATACAAACGTCTCAAAAATGAGATCGACAGGAAGTGCAAAATGGCTAAGCAGGGATGGCTAGAGGACAAATGTAAGGATGTAGAGGCTTATCTCACTAGGGGTAAGATAGATACTGCCTACAGGAAAATTAAAGAGACCTTTGGAGAGAAGAGAGCCACTTGCATGAACATCAAGGGCTCAGATGGAAACCCAGTTCTAAGCAAAGAAGGGAAAGCAGAAAGGTGAAAGGAGTATATAGAAGGTCTAAACAAGGGTGATGTACTTGAGGACAATATTATGGAAATGGAAGAGAATGTAGATGAAGATGAAATGGGAGATATGATACTGCGTGAAGAGTATGACAGAGCACTGAAAGACCTAAATCAAAACAAAGCCCTGGGAGTAGACAACACTCCATTGGAACTACTAACAGCCTTGGGAGAGCCAGTCCTGACAAAACTCTACCATCTGGTGAGCAAGATGTATGAAACAGGCGAAATACCCTCAGACTTCAAGAAGAATATAATAATTCCAATCCCAAGGAAAGCAGGTGTTGACAGATGTGAAAATTACCGAACTATCAGTTTAATAAGTCACAGCTGCAAAATACTAACGCGAATTCTTTACAGAAGAATGGAAAAACTAGTAGAAGCTGACCTCGGGGAAGATCAGTTTGGATTCTGTAGAAGTGTTGGAACACGTGAGGATATACTGACCCTATGACTTATCTTAGAAAATAGATTAAGGAAAGGCAAACCTACATTTCTAGCATTTGTAGATTTAGAGAGAGCTTTTGACAATGTTCACTGGAATACTCTCTTTCAAACTCTGAAGGTGAAGGGATAAAATACAGGGGACGAAAGGTAATTTACAATTTGTACAGAAACCAGATGGCAGTTATAAGAGTCGAGGGACATGAAAGGAAAGCAGTGGTTGGGAAGGGAGTGAGACAGGGTTGTAGCCTAACCCCAATGTTATTCAATCTGTATATTGAGCAAGCAGTAAAGGAAACAAAAGAAAAATTCAGAGTAGGAATTAAAATCCATGGAGAAGAAATAAAAATTTTGAGGTTCACCGATGACATTGTAATTCTGTCAGAGACAGCAAAGGACTTGGAAGAGCAGTTGAACGGAATGGACAGTGTCTTGAAAGGAGGCTATAAGATGAACATCAACAAAAGCAAAACAAGGATAATGGAATGTAGTCGAATTAAGTCGGATGATGCTGAGGGAATTAGATTAGGAAATGAGATGGTTAAAGTAGTAAAGGAGTTTTTCTATTTGGGGAGCAAAATAACTGATGATGGTCGAAGTAGAGAGGATATAAAATGTAGACTGGCAATGAAAAACAAATCATTTCTGAAGAAGAGAAATTTGTTAACATCGAGCATACTTTTAAGTGTCAGGAAGTCGTTTCTGAAAGTATTTGTACGGAGTGTAGCCATGTATGGAAATGAAACATGGACGATAAACAGTTTAGACAAGAAGAGAATAGAAGCTTTCGAAATGTGGTGCTACAGAAGAATGCTGAAGATTAAATGGGTAGATCACATAACTAATGAGGAGGTATTGAATAGAATTGGGGAGAAGAGAAATCTGTGGCACAACTTGACTAGAAGAAGGGATTGCTTGGTAGTACATATCCTTAGGCATCAAGGGATCACCAATTTAGTATTGGAGGACAGTGTGGAGGGTAAAAATCATAGAGGGAGACCAAGAGATGAATATACTAAACAGATTCAGAAGGATGTAGGTCGCAGTAGGTACTGGGAGATGTAGAAGCTTGCACAGGATAGAGTAGCACGTATAGCTGCATCAAACCAGTCTCTGGACTGAAGACCACAATAATAACAGTGACATAGATGCTCATCTGAAGAAAATTTCCCAAGACTGGATGGATGACCAATAGTAATTCTGAATTCATCCTGCACTGTACTATGAAGCAGTTCTTGCTATTTTTTTCATGCAAAATCATTGGAAATTTCACAGCTTGAATATATATACATATTTTGAAAATTTAATTTAAACAGTGTTCAAATGCTCTAAGTCACCCATGGAGAAAATATAAACTTGCAAATCAATAAAGAAACATCTCAGAATACACATAGAGAAGTACAGTAACATTATCATTTCCTGAATTCACTCCCCTATGATTTGCATCTTCATGTACGATACACATCAGACTACAATTCTCAGTTCTCATACATTTACATTTTATCAGAAAATTGTATTTCAGTAAAATAATAATGCAAATTTACCTATGCTTTGTAGGAGAATCTAAATGAGACACCGCACAAATGAAATACAATATTTTCACCTTCGCTACACTTGGATATAGATAGCTTATTAATCTTTAACTGCACAACTGCTTTTGACTATCTGGTCATTTTCAGGTTGTTCACTATGAGTTGCTATCTAAGTATTGTAGTTAAGTTCCCCATGTCATATTCATATGTTATGAAAGCACGTTTGTGACTCATGTGTTATGAAAACCACATATAGTGAAACCTCTTGAGAAGACCACCCCTTTAAGCTGACCCCCTCTCTAAACAACCATACTTTTAAGAAGTGGACATAAACTTCCTTAAGACCAAAGCATCTTTATCCCCTTTAAGATGACAAACTCTTTTCCTGACCAACGACTACTCTTTAGCTAACAATGTCCTCCCTTTACGACAACTGCAAACAATCATAGAAGAGGGAATTACAATATTACTGTAAAGTTTCTTGACATGAAAATCTCTAAAATTTCATTGTCATTTGAACTTTTGATAGCAAACAGTTCTGATTTTTCCTCTGTAGTGAACAGTCATGGCTACTTCAGATAAAAGTAAACTTGGTGTTCTTTCACTAGAATAGTAAATCTCTGTTAGTAGAGAGAGTGAAAAAGGAAAATCTTAGCGCCAATTAGAGAGTGGGTTTAACTGTGAAAAAGTCAAATACAGAATACTATTACAAATCACAGCAGGTACATTAAGGAATGGGAAGAAAATGTCAACAAAAATTCAAAGAAAACTGGTGGCTACCATTTAAAGATGTTAATAATGCTGTTTTAGAATGATTTAATACAGTACGCGCCAAAGGACTGCCTATTAGTGGACTGATGCTACAAGAAAAAGCTCTTAAATCTGCTTCTAATTTTGGAATTCCTAATTTCAATGCAAATAATGGCTGGTTGGGCCAATTTCGTGTTCAACACGTCCCCCCCCCACTCATCTGAGAAGGAAGTGTAGAAGTTAACTGAGATATTGTATCCGACTAGAAGTTGAGATTTAGTGTAATTACATGTGGCTGATGTAATAGTGACATTTACAGCATGGATGAAAGTTGTTTAGTTTTAAAGCTATTCCAGACAAAACACTAACTTTGATGTGATAGTGAATATGGTGCAATTCCTGTAAAGGCGATTCCATTAGGCGATGCCTTACACAGTATAGCTAGACGTAAGTCCCTTGCTTCTGAGCTTTCCAACTAGAAACTGATGTACTTACTATCTGAGGTGGAAAAAGAATATGAGAATGTGATTGTAAGCTGATGTATGAAAAGGTGTGTGCAGATGCCAATTTCTGCATTTTTTTTTTTTTACATAAATGATTAGGTATGTACTGTATTATTATTATTATTATTATTATTATTATTATTAACATACTACAAGAGCTTGTTTTTCATTGTAGCAGTTGTCATTAACTGTGTTTAAATCATTATGTTCAGCATCACGTTCTACCTTGATCACTCTTTAAGGAGACCATCCCTCCAGGCGACCACTTTCCCACAAAAATTCAAGTGGTTGGCTTAAAGACGTTTCACTGTAATGACTGGTGGGTTCAAAAAGTCAACCAGGGAGATACACAACAAGATGTGGCTGATACTTTGTATTTATCAGAGGGTTATAAATACATTCTGTTTTGTTGACTTACAGGCAGACACGACAGCTCACCTCAGATCAGACTGTAACTCCATGGATTTATATTGTAATGTAATTCAAGGTAGAACTGAAACAGCTGTTAGTAGCACCTATGCACATAATGAACAAAAGAGAAGTAAACTGACCAAAAAATCTATGTAAAGTAAAATACTGAATTAAAATGGAATGTGTTAAAACAGAAAGTACAGTATAAAATTATAAAGATACAATAAGAAAATAAATCTGTCATCAATGTGAAGATTGTCTTGAAGACTACAGTGCTTTACAGACATGATCCTGTTATGGGGCTGTACTGTGGCATTTACTCACAGCACAACATGGGAAATGTGTAACGCATGCCTGCATACTAGCAGCAAAATGAGAAAATAAGTACAGGGTTATTACAAATGATTGAAGCGATTTCACAGCTCTACAATAACTTTATTATTTGAGATATTTTCACAATGCTTTGCACACACATACAAAAACTCAAAAAGTTTTTTTAGGCATTCACAAATGTTTGATATGTGCCCCTTTAGTGATTCGGCAGACATCAAGCCGATAATCAAGTTCCTCCCACACTCGGCGCAGCATGTCCCCATCAATGAGTTCGAAAGCATCGCTGATGCGAGCTCGCAGTTCTGGCACGTTTCTTGGTAGAGGAGGTTTAAACACTGAACCTTTCACATAACCCCACAGAAAGAAATCGCATGGGGTTAAGTCGGGAGAGCGTGGAGGCCATGACATGAATTGCTGATCATGATCTCCACCACGACCGATCCATCGGTTTTTCAATCTCCTGTTTAAGAAATGCCGAACATCATGATGGAAGTGCGGTGGAGCACCATCCTGTTGAAAGATGAAGTCGGCGCTGTCGGTCTCCAGTTGTGGCATGAGCCAATTTTCCAGCATGTCCAGATACACGTGTCCTGTAACGTTTTTTTCGCAGAAGAAAAAGGGGCCGTAAACTTTAAACCGTGAGATTGCACAAAACACGTTAACTTTTGGTGAATTGCGAATTTGCTGCACGGATGCGTGAGTATTCTCTACCGCCTAGATTCGCACATTGTGTCTGTTCACTTCACCATTAAGAAAAAATGTTGCTTCATCACTGAAAACAAGTTTCGCACTGAACGCATCCTCTTCCATGAGCTGTTGCAACCGCACCAAAAATTCAAAGCGTTTGACTTTGTCATCGGGTGTCAGGGCTTGTAGCAATTGTAAACAGTAAGGCTTCTGCTTTAGCCTTTTCCGTAAGATTTTCCAAACCCTCGGCTGTGGTACGTTTAGCTCCCTACTTGCTTTATTCGTCGACTTCCGCGGGCTACGCGTGAAACTTGCCCGCACGCGTTCAACCGTTTCTTCGCTCACTGCAGGCCGATTTCCCCTTACAGAGGCGTCCAGAAGCTTTAAACTGCGCATACCATCGCCGAATGGAGTTAGCAGTTGGTAGATCTTTGTTGAACTTCGTCCTGAAGTGTCATTGCACTGTTAGGACTGACTGATGTGTGTGCATTTCAAGCACGACATACGCTTTCTCGGCTCCTGTCGCCATTTTGTCTCACTGCGCTCTGGCGGCAGAAACCTGAAGTGCGGCTTCAGCCGAACAAAACTTTATGAGTTTTTCTACGTATCTGTAGTGTGTCGTGACCATATGTCAATGAATGGAGGTACAGTGAATTTATGAAATCGCTTCAATCATTTGTAATAGCCCTGTATATAAATAAAAACAACTATGGTAAATAAAATATTTATTCCCTGATAGAGAGCAATTAGTACATTGTGTAAGCAGGTAATTTTCAAAGATTTGTAATTGTTGTTCTCAATTCTTACTATAAGTACTCCTTAATGTTATTTGTGGTGAAAGTTAAAAATCTGTTCCAACAGGTGGTTCACACAACGATAATGCAAAACATACAAATAATTCTGTGATGATACTGCCTCTTTGGTCTAGAGTTCAGAGTGGGGTTTTGTATTCTGGCAGAAATGTCTTGCACAATTTGCTTGCAGATGATATTCTTGCAGCCTTCAGTCCACAGACTAGTTTGCTGCAGTTCTCCACGCTCGCATATCCTGCACAGGCCTATTAGTCTCAGCTTAACTACTGCAACCTACATTCATTTGAAATCAATTACCGAGTCAAGTCTTCATCTTCACGTACAATTTTTACCCCCCCCCCCCCCACTTTTTTCCATTACCAAACCGACTATTTCTTGCTGCCTCAAAATGTGTCCTATTAACCTTTTAGTCAAGTTATGCCATAAATTTCAATTTTATCCACTTTGATTCAGCACCTCCTCATTAGATATCCAATCTACCTATCCAGTCTTCAATACTGTCATGTAGCAACACATTTTAGAACTTTCTATTCTGTTCTTGCAGATGTAATGTAATAAATTGGGAATGCCTGTAAATTCAAAAGAAAATGAGAAACATTTTATTAACCATTCCTTGAAATTAAATAATAATAATTATGTGAGCAATAGAAATCTTTGCTATTCATAAGTTAAGAAACAATGTTCATGATCAGTTGGCATCTATTCCTCCAGCCTATTGATAACTGTTATTCTCTGACAATTATAACTGTGTCTGTGCAAATAACAATGACTAATCTCTCCTCATCTTCTCTGGGATGAGGCTAGCATAGTGGTTAGCAATGTCATATCTTTGAGCTCCTCTCTCTAAAGCTTCTGTCCTCATCTTTTTCTCCCATCGTTATCTCAGCAAGTGGGTGCCTCAGATCCTGGGGTCTGAGTGACCTGTTTATTCCCCCAAATTTGTAACTCAATATTCTGCAAGTTAACAAATCTAGTTAAAAATACAGGAATGTACGCTCAATAACTGGAAATGACTTAACAAGAAGCACATGTGTTAGTACATAAGGACAGATACTTCCACTTAATGAATCACTAGCTTGAAAATTTATCAAACTGAAAATTTGTGAGGCAAAAGAGGCATATAAAAAGTAAGCCACATACTACTAAACTGCAGAAATGTGGAATGTAACAAACAGGGACATGAACATAGAAAAGTAATGATACCCTTTTATGGTTTGCATGGTAAGGGATTCCTTTGTCTGAAAAAAAAAAAAAAGATTGAAGGAACATAGAAATTTTAAATGCTTAATCAGAACAGTCACTCGGAAATGAAGCCCAAGTCATACACAGTTCTCTCTGCCACAGGCATATGAGTTAAGGGTTCTGAAAGATTGTGCGTGATTCTCTGTCTCCCAAACCTGAGAAACTTTTTCTAGTTTTATTCGACTGACATTTTCTTTCATTCTATACTGGTATATAAAATTTGTCACTCCTGTATCATTACATACTACAAATTAAATCCCTCTTCAGAGTTTTTCTGTCTCTATGTGAAGGCTAATCTTAGGAATTACTGTAGTGGCTTTGTTATGGTTTTCATTAGTAAACAGACTGATTCTCAAGGAAAACTTGTGTGTATAATTTAATACCATTAGGCCAGACAAGTTGTCTGGCCATAGATACTTAGTGCCACCTGCGCGAAGGCAGGAAATATTGCTGGTGTGCTATAATCGATCAAACGTGTACAATCAGAACCGAGCTGTTATTCAGTTTTATCTAATATTGTTGAATGACCATGGACCACAACAGCAGTTGCTGATATTGTTGTATCCTAGCCAGTAATGCCAACCGAGCCCGCTGCCAAAAGGTTGGCAGCATCAAAGTACGGACGCCGTCCGCATAAGCAGCGCCAGCGAGACAGGAAATCGCCGCAAGTCTGCGCGCGCCACCGCTGGCTTCTGGGTTCTTAAGCGCTGGAGTCGCGAGCGCTAGGACAGTTCTGTATTCGCCGCTCAGTTGTATACTCGCCACCGAATTGTGTACTTGTTAGTCAGTTGTGTGTTCATCGCAGCAGAGTTGTTGTTTGTCGTCAGCCGACTCTGACCTAGCCGCTCCGACTCGAACTAGACAGATCTCTGTAGACACGGAGTTCACTATTGTGTTTCTGTATCTTCATCAATAAAGATAAGTACCGACTTTTATTTAATCAGAGTGTTTGGTTTTTCATCTTTCTGTTCACTGTTCCAGCGGACCGGTCGGCCCGCTATTAAAAGTGTGGCGGTGACTTCGTAAGCCATTTCTACAGCCAAGTGTTTGTCGCTACGAACACCGCCACAAAAGATATCAACTGCACAAGAAATAAAACAAGCTTTTTGTATTCATGTATCACATAAAATGCATGGAAAAGAATAAGGAAAGCCTACTGAAACTTTTATCCATGTCAAATAACCAGTATACTAGTTATCATACACAAATGCCCTGCAATATCTCACTTCTCACATTAAACAATGGAAAATCCAGGATGGAATAATGATGACATTATGAAAAGGATAGATTGCTACCCACCATACAGCTATGAGTAGCAATCTAACCTTTTCAAAACAGTATCATTATTCTATTCTGGCAATCCATAATTTTCATAATATTATCACTTTTTCTATTAGTTATATCTCCAAAAGACTTTTTCTTTTTCATCAGTAATGGTCGTATTTTTTATTTTATTTATCCATTTCTCTTTCATCAGTAATGGTCGTATTTTTTTATTTTATTTATCCATCTGTAGACAATACATGAATTTTGTCAAATATACATGTAAATTTTATGCTAGAGCATTATAAGGAAATATATGCATAAAATAATACAAAGTCTGCCCCCCCCCCCCTCCCCTCTCCAAAATCTTGGTATCTGTAGTGTAGCCAGTCTATGTTAGGTTGAAAGCTCATAATTTGGTTGTGAGCTGGCGAAGCCAACAAATGAGAAAACCAAATAAAGATTGTGCTAAAAGACTGACCTTTTGCATAGCCCAGTATTTACATTTGTGCCATATTTAAACATCCTTAATGCGTTTTTCATCATAAGAACTGAAACTACAGTGTAAATCCGGGACACATATATTTGACAATGGACAAGCCTTGGATAAATATTTTGATGCTCATCCACTATGAAAAATGCAAGGTGGGGTCTACTGTGTAACTTTTACCATACCATATACAGTAATATGGTCATTGGAGGCATCCATTTCCACCCAACGGCTTTGAGCCATGATGGAATGGTGTTGTGATGTATAATGCCAGTGTAGTGTGGTGTTTTTGAGTTGTTTCATGTCTGTAGATATCCTGTTGCTGTATTTGATAGTGCCCTCTGGCAGCGGATGTTGCCTTGGTATTGGGTTCATTTGAGTGTCAGTTATCACTATGGTAGAGAGAGAGAGAGAGAGAGAGAGAGAGAGAGAGAGAGAGAGAGAGAGAGAGAGAGAGTGTGAGGAGGGAGGGTGCCGGCAGGTAACCTTGATGATTTTGTCGGGGGCTTTTGTTGGTAAGCAGTTTTTATTTTTGTTTTATTCTATAGTAATTTTAATGTTTTGTCTGTTTTATATTTATAATATTGCAGTTGAGTTTTAATTGAGCTAGTGCATATAAAGGTTTTTGAATATTTGGAATTCTGGTTTAAGTGGGGCTTTGTGAGTTAATGTAGGTGTGTGAAGTTTGTGAATGTGGTTTGCCAGTAGGTATTCAGAACTGCATTTCAGCTATACAATTCACAAAAATGTTCGATTCCATTTTTTGGGGTTATAGGTGTTGGTTTTTTGGTATCAAGGACTAATTTTGAGCTATATAGGTCAAGGGAAAGGTCTGCTTCTGCTTTTCAAAATTGAAGATGTTGGCTTTTTGGTATTGTGGGCTCTGTTTGGGTTGTATAGGTCATGTGATGTGTACGATTCCTGCTGGTTTTGTGGCTGTAGCATTAGGTCTTAAGCTGAAATTTGTTTTTTAATAATATTTATTTTGGAATTATGCAGTACTTTGTATGGTTATATGTTTAGCTGGTCCCCACCCAACCTAACTCCCTATTTCCCACAGTTGTTCAGTTAGTTTCATTTTCTTGTTGGAGTGATATGTTCTTGAATCATCTTTATTTTTGTTTCCATTTGTTGGCATGTGTATGTAGTGACGACTTCATCGCCATTTTGTATAATTGGAAGTAGGCATTTCCATCACATTGATGACGTCATGGGTCAAAACAGACGGGAGGGATCAAACACTTTCCTAAAGCCCATTAATATAGTAAATATGATAAGGCAATTGATAGATACATACCCATTGGCTCAATAAAGCTGAAAATTTTGTTCATGATTTTGAGTGCTGCATGATACTGCTTCAGGTGGTATAAGAGAACAGCTTGGTTATAATATATAACACAATGTTCTACATCTTCTAATGAATCCAGGTCTTCAATGTTGATATGAGCCTGAAATTGACAAGTGATGTTTATATATTTGTGAGAACTGGATGAAAGTAGGCCTAATAAATATCTTACTTTGTGAGCACTAAAACAAAAGTCAAGCACAAATCAGATATTTTATAGCAGAAAACATGGAGCAATTTTTTTTAAAAAAAAAAAAAAAAAAAAAAAAAAAAAAACGCTGCACATGCGCCTCTCCCTCCCCAAAGAATATTTTACTAGGGCGACTATAAGTGTTAAGTGTTCCCATTTTTTCATGTGTGAATTTCCAAATTTGAGAATAGAGCAGCATGAAAACTAAAAGTCTCGAAAATAGTTTTCAAGTGATGTACACTTCTGCATTGTAATTTTTCAGAAGTTATTCTAGAACAAAGTAATAAGCACTGATGTAAACAACTCATTATACAATAGCGTGCTAAAAAGTACTTCCTCCAAGTTTTTATTCTGTCCTCAAGATCAGGTGAGGTCTAACATGTTATGCATGTTACTCAGTCGACTTTCCTACTTCAGTGATGCAAGTGGCAAGCCTCTGTCGCTAGAGGACTCTGGGCTGTAGTGTGTAACATGCCAGTGTGTAAAATAATTATGTTGGCACACTGTAAACTCAGAAAACTAAAAGCATGAATTTGAAGAGTTCATCCACACATGGAGCACCCTCTCCTTCAGCATGATAATGCCAGATCAAACACGTGCACTGCAACATCAGCAACAATCTGACACCTTGGACTCACTGTTGTCAGTATTCCTCCACATATCCCAACTTGGCCCCATTTGATTTTCATCTGTTTCCAAAACTTAAAAAACACATTCAAGGACTTCACTTTGATTGTTATGAAGTCGTACAAGTGTAGGTGAGGCTGTGATTCCGTCAACAAAGTCAAACATTCTACAGTGGCAGTATCAACAAACTGAACTTTTGTTGAGAGAAATGCGTTCATTGCCAGGGTGACTATGTTGAGAAATAAATATGAAGACATTAAGAATAAAGATGTAGAATAAAAAGCTTTAAGAGATTTCACATAAAAAGTTTGGATGCATCATTTTTTCAGCATGCCCTCATAATATTGTGATATTTTGTACATTTTATTGCTATTATTATTATTATTATTAAAATCCTAGGTGCCTGAGGCAGGTTAAAATGGGGACAACAGCAAAGGCTATCAGTGGCATCAATTTTGTGTACAGACAGTCATGAATGCCTCGCAAATTAAAATTGAGGGTTGCAAAGCAAAGCAGATATGCTGACTATGTGATATTGAAAAACAGCTGCAATTACTAAATTTAAACAAGGCTTCATACTATGATGGAATCCCTGCGAGATTATAAACCAAAACTGCAGCTGAGTCAGGTCTCATTTTAACCATAATTCACATGAAAAACAACTGCGCCTAGTGGTTGGAAGAAATCACAGAGCAACAGTGCCTTCAAGAAGGGTAGCAGAAGTTTCTACAAAACTGGCGTACAATCTCAATGACATTCACCTGCTGTAGAGTTATGGAGCATAGCTTAAATATAATAAGTTACCTCACACAGAATGACTTCCTCCATGCCAACAAGCATGGATTCCAAAAACACTGCTCACATGAACATAACTCGTGCTTTTCTCATATGACAGTGAGAAAGCCTTAGATCATGAAATCAAGCGTATGCAATACTTCTTGACTTCTGAAATGCATATGGCTTAGTAGTACATTTATGCATATCAACAGAAGAATGGTCATACGGGTCTCACACTAAATTTGTGACTGGACTGATGATTTTTTGGTACAGAGAATGCAGCATGTTATCTTGGATGAATGGTCATCAACAGCAGCTGAAGTAACTACAGGTATGTTTTGGCCTAGTGTGTTGGAGCCATTGCTGTCCACGACAGAAAATATTAATAGTAATTTCAGAATTTTTGTATATGATAACAGTTATCCATAGTGCATCAATTTCTTTTTTTTAAAAAAAAAAAAAAAAGCTGCACAAATACAGATATTGACACGATTCCAAATTAGAGCCTGGATGCAGCTTGCTTTAATTGTAAAGTTTGTAGGATACTTTGAAAATATAATCAGTTAACAAAGCCGAGAGGCATCTAACTAACCTATCTAATGTGAATCATAATATTATTACTATACAACTGTCGGTTTATAAATTAAAGAACACGCAGAATGGGTTGTAATTTCTTATACTATACCAAGTACAGTGTGAATCAGAACTTCACTGACAAGCTTTCTGATGTTCAGAGGTATCTTCTGAGTATTTCAGTACAAGGGACTCTCAGGCTCCAGTGGCCTGTTACAGAGTTATTGCATTTTGTTTGGTTTTTTGACCAATTAGTTCTGTATCTACACTGCACTGAAAATAGTGCGCAACACTGCAAACGTCGATAGTAAACGCTGTGTCTTGTTTCCATTCCCTCAGGATACTTGCTGTTGACAACAGTAATATGTTCCCTACCACACTGCCTTCAAATCTGCATTCAGCACTGCTCCGTTATGTCTAGGGTTTTGTTGCCTGGTGATGTCAATCATGCGTTAACAGTGATATGCGGCAGTACTAGGGAGAGGTTTACAGATGAAGAGTTGACTGATATTCACACAATGGAAAAGCAACACAAGGACACCACGCTGAGCCACTGCGGCACTGATAGCACCTGCATCACAGTAGGGTCTGAGGGTTCTTGCATTACTCTGTTTTGTGGGTTGTACATTTTGGTTATTACATATTAAGTTTAATGCTTTTTCACACTTGTGAAGGTATTTCACAGAAACAAGGATCATTGCACTAACAAACCGAGTAAATCATAATTACATTATTACTCTGAAATGAGCTCCAGAGAGACTATCGGTCTTTCCAACTAAAATACTCAGAAGGTGATCCTGAACAACCTCTGAAAGTTTGTCTGTGAAGTTCTGGTTTAACCTGTAGATTCATGTTAGAGTATCCCTCAAAATACTGACAAGAAGTTACCGAAGTCAGACGTTGAACACTGATTATCAGGCAAATAATCCAACAATTTAGAACAAACGATAAAAAATTCAGCAAGCAAATATGGAAATCATGTCAGTACAGGGACTCATTCGATATATGAAAAGGATGGAAAAATTACAAACCTGGGAGCAAACTAAATTCATATTTTTGCGGAATAGATCCGTTTTCTTTAGTTCACTTTTATAATACTCTGCCACTGCTTTGTTATGCAACACTTTAATATCCTGTGGTCGAGCCACTTCTAATTTTGCTAGGTATTGAATGCATGACGAAAAATTTCCTTTATTAAAGTCCGCTAATGCTGCCTGTGCCCATTCCCTTTCCTGCTCCGAAATCACAGGAGTAGAAGCTGCCTCCGTCTTCGACTTTTCACTTTCTGCTTCTCTCTCTGCCATGATAGATGCTTAATCAGAATATACTAGGTATATATCTATGCTGCCTATGCGTTACAAGGAAACCAGCTCATATTTAATTAATAAATGCAGCATCAGGCAGTAGTATTAGAGACTACTACCCTTCTTTGTAATTTTGAATCAGGTACCGAACCATTGTTGATTTCACAAGGCAAAACGGTTTAAACGAGCCCTTGATTTTCGGCTACCAGTTTAACAACAGTAAAACAATTTGAAAGGTAATACGAGGTTGAAAAAAACTAGAGCTGAAACTTGAAACGTTATAGAACCAGCCACGATAATCATACAAGTACTTTGTTAATTAAATACACATAGTATACACTGTCCCAGGAAACAAACGCTGAAAGTAGCGTTTATATCCATAGTAACATACAAACGCTAAAAAGCAGCTAGACTGTAAACTGTAATCACTGACACACTCGCGTGTATGTAAACAACTGTAGCAATGTCTTTGACTGTTGAGCGTAGTCACAGATGTCTGGCGAGAAAGTTAGATGTGCCAGCGATTATAAAATTTATCTACTGGGTGCGCTTCTCCATTGCATGAATATTAATCAACTCTTCGTCTTTAAACCTTTTCCTAGTACTGCCGCATATCACTGTTAACGCATGACTCCATCGCCAGGCAACAAAACCCTAGACATAACTGAGCAATGCTGAATGCAGATTAAAAGGCAGTGTGGTAGGGAACGTTTTACTGTTGTCGACAGCAAGATCCTGAGTGAATGGAAATAAGACCCACAGCTTGTACTGTCGACATTTGCAGTGTTGCGTACTATTTTCAGTGCAGCGCAGATACAGAACTAATTGGGCAAAAATCCAAACGAAATGAATTACTTTGTAACAATGCCGCTGGAGACTGAGAGTCCCTTATACCAAAATACTCCGAAGATACCTTTGAACAACCAAGAAAGTTTTCAGTAAAGTGATTCACACTGTACTTGGTATAGTATAAGAAACTCTTTTCATAATATTACAACCCATTCAATGTGTTCTTTAATTTATAAACCTACAGTTGTGTGGGAACAAAGGACAATAATATAATTCAAATTAGATAGTTACATGCTTCTTAGCTTTGTTAACTGACTACATTTTCCCAGTATCCTGCGACCTTTACATTTAAAGTAAACTGCAATCCTTGCACTAATTTGGAATCGTGTCAATATCTGACTAGATTTTTGTGCAGATTTTTTCTTTTTTTTTTCAGAAAGTGCTACAGTGTGGGTACAAACAAATTTGTCCAGATTTTTTAACCTTCAAATCTATTCTTGTGTAATATTTCATCCAAATAAAATATATTCGCTGCTACTTGGTTTCGTATCCAAAATGGCCTCTTGGACAACCACAGATGGGTAAGGGTCTACAGTGTCCACTGTTACCCCTGTCCTGATTTAAAATTGGTACCGACTTTCAGTTTTGTAACTTTCACTTCACTTTTATAAAGTTATTAAGAAAATTATCTATACTGTAGATCCTGACGACATATATCTGGAAAACTGACAGGGCTAATATCGATGAAGAAAAAGTTCAGAGAGCAGTAAAAGAAGTTTTCTTTAAAAAGAGAGTATTTGAAAAACAGTGGATAAAATTGGGTTAAAGAAATCTATGCTGCAGGAACACATCACCACAGCTAAGAAATATTCAGATGAGTACACAAACAACTAGATTAACATATTGTAATTCTACTGCTTTTTGTTAACCAGTTGTCTTATAAATATAACATTTCTAATTGTGTAGTATCAAAAATCCTTTTCTGTTCTGTTATTGGGCCTGACTACATTATATTCTTTTCTGAGATCCATGTGATGGAAGCAGTTCTGGATATTCAGACAAAGAAAAAAATCCAGACATTGGATACAATAGAATCCAAATACAAACTTTTTATAGACCCCGAGAAGATTTACTAGCTCAGTACTTAATGAAGGCCTTGAATTTACATTATGGACTCACATACAACCAAACACATGAACTGGTGTACATGAAGGCTGGAAAACTACAAGAAAAAAGGAAAAAAAGAACTGCCCTATGAGCACATAGCACTGGAGTATGGATTTTTATAGAGACAACTGAAGCTCTCTCTTCATAGACCTGAAAATATGAGTTTTGCAAGGGATGCGCCATTTGACAAGATAAATATTAACCTTTTCTTTGACAACCTTTTGAGTGCATTGGACAAATGTAATTTCACTCCAGACAGAATAATGAACTTGGATGAATGTGTCATTTTACAGTAATGCAGCCTCCTAAAGTTAATCCAGGACATGGCAGGAGCAGGTGGGAATGGGGGCCTCACAAGACAGGGGAAAATGTCAGCATGTTTGCTGTCTGTTAGGCCTCAGGGATGGCAATGCAGCCAGAGCTCATTTTTCCATGGGTTGATATGTAGGACAAATTTCTGGATGGTGCACCAAATGGATATTTCACAACCAAATTGCTCCTTGAAGCTCTAAAGCATGTAGCTAAGTGGATGAGTTGTCACAAACATAATAGCCTACTAACACTTCTGGACAATCATGCAAGTCACATCAGCACTCACGTTATCAATATGACCAGGAATATTGGAATCACTCTTCTGACATTCCCTCCACATTGTTATCACAGGATGCAGCCACTAGATATCACAGTGTTTGGGCTGTCTACAGGGCACCTAAGAACAGCAATGGCTGAGTGGATGAGGATGAATCCTGGGTTCCCAGTCACTATTTCAGAGATCTGCATGTTTTGTGGGATAGCATTTTCATTTGCCTTTACTCAAAAAATATTGCACCTGGCTTCAAGGTGCCTCAATCGCGGCCATTTAATTGGATATCATTCACGGAAGAACATTTCAAGCTATCGTAAGAAACTGAGCAGTCAGCAGCCTGTACACCAGATTGTCATACATCTTCTCCTGTGGTATCTGCAACTTCATATGATGCTTCACCTTCCACTTCAGCTGCGGACCTAACGAAATTCCAGTTCCTGAAGACGACAGGCATTTCTCAGTAGCTCTGAGGAGAGAGGGAAAATCAATGCAAAATAAATCTGCAGTTTACACTAGTACTGCAGTCAAAGATGAACTGGAAGTAGTAGTGGTGGGTAAGATAAGAAGAGCTCCAAGGAAGACCTTGTTCCAGAACAAGAAGAAATTGAATATCTCTGCAAAAAATAAAATCAGTGATGATACAGACAATGAATCAGAAACCCTTCCTGAGAATGGGCTACGCAGTGAAAGAGAAGACGATCAAGCCCAAACCTTAAAAAGCTGACAGATGATGAAGAAGTGAGGTCTGCTGATATCATTTTGGTTTGTTTCACCACCAAGAAGACTTATAAATATTATGTTTTCCGAGTTATAATGCAGTTGGGAAAGGGGCAGTGTGTGTTTCCTAGCTGTGAAAAAAAGGATCTGGATTTGTGTTCCCAATTGTCCAAGATGAGTCAGTAGTGGATATGCATGATATTATTTGTGTCCTGCCTTCTGCAGGAACAACTGGACCACAGAAGCAAGGGAGATACTGTGGTTTAATGTTGATTTTGAAATGCGCAGTATTTGTCAAAAAACGAAAAAAATTTTTCTTAAGGTTGATTTTGATATGTATGACATGATTAACATATACATAATACTTTTTTGAAAAACTTGACTTTCTTTATACCAGTAACACACTGTCCACTTTTACCTCATGCAATTTCAGGCAATGTCTACACTTATCCCACCATGGAGTAAATGTGGACAGACTGCAGGTATCTTTTTTTTTTTTTGTAGTTGGTTATCATAATGTTGAGGATATGGAGAATTGGTTTAATATTTCTGATAGGGTGGAAATTGGTTACTCCAAAGATACTAAATTTAAAAAATCTGCCTCAAGTGTTTTTAATATAAAACACAAAATATAAAAAATGTACACACTAGCCCCACCCTCCCCTGACAGTTGTATAAACTGTCTAAACAGCAAAGCTTAAATAAAAATATATATCTTAATCTTTATGGCAGCTACTACACTTTGATTCTATTATGATGTATAAGAAAGAATAGATTTTATTTGATCCTCATCAATTATAAATAGTTTATAACTCCCTTGTAAGAAATAAAGTTGCTATAATGAAGATTTGAGAAAACATTCCTTTGCAAAAATGATGTTTTTATTATAATTTTATTTTGCTTCATCTTGTTTTGAGCGAAAAAATTCATTGATTAAGTCACTGAAGCCAACTTCAGTAGCTGTGTCGCCGACAAATCAGCTATGATTGGCACTCTACTCGTTTGATATTATGAATTTTTTTGTCATCTTCAACTTGCTGAACTTTTTTTCACTAGCTTCATTTAAGGTGTTTCCTAACAGGAAATTGAAGGTAGATGAAATTTTGTGATATATGTGAGATCTGTTTTTCGTTCAGTTGATACTTTCTCAAATACTTTGGAGCACTCTAGTTCAAACAGTCTCCCTCCAATAAAAAATCGGAAGCCTTTGATCAAATAAAATATTTGCTTCAGTGCCCATCGCTGACCTTTGAGATCCTACAGTACTGTAGCAAAATAGTGGCAATTACTCCATTACTGAACTCAGTTGTACAGGGGCAGTTACATGAAATAAATGCACAGTTGTCATATAAATCATGTTAGTGATAGATAACCATTTGGCAGTGGTTGTTTCTTTATGATGTTACTTGTAAAAAATGACTCCAAGACAGTAGCACGTCTTTACAGTTGTAGGCAGGGAAAAGTCTTCTTCTTGTGGGCAGAAGACAGGAACACAAGGGCTGGAGAACTCATGTACCTCCTGTGGTTAATTCTTAAACCATATTTTTTCCTTGTTTTTCTCTTTTTTTGTCATCTGATCCATTCTTGCACTCTTTCTATGCTTGTACTGTTGGTGAGGGATGGTCTTCACACTATCTTGATAGGACCATGGCTAATAGTAAAACTCCCAATGGTCCCATTGTAACAAATCACTGTCACAATCAAGTTATAGACGCTTTGTTGCTTCTACCTTATTCCTTGTATGTAAATATTTCAAATCCATAGGTCCAAATGAAGTTGGTCTGGATATTCTGGGTTGATGACAAAAATTATTTAACTGAATGTCAGTTTCGGTTAGACAAAACTTAGTATGTTAATGCTAGAGTTCTTACATTTTGTGCTAATCCTCCAGACTTAAAATGTGTTCATTGATGTACTTCTGTAGAATTTTCTGTTTGTTAAGTCACTCATTCAGCTTCATTAATTACAGTTATAGGCCTTGATACACAAAAGATTTGAACGGATATTAGTATTGGAAGTAAGTGATAAGGGTTTCCAGTTCATAGTTACAACCTAATAAATTGCACTGTGCAGTGATATTTGGTACAGGCACACATTCCCTTCCACTTAATGCTACTCCTACTATAGCTGGGTTTACATGCAATAAAAATCCATTGTTCCATCACATCTTGATTTACTAAATAATGGGCCAGGTTATTGACACAGTCAGTAGGATACTTTCATGTTTCTGCAGAAATGAACACAAAAATAAATGCTCATATGCACTTTTCTTTATCCAAGGATCACCAGAAGAATCCCATCGTCTCATGATGTAATGGTAAAGCTCATGGATACTACAATACATGGTAGGTATCATGTGCCAGGTAGACTGTGAACTGTGACATTGCTGTGAAGCCTCTCACCACACTGCACTGTATTGGGGCTTATAGACACATGGCACACACTTGTTGTACTCATTTGGAGGTATGAATGTAATCGAGATTTTCCGTGTTTTAGTGCATTATGATTATTGTTATTATTATTAAACTTTATATTTGTTAGACTATTTTAGTCTGTGGTCAGTGAAACGCTAGTGTAAAGCCTCTGAAGGATGTCTAGCTCTTTCAACATCTTGGAGGGCACTGCTTTTTTCTGGGGCAAAAAACTCACACAGGCTTAGACCACATGGACCTGTAGTATGCAGGAACACCTACAATGTCATCCAATATCATTTTAAACTCTTTAACTGTATTACAAGATTTTCTTTTTTTTAGAAAGTCATTTTTTTCCAGTTTTTGTCTTTGTTTGCTCTCAGTTCACTTACTGCCTGGTAATCTCCTCTGCCTAGTCAAAACATAAATCCCTTTTACTTTTATTTCATCACAGTTAAGAATTATACCTTTTTTAAATTTTGTTAATAACTTCGTGTGAGTTTCCAAAACACTAAGGCTTAAGCCAATAAAGCCTTTTGGGACAATTCATTGCCTGGGTTTTTCTTTTAATTGCAAGTTCGCCAGGAAGAGGATATTTTAATAAGTACCTGACAAAAGATAACGCTTTATGAGTTTGGCAACAAAGCCGCAGCCTTTGCAGTATCTCCAGATGAGCAGTGGGTACATGATTCCATAACGACTTGTAATCGACAGCGAGAAAAAGGGCCCTCAGTCATGTTTTGAACATGTTTTCATTCCAGTAACTCAGCCTGAAATTAAGAGACACAATAATGTAAATCTTTATTTTCTGCCTAAGGTCTTTTATTTATATTTGCATAATTTATAATTATTGGCATAAGTGTGCATTCTCTTATTCACAGCTGTGTTTGTAAAATATCTTCTGCTTTTTTACAGTATTTTGGTTTTTGTGCCTGAACATTTCTCTTTATTATGGTTGTTATGATGTACTAAATCAGCGCCAGAGAATGGTAAATTTAGGGCTGGAATAGCATCAGCATTTCGAAGGAACATTCAGCAGTTCACTTTTCAAATCACTTTCTTAATCAAGAATGTATTGAGCAGCGATAGATTTTCGACCGAAAATAAATCTGCATGTTCACAAGAATTTATCCGTTTTTGTATTGTCTCACTGTTTTTAGAAAATATATGGAACTTAATTTCCTAACTTGCTTCCTTATGTGCTGTGGTTAGTACAACTGGTGATCTTGGGCAAATCACTATTTTTCACCTAAAAACTTACTCTAAAAAATCCCTCAATACAGTAATAATTACGGCATAACTTTGCGCTCAATCGCTAGCCACTAATAAAAATTCTCTCTTCCATAAACAGCCTCACTTTCTCTCGTAAACGCAATTACAACACAACGCATATGGCAATTATGGGCTACTGAACATGGGTTGGGTTCACATGGAGTCATCTGTGCAAATTGCTATTGTGCATACACCTCATCAACCCTGCTGTGTGTTCTAGCATTTATGGTACAACTGAACTGGTAGACCCAAACCACTATTGCTGTAAAAAACATTTTGCTAAATGTATCATCTGTATAAAGCGCAAAACTCTGTATCATTATAACTGTGTAAATGCCAATCTCAACCTAAAACGTCTAGTTTTGTTGGAAATGCTGTGACAAATAAAAATGTGGTTTTGCAGGAAATAATGTGACAAAGATTGAGGCCAAAAACTAAACAATGCAGAACGGAAAACTGGTCTTTTCATCTACTTATTACTAAACACCCAACCCAGTTGCAGTTTTCCTATCAGGCAGCTTTCAGGGCAAACAAAAATTTAATTTTCAGTATTTCATTTAATTACTGACTACATTTCAAAAAGTTTAAAATGCTGTCATAATCATATATATATATATTGCGCTAAAGATTTAACACAGTAAGACAATTATTCCAGGTAGAAACTGAGTAATCTCATAACTCAAAATGTGCAAATTACCCAGACTAAATTCATTCAGTATTAAGGAATAGGAGCACTTAACGACTTCCAACAAACTTTATACATAATTTCAAACCCATACAAAAATTTTTGTTGATAACATCCTCGAAAAAATAATGAAAGGACAACGTTTATCGCTTATTACATTTTCACTGATCATGCAGTAAAACTTCAACATCAGGCATGACGTTCTAATTTATTACGTCTTTTTCACTAACCCTGTCTGCAACATGCTTTTCAGACAGTATCCACATATACCACTGAATGTACTTGCAAAATCATAGAATTGCACAAAACATATTTCAGGAGATATGATGTCATAAACAATGAGGTGCTTGAAAAACTAGATATTACTTAAGACTGAGGGTAAATTACCCAGACTATATTGATCCACTCCTTGATAATAAGAGCACTTAGTAACTTCCAGCGAAGTTTAAACACAATTTCAAAACTTTTCTAAACTTTTATCAGTTTATATACTCTAGTACAACATAAAACTCAGTGGTCACAAAAAGGGATAAAATACTGGTTCTACACATCCCCTTAAATACACACGTTGGTGTACAAGCAGAGCGGGGCCCCTGCGTCCTCGGCAACTCCTGTTCCTGGCACGACGTCTGTGCATCGCGGGATGCCGCTCCCTACTCCTGCAGGCGTACCTCTTTCGGAGACGAGTCCCGCCTGTACGTCCCGTTTTTCGATTCGGTGCTGATAGTAAACATTGTGTTTATAGGCTCAACGCTCTTAGGCACGACCAGGGACTGCTACCACAGTCAACAGGCAGTGCATGAAGCAACAATGACGGCGCTGCCATCAGGGACTATCTTGCGTCCGCGGGTCGTGTGATTATCAAGAGCCCACGGACATCCGTCCGCCGTGGTATACTTCAACTGCGGCGCCGTCTCGAGCAGTCATTTGCAGTCAGGGCTCCACCCCAGGTCATTCGCGCTGGCCACCTATTGCATCCCATCTCTAGGAACTCCAGCCAACTCTCCACCACACTGTCTAGCGCCGCTACGTCACGACATCGTCAAGATCAGTGCTGCAACGTAGTTGTGCAGCAACCTCTACCTTCACGACGTCACGACGGGCTAGTGTCACGCCACGTGTCACAACAGACTCTAGACTCCGCCACACTCGTGTTGGATCAAGGACGATCATTTCTGCTACTATTATACAGGGTGATTAAAAAAGAATACCACAACTTTAGGAATTTAAAACTCTGCAACGACAAAAGGCAGAGCTAAGCACTATCTGTCGGCGAATTAAGGGAGCTATAAAGTTTCATTTAGTTGTACATTTGTTCGCTTGAGGCGCTGTTGACTAGGCGTCAGCGTCAGTTGATGCTAAGATGGCGACCGCTCAACAGAAAGCTTTTTGTGTTATTGAGTACGGCAGAAGTGAATCGACGACAGTTGTTCAGCGTGCATTTCGAACGAAGTATGGTGTTAAACCTCCTGATAGGTGGTGTATTAAACGTTGGTATAAACAGTTTACAGAGAATGGGTGTTTGTGCAAAGGGAAAAGTTCTGGACGGCCGAGAACGAGTGATGAAAATGTAGCACGCATCCAGCAAGCATTTGTTCGCAGCCCAGGAAAATCGACTCGCAGAGCTAGCAGAGAGCTGCAAATTCCACAATCAACTGTATGGAGAGTCCTACGAAAAAGGTTAGTTATGAAACCTTATCGTCTGAAATTGGTTCAAGCACTGTCTGCAGCTGATAAGATTAAAAGAATCGATTTCTGTGATTTTATCCTTGCTCAAATGGAAACAGATGAATCTTTCGTTTCAAAGATTGTGTTTAGTGATGAAGCAACTTTCCACACTAACGGGAAAGTCAACCGTCACAATGTCTGTATATGGGGCACTGAGAATCCGCGAGAAACAACTCAGTATGAACGTGACTCGCCTAAGGTGAACGTTTTCTGTGCCATTTCAGCCAATAAAGTTTTTGGTCCCTTTTTCTTCGAAGGTGCTACTGTAACTGGACTACAGTATCTGGAGATGTTAGAGAATTGGCTGTTCCCTCAGCTCGAACAAGCACAACAATTCATATTTCAGCAGGATGGAGCGCCACCACATTGGCACTTATCTGTCCGTAACTACCTGAACGTCAACTATCCGAGGCGATGGATCGGCCGCCAGGCAGCCCGTGACAGAGCACTTCATCACTGGCCTCCAAGAAGCCCTGATCTTACCCCCTGCGATTTTTTCTTATGGGGGTATGTTAAGGATATGGTGTTTCGGCCACCTCTCCCAGCCATCATTGATGATTTGAAACGAGAAATAACAGCAGCTATCCAAACTGTTACGCCTGATATGCTACAGAGAGTGTGGAACGAGTTGGAGTATCGGGTTGATATTGCTCATGTGTCTGGAGGGGGCCATATTGAACATCTCTGAACTTGTTTTTGAGTGAAAAAAAACTTTTTAAATACTCTTTGCAATGATGTATAACAGAAGGTTATATTATGTTTCTTTCATTAAATACACATTTTTAAAGTTGTGGTATTCTTTTTGAATCACCCTGTATTTTGTAGAATTTACTTTTCTTTTGTGAGGCTGAAATAAATCAACATAGTCAGTGATGATGAGCATTATTGGTTTCTTTTTAATTTTATCCATATTTCGCAGTTTCAAACGTAACTGTATTCAGTACACTGGAGGTACGAATTAACAAACGCCTTCAGTCACAACTTTTCGTGCTTTATTAAGTACACGATGCATTTTGGACCCTGTGGGGCCCATCATCAGGTGTAATTTGTCTTAATACTTGCTTTAGTTCTTCTCTTGAATGAGGTGAAATGTATATTCCATATAATCCACGAAAGGCGTTGTTAACGTTGTAGGACCACCAAACATTGTTTTTTCCATCATGTTCGTGCATGTCATTTCATTCAAGAGGCACATTTGCACACACATGTTTGTAAACATTTCACAGATCTTTTTGTGAGCTGTTTACAAACATGTGTCAGCAAATGTGTCTCTTGAATGAAGTGACATGTACGAAAATGATGGAAAAAACGATGTTTGGTGGTCCTACAACGTTAAAAACGCCTTTCTTGGATTATATGGAATTTACATTTCACCTCATTCAAGAGAAGAACTAAAGCATGTACTAAGACAAATTACACCTGATTATGGGTCCACAGGGTCCAAAATGCATCGTGTACTTAATAAAACACATTAAGTTGTGACTGAAGGCGTTTGTTAATTCGTACCTCCGGTGTATTGAATACAGTTACGTTTGAAGCTGCGAAATATGGATAAAATTAAAAAGAAACCAATAATCCTCATCATCACTGACTACGTTGATTTATTTCAGCCTCACAAAAAAAGTAAAGTTCCACAAAATATAATAGTAACAGAAATGATCGTACTTGATCCAACACGAGTGTGGCGAAGTCTAGAGTCTGTTGTGACACGTGGCGTGACACTAGCCCGTCGTGACGTCTTGATGGTAGAGCTTCTCTATATGGCGCCACAGTTGAAGTATATCACGGCGGACGGATGTCCGTGGGCTCTTGATAATCACACGACCCGCGGACGCAAGATAGTTCCTGATGGCAGCGCCGTAATTATTGCTTAATGCACTGCCTGTTGACTGTGGTAGCAGTCCCTGGTCGTGCCTAAGAGCGTTGAGCCTATAAACACAATGTTTACTATCAGCACTCAATAGAAAAGCGGGATGTACAGGCGGGATTCTGTCTCCAAAAGAGGAACGCCTGCAGGAGTAAGGAGCGGCAACCCCTCGGTGCGCAGACGCCGTGACAGGAACAGGAGTTGCCGAAAACGCAGGGGCCCCGCTCTGCTTGTACTCCAACGTGTGTGTTTAAGGGGACATGTAGAACCAGTATTTTTTGCCTTTTTGTGGCCACTGAGTTTTTATGTAGTACTAGAGTATATTTTTAATACATGTTCATCTGTTAGTAGATGACTTACATTGACCTTACTCCTTCTCACGCTTCGCATTCCCTTGCAATCACTGCTCAGATCAGTGCCCAGAGTCAACGAGTTCCTAAAAGTTATCTTACAGAATTCAGAAAGGACTAATTTGCTCCGTTATGTACCATAACGCATAAAAGAATCAATTGAAGTTAAAGCATTTTCCGTTGCACGCCTTGAATCCTAAATGATTAATTTGTCAATGCCTTGTAAGTAATTTTGCCATGGCTTTGCGTGGCATTTTACACATAGTGAACGATGATAAAACAAAAGGAGATGAGGAAACTTCTCCCCGTCTGTCGAAAGATTCAGGGGTGTAACAAGCGATGTTATATGATGAAAGAGGTAATTTGATGAATAACTACGAGAGGCGAACAACACTGAAACATTGACACTGTTTAGTGTCAAGAACACATATATTTATTGACGATTACTCAGCTTTGCACAAATCGCCTCAGACAGCTGATCCTGAAGTTCAGTTACTATTCCAGAAGCTAAGGACGGAAACACAGTTCTTGCCCCACTAGAATGTTCACTGAAGACAGGCTGGTGTGCACTCACCAGAAGCAGACGACGCACTGGGAAGTACACAAGTACAAGGCCGTCTTCTCGGTAGTCGAGCTGACTTGGAACTGTCCGCTCTGCTGTGGCGCCGACGCACATCACTTCTCTGGCGTCGCCACCGCTGAGACTTCTTGGTGCGGCAATCGCTAGGTTATACGCCATCTCTGGAATCGGTTGTCGACCTATCGACGCCTGTGGTGCTACCCGATGATGCGTGGTGTTCTTACGACACCAAGGGATGAGGAAAGAATAGATTTCAATTCCCACTTTACCGACTCCGTATCAAATTATAATAACTAAAATAAAGGTAGAGACCTTTTATGACACGCCTGATAACTCATTAAAGACATAAAACGAATGAGTAAAGAAACCCATAGAATTTTACTTCACCAACCTTAGAGAACTATACGAAAAACCAATCACAAGAATGAGCACATGCAAATCACAGAGAGAAACTCATTACCATCAAAAGGAAACAGGTACATCTACATCTACATCTACATCTATACTCCGCGAGCCACCTTACGGTGTGTGGCGGAGGGTACTTATTGTACCACTATCTGATCCCCCCTTCCCTGTTCCATTCACGAATTGTGCGTGGGAAGAACGACTGCTTGTAAGTCTCCGTATTTGCTCTAATTTCTCGGATCTTTTCGTTGTGATCATTACGCGAGATATATGTGGGCGGTAGTAATATGTTGCCCATCTCTTCCCGGAATGTGCTCTCTCGTAATTTCGATAATAAACCTCTCCGTATTGCGTAACGCCTTTCTTGAAGTGTCCGCCACTGGAGCTTGTTCAGCATCTCCGTAACGCTCTCGCGCTGACTAAATGTCCCCATGACGAATCGCGCTGCTTTTCGCTGGATCATGTCTATCTCTTCTATTAATCCAACCTGGTAAGGGTCCCATACTGATGAGCAATACTCAAGAATCGGACGAACAAGCGTTTTGTAAGCTACTTCTTTCGTCGATGAGTCACATTTTCTTAGAATTCTTCCTATGAATCTCAACCTGGCGCCTGCTTTTCCCACTATTTGTTTTATGTGATCATTCCACTTCAGATCGCTCCGGATAGTAACTCCTAAGTATTTTACGGTCGTTACCGCTTCCAATGATTTACCACCTATGGCATAATCGTACTGGAATGGATTTCTGCCCCTATGTATGCGCATTATATTACATTTATCTACGTTTAGGGAAAGCTGCCAGCTGTCGCACCATGCATTAATCCTCTGCAGGTCCTCCTGGAGTACGTACGAGTCTTCTGATGTTGCTACTTTCTTGTAGACAACCGTGTCATCTGCAAATAGCCTCACGGAGCTACCGATGTTATCAACTAAGTCATTTATGTATATTGTAAACAATAAAGGTCCTATCACGCTTCCCTGTGGTACTCCCGAAATTACCTCTACATCTGCAGATTTTGAACCGTTAAGAATGACATGTTGTGTTCTTTCTTCTAGGAAATCCTGAATCCAATCACAAACCTGGTCCGATATTCCGTAAGCTCGTATTTTTTCACTAAACGTAAGTGCGGAACCGTATCAAATGCCTTCCTGAAGTCCAGGAATACGGCATCAATCTGCTCGCCAGTGTCTACGGCACTGTGAATTTCTTGGGCAAATAGGGCGAGCTGAGTTTCACATGATCTCTGTTTGCGGAATCCATGTTGGTTATGATGAAGGAGATTTGTATTATCTAAGAACGTCATAATACGAGAACACAAAACATGTTCCATTATTCTACAACAGATTGACGTAAGCGAAATAGGCCTATAATTATTCGCATCTGATTTATGACCCTTCTTGAAAATGGGAACGACCTGCGCTTTCTTCCAGTCGCTAGGTACTTTACGTTCTTCTAGCGATCTACGATAAATTGCTGATAGAAAGGGGGCAAGTTCTTTAGCATAATCACTGTAGAATCTTAAGGGTATCTCGTCTGGTCCGGATGCTTTTCCGCTACTAAGTGATAGCAGTTGTTTTTCAATTCCGATATCGTTTATTTCAATATTTTCCATTTTGGCGTCCGTGCGACGGCTGAAGTCAGGGACCGTGTTACGATTTTCCGCAGTGAAACAGTTTCGGAACACTGAATTCAGTATTTCTGCCTTTCTTCGGTCGTCCTCTGTTTCGGTGCCATCGTGGTCAACGAGTGACTGAATAGGGGATTTAGATCCGCTTACCGATTTTACATATGACCAAAACTTTTTAGGGTTCTTGTTTAGATTGTTTGCCAATGTTTTATGTTCGAATTCGTTGAATGTTTCTCTCATTGCTCTCTTTACGCTCTTTTTCGCTTCGTTCAGCTTTTACTTATCAGCTATGATTCGACTACTCTTAAACCTATGATGAAGCTTTCTTTGTTTCCGTAGTACCTTTCGTACATGATTGTTATACCACGGTGGATCTTTCCCCTCGCTTTGGACCTTAGTCGGTACGAACTTATCTAAGGCGTACTGGACGATGTTTCTGAATTTTTTCCATTTTTGTTCCACATCCTCTTCCTCAGAAATGAACGTTTGATGGTGGTCACTCAGATATTCTGCGATTTGTGCCCTATCACTCTTGTTAAGCAAATATATTTTCCTTCCTTTCTTGGCATTTCTTATTACACTTGTAGTCATTGATGCAACCACTGACTTATGATCACTGATACCCTCTTCTACATTCACGGAGTCGAAAAGTTCCGGTCTATTTGTTGCTATGAGGTCTAAAACGTTAGCTTCACGAGTTGGTTCTCTAACTATCTGCTCGAAGTAATTCTCGGACAAGGCAGTCAGGATAATGTCACAAGAGTCTCTGTCCCTGGCTCCAGTTCTGATTGTGTGACTATCCCATTCTATACCTGGTAGATTGAAGTCTCCCCCTATTACAATAGTATGATCACGAAACTTCTTCACGACGTTCTGCAGGTTCTCTCTGAGGCGCTCAACTACTACGGTTGCTGATGCAGGTGGTCTATAGAAGCAGACGACTATCATATCTGACCCACCTTTGATACTTAACTTAACCCAGATTATTTCACATTCGCATTCGCTAATAACTTCACTGGATATTATTGAATTCTTTACTGCTATAAATACTCCTCCACCATTGGCGTTTATCCTATCCTTGCGGTATATATTCCATTCTGTGTCTAGGATTTCGTTACTGTTCACTTCCGGTTTTAACCAACTTTCCGTTCCTAATACTATATGCGCACTATTTCCTTCAATAAGAGATACTAATTCAGGAACCTTGCCCTGGATACTCCTGCAGTTTACCAATATTACGTTGACTTTTCCTGTTTTTGGTCTCTGAGGACGGACGTTCTTCATGGCTTGAAGATCAAATTCAGAGCAAGATCCATAGAGGAAACCGAGACAGCGTCCACGTATCACGTCATAAACATTAAACCAACTGCAGATGCACAGAAGATGAGAATACACACACTCACCAAAATGAGAAGGTGACTGAAACACAACGGCATTACCAGAAAATCTATTCCATGAGTCCCATGGGTGATGAGTTGATAGCTGAAGCACATAACTGAAAACAACAATTAGAGACTTTGTAGCTGACTTTAGTGTTGGTGAAGTATTTGAATTAATTGCTAAACGATCGGCTAACAAAGTTCCAGGACCCGACGGAATTTCCAAAGGTTTTATCACAAATTCTGGGACACCATTAAGGCTACTTTTACTGAAATTTTAAGTGAGGTTATTAGAGGCGGGATTGTATCTAAGGATTGCACCAAAGAAGAGCGGTTTGAAACTCGGAAACCTTCGGCCTATTACACTGCTTAATTTCGACTGCAAAACAGTCGCCAGATCTATTAAAGGCACCCGTTGCTTAAAGAGGGAGTCAAAACACATCAGGTTTGTATCACCAGGAAGACTATTATGTCAACTGTTCCTGAAAGTAGAGACATCATTTCAATGAAATGAGTCCTTTTTTTCATCGATTTCCATAAAGCATTTGATCATGTCAGCCGTAAGTATATACTGAGGTTCAAATGGTTCAAATGGCTCTGAGCACTATGGGACTTAACTTCTGAGGTCAACAGTCCCCTAGAACTTAGAACTACTTAAACCTAACTAACCTAAGGACATCACACACAACCATGCCAGAGGCAGGATTCGAACCTGCGACCGTAGCGGTCGCGCGGTTCCAGAATGTAGCGCCTAGAACCGCTCGGCCACCCCGGCCGGCATATACTGAGGATAACGAAGAAAGTTGGTCTGGAAGAGAGTGTGATAAAAGTCATTCGGAATATGATCGCTGGCATATCCGATAGGGTACAAGTTAATGGAAACTTAAGGAACTCTTTTTACATTCAGCGAGATGTACCGCAGGGGATCCATTCTCTACGCTTCTTTTCGCTTTGTCGCTGGCGCCTTTGTTGCGAACTTTTAACGAAACGTGATCAGGTATTTCCAAGTCTGATCAAACGCTAGTTGTAACATCCCACTCCTAAAAAGACGAGAAGGCGAGAATAGTGCACATAAAACGAGACTTTGGCAAGTGTAGAATCGTGTCGGGGGCACAATTCAGTAACTGAAAATGTAAAATCCTAAACATCTGGGGATACTAAATCTAAATATACCATCGGCATGCGTTTTGGAGTGTTACAAAATCTTAGGAGTGAACTTAGACAGATTACCCCTAAAGATGACAGCCAAAAATTGGAGGTCTGTAACAAGCCAAGTGTAAGGGGCAAATGTGGAAAACAAACGGCGCACTGTGGACGTATGTGAAGAGAATTTGAATAATAAACTCCAAGCGAAATAAAATTACGCAGAAGTATTACTAAAAATCAGCTACAAGTAAAATAAATTTGAAATAGATACTACTGGAAACTAAAACCAATTTCCATTTTCAAGACAAGTAAAATTACTAAAACGCAAAAGTAACTCAATTCATTTGCAAGTAACACATGGATGACGGTAAAAGAACTTATTCTGTTTCTAGGTAGTGTACGACTGTCGACGTATGGCTTAATTGTCCCCAAGTTACACAGTTTAAAAAATGTTGTGGTAGTCTTCAGTCCGAAGGCTGGTTTGATGCAGCTCTCCATGCAACTCTATCGTGATCAAGCCTCTTCATTTCCGAATAACTACTCTTACATCTTTCTGAATCTGTAGTCATCTGTTGATCTCTCTCTACGATTTTTACCCCCCACACTTCCCTCTAGTACTAAATTGGCGATCCCTTGATGTCTCAAACCATAAACATTGTCAAAAGCTTTCTCTAAGTCTACAAATGCTATAAATGTTGTTTGCTTTCCTTAACCTATCTTCTAAGATAAGTCTTAGGGTCAGTACTACCTCACGTGTTCCTACATTTTTCCGGAATTCAGACTGATCTTCCCCAAGGTCAGCTTCTACCATTTTTCCATTCTTCCGTAAAGCATTCGTGTCAGTATTTTGCAACCATGACTTATTAAACTGTTTTTCGGTAATATTCACATCTATCAGCACCTGCTTTCTTTGGGATTGGAATTACATTTTTTTGAAGTCTCTGGGTATTTCTTCCATCTCATAAATGTTGCACTCCAGATGGAAGAGTTTTGTCATGGTGGCTCTCCCAATGTAGCCAGTAGTTCTGACGGGATATCATCTACTCAAGGAGCCATAGCATTTTATACACCATAAAATTGTGTACCCGAAGAATTAACCAGATATCCCAAAAGGCTTCAATGTATTATGCAGCACTTAAATGTGCAGAACATGTATTATTTAAAATGCCGCTATGTCTTTCAAGATTACCATTGTTCCTGCGTGCCTTTGTTACTTGTGGACAATTGAAGTGACTAAATTTTGTTCTGTGTCGAATCTATTGCCTCACTCTGGTGATTTAAGCTTGCGTTGATACTGATACTCTCGCTACTCTCCTCGATTCAATGCTTGGCACATAATCATTAGAAGGGAGGCTCGTATTGTATAATTGGTTATTACATTTAATAATAATTCAATGGATCTCTCTCACAAGGGACAAAGTAAAGGGGGGTGGGGAGAATACCAGCAATTAAAGATCCAACTGACTCAGAGCATCTGCACCACTTAGACACGATAACCTCCCACGTGAGATATTTACTTCCATTAATTTCTCATCTCACATTACTAAATCATGAGAGTTCATTTCAAGATTACATTTATTGGATATGAGACGGGGTGAAATTACTGTTCTATACGCATGAATATCAAGAGCTCAGATAGAAACCCAGTTCTAAGCAAAGAATGGAAAGCAGAAAGGTGGAAGGAGTATATAGAGGGTCTATACAAGGGCGATGTACTTGAGGACAGTATTATGGAAATGGAAGAGGATGTAGATGAAGATGAAATGGGAGATATGATACTGCGTGAAGAGTTTGACAGAGCACTGAAAGACCTAAGCCGAAACAAGGCCCCGTGAGCAGACAACATTCCATTAGAACTACTGACGGCCTTGGGAGAGCCAGTCCTGACAAAACTCTACCATCTGGTGAGCAAGATGTATGAGACAGGCGAAATACCCTCAGACTTCAAGAAAAATATAATAATTCCAATCCCAAATAAAGCAGGTGTTGACAGATGTGAAAATTACCGACCTATCAATTTAATAAGTCACGGCTGCAAAATTCTAATGCGAATTCTTTACAGACGAATGGAAAAACTGGTAGAATCCGACCTCGGGGAAGATCAGTTTGGATTTCCTAGAAATGTTGGAACACGTGAGGCAATACTGACCTTACGACTTATCTTAGAAGAAAGATTAAGGAAAGACAAACTTACGTTTCTAGAATTTGTAGGTTTAGAGAAAGCTTTTGACAATGTTTACTGGAATACTCTCTTTCAAATTCTGAAGGTGGCAGGGGTAAAATACAGGGAGCGAAAGGCTATTTACAGTTTGTACATAAACCAGAAGGCAGTTATAGGAGTCGAGGGGCATGAAAGGAAAGCAGTGGTTGGGAAGGGAGTGAGACAGGGCTGTAGCCTCTCCCCGATGTTATTCAATCTGTATATTGAGCAAGCAGTAAAAGAAACAAAAGAAAAATTCAGAGTAGGAATTAAAATCCATGGAGAAGAAATAAAAACTTTGAGGTTCGCCGTTGTAATTCTGTCAGAGTCAGCAAAGGACTTGGAAGAGCAGTTGAACGGAATGGACAATGTCTTGAAAGGAGGATATAAGACGAACATCAACAAAAGCAAAACGAGGATAATGGAATGTAGTCGAATTAAGTCAGGTGTTGCTGAGGGAATTAGATTACGAAATGAGACACTTAAAGTAGTAAAGGAGCTTTGCTATTTGGGGAGCAAAATAACTGATGATGGTCGAAGTAGGGCGGATATAAAATGTAGACTGGCAATGGCAAGGAAAATGCTTCTGAAGAAGAGAAATTTGTTAACATCGATTTAAGTGTCAGGAAGTCGTTTGTATGGAGTGTAGCCAAGTATGGAAGTGAAACATTGACTATAAATAGTTTAGACAAGAAGAGAATAGAAGCTTCCGAAATGTGGTGCTACAGAAGAATGCTGAAGATTAGATGGGTAGATCACATAAGTAATGAGGAGGTATTGAATAGAATTGTGGAGAAGAGGAGTTTGTGGTACAACTTGACAAGAAGAAGGGACCGGCTGGTAGGACATGGTCTGAGGCATCAAGGGATCACAAATTTAGCATTGGAGGGCAGCGTGGAGGGTAAAAATCGTAGAGGGAGACCAAGAGATGAATACACTAAGGAGATTCAGAAGGATGTAGGTTGCAGTAAGAACTGGGAGCTTGCAGAGGATAGAGTAGCATGGAGAGCTGCATCAAACCAGTCTCAGGACTGAAGACCACAACAACAACAACACGCATACGATTGTCACTTGAATATCACTTTTATTGGGTCAAACGCCCATAGTCTCATTTCTGCACAAATTAACATTCATTAAGTTACAAGGACATGATGCATACCCCCTCTAATCTAAATAGTCTCTTAATTCAGTGATATGCACGGGATGGGGTGGAATGTTACGTTGCTCTTGGGATTACTGTTCTCATACGAGATTCTCATACTCATGCCACAGATGGACTGAGTGACAACTACTATTTTAACAAAATCTATGTAAAACGAATTTCGGGGCCCCGCTCTTATTTTTGCGGGAACAGCGTAGTAGACCAGGAGGCGACCTTACAGTGGGAGGTCGGGTAGTGGGCAGACAGACACAATTATGCACAGTTAATGGACAAAAATAAAATACATGCTGTTAAACTTGACACAGGAACACTCGCAAAACCTACACTGAACTTCTACAAGAATGATCATTTGCAATGACGAACCAACCGCAACATTTCATTAACATCTTGTCATTGCAAGTAAATTTACTCACCATCTTTGATCTTTCTTGGACAATATCAAAGCTTCACACGAAACACGTACAATCCCCACTCTGTTTTTCCACAAGAACGACCGTTAGCTCGTCGATTGTGCAGCCAAGTCCGCGAATGATCTTGGAAATCAACGGCTCCCAATTACTCACCATGTGCGATCGTTCTTGGATTTAATATTATAATTTCACACGTATAACCTAAATGAATCGAACTTAAGTTGCTGGTGGCCGTTTCTCCAAACGGTGCTGCATACGGGGCAGCGTAGAGCAAAGATAAACAGAGGAAAAATAAATCAACTAACTTCACAGGAATAATTCGTTAATTATGTCACACTATTCGCAAACCGAATTCCTAAACTGAAAGTACAATAAGGAAATGATTACTCTGTCACACGGTTACGACTAAATGGCAGACGGTTGCACAAAAGGAGAAGCCAATGCTGCCAGCAAAAATCTTACAAATTTTGGAATTTAATAAAATGAAATAATTAAACGCACTCTAACTAAGAAATCAGGTGAAAAATTATTGTGGAGGGTGAAGGCACCACAGGATTAATAGCTTAAAATTGGACTACAAATCCCTTCATCTTCACGCTAGAATCGTGAATTCTAATTGTTGAATATACTCGGAAAGCAATAAAAGAAGGTGGACGTAACTTTAGCCTAACTGCGATAATGCTGGAAGAGACAGGATCAGTGACATAATCCATGATACATTTCATCCTTTTGTTAAATTAGCAAACTGCTTGCCGGAGACCACCATAGGTGTCGTCCATAGTCGCAGCCATCCGAAACCCGTGTGATGAAGAATGGCGGAGGCCCCTTAACGGTCACTCTGCTCACCCCTGAAGGGGAAGGAAGGACTGTACCAACGTCACTATACTTTATCACTACTGACGCATCTTTGCCAGTCTACCTAAGAGAGTTAGGTTGGCACCAAATAAAACAAATCATGCATCTTTGCATTACAGCTGTCCTACTCACAGAAAAAGGACAAAAACAAAGATTCATTCTGACATTTAAGAGCAACATAACGTGAATGGGAACAGGATATGCACTAATACATAATCAAATGTACACAGTTGTGTCCATCTCTTCACCAGAAGTTCTCGTTATCAGAAAAAAACAATTACAGAGACAAATCTTTCATTACTATTAAAGGAATTTTGGACACCTTGCGCTAACGTAATGGGCGGAACAACAGTTCCGTCTCAGTCTAACAACAACGAAAACTGTAGAAAATGGCGAAAACTGCAAATGGCGATCTCATGTGCCCACTGCTTCGTGTGACTCTAAAATCAGTCGCTAGACTGAAGTACCGACCAAAAACATGGTATGTTCCTCTTAGGTCCACTATCCTCTGGGTACAACGCTTTCCCCTAATATTCTCTCCTATGAATATTATCGCCTCTTCAGGAAACACTGGGTCTGTCACTATTCCTCAGCATGACTATGAGCGGCGAACGGTGGTTGTGAACAGGAGTGGCAGGGCTCGTGAACTACTTAGGAAACCATTCTCATCCACTTTACCAGCCAGTTCAAGGCACTGTCTCCCACTGAACTAGGGCTTCACCATCTTCGAGCCTCAGTTATTTGATAAGCAGTGACTATAATCCTCCGCCTTTGTCCGTTCTTTTAAGCCAGGATCGAACTCGACAACGTCTGGCTTTTTGTTTTCGTCGTCGTTCTGCCCTAATCCGAAGATTTACTGTGACTACCGGGGAAATAGCTCCAAAAACAAGTGGATCCTCCATGTGCAAAATGCTGTATAAATACATATACCAGTGTAAGCAAGTGTCGTAATATAAAACTAACTGTTGAGTCTGTAATTCAGAACAGTAGTAATCTACATACGAAAATAGCAGTTACTTAATAAATAATGATAAGCATTTTCTTATGAAATAGGAACCTTGAGTCACATAAATAATTCGAATAGATGATGTTCCAATATGTCACACGGCCCCCCTTGTGTTTCTTGGGGTAGAAGAACGACTTTACAAGAGATCAGACAGTTGTGTTTGCGTTTCGCGCGTTATCACTGTCTACTGCGCATGTGCGCCAGTTACATCCCACGTGAGTAGTGCAACAGGTGTACGTGTACCAGCCTGTAATTACAGATATGCACGCTTGGGGCCCTGGTGCATAGATCTACAGTTTAGGCGCATCGTGTAATATGGGCTTTATGTTTGTCCACACATTCTCTCGATCGGTGGCCTGTTGCTTTTATTGCATATTTTTGGTTTTTCTTTGTCTTTCCTTCCACGCTCAGAATCTCATGTTATCAGGTAGTTAGCAGACTAGAATCTACGTAACTGGCTTGGAGGTAGAATTCTCTTCTATGTTTTAACCTGTAGTTAATTTTACTTACATAGATTGGGGAATGAATACTTGCTGGGAGAACGGTTTGGAAAAGCTTCTACATCTACATGTATATGAATACCGTGCAAATCACACTTACGTGCCTGACAGAGGGTTCATCGAACCATCTTCACAATAATTCTCTGCTATTCCAATATTGAACAGCGCACAGAAAAAACGAACAGCTGTACCTTTCTCTGCGACTTCTGATGATGTAGGTTGGCGTCAACAAAATATTTTCGCTCTCGGAGGAGACAGTTGTAGATTAGCTTAAGTATAGATAAAGTAGCACACAAATAGAAATAGCTGTAGTAAACTAACCTCAGGTAACTTAGTAATCAAAGAAAAATGGCTCTGAGCACTATGGGACTCAACTGCTGTGGTCATCAGTCCCCTAGAACTTAGAACTACTTAAACCTAACTAACCTAAGGACATCACACACATCCATGCCCGAGCCAGGATTCGAACCTGCGACCGTAGCAGTCGCACGGTTCCGGACTGCGCGCCTAGAGTAATCAAAGAAACATGTAGCATAAAATAGTAGTAAAACTCAGAAATGCCCATAGTGGAACAATAGTAGAAGCATTAACACACCTGCAGTAAATAGCAAGCTAAGCTGCAGTAATTTTTCGTATATCCTTAATGCAAATGTAAATTTAGGACCCACTAATGTAGTTAGGTAGTGGGTTAAACGTGTAACATTGTAGTTTTCTGAATGAAGAATTTAAATAAAGCTAATAACTACAGTCAATATATGGAAAGACAAGGATTCAGCTCCCATATTATCTATCCCCTATCAAATTATAATAGCTTAAGTAAAAGTAGATACATCTTTTAACGTACCTAATAACTCAAGGAGGACATAAAACCGACGAAGTAAAGAAAAGCATGGAATTTTACTTCACCATCCTTAGAGAACTGTACGAAATACCGAAACTTACAAACGAGCACATGCAGATATAAGGAGCATTAAAACGGTACTTAATACATCTACATGATTACTCCGTAATTCAGACTTAGTTGCCTGGCAGAAGGTTCCTCGAACCATGTTCCGACTGTTTCTCTACCGATCGACTCTCTTAACAGAGCCTGTGAAAAAATGAACACGAGTTCTGATTTCCCTTATTTTTATTATGATGATCATTTCTCCCTGCGTCGGCTAGCGACAGTCAAATTCAGAGGAGAAATTTTGTCACTGAAATTTCGGGAAAAGACCTCGCGCAGCGAAAAACGCCTTTCTTTTAATCATTGCCATCCCAATTCACTTATGTCCGCGACACTCTCTCCCTACTGATAATCCAAACAGAGCTGCCCTTCTTTGAACTTTTTTAATGTCCTCCGTCAATCCTATCCGGTAAGGATCCCACACAGCACAGCAATATTCTAGCAGAGGACGAACAAGCGTGGTGTAGGCAGTCTCTTTAGTAGAACTGTTGCATCTTCTAACTGCTGCTTAGTACTCATTTGGGTCACCCCACAATTTTCATTATTTTGCGTGAAGTGCCACTTTTCGCACCATACATATAAATCGTCTAAACAAACTTTCAATTGATTTTGATGTTCTGATCACGTTACTATATGGTAATAGACAGGATCTGCAAACAATCTGAGACGGCAGCTCTTATTGTCTCCTAAATCCTTTACGTAGATTGAGAACAGCAGAGCGCCTTAACAGTTCCTTCGGGAATTCCAAATATGACTTCTACTTTACTTGATGACTTTACGTCAATTACTACGAACTTCTTGTTCAGTTCTTAAACTAGATGTTCTGCTGATATTGATATAACTTGGTCCTGTATCTAGGAAACACAAGGGCCGATTCATAAATCTGAGTATAATTAAGATATTAAATAGAAATTTCCGTAGTAAGTTTTTTCGAATTGTTAGATATTCATCCCACGATTGTGGTCAATGGTTTTGTAAATTTGCTTCCTGTATGAACGTATGACTGGAAATATTATTAACTGAATACTTAAGTTCTCTTTCTTTATGACGACTTGGCGATAGCCGCTGAGGTGGGTGATAAATCACGGGAAAGTCTCAGGTTTACGAAAATACTTCCAGACTTACATTCTCAAAATTTATTTCCCAGATTAAGACCCCATGTTTGATTCTAGCTGAGTTCTTTTAACGAGAAATTGCCTTTCTTTCTCAAGTTAAAGCCTGTGCTTGATAAGAGAAGGCTCATTCTGGCGAGGAATGCTCTCTTTATCTGGGTCGAGCTGCTCTGCACATACACCTCGCTTGGCCCATCATGTGTTATTTAGTTTCCGAGGTATCAGAAATCCTTCACTTCGTCTGCTATAGGGTCCCCAACTTTTGATGCTAAGTTTGTCTCATTTCTTTTGCTACTTATTGCTTTCAGGTTTCTTTTGTTTACTACGAGACCCACTCAGTAAATAATGGCTCACACTTTTTGTCTCAGAACGTAATATTTGTTATTAAGAGTTAAGACTTCGTGACGGTATCAGTCAGAATTTCTTTTACGAGTACTATTTGCGTACGTAGCCTTCATCAAATTCTATGGCCTCATGCCAGTGTTGTGTAAGAGCGTGTATTTGATGTTTATAAAAACTATTGTCCTGTGCTCGTAGCCATGTTTTCACTGCACGAATTATGCTCTTATCATCTTGAAAGTGTGTCCCGCGTAGGGAGTCCTTAAGTGGACCAAGTAAAGAAACCCCAATGGTGCCACATTGTCTGTGATAGGGCGCCCCGAACGTGGCCGATCATACAACCCAATTTCTGCATTCCCTGACGCTTTAGCTCTCTTTATCCATCACCCAACAGTACTCCTATCAAATGCGTCATTACCACACACTGCTCACAAACGTTCACGAATGTTCGTCATGGTTCTTTTTTTTTTCACCAAGAATTTAGTTACAGCACTTTGCTTGTAATGAGTGTCTTCCATGAATGCCATTTTGCTGGTTCACTATGGCTCCACTATCGGCCGCATTTATTCGAAAGTTCGTCACACGTGCAGACAAACATCAAATTTGAAGTACCTAAAACGATTTTTTCCTATATTTATCAATGGCTATAAAAATTTTGGCGCCGTGTTTGTTGAAAGACCCTAGTATATACAGAGTAAGTCAGGAGGAAAGGTACAAGCTTCGTGTGGTGATAGTATTAGTTATTCTGAACAGAAAACGTCATATGAACATAAGTCTTGTTGACAAACTGCCTATTGGTTTCTGTCTCGGGTTCTTCGGCCGACGTTCGTCTGATTATTTTACTGACGCTTCGCCAGCACGAGTGGCTGGCTTTGTCAAAGCTTCACCCTCCATTGCCCCACCGGCAGTTTGTCGACAAATGGCCACGAAAGTCTTCACAATTTTGTATACGGCTTGTTTTTAACTGTCTTCGAGAAAACTAATGAAACTGTTATATCCTAGCCAGTAATGCCACCCGAGCCCGCTGCCAAAAGGTTGGCAGCATCAAAGTCCGGACGCCGTCCGCATAAGCAGCGCCAGCGATACAGGAAATCGCCGCAAGTCTGCGCGCGCCACCGCTGGCTTCTGGCTTCTTAAGCGCTGGAGTCGCGAGCGCTAGGACAGTTCTGGATTCGCCGCTCAGTTGTATACTCGCCACCGAATTGTGTACTTGCTAGTCAGTTGTGTGTTCATCGCAGCAGAGTTGTTGTTTGTCGTCAGCCGACGCTGACCTAGCCGCTCCGACTCGAACTAGACAGATTCTGTAGACACGGAGTTCACGACCTTGTTTCTGTATCTTCGTTAATAAAGATAAGTACCGACTTTTATTTAATCTGAGTGTTTGGGCTTTCATCTTTCTGTTCACTGTTCCAGCGGACCGGTCGGCCCGCTATTAAAAGTGTGGCGGTGACTTCGTAAGCCGTTTCTACAGCGAATTGCTTGTCGCTACGAACACCGCCACAAAAGAAACCAAAGGGGAACGGGACAAATACAGTTGGTAGTAAATGAAACATCGTGATCTACTGTTTTGTTTAATTACGTACATTTCCACACAAAAGATGTTGAGAAAGTCCACCGCAAAGTGGAATGCATATTTTGCAGCTCATGTAGACAGCTGCTGTGGTGGTGATACGAGCTCATTCGTACGCTCCTTTACTTGAGCACACACGTGTAAAATATGACCGAGATGTTTCTCCTTTGTGCACACTCTGTGTTTCTAGACGCTGCTCTAAAGTCAACCGCACAAACAGTAATTTAATGGAGTATAGTCGGTTGACCTCGGTAGCCAAGAAATGACTCCACGGTGCCGATCCAATGCCCATGGTACGTTTCTATGGCGTATTGTGTCACTGGAGAACTAAAATGGTCAGTAAGGACAACACTACGCAGCCTAATATCGCTTTGGTTGTATTTTGCGGTGCCCCGTTGTATCTTCTCTAAAACTTAGAGCCGCGCTCCTTGGACTATCGGTGTGAACTTATTTGAATGCCAGATACAGGCCCAGCTTCCCCGCAGCTCCGGCGTCTTCTGCTTGCATCAAACTCTTCTCCGAAGATTCTATATTTTGAAGTAGATGAAAATTCATCTACTATTCCAAAATTCTATTATCTAGTCCAAATAAAGACTCTCTCAAAATTCAGTTGCTGTTAACATATTCTATACTCAAAATTCAATACACCGTTTCACTGCCACATTAAACAGTAAGCCCACACTTTCTTAGGGCATTCTCACACGGCTGAATTCAACCAAATTAAATAACATTTTTTCTCAACGATACAATACTAATATACAAGTCCGTCTGCTCGAGACCAAGTCACTATTAATAACAATCATTTTTTTTCTTCCGTTGTCTCTCCACAACACACAACAATCACCAACGTTTTTCGTGCATGAAATTCGTCCACGGAATTCTGGTCCGGAAGTTTTTCTTTTCTCTTTGCTGCAACCGAGTGCGTCACTTGTTGGCCCGGCTTTGCTCTTCTTTCTCGGTTAGCCTGCACAAATAACGTTCTGCTGCAGTGTGTATCTGTTTATGATACAACACACTACAAAATAACGTGTGGAACACAAGTGACTCCAGACTTTCGTAAAATTCTGGGGCACTACAATTTGCATGTGAGTGCTGGTGAAGGATATGCGATTGGCCCCCCCGATTTTCAAACATTTGTAGTCCGATACGGTTAAGAAAAGGAAATATGTTCATTTGATGTTTTTTGTTCAGAATTGTCAAAACCATCACCCCTCAAAGCATGTACCTTTCCTGCTGACTCACCGTGTAAACTTTATTATGTTGTATTTCGCTACTCTTTCTGCCTTGTAGGGAGTAGTCGGACTCTTGAAACAGTCCTAAAGCATAATCCTTGAGTGACTGATGTTCACGTGTTATGTTGTGGTCATCAGTCCTTAGACAAAGTATTTCGCCCGTCTCTTACATGTTGGACACTAGGTGAAATAGCTGTGCTGTTATGCTGTGGCAGGCTCTTCAACTATAAAGCCCTTTTACTCCACGGTCGGGTGAGACAGAGCATTTTCATCATTTTACAGTCTAAGACAAAAAAGCGAGGCACCAAGAAGGAATTATCCGAATGGGGCGAAAATCGGTAATGAACGAGCCAGTAACCGTTGACTCACCTCTGGCACCTATGCAAGCAGTTGTTTGACGTGGTTGGAGGGCCCTGACAGCAACGCTCCAAACGTCTTCAACTGGGGACAGATACGCCGACCTTTCTGGCCAAGGTAGGCTCTGGCAAACACGAAGACAAGCCGTGTGTGGGCGGACGTTATCTTGCTGAAATATGGGCGCAGAATGGCTTGTCATGCAAGGTAGCCAAACGTGCCGTAGAATATTGTCGACGCACCACTGTACTGCGAGGTTGCGTGGATGATAACAAAGGGGATCCTGCTATGAAATGAAATGGTACCCCAGACAATCGCCCGCCCGGTTGGCCGTGCGGTCTAAAGCACGGCTTTCCGGGCGGGAAGGAGCGCCGGTCCCCGGCACGAATCCACCCGGCGGATTTGTGTCGAGGTCCAGTGAGCCGGCCAGTCTGTGGATGGTTTTTAGGCGGTTTTCCATCTGCCTCGGCGAATGCGGGCTGGTTCCCCATATTCCGCCTCAGCTGCACTATGTCGGCGATTGCTGCGCAAACAAGTTCTCCACGTACGCGTATACCACCATTACTCTACCACGCAAACATAGGGGTTACACTCGTCTGGTGTGAGACCGGGTGCCGAACTGCACAATAACCCTGGGCTCGGTGTGGGGCGGCGGAGGGGTGCAGTGGACTGCGGTAGTCGTCGTGGGGTTGCGGACCACTGCGGCTGCGGCGGGGACGGAGCCTCTCCGTCGTTTCTAGGTTCCCGGCTAACATAACAAAACATAACCCCAGACAATCACTCCTGGATGTTAGGCCGTATGGCAGTTATAGGTTGGTATTCCACTGCCGCCGGGGCCGTCTTCAAAAACGTCTTTTCTGGCCATCGGGACTCAGTTCGAAGCGGCACTCATTTCTGAAGACAAATTTACTCCAGTTAGCGAGATTTCAGGCTGAAGACGTGTCTGGAGACAGTGATTGGATACCAAACTGACTGTCACTCGCTAAACTGCCCACTATCCTTCAGGAGGACATCCATCTTCAATCAGTGCCAAACTGAATAATTGCTTACACAAGTGCCAGGGGTGTACCAACACGTTATTGACTTACTCAGTTTGTGAAGCTCGTTCTCTTGAATAAATCATCCAGTTTTTCTGAAACTGTTCGCCTGTACATTACGTTAGATCTACCGATGTCCGTCTCATTCGTGTAATTCCTTCGTGATGCGCCATTTTTTTGTCTTAGAATGTATTTAGTAAGTGCACATTGCTGTTAAAATTTGACATATCCCTTTCGGACTCTGTTGTGTAAGTGCCAAAAGTGAGACCAAATGCTATTTCAAATATTACTGTAATACATTAATTATACAATACTATATCGCCAATTTAACTCTACTGTCGGGTTCTTTTACTTTGTTGTCATCTTGCATTTATACGCACTCACGAGAGCTGCCAATCATTACACGAAGTGTAACGAGTGAGTACACTGTGACTAAGTTTAATCACATTAGGCACGTAACTTTTTTGAGCGCAGGATTCACACCTCCCGTGGCCAGAAATGGGAACTAGCCACCCGTTCACAGCAGATAGCTACGGACATATTTCCAGTCGAAACTCTAAAACATTTTTGGTGGCTGTCGTAAGTAACAAGAAAAAGTAATTCTTATTATCCGCCGGCCGGGGTGGCTGAGCGGTTCTAGGCACTACAGTCTGGAACCGCGCCACTGCTACGGTCGCATGTTCGAATCCTGCCTCGGGCATGGATGTGTGTGATGTCCTTAGGTTAGTTAGGTTTAAGTAGTTCTAAGTTCTAGGAGACTGATGGCCGCAGAAGTTAAGTCCCATAGTGCTTAGAGCCATTTGAACCATTTGAATTTTATCATCCTGCATGTCGAGATCAAAAGAAAATGAGCCTCTAATGCTTAACTGTGAAATAGTAGTTTTTGTACCACTTCGTTTAACGTTACCCAGAGTACGCCATGAGGAGATGAACTATCTCACACCCGAAAGTATATGCAAATTTAAATTTTTCTGTTTTTTTTTAACATATTAACAAATTCACTTGTCATACTAGCCTGCAGCGTATGCCCATATTTAAAATTGGAAATATTTTTCATTGTAGTTTGTAGTTCCATCTTTTGTGTCACAGGAAACTGCTATAATTACATATATTGAGTTATTGTAATTTTTACGGTTTTCAACTTCGTCACTTGCTGCATTATGAATTTTAGAGCCAGACAGGACTTCTCCTTTTCCTTGTTTTTCGAGGAATTGATTCAAATTTTGGTTTCGAGTTGAAATTGGTCCAGTAATACAAGAATTCTTTCGCTAGCGTTCATTGTTCTCTATTACAATTAAGTCTTGCCCACATGGGTGGAGGAAAGAATGCGTTTTCGTCTACATAAGGATCCACTAACAGTCTCGGAACGACTGTGGTTTCTTTCAGACACAGGGCTCTTTGACACTAGCTCCTCAACAAAACAGTCACCAACCTTATCGGCATCCAGCACTGACACACCAATAATATGTCAGAAACTTCCCAATTTCGTTTCTGGAATAATAATCATGTTCATGTCTCAATGTTTTTTTTTTCACCACCATCTCTGTGCTAGATTAAATTTGTATCCTTAGATTTTTGCATCAGTCCACACTCCACTTCCAGCTTTCATAAAGGTTTATTGAGTCTGGAAACATTGTTGTGGAAGACAATTTCGGACCTAGATTATCAGATTTATCAACAACTGTCGAAAAAACATGCTGATGAGATGTTTTCTTATGGTTCAACAAAGAAAATAACCATTGGAATGCAGTGTTCATTAACAAGCTCATGGATACTAAATAGCCGACAAAAAGTTTTGTGCAATTCTTGAAAGTTTCATCAACATATATTTTGTCATATTAAGTATCTTGGGGTTTTCGGCTACGCTGAATATTACGTTTTTGTCAGCACCATTATGTAACAACAAATCTACCCCATCAGTAGTTTTCACGCATAATGTGTTCAGAATAAAATGAACGTCCTAAATACCAGTAAATGCAGCAGAGTTTTCCGCCCAGCATTGTAAACGTAGTTACGTGAACTTGAAAGAGTAATCCAATGATTTGTATTTTGTATTATAGAAGCTATTTAAAATATGTAATCCAATTACTTTTCATGGCCAGAGAAGACAGACTTAGTGCTTATCAGTGACTGCGATGAAAATGAACAAAATGCTATCTCCATATTTTTGTAAGTTATTCATCGCTTCTTTTTTAGATACATGCTCTCATCTGTTCTTTAGAGTCAGACATCTCTCTCTCCTGCCTTGGCCACTGCCTATGTAAGCATTTGTAATTTTCGTTAATAGTAAGTGTGTTAACACGAAACTGCGTAAGTGTGTTTATTTCAAAGAATAATAATCACCATTTTCACAGCCGACGAACTAGGTGTCGAGTTTTTGTAAGTACTTGTAACGCTTTCCAAAATAACATCTTGCAGAAGAACAATTAGCAACGATTTTTTAAATCTCATGCAGATCGTTACTAACGTTAGCAAACTTTTTGAGAGCCTGTACTTATCAGTTTTCTAATAATTCTAATGTCTCAGTGCGATGAAATTGACGTGCCTGTAATAATTATTATTCAAGCGGTCGCGAATTAGAAATTGCGAGCCTGTTATTCCCGGAGAGGACAATGATTCAACGTGTTTCAATCTCAGAATCACAGTTCAAAAATGGCTCTGAGCACTATGGAACTTTGAGGTCATCAGTCCCCTAGAACTTAGAACTACTTAAACCTAACTAACCTATGGACATCACACATGTCCATGCCCGAGGCAGGATTCGAACCTGCGACCGTAGCGGTCGCGCGGTTCCAGACTGTAGCGCCTAGAACCGCTCGGTCACCCTGGCCGGCAGAATCACAGTAATTAACAATATTTCTTCTTTTGCCCACATAATTCTTCCTCGCAGTCCGAAAGTTACTGGTATAAACTGTCGACATCTCTGATGGGTATTTTTTTTCCGTGTGTTCTCTTATCTGTTGATTATGTATGTTTTGATTGTCCCTCGTATATATCTTCTGTAGCTTTTCTCTTCACGTCACAAACTATTTTCTGCCTCTGAATTTTGTCACCAGCTATTTCTTCGTGGTAGTGATCGTTTTGACTCTGGCGCGCATCTGTCTCTTGAACAAGACCGTTTTAATAAAACCTCTGCAATTCTAACCTTGTACGTCTGTCGCGCTTCACCACCATTAACAGTTTTTGGAATCCGAAAGCGTAACATTTTTAGAGTACCATTTTCATTCCAATTCTACTCACTGTAACTGCAATCGCATTGAAGGACATTCACTGTGAAATGATCTAGTATTGACCAAAACATGAGGCCCAAGCTACAATTCTGAGGATTGGGGGGGGGGGGGGGGGGGGTGTTCTGGGCGGCTGCCAGCTGGCAATTAGATTTGTTCGGCAGGCGTGGATTCTGCTATCTGCTAAGCCTACCTGGTTACGGATGGCATGGGTCCTATGTCAACTTCTTTTTCTTCAGTTTTTATAGAGGGTGAGTCAAAAAGGACTTAACAACTTCGGAATAATATAGAAATTTATTGAGACAACTTACAGAATCGCCAGCTGTCATTCTGTAGCAAATAAGCTCAACTGTGTGCCCGACCGAGACTCGAACTCGGTCGGGCACACAGTTTTAATCTGCCAGGAAGTTTCATATCAGCGCACACTCCGCTGCAGAGTGAAAATCTCATTCTGGAAATAAGCTCATGTTTCACGTAGAAGTGTCAAGTGTCATTTTGGTTCGATGCGACTACCATTTGCGATGCGGCAAACAACCCACCGATAATCTATTTCTTCCCACACTCGTTGCAGCAAATCGGGCGTAACTCGTTAACGGCAGCGCATATTCGATTCTTAAGGTCGGTGAGCCGTGGTAAAATTTGCTGTTTTGAAGAGCGCGTAGTGTGAAGCAGTCGCTCTTCGTTTCTGGCGGTGGCACCGCTGTGGCAATCGCAGCTTTGGTGTCTCCCTCTGGTGGCAAAGGGGAAAGGTAGCCTGTTCAATGGTCAGTGGCGGTTGGATCGATCGGTTGGTCGGTCGCGCACTGACACACAAGATGACTTGTCCGTCTTGAGCGTCGGCGCATGTGAGGTCGCCACGTGAGTCCAGTGGGCCGCGCCATATAGCGAGGGGTAGTGGCTTCGCGGGCGATACGAGAGCAACAGGAGTCAACCCACGATATCGGTCTGGCCGATCCGAGCTGCGACGCCGTGAGACGGGAGATCGGCGCGCCTTCCTGCGTCCTTTGAAGCGGCTGGCAGCGGACGGTTCGGGAGAGCGTTTTGGGGGTGCTGCGCCAGGTCTTCGCCAGACATCGCAGTTTTTTTCTTAGAAGTTAAGTGATTCGTGATATGTTGTTTCATTTGCTTGTTAAATTCTACTTGTTTTCTTGGTTACTTTCTCGTCCCCAGCTTGCTCGTCTGTCTCCCGTCCGCATTTGTTAGGCAGCTAGTGTCTGTCTGTCTGTCGGTCTGCCTTACGTTAATAGCTGCCTCTGTCATGTTTGTCGGATTCGGTGTTAGCGAATTTATTGCTTAAGGTGTCAAGGCCGAATTCCTGAAATATGTTTTTATCTTGCCTATCATCTCGAGAGACGGTATATGTGTAATGTAGAGCATGTTTGTACATTTTATGTAAGACTGCATTTCATGGGTTTTTATTTAAATGGTCATTTTAGTATATAAAGTTGCCACCCTTCCACCGTAAGAGTTTTCTTTTAAAAACAAGTTGCACTTTCGGTGGCAAGTAATTTTTTTAATGTGAATGTTTTGTTCCATTTTCATCCCTCCTACCGGGTGCATAGTTTATGTGTTTGTGCGAGTGGTTAAAATTTTTAGCTTAAAGTAATCTGGTGTGTTGTAGATTTGCACCAGTGTACTCTTTGAGAGGTTGTTGTGAGCGGTCGTGACTACGGTCGTGTTAAAAGGGAGCGGCAAGGTTCTCAGCCCGAAAGCTCATAATGTCAACAAAAAAAAGTCATTTCTGCCTCTGAATAAATTGTAACTTAATATTTAGAGGGTATATTCTGATTACAATTTTTAAATGTATTTTTTTAAGAAAGTTTTTAGGAATAATATTTCCATTTGTTGAAATTTAATTTGTTTTCATCAGTTACCCACTGGCAACTACTTCCACGCTCACATAGTGCGATTAAATGTCTTAATGTTCTTGATGAATCGTTAGTAAATAAAGTAAATTCCTAAGAAAAGGTTTTGAAAGTAAATTCACGGTTCAGTCGACTAAACTGTTTCGTAGGGAAGGCACATACACACGGTCTTTAATGAAACTCCAGACAAAGAAATATAGTGGCCTTTCAAGGCCAACGCACCGAAATGGGAAGCGATCACCGAGGATACCTAGAATTTCGTGAGGAAATCAGATTGTGCGCCGTCTTCCTGGTAGTAAACCATCCCATCTCGATCTTCATCGATCCGTGGAGTTAAAAAGGTTTCAAGCATATTCAGATACACAATATCAGTGACTGTTTTTGCCATGAAGAAGAAAGGGACGTACACTTTCAATTTGCTACGGATACAAAACACATTAATATTTAGGGTTTTCTAGAGAGTGTTCCAGGGTTGCATGTGGATGTTCGCTGCCCCATATTCTGCAGTTGTGGGTGTTCACCACGCCACTGATATGAAATGTTGACTCATCACTGAAGATTATTGTGATCAGGTAATGTCTCGTCGTCCCCTATTCGATGCAACATTTATGCACAGAATTTCCCGCGAGCAATCTTATCTGCATCGCCAATGTGCCGTGCCACTGTGAATCTGTATGGTATCAAGTGTAAACGTCTAGGCAATACTCACCTAACAGTGTTTCGTGGAATGCCAGTCTCGTGAGACGCACCTCATGTTGATTTTTGTGGAATGCGTGCAAAGCTCTCCCTAACCTGTTCGACATTATGAGCACGGGATTTATCATGTCGCAGTGAACAACACGTCTCAATAAAGTTCTTGTGCTGAGAGTAAACTGTAGGCCTGCTTGGAGGTGCTTTTAATCGGATTGAAATTTACGCCGAATTGTTGTTGCAGAGTTCGTTTCGCGAAATCCAAACACACAGCGAGCACGCGTCGCACCAGTGGTAGTAGCCACTTTATACCCGGGCCGGTGAAACATGTCACTTGACAGCTCGCGTGTGGTTGGCTACACTGCGATTGCGAGGTTGCAACAGCTGCCACCGCACACGCCAACTCCGAAGTACGTTTTGTAAATGTAAGCTATAATCAACGTTTATACGTAAGTGCAACAAAGTACGTTTCTCTAACAATGGAGAGAACGACGACGGAGAGTAAGTGTTTGATAGTATATCAAACCGGGAAATAACAACACCTGAAGTTAATGACAATATCTATGAAAAGTCGTCCAAATTGTTACAGTAATAGCTGCATGTAAAACGTAGTATAATAATGCAAATCTAAGCATACCAAATAACACGCTATCCACATTCATAGAAAGAAATAAAGCAAAACATGCATAGCCTAACCGATTGCAGAGAGAAAAAGAATTAATTCTGTATACATTTACACTCACCAATTTACGATGTCAATGGCGCATTTCCATCCAGTTCTCCTTCACTGTCATCGGAATCGGCGCCAAAACCGTTGTCTTCGTCATCATCATCATCATTAAGAGAAATCATTAACTGATCGTTTTCATTTATAATGCCATCTATAGTCTGAGCTTTAGCAACATGGTCGACTTTTTTCCTCCATGAGGTAGCGTCTACCGTAGCAAGACTTTCACGTAACAGTCTTTCCACTTCTGTGATAGTAAAAGTCTTGTTGTTACTTCTAATGTACGCCTTGACTTCACTCCAAACCAATTCAATTGGATTAAAATGAGAGTGATAAGGCGGTAGCCTAATTACCAAGTGACCCTGCTCGCTTGCAATTTCATCTACAACGTATTAAGGCGACACAGGCTTATTTTGTTTCACGATCGAGTATAACAGCAGTTTTGTCATGCTCATGTCCGCAGCAATGTCTCTCGCCTGTAACCACTGCACCAAAGTTTCTTTACGGTCACTAGTGGTGGGAGCTTTATCTAAAATCACGGAATGGTACGGTGCATTGTCCATCACAAAAACTGTAGGAACACTAAACTGGAGCAACATATTTTTAAACCACTGTAGAAACCGTGGGTGGTCCATATCCTCATGATAGTCACCGGTTTTTTTCGATCGGAAAACTAGAAGTCCTTCAGGCACAAAGCCGTTTGAAGATGACAGTGTTGTGTAAGAAAATGGTACGAGTTGCAACGAGATGAGCTTTTTCTAGTAACAGTTTTCGTGCATCTAACTTTTTAAAACGGAAGCCCATATTTTTTAATATCATCTTAAGTGACGTTTTCCCCCCTGAGAAAAGTTCACTTTCTTTTAAAGAAATTAGCAACTTCGCTATTGTGGGGTATTCTTTCCTTTTATAGTATCCGCATATGTGCCGATGAATTGCATCGGATTGGAAAGAATCAATATCTGTAATAGGACGAGGCTGCATCTTTTTCTTGCAGGGAGTACTTAAAAACACACTGTTTATTCCACGGGGGCTTTCTTCCACACTGTTTATTTCACTGTTTTGTAAGTCTTGAAGTAGCACCCCTTTCCTTATAACTGTTCTTTCACTGGATCCTAGAATTTTCGAGGTACGCACTAAAACTTTATCGGCAGGAATCGACGCATGCCCACGAACCGAAACAAATTCTTTTTCTTGCTAGTAAAACTCACGCGTCCTCCGTAGTAATTCCAAAGCCTGACTATTTAATGACACTCCACGGCGCAACGGATTGTCGCTCGGTGAACGACATCGTTTTGGAGACATTGTTTAACAAACAAAACTGTAGTCGAGGTGGTAACACAACACAACAGCAGGCGTTCACGCACTAACATACAATGTTTACACGGAAACCGGCAACGTGGTAGCGTCGACGCCGGAACCGGCTTTTGTTCGGTGCTGTTATTGGTTATGTACGGCGCCTCACATTCCTCACTTGTTTGTTAGTTATGCTACCAACTCTGCGGCGCTTGGGGAGTGACCTCGAAGTGACATGTTTCAGCGGCCCGGATATAAATGTCCACTACGCTGGCGCTCCTCATGATGGAAAGCGCTTCTGATGCACTACGTGGATCAGACTTCAGGCTTTCTGCCACAAAATTACACAAATACCGAGTCTGTAAGTTATCTCAATAAATTTCTGTATCATTCCGAAGTTCTAAAGTCATTTTGACGCATCCTGTAGCTGTTTTTGCGGTATCTCCTTGAGTCGAGAAAACTTGTGCAGATGCAGATTGATGAGCGACATTTGTTGAGGGTCGGCTGCAGCTGTGCCTTCCTTCTAGGGTGATATGTTATGATCTCGGATTACCCCGCGTGTCACGACGTTTCGGGTGAAGGAGCTGCCAGCTCGGGAGAGCTAGCGGGGAACGAAAATCGTCGAGCTGACCGCAGTCCGCGGCGCGCATAACAGATGTGGCCGCGCAACGGTCAAGGGGCTGTCAGCGACACGCCGCCCGTTCGCTGACAAATACGATTATTCAAATATATTTAAATGACGAACATTCTATTCTCCAGATATGCATGCGTGCGCAGGTTTTCTGACGCTCGCGAAATGTATAGTTGGCGGGAAAGAGGAGCGGTCCGGTGATCGCCGAGCGGTGTTGGAACGAGGGTGTAGGGGGGGGGGGGAGGGAAGAAGGGGAGGTAACGATCGACAGAGAGGGAACGGGGGGTTGTCTGCAGTAGTGAGCGTGTCCGAGGTGTGTGTGAGATAGAGGTAGTGGTGGGGCGGAAGCACCTCGTAGTCACAGTGGAAATAGGCGCCAGCTTGTCCCCAGCGTGTGTGTTGGGTGGAGGGGTGGGGGGCGAGATTTGGAGGGGTGGTCCGAAGGGGAGGGGGTGGAAAGGAGCGGCCGGAGCCTAGATTTGTAGACTAGCGTCCGGTGTCGTCGGACATCTGCGGAGGGCGCCGGACGGGGACAAATATTTTTCATCGCACGGCCCTCTCGACAGCTTGCCGCTGTAAAATCAATTTGTATAGGACACATAAATTCCGCCAGGGCTGACCACGGGAATAAAAACACATTGCACTGAAGCGCACGCGTGATAAATCTCGTAGCGTGCGCTAAACTTTTTTAAATTTTTTTTAGCTTCATCGCCCCTGTGCTTCCAACTCATTTTTCTCTCTATTTTGTCCTTCCTTTTTTCTAAATAAAAAATCCGCGGAAGCCGCAGTTGCGGTCTGAATAAAGCTGTCAGCCGGCGATACTATTGAGAGGTAAAGGTTTTATTAATAATTTGCAATTGCTCCGCGCGCCTGCCGCCTGTCCAGTAACCCCCCCTCCCCCTCGCCTCTCCCCACTCCCGTACTCGGAGAACCGCAAAAATGCAAAATATGAGATTTTCGCGTTTGGACTTTCATATTTTTTTTCCCACCGCCGCCATCACTGGCACGGGATCGGTTTGAAATGAAAAGCCTTGTTGAGCGGATCTTTGTTCGCGGAAATATTTTTTTGAAGGTACGACACAGCACCACCACCCGCGCGTGTGTTGTGTGTTTTCGTCTGGACGGCTGAGTGCTAAAGTAATGACAAAAGCTGTCGGTGGAAATAAAACAAATGGAGAGGTGGCAGAAGTGGAACGTGCTAGCTTTGCCATCATTAATTTCAAAACACCTCCTCGAGGCGGTGATCGGCCTAGCGCAGGACAACGCACAAGAGCTGACCGGCCTGCTGAGCGGCCGTTACCTCGCCTGCATTCCCAAGCAGACCGCGACAACACAACGGCGCAGTATCTTTCGCACTAGTGCTCTCTGCTGTAGCGTGCACTACCGAATCAGCAATAGTTTTCAATTTTTCATTATTGTTAGGCGCCTTTTACTGGCGGCTGGTGCACTGTCGTGTTGCGCCGACAATATACGCAGCAGCGAACGGAAGAGCCACACATTGTATCCAGTTACAAGTTTGTGGGACGGTGGGTGCGTTTTATAGTCCCCGTTTTTACAAGAGCCTGAAAACTACTTTTGCGGTCAGCCAGAAAGCGCTGGACAACGTACTGACCATAATTCCCAATCTGTAAGTTCACATTCTTACTGTGCTCACTGAAAGAAAATGTTCCTACTTGCTGTTTACTCTGTGGGATCAGGAACTATGACTATAAATAAAAGTTTTGAGTTCTAACTGGTTAATATATTCAGTGAAAGTTCACACGCACAAACATAATAATATTCTTGATAATAGTAATAATAATAATAATACCCGTGGAGGCCCGAGAAAAGAATAGGCCTCCGGTATGTTCTGCCAGTCGTAAAAGGCGACGAAAAGAACAAACCACTAATAGGGCTAACCCCCCTTTTAGTGTGATTAGTTGGTTCAGGACAAGCGCCGTCATGGTCGGGGACGCCGTTTGAAGCCCATGCCCGCCCACAATGGTAACGACACTACTAGCCAACTGGAAAATGATTTAAATCCAAATAGAGGTGTTTTGCAGGATATGCTTCCTGCAACCACCCTAGAAGGAAAACAAAGACAGAGGATGAGATGGTCAGATGAAGTTAATCGACACCTCATGTTCTGTTATTACCAAGCAACAAACCTAGGAACCAACACAACTGGATGCAAATCACAAGTATACGCAACATTTATTACCAGATACCCAGAATTAAAATTTTTAATGGAACAACGACTAGCTGATCAGATCCGTGTAATAATAAAAAATAACAGGATACCCCAGTCAGCATTAGAAAACATCAAACAACAAGAACAACAAATACTGGAACAAAATAATGTGCAATCAGAAGAAGAAGAAGAAAATACAGTAATGGACTCAAACATCCCAGAGCAAACAAACAAAGGACAACACGCATCAATTAAACAATCAGAGGAAAACGAAATCTTAAGACAGCCACCAGAACAAGCACAAATAGAACACGAAGTGACACACATGTTAGATATAGAAGAAAAATTTCAGCTGACATATATAGAATACAAAGACACAAATACAGACGTTAGACCATTCTTGCATAGACCGCCAAATAACCCACAAGTCGAAACAACAATAACAACTATCAACACAATCATTCACAACGAAATAAATGAAAATACAACTATGGAAGAGTTACAACTACTGATTTATATAGGAGCACTCACTACACTACTAAATATACGCACTAGGCAGAGATCAGAACCAACCAACACACAGAAGAAACCCACAAAACCAGCATGGCAACACAGGCTACAGATCAGAATAGAAAAACTGAGAAAAGACATCGGAAAGCTAACACAATTTATAAGAAATGAAATATCAGACAAAAAACGAAAAAGGTTAGGTAAAATCTCACAACAAGAAGTGATAGAGCAATTAGATGAAAAGAAGCAGAAATTACAAGCATTGGCCAAACGACTTAGAAGATACAAAAAAAGTGAAAATAGAAGGAAACAAAACCAAACATTCAACACAAACCAAAAGAAATTTTACCAGACAATAGATAACACATACATTAAAATAGACAATCCACCAAACATAACAGACATGGAACACTTCTAGAGCAGCATATGGTCAAACCCAGTACAGCATAACAGGCATGCATGGTGGACACAAGCAGAAACAGACACATACAAGATGATACCACAAATGCCTGAAGTGATAATTTTGCAACATGAAGTCACCCAAGCAATTAATTCTACCTACAATTGGAAAGCCCCCTGGAAAATATAAAATAGCAAATTTCTGCCTAAAGAAGTTCAGCTCAACACATTCACATCTAACTAAATAATTTAACAGTTACGTTGCAGACCCATACACATTCCCTGATACACTTACACATGGAATAACTTATCTGAAACCTAAAGATCAAGCAGACACAGCAAACCCAGCTAAATATCGCCCCATAATATGCCTACCAACAATATACAAAATATTAACTTCACTCATTACACAGAAATTATTGACACATACAACACAGAACAAAATTATAAATGAACAACAAAAAGGCTGTTGCTAAGGAGCACGAGGATGTAAAGAGCAACTAATAATAGATGCAGAGGTGACATATCAGGCTAAAACTAAACAAAGGTCGTTACACTACGCATACATTGATTACCAAAAAGCTTTTGATAGTGTACCCCATTCATGGTTACTACAAATATTGGAAATATACAAAGTAGATTCTAAATTGATACAGTTCCTAAACATAGTCATGAAAAATTGGAAAACCACACTTAATATCCAAACAAATTCAAATACTATCACATCACAGCCAATAGAGATTAAGCGTGGAATATACCAAGGAGACTCATTAAGTCTTTTCTGGTTCTGCCCTGCTCTGAACCCACTATCCAACATGCTAAATAATACAAATTATGGATTCAATATTACTGGAACATACCAACACAAAATCACATATTTGCTATACATGGATGATCTAAAACTACTGGCAGCAACAAATCAACAACTCAACCAATTACTAAAGATAACACAAGTATTCAGCAATGATATAAATATGGCTTTTGGAACAGACAAATGTAAGAAAAATAGCATAGTCAAGGGAAAACACACTAAACAAGAAGATTACATATTGGATAACCACAGCGACTGCATAGAAGCAATGGAAAAAACAGATGCCTATAAATATCTAGGATACAGACAAAAAATAGGAATAGATAATACAAATATTAAAGAAGAACTAAAAGAACAATATAGACAAACACTAACAAAAATACTGAAAACAGAATTGACAGCAAGAAACAAGGCAAAAGCTATAAATACTTATGCTATACCAATATTGACCTACTCATTTGGGGTAGTGAAACGGAGTAACACAGACCTAGAAGCACTCAATACACTTACACGATCACAATGCCACAAATATAGAATACATCACATACATTCAGCAACAGAAAGATTCACATTAAGCAGAAAGGAAGGAGTAAGGGGATTTATCGACATAAAAAACCTACATTATGGACAGGCAGACAATTTAAGAAAATTCTTTATAGAACGAGCAGAAAATAGCAAAATACACAAAGCAATCACTCATATAAATACATCGGCTACACCACTACAATTTCGTAACCACCTCTACAACCCTTTAAATCACATAACATCAACAGATACAAAGAAAGTAAATTGGAAAAAGAAAACACTACATGGCAAGCACCCGTATCATCTAACACAGCCACACATAGATCAAGATGCATCCAACACATGGCTAAGAAAAGGCAATATATATATATATAGTGAGATGGAAGGATTCATGATTGCAATACAGGATCAAACAATAAACACCAGATATTACAGCAAGCATATTATTAAAGATCCCAATACCACAACAGATAAATGCAGACTTTGCAAACAACAAACAGAAATAGTAGATCACATCACAAGCGGATGTACAATACTAGCAAATACAGAATACCCCAGAAGACATGACAATGTAGTAAAAATAATACATCAACAACTTGCCATACAACATAAACTAATAAAACAACACGTTCCCACATACAAGTATGCACCACAAAATGTACTGGAGAATGATGAATACAAATTATACTGGAACAGAACCATTATAACAGGTAAAACAACACCACATAACAAACCTGACATCATACTCACCAATAAAAAGAAGAAATTAACACAACTAATCGAAATATCCATACCCAATACAACAAATATACAGAAGAAAACAGGAGAAAAAATTGAAAAATACATCCAACTGGCAGAGGAAGTCAAGGACATGTGGCATCAGGATAAAGTTGACATTGTACCGATTATATTATCAACTACAGGAGTCATACCACACAATATCCACCAGTACATCAACGCAATATAGCTACATCCAAACTTATATATACAACTACAGAAATCTGTAATTATTGATACATGTTCAATGTCCCGAAAGTTCCTAAATGCAATGTAACATATACCGTACAGTTAAAAGGAAGTCACGCTTGATTAAGATCTGCGTCACTTTCCATTTTTAACCAGACATGACGTCTGAGAAAGAAAAGAAATAATAATAATAATGTCGCTATCAGAAAGAGCACTGTTAGCATTTCAGAGGCGACTTCAAGCGTTAATTTCCAAGTAAAATGGTCTGTCGCCCTGACTTCCAATCATCAAAGTTAATTGTTCGCCACAAAAGTGGAAAAGAATCTTGCCACTTACCACACGGATATGTCAACATTCCGGGCGGCGTACAAACAGTTACTTCCGTGAATTCTAAGCGATCCAGAACCATGTACCGTCCTCCCGAGTTCACTTCCTACTTTTACCGAAAACGCATTTGGCAGCTGCCTAGCTGTGACGTCATGTGAGGCACAGTCTAGGCAGGCGTTTGATTGACGCGGACAGATTGATAGCCTGGTGCGAGGTGTCTCCTTCGCTGCCTCTCTGGCCGTATTTATGTATGAGAACAGCGGACAGCCGAACGAAACAACTGTTGTCAACAACCCCAGGCACAAGTAGGAGCATCTAAATGGCCCATTTCTTAGACACGTATTAATTAATATCTCTGTGGTGTACTAATTTACAATCATCATAATTTTTATATAAATGAAGTTAAGTTTGCTTTAGTTACTGAAAAAGTTTTAGCTCAACTAAGTTCAAACTTTGCCGGCTAGAATTTTTAGAACGGAACCGACAGTAGAACATGACCTCTGAACTACATCTTTGAGAGTCCTTGTATTGATTTTTATTTACACTGCGGTCTTGAAACTTGGTACAGATGTATTAATTCCTTAATGTAATCGAGTGCTGTATTTACAACCTTCTGCAGCAATACAAACTACACTTAATCTAATTCGAATAGGTACGTTTTTGTTCCAAATTTGGTTGTTAGTAAATAACTTCAAAGCTATTAGAGGTAGCTAGATGGATTAACTTAGTTATTATTTTTATGTCAAACTGTGGCTACATACGAATTTCTGGATTTATATTTAGCTCCTTTAATTTTTCGTGGAAACGCCGATTTTGATCAAAATATTGCACCGATCAAGTTGAGACTCGAATTTTTGATTGTGACACGCTTCTGCACAGTCTGAAAAATGTTTGGCTCTCTGGCTAACATCATTATTTACCGCCACTTATTTTTTTTCTTAAACTGATATATTTAACGAAACCTATTCATTAGATCATTCTCAGACTTCACAATGTCAACATTAATACGGGGGTCACTCCAAAAGAAATGCACACTATTTTTGTAAAAATACAGTTTTCATTCTGCATGTGTGAAAGTTTTACAGTGTGTAGATACATCCTTCCCGCTTGTTTTCAAACTTAGTTCAACCTGTTCCCGTGAGAGGCGCCGTCACAGCATGTCTTAAATATGGCTGCTACAACTGACGTTCGTCAGAAGCAACGCGCTGTCATAGAATTCCTGTGCTGTGAAAACGAGACAGTGGGAAACATCCACAAGAGGTTGAAAAAGGTGTACGGAGATGCTTCTGTCGATCGCAGTACTGTTAGTCGGTGGGCAAGCAGGTTACGTGATGAAAGCGGGCACGGCAATATTGAGGATTGTCCTCGCAGCGGCAGGCGTCGTACTGCACACACTCCAGACAACGTGCAGAGAGTTAACGAATTGGTGACTGCTGACAGGCGCATCACAGTGAGCGAATTGTCATGCTACGTTGTGAGGGGAAGGAAGTGTTTGTAGAATACTGAAAGCGTTGGCGTTAAAAAGGGTTTGTGCCAGGTGGGTTCCCAGGATATTGACACAAAACTCGGATGGACAACACTGAAACACCCGCCTTACAGTCCTGACCTGGTTCCATGTGACTATCATCTCTTTGGTAAACTGAAAGACACTCTTCGTGGAACAAGGTTTGAAGATGGTGACTCCCTTGTGCACGCTGCCAAACAGTGGCTCCAACAGGTTGGTCCAGAATTTGGCGCTGGTTCCAAGATGGCGCAAGGCAGTTGAGAGGGATGGATATTACATCAACATCTACATCTACATGATTACTCTGCAATTCACATTTAAGTGCTTGGCAGAGGGTTCATCGAACCACAATCATACTATCTCTCTACCATTCCACTCCCGAACAGCGCGCGGGCAAAACGAAGACCTAAAACTTTGTGTTCGAGCTCTGATTTCTATTATTTTATTTTGATGATCATTCCTACCTATGTAGGTTGGGCTCAAAAAAATATTTTCGCATTCGGAAGAGAAAGATGGTGACAGAAATTTCGTAAATAGATCTCGCCGCGACAAAAACGTCTATGCTTTAATGACTTCAATCCCAACTCACGTCTCATATCTGCCACACTCTCTCCCCTATTACGTGATAATACAAAAAGAGCTGCCCTTTTTTGCACCCTTTCGATGTCCTCCATCAATCCCACCTCGTAAGGATCCCACACCGCGCAGCAATATTCTAACAGAGGACGGACGAGTGTAGTGTAAGCTGTCTCTTTAGTGGACTTGTTGCATCTTCTAAGCGGCCTGCCAATGAAACGCAACCTTTGGCTCGCCTTCCCCACAATATTATCTATGTGGTCTTTCCAACTGAAGTTGTTCGTAATTTTAACACCCAGGTACTTAGTTGAATTGACAGCCTTGAGAATTGTACTATTTATCGGGTAATCGAATTCCAACGGATTTCTTTTGGAATTCATGTGGATCACCTCATACTTTTCGTTATTTAGCGTCAACTGCCACCTGCCACACCATACAGCAATCTTTTCTAAATCGCTTTGCAACTGATACTGGTCTTCGGATGACCTTACTAGACGGTAAATTACAGCATCATCTGCGAACAACCTAAGAGAACTGCTCAGATTGTCACCCAGGTCATTTATATAGACCAGGAAAAGCAGAGGTCCCAGGACGCTTCCCTGGGGAACACCGGATATCACTTCAGTTTTACTCGATGATTTGCCGTCTATTACTACGAACTGCGACTTTCCTGACAAGAAATCACGAATCCAGTTGCACAACTGAGACGATACCCCATAGGCCCGCAGCTTGATTAGAAGTCGCTTGTGAGGAACGGCGTCAAAAGCTTTCCGGAAATCTAGAAATACGGAATCAACTTGAGATCCCCTGTCGATAGCGGCCATTACTTCGTGCGAATAAAGAGCTAGCTGCGTTGCACAAGAACGATATTTTCTGAAACCATGCTGATTACGTATCAATAGATCGTTCCCTTCGAGGTGATTCGTAATGTTTGAATACAGTATATGCTCCAAAACCCTACTTCATACCGACGTCAATGATGTAGGTCTGTGGTTCGATGGATTACTCCTACTACCCCTTCTTAAACACTGGTACGACCTGCGCATTTTTCCAATCTGTAGGTACAGATCTATCGGTGAGCGAGCGGTTGTATATGATTGCTAATTAGGGAGCTATTGTATCAGCGTAATCTGAAAGGAACCTAATCGGTACACAATCTGGACCTGAAGACTTGCCCGTATCAAGCGATTTGAGTTGCTTCGCAACCCCTAAGGTATCTACTTCTAAGAAACTCGTACTAGCAGCTGTTCGTGTTTCAAATTCTGGAATATTCCATTCGTCTTTCCTGGTGAAGGAATTTCGGAAAACTGCGTTTAATAACTCCGCTTTAGCGGCACAGTCGTCGGTAACAGTACCATCGGCACTGCGCAGCGAAGGTATTGACTGCGTCTTGCCAAAATATTGTTTCTAAAGGATGTATCTACACACTGTAAAACTTTCAAACACGTAGAATAAAAGATTGACTAAAAAAAATAGTGTGCATTTCTTTTGGAGTGACCCCCGTATACCGAAGAATATATTTACGAAGTTTGGAAAAGCTATTTCGTTTTTTAATTTCACTCTTAGATTATGGTAGAATGCTACGTAGAGGGGCGTTATGATGATGTGGTCCTAGCAGTAACGAACTGGGGTAAGTCCCGGCACACTCTCTCACTCTCTCGCTTCTGTATCTCTCATAATGATACAGCGCTTGTTTCGTCACAAGTTACCGAGATGAGATCCAGTATCGTCTCGTCATGGAGTCATGGGAGATGGGCGCTTGAAAATTAAGTTGGGGAGTATTTAAGCAGTTAAAAAGATATGCATATTATTTGATGTACAAGGTAATTCGAAAGTTCGCCCTCTGTCTCGCATCGCGCCACCGCAACGTGCTGCCTTGCATCATCCCCGTGTGCTGCCTCGGCCAACTCTGACAGATAGCTGCTCCGAGAGTCCACGTGGGGCGGTTTTGCTTATCATCAACATGGACAAATGCAATGAGTATGGATGATATACTCAATGGTATTCTGCGGTTTGAATTCATTCTGATATTTAGCAGTTGCATTATTGATTTTATTTTGTAAATGATACTGACAATAAACCTCTCCACAATGCTATTCAATCCGTATATTGAGCAAGCAGTAAAGGAAACAAATGAAAAGTTCGGAGTAGGCATTAAAATCCATGGAGAAGAAATAAAAACTTTAAGGTTCGCCGATGACATTGTAATTCTGCCAGAGACAGCAAAGGACTTGGAAGAGCAGTTGAACGGAATGGACAGTGTCTTGAAAGAAGGGTATAAGATGAACATCAACAAAAGCAAAACGAGGATAATGGAATGTAGTCGAATGAAGTCGGGTGATGCTGAGGGAATTAGATTAGGAAATGAGACACTTAAAGTAGTAGATGAGTTTTGCTATTTGGGGAGCAAAATAACTGATGATGATGGTCGAAGAAGAGAGGATATAAAATGTAGACTGGCAATCGAAAGGAAAGCATTTCTGAACAAGAGAAATTTGTTAACATCGAGTATTGATTTAAGTGTCAGGAAGTCTTTTCTGAAAGTATTTGTATGGAGTGTAGCCATGTATGGAAGTGAAACATGGACGATAAATAGTTTAGACAAGAAGAGAATAGAAGCTTTCGAAATGTGGTGCTACAGAAAAATGCTGAAGATTAGATGGGTAGGTCACGTAACTAATGAGGAGGTATTGAATAGAATTGGGAAAAGAGGAGTTTGTGGTACAACTTGACTAGAAGAAGGGACCGGTTGGTAGGACATGTTCTGAGGCATCAAGGGATCACCAATTTAGTACTGGAGGGCAGCGTGGACGGTAAAAATCGTAGAGGGAAGCCAAGATATGAATACACTAAGCAGATTCAGAAGGATGTGGGCTGCATTAGATACTGGGAGATGAAGAATCTTGCGCAGGATAGTGTAGCATGGAGAGCTGCGTCAAACCAGTCTCAGGACTGAAGACCACAGCAACAACAACGACGACAACAATATTATACACATGTATAAAGCAATATTCATACTACAACTTCTCCCGGATAATTATTTTGTTCAAATTGCACAAGACTTCCACCTAATGTAGTGTAATAATGTTGACTGTAAGCTGTGTCCGTATCACTAAAATTACAGATCGTACATCAGAGCTTTTAAAATTTTTGTCTTCTATGGATTTAATTATTCTTAGCAAATTGATCATGAAAAAAATTATTAATACTGTTTTGCAAATTAGTTTAACACAAACCCTTGATATTTCGACCAGAAGTACAGACGAAGTTGCTATATAATCGCAACTAACAATGGCTGCGCTTCTTGCAGCTATGATAAAACAATTAATACAAAATTATAATTAAAAGAGGAAGTGATTTTTCAATAATTGATCATAAATAGTCTAACGCATTTTGCTCTATTTGTTTTTTACCAGCAAATGAACATAAAAGCACAATTATTTTACGTTACATGTTTTTCACTCAACAGACCTCAAATCGATTAGCGTCTTGCGTCGGCGACGTACATCAGAAGACGACAAAGGGTACGAAACAAAAGAAATGAATGACATAGATTAAGAAACAATGTGAGACATATATTGCCTTTGTTTTACATAATTATCATCTTTTTAAGAAATAATTACATAATTGAATGAATATTATTTAGTCACGTAATTTTCCACACGTTCATATTCCACTCGTAATAAAAAAATTATATATCGTGGATGTTATACACAGCCTGTCGCCTGGGATCGTCCGTTACATTTCGTGTCTACATATACACCACCTGTAGCCATTACTGTAAGTGGCATGTACGCACTTCGTGGCTATAACTTATGCTTCAAAATGTGCGTAAAATGTGTAAGAGGTATGCGCTGTCTGCGATATGAGAATCGCTGACCAGAGAGCAGTGTTGACTGCAGTACGAACTGTGTAACTGTAGCAGTTAGTTGTTGCTTGTCGCTTGTCGCTTGTCTGAGGTTGTCTGCAGTCTGCTCTGGTCGGGAATCTGGAGATGGAGTATTTTTGTATAAGGTAAAGAAGCAGCGTCGCGCATATCTAGTAATGTATCTGAACTGTCATCCAAATGTTTTAAGAAATGTCCTAATAATTATTTTGGTAATATAAAGTAATTTTTTTTTTTAAAAAAGCATTTATTTAAAAAAAAATCAGTCTCTTCCTTTCACAAATCACAAATGTATAGGGCAGCATTGCACGGAGCTGTGCCGGAAAAATGTTAAGTAAGAGCAGATATATTCGCCGTTTTTATTGAGGTAAGAATTTTTGCTTTTTATTCAGAATGATCTTACAGGGCCACGACGCAGCACTGCTGTCGTTCAAATTTTACCAGGTTACTGAATTTATTTTTTTATTATGAGGCTTAGGAATTTTTCTGTTTCGTGCTTACATTAAATGAGAAAAGAATTTTGTGGGTGCATTAAATGTGAATGCATTTGTGCACGGAGATTATAAATGGGAACCAATTTTGTTCTGAGGTCACACAAAAATTAGAATCGCTATCCATAATAATTATTTTTAATTTCAATTTTTAAATTTTGTGGGGAGGTTGTTTGTTGTTGTGGTATCCAGTCCTGAGACTGGTTTGATGCAGCTCTCCATGCTACTCTATCCTGTGCAAGCTTCTTCATCTCCCAGTACCTACTGCAACCTACATCCTTCTGAATCTGCTTAGTGTATTCATCTCTTGGTCTCCCTCTACGATTTTTACCCTCCACGCTGCCCTACAATGCTAAATTTATGATCCCTTGATGCCTCAAAACATGTCCTACCAACCGATCCCTTTTTCTAGTCAAGCTGTGCCACAAACTTCTCTTCTCCCCAAAGCTATTCAATACCTCCTCATTAGTTACGTGATCTACCCACCTTATCTTCAGCATTCTTCTGTAGCACCACATTTCGAAAGCTTCTATTCTCTTCTTGTCCAAACTAGTTATCGTCCATGTTTCAGTTCCATACATGGCTACACTCCATACAAATATTTGCAGAAACGACTTCCTGACACTTAAATCTATACTCGATGTTAACAAATTTCTCTTCTTCAGAAACGATTTCCTTGCCATTGCCAGTCTACATTTTATATCCTCTCTACTTCGACCATCATCAGTTATTTTACTCCCTAAGTAGCAAAATTCCTTTACTACTTTAAGTGTCTCATTTCCTAATCTAATTCCCTCAGCATCACCCGATTTAATTTGACTACATTCCATTATCCTTGTTTTGCTTTTGTTGATGTTCATCTTATATCCTCCTTTCAAGACACTGTCCATTCCGTTCAACTGCACTTCCAAGTCCTTTGCTGTCTCTGACAGAATTACAATGTCATCGGCGAACCTCAAAGTTTTTACTTCTTCTCCATGAATTTTAATACCTACTCCGAATTTTTCTTTTGTTTCCTTTACTGCTTGCTCAATATACAGACTGAATAACATCGGGGACAGGCTACAACCCTGTCTCACTTCTTTCCCAACCACTGCTTCCCTTTCATGCCCCTCGACTCTTATAACTGCCATCTGGTTTCTGTACAAATTGTAAATAGCCTTTCGCTCCCAGTATTTTACCCCTGTCACCTTCAGAATTTGAAAGAGAGTATTCCAGTTAACATTGTCAAAAGCTTTCTCTAAGTCTACAAATGCTAGAAACGTAGGTTTGCCTTTTCTTAATCTTTCTTCTAAGATAAGTCGTAAGGTTAGTATTGCCTCACGTGTTCCAACATTTCTACGGAATCCAAACTGATCTTCCCCGAGGTCCGCTTCTACCAGTTTTTCCATTCGTCTGTAAAGAATTCGCGTTAGTATTTTGCAGCTGTGACTTATTAAACTGATAGTTCGGTAATTTTCACATCTGTCAACACCTGCTTTCTTTGGGATTGGAATTATTATATTCTTCTTGAAGTCTGAGGGTATTTCGCCTGTCTCATACATCTTGCTCACCAGATGGTAGAGTTTTGTCATGACTGGCTCTCCCACGGCCAGCAGTAGTTCTAATGGAATGTTGTCTATTCCCGGGGCCTTGTTTCGACTCAGGTCTTTCAGTGCTCTGTCAAACTCTTCACGCAGTATCTTATCTCCCATTTCATCTTCGTCTACATCCTCTTCCATTTCCATAATATTGTCCTCAAGTACATCGTCCTTGTATAAACCCTCTATATACTCCTTCCACCTTTCTGCCTTCCCTTCTTTGCTTGGAACTGGGTTGCCATCTGAGCTCTTGATCTTCATACAAGTGGTTCTCTTATCTCCAAAGGTCTCTTTAATTTTCCTGTAGGCAGTATCTATCTTACCCCTAGTGAGATAAGCCTCTACATCCTTACATTTGTCCTCTAGCCATCCCTGCTTAGCCATTTTGCACTTCCTGTCGATCTCATTTTTGAGACGTTTGTATTCCATTTTGCCTGCTTCATTTACTGCATTTTTATATTTTCTCCTTTCATCAATTAAATTCAATATTTCTTCTGTTACCCAAGGATTTCTATTAGCCCTCGTCTTTTTACCTACTTGATCGTCTGCTGCCTTCACTACTTCATCCCTCAAAGCTACCCATTCTTCTTCTACTGTATTTCTTTCCCCCATTCCTGTCAATTGTTCCCTTATGTTCTCCCTCAAACTCTCTACAACCTCTGGTTCTTTCAGTTTATCCAGGTCCCATCTCCTTAAATTCCCACCTTTTAGCAGTTTCTTCAGTTTCAATCTGCAGTTCATAACCAATAGATTGTGGTCAGAATCCACATCTGCCCCTGGAAATGTCTTACAATTTAAAACCTGGTTCCTAAATCTCTGTCTTACCATTATATAATCTATCTGATACCTTTTAGTATCTCCAGGATTCTTCCAGGTATACAACCTTCTTTTATGATTCTTGAACCAAGTTTTAGCTATGATTAAGTTGTGCTCTGTGCAAAATTCTACAAGGCGGCTTCCTCTTTCATTTCTTCCCCCCAATCCATATTCACCTACTATGTTTCCTTCTCTCCCTTTTCCTACTGACGAATTCCAGTCACCCATGACTATTAAATTTTCGTCTCCCTTCACTACCTGAATAATTTCTTTTATCTCGTCATACATGTCATCTATTTCTTCATCATCTGCAGAGCTAGTTGGCATATAAACTTGTACTACTGTAGTAGGCATTGGCTTTGTGTCTATCTTGGCCACAATAATGCGTTCACTATGCTGTTTGTAGTAGCTTACCCGCACTCCTATTTTTTATTCATTATTAAACCTACTCCTGCATTACCCCTATTTGATTTTGCATTTATAACCCTGTAATCACCTGACCAAAAGTCTTGTTCCTCCTGCCACCGAACTTCACTAATTCCCACTATATCTAACTTTAACCTATCCATTTCCCTTTTTAAATTTTCTAACCTACCTGTCCGATTAAGGGATCTGACATTCCACGCTCCGATCCGTAGAACGCCAGTTTTCTTTCTCCTGATAACGACATCCTCTTGAGTAGTCCCCGCCCGGAGATCCGAATGGGGGACTATTTTACCTCCGGAATATTTTACCCAAGAGGACGCCATCATCATTTAATCATACAGTAAAGCTGCATGTCCTCGGGAAAAATTACGGCTGTAGTTTCCCCTTGCTTTCAGCCGTTCGCAGTACCAGCACAGCAAAGCCGTTTTGGTTAATGTTACAAGGCCAGATCAGTCAATCATCCAGACTGTTGCCCCTGCAACTACTGAAAAGGCTGCTGCCCCTCTTCAGGAACCACACGTTTGTCTGGCCTCTCAACAGATACCCCTCCGTTGTGGTTGCACCTACGGTACGGCCATCTGTATCGCTGAGGCACGCAAGCCTCCCCACCAACGGCAAGGTCCATGGTTCATGGGGGGGGGGGGGGGGGGGGGGCGGACGACACGAAGGGACCCGAAATTCAGCACAACTATAGAGGACGTTCAAACTGATGTCCATGTAGGCGGACGTCCTACCGCTCTCGGAACGTTGCAGGCTCCGTTCATCCCATTCTCCACAGTTGCACAGCCATTTTCATTTCGCTGCTGTAGTTGTGCTACATTCTCAATCGAAACACCATATAGGAGCTCCCTGAGACGGCCCCAAAGGTAAAAGTCCAGCGAGAGCTGATACACGGAGATCTAGCAGGTCAAGCAACTGATCCTACGCGGCATATCAACGTATAAGTAACGCTGAGATATCCTCTTGCCTCCAGACTGAAATGTGTAGGGGCAGCGTCGTTAATACACCACAAGCTGGTTAGTGTAGCGAGTGGCACATTATGAATCAGACCTCCAAATTGATGTAACCTCCCGACTATGTTTGTTTCTGTACGACATTTAGCCCAAATTTACCTCCCACTCTATAAAAGTCTATGTATTACCAAAACTATGTCCCCACAAACTGTTATCCAACGGAAACTCGTATGCTATCCTCTGACTAAACAGAAAAGTTTATGTTGGAATTTCTGGATCATGAATCAGCGCAAGGATCAGAGAACATGAGCAACAGTGCAGGTTGGGGCAGGTGGAGAAATCGGCCGTGGCAGAGCACGCGCTGTGTGAGACCGACCACGTAATAAAATTCGCTGACACGGAAGTTCTGGATTCAGAGGAGAGCTATCATACCTGCTTGTTCAGAGAAGCTATAGAAACACACAAACATGAGATTAACTTCAACAAGAAGGAAGAGAACCTCAAAGTGAACGGATCCTGGATTCTCGTGCTGCATCGAACGACTCTTGCAGGTAGCAAGAGGAGAACCGCACCGGAAATAACCGCAGAAAAGCCCTTGGACGTTGGCGCGCCAGTTGCATATAGTTTGCAGCCGCGATCTCGACTCCAATCCACCACGAGCAATGGGGGTGAAGCTTCGACAATGCCAGCCACTCATGCTGGCGAAACGTCAGAAAAATCATCAAGCAACCGTCGTCCGAAGAACCCGAGACAGAAGACAACAGGCAGTTTGTCAATAAGTGGTGACGAAAGCCTTAAAGTTTTGTACAACACGTATTGCAAAACAGTCTCAGCCCGTTTAATTTTATTGGAAAAAACTTTCTGCAGATATTTCTTGTGATGTGCTTCTCACAAGGGCGCCCATACCCGGGGATAAGAGGGGGCTCGAGACTACTCCTCTCCTCTCTCCACCCTAGCTCTCAGGGAAAGGAAAAAATTGTAGTGTAGTCTGTTTATCGTTCATTAAGATGATTTAAATGTCAGTATTACGCAGGTTAGCAACAGGATCGGAACTAAAACTTTTTAATGGCCGGTTGCAAGTCGTCTTTCGCCTTACAAAATGTTAAATACGCCCGTGGTAGGCTGCTCCCACTACAAGCTATCATATGGGCTGCTTTGGCTTCTCACGTACTCAGTCATTTGCTTTTAAGCCACTAAGGATACTTGAGCGATAGTGATATACTACAAATACTGCTGATCCCCAAAGAGAAAGGCTGGTCGAATGCTTTCCAGTGACTGAAGAGGCCTTTGTCTTTTTTCTTTTTTTTTAGATTAGATGTTCCCCAAAAAATTCTTCCAGAAGACGTATGGTGTTGTTAGCCATGTACAATGTACATAAAAGCACAATCTTGTTGAATCCATGAGTAGCTGATTTCGTCTTCCTCTAGCTGGCCGTAAAATCGTGGAACATTAAACAAAAACGTTATGACATTCACTGTTCACTATTTCTTAAAAAAATATAGTGGTGTTCCAACCACAGCATGAGGATTTTACGTTGACCATAATCAAGTGCTTTGTGTGTTATCATGACCAGAGAGGTGCAACTAGTCCTCGTTTGTACACAAGATGACATGAAGAATATCAGTGGTATTCCTCTCAATAAAATATGTAAACTATATGCAGTTAACGGGTTCGCTTTTCATGATCTGCTTCTTTCAATTCTTGTCAGTTTGTGCGGGAGCAATTTCAGTGTTCGCCTATCCGCTCTATGCGTGCTTGAAAGAGCGATATCTTTTTCTTGGGCTAGTTTGCACAATGAGTTGACTGGTCTCTGCTGCATAGAGTCAGATATATTTAATAATTTCTGTTCGTTTAGTTTAGGCGGTCTTCCAATTCGTTTGCTATCTGACACTGAACCTGTCTCACGAAATTTCTCAATAAGTCTACAAATCGCAATACGACGGGTATACCTGTTTCTGGAAAATTTTCAGCAAATGCCTTCTGTGCTAAATCGGTCTACTGATTGCCTTGTCGAAACACATGGTCGACGAAAAAAAAAAAAAGACCCTCAGTTGAAAGTACCATAATTCAGAAACAAATTGAACATTAAACAGCATATTGCATTCAGTAGCTTTCATCAGCTGAACCAAAAAGTTAAATGTTATGCATCAGTAGAACGAATTAAAAAAATAGTCGTGTATGTGTGGAAAAAGTTATGCCAAGTTGCGTTATGCCAACACTGTTTTCGAACTTCCTACGTAATTTGCATCCGTAGCCTGTACATCATGCACAGCGAATTTTCGAACGTACTTTGCATGTGTGGATGGTAAAAATATAGATAGACTTCGTCTATCTCTTGAAGATTAATGAAATAAGTCCTTGGTTATCGTATTTTATAGCAGATATCCTTATTATCACTAGTTAATAATATTTTTGAGTTATTTACAGGCAGTACAGTCCGCTGCTCGTGGTCTGGAGGCTAGCGTTGCTGCCTCTGCATCACGGGGTCCCCGGTTCGATTCCCGACCCGGTCGGGGATTTTCTGTGCCCGGGGACTGTGCGTTTGTGTTGCCCTCATCATTTCATCGTCATCATCCTCATCACTCGTGACAGTGGCTAGACTGGACTGTGAAAAAATTGAGACTTTGTACGGGCGCTGATGACAGCGCAGTTGAGCTCCCCACAAACCAAACATCACCATCACAGCCAGTAGGCACACGGTTTCGTCATTATGCCGGACGTGATCTGTTTGTAACTTACCTTTGGGTGATTCTTCTAGCTTGTTTGGTCGTGGTGCACTTTTCCGCTCCAGAACTGCGCTGGACGCTTTGAGACGTGCTCATTGTTCCGCCGAGGAAAACCTCTGAAAATGTCCATCGCAGCTCTCGACGAAACTTTAGGAATGGAAAAATTTTATGGGTCACGACCGTACAACGTGGAAGAGTCACCAGCAGTTAAGACAGCCGGACGTGAAAGTCTTCATTATATGTTTGCAAGTTGTCTCTCTTCGAAAAAGCCAATTACCTTCTGATTTAATGTACTTTAGTGTTACCAGAAAAATGGACGGGGAGGGTATAGAACCTGTTGCTGGCTGCAATGTTACAAATGTTAACGTTTAGGATGAAGTCTTTTTAGCCATAAACAAAAGAAAACTGTCTTATCCGAAACAGTTGCTCAATTTTTAATATAAATTACCATTTGCTTCCAGACCTTAGCCGTTGGAGGTACTAAGGTATGGCTCTGGATGTTGTCAGTCGTTTGCTTCACCCAAACCAGTATATAAAAATTAAAGTGTTTCTGGGTGAAGTTGACGATACACCACCCTCCCCCCCTCCACCCCCCCCCCCCCCCCCCGCCCGACAATCATAGGTGTTTATGTCTGGTGCTATCTTTGGTTTCCCCGTTGCGCACTATAGTGCTTGGCGCCCTCATGTAAACAAACACGAACGTGATATTTACGCCCTTGGGAGACATCTTATTACTAAGATTTTCTAATGTATTAATAGCCATCAAAGTTTCTCTTAATCATGATGTAGCTATGTAGATTTTTTTTTTTCGAAAAACGTGTACAGTCGCAGTCTCTTTACTGTTGTGCTCTGATCGTCGCGCTGTTAGTAGACAGCGTGAAAATGGCTGACGCTGCTTCCTGCTCCGTAGTGAAAAACGAGCGAGGAACAGTATCAAAATGTAGCAAGAAACAGGTTCTTTTTAATGTTTTTTCTCACGTTTGGAGGAAAAAAGAGTTTCAAGTTTTCGGAGGAACTGAATTTTCTACAGTGAAGGCGCTTTCTTCTAAAGGAAGGCGTAACTGAATCATTGATTTCTGGCATCTTACTCGGAAGATGCTTGCCTCCTGTCTCCGAGTGCCGGCCAGCACGATCCAGCCCGGACTGCTCCTAGGCCCGGTGACGGCGTACTTTCCCCTGTCAAAGGCACCTCGTCTTATGGCACCAAACTGCTGAGGTCATCGGTCCCTAAGCTTACACACTACTTAAACTAAAACTAACTTAGGTTAAGGACGACACACACACACACACACACCCATGCCCGAGGGAGGACTCGAACCTCCAGCGAGGGGAGCCGAGCGGACCGTGACAAGACGCCACAGACCGCCCGGCACAATTAATTAGGAAGGTTAGATGAACATGTTTATGCACTTTGTTAGTGTTTTTAAATAAACTTCTTACTCTCATCTATTAAAACCGGCTCTCCTTTTAAATAACCCCATATATATCTGCCACTATACTACCATTTACGAGGTCAAGTGCATAATTTCTCTGTTTCGGGGTCAGTTTGACCAGTGGTCATTGTCACTACAGGATTACAGATAAACAATTTGTTAAAAATGTTGATGCCAATTTCAGTAACTTAACCGTCGGTATATAGACGAATTATATGACGACCAGACTCCTGCTGTTGACGAATTACATGCATACAGGCTCCTACCTGTGTAACATTTCTCACATGTGCGGTTTTTCATTACAATAATGCAAGGCCGATTTCGTTTTAGTTGCTCAAGCCACAGTCTATCGCATGCAATCTACAACAGCCATGCCCCGAATGTTTCCCGTACTGGTTCTACGTCTGCCAGAGAGAACACGTATTGCAGGAATGAAATTATAATGAGACCTAGACCTTTAGCTGTTTACAGGCGATGATAAATATCAACGGGGACAGTTGAAAAATGTGTGCACCAAACGGGACTCAAGCCCCTGACCTCCTGCTTAGCCGGCCAGGGTGGCCGAGCGGTTCTAGGCGTTACAGTCCGGAACCGCGCGACCGCTACGGTCGCAGGTTCGAATCCTGCCTCGGGCATGGATGTGTGTGATGTCCTTTGGTTAGTTAGGTTTAAGTAGTTCTAAGTTCTAGGGGACTGATGACCTTAGTAGTTAAGTCCCATAGTGCTCAGACACAGACGATAGTGCGACTGCAGGCACGTATCTCTGGCACGCTCCCCGTGAGACCAACACTTTCCAACTTTCTGTCCACACACAATATTTGTAGTGCCCCTGCCCCCATACTCATTACTCGTGGCAGTCAATCTACCGATTCAACTGCCCTCGTTGATATTTATCAACGCCTGTAAGCAGCTAAGGGTCTAGATTTCATTCTTCATACTACAGGAATGCTTTTACTATTTAATGATTTTTATGACAGTATCTCAGGAAACAAGCTTGAGTAAGATACGTTACTTTCACTGTGGCACTTGTCGCCGGTTTACCATAACGGTCAGCCAGACGTACTGTAAACGGTTCCTTGCCATAGGTTCTTTCATAATATTCAGTCACAGGAAAGCACGTGATTCATGGCATCAAATTCAGGATAAATGTTTGCCAGTGCGAGCTTCGAATAAAACGCCTCCAATTTCAGTCTGTAGCATTGCCATAATAACGAGTGGCCGTTTGCACATATGTTTAATTGTGAGTGATTCTTAAATGCGTTAGTACTTTCGGTAGGCTACTATTATTTAGTTTCGTAGAAACTGCACACGTTTACATACCACGGACATTGTTGTTGTCTTTTTACCTGCTTTAACCATAAATTTAAATGGCTGTAATTATTTTTTATGCTAGGTCTTATAACCCCATATACTCAGTTTGTCATTCAGCTACTGGTGGTTAACCCTAGGACGCCCAAGTCTTTTTTTCTAACTTGGGTGCTTCAGGGGGGGGGGGGGGGGTTCGGCGAGCCCACAGGTATTAAATAAGTTTACTGACGAAAAATTACAACTTTCAAAATGGTTTATGTATTTTAACTAAGGCATCGGTTTATAAATGTTGTTGATTGTTATAAATATTGGATTGAGTGAATAAAAAATTGACATATTACAATACAAAATACAGATGTGTTCATATACAATAGACTGAGTCTTCAGCTTCAAGGCAAGAGACACACTTCACACTTTCTTGTGAATGTGTGTTACACACATGTTGCCGGCCGAAGTGGCCGTGCTGTTCTAGGCGCTGCAGTCTGGAACCGCGAGACCGCTACGGTCGCAGGTTCGAATCCTGCCTCGGGCATGGATGTGTGTTTGATGTCCTTAGGTTAGTTAGGTTTAACTAGTTCTAAGTTCAAGGGGACTAATGACCTCAGAAGTTGAGTCCCATAGTGCTCAGAGCCATTTGAACCATTTTGAACACACATGTTTATGACACTGTCCACAATACTGTTTTGGTTTACTTAGATTGTTGTACTTCTGCTTCTTTGTTTTAGCTTCTCTTACACAAATATGGCACCGACCTTTCCCTGCAGGAGGCTGACGTGCTTCTGTTGTCACTTCTTTGATTTTCTTTTGTAGAATGGTCTCCACTGATTGAACAATTTGGTTAGATAACTCTCTTGCATTGGCACTTCTTTCTTCTACCTGCAATTTCACTAGTTCCATCCCAGCTTGCAGAAGATAAAGGTTCCGTTTGTTGTGTTTCTTTTCATTCCATCTTGGATGTTGCTGCGTGAATAAGGTAGTTGCATTGATAGCACAAATGTCGATGAGAGAGTAAAATACAGATAGAGGCCATCTCTTTGTTCCCCTCTTGCAGGTGTACATACGCGCCATTTGATCAATGGTATCAATTCCACCTTTAGTCGAATTATAATATGCATTTATCTCGGTTTTATTCTTCTCTCCTCCAACAGCGTCTTTATCTTGTTGCATTATTGACAACATCAGTAAGTTTTTACTTGGTTTCGTTTTTGCTACGTAGGACACCAAAGTTACTGGAGGCCTACCTGTTGATGGGTCTGTGAACAAGAACATTGATGAATATAGCTCTCGATTTGACGTGTTCTTCATTATGTCTGGAATATGCTTCCTGTTTGACTGGAGAGTTCCTACTGTAGTAACTTTGTAGTCTTGGTATAACTCCACCGCCAAATCCACCGCAATATTTCGACTAGTATTTTTCACAGGTACCACCAGACGTTCGACGACAGCTGCTGAACCCTGTTCTTCTTTCGACAAATTCTGAACATTACCTGCATAGGGTTCCATATTCAAGACATATCTGTCAACTGCATCGGACATCATGCGTATAAGGATGCCATACTTGCCCGGTTTATCTTTCATAAATACTTTGAAGGGGCAGCGCCCTCTAAACAAGCTTAGCACCTCATTAATGGTGAGGTGGACTCCTGGTTTATACGGTAGTGGAAACCTATAATTCACTTTGTTGAAAACATCACGGATTGCTGGGAACTTGTCTGCTTCCCTTCTTAGCTCGCGGGTACTTTTGTCATCAAACCTTATGATTGCAATGAGTTCCTTGAAACGTTCTCTTGCCATAATACCCTTGTAAACTGGCCGACCCATTAGGTCTGACCAAAGATCGTGTACACTAACAGCATTGTCCTTATTTGACCCCATAAGTATCAGGATTCCTATAAAGGCATACAATTCTTTCTCATTAGTCAAAGTAACATTTCGCCTAACTGCCTCTTCATTTGAATGTTTTACTATAACATCCATGATGTTAGGCGTAAGAAGTAACTTCAAGGCTTCTCCAGGTGAATGGCAAACACCAGCCGGAGTTACTCCAGCCTGCTCTCTTACCTCCGAGGAATTCTAGGCTTTGTGGTTACGTACCTTCATCCAGACTTGGCCACAATAACATCCTGATGGTCACTGCCTGAAGCTGCGCTATCTTCTTCTTCTCTAACATCCACATCACTTTCCTGATCTGAATCATACTCCATAACACCATCCTCTTATTCACTTTCACTCCCCGAGTCAGAATCTTCATCTAAAATTTCATTCAGAACTCTTTCTAAAGACGAGTCACGTATTCTTTTAGTCGTTTCTAAGTCTGGGTGTGAACAGTAGGGAACTGCACTAACTCACTGCAAGTTTACAAGATAAGTAACAGCTGACTGACATCAACAATCACTTCCTCTGAAAGTAAACCGATTATTGTGAATATCAAGAATACCAACCAACAAGAAACTAACTTCCATTGTTGTAGAGATGAGAAATACGAAATCCTACTAAGGGAAATTTTCTATAGCATGGAAGCCTAAGAGGGGGGGGGGGGGAGTTTGTTGGACCCGTAATAAGTTTATTTATTTCTTTTTACAAAGCAGGAAGTTTCTATAAAATATATTGACACTAACGTTTCATAAAATAGCCAACAAACAATAACTCAAAGGGAATATGTAGTATGAAAGTTACTTGGGCAAAAGCAGGGGACATAAAAAAATTGTGGATTCAACGAACCCCCAATGCCAGTTTTACTATCGACAACAGCCTATAATGGATTAACATTTTCGTCTGCCGACAGATCTATAGGACATAATAAGTAGTAGGGAAAACTGTGTTCTACACCACTTTGTTAGTGCAGTTTCCCTTAATCAGGGGAAAGCATACATTCAGGGGCAAACCTATTGTTCTCTTTTGCTTGACAGATACTTAACCTATTGTTCTGTTAAGTGGATTATGCACACTGGGGATAATCTGTTGATCCGAGAAACCCGCTATGCTTCTCTCTCCCCTCCTGTTCCCCTTCCCTCTCCCCCCTGGGAACTCCCCCCCACCCGCCGGCCGCGGTGGTCGTGCGGTTCTGGCGCTGCAGTCCGGAACCGCGGGACTGCTACGGTCGAATCCTGCCTCGGGCATGGGTGTGTGTGATGTCCTTAGGTTAGTTAGGTTTATATAGTTCTAAGTTCTAGGGGACTTATGACCTAAGATGTTGCGTCCCATAGTGCTCAGGCCATTTGAACCACTTGAACTCCCCCTGAACAAGCACACCTTTGATATCAAATTAATTGAGTAATTAATCAAATCGATCAGTTAATTAACCCCTCTATCTGGGACAATCCCCAGCCCTCCCCCTCCCCTCCTCCACCTAGAAACTAGCAGAAAAAAACTCAGTAGATTGGCTATTTGGTGAGGAATCATTTGCAGTGCATGGAATATTGTTTAAACAATTTCTGGTAGAAAAGACAATTTGTGGAATACTGTTTATTTAAACAATTTATGGGATACAAGGCAGTGTTTGGAATATCGTTTATTCATTTATTTAAAGAACTTGTCGGGAAATTGACTGCTCTGTATCGAATACTGTTTATTTTAACATTTTGCGAGTGGTGAGGCAGTATGGAATATTTAAACAATAGTAGCCCCATTTTTGTCTCAATCACACAAGAAATACTGTCGATAGACAGGTAACTCACTGCACGTAATTACTCTGCTAAAAAATCTTAACGCGCCGACCACGGGGCACTACGCACCAACGCCCCCAACCACTTTGCCAGGCTGGCCACTTTGTGTGTTCCTGCAACCGCTGTTGACTTCCCCACAGCCAGTCGCCTCGTGCGGCACACAGACCGGATGTTGCGCTGACGTCATGAGAAAAGCATGAGGAGGCGGCACCTTTTGATATTTGACGCCTGAGAAACCCCCAAGCCTTCCCCTGTGGCATACCAGCGCATTCGAGAACTCGTTCCAAGGCAAATGCCTGACTGGGAATCGATACAGAAATACTGCTGAAGTCAATAAATTGATTGACTAATTAATTTCCGGCCACGTGATCGTGATGCAATGGATATAAGGTGGGTGCGGTAGCTCGCAGGTCTCAGTCACTGCCAGTCTCTGAAAGAAGAAGAACCATGAAACGTCGCCAGCAGCAGTCGAGATCCTCATCTGCCTCTCCATCACAGAAGAATGTTAGAGTAAGTATTCAGTGCATGTCGTAATTACTATTACTGTATGCAGCGGTTCCACCTCCTCCTCTTCTTTGTTAAGTTCCCTTTCTTTGTTCAACTCCATGTCATTGTGAACGCTTGTTGTTTCTTCTTCATCATCATCTTTTTTCAGCAACATCCAATGTGCCTGCACCAGCAGCAGCTGCGACCGGCTTTCAGGACCTGCAGCGAATACTGGCCTGCCAGGACCAGCAGTGGTAGCAGCACTGTGGGATTCTGTACCACACCTGACCAGCATGTTGGAACAGGACAATGAGCTGCTATTCCTCGGGCATGGACGTGTGTGATGTCCTTAGGTTGGTCAGGGTTAAGTAGTTCTAAGTTCTAGGGGACTGATGACCACAGATGTTAAGTCCCATAGTGCTCAGAGCCATTTGAACCATTTTTTGAGCTGCTATTATCCATCTCGCTCATTGATTTGGACACCTAGCAAGTCCCTGACTCTCAGAACAACTGTGCTGGGGTCCCTACACCGCATGGAGCTGGTCAGTTCCATTCTCCAACAAATGCACCATCCCAGAACATCCTGATGTTACTGCAAGGACAGAGTGCTCATGTGGTGGATGAGAAGCTGCCAATTCCTCCTAGTGCTCTACTGCTTTTCTCTTCAACTTATAACAGCTAACGATTCAAAGCACTTACTGGTATAGAAGTACCAGCGGACAGTGACTGGTATGTTGTGTTAGAGATTGAAAATGTACCTAGAAGTGTTGACGTGTGGTTTGCGTAGTTGGAATGGGATGAACTGTGTCATGCAGAACACTACATCAGCTGATAGATGACCTCCGAGTATATCCAGAGGAACACTTACTGTGCTGGTCTGACCCTATCTATAACATCATTATATGATGGCATGACACTCATTGTGAGATCTGGAGGTCAATCCATTTATCTGCAACACTCCACTATTACAAATTTCTTCAGCCTCTGGATGGTGTTATCTCTTGTGCTGGGAAGACTGGACCGTGGGCCGCTGTGTGTTCAAACTGTGTATAAAGACTTTGTGAGCACTCTCCATATGTATAGTGTGCATGCAGCTGATTTAGAACAGTGGATCAATAAGGTGTCAAAAGAAGTAGCTAAAGGAACCCCATCAGTTTTACAGAAATACGTGCTGAATTTACTGTATACAATATTGTAAAAAATGAATCATTTGTTTTTGTTGTTGATTTAATGCAGCCTATGTATCACTGCTGATATGTAAATGAAATATATATATATATACATAAAACACAAACCTTTGTTGTTTTTCTTATTTGACTATCCCATCATTATATAATGTAAGGTATCTCAGTGAGTGTGTGTGAGAGAGAGAGAGAGTGAGTGTGTGTGTGTGCGTGTATGTGTGTGATTGAGAGAGTGAGAGAGTGTGTGTGTGAGACAGAGAGGGAGTGTGTGTGTGTGTGTGTGTGTGTGTGTGTGTGTGTGTGTGTGTGTGTGTGTGTGGGGCTTAAGGGCGCTCAATCCTGAGGTTATCAGCGCCTTTCTCAGTTAGTAAGATGACTGCACTATAGTGGTTACATATGTTATTACTATTATTATTAGAAGCCTTTATTTTTTTTATAAAAGCCCATTGCACACCAAAACCTGACGTTATGGTTGGACGGGTGAAATATCAGGACCCTGTGACGGTGTGGAAGAAGACCAGAAGAAGAAGAAGAATGGGGTACTCCTGTGCGATAACATAAGAGAGATAGCTGTAGGTCCATCAAACTATGATTAGACAAATGTTCTCATGTCACTACTAACACACCTGGATGAAGTCTTCTTTCAGCATGCATGTGTATTTTCAAAAACGCGGTTTCAGTCCAAGTACCAGGAACTGCAAAATTTACTGCAGGGTGCTGATGATACAACATACATGACATTCAGTCAAGGCAGTCAAATTTCCTCACCAGAAAAAGTGAAGCCAAACATATTGTTCATATTTGACGATGTTGCTGTGGAAAACCAAGATCACATTCTATGAGATTTCTGTTCTGGTCGTTATATGGGTATGGACGTATTTTATTTGAGTCATACATATTCCAGAATTCCAAAACAGTTGGTAGGGATAATGCAGATCTCATTATAGCTTTCAGACAAGACAGTTCGAAACCAAAACACATTTACCAGCCACATGTAGGAAGCGACATGCTATTGAATGATTTTGTAAAGATTTGTGCAGATTGCTGGAATCAGACACAGTACACGTTCCTTGTTATTGATAAATCAAGAAAAATGGATAATGTCAGGCACAGACGGAACTTCCTAGAGTTTGTGTGTGTGTGTGTGTGTGTGTGTGTGTGTGTGTGTGTGTGTGTGTGTGCAACTATGAAAAAAGTGATGAGTATGATACTATACATCGCACCATGGACAAGTTCGCATGTATATCAGGCACTCAGCCCGAGAGGATAGGTGTTCACAGGCAAAGAATATGCCTGTACGTAGATGGAAAATTTCAGTCTCTCGAACATAAAGTTAAGGAGCTACAGAGGTATGTCTAGGCCCTTCTGAGACTGATCAATGAATTAGATGCTATAGTTTAGAAACTAGAGACGTACACCCGTATCATTCTGAGAAAGAAAGTACGCAACTCAGCTATATGTTGATGGAACTGTAAAGAAAGTATGTGATTTAACGGTAAAGGTTCAGCGAAATGTAGATAAGGTGCAGCCTGTGAAACAGGCCGCTTAGTATACAGAAAGATGTCAACTAAGTGTAAGGACATCGCTGGGTGGAAGGCATTTTGACAGAATTTACAGTTGCTAAGGTTAGGACATTTGGATCGAGAGCAGACATTGCCAAAAGCGTTTACACCAGTTGCTGAATCTCTCGAAGAACTCTCAGGGAAATTAGACAACAATAACGATGATGCTATTGCCAGTTTCATTAACCGTCACAGCGACGCTAGGATAGACAAAGCATTCGGCGTCAGTGGCGAGAAACCATCCATGTTGGGCACACAGCCTGTAACTTTACATGTAAAACTATACAAATAGGGAATTTCAAAGAACGCTAGGAGCACGGAACCTCATTTTTCTAAAACCATCAAACACAGTAAAATTTTCACCCAAAGTTCTAGAGATAAATGGTTCAAATGGCTCTGAGGACTATGCGACTTAACTTCTGAGGTCATCAGTTGCCTAGAACTTAGAACTAATTAAACCTAACTAACCTAAGGACATCACACACATCCATGCCCGAGGCAGGATTCGAACCTGCGACCGTAGCGGTCGCTCGGCTCCAGACTGTAGCGCCTAGAACCGCACGCCCACTCCCGCCGGCCGGTGGCTCTAGAGATATGTAGTGAAATACTTCAATTGAGCGATGTACACAGGAAAGCAGGAAACTAACTCAGAGCGAAATAGAGAGACGTTATAAAACCTTTATTATTAGACGGTCGGTGTAGCATTGGTGAGCGTATTGACATCCAGTATAAAAGAGTCAGAAGTCAGTCTCCTAGGTATATATACTACGACGATCCAGTGAGATAACAGATCGACTACTAGCGCTCATGTAATCAGCTGCTGCGGGCAATTCCGCTCATTCGAGTGAGGTTGTCTCAATAATTTCAGAGGTTAGAGAGAGGTATGACCGAATGAGTATGGAGACAGTAGTTCGAGAACTTTACAAATTAGCACGCAAAACGTACCCTCGTAAGCATGTTATGATCAAAGTTCTGGATGACTTATGGCAGGCTGAGGTTGTACATATGAGAGAATACTCACATGAGAATAATGGATTAAAATATACTTTAATAATTATTGATACATTCTCCAAATTTGCCTGCGAATTACCTTTTAAAACAAAAATGCGGAGAAATGTCGCGGTTGTGTTTGAGCACTTGTTGCATACAGGAACTAATCGACGCCTGGACAACCTCCAAACCGATCACAGTGGAGACTTTTATAATTGGTATTTCTAGATCATGCTGCAACGGTAGGGAATGCATCACTGCCAGTATTCACCCACCTGAAGGAGAGTATCTTGGAACGTTTGAACAGATCAATAAAAGGTCAAATGTGGATGCATTTTAATCTTCGCGGCTTATACAAATCGACAGATATCACAGAAATAAATGCATTATATAACCGAACCAAACATAGCACAATAAAAACAAGGCCAGTCGATGTTCGTGATAATGGATTCATGGATAGGGTGAACTATCGTATTAAAATGCTGGATCCACGCAAACAGAAATTTAATGTAGGTGATTTGGCACTATCTCAAAACACAGGACAACATCTGAGAAGTCGTACCTCCCAAACTGATCGAGTGAGATATCTACTGTTTCCAAAGTACAAAGAACAAATCCCATAACTTACATCTTAAAGACTAGCAGTGTCATGGAAATTTTACGATGCTTTTGCACCGAGGAAATGCAGAAGAGCTTGTGTTTCTCATAGAGCATGTCATGAGATGTCGAGGGAATAGAGGTGCTAGTTAAATGGCTTGGTTTTCCGGTGACACAAAACAGCTGTACTGATACCGATGATTTGCTATATAATAGGGTGCACAGAGCACAACCAACACAGTAGAATAACATGCGTGATTGGAGACGCATTATAGGAGGAGGTGATATTATACACAAACAGACAGTGGAACCGCATATTCCGGGACTGCTGTGGAGGTGGTAAAATACTTCAAAAACATTTGGTTCTTGGTGATAAGGGGATTAACCTGCTTGACCAGGCGCGTTTGGAACACGATACTACATACGCGAAACGTGAATATCTCCGTGGACGTCACGCCGCAGGTCGAATTTTAGACGATAAAGGCAAGGCGATACGCAGAGGAAAGGATATTGGCTCAGGACAGCGCACTGCTGCATTTTCAGTTGATAAAACCATGCGTCATAACATTAAGTTGGGCTTAGGGATGATGAATTCAAACAAGTTATGAATGCTGCACGCCGTGCACTGAAAAAGATAAGATAACGGTCAAGAAGCAGAAGGGGTGTTTAAAAAACTGTTTCCTGACAGCGCTGTGTGTAGCTAAAAGCGCCTTGAAGAATAAAGGACCGGTTTGAGCACTCCAGGTTCTGCCGATACCAAAGACATCAGGTAAAATCATCCCCTTGCTCATTCCCGCCCTCGCAGGTCTCTTAGCGATGGGTTTACTGGATGGTGAGCAATGCCAGAACTATGAAGAACGCACAAAACTCCCAGGAGCTGCAAGAGGAAGCAAGAAGACATAACGGCATTATGGAAGCAGCAGCCATCGGAAAAGAACCATACGTGAAACCACGCAAGAAAGGACTAGGTCTCTTCCTAAATAACAAAAAAGTCCGTTAGCTATCCGACAGGATAGGCTGCTTACAAATACAGATCTGCTCAACTTTGTCAGGAAAAATTCAGCATTCCAAGATTCAGTGGTGTGGTTGTGCGGGATACATTACCGAATACTCTGTGGAAATCCGCAGAATGTGGAATTGTGAATTTACGTATTGCTGGGGGACCAGGAACCCACTGGGTGGCGTATGTTAAGAAAAATACGTTTGGAGACTTGCAACCGTCATAAGAGTTACAAAATACATCACTTGTAGACGACAACTTACATCGCTACCAAGACTTAATACCAATTTCCACGGGCGTCTTTGCTTCATGTACCTCCTAACGTTTACAAGGAAGCATATACACACATCAAAAAATATTGCATCACCCCAGCTCCCAGAACTCCTGAAGATAGACGTTGATTGTGGATATTGTATCACAGATACAGTCCCTTTGGCTGTTGAGAGATGTCACTAACCCGCCCAAATATGTAAACAACCATGCATGAGCAGCGCCTATTAGACGGAGGGGGTCCGACAGCCGATCAGTTCCACTCATTCCACCAGGAAAGAGATACATGGCTCGTGTTGTCTGTAGTTCAGCCATGCCTAGACGGTCAATACCGCGGTTCGCTCGCGTCCGCATTGTTACTTTGTGTCAGGAAGGGCTCTCAACAAGGGAAGTGTCCAGGTGCTTCGGAGTGAACCAAAGCGATGTTGTTCGGACATGGAGGTGATACAGAGAGACAGGAACTGTCGATGACATGCCTCGCTCAGGCCGCCCAAGGACTACTGTTGCAGAGGATGTCGCTACCTACGGATTATGGCTCGGAAGAAACCTGACAGCAACGCCACCATGTTGAATAATGCTTTTCGTGCAACCATACGATGTCGTGTTACGACTCAAATTGTGCACAATAGGTTGCATGGCGCGCAACTTCACTCCCGACGTCCACGGCGAGGTTCATCTTTGCAACCACGACACCATGCACCGCGGTACAGATGGGCCCAACAACATGCCGAATGGACCACTCAGGATTGTCATCACGTTGAGTGTCACATATGCCTTCAATCAGACAATCGTTGGAGACGCCACCGATGAGTGTCGCATATGCCTTCAAACAGACAATCGTTGTGTTTGGAGGCAACTCGGGCAGGTTGAAAGCCTCAGACACAATTACCAGCGAGTGCAGCAAGGTGGAGGATCCCTGTTGTTTTGGGGTCGCATTATATGGGGCCGACGTACGCCGCTGGTGGTCATGGAAGGCTGTACGGTACGTGAATGCCATCCTCCGACCGACAGTGCAACCATATCGGCAGTATACAGGGCTATTACAAATGATTGAAGCGATTTCATAAATTCACTGTAGCTCCATTCATTGACATATGGTCACGACACACTACAGATACGTAGAAAAACTCATAAAGTTTTGTTCGGCTGAAGCCGCACTTCAGGTTTCTGCCGCCAGAGCGCTCGAGAGCGCAGTGAGACAAAATGGCGACAGGAGCCGAGAAAGCGTATGTCGTGCTTGAAATGCACTCACATCAGTCAGTCATAACAGTGCAACGCCACTTCAGGGCGAAGTTCAACAAAGATCCACCAACTGCTAACTCCATTCGGCGATGGTATGCGCAGTTTAAAGCTTCTGGATGCCTCTGTAAGGGGAAATCAACTGGTCGGCCTGCAGTGAGCGAAGAAACGGTTGAACGCGTGCGGGCAAGTTTCACGCGTAGCCCGTAGAAGTCGACGAATAAAGCAAGCAGGGAGCTAAACGTACCACAGCCGACGGTTTGGAAAATCTTACGGAAAAGGCTAAAGCAGAAGCCTTACCGTTTACAATTGCTACAAGCCCTGACACCCGATGACAAAGTCAAACGCTTTGAATTTTCGGCGCGGTTGCAACAGCTCATGGAAGAGGATGCTTTCAGTGCGAAACTTGTTTTCAGTGATGAAGCAACATTTTTTCTTAATGGTGAAGTGAACAGACATAATGTGCGAATCTGGGCGGTAGAGAATCCTCACGTACTCGTGCAGCAAATTCGCAATTCACCAAAAGTTAACGTGTTTTGTGCAATCTCACGGTTTAAAGTTTACGGCCCCTTTTTCTTCTGCGAAAAAAACGTTACAGGACACGTGTATCTGGACATGCTGGAAAATTGGCTCATGCCACAACTGGAGACCGACAGCGCCGACTTTATCTTTCAACAGGATGGTGCTCCACCGCACTTCCATCATGATATTCGGCATTTATTAATCAGGAGATTGGAAAACCGATGGATCGGTCGTGGTGGAGATCATGATCAGCAATTCATGTCATGGCCTCCACGCTCTCCCGACTTAACCCCATGCGATTTCTTTCTGTGGGGTTATGTGAAAGATTCAGTGTTTAAACCTCCTCTACCAAGAAACGTGCCAGAACTGCGAGCTCGCATCAACGATGCTTTCGAACTCATTGATGAGGACATGCTGCGCCGAGTGTGGGAGGAACTTGATTATCGGCTTGATGTCTGCCGAATCACTAATGGGGCACATATCGAACATTTGTGAATGCCTAAAAAACCTTTTTGAGCTTTTGTATGTGTGTGCAAAGCATTGTGAAAATATCTCAAATAATGAAGTTATTGTAGAGCTATGAAAACGCTTCAAGCATTTGTAATAACCCTGTATTGGCGAGACATTCGTCCTCACGGACGACAATTCGCGCCAGAGTGGCCAGTATATTCTCCAGACATTAACCCTATCGAACATGCTTGGGATGGATTGAAAAGGGCTGTTTATGGACGAGGTGACCTACCAACCACCCTGAGGGATCTACGCCGAATCGCCGTTGAGGAGTCGGACAATCTGGACCAACAGTGGCTTAATGAACTTGTGGGTCGTATGCCACGAGGAATACAGGTATGCATCAATGCAAGAGGACGTGCTATTGGGTATTAGAGGTACTGGTGTGTAGAGCAATCTCTGAAGGTCTCGCTATATGGTGGTACAACATGCAATGTGTGGTTTTAATGAGCAATAAAAAGGGCGGAAATAATGTTTATGTTGATCTTTTTTCCAATTTTCTGAACAGGTTCCGGATCTCTCGGAACCGAGATGTAATGTCGTATACTCTGACTTCAAAAGAACAGTCGTCAGTATTGCGCGCGATTTACTTCCCACCAATTGATTTAAGCAACAGGGAGTGGAGGGTTGCGCTGAATGGACTGGAGACTTACAAAAGCATCCCAAATATCACAGAAGCTAACAATAAACTTCATCTGTAAATTAATGGTGGAAAAGAAATTGTGGAAATAGAACCTGGTGCATACGATATTGACGAGTTTAACGAAATTTTAAAACGAACTGGAAAAGGGATTGCGGTATGTGCAAATATCAATACACTGAAATCTACAATAAAGACAACGAGTGCAACGACTGACCTTAACAACAAATGATCAATAGGAAGGCTGCTATGTTTCACAAAACAACACGTTCTAAAGAAAGAACCTAATAAATTCTACACATACGACCTGTCAGTGTATGTACTCCCTATCACTACAATCCGTGTCGAGTGCAACATAGTAATAGACTTATCTCAACAACAGACTTATTCATGCAATCTACGGATTCTTCCTATCAGTGAGAACAGAGTATAAGGTCGTTGGGACCCCTACCAACGCTATTTACCTCCCAGTAACAGTTCAGGTTTTGGACTGTCTGGAGCTGCTTGTTGTGGACTTGTCGATTTTCGCGGCAAGGAAATCATTGTATGGCTACATCTAAAGCGGGAACGGCAGCAACCTTGAACGTGCAGAGACCCAGAAGCGGTGGCGGAGAGCTGCAACCAATCAGGGATCGCAGCAGCACCATTATGCCACTTAAGACAGGATGGGGGTAAGGTATAAAACCAAAGTGCACAACGCGCTGCGCAGCACTTAACAACAAATCAGCATGATGATAACACGTGTAATTACGTGTTTCGTAAATCAGTAGGTCTGAAGCCGCCCAATGACATTATGCATAAACTACATTTAACAAGAACGATGAAATTAGGATTGTCATGCAACACAAGACCCTTTAATCCTCCCATCCAAGAATTTCACATATTTTGATGGCTTCTTTACGAAAAGGGATGGTACTGCTACGGTGGCATCCGACGTTGCACGTAATGCCTTAGCGTATTTGTTTCGTCAGATACGATATGAAATTAATGGGGTCGAGATTGACCATACACGCAATGTAGGCATATCATCACTCATAAAATGTATGCCTCTGTTTCTCCCTCGGATTCGAAAGATTTAGAAAATGATAGATGGTTCATTGATGAATCAGCGGATAGAACAGTGGACGAGTACAAGATATTTACAGGATGTATACCTTTCAAATTTTTTTGGGATACTTTGAGGACATGCAGCGAATTGTTCTGAAAGCTAAACAGGAACTTATTCTGGTACGGAATGCAGCGGATAGCAACTCATGCATTCAAGGGGCTCAAGAGGAGAACGAGATTACCATCAATAAAATAATATGCGACACACCGCATATCACAGTATCGGATGAGGAGCGTTTGAAGCTTCTAAAAGTCCTGAATTGCTGTACATTTCTATCACAAACATTTCGCCCTTCGGAAGTTGTCGAGTACCCAGTGCTACCTACAGCAAGCAGACAAACGTGGACTATTAAAACCTCCTCTCAGCTGGAGACGCCCATGTTCATCATACTTGCGTTTCAGACCAATAGGAAAGGGAATATACCAAATGATTCCACCAAATTTGATAATGCAAGTTAACTAATGACAATGTATACCTGAACTCTGAATTCTACTGTATGATAATTTACACCTGTCGTGGGATGAAAACGTATGCAAGTCTAGCATATAACATGTATGCAAGGGTAAGTGCTTCATACTATGAAGAGGATGGATGTCTACTCAGTCCATGGAAATTCAAGGAGCTGCCGCCAATAATCGAAATGTAATACTCAAAACAGAACGAGATAATGAAATCTGGACGTATAGATGTACAAATTGAATTTGAATCTTTGGCAGATTTCCCAGAACACACTGCAGTGTATGCTGTAGTTCTACATGAGCGTGTGATTACTGTCCGCTACCCTGTGTTGTGCAACGAGCTGTCTAGAACAGCGGCGTACGCAGAGCATTCCACAATGGTATCTCAAGGCGTGAACATCACTGTAGACGCTCAGGGTTTCTATGAAGATGAGTGTAGACGGTTCATATTTAAAGATGTTGAATTCGTAGCATACACATAAGACACCGGAATAATAGAGACATTCCCAGCAAACGCTCCATCACCGAGGTCGTTGAAGGATGTGAAGTGTGCTAAAACATGGAAGAGTGCAAAGTGGTTAACACTTTTCTACCATGGAGTTCATTGGGACGATCCCGGCATATCATACAAAGATATGGTGATGTCGCCTCGAGTATTTGACCACACGGATGCCATCATCTACGGGAAGGGGAAAGAGAAGATCGCATGGATGCGTTGAATCTTCTAGTTTGCTACTATTCAAGACCTGGAATTCTACGGGTGCCCTGCTCTCCACTGACTCAAGAAGAAGATGTGTGAGAATAGTGTTATTGTGTCTGCTTATGAAAATGTAAAATTACTTTTCAATTGGATGAGAAGTAAATGAATTTTTTACCTCATAATATGTTTGTACTTTTTTCACTCAGTTCCCCTTTTGATGTGTTGTTGTTGTGGTCTTCAGTCCTGAGACTGGTTTGATGCAGCTCTCCATGCTACTCTATCCTGTGCAAGCTTTTTCATCTCCCAGTACCTACTGCAACCTACATCCTTCTGAATCTGCTTAGTGTATTCATCTCTTGGTCTCCCTCTACGATTTTTACCCTCCACGCTGCCCTCCAATACTAAATTGGTGATCCCTTGATGCCTCAGAACATGTCCTACCAACCGATCCCTTCTTCTGGTCAAGTTGTGCCACAAACTTCTCTTCTCCCCAATCCTATTCAATACTTCCTCATTAGTTATGTGATCTACCCATCTAATCTTCAGCATTCTTCTGTAGCACCACATTTCGAAAGCTTCTATTCTCTTCTTGTCCAAACTATTTATCGTCCATGTTTCACTTCCATACATGGCTACACTCCATACGAATACTTTCAGAAATGACTTCCTGACACTTAAATCAATACTGGATGTTAACAAATTTCTCTTCTTCAGAAACGCTTTCCTTGCCATTGCCAGCCTACATTTTATATCCTCTCTACTTCGACCATCATCAGTTATTTTGCTCCCCAAATAGCAAAACTCCTTTACTACTTTAAGTGCCTCATTTCCTAATCTAATTCCCTCAGCATCACCCGACTTAATTAGACTACATTCCATTATCCTTGTTTTGCTTTTGTTGATGTTCATCTTATATCCTCCTTTCAAGACACTGTCCATTCCGTTCAACTGCTCTTCCAAGTCCTTTGCTGTCTCTGACAGAATTACAATGTCATCGGCGAACCTCAACCCTTTTGATAGCATACTGTTTTGCCCAGATACTACATCTATGATTTTCTTCAAGCACAGGAGATACAGTTTTAGACATATCTGCTTTATGTCTTTGGAAGTGGACACGGTCACATGCCTCCTGTTGCCATAAGCCAATTCATGCTACACGATAGGCATAATCCCATACAACCATTCCATATATTTTGTTATCTTCCATCTTAAATTTCACCTCCTTAACAGCACTCATCTTTAGAAAAACTAATATCATTTGTGTCATGCACATTCTTTATATACACAATGCAACAGGGGAGGTTTTTTTTCCTTTGGAAATTGCTAAGATAAAGACGAATGGAAATAATTTTTCATTTATTCAGTTCACACAGATACAATTTGATTCCTAAAATACAGTTCAGTTCCTGAGATACAATTTGTTTCTGATTTTTGAGTACAGAGATACTTTTAACTTATACGCTACAGCGGTAATACTGGTTGAGAATATTTTTCACAATTTTTTGCAGTAGCACTAGATGAGAATGTTTACAGTTTTATAAATCCACGCTAAAAATTAATGCTGAGATACTTTTTTTTAATACTGCTACAACTAAATTCTACAGTCCCAGTAACATAGGCTGAACAGTAGTTCTGATGGACTGTGTACACTTAAAAAGTGATCGGTCTTGGACAGCTAGCGACAGGTGAAACTTAAAAACTATTCTGTTTACATGACGCACATGGTGCATACAGTACACATACGCTGTGTATGAAAAAATAAAAATACAAATATTTTTTATTTACGCTTCTGTTTACAGTTTTAACCTTTCTTTTAATTTTTATGCACGTAGTAATATACTTATTTTTTTAATGTTTTATGCTACTTTTCCACACATGATGTGCGTATATACATCTGCACAAAGTACATATAAATAAATAAATACATATTTACACGACACACACACACACACACTATTTCTCGCTGATTCTCTCCCTCTGACTCAATCCGAGTTCCCCATCCTTTCTCTCGCTACAAGACATAAGATTTGTGTTAGTTAAGACTTGAATCATAGGAAGATGCAACTTGGTATGCTGCCGCACATAGTACGTGTTTTTCCGTAAAGGTAGTGTGTGAGGCTGTAGAGTCACCTTCACAGCAGGCCAGAAGAGCGGGGAGGCATTCAAAGTCGGTATACACTACAAACGTGCATCCGCCTGCTAATGAGCATTTGTAAACTTTATGAATTTGTCTTCCTCAGTAGGCGTAATAACACGTAGCGTGTCCTTGGAAGTACAATCTACTAGATGCTTTGCTAATAACTTGTCTCAGGAAAAATAATTCAGACATCTTAAGCAAATGAGCTTTACACGATAATCTGTTGACAGTTGGTAGGAAAGGAGTCAGGACATGTCTTTGATCCAAACATAACGGTAATGCCTCTCTCCTTATTTTTCTCATCGGAGAGTAAGAGCATGTTTACATGCATCTTACTGTCACCGACAAATTTTGAGAAATTGAGGGTTCAGACGACTATATGCTTGCCCTGCTTATCTGGCTTGCTTTCCTTCTCCAGGCCATAAACATGAACCGACTTTCCGGTATTCTGACCCTGAAATTTAGGTATATCCTGGATCTTGACGGGGATCTCGATACTGTCAGAGTTATAACAATTACAAATGTGAAGGTATCTACCATATCGAGATACACGCTGCGGATGATCCCAATAATTAAAATATCTTTCACAAGCCAAGATTAACCAAGCAGAACAAGCCTGATCCTTTTCATTTTCGACAGTAATGCATTCCCTCTTATTAAATATATCCTTAGGTAACTTGATATAGCTGGACCCTCCATTTAGCCAATCAAAGACATGTGTATGGAAACGCTCTCACTTTCACATCGAAAAACTGGTCCGGTATAGATCTCAATGTGGATTCAGAAACCACTCTGTGATCGATGCGCTCCACATATCATGCCATTATCCCCCAAAGATAATGAAGACTTGTCTCTTCAATATCAGAGGCAAATTTTGCGATGGGGAGAGGGAGGGAGGGGGGGCAACAGTTCTAAGCATAGCACCCCACCGCATTTAATGGCGGGATACAACGGATCATTAACGACCTTGAGGAGCTCCGTTTCCACCACAGGAAGGCAGGCTCTTGGAAGCCCAACAAGGGTCATGGTACCCTCCTGTTTGATTGTCGATTCTTGTGAACAAGATTCACTTCTCGAAGACGTCCGCAATCACCAAGCATTCTAACTGAGGTATGGTATCACTGAACTGGTGTCCTTCACTAAAAGGACAGGACAGGGAACTATCGCCAGCCACAGGTTCATCATCATTAACACTGTCAATAAAGCTATGTCTAGGGGAAGCCGACGACTGCGTCCACACAGTGGATGACGGCGTTGGGGATGAGGTACCTGCTGGAGTGAGGCATATGCACTAAGGCACACTTACCTTTCGTTGTCGGCGAGGGCGGACAGTCGGAGCTGGAGTGGCAGGGGGTGGTGGCGGTGAGGTCCAATGGGAACACCCAGGTTGATGCTGGTGCTGGTGCTGTGTGCTGGCAGCCTGGGGGGTGGGAGATCGTTGCTGTTCTTTGTCCACTGACTGAACCGTTCACGGACGCCAGAGGGTGTGTGATGCCGTAGAGGCCGGCGCTGCAGCAGCCACAGCTGATTCCGCTGCCGCCTCTCACGCATCCTCGAGCGGCACTTTGCACGGTGTTGTGTGTTTCATTCCAGCCCTCGGTACCGCTGCTCTAGGGAGCCTTACGACAGCTAGCTGTTGTGGTGCTGGTGGTGCCCTTGTAACGTATAAAAAATTAAATAAAACGCTCAAGATTTTTTAAAAATATACTGTAGACAAATAACATTCTAGAATAACAATAATTAAATGCTGTAATGAGGACAGTTGCATTATAGGCACCTTTCCCACTCTGAGTCCAAGGATTCAGCATTTCAGTCGGTCTTCCCAGTAGTTCTCCCACCCAATTCGGTACTTCCTCAGCCTCCTGCAAAAGAGCGAGATGGAGCTGCGTTTCAGTTTCCTCAGCAGCCACCATCTCATACACCCACTCAGGTATTTAACCGTCGCGTTGAAGCCATCTGTCTTGCTCAGTGATACTGCCTACACCAACATCAATAAGATACCGAACGTAATTATTTCTTGAAAATGTTAGAGACATATACACAGAAAATCGTATTCCTTAGCCCACTGAAATAGAAAGAGAAAATCTTAGTCTGTAGCTCACGTAAATATAAACAGTAAATCGTATTCTCTAGTTCACTGAGACTACTTTGTGTATGAAACACAAACACACACTGAATTTGAAAATCGTATTCTGCTACATACAAGACTTAATCGGTGGCTCCTGGCTCTCAGCCTGGACATATACACCTACGTCTCCTCCCTCTTCCATAGAAACGCCTAGAAAAGTAAAGAATATGTCTCAGACAACTGAATGCATCATGTTGCGAAAAAATAAATGTATATACATTCGCTAGCCCTCATCATTAGAACCACAGTACACAGTGCGAAAAAAAAACTTTATCTAACAGCTATATGGTACAAAGAAATGCAGTTACTTTCTTGCTGCACCAACTAGATTGCTTTTGTTGGAGTCTGTTGTCAAAATAGTCTCTCAGCCTCCAGTTGGTGGTTCATCTCAGCCAACATCTCGGGAATGAAAGCTGCAACCACAAGAAACATGAAGGAGGACTGTCATAGCAGTTCCAGAATAAAAATTCGTCACACACTAAAATTACGGCAACAAACCGTTCAAAATCTCGGTGGTATAGAGGTATGCCTCCATCGATACGACCTAAGCAGCTGCTGCTGCTGGTGTAGCTGTTCACGATGATGATAATGGTTCGTTTGTGGGGCCCTCAAAGTCCCAATCTTTACACGGTCCAATCTCACCACGTTCACGAATGAAGATGAAATAATGAGGACAGTACAAACACCCAGTTCGTGGGCAGAGAAAATCACCAACCCAACCAGGAATCGAATCTGGAACCCCGTGATCTAGGGGCAGCAACCCTAGCCACTAGACCACGAGCTGCGGGCCTAAGCAGTTGCTGTGAGGTATTCTAAAAGTACGCGGTACACAGATACATTGAATGATTAGAACAACTAACTTACATGGCAGGATGTCCTGGAGAGGCGTTTGCTGCAGCTGCTGATGCTGATGCTGTTGTTGGAAAGTGTGCGCTTAGGTTTTTTTTTGTGTAGAAAGAAAAGACTTAAGAACACACAAACAACCGCACAGGCGAAATGTCGATGGCAGAATGAGAGCGACTGCCCCACGGTGAGGGTTTATGTACGAGGTGCATTCAAGTTCTAAGGCCTCCGATTTTTTTTCTAATTAACTACTCACCCGAAATCGATGAAACTGGCGTCACTTCTCGACGTAATCGCCCTGCAGACGTACACATTTTTCATAACGCTGACGCCATGATTCCATGGCAGCGGCGAAGGCTTCTTTAGGAGTCTGTTTTGACCACTGGAGAATCGCTGAGGCAATAGCAGCACGGCTGGTGAATGTGCGGCCACGGAGAGTGTCTTTCATTGTTGGAAAAAGCCAAAAGTCACTAGGAGCCAGGTCAGGTGAGTAGGGAGCATGAGGAATCACTTCAAAGTTGTTATCACGAAGAAACTGTTGCCCAATGTTAGCTCGATGTACGGGTGCGTTGTCTTGGTGAAACAGCACATGCGCAGCCCTTCCCGGACGTTTTTGTTGCAGTGCAGGAAAGAATTTGTTCTTCAAAAATTTTTCGCAGGATGCACCTGTTACCGTAGTGCCCTTTACCCAATGGGTAAGGATTACGCCCTCGCTGTCGCAGAACATGGACACCATCATTTTTTCAGCACTGGCGGTTACCCGAAATTTTTTTGGTGGCGGTGAATCTGCGTGCTTCCATTGAGCTGACTGGCGCTTTGTTTGTGGATTGAAAAATGGCATCCACGTCTCATCCATTGTCACAACCGACGAAAAGAAAGTCCCATTCATGCTGTCGTTGCGCGTCAACATTGCTCGGTAACATGCCACACGGGCAGCCATGTGGTCGTCCGTCAGCATTTGTGGCACCCACCTGGATGACACTTTTCGCATTTTCAGGTCGTCATGCAGGATTGTGTGCACAGAACCCACAGAAATGCCAACTCTGGAGGCGATCTGTTCAACAGTCATTCGGCGATCCCCCAAAACAATTCTCTCCACTCTCTCGATCGTGTCGTCAGACCAGCTTGTGCGAGCCCGAGGTTGTTTCGGTTTGTTGTCACATGATGTTCTGCCTTCATTAAACTGTCGCACCCACGAACGCACTTTCGACACATCCATAACTCCATCACCACATGTCTCCTTCAACTGTCGATGAATTTCAATTGGTTTCACACCACGCAAATTCCGAAGACGAATGTGTTGTGACTTGGCAAGACAGCCAAGCCACTATGAGGTAGCCGAAAGGCGCGCGTTTAAGCTCACGCAGGCTGGCGTGAGGTATGGAACAGTTAAAGGATTGAGGCTAGCAAAAAAGGTACGTAGCTTCTGGAATACTTAACTTTAATCCATAATTGGTGAAGATCGGTCTGACGGTACATGCATCACAAGATAAATAGCAATTGATAATGGCGCCTTGCTAGGTCGTAGCAAATGACGTAGCTGAAGGCTATGCTAACTATCGTCTCGGCTAATGAGAGCGTAATTTGTCAGTGAACTATCGCTAGCAAAGTCGGCTGTACAACTGGGGCGAGTGCTAGGACGTCTCTCTTGACCTGCCGTGTGGCGGCGCTCGGTCTGCAATCACTGATAGTGGCGACACGCGGGATCGACGTATACTACCGGACCGCGGCCGATTTAAAGGCTACCACCTAGCAAGTGTGGTGTCTGGCGGTGACACCACAAAATGATTGCACGCTGTTCAAGTAAGGAAAACGTCGCCATTTTAAGTATTTAAAACAGTTCTCATTCTCGCCGCTGGCGGTAAAATTCCATCTGCCGTACGGTGCTGCCATCTCTGGGACGTATTGACAATGAACGCGGCCTCATTTTAAAACAATGCGCATGTTTCTATCTCTTTCCAGTCTGGAGAAAAAAAATCGGAGGCCTTAGAACTTGAAAGCACCTCGTAACTTCTACCCCCCTTCCATCCACCATTTCAAATGGTCAAATGTGTGTGAATTCCTAGGGGACCAAACTGCTGAGGTCATCGGTCTCTCAACTTACACACTACTTAAACTAAGTTATTCTACGAACGGCACACACACCCATGCCCGAGAGAGGACTCGAACCTCCCGCGGAAGGGGCCGCTCAGTCGGTGACATGACGCCTCAAACAGCGCGGCCACCCCGCGCGGTCCCGCCATTTCAGCCAGGGAGCCAATAGGAGTGCAACATTCCTCCTCACATGGTGGTGAACGCTGGTCTGAGCCCGCAGGACAAGTTGGTGCTGGTCTGACGGCCACGGATTTCGCTTGCGGGCTCTCTGCTGCACTCTTGTTCCACTGGTCCGTTCTGCGATAGAGACGGAGAGCCCGCTTCCGGCGCCGGCCGAAGTGGCCGTGCGGTTAAAGGCGCTGCAGTCTGGAACCGCAAGACCGCTACGGTCGCAGGTTCGAATCCTGCCTCGGGCATGGATGTTTGTGATGTCCTTAGGTTAGTTAGGTTTAACTAGTTCTAAGTTCTAGGGGACTAATGACCTCAGCAGTTGAGTCCCATAGTGCTCAGAGCCATTTGAACCATTTGAACCCGCTTCCGGCCGCCGGTCCACCCCGTAGCGAGCTGCGGCCGCTGATGGACACCTTGCTGCTCGGGTCGCAGTACGACAGTACCTCGTGTTACAATCTACTGTGTTAGTGCATTTAACAATATTTTTACGTGACGTAGGATCGTCTTTAGAGTTTCGACGCGATGTGTTTTCTCTCATTTATTTTAGTTTCAATTTATAAACAATATTCCCGCGCAATGTATTTTCGAATGCGTTTGCCTTTCATTTATTTTCACGCGATGTATTTCCGTTCCACGTGCGTCTGGGAGGAATGTTATGCTCGCGAGCGGCCAGAGTGAGTGGGTACTGGAACTAAACACTTGAGAGGGCTGCCATGCGTTCCAAGACATACGCCGCGTCTTCGAGCATGCAGCACTTTCCAACTACAGTGCTCTGTTTTCTGTGCGAATGTATTTGAAACAAGTTGTTTAAAGCAACATTTGATAGTGTGTTGAGGCATCAAACACTTTACCTAATTTGTTTACGGGTGCAAATGGGCGGCTGGCTGTGCCGCTGTCCACAGCGGTCGCGGGACTCCGCGAAGCGGCCGGCGTGGCGAAGAGGGCGCGGCGTGAGCGTGCAATGCCCTGTGGTCGGTGTGCCGGAATTGTTTAAATATACCCTACTGCCCTGTCACCGTCAAAATGTTTGAATGAACAGTATTCCGTACACTGCAGTCAATTTCCCAACAAATTCTTTAAACAAATGAATAAACTAAATTCCAAACATTGTCCCGTCTCCCATAAATTGTTTAAATAAACAATATTCCACACAGTGCCTTGTCTACCAGAAATTGTTTAAGCAATGTCCCTTACACGGCAATTCTTTAAATAAATAAACTATGCTCCATACACAGCCTTTTATTCAATAAATTGTTTAAGTAAACGATATTCTACACATTGTTTTGTCTACCAGAAATTGTTCAAACAATATTCTATGCACTGCAATCATTCGCCACCAAACAGCTAATCAGCTTTTTCCCGCCGATTTCCACGTGGTGGAGGGAAGTGGGGGCTGGGGGATTTCCCAGAGGGGGAGGGGTTAATTAATTGATCGATTTCATTAATTAGTCACATAATTTGATACCAAAAGTGTGCTTCTTATTGGCGAGGGGAGTTCCCAGAAGCCGGCCGGAGTGGCCGAGCGGTTCCAGGGGCTACAGTCTGGAACCGCGCGACCGCTAAGGTCGCCGGTTCGAATCCTGCCTCAGGCATGGATGTGTGTGATGTCTTTAGGTTAGTTAGGTTTAAGCAGTTCTAAGGTCTAGGGGACTTATGACCTCAGCGGTTGAGTCCCATAGTGCTGAGAGCCAGTTGAACATTTGAACAAGTTCCCAGAAGGAAGGGGGAGGAGGGGTGGAGGGGGAGGAGGAGGAGTGGTGGGGGGATTTCTCTGAACGATGGATTATTTGCAAGGTGTCATAATCCACTACCAGAACAGTAGGTTAAGGGCCTGCCAATCAAAAGAGAACAATAGCTTTGCCCCTGATTGTATGCTTGCCCCTGATGTAGGCAACTCGCACTAAGGATGTATCGTAGTAGTTGCCCTACTACTATTATAGCCTCCTGATTGGATGAGCATTAAAGTGAGCAATGGTTTTTAATTTTTTCAGTTTCTCAGTTAATGCCCATATCACAAATACTGTAAGAATTTTTATGAAATTTTTCCCTTTTTTTGTAAACCTTGTTTTTATAAACTCCTGTTCTAAACGGCTCAAATGACTCTGAGCACTAAGGGACTTAACATCTGAGGTCATCAGTCCCGTAGAACGTAGAACTACTTAAACCTAGCCAAATAATGTATTTTTTACCTTAATAATGTGACATCCAGTTCAGACACAAACATAAATCGTCATTGACATCATGAATAACATTCAATCTCCAAGTCGAACATGTACAGATCTTTAGCCTACGCAAACACTTCAGATCTCTACCCTCCATCAATGCTAACTTCCCACATTTAACATCCATCACTGCTGGCTGTTCACCTCCAACTGCCCAACAGTACTTCCATCACTGCTGGCGAGTAATTTCCAACTGCCCAACACTACTAGCGATTAACTTCCAACAACGAGTCCGACCAGCCACAGAGTCTCTTACAAAGAAAGCGCAGTCAGAGATCCAATGCAAAGCGCTGCACAGGGCTGCCAACACAGATGCAGCCCACTTACGAGATTTCCAGGGTGATTTTAGCCGCGCGACGGGAATTAACCGGTTTCGAACGCGGAATGGTATACGCATGGGATATTCCATTTCGGAAATCTTTTGAAATTCAATATTCCGAGATTAATAGTGTGAAGAGAGAGCCGAGAACACCAAATTTCAGGCATTACCTCTCACCACCGACAACGCAGTGGCCGACGGCCTTCATTTAAAGACCGAGAGCATCGGCGTTTGCGTAGAATTTCCAGTGTTAAAAGACAAGCAAATCTGCGTGGAATAGCCGCAGAAATCAATGTGGGACCTACGATGAGAGTATCCGTTGGGACAGTACGCCGAAGCCGGCCGGTGTGGCCGAGCGGCTAAAGGCGCTACAGTCTGGAGCCGCACGACCGCTACGGTCGCAGGTTTGAATCCTGCCTCGGGCATCACTGTGTGATGTCCTTAGGTTAGTTAGGTTTAAGTAGTTCTGAGTTCTAGGGGACTTATGACCACAGCAGTTGAGTCCCATGGTGCTCAGAGCCATTTGACAGTACGCCGAAATTTGGCGTTAACGGGTTATTCCCTTTTATATTTTGTGTTATGCAACACACATTCCTCACACCTGTTAGATCCACCCCCATCCTACTAGTTATTCTTCGCGAGACACCTTTTACGAAAGTATATGAGCCCATGGTGATTTGTGTATCAGCCAGTTCAACCGACGCGGATCATTCTGACATCCGCGTGGGTATGCCAAGGGTTCAGCTGCATCCTCACATGGTCCTTCCATACAGCTGGCACCCACACACCACTTCACTACCGTGACTTACTGTGGTGTGCGTACTGTAAGACCTTCGGTACCCACACCATCAGATTATTTGACTTGTCACTCTAACGAAGTAGGCAAGTGTCAGCAATAGGTCTCGTGGTCTTATCGTGGCGTGTTTATCTTCTGCCATTATGCCACTTGCACGCTTAGAGTAGCAGATTGACGGTGACCAACTTTAAACAGAACTTGATTAATTTTCACACACATTTATTAAAATAGTAACAAGCATAAACCTTACGTAACTTGATTCTGGATGCTATTTACAATTGATAATCTGAAGTTCCTTTGGTCTTGGTACGTTAATCTTATTCTCACATATCTCTGATACTTCACAAAGTGTCTATTACTAAAATGTAGACTTTCACGGCCGGAAATATCATGTCCATTATAATTATCTGGGCTGTTATGCCGTGGTCGGTTGATGAATTTTGTCTCAATTCCCAACGTTTTGTCTCCGACTGCGGGAGAAATCTTCAAGGGGGTCCGTAGGTCGATGGCTCGCTACTGACTGCCGCTAAATTCCGTGTCCGCGCGCTCCCGCGCCGCGGTGTGACGTCACGTGTTTTGAAAACGTCAGTGCAATTGGCCGCTGTCCGTCGCCGTCGATCGCCGTTGCCATCACCCAGTAGTGGACGGGTGGTACACATCTTCTTTAACACCGGCACCCATATACCGTTTAATTTCACACCCTCCTCCTTTCGGTTGAAATTATTTGGGTGTTTAGCGATTTCGATTGCCTCCCTGTAGAGCCTTTCGTAGCATCCGCTTGTGGCCGCTAGTACTTGCGTCTCCTCGAAACGAATATTGTGGTTGCCTGGCTGGAAAGCATGCTCCGCAACAGCTGATAGTTCCGTTTCTCCTCTTCTACAATTTCCCTTGTGCTCTTCCAAACGTTTAGAAACAGTTCTTTTAGTGGTACCCACATAAACATCACCACAGCTGCATGGGATCCTTTACACTCCAGCTTTTTCCAAAGGTTTGTGAGCGTCCATGGCAGGCTAAACACCCAAATAATTTCAACCGAAAGGAGGAGGGCGTGAAATTAAACGGTATATGGGTGCCGGTGTTAAAGAAGATGTGTACCACCCGTCCACTACTGGGTGATGGCAACGGCGATCGACGGCGACGGACAGCGGCCAATTGCACTGACGTTTTCAAAACACGTGACGTCACACCGCGGCGCGGGAGCGCGCGGACACGGAATTTAGCGGCAGTCAGTAGCGAGCCAGTGTGTGTTGGACCTTCCATCAAGCTACGGACCCCCTTGAAGATGTCTCCCACAGTCGGTGACGAAACGTTGGGAATTGAGACAAAATTCATCAACCGACAGACGGCATAACAGCCCGGATAATTATAATGGACAAAGTGTCTATTCATTTATCTTCATGGCTATGTACAGGAATATGGTAATCTTATTAGGCGCAGACTGAAACTTGACTATAGACTTGTACAGACAAATGCAGACTAACGCAGACTGACTAATCGGAGGTCTGTACATTCGTTATAATACCTCGCGCGTTTATGTATCACTACGCGAATGTGATCTGCGAGGAGAAAAGGTTCTACGTTAGCAGCAATCTCATTGGCTGCGTTACATATTAATACGCGGATCGGCGGAAGCAGAATTTGGTCCGTCTCTAAGGCAGCGCCATCTTGTAGTGCGGAGACGGACGAGCGCTGCGCCTGCGCTGTTGAGCTTAGCGGGGCGCGCTCTAGGGGGAAAGGTGTGTACGCGCTGAATACGCGGAACTATGTACACAACACTTATGTTAGCGGTAGAGGCTCACACGGCCACCTGCTATCAGCTCCATAGCAACCTGTGTCCTCTTAGAAAGTACTGATTCTCGCGTATTTTTTCAAGTTCACATTTCCAGAAAAATAAACAAGAAATGAACAACAATTCGGCAATAGTGTTCTCCGTTGTTGTTTACAACTTATTCCCACCGTTCAGTACGCTATTTAGTGCCTCGACGGTAGAAAGCACTTAGTTTCCACTCGAAGAAGTTGTCCAACCAACCATTCCACTTCACGTCATTACCGAACGAAACGGCACGCAGTGCATTCGACAGGGGCAGGGACAAATGGAAAATCGAAGTTGCCAAGGTGGGAAAATACGGAGGAAGTGACAGCACACCCTAGGTAAGCGTTTGAATGGCTTTCTTGGTCATACACTACTGGCCATTAAAATTGCTACACCACGATGATGACGTGCTACAGACGCGAAATTTAACCGACGGAATGAAGATGCTGTGATATGCAAATGATTAGCTTTTCACAGCATTCACACAAGGCTGGCGCCGGTGGCGACACCTACAACGTACTGACATGAGGAAAGTTTCCAACCGATTTCTCATACACATACAGCAGTTGACTGGCGTTGCCTGGTGAAACGTCGTTGTGATGCCTCATGTAAGGAGGAGAAATGCGTACCGACTTTGATAAAGGTCGGGTTGTAGCCTATCGCGATTGTGGTTTATCGTATCGCGACATTGCTGCTCGCGTTGGTCGAGATTGTTAGCAGAATATGGAATCGGGTGGCTCAGGAGGGTAACACGGAACGCCGTGTTGGATCCCAACGGTGTGGTATCACTAGCAGTCGAGATGATAGGCATCTTATCCGCATGACTCGATCCCTGAGTTAACACATGGGAACGTTTTCAAGACAACAACCATCTTCACGAACAGTTCCACGACGTTTACAGCAGCATGGACTATCAGCTCGGAGACCGTGGCTGCGGTTACCCTTGACGCTGCATCACAGACAGGAGCGCCTACGGTGGTGTACTCAACGACGAACCTGGGTGCACGAATGTCATAAAGTCATTTTTTTAGATGAATCCAGGTTCTGTTTACAGCATCATGATGGTCGCACATTGGAAGCGTGTATTCGTCATAGGCTTACTGGCGTATCACCCGGCGTGATGGTATGGGATGCCATTGGTTACACGTCTCGCTCACCTCTTGTTCGCATTGACGGCACTTTGAGCAATGGACGTTACATTTCAGATGTGTTACGACCTGTGGCTCTACCCTTCATTCGATCCCTGCGAAACCCTACATTTCAGTAGGATAATGCACGACCGCATGTTGCAGGTCCTGTACGGGCCATTCTGGATACAGAAAATGTTCGACTGCTGCCCTGGCCAGCACATTCTCCAGATCTCTCACCAATTGAAAACGTCTGGTCAATGGTGGCCAAGCAACTGGCTCGTCACAATACGCCAGTCACTACCCTTGATGAACTGTGGTATCGTGTTGAAGCTGCATGGGCAGCTGTACCTGTACACGCCATCCAAGCTCTGTTTGACTCAATGCCCAGGCGTATCAAGGCCGTTATTACGGCCAGAGGTGGTTGTTCTGATTTCTTAGGATCTGTGGACCCAAATTGCGTGAAAATGTAATCACATGTCAGTTCTAGTCTAATATATTTGTCCAATGAATACCCGTATATCATCTGCATTTCTTCTTGGTGTAGCAATTTTAATGGCCAGTAGTGTATTTGCGATGTGAGAGTAGACGTCGTGTTGCAGGAGAAAGCCATCTCGCCAATCAGGACGCTTTTGCTGGATAGTGTTGCTGAGTCGTTGCATGTGTTGGTCGTAAAGTTCCGCATGCACTGTTTGGTTTCCTTCATGCAACTCGTGGTGGATCATGCTTTCGCCAAACCACCAAACGGACAACATCGTTTTGCGTGACTGAGGGTCTTGTCTTGCTCGCCTTGTTGCCTGTTTGTCGGGGCTAAGCCATTCATTGCGCTGTTTCATACTGACGTACAGGAACCATTTTTTATTGCCGGTAACAATTCGGTAGAGGAAAGGCTGCTTATGTACGGGTGTACAAACTGGCGGAGATAGTGGTTGGCCGTCTTTTTTATCTGTCAATGCATGCGGTACCCACGAGCCCAGCTTTTGAACCTTTCCTATTGAGTGAAGGTGGCGCTGTACGGTACTGTGGGAGCATTGCATTATCTGTGCCAATTCCCTCGTTGTCTGGTGTGGATCTTCGTGAATAAGCTGATTCAGCCTCTCCTCATCGAACTGAATGGGGCGTTCGGTGCGATGCATTCCTCTGAGATCGAAACTGCCGTCTCTGAATCGGTTAAACCCATTACGAATCGTCCTAAGAGACATCAAGTTTTCCCCATATACTTCACAAATCTCTCGAGCAGCTTCTGTGGTTTTGCCTCCTCTATTAAACGCAAAAAGCAGAAAGTGTCGAAGATGTTCTTTTTGTCGAATTGACACTCACACAATGATCTGAAAAGGACAGAAAATACATCAGCATGAATGAATTTACTATCGAATAACATTAAACGCATTACCAAAATATTTAACTTTTCACGGAAAATTTTCACTTAAAAATAACGGCAGAATTTATGGACCAGCCTCAATATTTTGTCCATTGAGCTTACCTATCGATGTCGGTCCCACACGTTTTCTAATGTCATCTGACCACTGTCCATTAGTTCGTCTTCTCAATCTCTCCTTACCTCTTGGAATAAAGCAAGCAGAAGCAGATACCAAACATTGCGGTCATGGTCGATTTCTGATATGGAACTGTGGATCAAGGCAATGAGGTAGGGCAGCATTTCTTGACCTCCGAAAAGCGTTTGACTGAGTACCACCTCAACTGTTATTGATAAAATTACGATCATAACAGGCATGAAAAGAAATTTATAACCGGACTGAGAATTTTTTGATAGGAAGGACACAGCATGTAATCCTCATGGAGAGTCATCCACAGAAGAAGAGATAACTTCAGGCTTGTCCTAGGGAAGTGTGTTATAAACTTGCTGTTCATGTTGTATATCGCTGACCTGACAGACAATATTTATGGGAGCCTCAGATTGAAAATAGATACACAAAAATTGAGTCAGATTTTGATAAGACTTCAAAGTGGTATACAGTCTGACAGCTCATTTTAAAGGTTCACATATGTAAAATGAGGCACAGAACACAAAAAAAGGAGTATCTTCCAACTCCAGTACCAATGAGTCACAATCGGAATCAGTCACTCATGTAAATATATCTGGTTCTAACAATTTGTAGGGATATGAAATGATGACTTAGGTGCAATCCGAAGTAAAGCACGTCCTAGACTTCGCTCCACTGGTAGAACCCTAGGGAAGTGCAATGACTGTTCAAAGGAGTTTGGTTACAAAGCATTCCTGTGACCCATCCTAGAATATTGCTCAGTTGTGTGGGATCCATACCAGATAGGACTGACAAGGGATACTGAACGTACGCAAAGAAGGAGAGCACGAATGGCGTCAGGTTTGTCTGGACCGTGGCAGAGCGTCACAGACCTACTCGAAAGCTTCACTGGCAGACATTTAACATAGACCCCGACTGGCCCGCAAGAGACTGCTTAATAAGTTTCAAGATCCATCTGAAATGTACTTCAACCTCCAAATATCATTCCCGTAGGGACCAGGAAGATAAAATGAGACTAACAGCAATGCTTACAGAGGTATTTAAAGTATCATTCTTCACGCGCTTCATATGAAAATGGAGCAGAAATGAGTCCAAACATGACTACAACGAGAAATTGCACATGCTGCGACTTACTTCCAGATTATCTCGCAGCTTGTGTAACTAGTGTCATGTCTGGCTTACGAAAGAGTCAAAAGGTTCTGTAAACAGAAGCAGCAAATCAGCACCGAGATCTGAAGATGGTCATAGCTGACCGAAACTGGTAGTCTAAGGACCAAAAAGTTTTACCATCAATGACGAAAATAAACGACATAGTCAAAAGGCTCTGTGAACTGAAGCAGCAATTCAGCAACGAGATATGAAGATGGTCATCGCCGACCGAAAACTGTATTCTAAGCGGGAAAAAGTTTTGGGATCATTGATAAAAATAAAAGAAATTAACCCCCTGCTTCCTGGATCAATGTTTTATCCGCGGCTATGTCGAAACTTGAGAAACTAGTGAAAAGGCTCTGTAAACTTAATCAGAAAATCAGCACAGAGATCTGAAAATGGTCACTGCTGACCGAAACCGTTAGCCTAAGGAACAAAACTTTCCGTGGTCTTTGACGGAAGTAAAGGGAATTTACCTTACAATGAAAAGTATCCTCTACCATGCACCTCGCAGTCGTTTGCAGAGTATAGATGTTGATGTAAATGTTCGCTTCCGCCCGACTTGTAAAGGACGTGTCAGGTACGTTATTGTACATCGTGGGTGGATGTTATGATTTCTGGTGCATTGTGTGTGCGTGTGCTTGTGTATCGGTGTGTTACATGCATGAAAAGGTGGGTAGGGTGACATTCGATGCCATCACACAGTCCGCTCCTCTCGAATAACACCAAGGGGACCGCCAGACGTAAATCCCCGAAACATGGTTCCCCGTAAACAGTTTTATAGTATACCGTTCCTCTTGAAAACACCTCTGAGCGATTAGGGGTTCAGCACGGAGTATTGGGTCAGAAGCTCCGCTTTTCAATAAAATTCAGGCGATAAAAATGTCTACCATTCTCGAGAAGGCAGTAATGCGCTTACTCGACGCAATAAGTTCAGCTTCGGTTGCGGTAGGTTACTGATGCTGTGAATTCGATAACGATACGTCCGCGATCGCCGCGGAAGCTTTCCGATTTGAAAAGGGTTATTGATCGGTATGCCCTATGTCTGTAGCAATATTTCCTGAATCTCACTCTGGAGGTGCATCGTACAGTTAGAATACTGTTCGAGTATGGACATCTGATAAGGTGCTACTTTTTTCTCCTTTTTGACATTACATGAGGCAACTCAGTTTAGGAACAAAGAATATATTTGACCGATTTGTATATGGTGCTGATTCACAAAGCCGATCTCAACTCTAGTTAATGATTCTTAAGTTGATATTTCAGTACACCGTATTCTGCTTGTTTAGGAGGACCAGCAGCGTCCACAATAAAATTGATATTTTATTATCAATTTTATTGTGCCTGATGCATGTTCCATTTTAGCGAGTTTTAACAGGTTCTTTTACTTTTTATTATTCTGATGATGGAAGCTTGACTTCCGAAACGCGTCAATCTTAGTGTTTTACACTATAAACAAGTGGTTGAGCCGATATATTTTTTAACATTGACATTCACAACCACGACCTCTCATCCCGTATAAAATCACGCCGGGTCGTCATTGAGGAGTGGGACAATCTGGACCAACAGTGCCTTGATGAACTTGTGAATAGTATGCCACGACGAATACAGGCATGCATCAATGCAAGAGGACGTGCTACTCGGTATTAGAGGTACCCCCGGTGTGAACAGCAATTTAGAGCACTACCTCTGAAGGTCTCATTGTGTGGTGGTACGACATGTAATGTGTGGTCTTTATGAACAATAAAAAAAAGGCGGAAATGATGTTTATTTTGGTCTCTACTCTAATTTTCTGTACGGGTTCCGGAACTGTCGGAACCGAGGTGATGCAAAACTTTTTTTGATGTGTGTAGAATGACCGCAAGAAAACATCTGCAACACTTCGCCATTCTTGGAAACATTTCGTACGCAGTTTATTTCACTTGAAATCCCCTTGATCAGAAAGATGGAATTAACTTTTCTTTCGACCTGTGTCACCACTGTGGGTCTATCTTTGACGACAATGCAAAAAAAAGAGTGTTTTATTCCTCACGGCGTATTAGCTAGTCAACGAGAACTTGACAATTTCACTGACAAAAATGTCCTCGGTGTGTTTATTTTTAAAGGCAGGGAGAAAGACGCCAGTCACTTAAAATAGTGTCAGGAAAACGACTGGATAAAATAATGTTTTTGGGGACTGTACGAAGGAAGATATGGGTCCTATTCAGCAGTTTTTCTGTCAATCTGTTCCATATTTTCATTTTACAAGATAGGGATTTTTAAAAATTGTAGTCCTAAGCTGTAATGAAAATTACTTTGCTTGGTGTAACACCTGTATTATTCTATTTAAAACCAGTGGAAATCGAGTATCTCTCCCTCTGCTAAAAACTGATTTTAAAAACAAATGGAGAAATTACGGCCTATAGAGAGTAACTAATCTTTTCATCAAAGATAAATATCGATACCTCAAGGTATCGATGCTTTTCTTACTAACCGTCTTCCTAGTTATCGGAATTGTTATCTTTCAGTTCTTATAGACGCATCACTTAGTGGCAAGTGACTTTCTTTTAATTTAAAAAAAATAAAGATCCCAAATGCTATTGAAATTTCAGAGAAATGCTTCCATCCGTTTAGGAGGAGACACTGTTATACTGACATAATCATTCGTCTCCGAGCTGGTCCTCTACTTAACGCAGTACACGATGCTTTAAAATGCGTTCGTACCCTTCCGAATTTACCGTTTTCTTAAGCGCAATAAGAGAACCGCACCGCCGGCCGGAGTGGCCGAGCGGTTCTAGGCGCTATAGTCTGGCACCGCGTGGCCGCTACCGTCGCAGGTTCGAATCCTGCCTCGGGCATGGATGTGTGTGATGTCCTTGGGTTAGTTAGGTTTAAGTAGTTCAAAGTTCTAGGGGACTGATGACCTCAGAAGTTAAGTCCCATAGTGCTCAGAGCCAGAACCGCAGCCTTATCACGAAAAACACCCTCGTACCGGAGCACAACCTCCTCCGTGCTCACAGTTTGCCCTACATGTGATGGCAGCTGACGTTCTCCAGGCGTTCGCGACACCCAAAACCTTCCAATGGATTGTCACGGGCTTAGCGTGATTCGTCCTTCCAGATTACTTGTTTCCACTGTGTAGTGTCTCCGCTCTTTACTTCACCTTAAGCGTTGCTTAGCTCTGACTACAGGAGTTCGACCACTGTACCCTATTTTTTCAACTGCTTACAACTGCGCGAAGTGGCCGCGTGGTTTGAGGCGCCATGTCACGGATTGCGCGGCCCTTCCCGCCGAAGGTTCGAGTTCTCCCTCGGGCATGGGTGTGTGTGTTGTTCTTAGCATAAGTTAGTTCACGTTAGTTTAAGTATTGTTTAAGTCTAGGGACCAATGACCTCAGCAGTTTGGTCCCTTAGGAATTCACACACATTTGAACAACTGCTTACGCAGTGACATTGAGCTAGCTGCACTGCTGGCAGTACTTCAGAATTCTGAAGTAATTCCTTCCACCGATTTCATGCGATTTTTTCCAACCACACTCCGCAATAATTGATGATTCTTGTCCGTCAGTAGGGGAAGTCCGGCTAAAATGACCTACCACTTTTTTAGGTTGTGATTGCTTCATAAATCATTAGGGTGAATAAAATTTGTATCGGGACGGTGCCTCAGTCACTTGAAAACGATAAACAATATTTTAATCAAAATAATCTTCGTTGCTATTTATACATTTCTCCCACCTCGCCGGCAGGCTATGAATGCCATGCCAAAAAAAAAAAAACAAAAAAAAAAAACAGTTCTTCCTTTGAAGCAAACCAGTCAGCTAGCCATTTTCGTGCATTTTCATACGAATTGAAGCTTTGTTCAGCAAGAGCGTGTCCCAGTGATGCAAACAAATGACAATCGGACGGAGCCAAGATTTAAATCGATCATTTGCTGTTGGTAGCGACCAGTGTTAACAATTTCACCAGGTTTTAGCAGCTCATAATAGATGACACCCTCTGATCTCACCAAAGACAGCACATTGGCTTCTTTCTAAAGCGATTTGGTCTTGCAGTGGAAGTCGCTGGTTTGCATGGACTCACCCATGATTTACGACGGTTGGTATTCTCAAAATACATCCATTTTTCATCATCTGTCACTATTCGGTGAAGAAACGACTTTCTACTGTATATGGCGAGCAGCATTGCACAAGCAGTCTTTCGATTTGATTGTTGTCTTTCATTCAGTTCATGCGGACCCCATTTTCCCATTTTCTGCACCTTTCCCATAGCTTTCAACCGAAGAGAAACGGCTTTCTGCGTCACATTCAATTGCTCCGCGAGTTTCTCGTGAGTTTGAGTATCATCGTCATCCAATAAGGCGTGCAATTCGTTGTCTTCAAACTTTTTAGGTGGTTTCCCGCGCTCGTCGTTTCTCACATCAAAATCTCCACTTTCGAATTTTTTGAACCACTCGACAGACTATGTTTTCCCAAGAGCATGTTCACCGAGAGCTTCGACAAGCATTGGATGCGATTCTGCAGCAGTTTTTTTCAAATGCTAACAGGAAAAGCTGGCCGGAGTGGCCGAGCGGTTCTAGGAGGCGCTTCAGTCTGGAACCGCGCGACCACTACGGTCGCAGGTTCGAATCCTGCCTCGGGCATGGATGTGTGTGATGTCCTTAGGTTAGTTAGGTTTAAGTAGTTCCAAGTTCTAGGGGACTGATGACCTCCGTTGTTAAGTCCCATAGTGCTCAGAGCCGTTTGAACCATTTGATAACAGGAAACAAATGCTGACCGAAAATCGTAGTTCGTAGGCACAACACTCGACATGTTTACCGGTTTGAAACGGTTACCAATGTGTGGAACTTTGATTACTGTGTGTTGACATTCGTTGTCAGCCGTTACACGAAGCAGATGGCGCGGCAGACACGGTCTTACGGGCCCTGCACTGAGGGCTAGCATCATTTATAGGGGAATTCCGGTTTCATACTTCAACACCAGGTAAACCATACGTTTTTGACATTCTCGTAAAACGTGCGTAATATGCTGTTTTGGACCGATGTCAGAGTAAAATGACACAGGAGTAAGAAAACATAAAAAATCCAGATAAACATTAAGTATCTGATATATTTAATAGGTTTGTACTTAAGCATAAATAAAAAACTATTCCTGTAACAATTCTTTATCAGTATCAGTTAAGGTTTCTAAGTTCAATCATACAACAAGTGAAGGCTGAAAGTAGAACTACGAAAGTTAATCCTTGAAACAATAACATTAATTCTGTTTTTGGAAAAATGATTTACACCAACCCTATTTATTTGCAGACATCGCAGGTGAAGTTTTTCGTTCTGTTGCTTACTCTAGAATATCCAGTGTATGTCCACAAATTACACTACTCACATCTTAACCAGTGTTCTCCGGGTTCTTGGTTCAAATGGCTCTAAGCAGTATGGGACTTAACATTTGAGGTCATCAGTCCCCTACTTAAACCCAACTAACCGAAGGACATCACACGCATCCATGTCCGAGGCAGGATTCGAACCTGCGACCGTAGCACCAGCGCGGTTCCCGACAGAAGCACCTAGAACCGCTCGGCCACAGCGGCCGGCGTTTTCCGGGTTCTGAATGCGAGCATAGTTCCAAGCGGTACAAACAATGACGATCTTCATAGGCTTCACTGTCTTCGCCAAGAAGGTCTTTTCCGTACAATGGTTCTTTTGCAAAACTAAGTTTCCTCTTTGATTTTCTCAGCTATTCGGAATACAAGTTGTCTCACCTCCTTCATAGTGAAACCAAACATGCGCGACTCCAATATTTCAGGTATTGTACCAGTTCACGCCCCACTACAGTGTCGAGAGTTGGCCGGAATCTATCCAGTCCTTTCTGAACACCACTGAAGGTTTTGTTCGTATCACTAGTTTGTCTTCTAAACGTAGCCTGGGGAACCCTTTTCAACGCCCGCTGCCATACCATCTCGCCTCTGGTAACATCATCTAGAGCCTGCTTCATCTGCACCGCATTCCAAGACTGTCTCGACAATTTCCTTACTTTATTGCCTACCATCTGAAAGGGGAAACTCACTGACTTACATTTGACCTACGTAGATTCATTGCATTTGTGTATCACTGCACATTTATCAATTCATGTTTAACGTTTCTTTCAATTTATTTCATCAGGGTGAACTACTGAAATTGTTGTTAAATTTAAACAGATATGTAAAAGAAATAGCTTAACTAATATCAGAGATCACTCAGAACAGAACTAGAGAGCACATAGGGGTAAAATGGCATACCGTATCATTTTACCCTGATACGCATTATGCCTTTGTAGCCTGAAACGCCTTCTTTGACTCATTCGAGAACGTTCAGCTACTGCGTGTTCTAGGAGAATCTTCTACCTCTCAAAACGTAGCTAAACGTATGCTTTACAACTTATACTTTCCTCAGACATGTAATTACCTACAATGCTAATGACAGAACAAAGGTGAAGTAAAAAGTTGGAGGCTTACCTGCAAGTTTTTCCTTCGCAGTACTAAGACGGAAACTGACAGCTCGTCGTCATATACATAGAAACAGGGTTTCCTACCGACCTTTCTACACTGCTTCGTGTAGGTGGAGCCACTCGTCTCATTTCGTCCAAAGCCTTGCTATGTCATTTTACCTCGGTATGTCATTATAGCCTGACTTCCCCTACATGGGGTCTGCCTGGTCTTCGTAGAGATGTGGTTGATCCTCCGCGTTTCCACTTCACTATCACATCACCACAGTCGACTTGGGCAGCTTTTAGAAAGGTAGAAATGTCGCTGATGTATCCAATGACGAGTTTATGTTGGAAATCATTGAACTCTCCTGCACGACCAATTCTACTTTTACTACTTCTCTACTGACAACACGCTCTTGACATCTAGTGGTCATTTCCGCATTATGTACAAGTGTCCAGATACTTTTGATCAGTGTATATACTAGCTCCACTAGCCGACCCTGGGGACCATTCAGTCCCGACCGACCGCCGTGTCGTCCTCTGCCATCGGCGTCATTTGAATATGGTGTGGAGGACTATGGGCCCAGCATATCGCTCTCCCAGCCATTTGTCAACCTTCCTCAATGTAGCAATTACTACTACTCTCAAGTAGCTTCTGTGCCGACGTCAGGAAGTTGAATGAACATCGTTCCAGTTTTCACACCAAGGAAAAATCTCTGACAGTTCTGGAAATTATGTCAGAGTCTTCTGCATAGCAGCCAGGCACGTGGATCTTTTTATTAAATTCTGTCAGTCTTCTGACTTTCGTCCCTATATAATTTACCTTCTGATGTTGCGATTTGAATGCAGGAAGTCGCGTAATATCAACAAATTTATCAACCATTAATACTTGTCGGATGCGTCTGTACTCTTTATAGTCGCTGATTTATATGGTGCACCGAGAAACGTATGACACTAGGAAACAGCTTGCAGACAGAAGTAACCGAGCGAGGTGGCGCAGTGGCTATCACACTGTACTCGCATTCGGGAGGACGACGGTTCAATCCCGCGTCTGGCCATCCTGATTTAGGTTTTCCGTGATTTCCCTAAATCGCTCCAGGCAAATGCCGCGATGTTGCCTTTGACAGGGCACGGCCGATTTCCTTCCCCGTCCCTCCCTAATCCGATGAGACCGATGACCTCGCTGTCTGGTCTCCTCCCCAAAAAAAATCCAATCCAATCCAGACAGAAGTCAACACGTCGCTCTTAACAGAACAAAACCGACAGATGTAGAGGTAATTTCCGGAATGCCCCAAATAAGTCTGATAGTACAGTTACTGTTTACAATGTACAGGGTGTTAGGTGTACAGGTGCGGATATTGAGATAACTGGTACCTTAATATGTACCCACTTCAGTGTGTTAGTTGTTTTTTCTGTATATCTGACAATCTTCTCGCAAACATATCACATAATTTTTTACCTGATGTTTCCCGCACAGTCGTAACTGATCCACAAAGTGGACTGCACCTGTCAGAATAGACTTCCCGTTTTGTTCCTCGTGTCCACACTTCAATACCTGGCCTTCTGCGCAAGGGAAAATAAACATTAATGGCTTACCCGTACCACACCAAACTAAAAACATACTACCCCTAATAGCTGTAATTATTAGTGTGCAAATGAAATAAATAGTGATATAGTGTTGTTCACTATGCTCAATCATCAATAGAAATATCTGCAATTGTACCACTAACAGCCTGTATAAATAACGTAGTGAATAACATTTGAAGCTCGGTAAGGCTGTTCACAGATGATGCGGTTGTCTGTAAGAATGTACAACGCCAGAAGACTCGAGCGAATTGCGGGACGACCTGTATAGGATTGATCATTGGGACAGGGACTGGCGATCGAACCTGAACGCAAATAAATGTAACATATTATGGATAAACAGGGGAAGAAATCCACTACTGTACAGTTATGCTAATGTTGACCAGTTCATGGAAAGAGGAAGTATGGTGTAACACATAGGAGTAACCACCAGAACGACCTAAAGTGGAATCGTCCAGAGATCGCAGTGCCGTAGAAAAGTCGGCACAGAGGTTAGCGAGAGTTCGCTGCAAACCGCAGAGACGCAGAGGCGATCGTAAAGACCACGCTTCCCCCTCAACACTGCAGTGCCCTCGTACTCAGCCCAACGACAGTCGGGCATGGAAGAGTTCTGCCTGAGTTCGTGACCTCATTCGAACGAGTCGGCATCGCAGTGTAGGAGCAAATTCAAGTGAAAAAAATACGAGCTTACGGAATATCGGACCAGGTTTGTGATTGGATTCAGGATTTCCTAGAAGAAAGAACACAACATGTCATTCTTTACGGTTCAAAATCTGCAGATGTAGAGGTAATTTCGGGAGTACCGCAGGGAAGCGTGATAGGACCTTTATTGTTTACAATATACATAAATGACTTAGTTGACAACATCGGTAGCTCCGTGAGGCTATTTGCAGATGACACGGTTGTCTACAAGAAAGTAGCAACATCAGAAGACTCGTACGTACTCCAGGAGGACCTGCAGAGGATTAATGCATGGTGCGACAGCTGGCAGCTTTCCCTAAACGTAGATAAATGTAATATAATGCGCATACATAGGGGCAGAAATCCATTCCAGTACGACTATGCCATAGGTGGTAAATCATTGGAAGCGGTAACGACTGTAAAATACTTAGGAGTTACTATCCGGAGCGATCTGAAGTGGAATGATCACATAAAACAAATAGTGGGAAAAGCAGGCGCCAGGTTGAGATTCATAGGAAGAATTCTAAGAAAATGTGACTCATCGACGAAAGAAGTAGCTTACAAAACGCTTGTTCGTCCGATTCTTGAGTATTGCTCATCAGTATGGGACCCTTACCAGGTTGGATTAATAGAAGAGATAGACATGATCCAGCGAAAAGCAGCGCGATTCGTCATGGGGACATTTAGTCAGAGCGAGAGCGTTACGGAGATGCTGAACAAGCTCCAGTGGCGGACACTTCAAGAAAGGCGTTACGCAATACGGAGAGGTTTATTATCGAAATTACGAGAGAGCACATTCCGGGAAGAGATGGGCAACATATTACTACCGCCCACATATATCTCGCGTAATGATCACAACGAAAAGATCCAAGAAATTAGAGCAAATACGGAGACTTACAAGCAGTCGTTCTTCCCACGCACAATTCGTGAATGGAACAGGGAAGGGGGGATCAGATAGTGGTACAATAAGTACCCTCCGCCACACACCGTAAGGTGGCTCGCGGAGTATAGATGTAGATGTAGATGTAGATGATCAGCCAGAGAATTATGACCACACACCTACTATCGATATAAACCCGTCCAGGCAATAGCACCATCACCTGGCGAGGAATGACTGCTAGTTGGGCTCAAGCACGCTACATGTATAGATAGTATCAGTGAGCGTGTAGTCCGTGTGTAGAATGGGGAAGGCGCGCAATCTGTCTGAGTTTGACTGAGGCCAGATTGTGATGGCCCGGAGGCTCGGCACGACCGTTTCAGAAACTGCACGACTTGTTCGGTGTTCGAGGAGTTCTGTGATGACTGTCTTCAACACTCTGCGAAACCATGGTGAAACCACGTCCAGACGTCATGGGGCTGGGCGGCCACCCCTCGTCACAGATGTCGGACGTCATAAGCTGAGCAGACTGGTGGAACAGGACAGGCGGCTAATTGTGGCGGAACTAACATCATACTTTAACACTGGGCAGGGTACGAGTGTGTCTGAGCACGCAGTGGCACCGAGCACTCCTCACGATATGCCTCTGCAGCGGACGACTCATGCATGTGCCAATGTTAACAGTTAACACGGCGATATCGGCAACTACGACTGAAACGCGCACGTGACCATAGGCACTGGACGTTGGCGTAGGGGCAGAGCGTTGCATGTCTGATGAATCCCGATACCTTCTTCATCACGCAGATGGGAGGGGGCGAATCCGCTCTCTTCCAGGTGAAGAACTCTTTCACACCTGTACTGCGGACGGAGGCAAGATGGCGGCTCCTCCATTATGGTCTAGAGAACATTCACGTGGGCATCCGTGTGTCTAGTGGAGCTCGTGCAAGGCATCACTACGGCCAAGGAGTATCGTACACTGGTCATAGTACCTCTTCATGACGATGATATTTCCCGACAGCAGTGGCATTTTTAAACAAGATAATGCGCCATGTCTGAAGGGCGGAGTGTAATGTAGTGGTTCGAGGAACATAGGGGCGAGTTATAATAGATGTGCTGGTTCCCCCAACTCACCAGATCTGAACCAGATCGAGCACATCCGGGATGTTACTGAACGTGGCCTCGTAGCTCATTGCCCCCGTAATTTATGGGAATTAGGTGACTTTGGCGTGCAGATGTGGTGTCAACTCCCTTCAGCGACCTACCAAGGTCTCACTGCTTCCATGCAATGACGTGTCGCCGCTGTTATCCGGACATACCGGCTGTTATGTAAGTGGTCATATGTTCTAGCTGCCCAGTGTACTATAGTACAGACTCCATATTGCACCTCAAGAGAACAATTTGTTAATTAGTGCATCAGGTGATGCTCTGCTAGTCAATGACAGCTGTAAATTATCCATTACTCCTGTGGCAAAGAAGTTTGTCAAAGTTAAGTAAGTCTCATGAACATCAACAAAAGCAAAACGAGGATAATGGAATGTAGTCGAATTAAGTCGGGGTGATGCTGAGGGAATTAGATTAGGAAATGAGACACTTAAAGTAATAAAGCAGTTTTGCTGTTTGGGGATCAAAATAACTGATGATGGTCGAAGCAGAGAGGATATAAAATGTAGACTGGCAATGGCAAGGAAAGCGTTTGTGAAGAAGAGAAATTTGTTAACATCGAGTATAGATTTAAGTGTCAGGAAGTCGTTTCTAAAAGTATTTATATGAAGTATAGCCATGTATGGAAGTGAAACATGGACGATAAATAGTTTGGACAAGAAGAGAATAGAAGATTTCAAAATGCGGTGCTACAGAAGAATGCTGAAGATTAGGTGGGTAGATCACATAACTAATGAGGAGGTACTGAATAGGATTGGGGAGAAGAGAAGTTTGTGGCACAACTAGACTAGAAGAAGGGATCGGTTGGTAAGACATATTCTGAGGCATCAAGGGGTCACAAATTTAGCACTGGAGGGCAGCGTGGAGGGTAAAAATCGTAGAGGGAGACCAAGAGATGAATACACTAAGCAGGTTCTGAAGGATGTAGGTTGCAGTAGGTACTGGGAGATGAAGAAGCTTGCACAGGATAGAGTAGCATAGTGAGCTGCATCAAACCAGTCCCAGGACTGAAGACGATAACAACAACAACGACAACAAGAAGTAAATCTTCTATTCGTTGACGTAATAAAATAAAACAATATTTCTTGAGATACAGTTCCCATGTGCCACTTCGCTGAGCAGTTAAGGGACCCACAGTTATGGCCAGACGACAATAGTTTCGCCTGGTCACAACAGACGACATAAAACAAACAGTAGGAAAAGCAGAGGCCAGGACGAGACTCTTGGCAAGAATATCAAGGAAATGTAATTCTTTCACGAATGTAGTGGCTTACGAAACACCTGTTCCGCCGCTTCTTAAGTACTGCTCATCAGTCTGGGCACCTTACCTGGTTCGATTAATAGAAAAGACACTAGATCCAACTAAGAGCGGCGCAATTTTACACTGGAACGTTTGGTCGGCTCGGGAGCGTACGGAGATGATCATCAAACTCCAGTGACAGGCACTGCAAGATAGGTGCTGTGGGTGACAGAGAGGTGTACTATTAGACAGCATGTTCCGGAAGAACTCAGGTAACATATTACTTCCTCTCATATACTAGGGTCCGCAGCTCGTGGTCTCGCGGTAGCGTTCTTGCTTCCAAAGCACGCTGTCCCGGGTTCGATTACCGGCGGGGTCAAGAATTTTCACCTGCCTCGAGATGACTGGGTGTTGTTGTCTTTATCATCATCATTCATCCCTATTACGGTCGAACCTTGCCTAGTACAGCAGTGTCGGTCTTCCGCATCGTCCCTAGGCTCTGTCCAGGAGTATGGGACTTCATCATCATCTACTAGGCGTGCGAGATAAGTATTTAGAATAGTTACGCGGCGAGCGATCTGGCAACGCTGTGCAGATCTACTTTTGTATACCAGTCCGAGTTTCAGCTCCGCACAGTGATCACGTGATTTTGAGAGTGCCATCGGTGAAGTTAGGCTATGTGTTACAAAAGCGGAACGGGTGAATTTAGAGCAACCTTTAAGTTTTGTCTTAAACTTGGGGAATCCGCGAGTGTGAGTATCGAAAACTTGAAAGAGGCCTATGGTGAGCGTTCTTTATTAAGAAAACAAGTTTTCGCCGGGACAAATCATTTTTGGAATGCCGAGAACACATTTAAGATGAACCACGTTCAGAAAGACCTTCAACTCCAAAAACCGACGGTAACATCGAACTTGTGTGTTTGCTCTTGCAAGATTTTTTTTTCTTTTTTTTTTTTTGTAAAGGAGGTGGGGGTGGGCGGGGAAGGCAGAGCGATCAGGGGTCGTAACCCGAGGCCAGGTCACAGTGTCCCCCTCGTCCGTCAAGGAATCAAGGAATCAGGGATGGGAAGGGGAAATATTTTGTGGGAATTATTATTTATTTATTTATTTTTATTTACTGTTTTAATACATTCTTAATGTGGTTTTACTTTATACCACAACAAAAATAAATGTATCTAGCACCGCATCGTGCTCTGAGAAAAAGAAAACAATATCTCGGCACGTTCCTACACCGAGGTAATGTATATGGGGAAAACGAAAAAAAAAGTGCTGCGTACATGATGCAGAAGGGCGCGTCGCTACTATCCTTACGCTTCATCATCCAGGTACGTCTTCACGTATATCATGTTGTTCCACCGAGAATCGAACTTAGTCTTGTCAGCTCACTCAATGGGTATCTTCTCCTACCTGTTGATGATCCAGCTGCGTGGAGGGTCGCGTAGGGCACTCCCTAAGTAATTAGAAAAATACTGTCTGTATTTTGGGTTCCGTACGATATTGCAATGACGTTCTTGTAGATAGTTCCAAAAGTCGAATACATCTTTAGGTCCATCGTGAAATAAGTAGTGTACCGCATGCGCACGGATCCACGTGACAGCGTTGGTCTTGGCGCGCCGTAAATACCGTTGATCCGGAAGTAGTAGAAACCGAGGTGTAATGTGTTCCGGAGTCACTCGTAGAAAATATGACAAAATTTGTCGCACCAAGCGCCATACGTCTTCTGCCGCGCCACATGTGAGACGGTGTTCGTCCGTGTCTGGTATCCCGCAGTCTACGAAGAGAGGCGATTCCGCCATGTTTATCTTGTGGAGGCGTGATCGGGTGATCTGTTTACCATTGACTGTGATGTACCATGTGGATCGGACGGCTGTGTCCAGTGGAACCGCGTGAATCGTCTTCCACACCAACTTCCAATTAACCTGAGGACTTTTGGTCTCCACGATGTTTGGTGGGCGCCTCTGCTGTAGGACATGATATACAGGGTGAGTCACCTAACGTTACCGCTGGATATATTTCGTAAACTACATCAAATACTGACAAACTGATTCCACAAACCGAACGTGAGGAGAGGGGCTAGTGTAATTGTTTAATACAAACCATACAAAAATGCACGGAAGTATGTTTTTTAACACAAACCTACGTTTTTTTAAATGGAATCCCGTTAGTTTTGTTAGCACATTTGAACATATAAACAAATACGTAATCAGTGCCGTTTGTTGCATTGTAAAATGTTAATTACATCCGGAGATATTGTAACCTAAAGTTGGCGCTTGAAACCTCCGACGTTCAGTTGCGTGTTGTAACAATCACGGGCCACGGTCGGCGAGCAGCATCTTCAGGGACATGTTTACGATGACGACCGTGTTTACGAGTGTGGCTGTAGTGCACTGTTGTGGTTTGGTCTAGCTGTCGCAGTGTCCGCATGTAGCGCTTGCTGCTATTGTTATTCTGCATTCGTCTCCGCACGCAGACCAACTGTAGTACACCGTGTTACCAGACGTCTGTGATAGTTTAGTGTTGTAGGAACTGTGACCATGGTGTATTCGAACTCTGAAAAGGCGGAGATGATACTCATCTATGACGAGTGTCGACGAAATGCAGCTGAAACCTGCAGGGTGTATGCAGAACGGTACCCGGACAGAGAGCATCCAACGTGCCGCACATTGCAAAACATCTACCGCCAACTGTATGCAACAGGTATGGTCGTAGCACGCAAACGGGTCCGTAACAGGCCCGTCACAGGAGAAGCGGGTGCAGTTGGTGTGTTAGCTGCTGTTGCCATGAACCCACACGAGTACACGGGACATTGCGAGAGCCGGTGGACTGAGTCAAAGTAGTGTCATGCGCATACTGCGTCACAGCTTTCACCCGTTTCATGTGTCGCTATATCAGCAATTACATGGTGATGACTTTAAACATCGAGTGCAATTCTGTCAATGGGCATTATCAGAGAATACGTTGCAGTTCTACCTGTTTACCGATGAAGCGGGTTTCACAAACCACGGGGTAGTGAATCTATGGAACTTGCATTACTGGTCCGTGGACAATCCTCGCTGGCTCAGACAGGTAGAGCGACAGCGACCGTGGACTGTAAATGTATGGTGCGGAATCATTGGCGACCACCTCATTGGTCCTCACTTCGTTGCAGGGGCCCGAACAGCTGAAACATACATCGCGTTCCTACAGAATGATCTGCCAACGTTGCTCGAAAATGTCCCACTGGAAACGCGTCGACGTATGTGGTATCAGCATGATGGTGCACCTGCACATTCCGCAATTAACACTAGGCTGACCCTTGACAGGATGTTTGACGGGCGTTTCATAGGACGTGGAGGACGCATAAATTGGCCAGCCCGTTCTCCTGATCTTACACCTCTGGACTTCTTTCTGTGGGGTACGTTAAAGGAGAATGTGTATCGTGATGTGCCTACAACCCCAGAGGATATGAAACAACGTATTGTGGCAGCCTGCTGCGACATTACAACAGATGTACTGCGGCGTGTGCGACATTCATTACGCCAGAGATTGCAATTGTGTACAGCAAATGATGGCCACCACATTGAACATCTATTGGCCTGACATGTCGGGACACACTATTCCACTCCGTAATTGAAAACGGAAACCACGTGTGTACGTGTACCTCACCCCTCATGGTAATGTACATGTGCGTCAGTGAAAAAGACCAATAAAAAGGTGTTAGCATGTGGACGTAATGTGCTGTTCCAGTCTCTTCTGTACCTAAGGTCCATCACCGTTCCCTTTGGATCCCTACGTAATTCCGTGCTCTCCGATACACGCGATGGAACAGCGGAGGAGTGGTACTCTAAGCGTCAACTTTAGGTTACAATATCTCCGGATGTAATTAACATTTTACAATGCAACAAACGGCACTGATTACGTATTTGTTTAAATGTACAGATGTGCTAACAAAACTAACGGGGTTCCATTTGAAAAAACGTAAGTTTGTGTTAAAAAACATACTTCCGTGCATTTTTTATGGTTTGTATTAACCAATTACACTAGCCCCTCTCCTCACGTTCGGTCTGTGGAATCGGTTCGTCAGTAATTGATGTGGTTTACGAAATATATCCAGCGGTAATATTAGGTGACTCACCCTGTACATCCCGCGCCGACGCCTGTTTCGTCGGTGGTACTGCGATACGGACATAGCTGTGTTCAATGTAAAAGTTCCCGAAGTAGTAGAAGGGTGGGGGTATGTCTTGCGTTGCCAGTGGGGGCATAAGGGAGGGCGGAGCTAAGGACTCCAACAGCAAACCTGTCAAACTTTCCGGGTGGTGGCGCCACAGCTTGAAAGATTAGACCTCCAGAAGACACTGTCAACCAAGTGTTTTACAGCGGCGTCCTTGAAAGGCTCGGGAAAAGCATGAATCGAGTGAGACCGGACACTGCAGACATCATGACAATGCCCCATGTCACACGGCCACTTACGTCACCGAATTTTTTAGCTCACAATGCATTCCTGTAGTTGCACCGGATCTGAGTTCTTGTGACTTTTTTCTTTTCTCGAAATTGAAAAATATCTCAAAAGTACTTAATTTTGGGGCTCTGAAGAACATTCAAAAGAGTGTGACCAATATGTTAAAGGCCCTACGAGTTGAAGCCTTTCAGCACTGCTACCAAGACACGGATATGGCTGCCGAGGGGAACTACTTTGTAGGGGACAGTACTGTTGTATGAAAAAAATAAATAAATAAAAACTTCGGTTGATAAAAAATAGGTCTCATTATTTTTCTCACACATCTCGTACGTCTGGCGAAATGAACATAACGAGAAAATACTAGAAATTAGAGCTAATAGGGAGGTTTACGGACAAGAATTCTTTCTAAATGCCTTTCGCTAATGGAACAGGTGAGAGGGGGAACATAGTACCTGAACTATAGCACGCTACACTTCTTAAGGGAAGTAGGACGTCAAACTGACCGTCTTGGAGCAGGAGAGGCGCCACAGGACATTTTCCACTGCCTATACATTTACAAATAAATTCATAAAGCTTTGTCAGAATGACCAGGAAAGGTTCAGGATTCACGCTCATAGCACTGGAAGTTCAAAACTATAACAAAATATATTTTTTTACCTGTGAAATGTCATCATTTTTTCACTTACTATTTGCTGCATTCGTTGCTATAGGTACACTTTTCTTCATAAGTGAAGGAGATTCTTAGATAAATTTTGCACAGCATACAAGCCATACTTACAGGTGTATGAAACTCTAGAATTTTCCAAATCTATTAAAAATTGTGCTAAAAATTGAGATAATTAAACATAAAATTTGAGTTTTTTCTAAACATGAAATTTAAAATGTGACAGCTCATTCATTTTTTCATTAATTAAATAAATTCTACAGTTTCGTAGACCTGTAAATATGGTTTGTATGCTGTGCAAAATTCATCGAAGAATCTCTTACTTGTGAAGAAAAGTGTACCTATAGCAACAAATGCAGCCAATAGTAAGTGAAAAAATGATGAAATTTCACACGTAAAAAAAAAATAATTATTTTGCTGTACTTTTGAACTTACGTTGCCATGAGTTTGAATCCTGAATCCTTCCTAGGCGTGTTGACAAAGTTTTATGAATTTATTTGTAAAAGTATAGACAGTGGAAATTAAAATGTCGTATGGTGCCTCTCCTGCTCCAAGTCGGCCCGTTTGACGTCCTACCCCCTTACGGTGACTTGTGCAGTGTGTATGTGGCTACAGCAAACATCTTGTCTCGTAATTAGGACATTGGTATGAAATACTCTCCACCGTCCACCATTCTTGTGTGGGTGTAGATCGAGTGTTTGTCATATTTATTGCGGCTGGGGTTCCGCTCGTCCGGCCTCAGTCACTGTCTCGAAGTCCATCTGCCCCACTGCTCGTGGCGAGTAAGCGGGAGGCGTGGCCTGCTTGTGGCGCGCCGGCGAGCGTACAGCAGTAGCGGAGCCGGCGCGGCAGGGGTGAATCCGCTTCCCCCCCTGGCGGCAGTGGGCGGGGCCTAGCCGGCGGCGCGGCGCGCGAGGCGAGGCGGGCGCCGCGGCTCAGACGCGATGAGCCTGCCGGGCGGCATGGACGTGTCGACGGCGTTGCACCACCACGCGGCCGTGCTGGGCGCGCTGCCGCCGGCCGCCTTCTTCCTGCGCGCGTCGGAGCGCTACCAGCGCACGCCCAAGTGCGCGCGCTGCCGCAACCACGGCGTCGTGTCGGCGCTCAAGGGCCACAAGCGCTACTGCCGGTGGCGCGACTGCGTGTGCGCCAAGTGCACGCTCATCGCCGAGCGGCAGCGCGTCATGGCGGCGCAGGTGGCGCTGCGGCGGCAGCAGGCGCAGGAGGAGAGCGAGGCTCGCGAGCTGGGGCTGCTCTACTCCACGGCCTCCGGTGCCCCCGGGGGCGGAGCCGGCTCCCAGCCGCCGCCCGCGCTGCCGCCCCCGCAGCTAAGCCTGCCGCCGGCCTTCCCCGACCAGCCGCACCCCCACCCGCTCGCGCACCACCAGCACCAGCTGCACGCCGACGCCGGCAGCGCCTCGCCGCCCCCGCACCACGGTGAGTCCGCCGGCGTGCTGTCGCCAGTCGCTACTGTCACGGTCGTCAGACACCCTGCTCTAGCGTAGATGCAAGTGTCACTACTGTGACGCCCGCCAAACGCCAGGTGGTCAGGCATCCTCGTCTGCGCTGGCGCCACGCCACTGTAGCGGCTGAAAAACGTCAAAGCATCCTTCGAAACACTCGACGTTCGCGCGTCGCGCTAGCGCCACGCCAGTAGCCACGAATGTCGCTCCGCCCTGTTGCGCAAGCGCGCTCCCCTCTGTCACACTCGGCGATAGTCGGCGCTTGCTACTGGGAGAGGCGGCGCCTCTACTGCTATATGCATTCATTTCATTCTCGGCTCATGTCGCCGTTACAATGAAATCGAGTATCACGCGCATCAACATGCACTTTTCCATTGTTATTATTTCGGTCATAAGTCTTACAAGTGGCTTGTGCAAGCTTATTGACACACGACGTCCAATCAAATAGAAACTATACCATCTGTAAACAGCGTCTGCTCTTTGGCTCGCCCTGAAAGACAGGAACGGTGCAGGAAAATATGCTACCTTGAGCAGCACTCGTCACGTAGGTGACATATCTGATCGCCGAAATATTCTGCCCGCTGGACACTATGAACCGGCAGTACACCCCTGGACTGTTCAATCAATTAATAATAAAATAAAATAAAGACTCCCGTTGCTTTCATAATGTTAAGCAACACATTATTTAAGTTAAATCGATGTTTACTGTTAATCGATAAGTTATCGATGAGTGAAAGCCTCACATACAGTTCCCATTCAAAATATCTAGTAATCGAATAATGAAACAGTGCAGTGCAGTAAAATAGCGCATACGTGAGGGACGTCTATGCGGATTCTCTTTTCAAAGGATTAAATCAATTCAAACACGCGCAATATGGAAATCTGACATCTCAATACTTTCACTACCCAAAAGCACGAAACTCTGTTAGTCATTCTAAGTGTTCGCTTCGAAATCATTAGGTGTATCAAGAGCATCAGATAACAAGAACTGTGGCAAATATGGTCTCAATTCACTGCTGGCCCTACTAACACAGAGCAAAATACACACGTGCCTTCGAAATCCGTCACTAGAATTGCCAGTAGAACATTCTAAGACCTGCACAGGTGGACAAAGTTAAAGTGTAAACCTGAGCTCAGCTGCAACTGCGCTGCATAATGGAAAGCTAAAGTGTTAACTAGCACCAACCAGCGTCTATCTCCAAAATGTTCTCCACCCACTAGCAGCTCGCAACTCATCAGAATGGCTGTCCGCCTAGGAATGTCGGAAGAATATCAGAAAGCCCCGCTACCTGCGTTCATTTCATGCTCGCCTCATGACGCTGTTACATTAAATCGTGCTCCTCTCACATAAATCGATACTGCTCTTTTATTCTTATTCGGGTCATCAGTGTTATAGCCTGAAGCGCGCCACGACTTCATCTGTCTCAAACTCTTTATTTAATTGAAGCACTTACATTCATTGTCCTCAATTGTTTCTTCTACGTCTTCTAACCTATCCACTCTTCCAATATTTTCCCTCTACAGCTGCTACTAGTCCCTCTTGTATCTTGGCACGTGTCCTGTCGTTCTTGTAGTCAGTGTTTCCCTCACCGACTCTACGAATTACGAAGGACCTCTTCATCCTTCTGTAACACCACTCCTCATGCGTTTCGATTCTCTTGTTTTCCACTTTTCCCATAGTCTATGATTAACCTCCACACAATGCTGTGCTCCAGAGGCACATTATTTTTTCCTCAAATTTTGGGCTGTGTTTGTTAGCAGTAGAGTTGTTCTAATGAGTATGACCTTTTTGTGTATTACAGCACCCTCTAATATCCTCTTTCCTTCGTCCGTCATGCGTGTTCCTTCACTTAATCTACTATGTGATCCTTAATTTGGTGTTAACTTTTATCACCAGTGTAATGTCTGTTCCTTCTCGTTACTTTCATAACTCTTTGCCTTAGTCTCAACTTACATTCTGTTCTCATTAGAAAGTTCATTCCGTTAATTACGTCCTGCAATTCATTCGCACGTTTACTAAGGATTGCAATGTCATTACAAACGGAGCGCGTACCCGGATATCAGAAGATTAGCGAACGAAATCGGCCGTGTCATTTTTAAAGTAACCATCCCGGCATTCGCCTTGCGTGTTAGGCAAGTGGTAAATCCGTAAGCCCGGAGGGGAAATTGAGTGCCACGCCTACCAAATGCGAGTTCGATGTCTAGACTCTAGATTACTTCACCACTTCTTCTGATTCAAACAGTTACTATCACGATGTACTGCCCACAGCTTAAACATACCATCTTTGAATGGTGTGTGTAAGGAACAAACATTGCCTGTCATTGCTTAGACAACGTAGTATACAACTATTCACGTAATAACTTATATCTAAAAGAAAACACACTAAATACAAATGTAAGTACAAAGTACTTTCTATCCTTTACCTAAAAAGTGGTAATGAAGCTGCTAGTTGTACGTAAAAAGACGTCGATTTTAAAGCTTGTCAAGATTTGGCGCCTTCAGTTGTTGGCTATTAATTGACTCATTGAATGCATTCCATAAAAACGCTCGCGGGGATACGAGCGATACTGTTTATCACGCACATGCGAATAAATCTCAGGACGACGCTTTGACGGATTGTATGCGTAACTTACGTACAGGTATATTCCAAATTTTATATTCAATTTTCAAATTGAATATTATGCGCTATACTGAAATATAAGCTGCGTAATGAACAGTTTAAGTTACAATACGCTAGTAATGACAAACCGTGTTTGCTCTTCTCGTATGCGGTCTAAAAATCATAATTTAAATCGGTAGTATCAATGGACAATATATTGTGGATGAGAGTGTGCAAGGCAGTCATTCCTACTCATTTGAAATGTCTGTTGCAAAATTAGTGGTTGATTACACTGTATTTAAAGTAAATATAATGCTGAATTTTAAATAAATTTTAAACTAGTTAGTTATTATCTCAGTTATTTCTTGCCTTTAATGCGCTTCGCGGAGCTTTTTAACTATATCGTTTAAAATGGAAGGAGACTGGGTACAGAGTTCCACGCTCTGTTAGGGAGGCATGGTGGAAGGAAACGGTCGTGACCTATTCAAGAAACAATCTCGGCATTCGCTTGAAATCATTTAGAGAACCATCAGAAAACGCAATTTATAATGTTCCCCTCTTGCGCGAGTCCAGGGCATTAACGCACGACCCCGCTTTTTCGTTTGTATCGCGGCGTTCCCCATAGGAATGAAATTTGTCCGTTTAGGATGTTTCACAGTCTTCCGCATCTTACCGTAACGTGCTGTACAGACTTCATGCGCCAGAGAAATTACCAACTAACGAAGTTGTCACCAAACTCTACCCAAAATGTTTGCGCAACTAAACTCATTATTCTGAAAGGAAAGGTGTTAGCGATTCTGAACCTTTACTTCCAGTGTGAATATGAATAACACTGATAGTTCTACCTCTATGACATCGTGGTTTACACAGCTGACGCCAATAAATAGATATTAAGAACTATTTTCTCGTTACATGCACAGTTCGATTTGTGCTGCAAGTATTTAATGCAAACGCTTCAATGAATACCATGTGCTACGTGCTACAGTTGTCCTCGAAAATGCATCACCAGTTAACACAAGCATTCTTGAATGTTCTTTCAATCTTACACGTTCGGCGTTCTCTTTTTACGTTGTGTTACTGTAATAACATGTTTGGATCTATCGCAGAGCGTGCATGGAGCATATACAGAGTTAACGTGCGATAAATCGTAGTTTGCAGTACTTTCCTTTCCGTTTATGGTACATGAAAATGACCCAAACCGGCATTTAATAAAGATCACCTGTTGGCGGTTTTAGAATAAGAGCATTGAAACACACACACACACACACACACACACACACACACACACACATACACTTAAGAGTTATGAGTTACCAACTGCACGAAATATATTCTTCGGGATCCTCATCATGTTTGCCTGGACACAATATTCAGGGTCTTTCAGCTTGTGCTGCAAGAGTTGTTAGTCTTACAAGAAAGGACAACATGGTTTCCTATTAAAATATACTCCAAGCATACATATATTTTGTCTTCAACCAGTTGAAACGGAAGCCTAAGCGCTGCGCAGTGGCTTGAGAGAGTATTTATGTACTTGCAAAGGTTGCCAGCAGGCTGTGTGCTTTACGACACGGATGTATGTTTATTCTTTTTATGTATATGATAGCAAGCACAACGGGATACGAGTTCCTCCAGCAATTAATGCATACTGGTGACAAAGAATTCTTTTTGTCATTTTAACCGAAGTGCGTATTTTCGAATACAGAACCTTTATTTTGGATGACGTTTTACTGTATGTCATCGTGTTTGCGTAGGAAGCAGTTGCCAAACATACAGCGAAGAATGGTTTCGTAGAATGCTACGCGTCTTACAACAAAAGCATACACTCAATTAAAAAGACATAATTATCTGTTTTCTCGAGAGGGTACTCTACATTACAGCCAGATACACCTAATGGAAGTGTTTTGGTAATATTTGTCAGTAACTTTTTAGTTTAATCATCTTGGGCAATTATTCCAGCGCGGTCGTGAAATAATTCGGTAACACTATCTTGACGCACAGACTAACGCCCACGTAGTTCAGGATGTCTGATGTGACTTTCAAACGCCACAGGACACGAAAACTCTACTGCCGTGTTTTGGGCAGTCCGTCTGCATATCAGCTGTATTTTCGAACTATTCTTCCAAAGCATCAAATATTTATGATATCCGTATAACGTAAAATCTATGATCTTGATCTTCATTGCCCGCTGCCTATGAAACACATCATAAGGAACTATCTTTCGCATTATGTAGAATACAGCTGACACAGGTTTATCGAGTGAATTAATTCACATATAACAAAGAATTTATGGCTGCTGTACACTAAAAATCGCTAGAGTAGTGCAGGAGAAAAACTGTTGGCTTAAAATAACCACGCTGCTTAGGTACAGACCTATTGCCCCTGTCGAGCAAGTTATTGACGTTACTCTGGATACACACAGACAGACCGACTGACTTTAACACATACTAGGCTTTAAACTATTGTGTGGACCATATTGCCCCAATCAAATTAAAAGTAATTCCTATCTTCGATTCTGACCAAGGTTTTCCGTAGGTTTCCCTTTTTTGTAAAGTAAATGTTGGAAACAGAAATGTTCTTCCGAATGTTGCGTACTGGGACTACCAGTGCTCCAGTACCATCTCACCTGGTATTGGCTGGGAAGTCCCTCAACGTACACGAGACATGACTTTTTCAGACTAGAGTCACGGGTAGGTAGCACGAGACTAAGAAATCGATCTTCTATTTGGACTGATTTTACGGATTATTTCTAGTTTAGTTCGTAAATTCGTTATACTTATAGATATATAATTGATGTGACGTAGTTCAGTATCGATGTGACGTAGTTTATAGCTGCTGAACACTATTGCTCTAATCGGATACTGCTGGCTTTCCTCTCCATTTTGCGCTCTTTACCTCGCATTTGCCCGCGTCGTTTAAGACCAGTTTCCATTAAATACTCGGAATAGAATGTTTGAGGAAATCTGTCAGCAGTTCTTACAGTTTCTCGGAGTACGCGCTTTCCGTTAGACAACAACGTCACTAGTGGGTAACATGACGGTATTGCTTAATTTAACACATTATGTTTCAGAAAGAAGTACAGAATTCTGAAGCAATATTTTCGGATATTTACTACCATTTCAAGTAGGGGTAGATGGCATCACGGATCCATAATTTCTGTATCAAGTAGTGCCAAAGTAAAACTTTTCGCTTACAGAAAGTACTTTTGAAAATAATTTGGTTGAAAGGTCCATAATTATGACAGTAAATATTACTGTTACTCCATCTAGAGAACTTGAGGATTTTCTCGCTAGCCGACGTTCTGGCGCAGCCATTGGCTAAGAAGCGTCAGGGACTAATGAAAATGACTAAAGAGCCGAAACGGTACAGTCAATGAACAGTTAGTGTGAGCATTGACAACCTTCAGGGCCTATAAACAAATTTAATGAGTTTATGGATGCTTTGCGTCAGTAACATGGTAAATATGAACAAACTCCACACATTACTCAACTCGTAGAGATAATGCTTATTATCAGGCATAGACCTTCAAACGTTGCTGGAACTATCGAAAATAGCCCACTGAACTGTTGCAATAGCTGTTCATCAAAACCAACTGTATGAACATTCTGTTTCGACAAAAAGCGGAAAACCCAATAACGAACGACGATTTACAACAGCAAATGTCTTGGTGATAAACCACTGGAAACTATAACAACCGTAAGACGCCTAGGAATGGCCTTTCCGAGCGATCGCAGATGGAATGACCACATATAACTGTGGGGAAAGCAGTACAGTCTTAGATTCTTTGGAAGAAAATTAATTGCCGGCCGAAGTGGCCGTGCGGTTCTAGGCGCTACAGTCTGGAACCGCGAGACCGCTACGGTCGCAGATTCGAATCCTGCCTCGGGCATGGATGTGTGTGATGTCCTTAGGTTAGTTCTAGGGGACTAATGACAGAAGTTGGGTCCCATAGTGCTCAGAGCCATTCGAGCCAAGAAAATTAATTACTCCGCGAAGGAAATGGTTTACAGACCACCTATAAGATTGATCGTTGAGCATGGCTCATCACGCTGCGAGCCTTACCAGACCCTTAACTTAAAACATTCAAAGAGAAGCGGCGCGTTTTGCCACGGGATCGTTTAATAAGTGCGAAAGTATTGCGGAGATGCTCAACAAACTTCATGGCAGATGATACAAGAGAGGAGTTCTGCATCACAGGGACGTTTACTACTGAAATTCCGAAAGCGTACGTTCCGTGAAGAATAGGGCAACAGAACTTCCTCCCATATACGTCTCGAAAAAATGAGAAAATCAGAGGAATTGAAACTCGCAAAGACGTTTATTGAGGAGTCATTATGCTTACGCGAAGGGGACAAGGAAGGCGGAATCAGTTGGTGCTACCAGAAGTACCCTCCGCCACACGCTGCACGGCAGACTGCAGAGTCTGGTTGTAGATATTTCGGGAATCCTCTGTTCGGATGAAATGAAATGATGGTGTGGCATTGTTGGCCGGGAGGCCACATCCGCCGGAAGTTCGGCCGCCGGTTCGCAAGTCTTATTTCAGGCGACTTGCACATCAGTGTTGATGAGCCGACGATGAGGACAACGCAACATCCAGTCCACGAGCGGAGAAAAATCTCCAACCCGCCCTGGAACGAACCCTGGCCCGTTGCGTGGTAGGCAAGCACGTAAGCACTCAGCTAAGCAGGCGGTCTCTGTTGGGATAATGTTGTTCCTTTAGATGCCGTCTTCGTGCATTGCTCCTGGAGCAACTATACGCAAAGTGGAAATGTAGTTTACTCCATGTGAAACGCTCAACGTCGCAACCTACGATCCGGAATCACTATTTACCCGACGACCAGGTGACCCGACAACAGCTGAGCATCGCCTAGCGTCGTTACTAAGTGTCGGTGTGCCAATAGTCATGTATTCGGAATGATTGGATATCTTCAAACTATAATCTGAGTACAATGATATAAAATTACATATTTCTACAACATTCGATAAGGGGAGAATCAAAATTCTACCAACAAAATTTCAGAAGGATTTCGCGAATATTTTCCGTGTGTTTTGGTTTTAAGGGACCCGTAGTCTCCATTAGCACGTTACAGAGTCATTGCACTTCGTCTGATCTCTTGCGCTCCTGTAACTATACAGCACTATAATAAGCATATGCACAACAGCACAGATGTCGACGGTATACGATGTATGTCTTGTCTGGAAACAAACTTTTTCTATATACCCATCGTAGACCTAACCCTGTTGATTAAAGTAATGCTCCACTTCATTATTCACCCTGAAGCCTGCACTCATGGTATTGTTACGTCTTGGGTTTATTTTTCGGGCAGTGTCAGTTGTGCGTTAGCAGTGATACACTGATGAAGAGATGTCCGATACACACGTCGTGCACGGAGTTCACTAATAGTAGAGCGGCACATCCACACCTATGCTCAGTTGTTCCCACAGCAACGACAATCACATCACAGTATTTTTGCATCACCTGACGGTTGTTTTAAATTGTTTGTTTTGGTTACTGTGTATCACAGGTTTTTATCACTGCTGTGAACGTTTTTTCACATATAGAAAGGTAACTGGCACAATAAACCGAATAAATCGTGAAAGTTCCCCTTTGTATGTAAAGAATGACAGTGCTGGAAAAACTCTTACGTTATTTGATTTTCAAACAGCTGAGCAACACTGAACGTACTCAGACAGTTCTCTCTTTACTTATTCTGATCATCACTAAGCTGACACACAATATTTTTAGCTCAGTGCAATCTGACTTTCAATATTCCCTACAAAAGAATGGCCCTGACTAACAGTAACCTATACCTTTCATGAATCACTTACCTCACAAAAATCTTCGTTACTCGAACTACTGCAGTACAGCGAGCGCCAATACTGCCAGCTAAATAAAAGATTCAAACTACTGAAGGCACTAACTACTAATAGGCATAGTTAGCAAATGAAAGATTTTGATAGAGAACAAACAATGTATTTACCGTAATAGTGTTCAAAAGTCATAATATATATGTCAGTTCATGACATCCAGTCTTACAAATTTACTCTTTCTGACGGACACACGTCCAGATCGTCCGCTCATAGTAACCTCTCAAAACTCTGGCATCTCTCTCTCCACATCCACCACTGCTGAGGGCTCACCTCCAACTGCCCAACGCTACGCGCTGTTCACATCCAACTGCCCAGCACTACACACGTGAATATTCCAACAATGAGTCCAACCAGCCACAGACTGCACACAGCGCAGTCAGCGATTTTCATACAGAGCACTACGTGGCGTTAGCAACATAAAAATCTAAACAGCTTGTTTACAGTCGTTATTACATTGTTACACTGTAATGAGCCACCGAAGACCAGTGACCCTTATACCAAAATACCAAAAAAATATCGCTCAACAACCTCCGACGTTTTGTCGATGGAGTTCGAGTTCGTCGTGTATAATACATGACGATAATACAGTGCCTGTATTGTTCAGAAGTACGATGCAATTTTTCTTCGGACATGTATGCACAGACACTGCAGCGACTGCAGCCATTATGAAATATATGAAATGTAATCATAGCTGCGAATAGGGACAATTGTCGGTTGTATAATGGAATGACAACAGTGAAAATGTGTGCCGGACCGAGACTCAAACCTAGAGTTCCCGCTTATCGCTAGCGGTCGCGTTACCATTGGGCTATCCGAGCACGCAGACCGAAACTTCCATACTTAGTCAACCATGCCTCTACAACCTGCATCGAACATCCATTAGGCTATGTGTATCGCCATACAGGGAGACATTTTAACTCAAAGTCATTTTCCCGGTGTCGGCGTATAAATACGATATCGCAGTGCCTCCGTTCTTCAGAATTACGATGCAATGTTCTTTGAGACATGCATGCATGTCTGAAAGAAGATTGCATCGTTCTTCTTAATAACGGAGGCACTGCGACACTGTATTTAGCCGCCGATACTAGGCAGCGACTTACAATTAAAAATGACCTCCCCTGTACGGGAATTATATAACGTATGTACGAGCATAGGTTGTGACGCGGGAAGACGACGTATGGAAGTCTGGGTCGGCCGTGAGTCATGGGCGGATAGCCAGAGAGATTAAGGCGACCGCTGGCATACAGCGGGATATCCTGGTTTGAGTCCCGGTCCGGCACACATTTTCACTGTCGTCATTCCATTATACAACCGACAGTAGTCCATATTTACAACTGAGAATACATTTCATCTATAATACAGCCTGTGCGTACTAATGAATTTTCGACCTAGATTCTGTAAATGGAAATGCCGTGTGGCTAGGGCCTCCCGTCGGGTAGACCGTTCGCCTGGTGCAAGTCTTTCGATTTGACGCCACTTCGGCGACTTGCGTGTCGATGGGGATGAAATGATGATGATAACGACAGCACAACACCCAGCCCCTGAGAGGAGAAAATCTCCGACGCAGCCGGGAATCGAGCCCGGGCCGTTAGGTATGACATTCCGTCGGGCTGACTACTCAGCTACCCGGGGAGGACATTCTGTAAATAAAAGCACTATTCAAAGACTGAAACATCGCTGTGTATTTAAAGGAAATAAAAAAAGCAATGAGAATAAAGGAGTTACCGCTGGGTGTGGCGGCACTTAATATATAAATCGATGTAGCAATGTGCTGAGAATAACAGTACGATAGATACTTAAACTGCAGCCCACGTCGAAGTTATTGGAGACATGCAAGGAAAAACGGTCGTATATTTGCTCAAATGACCATCGTCTCAAGGGGTTTCTGGAATTCACAAAACGCTTGCATCAAGATGGTCAGAACGGAAGACTGAAGCCACTGCTCTACAACGCGAATCTAGCGGTTCGAGTCTTGCGCTATCACGTCCGGTTGTTGGCGGTACAAACCTATTCTGCTCATACAACTCCTGTACAAATGTCTTTTTTAACTCGAAATTTTCATAGTTTATTGGAAGAAGATTCTGATGATCCTTGGATGGAATTGTTCGAGTCTTCAGTCCGAAGATTTATGCAGCTCTCCACGCTAGCCTGTGTTGTGCAAACCTCTTCACCTCTGTGTGACTACTGCAGTGTACAAACACTTGCACCTCCTTACTCTAATCTAGCTTAGGCCTCCCTCTGTAAATTTTACCCTGCCAGACTTGACTTTATTACAAACTGACGATTTCTTGATGCCTCAAGGTGCGTCCAATGAACTGATGCCTTCTTTTAGTCAAGCTGTGTCACATATTTCTTTTCTTCCCAATTTGATTCACTGCCTTTTCGTTACAAATCCAGACTGCCCATTCAAGTCTTAGCATTTTTCTGCAGCACCACATTTCAAAAGCTTCTATTCTCTTCTTGCCTATGCTGCTTGTCGTACACGTCACACTTCTGTTCAAGGGTAAATTCCAAAGAAATTCCTCGAGAAAAGACTCCCTAACATTTAAATTTATATTTCATTTTGAAAAATTTCTCTTTTTCAGAAATAATTTTTCCCATTGCAAAAAATGGAAATGAGCGTATGGCATCGTTGGCCGGAAGGCCTTATTCGGGGAAGTTCGGCCGCCAAGTGCAAGTCTTATTTTATTCGACGCCACATTGGGCGACTTGCGCGCCAGTGATGAGGGCAAATCTGCATTTTCTGTCCTGTTTACTTCCTCCATAATCATTTTTTGCAATCCATAGAGCAAAACCATCTACTACTTTTGGTATATCATTTTCAATCTAACTCCTTCATCGTCGCCTGATTTAATTCGACCACATTCCATCGTCCTTGTTTTATTGTTGTTGGTGTTCGCCTCACAACCTTCTCAAGGCATTATGCATTTCATGAAACTTATCATCCAAGTCCTTTGCCGCTTCTAACGCGACTACAAAGTCATCGGAAGAACCCCAATAACGGGATGAGTTTTGGGGAGAGTAAAATTAAAGATGGAAATAATACAGGAGCCTACTGCAAATGCGAATACATCGGGCGACACAAATCACATGTTGACCATTGTACTTACAATTCAGTTGAGAAGTTAAATCACAATCAAAAATAGGTGTCTCATACATTGTCAAAACTCACTTGCCACGAAGAAAGGATACTCAGAATTATGCTTGTAAGTTTTCCTCAACAAATGTAACATTTCACAAAGTATTTACAGGGATGGAGTAGAAATGAATGAAAAATCGAAACTTAACCGACATTAATTTCATCACTGTGTCCTGTTGTACCACACCGTTTCTCTTGAAGTGGATCGAAATCTGAAAAAAAGTGTGAAAGAAATAAAAATAATTTACTCCATGAAGTTACAGATGTGACGACACAAAAGATGACACGCTTATGAAAGACAAATAATAATATGAAAAGCTGTTCAGATATTATTGCTTATTAGTCCCTTCTTTTCCAACGATAAGGTGTTACCGATTGTTACACTTTTTATAGCTTTTCGTAATTCACGTTTTGGCAAATGTGTTTCATAATTTTGTAGAACTTTGCAGAGGACGTGGCATTAACAAACAGATTTAAAACCATAACAGACAATGGTTTGGAAACGACATTGTGTTGTTATCTCCTGTTATCTATTTTACAGAAACAAATTTGTTTACTGAAATACAATAACTGAATACAAAATGGCTTCGTTCGGCTTTGTTTACATTATTTAGCTCTGTAGTTTCGTAGCAGGCAGGATTTGAATAAAAAATAGTTTTTTTGTAACTGATGGGCATCCCTCTAGGAAACGACTGGGTGCATGTTAATGTTTCATTTACCGAACTTTATTTATCTAGCAATACGGCTCAAATACACTTCTCGTGTAAGGGAATAAAGTAGATAAACAAAAAATTTCGTAAGAGAACGCAGTTTTTATTTTATTTCTTTCTGTTGACTATGTTCCGCTGACATTTTCCTAACTGATGTCATTGATATTTCTTCATGTCTATACCACAACCCGAAAGTGTCACGTCTATTTATTAAGCTTCCTGTTTACTCGTGGAATATCATATTTCTTTCGTGGTCGTATAATTACTTGTGCGAAATTATATCTGTGTCCTTTAGAAGGAACTTTCTGTGCTGGTTCGGAAAATTCGTAAACCTGAACCGAACAAAATACGCTAGCTTTGCTAATAGCTAACCTTGTTTTTTTCTCACTGTAAATGTTTGTTTTATTGGAGCACTGGTGGGGGTGTTTTACATCGGTCCACAGACCCATCATTGCCGTGACGAACATTCTTTGTTTGCTGGTTTCATTAAACTATTGCGAGGTAACTCTTGCGACCCTCAAAATGACTGTGTTTGGTCGCCTCGCTTTCAAATTTCGCTTAAGTCGTCATGCCACTTGTGTACCTACGTTAATCGATTGTGCGCTGCAACTTTTAGTAGTTACCGACTTTCTCTTTTCTTCTAGAAAGCGATTAATGGATCTAGCTGCCTGAAACGCCCAATAATATTTATTAGCATCTTGTTTTAAAATATGGCTAACAGTGCAAATAGATTATTAGAAGCAACTGACTTTGAAAGACGGTATCAAAACTGTCAAGAACAACTCTATTGTCGGATATTGCGAAGTAGTTCAACTTAATTTAGTTTGTAGCCTCAACGTCTTGCAACAGTAATTAAACCCATCTTGTTAACACCGTTACTTAAAAGAAGAGTCGCAAGCGACGTATACTGAAAAAGTAAGCTTAGAACTTATTTTACAAACCTATAGACTCAAGCCGTATCTGAAGCGTGAATCACACCAACTTTTATGCAAAATAGGAGATAATTTAGACGCTACAGAATCGTTTAGCATTCTTGTATATGATGGACTCGGTTGACTCAGCGGGTTCTGCGTGTGGTGTGAACAAAAGTCCGTCAATTAATGTGTGGCGTTTCGCCATAACATACACTTATCTATACGTCCCCTACAGCACATGTTGGGCAATTTAGTTGACGATATTCTGTTGCCTCATGAGTTTCGTTGAAGTGAAAAACAATGTATGTTACATTTTCGTACATCCATAATTGAAATGGAGGACAGTGGGACGTCAGCTGGTATAAATTTATATTAAAAATGAAGAAATTCCTCCAGCTGTATTTAAGGTCCAATTTATTTTGGCAACTAGTTTCAACGTTCAGGCCCATAAAGTTGTTGACGTCAACTGCGTGCGGCTGATACTAGAAGTCAGTGGTGAGATACGCACGTCCATATCTCACCACTGACTTCTAGTATCATATAACCCAGAATAACCCAGTGTACACTCGTTATAACCTCAACTCTTTGGAATAGTAAACGGTGCTCAGACTACTCGTTTCTCCAAGCCCGCCAATTAAAACTTTACGCTGGTTTACCAACAAACTGTCTCTTATTACTTTATTGTTTTACTTTTCCGCCAGTTGATTTATCTTTCATTGGTCAAAAACATACTGTCGTTTAATGGGGGAGAAAATACACTTACAAAAGCTTTACCGTCGTGCACTGAAGTATTAGAGCTATCAGTACATGGACCGGAGGGAACAACAGCTAGAACAGTACCAGGTTCAGATTTCAGCGTGTTAAACAGAATTTGAGATTTGACGACAGCAAAAGTTGCGGAAAATTTTATAATGTCCAACAGTGAACAAATAAGGAGAAATATTTAAATATCTAAGAGGATGGACAGAAATTAGTTTGACAGGAAAAAGCAATGGGAGCACGAATAAACAAGACGAATTTAGGATACAGACTCGCTGTGAACATCTATTATACAATAAGCGGAATCTCCCGATCAATGCAAAATTAAAGCATTACGAGACACTGTTCTGCACTTAAGTCTTATACGCAGCAAAAAGACTGAACCTTGTAACAAGGTAAGTTAGGAGGTTAGAACGTGAGGAATGTTGGTACCTCGGAGGAGATGGCAAGTATAGAAGACGAAGGAACCAAGATAGAGACAGTCTAAAACACCGTAGGGAAAAGAAGAACCACGTTCCGCGGACACACCATTAGAATGGATCGGAGCAGCTTGACACACCAGATGATGCAGTTTCTTGCTTATTAGAGAACTCAAGTACGCTCGATACAAGAGGTACAAAGAAGTCTGGAAGAAACGGGAATACGGATAACAGAGATTTACAACAGGGTGACTTTCAAATAAAAAAAAATCATAGGTTTCCAGGACAGAATTAGATCTACGATAAGAACATCATGGGCAGAAGTGCAAAGACTGAAATAATATCGTCCAAGAATAAAAACCAGAAGTAACGAAGTTGATAGAAATTAAAGTGGCCATCAGAGGGCCAAAAGCAAAATAAGAAAAAGAACGATTCGCTTTTACGTTTGACTTGTTTAATTACTTACAGTATGCCATTATGTGCTTACATAGACTGCCTCATTCATTTACAGGGCATTATGTACGGAAGGTCTAACAAAACATCGCGTGGTGAAACTGTCATACTGAAACGAAGTGATTGTTTGCTGTTTAATTAAAAGAATTGTCGAACATTCATTGACTAAAGTTGTCAACCACCGGGCACACATAATGTGAAAAGAGGTAAAGTACATACTGTATGTAATTTAAACAAAAAAATCTTATGTCAACACATTCCTCACCTACATAAAATTTGTGTGAATGTGTTTCAGTAACAATAAAAAACACACTGAAGACGCCACAATTGTGTTGAAACGTGTTTGGGGATTAAACAATAGAAATAACTGTGTACTTGCAAAACGGCAGGCCCTCTTTAATTCATTAATAATGAATACTCTCAAAATACCCAAGGAAGAAGTGTTAGTTCCCTCTTCAAAGGCGGTGGTTTTATGTATATCAGTCATTAACACAGTTAGAGGTGTGTGAACGCTGAAAGGCATAATCAGTCTTAAATGATGATGATGAGTCATTAACACAAGGAAGCGAACTAATGTGGGTCCTCAGATACAGATATGCAATAAAATATTTTTTTTCTTTGTTTAAGTATATTGTTCTGATAAATTTCCAACACTGCATTTCCAGAGTCCGCAGCTCGTGGTCTCGAAGTCGAGTTCTCGCTTCCCGGGCACGGGGTCCCGGGTTCGATTCCCGGCGGGGTCAGGGATTTTCGCCTGCCTCGAGATGACTAGGTGTTTGTGCTGTCCTCATCACTTCATCATCATTCATGAAAGTGGTGAGATTGGACTGAGCAAAGGTTGGGAATTTGTACCAGGCAGTTGAGCGCCCCGCAAATCAAACATCATCATCATCATCATCATTTCCACAGCCTCTGTTTTACTGCAGTGTATTCTAATTGTCAGTAACGCTTTGAGTGCTGTACCGGTCTGGCGTCCAGTTGCTCGTGTTTCGAGTTGCGCAGTTAAGAAATAACTTCAGCTTTGTTAAGCAACAATGCGTCTTGCGCACACAACTCGTAGCTATATAAAGGAAAATAATTTTCACACGCAGATAAAAGAAAACACCATCTCACAGTCGCCATTATGAATGTCTCGTAGTATTCTGACATAATTCGTGTAGCACAAAGCCGTTGCGGATTAAGCTGATGCACTCAGAATATGAGGAAATTCCTGCTAAGAAAAGTTTTCATGTATTTCCGTGTCAATCCTGTGAAATACAAGCCTCTCTGTTGCGATACGCGCAGCAAGCGGAATGACTGTAATCGCAAATTATTTGGATTTACCTCTGTTCGAGGTTACACACTAATTCGTTCTTCCTTTATTACAAAATCTGATGAACTGCACCAGCAAAACGTGTTGCATTGAATAACAGACGGGACTGTTGAATGAAAATGTAATATTTCTAATGACGTTTGCGTGTTACGAATGTCTCGTGGTGGACCTGGCTTACGAATAAAGAAAAAGACAACTGTTGTTAACAAATGGTTGAAATGGCTCTGAGCACTATGGGACTTAACTACTGTGGTCATCAGTCCCCTAGAACTTAGAACTACTTAAACCTAACTAACCTAAGGACATCACACACATCCATGCCCGAGGCAGGATTCGAACCTGCGACCGTAGCAACCGCGCGGTTCCGGACTGCGCGCCTAGAACCGCTAGACCACCGCGGCCGGCTGTTGTTAACAAGTTGTCGGGCCAAAGAGTGATTTAAGTGCTATAAACTATATACAAGATTCAGTGGGTAGGTGAAGGAGGGGAGTGAACCGATATAGAATAGCCATGCTGGTAAGGCTAGATAGGTTAGCAACGGCTGGCAAGAGAGAGGAAAAAAGACTAGTGTGAGAAGTCGATGACTGGAATACGTTGCACATAGTCTATTGGTGGCCATGTATGTGGCAAGCTTGCGCTAGATGTGCAATCTGGCACAGGACAATACGATATAGAGGACGGGATAGAAGTGACAGGAAGATTAACGACAAATTACTGAATTTTTGCGAATAAAGCCATGTAGAACGTGTAATATATTTTAATCTGTTGCGACGTTTTAGCTTCTACCATCATCAGATCAGTAATTAATATTAAAACAGCACCAGAATGAGAGATGCTATTTACACGTTACCAGTCGACCAACGTAAAGAACTGAAAAATTCACCCATCAAAACTTATAACTCATAAAACATATGTAAGACATGTGCAGTATTTTTAAACAAGGCAACGTATTCCTCACCAGTGTCAGCTAACGCTTCTATTTTTGTGAACTTTCGAGTCTAATTGGCAATTGTTGCCCTTCTTGGGTTGTATTGTAACTGTCACTGAGATTTGTGTTATGGGTGCTAAGATTTGATGGGCGAATTTTTTACTTTTATACTTCTGTCGACCGATAACGTAGACATAACACCTCATTTTCTTGTGCTACTTTAATCTTAATTGCGTCATAATAAATGCAAGTATTTTAAACAATGTCGATGGCTTTATACGCAAAATTTCATAACAATCGCGGTCTCGTTTAGAGAATTTACTTCTTTTACTAACAAGATTAATCAACATAGTGAACTGTTTTGCTTTCGTTTGTTAGTAGAATCGTAGCTTTGAATTGAAGGAGTTGGCGGAAGAAAGTGCTTACTCACACCTATGTGTTTCGAGCTAATGCATTTTATATGTTTGATTAATTTCGAAGAGAAAAACACATGTACAATAAGATAAAATAATTTATGTAATAGACAGTGCTTGCTATCTGTACATACGGTACTACTTATTATCAACATGTGGTGCATTCGATAACACAACATATAGCGTAATCAAAATAATCCTTACTAACTTGAGGGTTAGCATTTCCACCGACCCTTTCAACTGCCCTTGTTTGATGATATACGTAAATAAAGCGTTACGCTTCACAGAATGCTCGACTGCCTACACGCTGTTTGACCGTCATAGGTACAAAGAAAGGAGCGGATACAGGACAATAAAACAAGCAAATAATCGAAGTAAGTGTAGGTCCGGGAACCGATGGTTTCCCCGACACGATGTATTACGACAGGGTTTCTGAACACCTCACAACAGTCCCGAGGATCCGACCTCCAGATAGCACGTGAGGATAAACACATGGCTGGGTGGCGGGGGCTCTGAGCACTATGGGACTTAACATCTATGGTCATCAGTCCCCTAGAACTTAGATCTACTTAAACCTAACTAACCTAAGGACATCACACACATCCATGCCCGAGGCAGGATTCGAACCTGCGACCGTAGCAGTCGCGCGGCTCCGGACTGAGCGCCTAGAACCGCTAGACCACCGCGGCCGGCGAAACACATGGCAAGTGTTCCACTTGGCCACCGTACATGGGAAAGAACACATCTTCTCATCGATGTACGGTGTGCTAAAAAATCCCAGACGTGTTTCGAATGCACTAACAACCATCCACAATGCGTTCCTGTTCATCGACACTAACTACACGTCTGGAATAAACCAAAGCTTTTAAATATCCCCACACACAGAAAAAAATAACGGGTTGCAGTCGAGATACCTTGGAGACCATGCTATTGGAGACGAAAGACTTACGATTGGCTGCTTCAAGCTCAGCCTTAGTTTGACACCAATGGAAACAAACAAAAATGTACTGTGTAGTGCACAGTTTCTGCACGCTGGGCCCAGCCGCTTCGTGTGTCTACAACGCGATTTTGTAAACGTCCCTTTCACAACGCCTCTTCATAGCTCTATAGACGGCTATTGTTTTCACCTAAATCCATTTGCGTTTCGCAGTTGAAAGCCGTGAAAATTGCTGCCAGGTGTGAAGGATTTCTTTAAGTTCACTCGACTGTAGAAGTGTCTCAGTAATAAAGAATGACTGTATTAAAACTTCACGCATGATGCGACGTTTTTTCAGACTTGTCAGTGTTTATGACATGTCTCTTGGACTATATGTCGTACAATGATATATTGGTGCAAGTGCACTCAGCAGCATATGTGGGTACGGTCTGCAAACTGTGTTGCTAATAGAGTTATTACCAAAGAAGTAATAAATTAAAACATCATGCACATGCGGCAGTTTTTCATGCATCTCAGTGTTTATGACGTCATATGTCCCTATCTATGTGTCACACCACGATATAATTTTGTAGGTAGATTTCAGAGGCTCATGAGGATACCGTATGCAAAATTTATTGCAAATAGAGTTAGTAGTAAAGAAATAATAAATTTAAACTTCATGCACAATGCAGGAATTTTTCACGCAGATCAATGGTTATGACGTCATCTCTCCTGAACTATGTGTGGTACCATGACAAAATTTCTCAGGTGCATTTAGCGGCATATGTGAATACTGTTTGTGAAATTTATTCCGAATAGAGTTAGTAGCACAGAAGTAATAAATTTAAACGTCACGCACGATGCGGCACTTTTTCACGCATCCTCTTGTTTATCACGTGATATCTTTTGAACTACGGTAGGTAGGTGGTTCGTGCCCCAAAGTGATTGTTGCCGGACAGTACCAATTCTGACTGAAATTTGTCCAGCGGTTTAGGAGGAGATGTGGAACGTACACACCTACACGTATCCATTTTTATGGTACTATGGATTTGCTTGTTTCTTTGTCCTCTATTGTACTTTCCCCTTTAGTTTGTAGCTATAATAGTCAAACACCATGTACATATCTACACAACTTGACTGCATGCATGAATGAGAGCTTGAGAAGAGGGATGCAACACCGAAGATATTCGCAAAGAAGTTAGAGATTTAAAAAATAAAGTAAAATGAAAACACAGTGTAGTTGTGGAACATCTATTCCCAGAATTAATTCTCCGAATATTTCGAAGGCTTTAAGCGCGATAGTTGTTTCTCAGCAGAATGGAAAGTCAGCAAGACATATTATAAATTCGGTAGCATGTCACACGAAAAGAAAAATGGTTCAAAGGGCTCTGAGCACTATGGGACTTAACTTCTAAGGTTATCAGTCCCCTAGAACTTAGAACTACTTAAACCTAACTAACCTAAGGACAGCACATACATCCATGCCCGAGGCAGGATTCGAACCTGCGACCGTAGCGGTCGTGCGGTGCCAGACTGTAGCGCCTAGAACCGCTCGGTCACCCCGGCCGGCACGAAAAGAAAGGCCGGACAGTTTTGGGTAGTCGAACCGAAAGCTCGGATTGGGGTAGGATGGGGAACGGCCCGGATTCGCTTTCGTAGATGTAGAAAAACCATGAACGACTAAAATCTGGATGGCAGGCGGGCATCTGAATGCTACGTCACCGAAAATTGCACGTCGCCCCGTATGCTGCACGCACTGTAAAGGATAATAGTGCTGTAGCAGTGCCGGTAGTATACCAGAATCATCTCCTGTGTTCGTGCTTGTTAATGTGCGCACTTTCAGAGGCAGGAAACAGGGTACATCCCCTGTTGCTATCCCGTCTGTCGGCCGAAGACAGTGCCTGCCCGTGCCGGAAGAGGACGGCGGGCGATTAATTGCCGCAGAGTAGAGGAGCGTTCCGGCCTCGTTGAAGCCCGACCGTTGCGCATCCTTTGCGATCTCCCCTCCACCTCCCGGACCGCCGGCTAAAATTGATAGCGGCGACGCGCTGCGCCCCCGGGAGAGAAAGAGTTAAGTTATTCATTGGATGGCGAGCGATTACGTATTCAGGGGCGGGGAAAAAGGGAGGCGTGTCCGATTATCACGTGACAACCGGTTGCGCCGCGCCCAGACTGGATAAGCGCTCCTGTTCTTACAGCCCTAATGGCCGGACACCGAATACCGGAACACACTGCACGCGCCATGGTTGTGCCTGGAGACTTGCTACATCTGCCTCTACATACTTACTCCGCAAGCCACCACGCGGCACATGGCTGAGGGCACATTGTCCAACTGGTAGTCACTCCCTTTCCTGTGGCACTGTCAACGGAGCGACTGATCAATGACTGTCTTCACGCCTTCGCACCAGCCCTACTTGTCTCTTCTCTTCTCTTCGCGGTCCTTACGCGAAATGTACGTTGGCTGAAGTAGAATCGTTCTGCAGTCAACTGCTAATGCAGATTATCTAAGTTTTCTTAACAGCGTTTCAAGAAAAGAACTTCTGCGCTCCTCCCCCTCCCACCCTCCCCAGTGATTCCAGTTTGTATTCAAGAAGCTTCTTCTGTAACACTTGTGTGTTGATTGATCCTACAGGTAACAAGTCTAGCAGCACGCCTCTAAATTGCTTCGATGTCTTCCTTCAATCTGATGTGGTGGAGATCGTCAAACACTGGAGCAGTCTTCTTTGTAGATGCGGTACGCTTTCCTAGAATTCTCCCAATAAACAGGAATCGAGCATCCGCCCTCTCTACAGTCGACTTATCAGATTGTCCCATTTCACATCCCAGTGCAACGTTACGCCTGGATATTTAATCGCTGTTACTATCTCAAGCAGTACACCACTACTGTGTCATATTCGAACATTAGAGGGTTCTTTTCTGAATTCATCTGTATTAACATACATTTTTCTAAATTTAGAGCAAGCCACCAATTATCACCCCTAAGAGAAATTCTATATCATCCTTTAGCTCCTTCAGTCACCCAACTACGACACTTTCACCTACACTAAAGAGTCACTAGCAACCTGTCACAGACTGCTGCTGACCTGCCCATTAGATCATTTATGTATGTACATGTTGTCCCAGAAATGTTGCAAGAAACTTCGAGGGATTGCAGACGGTGTCTTGAGGAACAAATAGAGAATAGGAACTAGTGTTTGGAAAGGTCATCCAACGACGCTACACAGCATCGAAGTTATAGGCGCCGGCGCCTGGCGCTAGGCCACCCCTTCGGCAGGAAACGTGACTTTGTCCGCTGACGGACCACAGGCGAAATGCCTCGCAATGCTGTTTGTTGTTCAGTGATCACGACTGATTGCCACGATCGCCAGTGGAGAAGATGGAGCCAGCAGCTGCATAGACAAGCATTCATTATCGGCTACAAATGCGATGATCTGTTGCCTTGGTAAATGACGGCTTCAGACATGTGTTTCCATCTGCAGTTTATTTTTCTACTGTATACCTGTTGTGTACATAGTTCCGAGTAGTCAGCGCGTACACAACTTTCCCACTAGAGCGCATCCCTCTAAGCACAACAGTGCCGGCGCAGCGCTCGTCCGTCTCCTCACTACGAGATGGCGATGCCATATAGACGGACCAAATTCTGCTTCCGCCGATCCACGTATTAATAGGTAACGCAGCCAATGAGATTGCTGCTAACGTAGAACCTTTTCTCCTCGCGGATCACACTCGTGCAGTGATACATGAACGCGCGAGGTATTATAACGAGTGTACAGACCTCCGATTAGTCAGTCTGCATTAGTCTGTACCAGTCTGTACGAGTTCTACATTTGTCTGTATCAGTCTATAGTCAAGTTTCAGTCTGCGCCCAATAAGATTACCATATTCCTGTACACAGCCATGAAGATAAATGTATAGACACTTTTGTCAAGTATCAGAGGTATATGTGAGAATAAGATTAACGTACCAATGCCACAGGAACTTCAGATTGTCAATTATAAATAGCATCCAGAACCGAGTTAAGTAATTTTTATGCTTGTTATTATTTTAATAAATGTGTGTGAAAATTAATCCAGTTCTGTTTAAAGTTGGTCACCGTCAATCTGCTACTCTAAGCGTGCAGGTGGCATTTCTATCGTCTGACCTAACGGCAGAAGATAAACACGCCACGATAAGACCACGAGACATATTGCTGACACTCACCTACTTCGTTAGAGCGACAAGTCAAATAATCTGATGGTGTGTATACTGAAGGTCTTACAGTACGCAAACCACAATACCGGAAAACATTGGACGGCTCCAGGAGAAAAATAAAGTGCGGATGGAAACCCGCGTCCGAAAACGCCTTCTTCCGAGACAACAGAGCATTGCATTCATAGGAAATACGGGATTTCTACGCAGCCGCTAGCACCATCTTCTCCACTGGCTGGTCGTGGCTATCAGTCGTGATCTCTGAATAACCAACAGCTTTGCGAGACGTTCCGCTTATGGTCCGTCAAAGTACAAAGCCACGTTTCCTGCCGAAGGGGTGGCCGCCGATTATGACTTGGATGCTCTGTAACGTCGTTGGAGGACGTTTCCCTGAAGACACCCTCTATATAACACTTCGAAGTTTGTCGCAACATTTCTGGGACACCCTGTACACAATAAGAGTAGTTGTATAGCACTCCCGTGGGGCACTTCTGACGATTCCCTTGTCTCTGATGAACTTTTGCCGTCCAGGTCAACGTACTGGATTCTCTTACTAACTGAGCCGCTCACATATCTGATAACTTATTTCGTATGCTCAAAAATTCGTTAACAGTCTGCAATGGGGCACCGCGTCAAATGCTTTCTGGAAGTCTAGGGATCCGTGAAGTCTGCGAATTGCCCTTCACCCTTGATTCACAGGATATCGTGCGCCAAAAGGGCAAGATGCGTTTCGCACGAGCGGTGATTTCTAAATCCTTGCCGATCTGTGGGCAGAAACTGTTCTGTCACAGGGAAATTAATTATATTCGAAATTAGAATGTGCTGGAGAACTCTGCGAAATACGGAAGTTAATGATATAGGTCTGTAATTTTGGAGATTTGTTCTTTTACTCTAGCACTAGGAATACCCAGATGTGTAGGTGAATCACGTGTATACATACGTGAAGCAGATAGTACTTGAACCCATTTTATCTCACGAATCGTTCAACGGCGGCACTAACTTCAGTACTAAATATTGTCCTATCTAGCATAAATGCTTTTCAAAGCTAAACTTTTCGGTTAGGTCACCATCTAAGTGGGCTCAAATTTCACCCATGGCATACGTCAACAATTTCTGTATTGCTTCAGTAATAAAACGCTATAATTTACTGTGCACTCGTAGCTGTTAAATGAGATCGTCACAAACCGATCGTTACGTGGAATCAGCTTGCTGAGCTTGTCTGAAATTGTAACTGCGAGGCGTGGAAGCCTCTGATGGTGTCTCCGGCACTGGAAGACGAAACTGTAGACTGAGAAATGTACCTTGGATCACGGCCTAATACTCATAAAACAAAATCAACAATGCGTCAGATACCTTTAGTGAAAGCCTGCTTTGTATGGAAAAACACTTACGTTCACAAATGCAGTGAAGTAGTGTAGCATTCGCCTTGCCGCTTACTGATGTGTTTGTTTATACTGGAAGCTGCCGCTTAAGTCAAATTACAGTCTTGCGCATTCTAAAACGACTTCTGAACTCAGTAACGTCTATTGATTTAATATTACTGTCCTCGCATTTGAATGCAATATTTCACTTGTCTCCGATTCTTGACAACACTGTACAATTCGCTACTCCAGTTCTTCATTCGCTTTTGAGATGACCGCAGACTAAAAAATCCGTAATACTGAAGTCAGGTATCTTGGAGGCCGAGGAACAGACCCTATCGACTTCTTCGCCTTGGACGATACTGAGTCGATACATGTCGTCTTACACCAGGAGCAAAATGTGTCGGTGCCCCATCATGTATGTACCACATTCCCCAAGAAATGGCCATAGGTGAAAGAAATTTGAGCCCAATTCGATGGAGACTTAATCTAAAAGCGTACACGTGTTTACTTGAACGTATGTTTCTCGTATGCTATCACCCGTTTTGGTTTTCGCTACTGATTATAATACATCATGTGCACAATTAGATCAAAAGCATGGGGACGCTCCCATTAACGCGCAGTTGTCACGAGAGACCGACCTGCCACTGGAAACGCATGCAGGATCTATTGCGTTGTCAGTAGAGAAGCAATAACAGCGAAACGATTCTGTCAAGAGCCGTTAGTGATTTCGAACATGGACCAGTCACTGAAAGTCACCTGAGTAATAAATTCATGAGGAACATTTCAACCGCTCTAAAGCTGCTCAAGTCAACTTTTGGTGAAGTGATTGCATAGTGGAAAACTATAAGGACCAACGGCAGCTAAACCCAGGCAGAGCTCACGTACTGACGAATACAGATGTTGGACTATTGCGAAGGATCATCGTAAAAAATCGCCTGAAGTCAGCAGAAAGAATCGCTCGTGAGTTCCAAAGGGCTAACAGTGGGCGACCTAGCACAATGAATGTGCGAAAGGAGTTCAAAAGTGTGGGGTAAATGGTAGAGCAGCTCTTCATAACCCACACATTCATTGCTAAGCGACGATTCAGGTAGTTTAAAGAGCGTTGCTACTGGGCAACGGACGACTTGGAAACAAATGATTTGGAGTGATGAATCACGCTATAACCTGTGGCAATCCGATGGAAGCATTTCGATTTGGCGAGCGTCTGAAGAACATTACTTGGCTGGGTTATTTGTGGGAGGGTACCAAACAGCGAGATCGTCTGTCCCATCGGGTTAGGAAAGGATGAGGAAGGAAGTCGGCCGTGCCCTTTCAAAGGAACCATCCCGGTATTTGCCTGAAGCGATTTAGGGAGATCAGGATGGCCAAACTCGCGTTTGAACCGCCATCCTGTACCGCAATCATATACAACCGCTCGCTCACCTATAGATCTGTACCTGCAGATTGGAAAATTGCGCAGGTCGCACCAGTGTTTAAGAAGGGTAGTAGGAGTAATCCATCGAACTACAGACCTATATCCTTGACGTCGGTTTGCAGTAGGGTTTTGGAGCATATACTGTATTCAAACATTATGAATCACCTCGAAGGGAACGATCTATTGATACGTAATCAGCATGGTTTCAGAAAATATCGTTCTTGTGCAACGCAGCTGGCTCTTTATTCGCACGAAGTAATGGCCACTATCGACAGGAGATCTCAAGTTGATTCCGTATTTCTAGATTTCCGGAAAGCTTTTGACACTGCTCCTCACAAGCGACTTCTAATCAAGCTGCGGGCCTATGGGGTATCGTCTCAGTTGTGCGACTGGATTCGTGATTTCCTGTCAGGAACGTCGCAGTTCGTAGTAATAGACGGCAAATCATCGAGTAAAACTGAAGTGATATCAGGTGTTCCCCAGGCAAGCGTCCTGGGACCTCTGCTGTTCCTGATCTATATAAATGACCTGGGTGACAATCTGAGCAGTTCTCTTAGGTTGTTCGCAGATGATGCTGTAATTTACCGTCTAGTAAGGTCATCCGAAGACCAGTATCAGTTGTAAAGCGATTTAGAAAAGATTGCTGTATGGTGTGGCAGGTGGCAGTTGACGCAAAATAACGAAAAGTGTGAGGTGATCCACATGAGTTCCAAAAGAAATCCGTTGGAATTCGATTACTCGATAAATAGTACAATTCTAAAGGCTGTCAATTCAACTAAGTACCTGGGTGTGAAAATTAAGAAGAACTTCAATTGGAAAGGCCACATAGATAATATTGTGGGGAAGGCGAGCCAAAGGTTGCGTTTCATTGGCAGGACACTTAGAAGATGCAACAAGTCCACTAAAGAGACAGCTTACACTACACTCGTTCGTCCTCTGTTAGAATATTGCTGCGCGATGTGAGATCCTTACCAGGTGGGATTGACGGAGGACATCGAAAGGGTGCAAAAGAGGGCAGCTCGTTTTGTATTATCACGTAATAGAGGAGAGAGTGTGGCAGATATGATACGCGAGTTGGGATGGAAGTCATTAAAGCAAAGACGTTTTTCGTCGCGGCGACATCTATTTACGAAATTTCAGTCACCAACTTTCTCTTCCGAATGCGAAAATGTTTTGTTGAGTCCAACCTACATAGGTAGGAATGATCATCAAAATAAAATAAGAGAAATCAGAGCTCGAACAGAAAGGTTTAGGTGTTCGTTTTTCCCGCGCGCTGTTCGGGAGTGGAATGGTAGGGAGATAGTATGATTGTGGTTCGATGAACCCTCTGCCAAGCACTTAATGTGAATTGCAGAGTAATCATGTAGATGTAGATGTAGAATTACTTCAGTTGAAGCGAACGGCTTTTGCAGTCAAGAAGCCCGATACAACGCCGGAACATTAGAGCGACATTTCGCGGTGTGTACACCGGAATAGCCGATTCCGCCTTGCCTTCCAATTTCAGCGCATTTCGCGGACACCTTTGCGAAAAGTTTCAATGGAAACTTTAGCAGGCGTCATATCACTGTAATCTTGACTTCAAGAGCTTTCAAATGTCGTTAAAACGTATCATTTTCCGAAAAGCTCGCTTCGAGACCATGAACCGTTCACGAAATAACAGGGATGTAAGTTTAGGTGCCTCACCTTGCATATACTGGATGCACTGTAATTAATTGTGAAACCTGACATTCGTGAAACTATATAGCGGGAACGTTACAGTCTGAAAACGAGCGGTTTGCAAGATAATTGCAAAAGTGTGGTTTCTAGCCACCACTGCCATCAGTCTGAAATATTGCCCTAATTAGTACAAATGTGTTTGTAACGTAAATTTTTCGATGAAGTCGCCGTGTTATTATTGGGCTCATATTTCTTTCATCCCTGACTAGACCTACCGTACGTGTGAGATTACTCCGAACAGTCCTGGTTTTGTAGTGTTGCCCGGGGTAATGTCCAGGGATGAAAAGATATTCAGGATTTGACAATTTTATGACACGCGAGGATTTATTTGGTAGTTTTAGAATTACATGTCCGACATCCCGTTCGGTTCGGTCTCTCCCAGCCGACCCTGAAGCAAGTGCTGACGTCTATGGAGAGGCGTGGCTAGTGGATCCGTCACAACTTTTCACTTCGCCATTTGGCAACAAAAAAGGCGCCACGTGTTTACTTTGTTTTCTTATGTGAAGTAACTCGTCTTCACTTGTTTGACTATTTTATCTCTACTCATTTTTTGTGTCATCGTTTAGCGATGGGCAAAATAAACAGTGTGTTTAATGTTAATCTGCAACAGCAATACAAACTTTTGAAATTTTGATATGACAGTAATAATGAATATGTTAGTTACACACTGTGTACTGTAAATTTTTCTGCTGCTGATAAAGGAAAGGGTGACGTTACAGACCACATGAAAACAGCTAAACATACGAGTCCTGTTAATGGAACTGCTTCATCAAAAGTAAGGGGCTGTTTTAAAGCCAAAGATGGGACTTGGCAATCGCAGGTGTGCTGCTGAAGAGGCCGTATTTTTATATCACACTGGTAGACACAAACTCAGTTTCAAAACATCAGCCTGCACATCTAAACTGGTTAAAAAGTGATATGACGCAAATTTTTCATCTGCTAGGACCAAAACCGAGGCAGTGACTGTCAGCGTTAACGTTATTTCGCCATTTATATTTGATTTGTTGCGTTCTTTGGAAAACGTTAATAATGCAACAGTAATGATGGATAATTCAGACAAACATACAGTGAAACTTTTTCCGATTGTTATGAGATAGTTCAGTCTGGAGGAGGGAATTCAAGTTAAAATTTCAAATTTCGGTGAAGTGTCGGGTGAAACTCCTTAACAGCTGACGCAGTATCTTTTGATGTGTGTGAAAAATTACAGACTTGAAGAAAAGTTTGTTTGTAACACTGATGTTTACACTAACAATAAGATTTCAAAGTGATTTAGATAGACCTATGTTAGAAAATGGCTGTTCAGCTCACAGCGTAAACAAACCGTTTCTGAAAGAAGTCATCTACAGTGAAAAATAGAACTGAATAAATAAAGTTTAATGTTTCACTAAACCGTTAAGACTTTTAAGTAATTTAAAAAATATGTCCTGAGTTGGACCCAACATGGTAATATGCTAATATGTCCGGGGTTGGACACAAAAATGTATGGTGAGCCTACCAATGGCCTATGCTTCGGGAATATGTCAGATGCATGATGGGGACCGGCATATTTTTCTCCTGATTTAAGACAACATCTCATGCGTCAGTATCGTCCAAGATGGATAGGTGGAGCAGTGCTTGTACATTGGCATCCAAGGTTACGTGATCTCACTCCTCACGATTTTTCTATCTTGGATCATCGCAGCACTGCTGCTGATACGCTTGAAGGAGCAGTGAAACGCACAGACCTGTTAAGATTCATGAGATCATCCGGGGATGCCTGAAGAAATTCGTAACTTACTGGTGAGGAGAGTGCAGTAATGCATCCAAACGCGACGGCTACACGTGCGTACACCCTTTAGTAAGTAAGAATATACAGTAAATCGTAACATGCGAAAGCAGTATTGTAACTATTTCTTGTTAAACTAGATCTTGGGACATATTTGAGACCGATTAATTGAGGACTTACAAGTAATCGAAAAATTTAAATTTCAGTTTCATTTGTACTAACTAGGAGAATATCTCATTTTGAGGTCACAAGCGACTCGTAACCACACATCCGCTATCATGTCGCAGAAAGATTGTTTGTGGACCCATGTTTACTGGAACGTTTTTGCTTCTCCTATCGTACACTTTCACCCCTGTCAGTTTTACTGTTAATTATGATACATCCTTTATACATAACAAGAAGAAAGCGAAGAGAGCTTATTAAAGAACACTTTTCATCAATATTAGTCACTTCACATCCTAGTTCATGTATCATACGAGAGACTCTTGACTGTCTCTATCCCCTCGGTGTTTGTCCTGCCGGCCGGAGTGACCGAGCGGTTCTAGGCGTTACAGTCTGGAGCCGCGCGACCGCTACTGTCGCAGGTTCGAATCCTGCCTGGGGCATGGATGTGTGTGATGTCCTTAGGTTAGTTAGGTTTAAGCAGTTCTAAGTTCTAGGGGACTGATGACCTCAGCAGTTAAGTCCCATAGTGCTCAGAGCCATTTGGACCATTTTTGTTTGTCCTTATTTCTTTTACCTTATTCTCCTGAACCTCGCGCGCGATATGCGACGGAGGTATCTAAACTGTTGTACGTCTTTCGAAAATAATAAAAATAACAGAATTTAACTGCGAAACCCGAAGTGTATATATGAGAAATCTTACGATCCAGTTGATCGAAATAAATTGTTGACGGTAATGAGTGACAGTGTCTACCCACAACTCTTCAAGAGGGCAATCAAAAGTTCAAATCGTGAAAAAAAAAATACTAATTACTACAAGAGAAATAGATAAACGAGATAAAAGTCAGTCAAGGTACTCTCTGTCATCTATATTTTTGCATCTATATTGACAATGTGCTAAAAAACTGGAACTCAGAGAGTTATCCATCAATTAAATAAACACAATAATCTAGTGTTTATTATTACAGTTAGTTAAATAATAATTCAAAAAATGAAGCTGATTTGCAGCTAATATCCCGCGCCCGGGTTCCCGGGTTCGATTCCCGGCGGGGTCGGGGATTTTCTCTGCCTCGTGATGGCTGGGTGTTGTGTGATGTCCTTAGGTTAATTAGGTTTAAGTAGTTCTGAGTTCTAGGGGACTGATGACCATAGATGTTAAGTCCCATAGTGCTCAGAGCCATTTGAACCATTTTTTTGCAGCTAATAGCACATCGTTAAACCAAATATTTACAGAACACAACCATAAAATATCATCATATGAGACGAAAGTTATGGCCCTTCAAGGTAAATTCCCAGTACCTGCGATCGAAAATGGTAGTTAACAAACAGCTAATTGAAGGTGTTACATTTTAAATGTCTTAGCTACGACGCGACGTACGATTGTGGCAATGATACAGATGAAAAGCTGCACAAATTTCAGGGAATATTTGGAACAATAAACAGAATGACCAACTACGAAATCAAAAGATAAAAATAATGAAATCTCGTAAATCTATAGCGACGCCGTTTCCACTGTATGCAAGCGAGAGTTGGATAATAAAAAGGGAGATGACAGCACAATACTAGCGGCAGAGATGGCATTCTTGATCAGAGGGGAGGACTACATAAGAAGAGATTTAATTAAAAATGAAAGTATTCCTAATGTTTTTAACCCACTTTCTTTGTGGGCGAGTCATATTTCCTAAGGACGCATAAAGAATCTCAACAGGTACCTGCTTTCCCTACGCTTAGACTGTCGTCAATCTATCTTCAATCGCTCTGTTGTATACTCCTACATACGTGATGGTTGTGACAAATTACCGTGACTGATCGCATAACGTCAGTGAAATGATACCGTGTCTTTCTTCATATTTATCCTCATTACTTTATATTTATCTAAGTTGAGAGCCAAATGCCAGTTTGCAGCAAGCGCGGATCACCTTCACGCCTTCCTGCATTAAGTAACTATTTTCTAACGGCTGGACCTCTCTGTACACAATTACGTCGTCTGCGTATAGCCTCAGAGAGCTGCATGCGATATATACTACGTCATTTATACACGTATCCTGAACACACATTTCTGAAGTACACAGGTTGATAACTTCGCTTTTAATGATGTGTCCCATTTAAGCACGATGCGATGAATTCCGTTCCCACGGAAGTTTTCAAACCAGTTCGCGTGTCAGTCCCGACAATGTCTTAGCAATATTTTGTTTACAACATGACGGTTACGGAACGGTATTGTGGGTTTTATATTGTCCGAGAAAGCGGAACCATTCATTTGCAGCGCTGTCTGCAGGCTTCTGGATCTGTTGAAACAGTGGAGGAGTGTCTTCACAGGTCAAAAGTTTCTGGGATTCATCGGCATTTATCTCTTTGACGACCTTCCAATGTGGCAAAGCTGTTAGAAAATTCTCTGTTGTACAAAATTATCGTCATTTGGTGAGAGCTGGTGTACTCTACTGCACTACGACAATCTCACTAGAAAGGAAGCTCATCGCTTGGAATCCTAACTAGAAAATTGTTTTTCATTTACACTTCGCCTTTTAAATTCTTTTTCGTTTTATTTGAGTCACATGTTAAAAGATAAGAGTAAAGGAAGAAAGCACAGAAAATATTACGAAGGTATCTGGTATTAAATCACATATGTGTATGAATGTGTAGCCTTGCAAATGTGAGATTAAATAAGGTTTTTTTGTGTTTGCAGTCGTTACTGCTTTGAACGGCAAAAGCTGGAAGTCCGCGAAGACTTCATTAATTTATTATATTATTTTTAGAACAGACATTTTGGTATTTTTGCTCTTAGTCACACTTATATCTGCAAATTCTGTCAGTCTGGGCAGAAACGTTTCTATTCCAACGTCTCAGAATTCTTCCAGCATTGTCATCGATCGAGGTCTTTTTCCTCAGGTGTGTGATGAGGTACCGTAGTTTCGTTGTGAACTGCCGCTCATAAAATTGTTTCCTGCTTCCTTCTGAAAGAATCTCTCTGTCGCACTCAACAAATTTCAATAATAATATTCAGTTAACATTTCTCGCACCCAGCAGGTCCATGGGTCTGCGTCTGCAACAACTTTCGGAACCGCACGACTGCTACGGTCGCAGGTTCGAATCCTGCCTCGGGCATGGATGTTTGTGATGTCCTTAGGTTAGTTAGGTTTAAGTAGTTCTAAGTTCTAGGGGACTGATGACCACAGATGTTAAGTCCCATAGTGTTCAGAGCCATTTGAACCATTTTCTGCAACAACTTTATGGAAAAAATTGGCATACCTACATTTCTGTGCATTGTCAAAGGAGTTGAATGGCTGTTAAACATCTGTAGAGTCAGATCCTTTCTTTTACTTTAAGGATGATTTCATCAGTGACTACTTATGGTCCTTCCATTCCGTATGTATTTTTCACTCTTGAAATTTACGTCGCTATTTTGGAACATTCAGCTTGTTCATCACGTTTTCACCATTAACAGAAAGGAGCTGCCGACAAATTTAATTATTCTTTTTTATTACAAAAACTGAAAAATAACGCACACCTTGCTTCTTGACAGGGAGATCTGGCAAACTATGTCACATCAGGCCTACAGCAGAGGAATCCTCGTCACCAAATGTGAACCGCATTGAGATTAGATTTATATCTGTGCTTTCCGAATGCCACAAGTATATTGACAATATTCAATAAAGCGCACAAGAAAAATCACAAATCTCGTGTAGCAAAGCTTCGTTGTGTGCTGATTTTGAGCTAAGATGGGCTAACTCCCATAGACAGACAATTAAACATAATTCCGTCCAAAGAGGCCTTGAAGGACAAACGGTGCTGATCGACCGCCGCGTCATCATCAACCCACAACCGTCACTGGATGCGGATGTGGGGAGGCGTGTGGACACCACACCGTTCTCCCGTCCGTTGTCAGTTTTCGTGACCGGAGACAGACAATTAGCAGATTGTAAATTCGATTATAAATCGAACATACACTTTTTAGAGTAGACTATTAAACATTCCATCATTGCCTCGAATACAGAATTAAATTTCCGACATCAAAAACTGGCCAGTTTACAAGGCTCTTGTAGTATGCTACCCCGTAAAGAGATCTGATCTTTCGTTCACTAATTCTTTCGTGGGTTATTTCAAGCTTTGGTTTCGTTGGCTGCACGATTACTTCTCTCATACGTCACCGCATTTGTGCCCCAACTTCCTTTGTTCTACCTCAAAAATATCAAATTTCACGGCAGTGGGCTGATTTTGTTACCCGAGAGTGCGAAAACATGGCTGTGATTATGACGCCATAGTCGAAAACAAAACCAAGAAACTACACAATTGCATTAAATGGGACAAAGTTTCGATTTATTCTTTGAATACTGTTATGCGATAACGTTGTCTTCCAGTTTGTTTCGCCATCTACAACAAGATCTGCAGCTGATTTCAACCGCCACAACTAATAAATCTGTTGTATAATTTGAAAATTTTGATGCTGACTTGCTCGGAGGAATGTGATACCGGCCTACGTGATTTCACCTTAGTCAACGGTGTGCATCGTCTACTCCATATAAATCAGGTGGGACTTGTTGCTCACGACATTTTCTTGCAGCTTTCGCATTTTCGGAAAAGTGCATCTGTTACAGCTACAGAACTATCTGCAGTAACAATAAACTAATGTTGCAATGGTGGAGGTTATCGGACATATTTATTCAAGAGGCGGATAGAATTGGTTTACGTGGTAATCTTATCAGCCATGAAGCTTGTTCCAGTAAAATATGTTGCATGATCCACTAATCACAATAGCAATGTCAGTCCGCACACTTGCACGGCTTCGACTACGTGGCGCCGGCCGGAGTGGCCAAGCGGTTAAAGGCGCTACAGTCTGGAACCGCGCGACTGCTGCGGTCGCAGATTCGAATCCTGCCTCGGGCATGGATGTGTGTGATGTCCTTAGGTTAGTTAGGTTTAAGTAGTTCTAAGTTCTAGGGGACTGATGACCTTAGAAGTTAACTCCCATAGTTCTCAGAGCCATTTGAACCATTTTTTTTGACTACGTGGTTATGTTACCCGCCGACCATTCTGTTGCGCGAAACCACAAGCGCTGGCTACAAATTTGAACAGTTTCATGATTGCACTGCTTCTGGATGTCTGATGATACCGGAGAGAAATTGCATCGAAGTATTGTACACATCAAATAATAATAATAATAATAAGTGGAGAACCCAAGAATATTTACTGAAACTTGCTGATGCTAGTTCCGCTCGTTGTCAGATTAAAGTATTGAACCATTTATATGACCACTGACAGTTGCCAGCGGACATTGTCGAACCGAATGCAGTTTCATCTTGGTATTATTTCTATGTACGATCTATTTAACCTTTTCCTCCTCGAATTTATTGATAGGTTCCACAGTAACTCCTTCCCCTGTCTTCACACCAGGCACTCTTGCTCTTTTGTTTTTTTTCCTGTCCCGAAACATTATCTACCACACCTATGCACATAATGCATCGTTATATGAAATGTCACACTACTTTTAAAATGTCTCTCTTTCTCTGCTTTTTGAAAAACCCACCCTCTTGTATCTGTAAAGCAAGGTCATAAAGAACATAGGCTACATTAGATTTAATGTACTATACATAAGGTTATATTACTTAATTATAGTAACTAAATAAAAATAGTAGTTGCATTGCAATTTAACAAAGAGTACCAAAAAATAAAACAAAAACCAATTAATTAGGAAGAAATTGCAATTAAAAAAAGGAAGCGTTTGTGAAACACGAAAAGGGCAACACAGATTCAAAGATAAATGGAGGTAGAATTCGAATGAAATACAATTACTCTTTAACTAGAGACTTGAGGCTACGAGCTCTTCAACCATAATGCTCAGCTGATATCTCTGAACAAGCTCCGAAATTTTATCAGTTGAGTTTGGGTTCACCCGATAGAATTCGGTAATCACGTAGGCCTATAGCCACAATTTGTCGCCACGTTTGGCTCTTTATGCACTGAAATATAATTGCGCGTCTGGACTGCTTAGGACTCTTCCTGTTCACCAGTCACGAAACGCTGCCGACATTAACCGCTCACTACACTCTTCACTTCGGGATAATATCAAGTTAATGCCAGTGTCAGATTATTTGAACTGCAGCTACAACACATGAAAGATCTCTAGTTCAACAAATGCGGTATACGTTTTCCTGTTGCTGTCCATTCTTCTGAGATCATTCATAGTAACATTGAAGGTCCCCTGGTTCTTTTTCCTTTCCTAAACCGAAATTGGTCTTCTACAGAAAATTGGTTCAGTCTATTTTTTAACGATATTGATAAAATTTTTGATGCATGGTTTAGCAATGGCAAGCTTCTACAATTAAAACCGCAACTGGCATTTTCTTTCTTAGGTATGGTAATTGTTTTGTTTATTAATTCCATCATCAGCAGACACACACAAATTTGAACAGTCGTTCCTTTGACCTCAGCATTCTTTAACAGCTCAGCGGGGACGTTATCCGTCCCAGTTGCTTTGATGTCATACAAGTTGTTTAGAGGATTGTTGAAGTCTGACCTGGTAATCAGTGCTCTTATGAATTAATTTTCCTCTTCTTCCATTGTGCTTATGTAATATGTATAGTCTCTGACATCTTCTTCATCACATAATTCTTGAGTGTATTCTTTCCACGTGTTTGTCTTTTTTTAGGTTCAAACAGAATGTTACTTCTTTAACTATCTTGCTTTAATTTTTATATCTATACTGTAGTGATCTAATTTTTGAATACGGCTTGTCTGTGTCTGTTTTTGCCAGGTCTTCGTACCTGTCAAAATGGGGAAAGCAAAATACCTTTTTTTGCTGTGTTATCACCAACTCGACGTACAGTGGGCAATGAACCAGCGAGATAGCTGCATCAGACAGGCCCTTACTGGCAACTTAAGGGCGGCTTAGAAAAGGGGCCAAGGTAAACTTTTAGTTTGGACGCATACGTTACATTCCGCCCCAAGTTCCTTCTTGTAAAAGATATAGACTTGTGAAATGGGATAAATCTTTTCTTTTTCTCTCTCACCCTCCTCCTCCTTCGACGGTTCCATTACTTGAAACCAATGACCTGAAAGGCGGAATTAGCAACTATATCAGCGCGAAATGTCCCTCGTCTGTAGTAAACTGATTATTCACAAAAAACTGAGCTGATTGATGTTGATGAAATCTGTCACAGCGTAAGAACACGCGGTTCGACGCCAAAAAACAATAGCACGCTAATAAGCTTGATCACATAGTTTCTTAATAACACAGTCTGTTTCTCTCGGGAATAATAATAAAAAAGTTAGAATGGACATCTCGGAAAAATCAAGCTGCGACCTTGAAACTTACGGTGGCGTCATTTCTTCTCTACGTACTCTGCCGTGTGACCTATTTTACTCAGTGGTGGATGACATGGCGAAGACTTTGCTTGTGAAAATCTGCATTTTGGTTATATAGAGAACGTGCCACCTCAAAAGTCGCCCCGTCATCTCTGTGGAAGTGCGTACCACCAAATGGTTTCTTTATTCGAGTAAAGAAGATGTCATTGGATGTCATACCAAAGGAACACAGGGGATGAGGCAAAATTAGATAGCTCAAGAAACAGCGCGTGTGACTATATCGTGTGCACAGTAAGGTGGGGCGATGTCGCAGTCGCGAAACCAAGTGAGTGGCGATCTATAGCATGTTCAAATGCCGTGCAAGATGTTGAAAACTGATCTAGGACTGATTTTTACTTTCTCCACTATCGTATCGTTTGTGATACACCAGTTTTCGTGCCCCTGGGGGCCCTCTCTTCAGATTTCCGGTTCTTACCACTGTGACATATGATAGCTCGTTTTTCCGTACATTTCCACCGATTCTGCGTGCCCTGTTGCAGAGTTGTTGCCGTATAGATGTAGAAAATCATATACCGCGCAGTATTCTATTTTATCAATGTGCTGCGGAATTTTACGGCGTGCTACTCCACAATGGCGCGGGGATTTCATTGTGTACCACTCAGGACTGCAGACATTTACTTGAAATCAAATATTCTACGTAATCTTCTCGATGTTCATATCACGAAAAATCAGAGTTAGAACTCAAGCTTTCGAAAATCATCGCCATCCTCTTCGTCAGGAGATGACTGTCTGGCGGGAGCGAAATGTGTGCGTGAAAACTTATGGGACTTAACTGCTAAGGTCATCAGTCCCTAAGCTTACACACTACTTAACCTAAATTATCCTAAGGACAAACACACACACCCATGCCCGAGGGAGGACTCGAACCTCCGCCGGGACCAGCCGCACAGTCCATGACTGCAGCGCCCCAGACCGCTCGGCTAATATCGCGCGGTGCGGGAGCGAAGATTGCTTCTTTTACAGAGGCAGTCAAACTTGTCACTGGTCATGTGACGTCGCTTGGTATGCCAACTTTCGTTGGCTGTGTGAGGTCACCTGGAGGGAAGAATTCACATGCACGAATGCAGGAAATCGGCAGTGTGGCCCCTTTCCTATCCGGCCGCAACTAAGTGTCGGAAGGGGAACGGCGATTATCATCCGCATCTCCTCAAGAATTATAATTTTTGGTTGTATTGCTTTGAAGACGTTCCGTCCAAACGCTCCTCTCCAACCACCACCTACAAGGAAACATCACCAACTCGACTTCATATCTTAAGGAGGAGATAGTACACTTGCAAGACATCATTTCGAACAATCAATCCCGAGCGAAAATTCAGGCCATACTTCTTATAATACAATGAAGGCTTTCACGACCGGATGTTTCAATTGCTGAGAATTCTTCCGAGTTATATGGCCGTGGTCCATGGAACTCTTCTATCCCTGACGTTTCGTCCAGGGCTACGTTGGACATCTTCGGAGGTGCTCCTGGTTGTGCTGAGTCTTGCCGACTTCTTATAGTACGCAGTTACGCCCTTCTGAAGTTTCACGCTCAGTTGTTGTTTGTCACTCCCTCCGCACCACCACAGCCGCCTAGTGCTCGAGCGTAAAGTACTGTGCAGCGGAGCGACAATCAGAGCAATCCTACTATCGGGATGTTGAAGGCGACGGATGCGGAGGACGAGGTGGATACATCCGTTAAACCTGTTATGAAATCTACACTGAAGAGCCAAAGAAACTGCTACACCCGCCTAATATCGTGTAGGGCCCTTCGAGCACGCAGCAGTGCCGCGACACTACGTGGCATGGACTTGATCAATGTCTGAAGCAGTGCTGGAGAGAATTCGCACCATGAATCTTGCAGGGCTATCCATAAATCCGTAAGACTACGACGGGGTGGAGATCTCTTCTGAACAGCATATTGCAAGGCATTCCAGATGCTCTCAATAATGTTTATGTCTGGGCAATTTGGTCGACAGCGGAAGTGTTCAAACTCAGAAGAATATTCCAAGAGCCACTCTGTAGCAATTCTGGAAGTGTGGGGTGTTGCAATGCCCTGCTGGAACTGCCCAAGTCCGTCGGAATGCACAATGGACATGAATGGATGCAGGTGACCAGACTTGATGCTTACGTACGTGTCACCTGTCAGAGTCGTATCTAGACGTATCAGGGGTCCCATATCGCTCCAACTGCACACGTCCCACACAATTACAGAGCCTCCACCAGCTTGAACAGTCCCCTGCTGACATACAGGGTCCCTGGATTCATGAGATTGTCTCCATACCCGTACACGTCCATCCGCTCGATACAATTCAAAACGAGACTCATCCGACCAGGCAACATGTTTTCAGTCATCAACGGTCAATGTCGTTGTTGACAGGCCCAGGCGAGGCGTAAAGGCTTGTGTCGTGCAGTCATCAAGGATACACGGGTTGACCTCCGGCTCCATATCGATGATGTTTTGCTGAATGGTTCGCACGCTGACACTTGTTGATGGCCCAGCATTGAAATCTGCAGCAATTTGTGGAAGCGTTGTACTTCCGTTATGTCAAATGATTCTCTTCAGTCGTCGTTGATACCTTTCCTGCAGGATCCTTTTCCGGCCGCAGCGATGTCGGAGATTTGATGTTTCACCTGATTCCTGGTATTCACGGTATACTCGTGAAATGGTCGCACGGGATGGTCCCCACTTCCTCGCTACCTCGGAGACGCTGTGTCCCATCGCTCGGGCGCCGACTATTACACCACCTTCAAACTCAAACCTTGATAACCTGCCATTGTAGTCGCAGTAACCGATTTAACAATTGCGCCAGACACTTGTTGCCTTATATGGGCCTTGTCGACCGCTGCGCCGTGTTCTGCCTGTTTACATATATCTGTATTGGAATACGCATGCCTGTACCAGTTTCTTTGCCGCTTCAATGTTAGTTCGAGAACAGATGTTATTCTGCGGGAAAAATAGGTAAGTAATTTGAGTACGGTACGTCATATGTCAAGCTCACGAACATATACGTTCAAGAATGAAAATTTCACTTTGCAGCGGAGTGTGCGCTGATATGAAACTTCCTGGCAGATTAAAACTGTGTGTCGGACCGAGACTCGAACTCAAGACCTTTGCCCTTCGGAGGCAAATGCTCTACCATCTGAGCTACCCAAACAGGACTCAACGCCCCGTCCTCACAGCTTCAAGTTTGGGAGGTAGGAGACGAGGTACTGTCGGCGACACGCTACTAGCTCAGCGTGAACGGTCAGAGAGCTGGCAAAAAAAAAAAAAAAAAACTGAGTGGAGTGCACAACAACGAACTTCAACAGATGTCATGTGAGGTCCGTTACGACCAAATACAACGAACAGTAATGGAAAAAGAAGAGAAAAGATGGTAGAGCACTTGCCCGCGAAAGGTAGAGGTCCCGAGTTCGAGTCTCGCTTCGGCACACAGTTTTAATCTGCCAGGAAGTTTCATATACGTTCAATATTATTAACAATATTCTTATATTGCTTTTGTGCAGCTCTATACGCATATGCCTCGAAAGCAATATGAATATATCTAAGCAACTGTAGAATTTTTATAAAGCGAAGTTAATTATTTTCGATTAGCAATTTAATCATTCGTTATCTTGAACAATGGTGTATCTCCTGAATCGTACTTAACTTTAACATTGTCAGTTTTAAAATCCAAAGAAAATAATGAACACTAGGGATGTTAGTAATAAATAGCGCTACGCTACTTTATTAAGACACACTCATTCGTTCCACTCGTTAACAATGCATTTGCGATTCGGAACATGAAAATATTCAAAGGAAAGAGATCTCTGCCATAAGCTACAGTCAGAAACCTCGCACATTGACATAATGGACAAACCACGTTACCAGTGTCATAGCAGTATTTCACAGACCTCTTACTCGCTCCACTACACAGTACTTGGCGCTCTGGCATTAGGCGGGCGCAGTGAGGTGGAGCGAGTGGTAAACAACAGGTTCGCACGAAATTTAAAAGATGTACTTTCGGAAGGTCAAAATTGCGTACTATCAGAACTATGGCCTGTATTTTCGCGTGGGATCGATTGAGGCTGGTATCTTGCAAGTGTGCTTTCTTCCACCTAAAATTTGAGGTCGAGTTGGTGATGTTTCCTTGTCTGATTATAACCCTCCATCTCCGTTAAAATTGTTACTGTAGATGCGACCGCTTCCTTTATTACGGAATCACAGTAGTTCGTATCTTGGAAGAGGACCTTTGTTTTCTAAAAGCTCAAGCCTTTCTCTTCCGTAAGGCTATGTTCCGCTATCGTTGATTTCTCAAGATTTCTGCACTTGCTCTGCGGTCATGGACTGTGCGGCTGGTCCCGGCGGAGGTTCGAGTCCTCCTCCCTCGGGCATGGGTGTGTGTGTTTGTCCTTAGGATAATTTAGGTTAAGTAGTGTGTAAGCTTAGGGACTGATGAGCTTATCAGTTAAGTCCCATAAGATTTCACACATATTTGAACATTTTCTGTACTTGCTGTGCCGTCCATGTTCACTGCAGCAGTCGTCTACGGCCGGGATTCTCTGCCGTACGTGGCTTTCGCCGCATTCGCATGGTACATTGTAGACACCAGGTACTGTCAACCGCCGGTAGAAGCTAGAACTTTAAGTGATGTCACCCGACCAATGACGGACGCCAGTATAAAGGGCACAGACTGCGCCCCTGGCCGACAGTCCTCTCCTGAAGGAGAACATGGTGATAATCATCGAATGCTCGAGTTGTAGCCCCTTTCTGACGCCATCTGAACGCCGACAAAATTTTATACAAGGATGCTGCAGCGAAAAACTTCGATGTAAACAAAATATTAATTACGTAACCTTGTTTTTTTGAGGTGACGGATAAATTCTTGTGAAACCCTCTCGTATTTTCTTGATGTAATAATTTACCAACAGCCGTATGATTTGTAGAAGTTTATTTTATTTTAAGAACTTCTATGTGCTACCAGTTTCGGCATTACATTGATGCCATCTTCAGGCCCCACTCGTCATAGTCTGTGTCGCCTGGCCACCAAGAGCTGTTGCAGGACGATTGATTCACGGATCCAGTTACATGGCTCCTTCCGTGTATAGCGACTTTACGACTATGACGAGTGGGGCCTGAAGATGGCATCAATGTAATGCCGAAACTGGTAGCACATAGAAGTTCATAAAATAAACTTCTGCAAATCATACGGCTGTGGGTAAATTATTGCATCAAGAAGTTCATGCCAGCCGTCGTCCCACGATCCATAATGGATCAACGAAGACTTTCGTATCTTGGTTAGGTACCTTCATTATAGCTTGGCAAAAACCGTGACAGCAGCTACAGTAGACCAGTCATACAATTTAGAAAATTGTTAAAAATACTTCATTGCTGGAAGTGGCACAACAGTACCTACTTACTGCCTGAGCAGTACATCTGCCGAGCCCAGAGTTTATCCCAGTCGGGATTAACGACGGCGGCAATGCCTGGCGGAGAGATGCTGTCGAATCCCCTGCGGGTGCGAGGTCGCTCCCTTGACATTCATCCCCACCCGGAGGCCGGGATACCAGGGGGCAGAGAGCTGATTGCAGGCTTGCTGCCGGCCCACAATGCTCCGCTGCAGCGTTTCGTTATTGTGATACAGTTTCGCCCCACTCCGCTCTTTAATCCCCGGTTCGCATCCAGTAGCAGCTCTTCAGTCTGCTGAATGGGTTGGTGGTATATAATGCCATTCGGGGACACTGATCCCCGTTTATAACTCTTCCATTCGCTTGTTACACAATAAAATGCGTAATGCTCCCGTAGTTGTGGCTGACAGAGGTTGTCGCTCTGTAGCATCTCGCCAGAGCCCAGCAGCACCCTCTGTCGGCTGCAAAAATTCTTCGCGATTTGGTTCTCTGTCTAGAATGTCGTGTCTCTATTCCGAGGACTGGTTGGAAGCAGCTCTCCACGCTAGTCCGTGCTGTGTAAGCCTCTTCATCTCTCAATACATGTTACGCCGCTTATTTGTGTGAACCTGCTTACTGTACTCAAGTGCTACACCCTGTAGTCCCCGGTTCCCGATGTACGCTTGCCCGGTTAGTGGAAGCAAGGGTTCACTGAGATTATTTCACAAATTGATCGCCGTAATACCAATAGGTTTGGTAAATCAGTCGCTTAATTTCAGAGTTCTTTAAAAAAGTAAATGTTGTCCAGTGTGATTAAAATTAATATCATAGTAATCAGCAACGGTTTCTCAAATTTAAATTTTTTTTTATCAGAAGTCCTAACAGCGTACGATGACTCGCGAGTCAGCAGACCCTAGAGTTCCCCGGTCCGCGTACGCTGTAAGGGCTTCCTGTAAAAATTTTGAAATCTGAGAAACAGATCAGGGTAATATATTGCGTTGCCATTGCTGATTACTATCTAGTGAAGAACATTTACCATTTTTCTTGAAACCCTGAGATTAAACGTCTGATGTACAAATTCTACTAGTGGTATTGGTTAAAAACAGTCTTGGTTGCAATTTTAGTTTTTTTTATTTTTCAACGACGCGTTTCGCCCTATTTAGGCACCTTCAGGTTATCTTTTCTACATGGACGCGAGAAACATCAAGATCTGCATAACGCGTTCCCGTTCACAGGAGCGAGTGACAGAATAAGATGGGGGCTCAGGTACCTGGAACGCGTTATGCAGATCTTGGTGTTTCTCGCGTCCATGTAGAAAAGATAGCCTGAAGGTGCCTAAATAAGGCGAAACGCGTCGTTGAAAAATAAAAAAATAAAATTGCAACCAAGACTGTTTTTAACCAATACTGTTAAGCACTGGTTTGCTGTATGCCACATATGGATTAGAAGAATTTCTACTATTGGTCTTGTTTCACCCAACTTTAACGTTAATGGCATATTCTCGACGTACCCTGACCTCCACTATACGGGCAAGGGCACATCAAGTACCGGGGACTCGGTAAGTTTTTGCTTCACAGAGTATCCTACCACCCAATTTTATCCTGTAGTCAGGCGTTGCAAATTCCTTTCTTTCCCGATTGTATACGGTACTTAGATAGTTATCTAATCAGTCTATCTAACCTGCAGAATTCTTTTGCTGAATCACATTTCAAATGCTTGTATACTTTCCTTATCTTGCCTGCTTATCGTCCACGTCTTCCTTCCGTACAAGGTTACACTGCAGACAAATACTTTCAGAAAAGACATCCTAACGGATAAGCTGATATTAGGTACTAACTGATTGTTTTTAGGGTTCAATGCCTCAATCGGTGAAAACTGTTACGGGATCACTTTGTTGCCCGTCTGTCCGTCGCGTAAGCACCACGAATGTAAGATACGAGTAATTAGGGCTCTTACGGAGGCATACACACAGTCATTATTCCCTCACTCTATTTGCGAGTGAAACAGGAATGGGAACGACAAGTAGTGTTACATCGTACCCTCCGCCACTCACCGTACGGTGGCTTGCGGGATATCTATGTGACGCAGACTTAGATGTCTGTCTGCCCGACTGTTAAACCCCCCCCCCCCCCCCCCTCAGGAATGGGTAGACGTATCAAGTTGATATTTATATCACATACTAAGGTTCACAATCCCTTAACGACGAAAAAAACTTAAGCCTCTAAGTCAATACAGTGCCAGTTCCCTTTACTGCTTGCTCAATATACAGATTGAACAACATTGGGATAAGGCTATAACCCTCTCTCACTCCCTTCCCAACCACTGCTTCCATTTCATGCCCCTTGACGCTTATGCCTGCCATCTGGTTTCTGTACAAATTGTACATAGCCTTTCGCTCCCTGTATTTTACCCCTGCCACCTTCAGAATTTGAAAGAGAGTTTTCCAGTCAAGTGGTAGACTTATCAAGTTGAAATTCATGTCACACTCTAAGGCCTAAGGTACCTTGACGTATAGTAAACGTTAGCTTTATAAGCCACTCAGATCAAAAGATACGGCCATTTATGTCACATACTGTAATACTTACAAAGTCACTCATCAGAACCTTTAGCGTACTACCCTTTGACGTAGGACATTAAATTTGGCAAGAAGCAAGGTTTCACAGTACAAATAAGGGAAAAAATCCAAAAATTAAATTAATTATGTCAGACGAAAAAAATATTTCTTTTGCCATTACTTATCCGACGTCGAATTTGGAAGTAAAACTATCAGTGGTTCTGCATTCGGGCTGACTGGGTCCCAATGGCAAAAGCCAGACATCAGACAAGGAATGACTTTATTGCTAATATGAACCGTTTTGGAATTTATCAATCGTCAGATTTCCAGGAGCGATTGCTGCTCGTAGACGTGGCGTTTCGAGCAGTATGTGAAACGCGACTGGAAGTGCCATATGTGAGAGCAGCGATCGTTTCTGGAAATCTGAAGTAGGACAAATTCCGAAACGCGTCGTATGAGCCATAAAGTTATTCCCTGCATTATGTCTGACTTTCATCATTGCGACCCAGTTAGCCAAAATGCAGAACTACTGATTATTATTGTAATAATGGTCGCCTGCCTTCTTTCATCATTGCGACCCAGTTAGCCTGAATGCAGAACTACTGATTATTATAGTAATAATGGTCGCCTGCCTTCTGCATGACTTAACTGAAATTAAAACATTCTCGAAAATCTTGGGGTCTGTGGTACCGATATCTTGCCGGTATCAATGTCGATAACAGGAAAACTTGGTCGAGATTCTCGATTCCCGGAATGGATTAATTGTCTACATACACATAACTAAGTTTGTACGGAACCATGAGAGCGCAAGTGCCATTCGCACCTGGCCAGTCTTTTTTTTTCTTTAACTGTTTTCTTGCTGTTTTCAGTCTGCACTTTATCACTCCAGTTGAGAAAAACTAAGACTATGGTTTTAATGATTCTAGTTAGTGTTCTATATACCCCCCCCCCCCCCCCCCCCCGCGCGCATCACTTGAGCACAACCACAGAACGTCCGTACTGTCAGTAAAGTCTGGCGCGCGAGATTTGCTTGGATGTCGGTTATGTCGTCAAAGTGTTGACCGTTCATGTGGAATTCTGCGCTTTTGTCACTCTGTGGTACGTTCGTCACGAAACATCAAGTCTGGTCACCTGTGACCATTTTTTTTCCGGAAAAGAACTGTCGGTGTTTTGAACTACAATCAAGTCGCAGCAGGCGTCTTAGCGTCGTAATTTTTGTTCGGGAGTCAAGGTGTGAAGGCCAAACTTTGTACATACTTTTCTCTTCTTCAAACATTCTGGAGAATATCATTGACACACTACGGCCGCATGTTGACTACTGTAAATCGGGTACCTATACTTCGAGCGACTTTCAGATTCAAATGTGATTGTCATGACTGTTTTCTAACTTTCGAGATACTTATTTTAGAGAACATAGGGGCTCGTGTGAAAGGATTACATACTAATTGATACAACACCTTTTTAAAATGCTGAGGAAGTAATGAAAAAAATTTAGTTGGTCGAAATTGGTATGGATTTGGGGATACATTGCTCGGTCTATACTTCCACCAAAACTGTCACCTACCATTCCACCTGTAGTCAGTATTTTTTTTTAAAAAAAAAAAAAAAACATTAACCCCCCCCCCTCCCCGAAATATGTTGTTCTGAAGTTTTCTTAAGTGCTTTATTAAGCCTCATACAAGAAAAACGTAGTACAGTACATAAATCGGTGTGATCTTTAATTAAAATTATAAATATTATGAAAGGTAATAAGATGGAGTACCATACACAAAGCTCCAAATTTAGCTGACCATAATACAAAATGGCTCTGAGCACTATGGGACTCAACTGCTGTGGTCATCAGTCCCCTAGAACTTAGAACTACTTAAACCTAACTAACCTAAGGACATCACATACACCCATGCCCGAGGCAGGATTCGAACCTGCGACCGTAGCAACAGCGAGGCTCCGGACTGGAGCGCCTAGAACCGCACGGCCACCGCGGCCGGCGACCATAATACCTTCTGTTTCATCCATCTTATACCTAAATCCTCGTTTCAAAACATCCATTGCAGTTTGAATTAAGGACATCTGTTCTTCATTTATCAAGAAGATATCCGACACTTACGACCAAACAATACGTCTTTCCTTGTTTCCAGACATATTTGACATTATATGCTGTATCTGGATCACTGCCTGAACCACAGCTTGCAATTTGAGCAATACATGGCTGACATTTGTTTTTCTTAGTTGCAAGCACATTAACAATTACAAATAAACCATAGTCTGTATACCGATGGTTAATGTTTGTGTTCCTTAGTCCCACACTGCCGCTGGCGTCAACACTGTTTAATGAACTGTTTATTTGTAAATCTGGGGTAACAATGACCAGTGGTCAAAGTAACCCCAAAACAGAGAAATCGTTAAGATAGTGACAGATATACATACATGTGAACAAAAAACTAATCAGTGCTCAGTTTTGAGAATTAACCGAGTAACATACATGACATACTTGGCAAACACCGATCGCTTTGCTGTTAAATGATATCATTGGATTTTACACAACTTGATTTTAACATACGTTTACGAGTACAGTTGTAAGTCTCAATAGCTCCGCCAACTGTTGCGCAAGAAAATCAACCCTACACAGCGCCATTTAGCGTATATTGATGGAACTTTACAGCCGAACAGTATATACTAAATACCCAGCACAGAGCTGTAAAACTTTTGGTGTGTGAGTGGTCAAAGTAACGACGGCGGTCAAATTGTACCGGGGTTACAGTACTTAATACTGCCTGCTCACATCTGACTTGTTCACGCTTCGACCGTAGTTACTGCGCTGATGTCGATAACACATCGGGAATAAATTCAGTCTCGAAAGTAGAGATGGGCAAACTCGTTCATCCTTGGGAACTAGTTCACTGGTGATACCTCTTTTTTTGGGAACCGTTTATTTTTACTCGTTCACCGTTCATTGTGCTTGGTATATGGTTCTTATGAAAAATTGAAAATTAGTAGCATACGTGACTGAAAATGGAAGGCGCCAAGAGGAGGCACTTGCCTCCCCCCCCCCCCCCCCCCCTGGAGTACAGGGTTTTTATTCATAACAGCATTCTCACACACTTGTAATTTTCGTGATTCTTCAAAACATCTCGTTTAGCCAACTGGAGCGTTATGTGGCTGATCGCCGTGAAACAATATATAAGGTGGCGCACGAAAAACCGGCCCCTAGCACAGACTGCTCGCCAATTACGCAATATTTGTTGACCGCTACGAGCAGAATAGATAAACATGTAATAATTAGGCTGTGAAGAAATAACAATGAAGCTAATGCAAACAACTTCGAAACAATGGGTGACGACTGGTAAGCGACAATGAGCAGTCTAGTACTCGGGGCCGATTTTTCGTGCGCCACCCTGTACCACTTAAATAATATTGTAGGAATTATCATATTTTCTTTACAAAATGTGACACCATACACTCGATTATGAAGCGCGGGCGTCATTCGGTTGCAACTCGGTCTGCCTTCCATAACAATGAACACGCTCTTTTAGCTTGGATCAAAAAAAGAGGGAAAATGGCCACTCGTGTGTGTCGTGCCGACGTCCTTTACATGTGTAATAACAAAAAACTTTTTACAAGTATTTCTTCTGCTGTTTATCGGAATAGTGAAGTAAGCTGGTACGCCGTTTTGTTACCTGAAAAGATGTTTGTATTACATACCACGTAATTTTTATGTATTTTACACAATTATAAAGTACATTTTAATTACCGGTCGTGGACGCTGAATAGAATACGAAAAGAACCAGAAGTTCAGAGTTCAAAAAAGGTTTGAAACAGATCTAGGATTGGCGTGCGAAGCGAGCGAAACGAACAACTCAAAACTGAAGTAACTATGAGCAGTCGGCAGTGGAACTGCGACGAGAGGCCAGGCGAAGAAGGGGGAGTCCGGCCGAGCGAGACCGAGACAGACGGGAACGGGACCGAGGCTGGAACGAGACCGGCCGACGTGCCGTTACTGGAACGAGACCGACCGTTTCCCGTTCCCGGGAACTGTAAGTCGAAAGCCGCGATCGAAGTGAACTATGAAAGACCGTTCCTTACAATTCGTTCCTCGCCCGTTCCGTTCATCTTGGTGAACCGTTCCTTCGAACCCGTTATTTCGCGAACGACCCATCTCTACTCGGAACTTTCTGGACGGAGAGTGTACAGTCTCTCTATTTCCGCGACCATCAGCTATTTTCCTGCCAAATAGCAACACGCACCACACAGAGCAAAATCGACACGATCTCAGACAATCCGTTTATACGACTTCTCTCCTTTTTGGGAAATGACGAGTAAGATCGCAGAAATAGCTTCTGGCTACATAACTGAAATAAAATAATTAGAAAATCATGAAGGGCAATTTTCACAGCCGGCGTACAGTGCCAGTGTGGTAAAAAAGCATAAGAGAAAGAAAAGTAGGGAAGTAATTACGTACTTACAATCGAAATCTAAAATTGTATCTTATGTCTAGTAAAATAATAGTTTTAGATAGACATCGTGATATTTCTGATTTGAAGAAAGGATGTTCCGCTAGTAAGGTTTATTACCCTTAGACACTCTCATGATGTTGCAATGATTGTGTTTCGGGCAACTACTGATAAAAATTCGAGACGGTTTGCTTTTAAATTCGGGGCTGCTAACGGCTCCTAAGGAAATCGCCCATCGCTAACGAGATATCCCGTACAGACACCCGTCCGATTTCCGCCGATTACAACTTGCTCCTGCCAAGGGCGCCAGGCTGTTAAATCCGTTTCGAATGCATAATCGCACTTTCGTTTTCCTTCTTTTTTTCTGTGCCAACTCTCTTTTTCTTCTACCGTTTCCAGAATGCAGCTCGAGGAAAAGGACAAAAACGTTTTGGGGGGAGGCTGGAGGGGAGCGGAGAAAAGAGGAATAAGCACCTTGCCACCGCCGTTTGCTATAATAAAAAAGAACGGCGAAGCTATCGAAGGCGGCAGCAATTAAAAAAATTAATTAATACCGAGGCGGGAGCGGGAAATAATCTCTTCCGGGGCGGCGGGCTACACGCGGCGCCCGCCTATCGCTTCTGGCGAACGGTCGCTGCCGCGCGGCTCCGCTCTGCCTCGGAAGCGACTATGGCTGAGCCGTGTTTACCGCAAGCGCGCTAGGCAACGGAGCAACTGTTCAACTTCGCTACTGCTCACTAACGGATATTAACTGTTGTTCCAGGGAACTGACTCAAACTATAGTGGCTCTCTGTCTCATTAGAATCACTCTGTACTTGTTGCAACCAACTTTCTCAACAAACAGTACTACTTATCGTAATCTTTATCTCACCCTACTTTTTGTTTACCCATTTATCTCTCGTTCAGTTATCGAATTAAAGAGTCCTGCAAACATTTGCCCTGTCGTTTCTTTTGATACAGGGTGACGCAGAATAACGAGAATGTTTGAAATGAGTAGTGGCAGCCATTGGCAGGTGGCAGCACTGCGGTATCGTGACAGTTAGCGAGTAAAGAGTCCGCCATTTCAGTAATCATGCTTAGGTGGGACGGACAACAGCGTGCGTTAGCCATAAAAATGTTTTATAAAAACAATTACAGTTTGGCAGCGGCGCAGAGGGAGTTTCGACGTTTTTATAATTTAGGACGTCATGATGCTGTTCCGTCGAAACATACGATACCATGTTGGATTAATAACTTTGAAGAGACTGGATCTCCCTCAAGAATTAACCAACAGGACCACCAAGAAGTGTGCGTTCTCCAGCAAACGTTGATGTTGTATGCCAGTCTGTCTTACGGAGCACACGGCGTTCAATTCGTAAGCAAGCAACAATGCTTGGAATGTCCCGGGAGAGTGTACGCAAAATTCTTCATTTCGATTTAAAATTTGATCCGTACAAACAACAGATGGTGCAACAATTTAAGGACAATGATTACCGGTTACGATTAGGATTCTGTCAACAAAGGATAAAAAAATGAACAATGACGATGAATTTCTAAACAAGTTGTGGATGTTAGATGAGACACGTTTTCATCTCACAGGTTATGTGAATAAACACAACTACCGTTACTGGGCAAACACGAATCCTAATGACGTTCATGAGCGCCCTTTGCGCGCTAGTAAAGTGACAGTGTGGTGTGGTGTTTCATCACATGGGATTATAGGACCGTATTTTTTCACAAATGAACAAAAAAAAAATGGTTCAAATGGCTCTGAGCACTATGGGACTTAACATTTATGGTCATCAGTCCCCTAGAACTTAGAACTACTTAAACCTAACTAACCTAAGGACAGCACACAACACCCAGCCATCACGAGGCAGAGAAAATCCCTGACCCCGCCGGGAATCGAACCCGGGAACCCGGGCGTGGGAAGCGAGAACGCTACCGCACAAATGAACAGGGAAACGCAATGACTGTCAATGCCGATCGTTAAGTGGAGATGTTTCGAGCTTTCGTCACACCTGCATTGAACAACTTTCCAAACGTCCGGCCGGCCACTGTGACCGAGTGGTTCTAGACCCTTCAGTCCGGAACCACGCGGCTGCTACGGTTGCAGGTTCGAATCCTGCCTCGGGCATGGATGTGTGTGATGTCCTTAGGTTAGTTAGGTTTAAGTAGTTCTAAGTTCTAGGGGACTAATGACCTCAGATGTTAAGTCCCATAGTGTTCAGAGCCATTTGAGCCATCCAAACGTCCAAGAAGCCGGGTTTCAACAGGACGGAGCGACATCACACGCTGCACGGCAATCAATGGCATATATGCGAGAATTGTTTCGCAACCGTGTGATTTCACTATTCGGTAACATTCCCTGGCGCCCTAGATCGCCAGATTTATCCGTTTGTGACTTTTTCTCGTGGGGTTATCTCAAGAGCAAAGTCTAAACGACTCGACCAAGGACCCTGGATGAGATAAAACAGAGAATTCGGGATGCATTTCACAGTACCCCAGCTGAGATGTTGCAGAGGTCAATGAGGTATCTCAACAGCAGATTTCACGAATGTATTCGTACAGGAGGACGCCATCTAAAGGACGTATTTTTTTTTTTTTTTTAATGATAATTGCCATCAGTGTTTCATAAATCCCAAAATTGTAAGGTTTCAGTTACTATGAATGCAATTTCTTTCCTTGATCACTTCTAGTTTTATTGGATTGTGGAAATGTCCCCGTTTTTTTGTGTCACCCTGTATCTATCCTCCTACATACTTTGTGACATGTCTGTATTATATTTTAAAGAATTGATACATTGTGTAAAGGCACCATGCGACCTTATATATGTTTATATAATGATTTACTACCTCAAGATCGCCTAATTGATAGAACATTGACAGTACCGATTTCGGTGGTTTAATACCTGCTTCAGATGTGATCGTAGTTAATTCACCAACTACTTTGCAATGATACTTAAGTTACGCTCTCTGAACTCCATGAAATCGTATAAAATATGTGAATGAATTATTCATCACATTGTCCCATGACCTCTTTTACATACAGTGTGGTCAGAAAGAGTCTGATAAGCTTGCAAGAGTGTTGCAGATCAAGTTGTGCTGAGGAATAATTGTTAAGAAAAAAATTCGATAGCGTTGAAGTCTGCAAATCATGTCGCCGCGCGCGCAAATTCAATCTGCCTGCCAGAGACACCGTCGCCAAGCGTGTTCTTCGTTTGCTTTCCTCAAGCCAAACAAACGAAGCTTTTGCTCACCTAGCTTCAATTTGTCACTTCTTAGAAAGGCACATTTTCACTGGTAATGAGCATTTTAACAAGTGGTAACCCCCGGACCCACAGATGTCTGTCTATTACCGTATTTTAGCGCGTGCAAGTGCTTAAATTTCCGCGCGCGACCACCTGATTTGCTAACTTCAATAACTAAGCAACTCGGAAATGGTGCAACGTATTGAATTTTGATCTTAAAATTTATTTCTCACCAAAACCGTCCCCTGGAACCCGCTTACAATCTTTTAGATTGCCTCGGACCACCATGATAACTAGCGACCCATCCAGGCTTTGCACGGACAGCGGAAACGTCTGGACGACTTTCTGCCTAGTGCTAATAAATTATATACGCAAAACTTCCTCGTAAATAAGCCTATCTATTGGTAAAAACTGTATCAAAATCCCTACAGTACATCCTGAGATTAGCCTTAATATACGGACAGAAAAACACGGCAGGGGGGGGGGGAGGAGGAGGGGGGGATACTTAAGTTCATAATATGTATATATGACGAAGCTCTTAGCTGATTAATAACCACGTCTTAAGATGGCAATAAATTACCGAAACCGGTGATTAAGTGTTGTAATAAGTAAGTGATCTTGGCGTAATATATTTCTGTACAAGTATCTTCATTGCGCATTTTGTGTGTCCTCAAATTTTTTTATTCTGTTCTAGAGGGTGTTTCTGATAACTCTTTTAGTTTTTTCTTCTCACTTTTTCTTTGCGTCATCATCTCTCCCCCGACTTTTACAGTTCTGTCGACTATAGATAAAAAACAACCTTTTTAATTACAGGCCATGTTTAGAAGAGGTTAGTACCGTTTCCTGAAAGAAGTCTTCCTCATCTTTGTTATCAGCTTTTCGTGTCCTCTCCGCTACGCCCTTCTTGTGGAATACCTCGGTAGCAGAATCATGTCTCATATTCCGTGCTAACTTTCTCTGATTCGATATTTAACATTTCTGTTTTCTCTTCATCAATGCGACCATTGCTAATGTATCAGAGTTGTCAACAGGTGGCGTAGAGAGGAATAATTCTTATATAGAAGTCATATGATTTTTCATTTAATTGTCAAGTTTCGTGGGACCATGCGGGCCAAAGATTCTTGGTTATGGAACGAGTCCTTTAGCAGTTTATGGAATGCTGACTAGAAAATTTATAAAGAAAAGAGACGAAAAAGTTAACAAAACGCTAAAAAATGTGAGACAGTATACGAATAAATAATGCAATGAAAAGAAAAGTTTTCCGCTTCTGAGAAGAACTCATGAACAAAATAAAAGATATGTGCCACAAAAAAATCTTTGACTTACATTTAAAGACTTGGGGTTTATTACGATTTTCATTTTTCACTTCCGCTGGAAGAATATTGACAATGTAACCTGTTGAACAGTACACAGCGTTCTGTTCAATACCCACGAAAGTATTGTCGAGATGAGAACCATTTCTTCAGGTGTTCAGTTAATGACTGTTGCACTTCCTTCTGAGTGAGTCGGTATTATCAACAACACATCTCATAAAGGACTGTATCTACAAGGATGTCAGAATTACAATTCCGAGACACCTGAACAACAGCATACACAAAGTTCGCGACTCACACCCTTGGTCAGCCAAAGCGCCATATTACTGGCTTCTCTCCTCTTATAATTTTATCAAACCCTTAATTGCACATTCAACATACAGGTTAGAATTAAGATATACAAAACTCCAAATGGCTCTGAGCACTATGGGACTTAACTGCTGAGGTCATCAGTCCCCTAGAACTTAGAACTACTTAAACCTAACTAATCTAAGGACATCACACACATCCAGCCCGAGGCAGGATTCGGACCTGCGACCGCAGCGGTCGCGCGGTTCCAGACTGTAGCGCCAGAACCGCTCGGCCACTCCGGCCGGCTATACAAAACTTCTCACATCTCGTTTAGTCATTGTTTTTCATTTGATGTACTTTTTGTTAATTACTACCTGTATTCAAAGCGAAATGCTAAGGTGGCTTCATTTCGTACTCTGTGAGCTCTTGCACTTTAGTCTCTTTTTTATCTCTGATCTAGTCATTTGCGGCTTTTCATTTTGCTCACACTGGAAGTGATTTCTGCAACAATAATTCTTCGCCTCTTCCTTTCTCCCCGGTTTATTTTACGTTAATTGACCGCTGCGGCGACAACAAGGGCATCCAGCTAAGAGGTTAAAACAAAATGAATGTGCCACATCACGAAAACTGCGGACCCCATACGACAGAATAAACGCTATGAGAGAGGGAATGCTCTACTAAGCGTGTTCCTATTGGAGGTGGAGCGCCCTTATCTTCCTCTAACTTATGAACTAACGTACGCAGCGAGTTAGCCACAGGGGCCTTTGAACTACAGTGCAACTTGGTACTTACCACATACATTATCTGATCAGAAGTATCCTGGTGGCATGCACACTACTCTCCACAAGTTTGGAAACACCTAGTACTTACAGACAATGGAAAGGAAATACACTATAAAAATGCATTTTGTTGTTTTCCAAATGTTTGTTTAGCTCAAATAATACACAGGAAGATGCAACAAGTAAATTCTCGATTCCTTAAAATAGCCACCCTTTGCTTTCATCACTGCCTTGCACACTCTCGGCATGCACCGTGTCAGTTTTGCCAAGGTTTGCCCATTCTTGCTGCAGGACTTCCCACAATTGTGACCCACTCATTATTTCCCGTTTTCGGATCCTCCTGTCCACTTCATCCCATAGCAGCTCGATTGGGTTGCAATCAGGGGATTGGGGCGGCCATTCCATGTTTTTCAATATTTTACGAATCTCTTAGAGACTTCACATAGTTCCGATACAAGCGAGACGTACGTTTCGGGTCGTTGTCTTGCTGCAAAACAAACCCTTTCCCAATCAGATGCAAACCAGATGTCTAGCATGTCGCTGGAAAATGGCGTGATAATCCTTTTGGTTGATTTTTCCATCTATTTTCACTAAATCTCGGACTTTATTCCATCCAAAGGAACACCAACTGTCACAGAACCCCCTCCATGCTTTACAGTTGGAATTACGCACTGAGGATTCAAGCTTTCATGGGGTAAACGGTGTATATAAGGTTTACCAATGCTTCAGCCCCCCCCATGAACCATGGACCTTGCTGTTGGTGGGGAGGCTTGCGTGCCTCAGCGATACAGATAGCCGTACCGTAGGTGCAACCACAACGGAGGGGTATCTGTTGAGAGGCCAGACAAACGTGTGGTTCCTGAAGAGGGGCAGCAGCCTTTTCAGTAGTTGCAAGGGCAACAGTCTGGATGTTTGACTGATCTGGCCTTGTAACAATAACCAAAACGGCCTTGCTGTGCTGGTACTGCGAACGGCTGAAAGCAAGGGGAAACTACAACCGTAATTTTTCCCGAGGGCGTGCAGCTTTACTGTATGAGAAAATTTAAAAAGGGAAATGGATAGGTTGAAGTTAGACAGGATAGAGTAGCATGGAGAGCTGCATCAAACCAGTCTCAGGACTGAAGACCACAACAACAACAACAACAACAACAACAACAACAATGCTTCAGCGTTAGCAAATAATTGTCGCACTCCCTTTTTCATAAAAACCAAAACGTCTTTTGTATCTTTCTGGAATTCTACGTTGTATCGTAGATGAAAGCGTTCGATTTCTGTTTTTAAAGATTGAACTTCGATTTCCGGGTATGGAGCTACCACGTCATGCTCTTTTTCTCCAACAACACTTTTTCCACCGAAATGTGTTTCTTTGGGCCACTTTGCTCAAGTATTTCATATCTAAGCCCTTGGACAGCCATATCAATGATTTCGACAGGTAAATTGCTAGTTTAATAGGGATGAACCAAAGAAAAATAATATGTATAGTACATAGTAGGCTAAATGTTATATTTAGCTCAGTTTAAAAGCCAGTTGATATACTCGTATAAACTAGGTGTTCTACGATGTAGTGGTAAAACTGAGTCAACTGGAATATATATTTTAATAAATATTAACCTACCTTCACTACTTTGCCTTTTAAAAAAGGTAATATTGATGAATCGCCTTGTATTCTCTTCATGGTAATTTCTCTTGACACATGCACTTTATTATTATACCGGCACCGGACTGTGATTGACACGTGGTGTTCGGTTCTTGCCTCTCTACCTGTTGGCCGTCCTTCCTACAAATTTATACCGAAAACGATCAGTTTCGAGCTTATCTATCCCTCTCCTTCATTACTGGTAGTCGTAACAACACTATTCGACTTGTAATACTGTCATTTTAGTGAATAATATAAGTGGATTTGATTTACTATCACGTTAGTAAATCCTAGAAACATTAATTCTTGATGAAAAAGAACTTTCAGTATGTGTAATTGGTTAAGTTTGGATATATTCGTTCAACGGTGTCATTACGTGTCAACTAGGACTGAAGAAATGAAATTGCTTTTCCAAAAATAAGGGGGATGGAGAGATCACGTCCATCCTGTACCCCCACCCCCCGCACTCCCTCACCCGATGGTGAAACCCATGAGCAGCACCACTATTGAAATGGTTCGATTCTTTTCTTTTAAAGTTTTCCAGTTGTCTATGATTCATTTCCGTAGTATACTGTGCTCGAAACGCACATTCCCCGAAATTTCTTCCTCAAACTAGGGCCTGAATCTGTGTGAATATGTGAAATCTTATGGGACTTAACTGCTAAGGTCATCAGTCCCTAAGCTTACACACCCTTAACCTAAATTATCCTAAGGACAAACACCCACACCCACGTCCGAGGGAGGACTCGAACCTCCGCCGGGACCAGCCGCACAGTCCATGACTGCAGCGCCAAGACCGCTCGGCTAATCCCGCGCGGCGGCCTGTATCTCAACCCAGTATCACTTCTTTTGGAGAAGAATGCTCTCTTTGTCTGTGACAGTCTACTTCACGTATTCTCCTTTAATCGTCCGTCACATTTAATTTTGCTTTTGTAAAGTTAGCAGCATTCCTTCACTACTTCTACTTCGTGGTCCTTACTTCTACGTTAAGCTTACCGCTAATCTCATTTCTGTTACTTCTCATTACTGTCCTCTTTCTTTGGTTAGCTTTTAATTTTCTCTGCTTGTCAGGCAGGTCATATCATTCCTCACTTTTACTGAGGAAAGCGAAGTTGGCTTGTGGAAATCAAAAAATTGGCCAATTATGTACGATCTTAATTATATTTGTAGTTCATACATCCTGAGAATAGAGAATCTCAACGGTTTACGCGTGTTATCGATACTGATACTGGAAATACACTCCTGGAAATTGAAATAAGAACACCGTGAATTCATTGTCCCAGGAAGGGGAAACTTTATTGACACATTCCTGGGGTCAGATACATCACATGATCACACTGACAGAACCACAGGCACATAGACACAGGCAACAGAGCATGCACAATGTCGGCACTAGTACAGTGTATATCCACCTTTCGCAGCAATGCAGGCTGCTATTCTCCCATGGAGACGATCGTAGAGATGCTGGATGTAGTCCTGTGGAACGGCTTGCCATGCCATTTCCACCTGGCGCCTCAGTTGGACCAGCGTTCGTGCTGGACGTGCAGACCGCGTGAGACGACGCTTCATCCAGTCCCAAACATGCTCAATGGGGGACAGATCCGGAGATCTTGCTGGCCAGGGTAGTTGACTTACACCTTCTAGAGCACGTTGGGTGGCACGGGATACATGCGGACGTGCATTGTCCTGTTGGAACAGCAAGTTCCCTTGCCGGTCTAGGAATGGTAGAACTGGGTTCGATGACGATTTGGATGTACCGTGCACTATTCAGTGTCCCCTCGACGATCACCAGTGGTGTACGGCCAGTGTAGGAGATCGCTCCCCACACTATGATGCCGGGTGTTGGCCCTGTGTGCCTCGGTCGTATGCAGTCCTGATTGTGGCGCTCACCTGCACGGCGCCAAACACGCATACGACCATCATTGGCACCAAGGCAGAAGCGACTCTCATCGCTGAAGACGACACGTCTCCATTCGTCCCTCCATTCACGCCTGTCGCGACACCACTGGAGGCGGGTTGCACGATGTTGGGGCGCGAGCGGAAGACGGCCTAACGGTGTGCGGGACCGTAGCCCAGCTTCATGGAGACGGTTGCGAATGGTCCTCGCCGATACCCCAGGAGCAACAGTGTCCCTAATTTGCTGGGAAGTGGCGGTGCGGTCCCCTACGGCACTGCGTAGGATCCTACGGTCTTGGCGTGCATCCGTGCGTCGCTGCGGTCCGGTCCCAGGTCGACGGGCACGTGCACCTTCCGCCGACCACTGGCGACAACATCGATGTACTGTGGAGACCTCACGCCCCACGTGTTGAGCAATTCGGCGGTACGTCCACCTGGCCTCCCGCATGCCCACTATACGCCCTCGCTCAAAGTCCGTCAACTGCACATACGGTTCACGTCCACGCTGTCGCGATGGAGCTCCGTATGCCACGGCAAACTGGCTGACACTCACGGCGGCGGTGCACAAATGCTGCGCAGCTAGCGCCATTCGACGGCCAACACCGCGGTTCCTGGTGTGTCCGCTGTGCCGTGCGTGTGATCATTGCTTGTACAGCCCTCTCGCAGTGTCCAGAGCAAGTATGGTGGGTCTGACACACCGGTGTCAATGTGTTCTTCTTTCCATTTCCAGGAGTGTACATTGGTCCCGGGAATTCAAAGACTATATCGAAATCTCTGCAGTAGTTTCTCAGACTAGCCCGGATACGTAAAAGAAGTGAACCCAGGATTTCATTTTATATATGTAGAGAGACAACGTTTAATAAAATATTTTTCATTTAGTTACCAAATCATGACTGCAACTTAAAAATGGCTCTGAGCACTATGGGACATAACTTCTGAGGTCATCAGCCCCCTAGAACTTGGAACTACTTAAACCTAACTAACCTAAGGACATCACACACATCCATGCCCGAGGCTGGATTCGAACCTGCGACCGTAGCGTTCTCGCGGTTCCAGACTGTAGCTCCTAGAACCGCTCGGCCACCTCGTCCGGCGACTGCACCTTACATTTTATGTTTGTCTATTTTAGTTTTTTGACGGATGATTAATGAAATTCGTGTTCAAATGCCAAAAAGATATTTTTATAGGATAAAATTAAAATTTAACACGTTTCAGATTTTTTACTCTACTTGTACTGTGAAACCTTGCTCCTTGCCGAATGTTATATTTCTAAGTCAACAACAAAAACCCTATACGTTGTGATGACTGAGTTTGTGAGTTTCAAAATATGTGACACTAATGGCCGAATCTTTTCATCGTATTGACTTACAAGCTTAAATTTTTTACACAGCCAAGGTACCATAGACCTTAAAATGTGACATGAATATGAGCTTGATACGTCTAACCATTCCTGAGAAAAAGGGTTCTTAACAGACAGACAAACGGGTGGACAACGAAACGATCCTGTAATGTTTCCGTTTTTACAGATCCGGGTACGGAACCCTAAAAATGAGAACGTCGACCATTGGTGTGAAATACGCCATAAGGTCACAATGACATGCGAAGCCGAAGCGTCAAAATATCGCCGCTATTATTCGCCCGCCAGTTCCCTTTGTAATGAGTCAAGTGTACTCTGTCTTCGACATTGTAGCTCGGCTCCGTGGCAGATATTGTCAAACATTTTGGCGCCGCACTTTTGTGCCGGCGACACGGGAGTGGTATTAGCGCTGAGCCGGGCCGGTCACAAAGGGCGCGCCGCTCGTCGACTGTTTGAGGTTATTGTTTCCGAGGCATGTGCCCGCCCTGCGGCCTCTAGGGCCCTACAGCCGATTATGCGGCTTTTATGCCAGCCGCGCCCGCTCCTCGGAGCCCAAGGCGGCGCGGCTCTTCTTAACAGACGCCAGCCACTTTGCGTCTGCCGTCGCTCTCCACGCGCCTGTCGTGCAGTCTTTTGTCTCCATCTGTTTCCTTACACTGATCGGGATAGTGCGGTCGTGGAAATCAGTGTATAGATATGGATATCTGTAGGAAGATTAACATTGCAGGATGGACTAGTTATGCACGGTGTATGTGCAACAGTATGAGATGCCGTACAACGGACGACAAATGCAGTCAAATGTCAGAAACGGCTAATACTCAGAACGGATGAACGGAATGGATAGTGCCTTGGAAAGAGTTTATAAGATGAACATGAACAAAAGATAAACAATGCCATACTAATGTGTACTGGAAAAAGCATAAACAAAAGTTAAGCAATATTAATGGAATGTAGTCGAAGCACATAAGGCGTTGTTGCGGAAATTAGATTTGGAAATGAGAGACTAAAAGTAGTAGAACGCTTTTTGCTTTTGATGTCAGCGTTACAGTATATAGAGAGATGTAAAGTGGCATTGAAAGAATTACAGGAATAGCTTTCTAAATGTTTGAGGGCATTGCCAATCGTACATCCGTTTTTGAGCAGTTTTCGAATCAATTTGCCATTTCAGTCCAAAGCACCCCTCTGCATCTGCAAATGGAACTGATCGATCTGCCATGCAATTCCCGTTTAAAGGACAAATTCTTTTACAATAAAACTGCCTAGGTGTTCTACATTGTTTTCCTCAGTAGGAATTTTAAGTCTCTGTGTAATGGGGTGCGCAAGCGTGATGTCAGTGTTTCGAATAATACATATGTGCGAAAAGTTTTTTTCGATTATGAAACGGCCGATCTGGCCGAGCGGTTCTAGGCGCTTCAGTCTGGAACCGCGCGACCGCTACGGTCGCAGGTTCGAATCCTGCCTTGGGCATGGGTGTGTGTGTGATGTCCTTAGGTTGGTTAGGTTTACGTAGTTCTAAGTTCTAGGAGACTAATGACCTCAGATGTTAAGTCCCATAGTGCTCAGAGCCATTTGATTATGAAACCTAACTCGTGATTACGGGCTAACCTGAGTTATGAAAACCTGGGAAACAGTTTGTGCGTGTCCGTTTGATGGGAGCTTGTACTAGATTTAAATTTTGCATGTCTCCAGACCGCCAGGAATAATTAAATTGTACGAAAAGAATTTGTTGTGTTTGTGATCTGTTTTTTGAGAAATAAAAACATAGCTGCGCACTTTCACAGTTGCCCTCCTTCCTTTCATCAAGCTCGGAAGACAAGGTGGCCGCGCCGGATTAGCCGAGCGGTCTGGGGCGCTGCAGTCATGGACTGTGCGGCTCGTCACGGCGGAGGTTCGAGTCCTCCCTCGGGCATGGCTGTGTGTGTTTGTCCTTAGGATAATTTAGGTTAAGTAGTGTGTAAGCTTAGGGACTGATGACCTTAGCAGTTAAGTCACATAAGTTTTCACACACATTTGAACATTTTTTTTTTTTTTTAAGACAACGTGGCGCGGTAGTACCCTCGGACGAGATAGGGTGGCAAACGTACACCAGCACCGCAAGCGAGCAGAGCTCTTGAGCTCTTGTACATCCAATTAGTAGAGGGACATTTCGGAAACGATGACTGTTTGCATCAGCATGACAAGTCATCCTGTCATAAAGCAACGTCTGTGAGACAATGCTCTGAGGACGATAACATTCCTGGAATGGACTGGCCTTTCCATAGGTTGTACGTGAACCCAAAGGACTTCGATTTCGCTCCAGACCTCCAGCGACCAACATCACTACCGTTTCTGGTTTCGGCTCTTGAAGAAGAATTGGCTGTCAACATCCAGAGACATCCAGACACCTCACTGTAAGTGTCCTCAACAGAGTTCGAGCCATGATAAGGGTGGACACACTCTACATTGATGTCCACTGTCAGGTTTGTGGTATCACATATCAAGATCACTTGACAGGCGCCAAAGTTGGCAACTGAATTGCAATATCGATAGCGGTCATGCAGGATCCGGTGGATCCAATGGGGCACACCCGCTGAGCCAGGCCTCCAACGTCTCTCTACCATGAGCTCCCCCTGCCGCCGTGGTGTAGGACGGCTGGTGGTAGCCACACAGCTCACCCGTACTCGGAGCCCCTTCGCTACATGACGCTAAGCAGAAGCCACCTAGTCGTGGCTCCGACACCATCATTCGCGTTGTACTTCAGAGAGCCTCATCCTTGTTGACACCGAGAGCTGAACTCTGTGGCAGTAGTACACTACTGGCCATTAAGATCGCTACACCACGAAGATGATGTGCTACAGACGTGAAATTTAACCGACAGGAAGAAGATGCTGTGATACGCAAATTATCAGCTTTTCAGAGCATTCACACAAGGTTGGCGCCGGTGGCGACACCTACAACGTGCTGACATGACTTTCCAACCGATTTCTCATACACAGATAGTAGTTGAACAGCGTCGCCTGGTGAAACGTTGTTGTGATGCCTCGTGTAAGGAGGAGAAATGCGTACCATCACGTTTCCGACTTTGATAAAGGTCGGATTGTAGCCTATCGCGATTGCGGTTTATCGTATGGCGACATTGCTGCTCGCGTTGGTCGAGATCCAATGACTGTTAGCAGAATATGGAATCGGTGGGTTCAAGAGGGTAATACGGAACGCCGTGCTGGATCCCAACGGCCTCGTATCACTAGCAGTCGAGATGACAGCCATCTTATCCGCATGGCTGTAACGGCTCGTGCAGCCACGTCTCGATCCCTGAGTCAGCAGATGGGGACGTTTGCAAGACAACAACCATCTGCACGAACAGTTCGACGACGTTTGCAGCAGCATGGACTATCAGCTCGGAGGCCGTGGCTGCGGTTACCCTTGACGCTGCATCACAGGCTGGAGCGCCTGCGATGGAGTATGCAACGACGAACCTGGGTGCACGAATGGGTAAACGTCGGATGAATCCAGGTTCTGTTTACAGCATCATTATGGTCGCATCCGTGTTTGCCAAGATCGCGGTGAACGCACGTTGGAAGCGTGTATTCGTCATTGCCATACTGCCGTGTCACCCGGCGTGATGGTATGGCGTGCCATTGGTTACGTGTCTCGGTCATTTCTTGTTCGCATTGACGGGACTTTGAACAGTGGACGTTACATTTCAGTTGTGTTACGACCCGTGGCTCTACCCTTCATTCGACCCCTGCGAAACCCTACATTTCAGCAGGATAATGCACGACCGCATGTTGCAGGTCCTGGATGCAGAAAATGTTCGACTGCTGTCCTGGCCAGCACATTGTCCAGATCTCTCACGAATTGAAAACGTCTGGTCAATGTTGACCGAGCAACTGGCTCGTCACAATACGCCAGTCACTACTCTGGTATCGTTTTGAAGCTGCATGGGCAGTTGTAACTGTGCACGCCATCCGAGCTCTGTTCGACTCAATGCCCAGGCGTATCAAGGCCGTTATTACGGCCAGAGGTGGTTGTTCTGGGTACTGATTTATCAAGATCTATGCATCCAAACTGCTTGAATATGTAATCACACGTCAGTTCTAGGATCATATATTTGTCCAATGAATACCCGTGTATCATCTGCATTTCTTATTGGTGTAGCAATTTTAATGGCCAGTAGTGGATTTGCAGTGAGTCTTCGTACGCTTGGAGACATACAAGTTGTATAAATCTTCTGTTCACTGTGTTAACTTTTTCGCTAATCGTTTCTGCTCCTGTCAAGTTTTCCTGCGACGACAGCTGCCGCGTCACTCTGCAGCACACCTGTCCTTAACGCTTTAAACGAAGCCGCCCACGACAAGGTGACCGTGTACTTTTTTGATCAGATAGCGCATACCCTTAGGGGATTCGACGCAAGGACCGGCGAGACTGCTTGCCCGGCGAGCTTTCAGCAGGGCCGGCGGGAGTCGAGGCGGTTTGACTGCGGCGACAGCTGCCGGCTGCGACCGTGAATAGCCGTGGCGGCAGCGGGCGCTCTTTTTAATTTTTAAAACTTCTCCGCGGGGCTTCCCGGCTGGAGGATGGCCACCGTTCCCCTTCCCCCTCCGCACTGCTCCTGCCTCAGATTCTTCCGCTCCATGCAGGAGTTCGTCGGCGCTGCCTATCGAATCCTTACAACGGCTGATGAAAATTGTATGCGAAAGAGTACAACATTTTATTAAGCGCGGACAAGTAATCTTGCCTCGCGGTGGGATCCATTACCTCAGTCTGGTCGTGAATTTCGAAACTGTGAAATGCTGCCGTGAAACATAAGAAACGGGACTGCTTGCATTACTGTGGCAATATCTGCCTTTAGTGTGATGTTCCGTCTTGATTTTCTTTCTTATTTTTTTTTTTTAAAAAATATGCAGCCTAACCCGTTTCGATATAAGACCATCATCAGAATTACGTTAAAAGAATGTCGATGCACTGTATCACGTCAAATGTGCATGTAAAGTAGTACATAGAGCACTTAACGTGAATTTGTATGATGTTTTTATGTCATTTATAGACAAAATACTTGTTGTGGCTTAATAATATTGCCTGCTTTTTGACCGTCAACTTTGTTCTTAAGCTCTAACAACTTTAATCAAAGCTAGCAGCCTGAAAGTCGACAGCTTTCACTTGCAGTTGTTTGAAAGTTGTGTGTTTATTCGTCTCTGATCTGGAGGGGAGTGTGCCCTAGACTTCCGTTATGATATGACAAAAGCAAAACGAAGATATTGGAATGTAGTTGAATTAAGTCGGGTGATGCTGAGGGAATTAGATTAGCAAATGAGACACTTAAAGCAGTAAAGGAGTTTTGCTATTTAGGGAGCAAAATAACTGATGATGGTCGAAGTAGAGAGGATATAAAATGTAGACTGGCAATGACAAGGAAAGCGTTTCTGAAGAAGAGAAATTTGTTTACGTCAAGTATAGATTTAAGTGTCAGGAAGTCGTTTCTGAAAGTATTTGTATGGAGTGTGGCCATGTAAGGAAGTGAAACGTGGACGATAAATAGTTTGGACAAGAAGAGAATAGAAGCTTTCGAAATGTGGTGCTACAGAAAAATGCTGAAGATCAGATGGGTAGAGCACATAACTAATGAGGAGGTATTGAATAGAATTGTGGAGAAGAGGAGTTTGTGGCACAACTTGACTAGAAGAAGGGATTGGTTGCTAGGACATGTTATGAGGCATCGAGGGATTACCAATTTAGTATTGGAGGACAGCGTGGAGGGCAAAAATCGTAGAGGGAGACCAAGAGATGAATACACTAAGCAGATTCAGAAGGATGTAGGCTGCAGGAGGCACTGGCAGAGGAAGAAGCTTGCACAGGATAGAGTAGCACGAAGAGCTGCATCAAACCAGTCTTAGGACTGAAGACCACAACAACAGTGACGTTTTATATAAAAATGTTGTTACTTACTACATCAGAACACTGTAAGACGGTTCACCAAATTATCAGCTCGATATGTAATACCACAAACTTGTCAGTGTACATAAATATAGAGTGTGTCCAACCTTCTCCTTTATAACACAGCGAAGTTACAATCCTATGGGAAATCAACACAACTCTTCTTAGTCAATATACAACTCTATAATTATACAATATGAGAGAGTGCAGTGTTTGTCTCCTTCAGTGCACAATAGGTAACTTATCGTTAAGATTGGCCGCTGTGCACAACGATAACACTGTCACAGTGAGGGCAATCTTAGCTTTAAAACAGGTTACATCTGTTATCAGTAACTCACCTAACCACAGAAAAGTTGTAGGACATTTGAAGGAAGTTAAAATTTAAGTCAAGTATGTATATAACGGATTTTTGTTTGCTTTAATTGATGGACACACTGCGCGAGAACTTGACAGGGAGCAAAGTTTTCAAATATCTCGATTGAAATTACGTAAAACGACGCTAAACTTTGGGAAGACACCAAGTTATATGGAAGACTGCATGGAGAGACATCTTTATCTCAACAGCTCACAGATTCAGATCAGACAAAAACACAAACTAAAACCACAAGAAGTAAGTAGCGAGCTGCTCAGAATACTGTCTGCACGCCAAATGCGACAGTTGCATTTACCCAAAAACTGCAAAGCAAGTGCCTGTGAGAACCAAGTTCAAAAATGGTTCAGATGGCTCGGAGCACTATGGGACTTAACTTCTGAGGTCATCAGTCCCCTAGAACCTAGGACAACTTAAACGTAACTAACCTAAGGACATCACACACATCCATGCCCGAGGCAGGATTCGAACCTGCGACAGTAGCGGTCGCGCGGTTCCAGACTGGAGCACCTAGCACCGCTCGGTCACACCGGCCGGCAGAACCAAGTAGTGGCAAGGAAATGAATAGTCACAAATCTTCACTCTCCGCACGGAGGAGATGCCTTAATACTGTTGCCAATGTGACAGCCGACAAGAAGCAGGGAATTATAGCAGCAACTTGCCACTCTTGGCGTACAAAACACATATTAACAAACATAAGGTTACTACCGGTCTGGATAGTTCCGCTTCTTCGCACCAGACACAGTCGCGGGAGCGACACATTTGATTGGATACACCAGTATTTTCGTAGCGAAAGCATCCTAATTTCTCACACTGGCCAGGTGGTGCCTCAGCGTCTCATCCTTTTATGTTAGCACATAAAACACAAAAATGTCATGCTCAGTTATTCTGTCGGGATGGCAGTGGTGGCATAGCGCTCCCTGTCCTAAGCGAGGATAGATTCTAGCTCTGCCCACAAAAGCACGGAGCAGGCCACGGCCCAACTTCCGCTAAAACTGCCCGTCTCCCTGTGTATGGATCTTCTAGTGAGTTTCACTGACTGTCTTCTGCCCACACTGGAAGCACACCTTCCCAACAAGAAACCCCTAGCAAATAATCACAAAATACCGGCAGAAAAATTAAACAATATCACTTAGTGATAGATAATAGTAATGTCATGTGTTGTAGGCAGAAATTTTCCCAAGGGGCAGCTGGTTTTTAAAATTGCCGTTTTTGCTACAATTGAGATTATAGGTTTGAGAATATGCTGTAACCTAAAAACTTAAATTGCTAAGAAGTATCCAAAACTTACAGGATCTCAGATGTTTCACAGTTAGCTATTCATTATATTTTGAAAACGCTCCCGGTTCCACTCAACGTTGCAAAATCTGAAAAGGGTGGGATTCTATATAAAAAAAATCTGTGACCTAGATCCCACGAGGGACAAATATCACTATCTTGTCCCTCCTCCGCTTACTACCTTTCCCCAGCGGACGATGAGTCTTTTTGCCTTTGTGCCTTAATGACTATAATCATGTACTTGCCTGTGATGCCTTGGTCTTAGCCCGCGTAACGTAGGTAGTCATGTGGCAACCGAATCGGACGGTATACAGGGAAGACCATTCAGAGGAGACAGCAGTTTAGTTGCCCTAAAGAGGACCACAGCAAAGACGATCGGAACGTCGGTTTTAATAGTGATGTTAGTTTCAAAATGATGCGGTCTAATGGCCAAAAGGATTTTATTCAAACAGCCAGAAGCGTCTGTAATAGTCCGAAATCATATTTGTGGAGTTTTCAAGAGGAAAGAGAGGGCATTCTCAGCCGCAATGTACGAAAGATAGAGAAATATCGCTCTTCGCATAGACCAAAGAAGCTGAGAAGCCAAGCTTCTACAGGAAAGTTGATAACGATATCGTTTAAACAGCTATAGAAGAACCACAGCTGATCCATTACACTCCTAAAGGGCAGTTAGTGAATAGTGAGAGCTGCAAACCGAGGAGGAGAGAGACCCTTTCAAAAAATGTGATTTTGCGATAATGCTCTAGCTCCAAGTGATTTTCATCTTTTTGCTCGAAAGAGCGAGCATCTGTGTGTATACAAGTATTCTCCAGAAGACGTGGTTGCGTTGGCGGTGCAATAGTGCAAGTACACAATGGCGCAAAGCCACTTCCAGGATCAAACTACAAAACTAGTCAAGAGTTGGCGGAAGAGAATAGAGTCTGAGGGAGACCATGTAGACTTTACTTTTTCGTGTCTGGAGATTTGTTTCAAAGCCTTTCAGCCCAATGTCGGGCCAAGTCCAATGTTTCTCTCTTCTCAATCCATAGTTCGTCAAGGGTACACCTTGTGGGGCAGATGGAACACTGCAGAAGGTGTTCCATGTCCTGAACTTCACCACAGTCGCATTTGTTGTCTCCTTCGTCCTTGAAGCCCCATTTGACCATGTAGAGAAATGATGTTGCTTGCAGTTTTCCTGTTCCATCTTTTTAGTTAATTTAATTTTTGACCTACCGTCATATTTATATTATTGACGGGACTAGTTTGACAGCTTCTCCTCGCTAAATGAATTAACGCCGTATTAAATATACCAGGATCAGATATTAGCTCGAAAAACGTATCGGTCTAAGGCGCTGCAGTCATGGACTGTGCGGCTGGTCCTGGCGGAGGTTCGAGTCCTCCCTCGGGCGTGGGTGTGTGTGTTTGTTATTAGGATAATTTAGGTTAAGTAGTGTGTAAGTTTAGGGACTGATGACCTTAGCAGTTAAGTCCCATAAGATTTCACGCACATTTGATTTGAAAAACGTATCTCGAAATTTGCGGAATCAAAGTCATCTTCGATGGTTCAGTCGTTAACAACAGATAATGTAAAATATAACGTTTCAGGAAGCATAGAGGGGCAAGGGAAGAACCGAATTTATAAGTGACGGGGATAGCTGTTGTCTTGCACACGGAAAACTAGTTGGCAAAATAAGTAAATAATGCAGAACTTCCGCAGCTATATTTTGATTGATATTTACTATCATTAACGAGCGCGGACTACGGTATTTCTGGAAAATTATGAAGGAGGCTTAGAGTGGCACTAGTCATATAAGTTACGTGAATCGGGTGTGGCAATTTTCATTCATTAGTCTTGAAATTTTAGCCGGCCGCTGTGGCCGAGCGGTTCTAGGCGCTTCAATCTGGAGCCGTGCTGCTGCAACGGTCGCAAGTTCGATTCCTGCCTCGGGCATGGATGTGTGTGATGACCTTAGGTTAGTTAGGTTTAAGTAGTTCTAAGTTCTAGGGGACTGATTACTTCAGATGTTAAGTCCCATAGTTTTATTAATATTCAGTTTGAGATCTGCAGTACCGTAGTGAATGAGTCGAGTCACGTACAGTCATTGCAGTGCCATTTGCAGGACAGCGACGATTCCTCTGTCGGCACTATTCCCCACTTTCGAAATGCTAACAGAAATTCTGCCTCGAGCATTGCGTCTTTCTGTGAATATTGAGCTGCGCTGCCTCGCATTAACACAACTTTCTCTTCGTTTCTCTTGTACTATCGCTAGCATATGCGTACGATTATACGAGAAAGACACGCGTTTGAAGTAACATCAACTTGCTACAGCCTAAATGCTTCTTCTTATGTTTCGAAACATAATGCGATCGCGAATACACACTTTGCAGTCTGATACATAACGTACAACGGCGTGTCTCGCAGTCGTACGGCGTGGTTTAAAGTGCGTGGCAAGGCAAGGTTACACGGCCTCAGTTGGTAGTCGCCCCCGCACCATCTTAGCGGTAACAGACGACCAAATATTAACTTACCGTAAGTAAATACTTTCTAGAACCGAATTGTCTGTCGGCATAGCGACAGCAGCTTCTAGGCAGTAGGAGTTACCACAATGGCAGTTGAGCGCAGTGAAACATCTTTGCTTCAAAACGCAAAACTGTATGATACACACGTACTTTCGCCGCTCGAGAATAAAATCATGAAGTGGGCAAAACCAGTATGAACTCCGATTTACCCAGTATGCCTGTGGTCTACATCTTATACATTCCTTTAGATCTGAGAGACCAAACGACAAAGGTGAAGATCGAGAATGATGCAGAACATGCCACTGAAGACGAGCCACACCCGCTGTGTCAGTTTGCTAAATAAAGGGTAATCACTGAAAAAGCTTAATGCATAGAGTACCACCAAGAAGGTGTCTTTGAAGTAGCATATCCAAGCTATGAATCACCAAACATACAACATTTCCAATTACATTAAAAACGTCTCCTTAGAAAAATTATAAATGACTGTGCTTAAACTGACACACAATATTTTTAGCGCAACGCAATCTGACTTTCAATAATCCCTAAAAAAGAATGACCCTGACTGACAATAACCTGTACCTTTCATGAATCACTTACCTCACAAAAATCTTCGTTACTCGAACTAATGCAATACAGCGAGCGCCAATACTGCCAGCTAAATAAAAGACTCTAACTACTGAACGCACTAACTACTGATAGGCATAGTTAGCAAATGAAAGATTTTAACAGAGAACAAACAATGTATTTACCTTAATAGTGTTCAAAAGTCATAATTATATATATCAGTTCATGACATCCAGTCTTACAAATTTACTGTCTCTGATGGACACACGTCCAGATCATCCGCTCTCAAAACTCCGCCATCTCTCTCCCCACATCCACCACTGCTGGCGGCTCACCTCCAACTGCGCAACGCTACGTGCTCTTAACAGCCAACTGCCCAACACTACAATAGTAAATTCCAACAATGCAAACCAGCCACAGACTGCACACAGCACAGTCAGTGATTTTCATATAGAGCGCTACATGGCGTTACCAACATAAAAACCTAAACAACCTACTTACACATTAGATTCAAATTGATTCTTTGTTCTACTCTCGCTATGCGAACCAATATACTCTTATCAAAGAAACGCATCTAAAAAACTTAATGAGGAATCTTGGCAAGTTGTAAATTTCAGCCGGCCGCGGTGGCCGTGCGGTTCTAGGCGCTGCAGTCCGGAACTGCGGGACTGCTACGGTCGCAGGTTCGAATCCTGCCTCGGGCATGGATGTGTGTGATGTCCTTAGGTTAGTTAGGTTTAAGTAGTTCTAAGTTCTAGGCGACTGATGATCTCAGATGTTAAGTCCCATAGTGCTCAGAGCCATTTGAACCATTTTTTTGTAAATTTCGAAAATAGGGCGGCTGCGTACTACTAGAAATGACGAACTTTATGCGTGGCAACCTCCTTCGTACCATTATACAAGGATCGGTTTTTTTTACCAAAGATAAAATGTTTGATGCATACTATACAAGCTGTGATGCTTAAATCTATACGTATTATAATTAGTGTCCTCCGCCGTGTTAACTGTCTAGGCACATAAGTGATGCCTTGTCCGCCTCATTAGTTCCAGACCCTAACCTCACCTGCAGGTCACACATGAAAAATAAATCAGTAGTACAGCAGACAAAAGAATATGGCGACAAACATCTGGTGTCTGATATAAAGGAAGATCTTGAACTCCCTAAGTATGCGTGTAGAAGGCTGAAACTGACAAAAATAATAAGGCACTGAAGGATTTTGCGGTGTCGCTGTTCGGGACTGCTCTCCTGTCCACGTAATTTACCCTGGAAGGAACACACATCAACGATTTACTGAATGATTAAATTGGGTCTGGGAAATGATGATGAGGAACCTCAGGCTGCAGAAGAAGAAAATGTGCATGCTGAACTGCCACCAGTTGAAGGTGACAGTGAAGGTCCTAAATTGTGCTACTGCTAAACGCTCATTCTTTATATGCTGTAATTTATGACTGCAATTATCTGTCACATTATTTATGTCGTTTCATTGTAGCCATTTTTGTTACTGTTTTTGTGGAATAAAAAAAAATAGCTGAACGGTCAGCACGTTGGAATGCCACGCACGGGGGCCCGGTTTCGATTCCCGGCTGGGGAGGAAGATTTTCTCCCCTCAGGGACTGGGTGTTGTGCTGTTCTCATTATCATTTCATCCCCATTGTCGACGCGCAAGTCGCCCACTGTGGCGTCGCACTCACTAAGACTTGCACTTTGCTGCCCAACTTTCCGTCCGGGAACTCCCGGCCACTGACGCCATACTATCATTTCCATTTCCAGTGAAGCTGTATCTCAGAAACTGCTGCAGGGATTTCGATACGGTTTTCACTGATACGAAAATTTACGAGAAAAGTTTACCCACGTAACTTATAAATACTTCTTGCAAGTTTTCTGGACCATAATAAATTAAAGTCTCCCGCCAAGTTCTTCTGTCTGTATGTTAAGACTGATCTCAGGAACTAAGTAGGGTTTTCATATAGTTTTAACTAATAGGAGGGCCATTTTTTTCAGGATCGCGAAATGGAAACCACGGTGAGAATAAAAGAAAAAATGTTTTATTTTCGACATTTAGCTACACCTTCCAGTTAATTCTCCGCATGGCCGCCGCTCCGACTGAGGCATTTGTCGTAGCGTTGTACTTTCCAGTACCTTCATTATAGAAGGCAGCCGCCTGTGCTTTCCATCAATTCACTACACTCTGTGCAGTTCGTTGTTTGGGACAAAATACGCTACTGGCCACTAAAATTGCTACACCAAGAAGAAATGCAGATGATAAACGGGTATTCATTCGACAAATATATTACACTAGAACTGACATGTGATTACATTTTCACGCAATTTGCGTGCATAGGTCCAGAGAAATCTGTACCCAGAACAACCACCTCTGGCCACATGGGCATTGAGTCAAACTGAGCTTGGATGGCGTGTACAGGTACAGCTACCCAACAGCTTCAACACGATACCACAGTTTATCAAGAATAGTGACTGGTGTATTGTGACGAGTCAGTTGCTCGGCCACCATTGACCAGACGTTTTCAGTTGGTGAGAGATCTGGAGAATGTGCTGGCCAGGGCAGCAGTTGAACATTTTCTGTATCCAGAAAGGCTGAAATGTAGGGTATCGCAGGGATCGAATGAAGGGTAGAGCCACGGGTCGTAACACATCTGAAATGTAACGTCCACTGTTCAAAGCGCCGTCAATGCGAACAAGAGGCGACCGAGACGTGTAACCAGTGGTACCCCATACCATCACGCCGGGTGATACGCCAGTATGGCGACGACGAATACATGCTTCCAACGTGCGTTGACCGCGATGTTGCCAAACACGGATGCGACCATCATGATGCTGTAAACAGAACCTGGATTCATCCGAAAAAATGACGTTTACCCATTCGTGCACCCAGGTTCGTCGTCGAGTACACCAACGCAGGCGCTCCTGTCTGTGATGCAGCATCAAGGGTAAACGCAGCCATGGTCTCCGAGCTGATAGTCCGTGCTGCTGCAAACTTCGTCGAACTGTTCGTGCAGATGGTTGTTGTATTGTAAACATCCCCATCTGTTGACTCAGAGATCGAGACGTGGCTGCACGATCCGTTACAGTCATGCGGATAAGATGCCTGTCATCTCCACTGCTAGTGATACGAGGCCGTTTGATCTAGCACGGCGTTCCGTATTACCCTCCTGAACCCACCGATTCCATATTCCCCTAACAGTCATTGGATCTCGACCAACGCGAGCAGCAATGTCGCGATACGATAAACCGTAATCGCGATAGGCTACAACCCGACCTTTATCAAAGTCGGAAACGTGATTGTACGCATTTCTCCTCCTTACACGAGGCATCAAAACAACGTTTCACCAGGCAACGCCGGTCAACTGCTGCTTGTGTATGAGAAATCGGTTGGAAACTTTCCTCATGTCAGCACGTTGTAGGAGTCGCCATCTGTGCCAACCATGTGTGAATGCTCTGAAAAGCTAATCATTTGCATATCACAGCATCTTCTTCCTGTCGGTTAAATTTCGCGTCTGTAGCACGTCATCTTCGTAGTGTAGCAATTGTAATGGCCAGTAGTGTACTATTCCCATAGCCAGCGACTCAGGTTTTGAACGCAGAGATGAAAATCAGAGTGAGCCCAGTCCGTGTTGTTCGCTGGGTGATAAAACACTTCCACACTTCTAATCGAAAAGATTGCAGAGGCGTATCTGTTGCAACTGCAGTGTGTAACAAAGTGTTCCCATGAAGATGGACAATACCTGATGACAACATTCCTCTCTTCGCTTATTCTGAATTGCCCTTCAAACACTACTTTTACATGCGACGCATCTACTAAAAGACGAAAACCGAAATTCGGAAGACGCTTTTCGCTGTCGTGTTTACATATTAAGGTCTGAAGCGGATTTTGTGGTCCAGTTAAGCGTGGCGTCTGGAAAAAAGCTGTTCCACTTTCTAATTTAGTCAAGTTTCTGATTTCTCTTCACTTGAGTATTAGAGGTAGACAGCTTCATGCTCAGTCTAATATTTCTGCCTCTCCTTCACCATACAATTAGTCACTCCGTCCACATCAGCTGAATATTTTGAAAACTGATCGAGGAAGTGGAAAACCGGCAGCTAGAAACGGGTTTCCAGAACCGATTTTTAAGTGTTTGCATGACCAACCAGAAATGGTACAGTGAAATCGGTTTACGAAATCTCGTTTTGGAAGCCCAATCTAAACATAGTGTTAGACGATGTTTTCCGGAATCATCAAGTCCACTCGCTGAACATCATTATCTTTCGGCAATCGCTTCCTTCCCTGATGGTCTGCGTCATAAACGTCTGCACATCCTGCTTCAAACTTCCTGCAAGACTGCCGTACTTTGCCGTCACGTGTAACAGGTACGTTATGTGGGCTGCATAAAATCAGGTGCTCCTCAGCATGAAGAAACCGAATGACAGCATTCACTTCACACGTGGGGATAGACTCTTCCTCTGATAATCTTGGGTGCTCACTGTGCGCTCAGAACTGAAAAGAACGACGTGACGCGAGGGACGGGCATACTTGAGACACAGCCTAACACATCTGTGCAAAGCTTCATCGGATACACACTGTGGTTTTAACTTTGCGACCGGTCGCAAATTGCAAAAAAATTCCCTAGCTGCAGAAGAAGGCTTGCATAGTATATACAATTTATTACTGCTACGCCAGACAAGTCTTCCAGCCATCAATAGTTACTGCTTGCTACTCATACAAAGCCGGGGCAAGTCGCTAATAGAGATGGCAATTATTGCTGGAACAACCGGTTTCCGGTTATATGGTTTTTTCCGCGCCAATTTAACCCTGTGTTAAAACTGTTGAAAATAACCGGTTTCTGAAATAAGCGATTTTCGGTTTTCTATTCCTATTATTTCCTGTAACAAACGTAGAAATCGAACAAAGATTGAAAAATTTTGACTCTCTCAGCTTCAAGATACATAGAATCAAAATATTAAATTATATTGGCGAATAAAAGAAAACTTAGTCCGTCTACCGTTCATTGCTTTTCTCGAAAAGTGTTGAAGACTACAAGACTCACCAGTATTCACCTGTTGATTCTAATTTTTTTTAACTCTGCTCAAAAATCATGTTGCAGTCGGGGATCATACCGCTATTTGGCGCTTACGAATAGGCAGTACTCAAAGGTGAAAACTGAGGTTGAAGAACTCTGTTTTTCGTTTTAACTAATCCGTTTTCAAGGGCTTCAAGCAGATAAAGGCATATTATGTAGACACACGCCGCAGATCAACTACTTCCTGTTTCTACTGTATATGTTCTTATTGTTGTGGTCTTCAGTCCTGAGACTGGTTTGATGCAGCTCTCCATGCTACTCTATCCTGTGCAAGCTTCTTCATCTCCCAATACGTACTGCAGCCTACATCCTTCTGAATCTGTTTAGTGTATTCATCTCCTGGTCTCCCTCTACGATTTTTACCCTCCACGCTGCCCTCCAATACTAAATTGGTGATCCCTTGATGCCTCAGAACATGTCCTACCAACCGATCCCTTCTTCTGGTCAAGTTGTGCCAAAACTTCTCTTCTCCCCAATTCTATTCAATACTTCCTCATTAGGTATGTGATCTACCCATCTAATCTTCAGCATTCTTCTGTAGCACCACATTTCGAAAGCTTCTATTCTCTTCTTGTCCAGACTAGTTATCGTCCATGTTTCACTTCCATACATGGCTACACTCCATACAAATACTTTCAGAAACGACTTCCTGACACTTAAATCTATACTCGATGTTAACAAATTTCTCTTCTTCGAAAACGCTTTCTTACCATTGCCAGTCTACATTTTATATCCTCTCTACTTCGACCATCATCAGTTATTTTGCTCCCCAAATAGCAAAACTCATTTACTACTTTAAGCGTCTCATTCCCTAATCTAATTCCCTCAGCATCACCCGATTTAATTCGACTACATTCCATTATCATCGTTTTGCTTTTGTTGATGATCATCTTATGTCCTCCTTTCAAGACATTGTCCATTCCGTTCAGCTGCTCTTCCAGGTCCTTTGCTGTCTCTGTCAGAATTACAATGTCATCAGCGAACCTCAAAGTTTTTATTTCTTCACCATGGATTTTAATACCTACTCCGAATTTTTCTTTTGTTTCCTTTACTGGTTGCTCAATACACATATTGAATAACGTTGAGGATAGGCTACAACCCTGTCTCACTACCTTCCCAACCACTGCTTCTCTTTCTTGTCCCTTGACTCTTATAACTGCCATCTGGTTTCTGTACAAATTGTAAATAGCCTTTCGCTCCCCGTATTTTACCCTTGCCACCTTCAGAATTTGAAAGAGAGTATTCCAGTCAACATTATCAAAAGCTTTCCCTAAGTTTACAAATGCTAGAAACGTACGCTTGCCTTTCCTTAATCTATTTTCTAAGAGAAGTCGTAGGGTGAGTATTGGCTCCCGTGTTCCAACATTTCTACGGAATCCAAACTGATCTTCCCCGAGGTCGGCTACTACCAGTTTTTCCATTCGACTGTAAAGAATTCGTGTTAGTATTTTGCAGCCGTGGCTTATTAAACTCATAGTTCGGTAAAGTATTGTGTACTATGAACGAATTGTTAACTTTTTATTTTTGTTACCATAATTTATTTCCTCTTTTGTTACTTCATAGGAATGGCAAACAAATCTTCAATGTTTTAAGCAAATGAAGTTATTTCCTTCATTGCTACGCCTCTTCGTAAAAATATTTCCAGGCTAGGTTTCGTGCCTTTCTGCAGTACAGTGGATATCCGACGACCACAACGAGAAACTACCGACTAGACCAGTTGGGATCAAGTATTGCACACTGCTTAAATAGTGTACCTTAAGCCACGACATACGACAACATATACATTATTCTCTTAACAATGCTGTACCAATTTATATACCATGTGTTTGTTACTCTTTTATGTCGGCATTGCTATTAAAATAGTACTGATCGCTTTTAACATTTCTATAATAACCCAATATTTCAGCCAACGGAAATTTTACAATAAAAATTACTCCTTTTTTAAAAAAGGTTTATTTTAAAACGGATATTTTTAGTACTGCTGCTATGGTTAATTGATATTTTGGATTCTTTTTCACTCGGTTAATAATAGACAATAAAAGAAAACAAACGTTATTACTGAGACCATACAAATACCGAAAAACAACAGTTAGTCAAAACTAAAATACCGGTATCGCATTTAACCGGCCATATTTCCCATTCCTAGATTCTCTAGTTATAAGAAGAAAAAGAAAGATATGTACTGCCATATTTTCTGCAAATGGTTATGGGCAAATGCTGGGTTAGTTCCTAAACTTTGGCTGTTGTCACTAGATTCCCTGCACACAATCGATAAGAAATAAAAGAAATCAGCTTTGAAAGTTTTTACTTTCAGGTATGGTAGAAGACAGGGCTATAGCAAAAATTTAAATTTTATAGCGCTACTGCAATTACCTTCGGTTATTTGGAATACGTCAGTACGTCCAAAACAGCTGACATCGCCTGTAAAAACGTTTCCTATGTTTTAAAAAATCGGAAGCGAAAACGGAAGAAATATAAGGGGGCCATTAACACATGATATAGTTCAACGGAACTTTGGTATTTTTTTACGGCGAGCATTAGCAGACGTGCTTAAACGGCCTTTGTGTGAATTTCTGGCTTTCCGCTGAGGGAGAATGGCGCACGACATTTTTTTCCTCCCGCCGACCCGCCGCGGCTACAAAACCGAGGCGAGAGCAACATTAAACGGCGAAGCCGCCGACTGCGAATCCTCGTTCTACGGCATAATTTAGACGAAAACAGCCGATTGAACGGTTGCCAGCTGGTATAAACGCGTTCTGCACCACACCCCTGCTCTGCGGGAATGGATTTGCTCGGCGAAGAGTGGTTGGGGAGAGGTGGCGGAGGGACGGGAGGATGGGAACAGAAAGAGGATGGAGGGGGCAGAGGAGGGAGGCGTAAACGGAGGAATACGACGCGAAAAAGCGCGAGCCGCGACGCAGATATCGCGCGCGCGGAGCATGATATACAGTTGAGAGGTCCCCCGCTCCACAGTGGCACGGTTTCGGCCTTGGAAGTCGGAACATCCGCAGGCAACCCGACACTGCCTCTCCAGTAGTGGGGCCCCGCCGGCACGCATTCACAGCGCCTGACGAGAATGGGAAACCCGATAGCAGGGGGCCTTTATTTTAAACTCGGGATAATCGCGCCACAAGTATAGTGAACAAAATTAAGAGCCTGTGCTACAAAGGAAGTTTGTCAGCCGTACAGCAGCCAGGCTGGCCAGATCGCGGATCGTGTGTGAGCATTTCAATGCGCGCCAGTGACTGACGCGAAGGGGGAGTATGGATTCTGAGGGGGGAGGTACGTAGAATTACAGAACAGAATGAGTGGGCTCTGACATCGCCTTGTAGAAAGCGTCGCAGTTTCTGTGCGGTTTGGTTTCGTCTGCAGCACCAGTTCTTGCTTTGTGATCACAGCTTCATTGTTGTTCGCTTACGGTGATACTCTTTTGTCTCTTCCTCTTTTTCTTCTACGAAATTACTCTCCACAGACGACCCGGGTATGCTCTTGACAATGAACGGCGGTAGTCTTCAGTACAAAGATGACAAAAAACGCAGCAAGACTTAAAACATAAAATTACACCCTGATCGTGTTTCTCTATCAAGCTTGTTTCTCCACATAAAGCCACAACTTCTAAGATGCAGCCGCAATGAAGTGTTAGCAAAACGGTTCTTTAGCTACGGCAGTCATTTAGGGCGATGTTCGTGAATGTAAGCGCATGTGGTCATACCGCAGGAGGAACACTGCATTACATCATTTACGTACATTTCAGACATACTTCCGTGAGAAGTCACTGTAACGTGGAAAATTACAAAAAATGTACAAATTATTTGTGTGGAATGTTATGAAATAACTCACAACCTTGAATAAACATCGTGCTACTAAGGGAATGAATGCGTTATATTATAACCAAATCGCCGTCTGCAAACTAGCAAGCACCTTACTTTATGTGCTTCTATTCCTCCGGCGCCACGCGGGATTAGCCGAGCGGTCATGGACTGTGAGGCTGGTCCCGGCGGAGGTTCGAATCCTCCCTCGGGCATGGGTGTGTGTGTTTATCCTTAGGATGATTTAGGTTAAGTAGTGTGTAAGCTTAGGGACTTACGACCTTAGCAGTTAAGTCCCATAAGATTTCACACACATTTGAACATTTAATTCCTCCGACCATGTCACAAAGAAGGAACTTGTACAAAGTGTGTCACATTATCCTAGTTTTTATAATATAGCAAATGTCAACAAAAAATAAACAAATTACATTATAATTGAAACATACCGCACGTGATTGCTGATGTTATTTCTTTGTTTCACGACGCATTTTTTGCGTTTAATCCCGGTGCTGTCTTCGGATCAAAATGCCTCGGAAAGGAGTTTTCTCTTTCTTAATGTTTTTATATTGAAAATATTCGAAAATTAATGACTGTTGAACTTAACGCTCAAATACAAAAATCGTTTTCTCCTCCTTGCTATGTTACTTAAATTGTTACACTCGTCTCTCTTAGATCCATATGACTAAGGTATTTAAAAATGCACATCATGCACAAATATCGTAGTAAATTATATTTCTACGTGGAAATTGGAAATTTGTGGTAAGCTCCTGTGGAACCAAGCTCCTGAGGTCATCGGTCCCTAGGCTTACACACTACTTAATCTAACTTAAACTAACTTACGCTAGGGGCAACACGCACACCCACGCCCGAGGGAGGACTCGAAGCTCCGACAGGGGGAGCCGCGCGAACCGTGTCAGCACGCCCACGACCGCGCGGAAATACTTTCTAAATTATTTAATCCTGGCGTGAATGCAACTCGAAATTATCAGCTGGTGACCTTCCGCGGACTTTGTCCATACAGAAGTATACTGATTAAACACTCAAACTTTGGTATAAAATCGCGGACATTGTGCCATAATGCTATGTTCTGAAAACACAGATCTGTACAGGAAAGGAACCTGAGAAAAATCCAGTCATGAGGTGTCTCATCTGACACCTGAGCTGAAAGGAAAAAAGTCAAATGTGGCTGTGTGCTGGGTCAAGGACTTCTTAAAAGACATCTTTCAATGTTGGGACTGTGAGGAAAAAAGCCCTAATAACAGATCAAGAAAAGATCACGTCCACAGTTCAACCCGTTTTAATAAGGATACCACAGTCGTATCTAATGCTCCAAGAAACAACAAACAAGTTGCCTGGATCCGTACAGTGCACAAAGATGGGGAAATAAGAAACAGAGAAAACGAAAAACTATGCCGGACTACAGAGCAACTATGAAGGCAGTAGACGCATTGGGTCAGATTACTGATGTATACACATGCAGTTTTAATATTCTTGAAATTCTGCATAGAATGTTTTTATGTTATAAAGGGTAATCAGTCCATTGCGGTAAATAAATATTGTTTACGAAGAAGAATATTTCTTCATTAACGAGGAGGATTCCTAGACGCTCCATATAATTAAACAAGCAAAAAGCTGCCACAAAATGAACAATCAGCGACGTTGTTAGAAGAACACAAACAGGAAATTTTCCAACTCAAGGCTCCAATGGTAGAAATCAAAACTTCAGATACAAATTCAGTTCATCATGTTGTGACAACAAAACTCTTGTGATGTGCTCAAATTGAAACAAACATGTTTGTAAGATTGACATTACGTAGCAATGCCCAAATTGTGAACTGTAATAAGTTGATTGTCTGTATTGCTGTTTAACTGAGGCAGCTAATAATTTAGAAATTACAGTTGTTGCGATTTACCCGTTATTAGCAATTTCTATTTTGTTGAATATCAAAATAAGTGCACGTAAAATATTTACTTTTGTACGTCATTGATATGATTGTTACCTGCTAATACCGTAATACTTATCGTGTGGCAAATAATACCGTCTTCATTTTTGGTACAGGAAATTCAGAGTTTATAAAGTACTGTTACCGTAATTTTCAATTTAAGATTAGTTTCTATTTCGTCCATCCTCATACTAAATACAAAGTGCATTGCATTCCATCCTACTTAAGTCCAGGAACTTCTGACAGAGCGTATGAGAAAATATTTGTGTTTTGTTGTTGTTGTTGTACATGACATCTGATTGATTGCTTGTAATCCTGACAATGTATTTATTTTGTTCCAAAGAGAACTTAAGTATGAAATTATATTAACTTTTAATACTCTGTTAGTGTTATGCCCTTAAATACCAATCAGGTCATTATAGCCTGAAAGAGCATGTGTGGTCAGCCTTTTAAGGACAGAACCGTTGGATAGTCTAGATACATTAGTGAGGTGTAGATAACGCTAATTTTTAGACTGTCTACACCTATTTATCTACTGCATTTTACATCATATGGTGCAAGGTACGTCCCACCAATGTCAGTAACTTTCTTTCCTATTTCAGTCCCATGTGAGGAACGGAAAGAATTGCATGTCCATATTCCGTGCCATAATCTTGTCTTACTCTCATTATCTTACGCAGACTGTTTGATGTTGAGTCAACAAAACTGTAGTACAGTTTTCCACAAATAAAGTTTCTCTAAAGTTTAGCTAACAGAATATCTCGAAAACAACGGCACCTTTGTTCATGAGATTCCAATTTAAATTCGCGGAGCATTTCTGTAACACGTTCGTATAAGCTATATCGACCTGTTAGGAGCCTAACGGCCGGTCTCTGAATTCGTTCTACGTCTGTTACCCCATACCTCGATAACGATCCCGAATGGTGGAGAAGAATACTCTAATAGGTCGCACTAACAACTTGTACGCAGTTTCCTTCAGAGACACACTGCACTTTCTCAGTACGCTCTCAACGAATAATTCTTCCATTCGCTTCCCCTAATACTGAAGTCAAGTGTTCTTACCAATTCATATTATAATATTAGCCCTATTTTTTAAACACTTCGCAGGATGTTGAGTGTTGATTGCAGACGCCTTAAAATTAACACCTCACATGACACTTCGGCAATGTTCCAACACTATCCACAAGAAGAATCCTTGTTCATCTGCGCTAGTACTCCATTTGTAACGACCTCGAGTTTGAGGAAAGGAGTTAGTTTCTTACTTAGCATCCTGTGTTCTTATTACCGTGAGAGTACAATAGACGTAATGCAAAGTACTTAGCACAGTACGAATATTCTAATTGCCGTCTCGAGAATTTCTCACATAAGGGTATTCAAATCAGTTAACTGGTAGTTACGGGAGTAAATCATCTCATTACAGCGTTGAGTAGACGAAGAAGAAAGTTCTTCCTCTAGAGAAAAAGATTTGATCTTACGTTGTCTTCTTCACGTATTCAAATGTGCCACAGGTGATCAATAAATGGTATCAGCTACAATTTTTTTCTTAAGTGAGGATGTCATCTAGAGCAATTTTAAGACAGAACTCAAAATCTTTGGGAGGGTGCTAAGGACGTGTGATCCATATGCATAGTGGTAGCTTACAAAAGCGTCGTCCAGCAGACTTTTTGTTATTGACTTTCACAATCAATTTGCAACACGTGATTTTGGGATTATTAGTTTACTAAATTCTTTTAGACAAGGGATTTTTAATTCTGAACTTACCATTTTATTGTGAACTCAGCATACACATGATGTAGTTCTTTCAGAATTGTAACAGTGCTGTTAGAATGAAGCCACATTATCATTCAAACATTCAGTTTCTTGTAAGTATCGAGAGCAAACGAAATTAGTTAACTGCTCTCTTTGGTGCGCTTTAACAAGACTCGTATCTTCTAAAATGCACCAAGAAACTTCGTACTCTTATTACGACTTGAGCAGCAACTTCCACCGTTGCTGACAGACTGTAGCAGATTGTACCTAAAGTTATTCGAAAAATGTGCTCTTTTCATCGATGTTATTTACCCAAACAAATTTCCACGCTCATTTTTAAGAGACGGCAGTAAAATACTAATACAAGTATCGCACAGAAGTGTTATTGTTAAAGCAGAAGCCTTAACTGATTTACAACAAACACGAACAAATATCGTATTTTGAGAACTGGAATGTTGTCAAATGGAGGTATGCGAACTTATAAATGTTCGTACTACAGTTACATCAAGCTCGCCTAGTTACTACAAATATGCACATTACCAGCTGCAGCATATTATGCGATAGCATGATAAATATTTTATTGACGCGTTTTAGGACGGGCAAACTGTGCAGTCGTTGTCGTAATGTGAAAACGAAGCGATTTATCTGACGTCCAAAAGGGGGCTTGACGATTGACTTTCGGGCCAAGGGTGGATGCTTCTCCGGAGGGACTAAGTTTGTCAACTGTTCGCGTGCCGCCGTGGTTAAAGAATACCGTGTATGAAACTTCCTGGCAGATTAAAACTGTGTGCCGGACCGAGACTCGAACTCGGGACCATTGCCTTTCGCGGGCAAGTGCTCTACCACTGAGCTACCCAAGCATGACTCACGCCCCGTCCTCACAGCCTACTTCTGCCAGTACCTCGCCTCCTACCGCTGTGAGGATGGGGCGTGAGTCGTGGTTGGGTAGCTCAGTGGTAGAGCACTTGCCCGCGAAAGGCAAAGGTCCCGAGTTCGAGTCTCGGTCCGGTACACAGTTTTAATCTGCCAGGAAGTTTCATATCAGCTCACACTCCGCTGCAGAGTGAAAATCTCATTCTGAATACCGTGTATGGCAGATGGCGCTATCCAAACCCGCCTCCGAGGCAATTGTGGTGCACCATGGGCCATAGATGACAGGGGCGAACGACAGCTGTAGAGACGTGTACGGGCGAATGGGCGCGCTACTGTTGAGCAACTGACCATCCAGATGAACAAAGGGACTGCCAACAGTGTCCCCTCAACGACCGTTCATCCAGTGTTGCTGCGAATGGGCCCCTGCGGTAGGCACCTAGTTCATGCACCCTGTTCGCCATCGGCGGAGGCTGGAATTCGCACTACAGTACCGCATCTAGACGCTCAGTGAATGGCCACAGGTGACATTCCACAAAAATAACGTTTTAAGCTCCATCTGACAGGTGGCCGTTGGGGTGTATGGCGCGAAACGTCTGAAAGAAAACACTGTGCAACCAGGAGGGAGCGTTGTGGTCTGGAGAATGTTTATGTGGCATTCCCGGGGCGATCTCGTCATTCTGGAGAATACAATGGATCAACAAAAGTGCATGTCTATCCTTGGGAACCATGTGTACTATATCTATCCTTGGGAACTATGTCGACTCCTGCATTCAGTTTATTTTTTCCTCGGCACGCTGGCATCTACCATCAGGACAATGCAACGTGTCACTCAGCTCGCAGCGTACGTTTATGGTTCTAAGAGCACCGGAATGACTTCATCGCACTTCCCCTGGTCACCAAACCCGGCTGATTTAAATCCAGTCGATAACCTGTGGGGCCTCCTCGATCGGGCTGTTTGTGCCATGGACACTCAACCGAGAAACCCAGCGCAGGTGGCCACGACTCTAGCATGTTCCTTTCGGTACCTTCCAGAACAGCACTGGCTCTCTTACTGCACGTCTCGCGCTGCAGAAGGTACTTTTGACACGTGGACACATTAATGTTGAAACGTCCCCTTGGAAAAATTTATGAATGATTTGGCTGATAAACCCCTTACGTTATTTTATTTTCAAACAGCTGAGCAAAACTGAACGTACTCAGACATTTCTCTCTTTACTTATTCTGATCATCACTAAACTGACACACAATATTTTTTTAGCGCAACGGAATCTCACTTTCAATAATCCCTACAAAAGAATGGCCCTGACTAACAATAACCTATACCTTTCATGAATCACTTACCTCATAAAAATCTTCGTTACTCGAACTACTGCAATACACCAAGCGCCAATACTGCCAGCTAAGTAAAAGATTCTAACTACTGATGGCACTAACCACTGATAGGCATAGTTAGCAAAAGAAAAATATTGATGGAGAAAAAAAGAATGTATTTACCTTAATAGTTCAAAAGTCACAATATACACTCCTGGAAATGGAAAAAAGAACACATTGACACCGGTGTGTCAGACCCACCATACTTGCTCCGGACACTGCGAGAGGGCTGTACAAGCAATGATCACACGCACGGCACAGCGGACACACCAGGAACCGCGGTGTTGGCCGTCGAATGGCGCTAGCTGCGCAGCATTTGTGCACCGCCGCCGTCAGTGTCAGCCAGTTTGCCGTGGCGTACGGAGCTCCATCGCAGTCTTTAACACTGGTAGCATGCCGCGACAGCGTGGACGTGAACGTATGTGCAGTTGACGGACTTTGAGCGAGGGCGTATAGTGGGCATGCGGGAGGCCGGGTGGACGTACCGCCGAATTGCTCAACACGTGGGGCGTGAGGTCTCCACAGTACATCGATGTTGTCGCCAGTGGTCGGCAGGAGGTGCACGTGCCCGTCGACCTGGGACCGGACCGCAGCGACGCACGGATGCACGCCAAGACCGTAGGATCCTACGCAGTGCCGTAGGGGACCGCACCGCCACTTCCCAGCAAATTAGGGACACTGTTGCTCCTGGGGTATCGGCGAGGACCATGCGCAACCGTCTCCATGAAGCTGGGCTACGGTCCCTCACACCGTTAGGCCGTCTTCCGCTCACGCACCAACATCGTGCAGCCGCTCCAGTGGTGTCGCGACAGGCGTGAATGGAGGGACGAATGGAGACGTGTCGTCTTCACCGATGAGAGTCGCTTCTGCCTTGGTGCCAATGATGGTCGTATGCGTGTTTGGCGCCGTGCAGGTGAGCGCCACAATCAGGGCTGCATACGACCGAGGCACACAGGGCCAACACCCGGCATCATGGTGTGGGGAGCGATCTCCTTCACTGGCCGTACACCACTGGTGATCGTCGAGGGGACACTGAATAGTGCACGGTACATCCAAACCGTCATCGAACCCATCGTTCTACCATTCCTAGACCGGCAAGGGAACTTGCTGTTCCAACAGGACAATGCACATCCGCATGTATCCCGTGCCACCCAACGTGCTCTAGAAGGTGTAAGTCAACTACCCTGGCCAGCAAGATCTCCGGATCTGTCCCCCATTGAGCATGTTTGGGACTGGATGAAGCGTCGTCTCACGCGGTCTGCACGTCCAGCACGAACGCTGGTCCAACTGAGGCGCCAGGTGGAAATGGCATGGCAAGCCGTTCCACAGGACTACATCCAGCATCTCTACGATCGTCTCCATGGGAGAATAGCAGCCTGCATTGCTGCGAAAGGTGGATATACACTGTACTAGTGCCGACATTGTGCATGCTCTGTTGCCTGTGTCTATGTGCCTGTGGTTCTGTCAGTGTGATCATGTGATGTATCTGACCCCAGGAATGTGTCAATAAAGTTTCCCCTTCCTGGGACAATGAATTCACGGTGTTCTTATTTCAATTTCCAGGAGTGTATATGTATCAGTTCATGACATCCAGTCTTACAAATTTCCTTTTTCTGACGGGCACACGTCCAGATCGTCCGCTCTAAAAACTCCGCCATCTCTCTCCTCACATCCACCACTGCTGGCGGATCACCTCCAACTGCGCAACGCTACGCGCTGTTCACATCCGACTGCCTAACACTACAATAGCGAATATTCCAACAATGCCAACCAGCCACAGACTGCACACTGCACAGTCAGTGATTTTCATACAGAGCGCTACGTGGCGTTACCAACATAAAAACCTAAACAGCCTACTTACAATGTGACTGGAGCGTGTAATCCAGTATTTACATTCCGAGAATAACTGTGAAACCAAGCGCTGCTAAACATTGTGTATGTTTCTGTATAAAACTGATAGTGTACATTAAGGGAAAGGAATTTCAATTAAAACCACGATGCAGTGCACTTTAAGTATCCAAGACGTAACAACATTTCCATTTGATAAATGTTCAGTCACCGATTACCAAATTTCTGTTATTTTCGCCAGCCCCATCACCATAGCGTCTAGCTACACTTGATCCCTGACACAGCGTTCCTCTAACACCTCCCTCTGTTTATAAGCCTGCAGAGGCTCTAAAACTAGTTAATGTTACAAGAAATCATATGTAAAATCCAAAAAAGTGACTGGTTGCATATTTATACCCATATAAATAACCAATTTAAATCACTGTTTCTGTTCGTCATCCATAATTGATGTACTGAAATTGCGCTTCAGGTCGTCAAAGAAGTCATTCATGAGTGGATAGTATACACTGGTAGTGCCCACAGTAATGAGAGATTGTCAACAATGAGAGGCTTACGACAATTTTAGACAGCCGAGTGTTCAGAATAAGTTTCCAGACAGCAGACGAATCTTGCCACGAGACTGCCTATTGAAGGGAACTGTGGAACTGTCAGCGCCAGAGAAGTGTGGCTACGCGCACCACCGTGGGTTTGGGCAGATAACGAGGTCGCCAGTTGTGTATACAAGGCTGTTTCCCGGCCCCGCGGAGGCGAGCGCCTCGTAAACTGGCGCCAGACAGCCAGAAAATCGCCGTCTGTGCCTGGCGCTGGCGCGAGTAAGTATCTAAGGTCGATCCCGTCGCAGCCGCGGGCGGGAACCGTACAAAGAAAGAGAATCGGAAAAGAAGCGGGCCAAGAACGGCGGAAAGAAAGAAAGAAAGGGAAGCGGAGGAGCGAGGAGGGGTCTCTGTGTGGCACGGTCTCATTTTCTGGGCCGCTCGCCGTATCTATCGCGTCTGCTGGTGGCTCCTCCGCTCAAAAGGCCGAACCTCCAACCTCTCCACGGCTGGTCTGGGCTGGGCCCGTCGGTCCAATTTCCTGCCCCCCCCCCCTCCCCCCTTTCTCCGCCCCCACCGCCGCCGGCTGCGAAACACTGACGTTAGCCCGTCACCGGCAGTGTGTTTGCCGGGAAGTGGGCGCTAGCGATGGATTGCGGCGCAGCTCCACTACACGCTCTCAGACCACTTCCGATGACAATGCTAGTGCGGCAGCGTCCTCGCAGCTGCCAGTGGCCAACCACTATATCGTTCACGTCGTGCGGGTACGGTGTGTCACACTTCATGCTCTTAACAAGGATGCGTCTGTCAAGCTTGTTCCTAGTCGTGTAGGCGGCTTTTATAACTGTTGAAGATTTTGCTAAATGAGCTAGAAGCTCTGGGGGTAAGAGGTGCAGCTGACGACTAGTGTTGTGTACATAGTTCCGCGTAGTCAGCGCGTACACAACTTTCCCACTAGAGCGCGCCCCGCTAAGCTCAACAGCGCAGGCGCAGCGCTCGTCCGTCTCCGGACTACGAGATGGCGCTGCCATAGAGGCGGACCAAATTCTGCTTTCGCCGATCCGCGTATTAATATGTAATGCAGCCAATGAGATTGCTGCTAATGTAGAACCTTTTCTCCTCGCGAATCACACTCGCGCAGTGATACATGAACACGCGAGGTATTACAACGAGTGTACAGACCTCCGATTAGTCAGTCTGCTTTTGTCTGCACCAGTCTGTACCAGTCTATATTAGTCTGTACCAGTCTGTACGAGTTCTACATAGTCTGTACCTGTCTATAGTCAAGTTTCAGTCTGCTCCTAATAAGATTACCATATTCCTGTACATAGCCATGAAGATAAATGTATAGACACTTTTGTCAAGTATCAGAGATATATGTGAGAATAAGATTAACGTACCAATACCAAAGGAACTTCAGATTGTCAATTGTAAATAACATCCAGAACCAAGTTAAGTAATTTTTATGCTTGTTATTATTTTAATAAATGTGTGTGAAAATTAATGAAGTTCTGTTTAAAGTTGGTCACTGTCAATCTGCTACTCTAAGCGCGCAGGTGGCATTTCTATCGTCTGACCTAACGGCAGAAGATAAACACGCCACGATAAGACCATGAGACATATTGCTGACACTCGCCTACTTCGTTTGAGCGACAAGTCAAATAATCTGATGGTGTGTGTACTGAAGGTCTTACAGTACGCACACCACAACTGGTTCCAACCATACCTACGTGACACAGTAAAACATTTATGCGCGTCACTGATGATTGAGCGCCTTGGCTGTGAACTGAATTACTGGAGGAAATACAGCTGGTTGCTGTATTTTTAAAACAATAACTCTCTCTCTCTCTCTCTCTCTCTCTCTCTCTCTGTCCGTACAGGTCTCGGAAGGACCAACGGCATCGACCGATCGCCGTGTCGCCCTTGGCTGATAGGCATCACTCGATGCAGTGATGAAGGGGCGTGTGGTCAGCACATCGGTCTCATGGCCGTTATCAGTTTTCGTCACGATAGCCGCTAGTTCTCAGTCAAGTTGCTCCCCAGTTGGTATCACAAGGGCTGAGTGCACCCCGTTTGCCAACAGCGCTCGACAGACCCACATGGTCAACCATCTAAGGTTAGCCAAGCCCGACAGCGTTTAACTTGGGCGATCTGACGGGAACTGGTGTTACCACTGCGACAAGGACAAGGCTTTAAAATAATAAGGCTACAAACAATAGAGACAAAAAAATCTCAAAAAAATAGTTCAAATGGCTCTGAGCACTATGGGACTTACCTTCTGAGGTCATCAGTCTCCTAGAACTTAGAACTACTTAAACCTAACTAACCTAAGGACATCACACACATCCATACCCGAGGCAGGATTCGAACCTGCGACCGTAGCACTCGTGCGGTTCCACACTGAAGCGCCTAGAATCTCTCGGCCAGCCCAGCAGGCAACAAATCTCAAATAAGGCTACTCTTAACAGAAACATGTATCAGAAAGAAATTACATAAGCGCAGTAATTTCTCAGGGTAGCCTATTAAGACCAATACTGTCCCTAGTATTCCTTAATGGCTATCGCAGTAGTGTTACTCATAGGGAAGACATTATCTTTGCTGTTTACAAAAAACATTTATTTAAAACAATGAGGTTACAAAGAATAGAGATAAAATAAATCTCAAAATATGGCTACACTTAATTGAAACATGTATCAGAACCAAAATACATTAATTTAGTAGTTCCTCAGGGAAGCATATGAGGACCATTACTGTTCTTGATATGCGTTGATGCCTTATGGAAGAGTTAGTAGTAGGAAAACATCTTTGCTGATGAAAAAACATTGGAGTCACTAAAAACAAAAGAGAATTTCTTGCAAACACATAAAACCACCAACCAACTTAACAGTTGGATAATATGCTAGAAAGTGACGTTTAACATAATAGTAAACAAATGTCGTGGGTTTCAGTTTGAAGAGGCGAAAAGGATACTCATTATATATAAAACACAAAATGTCTGGTAGTGAGAAGTGATTCTCAGCTGAAGTACGAACACAAGAGATATTAGCAAACAGCATGTGGGCAGTATATTAGGGCCCTAGAATCTATCGTCTCTGTGTAACAGACAGTGCCTTTTAGCTGCATATTATTCGCACAGCCACTCAAATTTTTAGCTATGGAATCATTTTCTAGGGAACAAATGCACAGGATATGGTTATAAAGTCAGGAAAAAACAGCGAAAAACCAACGGGCTCATTGTAAGATCTCTTTAGTACTTGGGGTGCTTTAACTATATCGTGTTAGCACCTCTACCACTTTGCTATGCACATCAAAAATAACCTTCGCAGTTAACGCACGAACAACTCTGGTTATGAGCATGAAATAAAATTTTGACGAACGTACGTTTACCAAGAAAGAATAAATATAACGTTCACGAAAACCGTTTCTACCAAGGAATAAAATTTTGCAATGAAGTGATTAAGGCGATTAAAGATATTACTGAAATAAAGTTATTTATAACAGCTACTTGATAGCAATACATTTTACACATTGAAAGATTGCTATGAGAAGACTGGAAAAATATATATAATTAGTTTGGTAAAAAATATAATACAAGTAAATAATAATAAAAGACCTTTATCATTCCAAAACAGATTTTTGCACTACAACTGTCCTTTTCCTCGGAATCCTTTCTCAACGTCCTTTTTCGGTAGTCTTTATCACACTTGCCCAGCAACCATTTCAGCAACACCGCGTATACCGCATGCCACTGAGGTGGTTTCAGATTTATCCGCTTGTGTTGTACACGGCACATACCAGTAACTCCCTTCATTTTCTTCCTTCGCAAGCCAGATGGAACGTGAACGGTTGCAAACTTCGGTTTTATTTCACTGTCACTTAAGAAGAAGGAGAATCAGGATACAGCAGCAGATCTAACCAATTAATTTAAAAAGTAACAAATATGGGCATTACAGATTCTATTTAAAGTGTCTTGTAGCTATTCTGAGACGTTCTTCCAGTATGTTCAAATAAGTAATCGTATCGCCATTTGACAAACTATATAGGTAACTGAAGGATTCATTACAGCACAAGAACATGTTTTTCAGAATATCTACTCAGCCGATAAAGAAAAAAGTACTATTTCAGCATATGGCAAGGCGCTGATAATTGTTAAATATAATTTCTACTTCGCATCACTTGCACGCATAGGCATATATATGGGTGCACTACATAAAATCCATTTTCTCTAGACTGGAGGTAGATATAAACCTCCTCTCAAGCCTAAAGAAAAATTCGTTATGTTAGTTACATTTCCTAATTAGCATGCACCAAATATAAACTCACAGCGATCCCTATTTTTCATTGTAAATATTCGATTTTTGTACTGTGGGTTACTTAATTTCGGTATGTCACAATAACTGTGACCATTAAAACAGATCGGCAATACACCCTGTAGGTGACATACAGGTCTATCATTAACGAAAGGGACAATATTTTTCCAGTTTCGCTACAATTATTTAAGAAAAAGTGCAGAACATGCGGAATGCTCGCGACACAGTGCTAGTGCTACGCACTGAGGTTCAAAAATGTTCAGATGTGTGTGAAATCTTATGGGACTTAACTGCTAAGGTCATCAGTCCCTAAGCTTACACACTACTTAACCTAAATTATCCTAAGGACAAACACACACACACACCCATGCCCGAGGGTGGACTCGAACCTCCGCCGGGATCAGCCGCACAGTCCATGACTGCAGCGCCTTAGCCCGCTCGACTAATCCCTCGCGGCTTACGCACTGAGGTGACAAAAGTCATGCGACAGTGGAATGCGCATATACAGATGGCGGCTGTATCGCGTACACAATGTGTAAAAGGTCAGTGCATTGGCAGAGCTGTCATTTGTGCTCAGGTGATTCATGTGCTAATATTTCCGAGGTGATTATAGTTGCACAACTGGAATTAAGAGACTCTGAACGCGGAATGGTAGTTGGAGCTAGACGCATGGGACATTCAATATCGGAAATCATTACGGAATTCAATATTGCGAGATCCACAGTGTCAATAGCGTGCCGAGAATGCCAGATATCAGGCGTCATCTCTCAGCTTCGACAACGGCCAACGGCCTTCACTTAACGACCGACAGCATCAGCAACTGCATAGAGTTGTCGGTGCTGAGAGAAAAGCAACATTGCGTTATATAATTGGATAAAGTAAGGTAGGACATATGAAGAGCGTGTCCAGCAACATTGCGTTATATAATTGGATAAAGTAAGGTAGGACATATGAAGAGCGTGTCCATTAGGACAATATGGCGAAATATGGCGTTAGTGGGTTGTGACAGCAGACGACCAACGCGAGTGTCTTTGCTATTAGCACGACATAGAGAACCTGTATAGGGAGAGAGTGGCCAACCGGACGATACGGCGGCCATTGTTCTGCCAAACTGTGGTCGGGACTTTTGAATGGCCAGTAGTGGAGTATACACTCACCGAATCAAAAGCACAAGACAATATGGCGAAATCTCTCGTTAAATGCCTTTCTTTACAGCTATAATATACTCATAGTAGCCTATAAAGTTCGCTTACTAGACATATTACAATGAAAGTAACGTAAATAAAAAAATATAGTGTATAGCATTTGTTTTGTATCGGAAGTGCATAACGCTAAAGATTTAACGTACCTGTATTACGTAAGATGCATGAAAGTCGTAAGCAGTTGTTTACTTGTGACATGCAAAAAGTGTGAGACGTATTAGTACGTCTTGTCACGTCTTCAAACTCTCGTAGATAGGAATCGAAAAAGATTACCAAAATCAGGTAATGTTAAATGTAGGCTACTGTATTAACGACCAAATATAACAAGAAAACTACCGTATCCCTTCTACCTCACAGTAAGTAGGCCTATTAAAAACTGTCTTCAAGAGTGCGTCTGCAGAACGAATTACAGATGTCAAAAACAGTACTGTACAATTACTAACGTGTTTACTTCAAACATGTAGGCCTACCGAGTTCATCATGAAACGCTTCATTATTTCAACTCGTATTTAAGATCGCAAACGCTAATTACGCACTAAAAACGATATACAACTAAATAGAACATGCATGCACAACGCATAACAAGTCTCTTAATAATTCAAATACCTTTTAATCGTTTCCAAAAGTCCTCTGAACTTCAATTCAACTCAAAAGCACGGCTAACATAGGAAGCGCGAGAGACGTTTGGCAGAGAAATGGCGCCAAAGCTAATCAACCAAACACGGGCAACTTCACCTACGGCCACTCTTTCTGTATACAGGCTCTCTAGCACGACATCGCCTGCAGCGCCTCTCCTGGGCACGTGACCACATCGGTTGGACCCTAGACGACTGGAAAACCGTGTCCTGATCAGATGAGTCCAGATTTTAGTTGGTAAGAGCTGATGGTAGCGTTCGAGTGTGGCGCAGACCTTATGAAGTGATGGGCTCAGCTTATCAACAAGGTGCTGTGCTAGCTGGTGGTGGCTCGATAATGGTGTGGGCTGTGTTTACATGGAATGGACTGGGTCAAGTCTGGCCACTTGGAGTATGCATTCATTCATCCATTTTACGTTCCCAATCAACGGTGGAATTTTTGGGGAAGGCAACGCGACATTTTACCGGATCACAACTGTTCACGACTGGTTTGAAGAACATTCTGGACAATTCGAGCGAATTATTTGGCCATCGAGATCGCACGACATGAATCCCACCAAACAAACATGGGACATATTCGAGAGGTCAGTTCGTGCACAAAATGCAAAATTGTCTTCTTAAGTAATAGAACCTAGTACGTTGTCCTCGATGGTGAGTGTTCATCGGAGGTGAGGGTATCATCTGGAGTGCCCCAGGGAAGTGTGGTAGGTCTGCTGTTGTTTTCTATCTACAAAAATGATCTTTTGGATAGGGTGGACAGCAATGTGCGGCTGTTTGCTGATGATGCTGTGGTTTACGGGAAGGTGTCGTCGATGAGTGACTGTAGGAGGATACAAGATGACTTGGACAGGATTTGTGATTGGTGTACAGAATGGCAGCTAACTCTAAATATAGATAAATGTAAATTAATGCAGATGAATAGGAAAAAGAATCTATTAGTAGTGTATCGCTTGACACAGTCACGTCGATTAAATGTTTGGGCGTAACATTGCAAAGCGATATGAAGTGGGACAAGCATGTAATGGCAGTTGTGGGGAAGGCGGATAGTCGTCTTCGGTTCATTGGTAGAATTTTGGGAAGACGTGGTTCATCTGTGAAGGAGACCACTTATAAAACACTAATACGACCTATTCTTGAGTACTGCTCGAGCGTTTGGGATTCCTATCGGGTCGGATTGAGGGAGGACATAGAAGCAATTCAGAGGCGGGCTGCTAGATTTGTTACTGGTAGGTTTGACCATCACGCGAGTGTTATGGAAATGCTTCAGGAACTCGGGTGGGAGTCTCTGGAGGAAAGGAGGCGTTCTTTTCGTGAATCGCTACTGAGGAAATTTAGAGAACCAGCATTTGAGACTGACTGCAGTACAATTTTACTGCCGCCAACTTATACTTCGCGGAAAGACCACAAAGATAAGATTAGGGCTCGTACGGAGGCATATAGGCAGTCATTTTTCCCTCGTTCTGTTTGGGAGTAGAACAGGAAGAGAAGATGCTAGTTCTGGTACGAGGTAGCCTCCGCCACGCACCGTATGGTGGATTGCGGAGTATGTATGTATCTGTAGATGTAGATGCAGTACCGGCACCACTTCCGCAATTATGAGCAGCTGTAGAGGCAGCATGGCTCAATATTTTTGCAGGGGACTTCCAACGACTTGTTGAACCATGCCATGTCGAGTTGCTGCACTAGGGTGGGCAAAAGTAGTTCCGACAGAATATTAGAAGGTATTTTTTGACCCATGTCACTCCAGTGTAGTACTGCTGCACTGACTGCACCTGTAGGCAGCGCGGCGAGTCGGCACGAAGACACGCAACTTTCTTTGTGTACCCGCACCAACAGTGGCGCGGTGAGAGCGCGGTTTCCACGTGCGGCTGAGCTGGCGTTGTGCGAGTGATTTGGGTGGCTGGGCGGGCACGGGACGGCGATTAGAGGCGGCGCGGCCGTGCAGGGCCATTTGGCGGGGCGCCACGGCCCGCGGCAGGCGGGGGCCTGCGTGTTATTGCAACTGTGTCGGCAGCCGGCGGGCGCCGCGCCAGCGCCGCGTGTTCCACGCCGCCGCCGTGTTCGCCGCCTGCTACGCAGCGCGCGGCTTTCGCAACGAGCGCGCGTGTACTCGCGGCGGCTTGTCTGCGCCGCGCTGGCTGCGGGTTATTTACTACCGCCGGGCGGAGGGGCCCTGTCCGCGACAATTTTCACTGCCTGCCTTCACGATAGGTATGCTGTGTTGCTACTGGTACATTGCTCCACCCGACTGTTTGGACTTTGCCCACGACTAAATTATCAGTACAGCTGCTGGAACGCTGTGCGAGTCTGTTATCTGACACTGAGGAACTTACTGCGAGTAACTATTTTTTTCACTGAGTCCTATAGTATTTTTATTAACGTACTAGCGACCCCTTGGTTGGGAAGGGAGACAGGGTTGTAGCCTCTCCCCGATGTTATTCAATCTGTATATTGAGCAAGCAGTAAAGGAAACAAAAGAAAAATTCGGAGTAGGTATTACAATCCATGGAGAAGAAACAAAAACTTTGAGGTTCGCCGATGACATTGTAATTCTGTCAGAGACGGCAAAGGACATGGAAGAGCAGTTGAACGGAATGGACAGTGTCTTGAAAGGATGATATAAGATGAACATCAACAAAATCAAAACGAGGATAATGGAATGTAGTCGAATTAAATCGGGTGATGCTGAGGGAAATACATTAGGAAATGAGACAGTTAAAGGAGTTTTGCTCTTTGGGGAGCAAAATAACTGATGATGGTCGAAGTAGAGAGGATGTAAAATTTAGACTGCCAGTGACAAGGAAAGCGTTTCTGAAGAAGAGAAATTTGTTAACATCGAGTACAGATTTAAGTGTCAGGAAGTAGTTTCTGAAAGTATTTGTATGGAGTGTAGCCATGTATGGAAGTGAAACATGGACGATAACTAGTCTGGACAAGAAGAGAATAGAAGCTTTCGAAATGTGGTGCTACAGAAGAATGCTGAAGATTAGATGGGTAGATCACATAACTAATGAGTAGGTATTGAACAGAACTGGGGAAAAGAGGAGTTTATGACACAACTTGACAAGAAGAAGGGATCGGTTGCTAGGACATGTTCTGAGGCATCAAGGGATCACAAATTTAGCATTGGAGGGCAGAGTGGAGGGTAAAAATCGCAGAGGGAGACCAAGAGATGGATACACTATACAGATTCAGAAGGATGTAGGTTGTGGTAAGTACTGGGAGATGAAGAAGCTTGCACAGGATAGAGTAGCGTGGAGAGCTGCATCAAACCAGTCTCAGGAGTGAAGACCACAACAGCAACAACAGCGACGCTTCCCGACTTTGCACAGGTAGCGGTTCGAATCCTGCCTCGGACATGGGTGTGTGTGATGTCCTTATGTTAGTGAGGTTTAAGTAGTACTAAGTCTAGCGGACTAATGACCTCAGATGTTAAGTACCATAGTTGTCAGAGCCATTTGAACCAATTTTTTGGTTGATAACTTGTTTATTGTATGTAGTGAGGAGCGAGGGTCATGCATGGCGCTTCGATCAGAGTTGCATAGCGGACTGTCTTTCGGACAGAGTTTCCAAAGAGCGTGTTAAAGCCTGACTTTTTTGACTTCTTGAAATGGCGTGGTCCTCAGTCTTTTACCAATTCTACAATGAACAGCCAAAGAAACAGGTACACCTATCCAGTATACTGTGGGCCCCTTACGAGCATGCACAAGTCCCTCAACACACCGACTAATGTCTGAAGTAGTGCTAGAAAGAATTGAGACTATGAATCCTGCAGGGCTGTCCATAAATCCGTAAGAGTAAGACGGAGTGGAGATCTCTTCTGAACAGGACGTTGAAAGGCATCCCAGATATGCTCAATAATATTCATGTCTGGGGAGTTTGGTGACGAGTGCAAGAGTTTAAACTCATAAGTGTGTTCCTCTAGCAATTCTGGACGTGTGGAGTGTCACATTGTCCTGCTAGAATTGCAGAAGTACGTCAGAATGCACAATGGTTCAAATGGCTCTGAGCACTATGGGGCTTAACATCTGAGGTCATTAGTCCCCTACATTTAGACCTACTTAAACCTAACTAACCCAAGGACAGCACACACATCCATGTGCGAGGCAGGATTCGAACCTGCGACTGTAGCAGCAGCACGGTTCCGGACTGAGGCGCCTAGAACCGCTCTGCCACAACGGCCGGCCGAATGCACAATGAACATGAGTGGTTGCAGGTGATCAGATAGGATGCTTACGTACGTGTCACCTGTCAAAGTCGTATCTAGACGTGTCAGGGATACCATATCACTCCAACTGCAAACGCCCCACACCATTACAGAGCCTCCACCAGCTTGAACAGCCCCTGCTCACATGCAGGGGCCATGGATCAATGAGATTATCACTATACCCGTACACGTCCATCCTCTCAATACAATTTGAAACGAGACTCGTCCGACCAGGCAACATGTTTCCATTCATCAACAGTCCTATGTTGGTGCTGACGGGCCCAGGCGAGGCGTAAAACTATGTGTCGTGCAGTCATCAAGGGTACATAAGTGGGCCTTCGGCTCCGAAAGCCCATATCGATGATGTTTTTTTGAATGGTCCGCACGCTGACACTTGTTGATGGCCCAGCATTAAAATCTGCAGCAATTCGCGGAAGGGTTGCACTTCTGTCACGTTGAACGATTCTCTTCACTCTTCGTTGGTCCCGTTCTTGCTGGATATTCTTCCCGTCGCAGCGATGTCGGAGATTTGATATTTTACCGGATTCCTGATGTTCACGGTACACTCGTGGAATGGTCGTACGGTAAAATCCCCACTTCTTCGCTATCTCTGTGATGCTGTGTCCCATCGCTCGTGCGCCGACTATAACAGCACGTTCAGACTCACTTAAATCTAGATAACCTGCCATTGTAGCAGCAGTAACCGATCTAACAACTGCGCCAGAGACTTGTCTTATATAGGTGTTGCCGAACGCAGCGCCATGTTCTGTTAACATATCTCTGTATCTGAATACGCATGCCTGTACCAGTTTCTTTCGCTCTTCAGTGTAGTATATTGAGAAACACTCGACCGTTTTCTAGGCATTTTTATTCGAAAACAAAACGAAATCCAAATGTAATACGGATGCCACCAAATCACTAGTCAAACTCAATAAATTCGTTTCTCCTAGCCAAGAACTCAAATATAATTAAAACCTACCGAAAGAATTAAAAAAATATCCCAGGCAACTAAATTGATTGTTAGTTTGTATTCGTAAAGATAAGATGACGTAAACTTCCGAAAATACTTCTAACCCTGAGGTAAAAAACTAACAGTGCCACCTTTTGGTTTTCTGGTGTATTACGAGACTAACATCGCCATCTACTGCTTCTTTCGTGTACTGAGCACTGATGATTGTGTCATGGAGAGAAACAATCTAACTACTAAGCTGAGCAGGCGTCTAATACTTCAAATTAAGACTTTTTTTTGCTTTTTTGCGTGATCTGATTTTGAAGAAATAAAGCCTGTATGTTGCCCCAAGCTACGCTCAAGTTACCTCTGAAAACCCCTGAAACTTCGTCCTGTAGTTTTAGAGACTAGCGTGTTCGAATGCACACACGAAGTTTTGTAAAACTAGTCTTACTGCTGTCTGTTACACTGTCTGCATCACGCACAATCTGGTTTCGTCAAATATTTTCAATGTACAGTCACAACGGCTTCACAACTGTATTATTAGTGCAGATGACCGCTTTCAATGACCTATACACCATCGTCAGATATAAAATGCTTGTCAAAGAATAGCAGGGCTTTGTGAACTGCAATATCATAAGCAGTCTGCTACACGTGATACTGCATTTCAAACTGAAGTGCTATTCGTTGATAAGCATTTTACGAGGGCAGTTCAATAAGTAATGCAACACATTTTTTTTCTCGGCCAATTTTGGTTGAAAAAACCGGAAATTTCTTGTGGAATATTTTCAAACATTTCCGCTTCGTCTCGTATAGTTTCATTGACTTCCGACAGGTGGCAGCGCTGTATGGAGCTGTTAAAATGGCGTCTGTAACGGATGTGCGTTGCAAACAACAGGCAGTGATCGAGTTTCTTTTGGCTGAAAACCAGGGCATCTCAGATATTCATAGGCGCTTGCAGAATGTCTACGGTGATCTGGCAGTGGACAAAAGCACGGTGAGTCGTTGGGCAAAGCGTGTGTCATCATCGCCGCAAGGTCAAGCAATACTGTCTGATCTCCCACGTGGGGGCCGGCCGTGCACAGCTGTGACTCCTGCAATGGCGGAGCGTGCGAACACACTCGTTCGAGATGATCGACGGATCACCATCAAACAACTCAGTGCTCAACTTGACATCTCTGTTGGTAGTGCTGTCACAATTGTTCACCAGTTGGGATATTCAAAGGTTTGTTCCCACTGGGTCCCTCGTTGTCTAACCGAACACCATAAAGAGCAAAGGAGAACCATCTGTGCGGAATTGCTTGCTCGTCATGTGGCTGAGGGTGACAATTTCTTGTCAAAGATTGTTACAGACGATGAAACATGGGTTCATCACTTCGAACCTGAAACAAAACGGCAATCAATGGAGTGGCGCCACACCCACTCCCCTAACCAAGAAAAAGTTTAAAGCCACACCCTCAGCCGGTAAAGTCATGGTTACAGTCTTCTGGGACGCTGAAGGGGTTATTCTGTTCGATGTCCTTCCCCATGGTCAAACGATCAACTCTGAAGTGTATTGTGCTACTCTTCAGAAATTGAAGAAACGACTTCAGCGTGTTCGTAGGCACAAAAATCTGAACGAACTTCTCCTTCTTCATGACAACGCAAGACCTCACACAAGTCTTCGCACCCAAGAGGAGCTCACAAAACTTCAGTGGACTGTTCTTCCTCATGCACCCTACAGCCCCGATCTCGCACCGTCGGATTTCCATATGTTTGGCCCAATGAAGGACGCAACCCGTGGGAGGCACTACGCGGATGATGAAGAAGTTATTGATGCAGTACGACGTTGGCTCCGACATCGACCAGTGGAATGGTACCGTGCAGGCATACAGGCCCTCATTTCAAGGTGGCGTAAGGCCGTAGCATTGAATGGAGATTACGTTGAAAAATAGTGTTGTGTAGCTAAAAGATTGGGGAATAACCTGGTGTATTTCAATGCTGAATAAAACAACCCCTGTTTCAGAAAAAAATGTGTTGCATTACTTATTGAACTGCCCTCGTATATCGCTACTGCTACTGACAGTCTATATGTGCTTAAAAAAAAAATCGTCATCTGCTGATCACTGCTATGCCGTTTAAAATCTAACTCATGGGCGATAAAATTGATTCAAGTTGTCATAATGTGTTTCAAATAACCTTGTTCAATGAACGAGACGTTCGTAATTAAATAATTAAAATTACAGAGATTATTTCCTAAATAAATTATGTATAATTTGGTAGATTCATTCAAAAATCGTTTTCACTACCACCACAAATGTAGCGACAATTTGTAGGCGTTTATTTCGTATTTTTACTATTTTATTTGACTTCTGGGGATCATCAGTTCAGCCACTCTCGAATATAAATAATGATAAGTATGTGCTCTCTTACACACACACACACACACACACACACACACACCTACGAGACATTATATTCTTAGAAATCTTAAATCTGGGGGCCAACATCTCAACATCTTACACATTATATCTTTATTTACCAAGTGATTATGAAAAAGAATATGTACAAATAACTCCAGGGCCGAATGCGATCCCTATCAGATTCTATACCGAATTTGCTGCTCAGTTAACTCCTCTTTAAGCATCATCTACCGCAAATCCTTCGAACAAGAAACGGTGGCCAGTAGTCGGAAGAAAACACAAGTCGCACCCGTGTACAAGAAAAGTAGCAGAAGTTATCCAAAAACTACCGTCCGATACCCTTGGCATACACTTCTTGTAGAATCTTAGGACATATTCTGAACTCAAACGTAATGAGATATATCGAACAGAATGATCTCTTCCATGACAACGAGCATGGACTCCGACAACATCGATCATGTGAAACCCAACTCTCACATTTCTCATGTGCCTTCCTGAAAACCATTGATGTTTCAAAAATGGTTCAAATGGATCTGAGCACTATGGGACTTAAATTCTGAGGTCATCAGTCCCCTAGAACTTAGAACTACTTAAACCTAACTAACCTAAGCACATCACACACATCCACGCCCGAGGCAGGATTCGAACCTGCGACCCAAGCGGTCACGCGGTTCCAGACTGTAGCGCCTAGAACCGCTCGGCCACTCAAACCGGCAAAACCATTGATCAAGAGAGAGAAGTAAATGCAGTATTTGTTGACTTCCAAACCAAGTACAACACCGATGCTTATTATGGAAGGTACTATTGTATGGAGCATGAGCTGTATGTGCTGTCACATAAATTTATAAAGTTTCACTATATTCAGAACCTAAACAGAATGCAAATGAAGAAATATAATCACTGCGCTGAATGTGGAACACGTGACACCACGATACCATTTCTCTTGTAAAGTTTATGGAAGCGAGGTGAAGGGGAAGAGACACAAACGAAGTGCAAGAAAAAATTGGTTAATAAAAATTACGAAAAGTAATGTGCAATCAGGTTTTTTTCGAGTTCAAAATTCGCAAAGAACGAGGGAAGAAATAATGGACTTGAGAACATGTAAACGGGAGGCAAAAAGTAAATTGTTCGCCGATCTCATAAAGTAATGCTGTTTTAAATTTATAAGTACCTAAATGTGGAGACTTATTATGTACTATCATACCATACAGCAGATTGACCACTGTGAATGCATTATAAACAAAAGTGAAACACGTCTGATGATAAATGCTCTTAAATTGCAGTAGTCTTAAGACTGAAAACTAATAATAATTGATATACAGTAGCTGCTGCGGGAGACGCCCATGCAAACACATATGAAAGAGCTGTTTTTTGAAAGTTTAAAGTTAGTACATTACTGTTTTCCCTGTGCATGCCGGCCGCGGTGGTCTAGCGGTTCAGGAGCTCAGTCCGGAACCGCGCGACTGCTACGGTCGCAGGTTCGAATCCTGCCTCGGGCATGGATGTGTGTGATGTCCTTAGGTTAGTTAGGTTTAAGTAGTTCTAAGTTCTAGGGGACTGATGACCACAGATGTTAAGTCCCACAGTGCTCAGAACCATTTTTTGAACCTGTGCATGTTTCTACGATGGGTTTGGCAATAACGCCTGAATCGTCTGCAAACAGGACTAATCTTGGTATCTGATGCAAATAAAATAGCAGATCATTAAAATTGAGCAGAAATAGAAATTTCCCTTGATCAAATCCTGTGGAGCTCCCATTGTCATTTCACCCCATGAAAATGATACTGTGCCCTGCTTCTGTCACTCACACATCCCAGTGTAATTTTTCTCCATCCCGTTTTTGAAATGGGTAGCAAATCAGGTATGTGTTTGATTAACGAGGGACCTTCAATAAGTACTGTTTTCCGAAAGCAGGTTGTTTTTATTCAGGATTCCAATACAGCATATTATTTCGGCTACAAATCCTTACCGGTATCTTTCAACATAATCTAAATTTAGTTTGGCGGCTTTACGCCCCCCCCCCCTTTTTTGGGGGGGGGGTATTTATACTCGAATAGTACCACTCTTCTGCTCGAAGTCTGAACTAACATCTTGCTGAATCAATAACCTCCCCATCATCCACCTACTACTTCCTGCGAAGTGCATCCTTCAGTGGGCCAAACGGATGGAAGTCGGAAGGTGCGAAATCCGGGCTGTATGGTGGATGAGGAAGAACAGTCCAATGAACTTTTGTGAACTCCTCTCGAGAGCGCAGTCTTGCGTGAAGCCTTGCGTTGTCTTGGGAAAGGAGAAGTTCGCTTGCAATTTTCTTTTTCCTCATGGTAGCTCAATACATTTCCGAGTTGATCGTTCCCCGCTGACAGAGTACATCATACAGAATAACCACTTCGAACTCCGTCGCTTACCTCGAATGAGAGTGTCCGCACGTTCCGACATTGCAGGAGTCGCAGTTGTTTGCGGCCCGACCAGCACGCGAGGGATTGGACAAGTTTGCGCGACTATGATGCAATGACGACAGGCGCCTCGTCCAAAGAGTCACCGTGCTTTTGTTCACTGCCAGGGCTCTGTAAACATTCTGCAAGCGCCTATGAATATCTGCGATGCTCTGGTTTTCCACCAAAAGAAATTCAACGACAGCTCTCAGCTTGGAACGCAGCTCCGTTACAGACGCCATTTTGAAGGCTACATATAGCGCCACCATCAGTCGGAACTTGATGAAACTATAGGGGCTGAAGCGGGAGTATTCCATGATGTCCCACAACAAATTCTGCTTTTTTTAAACGAAATTGGCTGATAAAAATATGTTGCATTACATATTGAACGCCCCTCGCAACCCTTTTAAAATCCGAATTGTGTTCAACTAAGTACTCTATCATTCCGAATACTTGTGCACGTAACAGCGTCTTAGTACTGTGTCATGTCGGTCGGTGTGCATATAAATCAATGGTACACGAAAGCTTTCAACTATTTAATGTGTGGCTGTGTGCTTCGAATCTCACCATTAACCAACAGAGCAGACCACTAACCTGTGCATCTCAGGTGGTCATCAGTTGGGTGAAAGACGAGAAATTTGAACCTGTTACAAAAGGAGTCTCATTAGTTTACCCGTGGGCAGCGGATTTTCTCGCACTAAAAATAAAAAAAGTTTAGTGGTCTTACAGAGTTAAAACGTTCGAGTCTCCAGCCAGACATTCCTGTCAAGAACGGATCGCTGCGCACCGCCGAATCCCCAGGAGGGAGGGATGAAGACAGTGTATCCTACGGATGACGGCCTACGCAAGTGTATTTTGAAAACTTTCGGCGACACTCGTCGGGCACCCACGCGGCCACTGAAAAGTGGACAGCAAACACGGCACGCGCGCGCCGCTTCCGCACAAACACAACACTCCGTCGTAGGAGCGGCTCTCCACTTGACACAGTAGCCATCCTGGCGCTTTAAAGCCTCCGGGCTGAAAAGTCGTTTGGGGAAAGCTGAAAGCAATACGACTGGGCCGTTTCTTCTTGTCACTGCCACCACAGGCGGCTTAACCGCCAGTACTTCTCCACGCATACCTGCTTACAGACAATGTCGTTCGAGCCACATCTGAAAACATCGATCAATAATCGATATATAATACACTCCTGGAAATGGAAAAAAGAACACATTGACACCGGTGTGTCAGACCCACCATACTTGCTCCGGACACTGCGAGAGGGCTGTACAAGCAATGATCACACGCACGGCACAGCGGACACACCAGGAACCGCGGTGTTGGCCGTCGAATGGCGCTAGCTGCGCAGCATTTGTGCACCGCCGCCGTCAGTGTCAGCCAGTTTGCCGTGGCATACGGAGCTCCATCGCAGTCTTTAACACTGGTAGCATGCCGCGACAGCGTGGACGTGAACCGTATGTGCAGTTGACGGACTCTGAGCGAGGGCGTATAGTGGGCATGCGGGAGGCCGGGTGGACGTACCGCCGAATTGCTCAACACGTGGGGCGTGAGGTCTCCACAGTACATCGATGTTGTCGCCAGTGGTCGGCGGAAGGTGCACGTGCCCGTCGACCTGGGACCGGACCGCAGCGACGCACGCATGCACGCCAAGACCGTAGGATCCTACGCAGTGCCGTAGGGGACCGCACCGCCACTTCCCAGCAAATTAGGGACACCGTTGCTCCTGGGGTATCGGCGAGGACCATTCGTAACCGTCTCCATGAAGCTGGGCTACGGTCCCGCACACCGTTAGGCCGTCTTCCGCTCACGCCCCAACATCGTGCAGCCCGCCTCCAGTGGTGTCGCGACAGGCGTGAATGGAGGGACGAATGGAGACGTGAGTGTCTTCAGCGATGAGAGTCGCTTCTGCCTTGGTGCCAATGATGGTCGTATGCGTGTTTGGCGCCGTGCAGGTGAGCGCCACAATCAGGACTGCATACGACCGAGGCACACAGGGCCAACACCCGGCATCATGGTGTGGGGAGCGATCTCCTACACTGGCCGTACACCACTGGTGATCGTCGAAGGGACACTGAATAGTGCACGGTACATCCAAACCGTCATCGAACCCATCGTTCTACCATTCCTAGACCGGCAAGGGAACTTGCTGTTCCAACAGGACAATGCACGTCCGCATGTATCCCGTGCCACCCAACGTGCTCTAGAAGGTGTAAGTCAACTACCCTGGCCAGCAAGATCTCCGGATCTGTCCCCCATTGAGCATGTTTGGGACTGGATGAAGCGTCGTCTCACGCGGTCTGCACGTCCAGCACGAACGCTGGTCCAACTGAGGCGCCAGGTGGAAATGGCATGGCAAGCCGTTCCACAGGACTACATCCAGCATCTCTACGATCGTCTCCATGGGAGAATAGCAGCCTGCATTGCTGCGAAAGGTGGATATACACTGTACTAGTGCCGACATTGTGCATGCTCTGTTGCCTGTGTCTATGTGCCTGTGGTTCTGTCAGTGTGATCATGTGATGTATCTGACCCCAGGAATGTGTCAATAAAGTTTCTCCTTCCTGGGACAATGAATTCACGGTGTTCTTATTTCAATTTCCAGGAGTGTATTCATCCACGATTTTTTTAAAGTTCTGCTTAGCTTTAAAATAACTGAAGAATATCCTTGTTACCAATACAAACTGATTTTAGTGAATAACGCTTTATTAACTACTAGTTTCGAAATTCGGTAGAAGGAATCATTTTAACGTCGATATTAAAAATACATCATTATAAAAACATCTTGCTGGGATAGGATAACACGCAGAACGTCGTATACAAGTTTTTGTGTCGTCATTGACATTGTAGAATCTTGTACCAGGGGAAGCAAGGAAAGGATGTTGTTTGGTGGCCAATATCCTCTTTCTATAACACAACTGCACACATGTATTAACAGGGTTCTTTATTCCTTCGAGGCATGACGCGGCCCAATTGCCTCCCAATCCTCCTCTAATGGAAGTACGTGCTACATATTTTCTTAAATATCTAAGCTCTGTAAGTTTTGAGTTTACAATAATACCAGATTTTAGGTATCAAAATTTCAAAAAGTTGACTTACTGTTCCTATTTTCAATCCCAAATACCCCACTGCATCGCATTCTTTGGCAAGTCACTGAATAAAAAGGTATTTCTTGCACAGAAGATTGTAGTAAGAATAATATGTGGTGTCCACGCTAGGACCTTTTGTAAACGGTCCTTTAAACAGTTCTGCGTGTTGAGAACAGCCTCACAGAACACACAAGTTGACTGTCAACAGTTAATCACAGTTTTAAAAGAATAGAAACTTTCATAACTACACTGAGCTGACAAAAGTGATTAGCGATATACAATATACAGATGGCGGCAGTATCGCGTACATAGGTATTCAAGGACAGTGCATTGGCGGAGTGTTATATGTAGTCAGGTGATTCATGTGAAAAGGTTTCCGACGAGATTATGGCCCCACAACGGGACTTAACGCTGAATGGTAGTTGGAGCTAGACGCATTGGACATTCCATTGCGGAAATCGTTAGGAAATTCAATATTCCACAGTGTCAAGAGTGTGCCGAGAATACCAGATTACAGGCATTACCTTTCACCACGGGTAACGTAGCGGCCGACTGCCTTCACTTGACGACCGGGAACGGCGGGATTCGCGTGGAGTTGTCAGTGCTAACAGGCTGTCGTATCGGCGGCCGCACAGCAGCCGTCAACTCGGCGCGGCGTGCTACAACACGCGCGGCACTCAGCGAGTACGGCTGGCGCCGCACACGATGTCAACAACTGGCGCCAGTGAAAGCGTCGTCGCGGGGTTAGCGGCAGCGTACACACCACTGTCGATACGGATTACCCAGGCGGCGCTGCCCTTGCCACCAGAGTGAGCAACCGTATAAGGGCGCCATCTGCCAACACTCTGATTGGCCGGACCTGCGGATTTAAGCGAGCTCCCTGACCCCGTTTAACCAGATCAATCTTCGCCGATGACTGTGTTACTGCCCGACTGCTGCCTTCACGACGACCGGACCGTACTGTGGCCTCCCTGGCTGGAAACTTGCGACGCGTCGGTATCGACTGGTTGGCAGTGATTTGGACTAGTATTCTCTACTAGTGACTCTGATTTCTCCTTGGCGCTACAGCCAGCGAAGTGTTGTGTAGTCGAACTTAAGTTTTCTTTTGAGTGACAGAAGGTCAAATGAATTTGGTTATCACGGAATATTTGTTGTGTTATAGTGCGGGCATAACACAGGCGAGCAACACTACGTGAAATAGTCACAGAAATCACTGTGGGACATACGACAACCACATCTGTTAAAACAACGCTGCAAAAAGTGGCGTTAATGGGCTATGGCAGCAGACGATCGATGCGAGTGCCTTTGCTATCAGCACGACATCAACCTGCAGCGACTATCCTGGATTCGTGGCCATATCGGTTGGACCCATGACGACTGGAAAACCGTGGCCTGATCATATGAGTCCCGAGTTTAGTTGGCAAGAGCTGATGGTAGGGTTCGAATGTGCCGCAGATCCCACGAAGCTATGAACTCAAGATGTCTACAGGACAGTGGACAAAATGGTGGTGTCTCTACCATGGTGTGGGCTGTGTTTACATGGAATGGACTGGACGCTCTGGTTCAGCCGAACTGATCATTGATTGGAAATGATTATGTTCTGCTAATTCGACATCATTTTCAGCCATTAATGGACTTTATGTTCCCAGTCAACGATGTTTGTTACTGGGCCACAATGATTCGCAATAGGTTTTAAGAACATGCTGGACAATTGGAGCGAAAGATTTGGCCACGCAGATCACCCGATATGAATCCCATCGAATATTTATGGGACATAATCGAAAGATCAGTTCGTGTTCAACATCCTGCACTGGAAACACTTTCACAGTTAAGGACAGGTATAGAGGCACCATGGCTATATTTCTTCTGGGGACATCCAACGACTTGTGGAGTTCATGCCACGTCGAGTTGCTACTTTACGCCGGGAAATAGAAAATCAGACAAGATGTTAGGGGATATCCCATGACTTTTGACAACTCTGTGTATAAGTGCTGATCAAAAGTTTCCGTTTGAAGGTCATAGCCGGCCGGAGTGGCCGAGCGGTTCTGGGCGCTACAGTCTGGAGCCGCGCGACCGCTACGGTCGCAGGTTCGAATCCTGCCTCGGGCATGGATGTGTGTGATGTCTTTAGGTTAGTTAGGTTTAAGTAGTTCTAAGTTCTAGGGGACTTATGACCACAGCAGTTGAGTCCCATAGTGCTCAGAGCCATTTTTTTGAAGGTCATACAGTTCAGAATCGTTATGTGAATCATGGAAAACAGAAATGAGCATTGAGACGACAATCTCACAGGCGTAACACGATGAAGATGCACGTTTCGTAATACACCTCCCCCTGCTGCATGAGGTAGCTTTTAACTGACTACTGCTCATCCTCATTCAATGGGAATCGTCGTCCCTACAAGTCCTTTTTAAGGGACCAATGGTGCAAAAATCACATTGGGAGAGGACTATAGAGTGAGTGCTCGAGTACATCCCCACTTGAGATGACATAATGGATGACTGACTGTTGTCTTATGTCGAATCGCGACGAGTACAGAACTTGGCGCACACTGATGGTTTTCAGCAGACATGCTGCCCCCATGCACATTCTTCACTATCCTATGGGTGACGTGTTTGTCTGTTGGCAGCCAGGAAAAGAAAATAATGTCATGTTGGTCCTCCTTGGACGCATATGGTAATGGAGCCGCCATCACCTTTCCCCATGTACTGTACGCACGTCAGAAACACGTGAATGCGACACTAATCCCTTTCCTGCATATCGGTGCTTATCTACTATAGGTCAGAATCGGAGCAAGTACGAGTCTAGTGTTGCCGGATGCATACTCCCCAAATCAAGGCGCCGCTGTTACATCACTGCTAAGGGACATCCTGCACACCTGCTGTAGTTCCGTGAGGATGACGAGTCTGAGAACTGTGGCGCTGCCATCGCTTTATATTCGTCTACGTGTTCTCTGTTACTGAAGCATGCAGGAGTGTAACCTTAGTCGTGACTTATTCTTACTACGGAAAATGAGTGCAAGACTTTGCTGCTGGGAGAAAGCATTGACAAAGCGAAATGACCGATGGCTGTTACCAGACAGCCTTCCACGAATCTGAGTTTTGTGAAACTGTGGAGGACATAAGATGAAAATTAATTGATGCAAAGTACACAATTGCAAATGTGTTCCATTAGAGGAGGAGCTATACCTGAAATAAGTTTCACGATGAAGTCCGCGCTTCAGGCGAAAAACACAGAAATTTCGACCAATACAAACATCATGGTTGTGCTCTAGTTTATTCCACATCCACCTCGAGAAAACATATATGCTGTGTTGGGGCTCTGAGGAACGTCACTGTTATATCCCTGCGACAAAATAAACGCTACTTCTGCATTCATTTCGTCATGTCAACTTGCGTTTATGGGCTAACAGCGAGTTGTGTAGCTTATCATTCATTTCTCTATTTTAATAACTAATCGCCTTTAGAGACTGCATTTATCGTCATGTTCTGGTACTGTCGTTATAGACTCAGTAACGGTTCGAATAGGTATTAAGTATGCAAATTTACAGCAGTCTTCGTAAAAGTTTGAACTATATAAATTTTGGTATATAACTTTTGGTATATAAATTTTGGTATATAACTTGCTTCTGTCATTTAGGCAGGTCGGACACTTTGTGACAATGGAACTTGCATTTGAGAATGGTTATAAAGCCGAAATCATGATTGTGTGAAACAAATGAATACTAATTTACTATTTAATGGTGGAAACTTTCTACAAAGCGGTTGCGTATGTAGTGGAATGCCCAGAGTCCACGGCGGTATACTTGTGAACTCGTGCACTTGCTCTCCGTTCTGAATAAGTCGGGCCACATGTGCCCCACAACAGACTCAGGTGACGGCTGGGCTTCGGCGCTGACTAAAAAGCCGCGTCTACGGGCACAAGGAAGTGGCAAGTTCTGAGATGACGTCACAGGACTCGATGGCGAGTTTAAAGCCAGAATACGGAGCTCATTTCTGATCTCCATTATACGGGGTGAAGAAAAATTCGCTCACTTGGACTTCTCAGCGCGATTCTTCACATACTGACAACACAAAAATATCCGTCACAAAATTTCGCCCTGCGCATATTTCAGGCAATAAATGGACGTTACAGATTGACAGTTTGGTAACAGTGTAATCACATGTACGGTAACTACCTCTACCAGAAAATCGTGCAGTGCTGTGGAGTTGGTAGAGTGGACAGCGTCTTCTGTTAGCATGGAGGAGGTGGAAGGTTCGATTCTGGCCGAGGCTTATTTCTTTTTGTTTGCTAGAAGTAGTCTGCATGGTACGTTATCTGGCATCTTAATCGTCATGTAGCGATTACAGTGGGTCGACTACAAAACATTTCCAGTTTCCTACTACGAACGCAGAAATGGTAGTAGTCATTTTCCTTGGTCAGCTTTTCAACAAGCCTTTTGCACGTCGTGGACGAGAATTGTTTCGCGCCACTGCATCTACTGGATTCCAAACCCGTTTTCTGTGTACCCTTCCCAATGGTCCCATAGAAATTATTTGCAAAGCACATATATAGCTCTACTGGTGACGAAAGTTCCTAGCAAAATGTAATGGACCTGAATGTGGCAAGAATAATTGTTAGTATTGATCGAAGGGACCATTGGGGGACGGTACACAGAAAACAGGCATGGAATGATGTAGATGTAATGGCGCGAAACAGTTTGCATCCATGACGCGCAAAACGTTTCTTTAAAAGCTTACCAATGAAATCGATTGTTTTTTCCATTTAAGTGTTCGTAGTATGTAACTGCAAATGTTTTGTAGAAGGTCCACTGTAGGCACTGTATGACGATTAAGGAACCAGATACAGCACCACATAGAAAACTTTCAGCAGATAAAAACAAATAAGCCCCGACACAGAATCGAACCCTCCACCTCCTGCAAGCTAACCTAAAACGCTATGAACTGCGCCTACAGCACAGCACAGCTGGTGTATCCTGACAGACGTAGTTACTGTAGACCTGATTACAGTGTTGTCAGCCTTTAACGTCCATTTACTTCCTGAAATACGAGGGTTGTCCAGAAGGTAAGTTCCGATCGGTTGCGAAATGGAAGCAACAGTGAAAACCAGAAACGTTTTATTTGCAACAGTTAGATACACCTTCCTCCTACTTCTCTACATAGTCGCCGCTGCAACTTCGAGTTTTGTCGTAGTGTTGTATCAACTTTCCAATATCCTCGTCATAGAAAGCAGCCGCCTGTGCTTTCGGCCAGTTACCTGCACTGGTCTGCAGCTCGTTGTCTGTGGAAAATTTTTGTCTTCATAGCAGCGGTTCTTGTGAGCAGAGATGGGACTCAGGGGGAGCCAATTACGGGCTGTATTGTGGGTGATCCAAACACTTCTCATCGGAAACGCTGCAGGAGCGTCTTCATTGCCCCTGCAGTGTGCGGCCGAGGATTGGCATGAAGAAGGAACGGCTCAACAGTTGTGTTATGAGGGCTGCATGACACGGGCGAGATCTCTAACCAGGCCCTCGTACTTGGCGGGAGACGCTATTCCCTACGCATCTTTACGTGCTCACTGTTCACTCAAAACTGAAAAGAGCGACGCGACACGATCGACGTGCATACTAGAGACACTGCCCAGAACATCTGTGCAAAGCTTCACAGGATTTTCCCAGTGGTTTCCATTTCGCTACCGATCGGAACGTAATTTCTGCACAACCCTCGTATACGCAGGACGAAATTTTGTGAGAGACATTTTTGTATTGTTAGTATGTGAGGAATCGAGCTGCAAAGTCTAAGTGCACGAATTTTTCTTCACCCCGTATACCCGCATCAGAATCGCGCTACGTTGCATATATGCTTCAGCAACGCCTTCAAACGGCAACTTTTTCATCGACCATTGTATAAAACTGGAAGAAGAAATGATTTACACTAAGCTCGAACAGCCTTTTTTTTTTTTGCACAGAAAGGACTGAGGTATTCAGTCCTAAAAAAACCTTTGACCATATGTAATTTAATGGATAATGAAATTAATATAAAACACAAATGGGAATCACATCTGCCTAAAACAAGACTCGTTAAACATCATAACCTAAGGTCGCAACAAAGATCCACGTAACATACAAATAACTAAAAACGATATAGCGTAAACGGAACAATGCACAGTAAAAACATCTTCATATTGCCTTAAGAGCAATGCTCTATAATGCAGTTATTGCTCTGCTCAAAATAGATGCTGTTAGTATTTGACGAAAGACGTTCTAGAACAACTTCATCAATAGAGCGGTAATGTTGTGAACATCTGGGTGGATGTTCGAAAAAAGTAGCCTTCTTATCAAAACCAGCACACTGAATTTTCAGACAACAGAACACAAAGCATTAAATTGAATCTGCTTCCTAACATCTTTGCTGACTGTTTTGCTATATAACGTCTTGTACGGATGCTTATTAAAGAGCGGGAGGAAACTTGCGAAATGTATTAACGCCCTGTTAAATAACACGATAAATAATTAAAAATGGTTCAAATGGCTCTGAGCACTATGGGACTTAACTTCTGAGGTCAACAGTCCCCTAGAACTTAGAACTACTTAAACCTAACTAACCTAAGAACATCACACACATCCATGCCCGTGGTCGCGCATGAAACTGAACATACCCAGACAGTTTTCTCTTTACTTATTCTGATCATTTGTAAACTGACACACAATGTTTTTAGCGCAACGCAATCTGACTTTCAAAAATCTCTACAAAAGAATGGCCCTGACTGACAATAACCAATAGCTTTCATCAATCACTTACCTCACAAAAACCTTCGTTACTCGAACTACTACAATACAGCGAGCGCCAATATTGCCAGCTAAATAAAAGATTCTAACTACTGAAGGCACTAACTACTGATAGGCATAGTTAGCAAACGAAAGATATTGATAGAGAACAAACAATGTATTTATCTTAATAGTGTTCAAAAGTCATAATATATATATATCAGTTGATGACATCCAGTCTTACAAATTTACTGTCTCTGATGGACACACGTCCAGATCATCCGCTCTCAAAACTCTGCCATTTCTCTCCCCACATCCACCACTGCTGGCGGCTCACCTCCAACTGCGCAATGCTAAGCGCTGTTAACAGCGAACTGCCCAACACTACAATAGCAAATTCCAACAATGCAAACCAGCCACAGACTGCACACAGCACAAGTCCGTGATTTTCATATAGAGCGCTACATGGGGTTACCAACTTAAAAACCTAAACAGCCTACTTACACTAACTAACCTAAGGACATCACATACATCCATGCCCGCGGCAGGATTCGAACCTGCGACCGTAGCGGTCGCGCAGTTCCAGACTGTAGCGCCTAGAACCGCTCGGCCACCCCGGCCGGCAATAAATAACTAGTTTCAACTAATAGAGACTGCACTTCGTCTCTTCCTTCCCTCTAATACGCATCCGCATGCACGACAGTGACACTCCAGGTAAGTGTTTGTGGTGTTAGAGAGGAGAGCGATAGCTGGCTAGCGATTTATAACAATGGTGTCATCTTGCATTAGCATGACTGAGGTCTCACTGGGGCTGACGGGGTAGCGGCGAAGCCCACTCGCAAGCCTTTCACAGATGCAGATGCTGGCAGGAACTCATAAAACTGCGCAACAGCTGCTGCTCCTGTATTAATCGAGTTACTCAGCCGACGTAATTATCATAAATGGCGTTTAAATACGCATACGCTTGTGATTCGTTTTTCCGGCTGCGGTTGTGAATAGTGTCTGCGCTTTTCACCTGCAGTGCGGACGTCTGCAAATACGGACGGGCGCCGGCTGGGAGCGAGACACAGAGCTGGCGGGGGAGAGGATGCTAAACACTGTTTGCCACGGGAGAGCTGCCCCGCAGAAAGGCGGAGGTTGCGTCTAATCAGAGGGTGAGGGCCGCCACGCAACTGCGTGCGTGTGTGTGTGAGTGTGTGTGTGTGGCTGCCATTGTGACGCGTGCACGCTCCCACCCCTGCAGAAGCCAGAACCGCCTCCACCCCTTCGGTCTGGCCGGACATCTGCCACACTCCCTGAAACAGCGCGTCGGCCGTACTGTTGTATAGCTTCGCGGCCATCACTCGCGTCCGGTCGCACCGCTTAATCGATTCGGCAGTTTTTCGTTTTATTACGGATATGGCTTCCGGATCGTTCCCCGAGCGAGCAGGGCGAGTCTCCGTGAGGATCACTCGTTCCACGCAGTGTTCGAGTGTGGAACACGAAATAAAGGGTGTGACAGTGGTACTCGAAGCATCCTTCGCCACACAGCGTGCTGTGTTTTCTGGATCATAAATGTAGATGCAAATTTCCGCAATACGCATCTAGCTATAGGGCATTTCCGTTGATTCATCCACTAACGTAGTGTCAGCACTGCTGACGGAAGCAGACCGGACAAAAAAACAGTTACCCCTGCATACTTTACGCCAACGCACTCTGAGGGAAAAAAGGTCCGACGTTCCACCAAGAAATTATTCGAATGGAGCAGAAATAGGTAGATCTCATGTACATGTACATGTTGTTGTTGTGGTCTTCAGTGCAGAGACTGGTTTGATGCAGTTCTCCATGCAACTCTATCCTGTGAAGTGCTTCTTCATCTCCCAGTCCTTACTGCAACCTACATCCTTGTGAATCTGTTTAGTGTATTCATCTCTCGGCCTCCCTCTACGATTTTTACTTCCGCGCTGCCCTCCAATACTAAATTGGTGATCCCTCGATGCCTCAGAATATGCCCTACCAACCGATCCCTTCTTCTACTCAACATGCGCCACAAATTTCTCTTCTCTCCAATTCTATTCAATACCTCCTCATTAGTTATGTGATCTACCCATCTAATCTTCAGCATTCTTCTGTAGCACCACATTTCGAAAGCTTCTATTCTCTTCTTGGCCAAACTATTTATCGTCCACGTTTCACTTCCATATATGGCTACACTCCATACAAATACTTTCAGAAAGGACTTCCTGACACTTAAATGTATACTCGACGTTAACAAATTTCTCTTCTTCAGAAACGCTATCCTTGCCGTTGCCAGTCTACATATACATCCTCTCTACTTCGACCATCATCAGTTATTTTGCTCCCCAAATAGCAAAATTCATTTACTACTTTAAGCCTCTCATTGCCTAATTTAATTCTCGCAGCATCACCCGATTTAATTCGACTACATTTCACTATCCTCGTTTTGCTTTTGTTGATGTTCGTCTTATATCCTCCTTTCAAGACACTGTCCATTCCGTTCACCTGCTCTTCCAGGTCCTTTGCTGTCTATGACAGAATTACAATGTCATCGGTCAATCTCAAAGTATTTATTTCTTCTCCATGGATTTTAATTCCTACTCCGAATTTTTCTTCTGTTTTCTTTACTGCTTGCTCAATATACAGATTGAATAATATTGGGGATAGGCTACAACCCTGTCTCAATCCCTTCCCAACCACTGCTTCCCTTTCATGCCCCTTGATTCTGTACATAGGAAAAAATAATTACAGTTCCAGAAAAATTGAATGATTTATTCAAGAAAAAGTGCTTTACAGACTGAGCAAGTCTGTAACGCGTTGGCCCACCTCTAACACTTATGCAAGCAGTTATTCGGCTTGGCATTGATCGACAGATTCGTTGGATTTTTTCCTGAGGGATATAGTGCAAAATTCTGTCCAACTGGCACGTCAGATCGTCAAAATGCAGAAATTGTTGGAGGGCGCTGCCCGTAATGCCCTAAACGTTCTCAGTTGGGGAGAGATCTGGCGATCTTATTGACGAAGGTAGAGTTTGGTAAGCACAAAGACATGCAGTAGATACTCTCAACTGTGGGGGAGGGCATTATCTTGCTAGAATGTAAGCACAGGATAGCTCACCGTGAAGGGCAACAAAACGTGGTGCAGAATATCGTCGACATGCCGCTGTGCCGTAAGAGTGTCGGGATGACAACCATAGGGGTCCTGGCATGAATACAGATAGCAGCCTCGACCATAACTCTTGGTTGTCGGGCCGCGTGGCGGACGACATTCACGCTGCTCTCCCACCGCTGTCTGGGACGTCTCCAGTCACATCTTTGGCCTGTAATACCGTTGACTGGAGTAGAATTATCTTCAGTGATGAGTCCCGCTTTGAACTAAGCCCCCATGACCAGTGAAGAGGTGTCTGGTGACACCCCGGACACCGGTCGGATATCAACCCTACTGTCGTCCACCATACGGCCCCACAACCGGTAGTGATGGTCTGGGATGCCATGTTTTTCATAGTAGGACCTCGTCATCCGCGGCACCCTTACAGCACAGCGATACGTCAACGATATTCTACGTTCCGTTTAGTTGCCCATCATGGCAAGCCATCCTTGGCCTTATATTTCAGCAAGATAATGCCCGCCCGCATGCGGCAAGAGTTCCTACTCTTTGTCTTCGTGCTTGCCAAACCTTACCTTGGCCAGCAAGGGCGCCGGATGTCTCACCAGTTGAGAAGGTTTGGAGTGTTGTGGGCAGGGCCCTCCGACCATCTCGTTCACAAAATAACGCGCCAATTGGACAGAATGAGGCACGATATTTCTCAGGAGGAAACCAACAACTTTAATAATCAGTGGGCCGGCCCGTGTGGCCGAGCGGTTCTAGTCGCTTCAGTCTGGAACCGCGTGACCGCTACGGTCGCAGGTTCGAATCCTGCCTCGGGCATGGATGTGTGTGATGTCCTTAGGTCAGTTAGGTTTAAGTAGTTCTAAGTTCTAGGGACTGATGACCTCAGATGTTAAGTCCCATAGTGCTCAGAGCCATTTGAACCATTTTGAATAATCAGTCCCAAGCCGAATAACTGCTTGCATAAGGGCCAGAGATATACCAATGCCTTACTGATTTGATCACTCCGTAAAGCTCTTTCTTTTGAGTAAATGATCCAATTTTCTTGAAATTGTAATCATTTGTATGTCTGTGCTTGAACGTCTACCGATTTCCGTCCCATTCGGATAATTCCTTCAGAGTGTCTCTTGTTTTTGTCTTAGAATGTACAGTGTTACACCGCGTATAATCTTGATCTACAGCTGCATCTACATCTACATCTACATTTATACTCCGCAAGCCACCCAACGGTGTGTAGCGGAGGGCACTTTACGTGCCACTCTCATTATCTCCTTTTCCTGTTCCAGTCGCGTATGGTTCGCGGGAAGAACGACTGCCGGAAATCCTCCGTGCGCGCTCGAATCTCTCTAATTTTACATTCAGGGGGTATAAGTAGGGGAAGCAATATATTCCATACCTCATCCAGAAACGCAACCTCTCGAAACCTGGATGGCAAGCTACACCGCGATGCAGTCACGCAGAGTCTGCCACTTGAGTTTGCTAAACATCTTCGTAACGCTATCACGCTTACCAAATAACCCTGTGACGAAATGCGCCGCTCTTCTTTGGATCCCACAGCGATGAGCAATACTCAAGTATAGGTCGAACGAGTGTTCTGTAAGCCACTTCCTTTGTTGATGGACTACATTTTCTAAGGACTCTCCCAATGAATCTCAACCTGGCACCCGCCTTACCAACAATTAATTTTATATGATCATTCCACTTCAAATCGTTCTGCACGCATACTCCCAGATATTTTACAGAAGTAACTGCTACCAATGTTTGTTCCGCTATCATATAATCATACAATAAAGGATCCTTCTTTCTATGTATTCGCAATACATTACATTTGTCTATGTTAAGGGTCAGTTGCCACTCCCTGCACCAAGTGCCTATCCGCTGCAGATCTTCCTGCATTTCGCTGCAATTTTTTAATGCTGCAACTTCTCTGTATACTACAGCATCATCCGCGAAAAGCCGCATGGAACTTCCGACACTATCTACTAGGTCAAATAATTACCTCAATTCGACAGGGAAAAGAGATCACAACTTTCTTCATTTATGTCATATTCATCTAAATCCCTCAGCTCCGAGTATGTTGATTCTTACGTTTCACCGGCTGCTCGGGTGTCCATGTGCAGCTGTCCTGAGCAGATATGGTAAATGGTTCAAAGGCGGTAGGCGGCGAAAGGATAGGCGGCGATCAGTGGCAAACCTGCTGGTGCAGGCACAAGTTTATCGGAGCACACCATTCATGGACATTGTTGAACGTGCTGTCAGCAGCCGACGATTGCAACGTGTTCGCCGTAATGACCCAACGACATCGTCAGTTGCAGTGGGCAAGGGATCATCGGGACTCGATGGTGGAGCAACATAAACATGACGCCTAGTTGGAGATACCAAGCTACTTGTTACACCAACTCGATGGTCGTGTATGGATACGCCCTCATGCAGGCTAACGCCTGATAATTACCATGCTCTGTGCTATGGACAAAGGCCGGTATTATGCTACACAGGACATTGACTTGGGCTTCCATGGAAGTATGGTAGTATTCTAAACTACCACGATGGCTATGTACTACAAGAACGTTATTGCTGACCACCTGTGGCATCTTCTAGCAGGATAACTGTGCGTGCTGCAAGATCGGAATCGTGCCGCAATCGTTTGAGTAGCACGATAGTGAAGTCGCGTTGTTTTCTTGGCCACCAAATTAGCCTGTGCTGAACCTGATGGAAGGCGTAGGGAACGCTGTTGGGGGCTATCTTCGTGTCGACAAACCATTAGTCTGTAATTTTCGGGATATGGGCATGGAGATTTGGTGCCACATACCTACGGAGACTTACGAAACGTCTAATTCGTGTTACGCAGAATCGCTGCCGCATTGCGTTCCAGAGGTGGGCCAACACGCTGCTAAGGAAGTGGTCATAACCTTTCGGGTGATCAGTGTAAAGGTGAACGAGACGCTACAACTGTAAAGCGAAATACAGTGAAATCGTTGCTAGAGCGCACAGGTTTCGTTTGTGCTGTGACCAGAAGCGGTATTGGATGGAACGTACTCCCAGGACAGACACAGTACGACAGCAAGGTCGAACACTCGCTCCTGCGGCAGGTGTGGAAGTTCTGAGAAGCGGTACCCTGCAGTCTGGTGTTTGCACTGCTCTCTTCCCCACAGTTGGCAACTCGCTGTATTCACCCGCGCGTGCCCATTGCTAGTTCCAGCTGGCGCACCTCTCTGAACTCTGCCTAGTCACGTTTGTTCGATTTGTGGTTCAAATCATCAACGAGACCGGCTGTAGTCCCTTCTTACGTTTGTTGATATACAGAACCTGTTGTTGTTTCCCAAATAATCCACTACATAAAAAAGTGGTTTGCCATACTTGGCTTAAAAACCACTTCTAACGCGTTCTACCGACATTTGGAGACCTTTCCCTACCGTTATCATTCCATATGATCAGAATAAGTGTGAAACGTCTACTTTACCACAAGACAGTAAAGAGGTAGAAGCTGCCGTCATTCAGAGGCTCAGGTTGAACATTGCAGTGCTTTGGTAGACATATTGCTATTGGAAGTAGTAAGTCCTGATTATTTCTGTGCTCTCTTCAACTGATTTACGCAGCCGGTTATAAGACCATCTGCAGCGTGGGTGTCCAACCTCTAAGCTTACTTCACCCACATGGAAAGAAGACGAGTATTTTTTGGGGCGCACATAATTTACTTAACATTAACAATGACGGCTAAGAAAGGAAAAAAAAAGAAAACGAAAAATAGAGTGAACGGGATGGACCAATGAGAGAATAGCATCGTGTGGCGGGAAGAAAATTTTGACAGGCGTAACTTTATGTAAACAGAATTTTATGATTTTTTCCCTCTATTGTGTGATGGGTGCTCACGTCTTGAGCCACATTTATACTTGCTTTGGGCAGCATACGGCCAGCTGGTCGCGTGTTGGACACCCCTGATCTGCAGTTGAACTTTCAACTTGGCGACTGTTACGTTAGCAAATCACTGTCAGAGGTGAAAGAATCGGTAAGTCACGGAATAGAATCATTCCCTTTCAGCACACTACACGCGAAGACACATCAGAAGTATGTGTCGCGGCCGATAAAGAATTACATAGTAATCAAATAATTTGCGTTAACATTGCAGAAATGTGAGCAGCTGTTGTGTTCACAGTGTTTGGATGTTGTTTTGTAGGACCTCACCCACGAGGTTTGCTGAACAAAAAATTCCTTTTAATCAGCTATCACTATAGCCAAGATTACAAAAGCAATACATACCTTCTCAGTCATTTCATCGACAGCGGAAAATTAAAAAAGAAAACACTCTTAGTGACACAGACAGTCTAGCACCTACAGCCGAAGTGTTTGATCTCTATGATGATCACAAACTGACAAGCAATATTGAAAGCTGGGTCGCCCGTGATTTTGTAAGTTACGTTTTTCGTCTATTAAATGCATTTCCCCACTAATCTTGTAACATGTTAAACGTGCACCGATATGTGTAAAGAAGATGTAATACCATTATTACGTTTAAACGTAATAGGTTTCCTACGGAAGTTCCATAGATTGAGGGATGAATAAGGGGGTGCACGAGAATAGAAACTTGTTAGCCTAATTTTTATGTTACAAAAAATGTGCCATAAATGTTAAAATATGTTAAAACTACGATTTACTGCACGATGGTCAGGCGCATCCGATCTCTCGAATGCAACCAGTTTAATGCTATAATATATAGCGATGGAAAAGGGATCGTGTCAGTTTCGTATAGTATCACAGAGGGCATTAGCATTAGCTAAAATACTATTCTCAATGAGATTACTCTTCTTAACATGAATGTTTATGGTAAACAGTCTGAAAGCACGTGGTTGTCTCGCATCTGCTTAACTTGTCATTTCGCTTCTTTTTTCATACGAAATAAAGCGTGAGTGCTTAAAAATTGCAATCAAACGTGTATATATGGATAGAACTTTCGAAAAGTATTCCCAGTCGTGCAAAAAACGCTTCGATTGACAAGCGAAAGCCAGTTAATCCACATAATTTCTTCAAAATGAGAGAGTTCCGACATGGGCAGGAGAAAGGCCAACTGTACGCTACTAGCATTGCCAATTAAGGATTTGTACGATTCAAAAACTGAAAAACACAATTTGTAACTTGAAACGCTCCTTTTTTTCTCAAAATAACATTTTTCAAGTTGGCAGGAGTTATAAGTCCTATGTTATAAATGCTTTGTAACTTGTGAGTCGGCGTTTTTTTTCTGCTGTAATACGTAGGATTTTTGCAACGTATGTTAATTTCGATTTGTGGAGCACGTTTTTATAACGACTTTTTCGTCGAAAAAATTGACTTTTATTTCAGAACGCTGTCATCTTGTTCGAAACCATTTGTCTAAATTTGTAGCAAGTGAGACAATATCATCTCTATCAAAAGCAGCTTTTGAAATTTTGTTCTGGCTACAAAATTGTGGCGTTCAGAGGTCCCACCAACAGCTGTCGCACTCCGCGAAGGTCTGTCGTCGACGTTGTGAAGTGTCCTCCGGGTGTCCGCCTGCTTAGCTGGGTGGTAACGTGCTCGCCTCCCATGCAAAAGGGCCCGGGTCCTTTAATATTTTTTGTGGGATCTGAAATTTAAAAACCTCTCTCACACCTGCCTGATTTAGCTTCACTGATTAGGATAGTAAAAAACATGCGTATATTAAGGGAATTTTCATTCACAAAGCAGGCTTATCACATTCACACAGTTCAATACTGTTCTATCCTGATTAAATTGAGCTTAACTTAAATTCCACAAGGCACTGAAGCAATTTAGAAGTCTCGGTGCGACGAAAATTGTCAGTCGATCTCTTTAGTTTATTTCAAGTATTAAATTCCTTCTCATACAGAATCTCCTCAAGACGACACTAGCTCAACAATACTTACATATACATCTTCGTTCTTTCACGGCTAATCCGCAAGATCTCCTTCATTCTTTTCATAAGAGAAAACATAGATAGCAGAGAAGCTATTCCATGGAGTAAATGCACGTGCCAAGGAATAATAGGGCTTGAAATTACTTTACATTGATAATAATCGTATATTAAAGTTTAGGAATCGGTAAGATAAGAAGAGATATTTCGAGATTTGTACTGAGTTATATAATTTATAAAATTTCTGAAAATATCGCGGAGAGACCACTGCAAGAGACATTACAGTCCGATTCCCGGCTGGGTTGGAGATTTTTTCCGCTCGGGGACTGGGTGTTGTGTTGTCCTCAGCGTCATTTCATCCTCATTTCCAGCACGCAAGTCGTCCAATGTGACGTCGGCTGAAATAAGGCGGGCATTTGGCGGCGAAACTTCTCCGGATAGGAGCCTCCCGGCTAACGATGCCAAACGCTCACTTCATTTTTTCCTCTGTGTGATATTCTTTTTCTTAGAAAAACGCAATCTTAAGGGTATAGCAGAAAGGTCTAAAGTCAATTATGTAATTTGTTTCTTATTTTACTGAATAAAATTCATTAATATCGGCTCCAGAATCTAGCGTCACCCTTGTCTACCCCGTTAATTGATGTAGCTAAAACTATACGTACTAGTGATATCTGACATTTTGGGATAATACTCTCACAGTAAGGTTACTCATACGGTTACTCATGGTCTGCTCTAAATATTTTTGATAAATATGAACGTAGGACATTTTTAGGAATATTATATAAACTCAAAATATCCACGGGTGTGCTGCCGGTCTATAGTGTCCAACGGGCACAATATTTCGGCGATCATACATGTCGCCATCATCAGTTGAACTGACGGACTGAGCTCCTGTGAACTGAGTTCCCTCTGAGCAGCCATAGCGTACGGATCTCCGTGCCGGCACGTTCACAGGAGCTCAGTCCGTCAGTTCACCTGATGATGGCGACATGTATGATCGCCGAAATATTGTGCCCGTTGGACACTATAGACTGGCAGCACACCCATGGATATTTTGATTATCAAATACGCCGGGAGAAACTCAAGAATCACACTATGTAAACTGTTTTCTACACTGTCGATTGTCATGACAAAAGTAGTGAGTAGAACTTCTGACACTATGTTTTTCTGCTGCTTGCCATCAGCCGCATGTACTCGATATGTTTGTCGAAATGTTCCCGCAAAACAAATAGAGGCAAGCATCAGCGAACGTCCAACTTCACATTGGCAGCTGGTACGAACACACCGTGACAAGGCTCTCGGACGATACGCGGTTAGCCGACTGCGATGCTCCGCTGTTTTTCGTGTCTGTGCAAACAATGTCTCCCTGAAAAATTACTCAGCGTTTTAACTCTTTTTATTTTTTTTCTTACTTTCCGTCCGAAGAACCACAAAAGATGACTCGCTCCGCCTTACCTCGTTCGGAATACAAACAGCTGGCTCTCTACAGTTATTAGGACGGATTTTAAAGCCAAAGGTTGACTTTTAACGGTAATGTCGAGCTACAAGTCTGACGACCGCGAGAAGGAGGAGGAGGAGGAGGAGGAGGAGGAGAAGAAGTCATTTGTTTGGCCACAAACAGAGAGCGGCCGCGCACGGCGTATTTGGAGAGTTGGTACTCTGCCGGGTATTATTGTTTAGACTGCCGTCGGCTGGAATATTAATCGTTGGCCGTTCTCGGTACAATAGCCAGAGGGCGGGCTGGCGGCACGTAGCGCTGTTTGCGCAGCGGGCATCGGTAATGAGCAGACGGCGTCGCTACCCACTACGAGTGCCCTGCTCCAGGCGTTCAAGCGCCGACGGTAAACACCTGCTCTCTGTTGCGGATCCTTGTTACAGAGTGGTCCACTACCTAAGAGGCAGCCACCTGCCCGGAATTAGCCAGCTGTCTAGTGTCTTCTGTACCTGTATCCCGTTCTTCCTCTTCCTATAGGTGTCTGCAAAGTAGGCAAGGTACCTACCCTCTCCCCTCCTGGAATCTGGATTACGGAGTTTTCATTCCTTAAAGAATTTTTATACACTTCACTTGTGTCGTGTCACGCCTCGAAACGGACCAAGTCATAGCTCGGTGGTACGGATTATCCAGCAGCACTGACACAGCAAGCAGCAGTAGTTGTAACACGACGGTCTCCGCTCGAGATTGACCCAACTTGTTGCTTCACATTCTTAGTAATTACTTTCTTGTCTTTTTATGTACGGCGGAAAGCCCAGTTTCATCGACTGATGTTTTCAACAAGTTCTCATTGACTACCTTCGTGAGAATGTCAAAAAACTCTGTAACTTTCTCTTTGTCGAAGTCAGTGGCACGAGCCATGGATGTGGCCTCTGGTTGTCTCAACGAGAGTCCTTTATACCTCTTCATATAATTGTACACTAGTGGCCATTAAAATTGCTACACCACGAAGATGGCGTGCTACAGACGCGAAATTCAACCGACAGGAGGAAGATGCTGTGTTATGCAAATGATTACCTTTTCAGACCATTCACACAAGGTTGGCGCCGGTGGCGACATCTACAACGTGCTGACATGAGGGAAGTTTCCAACCGATTTCTCATACACAAACAGCAATTGACCGCAGTTGCCTTGTGAAACGTTGTTGTGATGCCTCGTGTAAGGAGGAGAAATGCGTACCATCGCTTTTCCGACTTTGAGAAAGGTCGGATTGTAACCTATCGCGATTGCGGTTTGTCGTATCGCGACATTGCTGCTCGTTTTGGTCGAGATCCAATAACTGTCAGCAGAATATGGAATCGGTGGGTTCAGGAGGGCAATACGGAACGCCGTGCTAGATCCCAACGGCCTCGTATCACTAGCAGTCGAGATGACAGGCATCTTACCCGTATGGCTGTAACGGATCGTGCAGCCACGTCTCGATCCCTGAGTCAACAGATGGGGACGTTTCCAAGACAACAACCTTCTGCACGAACAGTTTGACGACGTTTGCAGCAGCATGGACTGTCAGCTCGGACACCATGGCTACGGTTACCCTTGACGCTGCATCACAGACAGGAGCGCGTGCGTTGGTGTACTCAACGACGAACCTGGGTGCACGAATGGCAAAATGTCATTTTTTCTGATGAATCCAGGTTCTATTTACAGCATTATGATGGTCGCATCCGTGTTTGGCGACATCGCGGTGAACGCATGTTCGAAGCGTGTATCCGTCATCGCCATACTGGCGTATCACCCGGAGTGATGGTATGGGGTGCCATTGGTTACACGTCTCGGTCACCTCTTGTTTGCATTGACGGCACTTTGAACAGTGGACGTTACATTTCAGATGTGCTACGAAACGTGGCTCTACCTTTCATTCGATCACTGGAAACCCTATATTTTCAGCAGGATAATGCACGACCGCGTGTTGCAGGTGATGTACGGGCCTTTCTGGACACAGAAAATATTCGGCTGCTGCCATGGTCAGCTTATTCTCCAGAACTCTCACCAATTGAAAACGTCTGGTCAATGGTGGGAGAGCAACCAGCTCGTCACAATACGCCAGTCACTACTCTTGATGAACTGTGGTATTGTGTTGAAGCTACATGGGTAGCTGTACCTGTACACGCCATCCAAGCTCTGTTTGACTCAGTGCCCAGGCGTATCAAGGCCGTTATTACGGCCAGAGGTGGTTGTTCTGGGTACTGATTTCTCAGGATTTATACACCCAAATTGCGTGAAAATTTAATCACATGTCAGTTCTAGTATAATATATTTGTTCAATGAATACCCGTTATCATCTGCATTTGTTCTTGGTGTAGCGATTTTAATGGCCAGTAGTGTACATGGATGGATAGAGGATTATCATGACAAAACACGCAATAGAAGAAATAAATGTAGTGCTGTTACGTTAAACACTGTTAACAATGGCTGTGCTAAGGGAAATTCACACCTGAATTGTAAAACTACCGAGCGTTGCAAAGCGCTTGCGTTCTGGTTGACGATGCCTTGCACTGCTAACGCGCCGTGATCACCACGCAGCAAAGTGTCGCGTGTTACACGGAGCTCCCTCAGTCGATCAGCGGCACCCCGTGCTCTGACGAGCAACCTCGGGGAGGCCGTTAAAGCGACCACTAATTGTGCGCGGAGAACCACTTGCGCGGCCTCTACCCTGCAAAAAGCTACCCTCTTCGCGGCGCAACCCCTTTTCTGCGGTAATACGGCCAATTACCCGAGCATCAGGGACTCGGGCTTATACAATTGCAAAACACACACCGCCCAATTACGGCCGTTGCGAAGGCGAGCGATGGGCACTTGCTCGCCTGCGGGAGTGCGACGCCAAGGGTTTGGGCGGGGCGGGGGGGGGGGGGGGGGGTGGGGGGGGGGGGGCGAAAGAACGCGGGCTAGTCGTGGGGTACGTGTGATGAGGGAGGCCGGCGTCTGCTAGGTCGATAGCTACACAAGGCACCAAGGCGCTGTTTCTGTTGCCGTAAGTATTACACACACAGTAATACTCAACGTAACCGGGTAAAGTACTGGTCAGCCCCTTAAAAGAGCACACCGGTCGCTTTGTAGCACTGCAGATGGTGTTGAACGGGCATTGGGCGGTCATGTGACACTTCATCTCTGACGTTAGTAAAGTGTATGATATGGCCGGACGACGTGGCCGAGCGGTTCTAGGCGCTTCAGTCTGGAACGGCGCGACCGCTACGGTCGCAGGTTCGAATTCCGCCTCGGGCATTGATGTGTGTGATGTCCTTAGGTTAGTTAGGTTTAAGTAGTTCTAAGTTCTAGGGGACTGATGACCTCAGATGTTAAGTCCCATAGTGCTCAGAGCCATTTGAACCAAATATATCAGCTCAGTAAGATCGTGTTAGATAGCGATCGTTTCCGTGCTCTATCAAAGCCTTCTAGATACAAGGCCTACGCACGGCGGCCATATTGGCACGTGACGTCACAAACTGTTGGCCATCTTATCTTCAGTCGGCAGTCCTGTTGGCGTGTATGTTGTGTTGAAACTGTGTGACACGTGAAAGTGATATAAATTTCATACAGTATTCGCCTACAGTTCTTCGAAGTATGGGATACAAGTGCTGCGTTCCCTTTTCCCAGGGAAATTATAAATCCCAAAAAGGCATGAAAGTGCACATGTTTCGATTTCCCAAACGTGTCAAGTTGAGAAATCGCTGGATTGCAGCTATTCCCAGACAGGAATTTGTGTCTACGCATCATTCAAGGGTAAGTAAATGACAAAAAATTTGTAGCGTGTTATTTGGTTCCATTGCACCACATTTGCCAATTGTTTTTAAAAGGAGTTACGTATCATGTACCAGTATCATTTGTTTCTTAATTCTGGACCACTGCTACGAGGTTAATACCAAGCTGGCTGTAAAATGTCTCTCATATTTGCTACTATTGTCACACAGAATACTTATATTAATTAGTGTGACTCGAAAATGTTTAGTATTCCTTATCATTCCTACCAGATTATTGAGTTTCCAGTAATTTTATTTAGAAGAGCTACAGAATGATTTTGTTCAGTTTTACATATACAGCTATTCGGAAATAATTTCAATTTGAGTGAACTACCTTAGAAAATGGCTTTAATGAATTCAGTGTTCGACAGATTAAGCAGTATAGAAAGCAGAATTTCGAGGTAAGTTCATTATGATTAAATTAACAGCACTCTGTGACACGAATTTCAATCAGTGATATAGGAGAAACAATCTTTTCATGTTTAAGGCTCTAAAGTTCCGGAGAAACAGGGAAATAAAATATTTTTTCGGGTTTTTTGATTTATTAAACATTATGTCAGGAAGTGCTCCATTTCGTCGAATGATTTGAGTTTCGTGTGAGATCAGCAAATTTTGAAGTGGAGAGGAAAATTTACGAAAATAACCAGGGAAACAAATTCTTAAATTCTGTAGGAGCTCCAGCTGCTTTATTTAAAACCGAAGACGTCTGCTTGTTGTTGCACATTGCCGATTTTTTTACTGCAAGAATGCGTAGCTCCTGAGGTAAAAGACAGAATTTAAAATTACAGTTTTTATTCAAGGCAAATCGTCAAAATAATTTTACATCTTGAAATAACATAGGGCAGTTTTGTTCAGTTACATTACGCACTGATATAAATTTCCATTCTTTCATTACAAGGACATGTAGAAGAGGAAAGCACGAGACTCCCTATGCGGTCTCAGCTCTAAAACTCGTAAAGTTCGTATAGCTGCAGATCGCTTAACAGGAGCGTTCCGGTACAGACCCGGCCATCAGTATGTGACGTCACAAGTGTGCGCGCAGGCCTGTAGTCTAGGTGGTGTTGGTTGTGCCTGTGTGCTTGTCAGGTGGTTGTGTGTCCACCAGCGCCACAGAGACAGTCTCCTGCGAAAGTAGGTGTTCTCCAGCCTGGAGGAGATGCGCTGGTCTTTCCCTGATCCTCATAAATGGGCTGTGGTCGGAGCCTATACGAATGGCGTAGCGTTTTGTGATTTCCCACAATGGTCGGTCTTTTCTGACACCCGTTCCTACCAGGAAGCAACAGCTTGCAGAAGCTCCACCGGTGGTAGCAGGAAATGACATTTTGCTCCTAATTGTGACTACCTGAGAAACCTAAATGTTAAGTAATTTCGTGGAGCAGTTTGGAGCTTACGAAACTGAGGGGCCAGCTGGTGGCCCTTGCGAGGATAGGACCCCTGTAGGGCGGAGCTGAAATCGTAAAAGTGTTACAAGTGTGAAGTCGGGCTTGAGTTCAGTGATCAATATAGTTGTTTTCGGGTTTTTACGAGGAAGGGAGCGACTTAATGAACGAGCGTTTGGTAGGCGGGGAGGGGTCTCATATTAGAACGCGCAGACATCAACTATCTGGAGGTTGTGTTTGATAACGACGAGGCGATGTTTTATGAAGACAATAAATGCCATTTGACCCAGTGTGAACATGTGGTCTTTTAACTTTAGAATGTTTTCTTTATGGGGAAGATAATAGCAGCCAACTGGATCCAGTGTAGTGACTGTCTACAGTAATCGTTTTCCAGTGGAGTGATCTGGTCCGAGAGTCTTCCGAAAGTAGTTGGATTGCTACACAATACGGAAGAGTGATGTAGAACAAGTGACCGTTTTAATCGTCTCATGGTTTAAAGTGTGCCTGGCGGTCCTTATTTTAACACGATTGTGTATGAAATAATCCAGCGAACCTTGCAGAGGAAGTCTACGGACTAACGTATCACGTGATTTCTCTCGTGCACCGCACGGCTCTAGCGCTACATGGACTCAGGCTGTAGTCGCCGAGTTGGATTTCCCCAGATGTTACGGAAGCTCAGAGAAAAAATTGTTACAGGAATTCATTATACAGGCCACAGTTGGACGCGTCCAGGTCGGTTTGTCGGTTTGCAAGGCCACCAGCTAGTACCGTTGGGACCGATGGCTGATGTAAGTAATGTGAGTCATTTCGGACTTAGGTCCACAAACGAGTCGGGAAGGAAACACGTCCTACTTACATGAAAGCCGATACCATCTACATCTGCGTAACTATTCTGCAATTTACACGTGTTTGGCAAAGGGTTCATAGGACCAGTTTCAGACTCTTTCTCGACCGTTCCATTAGTACGTGGGAAAAAATCTAAAAACCCCTAAATCCCTTCCTTTGATTTCTCTTATTTTATTACGGTGGTTGTTTCTCACTATGTAGATGGGAGTCAACGAAATATTTTCGGAGGAGGAAGTATGAAATCACATGAAAAGCACTCGCCGCAAAAACATCTCTGTTTTAATGATTGCCATTCCAGTTCGCATATCATATCCTTGACGGAGACGGCTTGTGGCTCGGGGCCGACGACATCTGACTGACCTCCCCGCGATTTCTGTTGGGTATAAACAGCGAATGTTTAGGGAGCAAATTATCAGCAGGTTACGTTTCAAGAAATCATACAACCTCTGGTGAGTCGACAATCTTACTAGGAACGTGTCATACTGAATTACACTTGCAGACTACAGTAAAAAAGTTAATGAAAAAATAGAAGTAATTATACACGGCTGGCCATTAAAATTGCTACACCACGAAGGTGACGTACTACAGACGCGAAATTTAACCGACAGGAAGAAGATGCTGTGATATGCAAATGATTAGCTTTTCAGACCATTCACTCAAGGTTGGCACCGGTGGCGACACCTACAACGTGCTGACATGAGGAAAGTTTCCAACCGATTTCTCATACACAAACAGTAGTTTACGGGCGTTGCCTGGTGAAACGTTGTTCTGTTGCCTCGTCTAACGCGGAGAAATGCGTACCATCACGTTTCCGACTTTGATAAAGGTCGGATTGTAGCCTATCGCGATTGCGGTTTATCGTATCGCGACATTGCTGCTCGCGTTGGTCGAGATCCAATAACTGTTAGCAGAATATGGAATCGGTGGGTTCAGGAGGGTACTACGGAACGCCGTGCTGGATCCCAATGGCCTCGTATCACTAGCAGTCGAGATGACAGGCATCTTATCCGCATGGCTGTAACGGGTAGTGCAGCCATGTCTCGATCCCTGAGTCAACGTTTGCAAGACAACAACCATCTGCACGAACAGTTCGACGACGTTTGCAGCAGCATGGACTATCACCTCGGAGACCATGGCTGCGGTTACCCTTGACGCTGCATCACAGACAGGAGCGCCTACGATGGTCTACTCAACGACGAACCTGGGTGTACGAATGACAAAACGTCATTTTTTCGATGAATCCAGGTTCTGTTTATAGCAACATGATGGTCGCATCCATGTTTGGCGACATCGCGCTGAACGCACATTGGAAGCGTGTATTCGTCATCGCCATACTGGGGTATAACCCTGCGTGATGGTATGGGGTGCCATTGGTTACACGTCTCGGTCACCTCTTGTTTGCATTGACGACACTTTGAACATTGGACGTTACATTTCAGATGTGTTACGACCCGTGGCTCTACCCTTCATTCGACCCCTGCGAAACCCTACATTTCAGCTGGATAATGCACGACCGCATGTTGCAGGTCCTGTACGGGCCTTTCTGGATACAGAAAATGCATTCTTCAGATCTCTCACCAATTGAAAATGTCTGGTCAATGGTGGTCGAGCAACTGGCTCGTCACAATACGCCAGTCACTACTCTTGATGAACTGTGGTATCGTGCTGAAGCTGCATGGGCAGCTGTACCAGTACACGCCATCCAAGCTCTGTTTGACTCAATGCCCAGGCGTATCAAGCCCGTTATTGCGGCCAGATGTGGTTGCTCTGGGTACTGATTTCTCAGGATCTATGCACCCAAATTGCGTGAAAATGTAATCACATGTTAGTTATAGTATAATATATTTGTCCAATGAATACCCGTTTATCACCTGCATTTCTGCTTGGTGTAGCAATTTTAATGGCCAGTAGTGTAAATTAGCTGAGTAGCCTATACAGCTTAGGATAGACGAGTGTGGAGTGCTGCATCAAACTAGTCTTCGGAATGATGTGTGTAACAGGGACATGTGAATAAAACGTCATCCACATGGGACGACTGCCTCAAAGTGCTCTTTCTTCGTCTCCCTGGAGTGTATTTGGGACCAGTTTCTTATAAACGGGCTGCCTGGTTGTCAGGATACGATGCGGTCAACAGGAAGAGGGTCGGCACTTGAAAGTTATATTCGTCGCATCTCCAGTTAGCGAGGGGAGTCGCGTTCGCGGCCGGCGGGTGAATGGAGTCCCACTTTTGAGAGAATTTCTCCCCGCCGGGCACTTGAGGTGCGGAGCTGAGCGCGAGGGCTGGTTCGCCTCTTGTTGACCGGCGCGTCCCATTGTGTCCTACCCTCGCTGGCAGTGACATTTGTGGGCGATGCGAATAAAGGGAAGAGTCTGCCGGGGACAGCGCGGCCGCAACTTAGTTGCCGTTTTAGCATTCGGTTCCCGCAAAGAGCGTTCAGCGCTTTCTGCCGCCCGGCAGCTGGCTGGGACGGAGCGGGGAGCTCGAGAGGCCGCCCGGCGATCACATGTATCGTGCTCTGCGCTCGAGTGGGGCTCACGGCGGTATCAATGGCGCTGGCAGCTCAAGCAGCTTCGATGCAAAGCGAGCAGCCGCTCTGGTTAACGCAATGGACTCACTTTTTGGAGGAACGGGGCGCAAATACCACCCTTCCCCACTTTTCTCCTCCTACAACCTTTGCCTGTTAAAAAAGGTAGAGCTATCACCAACCCGAAGGTTGACTTCAACACCACTGCATTTTTACTAGGTATGCTCATACTGGAGATGTTATGTGTGGGCCGGCCGCGGTGGTCTAGCGGTTCTAGGCGCGCAGTCCGGAACCGCGCGACTGCTACGGTCGCAGGTTCGAATCCTGCCTCGGGCATGGATGTGTACGATGTCCTTAGGTTAGTTAGGTTTAAGTAGTTCTAAGCTCTAGGGGACTGATGACCACAGTAGTTAAGTCCCATAGTGCTCAGAGCCATTTGAACCATTTGTTATGTGTGGTGTCACCGCCAGACCCCACACTTGCTAGGTGGTAGCCTTTAAATCGGCCGCGGTCTGTTTGTATACGTCGGACCCCCGTGTCGCCACTATCAGTGATTGCAGACCGAGCGCCGCCACACGGCAGGTCTAGTCTAGAGAGACTCCCTAGCACTCGCCCCAGTTGTACAGCCGACTTTGCTAGCGATGGTTCACTGTCTGCATACGCTCTCATTTGCCGAGACGACAGTTTAACACAGCCTTCAGCTACGTCTTTTACTACGACCTAGCAAGGCACCATATTCAGTTGCTATGTCCTCTGAACAGATAATATTGTGACTCATGTACCGTCAAGAGCGACGTTCACCATTAATGGATTAAAGTTAAGTATCAAACCAATTAGGTCCGCTTTCTGAATTCTAATTCCTTGTCATGTTCCAGACCTCACGCCAGTATAGTTCTTCCCTCCTCACGCCAGCCTGCGTGAGCCAAAACGCGTTCATTTCGGCCTCCTCTAGTAACACGGTGTTGGCTCTCCAGCCAACTCAACATTATGCCAATGACTTCCTTCGATCTTTGAACTAACTTGACCGTCCAGTTGCAGGGGACCTGACGTTTAACATTGACTCCAAACTATAGTCCATTTCGAAGCAACTCTTTGCTATGATTACACAGTAAAGTGTTCTGGGCTAACCGTTAACAGGAAACCGACATGGAATGCACACATCCTAACCATCAGACACAAGGCCCGAAACCAACTAAAACTACTAAACTACCTACAAGCTGCACGTGGGATCTATAAACTTCTACTCTTACCCTCTCCGCCCCTCCTAGCTTATGTAAATAACTCCTAGATCTGACTCTACCCTAATTCTATAAACCACATCCATTCCACTCCGTCTTTCCTTCCTCATCCGCCTACTTTCCCAACTAGCATCCCATACCAAATCATCGAAACAAAAGAAAAATTCAAAGTAGGTATTAAAATCCATGGAGAAGAATTAAAAACTTTGAGGTTCGCCGATGACATTGTAATTCTGTCAGAGACAGCAAAGGACTTGGAAGAGCAGTTGAACGGAATGGACAGTGTCTTGAAAGGAGGGTATAAGATGAACATCAACAAAAGCAAAACGAGGATAATGGAATATAGTCGAATTAAGTCGGGTGATGCTGAGGGAATCAGATTAGGAAATGAGACACTTAAAGTAGTAAAGGAGTTTTGGTATTTGGGGAGCAAAATAACTGATGATGGTCGAAGTAGAGAGGATATAAAATGTAGACTGGCAATGGCATGGAAAGCGTTTCTGAAGAAGAGAAATTTGTGAACATCGAGTATTGATTTAAGTGTCAGGAAGTCGTTTCTGAAAGTATTTGTATGGAATGTAGCCATGTATGGAAGTGAAACATGGACGATAAATAGTTTAGACAAGAAGAGAACAGAAGTTTTCGAAATGTGGTGCTACAGAAGAACGCTCAAGATTAGATGGGTAGATCACATAACTAATGAGGAGGTATTGAATAGAATTGGGGAGAAGAGGAGTTTGTGGCACAACTTGACTAGAAGAAGGGATCGGTTGGTAGGACATGTTCTGAGGCATCAAGGGATCACCAATTTAGTACTGGAGGGCAGCGTGGAGGGTAAAAATCGTAGAGGGAGACCAAGAGATGAATACACTAAGCCGATTCAGAAGGATGTAGGCTGCAGTAGGTACTGAGAGATGAAGAAGCTTGCACAGGATAGAGTAGCATGGAGAGCTGCATCAAACCAGTCTCAGGACTGAAGACCACAACAACAACAACCAAATCACCAATTTATCACATCTTCTTCTCTTGTTCCAGCACCCAGCACCCAATATCCTGCCCACTAATCATCAGCTCTTGTTCCCTGCTACCCACTTCCCATGTCCCTCTGCCAAATGAAGACACCCGTCTCGAGATATACGCTTCTTTTCAGTCTTAGTCGATAAACTCCACCTCACACCATCCATCCATTTCCTTCCTACTCCGTCCTCGCCCTCAACTATTAGTTGTTTTCTGCCGTTCCACCGGATGCCACTGATGTACTGATCATTCCACATCCACAACGAACAAGATCGTTTTCACGCACAAGCAGCACCACCATTTCATCATGGCAGCAAACACATCACCTGCAATTATATTTTAACTTTTGTAATTAAAAACAGAATTTTTAATCTGTTTTATATAGCTATTATTGCTGCTGCAACTCCGACACTCCTGGGTAATTACAAAGAATAAAATCCTTATCATTATAGACGTTGGTAAGCATGCTAAACCCAAATTAAACGTTGTAGTGAACATACTGCTCTTCTTGCAGTTAAAACCGACTGTCTAAACCTGCCCCATAACTGTTTCCAAGAAATACCATCTCACTTGCCCTCACGAGTCTGAATAGATCCCGTTCCATGGTGCCCATGAGGAAAATGACCGCTGTATATTGTAAGAGGTCTTGAGTGCAGCCTCCGGACACACTAATCCCTATGTCGTGGAGGAGTAAAAGTACTGAAATTAGCTAATCTGAAAATAATAAATGCACTCCTAAATACTTTTGTGGGTCTACTATCCCTAATTTTGTTATTGTTGTGTTCCCTTCATGAAGGTGTCCACGCTAGTAGTAAGGTAACACTCCAGACTAATACCGTCAGAAAAGACCTCCTAACATTTAAATTTATATTCAAAGTTAACAACATTCTCTTTTCAGAAAATGTTTCCTTGCCATTGCCAGTCTTCGGTATACAAAGTGAACCTAATCTTCATCGACAAACTTTCAGAGCTGGTAGGAGGGACCAGAACAAGAAAAAAATGCCCAGTCAGTGCCCTGAAACACATACATTGAGACCTATAAGCACTTGTTCAGTAGAAGAGAAGTTGAAATGCAGCAAGCAGTTTCAATTTACTTTTTCATTTAATATGAAGAGATTCAGTAATTGGATGGTAATAATGCTGCAGATCTCAGAGTCAATGTTTTTATTATAGTTTATCGCATCAAAGTGTCTGTACATACTGAGCTCTGCCTAGCTTCATTTCTTTACGTTTGACATGATGGACTCCATTGATTTCTGGGTGTATCCGAAGATGCAATGCACTGCATTTGAGACAGATAAGAGAGAGAAGAAAGCGGCTCCTTGTCGTCAGTTCAGAGTGGAGCCTCAGGTGTCGTCTTTGTTGTAGTAGGGATGCCCTAGCCATCCTATGCGGGAGGGGGTAGAAGGCTACTGTACATTTTACACCTGAGCCCTGCCCAGCGGCTGAATTGAGGTTGGAAGGTGACTTTAGCCGCAGAGGTGCGGCACATTCTCATGTTTTGGAGAGAGCCCTTTGAAGATAGCCATCTTAAGCTTTTGGAAAGAAACACAGCTTGCAGAAAATAGTGGTCAAACCTTATGAACAGCTTTCTAGTTCCAGAGGACCTCTGATGTAAGGTTACTTGCTGGGCTGAAAACATGCCATTGGTAATTTTGTCAGTGATGACACAGGAGCGGAGCTGAAGCGACAGTTATTTGGAAATAGAAGGGTATATTGTGATGTGGTTGGCGTTTTATCGCAACACATTGTCTTGGTAGGATTTTGTGCGCCTGAAGTAGCGGGCATGTCCTATTTGATGGGAAGAAATAGCAGGGCATAATATTGAGCTAAAAATTACGAGAACCGCCGGAGAGACACGAAGGTGTGTACATCTTGTGCATATGAGGAGTGTACGTTGGGGACGGACAGCGACGTGCATCTTTGAAGACGAGCAGGGTCCTGAGTTGTTACAATGGCAGCGTGACCCTCCTTCCTCTACTGTAGAGCTGTACTGTACGACGGCGGCGCTGTGAAAGACTGTTGGTGGGCTGTTATAGTGAGCACAATTTGCAACGCCGGAGTGATAGGCCTTTTCTTGGCCTGCACTTGTGGAAATAAGTATGACCAACTGTCTCAGGTTCTCAAGTCAACCACTGTTGTAGTGAATGCACGCGTTTCCAAAAAAAAATTATCAGAGTCACTTTGGGATTAATGTGATTCGAGGATAATTTAAGACTGCCATCAACGTCAGAAGGGAATATTTCTTGTCGGTTCAAGTCGTGCTGCAAATCAACAAATCCACTAATTAGAGTTTGCATTGAGAATTTGTGAATAGTATCGTATTCATTCACGATCTGTTTGGAATAATTTTATTTTAATTGAAGAAATTACTGTAAGTTGAAAGACTGTTTTCATTCAATACCCCCCATTCATTTTAAATAATTTCTCTGTGTAAGCCTCCACTTCAGGATCTATGACTAGGGCATTAAATCATTTGTGATATGCATTAATTTTGTGCATACTAATTTATAGCTTATATCTTAAATGTGTGTCTGTCTCTTAATTAGTTTTCTGGGTCACTTTCACAATGTTTTTCACAGCAGTGAAGATGGACAAGTGCTCAAAGCTCCAAAGGTTTGCAGCTTACAGCCCATGTTAACTGGTCCTTTTTTTTCTTGTTTTGATCCATACTACCATCTTTCAAAATATGGAAAGCAATGAGCTTGCAGTAGAAGAGATGTATCTCACAGTAGCGAGGTCGAACAAGTGCTTTTAGGACCCATATTTAGTAGACGTTTACCCTTTTCTTACCTTTACCGGAAGTTTATCGGTGGAGTTCTGCTGCACCCTGTATACTTCGGCCATCGTCACTTATTTTGCTCCCAAAATGACAAAATTCACCTGCTACTTTTAGAGTCTCGTTTCCAAATTCCCTCAGGATCACCCGATTTATTTACACTGTGCTCAGTTAACGTTGTTTACGATTGTTGATGTCCACCTTGCTACTGTTTTTCATATAAATTCCGAATTCCGTTAAACTGTTCACTCAAGTCCATTGCCGTAACTGTCTGAATTACAATGTCATCGCAAACCTCAGAGTCTTAGTCTCATTGCCATGAAGTTGCTGATAATAAGTAGATGAATTCGATATAATGACAGGAAGTCAAGTCTGTCACCGTGCTGTACAGTTCGTGAAAGCAAGTCATTTATTAACGTGGTACTACCCTGAGAAAACGCAGAGTGCTGCAATAGCGGACCCAGATTTAACAAAATTTTCGTTAAAAAAGAAGAAGCCGCTCAGCGAAATACAACTCGTAATCAAACTTTTCCCATCCACCACCGAAAATTACGTGCGTGTTAGGTGGAGCTATGCAGACGTTATAAAAAAAACTGTTTTGAAAAAATAAAAAAAGTACTTTCGTAATTTTGCAATAGAAACTGGCATGAGTTAAGAGGGAACGGGGAAGGGGAGTACAGAAAGAGTGGGAGAGTTATAAATTGTGCCGAAAAAGATGCGAAAAACACACAGACCATTCAACGTTGCCCACTCGAGTTGCAGCAACTAACCACATTTTTATATTTTGCCTCCACTCGAGCGGGGAGAGGAAAAAAACGGTCGGGGAACGAAGTGAAGTGCGCAACGGAAGAACAGGGTGGACCGAGAAAAGGAGAGGGTGAAAAAAAAATAATAATAAAGTCCGGCGTGGTGGGCAGCGCTGGTGGTAACTATGTTTTCCGAGCCGCTCGGAAGAACTCGAGAGAATTGAAATGCGGTCGGTTCGTTAAACTCCTATTGAAGCGAATAACGTTGGCGAGCAAACGGACGAAACGTGCCGGAGCGGGCGAGAGAGAGAGAGAGAGAGAGAGAGAGAGAGAGAGAGAGAGAGAGAGTTTTGTGCTGGCACGCACACGCGCGCTCCCGCACACAGGCACGCGCTCTTATAATCGCGGCGTCGGCGGTTGTCCATAATGGGGGGAGTGACCCCGTGATTAAAATTGTAACCGGTAGCCGCGCTGGCCGGCTGAATGGCTCGCGTTCTCGCGTCGAGTGGCCGCCGCAGCGCCAGCAACTCCCTAATTGGACATTTAATATACAGTTTAATTTGAGTGCCGGGGAGCGCCGACCCTCGCCGCAAGGAAAAAGAGAGAGAGAAAAAAGCACCGCGAACGAGCCGGAGGTCAAGTGATGTCGGACAGTGTCCATTATGCCACGGGAGCCCCCTAACAGCCGGCCGGCCTGCATAATCCGGATACACTCGAGCGATACTCCAGCCCCGCGCTGCCCCCGGCTTAATTTTCAATGTAGAGAGAGAGAGAGAAAGCTGTGTATTTCGTTCCCTTCCAAAGATTCGCAGACAGTTCTTGAGAACATATTCGCTTCTGTGCTGAGATACGAATTCGCCGTGGCGTTCGGCCGCGAAGGGATCGTTCCAAATCTGGGAAGTCTGAACAGTTTGCATCGCGGGTAAGGGGAAGAGATGTGACTGTGTAAAATTCGTAATCATCGTAATACAATCACAAGCTAAATCCGAAACGTATTTTCACTGCTGGCCATTAAAACCGTAACAACGAAATTTTACTTGTGTGCGTATTGATCACCAACTGCGACATAATCGCGTATACAAACAGTGATCCAATACTGTCTAATGTTTTTTATTCCAGTCTCTGATCACAATATCAATTCTTTAGACGATGACCGGTTTCAGTCCGTAATGACCATCCTCAGATCTTTTTAACACCATGTCCTAAAGTATAAAGTCGAGTATAGATTTAAGTGTAAGGAAGTCGTTTCTGAAGGTTTCTGAAACTATTTGTATGGAGCGTAGCCATGTATGGAAGTGAAACATGGACGATAAATAGTTTGGACAAGAAGAGAATAGAAGCTTTCGAAATGTGGTGCTACAGAAGAATGCTGAAGATTAGATGGGTAGATCACATAACTAATGAGGAGGTATTGAATAGAATTGGGGAGAAGAGGAGTTTGTGGCACAACTTGACTAGAAGAAGGGATCGGTTGGTAGGACATGTTCTGAGGCATGAGGGTATCACAAATTTAGTACTGGAGGGCAGCGTGGAGGGTAAAAATCGTAGAGGAAGACCAAGAGATGAATACACTACGCAGATTCAGAAGGCTGTAGGTTGCAGTAAGTACTGGGAGATGAAGACGCTTGCACAGGATAGAGTAGCATGGAGAGCTGCATCAAACTAGTCTCAGGACTGAAGACAACAACCTAAAGTAATAAGGCCACGATGGCATCGTCAAAACATATAAATATAATCAGCACAGCATCGTCACATAGATCTAAAATAAGGCGTAGAATAAGCCACATCGTCCACATAGTGATTGAGTAGCCAGTTGCAATAATCACTATGTGGACGATGTGGCCTATTCTACACCTTATTTTAGATCTATGTGATGATGCTGTGCTGATTATATTTATATGTTTTGACGATGCCATCGTGGCCGTATCACTTTAGGACATGGTCTAAAAAGATCTGAGGATGGTCATTACGGACTGAAACCGGTCATCGTCTAAAGTGATCACAGACTGGAATAAAAAACATTTGACACTCCATTATTCTCCACTCATTTGGGTACAAAATCCTATTTTTCAACATAATCTCCGTTCAATGCGACGGCCTTACGCCACCTTACTGGGTGGGCCTGTATACCTGCATGGTAACACTCCACTGGTCGACGTCGGAGCCAACGTCTTTCTGCATAAACAACTTCACTCTCAACCACGCACTGCTTGCCGTGGAGTGCATCCTTCATTGGGCCAGACAGATGGAAGCCGTAAGGTGGGAAGTCCAGGCTGTAGGGTGGATGAGGAAGAAGAGTCCAGCAAAGTTTTTGTGAGCTTCTCTCGGGCGCGCAGACTTGCGCGAGGCCTTGCGTTGTCAAAAGGGAAGAGAAGTTCGTTTACATTTTTGTGGCGAAAAACACGCTGAAGTCGTTTCTTCAATTTCCTGAGGGTATCAGAATAATCTTACGAGTTGATCGTATGGACATCATACAAAACAACCCCTTCAGAGTCCCAGAAGAACGTCTCCATGACTGAGGCTGCGGCTTTGAACTTTTTCTTCGGAGGGGGGGGGGGGGGGGGGGTGGCGAAATTTCATGCAGTGCCGTTTTGTTTCCGCTTCGAAGTGATGACCACGTGTTTTATCGCCTGTGACGATGTTCGACAAAAATTGTCACGATCAGCCTCCTAACGGGCAAGCAATTCCGCACAGATGGTCATTCGTTGCTCTTTATGGTCTTCTGTTAAGTGGCGAGGAACCCAGCGAGGACACATCTTTGAGTACCCAAACTGGTTGACGAGAGTGTCAGCACTATCAGCGGAGACATCCGGCTGTGCAGCGAAGTGTTTCGTTGTGATCCATCGATCATCTAATACGAGAGGGTCCGCACGTTCCAAAATTGCGGGAGTCACAGCTGTGCGGACAGATTTTTACCTTGTTGACCCAACGACTCACCGTGCTTTTGTTCACTGCTTGTTCTCCATAAACACTCTCAAAGCACCAACAATGCAATGCTCTGGTTTCCCGCCAAAAGAAATCCAACGACAGCTCTCTGCTCCGTTACAAACGCCATTTTGGAGGCTTCGTATAGCGCCGCCACGTATCGAAACTTCATGAAAGTATGGGGACTGAAGCGGAAATATTCCACGAGCCCCACAATAAATTCCACATTTTTTTTCAACAAAACAGACCGAGAAAAAAAATGTTGCGTTCATTATTGAAGGTCCCTCGTAATTACATTTGCATCTGATTTGACGGTACATATGGTGCGAAATTTAGCATCTTCTGGTCGCAACAAAGGCTCGAACCTGGCTGGGCGATGGCTGGAACTGAGGTTGGATGGCAAACACCGATGTGCCATTCCATGCTGCTTCAACTCTATACCTGCGTTCATCAAATGGTTCAAATGGCTCTGAGCACTATGGGACTCAACATCTTAGGTCATAAGTCCCCTAGAACTTGGAACTACTTAAACCTAACTAACCTAAGGACATCACACACACCCATGCCCGAGGCAGGATTCGAACCTGCGACCGTAGCAGCCCCGCGGTTCCGGACTGCAGCGCCAGAACCGCACGGCCACCGCGGCCGGCTGCGTTCATCAATCGTAGTGGTGGCGAGTTGTGGCATGATCATGGTCAGTGGGTGCAAGAAAGTGTTTGCTAGGACAGTAGTCTTCCATCATATGTATAGAGATAGATCACATCAACAAGGGCGATGTGCGGTCTTGCGTTATCTTGTTGAAACGAAACTCGTCTGAAAGATGACGTGACACAACTCCCACGTCCAGTGGTCTCGTTGGGCGCACCACTCTCCCTGCTGCGGTGGCCAAGGGAAGCCGCAACAATGGTCGGCCTGCTCACAGTCTTTGCTGCTCCAGGCGTCGTCGTACTGCCAGCGTGGATACTTTTATTGTTTGACACAGGCCCATCTCCTGACACAAGGTGCGTGACGTGACAGTACGATCTTGCACTGCCGAGTGAACAATGTTCTGTCCTATCGAGCGCTACTCGTGTGGACCCTTAAAGATCTTACAAGGCGGTGCTTACGGCCCTCCTGTTCCCATCGATGCTATATCTGCATGACACTCGTCGGATACCGACCGCCTTGAGCAGTAATATCACGGGACAACAAACCTGTTCTCTATAGACCACAATCCCGTCGCAGCCGATTTCCGACACCTGCTGCTACAGACATGCCTCCTTACACTAGGCGTAACACGTTCTTCTCAACTTATTTCGATGATGAACCTGCTACATAACCCCTAATTCTATCCATAATGTAGCCTGCATTTCATATTATGAAGCATCTCTTCGTAGTCGCCACCTTTATAATACTCTACGCAGCCCAAAGTATGAATCTTGACCAGAAATCGGACTTCAAATTAAGATAATTAGCTTAGTCGACACGTTAAGTTGTAACTCTCTAGTTTATTTTTGCTTTTACAGTGATCTGATGTTGACTCTACTACACTATTACCTATACAGGGTGGTCAAGATCAACCTGTAAAGGTTGTAATAGTGTAGCAGGGTAGACTGTGTTGAGAAATAATAGTTAAGAAAAAAAGTTATATGCATTGCCCCTTTCGGAATTAATTAACATTGAAGTTAGCCAATCAGGTTGTTCCGCACTCGAATTCATAGAGCCCGCCAGAGACGGTGACGCGAAACGTGTTCCTCGTTTGGTTTCCTGAAACCGAACAAGAAAGTAATACAAAAATTGGGCCGGCCGGGGTGGCCGAGCGGTTCTAGGCGCTTCAGTCTGGAACCACGCTACTGCTACGGTCGCAGGTTAGAATCCTGCCTTGGGCATGGACGTGGGTGATGTCCTTCGTTTAGTTAAGTTTAAGTAGTTCTAAGTCTAGCGGAGTGATGACCTCAACTGTTAAGTCTCATAGTGCTCAGAGCCATTTGAACCAATTACCTTGCCTCCTGCCCCTACTACAGGAGATACCCAGAGGGCGGAACTTGATATGGAAGATTTGGAAGAGCCTAAATGGCATGAGAGTGGTTTTAGCACGTGTGGGAGCAAAACTGATCAAGTGGGGCATTATTAATGAACATGCCAACAAAAATTTGTACAAACTTTTAGAGGTTTCCAGTTCAGTCGAGATTTATTGTTGCAACAGTTCATGTGGAGAACATGAAATGATTACATTTATGTACCAATAGCAGGAGGTGTCCTGAGATACCAGGTGTCGACCTTTGCTGAAACACCCATATGAATACGTGATGTAGCCTCCACGGGCGGCATTGGAGGCGCTGACTCTGGTATTCCATCGTACAGATAGCGAATACTCTCCTAAGATACTTTACGCCACTCCTGCTCGACATGTTCAAGTACTTCTGTAAGATTTGTTGGTTTCCCGGCCGGGGTGGCCTAGCGGTTCTAGGCGCTACATTTTGGAACGGCGCGACTGCTACGGTTGTAGGTTCGAATCCTGTCTCGGGCATGGATGTGTGTGTTGTCCTTAGGTTAGTTAGGTTTAAGTAGTTCTAAGTTCTAGGAGACTGATGGCCTCAGAAGTTAAGTCCCATAGTGCTCAGGGCCATTTGAACCATTTGTTGGTTGACGAGACGCATAAGTCACTTCTCGTCCTATTATATTCCACACGTGTTCGACTGGAGGCAAATCTCGAGATTTTGTTGCTCAGGGAAGTTGCTACACGTCTGGCAGAGGACGTTGAGCTTCACAGGCAGCGTGTGAGCGAGTGTTATCCTGTACACATCACCTTCCTGTTGCAAGAACGGCAAAAGAACGGGTCTAACACGATTCTGCTCACCAGGTCTACGTTATCCACGCATACGACCATCACTTGCGTGCAGGCAAACTCTGCTTTCATCGCTGCTTTCACGGCGCGGTATTCCATGTTTCAAGTGAACCTCTGACGGCACCAGTCGAGGGGTATACGTCGATGCTGTAGCCTGAATGAAAGACGGGCTAGAGGTGTGCGTACACGTGGTCCCACTCCTAAAAACAGGTTCGCAACAGTTCGTGTTGACACGTCAGCGCTCACAGGCCCTCTTATCTGTGCTGTGGTAGCTGTACGATCTGCCACTGGTGCTCCTACAATACGACGATCCCTTCGGACGTCTGGACTGCGTTGACGTCAAGAATGTCGTTTACAGGTGCGAGGATGTTCATGTGACCACTGATACCGATATCGTTACACAACTGACGTAGCACGTCCACCTTGTGTGACAAGTCTCCGAAAGGTTCAAATGGCTCAAATGGCTCTGAGCACTATGGGACTTAACTTCTAAGGTCATTAGTCCCCTGGAACTTAGAACTACTTAAACCTAACTAACCTAAGGACATAACACACATCCATGCCCGAGGCAGGATTCGAACCTGCGACCGTAGCGGTCGCGCGGTGCCAGACTGAAGCGCCTAGAACCGCTCGGCCACCCCGGCCGGCTCTCCGAAAGGACCATCACGCTACTCGAAAGTCCAGAACTTCCGAATGTGTGTCTGTGGCATGGTTGCTTGCTTGCTTTACACGTCTGCACCACAATGAGCCTTCCGGCTGTGAGCATTTCCTATGTAAAAAAAAGGGTAGACCTTGATGGCGCTCTGGTAACTATGGCATTACTTTATCTGTTGGCGGACGTTGCCGAAACCATTATCAGTATATCTACTATCCGCAGGTGGCTTACCCGTCATTGGATCAAAATGGAGGTCGCCCTTTTACTTATTTATTTTTTGAGGCTGTATAAGAGGTGACCACATGTACATCTACATCTACATACTCCGCAATCCACCATACGGCGCGTGGCGGAGGGTATCTCGTACCACAACTAGCATCTTCTCTCCCTGTTCCACCCCCAAACAGATCGATGGAAAAATGACTGCCTATATGCTTCTGTACGAGCCCTAATGTCTCTTATCTTATCTTTGCGGTCTTTCCGCGAAATGTAAGTTGGCGGCAGTAAAACTGTACTGCAGTCAGCCTCAGCCGGCCGTAGTGGTCGTGCGGTTCTAGGCGCTACAGTCTGGAGCCGAGCAACCGCCACGGTCGCAGGTTCGAATCCTGCCTCGGGCATGGGTGTGTGTGATGTCCTTAGGTTAGTTAGGTTTAATTAGTGCTAAGTTCTAGGCGACTGATGACCTCAGAAGTTAAGTCGCATAGCGCTCAGAGCCATTTTTAGTCAGCCTCAAATGCTGGTTCTCTAAATTTCCTCAGTAGCGATTCACAAAAAGAAACGCCTCCTGTCCAGTACATCAGGGCTTCCCAACGTGTGGTCCGCGTACCCCTTAGGGGTCCGCCGGCTCTTTCTAGGGGGTCCGCGGCCACCTTTCACGAGATCCTGTAAAATAATGAGTAAAATTAATGAATAAAAATGTGAAAATCAAATTCATTTTTTTTCTTTGAAAATCATGTGTATAGCACTCGAAAGTTGGCAATAACACTCGATGTTTGGCAATAATATTTGACAGTCAGCAACACAAGCCAAAGCATTGGTGCGGCTCCCGCTGTCGGAGGTTCGAGTCCTCCCTCGGGCATGTGTGTGTGTGTGTGTGTGTGTGTGTGTGTGTGTGTGTGTGTGTGTGTGTTTGTGTCTGTAGTCCTTAGCGGAAGTTAAACTTAGGTTAATAGTGTGTGAGACTAGGGCTTGATGACCTCAGCAGTTAAGTCCCATAGACTTTACATACATTTGAACATTTTCTTCAGATTTCACGAAAAACCACACACACACACACACACACACACACACACACACACACACACACACGACTGTTACGAAATATGCCTGCTCCTTACACAACAGTTGCCAAACAGTGCAAGTGAACAGACCACAGGCGGTAGCTTGTCAACAGAGAACAGTGTGGGCGTGGCGTCGATTGGTCTTGGAGGAAGGCAGCTCCAACGTGTGAAATGTCAATTACCAAGTAATATTAATCAGGCTATAGTGCGTTGAACAAAGGGAGTAAATCCACTAGTAAGTGTCTGGACACAGTGGGAATTCAAATTGGATCGTTAATTTCAAGTTGTTTTCATTCATCTCTAAACCAAAGACTATTGATACTTCAGGGCCGGCGAGGGGGGGGGGGGGAGGGGGGTCATTGGTCATTGGGAACTTGTTGTATTAAGAAGTTTTCAGTTCCCATGGGTTTCACTCTGAAATAATTTACAGTTACTGTGCTCTTGAGTGACTAGGGATCCGCCATGGATTTTCGACTGAAGAAGGGTTCCGCCAGCTGAAAAGGTTGGGAGGCCCTGCTCTAGACACTCCCACCCGACTTCCTGAAGCATTTCCGTAACACTCGCGTGATGATCAAACCTACCAGTAACAAATCTAGCAGCGCGCCTCTGAATTGCTTCCATGTCCTCCCTCAATCTGCCCTGATAGGGATCCCATACGCTCGAGCAGTACTCAAGAATAGGTCGTATTAGTGTTTTATAAGCGGTCTCCTTTACTGTGGCGAGTATCAGGATATGAAACATCTCCTGACCTCACCTGACTCATCTGACTGTTCCAGAAAATGCACCCTCGATAAATTGTGCCGGGGAAACAAGGAGGCATTGGACGTAGCCCAAGATTGGAATGAAAAACTCTGCTCTCTGGACACAAAAAGGAAAGGAAAGTGGTTTCTTGTACAGCCGTAATTGCAAGTGGCCGGGATCAACACGGCGCTAATAATGGCAACACTGGACGGGGGCGCGTCGGGCTCGTAATGACCTCACAGGCGACGGCGACGGCGTCGGCGTCGGCGTCGGCGCCGGCGTCTGGAGCGCGGCGCGCCTGTGCAGCGCGCTGCTCTGCGCGCACACGCACACGCACGCACACACACGCATAAATCGGGGCGCGGGCACAATTGCGAGCGCGCCGCCGCGAGCCGCCCACGCCGCGCCGGCATAAAACAGTTCCCAGTTGCGGGGCGGGGCGGCGCGGCTTTGTGGCGGCGTGATAAACTGGCGAATTAATTACAGCGCGAGGCGGCGCGGTGCGCCTGACGCTCGCCTGATTTACACCGCGCCGCATTGTTCGCGCATGCGCGCTGTGTCTTTTAATGGCCCGCCGCGGACAATGGATACACGGCCGGGGGCGGACCTCGAGTTGCGCTCTGCCTCCTCCCCCTCGCCGCCGCCTCCGCCTCCGCCCGGTCCTCCTTGACCGAGCGCCACTCTGACCGGCGGCCGCGCGAAGCCAGCTGCCCACCTGTCACGCGGCGAGCTCTTTTGTCTGCACTCACAGGCGATTCATTATTTCACGAATGGGAGTCGTCAAGTTTGTCACCTCGAAAAAATCTACCTGCGACCATGAAACTTTGTGATAGCAGACACTCCCTACCCACTATGACGGGAAAAAATCGTAACATCAAAAAATAATAGATATAGAATAATGAAATTTCTAGAATGGTTCAAATGGCTCTGAGCACTATGGGACTCAACATCTGTGGTCATCAGTCCCCTAGAACTTAGAACTACTTAAACCTAACTAACCTAAGGACATCACACACATCCATGCCCGAGGCAGGATTCGAACCTGCGACCGTAGCGGTCACGCGGCTCCAGACTGACGCGCCTAGAACCGCACGGCCACACCGGCCGGCAAATTTCTGGAATACATTTGACTAGGTAACATATTTAAGTGATTAACATTGCAAGATCACAGATTAACATAAGCGCGAGATAAGCCACTGCGAATATGAAATGCTGTTACATTAATAACTGGTGTAACAGCCAGAATGCTGAATACTAGCGTGCAACGTGTACGCATTGTGTTGTTGAAGTACCGGATGTCAGGTTTTGGGTTATAGTTCGATGCCTGTTGCGCTTGGTCGGTCAATACACAGTTAATGCTGTTTGTGGATGACGCAGGGGCCGGCCGCTGTGGCCGAGCGGTTCTAGGCGCATCAGTCAGGAACCGCGCGACTGCTACAGTCGCAGGTTCGAATCCTGGCTGGGGCGTGGATGTGTGTGATGTCCTTACGTTAGTTAGGTTTAAGTAGTTCTAAGTTCTAGGGGACTGATGACCTCAGATGTTAAGTCCTATAGTGCTCAGAGCCATTTGTTGTCTAGCGATCCGAGAATGCCAATAGTTTTAAAATATGCCAAAAAACGGGATATCATTTGCGAAAGAGTCATCATAGTTTCAAAAAAGGCATCATCATCATAAGATGCCTATTGGCCGGTTCCTGACGCCATTCTTGTCTCATTCTCATCCTTTTCCAGACCAACTGCTTCGTAGTCTACTAACTTCCTTTTTTCATTTCATACTGCATTTTAATTTTTCTTCTCCTGTTATCTGCTTTCTTTCCAGCGTACCTTCGACAGCTGTCGTTAGAATTCCTCTTTCTGCGTTATGTGTCCCACACAGTCTGCTTTCCTTTTCTTAACCAGCTTTTCAAGTATATCACTGCTCTCCTGATTATACACCTTTTTATTTTTCCATTCTCCTCGAAACCCACACCTGGAATGCTTTAATTTTGTTTCTTTCTTTTTTCTTCACCGTCCACCTATCAAAGCTATACAGGAAAACATTCCTAGGAAGACATTCCAAGAGAAGCTTTTGACCAACCTTCTCCTTAACGCCAACGCCAGTTTGCTGCATAACAAGGTTTTTTTGGGGAGCTTGTTTTTCAACTGCAATTCTTGATCTCAGTTTCCACTCGTCCAGTTATCAGTACGCTCGATGTATATTACTTTACAATTTTTCATGAAGCATCGCGATTAAATTTTCCAAATCTTTTATTCAGTCTAAACACCGATGCATATATTTTGCACTGTGAATAAACGCCACAGTAATAGTGGAAGCGGAGTTTCGTCAAAGAAAAGTGCTGGTCTCTGCTTAATTATTTTGCTCTGCAGGGTATTCATGCGTAGACGTGTGGCGTGTTACAGCGCCCCCCTAAAGAGTACGCTTTTGCCACATCCCTCCTCTGTTTCTCGAAGATAAACGTGACGGTGCTGCCGGGTAAATAACATCCAGTAAAACGTGGTCAGGTATTATGAGAGTTGAGGCATTGCCCTGGTTAACACGTTCACGCCGGGGGTCGTATTCAAACGCCTTAGGCTACGATTTTAATATATGGACATTTTTGTGATGTCTTATGTGTTCAGAAAGGGGTCACTGAAAATTACATTCACAGCTCCAGAATGAGATGTTCACTCTGCAGCGGAGTGTGCGCTGATATGAAACTTCCTGGCACATTAAAACTGTGTGCCGGACCGAGACTCGAGCTCGGGACCTTTACCTTTCGCGGACAAGTGCTCTACTTGGTCCGGCACACAGTTTTAATCTGCCAGGAAGTTTCATATCAGCGCACACTCCGCTGCAGAGTGAAAATCTCATTCTGGAAACATCCCCCAGGCTTTGGCTAAGCCATGTCTCCGCAATATCCTTTCTTTCAGGAGTGCTAGTTCTGCAAGGTTCGCAGGAGAGTTTCTGTTAAGTTTGGAAGGCAGGAGACGAGGTACTGGCAGAAGTAAAGCTGTGAGGACGGGGCGTGAGTCGTGCTTGGGTAGCTCAGTTGGTAGAGCACTTGCCCGCGAAAGGCAAAGGTCCAGAGTTCGAGTCTCGGCCCGGCACACAGTTTTAATCTGCCAGGAAGTTTCACATTCACAGCTGTTGGTTGCACCTTGCTCATAGGTAGTGTACCGCTGGTAGCAAGATTGGTAGAATCGATCTTGAGCCACCGAGTACGCCCGACCTGAAGGGAGGATCTAGCGTGAGCCACTGGTTGTGCACGCCGTCCTGAACGTGCTAAGCGCGGGAGAGAGAGGAATATACGTATTTTTTGGTGTTGTTATAACTGAAATTTGTCACGCCCTAAACATCTAGTAACAATCGGAAGATGATTGATACTTTGTTCGACAGAAGTCCTCCCGACGAAGTGTTTCGCCGACATTTATTCGCGGAGTACTACGTGTGAATTCACTTCTAAATAGGCCACTGACAGTTTTTTCATAAAAATCTAATGTAGTATGCTCTATTTCGCACCCACATTTTTTTGCTCTCTTCTCACCTACATTTTTTTGTTCAGATGTGATCACATTCGCTTAATCTTGCACACATTAAAATCGAATGCCCTCAGCTTCCTTTATTAAGAGTCAGTCTTGTGTGTTTTGCTAAAACGATTTACATAACCATTAATTACCGTAAATGACAGTTTCGCTAAATACTTTGCATAACCTGGCAGTTACTGTGTGACGTAATCATTGTAATGTTCGGTGACTCAATATGGCAATACAGTATTATTACTATTAATGGTGAACACTGCTCCGGCGGACAAATTCTACTTACTGATTCCCTTTACTTTCCAACCTTTACGATGATTTCGCCTCATTTGACGTTACATCAACTACCCAACTTCTATGCGACGCCATTTCTGATATCCAGTGGGGCGGCAGTTGCAGAGATTCCTGGCCGATAATTCTCGGAACAATTGCGGGACACGACCATCGATATATTGAGGCGGAGGGCGTGTGATTTAATGAGCTACACTAAGCGCTATTGTGAGCTTCCGTTTGGGAAGGGGCAGGTATCTCTTTGATGGAACACCGGGGTCAGAAGCCTTCTGTAAGTGACGAATGTAATATGCGTGTGGATGTGTTTTGGTGCAATGCGAACGGAATTCACTTTGAAAGCTGACTCTGGTGCAGAGTTCGATATCCCACTGGCGCACGTAACGCGCCCCTGTTTCTTTATTAATCTGGCTGGCTTTGCCGACATCTCGCAGCGAGCAGGGCTTATCTTTAATTAAGTCCTCCCGTGAACTGCCTCTTCCTCTCAATTCCAGCCTGCCACTGATTGTGCCGAAATACGGTGTGTTTGTACCTTGCTGTCGTATCCTCTGTGTAAACGCTCTGGAGGAAATAAGTTGAAGTAGCCCAGGAAAGAAAATAACCAGTGCGTTGAAAAAGCAGTTAACTAAAAATTTTACGTTATCAAAGTCTCATCCACACTCCTTCCAGAGATCGTGAAAATTTTCTCAAAATAATAACTTCGAAGAGCAGTTCAACGGAATGGATAGTGACTTGACAAGAGGATTTAATATGGAGAGTAATGGAATGTAGTCGAATTAAATCATACAATGCAGAAGGAGTTAGGTTAGGAAATGAGACACTATACGAAGCAGCTGAGTTTTGGTCAAAATAATTGACGATAGTGGAAGTAGAGAGAACATAACATGCACATTGACAATTGCAAGAAAATTATTTCTGGAAAGAAAATTTGTTAATATCTAATATCGAGTTAAGTATGAGGATGTCCTTTCAGAAGATATTTGGCTTGAGGGCAACTCTTTACGGCAGCGAAACGTGAACAATAAACAGAAACGAGAAGATTGGTTGGTTGGTTGGTTTTTGGGGGACGAGACCAGACAGCGAGGTCATCGGTCTCATCGGATTAGGGGCGGATGGGGAAGGAAGTCGGCCGTGCCCTTTGAAAGGAACCATCCCGGCATTTGCCTGGAGCGATTTAGGGAAATCACGGAAAACCTAAATCAGGATGGCCGGACGCGGGATTGAACCGTCGTCCTCCCGAATGCGAGTCCAGTGTGCTAACCACTGCGCCACCTAGCTCGGAGGAACGAGAAGAGAACGGTGCTCTAGAAGAAAGTGAAAGACAAGTTTGGTAGATGAGAGGTACTGAACCGTATTGGCGAGAAAAACATTACGGCAAAATTTGAATGAAAGAAGGAATCGGTTGAGACGAAACATCCAGTCATCAAGGATTTCTCAGTTTGGCAATGGAGGGAAGTGTGCGTCGTAAAAATTTTAGTGGGAGACGAAGGCTTGAACATAGTAAGCAGCATGTAGGTTGCAGTAGTCAAGGCAGAGATGGAGACTTGCGCAGGATGGACTTGGGTGGTGAGCTGCACCAAATCAGCCTTCGGACTGAGGATAACAACAACAACAACACCAATAACAACTCAAACTCTATCCATAATTCTCCAATTAAATAGTCAGTTGCTATAATGACATAATGATAAAAACTTACGGCAAAAAATCGCAACACCAAAAAATAATTAGAGTAATGAAATTTCGGGAATACGTTTGAGTAGGTAACATATGTAAGTGATTAAAACTGCAAAATCACAGGTTAATGTAAGCGTGAGATAAACCATTGAAAATGTGCAATGCTGGTACATTAATAATCGGTGTAACCGCCAGAATATTGAATACAAACGCGCATGTATTGCGTCGCACCGGTGCCAGATGTCAGTTTGTGAGATGAAGTCCTATGCCTGTTGCACTTGATCGGTCAATACAGGGACGCTTAATGCTGTTTGTCGATGACGCTGGAGTTGTCGTCTGATGAAGTCACGTATGTGCTCGACAGGAACAGAAAAATGGCTCTGAGCACTATGGGACTTAACATCTGAGGTCATCAGTCCCCTAGAACTTAGAACTACTTAAAGCTAACTAACCTAGGGACATCACACATATCCATGACCGAGGCAGGATTCGAACCTGCGACCGTAGCGGTCGCGCGGTTCCAGACTGAAGCGTTTAGAACTGCTCGGTCACACCGGCCGGCGCCGGAACAGAAGAGAATCGCCGGCCGAAGTGGCCGTGCGGTTAAAGGCGCTGCAGTCTGGAACCGCAAGACCGCTACGGTCGCAGGTTCGAATCCTGCCTCGGGCGTGGATGTTTGTGATGTCCTTAGGTTAGTTAGGTTTAACTAGTTCTAAGTTCTAGGGGACTAATGACCTCAGCAGTTGAGTCCCATAGTGCTCAGAGCCATTTGAACCATTTTTGAACAGAAGAGAATCGAAGCATTTGAGATGTGGTGTTGTAGACGAATGTTGAAAATTAGGAGGACTGATAAGGCAAGGAATGAGGAGGTTCTGCGCAGAATCGAAGAGAAAAGGAATATGAGGAAAACACTGATAAGGAGAAGGGACAGGATGATAGGCCATCAGTTAAGACATCAGGGAATGACTTCCATGGTACTAGAGCGAACTGTAGAGGGCAAAAACTGCAGAACTGGAATACATCCAGTAAATAATTGAAGACGTAGGTTGCGAGTGATACTCTGAAATGAAGAAGTGTGCACAGGAGAGGAATCGAGACGGGCCGCGTCAAAACAGTCACAAGACCGATGACAAAAAAAATCTGATGAACACTCGCCAGCCGATACGCAGCAAAGGAAGTCAGACCGCGCTCAGAGTAAAGAGACTTCGACGTCAAAATTTTGTCAGTAAATTGTCGATGTATTCCTACCAATGTTCCCGAATTTACTGCCCTCCGGGATAGTTGTCGCGTTCAAATTATTCTCGGGACCGAGGTCTGGGTGAAATCCAAACTGGAAAGCTTTGAGATATTTAGCGAGTCATGGAACGCATATCGGAAATACAGATTAGAGACCATAGGAGGGACAGTTCTCATTGCAGTTGACAAAAATATTGTCTCTATTGAGGTGGAAGATGAATTTGACAGTGAAGTTATTTGGTCGCGTGTAACAGGTCTTGGTGAAACCAAATTAATTGTTGGATGTTTTTGCCGGCCATCCGATCCTGGTGTGACAGTTGTAGAGACATTCAAGAAAAAACTGCGATCAGCAGCACGTAAATACCCAGATCATGCAATACTAGTTGGAGGCGACTGTAACCTACCGATTATAGACTGGGATGTCTATGAATTCATTGCAGGGGGTACAGACAGACAGTCGTGTGAAGTACTTTTGAACACGTTTTCTGAAAATGGTCTTTATCAGCTAGTTCGGCAGGCCACACGCATTGAAAATGTCTTAGATCTTGTAACTAAAAACAAGCCGAACCTTATCGACATACAGTATTCTTTGATGTAAACCTTGGTTACTCCCAAATCCATGTTTTTTTTTTCTAATTACATATTTGTGTTCTCCTTATCTGTGTGTGTGTGACCAATATCCTCATGTGTCTGTTTCTTGTGTGTGATAACTATCATTATGTGTCTCTTTCTACCTCACCCCATATACTTTTGTGTATGTTTACGGATTTTATACACACATATTTATCCCAATAGGTTTAGAATTTTCTGTAAGTCGCTGTGAACACATATAATAATGGTTTTATATCATGCCTATTAGTAGATTGTTTCACATGATTTACTTGTCTGCTACTTCTGTAATTCATTATTGTAAAACCATGATGCAATTTTTCCTTGCCTTTTTTTATAGACGGATAACTCGGTTATTAACATCACTATGTATGCAATCCATATGAACAACTATGTAAAATTTTATTACTCCTGTCTTAATGTATTGTGTGTTTAAACGGGGGACCCAGAAACGACGGAGAGGCTTCGTCCCGCCGTAGCACTCAACGGTTCACAACCCCACAAGAGGCCACAGCAGTCCACCCACCCCACCGTCGCCCCACGCCGAACCCCAGGGTTATTGTTCGGTTCGGCCGCCAGTGGTCCGTGCGTGAGTTTCTTATTCCACTTGAAAACAATGGGAAGAATTAAGAAGTTCAGTGCTAAACAACGTAAATTTTACGGAAATCGGTTCACCAATTGGATTAACTCTGATAATACTGAAATTAACTTGATGCAACACTTGAATCAGCTTCAGCTACTCCAAGTGCTTCGAAGCTAAAAGAAACATTTGGACAATGAACTTGACAATTTTAATGCTGATAATATAGAGATGCCTATTATTCATTCAGGTTGTGTTATTGTTAAACTTAGTGTTAAACTCTCTGCTCTATCTGAACCAATAAATAAAGCTTCCCAGTGTAAGGGATGTGGCAATAGTGGTGTGAAGGTAGTTGAGGAGATACGTGCTAGAAAAGGTTGTGTATCATAATTAAGAATTATTTGTAGTTTTTATGATTTAAGCGAATGTGGTTATACTTGTGGTGTAACTAAACAGAGAGTGTATAACACCAATATTAAACTTGCTTATGCTCTGAGTTGTACTGACAAAGGGTACAGAAGTGCAGAAATTTTATGTGCTCTTATGGACTTCCCTCCACCTACAAGGTTTGACAGGTGCAATAAAATTATTCTGCAGACTTTAAAAGAAGTAGAAAATGACAGTACGAAAAATGCTGTTCAGGAAAGTGTAGACATCAATGACAAGAATATATGTATGTCTGCAGCCCTAAATGGTGTACTGATAGCTACCTCCTTGGACAATGGTAAAGTAATTGATGTGCAATGTATTACCAAGTACTGTCATGGTTCTACTAATGAACTGAAAAATCATAAAAGTTTGATTAATTTTAGTGGTTATAGTGGAGAGATGGAATCTGAAGCTTCTATGAAGATATTTCGCAGGTATGTGGAGAAATATGGTGTGATGCGTACATCTTACATAGGAGATGGAGACTTAAAAGGGTACCAAAAAGTTTGTGAATCCAAAACTTATGCAAATACAAAAATTGAAAAAAAAATGCAATGTGTTGGACACGTCCAGAGAAGGTTAGGTGCAAGACTGATGAACTTGATGAGAAAATTGGAGGGAAAGAAATTAGCTGATGGTAAGTGCATTAGTGGACGTGGTCGGCTTACTATGAAGAAATAGACAGGTTGCAGTATTATTACAGACAAGCCATAAGACAAAATAAAAATTACCTTGATCGAATGAAAAAGGCAATATGGGCTACCTTCTTTCACAAATCCTCCACAAATGACAACCTATGTCATGTACTCTGCCCACCTGGAAGTGATTCATGGTGTGGCTACGAGAGGGGTGTTACTCAAGGTGAGGCCTACAACAATAAACATGCTAGAATGGAAGTAATAAAACCTATACATAGGGATCTTAGCGACACAAGATTGTTAGAGAAATGTTTACATGGTAGGACTCGAAATCCAACTCAAAGTTTCAACAATTGTAGATGGGAACGGATACCAAAACTGTTCTTGTAGCACTAAATACTTGGAAAATAGGTGTCCTAGATGCTGTTCTATGTTTCAATGACGGTGCATAGTCAAGGCTTAATGATATGGACCTGATGGACTAAATTTTCGTAGAGATCTAATAGCCATTGACTGAAGGAGACTCTTCAAAGCAGAAAAATCAGTGATGGAAGCCACCAAAGAAACAAGAATAAGAAGAAGTGGGAAAAGAGAACGGAGGAAGAATAACACAGGAAACAAGATGAATATGGACCTGGGATGCATTGGTGCCTTGCAAGTTTAATAGAGAAAGCGAGTTTTAACTTTACCTGAATTTGCCAAAATTTAAATTATTTCATGTTCTGGTACACTTTGGCTAAAAACTATTAAAGGCAGAGAGCTGAAATTATGTATACTGTCTTAAAACATGCTCTACTAGAAAGCAGACTACTCTTGTGACAACTCTGAAAATAAAATGCTTTTTTGAAGAAAACCCTGAATTCATTTCCAAAATTTTTGATAACCATACAAAAAATTTTTTGTTCCACAATTTATGACAGCACCATATTTTCAGTAGTCTGCTTTAAAGATAATAGTGTAAAGAACTTACGCGAAAAAATAAACCTTCTACTTTGTCTGTATCTTAAGTAATGTGTACCTATGATATACATAAATAATTAACATGCTTTATTTGGCTTTGCAACAAAAAATACAATTAAAAGAAGTGTGAGAGCTAAAGCTGGGGTACATACATTCTTAATAGATGGTAAGCATCATATAGGCTTATAAACCATTTTCTTTGAGTTACACTGTTTAGAAAACTGACAATTTTTTAGGGTTTCCCCTGGTATTCACGGACCAGTCCCCACAACAATAACGTAATTTGTTTTCTCTCTGGCATGTACATTGAAAAGATACAAGAATTAAAATGACATGTCTATCTTACAACATAACCTTGTGTATTTCAACGTGTCTAGCAGAGCGAGGTCGGCAATCGAGAGGTCCTACCTGGATACCTGAATACACACCAACCGGGCTGTTGTAACGTCCCGTTATTTTTTTATTTTTTGTTAGTGTATTCGTTAAATTTAGACGGCGTTGGAAATCATTTTATCTTCGCCTGTGTTGAATGCCATATTTGGGTTGTTTATGTTGTGTTTTACACCTGAAAATCCCCCCCCCCACCCCAAAGAAATACGTTTGATCCCTTACACCTCACCCTCAGAAACAAGAGGGAGAAGACATTGTGACCAGGCCTCGAGTAACGACCACTCGCAACCCTGATCCCTTAAAGACCTAGTGTAAGTAAAAAAAGCGTTGCTTGAGAAAGTAGTCAAGGCATTATACTACCAAACTACTGGTCCGTGTTCTGTTCCTGGCCGTGTTTATTTTTTCACTCGATATTTATTTCGGTGTATCTCATAAGTAGAGAAGTAGATGGAAGGTGTAGGTAAATCGCACAAATAAAACATTTTTTATTTTCACTGCGGTTTCCACTTCGGGACTGATCGGACATTGAAAGAAAAAAAATTGCTCTCGTATTTAGATTTTGCAAAAGGTAAATAGGACACCCTGTTGAGTATCGCGTGTCTGTTCGTGTAACATCTCAGAATATAGGGCTGGCTGTATTTTCTCTCGTTCACCTTTTTCACCAGACACACACACACACACACACACACACACACACACACACACGCACGCACGCACACGTGCAGTGACGTGAACGTGCGGTGGCAGCCTGCGGACAGCGGGAATGCGCGGGGTCTGGCGCCGACGACACCCCCGCGGTGTGGGCGTGTGGGTGGCGGGTGGAACAGTATATTAGGGCGGCGGCGCGCTCTCTCAATATCGCGTGGGCGGCGCGCTATCCGCTACTGTTATGCGGCGCCGCGCCTGCGCCCTTATTGCGGCATTCCTGGGAGTATCAGTCATAACGCGTCAGGGGGAGGCAAAGGCGCAGTGCCAGGGCCATTACTGCAGCCGGCGAGCGCGTGAATATTGCCCAGGGCGCTAGCCACACAACCAATCCCTTCTGTACTCACGCGTCTGTTCCAAAACTCTAAAAGTCTGCAAACGACGACGGTTTCGTAAATTCGTTCTCCTCTTTCATATTATGTCAGCAGTCATTCGAGTGATTTTTTGCACTACTCGATCCTTCCCTGTTTTCTGCATATGCTTTCATCTCTATATAACTATTACCTCAACATCGTTCTACATATTCTACATAGATCATTAACTAATTAAACAGACAAAGGAAACAGTATCGCGTCAAAAGTGTACGGATGTACACCTATTAAAAACTTCGTCAGAACAGGCCTCGGAAGGCCCAGTGGTACCGACCGGCCGCCAGGTCATCAGCAGCCGATAGGCTGCGCTGGATGCATATATGGATTGGCATGTGGTCAGCACACCGCTCTCCCGGCCGTTCTCGGTTTTCGTGTCTGGAGACTCTGCTTGTCAGTCAAGTAGATCCTCAAGTGGCCTCACAAGGGATGATTGCAGCCCGCTTGCCACAGCCCTCGGCAGACCCGGATGGTCACCCACCCAAGTGCTAGCCAAGCCCGACAGCGTTTAACTTGGGTGATCTGACGGAAACCGATAGCACTACAACGGCAAGGCCGTTGGCCCATATACTTATATAGTGCCTGTCCATCCTTCGTCTCTTTGCTGGCTTGAACTCTGTTGGTCACATTTTCAATGAGGTGTCTGAATATCTGTGGCGGAACGGCTGTCCATTCTTCCTCTAGAGCCGAAAGTAGAGGAGTTTATAATGTTGGACGGTGAGATCTGCAGCGAAATAGACATCCTAACTCATTCCGAAGGTGTTCCACTGGGTTCAGGTTGAGGCTATGGTCAGAGTAGCCCACTTCAGGGATGTTGTTGACCACACACGGATGCGCCTGCAGTGTTGTGCTCATACAGACTGTCATCGACCCCAAACTCTTCCTCTACTGTAGGCGGCGTACAGTGCTGTAAACACACACACACACACACACACACACACACACACACACACACAAGCGCACACACAAATGCATACACGAACAGACCACAGATACTTCGATAGTTACACTCATAAGTTTGGCAGTAATATTCGATCTTTGGCAAAAACATTTGACAGTCGGCAACAGAAACCAAAACATTGCATTAAAAAAAGCGTTCAGTGCATAGTGCTGTGGAATGCGGAAAAAACAGCAAATTGGCGCTCATAGGAAGAAGAACAAGACAAAAAATGCAACAGGAGCGTAATATGTAAGAAACTGTCTACGCAACCTGTAAGTACAGTTCAAAACATTACTACTTAATAGGAAATACCAACCACCAGAACTGTTTATAACCTATAGGCACAGTGACAAAAATGTAAATAAAATAGCTAACATATGTACATATTACAGGCCACTGATGATGCCTTGCAGAAAATAAAGGCGAAACGCGTATGGCACTAAAATTGTGTTTTATTCAGTTGCTGTCAGACGGTCCATAAGTGAAAATCATCAACATACCGTAGTATTACGCGCAACTGAGGAGGACAGGACCAAAAAAAATTGAAGATGTTAATACAGCTATGTCAAGCATTCCCTGTCAACGTGTACAACAGGTTCAAGAAAATACATCTGAGACTCCATAAGACGATACAGCATATAAAATTCAACAGAACATGCAAAAAGAACGATTTAATTCCAAGCTACATTAATGTAAAGGTTAAAAACAGTTCTACAGTGGCACAAAAGTCGAAATCATTTGCAGAACGATATTGGTTACTACATGAAATTAAGATGCTCTATTCGAAAAAACAGCACCTAAACATGATGCTCTATGAAACTCATCTAGAATCGGCAAAAAACGTAGGAAACGCCGCAGTTTTCATGGCACTAGTAGAAAAAACTGAGCACAACACATACATAGCAATGAAACATTTACAAAACAAACATAAACACAAGATAATGAAACTAACAGTAAAAAAGACGCAAAAATACATTTACATTTTAAATGTGAAACCACATGAACACCAACACTCATTCCATCCACGCTTAGTTAACCTAACAGAGACAGAACTACACGAAAACGAAAAAATGCTCTTGGAAAAAGGTTTGAAACACTGCACCAATAGCAAGGTGAACAATCAATACATAGAAAATCTCATAGTAGAAACCGAACACATCCTTACACGTGAAGAACAACAAAATAATTGTGAAATAAACATAGGACTGACAAGAGAACTAGTAAAAGAAGAAATAAAAGGCATAATAAAACAAACACAGCAGACACACAATAAGAACAACCAAACAGAAGCAGCTACTATGAAAAGGTTAAAACAAAAGTTAACAAACAACAACGTATTAATAACAAGAGCAGACAAGGGAAATGTAACAGTACTCATGGATAAAGAGCAATACATCACAAAAACCAAGGAATACATAAACACCAACGCAATACAAAAACTGAAGTCAGATCCAACTACACGATTCCAGGCAAATGTGAAACGAACACTGAAAAACATTGAACACACACTCACAGACAAACAGAAATACTACTTAACACAGAAAAACCCACAAGCACCAACACTCCGCAGTCAACCGAAAGTACATAAAGACGGAATGCCAATGAGACCTGTTATCAACTTCAAGAAAGCCCCAACATACCGCATAGCCAAACACCTCCAAAAGTTAGTTACAAAACACTATAAAGTAGAAAACAACAGAACAGTGATAAACACAGGAAACCTAATAGAAAATATACAGAACATACAGGTACCACACACAGCATCACTGATTTCATTCGATATAGAAAATATGTATACCTCCATCCCTATCACAGAAACAATAGAAATCATAGAACAAAATCTCTCATCCCACAGCAACCTCACCACAGACGCAATAAAAGAAATAACAGATATGCTCAGACTGACAACTGAACAAAACTACTTTCAGTTTGAGGAAGAATATTATCTACAAACTGATGGACTGCCCATGGGATCCCCAATATCAGGAACACTAGCAAACATTTTCATCAGTCACCTTGAAAATCAGATATTTGATAAGATAACCACAAATGAAAGTTTCAAAATCATATATTGGTACAGATACGTGGATGACATTATTTGTTTGGTAGACGAGCCAAGTGAAAAAATAGATGAACTCCATTCAGAAATAAACAAAGCTCATAAGAACATAAAATTCACACTTGAAAAAGAAAAAGAAAATCAAATAAATTTTCTTGACATCACAATTAAAAAAGAAAATGGAAAACATACATTTAACATCTTTAGAAAACCAACAGCCACGGACACAATAATACATTCCACATCCAACCACCCCCAAAGCCAGAAATTTGCAGCACTAAGACACATGTTACATAGATTGAACAGAATTCCACTCAGTAAGAGAAACTATGAACAAGAAATGAACACGATCATACAAATAGCTAGGAACAACGGGTATGACACACATGTGGTACACAGGCTCAATCAAAAAATAAAAACACAAATAAAAAACAAACACAACATTTCCACAATACAAAAGAACTCACAAGCTGAAAACTTACAAACACACTCAACAAACACACACAATGACAACACCACACAGAAAAGAACCAGATGGTACACCATGACCTACACACATAAACTAACACACAGAGTTGCAAACATCCTAAAGAGACAGGGCTTCAAAATAGCATATAAGCCTGGGCAAACCCTTCAATCACACCTAAGCCAGCCAGCTACCAAGAGGGACAAATTCCAACAATCAGGAATATATAAACTTGAATGTCAAAGTTGTGATGCAGTATACATAGGCATGACATGCAGGAATTTTGAAACAAGATACAAAGAACATATCAGATGTTGGAAGTATGAAACAAACCATTCCACATTTGCAGAGCATTTAAAACACTACAACCATCATCCTACAAACATGGAACAAGAAATGAAAATAATGAGAATAAGCAACCATGACAAACATCTTATACAAATGCAAGGAAACTTCCACATCCAGAAAGCCATAGCAGAAAACAAACATGTGATAAATGAACAAACACACATCAGCACAAGCTCCTTACTACACTTAATAAAGGAAATGATAACATAAAAAAGTATATAACACCAAAATACACACACACACACACACACACACACATACACAGACCCCCTCCTCCAAAAAAAAAAAAAAAAAAAAAAAAAAAAAAAAAAAAAAAAAAAAATTGCATAACACCAAAATACAGACAGACATACATACACAGCACAAAAAAAAAATAATAAAATATATATATCACACCAGAACACACACACACATACACAGGACATAAACAAAAATAAATAATTAAATACAATAAAATAAAATAAAATAATATGACACCAAAAAACACTCACACACACACACACACACACACACACACACACACACACACAAGCGCACACACAAATGCATACACGAACAGACCACAGATACTTCGATAGTTACACTCATAAGTTTGGCAGTAATATTCGATCTTTGGCAAAAACATTTGACAGTCGGCAACAGAAACCAAAACATTGCATTAAAAAAAGCGTTCAGTGCATAGTGCTGTGGAATGCGGAAAAAACAGCAAATTGGCGCTCATAGGAAGAAGAACAAGACCAAAAATGCAACAGGAGCGTAATATGTAAGAAACTGTCTACGCAACCTGTAAGTACAGTTCAAAACATTACTACTTAATAGGAAATACCAACCACCAGAACTGTTTATAACCTATAGGCACAGTGACAAAAATGTAAATAAAATAGCTAACATATGTACATATTACAGGCCACTGATGATGCCTTGCAGAAAATAAAGGCGAAACGCGTGTGGCACTAAAATTGTGTTTTATTCAGTTGCTGTCAGACGGTCCATAAGTGAAAATCATCAACATACCGCAGTTTCTGACATTTTCTACTGTTTTTGTTGTTGTCAGGTTGTGTTTTGCGCAGCGTTTATAAATATTACGTGTTCTACATATTTAAGTGCTGTACAATACACTGACGGAAAAAATAGCAGCACCGAAAAATAATTACGTAGGGTAACGAAATTTCTGGAATACGTTTGTCTAGGTAATATTTCTAACAAGTAAATGATTAACATCGCAAGATCACAGGTTAATGGAACCGCGAGGTAATGCATTGCAAATGTGAACTGGTGGTACATCAATAACCAGTGTAAACGCCAGAATGTTGAATGCAAGTATGCATCGTGTTGCACAGGTGCCGGATCTCAGTTTGTGGGATGGAATTCCATGCCCGTTGCCGTGCCCTGTCAATACAGAGACGGTTGTTAATGCTGGTTGTGAGTGACGCTGGAGTTGTCCGATCTGTTAATCGAGCAGGCCAAGACAACACGTTGACACCCTTTAGAGCACGTTGGGTTACAACAGCGGTATGTGGGCGAGCGGTATCCTGTTGCAAAACACCCCCTGTTTATAGATGGCAGCACAACAGGTCGAATCACCAGACTGGAGACTACACTTGCAAGTAGGGTTCGTGGAATAACCATGAAAGTGATCCTGATGTCATATGAAATCGCACACAGGCCATCTGGTGTAGGTCCAGACTGGTTACAGGCCCTCCTTCAACCAGCACACGGCCTCATTACCACCCAGGCAGAATCAGCTTTTATCAGAAAACACAACAGACCTCCAACCTTCTTCCAATGGGCTCTCGCTTGACGTCGCTGAAGTCACAATTGCTGATTGTTTGGGGCCAGCGGAATGCACGCTACAGGACTTCTGGCTCGGAGCTGTCCTGCAAGTAACCGATTTGTAACAGTTGGTTGTGTTCCTCTGGAACCAACTGCTGCTCAAATTTCTGCTGGATTCGCCGTACAACGCGGCAGAGGTAGTCGCCGAACACGACGGTCATCTCAGTCTTAGTCCCACGTGGCCGGCCGGAGCCCGGTTTTTTTACGACCATATCTTCCCGTGTCCATCGCTGTCACCTATCATATACTGTGCCTATATACCTGCCCTAGCTTCCTGCAGTCGCATAAAGAGTATCCAGCTACTCGTAGCTTTATTAGACGAACTAGTGTAAACTCAGTGAGGTGTTGATAGCAGCATCTTTGTCGCCTTAAAGGTGGATCCTTATAGTTGCGTCGCCAGAGCCGCTGCTATGCGAATAGCGAGAAATATTAATAGACATCATCTTTCATATGTACACTACTGGCCATTAAAATTGCTACACCAAGAAGAGATGCAGATGATAAACGGGTATTCATTGGTCAAATATATATACTAGAACTCACATGTGATTACATTTTCACGCAATTTGGGTGCATAGATCCTGAGAAATCATAACAACCACCTCTGGCCGTAACAACGGCATGGATACCGCTGGGCATTGAGTCAAACAGAGCTTGGATGGCGTGTACAGGTACAGCTGCCCATGCAGTTTCAACACGATACCATAGTTCATCAAGAGTAGTGACTGGCGTATTGTGACGAGCCAGTTGCTCGGCCACCATTGACTAGACGTTTTCAGTTGGTGAGAGATCTGGAGAATGTGATGGCCAGGGCAATAGTCGAACATTTTCTGTATCCAGAAAGGCCCGTACAGGACCTGCAACATGCGGTCGTGCATTATCCCACTGAAATGTAGGGTTTCGCAGGGATCGAATGAAAGGTAGAGCCACGGGTCGTAACACATCTGAAATGTAACGTCCACTGTTGAAAATGTCGTCAGTGCCAACAAGAGGTGACCGAAACGTGTAAGCGATGGCACCCATACCATCACGCCGGGTGATACGCCAGTATGACGATGATGAATACACGCTTCCAATGTCCGTTCACCGCGATGTCGCCAAACACGGATGCGACCATCATGTTGCTGTAAAAAGGTTCGTTGTTGAGTACACCATCGCAGGCGCTCCTGTCTGTGATGCAGCGTCAAGGGTAACCGCAGTCATGGTCTAAGAACTGATAGTCCATGCTGCTGCAAACGTCGTCGAACTGTTCGTGTAGATGGTTGTTGTCTTGCAAACGTCCCCATCTGTTGACTCAGGGATCGAGACGTGGCTGCACGATCCGTTACAGCCATGCGGATAAGATGCCTGTCATCTCGACTGCTAGTGATACGAGGCCGTTGGGATCGAGCACGGCGTTCCGTATTACCCTCTTGAACCCACCGATTCCATATTCTGCTAACACTCATTGGATCTCGACAAACGCGAGCAGCAATGTTGCGATACGATAAACCGCAATCGCGATAGGCTACAATCCGTCCTTTATCAAAGTCAGAAACGTGATGGTACGCATTTCTCCGCGTTAGACGAGGCAACAGAACAACGTTTCACAAGGCAACTCCGGTCAATTGCTGTTTGTGTATGAGAAATCGGTTGGAAACTTCCCTCATGTCAGCACGTTGTAGGTGTCGCCACCGGCGCCAACCTTGTCTGAATGCTCTGAAAAGCTAATCATTTTCATATCACAGCATCTTCTTCCTGTCGGTTAAATTTCGCGTGTGTAGCACATCATCTTCGTGGTGTAGCAATTTTAATAGCCAGTAGTGTATACTGCTCAAATTCGACGTCATTCTGAGGAGTGGTTCTCTTTCTCGGAACTTTAACTATGGACACGCTGTATATCCAATCAAACGTTTACAGTTTGTAATAGTTACGACCATACGTACGTGAGACTAAACTGTGCCGTACTCGGTTGCTGGTTGCAGGGTCTAAACGCGCCCGCATTTCCGTGGACGACGACAGCGCGTCGGACGTGGCGGAAGAGAGAGGCGGCGGCGGGGGCAGCAGCGGCGCCGACGCCGAGGCGGAGGCCGAGGAGGAGGCGTGCGACGCCGGCGCCGGGGGTGGAGGCGGGGCCGGGGGCGGCAGCAGGTCGGCCTCCGCGTCGCCCGCCCCCAGCTCGGGCAGCCCTGCTCGCTCCGCCTCCGCCAGCTCCACGCCGGAACCGCCGCTCTCAGGTGAGCCACGGGGTGCCGACCCTACGACCCTCCCGTAGCGTACCAGGTAGTGCATGCTAGTTGTATGTGCATGGAGTAGTCCCTGTCCACGGACAACCGTAGTCGAATAAGCATAGCGGTAAATACCTATTATATTTCTAATCTCCAGGTGTACACGGTACTCATCATCATCATCATCATCATCATCATCAGTTGTCTACTCTATGAACAGGACCTTCTTGTCACCACATTTTGTGGTCCATCGCTTCTTTCTTCAGACTGTTGCGTTCGCACGCATTAAGCAGATCGTCCAATTTCTGAGTTCTCTTCTATCCTTTTCCTCTCTTCCCTTGCTCACAACCCTCTAAAACAGTTTTCAAAAATTCCGTTGTGCTTTCTCAGCACATGTCCAGTCCAGTTCCTCTTCGTACCTGCTACGAGGGGCATTCAATTTCGGCTAAAAGGATTGCAACTTTATTTGCGACATCATGATTCGCTCCTCATCTCACATATTTCCAGTAATTGCTGGTAAATGGCACCGCTGTTATCAATCTTCAAAATGACGCTTCCTATACAGGGTGTTACAAAAAGGTACGGCCAAATTTTCCGGAAACATTCAAAAATGGCTCTGAGCACTATGGGACTTAACATCTATGGTCATCAGTCCCCTAGAACTTAGAACTACTTAAACCTAACTAACCTAAGGACATCACACAACACCCAGTCATCACGAGGCAGAGAAAAAATCCCGGAAACATTCCTCACACACAAATGCAGAAAAGATGTTATGTGGACATGTGTCCGGAAACGCTGAATTTCCATGTCAGAGCTCATTTTAGTTTGTTCTTCCACCTACACTCATTGGAGCACGTTATCATGATTTCATACAGGATACTCTACCTGTGCTGCTAGAACATGTGCCTTTACAAGTACGACACAACTTGTGGTTCATGCACGATGGAGCTCCTGCACATTTCAGTCGAAGTGTTCGTACGCTTCTCAACAACAGATTCGGTGACCGATGGATTGGTAGAGGCGGACCAATTCCATGGCCTCCACTCTCTCCTGACCTCAACCCTCTTGGCTTTCATTTATGGGGGCATTTGAAACTCTTGTCTACGCAACCCCGGTACCAAATGTAGAGACTCTTCATGCTCGTATTGTGGACGGCTGTGATACAATACGCCATTCTCCAGGGCTGCATCAGCGCATCAGGGATTCCATGCGACGGAGGGTGGATACATGTATCCTCGCTAACGGAGGACATTTTGAACATTTACTGTAACAAAGTGTTTGAAGTCACGCTGGTACGTTCTGTTGCTGTGTGTTTCCATTCTATGATTAATGGGATTTGAAGAGAAGTAATAAAATGAGCTCTAACATGGAAAGTAAGCGTTTCCGGACAAATGTCCACATAACATATCTTCTTTCTTTGTGTGTGAGGAATGTTTCCTGAAAGTTTGGCCGTACCTTTTTGTAACACCCTGTATAGGTGTGTTCCAAGCATAGACCTTTCTCCGAGCCTCTTTTGGTGGAAACCCAGAGCATTGCAGATATTCACAGGCGTTTACAGAATGTCTACGCAATTTTTCAGACTGGATTAAAAATTCATCTCAAAGTATTCTGTAATATCTCGTTTGATATCCTAATTGTTTTAGCAGCGCATTTTGACATAATGCCAAAGATAAATTCAGCTAAAGGTTTCAAACTTTCGTAGGAGAAGAACAGTGGAATGCCAGTACACATCGAGGTGTAGGATCAGTGTGCTTACTTACTCCGTTGTGCTTTCCTTCATCGAACTACAAATTTATTTCTTGTTGTGCATTCCGATCTCCCGCAAGTGCAGGTGGCTGTTAGCACAAATCACAGTCAACTTTCAACTTTGTATGCAATTTTCTCAAGTAGTTACAATGAGTGCTTCAAAATATTTTCCTATTAAGTGAAAAATTTATCTAGGATACATTAAACTGATTCAGGAGGTGTCTTTCACGAGCGTGATTTTATGGACTAATACCATCACTAAAGAAGAAAACCCTTAGTTGATGAGACTCATAAATATTTCATGATAGACGTCTTCATGAAAACACGAGTATAAGAACCAGACATGAGGTTGTATTGTACAGGTGGTAATTTCTTTTTTGGGAACCTCCTTTTAATTCACTCTCCTGTACTCCAAAAATAGACTGTAATCATTGTATGTTTATTGCTAGTTCTTTATATACTGTAGACTTATACGAAGCGCAATGAATGAAACCTGTAGTGGAGTTCAGGTCAGCGTCATTGCCCTTCGGTTAATAGTCTAGTTTCCTTAAATATGTAATTAGTTTTCTATTTTTTTAAATTTAGATAATAGATATTAGCAGTAAACACTGACCGTGTCTTCAGAAGTGTAAAAAAACGCATATTGCAATTAATCATAGATGACTGGAGTGCAAACGTGTAGATGATATAGAAGGTTATTGGAAAGTTAGAATCTTGGTTAAAAAACACTCCGAGAAGGATGAAAAATTTTAGAAATGTATTTCGCCCCCTATTTTTTTTGTTATGCAATATTCGCATGACGAACAACGCTAAAATTGAAGCTAATATACCCACTACTGCGCTAACACTATGAGTAGCAGGAACGAATGGCATCCCCTGAGATAATGTAACGACGAATGACCTCTGGCTGCTATTGTAAACATCAAAAATTCTCTCACTCATGTGCCCATCGCATGCAATTTCACTATTACATTAGCAAATAAAGCATTTTCTTCCGAAAACGTGAATCGTGGTTCAAGTATCACATTATTCGTCTTAAACAATTAAGAGAAATAATCAAGTTAATATACTGAACCGAAGTTTTCATTTTCTACCTACGTAATATGTGTCAACTTTAACAAAATACACTAAGGATGAAAGTTTTATAAATTATAGATACGAAGAGCTACTAATAACGTATTTCTTACATTTTTCACGACAGTCACATGAGGATTTCATTGTGCCATAACTGGTTCTGACCAGCAAGGAAGCCGTTACGGTATTGCGAATTTCTTATACGATTGTGTTGGGAAAAAAGTGAAAAATAAAAAGAATATTAATGACAGTCTGTCATTTCTTTCAAAAACGTTTTCCTTATTGCACGTGATCAAAATACAGCGAAACTGTCAACTTATCCCTAAAATATTTTAGCGTTATACTATTGTAATTCATTAGCTTGGTAAAATAACACATGATTCTATTTCCATACTGTTGTTGCTAATAGTGACTTCTCTAATAATTTTACATTTTCAGATTTTCGTGAAGCTGACCTGACACCTGCACAGGCAGTTGCATTATGTAATTTCATTGTTTACGTCATAACAATGAAAATACATGCATCTTACTTTATAGTTCTTGAAGCAATATGTATTAGTTTTGGAGTGATGTATTTTAATTAGCTAACGTACTGCCACGATGAAGTTGCTTGAGTGATAACTTTATCAGGGACTGCTTTTTAATATCTGTTGCAACACTGTGTCCATTGTTAGAGCTACGCTACTCTATTCTTTTATCCATATTTGAAAAAAGTGTGATTTTAATAGTTGCCGATCGCCGTAGTTTGTTAATTAAAAAGTTCGTAGTGCTTCTTGGATGTAGGTTCTTTTTTTCGTTTAACATAAATAGCACAAGGAGATATACTAGTTGTATTGTCTTCTCCAATACTCTAGGAATTTTCCCAGCTCTGAAGGTAATTAACGATTCCACAGCTGAACAAATCTTTTGATTAGAAGTTGACAAATCGTCTAGTCAATTTCGAAACACTTTTTTTCTCAAAGGATCATCTTAGCAATATAACTCTCATCCAAAGCCGTGGTTACTAACGCACACTTGTGCGATGGCGCTTGGCTAGAGGGGAATCGGTTAGAATTCTGGCGGTGAAAAAGGTTTCATCACCAAAAGCTCATCAAATGCGTATTATCTTCTTATATGGATGAACTGCTTTTTGTCCAGCCAGGATAGCCGCAGTCGTTATCACACAACTTTCGGGATTCAGTGAGGAGCGCCGGCATCGGATCGAATCCTTCCGGCGGCTTAACGATGAGGACAGGTGTGCTGGCCAGCCTGGATGTGGTTTTTAGGCGTTTTTCCACATCCGACTAAGTGAAAACCAGGCTGGTAACCACTTCCCACTTGTTGCAGTATTCGCGAACATTTGGAAAACGTTAGCATTCTTTCACATGGGAACATGTGATAACACTAGACGCAGACAATTCAGGTACATAAAATTGCGTTCAGAAGGTGACATGGAGGTGGGGAGGGGGAGAAGATGGAAGACTCTTTACCACTAACATTGCCAAAACCGAAAGATTATCCAGCCGATCCCGTGAAGATATGGACAAAGGCCAGGAATAAGAAAAAGTAGATGGATGACTTGCTTTATATTATGACTGCCTCATTCATTGTTATTATCTTACTTTAACAATTACGTAAGAGTTAGTTCGTCGTCGCTATTAACCACCTTCTTCTTGTGCTATCACACGGTGATCAAATAGGAAATAACCAACCACAGATTATTATGGAATCTAGTTAAACGATGCGGTACCAGAAATCGGACTTTTCAGTCTTGCACATGGAATGAAAAACCCACGCGATGGTTGATTAGCCACAGCACATCACTGATGCTAACTGTGCCACTAGCTGAGATGGACTACAGGTTTCAAATGATCTTCGTGGAAAGTTCGGTGGTCTTCCTGAAAGTGATTAATCGATCGTGACAGTCTGGTCTTCTCTATTATTTCTCCCATGACATTCTCCCAAAAAAACTTTTCTACGCCCTTCTCTACGAAATTCTGTGGAAGGTATACATCGAAATTGTCCATTCTCTCTCCGAATTACTCCCCCACGATGATTAGCTTGCACACTAGTAACATATTTCTTCAAATGCCATTCTGGGAACTGATTTAGAAGAATACCAGTTCATATAACGAATGGCAGATGACTGGCGTTAAACAATGTACTGCACTGAAAAAGTAAAAATGTGTGACTTTATGTAGAGCCTTAACAACTCGGTTCGCGACTGAAGTATGTGATTGATTCTTTCAATAAGAGAACAAAATGCTAGTTTTAGTCCTTAGCAACAGCAAATTCAGTGAGGTGCAGACATAGTAAAAAAAACTATTCTTATGTCCACGTAGCTGATAAAGATCCGTTTCGCTTCGTTTTTATTTTCATTTATTTTCTGAGAACATTTCGGATCACTAGAAAACCACCCAGAACATTGTACAAATGAACATTAAAAAAAGCTTAAAAATGTTAGTATGTCAGGCTCTAGAATTCTGAAAAATACTCTGAAGTGCTCTTAAATTGACTTAAGTATTCAACTGTAGCTCTGCTTAGATCATTTCGTAAGCTTGTTTCTTTTAGCAGTCTCTCTGTGGCTGCTTGCTGAGTGCCTCACTTGATCATTTTCTCTACTTTCACCTCGTTGTATATCTATTAAGTTCTAAGTCCATTCTTTCTCTTCCGTTGTCAAGCTAAACGTACTTCTCGTTCCTCATCTGTATCATTTCTTAGTTTTTTTTTTTCTGTTGCCTTCTTCTCAACTCACCACTGGCAAAGATGTCCTCATTTAGATTCCGGCATCCTCTTAAATGTTAATATTACTTAACACACTAAAATTCCACTTAATACACTGCTCACTATCTTCACCAATTCACTTTCACCTAAATTTATTTAACTTTCTATCACTATCACTTTTCCTCAATCCACTTTAATCGATTTCCAAAAGTATACTGACGCATGCCTCTCGCCATCGCCTATATTTACCTTTCCGAGATGGTACGTATCCCCACACAGTAGGATAATGGAACACTCGAGAATATTCCGGAACGTTAGGTAACATTCTACAACATTCTGGGTGATTCTGGAACATTCTAAAACATTCTAGAACGTTCTAGAAGGAACGTCCTGGCCGAACTCAGCCACTTCGGTTCTCGATTCCCTGCAGCATCACTGACTTCCTATAAGAGGTCCATTGGTGCACTGCTTTTGACACCCATATCTTCGAATCCAAGTCTGCAGTTGCAGCCTGAAACCTTCTTCATGACTGAGGGGTGAAGGGCTACCGTACTTTACAGGGTATCAGGGTTATAAGTGTAAATATTTTCATTGGGAACTTAGGACAGTGTACTGAGCGACATTACATCAGTATTTACTTCATTTGAAGACTAATAATTACAGGTTTTAGGAGTAGTATCTTTTTAGGTTGGTTAGTACTTCGAAGAACATGTGGCAAGAGCAAGCCGTTAGTGCTCATTTTCCTCTGAGCAGCAGGTCAGCTGTTTAAGTTTGGACGCGTGGGTGCAAACTGGTTAGCCTATACCGACAGGCGTAGTCCACTTACTGGTGCAGTTAGCGGCCGTCTAGAAAACATAATATAGTCAATTATATGACCTATTTGCGAGAAGGCAGACGCAGAGAAAAAAACAACTAGCACACTGAAATGGGCACATAGTACGATACCAATGATCACAATGTCTGCACTTATAATTTCTTGTATAACCCGTAAGGGGCTGCAGGGACCGGTTTCGGAGTTATAGTAGTATACACGAACAAACGACGATTATGGTTATTGTAACTATATATTGATTACAAACCGGAATTTTAGAGTTCTTCTTAACAGCGACGGCCACTACGATGTCTCAGCTATCTGGGCATACTCGGTTCTGCTGTAAGCCATTCAGAACCAGAGAGGCCATGTGCTGTTTCCACTGTAATGTTAACGATTCCTGGTGTTTATTTGTTACTGTATTATTACATAGTCATGGGGTTGGAAACTGCGTGCCACTTTCTGAGTAGCACAATTCCAGCGATACAGTTAGTCACTGAAGCGTTTATAATTTATTGACTGATAATTTTAATGAGAATCTGTGGACGAAAATTGCATCTAAATTTTAGTACTCTTACCCCTTCCTTCCCTACCCCCGTATTTTTGTGTAAGACACTGTAATTAATATTTCGAAAATTATAACATCCATTAAATGAAATCGCAGGCGAAACGTATTAAAAAAATCCATCTATTGTGGTTAATGTTTGTTAGATACATTCTGGAAACAAATCTATGAACACTACCCTAACAACTCAAGCGTGCTGCAACAGAAAGTATCACGGCAGCCAGAAACAAAGGCATGTTGCTAGGAACCAGGCTACGTTGTGAAGTCACATTTAACTGATTTATTTCGCAATGCTGAGGGACCTCAATACTTTTGTTGTACATACAGAGCAACTGTATTAGTTTCGGAATCCGCCCGAACATTTTATTCATACAGTTATAGTGATGAATTCTGGACCTGGCAGCTTGATAAGAAAAGAAACACCCCTCCTTCCCCTGCGTTTCTAGACATCTGTATTTCACACCAGTGTGCACGGCAGAATGGACGTGACCCACATTTAGTTGCATATGCGACCACTGAACGGCGAGCATTATAACGCAGCAGTCTTCAAACAGAGCGTATCCTGATATTGTTAGCATATGCCGAAACTCATCGTGGTAGCTTGTTTGATAAACATAAATAGTAATTAAACTGATAAATAAATTTTCAGAATCAAATATCTCACTCACCATTGGAGTGTTGATTAGCTGAACAATGTTGACGGGTTAAAACAGTGTGCCGGACCGTAACATCATCTCGGATCTCTGACAAGTGCTCACCCAACTGACCTTTCAACCGGAACAGTCTAGACGTCAGCCCTGCAGAGCCTGCGCAGATGCTGATGTAGGCGATAACTGGAGACTGCGCAGTTAGGATGATTTCCTGGCAGTGTGATTGTAGAGCTGTTAACAGACAGGTTGTGTCTCACAGAACCGCTTGACCATAGTATAACGAGCATTTCCAGGACGACATGTGATCTCGGCTACAACCAAATATCTTCTTCTTCTAAACAACCTGCAAGTGCTTGATATATTTCACATGAGAAACCATAAATACACTTTGCTCAAAGAATTACCACAAACGTATATTTTCACACTGTTGACGAACAGACGAGAGCCTCAATGATAACATTTAAAGTCCACTGGTTACAATTGTGACTAACTGATGCTGAGGCCATAGGATACTGCTTTTCTGCCTTCTGTGAACTTCGCAGATTTACTTAATTGTACATTTAAAGCAAGTTCCCAAATGTCTACACCCCTTTCAAATCTTTTCAAGCTATAATCCAGTAGCATGGTGATCAAGAACCATCAGTTTCAGTTGAGAGTCAATGTGTGGATCGGATTATTGGCTACTACCTCACACAAGCCATCGTACTTCCATGACGCCCTACAGGTGAAGCGTATCTGAACTTCTACGAGAAAAGACTGCCCCCATACTGGAAGAAGTTTCTTTTATGTTGATAAGTGTTATGTGGTTTCAACATGATAGTACTCACACCACTTTTGCCTTACGGTGCCAAAACGCCTCGAAAATGTTACCTTTGACGACAGATCAGATGATAAGCTATTCCACTTGTGTGACCAGTCACGTGAAATGGCGTGTGTATTGGGAGTCCACCTGAGATGAAAAGGCACCGGAACAACGAGTTTCTGCTGCCAATGACGCCATAAGGATACTGTTGATGGGTCTGAATGAATGCGGCCAGTCTTCGCTGCCGTTCGTGCGTAGATCCCTAGAGCCTCACAATGGCAGTATCTTCTCCAAGCTACATGTCAGCAAGGTACAGATATTCGGCAGGTACCTTGTCACGTTCGCCAATTACATTACGCTGAGCCACGAGGGAACTTAATGTCTGGAATCTTAGCATTTCCCAGTGATACATCTGGTACCTATATCTTTCCCCACTGTTAGTAAAACAAACATCGTCCAGTACCTATTCAGTTTTTCTCACTGATTTTCTCTACTCTTGCAGGTAGATGTACAAAATGGTCAAGTTTAAACGACTTCCCCAGCCACATAACTGGAGTACCTTATCCGGTCCGTCTCTAATTAAACATTTTTGGCATGGTAAGGCAAAAGTGGGGTGGAGAACTATCATGCTGCAGCCACATAACAGCAACATAAATGAAGCTTCTTGCAGCACGGGATGCAGTCTTTCCTCCAAGAAATGCAGATACGCCTCCCTTTGAGGCGTCATGGAAGGACGATGGCTTGTGTGACTTGGTCGCCGATAATGCCATCCACACATTGACCCTCAACTGAAACTGATGGTTCTTGACCACCATCCTATTGGACTATGTCTTGAAAAGATTTAAAAGTGCTGCAAACATTAAGAACTTGTTTTAAATGTACAGATAAGTAAATTTGTGAAGTTCACAAAACGCAGAAAAGTAGTATCCTATGACCTCAAGATCAGTGAGTCACAAATGGAATCAGTCAACTCATACAAATACCTGGGTTTAACAGTTTGTAGCGATATCAAGTGGAATGATCTCGTAGCGTCAGGTGGGTGGCAGACACGTTATTTGGGAGGATACTGGGAAAATGCAGTCAGTCTACAAAGCAGAGATAGCTTACAAATCATTTGTGAATCTCTTCTGTACAAAAAGCGACTAACAGCGGGTGCTGAATGCACACAAAGATGGGCCCGTTAATTGTCACCAGTTCGTTTGATTCAAGGGAGATCATCACTGAGATGCCGAAAACTGAATTCGTAGACACAAGTTATCACGAAAAACAGTAATTATAAAGTTGCAAGAAGCAGTATTAAGTGCTGAATCTGGAGATATTCATCTCGTACCTCTGTATTGTTATCTTGGGGCCTGGAAAGATGTAATTCGACTAATTCCAGAGCCATTTAAGTAAACATTCTTCTATCAGTCCATATGCAGTTTGAACAGGAAGAAACCAACATGTTGTACAACGTTAGGTACACATACACTGCACAGTCGTTTGTAGAGTATGTTTGTAGATCTAGGTCCTAGCAACGGCAGCATACATTTGAGAGATATGTTCATTAGATCTTATTTGTGCATTGTCTCCTCCGGGTTGTCACTTGCTGTTTATCTCCACTGTTTAAAAATATCCAGCGTATTCTCTTGTTGCCACTACTACATTATTAGAGGAAAGAGCTTCAGGGTTGCTAGGATCAAAGGGAGACGGGTGAAACCTGGAACCTCCCTGTAGGAAAGACTGTTCCGAAGGTGCCCCATTGGGCACGGGTGCCCGCCAGCCAGGCCGCGGGAAGACACAACAGGTTGGGTAGCTTACTCGCCAATAGACGTACTGCACCCGTTACGCCCTGTTCCGCGCATGCGCCAGCCATTTATCGGAGGCTACACTGAGGCATACTACAGCAACGCGTAGGCTGTGTGGCGCGGCTCTCTGACGGTCCGTACATCAGGTGTTGCCCACCCCTGCTCTCCCCTGCCCGCAGAGACCTGGCTGGTGGTGGTAGGGCACTCGATCTGGAAGTACCTGCTGTAATGTGTTTTAGGATAGCTCAATTGGTTGAGCAGTACAAATGTGAAGAATGGATTAGAGCTCGAGAAGCGGTCCGGCACACGGCTTCAGCCCACAATAACGGTAGTCGGTAAGGTAGCTGTAGAGTGAGTTGGCGTGTGCGGGCCTGAGACGGTGGGCGTGTTGCCACTCAGCGTGCTGGCCGTGGGCGGCCGCAGCCGCAGCCGCAGGGCCCTGGCGCGCGCGCTCGCTCACGCCTCTGGCTGCCGCAGCGTGCGTGGACGCGCCCGAGAACCTGTCGCTGCCCAAGAAGTACGAGCCGGGCAGCCCGGCGCCCGCGCCGCCGCCCCCGCAACCGCCGCCGCCCCCGCAGCCCGCCGCCGCCGCCTTCCTGCACTACTCGGCCACCGCGGGCGCGCACTACTTCTCGGCCGCCTTCCAGTCGCCCTTCCACCCCCACCAACCCGCCCCCACGCCGCCGCCACCCCCGCCGCCGCCGCAGCGCTCACCCGTCGACGTGCTCCTCCGGGCCTTCCCCGGCCGCAGACGCGTCGACGTCGAGGCACTGCTCAACAGGTGTAAGGTAAGGCGTCCACATGCTTTCTAGAGTGCTCAAAAAATTCTATCTATCTACCTATCTATCGCTTGCGCATCGTCCCGCAGTTACGCGGGGTCAGCTATCGTTAGTCGGATTTGGCATTTTAATTTTTAAGGGGTGGCTGGATGCCCTTCCTGCTGCCACCGCGGGCCAGAGGGGCCGAGCGGTTCTAGGCGCTACAGTCTGGAACCGTGCGACTGCTACGGTCGCAGGTTCGAATCCTGCCTCGGGCATGGATGTGTCTGATGTCCTTAGGTTGGTTAGGTTGAAGTAGTTCTAAGTTCTAGGGGACTGATGACCTCAGAAGTTAAGTCCCATAGTGCTCAGAGCCATTTGAACCATTTTTTTTGCTGCCACCCTGTACCCCCGGGACGGAATTAGTGTACCCCAACTGTCTGCGTCGAGGGTAATCCATGGAATACTGCGAATGTGTTCAGATGTCTGCAAGCCGTGGGACAGAGGCGAAACAGGGGGACCAGCCCGGTATTCACCTAGCGGGATGTGGAAAACCGCCTAAAAACCACATCCAGGCTGGCCGGGACATCGGCCCTCGTCATTAATCCGCCGGGCGGATTCGATCCGGGGCCGGTGCGCCTGCCCGAGTCCAGGAAGCAGCGCGTTAACGCTCTCGGTTACCCTGACGGGTAGCGTGCTGAAAAAATGACTTACCCTATATCAGTGCAGAAGCTGTGATGGGGTAGGGGACATCTACAGTGGTGGGGATCCCGCTGCGAGCGGCTATGCGCGGTATGGGGCGCACAGTTCAACAGCTGAAGGCTAGTGACTAGTAGAACGGTTAGCAAGTCTGCAAATCACCGTATTGACATGTTATGCCAGTACGATTAGTAATTCTAGAAGTCAACCTGTAACACTTCCGCCCGCTACTGCTATACCATAACCTCAAAGCTGAAGGCAGTTCGTATAATGAAATTATTCTTGTTAAAGCAATTATGGTATAAAGGAACAGAAGAGTGCTGCCCTCTGAGAGGAATTTTGTTATGTTGACCGTGTTGTACCTAATGGATGTGGCTTATCGGCAGTGAAAGTCATAATTGCGTAAATTTTCAAACAGTAACAAACAATGTTTTACCTATCCACACTGTTCAAAGAATAAAGAAATCGGTCGCCAGCCTAATTAGGCGAGAGAATGATTGACATACTTGTTCAAGAAAATAGGTATGAGTAACTTTAACGGACAAACACAACCTATATTTTGCCACACGCGAGTACAATGAACTCTGACACCCGCATATGTCAACGTTAAATCTGGAGTTGACAGAGTAGAACAAATTATTTGCGTAGATATAGCAGATAACAATACACACTATTACTTTAAGGGCTTATTCAAACTGAATGGTCTTTATAACATTACTATTAATATACACTGTAGAATCACAAATTGCACATAGGTTCAGTATTACTTTTCAAACATTTTCGTAGCTGTCATCAAATTGTAAATGCAGTTCATTGCAAAATTATGAACTGGTCACAGGTTAAGTCTCTCTCAGCTAAATAATTTTCTATTTAGAATGAAAGTTAAATGGAATTCACTAACATATTACTTCTCACTGTCTTTTGAATAAAGGAGTTACTGTTTTCATAGATAGCTGTCTCTCTATTAACCGTTATGTAGCATGAGCACAATAGGCAAACTGTGAATCCTGTTACAACTTATTGTACAGAATTTGACTTGAGTAGCAAGAGTAATTGAAATTTGCTATAATTAAGTAACTTTGTGCATTTGAACCACTTTCAGTGAAGGGGGGCCCTTAATCTTGACCACTGTAGCAGAGAATACTAAACACACTTTCAGTACACAAAAGAAACAAGGTATCAGTTCTCAACTCTTACTGCAGTAGAACACAACTTGACATATCTGTAAAAAACTGACTCACCTTTTGCGATTTGCTACAAGCAGCAATGTGATCATTTACTAAGCAAAACTTTACCATCCTCAGTTTTAAGAACTTTTAAGTTTGAAATTGGCAACAATATATTAATAAGCAGTTTTAATAAAAAATTTATTTTCAGCAAGCATCACGCACTTTAGCTCACTCTCTTGCCACATTGACTTTAACTTTCTTTCAATAAAGGACACTCGGTAAGCACTTCAGCGTGGTAGGGACACTAAGTGGATATGTGACTGAGGATAAATCACGGTAGGTACAAAAGTTCAGTTAAAATTTACCTTGTATTTCAGTACACTAAATATCCAATGAGCTGATGTGTTGGGGTTGGGTTGGGTTGTTTGGGGGAAGAGACCAAACAGCGAGGTCATCGGTCTCATCGGATTGGGGAAGGAAGTTGGCCGTGCCATTTGAAAGGAACCATCCCGGCATTTGCCTGGTGCGACTTAGGGAAATCACGGAAACCCTAAATCAGTATGGCCGGACGCGGGATTGAACCGTCGTCCTCCCGAATGCGAGTCCAGTGTGCTAACCACTGCGCCACCTCGCGCAGTCCAATGAGCTGATCCTTCACTGCACATTACTATAGCGTTCCATTACAGTGATTGCGCAATGTGGTGGCAATTGCATGTTGGTAGGTGGATTTGCAGGTAGAATTGCCGGAGTCTGTCATTTCTTGGTGACGATGATAGACATCAATTCCAGAATAGCTCCAGTTCCTTATCCATCCATCCGAGGCATTGAAAAGTGACACGGAAAGCCTCTCTCGGCACCAGCACAATATGCAGCTTTTGCATGAGCAACTGACAGTTCGGTAGCTCGTCCCCGATTGACTCTCGGTTCCACCTTTCTATCTAGGCCAACCACAATTTGCGCGTGCTACACAGTTCCGTTCCCGAACTGAACCACTACACCTTTTACATACAAAATAACTAAGAACCCTAAGTGAAGGTCAGCAGTTTACATAACAGAGAACAAACATTTTAAATAAAACAGAACCTTTTCACATATTGACATTTCTAAAAAAATTGTATAAACAAATTCCAAATATATACAGTAAGTTTTGTCTCCCTCCAATTGGGACAAAGAATTAATGACACATAAACTACAATGCATAGAATCAAATCATGACATCAAAGTTTTTACAAAGAAAGGAGTATACAATTTTGTGTTATCTACTCAATCAAACACATTTGCAGAAGCTCAACGATGTAACATTAAATAAAACAAAAGGCAAAATAAATCCGTAGAGTATTAATAGAGCTTTTTTTCTTTTTTTAAAGCGTACTGGATTTCAAGATTGCACCGAAATTGCAGTGGAAGGGGCGACTTACTTTCGCCTGACCTGGCAACATTTATTAAGTCTTTCAGTCGCTAGTTTTGAGTAACGCCTACACTTCTTTTGTTGCCATGTTGAAATTTGTTTCTGTTCCCAAAACACAGCGAGGCTTACACAACTTCACTTCATTAAAGTGAAAGTGAAGTTGCGATTGGGACAGACATCTCTAAAAGTGTACCGAGTGTTTCAAAATGAATATCGAGGTTTAAGGCTTTTTAGCACTTATTACATTTAACTTACAATCGTAAATAATTCATCAAATGAAAGATCAACTCAAACAGTTTTGTTTGTATACCTGTACACTAAGGGAAGAGCATGGAACGAGGGAGAGAGACTGAAAAACGTGTTGAACGAGTGAGAGTGTCTTTCACACGTAGCCCCAAGAAACCAGTTGCGAAGACAAGTCGTATATTAGCAGTTCCACTAGTGACATCTGTGTGGAGACTTAAGGAGACGCTGACGATTTGCAGTTATTAGAACCTCAAAAGCCTGCAGACTACGGTTTACGTGCCAGCTTTGCAAGTCAAATGTAGCTGAATGACAAAATGAAGTTATTCTTGATCGTATCGTCTTCAGTGAAGAATCAACATTTGAACTAAGTGGAGATGTGAACACACATTATGTGGGTATCTAGGGGTCAGCAAATCCACACGAGACTCCTTTAAATTGAGTGTTTTTTGTGCCATATCCTGTCGGAAAGTTTATGGGCCTTCCTTCTTAGGTGAAGCAATTGTAATACTCTAGAACTATGGCTCTTTCCTCAATTGGAAGAAGCGGAACCACAGAACTATGGTGCGCCGCCTCACTGGCATAACTCAGAAGGCGACTGGTTAAATGACATTCTAGCCGACTTCTGGACTGACAGCAAAGGGTCAGATGACAGAGCTTGTTTCACATGTACTCCACGTTCACCCGGTCTGACCCCCTGCGATTTTTACCTTTGAGGATTCAGAAAAGATCATGAGTATCTGCCTGCGCTACCAGATGACTTTGCCCAACTTAAGAAACACGATGAAGCAGTTGTTCCAACAATTACTTCAGACTTCAGACACACTGATCAAAGCTTGAGGAGAACTCTCCTACCGACTCTATGTGTGCTATGTGACGAATGGTCCTCACATTGAACGCCTGCAAGAAAATGTGTCTGAGTTGCTTGTTCATTTTGTGTATGATTTATAGTTGTAGGTTGAACGTAATAAATGCTACAAATCCTTGAAACCCCGACATTCGTTTTGAAACACCCGGTATTATTAAAGTATCAACGGAGGACAAATAAGGTCAATAGCATATGAAGGCTCTCTCTGGGTATAGAAATAGACGTGTAGCTTCTTCACTTACGTTGTTGAAAACACGTACTAATTCACGATTTATCAGTTAAAAAAATCCATTATTTCAACGAAAAAAATGTGTTGTTATTCATATACAGTGATAGACAAGAAAGTTCCTTATATTAACAATACAGAAAAATACTTTCTTGTTTGTCTGCTATCATTTTCCAAAAACGCATTTCAGTATCTCGAACCATTTACGAGATATGGGTGACGTTATGAATATTTCATTCTGACAGTATCGTTTGCGCGCGCAAGTTGAAATGAGTGCATCTGCATCTACGAGGGTGAGTCAAATGAAAGCCTCAAATATTTTTTTAAATATATACTCTGCTTGGGTTCATCGAACCACTTCCAAACTATTTCTCAACCCTTCCTCTCTCAAATAGCACATTGGTAAAACGATCACCTACCCCTCTGATTTCTTTTATCTTACTACAATGATCATTTCTTCCTACATACACTGGTGTCCAAAATTAAACCAACAAATCGCTATTTTCCCATCCTACGTCTAATTCACGATACAATCATACAAACTGTCGACCGACAGATGCCTGTACGGTCGAGTCCTGCATGGAAGATGGTATTCCGGTGAACGGGCAACCACGCAAACGATGACGTGAGGGCGCCTGTTAAACAGGATAGTGTTTGCCGCGTAGTAGTCCCACATCCACAATCGCTGTGTACACAACCACACACGGTGCAGTATGGCAAAGAGAAGCCACTTAACAGACTCTCTGCGGTGTAGAACCATAGAAAGAATGGAAGCAGGACAGTCGCAAACTGATGTGGTCCGATGGCTTAATGTGAACCATTATGTTGTTTCTCGCATGTGGCGACAGTTTATAGAGACTGAAACTGTATCCCGAAGACCAGGGATGGCCGACCACGTGTGACATCAGAAAGAGAGGACTGTTACTTGGCTGTAAAGGCACGACGGTACCGCCTTACTACTGCACGGCAACTGGCATCTGACCTCGCAGCATCTACTAGACGTGTTGTATCGAGGCAAACGATCTAAAGAATGCTTCTCCAGAGTGGCTTCTATCGTTGGAGATCTGCTATATGTGTACCGCTGAGGCCATCTTATCAGAAGGGAACGTCTAGATTGGAGCCATCAACACACCACCTGCACGGCCGAATAATGGGCCGATGTTCTTTCCACAGACGAGTCCCGATTTGGTCTGGAGAGCGATTCTCAACGGATTATCTTCTGGAGGGAACGTGGAGCACGATTTCCGGACCCAAACATTGTCGAAAGAAACCGATATCGAGATGTTGTGGACAACGATTATGTTGACCACTAGAACACCTCTTCATGAAACTGTTCGGGTGAATTGTCAAGGTTTAAATGCTGTCAGGTATCGTGACGAGATCTTGGGACCTCACGTGCGGTTGTTGCGAGATGCTATGAGCCCAGACTTCGTACTCATGGACGATAATGCTCGACCTCATATAGCACAGGTGGTCGATGTTTTCCTGGAAACGTAAGATATTGCATGCTTAGCATGCATTTGAATCCCATAGAGCGTGTCTGGGATGCATTAGGGAGATGGCTTGCGTCACATCAGCATCCACCAACCACTCACCAATACCAGCGAACAGCTCTACAGGAAGAATGGCCGTTTTTGCCTCAACATGAGATTGATGGTATCATTCACAGCATGACCTGTCGTTGTCAGGCCTGCGTTTCTACCAGAGGTGATCACATACCACACTGAGCACATTAACCAGTTGTCGGAATGAGTGTGAAAATCCGTGAAGTTGGGAAAAACGAAGAACGTTTTTGTCTGTCATTATGCATGTTGCGGTTGTTTACGTTTTGTATTCTTTACATTGTTTCTACTTTACTGTCACTTGTTTATACTGTTTCGTGGCAGAATAAACGCAGCCCTGCAAAATTTCCGTTTGTTGCTTTAATTTTGACATCAACCTAGATGGGAGTGAATAAAATATTTTCGCATTCGGAGGAGAAAGCTGGCGATTTAAATTTCGTCAAAAGATCTCGATGCTCCGAAAAATCCCTTTGTTTTAATGATTTTTCACCCCAAATAACGTATCATATCCATGAAGAGAATAGAAGCTTTCGAAATGTGGTGCTACAGAAGAATGCTGAAGATTAGCAGGGTAGATCGCATAACTAATGAGGAGGTATTGAATAGAATTGGGGAGAAGAGGAGCTTGTGGCACAACTTGACTAGAAGGAGGGATCGGTTGGTAGGACATGTTCCGAGGCATCAAGGGATCACCAATTTAGTGTTGGAGGGCAGCGTGGAGGGTAAAAATCGTAAAGGGAGACCAAGAGATGAATACACTAAGCAGATTCAGCAGGATGTAGGTTGCAGTAAGTACTGGGAGATGAAGAAGCTTGCACAGGATGGGGTAGCATGGAGAGCTGCATCTAAGTCTCAGGACTTAAGACCACAACAACAACAACATCCATGAAACTCTGTCTCCGCTTTTTCGTGGTGATAAATAACGAGCTGCTCTTCTCTGAACTTTTTCAATGTTCTCCATCAATCCTAATTGGTAAGGCTCCCATACTGCACAGCAATACTCCAGAAGACGACAGATAAGCGTAGTGGATTCAGTCTCTTTAGCAGAGTTGCTGCATTTTCTACATGTTTTGCCAATGAAACGCAGTCTTTAGTTCACCTTCGTACTACATTTTCTGTGTGATGGTTATTACTTGTGCTGAAACTTCCTGGCAGATTAAAGCTGTGTGCCCGACCGAGACTCGAACTCGGGACCTTTGCCTTTCGCGGGCAAGTGCTCTACCATCTGAGATACCGAAGCACGACTCACGCCCGGTACTCACAGCTTTACTTCTGCCAGTATCTCGTCTCCTACCTTCCACCTACACTTTTTTGCTTGAGGTTCTAGATAGATGCAGATATTCTTCCAAGTTAAAAAAAGATTCAGTATGTTTGCAACATTTGATATGCAGCAATATATGACATAACTTACACCAAACAAACTCATAGCAGCACCTATTTTTCATTGTAATATATTCTAATTTCGCGTGATGGGATTATTTAATTTCTAAATATCGCAGTAGCTATTACTATTAACGAAACGATAGGCAATTCACCTTGAAGCTAACAAATGATGATATAAGATGCGTAAAAATCAACATTTCGTACCAAACAGTTCATGTAACATGCGTGAGAAAGACCGCACAACAGCCGGCGTGATCATGCCGCCGTTCCAGCAGTGTAGCGAGTGAATTTTTTGTTTCTTAGGAGGGAACAGCAAACTGAGCCTGCCGTTGCTTCGAAGAAAAAAGGACAGACTCACTCAGCTTGAGAACAAGAATGTGTTTCTGTGCATAGGCCAAGCTACTTTGTGTGAGCTTTATCTACTAACTTATTTTTCTTGACATAATAGTATAATATATTTTAAAATTAATTACTCTTCTTTCTCTTGTTATTGCACTTTCTAATAACATTCTCCCGCTCATATTCTATATCCTCCTGTTCACGTACTGTATTTTTCCTACACGTAATTATCATTCCCTCACACTCAGTCTCATTCCTCCTCTTGTACTTCCACTAACTCCTTCCTTGAAAAAAAAAAAAAAAGAAAAAAAAGAAAAAGACCGCCTATCATAGAAGATTATCTCTGACGTATAGCGAACAATATTTTGTTCAGAAAATGCCACTCATGACTGATAGTATCTGAAGACACTCACTGTAGGCTGAAACTGTGTATGATTGTGTCACAGAATGTGTGCGTGAAGTAACAGGGAGTGAACTAACTCCTTTAATTGCTCTTCCTTTTGTTCTTCCACTTGGTGTTGCTCTTTTGCTTTCTGCTGCTTTTCCTCTAATTCTATCCTCTTGCTCCTCGTGTTGCTCTTCACACATGCTTTCGATCATCATTCTTTGGTCTTTCTCGCCTCATTTACCTTTGCACTTCCATTTTGCATTTGTGAAAATTGCATGCTTGTGTTCTTAAGAAGACATATTTCGGCGTATAATTACGTGATTTAGTTTCTGCCGAAATTAAATGAGTAGTATGCAAAAAGTTTTTACACAGTATGGGTGACAAACATAACAGACCTGGAAGAGTTCGAAATAAGACTCAGTAGGTCGCGCACGAACTTCTGCTATAAAACACATCAATTTTCGACACCCATTACCACCTCTACATCTCCTGTATCTTCAGAACTAATGCTTGGCCACTGCACACAATAAAAATTTGAAAAAATGAAGCAGACTCACTAGAAATGCAACTGGTTATATTTATTATTTAGCTGTTTCCTGACAACAGGGAAGTTTTGGGACGCCACGAATGTGAAAATGTAAATCTGATCGAGAATAGAAAACTTTTATTTAATCCAACCAAGTGAAAAGTTCGCATTGAATAATACAAAGGGAAGTTGTGAAAACTGACCAAACCGAAATAAAATGACTATAAACGCGGTGAGATTTATGTTTAATTGGAAGACTGCGGAAAGCAAAAATGAATAAGACCTCTATAGCCGGGCAGATCGCAAAAGCAAGATAAATGAGACAAATGTAAATATACATATAGCTGAGTATTCCAAGATGTATAACCAATTAAGTTAAATGTGAGCTGCTTAGAAGATACATTACTCTACTGCCTGAGTGAAGCTTACATTCTTCAATTACAGAGAGAACTGCCCGGCCGGGATGCGAATCGTCTCAACTTGGAGGTGAGATTAAATGATGCTGCCAATATTAATTAAAGTTTAGGCCCGTTCTGCTAGACGACAGTACATAGTATGAACTAAATCAGAGTTGTACTTGATACTCTATCGACATACAACGTTTGGTAGCGATCTGACTACGTAACAGGACACGAAAGCAGCACAAAGTTCCCACTCAAATCTTGCAAAAATAATTACGATTCATGAAATTGGTACTGTTTTCAAACAGTGTCTTTCCATCGGTCAGCACCATGTCTGATGGCAGTGGCGTTACTTTGGGGTGGGCAGTACATAATTTTGGAAGGAAGCATCGATCTTTCCCAAGCCAGGGAAACATCGGTAGGCACTTCCTCTTTGATGTGCAGTCAGAAAGGTAAATTTCATCCTCAAGCAACTCCAGAGGGAATCCTTTTTAAGAAGTGGACACTAACTTTGAGGAAGATTCAATAGAATTACGTGTGAAATAAATATATTTATCTAAAGACTTCCCGTCCGCAGTACTAACCACTACACAGTCTAGTTACAAACACACCAAAAATGAAGTTTATCTAGCTTTCTTAGCTGTGTTATGAACCTTTTGACTGGTCTGACGTGACCAACCACGGGGCACTAACTGCATCCTGAGCCACTCTGATCTAAGCTATTGAACACTAAGGTGCTATATTTCAGTTCGCTTCTCGTGGCAATCTCTTTACCTCAGAGTATCACATCTTCGACTGCTCGGTTTATATTTGGTAATCTCTACCTTCCCCTACAGATTTTGCCATCTACGACTCCCTTTAGTACTGTGGAAGGTATTCCCTGATGTCTTAACACATGTCCAGTCCCTTCTTCAGTTATTCCGAATTCAGAAATGTTGGTTTGCTTGGCGATTCTGTGGAGAATGCCCTCAATTTTTACCCGCCCAATTCCTTTTCAACATCCTTCTGTAACATCGTATCTCCGCATAGCTGCTGTGATTTTAAGTCCTTCAGCTCTGGTATTAATTAATATTGAAACTACATATTCTAATGTAAACTCCATCACTGTCAGCCCGCATCTCGTGGTCGTGCGGTAGCGTTCTCGCTTCCCACGCCCGGGTTCCCGGGTTCGATTCCCGGCGGGGTCAGGGATTTTCTCTGCCTCGTGACGGCTGGGTGTTGTGTGCTGTCCTTAGGTTAGTTAGGTTTAGGTAGTTCTAAGTTCTAGGGGACTGATGACCATAGATGTTAAGTCCCATAGTGCTCAGAGCCATCTGAACCATCCATCACTGTCAGATACGAAAATGGGGCACTAACTGCATCCTGAGCCACTCTGATCTAAGCTATTGAACACTAAGGTGCTATATTTCAGTTCGCTTCTCGTGGCAATCATATCAGTACCAACGTTGTATGTCGATAGAGTATCAAGTAAAACTCTGGTTTAGTTCATACTATGTGCTATCATATAGCAGAACGGGCCCAAACGTTAATTAAAAGTAACACTAGAACTACAGAACACACCAGCAGCATAACTGTGCGTGACTATTTGATGACATTTATGTGGGGAAGCTCGTACAGCATTAGAGCTTCAAACCCCAATGACGACAAATTTTTTAATGTGTTATGCATGAAAGCGTTATGTATGGAACAATGTGTTTCGCTTCGTTTCTTTGAAAGTAGTAAACCTGTAGAGTACATTTGCAGTTTCACAGAATATACAATCAGAACAGAAAAATAACGAAACAATTGCATCAAATGTGTGAAAGTAATAGTAGTAGTAATAATTAATAATAAACAAAATAATAACATCAATAATATGTTCAACTAACGAAGCCAAAGCAGATTGCCAAAATGACATTGCTACGAACTCCGGAAAGACATTTTACATGTCAGGAATATATTTTTCACATACAACAATTTCACGTGTAAACAGTTCAAAAAATTGTCGTCAGTGGGGTCTGAAGGAGGGATTTTTGATACGATGACCAAAGGCTTCACCCCCTTAGCCTCGCTAGACCTACGGTACATTCGCCCACGTCACACTTCTCCTGTGATCTGAGTGGCTAACATCTGGAGGCTTGGCTGTTAGTATCCTTTGCTAGTAATGCGATAACTGTTTGAATACACTGTCACATACCTCTTTTTTTGTTTTTTTTTAACTTTTTACTCAACATCCTGTGAAGAATGTAGTGACTCATGCCATGATATAGTAGCTTCACGTCACATGGTCCATCTGAACCATAAAGGAAAAACAGTAAAAAAACTTAAAAAGAAGGCAGGTGAGTAGATCTTCATCGGATGACTTTGGGTTTATCACCCAGAGCTCACACTTGCGTTCTGCCCACACAGTATGTTTGCTTGGGAAAGGGTTTAACATTCCATCGGCGGCCTAGATAGTGGGCGATGTTACAGTGTCAATAATATAATGAAACGTAAAAATAAAAAAAAGGTTTCTAAAATTTTGTTACCTAGGTGAAAGCTTATGGATTTCACCGTATATTCATGTAATGTGGCACAGAGGCGTGCATAAAGTTCCCGGCCGAACGGATGGTACGCTGTGACAGGCTTTTGCAGTATTTCGACAGCATTTGAGTAGACGTTGACTTCTATTCATAATATCCACGGTTCTTTAAGAAGACGTAGGCCGTCATTCCAATCCTTGTTGAGATAATACCATGGTGCATGCTCATTAAGATATTAGCAATTTTTATTTACATAACTTCTTTTTAGTTTGAATCCCAGAAGTTAGATGTCCAGATCAGCACAGTCGTTTGCTCAAAATCTACGACGTTTGCATTCGCCTAGAAGTGTTTCATGACAACTGACTAACCGGTCGTCTTAAAAATGTATGCAATTGTTCAGTGCACCGTTTTTCCACGGTTCTGACCGTTTGGCCAATTATACACCACATTTATAAGGGGTCTGATACCGATCGCACGCACATAATTGTAGAGATAGAGACCAACCGTCTTTAACGCTTCAGAACAATGCTCTAATTTGGACGGACAGGAGGAATGTCGTAGGTATTGGATTTGTTCGTGCTTCTCGAGAAAAGTCGAAAGTGGCTTGCTCGCTGTGAAACAAATGTAGTGTCTGTCAAACCTTTACGGTGGATGTTACACGAAAGATAAGGGCTCCAAAACAGTATCTCTCTTCTTCATAGTGTCTACCCCGTCGCGTAGGGTCAGCTGTTCTCAAGATTTGGCAAATTTATTTTTGTTTTCAGCTCTGTATGTTAACCTAATGGAGGGAAGTGTAGCCACCGTGCGTCTGTGAGTCGTGTAAACTTCTGTTTCTTATCGTATTTTAAGTTTTTATGTATCGCATTTTTTGAAGCGTAGATTGAGGACCAGCCCAGCCTTTGCCTAAACGGGCGTGGAAATACACCTAAAACCACTCTCAGGCTGACCATTGTATCAGATCCGCCACGTGGATTCGATCTGGGTCTGACTAACGTCCCTATTAGAACGATGAGTAGTATGAAATAATTAACAAATGGTTGCAAATGAATTGTCTAGATGGTACGGGGCCTTGAATGAGCAATGTTAATGCGGCAAGTGTTTGTGATCTGCTGGTGTTTCATGACAAACAACTGTTTGCCGATTTGTTGTTGGCGGCCCTACTTTGAAAAATAATTCACGGTCGTCTTTAATATGTCGGCTTGGGAGTTTACCACTGGTTAAATTTCACGACTGCTTTTCTATTTTTTTATTCGGCATTCAGCTTGAGTTCACTATTTAACCGTCAACACTTACACTATGTAGCCATCAACAATTACAGAATAATTGATTTTGAGCCCAATTGAGGAGTTACCTTGATTGATAAGTAGCGGCACCGGTCACGAAAACCGACAACGGTCGGGAGTGCGGTGTGCTGACCACATGCCCATCTCTATCAACAGCTGGTAACGTTTAGGAATTGAGGATGACACGGCGCGCGGTCGGTACCGCTGGTCCCTTTTCTGTATATGTTACTTTAAAACATCTGAACAATATTTCTTCACTATTATTATGAAATAGTGATTTCACCTTTTCTAAATGTCTGTGGTCAGTTTTTAAATTCGCTAACCGAAATAAATCTTATCAGACATCTAAGAACTGTCTTATCATTCTTTAGTAAAAGACCAGTAATGCATGTTTGGAATGGTACACTAAGCTTTCTTAATTCTGCAAGGAATTGTTCTCTGTGTTGCTGGAAATTGGAACAAGGGAAAGTTAAATAATTAATATCTCAGAAGCCAGGATCATTGCAATCAAAAGTGTCTGAATTTCCTAGTTGTAAGTGAGGCTACCTTGATTGACTCTCATCCGATATACGTGGTTGCTTTCTGTGGTATTCACTGATGATTTTGTGTAGCAGCATGTGAGGCACCCAAGACGTTATGTTGTGATTTGCACTGTTGATAATTGAGTGAATTAACCATAGAACTAATAGATGTAACGTAGTTTTAAAGTGAAATTAAAAGTAATTACATTCCAAGTGAAGCACTGTTTGTACCACGTACTCTGCTGAAAATTGTAATTACTTTCCACTCTACATCAATCACCCAATGTTGTTGCTATGAAGCAAAGAAGTTACATTTCTCGCCAAAGAAATTTTTAACCACCGAGTTTACATTACAGAACTTTTGCAGACAGTAGATAAATTAAGGCACGTATGTACGACCTTGTGTACTGTGACTCAGTGATATGAAGGATGTTTTATGTATATCTAATAATAGTAAGAAATGTTTAAATTATTTTAGTATGTTGCACGACTTCTAAATGCTATGAATTTCTATGTAACATCGTAATGAAACTGAAATATAGCTATGAAAACTGTGAAACTCTTAACAAGCGCATGAAAAAGGTTCTGTATTTATGGCATATATTAATTTGTATGTTATGTAACAACAACATTATGTGACTGATGTAAACAGGGGAGGAATAGCGGTTTACTGCGGAAGAATGCAACACAAACACTGCTTCACTTGCTCTGTATGTACAGTTAACAGCTTTGAACCATGTACTACGTTACATCTATGTGTATAAGATTTTTGGTTAAGTCGCTCAATTGTCAACAGTGCAAACCACAACATAACCTCTGGCCACAACATGTACTGCTGTACCAAAATCACCAGTGATTTCCACTAAAACCAACCAAGTACGAACGCCTCACACCTGATGACGATGGTCAACCATCGAAAAGCGTGATAGATAAAATGAATTTTCGTGACTGACGAATAATTTTTTTCATTTAATTGACAGTCGCAGCCCTCGAAACGTAATCCATTATGGATGTAATTTACTGTACAGACAGTTCCGATGAGAACTGACATATTGTCAAAGATGCAGCATACGTCCTTACTGTAGCTTGCAAATATGCATTTACTGTACCTCTCAGCACGTTGTAGTTCCCGGAAAGTTGAATGAATGTATATCGGAACATGTTACAACAGATGTCATTCTCATTGGAGAAAATTTATGGTCGAGGGTAGAAACGTAAGAAAAAATGGTGTCGCTCAGTCCAAATACTTGGCCAAGGTTCAACAATAGAATTGTTCGCATCGTTGAATTTAAGATGATGATGTTGGGTTTTGTGGAAGATGAGTCATCAACTAGCACCCGTCAGTTTACCTGTGGAATGCACTCTTCGACGGAAAAGCTTTGGGAAGTCCTGGTGAAAAGAAAAGACTTCCTAACTTTTAAATTTAATTTCGATGTCAACAATTTTCAGAAGTGTTTTCTTGCTATTGGCAGTCCACATTTTATATCCTCTCTACTTCTACAATCATCATTTATTCTGCTACCAAATAGCAAAACTTATCTACTATTTTTAGTGTTCACTTCCTAATCTAATTCTCTCAGCGTCGCCTTATTTAATTGGACTACATTTAAAAAAATAAGTATTTCTTTATCTGAAAGTACTAAGTTTATGAGTCAACGCCATCTACGGCTTGGGATAGCCAGAATATTACGAAGCATTTTGCAGCAATACCAACTGCAATTCGACAAATACAATTTTAAATGATTGCTTTGAAGGCATAAATTCGTCTATGGGCATGGAAGGGAAGTATCCATGCAATTCAATCAATATTAAATTTTTTCCACGTTAGTACGCAAATATTGCAACAAACATCATTTACATCCTTCATGGAATATCAGAGACTCTATTACTTTCGGTTTCATTTATAAGTGGTTAAATTGTATACAGATTGAATCTTTCATTTTGCAGCGGAGTTTGTGCTGTTTTGAAACCCACTGTCTCATTAAAACTCTATACCGGAACTGGAGTCGTACATGGAACCTTGCAACGGCTATGGCTTTTGTGGGCAATGCTCCTACTAACTGAGATACCCAAGCACGACTCTGCAAACGATGTAACAACTTTACTTCCGTCAATAGCTTTCTGTTGTTTTCCAAATTCAAAGAAGGTCTCCTCCATACTTCACTGGAGTAGCATTCCTGAATGAAAGGATATTGTCATGACATTTAAATTACTGAAAATACAAGTCATTAGGAAACATTTATTTATTCTCAGTAACTGACAAAAGGAGAGAGAAGAAAGTAAGAAAGAGTAGTTCCACTTCTTATTTGTCTCCAAAACGCAGAAAACTGTATGCTGAAATTACAGCTCTTTTGGAATTGGATTAAATAAATCACGAAATAAGGCGCAACGTAGAATTCAATTATCCGACAAAAGGTCGTATGTTTAAAAGTTCTTCTAAACGTTACCATGTAACACACAGTTTGTGATATCATTATTGTGGGCTCTTTCGGTGGAGACAATTATTAAAATACACTCCTGGAAATTGAAATAAGAACACCGTGAATTCGTTGTCCCAGGAAGGGGAAACTTTATTGACACATTCCTGGGGTCAGATACATCACATGATCACACTGACAGAACCACAGGCACATAGACACAGGCAACAGAGCATGCACAATGTCGGCAATAGTACAGTGTATATCCACCTTTCGCAGCAATGCAGGCTGCTATTCTCCCATGGAGACGATCGTAGAGATGCTGGATGTAGTCCTGTGGAACGGCTTGCCATGCCATTCCCACCTGGCGCCTCAGTTGGACCAGCGTTCGTGCTGGACGTGCAGACCGCGTGAGACGACGCTTCATCCAGTCCCAAACATGCTCAATGGGGGACAGATCCGGAGATCTTGCTGGCCAGGGTAGTTGACTTACACCTTCTAGAGCACGTTGGGTGGCACGGGATACATGCGGACGTGCATTGTCCTGTTGGAACAGCAAGTTCCCTTGTCGGTCTAGGAATGGTAGAACGATGGGTTCGATGACGGTTTGGATGTACCGTGCACTGTTCAGTGTCCCCTCGACGATCACCAGTGGTGTACGGCCAGTGTAGGAAATCGCTCCCCACACCATGATGCCGGGTGTTGGCCCTGTGTGCCTCGGTCGTATGCAGTCCTGATTGTGGCGCTCACCTGCACGGCGCCAAACACGCATACGACCATCATTGGCACCAAGGCAGAAGCGACTCTCATCGCTGAAGACGACACGTCCCCATTCGTCCCTCCATTCACGCCTGTCGCGACACCACTGGAGGCGGGCTGCACGATGTTGGGGCGTGAGCGGAAGACGGCCTAACGGTGTGCGGGACCGTAGCCCAGCTTCATGGAGACGGTTGCGAATGGTCCTCGCCGATACCCCAGGAGCAACAGTGTCCCTAATTTGCTGGGAAGTGGCGGTGCGGTCCCCTACGGCACTGCGTAGGATCCTACGGCCTTGGCGTGCATCCGTGCGTCGCTGCGGTCCGGTCCCAGGTCGACGGGCACGTGCACCTTCCGCCGACCACTGGCGACAACATCGATGTACTGTGGAGACCTCACGCCCCACGTGTTGAGCAATTCGGCGGTACGTCCACCCGGCCTCCCGCATGCCCACTATACGCCCTCGCTCAAAGTCCGTCAACTGCACATACGGTTCACGTCCACGCTGTCGCGGCATGCTACCAGTGTTAAAGACTGCGATGGAGCTCCGTATGCCACGGCAAACTGGCTGACACTGACGGCGGCGGTGCACAAATGCTGCGCAGCTAGCGCCATTCGACGGCCAACACCGCGGTTCCTGGTGTGTCCGCTGTGCCGTGCGTGTGATCATTGCTTGTACAGCCCTCTCGCAGTGTCCGGAGCAAGTATGGTGGGTCTGACACACCGGTGTCAATGTGTTCTTTTTTCCATTTCCAGGAGTGTATAATAATAACTAGCAAGTGATTCACTGTTACCATTGTAAAATAGTTAACCGTAACATAGCTTCGTCAACATGTCAGATATTACGTTGACATAATGACGAAGCTGTGTCACTGTTAATTATTTTACAATGGTGATGGTGAGTTATTGCTAGTTATATGCGAATAATTGCCCCCACTGAGACAACCCACAAATGAAATCTCAACCTGCTGATTACATTGTTACTTTTAGAACAATTTTAAAAAGTCGACCAATTGTCAGATAATTGAAATCTACGCTGGCCCTCATTTCATGATTTCTGCAATCTATTTCCTAAAGAACTGTAATGTGAGTTTTATAAGGCGGTCAACGTATCCTGCTCAAAACGATCAGCAACTGCTCAGTAACTACTGATGGTACTGGATGAGAATTAACTAATCATCAATTTGTGGATTACCTAGATGACACTGAAATTCTTTACTTTCTTGCAGAAAAGTTCTAATTTCAGATACGTCAATCTTTAAGTAAGGAAGGCTTGCTGCGAAATACGTACAACCATCAAGATGCAAGCAGATACATCGAAGAAAATAATTGTCTCACAAATGATCAAATAACTAGCTGCTGTTCAAACTACTAGAACAACTAGCATCTCCCTCTGCTTCAAAATGTGCATATCCCCATTAATATAAAATTACATTTGCCGTGATTTCCCTAAATCGCTTAAGGCGTCTGCCGGAATGGTTGCTTTGAATGCACACGGCCGATTCCCTTCCCCGTCTAAATTGTGCACCGCCCAGGATAACATGCTCGTCGATAGGATGTTAAATTCTAATCTGTCTTCCTTCCATCTGTTCTAAATTTCATTTAGCTATAGGTAATTGCACTTCTTTATGTTCATAACAATAAAATTACATTGTATATGTTACCGATCGGTTATTTTCTTCCAATGCTTGATCACAACTACTGTTTTCCGAATGACAACAAATGAATGCTAACGAAGCGACAGAAATACTACCATCACTTGACTCTATTTATCACACAAGCTCAACTGCTTAAAGTATTGGTTTACTTACATTTTCACGACATGGGTTTTTCTCCGACATTAGACGAAGAATGGGCAAACTTCGTACGTTGAATCACATTCATCGGTAGTGCTTCATGTGTGTCTTTGGCTAGACGTGTGTAATGATAACTTCATTACCAACGTTATAAAGTACGTTAGATACGATGTCGTTTTTGTATTGCCACGTAGGACAATGTAATCATATTGCACTTTAATTCCGCAGTCGCTTCCTTCTGAAGTTTATCCGAATATGCAAGACATTATATTTGCTGTCCTCACTGCGCGCGCTGGATAACTCCGTACTTTAAAATTATTAAGTCTTCGTAAAGGCAACGACCACTTCATATTTCAGCGCCTGCGATCCTGGTCTTCCTTCACTTGTTATCAGAGAGTATCCACAACAGTTCGTGAGCATACAATAGAAATATCTCTGGAGTGAGCATTCAGATGTGCAACATAGATTTTGCGTTGTCAACATACAACGCCGATGTGGTCTCGCGACCTCGCAACAGCGTGCGTTTGTCCGTAAAGCGCCCTGTAGATTTAGAATGTCATTACATTACTAGTAGAGACAGATTCCCTTCATAGGCATCGTGTATACGCGTGTCGTAGAAATAACTACGGTATTTGAATTTGATACCTGGAATAACTGGGCTCTTAGCTTTGAAGAGCAAAATGAGGGATCATTTCGTTTCTTTGCCACAACTGTCACAAGTCAAATGTATCGGTTTTAGGGTTTTCCGTGACAGACATCGCTATTTTTCGATTTTATACGGCATTTTATCGAATGGTCGAGTCTCTTCTAGCTTAGCTTTGCTTTATGACATTGCAGAACGCCGCAGTGGCTTTGAAACTATTCTGAAAAACACTGTATTTTCTGAACATTAGCGATTATACCACCTGAGTCTTCATTTTCTCTTCTCTATTTTTGGTGTATTTATTTTATTTTTTAAATTTTTTTTTCAGGCTAGCAGGTAATTTTGTTTGCTGATAAACTTTCATATATTTATTTAGCGCATCTTATGTGCATGCACCCCCACAACATTGCAAAATAACTAACAAACGAAAAGTCAAACGACTGGATAAATGTCGCACAAGGACAGATGTATCGCAAATAATAAAAATACATATACTCATTTCATCCTCCTGCGCGCGTGCGCATGCGCGCTCACACACACACACACACACACACACACACACACACACACACACACAAACACACACACACACGCAGAGAGAGAGAGAGAGAGAGTAGTTTTCAGTTTGCTTGAACTTAAAATACAGGTGTCGGTAAAGGTTCAATAGGGAACTCACCTTGAATTTCTCGTAGTTTAGGTGCGATATCGTCGTACAACATAGGTTTCCTGAATTTACCTTGAAGTTTTAGTGTTTTTAACGAGAAGTCCGTTGCAAATGGGGAAAATGTAAACGTGAGGATACATAATAGATCAATGCGCTGCCAAAATCTTCATTTCTCATTCTCATTCATTGGCTTCGCCAACTCACGACGAAATTATTACCTTCCAGCACTTCGGACTACGCTATGGCTCAGCCTATCGCCACATTCATAGGCTTCACTGTTATACTGTAGCCAAGTTACCCGTGTAAAATTATTTTATCCCTTTAGTAGTAGTACTGCTTAGTAGTAGACCAACGTAACGACATCAGGGGAAGTGGACGATACGACACATATGAAGGAATTAGCTGGGATCTTAGGTACTCATATTTTATGTTGTTAATTAAACAAGCTTAAGATAAAAGCCACCAGAGTGGTTGCATTGGTACTAAAACGGTTACACAGCGTGTGTGTGTGTGTGTGTGTGTGTGTGTGTGTGTGTGTGTTTTGCTTTAGTTTTTTTGTTTGTTTTGTGCTCTCCATTATCATGATACACTTTCAATCTCTTGACTTCTTATCGACTTTTTTCGAAAGCGGAATATACGGTCTATTTCTGGGGAGGCCCATTTTGTTATAAAAACAAACAAATAAAGTGTTCTGTACCAGTATTGTGCAGAAAGTGCATTTAAGATACAGGCTGAAATTTCAGCCAATACATTTGGTATTTTCCAGCTTTGATTTACTTCGCAGATCTTCATTTCACATTGCTCCTGGCACATATTTAACTAATTTACTTTCACACACACAGTTCTTTTTCTCTGTTGGGTACAGCGTTCTTTCAAACAAAAGTGAAATAATTGATGTTGAATAAAGCGCAAAACCGTTTCCTCGTGTCACAGAGAACCATACAGTAAGTATATTCTAGTCTAAAACAACAAAACTGACTATAAAGCATGCAAGTGTGACCTATCAAAATGTATGAAGAGGCGAAAATTCAACTACCACACAGTCTTTTTTGAGTTTCAACATTATAAAAAATTGACATTTTTCAAGCTGTCGATTTCCGTTGTCGTTTATGTGTGTGAACAACAGAATAGAATTCGCTATTTTGCAAACGTTTGCTGCAGATGACCAAAGACTTTGTTCAGCCATCCTCTACATCTTGCACATATAATAACAAATTTAATACATTTACTCAAAATGCAACTAAAACAGCTCCATACTTCAAAGTAACTATCAACACAAACTTTTCCTCGTTTCACGTATTTCTCTTTTCATCTGCAGCAAAATCAGTAATTCACCACTGATATCAGGAATAAATAAATCGTAAACGCTCAGCAAATACGTGTAGTGTTAAAAGTTTCTAGCAGTGTGGAAGGCGAATGCAAACAGTGTCACCGCGAACTTTTAATGTCGCCAACACGTACAAACGCAATGTGTGACTATGGAGCCGAGTAAGGTGACCAGAAGCACCCTATAGATTTTGAATGTCATTACTTCGCCAGTACAGACACATCCCCTTCAAAAGCATCATGGGCTTAGTACGCGCGATTGATACACTTCTTAATAATTTGCATTCAGTATCTGGAATGAACTTGCTTGAAAGCTTTGACGAGATAAACGAAAATGCCCTTCGTTGCTTTATGTCACAGCTCGGGTGTCCCTATTTTTTCCTGTTCTCTTTCAGGAAAAGAAGGAACAGCCATCAATATTGCTTAGGCTTATTACTGAATTTTATCGTACTGCCGAATCTCTCGGCGGAGCGGTGGCATTGTGAAATGGCCTGCTAGCGTGGCAACATTAAGACGTCCTGACAATCTTCGAATTTGGATCTATGACATGTAGCAAATTAGCGATTTATCACACGTTGAAACATTTTTAGGAACTATATTCTTCTTTCAATCTTCAGGAACAATCTTAGTTTATTTCTAGGGAAACTAATGCCTTATGTAAAGACAGTAAAGTGGAAAACTGGATAATACAAAGAATATGACTCTGAATAAATGTTACCCGCATGTGAATATTCACTAAATATGTACACATTAAACGGACTGACTGGCAGCACACTCCTGCATTACCGAATTTATCCAGCACTTGCCATATAAACATAACTCGATACAGATACATAAATTAGCCCTACGATTTTATTAAATGGTTCAAATGGCTCTGAGCACTGTGGGACTTACCTTATGAGGTCATCAGTCCCCTACAACTTAGAACTACTTAAACCTATCTAACCTACGGACATCACACACATCCATGCCCGAAGCAGAATTCGAACCTGCGACCGTAGCGGTCGCGCGGTTCCAGACTGTAGCGCCTAGAACCGCTCGGTCACACCGACCGGCTACGGTTTTATTACTTCATTAAACTGTGTCTCAGTATCAATCAACGTACAAAGCTCTTCTTGTTAGTATAATAACCGTATTGAACGTTCGCGGTGTTTACCTAAGACTATTTGTGAGCATAGCAGCTGTTATTAATAAATGCGTAAATGTGTGAAAAGACGGCAGTATCTGTATAATTTAAGTTTCCGTCTTAGTGAAAAATGTGAACAAGTTTGTTATACCATCGTCACGTGACTATTTCGGTTTGACGTTGAAGACACGTGTAGCACGCTGTACTGACTCCATAAATCTTCCTACTGTATGCTTTTAACCAGGAAGTGTCTACATGGTCCACTTACACTAATGTGACCACCGCCTAAGTTCAACGAGAATGTTCAACAATCACTCACAGACGGCAAGTGGCGGCAGTAGCAGGATATACAAAGCGCGTCTGGGTGACTCAGTAAGCAGTGTAGCTGTGGTAATGCCGAAACGGAACGATTTGTCTGACGTCCAAAAGATCATGATTATTGGCTTTCTGGCTATGGCTGTAAGCCTATCCAAAACGTCTAATTTTGTGCACTGTTCGCGTGCCACCGTTGTTAAAGTATTCCGCGCATGGCAGAATAGCGCTATCCGAAACTGGCGCCGAGGCAGGTGTCATCGACCAGGGGCCGTGGGTGACAGGGGTGTACGACGCCTGCGGAAATGTGTCCAGGCGAATTTCCTTGCTACTGAAACTTCCTGGCAGATTGAAACTGTATGCCGGACTGAGACTCGAACTCTGGACCTTTTCCTTTCACGGGCAAGTGCTCTACCATCTGAGCTACCCAAGCACGACTCACGCCCCGTCCTCACAGCTTTACTTCTGCCAGTATCTCGTCTCCTACCTACCAAACTTTACAGAAGGTCTCGTGCGAATCTTGCAGAACTAGCACTCCTGAAAGAAGTAGGTAGGAGACGAGATACTGGCAGAAGTGAAGCTGTGAGGATGGGGTGTGAGTCGTGCTTGGGTAGCTCAGATGGTAGAGCACTTGCCCGCGAAAGGAAAAGGTCCCGAGTTCGAGTCGCGGTCCGGCACCCAGTTTTAATCTGCCAGGAAGTTACATAACAGCGCACACTCCGCTGCAGAGTGAAAATCTCATTCTGTGCGTGCTACTGTTGGGCAACTGACTGCGGGGCTACTAAGAATGACTCGTCAATTACCGTACAGCGAACGTTGCTGCGTATGAACCTCCGCATAAGGCGTCGGGTTCATGCAACCGTGTTGATTGTTCTTCATCGGCGATTGAGCAAAGATAGGTGGACTTTTGAGACGAATCATGATTTATGCTAGATTGGACAGTCGCTCTTTGCCGTGCACGACTCTGCAACAATCGTCGGAAGGGTCCCTGCAGGAGCGTTATAGTTTGAGGAATGTTTTCGTGGCATTCCCTGCGTGATCTCGTCATTCTGGAAAGCAAAAATGATCAACACAGGTATGCATCTGTTCCCGAGGACCACATCCACCCCTACAGCAGTTTGTTCTTCCTCGACACAATGGCATCTACCAGCAGAACAATGCAATGTGTCACACAGCTCGCAGTGTATATATACTACTGGCCATTAAAATTGCTACACCACGAAGATAACGTGCTATAGACGAGAAATTTAATCGACAGGAAGAAGATGCTGTGATATGCAAGTGATTAGATTTTCAGAGCATTCACACAAGGTTAGCGCCGGTGGCGACACCTAAAACGTGCAGACATGAGGAATGTTTCCAACCGATTTGTCATATACAAACAGCAGTTGACCGACGTTGCCTGGTGAAACGTTGTTGTGATGCCTCGGGTAAAGAGGAGAAATGCGTACCATCACGATTCCGACTTTGATAAAGGTCGGATTGTAGCCTATCGCGATTGCGTTTTATTGTCACGCGACATTGCTGCTCGCGTTGGTCGAGATTCATTGACTGTTAGCATTATATGGAATCGCTGGGTTCAGGACGGTAATACGGAACGCCGTGCTGGATCCCAACGGCCTCGTGTCACTAGCAGTCGAGATGACAGGCGTCTTATCCGCGTGGCTGTGACGGATCGTGCAGCCACGTCTCGATCCCTGAGTCAACAGATGGGGACGTTTGCAAGACAACAACCATCTGCACGAACAGTTCGGCGACGTTTGCAGCAGCACGGACTATCAGCTCGGAGACCATGGCTGCGGTTACCCTTGACGGTGCATCACAGACAGGAGCGTCTGCGATGGTGTACTCAACGACGAACCTAAGTGCACCAATGGCAAAATATCATTTTTTCGGATGAATCCAGGTTCTGTTTACACCATCATGATGGTGCCATCCGTGTTTGGCGACATCGCGGTGAAAGCACATTGGAAGCGTGTATTCGTCATCGCTATACTTTTGTATAATCCGGCGTGATGGTATGGGGTGCCATTGGTTACACGTCTCGGTCACCTCTTGTTCGCATTGACGGCACTCTAAACAGTGGACGTTACATCTCAGATCTGTTACGACACGTGGGTCTACCCATCATTCGATCCCTGCGAAACCCTACATTTCAGCAGGATAATGCACGACCGCATGTTGCAGATCCTGTACGGGCCTTTCTGGATACAGAAAATGTTCGTCTGCTGCCCTGGTCAGCACATTCTCCAGATCTCTCACCAATTGAAAACGTCTGGTCAATGGTGCCCGAGCAACTGACTCGTCACAATACGCCAGTCACTACTCTTGATGAACTGTGGTATCGCGTTGAAGCTGCATGGGCAGCTGTACCTGTACAAGCCATGCAAGCTCTGTTTGACTCAATGCCCAGGCGCATCGAGGCCGTTATTACGGCCAGAGGTGGTTGTTCTGGGTACTGATTTCTCAGGATCTATGCACCCAAATTGCGTGAAAATGTAATCACATGTCAGTTCTAGTATAATATATTTGTCCAATGAATACCCGTTTATCATCTGCATTTCTTCTTGGAGTAGCAATTTTAATGGCCAGTAGTGTACTTGGTTCGAAGAGCATGAAGATAAGTTTACCGTACTTCCGTGGCCACCAAAAGCCCGGGATTTAAACACAATCGAGAATCTGTTGGATCACCTCGATAGCGCCCTAAGCGCCATGGATCCTCAACCGAGAAGTCTGGCGCAGTTGGCCACGGTACTGGAGCTGGAATGGCTCGACATCGCTGTCCGTACGCTCCAGAACCTCACCGATTCTCGTCCTTCACGTCCGCGCTGCAAAAGGTGGTTATTCAGGCTCCTGACAGGTGGCCCCGTTAATGTGGCCGCACTGTGTGGTATCGCCGTCGCCTACATCCACCTCGATACTCCGCAAGCTACCGTGCGGTGCGTGCCGGAGGGCACCCTGTATCACTACTAGTCATTTCCTTTCCTGGTCCACTCGCAAACAGAGCGAGGGATGAACGAATATCTTATGCCTCCTTATGAGACCTAATTTCTCGAATCTTCGATGTCTTTGTATGTTGGCGGCAGTAGAATCGTTCGGAAGTCAGCTTCAAATGCCTGTTATCTAAATTTTCTGAATAGTGCTTCTTGAAAAGAACGTCGCCTTTCCTCCAGAGATCCTCATTTGAGTTTCCGAAGCATCTCCGTTCGAACCTACGAGTAACAAATCTATCAACCCGTCTCTGAACTGCTTCGATGTCTTCCTTAAATACAACATGGCACGGATCCCAAACACTCGAGCAGTACTCAAGAATAGGTCGTACCAGCGTCCTAATTGCGGTCTCTTCTATAGGTGAACCACGCTTTCCTAAAATTCTCTCAATAAACTGAAGTCCACCATTTGCTTTCCGTACCACAGTTCTCAAATGCTCGTTCCATCTCATATCGCTTTGCAACGCTACATTCATACATTTCAAAGACGTGTCACGCAGGACACTACAAATGCTGTATCCGAACATTACGGGTTTTTTCTCCTTATCCTCATTAACTTTCATTTTCTTCATCCAGAGCTAGCTACCATTCATCACACAAACTAGAAATTTCCTCTACCATATCTTGTATCCTCCTACAGTCACTCAACTTCGACACCTCACCCTACACCACAGAATCGGCGGCAAACAACCTCAGATTGCTGCCAGCCCATTCCGCAAATCATTTATGTATACAGAGAACAACAGCGGTGCTTTCGCACTTCCCTGAGGCATTCCTAACAATACCCTTGTCCCTGATTAACATATTGGGTTCTATTACTTCAGAAGTCTCGAACCACTCACATATGTGCAAGCTTATTCCATATGCTCGTACTTTCGTCAACAACCGTATCAAGTGCCTTCCGGAAATCTAGAAATATGCCATCTGCCTGTTGCCCTTCATCCATAGTTCGCAGTATACCATGCGAGAAAAGGGTGAGCTGAGTTATTGATCTTTTCTAAAACCATGCTGGCTCATAGACATTAGATTCACAGTTCAAAGTGGTTCAAATGGCTCTGAGTACTATGCGACTCAAATGCTGTGGTCATCAATCCTCTAGAACTTAGAACTACTTAAACCTAACTAACCTAAGGACATCACACACACCCATGCCCGAGGCAGGATTCGAACCTGCGACCGTAGCAGAAGCGCGGCTCCGGACTGGAGCGCCTAGAACCGCACGGCCACCGCGGCCAGCAGATTCCCAGTCTCAAGAAAGATTATTATATGCAAACTGAGAATATGTTTAATGATTGTGCAGTAAACCGAAGTTACGGATATTGATCTGTAATTTTGCTGGTCGGTGCTTTTACCCTTCTTAGATACTAGAGTCACGTGCGCTTTCTTCCAGTCGCTTGGGACTTTGCGCCGGACGAGAGATTCACGATAAATGCAAGCTAAGTAAGTGCCCAACGCCGTACAGTACTCTTTGCAAAACTGAACTGGTACTCCATCCTGATCTGGTTATTTATTTGGTTTCAAATGTTTCAGTTATTTCTCCACGCCAGGGATGCTTATTACTATTTCGTCCCTGTGGTGGTCTGTCCGATGGACACATGACATTACGTTTGTACTATTCTCCTGTGCGAACGATTTCTTGAACGTGAAATTTAAAACTTCGGCTTTCGTTTTGCTATCTTCAACTGACAAACCACATTGTTCAACAAGCGACTGAATGGATGCCTTAGACCTGCTTAGCTATTTTAGATTGGACCAATGCCATCTGACACGATTCACAAGACACATTTGGCCAGGACTTCCTGCACGACCACTTCATTATACAGTTTGATGAAAGTGTTTGATCCTTAATCAACTTTTATGTCTGCAAAACCACAAAAAAAAACACAGAAAGCCGCGGAAATATCCATTAATTTACTGTACTTGTTCAGTAATTAAAAACGGATGAGGTAATGATTACACGTATATATGACAGATGCTGCAACAGAAAAAATTGCGCATTTTACTCCATGCAAGCTTCCTCTGACTTTTTATAGTGTTAATCCGTGATTTGAAGGCGGTCGCTTGACTGAAACTACTTGTCAGTGAATAAACGTACGTGATACATGCTTTTGGTGAGTCCACGATGCCACTCTTCAAATACTTGTAGCTTTACGGCACGGTTTACAGAAAATTTTGCACATAATTGTCATCTAATGATCAAATTTGTACTACGTTGTTTGAAGACTGTGTACATGTGAGATTACAAATGTGCGTATGCATGTTCGTCTGAACGTTGGTGTACTGAAATCTTTTGTATAATTAAAAATGTAAATCTTCGTTTGTTCAAAATATTAATTCTCTGGAAGTTCTCCACTGATTGATTTGGAATTTTTACGTGACATTGCATTCGAATATGTGTATGCTTTTATACACCTAATGGGGCGCCATCTGTTGAACGCAACACTAGCAAAAAATGGTTCAAATGACTCTGAGCACTATAGGACTTAACATCTGAGGTCATCAGTTCCCTAGAACTTAGAACTACTTAAACCTAACTAACCTAAGGACATCACACACATCCATGCCCGTGGTCGAGCGGTTCCAGACTGTAGCGCCTAGAACCGCTCGGCCACTCAGGCCGGCGACCGTTCTCATGAGCGAATTATACTTCCTAAGGGTTGTTCGCCACTCTGCCACATGGCTTCTCCACGGCTGGATAGTAGTTCGCGAGTACTCCTAGGTTTTGAAGGTTGTAACTGATATTAGTGACTAGTGCCATCCTGTTAGATAAACGATATCAGATCTTTACGTTTATCTATGTACATCGTATACTGAAGCGCCAAAGAAACTGGTATAAGCATGCGTATTCAAATACAGAGATCTGTGAACAGGCAGAATATGGCGCTAGGGTCGACAACGGCTATATAAGACGAGTGTCTGGCGCAATTGTTAGATCTGTTATTGCTGCAACAATTGCAGGTTATCAAGATTTAAGTGAGTTTGAACGTCGTGTTACAGTCGGCGCACGACCGATGGGACACAGCATCTCCGAGGTAGCGATGAAGTGGGGACTATCCTGTGCGACCATTTCACGAGTGTACCGTGAATATCCGGTAAAACATCAAATCTCCGACATTCTGCTGCCGGAAAAAGATCCTGCAAGAACGGGACGAACGACGACTGAAGAGAATCGTTCAGCATGACAGAACTGCAACCCTTCCGCAAATCGCTGCAGATTTCAATGCTGGGCTATCAACAAGTGTCAGGGTGCGAACCATTGAACGAAACATAATGGATATGGGCTTTCGAAGCCAAAGGCCCACTCGTGTACCCTTCATGACTGCACGACACAAAGCTTTACGCTTCGCCTGAGCCCGTCAACTCATTGCAACGTGCTGTTCAGAAGAGATGTCCACTCCCTCGTACTCTTACGGACTTATGGACAGCCCTGCAGGATTCATGGTGTCAATTTCCTCCAGCACTACTTCGGACATTAGTCGATTCCATGCCATGTCGTGTTGCGGCACTTCTGCGTGCTCGCGGGGACCCCACACGATATTAGGCAGGTGTCCAGTTTCTTTGACTCTTCAGTGTATTATATTTATTTATGTTGGGAATTAGTTGCCTGTGTGCACCAAGATCTAATCATCTCAAGTGGTCCTTGAATTCGCAACAACTTTGTAACAGTGTCACCTCCAAGGATACAGCTGCATTTCGAGCAAACAACTTCAGAGAGCTAACGTCATTTATATAACGGAAAAGCCATTGTACAACGAGACTTGACGCAACTTTTGCTTCTTACCGCATCAACTCGTTAAGAACGTCATGTAGTGTGCACTGTATAGATCAGGTCGAAAAGAAGGAGAATTGCACAGAATTAGCTGTTCTATCTGTTACCGCTTCCCTATCACAAGATAAAAGATATCACGCCAGCGTCGGAGTTAAAAACAGCAGTCCACAGTTCCGGGTTACTCATCAGATAGGCAGTCCTTCGCAAGAATTAAAAACTACAAGAGGAAAACGATCGAAGAAGAAATAAGTTTTGTCCCGCTCCTTGGGATTCCTAACTAGTCAAATATAGGAAACGTCTTACCATATGTACAGGAAAGACTAATGTTGATCAGGAGAGATAAGAAATTCGAATACAAAGAGCGATAAGCGTGGCAGCTCTTACCATATCAGCATCAGTTTGACAAGTGGACAGCTACCAAAAATAAGCAGCAAGAGCTCTTAATGACAGTGGCCGACGTTAAAACGTGCATACGCTCGAGGCACAAGCGGATTTCTACTGATTCCAAAGAAATGCAAAGTTGGTTCCCGTTAAGTAAAGATGACGTCGTCTTCCACACTAACGATTCAACAACCCTATTGCGAACTTGCGTTTGAAGGGTCCCATCTAAAATCTGAAACCAAATGGACTTGGAGAGCAGGTCTCCACGGTTTTATTGTCCCAGAGGAAGCGCACTGGAGTTATACTCCAGGAAAAACTACACTGCTGGCCACCGTAAATGCAACACCCTGAAGGAAGCATCCGATTCAAGTGAATTTTACACCATGGGTTTGCAGCGATGAGATATGCAACTGATTAGAATTTCAGCGCAGACGCACATCACGCGCGCCTGTGGCGCCACCTCATAGCGCCATTTAAGGCTTGGCGATTTCGACGAGTGTACGTTCGGCACGTGTTTACCTTGTGGTTGTTTCACAAGACGATCAGTTATGCCTCGTAGACAACAGCGAACATCTTTTGATCAAGTATCCGAGTTCGACAGAGGAAGGATAGTGGCTTACCGAGATTGTGGATTATCATACAGAGAAATCGCTAGTCGTGTTGGACGAAACCAAACAACTGTAATGCGGATATGTGACCGTTGGATGCAGGAGGGTACGACGGACCGACGTGGTCGATCGCATTCACCTCGGTGCATCACTGCACGTGCTGATAGGCAAATTGTGCGCATGGCAGTGACGGATCACTCAGTGACATCCCGAACCATAGCACAGCACATTGCGTCTGTAACGCATCATCCAGTGTCTGTGTGTACCATTCGACGCCGTTTACAGCAGAGTGGTCTGTTCGCAAGACGTCCATTGCTTCGTCTACCATTGATGCAGAACCACAGACGTCTCCGTCGCCAATGGTGTGATGACAGACGGATGTGGACGGCAGAATGGAATGACGTTGTCTTTACTGACGAGGCACGCTTCTGTCTGCAGCACCACGATGGTCGGATTCGAGTGTGGAGACACCGTGGAGCGAGGATGCTGGACAGCTGCATTATGCACCGCCACACTGGTCTTGCACCGGGTATTATGGTATGGGGCGGTGTTGGATATTACTCTCGCACGCCTCTAGTACGCATTGCCGGTACTTTAAATTGCCGGCGCTACATATCCGAGGTGCTGGAGGCAGTTGTCCTTCCTTACCTTCAGGGCTCGGCCACAGCCATATTTCAACAGGATAATGCGCGACCACACGTGGCACGCATTGTCCAAAGGTTCTTCGTCAATAAACAGATTGAATTGCTTCCCTGGCCGGCTCGCTCTCCGGATCTTTCGCCGATAGAAAACATGTGGTCCATGGTTGCTCAACGAGTGACCCAGATTACATCTCCAGCTGCCACACCAGATGATCTTTGGCAACGTGTGGAAGCTGCTTGGGCTGCTGTACCCCAGGTACACATCCAACGTCTCTTTGACTCAATGCCGAGACGTGTGGCAGCGGTGATCTCGAACAATGGCGGCTACTCTGGCTACTGATTCTGGCAGGAACCACATGTCACAGACGTCTGTAAACGTAATCATTTGATACTTGGTCAACATGTTATCTACAATATAAATCTTGTTGTGCTACCTCTTGTCTTTCTTGGTGTTGCATTTACGGTGGCCAGCAGTGTAGTTCCTATAGACGGCCTTGCCGCGGGGCAGCACTCACCACACGAGAGGCTTTTGCCAAGACCAGAGAGGCGGGGGAAGGTTCTCTGGCACTCACACTATGGTGACAAAAGTCATTGGATAGTGGTATGCCAATATACAGGGTTGTCCACTGATCGTGACCGGGCCAAATATCTCACGAAATAAGCGTCAAACGAAAAAACTACAAAGAACGAAACTCCTCTAGCTTGAAGGGAGAAATTTGGTTGGCCCGCTAGATGACGCTGCCATAGGTCAAACGGATATCAACTGCTTTTTTTTTTAAAAAAGTTTACCTACGTAATTTATAAATACTTCGTGCAAATTTTCTGGGCCATAATAAATTAAAGTCTCCTAATGGTTCAAATGGCTGTGAGCACTATGGGACTTAACTTCTGAGGTCATCAGTCCCCTAGAACTTAAACCTACTTAAACTTAACTAACCTAAGGACGTCACACACATCCATGCCGGAGGCAGGATTCGAACCTGCGACCGTTGCGGTCGCGCGGTTCCAGACTGAAGCTCACTGTGCGCTCAGAACTGAAAAGAACGACGTGACGCGATGGACGAGCACACTTGAGACACGGCGTAACACTTCTGTACAAAGCTTCATCGGATACCCACTGCGGTTTTAATTTTGCGACCGGTCGCAAGTTGAAAAAAATTCCCTAGTTGCAGAAGGCGGCTTGCATAGTATATACAGGGTGGTCCACTGATCGTGACGTTTTTGAGATTCCCGATTCTCTCGCAGTTTGTCTGCTACTGATGTGCGGATTAGCCGCGACAGCAGCTAAAACACCTACTTGGGCATCATCATTTGTTGCAGGTCGTGGTTGACGTTTCACATGTGGCTGAACACTTCCTGTTTCCTTAAATAACGTAACTATCCGGCGAACGATCTGGACACTTGGATCATGTCGTTCAGGATACCGAGCAGCATACACAGCACACGCCCGTTGGGCATTTTGATCACAATAGCCATACATCAACACGATATCGACCTTTTCCGCAATTGGTAAACGGTCCATTTTAACACGGGTAATGTATCACGAAGCAAATACCATCCGCACTTGAGGAATGTTACGTAATACCACGTACTTATATGTTTGTGACTATTACAGCGCCATCTATCAGAAAGCGAAACAAGTGGTTAAACTAAACCATTCATATTTCTTTACGTACTACACGAATATGTAATGAAAATGGGAGTTCCTATTTTTAAAAACGCAGTTGATATCCGTTTGACCTATGGCAGCGCCATCTAGCGGGCCGACCATATCGCCATCTGGTTTCCCCCTTCAACCTAGACGAGTTTCGTTCTTATTAGTTTTTTCATTTGATGCTTATTTCGTGAGATATTTGGCCCTGTATATGGAGATCTTCCTTTGGTCAACGTGAACAACTAGGATCATGTATGCTGACATACGCACCAGAAACCAATGAAATTGCCGATAACTCTATTCAGGCCTAACACCGAAGATCTTTGATGCAAATCCATTCCACAGAACAGTAAAAAGTACAAGCTTACGGAAGGTATTCCAGCACTGCCATCTGCAGCGCCACTAAGACAGCCACTGATTTATCTGCTACTGTTTGTCGTTTGGGTCCACGAGGAAACACCTTTAGAGAAATACACAAAGAATTACGACAAGTTCACGACGCTAGGCGGAACTCCGTGCTCATGGCATCTTACGACGGCTGCCTGTTTTATATTCCGAGAAACTGTAAGAGATGTGGATAGGACGACAGGGCTGATAATGCCACAGTCTGCGTTTAGGACAACAACACACACACACGCACACACACACACACACACACACACACACACACACACACACACACACACACACACACTCAAACGCAAGTCTCACACACATGACCATTGTCTCTGGCTGCCGAGGCCAGACTGCCAGAAGCAGTGGTCATGTGTGTGTGAGTAGTGTATGTGTGTGTGTGTGTGTGTGTGTGTGTGTGTGTGTGTGTGTGTGTGTGTGTGTGTTGTCTAATTTGGAAGAAGGCTTTATTAGGTTTTTTCTCCTATTGTAAACGGGAGTGTTTGTGTGCGGGACTGGTGGAAGAAGAAGAGTGTTTGCTGTGGTATCCTGCTGCAGGCGGTGAACAGGACTCCACCCACAAAATTTCGGAGGGTATTAAGGGAATTCTCTGAGTATTTTGGTATACGAGACCTGTGGTCTCAGCCGCGCGGGATTAGCCGAGCGGTCTGGGGCGCTGCAGTCATGGACTGTGCGGCTGATCCCGGCGGAGGTTCGAGTCCTCCCTCGGGCATGGGTGTGTGTGTTTGTCCTTTGGATAATTTAGGTTAAGTAGTGTGTAAGCTTATGGACTGATGAGCATATCTGTTAAGTCCCATAAGATTTCACACACATTTGAACTTTTTTCTGTGGTCTCAAGTTGGTCGTTAAACAGCATTTGCGTTTAGTTTGACGTATCTTAGTACCCGTATTACACCGAAAATATCTGCGGAAATGTCGACTGCATGGTCTGTCTGTCTAATTCGGAAACAAGCTTGTTCGATGTTGACAACAGTAACTCTCACTTTACTCCGCGCCCTCAAACTTGCACTAAGTAGTCCCCGTTGCGCGGTTCTGCTGTGGTTTGTTTTTCTGACAATGTTAGTTGTATGTTGACAGTGATACACAACAGAATAGGCTTACAGATAAAGAATTGAACGATGTGCACCTCGTGTATGTGTTGCGTAATTCTCCCTATGCAATTCTCAGCAACTTCTGTTTCTTTCAATGTATCCACGTCACATGTGCTTAAATTCCTACCTTTCTGAAGTGTCTTGATTTGTAATATGCAGTTCACAAGCAATAAATGCAAGTCAGACTCCATACAAGTCCCTTGAAATTTTTTGTAGGTCTAAATCTGGTTCGGAACTCTCTGTGTTACCATTATATAACCTCTCTGAAGCCTTCCAGTGTCTTCAGGTCTCGTTCACGTACGTAACCTACCTTTGCTGTTCTTAAATCAAGTGTTTGTCCTGCCTTATATGCTCATATATTCCTCTGCTGCAGTCTTCAGCAACGGCTCGTGTCGTAATACGTGCCCAACCATTCTAGATCTTCGCCTCACTTAGTTCTTTATTAAACGTTTTTTCTCTCTGACTCATCTTCGTTGATCAACCCATCTGCTCTTAAACTGTCTCCTGTAACACCACACATCAAAGCTGTCAATGCTTCGCACTCTTGCAGAATTGTACATCAAAAATACTTTTTAATTAATCTTTTTATTGTCGTAAGATTTATATTTTTTAATGTTAGTAGCCCGTTCGTCTCTACATAATGCACTTCCGCTTTGTGTACTCCTTGCCACTTTGGCTTTGTTGCATCATTTTTCCTTTTCTATTCTACTTACCGGACAGCAAAATTCGCCGACCTCTTCTGCAGTTTCTTTTCGAAGATTAATTAACAAATCACGCCGAGAAAACTTGAGATATGGCAACTCTTGTCCAAATTTAACATGTAGCCCTTTGGCTTGGCTGTTTGCAGCGCACACTGTTACCTTACCTTTCTCGTCGTTTTTCGTGGATGTTTTCGAGTTAGCTCACGTTCCATTTCATGAGAGAACCGAGTCAATTCCTGTTCACCTTCGGCAACCACAGTTACGTCCAGAGTTAACAGTTGTTTATCAGTGCATGACCCTTCTTTACTTCTCCAATTGCTCCTTCTGCATACAAACCAAATATCAGTGATTTCAATGAGGAACCTTACCTTAAACTTATCATGGTTTTAGCTTGTATCATGCTGATTCTAGTCTGCCTAGCATTGCATTTTCCTTTAGGATATCAGGCGGAATAGCCACATCTACATCTGCAGGGACACTCTGCAAATCGCACTAAAGTGCCTGGGTTCGTCGAACTACCTTTACAATAATTCTCTATTATTCCATTCTCGAAGAGCGCGGAGAAGGACACCTATATACACTCCTGGAAATGGAAAAAAGAACACATGGACACCGGTGTGTCAGACCCACCATACTTGCTCCGGACACTGCGAGAGGGCTGTACAAGCAATGATCACACGCACGGCACAGCGGACACACCAGGAACCGCGGTGTTGGCCGTCGAATGGCGCTAGCTGCGCAGCATTTGTGCACCGCCGCCGTCAGTGTCAGCCAGTTTGCCGTGGCATACGGAGCTCCATCGCAGTCTTTAACACTGGTAGCATACCGCGACAGCGTGGACGTGAACCGTATGTGCAGTTGACGGACTTTGAGCGAGGGCGTATAGTGCGCATGCGGGAGGCCGGGTGGACCTACCGCCGAATTGCTCAACACGTGGGGCGTGAGGTCTCCACAGTACATCGATGTTGTCGCCAGTGGTCGGCGGAAGGTGCACGTGCCCGTCGACCTGGGACCGGACCGCAGCGACGCACGGATGCACGCCAAGACCGTAGGATCCTACGCAGTGCCGTAGGGGACCTCACCGCCACTTCCCAGCAAATTAGGGACACTGTTGCTCCTGGGGTATCGGCGAGGACCATTCGCAACCGTCTCCATGAAGCTGGGCTACGGTTCCGCACACCGTTAGGCCGTCTTCCGCTCACGCCCTAACATCGTGCAGCCCGCCTCCAGTGGTGTCGCGACAGGCGTGAATGGAGGGACGAATGGAGACGTGTCGTCTTCAGCGATGAGAGTCGCTTCTGTCTTGGTGCCAATGATGGTCGTATGCGTGTTTGGCGCCGTGCAGGTGAGCGCCACAATCAGGACTGCATACGACCGAGGCACACAGGGCCAACACCCGGCATCATGTTGTGGGGAGCGATCTCCTACACTGGCCGTACACCACTGGTGATCGTCGAAGGGACACTGAATAGTGCACGGTACATCCAAACCGTCATCGAACCCATCGTTCTACCATTCCTAGACCGGCAAGGGAACTTGCTGTTCCAACAGGACAATGCACGTCCGCATGTATCCCGTGCCACCCAACGTGCTCTAGAAGGTGTAAGTCAACTACCCTGGCCAGCAAGATCTCCGGATCTGTCCCCCATTGAGCATGTTTGGGACTGGATGAAGCGTCGTCTCACGCGGTCTGCACGTCCAGCACGAACGCTGGTCCAACTGAGGCGCCAGGTGGAAATGGCATGGCAAGCCGTTCCACAGGACTACATCCAGCATCTCTACGATCGTCTCCATGGGAGAATAGCAGCCTGCATTGCTGCGAAAGGTGGATATACACTGTACTAGTGCCGACATTGTGCATGCTCTGTTGCCTGTGTCTATGTGCCTGTGGTTCTGTCAGTGTGATCATGTGATGTATCTGACCCCAGGAATGTGTCAATAAAGTTTCCCCTTCCTGGGACAATGAATTCACGGTGTTCTTATTTCAATTTCCAGGAGTGTATTTCTGTGCGAGCTCTTAATTCATTTTATTATGATGACAGTTTCTCCCTGTGTACGCCGGTGTCAACAAAATATTCTCGTATTCGGAGGAAAAAGTTAGTGATTGAAATTTCGTGAGAAGATCCCGCCGCATCGAGAAACACCTTTGTTTTAATAATGTCCACCCCCAAATCTTGCATCATGCCCGTGACACTTTCTCCTTTGTCTCTAGATATCAAAAAACGTTCTGCTCATCTTTGAACTTTCTATATGTACAAGAAACATACATTTTGCTTCAAGTTTTGGCAGCAAGATCTCCTGTGATCATCTTAAGGGATCATAAAATTATTTTCCACTACAGCCTGTACGGCAACGTTCTTACTGTGGCGTCAAATACGAGAAATATTCATAAAGTAACATCTGACCAGTAAAAAAAAAAAGAAAAAAAACTAGGTAATTTTTGAAAATGAAATAGGGTAAACACGGTATGGATGGCTATAATATTCTCAAAGCCAGTTTCACAGCCTAATTCACAAGCTCAGCCTGAAACTTTCAATAAATTGCCTTTTCAATTCATAAAAAACAGTAGTCGACTTCGTTTACAAAGATATGAAAAATTACATACTTGTTCAAATTCTTAAGAAATATGTAACGCTTGGCCATCTTACCGGAATATTAGGGATAGACGGTCAGACACGTAAGGGATAGATGGCCTTCGGACTAAACACTTTACAATCAGAGAGAAAATTGTAAAAAAACTTTTAATACTTTAAACACGTTTTATTGAATCTCTTGAGGTAAAAAATATTTTATAAAGATAGGAAGTACAGGTAAAGTACAACTTACACAGAACCTCATTTATAAAAATCATTTTACAATTCTTGAAATTTTTAACACTTTTATTAATTTGTTGGAACACAACTAGTTTTATACGGAAAGTAATGAGAAATCGTCTTAGTTATCCAGTTAGTTGAATCTAGAACCAAGCCTAATCTGTTGTTTACTTTATTAATAGCATCTTCCAGGTCTTCATCTTTCCATGATCCCCTAGAAGAGATGACCTTTCGAATGTACAGATTTGGTATCTGTAAAAAAGTAACGATGTCATCAAAATTTAATGTATAACACGTTTATGAGATGGCCTTCTAATCTCGGTCGTGGTATGGCCGTCTCTTCCGATCAGCCGGGAGAGGCGACTATGGAGCATCGTCAGACATGGCGTATTTTCGGTAAAGGTTTTTTTGTGTTGCCATACTTCCTGAAGGTGAGTTTTATACTTCGAAACATGCTTTTTAGTAAATAATTAGCGGCCTGCCCAGGCTTCGCACAGGTAGCAGCACCACGTAACCTATGGCTGAGCGAGTTGACTGATGCAGTGGTAGTAAATTACACACACAAAACTGCCTAATGAATCAGTCTGTTAGGGAAAACTGTATGAAATATCCTGCAGTAGTACCTAAGATTAGCCTTCACATACATAGAGAAAACGTGGCTTCACATACAGAGGAAGATATGTATAGATGTATAATTCCAATAATAGTAATTTTGCGTGGCTCATTAACCTATCAACTGGACGCTACTTCAGTGAGTTGTGTGTCCCTAATCTACACCAGTTATCCATTCTGGGGAAGAGAACCTGCAGTTTAACGTTTAATTCGCATCAAGTGTCATTTCTGGCGAATTTCACATCATTGAGAGGAAAATGCATCCCCTTCACACGACCTAAATATTAACACTGTACAGATAAATCCATTCTAAGCAGCTTAATATGTGACACGTCCTGCATCGCAAGCCGCTTAGGATGTTGGCGGTTTTTCGTGCAATCCTTCCGGTAGCAGTGGCTCGCACAGGCTTGGCACCGCAGTCGGGACGCGTTAGCGATGTATAGAGGATTCCAAAGAGTTCTGCCATTCACAGCTAGAGGCTATGACGTCATTTTCACAGCAGCAGGTGACTTGAACTGATCATGGATTAGCCAGTTTGTACGAAACATTTATAAATTACATTCACAACCCTTCCTCGTGAATCACTCTGCCTGTTACTGAAAACTGCATCAGAAGATCATGAGATAAGAATGAACATACAGACTGAAACCGCACCGGGCGACTTTACATTATATATTTGTAGACAGAACACATAAAATAGGGCCGGCCGGTGTGTCTTAGCGGTTCTAGGCGCTTCAGTCTGGAACCGCGCGACCGCTACGGTCGCAGGTTCGAATCCTGCCTCGGGCATGGATGTGTGTGATGTCCTTATGTTAGTTAGATTTAAGTAGTTCTAAGTCTAGGGGATTGATGACCTCAGCAGTTAAGTCCCATAGTGCTCAGAGCCATTTGAATCATTTTTTTAACATAAAATAGGTATAAGTAAATCAATAAAAGTTAGTGAGCAGAATAATATCCCAATTACAATAGAAGATAATGTTGTTTCATCCACTACCGGTTTCGATCTTGTGCCCATCTTCAGGCGGTTTGCATTCAATTACATGTTTCATTGCTCAGGGTTCGACATCACTGTTTCAATAAAAAAACAAATAAGTCATGATGAGTAAATAGATCCAACTGAAGCAATTGGAAGTTGGTACATGGTATGTGTTGCTAAGTATTACAGTGCTTACATACAGTTGGAGAGTCCACGTCTTTTCCACAACACATTCAACACATTTTTCACAAAAAATATCTCAGTTTTTTACACATTATCTGTTTGTTATACAGCATGGTAAATATTGATACTTCCATGTTAAGCCTTTGTTACAATAGATGTTAATAACTTTAGGAGCATATTCACTCACAACATCTAACGTGCTTGTATGGGAAAACAGTGTTTGTGGAAAAATACCTTAGATTTAATGCCCTTTTGGCGTATTTATTATTTTATAAATGACATATAAGTACTGCCAGTGTTTCCGTACTTATACTCTATCATACACTTTTAGTCATACTTCTGTGACCATGTTATAGAATATAGACCATTCTTTGTTTTAAATTCCGAGGAAGACACTCCTAGCAGTGTCGAAACCAGGTTAATTTGTTAAAAATAGTGACCGAGGGCTGATTTTCTCTCAATTGTTAGATTTAAGAGCTCAAAGACGTTACAAAAATTGTTCAAATGGCTTCAAGCACTATGGAACTTAACATCTGGGGTCATCAATCCCCTAGACTTAGAACTACTTAAACCCAACTAACCTAAGGACATCACACACATCCATGCCCGAGGCAGGATTCGAACCTGCGACCGTAGCAGCCGCGTGGTTCCGGACTGAAGCGCCTCGACCACATCGGTCGGCTAAAGATGTTACACAGACAGAAATATAACAGATATTAGAGATTATGAAAATGAAATTGTTACATGATTATAGAACCACAGTATCATTTATAATATATAGAATGATGTCGCCTCCTTCGTTGAGTGGTCAGCGCGTCTGACTGCGAATGCAGTGGACGTCGGTTCGATTCCTGGCCGGATCGGAGATTCGTTGTGGTGAGCTCATCATCATTTCATCATCACGGGCACGCAAGTCACTCAGTGTGGCATCAACTGAAAAGACTTGCAACTCGGTTAAGGAACTTCCTCAGGAGGGGAGTCCAGCCATCAGTGCCATATGATCAATTAATGTTGCTGGCAAATTATATAACGTTGTAATCATTGGCATTCTAACTAGTTGTGAGTGAGAATTGAGCAGCAGTTTCGGTTTCTTAAAATTTCATTAAAGGTGTGTAAAAAATCACGGGTATTCCAGGTCTGTTTGTTGCCACGTGGATGTTTGCAAATACCTCATTTGCTGTGACCCTGGCTGTTTGTCTAGTTGCAGCGAATGATGTGCTGTTGTAGGTTACACCGCGCGGCTGCTGTTTTAGTCTACTACTAGTGCTGAAGGATATTTGAGTACCACTGTTATGAAAAAAGTTAGCAACTCGTTGTAAAAATTTTCCCCATGATGAGAATGCGAGCAAATGTGTATATTTGTTGTTTTGAATCTGATTTAGGTGGTGTGGCTTGTTTTTCTTTGATTTTCTTGTTAGGTTTACCAATTATATCTCGGTTCTGTTCATCCACCAAAATTATTAACTACACTACTGGCGATTAAAATTGCAACAGCAAGAAGAAATGCAAATGATAAACGGGTATTCATTGGACAAATATATTATACTAGAACTGACATGTGATTACATTTTCACGCAATGTGGGTGCATAGATCCTGAGAAATCAGTACCCAGAACAACCACCTCTGGCCGTAATAACGGCCTTGATACGCCTGGGCTTTGAGTCAAACAGAGCTTGGATGGCGTGTACAGGTACAGCTGCCCATGCAGCTTCAACACGATACCACAGTTCATCAAGAGTAGTGACTGGCGTACCGTGACGAGCCAGTTAAAGTTGCTCGGCAACCAAACACCAGACGTTTTCAATTGCTGAGAGATCTGGAGAATGTGCTGGCCAGGGCAGCAGTGGAACATTTTCTGTATCCAGAAAGGTCCGTATAGGACCTACAACTTGCGGTCGTGCATTATCCTGCTGAAATGTAGGGTTTCGCAGGGATCGAATGATGGGTAGAGCCACGGGTCGTAACATGTCCGAAATGTAACGTCGACTGTTCAAAATGCCGTCAATGCGAACAAGAGGTACGGCGATGACGAATACACGCTTCCAACGTGCGTTCACCGCGATGTCGCCAAACACGGATGGCACCATCATGATGCTGTAAACAGAACCTGGATTCACCGAAAAAATGACGTTTTGCCATTGGTGCACTTAGGTTTGTCGTTGAGTACACCACCGCAGGCGCACCTGTCTGTCTGTGATGCAGCGTCAAGAGTAACCACAGCCATGGTCTCCGAGCTGATAGTGCATGCTGCTGCAAACGTCGTCGAACTGTTCGTGCAGATGGCTGTTGTCTTGCAAACGTACCCATCTGTTGACTCAGGGATTGAAACGTGGCTGCACGATCCGTTACAGCAATGCGGGTAAGATGGCTGTCATCTCGACTGCTAGTGATAAGAGGCCGTTGGGATCCAGCACGGCGTTCCGTATTACCCTCCTGAACCCACCGATTCCATATTCTGCTAACAGTAATTGAATCTCGACCAACGCGAGCAGCAATGACGCGATACGGTAAACCGCAATCGCAATAGGCTACAATCTGACCTCGATCACAGTCGGAAACGTGATGGTACGCGTTTCTCCTCCTTACACAAGGCATCACAACAGCGTTTCACCAGGCAACGCCGGTCAACTGCTGTTTGTGTACGAGAAATCGGTTGGAAACTTTCTTCATATTAGCACGTTGTAGGTGTCATTATCGGTGCCAACCTTTTGTGAATGCTCTGAAAAGATAGTCATTTGCATATCACAGCATATTATTCCTGTCGGTTAAATTTCGCGTGTGTAGCACGTGATCTTCGTGGTGTAGCAATTTTAATGGCCAGTAGTGTAGTAGCGATATCTGTGAAACTTTGTTGTAACTGTTTGTCTGGTGTGGTTTGAAGGTGTTCCTCCTCGCAACCAGAGCTCAGCTGCAGAGCTGAAGCACTGAGCAGGTGGCCGGTTTGTGTTGCCAGGGCGACGTGCTCACGGCCATCGAGGTGCTGGCGTGCGGCAGCTTCGGCCACCAGCAGCCGCCGCCGCAGCACCAGCAGCAGCAGGCGCACCAGCTGGACGAGCCGCTGGCCAAGTCGGCCTTCTCGCCGCTGGCGCCGCCCCCGCAGCCGCGCTACAGCCCCCAGCCGCAGCCGCCGCACCAGCAGCTGCAGCCGCCGCCGCCGCAGCAGCAGCAGCAGCAGACGCCCCAGCGGCGCTTTCTGGCGGCGCCGTACGCCGGCACGGGCTACCTGCCCACCGTCATCCGGCCCCCGCCCGACTACCCCCTGCCGCTGCTGGCGCCGCCCCACGACATGTACGCCGGGCTCCCGGGGGCGGCTGCAGCTGCCGCCGCCGCAGCCGCCGCCGCCGCCGCCGACAAGGCCGCCGCCGGGTCGCCCAACTCCGCCTCCGGCTCCGACAAGACGTCCTACTCGGAGTGAGCCCACACTGGTCGCACCTTGACCACTGATCAGCGCTCTGTCGTCGCACGGAGTCGAGCTGGAACCGCAGATGAGGCTGCCAGAAAGGGGCGAGCAGTGTCTCCCGAGTCACGTTTCTCTCCGGTGACGTTTCGATGCTAAACTTCACTGACATCATCTGCAGGTTGTTTTCGATACAGTCCCAGTCTTCGAGGTTACGAACATCCTCCAGGTACCTCAACATACGTTAGTGAGAGGTCTGTGAAACGAAGTCCGTTTTATGTTGTGATCAAGCAGAGAAAAAAGAAACGACAAATCTGGTAAAACATTCTCAGTGTTTCTTCAGTAACGAGAAATTTGTACACTAGTACGCCTTCAGTTCCGCTCCTTGGCTTCTGGCTCTATGTCATTTGGGTTCAAATTTACTTAATACTAAGTGCTATACTGTTGTCTCAGAGGAATCAGTACTGCAAGAGCTAGGTCAAATTTTTATAAACTATGATGACCCAAGTGTATGTTTCGGTAGTACTATCGCCAAGTCGACCATTTCGACCTCCTGAACCATCTCGACTGGAAAAGATGTTGACCTATTGGACAGACACCAGCTCCAGCGCGGGAAGGGGCTATACAGGGTACCCCAAGGAGGCATGACCAAATGCTGGGATATAACAGGAACGATAATTCGAAGCAAAATATCTAGTAAACATGGGCTTTAAATTGCACGCCTTAAGAGCTACGAACACTTCTGCATCTTCGACATTGTTCAACTAATCCCTTCTCTAATGAGATCTTTATTTTCCATATTTTAAGACGTGGTCGTATGGATCAAAACAAGGAAAAAAGTCCAGTAAACACGGGCTGCACAGCTCATACCTTAAAAGCTACGTTACAGATACTGGCAGAAGTAAAGCTGTGAGACCGGGCGTGAGTCGTGCATCGGTAGCTCAGATGGTAGAGCAAACGTCCCGAGTTCGAGTCTCGGTCGGGCACACAGTTTTAATCTGCCAGGAAGTTCCATACAAGCTACGTTAGAGTTTGTAAATACCCGATTTGCTGTGACATTGGCTATTTGCCCTCATGCAGTGAATGAGGTGCTGTTGTAGCTCATCGTTAGTGCCGAAGGATATTTAAATACCACTGTTACGAAAAAAGTTAGCAATTTGTACCAAATTTTCCTATAAAGGGTAAAACGTCCCCTTAGAAAAATTGTACAAGACTGTGCTTAAACTGACATACAATATTTTTTAGCGCAACGCAATCTGACTTTCAAAAATCCCTACAAAAGAATGACCCTGACTAACATTAACCTATACGTTTCACAAATCACTTACCTCACCAAAAATCTTCGTTACTCGAACTACTGCAATACAGCAAGCGCCACTACTGCCAGCTAAATAAAAGATTCAAACTACGGAAGGCACTAACTACTGATAGGCATAGTTAGCAAATGAAAGATTTTAATAGAGAACAAACAATGTATTTACCTTAATAGTAATAATATATATAGCAGTTCACGACATCCAGTCTTACAAATTTCAAAACTCGGCCATCTTTCTCCCCACGTCCACCACTGCTGGCGGCTCACATCCAACTGCGCAACGCTACGCGCTGTTCACATCCAGCTGCCCAACACTACAATGGCAGACAACAATGCAAACTAGCCACAGACTGCACACAGCACAGCCAGTGATTTTCATACAGAGCGCTACGTATCGTTGCCAATAAGAAAGCATAAACAGCCTACTTACAAGGGGATGCGAGCAAATGTGTCTATTTTTCTTGTGAATCTGATTTAGGAGGTGTGCACTGTTTCTTTTATTTTATTGTTAAGTTTACCAGTTATACCTGCCTTTTATCCATTCCTGTGTGAAAATCCACAAAAATTAATGAGTGGTAAAACCTTTTTATAGGTACGTGTGTGCCTTCAGACCTATGAGAACGTCTTCATCTTCGCTACTATGCAACGTATTTCTTCTACCGAACAAGTGCTCATAGTTCTCAAGCTACGCATTCTAGAGCCCATGTTAACTACCTATATTCTTCTTGTTTTGGTCCTAACTACCTACTCCGAAAATATTGAAAGCGAAGAGCTTGCAACATAATAGGTTTATTTCTCAGTATCGAAGTTGAAGAACTACTCGTAGGCCTTAAGGCATGCATTTCAGTGTCCATGTTTACTAGACTTTTGTGCTTCGAATTACCGTTCCTCTCATACCCCTGAATATCGGCCATTCTCTCTGGGGCAGCTTGTAGAACCACTGGAGGGAACGCCAGTTAAAGAGTATCTATAACACCAATTAACTACTCTAAAAAACTCAGAAAATCAAGTAGTATCAATCCAATTGAATTTTCGGGAGAGTCTCATTTGCAGCAACGGAGATTCTTAGGCATATTGCATTATCTCAGTGCAAATATTCTGTTTAGGGGACCGAGGTTATACCGATACCTTCGAGAGAACTCTGAAGATAGGGAAGACACAGGACGAAACAACGTCTGTCCTCTTTCAACAAATGCAAGATGTATCATTGGAGGAAATCTCACGCGCTAGTAGCACCACTGCACCGTAGGTTTTGTAGAACGACTGCATTTCAGCTCATCTTTCGAAAGAGGTCGTGTGACACCTCGAGGCCGTTTCCTTCGTTATGTTTGTCACTGTTGTCCATTAAACAGCCTGGTTTTAAGTTTCAGTGGTCTCTCCTAAGGCGAGTAAGAACACAATATCGGCTAAATGCGAATGTATGAGACAATAATTCATTCCACAGACGCACCTAATATAAGAAATCAACGAAAGTTTTCAGATCCGGTGTTAGCGCTAGTCAAGGGAGGATGCTGAGCTGTGAAAATGGGAAACATCAGACCCCCTCAAAGAAATCTACATAGTAAAATCAGAAATCAGCTTTTATTATAATCCACAATGTTTAAAATTTGGTTTTGTTATATGGGTTTCCTTCATCCTTTATTTGCATTGAAGGAAAATAATTTAGCTGTGAATTTATGAAATTAAATGTTTTTCCCTTATAATGTCCCTCCCCATACTAGTAAAATATCATCAACGATGACGAAATGCATTTCGGCAGCAATTCCTGACGGATAACGGAAGTGTCATGGTAAAGGAAAAAAGACCAAAACCAGATAAAGTTTTTTCTTGCAATTACAGAAGACGTATATCCTTGGAAAACTCTGTAGACACTGTTTTGCAGTTTGATATTAAAATTACGGTGCAACAATGTCAGATACTCTCGTCGCTGGCGTACAGTCAGTGTTTAGTGATTGACTTCTGAAAGACAAGATTTCAGTCTCTATTGGTCGACCAGTAAAACTCTTAACGTAACTTATACGACATGTTCTTTCTTAAGATAACTGTATGAAAAAAATTAATGGCCCTGCCCGCTCTGTGAAACCAGGACTCTACCAGTGGTCCTGAAACATTTCTGCGCTCAAGAGAAATGAATAAACACTGAAAAACTGAATCTTACCCAAAAAAACCCTCTTTTTACCACGATAACCACTTAACCCACTTGGTATCAAAGGGGGAGGGGGGGGCTTATGCCATTATGCCCACATTTGAGAACATTGTAATCTAGTCATTTAATTTATATTTTAAATTTTTGAAAAAATATTTAGCCTTTTTAATGATTACTTATACCAGATTATGTAATTGTTTTGATTTTTTCAGTAAAATGTAATCAAAAGCTTTAAATCTTAATAGTAAATGAGACTTTTCGCAACAAATATCATACTCTTATTTTCTAACACAGGGGCCTTCTTACGCATCTATATATTTTTAAAAAAGTATGTCGTGAATAAAACTCAGTGTAAATTAACGAATTCTGTACTTTTTAATTTTTTTTGTGGTGATCATAAAGTACGCCTCCTCTCTGTGTACACGTTACGGAAAATGCTTTGTGGGACTGCCAAGTTGCACTAAAGGATGTGTTCAGTTTCTGCACCCTACTTATACATCCTTACCGATTTAGAAGAATGCTGTTAATAAAAGTTAACAATTAATGAAATATGTTTCTTTCTTAACTTTTTTGTGGTGCGCATAAAGTATCCCCTCCTTGGTGTTACGCGTTATGGAAAACATGTTGACATTGCTAATGTTAACAGAAAGACGTTGTGGGCAGAGTTGTAGTACATGTGAATGCCCTCTGACAAAAAAAAAAAAAAAAAAAAAAAACCTGTGCAGTACTGCCTTATGTATGAAATTCGCTTTGCGTGGACTAAATGAAAAGTAGCTACATGGCAACGTTCTGTTGGAAGTTTAGCAGTTACAGAAAGGATTCTACTACAATTGCTGACTGAAAACTTTTAGAAAGAGCGTAAATGTTTCACAGACATTTCCTGCATAGATGCATAATCTAAATGACATTTTTCTAATGATGTGACTGGATTCTGGATCATTGTCGACTTGTAAGGGAAAAAATGAATATTTGATATCCTGTAACTGTTTCTCTCTAACGACAAGAATGCACTAATTTGGTTGTTACATCTAGCTACGTGAATTATATGCAGTGACATTTTTCTCGCCACATGCACTGAACGGGGTTTATATCTTCCAATCAATTTTACAACAAAATTTCTTAGGGAAAAAGTATTTATCCTAACTTAGAAGACCGTAAAATCACAGGACGGTATATTCAATACCGCAACTTTTTCGGTGCTTGGGACATAGTGCCGAGACTGAAGAAAGCCGCTGAGGACAGTTTGTGGACAGATAAATCGCACGTTTTGAACACATCTACATGTATACTGTCAAGTAGTGGACTCCTGCACACGAAACAGCAGGCGCAAAAAAAAAGAGTGTTAACGATACAAGTATATAAATATCAAAGAAATATGTTAAAATATTATTATAAATGTATCATAAAAGTATTGTGTATAATTAAAGAATATGAATGCAAGCAGTAACTGCTCTGTATTCGAAAATTTGAGCGTTGTAAAAAGTGAATGTGCTGTATAAATATATGGATATTGTATATTAGCTGTGTACTAGTAAGAGTATAGCGAGTATATTATTATAATGAATGTTGTCTATAGAGAATAAAATGCGTATGATATAGCAGAGGCGGGTGTTGTGGCGTTTGACCCTTCCCTCTTTCCCGTTCCCCGCCCTCGCTCCACCGGAGCCCTTTGTGCGTGCCCCAGCGCCGCCACCAGCCAGCCAGCACCAGCGCACAGTGGCGGAGGGTTCGCAGTCTTTCCCAGCTGACTCACTTGGGAGAGTGAAGCCCGCTCAACTGCTCCGCGATCAGCGCGCAGATAAAGCACCCGAGCCTCTCGATGCGCTATCGGCGGCGCCGCTTGCTTTGCACTTGACGTGCTGCATCACTTGCAAACAATCTATTAACTCTCGGAAGAAGGGGTGAGTCATTAGGTCGTCAGCGACAGCAGGTCACTTTGCCAGCCTACAAGGGCTTATCGGAAAGTAAGGTCCGATTGGTCGCAAAATGAAAACCATAGTGAAAAATCCGGTGAAGCTCTAACATTCTGCGTGGTGTCTGTTTGTTCTAAGTCGTGTCTCCCTACTACTTACGCGCAACGACGCTCTGAGCGTGTTTGTTAGGGAATTGACTAGTTTGAACCTGTGACCTGTTGCTGGTAAGGAGACGCCAGACCACACAACATGTAGAGTTCAGAAGAGTTCAGTGAGACTAGCGATGATATAATCAAATACTTCATGATTTCAGCGTTAGCTCCACTGCACTCCCTGTAAAAGAATCTTAATACTAACTTAATTTAGTGGAAGGGGTTCAAGGCTTTCCTGTTTTTAGTTAGCTGGCAAAATAACGTCGAAAAAGCAGTTAAGTTTACCATTGGAATTTTTATTCTACTCACAAAACATTGTTTATAAATTGCACTATTGATAAAAGGAAATATTTTAATACAGGATGATAAAAACCAACTGCATTCAACAAAAATATGAACGAATATTTCCTGAATGGGTTTCCAAGTCCTATAATGGATCGAAGGATGACCTATGCCATATCACATCTATAATCTAGGTTTAAGTTAAGTTTCATAAAAGAGAAAACTATTAAAATGGTCTACAGTGACCCTGAATTATCTTTAATTACTTATTTAACTTGTCGTAAATCACAGTGGCTGATGTGGCTTCTCAATAATTATATAACAGAAAAATCATCGCGTTTCAGATTTTAACTTCCAGTAGCAAATGTGAATACCACGAAGTTTAATTGACGATCGACACGAATATTACGTAAAAAGGGGATGTAACAGATGAGATTTCAGCAGTTCTGAGTGAAGCCTTATGCGCTCTTATGCGGCATCGCGTGCGTTCATTACCTTGTCGGTAGTTAGTCAGCGTCAGGGGGCGGCGGGCGGCGCAGCTCCACACACCTCATCGACTGGGTAGCAACTCCTCGAACTTCTCTTTGCTACAATTTACCGAAGTTGGTTTAAGAAAAAGGTATCTGGCTGTGTTTACAACTGACCAATCAGGGTCTCAATGTTAACCTTAAGTTCCACCTACAGAAATTCTGTCTATCCAATGAGAAACGTTATATTTTTCGTGGTGGGCCAATGTTTTTAATGTTTGCTACATAACAGAGACGCGTATAGTCTCACGCTAAAACTTGCAGCTGGTGTGGCCCTTTCAGAGTTACTGTAAGATCTATACTGTTCTTCTGGAGGGCTCAGTTTTTTAACATGGGCTGGGGGCTGCTCTTGGCGATCGGCTGGCGATGTGGGTGTCCGTCCCTTATCGTAGGGTCTTCTAGCCGACACAGCTCTGCTGTCGGCTTCTGTTCTCGTTTCTCCCCTCGGAACTGCATCTGTTTCACGGTTGGAAGGTATGACATTCATATAGGCGTTCTTGTGTTAGTCTGTGGTATTCCATTTGCTCACTCGTTGATTGTATTACTTTGGTTAATTTAATGTCAGGATTTATTCGGAGCTATGTGACATACTGCCGGATTTGCTATCATGTCAGGGTTTTCATGGAAGGTGTTGGATTTGCCTGACGCCTTACAAAGCTTTGCATAGATATGTTGGGCAATGTCTGTAGTATGCGTGTCGATCACGTCGCATCGCTATCTTTAGTTCTGAGCGCACAGTTAGCACGTAAGCGTGCTTATGAAATAGGGTCTCCCGTCAGGCACGAATTCCGGTGAGAGATTTCGCCTGAAATCATACAGCCCACACAACATAACTGTCATGCATTTCCTCCTTCATGACAGTTCTAGGCTCCACCCTGCAGGGGCAATGAGGATGCTACTGCAGTGTTTTCGATGGAAAATGTTTGCAGGGGAAATGACGACGCTACTGCAGTGTTTTCGATGGAAAATGTTTGACCGACCATGGTACTGCCCGGACTTGGGTCCCTCTGACTTTCATCTGTGCTAACATGAACCACTGGCTACGAAGACAAAATTTTGACACAGACAACAAGCCGCAGATCACCGTAGAGAATTGGCAGAAAGGGCAGGCGGCTCCCTCCTATGACGAGAGTACTGGAAAGTTGGTACAGTGCTATGAGAAATGTCTCAGTCTGAGCATCAGCTATGTAGAGAAGTAGCTGTAAGCTGTACCTAACTGTTGCAAATAAAACATTTCTGATTTTCACTATGGTCTCCATATCACGACCTATCCGACCTTACTTTACGAATAGCCCTTGTACATAATGGATTAGTAAAACATTAATGAAGAAAAGTGCCCAAAACCGGACCCCATTTCGTCCTTTATTTTAAAAAATGGAAAATACCAAGATATTATGTTTTAAAAGAGTGTGAGTTTTCTTAATCATTTAGGCACCTTTAACATTTCACTCTTAGAAAATGTAATGTAAATTTATTGTGAAAAAGGTAATATTTTGAAAACATGTACAATTAGCGAGTTTGAAAAATAGCTGCCAAAATCGGACCCCTTGTAAAAAGAATCAAAATAACACTGAACAAAATTACAAAAAGGTATTAGATCACAGAAAACATAACCTACTTTCAAAGTAGGTATAATGCAACAGCTTTGGGAAGTTTATAGAATTTCTCTGAGTTTTCCTTGTTGAACCCAAGAACTTTGGTGTTCCTGTAGGCTACATTTCTTACAGTTTCGTTTCATAGCTTTTAAGAAAAAGACTAACTCAATTTTCCCCAGCAACTTCGAGCTTGAAATGGGATAATATTTATCTCTACCAACTGTAAGTTCATTTTTCACAAGCCATTACCAGCAAGCCAAAAGAAAGAAGCTTCGTTAACAAGACAATACTAAACCAGCTCTTCCTAAAGATCTTTTTGCCGCTTGCTCAGGCGTACTCTACTTCACGTTGGACCACCTCATAAACGTTGTTTGTGGAACATTAATCTGTTTACTGGGCTTATTCCAATCCGTCTCCTTTTTCTCAACTGCATAAATAGCTTTAGTCATTTTAGACGTCCACTTTCTTTGATCAAGTTCCTACATTATTACTTTAGAATGTGCAAGGGAATTTTAAGAGAATAACGGTGTGTACTAATACAGGCAGACTTTAAACATGAAAAAGTAAGGGATCCGATCCAAGGAACTGAAGGGACCCCAGTTTACACAACTAGAGAATATATTTTACTCGCGGAGTAAGTTTTTAACCACACATCTAGCTGAAATGGTTTTATCATAAACATTAATCTTACATTTTACTCATCAAGAAAACACGTACGTTAAAAGCTTTACCTGCCAATATCCATTGTCAAACCATGTATTAGTGAACTAAGAAGCACTAATGAAGCACACTAATTTGTCTACACAGCTGCAAAAGCCTGAACTACTGTTAACAGTTCGTCCCACCATAGGTGATGCAGAGCGAAGGGAGCAGGGGGTCCGCTTTGGCGAGGAGGAGTGAGTAGGTGTGGAGAGCAATTTACAGTACTTTTTCTATCATCTAATAAACATTGACATGAAGCATATGAATTAGGACAACAGATTATACCACCACTCTTTCTTGAGATTTTTGGCCTTCAGCCAACACCACACGGGAAATTTATTCTTACAGATAATAAAATAAACAATCGATTTGTGACAGTTCATTATAGCACACAGAAATTGAAACATGTAATATAACCAGGTAGAGTTACGTTTATCTTGAGCAACCCAAGTAAATTTTTGTCCAGAAGAAAAATGAAGGCCGGCCGGAGTGGCCGTGCGGTTCTAGGCGCTACAGTCTGGACCCGAGCGACCGCTACGGTCGCAGGTTCGAATCCTGCCTCGGGCATGGATGTGTGTGATGTCCTTAGGTTGGTTAGGTTTAATGAGTTCTAAGTTCTAGGCGACTGATGACCTCAGAAGTTAAGTCGCATAGTGCTCAGAGCCATTTGAACCATTTTGAAAAACGAAGAATCTATCAAGAAAATGTTGTTCGTCTACTACGGAGAACATTAAACAACATCAGAATGACTGGTTTTCTTGTTACTTTGTAGGTATAAACCTCAGTGCGTCTTTTTTGAATAGAACACTATATTTTTTAGTCGGTGATCCACTTCCTCTTCCCCAAAAGTTGAAAGTGTTCACTACATTTAAACTTTAAACTCTCAGCCCACAGCAAGTTATGACTCCAAGTTTAATACCCAGAAGAAATCCCGTTTTGTAGAAAATTAATACAAAAATGAAAGATTGTGTGATCTGACTACTAAGAATGAATATATTGCTGTGAACCAACTCTCTCATAGCGCAACAGAATAATAAAAGAATATCTAACGTAAGTTAAGTCAATATAAATTGCAGTAAAAACTTCAACTGATTGAATGCATCTTTCCGGTGTTGACGCATTACTCTTTAAAGTTGTCGAGTCCGGGGATGCGTGTGCAGTGACAGGTTGGTGGGGCCCTGTGACACACTGGTGGTCGAGATAACTATTTTATTAGACTTCAAATGCACACTACGTCATTAGTAACGTGAGGCAGTACGGCCCAGACCGGCGATGGTTAACAGGTGGCTGTCTTACGACGTGGCGGAGAGTTGCACACGTAGTCGCCCTGCGTTGCAGATATCAGGCAGAGCAGTGGCCAGCTGTCTGACAACGGGCCAAGGCCCCTACTTGAACGGCGTTCTCCTTTCTGCTGTGACTGCCTTCTGCTGCAGAGTATCCACACCTGGTGACTCAGGCGTGTATCGAGTCCCACTGTGGAGGCGAGCGAAGGACTGCCATGCTTGAGACACAGCCCGCTGCCCCTGGCGACGGCAGGGCTGTGGCACCAAGAGACCTTGTGGAGGAGGCGGCTGGACAGACCCTCTCTCGAACCTACGGCCCACAGTGGTGGTCTCCAGTCGTCTCGTTGGCTAACGTGGCCCAGGTGTTATGGTGCTGCTGCTTGACTCCAAATGAATATGCTTCAAAATTTACAAATATTTATACGGTACCGAGGCACATTTGATGCACTGTTGCGCAGTCCCCCACCGCCCCCTCCATCACATAGCTCACAACATGGGTGTTGCCGTGGCGGTGGTCACATCGTGTTGCCTTCTCTGCCTATTACCACTGAGTGGTGCAGGTTTTGCCGAACACAGCTAGCCCATCTTGCAATCTTTTGCGTATATAATATCATGACCAGCATGTCACCACATTGCACTTACCAGCACTCAGTAACTAACGCAATGCTTCATGACAGCTTTCTTACAAATCCCTACAAGGGCCTCTTAAAACTAGATAGTGGCACTGCATTGTCATCCTTCATGGCGAAGACCCAGCCTCTCGCATCTTACTCAGGACTGGTTCTTCATCGTCATTACTTCCAACACCAATCTATAAAATAAGTAATTCTTCCAAGATTATACTACACTCTGGGCCATTAAAATTGATACACCAAGAAGAAATGCAGATGATAAACGGGTATCCATTGCACAAATATATTATACTAGAACTGACACATGATTATATTTTCACGCAATTTGTGTGCGTAGATCCTGAGAAATCAGTACCCAGAACAACCACCTGTGGCCGTAATAACGGCCTTGATACGCCTGAGCATTGAGTCAAACAGAGCTTGGATGGCTTGTACAGGTACAGCTGCCCATGCAGCTTCAACACGATACCACAGTTCACCACAAGTAGTGACTGGCGTATTGTAACGAGCCAGTTGCTCGGCCACCATTGACCAGACGTTTTCGATTGGTGAGAGATCTGGAGAATGTTCTGGCCAGGGCAACAGTCGAACATTTTCTGTATCCAGAAAGGCCCGTACAGGACCTGCAACATGCGGTCGTGCATTATCCTGATGAAATGTAGGGTTTCGCAGGGATCGAATGAAGGGTAGAGCCACGGGTCGTAACACATCTGAAATGTAACGTCCACTGTTCAAAGTGTCGTCAATGCGAAGAAGAGGTGACCGAGACGTATAACCAATGGCACCCCATACCATTACGCCGGGTGATACGCCAGTATGGCGATGACGAATACACGCTTTCAATGTGCGTTCACCGCGATGTCGCCAAACACGGATGCGACCATCATGATGCTGTAAACAGAACCTGGATTCATCCGAAAGAATGACGTTTTGCCATTCGTGCACCCAGGTTCGTCGTTGAGTACACCATCGCAGGCGCTCCAGTCTGTGATGCAGCGTCAAGGGTAAACGAAGCCATGGTCTCCGAGCTGATAGTCCGTGCTGCTGCAAACGTCATCGAACTGTTCGTGCAGATGGTTGTTGTCTTGCAAACGTCCCCATCTGTTAACTCAGGGATCGAGATGTGGCTGCACGATCCGTTACAGCCATGCGGATAAGATGCCTGTCATCTCGACTGCTAGTGATACGAGGCCATTGGGATCCAGCACGTCGTTCCGTATTATCCACCTGAACCCACCGGTTCCATATTCTGCGAACAGTCATTGGATCTCGACCAACGCGAGCAGCAATGTCGCGATACGATAAACCGTAATCGCGATAGGCTACAATCCGACATTTATCAAAGTGGGAAACGTGATGGTACGCATTTCTCCTCCTTACACGAGGCATCACAACAACGTTTCACCAGGCAACGCCGGTCAACTGCTGTTTGTGTATGAGAAATCGGTTGGAAACTTTCCTCATGTCAGCACGTTGTAGGTGTCGCCACCGGTGCCGACCTTGTGTGAATGCTCTGAAAAGCTAATCATTTCCATATCACAGCATCTTCTACACTTCGCGTCTGTAGCACGCCATCTTCGTGGTGTAGCAATTTTAATGGTCAGTAGTGTAGATTGACAATTTTAAAACCTTCTTCATTTACTACATTAAATTTTACGAGTGTTTCCTTCTTCTTTAAACTCTACAATTGCATTTTTTCCATGATATTTATACTACATTATTGCTCGTACACTTGCTATGGCTGTCTTCACTTTGCAATCCTCCGTTTACTCCTTAGTGTCTCAAGGATTTCGTTACCTGCTCATTATCTCAAATACTACAAAACATATTTCCCTGCTAGGCCTCTTGTCATGCTTGTACATACACAACTCTTACTCTACCTCAAGATCACGGGGACCGGAGTTCGATTCCTGACCGGGTTGGGGGTTTTCTCTGCCGGGGACTGGTTGTTTGCGTTGTCCTCATAGTCTCATCATCATCATCATCATTCGTGATAGTGGCTAGATTTGACTGGGTAAAAAACACTGGCCTGTGAAAATATTGGGACTTTGTACGGGTGCTGATGACTGCACAGTTGAGCGCCCCACAAACCAAACATCATCATCATCATCATCATCATCATCTTACTCTCCATTCCTCACTCACAGACTATAAATGACACTCTTTCCTTCTTAATAAATTTTCTTGACATATCAACTTCATAAAAACATTGTCTGGTTCTATCAAACTCTTACGTTTCCCATCTCATCTCTCTATCCGGTGGTTTTTTTATACTAGGTTTTGCAACAACTTTCGGAAATTTTTCCTTGCGACAACTGGTCCCTCTTTGCTTTTCCAGCAAACATACGCCCAGAACTATCATCTCGGAAAAACCACATACCCCACTACCGTTCAGAATACTTCGACAGGTGGCCTTCCTTACTCGTCCCACTGTTGGTGCTCATTACACACTGAATTTCCTGTGAAATGCTTGATTTTCCAGTACTCTTGTTCACCAAAAAGAATTTCCTGGTGTCTAGTGGCACTATGTTATGTGAATACAGTTTAACTGATTTGTCTTGTACAACAGACACACCTCATAACGGCCCTACACTGGTAACAAATCTCTATAGCTGAAGGCTAACTTTGACACGATGCTCAGTCAGAACGTTTATCTGCAGGCTCCCGCTGCACCGTTCGCCCACTTCATACCCATCGCTTGCATCAGACTGCGACTGCACTGTAAACATCTGGCTGCGCACATAACCTGCTTGTCCTGCAAGGCTGTGACGCACTATCTTCGCTCGTTCTAGATCCTGAACCTCTGGCACATACTCTTCAACAGGGTTCACCCTGTAAACTCGATCATCTATTTTACGAACTCATCTCCTTTTCCTTTTCCACCATTCACTCTGCTTCTGAGGAAATATATGTCCCTGCAGCGTTTATGTCACAACATCTGCAACACAACTGTTAACAACTTCTTGTGAATTCCCTGTAGTAACTGGCTCCACTCTGCACGATACAAAAATCCCAGGCTCTCCGGCCTCAATGCAACACCTTTTATTACCAAATGGGGCAGATACTACTGCACTTAAAACACCCTTGTTGCTATCTGCACATTTAATCACTTCGTTATAGCCCACACTCATTACTGTTACCTTAGACTCCTCAATTCCGTGGTTTCAAAATCACATGAACATTGCATACAAACGTCCTTCAACGAATCACGTGCCGTTACAGACCCAAGCCATTACAAAGGACGGAAAAACAACACGTTATTCATATAAAACTCTGTAAACTTATTTAATGAGTGGGGGGAAAGTAGTGAGATAAGCGACATCTACGCTCCGAGGACGGAAGAGAGCTTAGATATCAATTCCTACGCGAATTCTAGTCGCTTGCTCACACGAAATACAGCTACAAAATACCTCACGTACGTACACCTTAAAAATCATTGACATTATGCAAATAAATGTGAGCCAGCAACCATCTCACCAAGCTCCTGGACTACGTAGCTTCAATGTGCCTATCTCAGTATCACAAGAAAAAGCTTCTATTCTTTACAAGTCAGTACATTCACGGCAGCCACCGGAAGATGACAAAGAGTCTTTGTCTGGCAGTCCATGCTGCCGTAGTGAACTCAAATCTTACCGCCAAGCAATGTTATTGGCTGGTCAGACTCAGCGTTTAAAGCAATGGCTAGACTCAGCGTTCAAAAAACTGGCTAGAGATGTCCCTTGCAGTTCCCATCCAAAGACAAAGCTATTCTAGCAGAAGGACATATTGACTGTAATGTACACTCCTGGAAATGGAAAAAAGAACACATTGACACCGGTGTGTCAGACCCACCATACTTGCTCCGGACACTGCGAGAGGGCTGTACAAGCAATGATCACACGTACGGCACAGCGGACACACCAGGAACAGCGGTGTTGGCCGTCGAATGGCGTTAGCTGCGCAGCATTTGTGCACCGCCGCCGTCAGTGTCAGCCAGTTTGCCGTGGCATACGGAGCTCCATCGCAGTCTTTAACACTGGTAGCATGCCGCGACAGCGTGGACGTGAACCGTATGTGCAGTTGACGGACTTTGAGCGAGGGCGTATAGTGCGCATGCGGGAGGCCGGGTGGACCTACCGCCGAATTGCTCAACACGTGGGGCGTGAGGTCTCCACAGTACATCGATGTTGTCGCCAGTGGTCGGCGGAAGGTGCACGTGCCCGTCGACCTGGGACCGGACCGCAGCGACGCACGGATGCACGCCAAGGCCGTAGGATCCTACGCAGTGCCGTAGGGGACCGCACCGCCACTTCCCAGCAAATTAGGGACACTGTTGCTCCTGGGGTATCGGCGAGGACCATTCGCAACCGTCTCCATGAAGCTGGGCTACGGTCCCGCACACCGTTAGGCCGTCTTCCGCTCACGCCCCAACATCGTGCAGCCCGCCTCCAGTGGTGTCGCGACAGGCGTGAATGGAGGGACGAATGGAGACGTGTCGTCTTCAGCGATGAGAGTCGCTTCTGCCTTGGTGCCAATGATGGTCGTATGCGTGTTTGGCGCCGTGCAGGTGAGCGCCACAATCAGGACTGCATACGACCGAGGCACACAGGGCCAACACCCGGCATCATGGTGTGGGGAGCGATCTCCTACACTGGCCATACACCACTGGTGATCGTCGAGGGGACACTGAATAGTGCACGGTACATCCAAACCGTCATCGAACCCATCGTTCTACCATTCCTAGACCGGCAAGGGAACTTGCTGTTCCAACAGGACAAAGCACGTCCGCATGTATCCCGTGCCACCCAACGTGCTCTAGAAGGTGTAAGTCAACTATCCTGGCCAGCAAGATCTCCGGATCTGTCCCCCATTGAGCATGTTTGGGACTGGATGAAGCGTCGTCTCACGCGGTCTGCACGTCCAGCACGAACGCTGGTCCAACTGAGGCGCCAGGTGGAAATGGCATGGCGAGCCGTTCCACAGGACTACATCCAGCATCTCTACGATCGTCTCCATGGGAGAACAGCAGCCTGCATTGCTGCGAAAGGTGGATATACACTGTACTAGTGCCGACATTGTGCATGCTCTGTTGCCTGTGTCTATGTGCCTGTGGTTCTGTCAGTGTGATCATGTGATGTATCTGACCCCAGGAATGTGTCAATAAAGTTTCCCCTTCCTGGGACAATGAATTCACGGTGTTCTTATTTCAATTTCCAGGAGTGTATTTGAGTCATGCAGGTGCTTAGCTACTCGCGTACGAATACATGACATACAAGTCGTCAACAGCAGACCACTTTCAAACAGTATTACGTATCCAAGTAAACACACCATCCAGCTTAATAAGAAACGGAAACACATTTTGTTGTACTGTGATCCACTGTGGGCGCAAAAGAAGTGGAACGTTCAATGGTGATGACAGTAAGTGGCCATGTACCTTGATATACTAGTCATAGTGCTGAATGAAAGGATCCATCGGTGTTCCCAGTGCTGCTTGCTGATGTGAATCACAAGCAAGCAAAATATGTTCAAATGGTTCAAATGGCTCTGAGGGCTATGGGACTTAACATCTATGGTCATCAGTCCCCTAGAACTTAGAACTACTTAAACCCAACTAACCTAAGGACATCACACACATCCATGCCCGAGGCAGGATTCGAACCTGCGACCGTAGCGGTCACGCGGTTCCAGACTGAAGCGCCTAGAACGGCACGGGCACGCCGGCCGGCGCAAAATATGTATCTCATTTTCTCTGAAGATGCTGGAATATCGCTATAGATAACTTATTTTATACATCCCCAAAGAAAAAGGTCGACAAAAGATAAGACAGCAGACCGACAAGGCCAATCAACGGTTCCTCTACGACCAGTCCATCCGGCGAAATACCTCCAGTTAAGAATACGACGTGCAAGCAAGGCGTAACGCACTGCACATCGATCGTGTACGTATTGCATACACTGAGATGGCGGAACTCATAAGATGGCGATATGCACATATACAGATGGCGATGGGATCGCGTACAAAACGTATAAAAGGGCAGTACATTGGCAGAGCTCTCATTTATACTCAGGTGATTCGTGTGAAAAGGTTTCCGACGTGATTTTGGCTGCACGACAGGAATTTACAGACTTTGAACACGGAATGGTAACTGGAGCTAGGCACATTCCATTTCGGAAATCGTTTAATGAATTCAGTATTCCGAAAGCCACAGTGTCAAGAGTGTGCCGAGGATACCGAATGTCAGGCATTACCTCTCACAGTGCAGTGGCCAACGGCATTCACTTAACAACCGAGAGCAGATGCGTTCGCGTAGAGTGGTCAGTGCTAACAGACAAGCAACACTGCGTGAAATAACACCAGAAATCAGTGTGGGACGTACGGCGAACGTATCCGTTAGGTCAGTGCGGCTAGACTAATAGGCCATGGCAGCAGACGACAGATGCGAATGCCTTTGCGAACAGCACGACACCGCCTACAGCGGCTCTCCTTGGCTCGAGACCATATCGTTTGGACCCTAGACGACTGGTAAACCGCGATCTGCTCAGATGAGCCCCAATTTCAGTTGATAAGAGCTGATGGCAGGGTTCGGGTACGGCGCAGGACCCAAGTTGTCAGCAAGGTATCGTACAAGCTGCTCATGGCTCCAAACGGCGTGGGCTGCGTTTACGTGGATGGACTGGGTCCTGTGCTCCAACTGAACCGATCGTTGACTGGAAATGATTGGTTCGACTACTTGAAGACCATCTGCAGCCAAACATGGACGTAATGTTCCTAAGCAACAATGATATTTTCGTGGTTCGCAATGTGTTGTACCACTGCGCCACCCAGTTGTCAGCGATTGGTTTGAAGAACATCTGTGACAATTCGAGCGAATGATTTGGCCACCCTGATCGGCCGACATGAATGCCATCGAACATTTACGGGACGTAATCGAGAGGTCAGTTCGTGCACAAAATCCTGGACCGGCAACACTGTCGCAATTATGAACGGCTGTAGAGGCAGCATGCCTCAATATTTCATTAGCGGACTTCCAGCGACTTCTTGAGTCCATGCTACGTCGAGCGGCTGTACTATCCGAGCGAAAGGAGGTCCGACACGATATTAGGAGGTATCCCAAGATTTTTGTCACAGATGTTTATGTCCCTTCATGCTCTCTGAAACTGTTGGAATTTATGTACGCATCCCGAAAGAAAATGGTCCACAGAAATTAAATCAGCAAAGGGAGCACACTAATCCGTTGTGCCTCTGGGACCAATTCATTGGGTAAAATATCTTAAATTTGGAACACGATATGCATGCAAAGCATAATGTACAGGACAACCGGACATCCATCGTATTGGTACCACATAAGCATTACGGTTTTTAGCAGCGCTATATCCAGATAACAAGAAAGAATGCGCGGGAGATAGCGGAGATATGCCCTGTCGTTTTGGTAACCACTGACGAATCAGGGATAATAATTGGAGTACCTAATATGCATCTAAGCGAAGTGTAAACTAATGGCGTCCGTATAAGGTAGATACGCTAGATACATAAATGTTAAACTTGGACAAGAGGTTCTTGAAGAGAAGAATTAATTTTGGTATCATGGAAGTAGGATAAATAAATAAGGGAGGCGCAAGAAAGGCACACTTACGTAGTTTGCACAAAGCAAATTTTATTTTATAATAAGAAACAGCTACTATTGACCAAATATATGAAACAGGAGTCCAAGCTAAAAGCTAATAATGAACTAAAGAATCGAAGTGTAGAGTGACTGAGCACATATTAATTCATGAAAACAGTAGCTGAAGGGATAACGGAAAAGAGAACCGACGGGAAATAGTAAAAATTCAAAGAATAGCAGCATTTTTTATAACAGTTTCATTTAGAAAGTGCAGAGATGCTCAGGCAACCCCAGTGGGAGAAACTGCAACAGACGCGTTCTGAAATACGATTTGGCTTACTGTTAAACTTCCGAGAGTGTGCATTACTCGAAGATTCAACCAATATATTGCTTCCTCTCACACATACAATACGTGAGAAGACAATGAAAGTAAAATTAATGAGATTGGAGGTCACACGAAGGCTTACTAACAATCGATCTTCCCGAAAACTACGCGCTACTGCAACACGAAAGGGAGGCACTGCCAGTGATACACAAAATACCCTTCGGCTTGCGGAGTATAGATGTAGAAGTAGATGTAGAAAGGGGAGGCACAGATACGAGTATATGAGCCAGATCCTTCATAATATAGCACGTACCAGTTACACTCAAATGACGAGTATAGCTGTCAACCAGCAGGAATGTGAAAGGTTACTGATATGAAAGGCTGGCTCATCAACAGCGAATAATCGGGTTTCTATGATAGATGTTGGTATTCGTATCTATTATCATTACCATGTCGCATGTGCATTAGGCACACGCAGATAGAGAGACAGAGTGTGTGTGAGAGAGAGAGAGAGGGAGGGAGAGAGAAAGAGGAAGGGAGGGAGGGGTAGAGAGAAAGAGAGAGAGAGAGAGTGGGGGGGGAGAACTCTCCATTCATCGTAAAAAGTTTTTCATTTTTGGCACGTACTCTGACTATCGTGTTAGTCAAAGTTATGATTTTAATAACTGGTCATTAAGACAAGTGACGGTCGAATTGAGCAGAATCTGTGACCACAAGAAAATTGATTTATCTTGGCCTACGGAAACGGCAAGGAGCCACTGGCTCACACACTTATGTAGAGGACGCCACTTGGACTTCTCACGCCACCACTGCAGTCTGCAATGCACGGTTATATTTGTCATGCAACGCTAGATCTACTGTCAGATTAACTGTTAGAGTCACATTGTGTAAATTGATTCATGAAACTAGACTCTATTAGTGTAGTGGTTCCTTGAAGCCCACATGGCCCTCAGATGGCAAATTAGTTATCACGTTATATTATTGATTCATCATATAAATAATATGCCCTGCATTATTTTATTGTAATTATTTCAGTTTGTTTAATGTTTCGTCTATTGGCGCGTCAGGACGTTGTTGGAGTTTCTTGCCATGTTCTCTTGTAATTGAACTGCTGTTGGCAAATAAACAGGAATCTGTTACGTTGAAAGAATAACATTTTAAAGAGTAAATTTTTTTCGTATAAACTTGTGATTTTGCGTACCACATGCTATCTAACCATATCTTACCAAGTTGTGGTTAATGAGGTTCCGGGATGTGATGAACATGGGTGCATTTTGCTAAACGTAATTCGAGTTTAATTCTAATACGTATAAATAATGGGTTCATACTTTCCCTTTCTTTGAACTTGTTAATTTGTGTCGAAATCGATACGTTACGCTCTTGTTCTTTATATGCCAGCCACTTCGATCGTTTTTGTTAAAACTGCCGTTCAGTCTGAAGATAAAATTATTTCAGCAAGAGACCAGAAAGAGAGTATTCAGATTAAGAGATGCCATATCTTAGGAACCACGTGGTCAGCACCAGCTGGTTCATTGCACTTGCAAGGTATTCCACCGCCTCTCGTTGTCTTTCATCTTTCTGTTCCAGGATGAAGCACACTACGCACAAGATTACGTGCAGGTGGCAAATTGTCTTCTAATATCACAGGGCTGCTAGGAAGTTTCAGAAGTGATTAGGTATAAAATAGTGTAACAGATAGTATAAGATTTCTTTATGCAGTCAGATTCGTTACCGGGTGTGCGCTTTTGGTGAAAGAATAATCCTTTTGAGAGTTACGATTTTGTGATTTGAACATCTTTAGTGAGTCTTACTCATTAACATGTACATGCAATATAAATTATTAATGAGAAATGCTCGTACATTAAATGCTAATCAGTTAGGATAAAACACGTAATATTAAACAGATGTGCTCGTATATCTAATTTTAGCCCGAAAACTTTCAAAATACACGCAACAGTAAACAAGGAAACTGATATCAACTTTACGGAGATGAGCGAAACAACCTTCAACTATTTTTATTTGGTTATGGACCATAAAAAAACTATCACTCCTGATGATTCCCGCATGGTGGTTCAAGTTTCATAAATTGATGTAAAATCTACTGCCGCGTTAGTTACATTGCTGAGAGACGTTAAATTAAAACAAAATACTGACTTACAAGAAGTGATGCAGTTATGACGTCGCCCATTATACTGGTGCTTCAGGTACGGAGGTGGAGAAAAATGTGGAACATCAAAAACAAAGCTAATTAACATGCTTAATACGGTGTAGCAAACCCGTTGGCATTCAAAACAGCTTCCAGTTGCCTCGAAACGGATAAATACACGTGCTATGTGGTTTTCAAGCGAATCTTATACAATCTGTCGGTAAAGTAGTGATAGGTTCCTCAAAGGAGGCCGCAAAGGCTCAGTAACATTGAGATCTGGTGGCTGTCGTGGCAGGGGAGATGTTAGAATTCATCTTCGTTCTCACAAGATCAGTCCTGGACGATATGAGCTGCGTCAGCACAGGCTCTGTCATCTTGGAAGACAGCATCAACATTGGGGAATATTCTACCATGTGGTAGACTTGTTGAGACGAAATGGTCACACAATCTTTGGCAGTAATGTGACCTTGCAGAGTAACCGTAGGCCTCATGGAATACCACGATACAGCTACTAAAATCATCACCGAACCCCTACCATATTTCACTCTTGGAGCATAAACTAGGCTAGAAGTTAGAAATACCATGAAACCAAAATCTTCCAACCAAACGACATATTCCATTGTACAGACTTTATCTCTTCGGCACCACGTTTTCCTGTTACGGGCATTCGCGTCACTGATGAGTCGTGAAATTTCAGCTCCTCCAGTAATTCCCTGCTTCTGGATGACCCTTCGTGTAGTTTTGGTGCTGACACAGTTTGCGAGTGCGACATTCAGTTCTGCAGTGACTTTTGCCGCCGTCGTCCTCAAATTTTATTCACAGTCCTATTCAATGACCTTTCCGGATCACTCGACACACACTTCCCTTAGCATTGTGACTTAGTGGATGATGCTTTTCCCGTTTCGTTTCGTTGTTGTTGTTGTGGTCTTCAGTCCTCAGACTGGTTTGATGCAGCTCTCCATGCAACTCTATCCTGTGCAAGCTTCTTCATCTCCCAGTACTTACTGCAACCTACATCCTTCTGAATCTGCTTAGTGTATTCATCTCTTGGTCTCCCTCTACGATTTTTACCCTCCACGCTGCCCTCCAATGCTAAATTTGTGATCCCTTGATGCTTCAGAACATGTCCTACCAACCGGTCCCTTCTTCTTGTTAAGTTGTGCCACAAACTCCTCTTCTCCCCAATTCTGTTCAATACCTCCGCATTAGTTATGTGCTCTACCCATCTACAGCATTCTTCTGTAGCACCACATTTCGAAAGCTTCTATTCTCTTCTTGTCCAAACTATTTATCGTTCATGTTTCACTTCCATACATGGCTACATTCCATACAAATACTTTCAGAAACGACTTCCTGACACTTAAATCTATATTCGATATTAACCAGTTTCTCTTCTTAAGAAACGCTTTCCTTGCCATTGCCAGTCTACATTTTATATCCTCTCTACTTCGACCATCATCAGTTATTTTGCTCCCCAAATAGCAAAACTCCTTTACTACTTTAAGTGTCTCATTTCCTAATCTAATTCCCGCAGGATCACCCAACATAATTCGACTACATTCCATTATCCCCGTTTTGCTTTTGTTGATGTTGATGTTCGTTTTAGGCGACATAAATCGTCAATGCGGTGCCTCTTGAAACACTAAACAGTTCAGCTGCTTTGGTTACGGGAGCATCCACTAAACGAGCTCCGCAATTTGCCCACGTTGTATTTCTCTTGGCACCGACATAACTACACTGAACACTGCTCTGACAACAATGGGCACTTGCAACGTATGGAGAACACTGCACAGGCGGCGTTCATGGTCTAACACAACAACGCAGCCTGCAGGCTTGGCTAGATTTGCGTTTATGTTCAACCGTGCATGTCTCGCGATGTTTCTGTATCTCACGTCTGAACACAGCAATAAATATATCTGTGAAAGGCAGTCTACGAGAGCAATATATTTCAACGGTAGAGCAGAGTCCACTACGTCGCTCGAATCGTCCGTTGTCACGTGATACGTCGGAGAAGAAAAGTCTCGCTGCGACAGGCAGAAGGCGGAGCGCAGAGCGACGAGTGTAGAGTTTTATTAACTGTGAACACTTTAGAGCGAGGCTCCTGGGGGAAGCAACGTTATTGGCACCGGGACTGGGCAGCTCGGGTGACGGTGGAGATTACGGCGGCTCGGGTGCCGCCAGTAACACTAGAGTTGCCGACACGCACACACACACACACACACACACACACACACACACAGCTGCAACCGAATTGCAGCTCTCCAATACACTCCCGACATTCGAGCAGCCTAACCATTCGGTATCAAGTAGTCAGCTCTGAATCCCCACATTTTCCTTGTTAGACAACAATCTCTTCTTCGATCTCTGTTTTTATTTTTTCGTCTTGGTTTTAAGATGTACAGCTACAGCAGTAGTCACTATTGTGTAATACGTGTAGTCAAGAAATGCTGAGAATACGTAAGTCACTCCTGGTTTCAATATTGTCAATTGTCAATTGGCTATCTGTTATCTACATTCTCTGCAAACCCATACGGAGTGCGTAGCAGAGGGCACGTAGCACAGTTTCTCATGTTAGGGTCTATTCCTGTTCCTACCGCTTATGAAACACGGGAAGAATGGCAGCTAAAATGGTTCTGTGCATGCTTCAGACGACTAATGTCATCGCGCTTGCTACGGCAGCGAACGTAGGGGGATGAAGGGGATCCCCAGATTCTTCGCTTAATAGTGGTTTTCGAACGTTGTAAGTACGCTTTCGCGGGATAATTTGTGTTCATCTTCACGCGTCAGAAAATGCAATTTTTCTCAATTTCCGTGTAACTCTCCCGTGGTCAAACAAAGCTGCGAACAGTCGTGCCGTTCCTTCTATGCGCACATTTAACATTCATTGTTAGTCCTGTTTGGTATGAGCCCAAATACTTGGAGCAGTATTCTAGAGTGGAAGGAACAAGTGATTTGTAAGCAGGCTCTCCTAAACTTCCAATGAAAAGAAGTCTGCCATGTGCCTTCCCTACGCTTGAGTCTACATGATTATACTATATCATATCCCTAAAAAAGAAATACAAACGTCTCAAAAATGAGATCGATAGGAAGTGCAAAATGGCTAAGCAGGGATGGCTAGAGGACAAATGTAAGGTTGTAGAGGCTTATCTCACTAGGGGTAAGATAGATACTGCCTACAGGAAAATTAAAGAGAACTTTGGAGAAAAGAGAACCACTTGTATGAATATCGAGAACTCAGATGGAAACCCAGTTCTAAGCAAAGAAGGGAAAGCAGAAAGATGGAAGGAGTATGTAGAGGGTCTATACAAGGGCGATATACTTGAGGACAATATTATGGAAGTGGAAGAGGATGTAGATGAAGATGAAATGGGAGATATGATACTGCGTGAAGAGTTTGACAGAGCACTGAAAGACCTGAGTCGAAACAAGGCCCCGGGAGTTGACCACATTCCATTAGAACTACTGACGGCCTTGGGAGAGCCAGTCTTGACAAAACTCTACCATCTGGTGAGCAAGATGTACGAGACAGGCGAAATACCCTCAGACTTCAAGAAGAATATAATAATTCCAATCCCAAAGAAAGCAGGTGCTGACAGATGTGAAAATTACCGAACAATCAGTTTGATAAGTCACGGATGCAAAATTCTAACGCGAATTCTTTACAGACGAATGGAAAAACTGGTAGAAGCCGACCTCGGGGAAGATCAGTTTGGATTCCGTAGAAATATTGGAACACGTGAGGCAATACTGACCCTACAACTTATATTAGAAGCTAGATTAAGGAAAGGCAAACCTACCTTTCCAGCATATGTAGACTTAGAGAAAGCTTTTGACAATGTTGACTGGAATACTCTCTTTCAAGTTCTGAAGGTGGCAGGGGTAAAATACAGGGAGCGAAAGGCTATTTACAATTTGTACAGAAACCAGATGGCAGTTATAAGAGTCGAGGGACATGAAAGGGAAGCAGTGGTTGGGAAGGGAGTGAGACAGGGTTGTAGCCTCTCCCCGATGTTATTCAATCTGTATATTGAGCAAGCAGTGAAGGAAACAAAACAAAAATTCGGAGTAGGTATTAAAATCCATGGAGAAGAAATAAAAACTTTGAGGTTCGCCGATTACATTGTAATTCTGTCAGAGACAGCAAAGGACTTGGATGAGCAGTTGAACGGAATGGACAGTGTCTTGAATGGAGAGTATAAGATGAATATCAAAAAAGCAAAACGAGGATAATGGAATGCAGTCAAATTAAATCGGGTGATGCTGAGGGAGTTAGATTAGGAAATGAGACACTTAAAGTAGTAAAGGAGTTTTGCTATTTGGGGAGCAAAATAACTAATGATGGTCGAAGTAGAGAGGATATAAAATGTAGACTGGCAATGGCAAGGAAAGCGTTTCTGAAGAAGAGAAATTTGTTAATATCGAATATAGATTTAAGTGTCGGTAAGTCGTTTCTGAAAGTATTTGTATGGAGTGTAGCCATGTATGGAAGTGAAACATGAACGATAACTAGTTTGGACAAGAATAGAATAGAAGCTTTCGAAATGTGTTGCTACAGAAGAATGCTGAAGATTAGATGGGTAGGTCATATAACTAATGAGGAGGTATTGAATAAGATTGGGGAAAAGAGAAGTTTGTGGCACAACTTGACTAGAAGAAGGGATCGGTTGGTAGGACATGTTCTGAGGCATCAAGGGATCACCAATTTAGTATTGGAGGGCAGCGTGGAGTGTAAAAATCGTAGAGGGAGACCAAGAGATGAATACTCTAAACAGATTCACAAGGACGTAGGTTGCAGTAGGTACTGGGAGATGAAGAAGCTTGCACGGGAAGGAGTAGCATGGAGAGCTGCATCAAACTAATCTCAGGACTGAAGACAACAACAACAACAACAACAACATCCATAAAAAAAGTTATATCGACGAGTCTACCGACTATAACTGTGATTGATTGATGCTGTAGACACAGGATACCACTCTTTTCTTTTTTTAAGTGCACAGTTTTACATTTTCAAACTTTCAGAACAAGATGACAGTCCCTGCGTCACTTAGAATTCTTAACAAGATATGAATAAATATTTTTGCAGGTTTTTTTGATATACCTCTTCTATATAGATAACAGCATCATCTACAGCCAGTACTCTGGGCCACTCAACACTTAAATGTGATACTGAACCATGCGATGTCACTGATGCCGGAGCAGCAACTAATGCAGGGGCGGTGGCGTCTCACTTCAAGGTGACAGCAAGCCACGCGCCCCTAATCTGTCACGTGATAAGCCACGCTTCCTTTGAATGACGTCCTCATGCCTCCTTCCCTTCCCCTCCTCTCATCTCCTCCCTCTCTCCAGACAATAGCATTGTAGTATTTTAGAGGGTATTAAAATGGGGCTGCCAAACACTTGGACTTTGTAAAAATGGCAACATGTTCAATGATATACGGTATTTCCATTTCCAAAAATTGCATAACCTTGATTTGAATTGCTTGAAATGGCGTCATATTCAAAAGCTTATGTAAGCGTCACTTCTGCGTAAAAAATTACGTAAATATTTTCAGGTGAATTTTGTAAATTGGCATCATCACATTCACACACATACACAGAAACACACACACACACACACACACACACACACACACACACACACACACACAAAATTTTGATGCCATGAAGTTCCAGGTTAGACAGCACTAGCAAATGTTCATAGTTCGATTATTGTACCACACTTGGTGTAAAGCACAACGGCCCCTCAGATTAAATATTTTCCACATGTACATTGTTCTGTGATCCTCGTCCAGTGTCACAGTGGTTTATCCACACACAGAAAAAACACACACGATTGAAATTGCTGTGTAAGTTGAGGTTTCTTTTAATGTTGTCTGCTAAGCAATTAATATTCAACGTGAAAAACACACCTCCTTGGCGCACGCCCGAAGGTACTTCTATATCTGTCGATGAGCCCTGTGCGAACTAACATGCAACGTCTTGCGTACTAAGAAATCCTCAGTCCAGTCACAAATGTTGTTAGATATCTCATCTATTCGTACTTTTGTCAATAAGTAGTGCCGAGTCAAATGCTGTTCGGAATTCGAAAGATTTGTGTCGATGTGATTGCCTTTATCCATAGCTTTCAGAACGCCATGTGAGAAAACCTTACACTGGGTTTCGCATTATCAATGTTTTCGGACTCAGTGGTGGTTTGCAAAAAGGGTTTTTCGAATTCTTTTTTTCACATTTGAAGTATCACGCAAAATTTTTAATATTAGTAGCAGTATCCAACTAGGTAAGCCGTGAGTAATTTTATACGAATACAAGAAGACCGGCCGTCCCGTCAGAAGTAATTGGCGAGCTATCTGGCAGAGCATTACGTAGAGCTACTACCTGCTGTGTGCCTGATTCGCGCGTGATCCGCGCTTTCTCTATGGATATTTCGCACGTCTAGAGCTCACAAAAAGTTTCGGTCACGACCGTGACCAGTCGCACACTTGTATTGTGAATGATTCCAGTGCTTTTTACAGATCTGAGGTCCACTTCTCTGTGACCAATTCCAGAATTAGGATCAATCCGTCCTACACATCAGTCATAACCTTTCATCGACATCTGATGCAGGCATGCCCACTATCGGGCACACTATATGCATTAGCCATTGAATTACTTCTGCTTCACGCCAGATGAGGTAGCTATAATATTTCACAAAGACTATGCGAAAGAAGTTGTTCCGATTCTAGCAGCAGTTCATCGAAGATCGCTGGAGAAACGAAGGCTACCTAGCGACTGGGAATAAACAAAGACCACTTCCGTTTTCAAGAAGCGTCGTAGGACAGGCGCAACATACTTATAAATCTATATTGTTGATGTTAATCTGTTGTAGAAATATGGAACATATTTGATACTGAAGACGCTTTTGGGGAACGAAAATCTCCTTTATAAAAGCCATTACTGATTCCGCAAAAAGAGACCTTGCGAAACCCATCTCGCTCTGTTCCTTCCAGACATTCATAACGCTGTAGACAACGATGAACTTCATGTTACGTTCTTTGACTTCAGGGACGCATTTACCACCGTGCCGCACAGCCGTTTAGTGAAAAAATACGAGCTTATCGAGTATTGGACCAGATTTTTGACTGGATTCATGACTCCCTTGCAGATAGAACTCAACACGCCGTTCTTAACGGAGTGCCCCAAGTACCATTACTGTTTACAATGTATATAAACGATGTAGTAGAAATCGTCGGATGTCCTTTAAGATTGCTCGTAGCCATCGCGGTTGTGTATAAGAAACTAGCAACGCCAGAAGACAGTATCGTTGTGCATAACGAACTGCAGAAGACTGACGAATGGCACAGGCTCTGACAGTTGACCCAGAACGTAAATAAATGTAACATATTGCGCATACGTAGGAAAAGAAATCCGCTATTGTACAACTACGCTGTTCATGAGAAATTGCTGGAAACAATATCTACCGTAAAATATCTGGAAGTAACTATCTAGAGCGACCTTAAGTGGGATGACCACATGAAACAAACTGTAGGAAAAGCAGATGCTGAACTGAGATTCTTAGGAAGAACTTTAAGGAAATGTCACTCAGCCACGAAAGAAGTGATTTATAAGGCGCTTGATCGACCACATCTTGGGCATTGTTCATCAGTATGGGATTCTTACCAGGCAGGACTGATAGAAGAGATAGAGAATATCTAACGAAGAGCTGCGCGTTTCGTCACGGGATCGTTTAATCGGCGCGACGCGAGAGTGCTACCAAGATGCTCAACAACGTCCGATGGCAGACGTTACAAGAGAGGCGTCAGGTGAGATTTACGATCGGAATTTCCAGAGAGCATTTTCCAGGAAGAGTCAGTATTAATTTCTCCCACATACATCTCGCGTAATGACCACGACGAGAAAATTCAAGATACTACAGCCAATGCAGAGACTTACTGACAATCATCCTTCCCTCCCACGCGTCAGGGACTGATGACACTGTAGTTCAGTCCCTTCTCTCCAGACCAACCAACCATCCAACCCGCGAGCCATTGGTGAGTGGAACTGGGTAGAAGGGGATCAGATAGTGGTACCAGACGTAGCCATCGGTACACGCAGTTGGGTGACTTGCGCAGTATGGTGTGGATGTAGATGTATAAGCGACGCGTCCATTCTACCCTCGAGTGCTTCACATAAATATGGCGTGCAGGCGTATGCAGATGACACGAGAGGCTCGTGGAAAAAAAAATGTTGAAATGTGTGTGAAATCTTATAGGACTTAACTGCTAAGGTCATCAGTCCCTAAGCTTACACACTACTTAACCTAAATTATCCTAAAGACAAACACGCACACCCATGCCCGAGGGAGGACTCGAACCTCCACCGTGGAAAAGTCATGCAGCAATCGCATGGGTACCCAATCGTCACGCTTCATATGCAACAGTGGATATACTTGTCTGCCAACCAGAAGGATATGTTATACGATAACTGAACGAACAAACTGCAACCCATTCGGCTAATCTTATGAGAGTACCGTCCGAGGCATTTTGGTACACTGCGGATGGTGGGCTAATTCTTTAAACACCTACGATTTACCTAAGTTCGTCTCAGTTAGGAACAAATTCTGGCAGCCCCTGCTTGGGATATCTGGTCATCTAACACCTTCAACTTGTAACCTCCCCCTCACTTATCGACCTTAATGACAGTGAAAAATTAAACTGCGTGTACCTAATGGAAATTTGGGAAAAGCAATCGTCACCGAAGTTAATCTGTCGGTAAAGAGGGAGGAAAGGGTTACATCTTAATGAAAGGAAAAATGCCAATGAAACTGGTGGAAATTAATTTTGAAAAGGGGTAAAGTTAAAGTTAATAAAGAAAGTAAATGTGCGGCCGTTACGTTAACAATTAACTAGCGGTAATTAGATATTTGAGATTTGGGGGAAATTACGGTCGCCAGTCCTAAGGACAATTACTACAATAACTGAAAAAAGAAAGGTTATTACAAATATAATTAGCACTAGAAGCGTGGCAACTGAAGGTTGACACGTGTAGTGCGAAAACTGAAAGTTTGTCAGAAGTAATAAATTTCGCTACACTCTGACTTAATTTAGCAAAAGAATTAATAAAACCGGAAAATCGAAAGTTAATTTAGTGACTGAAGTTAATAGTGAGCTTTCTTTCTGAAGCACATCGAAATTCAGTAAAATACGGTTAGTCTTGGACTACCTCAACAATCATTTCAAAAGCTACTTGAATCTACGCAATTTAGAAATAAGAGATTTAACTTTGAACTTGAATTAAATGATTCTGAACAATTAACAATAGTAAAATTTAGTACGTACCAAGCTGAGCTGCAGTCACAGGTAACTAAAATACGGTAACAAAACTCGCACTCTTAATTTGTGCTTGTGCAATCTAAATATTGTAGCCAGCTATGAATACCTTAACTGAAGTTTGAAATTAAAGCAGTGAAATCGAATGATGCTGGCGTTTGAATTTCAACGACACTCGGGCTCATTTCGGAAAAAGAAGGGACCCTGCTTGGCAATGTAATTGGGACAATGAGCAACAAAGGTTCATGCTAAGTTGCTATAATTTTGTGATACAACAATTTTAAAAGTTTGAAAAGCTAAGGTCTGCCATACAGTTCTAAAACTTTACGTGCTTCCAGTCTTCCTTGTTGGCTGATTGAAGGTTTGAAGCCGTCGATCGAGGAGGTGGCGACAGTCACTCATTGTCGGCCGTCGCTGTTGCAGAAGCTGGATGTTGGCGCGCCTTCTTCTCGACACGGTCACCAGGCGAAACGGCTCCTTGATGTGCGCAAGCTAATGCTTCCCGTCCACGACACCGTGTCAGAAACTATCGTAGCAAGTCGAGCGCAATTACATGCAGCCCAACCCCGAAAGCGTGACAACTTGCGGGAGCGTCACACAACACACCAGCTCCACTGCACCACCCCCGCCAGACTCTCTCTGCTCTGCCCGCGCTCCACGCGGCAGAGTTAACACTATCAAAGATCCTAAACACTTTGGTTCTCCACACGAGCTATCGATGTAATGGTTCGATAGCATGGTTTCCCTAGGCCAGACCCAGCGTAAAAATACAAATAATCTTTATACAACAAACCAATTATACATCGACATAAATGCATTTATATACAAACAGTAAAACAATTACAATATACAAAGACACAGAAACGTCATATATTCATGTAACAAAATAAGGAAAAAAAATTATAGTACAATAGATGGAAATACGAGGATATGCATTTCCGGCGTTACACATGCCCCACATTGTCTGAGGATGTTCGTGTAACCTAAACAGACTCAGAAAATGTCCCAAAAAAAAAAAACAGCGGAAATGCATATACTCAAAACACCAAGAAATTTTAGCAATAGGATGATTAACCATAAATCAATTTTTAGACCATAATAATTGAGTGGAGACGCTCCTAATCTTATTCCACTCTGCCATCTTACACAAAAGAAAACAGGTTGACAACATATTAAAATTCATAGAAAACATAGAAAATGGTTTAGCTATTCTAAAATCGTCAAAATTCCTAACAGTATCAAGAAATGGAATACTATTTACAAAATTAATCAGAGTACATGGTCATAAAAAACGGGTATATCAAAATACGCAAATTAATAATTAATTACATAGGATACACATTTTATATAACCTTTTCATAATTAATATTCTCGTCATGAGAGTCCACTTAACGCTAAACAAGAAAATAATATACAGCAGATCGAAAAAACATTGACAGCAGAATTCTTTCACATCAGCTGTCCGGGAAGAAAAACAACTCCGCCTTCCGTACCCGCAAGTACAAAGAATGCCGACAGCGGCACAAGAGCCGACAGCGGCTCCGCCTCGCCAGTATTGTTGCGCCCGCCTGTGCGGCACGCTTGATCTCACTCGCCCTGTGTAACGGCATCTCCAGAACGTCCGTTTCACTGAATTCTTTCGGAAAAACTCACTCCCGAGTAATCTCAAGGAGTCCATTAACACTACCACAGTGGATAACTCAACACTGTCCATCATCACACGCATGTACTAGCCTGAAACTTAAAACAGCGTCTAAGTACATCGGCAATGACTAGTAAAACACACAATTCATGAAATCTTACAGCTAGTTACAAAATCATATTTACATTCCTTAATCTACTGTGACTCAGCTGAAAACTCAAACTACCAGCTTGGATTTTTCGATTGATTGATAATCACTCTCTCTTAAATCATTTAGTAAAATTTAATTACTTGTTAATTACAACTTCTTTAATGTCCTCTTGGTCAGGCAAAAGCATGGCAATCTAGCAAACCTTAAATCTTACACTCTATATTTACATACTGTACAAATTACCCATTCTGTGGTATTAATCAATCCTAGGTTGGTACAATTTCAAGTCTACAATGTTCCGTATACCTAATAGTTTTCCAGAGCTTGGATACTCTAAGCAATAAGCATTTGTGTGAGGTATACCAATGACTTTATACGGTCCATTATAAACAAACTTAAATTTCGAGATTTCATTGTCTATCTCGCTCGATTTCTCATGAGCTTTTACAAGTACTAAGTCTCCGATTGCAAACTTAGCAAAACGCGCTTTAGCGTCATGACAACGTATGCGAGCATCGGCTTTTAGCTTCAATATTTCTCGCAAACGATCTCTTTTCACACCAATACTAATGTCAATCCGTGGAGGGAATTTGATTATCTCTTTCAATTCACCTTCAATGCCGAGATTCCTCACGTTACAGCGGTTCAAATTCGTACCTACGTCAGTGGAATCCGGCCAGTTAAAAATGTGTATAGGCTGGTATTGCCTATGCACACCATCTCCTGCCTCGTCAAAACGAACTACTATTGTTTTATCTTGTGACGTACATGTCAAAGTTTTGCTTTCGCAATTAATCACTGCACGGGACTTTAATAGCCAATCTAACCCGACAATTACTTCCGTAGTTAAGTCTGGCACGACGACAAACTCTTGTTCAAATCGTGCCCCACATATCTCGAAGTTGACAAAAATGTGTTTTGTGACCGGTTTACTGGCCTTCCCAGTAGCACCGATAATTTTCACTCCTGTTACTGGCATAACTACGATACCAGGTCTGTCTTTCAGTAACTCAAATATTTTCCCAGATACAGCACTCAATTCTGCACCGGTGTCAATCAAGACGTTTAGTTGTAGGCCGTGCATATTAACAGACACTACTATCTGTCTACACTTGTCCTCGTCTGTTTCTTTATTTTCCCACAGTAAATCCTCGTCTATATCCAGGTCACTCCAGAAAAAACCATCCGGCTTTGATCCTAAATCCGGCTTATCTGGCGGCCTTTTCAGCTTCTGTTCACATACAGTTTTAATTTCAACACGTTTGTCCTGAGGCTTAGTCTGTAGCTTTGCCTCCAATACCAAAACCTTTACCTGTAACTCGTCAACTAGTGAGTGTTGCTTTGCTATCAATTCACTAATTGTCACCTTCGTTGATTCCACTTTGGTCAGATTGACCTCATCTGCCAATCTACCTGGAGGAATGTGCCCAGTAGTATCTGCAATTACTTCCTCTGGATCTGCGCAACCCACACTGCTACCATCTGACCGTATAACGTCAGCTCTAACCTCATACACGCTGTAATCTACGTGCTTTTCTACCAATCGTGTCCGGCTATCACTAAAATTTTCGTACTCTTTCTCCTTAATACTCTCGCAATGTTTAAACTGGAGGTTTGCGTCGGATGGGTCGGCTACTTCTACCACTACAACTTTCGGTAAGGTCTGCCGGTTAGGGCCAGAACTTTCCGTTACTACTTCAACATCTAACTCCTGCGGGACGAAACACGACGAATCTTGCTCGTGCTCCCCATTAACATCAACTGTTTCTGGTAAAGTCTGCCGGTTAGGGCCAGAACTTTCTATCATTTCACAAACACTATCTTCCTGCGGGACGAGACGCGGAAAATCCTACACGGGCTCCCCATAAACACTTCTCCCATACACGCCCCTATAATCTCTTAGTTCGTCGTATAAGCGACCGAACTGCCTTAACCACACCTCATCCCTCTCTGCATCCCCTCGCTCAATGACGGACGTGTTATCTTCTCTCAACAATTGCGAATCATTCTTAAACTCAATCTCCATTTCCGCTGTGGGTGTTACAGCTGCCACTTTATAATCGTTTTCCGGAACACTACTTAAATTGTTCTCACTGACAGTGAATGTATTTTCTACTGCCGTGTCTACAGCTGATCTACTACTTGTGGGCGCACTCCTTCCTCTTAACACTGGCACACTCTCCCACCGTTGAATATTCCATACGGAATTTTCGTAACGACGACACCTGGGTTTTCTCCTGTTATTGGACCTCCAAAATTTCTCCACGCCCGGTCGGCCCCTCACCGGCGCGGCTAATGGTTTCCCTGTCTCGTCCCAGCAGATACGCTCTCCGGATGCTGCTGAGGCGGCTGATCACACCCTCTGGCGTTATTACTATTCTGCGAAGCCCGTATCACGCTAGTATGATACTTGTTTCCGTCATTCCTGTTATTATTTGCATTGTACCGATTGTCATTGCGGCCCGAACCACTATTGTTATTGCTACCAAGATTGCGGTATGCATTATTCCCATAGTTATCGTTGTTGTGGTTGCTGTGGTACCCGTTGTTGTTACCACGGCCTCTACCACTGTCGCGATTATTGCGCCAATAGTCCTCGTCCTCAACTCTTTCCAGGAAATCATTGATTGTCCTGTAATTGCTTCCTACGTAGCGTTTTGTATCATCTGGAAGCTTCTTGTAGAGTTCCCAGACTATTTCGGATTCCGTGCGGCGATCACGCAAATATTCCAACTTGCGGATCCAGCCTACACAAAACTCCTTCATCGAGCTGCGCGAATTCGCATCGAAAAGCCTCGATACGACAAATTCGCGCCAGACACTTTGCTGTTTTTGCTCTGACCAGTATTCAGCCAGAAACAAATTTTTAAACTCGTCAAAAGTCAGGTTGGTAATGTTGAGGTTTAAGCCCCAACGCTTGGCATCACCAGCCAACACATCAATAACCGCATTAATTTTTCTCTCATTAGTCCATGATCTGGGTAAAAATCTTTCACAATTTTTAATGAAATCCGTCGCGTGTATACCGCCTTTTTTCAAGGGGTCGAACCGCTCTTCTTTCGTCAACAATTCCGAACTATGTGCACAGATTGGCACATAGCTCTGCTTTTCGTCAAATTTCTTTTCTAATTCCGACACTCTCGTAATTACTTGGCAAGTGGTTGTCGCAAGCGTTTCTACTTCCCTTTTTTTTCTCTTCACAGGTATTAGCCTGCTTAGTCACTTTGGTATCTACTTCGGATACTAAAGCCTTTAAAGTTTCCACCTTCTTTTGATCCTCTTTTTTCACTAATTGAATTTGTTCCATCACCTTATTCTCGATGATCGGAGCAACTGCTTCTCCTACACTTTTCTCGATTCTGCTAATTTCGGAACAAAAACGAGTATTTATGCTCGCAATTTCCGCCTGAACGCCTATCATTTCCTGTTTAAGGTTACCGATTTCGGTATTAATCACAACAATATCTTCTTTGATTTTATCAACTTTTGTGTTAACAACTCCAACATTGTTGTTAACAACATTAATAGCTTTGTTCTGATTGTCTAGCTTTCGTTCAATTTTTTCAGACTGAGCTTCTTGCTTGGCAGCCTGAGCTTCTTGCTTGGCAGCCTGATCTTCTTGCTTGGCAGACAGAGCTTTAATTTATGCCGATTGACTCTTGATTTCGTTAATCAAAACATTCAATACATCAGTTAAATTCCCGGAAACTACCGGTTTTACTTCCGTAGCGGCTTCCTCTTTAATTGTTCCCCCGTATTCGTCATCAAGGGATTCAGATTTGATTTTCACTTCCGATTCCGAAACATTTTCTAACGTTTGGAATTCCATTTCTGCTCTTTGTTGCGTTTCGGCGGTCGCGTCTTTCATGCTAGCCGCCTGCCCCTGAACAATGGGTACCGCGGTGCGCGTTCCCCACTGTTCGACCGATTGTTCCGTATCCAAGTCTAACAAATTTTGGCAATTGTTGCCTTCACTCATTTTAATAATTTTCAATATAAATGCCAAATCTCAAATCTAATTAGGATTCTTCACACTAATATTCTAGCTGACGTATCGACCATTTCGTAACCAGTACTTTGTTATGAGATTTGCACAATGCAAAATTCGTGTCCAGAACAACCTCAAATCTGAAAATTGTCCTGTCACCAGGTCGCCACATGTAACCTCCCCCTCACTTATCGACCTTAATGACAGTGAAAAATTAAACTGCGTGTACCTAATGGAAATTTGGGAAAAGCAATCGTCACCGAAGTTAATCTGTCGGTAAAGAGGGAGGAAAGGGTTACATCTAAATGAAAGGAAAAATTCTAATGAAACTGGTGGAAACTAATTTTGAAAAGGGGTAAAGATAATAAAGAAAGTAAATGTGCGGCCGTTACGTTAACAATTAACTAGCAGTAATTAGATATTTGAGATTTGGGGGAAATTACGGTCGCCAGTCATAAGGACAATTACTATAGTAACTGAAAAAGAAAGGTTATTACACATATAGTTAGCACTAGAAGCGTGGCAACTGAAGGTTGACACGTGTAGTGTGAAAACTGAAAGTTTGTCAGAAGTAATAAATTTCGCTACACTCTGACTTAATTTAGCAAAAGAATTAATAAAACCGGAAAATCGAAAGATAATTTAGTGACTGAAGTTAATAGTGAGCTTTCTTTCTGAAGCACATCGAAATTCAGTAAAATACGGCTAGTCTTGGACTACCTCAACAATCATTTCAAAAGCTACTTGAATCTACGCAATTTAGAAATAAGAGATTTAACTTTGAACTTGAATTAAATGATTCTGAACAATTAACAATAGTAAAATTTAGTACGTACCAAGCTGAGCTGCAGTCACAGGTAACTAAAATACGGTAACAAAACTCGCACTCTTAATTTGTGCTTGTGCAATCTAAATATTATAGCCAGCTATGAATACCTTAACTGAATTTTGAAATTAAAGCAGTGAAATCGAATGATGCTGGCATTTGAATTTCAACGACACTTGGGCTCATTTCGGAAAAGGAAGGGACCCAGCTTGGCAATGCAATTGGGACAATGAGCAACAAAGGTTCATGCTGAGTTGCTGTAATTTTGTGATGCAACAATTTTAAAAGTTTGAAAAGCTGAGGTCTGCCATACAGTTCTAAAACTTTACGTGCTTCCAGTCTTCCTTGTTGGCTGATTGAAAGTTTGAAGCCGTCGATCGAGGAGGTGGCGACAGTCACTCATTGTCGGCCGTCGCTGTTGCAGAAGCTGGATGTTGGCGCACGTTCTTCTCGACACGGTCACCAAGCGAAACGGGCTCTTGATGTGCGCCAGCTAATGCTTCCCGTCCGCGACACCGTGTCAGAAACGATCATAGCAAGACGAGCGCAATTACATGCTGCCCGACCCCGAAAGCGCGGCAACTCGCAGGAGCGTCACACAACACACCTGCTCCACTGCACCACCCCCTCCAGACTCTCTCTGCTCTGTCCGCGCTCCACGCGGCAGAGTTAACACTACCAAAGATCCTAAACACTTTGGTTCTCCTCACGACCTATCGATGTAATGGTTCGATAGCATAGTTTCCCTAGGCCAGACCCAGCGTAAAAATACAAATAATCTTTACACAACAAACCAATTATACATCGACATATATATATATATATATATATATATATATATATATATATATATATATATACAAATAGTAAAACACTTACAATATACAAAGACACAGAAACGTCATATATTCAGGTAACAAAATAAGGAAAAAAAATTATAGTACAATAGATGGAAATACGAGGATATGCATTTCCGGCGTTACAAAGTTACGGTTTATATCGGCACCCACAACCAGCTTCCAAAGTGGTTTGGTTTGTGCAGTACTCTAGTGCAATTCAGTGTTTTTTACCCAGGATTATTTTCACTTTGTCATCAGGAACCAGAAATTTTGTGCCAGAAACTTTATTCACTGCCTGTAAGATGTACGAGTTGTCTCCACCAATATTCATACCTGAAACGGAACTTTCGCCGCGTTATGCGCAGTCGTATTCCACTATGGCAAGACATAGAGCCGGCCGGTGTGGCCGAGCGGTTGTAGGTGCTTCAGTCTGGAACCACGCGACCGCTACGGTCGCAGGTTCGAATCCTGCCTCGGGCATGGATGTGTGTGATGTACTTAGGTTAGTTAGGTTTAAGTAGTTCTAAGTTCTAGGGGACTGATGACCTCAGAAATTAAGTCCCATAGTGCTCAGAGCCATTTGAACCATTTTTAAGATACGAGTACATGGAGGGAAACCCCTGCACCGTCCCACAGCTTTTTCGTACCAATAAACATTTCAGCACTTTACTGGAGTTACTCAGCTACAGACTGGAGCAAGGTTTGCTGGAATGTTCATAAAAATTTCCTATGGGAATGTTCCAGTAAGAAATAATACAACATCATCTAACACCTGATCTCATCTGCAGGATACCCTCTCACATAGATACATTGGTTCTGAACAAAATGCACTATGGCCGTGAACGGGGAAGAAATTCGCTTTAATACCAGAACGAGCACGGAACTCAACTTCGGCCGCAGCTTGGTACGTGGCACATTTCACTCACTGCTCGATACCAGCAGCCACTCCGGATGTACTGGGTTATCAGTCTTACCTGCAACGGCATCACTGGATTATGCGATGAAGGTGCAGCACAAAGTACGTCGAACGGTTCCAGAAGTTTTTAACTGTCTTCCTAGGTTTGCATTAACGAGAAATGCTGTTTGGAATTGAAGGAGGACTGAACACGCTGTTGGAATGCTAGCGGTCTTTTTCTGGAACAGAAGTATTTTCTAATCTTGAAGGAGAGACTTCTTTATTTTTACCTTTTTAAGGGTGAAGAACATTAATTTCGAGAATTGAGGTTAAGAAAAGACCTTTAAATAAGAGGAAGAAGAGACAGAAGAAAATTTTAAAAACGAGGAAAAAAAGTTCTTGGAAACGCATGGAGAAGGCACCACAAACGAAGAAACCGAAAAAAAGTGTTTCAGGAGTATGGTCTTTGACTAGTAATGGGAGGGAGGGATTAACTCCCGTTGTTATTAGAGATGATACCTTTGTTGGAGGTCTGGGACTGTATGCACTCAGTCTCGTAATGGCAATTGAGGAGCTGTTTGACTTAGAAGTAGCACTTTGAACGTCTGAAAGCTGAGGTTAATAAATTGTCTGTCACGGCCGGAGAGCGGAACTACCAAACCGAAGATTCCTTGAGGCATCTCGATGTGTCCTATCAACCAGTTAAGTCAGAAATTTCTTTCTTTTTTTCCTTTCGATTGAATACTTCCTCATTAGTTATTCGAACTACCATTCTAATCTTCAAGATCCTCAGTAGCACCAATTGCCAAAAGCCTCTATTTTCTTCTCCCTGAAATGTTTATCATCCAAGCTTCACTTTTCTACAAGACTAACATTCTACTCTTCAAGATCCTCAGTAGCACCAATTTCAAAAACCCTCTGTTTTCTTCTTCCCCGAAATGTTTATCATCCAAGTATCACTTGTGTACTACACTCCAGCCAAATACATTCTCAAAAGACTACTTAATATTTTAAGTTTATGTTCGATATTGAAATATTGCCCTTTCTGAGAAACGCTTTTTTAGCTATTAGTAGGGCTCATTTTATATCCTCTCTAGTTGTAGTGTTGCCCAAATAGGTAAACTTATCTAGTACTTTTAGTGCCTTATTTTCCAATATACGTCCCTCAACAGCGCCTGATTTAATTCGATTGCACTGCATTACTCTTGTTAGAATTCTGTTGGCGCACGTCTTATGAAGGTTTTTAAAGAGAACATCCATTCCATTCAACTGCTCTTCCACGTTCTTTGACAGAATTACAATGGCACTGGCAAACGTCAAAGTTTTTATTTCTTCACCCTGAATTTTAATTCCCTTTCCAAATTTCTCCTTGCTTTTCTTAACTACTTGCTCGTTATACAGATTGTTACACCGGGGATGGGCTACAGCCCTCTCCCACTTCTTTCGCAACTTCTGATTCCCTGTCATGTCCTTCGTCCCTTATATCTGCAATCGAAGTTTTGTACAAATCGGAAACAACCTTTTGCTTCCTATATTTTATCCCTGTTACTTTCAAAATTACAAAGAATGTAGTCTGTCAAAAGCTTTCTCTAAATCTACAAATGCTAAACCTAAGTTTGCCTTTCAGCAACATATCTTCTAAGATCAGCAACAGGAAAATTGCTCACCGACTCGATCCTCTCCTATGTCAGCTTCTAATAGGTTTTCCATTCTTCTATAAATAATTCATATGAGAATTGTACAAACATGACGAATTAAACTGATGCTTTGGTAGTATTCACATCTGCCACAATCTGCCATATTTGGAAATGAATTATTACGGTTATATTCTTCTTGAAGTCTGGGGGTATTTCCCCTGTCTCACACATATTGCTCAAGAGGTTGAGTAGTTTTGTCATGGACAGCTCTCCTAAGGATCGCAGTAATCCAAAGGGTAGGTCGTCTACTCCAGTGTCTATTTTTCCTCTTAGGTCATTCAGTGCTCTATCAAATTCTTCTCGAAGTATGGCATCTCTCACCACATTTTCAGCAACTTCCTATTCTCTTTCTCTAATGTTGTCCTTAAGTTTTATTCCCTTGTACCAAACCTCTGTATATAGTTTCCACTTTTCAGCTTTCCGTTCATTGCTTAGTACTAGCTTGCATTATTTCTTGATGTTTGTATAGTTGCTTCTCTTTGATCCAATTTTACTATAAGCGGCATTTATCTTTCCCCTAATCATTCACGCACATGTTAGTAATATACCTATAACAGTTCGTGGCCACTTAACACTTAAGTGCGTTACTGAACCCTGTGATACCACTGATGGCAAGAGCAGAAGCTAATGCAGGTTGCCCACATACAGCGACAATGATGTCTCAGTTCAAAATCGCAGTAAGCCACACTCCCTTACGTATCACATGGCAAGCCATGCCTCCTTTAGAGAACGTCCCTCTCTCCAGCCAATCATAGAGTAATTTTTTAGCGGGCATTAAAATGCGGCAGCCAGTCACTTGAACTATGTGAAAGTGGCACCATGTTCAATGATACACTGTATTTCCACGTAGGAAAATTACAGGACCTTCACCTGAATTACATAAAATGACGTACTGTTCAAAAGATTATGAAACTGTCACTTGAACTGCGTAAAAAATTTCGTAAATATCTTCAACTGAATTGCATAAATGGGCACCATCACGCAGATGCTCACACACATACACACATCCATCAAAATTTCTGTATAAAACATGATTGTGAACTCCCAAGTCAAGTGCCCCAGTGCTATTTTCATGCCAAATAGTTTAAAAAAAAAAAAATGTGGCTAAAAAATTACATGCTAAACAGACAGTTGCTGATTGTCACAATGTTAATACAATGACTAAAATATGCGTAAAAATAAGCCATAAACACAATATTTATGTCAATGTTATTTCCTCATCTCATAACGAAATGTCAAGTGTTACAATAGTAACTCCACATCTTAAATGCGTATTTCTATCTGGGAATATGTTATTGATGATTCACAGCGCGATCTGACATCACCTGAGGTTTTTACAAGTTTTTCACAAATGATTCACCTTACTAAGCACTGTTTTAGGGGAGAAGAACATAATGCATCGTGCTCTACAATATAAAAATATAATATTTGATATTGATAGGCTAATACTGATTTTTATTTGATCTGAACGAGACCTGCTGAAGGTTATTTACATAATGAAATTCCGAGGTAAGCTGCAATATTTACCAACTGGAATTATTGTGTCAGGGTGCTCTACAACGTTTACAGGCTACATTTCCAATAATCAGCTACTAGATAAATCAAATATCTAATATTGTGCTCCACAATAAAACATGTAAGAACACACAACACAGCCACAGACAAACGAATTGACCACGCACCATCATATGGTGCGAAGAAGGTGTTTCAATGATATCTTTATTGCGATGCCTACTTAAATTGCATATTTTCAGAATACGTTAGGTAAACTTCATAGTATGAAGTCTTTGCCTAGAACACAACACGGCCAAAGGCACAGGGGAAACATAGCCAAAGTCAGTGGTGCAACAAAACAGTGGTGCAAAGTCGATATCTCTAGAACTAAAACTTAACTCCTCCCACACAGGCCACGAAGGCCCAAAGGTACCGACTGGTCGCCGTGTCATCCTCAGCCCACAGGCGTCACTGGAGGAGCATGTGGTCAGCACACCGCTCTCTCGGGCGTATGTCAGTTTCCGAGACCGGAGCCGCACTTCTCAATCAAGTAGCTCCTCAGTTTGCCTCACAAGGGCTGAGTGCACCCTGCTTGCCAACAGCGCTCGGCAGACCGGATGGTCACCCATCCAAGTGCTAACCCAGCCCGACAGCGCTTAACTTCGGTGATCTGACGGGAACTGGTGTTACCACTGCGGCAAGGCCGTTGGCCCCGATATCTCTAAAATTCAATATTTACAACTTAAATAAAATTATTATAAAAATAAGTAATGATTTTGAGTCAAAAACAACACAGTCATCATACACTGAAGAGACAAAGAAACTGGTACACATGACTAATATCGTGTTGAGTCCCCGCGAGCACGCAGAAGTGCCGCAGCACGACGTGGCATGGACTCAACTAATGTCTGAAGTAGAGCTGGAGGGAACTGACACCATGAATGCCGCAGGGCTGTGCATAAATCCGTAAAAGTACGAGGGGGTGGAGATCTCTTCTGAACAGCACGTTGCAAGGTATCCCAGATATGCTCAATAATGTTCAAGTCCGCGGGGTTTGGTGGCCATCGGAAGTGATTAAACTCAGAAGAGTGTTCGTGGAGCCACTCTGTAGCAATTTTGGATGTGTGAGGTGTCGCATTGTCCTGCTGGAATTGCCCAAGGTGGTCTGCACAATGGACGTGAATGAATGCAGGTGATCAGACAGGATGCTCACGTAGGTGTTACCTGTCACAGTCGTATCTAGACATATCAGGATTCCCATTTCACGCCAACTTCATACTCCTCACACCATTACAGAGCCTCCACCAGCTTGAATAGTCCCCTGCTGACATGCAGGATCCATGGATTCATGATGTTGTCTCCATACCCGTAAACGTCCATCCATTCAATATAATTTGAAACAAGGCTCGCCCGACTAGGCAAACATGTTTCCAGGTAACAATGTCGGTGTTGACGGACCTAGGTGAGGTGTAAAGCTTTGTGTCGTGCAGACGTCAAGGGACACGAATGGGCCTTCGGCCCTGAAGGCCCATATCGATGATGTTTCGTTAAATTGTTCGCACGCTGACACTTATTGATGGCCCAACATTGAAATTTGCATCAGTTTCCGGAAGGGTTGCACTTCTGTCAAGTTGAACGATTCTCTTCATTCGTCGTTGGTGCCGTTCTTCCAGGATCTTTTTCCGGCCGCAGCGATGCTGGAGATATTTGATGTTTTACCGGATTCCTGATATTCACGCTACACTTGGAAATGGTCATACGGAAAAACCAGCACCTCATCGCTACCTCGGAGATTCTGTATCTCATCGCTCGTGCATCAACTGTAACACCACGTTCAAACTTACTTAAATCCTGATAACGCGCCTTATAGTGGCAGTAACCGATCTAACAACTGCGCTAGACACTTGTCTTATACAGATTTTCCGACCGCAGCGTCCTATTCTGCCTCTTTACACTGTTTACATATCTCTGTATTTTAATACGCATGCCTGTATCAGTTTTTTTTGGGCGGTTCAATGTATTATATTTTTGAGAGATGACACCCTTCGCAATTCTGAAAGAGTAAATACATCACCAGCCGAAAAGCGATGTACACGCGGTAAACACCTGCACCACTCCTACCAAAAATGGAATACCCGTTTCTCTGCGTTTTTCGTCCAGTGAGAAGGACGAGGAGAGAGAAAGACAGCTACTCAATCGTGAAACCCCACTGGAGATTGTATCGATTGATCGAAACTGGTTAGAGCATAATCGCTTTGAATATAGCAAATACAATAATCATGATCCACAGAAAACAAGTTACAATGTGAATAAAATGAAAGTTCTGAATAAACAGTCACATTTGAAGCTAGTAGGGGTATCAGTTACCAGAGGTGTCAGCTACTGTGGGTGTCAACTTCTTGTGGTGTTAGCTAATAGGGGTCACAGTTACTGGTAGGGTCAGCTATTGGAGGTGTCAAATACTGGTGGTGTCTGGTCTTTGCGGTGTCAGCTTCTTGCGAGACAATGCAGTTTTAGAAACCAGAAGCTGAAACTAGCAGTAGCTGAAACTCCTAGTATCTGACTCTCCCAATAGCTGCCACCCCTAGTAGCTGACACTGCCAATAGCTGCTACCTCCAGTAACTGACATATCCAGAAGCTGCCACCCCAGATAGCTGCCACCCCTAGTTGCTGACACCCCAGATAACTGATATCCCCGGTAACTGACACCCCGTTTTGCTTGTAGGGACAAATCTTGACTTGTGGCATCAATAAATCTCAGTTTGCTGTCTATTCGCTTTGCTTCTAAGAACAAGTAGCGGCTTTCTGTAACATGTCTTAACTCGCTAAGTTCATGAAGTCATCGAACTTACTGACATCTGTGTAAGTTTGATAATGCAGCCTCGAAGCAAGTCATATTTCCTCATGCTGACTGAAATGCACATAGAGGATAATGACAGCTACCATGTCAACTGACCAACATCCCCCACCTGGGCCGCAGTTTACGATTATACTGGGAAACGATTACATCGGAAAGCAGATACCAAGAGAAAAAGTTACACTGGAAAATGGTAGCACTCGACGACAATTTGTTACATATTTCTGCAACACTATGATGTGACTTATCAAAACTGATCAATACTGCTCAGAACTAGTCGAGTAGTCACATTATTGCACATACACTTTCATTATGCATTCACGGTAATGGTAGTCACCATGACCGAGATGTGGGCAGTCACCTTGTCAACTGACCCTCATTACCCCTAATAGTTATTGGGTGGTTGGGTGGAGAACTGTAGGGCCCCCCTAGACAGGTCAGGCGTGCACTACACACCGGAAGCAGCTACTAGGGTAGCAGAGTACGTGTGGCGTGCACACGGGGGTTTTTTAGGTTAGAGGGACCCCCCCTTGGGCGAAACGATAAAATACCTGACGGCTTACCAGAGAGGACATTATCATCGTTGATAAAGAACGTCCGTCCTCAGAGACCAAAAACAGGAAAAGTTAATGTAATATTGGTAAACTGCAGGAGTATCCAGGGTAAGGTTCCTGAATTAGTATCTCTTATTGAAGGAAATAGTGCGCATATAGTATTAGGAACGGAAAGTTGGTTAAAACCGGAAGTGAACAGTAACGAAATCCTAGACACAGAATGGAATATATACCGCAAGGATAGGATAAACGCCAATGGTGGAGGAGTATTTATAGCAGTAAAGAATTCAATAATATCCAGTGAAGTTATTAGCGAATGCGAATGTGAAATAATCTGGGTTAAGTTAAGTATCAAAGGTGGGTCAGATATGATAGTCGGATGCTTCTATAGACCACCTGCATCAGCAACCGTAGTAGTTGAGCGCCTCAGAGAGAACCTGCAGAACGTCGTGAAGAAGTTTCGTGATCATACTATTGTAATAGGGGGAGACTTCAATCTACCAGGTATAGAATGGGATAGTCACACAATCAGAACTGGAGCCAGGGACAGAGACTCTTGTGACATTATCCTGACTGCCTTGTCCGAGAATTACTTCGAGCAGATAGTTAGAGAACTAACTCGTGAAGCTAACGTTTTAGACCTCATAGCAAAAAATAGACCGGAACTTTTCGACTCCGTGAATGTAGAAGAGGGTATCAGTGATCATAAGTCAGTGGTTGCATCAATGATTACAAGTGTAATAAGAAATGCCAAGAAAGGAAGGAAAATATATTTGCTTAACAAGAGTGATAGGGCACAAATCGCAGAATATCTGAGTGACCACCATCAAACGTTCATTTCTGAGGAAGAGGATGTGGAACAAAAATGGAAAAAATTCAGAAACATCGTCCAGTACGCCTTAGATAAGTTCGTACCGACTAAGGTCCAAAGCGAGGGGAAAGATCCACCGTGGTATAACAATCATGTACGAAAGGTACTACGGAAACAAAGAAAGCTTCATCATAGGTTTAAGAGTAGTCGGATCATAGCTGATAAGGAAAAGCTGAACGAAGCGAAAAAGAGCGTAAAGAGAGCAATGAGAGAAGCATTCAACGAATTCGAACATAAAACATTGGCAAACAATCTAAACAAGAACCCTAAAAAGTTTTGGTCATATGTAAAATCGGTAAGCGGATCTAAATCCCCTATTCAGTCACTCGTTGACCACGATGGCACCGAAACAGAGGACGACCGAAGAAAGGCAGAAATACTGAATTCAGTGTTCCGAAACTGTTTCACTGCGGAAAATCGTAACACGGTCCCTGACTTCAGCCGTCGCACGGACGCCAAAATGGAAAATATTGAAATAAACGATATCGGAATTGAAAAACAACTGCTATCACTTAGTAGCGGAAAAGCATCCGGACCAGACGAGATACCCTTAAGATTCTACAGTGATTATGCTAAAGAACTTGCCCCCTTTCTATCAGCAATTTATCGTAGATCGCTGGAAGAACGTAAAGTACCTAGCGACTGGAAGAAAGCGCAGGTCGTTCCCATTTTCAAGAAGGGTCATAAATCAGATGCGAATAATTATAGGCCTATTTCGCTTACGTCAATCTGTTGTAGAATAATGGAACATGTTTTGTGTTCTCGTATTATGACGTTCTTAGATAATACAAATCTCCTTCATCATAACCAACATGGATTCCGCAAACAGAGATCATGTGAAACTCAGCTCGCCCTATTTGCCCAAGAAATTCACAGTGCCGTAGACACTGGCGAGCAGATTGATGCCGTATTCCTGGACTTCAGGAAGGCATTTGATACGGTTCCGCACTTACGTTTAGTGAAAAAAATACGAGCTTACGGAATATCGGACCAGGTTTGTGATTGGATTCAGGATTTCCTAGAAGAAAGAACACAACATGTCATTCTTAACGGTTCAAAATCTGCAGATGTAGAGGTAATTTCGGGAGTACCGCAAGGAAGCGTGATAGGACCTTTATTGTTTACAATATACATAAATGACTTAGTTGACAACATCGGTAGCTCCGTGAGGCTATTTGCAGATGACACGGTTGTCTACAAGAAAGTAGCAACATCAGAAGACTCGTACGTACTCCAGGAGGACCTGCAGAGGATTAATGCATGGTGCGATAGCTGGCAGCTTTCCCTAAACGTAGATAAATGTAATATAATGCGCATACATAGGGGCAGAAATCCATTCCAGTACGATTATGCCATAGGTGGTAAATCATTGGAAGCGGTAACGACCGTAAAATACTTAGGAGTTACTATCCGGAGCGATCTGAAGTGGAATGATCACATAAAACAAATAGTGGGAAAAGCAGGCGCCAGGTTGAGATTCATAGGAAGAATTCTAAGAAAATGTGACTCATCGACGAAAGAAGTAGCTTACAAAACGCTTGTTCGTCCGATTCTTGAGTATTGCTCATCAGTATGGGACCCTTACTAGGTTGGATTAATAGAAGAGATAGACATGATCCAGCGAAAAGCAGCGCGATTCGTCATGGGGACATTTAGTCAGCGCGAGAGCGTTACGGAGATGCTGAACAAGCTCCAGTGGCGGACACTTCAAGAAAGGCGTTACGCAATACGGAGAGGTCTATTATCGAAATTACGAGAGAGCACATTCCGGGAAGAGATGGGCAACATATTACTACTGCCCACATATATCTCGCGTAATGATCACAACGAAAAGATCCGAGAAATTAGAGCAAATACGGAGACTTACAAGCAGTCGTTCTTCCCACGCACAATTCGTGAATGGAACAGGCAAGGGGGGATCAGATAGTGGTACAATAAGTACCCTCCGCCACACACCGTAAGGTGGCTCGCGGAGTATAGATGTAGATGTAGATGTAGATGTAGTACCTTCAATGTATTTGGACTAATGGTAGTCAGAATGTTTAGGGTAATGGCAGTTGTCATCTACTATTCAGTATGCGGTTTCATCCAAGTTAAATGTAGTTTCCACTGAGTGACAGCATGATTTAGCGTTACCAAGGAAGATGAGACACGTTTTATCCTGAAAGATGAACTTAATACTCTAATATGATCTCACAATAATGTTCGTGACTTTGATGTCGGTTTTAGAGACGACTGTTTGACGAATTTTGATGTGGGAACAGCATTGTTTACTTCGGTAATTCTCACTGAAAGGTACATTTTAAGCTATATGTTATTTCAGCAGTAGGACCCAAGTGCGTTTTGCAGTGTTATAGAACCAATTTCATAGATTTACATTAACTCAATGTGTGGTACAAAGATCGAACTATGCTCTTCAACGAACCTGTAATTTATATCAGCAGTGTCAGTAAGTAGCCATGTATGTCTTAATAAGTAATAGAGCTAATTAAGGTGTGTAAATATTTATTTTGATGGGTCACTGTGCTTTCATAGTGTGGTACAAAAATCGAGCTATGAACACTCCCAAGTGATGCTTAATCTATAAATTAAATCAGTAACACCAATAATATGCCAGCCAAGTGTACTGTTTTAAATTTTACACAGCTAAGTTACAACGATAGTGCATTGTGTGTTTTATACACGAAATCTTACATACCTATATATATATATATATATATATATATATATATATATAACCTGTTGCAAAGTTTGAATGTTCGTTTCTGGTCGGAGATGTGTAATTATATTTGTGTACTATGATAAGCAAACGGTGTGTGTGTGTGTGTGTGTGTGTGTGTGTGTGTGTGTGTGTGTGAGAGAGAGAGAGAGAGAGAGAGAGAGAGAGAGAGTGCGTATGTGTGTGTGTGTGTGTGTGTTTGTGCTGTAAATCGTTACTTTCTACGGTAAAAAGTTTTATTTCAGTTGCAAAGATTCTATTTTATAGGTACAGATCTTCCACCTCTGTCTCGTTACACCATTTTCTTTGCCTATGTTACATCCCTGCCCTCGGCCATGTTGTGTGAAACATAAAAATCTCGTACTACGAGGTTCTCCATCTGTACTCCGAAAATACGCAGTTTAAGTGTTATTTGGAATAAATTTCTCGTCGCAACACCTGCTTCCACCTCTAATGGTGTTTGGTCAGTCCGTTTGTCTGTAGTTACGTTTTGTGTTTTTGCTTATTTTTACATTTGGAGCATTACGGTTAGATATTTGGGATAATTTAGTAGCTGATTATGAACAATAAGCGGCTGTTTGATGATGATGATGCTGTGATGTATGAGTATGCGTCATCGTTGAGTGACTGTAGCAGGATCAAAGATGACTGAGACCAAATTTCTAGTTGCTGGATGAGTGGCAACTAACTCCAGATGCAGAAAAATGTAAGTTAATGCACATGAGTAGAAAAAACAATCCGGTAATATGTGAATTAAGAAGGATGTAAGACAAGGCTGTAGCCTTTCGCCCCTACTCTTCAATCTGTACATCGAGGAAGCAATGATGGAAATAAAAGAAAGGTTCAGGAGTGGAATTAAAATACAAGGTGAAAGGATATCAATGATACGATTCGCTGATGACATTGCTATCCTGAGTGAAAGTGAAGAAGAATTAAATGATCTGCTGAACGGAATGAACTGTCTAATGAGTACACAGTATGGTTTGAGAGTAAATCGGAGAAAGACGAAGGTAATGAGAAGTAGTGGAAATAAGAACAGCGAGAAACTTAACATCAGGATTGATGGTCACGAAATCAATAAAGTTAAGGAATTCTGCTACCTAGGCAGTAAAATAACCAATGACGGACGGAGCAAGGAGGACATCAAAAGCAGACTCGCTATGGCAAAAAAGGCATTTCTGGCCAAGAGAAGTCTACTAATATCAAATACCGGCCTTAATTTGAGGAAGAAATTTCTGAGGATGTACGTCTGGAGTACAGCATTGTATGGTAGTGAAACATGGACTGTGGGAAAACCGGAACAGAAAAGAATCGGAGCATTAGAGATGTGGTGCTATAGACGAATGTTGAAAATTAGGTGGACTGATAAGGTAAGGAATGAGGAGGCTCTACGCAGAATTGGAGAGGAAAGGAATATGTGGAAAACACTGATAAGGAGAAGGGACAGGATGATAGGACATACATCTGCTAAGACATGAGGGAATGACTTCCATGGTACTAGAGGGAGCTGTAGAGGGCAAAAACTAAATAAAAAAAAAAAATGTGAATACAGCAACGGTAACACGTTACTTGACACAGTCATGTCGATTAAATATCTAGGCATAACATTGCAAAGCAATATGAAATGGAAATAATACGTGAGGATTGTAGTAGGGAGGTGAATGGTCTACTTCGGTTTATTGGGAGAATTTTAGAGATGTAGGTCATCTGTAAAGGAGACAGCGTTTAGTACAGTTTTGTGATCCATTCTTGAGTACTGTTCGAGTGTTTGAGATTAACGGAAAATATCGGAGACGGGCTGCTGCTAGAGTTGTTACAAGTAGGTTCGAACAACATGCGAGATTACGAAGATGCTTCGGAACTCAAATGGGAATCCGTGGAGGGAGGACGACGTTCTTTTCGAGAAAAACATTTGAGATAATTTAGAGAACCGCATTTGAAGCTGACTGCAGACAATTCTGCTGTCGCCAACGTGCATGTCACCTATGGCACAGCAGTAAGAGAAATTAGGGTTTATATGGAGGCATATAACCAGTCATTTTTCCCTTGCTGTGTTTGCGACTGAATGGCTAGTAGTCGTGAAAGATACTTTTCGCCACGCACCCTACCGTGGCTTGCGGATTATTTATGTAGATGTAAACGTAGAAAGACAGTCTGCAAACGCTTTAGAGAACCTTGGCATCATAATTCTGGTTGTTAAAAGTTGTAGCCTTGCTCGAAAGTTGGTTTTGTTCATAACCTCAAGCAGACCTAGTTCAGATGCAAATAAAAAGGAATAGTTAATAACATAGATTACATTTTGCTATTGTAGAACAGCAAGCGTTATCTAGTTCCTCTTAAAACTGTGGTCGCTAATGTGAAGCATTACTGAAAAACTTGTAGAAACGTCTGATGATGTCAGGTAGTTTTACGAACCACCAATAACATATTCTTAGATCGAAATGCTATAGCCTTCACATATTTTAGATGTGGAGACACCGTTGTAACACTTTATATAAATATCTTGTATGCTGCTGATGGCTAATTTTATAAGATGACATAAACTTTGTGCTGTTGATGGATTTTTGCAGATAGTTTAGTCACTGAATTTACATTGTGACACTTGAAAAGCATCATAGAAGAATTTAGATTTGGGAATGTTTATTAAATTTTTTATTACATGAGAGTCCACTGTGCCTTACAGCAAGTGCAGGCCTAGAAATGGAAGTAACTGCATTGTTCAAATAGCTTGCAGAAATTCAAATTGCCAGTTTGTTTGCGGGCTTGATTGCTTAGCACAGTATTTTAGCCAACATGTGTTTTGTGCAGTAATGAGCTTGGTCAAGTTAGTTTTGCTACATCGTCTCATTTAGGTATGACGTGAAATGTCAACTGCCTGTCCAGTATATTAAGCAACTTATTTTCAGTCACCTGTGCTTTATAACTAATATTTAATTTGACGGTCCAGGGTCCATTGCGTTTCACATAAAGTGCAGTGCAGCAATCGAAATATATATGTATGTCTGTGTGTGTGTGTGTTTTATATATACGTGTTTGTGTGTATGATGGCACCAATAAATTCAGATCAGGATAGGATGTATTATCTTTGAGCATGGTGCCATTTTTACACAATTATAGTGCCTGATTTTAGTAGCCACTAAAATAGTACGTTTTGATTGGCTGGATTGGGAAACGGCAAATCGAGGGGGACGGAGAGGAGAGAGAGAGAATCATGACATCAGTCAAAGGATGCACGTCTTGTCATATGATAGATAAGGGGAGGCGTTGCTTATCGTCGTTTTGGATTGTGACATATACATTTCCTGCATGCAAGCAACCCGCAGTAGCTCTTGAACTTGGTGTTAGCGGTTTCACAAGGTTTAGTACCACATTTAAGAGCAAAGTAGCTCCGAGTAGCTGTAGATATACTACTTTTTGAGATGTCTATAATACCTATAGTTTGCGTCATTTTCTCATTTCATCTTTAAATTTAATGTCTCCTGTGTTATCTAATTTTTTGTACTGATTCTCGTGGTTTTACTCTTGTGATCGTACGCTGCCTTCACCATTTCACCTCTCAAACTTATTCATTCATTTTATATTGTATTCTTTCCCCTGTTTCAGTCCAACATAGCCCAATGCTCCCTCTGAATCTCTCTACAACTTCTGGTTCTTTCAGTTTATCTAACTCCAATCTCCTTAATTTCCTACTGTTTTCTATTTTTTTCAGTTTCAAATAGTGTTCGTAATCAATGAATCACGGTCAAAGACGACATTTGCCCATGTGAATGTCTTTACAAGTCTTATTTTAAAATCTCTGTCTTACCATTATATAACCAATGTGAGACCTTCCAATGTTTGAATGTGTGTGAATTCCTAAGGGAACAAACTGCTGAGTTCATCGGTCCCTAGACTTCCGCACTATTTAATCTAACTTATACTAGAACAACACACACAAACCCATGCCTGAGGGAGGATTCGAACCTCCGGCGGGAGGGGCCGGGCAATCCGTGACACGCGGCTCCCATGTGTTTAGGTCTCTTCTACGTACATGACCTTCTTCCATGATTCTTAAACTAAGTTGCTTCCTTTTTCCTTCCTTTTCTACAGTCCATGTTCTTTCTGCCTACACACTTCACGAATTACCACCGTACCTACCTTCAACCTAACCATTTATCTTTTTATGATCTCTGAGCTACCTACGAAGTTAATGGATACTACAGTGCATACCCCAATCCATAGAATGTCAGTTTTGTTTCATCTGATAACGACATTCCCCTGAGTAGACTGCTTAAGGAAGTCCAAATGTGGAATTATTTACCAAACGTGATATCATTTTCATTGAGCTTATGGAGTAGAGTAGCATATCCTCAGGAAAAAATGACGGCCGTAATTACCTCTTGTTTTCAGCTGTTCGAAGTACCAGACAGTAAGAACACGTTGGCTAATGTTAGAAAGTCATATTAATGAAGTAGGTCACTTGCAACAGACACGTTGGTAGTTTTATATATTGACAATGCGGTCACAAGCCCAGGAAAAGGTTATTGAATGTGACAATGGCCGCGGAAGCCGACGTTTATACATCTCGGTTGTTGCCCATACAACTGCTGGAGAGACTACCGCTTCTCTTCAGGAACCACATGTTTGCGTGGTCTCTCCACAGATGCCCCTTCATTGTGGTTGCACCTACTTTACGGTTATTTGTGTCACTGAGGGACGCAACCCACCTCACCTCAAGCTGAACGTGCTACTACTTACATATTATTTAAATCTTTAATAAAACAACTGAAAATGTCTCATTAATAAATAAAGTAAAAATTACAACTTTTAGAGACAATAGAAAAAAAATTAAATATTTCTGCACACCACTAACAGGTGGCTCTGGTAGTTACTTTTGTAGGAAGTTGTAGTATATAATGAGATATTTATAAGTAAATTACATAAGAAATTGAGAAATAGAAGAAAGAAAAATTAATTGTGTTTCAGTGCCTCGAATTCACTGTGTTATTACATACTTCCTTGTGGAAGCGAAAGTGATAGCTAATAAAATTTCAAAGATATTGTTGAAGAGTGGGTTTATAGTGTGCTTCTAATCAATGTTATTGGATGGAGGAATACCGCTAACTCCAAGACGTACAGAGACGAGGTACACCAAATAAATTTGCAATTTTCCTGAGATGCAGTTACTTCAGAGATGATGTTTGTTGTTGATAACGCGCGCTGTTGTTGTTGTTGTGGTCTTCAGTCCTGAGACTGGTTTGATGCAGCTCTCCATGCTAATCTATCCTGTGCAAGCTCCTTCATCTGCCAGTACCTACTGCACCCTACATCCTTCTGAATCTGCTTAGTGTATTCATCTCTTGGTCTCCCTCTACGATTTTTACCCTCCACGCTGCCCTCCAATGCTAAATTTGTGATCCCTTGATGCCTCAGAACGTGTCCTACCAACCGGTCCCTTCTTCTAGTCAAGTTGTGCCACAAACTCCTCTTCTCCCCTATTCTATTCAACACCTCCTCATTAGTTACGTGATCTACCCAGCTAATCTTCAGCATTCTTCTGTAGCACCACATTTCCAAAGCTTCTATTCTCTTCTTGTCCAAACCATTTATCGTCCATGTTTCACTTCCATACATGGCTATACTAGATACAAATACTTTGAGAAACGACTTCCTGACACTTAAATCTATATTCGATGTTAACAAGTTTCTGTTCTCCAGAAACGCTTTCGTTGCCATTGCCAGTCTACATTTTATATCCTCTCTACTTCGACCATCATTAGTTATTTTACTCCCCAAATAGCAAAACTCCTTTACTACTTTAAGTGTCTCATTTCCTAATCTAACTCCCTCAGCATCACCCGATTTAATTTGACTGCATTCCATTAGCCTCGTTTTGCTTTTTTGATATTCATCTTATACCCTCCTTTCAAGACACTGTCCATTCCGTTCAACTGCTCTTCCAAGTCTCTGTCAGAATTACAATGTCATCGGCGAACCTCAAAGTTTTTATTTCTTCTCCATGTATTTTAATACCTACTTCGAATTTTTCTTTTGTTTCCTTTACTGCTTGCTCAATATACAGATTGAATAACATCTGGGATAGGCTACAAACCTGTCTCACTCCCTTCCCAACCAGTGCTTCCCTTTGATGCCCCTCGACACTTATAACTGCCATCTAGTCTCTGTACAAATTGTAAATGGCATTTCGCTCCCTGTATTTTACTCCTGCCACTTTCAGAATGTGAAAGAGAGTATTCCAGTCAACATTGTCAAAAGCTTTCTCTAAGTCTACAAATGCTAAAAACGTAGGTTTGCCTTTTTTAAATCTATTTTCTAAGATAAGTCGTAGGGTCATTATTGCCTCACGTGTTCATGTGTTGCAATATTTGTACGGAATACAAACTGATCTTCCCCGAAGTCGGCTTCTACTAGTTTTTCCACTCGTCTGTCTGCTTTAAGAGCCCCTAAATCACAAAAAGAACACAATAACAACCAGCTGATGAGCACTCTGGATGTTCCTCCCTGTCTTCCTCCATTGTACAATTAGTTGCGTCGGAGTAATCTGATCTTCTCCAGCAGCATGTCATTAATATACCACAAGAGGAATCCGGTGGATGTGACTTTCGTGTTTCAGAGTATTGAAAGCTATCATTAGCCTAGGAAGTGAGCGATCCCATCCCTTCTGATCCTTACTGTGGTAGGAGATCACGACACCTCCTAATTTTCTGTTAAGGTACACTCCGTGTGGGAGGGATTGGAATAATAGGGGGTGCTGGATTTCCATACAATACAGAAATTTTCGAAATCCTGAGACAAAAGCAGGCGGAATTGCCTCTTGTGTTGGGCCAAAAACATTAAATATATTTTGCATATTAAACACTGCACGTGAGGGACAGAGACACTGGTAGGGGAAAGTCAGGTGATACTTGCAGAGGCGGCGATGAACACACAGATAGAGTGGTTCCCCACCTTTGACCCAGGTAAGTGGCACACAAAATCAATGAACATCTTCTGAAAAGGGCGACAACTGGTGTGGATGATAACAAGCTCGCAGCTGTGTTTTGGACTGGTTTGCACATCAAACACACCTTGCAGTTGTTTAATCTTGACTTTATATCTTCATGTATACCTCTGCCCCCCCCCCCCCCCCCCTCTCCCCGTCCTTCAATAAAATGTTCCCTAATTTTGACCATCATTTTATAAATGCCTAAATTCCTCTCTTTCGGTGATACTTGAAAGGATTTGAAAAGAAAGGGCACCGGTTGCTGCAGAACGTCCACCTTCAATTTTTTATCATACTGTACTTGACAACAGACCACATTATTCTTAATAGAATGAGGCTGCACACTTTCCCCCTCGCTGTTTTCTTTATGATTTCGACCAGCTGTTCATCCCTTTGTTGATATTCTCTAATGTGCCTAGATCCTAACGACGTTTCCCGACGTCATACATAACGCAAAGAAAAGCAATTTCATAATTTAGCAACACCATAAAGCACACCCTCTGTATAGGCTGCGGAAGTAATACACATAATTTCTAAAGTTATTTTTATTGAATTTGTCAAACACGTGTATCCTTGATTAGATTTAGTTCTATAGTGGCTAGATAAAAAAATTCATGTTATCATTGTTCGCCATATTATTTCTCTACCACTACTATCTGTCAGCTTTACGACATCTATCTTTAGATACGTTTGTACGATGTGCTTCGGCATACGTACACTGCCGGAAAAAGAATTAGTAGACCTACACTGGAAGGAAGACGTAGATTTTGATCCGATGACGACATGTGCCACCTGGGGAATAGTAGACTACTGATAATGGTTTCAACGTCGTCAGTCAACAGATAGCGTAGTTGCATAGTTACCAGTGCACCATCTGTGTCTGTCCTTTAATAGGGAATGCTCACAGCCAGAAGGCTCAGTGTGCGCGAACGTGTGAAGCAAGCAGGCCAACATGCCGCGGAGACGCACTCGTGCTTCCTACAGCCAACTGAGCGAGTTTGAAAGAGAGCAAATTGTGACCTTCCGAGTGGCGGTCACAAGTTGGACGTACTGGGTCAGTTGTGCAACGATGCTGATATGAGTAGTCAGGACCGGTCGGGGTGGCCGAGCGGTTCTAGACGCTACAGTCTGGAACCGCGCGAACGCTACGGTCGCAGGTTCGAATCCTTCCTCGGGCATGGATGTGTGTGATGTCCTTAGTTTAGTTAGGTTTAAGTAGTTCTAAGTTCTAGGGGACTGATGACCTCAGATGTTAAGTCCCATAGTGCTCAGAGCCATTTGAACCATCAGTAGTCAGGTGAACGTCCTCACACCCGTAGACGACGTTCTCAAGACATCTACGCAGCGCAGACGTCCACAAAGACCTTCTTATTGTAAGGGCAGCAGTGGCAGATCGTACAGCTACCACAGCACAGATAAGAGATCTTGTGAGACCAGACGTGTCAACGCGAACTGTTGCGAACCTGTTATAAGCAGGGGGACTACGACACACAAACTTCTATCCCAACTTCCACTCACTCCAAAGCATCGACGTCCACGGTTCGACTGGTGCCGTTAGAAGATCACTTGGAAGATGGAAAGGCGCACCATAGTCTTCAGCGATGAAAGCGGATGAGGGGACTGATGACAACAGAAGTTAAGTCCCATAGTGTTCAGAGCCATTTTGAAAGCAGATTCTGTCTGCATGGAAGTGATGGTCGTTTGTGCGTATGACGCAGACCTGGTGGGCGCTTTCTAGTGGAGTACATTCGTGGAAGACACACTGATCCCATTCAGGCATTATTGCCATAGGTGCGATAAGCTACAACTCTCGTTCACCTTTGATGTTTATGGAGGGGAAGATAACTGTTGTGACTTGGCAAGACAGCCAAGTCACTATGCGAGGATGCCGAAAGGCACGCGTTAAGCTCACGCAGACTGGCGTGAGGTCTGGAACAGTTAAGGGAATTTATAGTAGCACATAAAGTACGTAGTTGATGTAATACTTAACTTTAATCCGTAATTGAGGAACATCGCCCTTGTTGATACATTAATAACAATCTCAATATAAACTGGTAATGGCGCCTTGCTAGGTCGTAGCAAATGACGTAGCTGAAGGTATATTTGTCAGTGAACCTTTCCTAGCAAAGTCGCCTGTACAACTGGGGCGAGTGCTAGGGAGTCTCTCTAGACCTGCCGTGTGGCGGCGCTCGGTCTGCAATCACTGACAGTGGCGACACGCGGGTCCGACGTATACTAACGGACCGAGGCCGATTTAAAGGCTACCACCTAGCAAGTGTGGTGTCTGGCGGTGACACCACAATAACCAGTGCTTGGTACTTGCCGAATGTTGTTCTTGCAACAGGAACATGATGTGTTGTTCGAATGGTATAATGCTCGCCGACACACTGACCATGAAACTCAACGTGCTCTGCAGGACGTGCAGAAGATTCCCTGGCTGGCATGATCTCCACGCTTGTCTTCATTCGGGCACTTGTGGGATGTGATGGGGACGAGAGGTGACTCGTGCGTTTCGTCAGTCAACATAACTTACAGAACCACTTGAACAGATCGAGCAGGCGTGGAATAACGTATCTCAGGGCAATATTCGCCATCTGTACGATCGATTTCATGCCAGAGTCAGCGCCTGCATTGCCACCCGTGGTGGCTACACCTCGTACTAATATGGGTGTTTCAGCATGGGTCGATACCTGGTACATCAGAACCGCTTGTATTATTGTAAATGCAATCATTTCAGGTATTCCATATGAACTGCTGCAACAAGTGAATTGGAAATCTGTAAAAGCGTGTACTAATTTTCGTTCCGACAGTATATATTAAGGAATGTAGTCAGAGAATTTTACACGTTTAAATTTGTAACTTATTTGGTAAAATGTGCGTGATCGGCGGTGTCCGCCACTGTACTTCTGACTCTAACCACCCACAATAAAAGAGGTTATTTATTGTGGCTGCAAGGCCTAAATACAGTGGAAATTTTAATGAGTTTACTTACTTTTGCAGTTATTTTCGTGAACTGTTACCATATGTTTGGTTTATTTTGCAAAAATGCTCGTCAGCTGTGAGTAAATGTTGCTTGGTTTACGGCTCTGAGCTAAATATTCAAGGTCTTCCATGTCAAAATTCGACAATTTAGACGTATTCAGAGTTTGATTCGTTCCACAGTGGAAAGTTCCTTGATACATGGATAAATTGCGAACACATGAGAAAAACTGAACAAAAAACTATTATTCATTCTTATGTCTTCCCTTGCTACCTCTCGTGTAACAAAGAAATCTACAATTAGAACGAAGCTTGTAGGGAATTCAAACGTTTACGTACAGCGCAGAAATTGAGAAGTCTCGAAGTACACACAAGCAGATTGCAATTTGTTCATCTAGATTGTTACATTCCATTGGAACCAGGTATCTGTAAACAATATTGTATTTAGAACCAGATTCTCACTCTGCAGCGGAGTGTGCGCTGATATGAAACTTCCTAGCAGATTGAAAGTGTGTGCCGGACCGAGACTCGAACTCGGGACCTTTGCCTTTCGCGGGCCAATGCTCTGCCACTTGCCCGCTAAAGGCAAAGGTCGCGAGTTCGAGTCTCGGTCCGGCACACAGTTATAATCTGCCAGGAAGTTTAATGTCGTATTTCTTTACCATTCATCTTGTCATGTCTCTGTGCTAGCGATGAACTTTATACACTAGCGTCAACGAATGCGGCAGCGATAACTGAAGTACCCTTACCCCTGTGTGGTAATTGTTAATATAAACAGTATGAGTCTTATCCCTAGCGAGCGATGGCATTACTTTGACAATGCCAAAAATTATTCATCATCGTCTATACGTCTTGAGTAACACAAAATTCAACTGCTAAATTCAGTCGCAAATCGGACCATATATTCAAGCTTTATCCTTTAGTTTCTCATTCCGTTTCCGGAGGAATTTCATGTATTAGCTGCAAAGTCTAATAATGGCGCTTCTTAAAAACGCGAGGGAAGACAGTCCACTGCGTGATGCACGGCTCTAAAATCCACGCTGATACCAAAGTTTCCTCTGACGCCAGTTCCGAATTCCACACCGGTTGGATGTCCTCGACAATGGGATAGCTCCTCGAGTTTACTGCTACGTACATCTGCCTGGTCGAGAGTAGACCTCAATAAAGCCGTAAAGTGAGGGGTGGGGCAGGCGACGAGCGGCGAAGCCGAGGAGGGCGACGTCTGTGCAGACTGGGCAGCGGCTGCCGGTTCCGCCGCCGCCGCCGCCCACGCTTCTTGGAATCAATACGGGCGGCGAGGCAGCTACTGTGTGCCGCTGCAGACAGCCGCCGCAGGCCCAGCCGAGTGACACACTTAGCGGCCTGGTAGGACGCCTCCACCGCAGCAAGGCTGTACCCAGCGAAGCGGCACGCCCAGCAGATCACCAGGAGCACACTGAACGAAAAAAAATTGTCACCCGCAGGAGACATCGCTCTAATAGTCCATGACAGAGCCTCTAGTCTTCATAGTGGCCTGAGTTCGAAAATTGAGAGTATCCAAAAGAAAGGTATACGTCGGCTCCCGTGAGATCACCGACGTTAAGCGCTGTCTGGCGTGGTCGGCACTTGGATGGGTGACCATCCAGGCCGTCATGCGCGTGTAGTGGTTAATAAAAAAGAAAAAGAGAAGAAAAGAAAATGTGGGAAGAAATGGTGAATAAAAAGGGGGTTTTAAAATCGTAAATGACCGTGAAAAAAGGGAAAGAATGAAATGGAAATAGGACTTCGTATTACAGAAAAGTTATCGGACTTCGTGATTCGGAAAAGCTGTTGTTGGGGTGGTCCTTGTGGCGTTTCTTAGCAAAAGTAATACCAATTTCCACTACAAAAATTATTGAAAGAGAACAGAGAATAACAAAATGTAACTGACAGGGGGAAATGGCGTAGATAAGAGTTCATCCTTTACCATATTATCATGTCTTCTTTCGTGCGGCGTCCAGGTATTCAAAAATCTCCTACTTCATTTCTGCGTGGAAAGTCTGCTCCGAAATCTTGCAATCGTCCAGGAATCACTAATTTATACAAATAAAAATCATCTTGACACTGAATGCGATTTATTTTACGCTGCTACTTCCATCCTATGAATTTCATAACAACTTCCACAATATGACTACACTTTAAATAGCTTTTTACGTCTTCATTAAGCTTCCACTCTCGAGAGACAAAAGAAATGGATAGAAAAAAAAACTTACAATTTCAGTATTTTCTCTGCCGTCGAGCTCTCATACCGCTGCGACGGTATTATTTTTGTCTGAGGGGACGAGTGTAGTGCGGCGAAATTCGATTTTTTATTTTTCTATTTTTTTATTCTTTTTAATAATGTGTGTGTGTGTGTGGGGGGGGGGGGGGTTATGGTTCCGCAATAAAAATAGCATATGCAGCAGACAATTCTATACAAAAATACACCCCAAAACTGACAAAGAAAAAGAGACAATTGCCGCAAAGCAGGTATATATCAACTACACTGTAAAACTTGTGATGGCAGACACATAGGACAAACAGGTAGAACATTTGATGTCAGATACGAGGAACGTATGAGAGCCTGAATGTATTGGACAAACCACTCCACATTTGCTGAACATCTAAGAGAACATAACCACAAACCAACCACTAGAGAAGAAGACATGAAAATAATTGGAATAAACAATAAAAAACATCTACTAATTCTGCAAGAAAATTACCACATACAGAAAAACAAAGCAGAAAGGAAAACCCTGTTGAATGATCACGTACACATACCAAACAATTCATTGAGTACACTAATAGATAAAATAATGGAATAACAATCCCAAAGAAGATTAACATAATCATAATAATAATGTTAGCCCACACCCTTTCACTCACTTGTCCATAATATCAAAAGTGAAATCAGATGATCACCAAAACTTTCAAGCACTTTCTAATAGCTATTATATTCACATTCAACACTCTACAACTCAAACCAGCAACCCCAAACACACAAAAAAAAGCTCGAACCACCCTCCCCCCCCCCCCCCCCCCCCGCACACACACTGTTAAAGAATAAGAAAAAACATATACAAACTCTTCAGCTTTCTCTCTCTCTCTCTCTATCTCTCTTTGTCACACACAGACACACACACAGACACACACACACACACACACACACACACACACACAGATATAAACATCATGAACAGAAGTTAGTTCTGAACATACATTTCATTAGGTTGACAACATGTAGGTAAACAAACCAAAGAGGAGGAAACACATATTGAAGTTACAATATTTACGTTGTTAAAAGCACAGTGTTCGAACAAATAACTATAACTAGTGGCAAAAGAAGAATGGTACACCACAAAAAAAGGAGAAACATGGTGAACAGTGTGAAAAAGTTTGGGATACAAAATTATGCTTATGTTTGGGAAATAATGTGATAGTGTGGCCGCCAGACCAGATGAGAGGAAACTCAGATCCCAGCAAAATGTAAGTAATACTTATTTACATAAAAAAACGCGAAGTGTTTTATAATCCAAAAATAACAAAACTGCATCGCAATAGAACCCACTAAAGATGCCTTAGAATAAGAAAAAGGCGAAACACGTCCAGGAAAAATAAATTAACTTGCAGCAAGAAAAGGCGTTTTTATTTTCAAAGCAAGCATTTCTGTGCTAGCTGCAGAGGATGGTCACGCAAACAAACTTGTAATCCCCAGTTTTATTATAATGACCGTTACTGCAACACAGGCCATACTACGCTGCAGAGTGAAAATCTCATTCTGGAAACAGGCCATATCTTTGACTATAACGATTACAGTCTACAAACCACAACACACGACTGAAATGCAGCCCAATATTTGGAACACAAATCAGTGCTGACGTTAGGAAGAGATTGTTAATGTAACTGCTGCATTAACTTACCTGAGCATAAAAAACTGAATTCTCTCGTACAGCCGGCAGGAGTGGCCGAGCGGTTCTAGGCGCTTCAGTCTGGAAACCGCGCGACCGCTACGGTCGCTGGTTCGAATACTGCCTCGGGCATGGATGTGTGTGATGTCCTTAGGTTAGTTAGGTTTAAGTAGTTCTAGGGGACTGATGACCTCAGTTGTTAAGTCCCATAGTGCTCAAAGCCATTTGAACCATTTTCTCTCGTACACTGAAGCTAAGCGTGCTGCACGCAAGTGACTATCTCAATAAAACAATGGACTGAGGTCACGCATGTATGCTCAGCAAAACATTTGTTACCAACTGTGGAAATCGGAAACTCTGAAGGGGTCGAAATTAGGTGCAGGGATGGAATTTGGGCCTCTTACCTTACAAAGATATTTATGGGGATTTGGTGTGAACCTAATACATAGTGGCTAAAATAAATCCTAGACTGGTCAAAGGTTTAATATTTAATATATCTAAAATCCTAAACCACCGAAGATATCTGATTTTTTCCCCTTTCTAATTCCCTGTCTCACTGCCATAAGTTGGAAACTAGCCACGTCTTTGCTGTCGTGGGATCCTTAACTGATATGGAAACTGGGATGCAGAATGTTATGCAAATCACACAATAGTGGGTTTATATTGAATCTGGACAAGAAGTGTAACGATATCTTATAATGGCCCTGATATAAATCCTACATCGGGTGGCTAGACTCTTAAATAATTTATTCACTAAATAAATGAATCAAAGTTACCCTTCAAAAATAATGATGGGAAAGGACTCTGGTGAGCGTGACTAACACATAAATGCAGTTCAAATAATTTAAAATCACATTTATTTTCTTTAAATGGAATACAAAATTGATTATGCATTTTCACAAATCATGTATATTAACGTGAACCAAACATGTAAATAATCCTCACTTGACGGAGGTCTGGGCAAGAACCAAGTACAAACGACACAGCATGGGATCTATTGTCCTTAACTACGAGAAGGTGGAGCAAAGAGAAGAGGTGAAATGTAAACTATCGACGAACAAGTGGGTAATCGAGTACAGTGCCACGATATCACCTAAGGACGCAAAGTGGTTCTATGGATGCCACCACTGAGAAAGCTCAGTTCGAATTTTGGACAGCTGAAAAATCAACTACAGGCCGAAGCTGCGTATATAAAGGACAGTAAGGCGCAAAGCGACGTGCTGACGACGGCTGCTACTCGTGGTCGGCTGCACTGCCTTGGAGACCGATCGAACCGCGAGCGTGAAAAAAAAAAAAAAAAACTAAGTGTTTTTCCCCGTGACTGGACAAGTGAAACTGTGAATGAAATTACTCTGCAGCAAGGGAGGCAAAGTACGCAATCGACTCAGGGGGAGGGCAGGAACCATCTCCACAAACTATCTTCCACGCCACACCCAGAGAGAGACCTCCGCCCTTGTGCCACAGCGCGGCCAGTCGCCGCTGATAAACAAAAGTTTACCTTACAATAAATTCGTCTAGACTCCCAGTAACGCACTCTGTCAACCTTGGCGCCAATACCATTCCTTCCCGCCAAATACCGATAGTGACAGCAAACGTGTGCTGAAGAAACAGTCGAGCAGCCTATAATAGCCTCTGCCGAGACTTCGCAGGGGAAGCATTGTGGCGACGGGCGCCCACGGAATATGATAACTGGGGTGTTAAATGTGGCGCCGCTCTGTCGGCTATCCCGTGAAGCTCGGCGACCATTTCTCCGAAACGAACCAAACAATAGCACAGCCGTGGTACTGAGCTGCCGCATTCCTGACCAAAGCATGAAGCTTTCACGAGAAAACTGCCACCAGCCATTGTAAAAATAGCGAGCATCTGTCGCTCTCTCCTCTGATACCCGACATCAAGAGAGAAACCCGCCAGCCATGGGTCGGGAGTCTGTCTACAGTTCTCAGTGTCCCCCTCTCCTCCTGCTATTGTGAGCGGTTAGCGTCCTCACAGCCCGAAAGTTCCCGCTCATCTCCTGCGTCAAATGAACGGAATTACGATATGCATGCATCCTACCCCCAGCCATGCACGTGCTGGTACACAGCATCCGATTGTGTACTTTCCATGACAGTGTAATACAGTATCAAAATAACTTTAATTTGCATGCATGTAAATTCAGATTTTTGATATGCAACATAGGATGATTTGATGGCTGTTAATAAGTGTATGAAGAGTCCAGAGGAACTGCAAACTTGCAAGTCAGAATTAGTAGTACACATCGATTGTAAACTTTCCGTTTCAGAGGCAACCACCAGTGGCCTTCAGCTATTCTAAACACCTGGTTCTCATATTACGGTGTTCGAAGTGCTACAGTGCGGGCTGTCTACATCGCAGGACACTGAAACACCATAGGTATGTTCATTAATCGGTTCGCTCTTGGAGTGTGATGAAAAATAGTTCCACTCTCTGCCACCAGGTGAAAATATGGCACTGTGAGCAGTCATAATGCGAAATGTCCCCTGTTTCGACCTCAGTATGCTGTTTATAGCTTGGCGAAGTTTGTTGATTTCTTTTGTGAAGTGACTGTTGGTGTAGATGATTAAGAAGGTTGAAGTTTTCTTGGCGAAGCGCAATGGGTATTGAAAAGAAAGATAGTACACTGCTGGTAAACTTTGTCTATCAGAACAGCAGCAATAGCAGCACTGCACTGCGAAGAGGGCCCATGTCAATAAATGGGCTGAAGAATACGACCAAGAAATTTGAAGAACGATGTGAATTAGGTGATGCAGCATGAAGGCCCACTCCCATGACAGCTGTTGGTGAAGTGCTGTAGCTATACCTGACAGTACGGCACACATCTCAGATTCTGTAGCCAGTGCTCCAAATGTGTCACAGGAATTGTCTCTGCCCTGTTAAAAATATTTCGGGGCGCATTTTGCACTGGCACTCCTAGAAGATTATTGTGCACCAAATGAAGCCCCAAGATATGCTACAGCACCATGACTTTACCCATCGTTTTTTGGCACTCATGGTAAAGGATGACATGCGGCCGGGGAAAATTCTTTGGATGGTCGACACACATTTAGCTCTGCGCGGTGCCGCAGAACTGTCGCATACGAAGTTCTGCATACGGAGTTCTACTACGCCACATGTTGTGCAGGAGCATGCACTGTACTCAGCTTAAGTGACTTTGTGGTGTGGTTTCACAAGCTCCTTCATTTTCTTTGGGTAGATGACTTACTGCGGGCCTGTTAGCTTACAGTGACATATGCATGTTATAAGGACGCTTTGTGCAACATAAGATTCCAACTTTGTAAGAATACAACTGTGTCCACATGACTACTTTCATGCACGATCGATCGACACCGCATGTCGCTTGGCAAGTGAAAGATTTGCTTTGAGCAACCTTCAATAACAACCGCAGCATCGCTACGTAACTTCAAGATGACTGGCCTTCCAGATACTCCGACCCTGATCCCTGTGACTTCTGGTAGTGAGTATATCTCAAACATCGTGTCTCTTCCTCATCTGGAGCACCGGACGAGGTGACCGAGGGGTTCTAAGCGTTTCAGTCTGGAACCGCGCGACCACTACGCTCGCAGGTTAGAATCCTGCCTCGGGTATGGATGTGTGTAATGTCCTTACGATAGTTAGGTTTATGTAGTTCTAAGTTCTAGGGGACTGATGAGTCCCATAGTGCTCAGAGCCATTTGAACCATTTGAACCTCATCTGAAGGCTAGCATGCCGTCTCTATACATTTAATAGTTCTTGTATCCGATATGAATTTCTCTTTTTATGTTGACTTCTTCGTACCTACGAAATATTTTGCAGTGTACCTATGGACCTTTATTTAAAACTATCCCTCTTGTTTGTGTTCCTGCGGTTTTCATTTTCGAAGATGGTGTACTTTTTCCTTAATTTGAGCTGGCATATATTACTATTCTTATACTACACTATACTACACACCAAGCTTATCGATTCATTGCTTAGAAAGTTTGTTTCTTTCTAGCCTTAAATGTGTTGTTACATTACATCCTCAAGCTGTAATCTACGATCATTTGAAATTCGAAAGCTGTCGTGGGCATCACATCTTGTGCCATATCTTTCGTAAAATACTGTCAATTTCGATTGCAGTTCCATTTAGCCATTAGCAAGTTGACTTTCTACCGGTTGTCTTGTGGAAAAATGTCTTAGGGACAAAATTGTTGTGCTAGACGTATTCTGTTTACGTACGAGTGATATCACTTATGCTATCGTACGCAGAGTGTAATATATTCACTTGAATTCAGTAACAAAATAATGTGAGAGGTATCGAAGATGTGGTAACGTCGTATGGATAATGCATTTGTACAATCTCTACTGATCTGTCATGTTAAACATTAGGTGCAATAAGTTAAAAGCAATACGAAAACATAGTGTCGTACTTTGTGATTTAAGTGATGTTCGTTCATAATTGTACACAGAATGTGAAAGAGATAAAGTGAGTTGAACGAAATGTAGAAGTAAGAACGTGTTTTGTGTTGCAAGTGTAACCTCAGCTTCACGCATCCATGCGCTCCTGTCCAAGTACCAGTTCCATAGGAATTTTGCAGAGAGTATACACAACCTGACAAGAAAGTGAAGCACCCAGAAGATATTGTCGTAAGTGGAGGTAACTACATACACTTACATGTCAACTGCAGTTCTCTGTGATGGGTAGAAGGGCCACCAGTGTTCATTAGTGATGTTGGTATTTAGTGTTGATACCAGGCAGAATAGGGTTATAATGGGAGTGAACAGCATCAGATGTTGAGTGATCATGAGGAAATGCTGCGTAATCGCCTACAACGGGTCTCCATTTGGCCGGCTGGTCGAGTCATGCAATATATGGGTTTGTGGGAAACTCTGATGTGAAAGTGGTCTGATGTTCGACTGCATGTGAACGTGGGGGGAGGCGGACTGGTAATGACTCCGGTTGACTACCACAAAAGGGAATCGCCATATTGTGCACCAAGCTTATCGTAACTCCATCACACCTGCACTTTCCTTCCGAGAACAAGTAACATTCCGTGCTGCAAACATTTCGTGCTGTACTGCACCATTGGTCAGCGACTAGCAACAGCCATGTGTAGGCTGTCGTTAACAACACAACACAAGCGGTTGTGTTTGGGGTGGTGTCGTGATTGAGAAGTGTGGAGTGCCGATGAATGGCGACGCACTGTGTCCAGTGATGAACCGCGGTTTTGCATTGCCATCGTTAGTGAATGTGCCGTGATCTAGGGACACGTCCCATTATTCCAATGTTCCGAAGAGACTCAACATTTTTATTCCTGGCATAATGGTGTGGTTAGCCATTGGGTATGACTCACGTCATGACTGGTAGTTATTGAGGAAATTCTGCTGGAACAACAATGTCACACACATACTGCGTCTTCATGTGTTGCCTCTCATGCAACAATATCATGGCCAAATTTTTCGACAGGACAATGCTAGTCCACACAGGGCGTGTTTCTCTACGAAATGTCTAAATAGCCTTGATGTACTTTCATGGCCAGCTAGGACCCTATATACGCCCATGATAGAACACGTGTGGGACTAGCTTGGATGTCAACTCCGTCCCAGTGCTAGTACTCACGGTATCAAGGACCAGTTACAACAGTTGTGGGCCAACGTGCCTCAGGAGAGGATACAACAGCTTAATGACAACATTTCTTTCTTTCTTTCACTTGCGCCTGTGTGCCGCAATGTTCGCAGGGTCGGTGTGGTTACAACGGATTTGGCAAGGTTAATTGAAAGGGGTGGCCGGATGCCCTTCCTGCCGCCACCCCATACCCCCCAGGATGGAATCAGTGTACCCCAGCTGTCTGCGTCTAGTGTAAACCATGAAACAGTGCAGAAGTGTTACAAATGTCTGCATGTCGTGGAACTGAGGTGGGACGTGGGGACCAGCCCAGTATTCATCTAGCGGGATGTGGAAAACTGCCTAAAAACCACATCCGGGCTGGCCGACACACCGGCCCACGTCGTCAATCCGCCGGGCGGATTCGATCCGGGGCCGGCGCGCCTACCCGAGTCCAGGAAGCAGCGCATTAGAGCTCTCGGCTAACCTGGCGGGCAGCTTAATGAGAAACTCCTCCACCTGAATTAGTGCAAGCATCCAGACCAGATAAGTAGACTCATACAGTTAATTTCTTTGTTAAACTCAATAGATTTTGTAATAACTGAAATAACATCACATACTTGCTCAACTAGTAAAGTTGTATTTCTTTCTTTCTCCTGTTCTGGATGCTTCTGTATTCACACATAGTGTGTCTAACAGGTTGGGAAGCTAACTGATGGGGGTTCCCAAGGCGTTAGTATGGCATCACCATTGTGATGTGTCATGTCTAGGGAGTCCAACAAAGGTCTCTGATTTTAAAATTAAATAGCATAGAAAAACAAAGATAGAAGCATTGCACAGGCTCAGGATGAGACCTCTACTGTGGCAGAGGAAATGGCTGCATGTAGGTCAGGAACTGACGCTATCTACTTCACTGGGTGGATAGTGTTGACTGGAATTGAAGAGCAGACCACTATTAAGATATTCCAGGTTGAACGTAGGCTTTTATTCACGTTAGATACAGAGGTGTTAATGACAGCCCTGTCCATGCTAATGATAGCCCTTGGGCTGTAGAATACAGCATAGGAAAGGATGGTACTCAACCTGTTGCCCTCAGCTTGCTCGATGGCAAAGGCATGTACCTGCCCTGGTTGATGGTCACCATCAAAGTGATCCACAAGGCCCAGAGGATAGTAGCAAGTGACAAGGTGGCCAGGCAGTTAGCAGTCTGGGCCCGGACACCCATCGCACCAAGGAGATGGGTGTCCACAGGAGGTAATACCCCGGTAGGTGACTCAGCAGTGTGAAAACACCAAGCAATCTGCATGCAACCCTCTGGCGGCATAGATGAGCACCACCTACACACCTGGAAACTGTCTGAGAACATATGACCATACTGAGAGCGAGAGACTGATTTCAGGAGAGGGTGGTATTTATGGGGCTCTGCTGTGCAGTACTTCTCCAACAGCAGAAGCCTCATCCTGGAAGAGATGCGTAGTAGCAGGGTGTCGCCATTATGTGATGATTCCTTCATTTGTCTTGCTCTTCTTGTTTCGCCAGCTAGTGGAAGAGCCTAGCCAGAGCTGTGATATTGCCCAACTTCACTTTTCAGAAGCTCTGGTTAGCTACGTCCCCTTTGTCAGCTTACTGAATGATCGTTCTTGCACTCTGTCTTCTTAATTCATACTGCATGGTCAGTAGAACGACAGAAAGTCTCTCCTTATGATGTCTTCTTGATGTGCTCACTCCAGATGGTTCAATGCCCCAGACTACTGTGCTGTACAACACTCTAGCTTTTCGATATGAGGGAAGTTGTCTTAATTTTTACCTGACTACACAAAGTATATTATTCTGCAGAATAATACTTCCCTCTCCTTCAAAACATCACCTCAGTTTTTGCTCAGGCTGTGTCTGGAAAGGTCTCCACATGTATTCACAAATCAGCAACTATGTACAATGCATTTAGTTCCTTTCCTAGTCTAGTGTAACTTAAACCACATGGTTGACTGGCTATGTTCTCACTTTCAAAACGTCATTAACCGTGTTTAAGTTCACTGGCTTGCCCTGGATCTTTCTGGGAACGTCTTTCCAGTGAGCCATCATTCACAAACTAGTACATGCCTCATGCCACATTGTTACTCATGGACGTAAACTAAGTGCTTGAGGGCATTCGTATACACTTAGCTCACAATTCCTTATTTACTTACATAATTACTTGCTCTCTTAGTATTAATGCCCTCTGCTGGCGAAGATTCCAGTACTTGCAGCAGTTCATCTACAGCTCCCTTAAATGGCTTGACACATCCCGCATGCACGATAGAAGACTTCGTTGATAATTGCAACTTGACATTGACAGGTGACGTTATTTCTGTGTCCTGATATGGTACATGGCACTACGCTAGGAACTTCTTTATTTTGCCCTTTGGTGTCTAAGGATTCGTCAGTGTTTGGTCTCTCATCTTCTTCTAAACATGCTGTAACATATTTGCAAACTTGTTTACCGATTTCCCATTCTTTCCAAGCTTAGCCCTAAAAGGAAAAGACATCTTTCTATTATTATTACCTCATATGGTTAAAGATCATCACTGCTGTGGGCTTTAGAAGCATATGGTGACACAACGTATTGAATATAAAGTCCCAATCATTATGATAGCTGTTTGAATAATGATTCAATGTCTTATCAATGGTGAATGCGTTCCATTCATCAGTTCGATTGGCAAAGAAAAGACACCATGTTAGGAATACCAGACTTCAGCAACCAGTTTTTCACCATGACCTGTGTCACTGTCCTTGCTTGATGATCCAATATTGCGACTGGTGTGACTTGAAATATGCATCCCCCCTTTTCTAAATATTTAGATACCTTCGGTACTCTCTACAATGGTGCTTTGTGACTGAGGTCGGTACATTGTATACAATTTATGACATACTGTTCAGTGACCTGTTTCCTTGCCCTTCACCACAATTTCTCAGCTATGTGACAGTTGTTCTTAACCCCCCCCCCCCCATGACTCGCTAATATGCGGTCATGTACTTGCCATAACATTTCATCCTTTAAAGCTGCAGGTTCCAGCAAGCATGGTCTGTACATCATATTCCTACACAACATACACTCCTGTATTGTAAACTTCAGCTACGCCTAAATACTTGGCAGTCAGAGTCAGCTATCTGTGATCTTTGCAGGTCAGTGAAGCTCCTTGTCAACACTTGCACAAATTCCAATCTTCCTACTCAAGTTATTAGCATTACTTCTTGCTTTGTTTTTGTGTTACTTCATAATCACATTCACCAAATTTCGGAGTCAAGTGTGATAATCTGTTCAAAGGGTCATTTAATCCTAGCAGACACTTTAACGCAGCATGGTCTGTCATAACTGTAGACTTTTTCATGTATAAGTAACAGTGGAATTACATAACACCATAAATGATAGCTAACATTTCCTTCTCTGTGGTTGCATAATTCTTCTCAGCTTTATTCAATTGTTCTGATGCATATGTCACTGGATGTGCCTCGCCATCTACATCCTGACTGAGAATACATCCAGTTGCTTGAATGCCCACATCAAGTGACAGAATAAATCCCTTCTCATATTTCAGAAATCTCAGTACAAGACTAGTCATCAACGCTTCCTTTAACTTCAAATGCTCTCTGGCAGTCAGCCAACAGTTGAACTTACACACCTTTTCTCAACAACAGATTCAATCGCTTAGTATTTTGGCAAACCCTTTAACGAATTTCCTATGATAACAATAGAATTTGAAAATCGATTGTAGATTCTTTGTCGTTTGTGGTGGCAAGTCATCATGTACCCCACAAATCAAACTTATATCTGTTTACACCCCTTCCTCATTAATTAAGGACCCAGATAACTTACCTCGGTAGTGGTAAAATGACACTTCTCGATAATGCGTGTTAAATATGATAACTGTAGCCTCTTAAGCACTTCCTCCAATCGGCGTGTGTGCTCCTCTAGGTCTTTAGAAGATACAGTCATGAAATCAAGATAAACCATACACTGTCTTCATTTTAATCGTCTGAACACTCGATCGCATAGCCTTACAAAAATGGTTGGTGCATTCTTAAGAGTAAATAACATTCAATGAAACTGATAGTGAATCCAAGGAACAGTAAACACAGCCTTTGGCCGGTCTTCCACTTTATTCATTATAGGATCTGTCCATAATAGTTCTTGCATTCAGGTACCTGTAATCACAGCACAATGTATACCATCAGGTTTTGATCCGTAGGGAAACTGTTGTGCCCAGTGGCTGTACTCATTGTAAGTACTAAACGGCACACTAATGAGTCGCAGGTGATGTTTATTGCATATCTAAATTTCGGTCTCTGCATAAGCATCTTCACTGCTGTAAATATAAGCTAAAACATAAAAGCATTAAAGCACTTGTATACGCACATAGTTCCAACTGGACTGTTCATGTCAGAGGTGTGTTTAACACTGAGGCCACTATTTACAATTTAGTGTGAACTCAGCCTCTGAAACGAATAGTCCAATTGGAACTCTATGCATAAACAAGTGTTTTTAATGTTTTAACTTACATTTACTACGCTGAAGTTGGTCACACAGTGACAGAAATCTAGATATGCCATAAACATTATTTGTGGTTGACTGCTGCACCTTTTACTACTTGAAAACCTATACTTCTTAGTTACAGCTGACGATTTTTTCAGGACACTTAGCACAGCTGATCCACACGGACCATCACTTCCTTCAATAATGCACTCAGCCAACTGTTGATCAATAAATTCTTCCATTATTGTTTTTTTGTGCACTGGAGCATTATTACCCATTGATGTACTACGCTGAGTTACTAGTGTTGCAGGTAATGGTCCGCCAGAATGGAACACATCGGCAAATCATATAACAAAGCTTCCTTTCAAATGCTTTACCTTTTTATGTTATGCAGTTGCATTGTTGGTTTGCTTGTGACAACGATCTGCACACGACCTATCCAGATCATCTTCATCTAGGATGTCCACGTTTGCCATCAATAAATATTTTGGCAGACTCATCTCATCAGAGTCAAAATTATTCACTTATCCACACTTTCTGCAACTATATAATCCCATCTGTTTCTTCATGTGTACCACGCTTCTATGCATGAAACAATGTGTCATATCCATATTTTCATTGCATTCCAATGGTTCCACAACACACATCGCATCACTTGGTGGGTCAGTACCCATACTTTCGAAGACCATCTTTGCTGTACTTTCCGGCACTTTAACATGTGAATTAAGCTTTAACGCATATGTCTACAGCTTATTGGTACCACCTTCATTGCTGGTGAACCTTGCGACAATTTAACACGTACAGTGCTCATTCCCAGATGGAAGAAGGTCCTAGTGAGCTTGGTCATATACTATGAAAGATCAATTTTTGCGTGATGGTTACCCAGAAAATCTAGTCTCTCGACCCAGCAATACCCCTCGCGAACAGGTGGCAATACTTACATTTATTCCTGGTAATTCCTTGCTCCAATACTGAAACTGAGCACTATTGACCCTAACGACGGCACATCATTGTTCCCCACTCCACATAACCTATTTTTTGGAGGTCATAGTCTCTTCTCACCTTGACATCGAGACTAGCTACCGCCACATGAGCCCCTGTGTCCACCAGGAACCTACGTTCGTTTCCATTTAGTATGTCTTTCTGCACAAATTTTGGCAGTACTGTGTTTTATCGGCTATGCCGTCTGGCAGCTACGCACCGCCCATGGGCGTTTAATGAATGCTTATCGCACGACTGTCAACTCTGCTTCTTATTTCGGCATTCTTGTGCCCGAAGTCTCTCTACCCGGCACTCATAATACTTAGGGTAATGGCATTGCTTCCCAATGTTGTCAGGTCGTCCACATCTATTCCACTTCATCCCCGAAGAAGAAACACTATTCTTATCTTGTCCTCGTGTCCCAACAACGACCTCTTCTAGTTCTGTGGCTGGCACAATTATGGCAGCTAGATCCTCCGGGTTTTCCGTTCATACCCTCCTTCACACATCCGATGGAAGTCCATTAAAAATACATCTGGAGCCCTGTTCTGCGATTCTTGCAGAGTAATTCTATCTGCACTACGTTCAGCGCAAGCTCGTAGATGTGAACTATGATTTTCGTAATTTCGTGTACGAATGCTTCTACCGACTTGCTTCGTTCTTGAGACAACCTATTAACCTATTGTCTAAAAAAATTTTGCGCCTTTCTGCTTGCCATAACTTTGCTCAAATGTCCGTGCTGCATTCAGTCGTTCGTGGTACATGACATACTTCATGTACATGACATGCTTCTGCATCGCCAATCAACCATGAGTTAGCCGCGTTAAGGATGTCTCACCTAAGTGATTAGCCAACCTGGTGGCAGCTTTGAGGCCATCAATAAACAATGACTCACGTTCAGCTGACTACCCGAAAAAGGGGACACAAGTTTAGGGTCCACGAAAGGAACAGGTGCGCTAACCAAAGTTTCTAATTCTGTCACCTCGCCTTGTTTATGCTAATTCGCCGTGTTTAAAACGTCGGCCTGCCTTTGTAATGCTTCATTTTCCACCCTTACTTGGCAAACTGCCTCGTCAAAACTTCAGCCTATTGCTGCGTCCTCGTCCCTTGTGTTCCCTGCATTTGTGCAACTCATATCTAACGCACAATATAAATAACGGAATCAACCCAGGCATATGAGTTTTTAGGCCTAGGCAGGCTAGGCAGATGCCTAGCCGGCGGATTTTAAGAGTGGCTTACAAGCTGTTAATGTTTCTTTGAGACATTTTATTCACAACTCTTGAAAGAAGACTGCGAACTTAACTCACGATATAATGGTTATGAATACCATTGACAACTATTAGCACAAATTTCATGAACAGTCTGCTCTGGCAATGTAAAAAGGACAGGTTTTGTTTTAGTAATGACGTCGTGACAAAGCGACCATTGTTCACTTTATTCAGAGTATTGCCTTCTCACGTGGCATACTTCAAGAAGGAAAATCTCGTTGCTCACAACTGAGCTTTGTGATGGGAGACGTCACTAACACTGTCAGAGGAGAAGCCCGTTTCGACACTCAACAACGCCCATTCAGACTTCACATTCAAAGAAAATACCGCCAGTCATTCTAACAGCCGGTCGCTTGGCTGGCAATTCAGTTTAATTTGCAACTGTAAGGAGTGCAGCTGTTTAGTGATTCGTCTGCTATTTAGTATTATGTGAATCAAAGTGACCCCTCCCGTCGGAGGTCCGAGTACTCCCTCGGGCATGGGTGTGTGTGTTGTCCTTAGCGTAAGTTAGTTTAAGTTAGATTAAGTAGTGTGTAAAGTTAGGGACCGATAACCTCAGCAGCTTGGTCCCATAAGATCTTACCACAAATTTCGATATTTAATTAAAGTGAGTGGCAGTCGTATAAGAGTAAGTGTTTATGGGTAGAAAACTGGCGAAAGATATGGCAATCAAGGAAGGTAAATTTGAGAAAGAGTGCAAAAATCTATGTGCTTTTTAAAATTCAGATGCAGCCTGCAGTTCCACCTCGACCTCGAGTCTAGAAAGATCAGAGCGTGATAATGTGGTTGTATTAATGTTGTGCGTAGGCACATATAGTGTGGAGAAGGGTATAGGAAATAGTGCAGCGTGTGGTTTTTTGAGTCAAGCCTTTCCGACATTAGAAACAATAATAATGGCACGAAAACAATCGTTTCACTCGACGCAGGTGACGTATATAAAATGAATGATGGTAGTGATTGAGTTTCTAACGGTTCTGCGAACTGGATAATGAATGAATTCCTTCACGATCACATCGCTGAACCTGGTCATGTGGCACGGTGTATAGATTGTGATTTCAGTAACTCGTGCAGACAGCATACTGACTTTCGGAGGTGCTTAAATAAAGGTTAGTTTTTGGTAACCATCAGGAATCGCGAGAAACAACAGAGAATATTTTTAGTATAAAAAAAGCAAAGACAGTGTTTTTGAGTCCCACGTTTATTGGTTAATGGAACACCACAATTTGGAAACCCTAATGAGGGATTTAATGACTGGAAAAGCGGACAGTGTCGATTACCAGCCGACGAATATTCAGCTGTACATAGGAAATGTATGTTAACTTTAAAAGCTCGAGGACAAATCGGAGGGAGAATAGATAACAAACTAATATCTCAGCTTGAGGCAGAAATAAAGTAATGGAGGCACGTGTTAAAACGAGTTGTCGCTGTATTCAAGAACTTCGTTGTGCAAAGCCTGTCTTTCAAGAGTCACAACTATGCATTTGGGTGTACACGCAGCGGAGTTTTCGAGATGACACTAAAGCTAATAGCACAATTCGAACCACTTCTAGCTGAACATATAGAACTTTATGGAAACAAAGGAAAAGGAAGCACACCATACCTTTCTTTTCAAACTTGTAGAGAGTTTGTTTCTATTCTGGCAGATGTAAATGAAGATGTAGATGCAGATGAAGCGAAGAAAACTAGATACTTTTCAATCACATTAAACTGCCATTCCAATATTACACTTGTAGATCCGCTCTCTTTTGTTATAAGGTATTTATCAAAAGATGGATTTCCTGCTGAAATTTTGTCCCAAATTCTGGATGCAAATCAGAAGAAGTAGTTGATACATTAATAAATTTATTAAGTAAATATGAAATGAACTTACGGCTGGGTCAATCATATGGCAATGCAAGCAGAAGAAGTAGTTGATACATTAATAAATTTTTTAAGTAAATATGATTTGAACTTACGGCTGGGTCAATCATATGGTAATGCAAGCAGTGTGTGCAGCTCCTTCCCTTAACTTAGTGGGATTGTGTGCAGCAGAGAGTTATCCTCAAGCGGCTTCATTTGAAATAGTTTTTTGCAACATATTTAAACCTTCTTCTCTACTTCGACGTTGAAATATCTAGCAGTCAAAATTAAATACTTTAGTCTCCGTGAGGTGACCTTCAAAAACACGCTGGTCAGGCCGTCACAAGGCCTGCTATAGTCTCAACGCTAACTGAGTGGAAATAATATCAGTTTTGGAAGTTATTCAGGCTGACGAAACTCAAAAGGCTTAATTAAAACGCGAGGCGATTGGAATGTTAAGCAGTCTGCAGAGTCTGGAAACTTCGACAATGACATCTTCTTGGTCAGCGATACTGAAGAGTTTAATTGTTGCGAAAGTGTTGATACCGACATTGGGACTGTAATGAAGTTGTACGATTCTTTACTTGAATACATTCGAGAGAGTCGTTCTATTTACGACATAAGAGTATATGAAAACGTTGGCATCGAACAAAGTAAGATAAACATGTACAAAACAACTACAAAAAGGAAAAAGTCAAGAAAACTAAAGGTGGACGAAACAGCCGAACTTGATACTATTTTTGAAGAAAGCAAGATTTTCTGGGGAATATATTTGTGGTGTTTATAGAGAGATTAATACTGAATGGGAAAAAAGAAAAATCGTTGGAAGATTTTTATAGCAATTTGCAGTTCATAAGTAATTTTTATGGACGAGATAACATTGAAATGTGCTAGTAAACTGGAACAGCGTTAAAAAGATGATTGGGAAGAATTTTTGAGTTATGAGGTTATTCATTTTAAATCATACATAAGAGCAACGGCATAAAAGCCTCCTCCCTAAGTACTTCTCATAGTGCTGCATGAAAACCGCATTCAGGAAGTTTCCTAATTTGAAGATTGCTTACGAACATTTTTTGTTAATCTCTGCAACCAACTGTTCGGCTATGTGCTCTTTCTCACTTCTCAAAACACTCAAGAATTATGTACGGTCATCCACGCCCAAGGATTGAATCAACATTCTTGCCGTCTTCTCCATGACTTCCGACACAACACAGCAACGAGACTATGAAGATGTTGTAAGAGGTCCATGACTAAGGAATTTATTGCTAGCGCACTCGAGCAGACGTAATTTCGATGGATTGCTCACGCGCTGCCTGCGATATGTAAGCTATAAGAGAAAGACCAGAGAGCAGTGTTTTATGCAGTAGGAACTGTGTGTCAGTAGGAGTAAGTAGTTGTTAGCGAGCAGTCTGGTGTATCGTGTTGGCTGGGCCGGTCGTGGTGCAGCGATGGTGGTGCCTGAATGATGTAGTATAAGGTAAAAGCAGCCTCGCCCATATGTACTATTGTTATATCAAGTCTCATGTAAAATGTTTTAAAGAATCGTTTAATAATATTCTTTCTTATAAAAAATTAACTTTTGACAATCATTCATCTCAATTTAAAGAATTTACTAATTTCTCCAATCCATGGTCATCCAGATTATTGTAAAGAAAAATCAGTATTTTTTTTTATACATGACAAATCTATCGGCCAGCATTGCACTGTGCTGTGCCAGAAAAATTTCTTATAGGAGCAGATATATACGCGTTATCCGGTGACCTTATTGAGGTAAGAATTTTCAATTTACTTAGAATGATCTTTCAGGGCCATGACGCAGCACTGCTGACGTCCAAAATTTACCAGTTTGAATTCACAATCAATTATTGAAAGGTTATAAGTGAGTCGCAATTTTATTGAGAGGTTAGTCACATTTTACTATTGGTAGGTTACGGAATTTATTTATTAGGAGGTTACGCTAAATGTGAATGATATAATTATATTTTTTATTCGTTGGGAGGTTACACTTGTCGACAACCGGCCAGGATCGTATTTTTGTGTATTTCTGAGAAGTAGTCAGTTATATACCTGCTCTTATTTACTTATTGTTAAATGTAGTTTGCATCTGGCGCAGCGCATTTGCTAACTTGTCGCACTTCTTTCACAGATCATCGGCAATTTATTGCTCTTTGTTGTTATTCTATTTGTTCCATTTTTGCTTTGTCTTTGTTTGATTTTGTGCTTAACTTTGATTTGTGAAAATGCCACGAAAAACTGCTAACTGTACATCGCGATGTGCAATGAGTGAAAAAGCCGACTCGAATAGTTTGACTGATAATGCTAGCGACACTCAGTGTCATCATGATAATCCTCCAATTACAGAGAATCAGTGCGTTCCGACAACCAGTAACGACTCTACTTCAAATGATGAGCAAACAAATTCAATTGTTCCCACAGTAAATTTAACGATAATTGATGACGCGGCACGTTCTGTTACAATGAACGCTGCCCAGTTTGATACACCTGATTTCCAAAATTTACACAGTGAACAGATAAATGTTTCTAACGAAGATGAACAATGTAGTCAAAATACGTCAGATTTATTCGATTCCGGTGTAGTGACCAACAGTGCACATTCAATTGGCAAACCTTTTCGTGAATCAGACAATGACAAAATGGTTACACAAAACGTGACACATTCAGATACACCATCACACAGCACAGAAAATAGAGTCGCTAATTTTGGCTTGGATCAACTTATGGCATTATTACTACAAATCAATGAAAAAATGAAAAATACGAGAACCATTTCAAACAACTTAATGAATCGAAGAAACAACTTAGTGAAAATTTCAAAAAGTTGAATGAAAAACACGGCAACCTTAATGAATCGAACAAACAACTTAATGAGAAACAAGACAACAATTTCAAACAATTTAATGAAAAACAAGACAACAATTATAGACAACTTAATGAAACAAAGAAACAATTTAGTGAACAGATTACAGCCGTTGCCATGCAATGTCACGATAGAAAAGAACAATTACATGAGAAAATTAAGGCTTGTGCTAGGAACAGTAGTGAAGAAATTAGATCTGTTGCACATGAATTAAGTAATACACATGCAGCCACAACGAAATTACTTAGAAATGAAATTAGTGCAGTCGCTAAAGAATGTACTGAAAACGCAACACAGTTACGCGACGAGTTTAAATTAATGTCAGCAGAACTTCCACGCACACTGGATGCGAAAGTCGACAAGAAATTTGAGCAACAAAACAGCCAAATTGACGAAATTTTAATCATCACTTACAAAACAGTGAAACGCGTTACTGTAAATTCATACAGGAACAGAACAAAGTAAAGAAACAAGTCATGGAAACAATTACTGCACAGACAGGAAGATAAGCGAAAGTTGTTTACGAAAGCAAAAACATACGTAGACAACAACATTGCTACAGTATCAGACGAAATCAAACAGTTGAACACCGAATTGCATGATGAAATCTCCGATCTTAAAAACAGACACACACACAGTAGCCTTTCAGACAGTGACCAACAGACTTGAACAATTAGAATTAATACAGGATTCTGATGCCATCAAAGCAGACGTTAAGAAATTGAACAAAACCACACGTAATATGCAAAAAAAAACAAATTAATGCTTGTGACACTAAAACGACGATCAGGTAAAAGCACTGACTGAAAAATTTGATGAATTGGCCAGTCGTATTGACGTTATCGAAAATAAGTGACACCAAATCAGACGATGCGTCACCAGTTTCGTTTAATCAAACACCCGAATTCCAAAATTTACAGCAGACAATCAGTGAGATAGGTTCGTCCTATAATACATTACGTAGAAAATTGTCATCTTTACAGCAAGAAGTAACAGAGATGAAAAATGTTTCAGCTTCTAACACGACACAGCATACGCCACATTCCGAAGATTTCTCACACTCCCACAGCCAGAATAATTTAGGTAATTTACAGAGAGTACGTGACTTAGATTCCGAACAGTCACAGACAAACAGATTATCATATAATCCTGAACCTGTTCAGACATACAGAGAGGATAATTTTGATTATAAGCACTTTCGATCCGTGAGAAAATTTAAGGTATTTAAGAATGACAGAACACAGATTCACCCCTTGGATTAGATACAACAATTTAGCTTTGCTTTTCCGCCATCTTGACCCGTAACACAAACTTGAATTTATTTGCAGCTTTTTGGAAGGCGAACCGGAAACTCGTATGAGACCGATCGCGAGACAATGCTACTCGGTAGAAGAATTTCAAAATGCTTTTCTGTCAGCGTATTGGTCAAAGACGACACAGCGCGGAATCAAGGATCAATTAATTAGCTTACCGAATTATGAGAACTCAAATTTTCCCACTGTCACGCAATTCTTTGAAAACATGCTACAAGAAAACCAATACTTATGTGAGCCATACAGTGAACCAGCACTTACCCAATTATGTATTTATAAATTACCACGATCGTTAATAGTTTCACTTTTAACAGGACAGCAGAAAGAAAATGTTACGGCATTTATAGATCTGCTACAGCTTTTGGAAGTTCAACCATCAGACTATTCTTTCATAAACAAAACTTTTTCACATCATAACCAAGGCCAACAAGCATACAGTAATTACGATCAGCCACGCTATTTTAATAGCAAAGGTGATAGACGCTCCAGAAATACAACCACCAGAAATTTAATAACAAACCCAATTTTAATTATCAGTATCGTCAAAATTATCAGCAACAGCAAACACAGTTTGGTAACAATAGAGGTTTTCCCCCCACAACAACAACAAATGCAGCCCTTTAGCATACCTAATCAACAATGCAAGGTGCAAGGTCAACCAAGGTTTAATGTCTCGCCGCCTACACGTATAGCGTCGGTTCCACAAAATAGTAACGCACAGCAACAGGGAAATCACTACGTACAGAAGACACATCATTTCAACTCTTATCGCTATGCGCCGTATAGCAATGATTATTATGACAGACGTAAAAGTAATGAGCACAGTTTTCAACGTAACAGTCGGTCTTATCAGCAGCAAAATCAACCACAACAACAGGTTATTATGAACGAACCGGACAGTCGGTATCATCCCGAACCTAATACGTCAGAACGAAATAAAACGAAATAACAGAACAGTACAAATAGTTGAAATGCCACGCATCCTCCCACAAATAACAGCACGTCAGAAAGAATTTGACTAGATACAGTACAGGATGCATCCTCCAGCGACGTAAGCAATACTTTTGACACCCAGAATCCTGTTCACGAAGATGTTATTGCTTTTGACGACATCCGATACACACTTTTACATGAAAAACCAGTTATTCAAAAAACCATTTCCCACCCTGTCATTGAAGTAAAGATTGGATCATCCACATTTTCAGCAGTAATCGATTCTGGATCACCTATGTCAGTTATAAATGAAGAAACTTTCAACGAATGTAACAAAGAGAAGACTTATCCTACTTTACCATTAGGCAAAACTAAAGTAAAAGGAGCAGTATCTGGTAAAGGAGTAGATGTAAAATTACAGACACACTTATCATTTTGTATTGCAGGTCATATGTTCCACTCAAATTTTTGGATTGTTCCCTTATTGACAACAGACGTTATTTTAGGTACAAATTTTTTGGTACAACATGACGCAATTATTGACTTTCGAAATTCCTATTTAATGTTAAAGGATGAAAATATACAACTGGCATTAGAATTTCAGCACGCTTTATCTGCAGAAGAACAAGCAGAGGTCATTTCTACATCACGTAACATAGACTGTCATTCCATATTGTTCACAGATACGTATGTACACAACTACAATGCATCAGACGAAGCCGACTATGACGTTATGCAAATGATTTCTGAGAAGGTAAAACAGAGCAACGCAAATACAGATGACGAACGTACTCAGCTACGCAAAATTCTTTTACAGCAAGCTCCAGTTTTTGACAACATCCCTGGTACTATGTCCGGTTTTATGTATGAATTTCAAGTTAAACAGCATGACACATTTAAAAGCCAAACATTATCCTATTCCTTATATTCACAAAGAACAAGTTAAGAAAGAATTACAAGCTATATTAGACCAAGGAATTATTGAAACGGCAGTTAGTCCGTACATAAACCCGCTCCATATTGTTAAGAAAAAGGATTGCTCATTTCACCTCGTACTTGATTGGTGTCATGCCAACGACATTATTATTAATGAAACAGATTGCCCACAGACACTAGAAGAACTTCTACAGAAATTTCATGGTACTGCTGTTTATTCCACATTAGATTTGAAATCGGGATTTTGGCAAATTCAGCTCCATCCGAACTGCAGGAAGTACACAGCATTTCTCTCTTTTGGTGATTGTTATCAGTTTTGCAAATTACCGTTCGGTTTAACAATTTCTTCAGCAGCATTTATTCGCGGTTTGAATACTATACTTCCGACAGAACTTAAAGACAGAATCACAACGTATGTAGACGACATCCTTATCGCAGAAGCTAACTGGTCTGAACACAAGCTGAGTCTTGAACAACTGTTGCAAACTTTCCACAGTTAATTTTAGCAAGTCACACTTTGGCAAAACTTCTATAAGATTTCTTGGACATACGAGGGCTGTCCAGAAAGTAAGTTACGATCGATTGCGAAACGGAAACCACTGGGAAAATCCGGTAAAGCCTCGCACAGATATGTTGGTCAGTGTCTCTAGTATGCCCGTCAATCGTGTCGCGACGCTCTTTTCAGTTTTGAGGGAACAGTGAGCACGTAAAGATGCGTAGGGAATAGCGTCTCCCGCCAAGTATGAGGGCCTGGTTAGAGATTTCGCCTGTGTCATGCAGCCCACATAACACAACTGTCGAGCAGTTCCTTCTTCAAGCCAATTCTCGGCCGCACACTGCAGGTGCAATGAAGACGCTCCTGCAGCGTTTCCGATGAGAAGTGTTTGATCACCCACAATACAGTCCGTAATTGGCTCCCCCTGAGTCTCATTTCTGCTCACAAAAACCGCTCGCCATGAAGACAAAATTTTGCGACAGACAACGAGCTGCAGACCTGGCCGAAAGCAAAGGCGGCTGTTTTCTATGCCGAGGATATTGGAAAGTTGATACAACACTACGACAAAACTCGAAGTTGGAGCGGCGACTATGTAGGGAAGTAGGTGGAAGGTGTACCTAACTGTTGCAAATAAAATGTTTCTGGTTTTCACTGTGGTTTCCGTTTCGCGACCGATCGTAACTTACTTTCTGGACAGCCCTCGTATAATTTCAGCAGAAGGCATTGCGCCTGACCCGGAAAAACTTCAAGCTTTATGTGACATTACTGTTCCAACGACGAAGAAACAACTACGAAGGTTTCTGGGATTAATTAACTTTTTCCATAAATTTATTCATTACTCTGCTTTAGACACCCCTAGATTATGCCAGTTGACGGGTAAAAACGGTATTTGGTCCTGGGATAGCCAAGCACAGTCTGAATTTGTTAATCTGAAACATGCCTTGTTAAATGCACCACTTTTATCGCACCCAGATCCTACCAGAAATTTTTCCATTGCCACCGACAGTTCTAACACAGCTTTAGGCGTAAACATTTTTCAGGAAATTGAAGAAGACGGTACTACAATAATTAAAAACATCGCTTTTGCAAGTCGCATTCTATCACCTGCTGAACGTAATTATTCTGTTACAGAACTTCAAACATTATGTATTGTATAGGCATTTACCAGATTTAGGCATTTTCTTTATGGAAGACATACTACCGTTTACACAGATCATAGAGCTATACAGTTTTTACTTTCCGCTAAATATACACATGACAGATTAAGCAGATGGAAACTTTATTTACAGGAATTTAATTTTACAATTGTTCACATTCTCGGTACACAAAATATTATAGCAGACGCACTATCTCGTTCTCTCAGCAAAAATCAGCAAGACATCGCAACTAACTTCTGCCAAGCAAATTCTAGCGTCATGTATATTCAACGAGTTGCATTTGAAAATTTCATTTCGTCGTCATTACGAAACATGGCACAAGAGCAGAGGAAAGACAACGCATGGAAAGAAACCGAACACCTTTGGCAAGATAGGAACAAGGTTACCATTAGAAACCATTATACTGTACGCAAGAACATTCTATGTCGCCGCTCTCACCCTGACAGCAACAACTGGTTACTATCCATTCCTGACGACCTTGTTAACAAATTAATCTGGTATACTCATTTAAGTTACGCACATTATGGAGCCAGAAAATGTTTTCTTATATTGAGACAGAACTGTTATTTTGCCAACATGGAGAAACGTATTCGACGAGTTTTAGCGTCATGAAAAATCTGCCAGAAAGCTAAATCTGACGCTACTTCACATATTCCTCCGTTACATCCCATTGTACCCATTAAATTGAGACATATGGCCGCTGTAGACATTTTGGTCCGATTCCCAGATCTAATAGAGGTTTTTGTTACATCTTTGTCGCTGTAAGAACTCATTTCGAAATTTGTTACCTTCACTCTGTTACGCAAAGTTACCGCTAAATCTATTTTGAATGCATTTGTAAAAGATGTTTTATTCCATGTAGGGCATGTATTGAAAATAATTTCCGACAATGGACCACAATTTCGATCTGCGATATGGACACGTATGTTACGAGCTTGAAACATTTCTCCGATTTATATATCCAAGTATCACGCTTCTTCGAAACCTTTTGAACGACTAATGAAAGAAATTGGTAAGCTATGTAGAATATACTGCCATAAAAGACATATTGATTGGGATACACACATACTCTTATTCCAGGATGTAATTAACTCCATACCAAATGAATCTACTATGCTATCGCCGACTGTTGTATTGAAAAGTGTTGAACCACCTAACAAAATTAAAGAATTAGTATATTTTCCTACATCTCGTCGACTACGCCACCATGAAATAATTGACATTGCGCTCAACAACATCAAACGTGCCGCAGAGCGCCGGAGAAGATAGCAAAAACAGGTTTGTACACGCGGTGACTTTCACATTGGACAGAAGATATTAGTACGCACACATTACTTATCCAACAGAGGAGAGAGTAGATGTAGTAAATTTGAGCTTCTATACGCAGGTCCATATAGAATTCGCAGCATTCCTCACCCCAATGTAGTACATGTCGAAACTTTGAGAACCAGAAAAAGCAAGGGCAGTCACCATATTTCCAATATTAAATCCTTTATTGAATGAACATACTTTATGAATTATTATACTGTAATGCCATTTCCAGATATTTATATGACCACTTATTGATGATGATTATATTTTTATTTGGCAAGTGCCCGGCAAGGTAAGGTTAGCAGGTCGCTTTTCTTGTCGTTACACATCAGACCGTGCACATTTTTCCAGATAAACTTACATATTATATGACCACTTATGCAATTATATCTATGTGACTACTTACTGATGATGATCATATTTTTTCGTGGCAAGTGCCTGCCAAGGTAAGGTTAGCAGGTCGCTTTTCTTGTAGTTATATATCAGACCGTGCACATTTTCCATTTTTATGTATATATGATGGTTTTCCTATCGAAAGAAGAATTTTCTCTGTATGCAATGTGAAATCTTTAAGATGTAACAAACAAGTTGACTTTGACATTTTTGCCTTATGATATCTCAATATCTTCACTATTCTACAATTTTGCTACTACATTATGATATTGTGGGTGCATTTTCGCGCTTCGAAACTGTCTATGTTTTTGACATAATAAGTTTTCTGTCATGCTATGCTGTATGATTAGTTATATCACTAGAAACAAGTTTTTATTTAATGGGTATATGATTTAAATGCAAGATATTAATCCTTATTCATCATTTTCAGAAAGCAATACCATGTAAAAGAAATAAATTATACAACCACAGTGGTTTACTATGAAATGGAAATTTCACCTTCAGAGTGAACGAAAGAAAATGCAATACCTTGTCATGAAGAGTAAATGGATCAGAATTAACAAGCATTAACAAGAATATACTATACACGCTGTATAATAGCAGTCTTAACTAATTATTTTTCTTTCAGAATACGAGGCGATGGATGCAGGCTGTCAGACAGGACTACACACGTTAATTTTAGTGATGAAATATGCTAGAAGTAAGAAACTCCATAATATATGAAGTAATGAATGATAATGAATAGTTGTATGAGGAGAATGGTAATATGAATATGAATAATGAATAATGAAGTGTCTATTTTTTGCAGATATAATAAATGATGATGAATAATGAAGTTTTTCTTTGCAGATGATGATGATGATGAAGTTTATATATTTTCTGTTAGTTAAGAAATGCTATTTGTTGCAATTCCTTTTGACAGTATGTCTTATGTCTCATAGTATAATGACTGAATGTTTTGGGAAAGACAGCTAGAGTACATACATATTAAGTACACGTTTCATTACCTGTTAATTCGAAGTTTACTACTTTTCAGCGTAATATGAATACATTTCTTCTTTCAGCTCAATAATCCACTTTGTACACTCCTGGAAATTGAAATAAGAACACCGTGAATTCATTGTCCCAGGAAGGGGAAACTTTATTGACACATTCCTGGGGTCAGATACATCACATGATCACACTGACAGAACCACAGGCACATAGACACAGGCAACAGAGCATGCACAATGTCGGCCCTAGTACAGTGTATATCCACCTTTCGCAGCAATGCAGGCTGCTATTCTCCCATGGAGACGATCGTAGAGATGCTGGATGTAGTCCTGTGGAACGGCTTGCCATGCCATTTCCACCTGGCGCCTCAGTTGGACCAGCGTTCGTGCTGGACGTGCAGACCGCGTGAGACGACGCTTCATCCAGTCCCAAACATGCTCAATGGGGGACAGATCCGGAGATCTTGCTGGCCAGGGTAGTTGACTTACACCTTTTAGAGCACGTTGGGTGGCACGGGATACATGCGGACGTGCATTGTTCTGTTGGAACAGCAAGTTCCCTTGCCGGTCTAGGAATGGTAGAACGATGGGTTCGATGACGGTTTGGATGTACCGTGCACTATTCAGTGTCCCCTCGACGATCACCAGTGGTGTACGGCCAGTGTAGGAGATCGCTCCCCACACCATGATGCCGGGTGTTGGCCCTGTGTGCCTCGGTCGTATGCAGTCCTGATTGTGGCGCTCACCTGCACGGCGCCAAACACGCATACGACCATCATTGGCACCAAGGCAGAAGCCACTCTCATCGCTGAAGACGACACGTCTCCATTCGTCCCTCCATTCACGCCTGTCGCGACACCACTGGAGGCGGGCTGCACGATGTTGGGGCGTAAGCGGAAGATAGCCTAACTGTGTGCGGGACCGTAGCTCAGCTTCATGGAGACGGTTGCGAATGGTCCTCGCCGATACCCCAGGAGCAACAGTGTCCCTAATTTGCTGGGAAGTGGCGGTGCGGTCCCCTACGGCACTGCGTAGGATCCTACGGTCTTGGCGTGCATCCGTGCGTCGCTGCGGTCCGGTCCCAGGTCGACGGGCACGTGCACCTTCCACCGACCACTGGTGACAACATCGATGTACTGTGGAGACCTCACGCCCCACGTGTTGAGCAATTCGGCGGTACGTCCACCCGGCCTCCCGCATGCCCACTATACGCCCTCGCTCAAAGTCCGTCAACTGCACGTACGGTTCACGTCCACGCTGTCGCGGCATGCTACCAGTGTTAAAGACTGCGATGGAGCTCCGTATGCCACGGCAAACTGGCTGACACTGACGGCGGCGGTGCACAAATGCTGCGCAGCTAGCGCCATTCGACGGCCAACACCGCGGTTCCTGGTGTGTCCACTGTGCCGTGCGTGTGATCATTGCTTGTACACCCCTCTCGCAGTGTCCGGAGCAAGTATGGTGGGTCTGACACACCGGTGTCAATGTGTTCTTTTTTCCATTTCCAGGAGTGTATTTTTTCCAGGAGAAGCTTTTCATGATACTAGTATGCTACAAGCAGTTAGTTATTAAATCTGTTCTAATACTTGCATTTTTTACTCAGTTGTGTCTATCATTTATGAATGTGGTCACATATACTCCACTTGTTTCATAACCTTGCTACAGCTGACTCATGACGAATGATGTTATTAATCCTTATTTCGGGCAATAAGTCAAAAGCAAATATTTTCATGCCCCAGCAATTGATTATCGATCCCAACGCAATGCATTGCTAGCACACACAAAAAAACTATTACCATTCCCAACTATTAGCAGCATACAACTAAATAATGCTACCAGTTTAAGATATATTTCTATTCCTAAATATAATGCAAATTTCTCTGATGTATTGATTCCATTATGTGTATGTATTATTGGATTAAACACCTTGAATACTAGTTCCAATGTCTTACGTTTTAAATATGTCTTATGTCACTTGCATGATATCATATATAAACACTAGCAGTTTGATGCTACACCCAATAACTCCTGTTTTGAATGATGACTTCTGAATAATGCATAATAAATGCCTTATGTTTACTAACTAGCCAATGAATGCCAATGATTCCTGTAATGAGAGAACTTATGCGTAAATGGTATGCCTATAATTACTGTAAAGAGATAACTTATTAATAATGTTCTGTTGCATTCCATAAATACTATGCCAATATTTACTGTAAAGAGATGAGTTATTAATAATGTTCTGTTACATTCCATAAATGCTATGCCAAAAATTACTGTAATGAGATGACTTATGCATAAATGCTATGCCAAAAGTTACTATAATGAGATGACTTATGCATAAATGCTATGCCAATAATAACTCTAATGAGATGACTTATGAATGATGTTTTACAATACTGCATAAATGCTGTGCCAATAATTACTGTAATGAGATGACTTATGAATAATGTTCTGTAATACTCCACACATACTACATAAATGTTTAGTAACTGGCCAATGAATGCCAATGGTTACTGCAATGACATGACTTATGCATGAATGCTATGGCAATAATTACTGTAATAGATGACTTATGAATGATGTTACGTAATACTCCACACATACTACATATATGTTTAGTAACTAGCCAATGAGTGCCAATAATTATCCAAATCGGTTGATACACTTGTGTAATTCCGAATGATGACTAGCATAAGACTTAATGTCCTTCACCTTCTGACCTAATCACTACCAATTACTGCAATATCTGTATGTGCTGTTCATCCTCATGATCATGGAGCACTATATTTGGGTTTTGCACTAATTCTACGTTGATGTAAGAGTATGGATTCTATAAGAATGTGGTGTTGACATATCAAGCTGTCCACCACCTTGAACGATGGATATGTTATTATGGTCCTACTGTTTGGTGTACCTAATGTACTACCAAAATGATAACATACAATACTAATACAACGTTTCAGTGTCCTGGCTACACTGATAAATACTTCAGGGAAGAGAACTTCAGATTGTCTCACTTGGTGTTGTGCTTCTGTAGAAAGATATGGACTTTTAGTGCAGCTACGTGCAACCCACAGTGCTACAACCATGATGCTATCCTTCCCATCCCTTTCCTAGTTCTTGTAAAATGTTAAAGACGTTTACAATGTGTGTGCACTTTATTTCATTTCTTAATGTATTCAGTTCATGTAAATATGCTTAAGACTTCTACAGTGCATGTGCACTTTATTTTACTCCTTGATATGTTCAATTCATGTAAAAATGCTAAAGAGTTTTACAGTGCCTGTGCACTTTATGTCATTTGTTAATATATGCTGAACTCAGTGCGTGTGCACCCTATTTCATTTCTTAATGTTCTGTACTTATATTATTTATCAATAATGTTATGTATATGTATACACTCTGTGACTGTAGACTTAGTAAACTAAATGGATTATAGAAAAGTTTGTTGCTCATCGCAAGTCCAATTGACTCACCATCGCTGCCAAATTTTTGCCCCCCCCCCCCCCCCCCCAGTGGAGGGTTATGTAAGAGGTCCATGACTAAGGAATTTAATGCTAGCACACATGAGCAGATCTAATTTCGATGGATTGCTCAGGCGCTGCCTGCGATGTGTAAGCTATAAGAGAATCTCAGAGCAGAGAGCAGTGTTGTATGCAGTAGGAACTATGCAACAGCAGGAGTAAGTAGTAGCTAGCAGTCTGGTGTGTCGAGTTGGCTGGGCCGGTCGTGGGGAGCGATGGTGGTGCCTGAGCATATGCCTCGCATATATGTACTATTGTTATATCAAGTCTCATGTAAAATGTTTTAAAGAATCTCTTAATAATATTCTTTCTTATGAAAAACTAACTTTTGTCAATCATTCATCTCAATTTAAAGAATTTACTAATTTCTCCAATCCATGGTCATCCAGATTATTGTAAAGAATAATCAGTTGTTTCTCTTTATACATGACAAATCTATCGGCCAGCATTGCACTGGGCTGTGCCAGAAAAATTTCTTATAGGAGCAGATATATACGCGTTATCCGGCGACCTTATTGAGGTAAGAATTTTCAATTTAGTCAGTATGATCTTTCAGGGTCATGACGCAGCACTGCTGACGTCCAAAATTTACCAGTTTAGGTTCACAGTCAGTTAATTATTGAAAGGTTATATATGAGTCACATTTTATTATTGGTAGGTTACGGAAATTATTTTTATTGTTGGGAGGTTACGGAATTTATTTATTGGGAAGTTACGCAGAATGTAAATGATATACATAAATACATTTTTTGTGGGGAGGTTACAATGTGATCGAAGAATTTTCTACAAAGATGACAAGTCTTAAACAGGCTTTCCCTGACTTCAGTGTGATGAATTCAACATGCATGTGCTTCTTATTATTATTAGCAACGGCAGCTGCAGTCGTAGTATTCATTTACGTTCAGATGTAAATTACTTGGTGGTATACTCATTTCTAAATGAGGGGTGGAAACATTTTTCTCTGGTAGGGGCGTAAAATAACTAAATTCGCCTATGTCAACTACAACAGACATGGGTACAAGGACATACTACACTAGTCGTTAAGTCAAATATAGCCCAGCGTGATTCAGATCAAATTTGTGCGTCATGGACATACCTTTGGCAGGTGCTACTCGTAGCTGGTACTGTTTACATACATGATAAAACATTCCCTGTCAGTTATAATACTGACACCCTAAACTGCGATCGATCTGCAGGTTACTGCGGCTCTGCAGACTGCACATTCGTATTCCAACGAAAATCTTGCCTATGCATCGTGGGTGAAAACCAAAGGAACAAAAAAAGCCAAAACAAAAGGTCTCGCCATTCCCGTACTGCTGGACCGCATGCTGCGGCGGATGTCGTAGTCCTGAACCAGATTCCTGTGACACCAGATGTAGACGGCAGGGGTGAGACCCTACTGCAGGGGTGGGGGAATGGCTGTGTGAAGGCCAGGAAGTAACACCATCTCCTTCGCCAGGTCGTGGGTTGCGAGTGATGTGAGTGGAATCGATGGGCGAACCGCTGTTAAAACATCCCTGACTGAATTTACACGTTGAGTGTGGGCTTAATTGTATGAGAGAATGACGACCCCAGGGTGAGCTGCAGTGAGCTATCGTCAGCAGGTATGCCTGGGTAGTGGTGTGTCTAAGCCGCGTCACTGTAATCAGCAGGCCAGTGCTGGCAGCGACTGCGCACCATTGACTGACAGACCCGTCAAGGCTTCTGGCACGCCTCTCGCTGTAGAATACAACACAGGGCAGGACGGTACTCGAACCGTCGCCCCCAGCATGCTCTGTGTGGAAGGTGTGTGCCCGCCCTGGACGGTGATTAGTGACAAAGTGGTCCACAAGGACTGGAGGGTAGTGACAAACGACAAGGCCGCCGCGCACCTAGCAGTCAGGATCTGAGCACAGGCCCCAGCAGAGACAAGGACACCCGCAGCTAGTAGTCAACCTGTAGGGGACTCGTCGGTGTGAAGATTCCGGGTGGTCTGCATGCAATCCTTTGCTCAGGCGGGTGCCCGCACCACCTTGAGCCTTAAAGTCCTGAGTAGGTGACTGGCTGCATTGTCCTGTACTGTCAACAGTCTTCATCTCGGAGTCAGAGAATGGTGCTGGCGGCGTATCTTGGCATCACGTAGACAACTGGAGACTGTCCTAGAACATCTGGACAAATTTAGAGTGACAGACTGATTTGGGAGCGTTTTTACGAGGGTACGAGGTGCGGTCAAAAAGTTCCTAGCCCGAGATAATGTTTCGCACAAGCTCCGCCACCTACTTTTATTGTGACCCTTTGTTGGTGTGTACGTCAAATTTCGCGGCTCCAGCTTCGTTAGTTTTGCCGTTAGGATGCGTTGTGTACCGTAGTGTAAGTAAAACGGCGAATATCGAGAGAATCGAGAAACGTGCTGTAATTGAATGTCTTTATTTGAAAGGAATGACGCTCAGTAAAATTGCGAAGGACATGCGCAGTACACTTAACGACAGTGCTCCGTCTTACGCAACAATGAAAAGCTGGGTGTCCGACTTGAAGCGTGGAAGAACGAGTGTGGAAGATGCACCAGGGAGCGGAGGGCCTGTCACCGTTGCCACTGATCAAACAGTGACTGCAATTCACCATACAATTTTATAGGATCGTCGAACAACGTTGCAGCACATTGAAACCACATATAGTATCTCCCATGGGCGTGTTCATGGCATTGTTGTGGACATTTTGGGAATGCATAAGCTTCATTTCGGTGGGTCCCGAAAGACTTGAATGCAGATCCGAGACGGGAGCGTGTGCAGTTTTGTGAAGAAATCGTCCCCCAATTTGAAGTGGATGAAGAAGGGTTTCTTGCAAGATATGTGACAATGGGCGAAACGTGGGTTCACCACTTTAAGCCTGAGACAAAACAAGTCACAACAATGGAAACATCCTTCATCCCCTATCGCAAAACAAATTCTGGGTGCAAAAATCATCCAGTCAGGTGATGACATCGGTCTTCTGGGATGCAGGGGGGGTAATTATGGTCGATTACTTGCAAAAGGGCGCAACTACCAATGCATCATACTATTCCACCCACCTGTGCCGTTTGAGAGAAGATATAAAGAAAAAAAAGGAGTAGAAAATTGACGCGCGGAGTTCTTTTGCGTCAGGAGAACGCACAGGCGCACAAAAGGCTCGCAACATTGGAAGCTTTGAGTGACTGCGGGTTTGAATTGTTACGTCATCCGCCATGTTCTCCAGATTTGGCTCCATCAGACTTTTTTCTTTTCCCAAACCTAAAGAAAGACCTCAAAGGACGACGATTTGACGATGATGATGCAGTGATTGTTGATGTGAACGCTTGGGTGGACTTGAAATCGAAGACCTTTTATGTGAATGGTTTGCAGAAGTTACCTGAGCGTATCCGAAAGAGTATTAGTGTACACGGGTATTATATTGAAAAATAAATTGGTATTACAAAATTTCTATTATTTATTTGTTAGGATAGAATCTTTTCGAATCGCCCTCGTTTGCAGGCCAAAACATCTGTAATAGCAGCATTCTCACCCCAGAAGAGACAACGGGCTCTGGTAGACGTATTCATTCGTTCTGCTCTTCTTGTTTAGTCAGCTCCTAATGGGGCCCAGCCAGAGCTGTAGTACATTCTTAGGAAAAAGGAAAAAGACGCGTCACAAAGGAGTTATCCGAGTGGGACGGAATTCAGCAGGTGTGATGTACATGTACAGACAAACAAATGATTAAATTTCAGAAAAATTGGATGGTTTATCGAAGAGTAAGAGCTTCACAAGTTGGGCAAGTTAGTAGCGAATTGGTCCACCTCTGGCCCTTATGCAAGCTGTTATTCGACTTGGCACTGATGGACAGAGTTGTTGGAACCCTCCTGAGGGATATCGTGCCAAATTATATCTAATTGCCCCGTTAGGTGGTCAAAATTCCGAGATGGTTGGAGGACCCTGCCCATAATGCTGCATACATTCTCAACTTGGGGGGAGATCCGCCGACTTCGCTGGCCAAAACGAAGACAATTAGTAGACACTCTTCCCTCGTGCAAGTACATCATATATCTTATCTACTGATTTCCATCCCATTAGGATAATTTATTTGTGTCATTATTATTATTATTATTACTAGTGTTTATTGTCCAGTTCACTCTTCAGAGCTAGTGGCTAGTAGTTTCTTCTCCTTTGTCAGCTTCCTGAATGAGCGTTCTTGTACTCTGGATAAGTCTTTTCACTTCATAGTGAGTGATCACCAAGATGGCGGCACCTCCTTCCCTATTATTCTTGTTTTGATGCATTCGAGGCCGTAGGATAGGGATTTGCACAACGCACTTTCCTTTCCATGGCCTCTTCTTTGGTCAGAGACAGCGTGTAATTTATTCCCAACCAAATACATTATGGTGTGGCGTGACAGAACCCAAGAAACGGTACCTTTACTGCGAGAAATATAAGAACTTTCGAAATAGTAGTTGCAAAATCTGGCAACATGTGGCGATGTATTCGCAATATGTAGTGCCAATAATACTACGAAGCCCAGCGCAATTAGTCCCACACTCAAACGTGAAAATAAGTTATCGTACCGAATGGAGAGGTTGAAACATACGTTTCTGGTAGTGACACATCACAGTTAAGAACACAGTATTACAGCAACAAGGGGCAGTTTTCAGACACGATTTCATGTCTCAAAAGCGCAACATGTGTGAACCATTGCCAAGCTTTTCGTCGAATTCTAACGGACGGAGAGCATGGCTGATTATCTATTGGGGAATATTGGACCCAGGTCCGCTGAAGTTACATCTGAAAACGTCTTCACAGTTTCTGGACTTATTCAGTACCATACGAGGAAATTCACCTGAAAAATTACAGCAGAGACTGGTTTGAAGCGCTCCAGAATGCACATAATACTGAGAAACAGTCTACACATGTTTCCAGTCAAAAGTCACCAAGTCATACGTGTACACGCTGTGCAAGAAAGGACTGACTTTGCCAACCACTTTCTCACAATGATTGAAAATGAAGGAATTGATGAAAGCTGCATGTGGGTCACCGATGAAGCACACTTTAACTTGAATGGATGTCCGCCCCGATAGCTGAATGCTCAGCATGCGAACTGCCGTCCTAAGGGGCCCGGGTTCGATTCCCGGCTGGGGCGAGGATTTTCTCCGCCCAGGGACTGGGTGTTGTGTTGTATTCATCATCGTTTCATCCCCATCCGGCGCGAAGGTCGCCCAATGTGGCGTTGAATGTAATAAGACCTGCACCAAGGCGGTCGGGCCTGCGCCGTAAGGGGTCTCCCGGCCAATGACGCCAAACGTTCATTTCCATTTACCTGAATGGAGCCGGACAGTGTGGCCGAGTGGTTCTAGGCGCTTAAGTCTGGAACCGCGTGACCGCTACGGTCGCAGGTTCGAATCCTACCTCGGGCATGGATGTGTGTGATGTTCTTAGGTTAGTTTTGTTTAAGTAGTTCTAAGTTCTAGGGGACTGATGACCTCAGATGTTAAGTCCCTTAGTGCTAAGAGCCATTTGAACCTGAATAGATTCGTGGATAAACAAAACTTGCGATTTGGGGGTTCCGAAAGTCTGCATTTACATGAAGTGGAGCAACTGCGTTCTCCCAAAGTTAATGTTTGGGCAACAGTATACAGGAGAGGCATAATCGTCCCCTTTTTCATACAGGAATAGCGAAAGTTCCGTTGCAATTTTGAAACAGTTTGTCGCTTCACAGCAACCTTTGGAGGACTGATCAGGTTCCGCATTATGCATGCAAGATGAGACCCAACCAAATTGCACCGAACAGGCGTTCCGTTTTCTTGATGAATACTTTGGGGATAGGCATTGCGTTGAATTAGTCCAACATTACTGGAGAAGGCACTGATTGACCATCGCATTTACCTTGTCTGCTTCGTTGTGACTACCTTTTGTGAAAGACACTGTCTACTGGAAATATTCCACTACACCGGAATCGTCGATCCGTGTGCCAGCTGTATCCATTTTCTTTGAGGCACAAGATACGACGGCAAATTTAATATATTCGTTTGTGTCAGCTCTCTGCTGTGAGACGTGGATCTTTCGAAAAGGTTGACGTGATTGTGAAGATAACTTGAAGAGTACGATATAATATACGTATGCTGATACGAGCTGTACGCCGTACATCTCCGTTAGTTAACAGGTTGTGTAAAGCTATTTCCAAACTTGAATAAAATGTTCTCGGATTTCCAACCGCGTCAATTGCTTAAAACTACACGAGCTTTCGGCCAAGCACTCCTCGGCAATTGTCAAGGAGTGCCTGGCCGATAGTTCGTGTAGTTTTAAGTAACTGACGCGGTTAGGAACCCGAGAACATTTTATTCAATGTTATCGCCGCGAGACTCTGCATTCATACATTATTTCAAAACTTTTCTATAAAATTGTTACATTTTTCACAATAAAAGTACCGTTTGCTACAGACTTTTATCGATCTTAGTTTGTGTTTTTATGTCAAGGGGTGCTATGTTGGATAGCATGGGTGGCGAACACGTTAGGAAAACTGAGCCCTCCACAGTGTGAATGCAGTTGCTACGTCAGAGTCTCGTTACCTGACATCTGGCACTGGTTAACCTCGTCGCTCGTCGGCGGTAGGTTAACGTCTGAACGACACTGGCGGAAGGTAACGCTCCGGCACAACGCAGCCTCGGGCATGCAGATGACTTCCTGCATCGGAATGGCGCTCGGCGATGCGCAGGCAGGGTATTGGAAGCCGCAGGGCTGCCAACTATTGGTCGGAAATTACATTTGGCGTCATTCACCGGCACCGTGCGCTGCGCTGCGCGATATTGCTTCAGGAACGCGCCGCGCATATTTAGCAGCTCGCGGAGAAGGGCGCGAGGCGAAGCGAGGCGAGAAGGAGGGCCGGCTTATTGTGGGCGCCGATCCGCGCCGGCGGCCGCCGTCCAAACAGGGCGCACACCGCAGGTCCGCCGCCAACGGGACTGGTGTGACCGACGACGCCACCACTGTGCCAAGCTGCCCACCAACCTAAAGCGCTGGAGTCCAGCGCTACTACTGACCTGGCTGCAGCTTCTAGACCAGTGATCGTCGAACTCTTTTGCTCAGATGTCGATAATGACGTCGTGGGGGGCACCTTAAGCATCGCATGTGCCGAGCTTATACAGTACTGGCCATTAAAATTGCTACACCACGAAGATGACGTGCTACAAACGCGAAATTTAACCGACAGGAAGAAGGTGCTGTGATATGAAAATGATTAGCTTTTCAGAGCATTGCTGCTCGCGTTGGTCGAGATCCATGACTGTTAGCGGGATATGGAATCGGTAGGTTCAGGAGGGTAATACGGAACGCCGTGCTGGATCCCAACGGCCTCGTATCACTAGCAGTCGAGATAACAGGCATCTTATCCGCATGGCTGTAACGGATCGTGCAGCCACGTCTCGATCCCTCAGTCAACACATGGGAACGTTTGCAATACATCAACAATCTGCACGAACAGTTCGACGACGTTTGCAGCAGCATGGACTATCAGCTGGGAGACCACGGCTGCGGTTACCCTTGACGCTGCATCACAGACAGGAGCGGCTGCGATGGTATACTCATCGACGAACCTGGGTGCACGATTGGCAAAACGTCATTTTTTCGGATGAATCCACGTTCTGTTTACAGCATCATGATGGTCGCATCCGTGCGGGCGACATCGCAGTGGACGCACATTGGAAGCGTGTATTCGTCATCGTACTGGCGTATCACCCGGCGTCATGGAAGCGTGTATTCGTCATCGCCATACTGGCGTATGACCCGGCGTGATGGTATGGGGTGCCATTGGTTACACGTCTCGGTCACCTCTTGTTCGCATTGACGGCACTTTGAACAGCGGACTTTGCATTTCAGATGTGTTACGACCCGTGGCTCTACCCTTCATTCGATCCCTGCGAAACCCTGCATTTGAGCAGGAAAATGCACGACTGCATGTTGCAGGTCCTGTACAGGCCTTTCTGGATACAGAAAATGTTCGACTGCTGCCCTGGCCAGCACATTCTCCAGATCTCTTACCAACTGAAAACGTCTGGTCAATGATGGCCGAGAAACTGGCTCGTCACAATACGCCAGTCACTACTCTTGATAAACTGTGGTATCGTGTTGAAGCTGCATGGGCAGCTGCACCTGTACAAGCCATCAAGCTCTGTTTGACTCAATGCCCAGGTGTATCGAGGCCGTTATTACGGCCAGAGGTGATTGTTCTGGGTACTGATTTCCCAGGATCTATGCACCCAAACTGAGGAAAATGTAATCACATGTCAGTTCTAGTATAATATATTTGTCCAATGAATGCCCGTTTATCATCTGCATTTCTTCTTGGTGCAGCAAATTTAATGGACAGTAGTTTATAACTGGTAACCTACTGAGAGTTTTCACCTCTTCTTTTAGTTTGTGTTTGAGCTTCAGCTTCTCTAGCTATGAATATTTAAATGGTGACGGAGACACTCTGATTTCCTTTAGACAGAATTCTCGATGAATATTCTATAAACTTAATCAGACCAAGAGACGAAACAACTTTCTATCCATGAGAGCCAAAACGTGGCTCCTCATTATCAATTCCTGGTACTCTCAAAGAAAGTATGTGTACAAGCATATTCATATGGAACTGATGAACAGTAAAAGATAGTTTTATAACTGACTTCAACTTATTACCATTTGTGATGTGCACATATAATTCGCCTTGTCATTTGGAGTGCCCAACACTGAATGATAAAGAGTAAGATTAAAGTCGCCCTAAGGCGCAACTAAATTAAATTGAATAAATGTGGGCATCATTTTATGGACCTTCGAATGTTGAGATATAGTGTGATATATGGGACTCGGGGATTATAGGATTATCTAATTTCACAATTACACGTGGACACTGACGCACTCCATCACACGAGAGCATGCTTTCAGTGACATTATGGAAGGAAATGAATGTTCTAAACACTGGAGGAGGAATCACACCACGCGATTAAGCAGTCGACACCGCAAGAACAGATAAACTGCTCGCAAGAAGAAATATTACGTAAAGAATCGTGAAGTATTACGTAATTGGAGGGCTACTCCACATTAGTGCCAGGTAAACGAAGTCTTCTGTTATTCAACACCACGTGGTGATCATTGCAGCTTGCAGAAAGGGAATCATAGCGGCGGTTCTTCTTCAGGTATGCCGCTGCCTCACAGACAAACAATAAACTACGAAATTACCTAATTATAACGGCACACGATTCCTTTTCCACGATCTAGATGGAACTTCAGGAAAGCAAAGTGGGATGTATTTGCTAAAAATCTGAACAAATGTGTTGGCTGGATTCCCCCAAAAGCTTGTTGAAGCTATGATAAGTGCAGCAAAGAAGGCAATCCCTAAGGCTTACAAGAAGCAATACATTCCAAGTTGGACTGTAACTTCTGAGAAACAATATGATGAATTTCTAAAAAGTGGAGTCATGGACTGTGCGGCTGATCCCGGAGGAGGTTCGAGTCCTCCATCGGGCATGGGTGTGTGTGTGTTTGTCCTTACGATAATTTAGGTTAAGTAGTGTGTAAGATTAGGCACTGATGACCTTAGCAGTTAAGTCCCATAAGATTTCACACACATTTGAATATTTTTTCTAAAAAGTGGGGACCCGGAAATAACGGAGAACCTACTTCATGATCTCAACAAACCCATACGAATCAGGTGGAGAGAGACCACTGAGTCACTCAATTTTCAAACATCAAGTAGAAAAGTTGGATGGAAACAAAGTTAAAGTAAGGAACAACACTCAAATATCAGCTAACAGGATTGCTTCTCATCTCTGTCCACATCAAGAGCACCAAGGGACAAAACTCATACAAGATATATCAGACGCAAACTGACATCGCTCAAAAAGAAGACGATCTGACTTCTCAAGAACTTTCTCTATAGCTGAAATTTCCGCTGCTTTTAAAACTCTAAAACCCGGAAAGGCACTGGGAAGTGACGGAATCCACCCATAGTGGAAACTATACAAAAAGACGGCTGGTGGATTTTTTCTCTGATATTATGATGTCTGGTTCAGTCCTACAAAAAATGAAGCAATCAAAAATGATACCAATACTCAAGCGGGGAAAGGCACCAGAGCAGCCTACGAACTACCGCCCAGTCGCATTGTTGAACACTATTTATGAGTTCCTTGAGATAATTTTATACAATCGGATTAGTCCAGTAATCTTTGAGAGCCTTCCTCTGGAGCAGGCTGGATTCCGTCCAGGACGGAGCTGCACTGGTCAAGTCTTACCTTTAAAAACATTTATTGAAACAGGATATGACATGAAGCAGAAAACATCAGCTGCTTTCGTCGATCTAAGTGCAGCATATGATACAGTTATATAGTTTGGAGGCATTGCAACTTCTCCCATGAAAACGGACAACAAAACTAATTGACAAAACACACACACACACACACACACACACACACATATATATATATATGCAAAACAGTCCAGAGAATTTGGCTATGCAACCGACTGGGCAACAGCTACCCAACACAGAAGTTTTGAAAGAACTGAAGAAATCCTAACTTCCGATCTGCCTATCTTAAGCCACTATTTCAGCAAATGGAGGTTGCAACAAAACTCAATTAAAACAGAACGACAGACAGTTGCTCATGTTGTGTCGACATGTCCCGTACGTGCCTACAAGGGCCCTTTCGAAGATTTCCTCAGAGGGACGAGTGATGTTATAAAATACGTAAAAGACTTTGATATCTGTCTATAGCTGTAGTTATTTGTGGTATTTTATGCTGGAGTGCTTGCCTAAATGTTGATGTGTAGTGATTTGTAATCTTTATATACAATATGTATTGCTACAGATTAATAAATAAAATGGCCACATCTCACTTTGTTTTCGAGATGTTAGGTGACTGTGAGATGCGCCACGCTTAAAACTACACTCCTAGTGGCGAGAGACCACGTAAAACACCAGATCTGTTCTGGACGAATGTTTTGTTTAATCTACTCACCCACTTTTTATGCTGCCTCATTACACATTTTACTCACCATTATTGCGTGGCGGGGGAACCCGTTCTTATCATCTACAAGTGTGGCGGCCGATCGAAGAGATCGCTAGGTAATGAATATTGATCCCAATAAAATTTAACGTAATTTCAAACACAGTGGGTGCATCTCAAAATTCTATATACTGAATCGCAAAGCACCCAATGGAGGTGCACCCGCTTTTTATAGACTGCACTCGTGATGTTGTAAACCACCGATCTTACGAATTCCGTCTTTGATTATCTTTACGAAAATATCCTATAAATTAAAACGCTCTTTCGTAACGTATTAATTTAAGCTGAAGATGAAGAAAGACAACATTATGAACGAGCTCTAAAGTAAGACAGGAACTCAGGTGGCTCAACGGCAGCCCAGAGCAAAGTCAGTGCATTAGGCCCTCTGAAATTTACTTAGAACAACTCAACGAATGAAATTCAACATGAATACGCGAATAAAATCACCGATTCCATTACTCGCGGTGTAGTCTAGGTACTAACAACCCTTTTGTGAAGTGAATGTTCACAAGTCCAGGACTGGGCCAAGCATACGTCTCTCACTGTGGAAGTTTGGGGCACTGTGACCTCTCGTCCTTTGTGCGGTATACCGGCCCCGCTTCCCGAAACGGTAGGGGCGGAAATTCGTACCTGTTACCAACCCTGGACCGCACCACAAGTTTCTGCGATGTCGCAGATTCCTCTTGCAGTAGTGAAGCATCTAAGTTGGTAACACTGCCCATCACCTTTCTATCTCTGCCTAGAAAGGAGCGATCTTTAAATCAGTTAGACTCCTGCAATTACTCAAAACCACACCAGGAGGTGCAGAGATAAGGAAAGAGGACGAATCTGTTTAATGATTAGATAAATAACACCACATTTGCATTCTCCCTTACCCAAGACTCTGAATGCTCAATAGTGCATGAAAGGAAAAACAGTTATGAGAGATACTCAACGCCGCTGATTATTACGCGAACTAAACATGATGTGAGCCGATGAAGCCTACAGTTTGTATGAAAGTGGGTCTTACTGATCTCTTTCACGACATAAACTAGTGTGCTGTGAGCCACCAATACACTGCCTATAGTAATGGCACGACAAGCTGGCCGCAGGCGCCGCGGTACTACTCGCAGAAAGTGGACATCATTCGGAACTCATACAATAGAAACTCCCTATTGCACCCCCTTCAGATTTAGTGGTAAGCTGGTCCAGTACATAGCCCGTCAAGATCTTAACACAGATCAGGCGTGAAAACTGGAAGAAGTTGTACTGAACTGTGAAAAAGGAAGCAAAATGGAAACAGTGAACGATGCTAGCTCAAGATGTCACACATCTGGAGAGTTAGTGGAGTCATGGCGTTGTGGTTTTGTGGTCACGGTATTGGACTAGAAAGTGGAAATCTGTCTCCAAATCTATCTCGTGCCACATTTTTTTTTCATGAACCGTCTGTCCGGCCATTCACGGGTTTGTTGTTTTTCTGTAGTCTTGGTTCAAATGGTTCAAATGGCTCTGAGTACTATGGGACTTAACATCTGAGGTCATCAGTCCCCTAGAACTTAGAACAAACCTAACTAACCTAAGGACATCACACGCATCCATGCCCGAGGCAGGATTCGAACCTGCGACCGTAGCGGTCGCGCGGTTCCAGACTGTAGCGCCTGGAACCGCTCGGCCACTCCGGCCGGCCTGTAGTCTTGGTATCTATCATACTACACACTGATTATAGAATATGAGTTATGTGACAAGAATATATTACCGTCGCAAGTGAATATGATGAATAGTGCGAACAGGCGGGATGCCGCGTAGACCTCTCACAGAAATGAAAACAAGAAATAAACGTGTGAACTGAATTACAACGAAGGAATTCAAGAGTCAAAGCAATAAAAACATATGTTTTGATAGAACACAAGGAAAACTCGAAGAGTCGCAGCTATTACGCGACTGTAGGTTTTTGCGGTAAGTTTCGTTACGTTATGGCAAGCTGGTTTGGAAGCCTGCAGTATAGTAGCATTGTTGACGGCGGCCGACTTGTGGCCTGCCGTATGCGTCATGGCGGCACCTGTCGCTAAAGCGGACCGCGAGAGTGCTCACTGTGGTGCGTACTAAAATCACTTATTCACCTCACCTAAGAAACTAAACAACTATGTTAAGTATTATCTGTTTTATTCCAAATTTGCTACATGACCTTTTGTTATTCAGATAAACTTTGGGTCAAAATTTGATACCGCTACCTATAATACTTTCAGAGATATAAGAAACCCATTAAAAAGTACTTAACCGACACCTAAGAAAGTAAATTCAGATAGGAACAATAACAGTTTATATTTCTTTTGTTATTTGAAAACAGTAATAGCACTCTCATTGTGCTGATTTATTAAGATTTTCAACTCTAAACTTCCGATAATTTTTCTTTCGTAATGAAAATAACAGTTTAAAAGTTATTATTTATATTTTGTGTTACGGTGAGACTAAATGAGAGTGAATGTGAGTTTGTATGTGGGACATACGTCACATTACACCTTAAGTAACTAGCAAGTGTTACGGCACCAGGGTTTCATGAAAACTGTAAATCCCCCTAACTGGCGGATGACGTATGTCTACGAGTGTTTGCTTTTGTAATAAGGCAGCCAGAAAGGTAATAAGATGATTATAAGTTCTATATTTGAATCGTAGTTTTCTCTTACTTTTCGTTTGGTTTGGTTTGGTGGAACATTTTGTTAATATTTGCACCATGAAATGACGTAAATGCATCTGCGAATGTTGATTGGAGTAAAACAGTTTAAGCGCAAATATGTTCTTGAAAGATTGATTTGATTGGCTGTTCGTTTTGATCAACCAATCAGCGTAAAGTCTTTCCCGCGCATTGGAATGAATTTTATGCCCTGAAAGTAACGGCATTGAGTCAGTCGTGAACTAGCTGCCGGCCGAGGTCGTGTTAGACGTGTCCGAAAAAGTTATTTGTGAAATGAAGAAGCGACTGTTATTTAACGTTCGGTTTATATCGCCGTGCAAGCAGATGCATTTAAGGACAGTTCTGTGAAGTTTGGGAGATTTTGGAGTGTTTGTTGTAGCGAAAACCGCGTGTGAAACTATAGGCCTTTGTGAATGCTGCGTGGCGTGTTCAGTATGCATTTACAGAACATTTTTTGGCGAGTATCTTCCTTTGAAGAATCCACTGAAAAGGACAGAGTGTGAAACTCATTTCGTAGCAAGTAACTGTATTAATCTTGTAATACGAGGGCTGTCCAGAAAGTAAGTTACGATTGATCGCGAAATGAAAATCACAGTGAAAATCAGAAATGTTTCATTTGTAACAGTTAGCTACGCCTTTCAGCTACTTCTCTACGTAGTCGCCGTTCTGACTCAAGACATTTGTCGTAGCGTTGTACCAACTTTCCAAAACCCTCAACATAGAAGGCAGCCGCCAGTGCTTTCCGCCAATTCTCTACGCTGGCCTAAAGCTCGTTGTCTGTGCCAAAGTGTTGTCTTCATAGCCAGTGGTTCGTTTGAGCAGAGATGAAACTCAGTGGGAGACAATTATGGGCTGTATTGTGGGTAACCAAATATTTCCAATTGAAACGATGCAGGAACATCTTCATTGCCCCTGCAGAATGAGGCTGAGAATTGTCTTGAAGAAGAAACCGCACGACAGTTATGTAATGTTGGTTGCATAGCTACAGGGGAACATTCTCACCAGGCCCTCGTACTTGGCGGGAGACACTATTTTCTGTAACATCTTTAAGCGTTCACTAAGAGCTCAGGAATGAAAAGAGCGACATAATTCTACCTAGAGTCATACTAGAGACACTGCCCAACACATCTTTGCAAAGCTTTATCGGATTTTCATAGTCGTTTCCATTTCGCGACCGATCGTAACTTACTTTCTGGACAGCCCTCGTATTTCGGATTGGACTTGGTACATTTCTGGCTGTCTTGCGTGTGATATAAGCTGCATGAACTAGTAGTAGATGTGCTATCGACGTAAATGTGGGCTTGTTCACGCCATAACGAAAAGACAATAAAAAACATTAGTATCGGGAAACGGACATTTTCAATGAAAGAAGGAAGCATCCACTTTTGCCCGTTATTGCTAGAGATTTACGGGTTTATTTTGTTACTTGAGTTACGCGGACTATGCAATCGTAAGTATGGACGATGGTTTTCTTCAACGCTGCATTTAACATCGTCTACACAGTACCTACGAATGCAGAGCAACGGATGGTGAACGGACGCTGTACTGAGGCAGGTGTACATTAATTTGCAGCTTGCTTCACTCAGTGCCAGCGAACATTTTAACACCGCTCCTCTGCAAAACGTGGGACTCTGAAACTGTTGCGTTAATTTGTTGCAGCTTATGTGACAAACTATTATAATTTCATCATTTCTTGGACATTCACATTCATCGGAACATATAACTCGGTCAAGGGGCATATCTCACTCACTCACTCACTCAGCAGGCGTACAAGTTAGGGGCATCGATAAGAGGTTCCTGTCATGTGACACACATACTATCACCATTGTCGGGTATGACACACCAGACGAGTTTCCCTTTGGAGGATTCGGTTGACTTGTCGCCTTGTCATGAAACGTTTGCGGTTCTCTTTCATGAGACACTTCATTTCGGCTGCTAATAGAGTAGACGTGCGGAATGAATTTTCATTATAGATCCCTTCCTTACACCTCGCTGTTACAAACGGACGTTACACCACGACACGCACACAAATCTGAATACAGTGAACAGAGTGGCACGATTGAGATTTGGACACGGGTCTCCCACTTTGCAGCCCGTCACTGCGACCACATAACCACAACGCGGTGTCTCTTCTCTCTCAATGTCGCACATCTTATGCTTGGAGCGTTTACTGTTTCTACTTTGCTTTTTTTCACAGTTCAGTACACCTTCTTCCTGTTTTCATGTTTTATCCGTGTTCAGTTTTTGACGGGCTGTCCATTGGGACGTATTACCTCTAAATCTGATGGGGAGTTTCCGTTGTTAGTGTCGGCTGTTCTCCATTTTGGGTTGCTGCCGCCCTCAGCGAGCCCAGAGTTGTGGCACTGTAATTTCCTGATGGTTCAAATGGCTCTTAGCGCTATGGGACTTAACATCTTAGGTCATCAGTCCCCTAGTACGTAGAACTACTTAAACCTAACTAACCTAAGGACATCACGCACATCCATGCCAGGGGCAGGATTCGAACCTGCGACCGTAGCAGTCGCGCGGTTCCGGACTGCAGCGCCTAGAACCGCACGGCCACCGCGGCCGGCTAATTTCCTGATAAAGTGTTGTTGTGTCGCCTGCGTGAGTGGATGATTATTGATCAAGAAGAGTAATTGTCCGTGTTTTTTTTTTTTTTTTTCTTTTTTTTTTTTTTTTTTTTTTTTTTTTTTTTTTTTTTTAAATCTTATGGGACTAAACTGCTAAGGTCATCAGTCCCTGAGCTTACACACTACTTAACCTAAATTATCCTAAGGACAAACACAAACACCCATGCCCGAGGGGAGGACTCGAACCTCCACCGGGACCAGCCGCACAGTCCATGACTGCTGCGCCTCAGACCGCTCGGCTAATCCCGCGTGGCGTTTCCTCATTACATCCTCTCCAGCGCAGTTCTCCTCCATCCTCTGACTCTGGGAGATTTTATGTCTTTATCCGCATCGTGTATCCACCGCTTTTGTGGCCTTCCTCTGTGTCTCCCTCTAGATGGCCTCCATCCAAAAACTTGGTAGCTGTTTTTGCGGTATGCAACCTAAGGACATGTCCGAGGCAATCTATTCTCCTACTTTTTATTGTCCTTAGAATGTCGGCTCTTTGTATGGGGGGATGCAGCTCAGTGGTCGTTGTTATCCTGAACTGCCGCATATATTTTCCACAGAACCCCGCGTTCAGTTATAGTAAGCCGCTGCCCATCACTTCTCGTTAGCGTCCATGTTTGACATTTCTAGGTTACAACAATGACACTAATAGTGCTTGTCATTAAAAGCATTGTGCAATATGAGACACGATCACAAATGTTTACTTCTACCCACTGCTTCTTATTAGAACAGCTTTAATTAATTTAATGTTCGTTCCTGAAAATAAGCACCTGATTTGAAGACGACTGTGTCTATAATGTGCATTCGCAAATTCGTGTTACTTCCGTGTCAAAATTTACACCATAGCAGCTGATCCGTACGAGAGACGCACGCCCGTCAGTGGCCCGTACAATAAAACATTATAGGATACAGGTTCCACCTTTTATGCAAAACACTGTTTTCTCCTGTTACTCAGACATGTATCGGTACCTCAGTGGGTTTTGTTTATTGAACAACTGTAAAAGGTGAACATGTTTTAGGTTGTAGGTGATGTAACAAAATGAGGGTTAAAGACAATTTTTGTTCATTTTCGTTCTTACTTTTATTTTACGTTGTATGGTTTTGTAGGACAATCTGTATGGTGTCCTGCACTGATAGCTTGTCATCTGCGAACCAAATGATGTAAATGTGAATTTTATGAGTGAGTTAAGACATCCCTTGGTTTTTTTGGTATGGCGAAATGTTTGCATATATATTTCTTATCACTCACCTTTTGTTGTGACTGATTCTCCTGCTTCCACGTTTTGAGGGCACTGCACACACATATCAAATGTTATTTGTATAATTTCGGTTTTACAAACGCCTTTTCACGTCGCTAAACGGACTGTACACGATGTTGTTATATGTCCCAACGCTGTCGGCTTTCATTTGTTCCCAAGTGAGCTTACCGCGGAATTTGTGAAACCGAAATTACAGAAAGAAAATTTAGTATATGTGTATAGTGTCCTGAGAACGCGAAAGAAGGGGATCAGTCACTATAAAACGTGAGCAGTAACAAATATGTGCGCCAACATTTTGCCACACCAAAATCACGTTCTTAAAAATCAAGAGATACGTCATCTCGTTGATAAAATGTACATTTACATCGTTTAGTTTGCACGTGACAAGATAACAGTGCAGGAAACCGTACAGAGCGTCCTGCAAAAACCATATAATGTAAAATCAAAGTAAGAACAAAACCTAACAAAAACTGCCTTTAGGCCTCAATTTGTTAGGTCAGCTACAACCTAAAATATGTTCACTTTTTACAGATGAACAATAAATAAAACCCACTCATGATGGCACAGCGGTGCCGAAACATGTTTGAGTAACAAGGTAAAATAGTGTTTTGCATAAAAGGCAGACCCTATATCCAATAATCCTCAATGGAAACATGGAAAAAAAGGCAAGAGCAGCAAATCCAAAAGAGCAATAAAACATTCCCTCCCTCACATACTCTTAACCACGCAGTGGTCAAGCTACTCAGCCCTCTGCCCTGAGGTAAGCGACCAATTTCACTGAGATCACGACTGATTTCACTAACTTCAATTAAAGTTAAACACAACTTGTAACATTACTAACACAAGCATGTACATTGGCGCTCGACCCGGAGATAAGCCGGTTAGAATCCTGGTGGAGGAAAATACTTTCCGCTGCAATTGTCTGGACGGCAAGGAGAGGAGAGGTTGTGGGGTATACCAGAATGAGATTTTCACTCTGCAGCGGAGTATGCGCTGATATGAAACTTCCTGGCAGATTAAAACTGTGCGCCCGACCGGGACTCGAACTCGGGACCTTTGCCTTTCGCGGCCAAGTGCTCTACCAACTGAGCTGCCCAAGCACGACTCACGCCCCGTCTTCACAGTCCTTCACAGTTTGGAAGGTAGGAGACGAGATACTGGCAGAAGTGAAGCTGTGAGGACGGGCCCTGAGTCGTACTTCGGTAGCTTAGTTGGTAGAGCACTTGCCCGCGAAAGGCAAAGGTCCCGAGTTCGAGTCTCGGTCGGGCACACAGATTTAATCTGCCAGGAAGTTTTTATGGGGTATAGTTTCTGGCTCCCACACTTTGCGCCAATGTCCTGGTTTAAATACCAATCCTCTCCGTAGTGTCTCGTAAAGTGAGGGCATGTGACACTGTTGATGGTGATCCGTCCGTTGGATGGGGGCGTTAAGCTTGGGGGCTCCCTTGGTACTATTCGCCAGGAGTAAACTATGTGTCGGCATCAGGTTACATCCTCTCCCTTCTCTCATAATCACTACCATACAACACAAACATTACGCTACACTCCACACACAATACATACACGTTGTATTACAAGAAGTTGTAATGGAGCATGGCCGGCCGCAGTGGCCGTGCGGTTAAAGGCGCTGCAGTCTGGAACCGCAAGACCGCTACGGTAGGAGGTTCGAATCCTGCCTCGGGCATGGATGTTTGTGATGTCCTTAGGTTAGTTAGGTTTAACTAGTTCTAAGTTCTAGGGGACTAATGACCTCAGCAGTTGAGTCCCATAGTGCTCAGAGCCATTTGAACCAATGGAGCATGTTGCAAATAAACAAACAAACAAATATGATGGGTGCCGATAGGAAGGTGTAGGCGAGCAACTCCCTGTTGGACGTGGGTGGAGATGCAAGTCATTACTTCCAATCATAAGTAAAGATAGGGCAGTGTGTTTGTAGCAATCAGACGGCAGGAGCCAGGCACTGATCTTTGAGACTAAGCGAGCCGGCTGGGCTGCGCCAAGACAGTAGTTTCTCGTGGAGTGCAGTGGTAGCGTACCTCCGTGGCACCTCTGGACTGAGGCGGGTGGCTGCTGTTTGATCAGGGCGGCAGGGCAGCGACACGGTGATGGTAGCCGAGGCCAGGCTGTGCCCAGCAGGATTGCCCAGGGAGGGTGGCGGTGGACAGGGTCGGACTCCCACGGCGTCGACCTGGCTGGATCTCACTTCGTGCCTTGGAACACAGCGTGACAGGGAGGCAGCGATCGGTGGTTCGTGTCACGGTGGCAGCGGAGGTGGCTGTGTCGTAAGTTTGGCATTGACTGGCGCAGACTGACGAGGAACACCTTGAGTGAGAAGCAGTTAATGGAAATAGGGGGGCGGGGGGGACTGGAATTATCCGATGGTGAGCACAACATGAGGCTGCTGAGCGTAGCCGAACTGCTTGGTGGATGGGTAGCTCACGACAGTACTGCAGTGATAGTGGTGTTGATACAAAGCAGAGCAGTGGCAACGATAAACAAAGCAGACATCGCATTATATCTGCAACAGCAGTTGCCGTAGTTGACATTTCATCAGAAAGAAACCCAAGGAATTTGGCATGTGAAATATTTGCGTTTGTGCAAAACGAGTCAGTGGACTGTGTAGTGTCGTATGCACTCGACTGTGCGAACAATGTACATGAGCGGTAAAATGATGACGATACGTGCCTAACGAGTGAAAGTGATACTGAAACAGGTGTCGTGCCATATACTTTATCATCCTTATCGGACAAGGAGCAACAAGTACAGTCTCCAGTGAAACGAAGTAAAAGACAATCGTTGACCAAGGAGCGGGTACTAAATATAATTACGTACATGGAAGATCATCGGCAGCATGTTAAAAAAAAACAATTTTCAACAGATTTCGAATAAGTGCGCAGCAATATGACTGTGTAGTGCATAAGATAAACTACGGATTTTAAAGAGAGGACAAGGCGCACTTGTTACAAAAACTGGTGTTCGCGCGTTTCAAAGATTCAAAAATGATTCAAATGGCTCTGAGCACTATGGGACTTAACATCTGAGGTCATCAGTCCCCTAGAACTTAGAACTACTTAAACCTAACACACATCCATGCCCGAGGCAGGATTCGAACCTGCGACGTAGCGGTCGCGCGACTCCAGACTGTAGCGCCTAGAACCACTCGGCCGCTCCGGCCGGCTCTTATGGAATTATGCAGACTGTTAATCTGGATGATAAATTGATTGATAAGTTATTTATTGTGCTGCGAGAAGTTGGAGATGCTCTGCCATCTATGATTCTTTCTCATCTGCGTGATCTTGCAACGGGAGTAGTGAAAATTCACGTTACAGCAAGAGAAAGTGTGAAAATTGGAGTAAGAGAAGTGCAACTATGGTATGAGAACTGGTTTTGGCCAATAGTTGGACAAAATAACTCGCTTTAGCTTAATCCCTTGTACCGGCCCATGTGGCCGTGCGGTTCTAAGCGCTTCAGTCTGGAACCGCGTGACCGCTACGGTCGCAGGATCGAATCCTGCCTCGGGCATGAATGTGTGTGATGTCCTTAGGTTAGTTAGGTTTAAGTAATTCTAAGTTCTAGGGGACTGATGACCACAGATGTTAAGTCCCATAGTGCTCAGAGCCATTTGAACCATTTTTGATCCATGGTCTGGGAAAAAATCATGCTCCTTTAGAGGAAATTATTTCTCATAAAAAGAGTGTAACAGTGCAATTCACACAGCTGGAACCACTGGACAAATTAAGGCTCTGGTTGTGTATTTTTTCCGTACCTATAAAACATATTATCGCACTATCTGTAGCTACGCCTTAAAGAATATCCAGTTTCACGACGAGCTTCACGACAGACTGTTTCGCATTGGTTTGCATGTCATCACATTCCATCAGCTCTCATCATCCTGTTACACCAATATGATCCTACATGCATTCTTCAAGATTGGTTACCTACCTGAGCGTCCTGCGCGGTTTGTAACTCCCAAGCAGTTCGCCCTCGATCTTGATAGTGCGATCCTCTGTGATCACTGTGGCACGCCATTTTTCATTCGTAGTCCTTGGTGTAAGTTAATGGTTTGCTCTGAATATTTCTTGAATGTCGACGATGTCTAATTGGTGAAGTGTAATACTTACATCCCATATAAGGTTGATCTCTGCTCCTCCCGGACACCCATTTTCTACCGCCCTCCTGATGTACATGGCGAGTCATAAGCAGCTAATATTTCCCTATCGTAACTGTTAAGAGAAGACTTTCAAATGAGCCGTACTAAAGATCGAACTTGCGACCTCGCACTCAAGGGGTTCCTTGTGAGCGTCCCAGCATGGACCAGCTTTGCCAATGACGTCAGGCTGGTTTCGGGGGTTTAAATATAGCTCTCTGGAGCTGACCTCGCAGAATACTGACCACTGCCGTGTTCCCAAGTCACGCAGGAGTTTCTCAAACGAGGGCCAGTGCCCTCGGTCCAGCTGTTGTAAGTTGTACTGCAGAAGGAGGACCGCGGGGAAGCAGGCAAACGGAGAGGGCTCCTGGTGTCAGCAGGTCACTGGCCGCGCAAATCGCCCTATCACTGCTCTGGGCCCTCTTTTTTTTTTCTTTATTGTGATTTTGATCACCTTACACAAGGCGGGCTGTCAGCAGCAGAGTACGCCGCTCTTCAGCCTTGAGTTTTACAATAAGTAATAAGGTGGCACAGAGAATACAATCAAAACGGTGGGCAAAAAATGCAGACACTTAAAAAACAAAAAAGATGGAGCCGTTCACACTGGACGAGAAAACATCACTAACACTAGTTGACACGGCGCACATAACAGGGATGATGGCGACGGTACACGTGAACAGTGGGGGCGTGACGGCGAACAAACACTAAACACAAATGAAGGCACACACACGACACACTGATGGCGATGATCTCCGGCGCGCGAATGTTCACTGAGCGTGTGCGAGTCCAGGGACCTGCCAAGAGAGGAGGAGGGTGGTGGGAGAGGGAGAGGGGAGAGCAGAGATGCCATGGGCAGAGGAGATAAAGGAGGAAGGGGCAGGGGAAGCCCGGGGGAAGAGGGATGAAGGAAGAGGGATGGGGGGAAAAGGAAAGAGAAGGGAGGGAGGGTGCCTAAAGGAAAGGACACCGGAAGTGGGGGGGGCAGGATCAAAGTTGATAGAAGGGGTAGATGGAGGGGAGGAGGACATCATCAGGGAGGGGGAGCTGGCGGAAGCCAACGTGGGAGAGGGTAAGGAGAGTGGGGAGATGGAGACCGGGCGGGACGTGGGAATACAGGCGCAGCAGCGGGCGGGGGTGGGAGAGGATGAGCGAGACAAGCGGGTGAGGAGGATCGAGTTTGTGGGAGGTGTACAGGATCCGTATCCTCTCAAGGAAAAGGAGGAGGTGGGGGAAGGGGATGAGATCGTACAGGATCCGCCTGGGTTGAGGGGACGCCAAGGTACTTAAGGGTGGGAGTGAGGGCGATTGGACGGCCATAGAGTGCTCTGGGCCCCTGCCTTGCCCTGTTATGTTACAGTTCCTCCCTCACATCAAGTGGGAGTTCAGCGTGGAAGTAAAGCACGATTCGGCTTTCTCTCAGCAAAAGCTTTGAATTTTTTTTAACGGAGTACTGGGTGGTTATAATTAATTTTTTCCTGCTTTAGCCAACGTAAACCGAAAACTAATTACTGTGTGGGTACACAATTTCGTAGGAATGATGTTCAGACTGTGCACTCCAGGATTTGCGATGTTAGTAGTGTTAGTGTCTTGACTTGCCGTTAGGCGCCGGTAGCGGCACAGCGACGAAGTCCTGAAACGAACAAGCACCAGGGTGCATTACAGTCGCAGACAGTCAACACGGGCCTGGACGAGGTGAGCAGGGAGGGCTTCACTCGTAAAACTACATTCACAGTGCTGTTTCTCCATCCAGTCTACTTGGTGCAAGAAGCCTGCATCTTACTTACACAACTGTGATGATTTAAGATCTGTATGCATGTAATAGAAAGAAGGATCTTTTATTGTATGATTATATGATAGCGGAACAAACACTGGTAGCAGCTACTTCTGTAAAATATCTGGGAGTATGCGTACGTAACGATTTGAAGTGGAATGATCACATAAAATTAATTGTTGGTAAGGCGGGTGCCAGGTTGAGATTCAATGGGAGAGTCCTTAGAAAATGTAGTCCAGCAACAAAGGAGGTGGCTTACAAAACACTCGTTCGACCTATACTTGAGTATTGCTCACAAGTGTGGGATCCGTATCAGGTCGGGTTGACAGAGGAGATAGAGAAGTTCCAAAGAAAAGCGGCGCGTTTCGTCACGGGACTATTTGGTAACCGTGATAGCGTTATGGAGATGTTTAGCAAACTCAGGTGGCAGACTCTGCAAGAGAGGCGCTTTGCATTGCTGTGTAGCCTGCTGTCCAGGTTTCGAGAGGGTGCGTTTCTGGATGACGTATAGAATATATTGCTTCCCCCTACTTGTACCTCCCGAGGGGATCACGAATGTAACTTTAGAGAGATTCGAGCGCGCACGGAGGCTTTCCGGCAGTCGTTCTTCCTGCGAACCATACGCGACTGGAACAGGAAAGGGAGGTAATGACAGTGGCACGTAAAGTGCCCTCCGCCACACACCGGTGGGTGGCTTGCGGAGTATAAATGTAGATGTAGATGTAATTACCGTTACCCTCCAGGTTAGAAGAGTGGGCTAATGCGCTGCTTCCTGGACTCGGGTAGGCGGACCGGCCCCGGATCGAATCCGCCCGGCGGCTTAACGACGAGGGCCAGTGTGCGGACCAGCCTGGATGTGGTTTTTAGGCGGTTTTCCACATCCTACTAGGTTAATACCGGGATGGTCCGCTCGTCCCGCCTCAGTTACACGGCTTGCAGACATCTGGACATATTCGCACTATTCCATGGTTTACACTAGACACAGACAGTTGGGGTACACTAATTCCGTCCTGGGGGGTACGGGGTGGCGGCAGGAAGGGCATTCGGCCACCCTTTAAATTAACCTTGCCAAACCCGATTAACCATGCCGATCCTGCGTCCTTGCGGGACCAAGGCGCAAGCAAAAGAAAGAAAGAATGCATGTAATTACCGTTCAAATTCCTTACTCAGTCTGTATAGTCGCTTTACATTGGAGTAATTTTGACGTGTAAAATGTGCATAAAGACTTGCGCGCATCACATACAAGATAGAAAATTAAATTATAATAAATTTTTTCATAAAGTCTTAATTTCTAACAGGACTACTATAATAAGAGTATTAACAATCAAGTTATCTCATTACCTCAGATCTGTATGCTGCACAAACCTTTTGTTGCCTCAGTGCACTCCTAAATGAAAAAAGTAAACCCATTACAAATTCCACTTCACACTAATAAATTAAGGAATGTATATGCAAACCGTAACAGAATTTTTCTGAAATTTACAGCATGATGAAAAAGACCGCTTCAGCCGCGTGATAAATATTCATTTATGAGCCAGCAGGTTTCATGGTGTCAGAGGAACGTATTCAGGGATACCTCAGTATATAAACAACAGCGAAACGTATAAATATCCTGCTTTGGTTAAAGTGTAGTTCAACTCTGCGTGAAACATCACAGGAAAATTATGCACTCACGTTTATTTCATTAGATCAAGCGATAAGCAGTAGACGATCCAATATTGCCTGTCCAATTGTAATAAAAATGTTCAAACTCCAAGAGGTCGGTAGTCAAATTAAAATACGGCAGAATTCAAGAAACACAATTCTGATAAAGGAAGCCTAGAATAAGGCAAAAGCGGTACACCAAATAGTTGAAAAGTGTAAAACAGATTATATGTGCAGATGATGAAAACGTATGTTGATCTGGCAAGGTAAAATAAATTTCAAAAACAGACCTTGCATAAACATATAACGAAGGTCAAGTCTAGATAAAATGCTGATAACAAAATAGAAGATTAAAAACATTATTTAATCATACCAACGGCGTAACATCATCATGGCGACATGAAGCAACAAGGATTGCCAAAAATGGAACGGAACTGAACCTGAGTCAGTGCCGATAAGGAAAATGGGTGCATGCGTGTAAGAACGTATACAAGAGGCGACATACGAACAGAACCATAAAACGTGGCACAGAAAGTTGGATGGCATCTTCGCAAGTAATTTTACAAATGAAAAGCAGAATAACCTATCGCACGATAGTTATTTTTTTATGCAAAAATGGGAGGGGGTGGGGCCGTCCGCTGTGACCGAGCGGTTCTAGGCGCTTCAGTCCGGAACCGCGCTGCTGATACGGTCGCAGGTTCGAACGGATGTGTGTAATGTCCCTAGGGTATTTAGCTTTAAGTACTTCTAAGCCTAGAGGACTGATGACGTCAGATGTTAAGTTCCACACTGCTTAGAGCCATTTGAACCATTTGCGGGGGTGGGTGGAGAGGGGGAGGCACTGAGGAGGGGCAACCATACCTAGTGGAATACAACTATAAAAGAAAAAATTGTATAGAAATTGATTTAAAATGTCTTTAGCAATATAAGATACATAAATGGCGACGTATAAACCTCATAATAATTAACAATTGTAGAGGTCATGCACGTGTCATGAATAAATCTTTACCATACAACTTCATTTTGCAGATTTTCTATATCTTCATCTACGTGATTACTCTGCTATTCACAATAAAGTGCCTGGCAGAGGGTTCAATGAACCACCTTCAAGCTATTTCTCTACCGTTCCACTCTCGAACGGCGCGAGCGAAAAAAGAGCATTTTAATTTTTCTGTGCGACCCCTGATTTCTCTTATTTTATCGTGATGATCTTTTCACCGTATGTAGGTGGGCGCCAACAGAATGTTTTCGCAATCGGACGAGAAAACTGGCGCTTGAAATTTCATGGCCTTCCGCCACGCCACGTCTCGCTTGCCTGGGGGCGAAGGAACGCGGCAGCGAACTAAGCCGCTGACTCGCAACCTGCGATCGTCACCTAATCGGCCCGCCGCTTGACTCACGTGGGTCTCGTAGGCGCGACCAGACTCAACTTGCCGGGAGCCCAGTCACAAGGGACTTCCACGAACGCAGAGCCACAGTTCTGGCGAAATCTCTCACTTCTCAAGGCTCGTTTGGGGGAGATGATAGCGGTCGTACGCCCCAAAACATTTGTTGGCGCGATACAAGTGCAAATGATTGGGCAATGACAGCGTAGGAGTCTCCGGAACAATTCACCGAATTTTCTCTAGTGTTATGTAAAAATAAATGATTGCAAGTGGCTCGAATTCGAAGAACAGTAAAACATCCTAATAAACGCCTGACGAGTGGCTTCAGGCTGTAGGATGGAAACAGCATACCACGTCCAACAGAAAAATACTTAGTAGAGCAGAGTGTCGTAAACAGTCCGCCACCTGCCAGCCATAAAAATTGTTTTGGTTACCGTCTCTCGATCTTCTGCAGATAATACGTGAAATATGTAATTTACACGTGCATTATCCTTTTTCCCACGCGCCATTCGAGAGTGGAATGGTAGAGAAGTAGTATGAAAATGGTTCGATGAACCCTCTGCCAGGCATTTAAGTGTGAATTTCAGAGTAACCATGTAGATGTAGAAGATCCCGTCGCAACGAAAAACGCTTTGTTTTAATGATTGTCACTCCAATACACATATCATGTCTGTGGCACTATCTCCCCTACATCGTGATAATACAAAACGAGCTGCCCTTCTTTGTACTTTTTCGGTGTCATCCGTCAGTCCCATCTGACGCGGATCCCACATCGTACAGCAGTATTCGAGAATAGGGCAGACAAGCGTGCTGTAAGCAGTCTCTTTAGTAGACCTATTGAACCTTCTAAGTGTTCTGCCAATGAATGGCAGTCTTTGGTTGGCTCTACCCACAACATTATCTATGTGGTCGTTCTAATTTAGGGTATTTATAATTGTAATCCCTATGTATTTAGTTTCATTTATAGCCTTCAGATTTGTGTGACTTATCGAGTTATCGAAATTTAGCGAATTTCTTTTAGTACTAATTTGAATAACTTCACACTTTTCTTTATTCAGAGTCAACTGCCACTTTTCGCACCTTACAGGTACCTTATCTAAATCATTTTGAAATTCGTTTTGGTCATCTGATGACTTTACAAGACGGTAAATGACAGCATCGTCTGCAAACAATCTACGGTGGCTACTGAGACTGTCTCCTACGTCGTCAATATAGATCAGGAACAATAGAGGGCCTATAACACTTCCTTGGGGAACGCCGGATATTATTTTTGTTTTACTCGATGACTTTCCCTCTTTTACTACGAACTGTGACCTTTGTGTCAGGAAATCCAGTGGCACAACTGAGGCGATACTCCGTAGGCAAGCAGTTTGGTTAGAAGACGCTTGTGAGGAACGGCATTTTCGTATGGCATTTCATTATACAGGATGATGAAACCCACAACGCCATCAAATACCTCGCGGAAGATTTTCATATTCTCTCGCTCGCTACAAGCAAACTATTAGTCCTGAAGAAAAAAATACACAGTCTGCTTTTGTAGGAAATTTAATGTAGTTAAATTTTATACTGGGACACATTTTCGATATACACCGCAGTTTTCGAATTATTCAAGAAAATATACAAAAGTGACATTCAGAGACGTTTTCTTCAATAACTCGAAACCGTGGCCTCCAGCGCAAACATATCTCAGTACAAAATTTAACTGCATTAAATTTCCTACAAAATGGTTGTTTTCATTTATTATGTAGAGCTAATAGTTTTGCTGTAGCGAGCAAGGGGATATAAAAATCTCACACATGGTTTTTGAAGGCACTGCGGGTTGCCCGAGGTCTAGGGGTAGCGTCTTTGATTCATAATCAAAATGTCTTCGGTCCCGGGTTCGATCCCCGCCACTGCCTAAATTTTGATAAATAATCGGCATTGGCGGCCGAAGACTTCCGGCATAAGAAGTCAGCCTCATTCTGCCAACGGCCTTGTCAAAGAGAGCGGAGGAGCGGATAGAGGTTCAGGGCACTCTCTTGTCCCAGGGGTGGGAAATTGCCACTAAAGGCGGAAGAATCAGCAATGATCAACGACATGAGGATGCAGAAGGCAATGGAAACCACTGCATTAAAGACACGTAACGTGTATCCACAGGACATGTGGCCTGTAATTGAAGAAGTGTCATGATGATCTCTCCATTGGCAAAAGATTCCGGAATAGTCCCCCATTCGGATCTCCGGGAGGGGACTGCCAAGGGGGAGGTTACCATGAGAAAAAGATTGAATAATCAACGAAAGGATAACGTTCTACGAGTCGGGGCGTGGAATGTCAGAAGCTTGAACGTGGTAGGGAAACTAGAAAATCTGAAAAGGGAAATGCAAAGGCTCAATCTACGTAGATATAGTGGGGGTCAGTGAAGTGGAAGGAATACAAGGATTTTTGGTCAGATAAGTATCGGGTAATACCAACAGCAGCAGAAAATGGTATAACAGGTGTAGGATTCATTATGAATAGGAAGGTAGGGCAGAGGGTGTGTTACTGTGAACAGTTCAGTGACCGGGTTGTTCTAATCAGAATCGACAGCAGATCAACACCGACAACGATAGTTCAGGTATACATGCCGATGTCGCAAGCTGAAGATGAACAGATGGAGAAAGTGTATGAGGATATTGAAAGGGTAATGCAGTATGTAAAGGGGGACGAAAATCTAATAGTCATGGGCGACTGGAATGCAGTTGTAGGGGAAGGAGTAGAAGAAAGGGTTACAGGAGAATATGGGCTTGGGACTAGGAATGAAAGAGAAGAAAGACTAATTGAGTTCTGTAACAAGTTTCAGCTAGTAATAGCGAATACCCTGTTCAAGAATCACAAGAGGAGGAGGTATACTTGCAAAAGGCAGGGAGATACGGGAAGATTTCAATTAGATTACATCATGGTCAGACAGAGATTCCGAAATCAGATACTGGATTGTAAGGCGTACCCAGGAGCAGATATAGACTCAGATTACAATATAGTAGTGATGAAGAGTAGGCTGAAGTTCAAGACATTAGTCAGGAAGAATCAATACGCAAAGAAGTGGGATATGGAAGTACTAAGGAATGACGAGATACGTTTGAAGTTCTCTAACGCTATAGATACAGCAATAAGGAATAGCGCAGTAGGCAGTACAGTTGAAGAGGAATGGACACCTCTAAAAAGGGCCATCACAGATGTTGGGAAGGAAAACATAGGTACAAAGAAGGTAGCTGCGAAGAAACCATGGGTAACAGAAGAAATACTTCAGTTGATTGATGAAAGGAGGAAGTACAAACATGTTCCAGGAAAATCAGGAATACATAAATACAAGTCGCTGAGGAATGAAATGAATAGGAAGTGCAGGGAAGCTAAGACGAAATGGCTGCAGAAAAAATGTGAAGACATCGAAAAAGACATGATTGTTGGAAGGACAGACTCAGCATTCAGGAAAGTCAAAACAACCTTTGGTGACATTAAAAACAACGGTGGTAACATTAAGAGTGCAACGGGAATTCCGCTGTTAAATGCAGAGGAGAGAGCAGATAGGTGGAAAGAATACATTGAAAGCCTCCATGAGGGTGAAGATTTGTCTGATGTGATAGAAGAAGAAACAGGAGTCGATTTAGAAGAGATAGGGGATCCAGTATTAGAATCGGAATTTAAAAGAGCTTTGGAGTACTTACGGTCAAATAAGGCAAAAGGGATAGATAACATTCCATCAGAATTTCTAAAATCATTGGGGGAAGTGGCAACAAAACGACTATTCACGTTGGTGTGTAGAATATATGAGTCTGGCGATATACCATCTGACTTTCGGAAAAGCATCATCCACACAATTCCGAAGACGGCAAGAGCTGACAAGTGCAAGAATTATCGCACAATCAGCTTAACAGCTGATGCATCGAAGCTGCTTACAAGAATAATATACAGAAGAATGGAAAAGAAAATTGAGAATGCGCTAGGTGACGATCAGTTTGGCTTTAGGAAAAGTAAAGGGACGAGAGAGGCAATTCTGACGTTACGGCTCATAATGGAAGCAAGGCTAAGGAAAAATCAAGACACTTTCATAGGATTTGTCGACCTGGAAAAAGCGTTCGACAATATAAAATGGTGCAAGCTGTTCGAGATTCTGAAAAAAGTAGGGGTAAGCTATAGGGAGAGACGGGTCATATACAATATGTACAACAACCAAGAGGGAATAATAAGAGTGGACGATCAAGAAGGAAGTGCTCGTATTAAGAAGGGTGTAAGACAAGGCTGTAGCCTTTCGCCCCTACTCTTCAATCTGTACATCGAGGAAGCAATGATGGAAATAAAAGAAATGTTCAAGAGTGGAATTAAAATACAAGGTGAAAGGATATCAATGATACGATTCGCTGATGACATTGCTATCCTGAGTGAAAGTGAAGAAGAATTAAATGATCTGCTGAATGGAATGAACAGTCTAATGAGTACACAGTATGGTTTGAGAGTAAATCGGAGAAAGACGAAGGTGATGAGAAGTAGTAGAAATGAGAACAGCGAGAAACTTAACATCAGGATTGATGGTCACGAAGTCAATGAAGTTAAGGAATTATGCTACCTAGGCAGTAAAATAACCAATGACGGACGGAGCAAGGAGGACATCAAAAGCAGACTCGCTATGGCAAAAAAGGCATTTCTGGCCAAGAGAAGTCTACTAATATCAAATACCGGCCTTAATTTGAGGAGGAAATTTTTGAGGATGTACGTCTGGAGTACAGCATTGTATGGTAGTGAAACATGGACTGTGGGAAAACCGGAACAGAAGAGAATCGAAGCATTTGAGATGTGGTGCTATAGACGAATGTTGAAAATTAAGTGGACTGATAAGGTAAGGATTGAGGAGGTTCTACGCAGAATCGGAGAGGAAAGGAATATGTGGAAAACACTGATAAGGAGAAGGGACAGTATGATAGGACATCTGCTAAGACATGAGGGAATGACTTCCATGGTACTAGAGGGAGCTGTAGAGGGCAAAAACTGTAGAGGAAGACAGAGATTGGAATACGTCAAGCAAATAATTGAGGACGTAGGTTGCAAGTGCTACTCTGAGATGAAGAGGTTAGCACAGGAAAGGAATTCGTGGCGGGCCGCATCAAACCAGTCAGTAGACTGGTGACCAAAAAAGAAAAAAGAAAAAAAAGCGGGTTGCATAAAACCCGTAGATAGGGGCAACTGAATCACTCTGTGTGTAACTTATAATGCGTGCAGTTATCCGTTAACACTTTGTGTTTTACACACAGCCAACGGAAAATGCTGAGCACAGAAACAGAAGACCGCAAGTATGTAGTAACTAAGAAAATCGTTAGTGGTTTCTGCGGGTGCAAGCAACGGAAATGTTTTCTGTGGCTTACGTAACAGCTACGGAGATACTAAATGAAAAATGGAATTAATGTGCTATACGAAATATGCTTACCTTCTTTATATTGAACAGCAGTTAACTGTTACTGTGTGGTGCACTATAGACTGCACTACAATACTCAGTAAGGACGCATTACATACAACAGTCGAGAGATGAGAGTCAACAAAATACTTCTAACAACTACGTAAGCACGCCCTGGCCGACCCCCGGCTGTGGCATCAGGGCCATTCTCAATTAACCAGTCAGGCCGGTAGTTTCACGAAGTTCTCGGCCGCACCCCTGTGGGCCCGATGATCCTGAATGGGGCTTCCCATAAATTCGAAAACAGGCTAATAAGAAGCGTTACTCACACAGAGCTGCCAAATGTAATGGGAAAGCACTGTGACTCGAGTCGGTCGTCGGTTTCTGAACGCTGTCCGCAGCGTTTTGTCTCCGTACAGCACAGGAAAGAACGAGCCCATGAGGCCCCACTTTCAAGTCTGCAGTGAAGTGACTCACGGAGGTGATGCGACGTCCGTTTGTCAAACACGTGTGGTCGTCCCGTTATACTGGAGTCCCACTGACGTAACAAGGACAGCTTGTCGCCCGGGACAAACTTTGAAATGTAGAAAGGTCTTGGTCGCATAATTCTTTATTAAGTTGTTGTTGTTATTGAAATCTTAAGAGCAGTTGAATAATGGAATGTAGCTCAGCATAGTTAAGACATAAGTATAGCTTACGCTTCATTTTGCAGCTTCTGATATGGTATTTGACTAAAACAATTTATAGCTTAAAATGGACACAGTTAATATTTAGTGTTTTATCCATGCCTAATAGATAATGCTCAATATAGAAACAGAAAACCGCTTGAAGACAGAATACGCAAGTATCTAGTAACTAACAACATCCTCAGTGCATTCTGGGGGTACAGGCAGCGAAAATGTATTCTGTAACAGCTACGGAGATCCTAAATTAAAAATTGAATCAGTCTGCTGTACCAAATGAGATGAACTTCTTTAATATATTTACCGCCAATTAATTGTTACTGTGTTGAGTCTGGCACTGGTTCTCTTCGAATAGACAACGCTACTGTCAAATATGCCTATATCAAATGAGATCTGTATCGTATTCGGTCTGTGTGGTCACATACGTGATGTTTTTACTGAAGTTTGATTTAAATCTTCAATCTGATGAAATTTTGAAACGGATAACGCTTAATAAAAAATTATGCCTTCAATACCGTTTTATATTTCAAAGTTTCCCCAAATCTGAATGGCCGCTTGCGTCTAGAATGCATGTATTTCTCCATCAATTAATAAAACTTTAACTTAATGTTCCTCTCCATCCCCCCTACCTCCCTTCCCCCGACAACGTATCACCTTTTCTTGTTTAAACCACATCGCTGCTAAACCTTTTAATTCCGTTATTCTACATCTACGCCCCTACTCTGCAAACCACTGTGAAATGCAAGGCAGAGGGAACTTCCCATAGTACCAGTTATTAGGGTCTCTTCTCATTCCGTGGGGCATGGGGGAAATGTTTGCCCAAACACGTCTGTGCGCGCTGTAATTAATCCAGTCCTTTCGTTTTCATTGATTTATGTTTGACTTTGGGCAGCAAAAGTCATACAGCCAACAGTAGTTACAGAAATGTCATATTAACTACAATGACCGCAGTATAACAATAAAAAATTTCGATATGAAAACATAAGTTTTAATGTAAAATAAAAAGGTTAAAGACGAACACCAGACAGTCAGTGGTAGTTACAACAGCGCCAAGTTAACATTAGTGCAGTTATCGCAATATAACAATTGTATGAGTGTGAAGATCTTTATATAGATTAAAAAGCACAAAATGACCACACAGGTTTTGAACCGGGCCAGTTCCAGAGGAGAATGACATCTACAGCAGCTTATAACTGAAAGGTGGACAACTGTGTCGATTACAAAGATAACTTCTTGACGCAAAGTAGAAAGACAAGCACACGTCCTAGTTTTCGAACCGAGCTTGTTCCTTGGAAGCACAAGATACTCGCAACTTGCAGGTCAAAGCCGAATAACGGCTTCTTATAAACAGTTCGCCGGGAAATAATACCAATATACATATTGAACCGGTGAAGTAAAGCAATTACGCTTCTACATCTACATCTACATCCATACTCCGCAAGCCACCTGACGGTTTGTGGCGGAGGGTACCCTGAGTACCTCTATCGGTTCTCCCTTCTATTCCAGTCTCGTATTGTTCGTGGAAAGAAGGATTGTCGGTATGCTTCTGTGTGGGCTCTAATCTCTTTGATTTTATCCTCTTGGTCTCTTCGCGAGATATACGTAGGAGGGAGCAATATACTGCTTTACTCTTCGGTGAAGGTATGTTCTCGAAACTTTAACAAAAGCCCGTACCGAGCTACTGAGCGTCTCTCCTGTAGAGTCTTCCACTGGAGTTTATCTATCATCTCCGTAACGCTTTCGCGATTACTAAATGATCCTGTAACGAAGCGCGCTGCTCTCCGTTGGACCTTCTCTATATCTTCTGTCAACCCTATCTGGTACGGATCCCACACTGCTGAGCAGTATTCAAGCAGTGGGCGAACAAGCGTACTGTAACCTACTTCATTTGTTTTCGGATTGCATTTCCTTAGGATTCTTCCAATGAATCTCAGTCTGGCATCTGCTTTACTGACGATCAACTTTATATGATCATTAAATTTTAAATCACTCCTTATGCCTACTCCCAGATAATTTATGGAATTAACTGCTTCCAGTTGCTGACCTGCTATTTTGTAGCTAAATGATAAGGGATCTATCTTTCTACGTATTCGCAGCACATTACACTTGTCTACATTGAGATTCAATTGCCATTCCCTGCACCATGCATCAATTCGCTGCAGATCCTCCTGCATTTCAGTACAATTTTCCATTGTTGCAACCTCTCGATACACCACAGCATCATCTGCAAAAAGCCTCAGAGAACTTCCGATGTCATCCACAAGGTCATTTATGTATATTGTGAATAGCAACGGTCCTACGACACTCCCCTGCGGCACACCTGAAATCACTCTTACTTCGGAAGACTTCTCTCCATTGAGAATGACATGCTGCGTTCTGTTATCTAGGAACTCTTCAATCCAATCACACAATTGGTCTGATAGTCCATATGCTCATACTTTGTTCATTAAACGACTGTGGGGAACTGTATCGAACGCCTTGCGGAAGTCAAGAAACACGGCATCTACCTGTGAACCCGTGTCTATGGCCCTCTGAGTCTCGTGGACGAATAGCGCGAGCTGGGTTTCACACGACCGTCTTTTTCGAAACCCATGCTGATTCCTACAGAGTAGATTTCTAGTCTCCAGAAAAGTCATTATACTCGAACATAATACGTGTTCCAAACTTCTACAACTGAGAGACGTTAGAGATAGTTCTGCACATCTGTTCGACGTCCCTTCTTGAAAACGGGGATGACCTGTGCCCTTTTCCAATCCTTTGGAACGGTACGCTCTTCTAGAAACCTACGGTACACCGCTGCAAGAAGGGGGGCAAGCTCCTTCGCGTACTCTGTGTAAAATCGAACTGGTATCCCATCTGGTCCAGCGGCCTTTCCTCTTTTGAACGATTTTAATTGTTTCTCTATCCCTCTTTCGTCTATTTCGATATCTACCATTTTATTCCCGGCGGGGTCAGGGATTTTCTCTGCCTCGTGATGACTGGGTGTTGTGTGCTGTCCTTAGGTTAGTTAGGTTTAAGTAGTTCTAAGTTCTAGGGGACTCATGACCATAGATGTTAAGTCCCATAGTGCTCAGAGCCATTTGAACCATTTCTACCATTTTGTTATCTGTGCGACAATATAGAGAAGGAACTACAGTGCAGACTTCCTCTGTGAAACAGCTTTGGAAAAAGACATTTAGTATTTCGGCCTTTAGTCTGTCACCCTCTGTTTCAGTACCATTTTGGTCACAGAGTGTCTGGACATTTTGTTTTGATCCACCTACCGCTTTGACATAAGACCAAAATTTCTTAGGATTTTCTGCTACGGAGGGGGTAGCCCCTTGAAACCAGTTTTTTTACATGAGACCGCCTGCACTGCTGAGTACTTGGTAAGTGCCGCGATGTCACCAAACACGGATACGACCACCATGATGCTGTAAACAGAACCTCGATTCATCCGAAAAAATGACGTTTTGCCATTCGTGCATCCAGGTTCGTCGTTGAGTACACCATCGCAGGCGCTCCTGTCTGTAACGCAGCGTCAAGGGAAACCACAGCCATGGTCTCCGAGTTGATAGTCCATGATGCTGCAAACGTCGTCGAACTGTTCGTGCAGATGGTTGTTGTCTTTCAAACGTCCCCATCTGCTGACTCAGGGATTTAGACGTTGCTGCACGATCCGTTACAGCCATGTGGATAAGATGCCTGTCATCTCGACTGCTAGTGATACGAGGCCGTTGGGATCCAGCACGGCGTCCCATATTACCCTCCTGAACCCACCGATTCCAACGCGAGCAGCAATGTCGCGACACGATAAACCGCAATCGCAATAGGGTACAATGCGACCTTTATCAAAGTCGGAAACGTGATGGTACGCATTTCTCCTCCTTACACGAGGCGTCACAGCAACGTTTCACCAGGCAACGCCGGTCAACTGCTGTTTGTGTATGAGAAATCGGTTGGAAACGTTCCTCATGTCAGCACGTTGTAGGTGTTGCAACCGGCCCCAACCTTATGTGAATGTTCTGAAAAGCTAATCATTTGCATATCACAGCATCTTCCTCCTGTCGGTTAAATTTCACGTCTGTAGCACGTCATCTTCGTGGTGTAGCAGTTTTAATTGCCAGTAGTGTAGATGCGAACATAGTGTGGCCAGCGTTGTGGAAGGAAGTGCTCCAGGTCGTAATTAATGTTCGTTTCCATTCCGAAACCAGATGGCAAGAACGACACCTGGACTGGGGTGAAGAAAGTACCAAACGTAGAGCAAAGCAAGGGAGCACTGAGCTATGTAGGGCTAGCGGTAAAAGATATCGGTATTTCTCATCGCTGAGACAGAAAGGGAATTCGATTCTTCGTACATCTGTGAGGTGCTGCGTGAGTCACCGGAACTGAACCACCGTTTTGAGGGAAGCACAATCCAATATGGGAGACTCACTAAAGAGAGAATTATCGGACAATATCTGCCGACATTGCAGACGCTTCAGCTAACAGCGCATTGGTAGGCGTTGATTTCATGGCTCCAAGAACAAGACGAAGAAGCACCCTATAGTGGAGGACATCGAGCCTACGCAAAGTCGAGTCTGTCGCGATCGAAGACAGAGCGGATCAAGACCCCGTTGTACAGAATGAAGAGAACTGTCGCTTCTGCTCCCCACCAAATTCCAGCAAGCATCCGGGATATATTCTCAGTATATTCCACCTTGTTTATGAGGTACGCAACAACACGTATCCATGTCAGTTTTCAGTCAAAGTAGATGCCAAGCAGCTTAGCATGTGCTTGAACAGGAAGTTTGTACGGGCCAAGATGAATTTCGGATGAGAAGTAATTGCGTCGTTTTCTCTTGAGTATTATCACTGCAGATTTTTCCGGCAACGAAGTGAGTCGACTTCCTAATTCCCGTAAGATTAGTCCAATATTCACTTGGCGATCCATACGGCAGCGTGCGTAGAAGGTTGTAGAATATTCCCGCATTCCCCATTTATAGCTAGTTGATGAAACTTTGTAAGTACTCTTTCTCTGAACAGTTCACCTGTATCTTAAAGTGTCTACGATTTCCGTTTCTTCGACATCTTCGTGACACTCTCCCATGTGTCAAACAAGCCTGTGACGATTCGTGCTGATTTTCTGTTGATACGTTGAACCATTAACCATCGACCTTTCCGTTGGTGAGAAGGCTTGCGTGCCTCAGTGATAAAGATAGCCGTACCGTAGGTACAACCACAACGGAGGGGTATCTGTTGAAATGCCAGACAAACGTGTGGTTCCTGAAGAGGGGCGGCAGCCTTTTCAGTAGTTTCAGGGGCAACAGTCTGGATGATTGACTGATCTGGCCTTGTAACACTAACCAAAACGGCCTTGCTGTGCTGGTGCTGCGAACGGCTGAAAGCAAGGGGAAACTACACCCATAATTTTTTCCGAGGGCATGCAGCTTTACTGTATGGTTAAATGATGATGGCGTCCTCTTGAGTAAAATATTCCGGAGGTAAAATAGTCCCCCATTCGGATCTCCGGGCGGAGACCTCTCAAGAGAACGCCGTTATCAGGAAAAAGAAAACTGGCGTTCTACGGTTAAAAAAATGGTTCAAATGGCTCTGACCACTATGGGACTCAACTTCTGAGGTCATTAGTGCCCTAGAACTTAGAACTAGTTAAACCTAACTAATCTAAGGACATCACACACATCCATGCCCGAGGCGGGATTCGAACCTGCGACCGTAGCGGTCTCGCGGTTCCAGACTGCAGCGCCTAGAGCCGCACTACCACCTCGGGCGTTCTACGGATCGAAGAGTGGAATATTAGATTCTTAATCGGGCAGGTAGGTTAGAAAATTTAAAAAGGGAAATGGATAGGTTAAAGTTAGATATAGTGGGAATTAGTGAAGTTCGGTGGCAGGAGGAACAAGACTTTTGGTCAGGTGAATACAAGGTTATAAAAACAAAATCAAATAGGGGTAATGCATTAGTAGGTTTAATAATGAATAGAAAAATAGGAATGCGGGTAAGCTACTACAAAGAGCATAGTGAACGCATTATTGTGGCCAAGATAGATACGAAGCCCACGCATAGCTCAGCAGATGATCAAGAAATAGATGAAATGTATGATGAGATAAAAGAAATTATTCAGATAGTGAAGGGAGACGAAAATTTAATAGTCATGGGTGATTGGAATTCGATAGTAGGAAAAGTGAGAGAAGAGAACGTTGTAGGTGAATATGGACTGGAGGTAAAAAATGAAAGAGGAAGCCGCCTGGTAGAATTTTGCACAGAGCATAACTTAATCATAGCTAACACTTGGTTCAAGAATCATGAAAGAAGATTGTATACATGGAAGAATCCTGGAGATACTAGAAGGTAACAGATAGATTATATAACGCTAAGACAGAGATCTAGGAAAAAGGTTTTAAATTGTAAGACATTTCCAGGGGCAGATGTGGACTCTGACCACAATCTATTGTCATGATCTGTAGATTAAAATTGAAGAAACTGCGAAGAGTTTGGAATTTAAGAAGATGGGACCTGGATAAAGTGACTAAACTAGAGGTTGTACAGAGTTTCAGGGAGAGCATAAGGGAACAACTGACAGGAATGGGGGAAAGAAATATAGTAGAAGAAGAATGGGCAGCTTTGAAGGATGAAATAGTGAAGGCAGCAGAGGATCAAGTAGCTAAAAAGACGATGGATAGCAGAAATCCTTGGGTAACAGAAGAAATAATGAATTTAATTGATGAAAGGAGAAAATATAAAAATGCAGTAAATGGCAAAAAGGAATACAAACGTCTCAAATATGAGATCGACAGGAAGTGCAAAATGGCTAAGCAGGGATGGCTAGAGGACAAATGTAAGGATGTAGAGGCTTATCTCACTAGGGATAACATAGATACTGCCTACAGGTGGATTAAAGAGACCTTTGGAGAAAAGAGAACCACTTGTATGAATATCAAGAGCTCAGATGGAAACCCAGTTCTAGGCAAAGAATGGAAAGCAGAAAGGTGGAAGGAGTATATCGAGGATCTATACAAGGGCGATGTTCTTGAGGACAATATTATGGAAATGGAAGAGGATGTAGATGAAGATGAAATGGGAGATACGATACTGCGTGAAGAGTTTGACAGAGCACTGAAAGACCTGAGTCGAAACAAGGCCCCGGTAGTAGACAGCATTCCATTAGAACTACTGACAGCTTTGGGAGAGCCAGTCCTGACAAAACTCTACCATCTGGTGAGCAAGAAGAGTATAAAAATTACAATACCAAAGAAGACAGATGAGAAAATTACCGAACTATCAGTTTAATAAGTCACAGCTGCAAAATAATAACGCGAATTCTTTACAGACGAATGGAAAAACTGAAAGGAGCCGATCTCGGGGAAGATCAGTTTGGATTCCACAGAAATATTGGAACACACGAGGCAATACTGACCCTACGACTTATCTTAGAAAATAGGTTAAGGAAAGGCAAACCTACGTTTCTAGCATTTGTAGACTTAGAGAAAGCTTTTGACAATGTTGACTGGAATACTCTCTTTCAAATTCTGAAGGTGACAGGGGTAAAATGTAGGGAGCGAAAGGCTATTTACAATTTGTACAGAAACCAGATGGAAGTTATAAGAGTCGAGGAGCATGAAAGGGAAGCAGTGGTTGGGAAGGGAGTGAGACAGGGTTGTAGCCTCTCCCCGATGTTTTTCAATCTGTATATTGAGCAAGCAGTAAAGGAAACAAAAGGAAAGTTCGGAATAGGTATTAAAATCCATGGAGAAGAAATAAATACTTTGAGGTTTGCCGATGACATTGTAATTCTGTCAGAGACAGCAAAGGACCTGGAAGAGCAGCTGAATGGAATGGACAGTGTCTTGAAAGGAGGATAAATGATGAACATCTACAAAAGCAAAATGAGGATAATGGAATGTAGTCGAATTAAGTCGGGTAATGCTGAGGGAATTAGGTTAGGAAATGAGACACTTAAAGTGGTAAAGGAGTTTTGCTATTTGGGGAGCAAAGTAACTGATGATGATCGAAGTAGAGAGGATATAAAACGTAGACTGGCAATGGGAAGGAAAGCGTTTCTGAAGAAGAGAAAGTTGTTGACATCGAGTATAGATTTAAGTGTCAGGAAGTCGTTTTTGAAAGTATTTGTATGGAGTGTAGGCATGTACGGATGTGAAACATGGACGATAAATACTTTAGACAAGAAGCGAATAGAAGCTTTCGAAATGTAGTGCTACAGAAGAATGGTGAAGATTAGATAGGTAGATCAGATAACTAATGTGGAGGTATTAAATAGAATTGGGGAGAAGAGGAGTTTGTGACACAACTTGACTAAAAGAAATTATCGGTTGGTAGGACATGTTCTGAGGCATCAAGGGATCACTAATTTGGTACTGGAGGGCAGTGTGGAGGGTAAAAATCGTAGAGGGAGACCAAGAGATGAATACACTAAGCAGATTCAGAAGGATGTAGGACGCAGTAAGTACTGGGAGATGAAGAAGATTGCACAGGATAGAGTAGCATGGTGAGCTGCATCAAACCAGTCTCAGGACTGAAGACCACAACAACAACAACAACGACGTTGAATATTCGTTGTTAGTCGTATTTGATACGGGTTTTACGCTCTTGAGCAATATTCTAGGGTGGGCCTTTACAAGAGTTCTCAAGCTGCCTGCTTTGTGGATTGATTGTATTTCGCCTGTATTCTATGAATGAAGCGAAGTGTGCCACCTGTTTCGCCTGCCACTGTGAATGTTCCATTTCATATCCCAGAAACTGTTACGCCCATGTATTTGTGTGGCTTGATCGATTCCAATTCTGATTCTTTAACTTTGTGTCATATAATACCACGTATTTCCATTTCTTGCACTGTTTTGCATTTGTGAACCATTAATTATTGCACCATTCTGAAATCTTATGAAGTTCGGGCCGAACGTTTGTGCGGCTTTTTCCAGGCACTAGGTAACCTCAACATCTGTGAAAAGTGTGAGATTGCTATTAACATCGTCTGCAAAGTAATTGGTGTGAAATATGAACAGCGACGATCCCAACACACTCCCTTGGTGCACATCTGGAGTTACTTGTACACCTGTCGGTGTTTGTAAGCATGACGACATCAACAGGGATGGCGACTACGGGCCTCCTGGCTGCCAGCAACGACGGGCAGAGTGCGATCGCTGCGCAGCGGTCTTACAGGACGTCACAGTGCCGCGACTGGCTACGTACGATAAGGGAAAGAAAAAAAAAATCTAAAAACCAAGTAGGAGTTGTGCCAAATAAACGGAAGCTGGTGGGCATCTTTCTAAATCTGAAAGATGATGTCTACTCGAGTTTCTCGCCAGTCACATTAGAGTGGCCCTAGTAGGACCATTATGAGGATGCGAATCAGGTTTGGTTGAAACACAAGCCGTATCGGTCATGAGCGTTACAACACAATACACGCACATTTGCATGCTTGATGTCAGTCAAGAATGCCTTTATTGTGGCGGAAACGCCATTATAAATACTTCACTGACTTTGAAAGAGGTCGTGTAGGCGGGGTACGAGATGCTGGACGTTCCTTCTGCGATATTGCAGCCGACCGTGGTGGCCACGAGGTTCTAGGCGCTGCAGTCCGGAACCGCGCGATTGCTACGTTCGCAGGTTCGAATCCTGCCTCGGGCATGGATGTGTGTGATGTCCTTAGGTTAGTTAGGTTGAAGTAGTTCTAAGTTCTAGGGGATTGATGACCTCAGATGTTAAGTCCCATAGTGCTCAGAGCCATTTGAACCATTTTTTTTGCGATATTGCAAAAAGAAAAAGGGAAGACCATCGTGTTCGGCGTATGGCTCTGTCGCATCGTACTGCAACAGGAATTTGAGCAGCACGTGGCACCACAGTGGCACAACGAACAGTTACAAATCTCTTACTTCAAGGACTGCGCTACACCCCCTGTAGCGTGTATTGCGACTTCAGTGGTATTAAGCGAGAGCTCACTGGAGGGGAAGGAGGACGTCTGTTGCGTTCTCTGATGAAAACTGGTCGTGCCTCGGTGCTAGTGAGGGCCGTGTTTCGTTAGAAGGAGGTCAGTTGAGGGCCTTCAGTCAACCTGTCTTTGCGCTAAGCGCACTGGAACTGCACCTGAAGTTATGGTCCAGGGTGCGATTTCGTACGACAGCAGGACCACTCTGGCGGTTATCTCACGCAGCCTGGCTGAAAATCTGTACGTGAGCCTGGTGATTCGACCTGTTGCACTGCCGTTCATGAACAGCATTGCAGCGGGTGTTTTCCAACAAGAAAACGCACGCCCACATACCGCTGTTGTAACCCAGCATGCTCTACAGTGTGTCGACATGTTGATTGGGCCTGCTCAATCGCCAGATCTGCCTCTAATCCAGCACATATGGGACGTCATCGGATGACAACACCGTCATCCACAACCAGCATTACCTCTTCCTGTACTGATCGACCAAGTGCATCAGGTATGGATCTCCATCCCACAAACTGATACCCAACCCCTGTACAACACAATATATGCACATTCGCATGCTTGCATTCAAGATTCTGGCGCTTACACCAGTTATTAATGTACCAGCATGCCACGTTTGCAATGGCTTATTTTGCGCTGTGATCTTGCAATGTGAATCACTTAAATATCTTAACAAGACAAATGCATTCGCGACATTTCGTTACTCTACTTCAAGTATTTTTCCGGTTTTGTATTTTCTTTTTCTTTTGCGTCTGTGGATTACGAAGGACTATCAGACACTTTATTCTTGTAATGATCGTCATTAATGCCCTACAACTAGATATGCATAGCCGGCGAGGGTGGCCGAGCGGTTCTAGGCGCTATAGTCTGGAACTGCGAGAACGCTACAGCCGCAGGTTCGAATCCTGCCTCGGGTATGGGTGTGTGTGATGTCCTTAGGTTAGTTAGGTTTAAGCAGTTCTAAGTTATAGGGGACTGATGACCTCAGAAGTTAAGTCCCATAGTGCTCAGAGGCATTTGAACCATACATATGCATAGCGTAAATGTCCGTAAGCAGTGTCCACTTCGTGTCGCATTGTAACAGTTGTGATACTAAATGTAACCGGGTTTTCTCTTTTGATGAGCCGGTCGGGCGATGCCCTGACGGCTGAATCGACAGCGCCCGCTTATGTGGAACTTGCTGACTTCACGGTCATTGTCTCTTCCGTTCTGCTGTTCTGCCCGCTGTTTGCCACTATGTAACTCTCTAAACTAAATCATGTGTTTCATTTATATTCTAATTTCTACTTCACTTTGATTTCACTAATTTATTTACTCGTCCGCAGCTGGTGGTCGTGTGGAAGCGTTCTCGCTTCCCACGCGCGGGTTCCCGGGTTCGATTCCCGGTGGGGTCACGGATTTTTTCTGCCTCGTGATGACTGGGTGTTGTGTGATGTCCTTAGGTTAGTTAGGTTTAAGTAGTTCTAAGTTCTAGGGGAGTGATGACCATAGATGTTAAGTCCCATAGTGCTCAGAGCCATTTGAACCATTTTTTTGAATTTATTTACTTAAGTACCACTCAACAGCATTTATAGAAATGCCACGTAATCTAAAAACACTCGCAACTGAAAGTTTCGTGTCCTAAAAGTTGGAAGGCCCCAAAAATGAGTAGTTTCGCCAATGGCTTTGGTCAATGCGCGCCGCTCATGCGCAGTGACTGGCAACAGAATTGAGAAACTTTGTTTCGCGAGACAGTCAGGTTAGGTTAGGTTAGGTTAGTGTTGTTTAACGTCCCGTCGACAACGAGGTCATTAGAGACGGAGCGCTAGCTCGGGTTAGGGAAGGATGGGGAGGGAAATCGGCCGTGCTCTTTGAAAGGAACCATCCCAGCATTTGCCTGAAACGATTTAGGGAAATCACGGAAAACCTACATTAGGATGGCTGGAGACGGGATTGAACCGTCGTCCTCCCGAATGCGAGTCGAGTGTGCTAACCACTGCGCCACCTCGCTCGGTAGGATCTCCGTGTAAGCTAGGCCCCACACAGTATAGATTTTAGTAAGTGTGCCACCGGCCGTGGAAGCCTAGGTGTTTCTAACACTTCACCATGTATTGCCGCACTCGGTTTCACCACGGACATGCAGATGAAGGGCGCTGTTGATGCCCAGCTCGCTGTCAGCCAGTCAGTCAGTTGGGTCAGGCCCCCCCTGTAAAGTGTTGTGACGGGCTGTCGGCTACAGTGTCCCATTGTGCGGCGCCAAGAACGGCTCACAATGGACGCCGATAGCCGGGCCACCTCGCTCTTAGCGCGCCCATTGTGAGGGAGGGGTGCGGGGAGCGCCGTGCAGGCCGTGATATCACGCACACGCCCACGCACCCGTGGCGCACCGCAACAACGCACGGCGCCGTACTGTGTAGTCCTGCCGGCTGATGACAGCTCGCGGCGGCTCTAATGCGGGCAACAGAGACACACACCCCTCCACGTGTGGCCAGTTTGCGCCACATGCGAGGCCACACGATTAAGTTCTAGGAACCCATTGTATCGTATTAGTCTAATTCCGAATGCACGCTGTTCCAGCTGCCTCTCCTTTCAATATTTTGTCATTGATGCTAATTAGACGCTGCGAGGCGCAGGGTCTATCAGTGTATTTAACACTAAATTCGTCTAGAATCTTCATATGGAAATGATGCTCTAAGCTCCCTCTTTTCTAACTCCGACTTTTGTTGTTCCACATGGATTAAGAAGAAACGCGAACTGACTGTAATCGACCCTGCAAGTGGAATAGAAATCATTAACGTAGTGAGAAATGAAAGGGTTGCTCTACCGATCTACAGAATGAAAGTTCTGTCCAAAACAACAATTTGATTTATTATGACCAAACTCAAAATAATTAACAAAACACATCAAACATTTACAATACGTCAAACTGGATATTCAAATAAATCCTGTGAAGGTGAAGTTCTCCATAAACTAGCTTGTGACATTTATGACCTTGTGGTAAGTGGAGCCAATTCCTTGCCACTCAAATCTTAAGAGAAACACCCAGCCAACCCAACATTAATTGCTGCTACAGTAGTGAGAACTCAGACAGTGAACACCCAAGACACAACCACGTTAGAAAAGACGGGAACAGGCGCGCTCTGCTGAGCTCTGATTATCACCTAGCAAAATTCCCTAATCTGCCGGTGCTGCGGACGTACATTACAAAGCTGTCTTCTTAAATGCACGGACACGATCTGGCATACTGGAGGTGATGGCTGGTTGCTTCGGCGTCCTGACGTGTGATGACAATGTCGAGAATATAGCCCGAAACAAATCATCCTGGTCTGGTTGTTCCAGACTAAAGACTATCAATACAAATCCGCCTCTGAGGGAGACGTCCGTCCCCACTTCTAAGCTAAAGAAGCATACGCCTTCTGCTGCTTCTCTCGCTAGGAAGGGATCCCTTGGGTCACTCTCTTCCCAGGTTTCTGCTTGTGGGAAACATCCGCCAGTAGCTGAAGAGCCCAAAAGCAGCTCGTCGTAGGGCTTCATGCTCATACTCAGTCACGGATACTGAGCCAGTGAAGTCCTCCCAGCCACAGAAATCCAACGAGCAGCGAGAGAAATCCAAAAGAAAACCCCTACGACCAAGGAAATTGCGGTGGCACCAGCACCACCGCCACCTATAAGCTCTGTGTCTGAAAATTGGGTGGTGATTCCGGTGTCCGCTGAGGACCTAGATCTCGCCAGACTTTCAGACACAATGGATATAGACTGCTCAGGCAATAAGTCGGTGGCAGCAGGTGACTCTGAGGCGTAAACTACCTCACTGAATGTACCACGCCTTCCCAGTCTCACGATGACGCCATCCTCCAGTGGAGTTGCCACGGGTTTTTCAACCGCCTGGCTGAGCTATGGCAACTGTTAAGCTTTGCAACTGCTATCTGCATTGCCCTACAGGAAACCTGGTTCCTGGCAATGCGGACCCCTGCACTCTCCGGCTATAATGGATATTACAGAAACCGTAGCGACTATAATCGAGTGTCAGGTGGAGTTTGCGTTTATGTCCTAAACTCAGTCTGTAGTGAACCTGTGCCCCTTCAAACCTCTCTTGAAGCTGTGGCTGTCAGAATAAGGACGACGCAGCAAATAAATGTCTGTAATATATATCTTCCTCTAGACGGTGCAGTACCCCTGAATGTATTAGCTGCACTGATTGATCAACTCCCTAAACCTTTCCTACTTTTTGGAGATTTTAATGCTCATAGCCCCTTGTGGGGTAGCACCATGCTTACTGTCTGAGGCAGAGATGTCGAAAATTTACCATCCCAACTCGACCTCTACCTCTTAAATATAGGTGCCCCCATATATTTCAATGTGGCTCATGGCACATATTCGGCCATTGATCTCTCGGTTTGCAGTCCTGGCCATCTCCCATCTATGCAATGGAGAGCACATGGTGACCTGTGTGGCAGTGACTACTTCCCCTCCAGCCGCGGTGGCCGTGCGGTTCCAGGCACTCCAGTCCGGAGCCGCGCTGCTGCTACGGTCGCAGGTTCGAATCCTGCCTCGGGCATGGGTGTGTGTCCTTAGGTTAGTTAGGTTTAAGTAGTTCTAAGTTCTAGGGGACTGATGACCACAGCAGTTGAGTTCCATAGTGCTCAGAGCCATTTGAACCATTTTGAACTACTTCCCCATCTTCCTGTCACTGCCCCAGCGTCAGGCCCATGGACGCCTGCCCAGATGGGCTTTAAACAAGGCGGACTGGGAAACTTTCACCTTTGCTGTCACCGTTGAATCTCCCCCACATGCCATCGATGTGATGGTTTAGCAAGTGACTACAACAATTGTTTCTGCGGCAGAAAATGCGATCCCTCGATCTTTAGGATGCCCGAGGCATACGGCAGTCCCTTGGTGGTCGCTGGAAGTCGTTGAAGCAATTAAGGAACGTCGGCGAGCTCTACAGCGGCATAAGCAGCAAGCACCCTTCCCTAGAGCACCTCATAGCTTTTAAACGACTCTGTGCCTGGGTTCGCCAACTTATCAAACGACCGGAAACAAGAGTGTTGGGAGACATACGTCTCGACCGTTGGGTGCCAAATGTCACCTTCCCAAGTCTGGGCAAAGAACGAACATCTTTTCGGGTACCAGACCCCAACAGGTGTTCCCGATGTTAAAACGCCATTTATGGTATCTACCGACGCAAACGCGATTGATGAGCACTTTGCTGAGCACTTTGCTCGAGCCTCTGCGCCGGAGAATTATCCGCCAGCTTTTCGCACTCTCAAGCGGCGGCTGGAAGGGAACGTCCTCTCATTCACTACACGCTGCAGTGGCTCCTATAACGCCCCATTTACAGAGTGAGAGCTCCTCAGTTCCCTTGCACATTGCTCCGTCACAGCTCCTGGGCCTGATCGGATCCACAGCCAGATAATTAAACTTCTCTCATGAGACTACAAGCGACATCTCCTCGTCATCTTCAACCAGGTGTGGTGCAATGGCGTCTTTCCATCGCAATGGCGGGAGAGCACCATCATTCCAGTGCTCAGACCCAGTAAAAACCCGCTTGATGTGGATAGCTAGCGGCCCATCAGCCGCACCAACGTTCTTTGTAAGCTGCTGCAACGTATGGTATGTTAACAGTTGGGTTGGGTCCTGGAATCACGTGGCCTGCTGGCCCCATGTCAGGATGGCTTCCGCCAGGGTCACTCTACCACTGATAATCTTATGTCCCTCGAGTCTGCCATCTGAACAGCCTTTTCCAAACGGCAACACCTGGTTGCCATCTTTTTTTATTTACATAAAGCATACGACACTACCTGGCGACATCATATCTGAGCCGTGGGCGGCTTGTGTTCATGCTGTTACTGCTTCACATCTTGTCTTGGCGGTACTGCCGTCTCGTTTCTTATTCGATTTACTGTCGTCACTAAGTTGCTGGCTTGACTGCCTGTGAGTGGCAACAGCAGCGCTTATAGATTAAGAGCACTGTCGTAGTATCTTTGGAGCTACCACTAGTATTTCCGGGTCGTCATGTGTCGGGAGTTCAGTGGCGGACGGAGAAGCAGTGAGATCCGGACAGCCATGATTTGCCCGACCACTGCCGGCACACATGACTTCAGTGGGGACGGCCTTGGTTGGTCATTCGGTTGGTCGTCTCATCGGACGACGTGTATTTGGTCACCGACTGCTTCTGGGTTCTCTGTGTGTGTCGACTTGTGATTCCTCCTAGTTGTTCCACAGTGACCGGTTTTAGTATTGTTTGAGTTGCTTGTGAAAGTGTTTTCGTGGAACCGTTTTTAGCTTGTGTGGTTTTGACTAAGTAGTTATTTTACTGCTGTCTGTGTGCTGGATTGAGGTAGTCAGTCGGTTGGGACGGAGCAGTGAGGAAATCTCCGCTGCCCGAGGCCAGGCTGGGACCGCTGGCGGTGTGCACTTGCTGTCGGATCGTGAGGCGCTAGTTGCGAGAGCGACAAAGTTCTTTGCCCACCGAACTTGGACACTGAAGTTGATTGATCAGTTAAGCTGTTATGAAGCCTCAACTATTGTGACATCTCTTTGTTCATTTGTGGGTTGTTGCTCCCTGGGCTGTTCCGGCTAGCAGCAACGTATGGTGTGTTGGGGTTGGCGAAATCTTGCAACTGTCTTCCTATATTGTGATTAATTATTAAACTGACTGCTACTTACCAGTGAAGTGCACCAGCGGTATTTTCCGCTCTGTGGCCGTTAATGCCCCAGTTACCTGCCCTGGACGTTAGCGTATTTTTCTGCAGTGTGCCTTTTCTCGTCGTGTTGATGCTGTCCGGAACGTCGTGTACTTCGACAGCCTTTTAAGTTGTTTGGTTCATATTTGTTTAGAGTGCTTATTTTTCCCTTGGCTGTTTTCATACGCCAATATCTGAAGATGTAGTGCTATTCGTATCCTCGTCCTCGGCCGATATTTTCCATCGTGGTGCCGTTGGTCGGATGGAAGGGAATTGGTTAAACTATTGGTCAGTCCTGGGGCCATCCCTAGTTTGGGTTGCTATCCGATTATTTAAATTCAACTCTTGGCTGCCTGTCTCACCTCCTTACGTTTGAGCTACCTTCTCAGGCCGACCCTTGGAACTCTTCTGAGCACCACTTGTTCTGTTTGTTTTAGATTGTGATTTTCATTTTAGTTTGAAGTATTGTGCGAGGCCTTCGGCTGTGTATTAATTCAGTTCATTTAAATTTTACATAAGGGCCTTCAGCCATGTTAAATTAAAATTTCGAAGAGTGATTTTTATTTAAAAAAGAAAAAAAATTCCTTAAAATTGGTTCTATCTGTTTCTAATCCAGGCCCTAAGCCGTTAGTTGTTCGATGTGTTATGTGTGACCTTCAGCCGAGGAATTACGTGAACCCCTTTTAGTAAGGCCTTCAGCCATGTGTATTCTTTAAAGGAAAATTTTTGTGAGAAGGAAGGGGTTTATTTTAAATTGTTTGTCTGACTTATTGTTCAAACCTTCAGCCATTGTTTCGAGTTTGTTTGTGGCCTTCAGCCGTGCGATAAGTTAATATTTATTTAATTAGGCTTTTTGCCGTTCTGTTGTTAAGTTTAAAAAGAAATTTCTTGGTTAAAAAAAATGTTTATCGATGTGTTTTAATTATAGTTGTCTTTCAGACGTGTAGTGTAGACCTTCAGCCGCTAATTGTTTACAGTTGCATGTTTTGTTTTTAAAGTAAAAAAAATTACCTTCTATTTTTTAATAGCTTTTGATTTCTAAGCCACGCCTTCAGCCATTCTTGTTTTTGGTGTGGTTCTGGGCCTTCAGCCCAGAAAGCATCTCAAGTTCTTTAACTAGGCCTTCAGCCGTGGCGCTTAGTTGTGATCTTTTAAAGCCCCCCCATGAACCATGGACCTTGCCGTTGGTGGGGAGGCTTGCGTGCCTCAGCGATACAGATAGCCTCACCGTAGGTACAACCACAACGGAGGGGTATCTGTTGAGAGGCCAGACAAACGTGTGGTTCCTGAAGAGGGGCAGCAGCCTTTTCAGTAGTTGCAAGGGCAACAGTCTGGATGATTGACTGATCTGGCCTTGTAACAATAACCAAAACGGCTTTGCTGTGCTGGTACTGCGAACGGCTGAAAGCAAGGGGAAACTACGGCCGTAATTTTTCCCGAGGGCATGCAGCTTTACTGTATGATTAAATGATGATGGCGTCCTCTTGGGTAAAATATTCCGGAGGTAAAATAGTCCCCCATTCGGATCTCCGGGCGGGGACTACTCAAGAGGATGTCGTTATCAGGAAAAAGAAAACTGGCGTTCTACGGATCGGAGCGTGGAATGTCAGATCCCTTAATCGGGCAGGTAGGTTAGAAAATTTAAAAAGGGAAATGGATAGGTTAAAGTTAGATATAGTGCGAATTAGTGAAGTTCGGTGGCAGGAGGAACAAGACTTCTGGTCAGGTGACTTCATTGTTATAAACACAAAGTCCAATAGGGGTAATGCAGGAGTAGGTTTAATAATGAATAGGAAAATAGGAATGCGGGTAAGCTACTACAAACAGCATAGTGAACGCATTATTGTGGTCAAGATAGATACGAAGCCCACACCTACTACAGTAGTACAAGTTTATATGCCAACTAGCTCTGCAGATGACGAAGAAATTGAACAAATGTATGATGAAATAAAAGAAATTATTCAGATAGTGAAGGGAGACGAAAATTTAATAGTCATGGGTGACTGGAATTTGAGTGTAGGAAAAGGGAGAGAAGGAAACGTAGTAGGTGAATATGGATTGGGGCTAAGAAATGAAAGAGGAAGCCGCCTGATAGAATTTTGCACAGAGCACAACTTAATCATAGCTAACACTTGGTTTAAGAATCATGATAGAAGGTTGTATACATGGAAGAACCCTGGAGATACTATAAGGTATCAGATAGATTATATAATGGTATGACAGAGATTTAGGAACCAGGTTTTAAATTGTAAGACGTTTCCGGGGGCAGATGTGGACTCTGACCACAATCTATTGGTTATGACCTGTAGATTAAAACTGAAGAAACTGCAAAAAGGTGGGAATTTAAGGAGATGGGACCTGGATAAACTGAAAGAACCAGAGGTTGTACAGAGTTTCAGGGAGAGCACAAGGGAACAATTGATAGGAATGGGGGAAAGAAATACACTAGAAGAAGAATGGGTAGCTCTGAGGGATGAAGTAGTGAAGGCAGCAGACGATCAAGTAGGTAAAAAGAAGAGGGTTAGTAGAAATCCTTGGGTAACAGAAGAAATATTGAATTTAATTGATGAAAGGAGAAAATATAAAAATGCAGTAAATGAAGCAGGCAAAAAGGAATACAAACGTCTCAAAAATGAGATCGACAGGAAGTGCAAAATGGCTAAGCAGGGATGGCTAGAGGACAAATGTAAGGATGTAGAGGCTTATCTCACTAGGGGTAAGATAGATACTGCCTACAGGAAAATTAAAGAGACCATTGGAGATAAGATAACCACATGTATGAACATCAAGAGCTCAGATGGAAATCCAGTTCTAAGCAAAGAAGGGAAGGCAGAAAGGTGGAAGGAGTATATAGAGGGTCTATACAAGGGCGATGCACTTGAGGAAAATATTATGGAAATGGAAGTGGATGTAGATGAAGATGAAATGGGAGATATGATACTGCGTGAAGAGTTTGACAGAGCACTGAAGGACCTGAGTCGAAACAAGGCTCCCGGAGTAGACAACATTCCATTGGAACTACTGACGGCCTTGGGAGAGCCAGTCCTGACAAAACTCTACCATCTGGTAAGCAAGATGTATGAAACAGGCGAAATACCCTCAGACGTCAAGAAGAATATAATAATTCCAATCCCAAAGAAAGCAGGTGTTGACAGATGTGAAAATTACCGAACAATCAGTTTAATAAGCCACAGCTGCAAAGTACTAACACGAAATCTTTACAGACGAATGGAAAAACTAGTAGAAGCCGACCTCGGAGAAGATCAGTTTGGATTCCGTAGAAATACTGGAACACGTGAGGCAATACTGACCTTACGACTTATCTTAGAAGAAAGATTAAGGAAAGGCAAACCTACGTTTCTAGCATTTGTAGACTTAGAGAAAGCTTTTGACAATGTTGACTGGAATACTCTCTTTCAAATTCTAAAGGTGGCAGGGGTAAAGTACAGGGAGCGAAAGGCTATTTACAACTTGTACAGAAACCAGATGGCAGTTATAAGAGTTGAGGGACATGAAAGGGAAGCAGTGGTTGGGAAGGGTGTAAGACAGGGTTGTAACCTCTCCCCGATGTTATTCAATCTCTATATTGAGCAAGCAGTAAAGGAAACAAAAGAAAAATTTGGAGTAGGTATTAAAATCCATGGAGAAGAAATAAAAACTTTGAGGTTCGCCGATGACATTGTAATTCTGGCAGAGACAGCAAAGGACTTGGAAGAGCAGTTGAACGGAATGGATGGTGTCTTGAAGGGAGGATATAAGATGAACATCAACAAAAGCAAAACGAGGATAATGGAATGTAGTCGAGTTAAGTCGGGTGATGCTGAGGGTATTAGATTAGGAAATGAGACACTTAAAGTAGTAAAGCAGTTTTGCTATTTGGGGAGCAAAATAACTGATGATGGACGAAGTAGAGAGGATATAAAATGTAGACTGGCAATGGCAAGGAAAGCGTTTCTGAAGAAGAGAAATTTGTTAACATCGAGTATAGATTTAAGTGTCAGGAAGTTATTTCTGAAAGTATTTGTATGGAGTGTAGCCATGTATGGAAGTGAAACATGGACGGTAAATAGTTTGGACAAGAAGAGAATAGAAGCTTTTGAAATGTGGTGCTACAGAAGAATGCTGAAGATTAGATGGGTAGATCACATAACTAATGAGGAAGTATGGAATAGGATTGGGGAGAAGAGAAATTTATGGCACAACTTGACCAGAAGAAGGGATCGGTTGGTAGGACATGTTCTGAGGCATCAAGGGATCACCAATTTAGTATTGGAGGGCAGCGTGGAGGGTAAAAATCATAGGGGGAGACCAAGAGATGAATACACTAAGCAGATTCAGAAGGATGTAGGTTGCAGTAGGTACTGGGAGATGAAGAAGCTTGCACAGGATAGAGTAGCATGGAGAGCTGCATCAAACCAGTCTCAGGACTGAAGACCACAACAACAACATAGAAAAATAAAGTTGTGTGTTTGATTGTGAAACTCACAGTAACTGTTTACAGCACCATCCACAATCATAACCTTATCCTGTGCGCGCTCTGAGTACCTACCAACCAGGTATCAGTATCCTTGCCCCATTATATGAGTGACGTCTCCAGGGCCCACTCTCGATTTTTATCCAAAACTCCGTGTCGCTCTGTTCTTTCCGTGTCGAAGTTGGTGCCTCCCATACTTCCATCCATATCCAGGAGAATGGAGCCTCACAGGGCTCTGTATTGAGTGTGTCTCTATTTTTAGTGGCCATTAACGGTCTAGAAGCAGCTGTTGGGCTCTCTGTCTCAGCTTGTCTCTGTGCAGACGACTTCTGCATTTCGTACTGCTGCTGCAGTACGGGTGTTGCTGAGTGTCGCCCATAGGGAGCCATCCACAAGACGCAGTCATAGGCTCTAGCCCACGGCTTCCAGTTTTCAGCCACAAAGTCGTGTGTCATTCACATCTGTCGGCGTCGTACCTTTCATCTGGACCCAGAACTTTACCTCCATGACGATCCACTCACTGTAGTGGAGACATATCGATTCTTAGGACTGGTTTTCGACGCTCCATTGACTTGGCTTCCTCATCTTTGTCAGCTTAAGCAGAAGTGCTGGCAGCACCTCAATGCGCTCCGTTGCCTGAGCAACACCAACTGGGGTACGCTGCTGCGGCTCTACAGAGCCCTTGTCCAATCCCGAATTAACTATGGGAGTGTGGTTTATGGTTCGGCAGTGCCCTGAGCGTTGCATTTACTCGACCCTGTGCACCACTGTGGGGTTCGACTAGCAACAGGAGCTTTTAGGACGAGTCCGGTGACCAGCGTATTGGTAGGGGCTGGAGTCCCTCCATTGCAGATCAGACGTGCACAACTGCTCGCCAGTTACGCAACACACATTCGTAGTTCTCTTGAGCATCCGAATTACCGTCTCCTTTTTCCGCCCGCGGCAGTCCCGCATCGGCGGCCCAGGTCTGGGCTAACGATTGCAGTTCGCGTGCGGTCCCTTCTCTCCGAACTGGAGTCCTTCCCTAAACCACCTCTACTTGCGGTCCGTTCACGTACGACTCCATGGTGTACGCCTCGGCAGCAGCTTCGTCTGGACCTTTCACGTGGCCCTAAGGACTCCGTTAACGCCTCTGCTCTCCGCTGTCACTTCCTCTCGATTCTTGACGTTTACCGTTGCTCTGAAGTGGTTAACACACGACGGCTCGATGGCTGATAGTCGCGTTGGCTTTGCCTACGTTCACGGAGGCCATATTGAACAACATTCCTCACCCGATGGCTGCAGTCTATTCACTGCAGAGCTGATGGCCATATCTCGTGCACTTCAGTATCTCCGTTCATGCCCTGGGGAGTCTTTTCTTTTATGTACTGACTCCTTGAGCAGTTTGAAAACTATCGACCAATGCTACCCTCATCATCCTTTGGTAGCGTCCATCCAGGAGTCCTCTATGCCCTGGAATGCTCCAGTCGTTCAGTGGTGTTCGTGTGGACCGCTGATCACGTCGAAATCCCAGGAAATGAAATTGCTGACAGGCTGGCCAAACAGGCTACACGGAAACCACTTCTGGAGAAGGGCATCCCCTCAACTGACCTGCGTTCGTTATTACGCCGCAAGGTTTTTCAGCTTGGCAGAATCTCAGTACGTACAACAAACTGCGGACCCTTAAGGGGACCACAAACGTGTCTAAGTCCTCGACTAGGGCCTCTCGCAGGGACTCCAGGGTTCTCCGCTGGCTCCGCTTTGGCCATGCATGGGCGAACCGCGGCTCCCTCCTGCGCTGTGAAGACCCAACTCAGTGTCGGCGTGGCGCCCAGTCGACAGCGGCCCATATCCTTCTGCTCTGTCCTTCTTTGGCTGCCCTGCGACTTCATCTTCGGTTGCCGGACTCTTTATCATTGATTTTAGCAGACAACGCCTCATTGTTTGGTTTGGTTTTCCGTTTCATCCGTGAGGGTGGGTTGTATCATTCGATCTGAGTTTTAGCGCTTGTCCTTTGTCCCTCTGTGTCCTCCCCCCTAGGGCTTTTAGGGTGGAAGTTTTAATGTGTTGCCGGACTGAGTGGCCGAGCGGTTCTAGGCGCTACAATCTGGAACCGAGCGACCGCCACGGTCGCAGGTTCGAATCCTGCCTCGGGTATGGATGTGTGTGATGCCCTTAGGTTAGTTAGGTTTAAGTAGTTCCAAGTTCTAGGGGACTGATGACCTCAGACGTTAAGTCCCATAGTGCTCAGAGCCATTTGAACAATTTTTTTTTAAATGTGTTGCAGGGTGGCTGGCTTTTCCTTTTTATTTTCGTGGTCAGCCAGCCACTGTAATCTGCTTCCTTGTTTTACTCTCTTCTAACTGTTTCTTGCATCTTTCTATTATTTTCTTGTCCTCTTTTGTTCCTTTTACTGTTCGTTGCCTTTCCTTCGTTCTTGTGGTATTTCATTTTTTTCCGTTTTGTGTCATATTCTCGTCTGTTTTATTCTTTCACTTGTGGCGTTGTTTTATTAGTAACAAGGGACCGATGACCTCGTAGTTTGCTCCCTTTCCCAATCTTTTAAACCAACCTGAACGACGCGAGCTGTGTCAACAGGAGCTCTATCGTCTTGGACGACAGCTTCATCGTTGAGGAACGAATATTATACCATGGGACCGACCTGACAGCCAAAATAGTCACGTAACTCTTAGCAGTAATGTGATCTTTCAAAGGACCCATTCCCTGTTAGGAGCATTTACATCGCTGATGAGTGGTTTTGGAATTCCAAGTCGCCCAGCTTCTTTCCTTTGTTTTGGTGCTGACATGGGTCGCGAGTTCGACATCCAGTTCTGGAGCGACTTTTGTAGCTGTCATCTTCTTATTTTTCGTCACAATCGTCATCAATGACCGTCTTTTGCGATCAATCAACACACACTTTCGTCCGTATTGTGACTTGGGGAATGGTGTTTCTCTGTATGCTGTATAAATCTTTGGTATGGTGCCTCCTGATAGACAAAACACTTCGCCTACGTTGGTTACGGAAGGATCCACAAAAAGTACGAGCACTAACAATTTGCTCACTTTCGAAGTGACTTAACTCTGACAATACACTCACGACTACAAAGAACGCTGTTCTAAGCCACGACTGTCACTTGAAACGTATTAAGGACATTGTGCAGGTGCAGGTCGAAGTCAAATACAGGAGTACGACTGCCAGTTTTGCAAGCATCTGCATTTAACCTGAAGAGCCAAAGAAAGTGGTACACCTGCCTAATATCGTGTAGGGCGCCCGCGAGCACGCAGAAGTGCCGCAACACGACGTGGCATGGACTCGACTAATGTCTCAAATAGTGCTGGAGGCAAATGACACTATGAATCCCTCATAGCTGTCCAAAAATCTGTAAGAGTACGAGGGGGTGGAGGTCTCTTCTGAACAACGCTTTGCAAGGCATCCCAGATATACTAAATTATGATCATGTCTGGGGAGTTTGGTGGCCAGAGGAAGTGCTTAGAAGAGTGTTCCTGGAGCCACTCTGTAGCAATTCTTGACGTGTGGGGTGTCGCATTGTCCTGCTGGAATTGCCCAAGTCCGTCAGAATGCACTATGGACATGAATGTATCCACGTGAACAGACAGGATGCTCACATACGTGTCACCTGTCAGGGTCGTATCTAGCCGTATCAGGGGTCCCATATCACTCCAACTTCACACGCCCCACAGCATTACAGAGTTCGAAGAGTCCCCTGCTAACATCCAGGGTCCATGGATTCGTGACGCTGTCTCCATACCCATTCACGTCCATCCGCTCGATACAATTTGAAATGAAACTCGTCCGACCAGGCAACATGTTTCCAGTCATCAACAGCCACTTTCGTTGATTGCTGTCCCAGGCGAGGCGTAAAGCTTTGTCTCGTGCAGTTACTAAGGGTACACGAGTGGGCCTTGGGCTCCAAAAGCTCATATCGATGATGTTTCGTTGTCTGGTTCGCATGCTGACACTTGATGGCTCAGCATTGAAATCTGCAGCAATCTGCGGAAGCGTTGCAGTTATGTCACTCTTTCGTTGCCTTTGGTCCCATTCTTGCAGGATCTTTTTCCAGCTGCCGCACTGTCGGAGATTTGATGCTTTGCCGCATTCCTGATATTCACGGTACACTCGAGAAATGGTCGTACGGGAAAATCCTCACTTCATTGCTACCTCTTAGATACTGTGGCCCATCGCTCGTGCGCCGACTATAACACCACGTTCAAACTCAATTAAATCTTGATAATCTGCTCTTGCAGCTGGAATAACCGATCTAACAATTGCGCCAGACACTTGATGTGTTATATAGGCGTTGCCGATCGTAGCTCCGCATTCTGTCTGTTTACATATTGTGTAGCTGAATCTTCGACCATAAATATAATAGACTGGCCCTGACGTCATTTTCGTGGCTCCAACATCTCTGGGCTAAAGTCACGTGAATGTTGGCAAAACATGGTTGTTTCGTGTTGCGCTTATGGCTGTACTCAGCGTTTTGTCGGGGGAAATGGCATTACATTTCACGTGTGTTTCTATGATAGTGCAGATGCGTTTATTGAAATCTGCTGAAGTGACTTTTATATGTTTTTTACACTTGAAACAGAGTATCACGTAAATTAAAGTGTTGAAAGTGATGCCTGTAAAGTCAGACTCATATTACATTTTGGAAAGTATCTGTGATAATTCGGTTATAGAAGTAAGTGTAACTGTTTCTCATTCCTACTCATAGGTTCCCTAAAGATGAAAACCGAAGGCAGCTTTGGATACAGGCCCTGAAACGGAAAAACTTTAAGCTATCTGCACATACGCGCCTTTTTGTATATACAAGTGAGATTATAATAAGGTAAGATCACCTATAGTCAACACATGAAGAGAATTTTTTTCTATCTTCTAATACTATTAAATAAATGTAGAATCCAAAATTATTTTCTCAAACTTCAAAGTCTCACCTTTCATCTAAAATATCATTTTTTTTAACTGATAGTTTAAACTTTTGTAAAAACAGTAGGAACTGAACCTTTGAAGTGCACCTAAAATTGTTACTCTAAAATGGACCTGCTCCTAATGTCGACAATTTTGCCACCTACAGTTGACATAATTCTCATGTCCCATTTTCTTTTATACGTGACTAGAGCTTAAAGCGCGGCGAATCCAGTGTTTAAAGTTTGGACACGAGCCCACTCTTACTGTTTAAAAGAATTTTAACGACATTTTACTTTAATTGATAGTTTATAGTAATTTCGTCCCGCTGCCCACCAGAGGGGCGTTCGATGTATTTGTTAGATTTTATAAATGGTACTGTGAACAAATCCAGGTCAAATGTAGTTCTGACATAATTTTTCGCAAATAAAAAAGTAATTTTTGTTGGAAGCGTTTGGCAGACAGTTGAGAAATGTGGATAAAATACGATACAAACATAGGATGGCAGACAGCTGATTTGAAATCCCGCCACGTTTTGCCAACAGTCACGTGGTTTATGTTGGAGCCACACTAGCCCCATAGCTTCTGCACAGCAAGGCCAGTCTACTAGTATCTATGGTCAAAGAGCTGAATACGCATACTCAAGCATTTATCGCGGTGTTTCTATATTTTTGTCCAACGCCTGTATGGGCAGCATGGGTAAACAATACAGTAGAATTGGCCAACAGCTCACAATCACAGTGTGAGTATTGTTTGACTCGCCTTGTTTCGAAGTGCGCTCGTATTAACTTGTCGGAACCGGGCTGTTGCGGGAGGGCGTTGAGTCTAGCAGGCTGGAGTGCTGACCCAATGCGGCGCAGCGTGCGTGGCTCCAGGCTGGCGAGTCGGCACCGACAAGTGTTTTCAGGCCGCTGGGCGGGGGTGCAGGGGCCGGCCGGCCTCTAGCTTCTGTGTGCGGGGGCGGATCTAATTACACGCGCTCCTTGAGTGGCTGGCCGCTAATTGGAAACACAGAGTTATTTGTCCGGCGCCGAGCGCCTGGTCGCCCCGATATCTTGGCCGACAAGACAGCCTGATCTGACAGCTCCATTTGGCCGACCCTCTTTCTCTCCCCTTCTCTCTCTCTCCCTCTCCCTCTATCTCTGTTTCTCCGTCCTGCTGATGAATTCCTCTCCTGCAGCTCCGTCGGCACCCACACCGCCTGTTCAGTGCCACTGCCAGCGTTTCACACATCCACTTAAAGTCTATTATTTAAATCTAGTCACGGTAGTAACGCAGTGGACTATTTATGTAGATACGCTTCACTCCATGTCACCCAGTTTTTTTCTTTATATGTACACAAACACAGGGTGCGTCAAAAAAATGTATACACACTTTGAACTGTCATAGACAATTTATTTCCCGTTCTACAAGGTTAAATATCTGTGAGAAAGTAATGTTATGTTTCTTCAACAGGTCGCAGCAGTGGCAAGGAAGTAACTGCAACATGGCGGACGTGCGTTTGAGCTTTGAAGTGCGGAAGCAGATAATTAAGTGGTACTGCAAGTTTGAGAATGTAGCTGCGGTTCGAAGACAGTGGAGAAGTGAGTATGGTACAGAACCACCTTCAAGGTTAACAATTACACGTCTACGAGACAATTCAAAGTTCATGGAACAGTGTGTGATGTGCATAAAGGTCGATCAGGGCGACCTCGTACAAGTGATGATTCCACAACTGCGGTCTTGGAACTGTTTCAGCGTTCGCCTCAAAAATCTTCAAGGCAAGCGGTACGTGAGAGTAATGTAAGTACTAGTAGTGTGCTACGCATTCTGAAGAAAGGCAAGTTTCGTGTGTACATTCCAAGGCTGGTGCAACAGCTAAGTGACGACGATCCAGATCGAAGGTTAGAATTTTGAGAATGGGTTCAGGAGATGGTGAGATGTGAACTGGGATTTATGGGTAGCATAATTTGGTCGGATGAAGCCCAATTCAGACTCAATGGAACTGTCAATAGGCACAATTGTGTGTACTAGGCTCAAGATAATCCTCACATTACAGCTGAAAAGGCTGTGAATTTGCCTGGTGTAAATGTGTGGTGTGGTTTGTCTGCAAGGGGACTCATTGGGCCTTCCCGCTTTGAAAGTTCTGTTACTGGAGAAACGTACCTAACAGTGCTCCATATTCGCTGCCATTCGTGCATTATACGGTAATGATGAGTTTTATTTCCAACAAGATGACGCCCCGCCGCACATTCGTAGGCACGTACGAGCATACCTGGATCACAATGTGCCAGGCCAGTGGATAGGACGCAGGGGACCAATCGAGTTTCCTGCACGCTCTCCAGACCTCACGCTGCTAGATTTCTTCTTATGGGGCACAGTAAAAGATGAGGTGTACAAACGTAAACCACGTAACTTGGGCACACTTTGGGATGAGATTCAGGCGGTGTGCGCAGAAATCTCATTGGACACTTTGGTACGATTTACGGAATCAGTGGTGACTCGTACTCAGAAATGCATTGATGTTGAAGGCCACCAGTTTGAACATTAATCACATTTGCAATGTACATTTATTTTTCCAATTGGACTTTAAGCTTTCCATTTCCAGAAATTTAACATTTTAGAACGGGAAATAAAATTTCTATGACGCTTCAAAGTGTGTATACATTTTTTTGACGCACCCTGTAGTTATGAAAATATCTGTAAAACCTGAACGGACATGTACGACTGTTTCGTGACTTGTACATCTACCACACTTTGTGAAATTGTTAGGACATTGTTATGGCTCTGATCACTATGGGACTTAACTTCTGAGGTCATCAGTCCCCTAGAACTTAGAACTACTTAAACCTAACGAACCTAAGGACATCACACACATCCATGCCCGAGGCAGGATTCGAACTTGCGACCGTAGCAGTCCCGCGGTTCCGGACTGAAGCGCCTAGAACTGCACGGCCACCGCGGCCGGCTCATTGTTATGAAATCAAGCAGAGTTTCTGAAGATCACCGAGTGAAGCAGTGACTGATTGCTCGCTCTAAACATAAATAAATGTGATCTTATGTGTGTGAACAGATGTTACAAGACAGGGTCTTGCAAAACCGAGATGTTCACTTGAGCGTAAATTCCAAGAAAATTGAAAAGCACAGTACTTCCGCCGACAGGTATCTTTCGGTTTTACTAGGTCAAACCAGATGAATTTGAGGTTTTAAAACAGTGGTTTTTCCTGCTCGTTTGTGAGATGATTAGAGTGTGAATGCGGGAGGGGGGCACTGTAGCGCTTCACGACGTGTCCTCCGCTACACACCTCGAGTTGGCTCGCAAATGCGGATGGAAAAGAAGAGAGACGAAAATATCCGATACCGTTTCCTATGCGATCGGCCAACAGTCAATGTGCGCCGTCACCACCGCCAAATTTCTAGCCGTATCTGTCGGGAGCGACTGAAATTCGAACGTCCACATAAACACAGTCACACGGGAAGCAGATGCCAAACTCAGATTTCTGGAATCACAGTGCAGAGGACATTTACAAGACACTCGTTCTGATAATTCTTGAGTATTGGTCGACTGTGTGGGAGTCATTACTGTGTTGGATGAACTGCAGAGACAGAAGATTCTACACCTTGAAACACGATCACTTCAGCTCAGACGTCTGTCAGAGGCGTGTACTCGTGCGCATTTCAAAGACAACCCGACACTAACGAACTCTGTCTGCTAGAGTGGTGCATCTTAGCAAAGGATTCAGCAGGTGTCTCCTCGGGACATCCGTAAGCTTTGACCAACGCCGGCCAATCAGAGAGAGTGTATTATTCAGTTTGGACGCCTCGTGCAGCCACGTATAAAGCACTTTTGTTCCTGGCAGCACATCGAATGGACGCGATGTAGACACTCGTCTTGTGCTTTCAAGATGGCCGGATTCAAGCGAAAACTATAATTAATTGGTGACATCGCAGCAAGAATGTCAATTCGGGATGCGTTTACGCAGTTGGAATTCGGGCGTAGTTTAAAGTTATGCAGAACTGTGTACCTTTTCTGGTGGCATTTTTGCATGCGAACTTGTCTTGGGAGACGTTATGCTTTTAAATTAAAAGGGTCAGCGTTGGCCGTAATATTGATGTTTTATTGATAACAGAATCGATTTTCGATTACATGTTGATCATCTTCAGTGCTGTACAAGTTATCAATAACCAAAACTGAGAAGTGATCACAATAACTGAAGTCGCTGTTTACATTCACCTATTAAACTATGCTGTTACCTCTCTTCTGATCTCAGCAGAACACATTACGATCAGAATCCATTTCTAATTTTACCTTCCATGAATTCAACTGACTTATAGTATTCCCCACTCATAAGACCATGTTTTAGAAATATTTCCAATTTTCTTTCTGCTATGTTATCTGGTGGGGATGCTAATGGTCAGATCCCATTGTTTGTATGTACTCATGACGTATAAATCTCGTGAATCGATTACCTTGCACCCCTTCCTTTGTTCGCGAGTTGCAACACATGTCCCAGATTCGTGCCCCATTAATTTTTCTTGCATTTAATTTGGGGGTACAAGAGCATAAATTTGCAGCACTTCCAATTACCTTACAGAACATTTTATAGCAGCACAATTGAGACTGTGTAACTGCAGTACTTCGAGATACACGGCGTGCGAGATGGGTCATCGAAATTAATTTCTTCCACCACAGCAACTCGTAGATTTATAGTTTCTTAAGCTGCATTGGTCAAAAATGACAAAGGTTTTTGTACTTCACAGTTCAGTCTATAACGATCACTTATTACACTTTGATGCAGTTTATCACTATGTCCGCAGTCAAATTTCTAATTGAAAATTCTTGTGTGTTACTTCTCGGCAACCCCCTCTCTTTTACCCTTAGGGTCTGCCGAGTTCTGTTGGCACTCAAACCTTCTAACGCCAATTGAGGAGCTACTTGATTGAGAAGTAGTGTCTCCAGTCGCGAAAACTAGTCGGTTGAGGATGGCACGACTGTGGATCTGTACCGTTGGGCATTTCTAGGGCTGAAACTTCCTGGCAGATTTAAACTGTGTGCCGGACCGATACTCGAACTCGGGACCTTTGCCTTTCGCGGGCAAGTACTCTACCGACTGAGCTACCCAAGCACGACTCGCGACCCGTCTTCACAGCTTCAATTCTGCCAGTACCTCGTCTCCTACCTTCCAAACTTCACAGAAGCTCTTCTGAGAACCTAGCAGAAGTAGCACTCCTTGAAGAAAGGTAGAGCACTTGTCCGCGAAAGGCAAAGGTCCCGAGTTCAAGTCTCGGTCCGGCACACAGTTTTGATCTGTCTCCGCTGCAGAGTGAAAATCTCATTCTGGATTTCTAGGCTTGTTCGGGCGGAGGGAAGGAGAGAGAGAGAGAGAGAGTGAGAGAGAGAGAGAGACAATATCCCCCTCCTTATTTTCCACTGTGCTTGGTAAAAGTATTGTTATCTCTGAAAAATCAGCATTACAGACAGATTGCTCTGTTAATGGCTCATATTCAATGCCTGGGGGTATATTTCCGACAGATGATGGTTGAGGTGATCACTATAGCAAGCAGAAATCTACTAATACCACTTATTGCCCGCCCGGTTAGCCGTGCGGTCTAACGCACGGCTTTCCGGATTGGGAAGGAGCGCCTGGTCCCCGGCACGAATCCGCCCGGCGGACTTGTGTCGAGGTCCGGTGACCCGGGCAGTCTGTGGATGGTTTTTAGGCGGTTTTCCATCTGCCTCGGCGAATGCGGGCTGGTTCCCCTTATTCCGCCTCAGATACACTATGCCGGCGATTGCTGCGCAAAAAAGTTCTCCACGTAGCGTACACCACCATTACTCGCCCACACAAACATAGGGGTTACACTCGTCTGGTGAGAGATGTTCCCTGTAGGGGTCCACCGGGGTCCGAACCGCACAATAACCCTGAAAGAGTGATTCAGTGTTGGTGGGGGGCGGAGGGGTGAAGTGGACTGCGGTAGTCGTCGTGGGGTTGTGGACCACTGCGGCTGCGGCGGGGACGGAGCCTCTCCGTCGTTTCTAGGTCCCCGGTCAACATACAATACAATACTAGTAGGCCAATGCTAGCACCTGTTTTGATCAGAACCGAGGTCGAATCTTCCCACACGCCTGAAGATGGCTTAGTAAATCGCCGAAACTGGTAGCCAAATAAAATAACTAGACGGTTGAATGGTGTTTAATTTGACATCCTTAAAAGAAAAAATCGGTGTGTGATGGAGAGTCTCCCCAGTGTCCAGTGTAGTTTCTCTGTAGCGTTCGGAGGTGGAACCATCCACTTTACGTCCGTGGCAGCGTCAGGAGGTGGATCCACCTGCGTTACATGCGGGGCAGTGTCCGGAGGTGAGTCCACTAGCGTTAGGTTCGAGGTAGAGCCCTTACGAGCAACTGACACATGCGCAGACACAAAATACAGCAACTTGGATATGTGTTCACAAAAGGAGATAGTCAGTTCCTCCAACATTACTTCACTCTGTTACACACGTCTTGGATCTTTAGTGTATATACAGAGTGTTAGTGTATAAGTACAGATATTACTGGTGACTGATTACGATTTACTGGCCAACATTACATCAGTATTTACGTCATTTGCAGACTAATAATTATAGCTATTACAAATTGTATGTTTTCATGTTGGGTAGTACCTCCATATTACATGTGCCAATAAGCAAACCATTAGTGCTTATTTTCCCCTGAGCAGAAGATGAGATGTTGAAGTGTGGACACGTGAACGCAAAACGGTTAGTCTATAATGACAGACATAGTCAATCTAGTGGTGCAGTTACGATCATGCAGAAAACATCAGGCTATAAAGTTTGTGACATGTTTGTGGGAAAACTTTCACGCAGAGAAACATATTGATGCGTGTACATATTAAAGTATTATAAAAATATCTCCACTTATCTCCATTACACCTGACTTTTATATAAGAGAGAGAAGCTATAATAGCTACATTTGATCAGTTGATGAGTGTTTTGATTTTATTTTCATCTGTTACGGATATCTTGTATCTTTAGAGCACGTACGAAAATTTTGCAGATATAGTTGGACAGTATTCTGTGTTATCAACATATGAGAAAGTATAAAAAAATGCAATCGTTGTTGGATGGTAACTGGAAGTAGATTTTGTAATAATCAGCAAAAATAAACCTATATTTAAAATAATTAAAGTTAGTACTCCAGCTCCACTGTAATCTACGAATGATTTAGTGTATATATAAGGCTTGGCTTTGGTAGTTAGCATTATGCATTGATAGAAGGTTTTTTTGGGTTGATATTTGGAAGAAGAGGAACAAGTGATCTTGCAGACATATTTTACATTCTCTCTAGCTTTGTAGGGGACTCTGAATCACTTCTGGATCCTAAAGAAATCTGGTAGAGAAGGGAATACGAGCATAAATATTCTCGTACATTTACACGTAGAAAATGGAAAAATACGGAAAATGTAGAAAAATATGGAAAAATATATAAAATGTGGGGAGGAACCAGATATGAAATGAGAACACAGGATATCCGTATTGACAAAGAGGGAGCAACGAAAGTTGCAGCATAAGCAGTAGGACTTTAATGTAATCGCAAGATATAGTAGATGGATGACACCACACACACATTTAGGGAGAAAGCGAGCAGTCGGAATTTCCAGTACAAATTTTATAACTTCAATATAAGCACTACCTATAGGCGAGGGATGATTCCACATATTCATGTGTGTTTTAATTTATACAAGAGTTGGGTTTGGCAGCTAGCACTGTGTGTTGATGGAAGATTTTTTTTGTAGGTGGACTTCTGGAGGAAGAGGAAGAAATTATTTTGCAGATACTTTTGTTGATTTTTGTAGCTTGATGGAGAATGCGAATCATAGTTGGATGTTAAAGAAATTTGGTAGAGTAACCAATAAGAGCACAAATATTTTTATACAGTTACACATATAATATAGAAAAATATGGGATATACAAAAAATATGAAATACATGGAAAGTATGCTTCATGAACAAATAACAAAGCTTGAAACTGGTAAGCGCATTGCACTCGCTTTCCTCTTACGTTACTACACACCTGTGCAGAGAAAAAAAAATGCACCAATAGGAGCTATCAAGTTGGGCAGAAGTTATAGCTCAATTGGCAAGGTGCTACATTACAATATTGCAGTTGACAATAATAGATTCAATTCAAATCATACAAAAAATTGGTTACCATCAACCTAACTGGTTAGGTTATAATGACCACATACATTTTGCCTACATTCATCTCCATGACTTAGATTAGCAATTAAACCGTTTGCTCGGTATTTGCTTAGTTCTAAGACAGTTGTCATAGTTCTAGCTATGTTTTCGGTTTTACGATACGAACGTTAGTCTACATGATGCTTCAGACATGAGGGGCATGAAGATAAGTTGGTGTTTTGGATATTCTGCGTAGTTTATATTGCATTAGAAATAGACATTTGCATATTATAAAGTCAGTTCCTTGGATACGGCCAATGATGTGGCGATGTCTGCTTCGTGATCTGCAGGAATCCCGCCACAGCACATTACTCGTAACTACACCTGCCTAACCACACCTCTGTGTGGTGAGTCAGGTCTACCGTTGCTGGATTTCCAGAGATGCAGCTATTACACACCTGCTGCCCCCGTCAGAGCAGCGATGCTGTTTAACAGCCACTGAGCACCTGTCGGTATCCTATAGTTTAATGTTGAACAACTAGCGTAGTACATTACTTAAACAAACAAATACATTCTTACCACAAGGTGGAACTGGCCAACAGTGAAATAGGTTATATAAGGGATTAACTGCCTTGACTGTTGCACCAGATTCGTGTAGATGATTATCACCCTATTTATGTGGCTTTATAGCCATACTTTAATGGGAAACACCACTTTAATTTGATTTTTAACCAAATGGAGCTGTGTGACTATCTAGCATCAAACCACGACTTCTGTGTGCAATTGAAGACTACTAAGGAAGCAGTAAACAACGATAACACAGTTACATCTTCCTTGACTAAACACCATGGTATTACCATAGCAGAATGTACGATTTCTAACTACGGAACTGACTGTGTGTTTGAGCCTGCGTAAGCTTGTCTAAATGTATTAAATGTCAACATTTACAATATTTCTAAAATATGCTCGCCAATGACCCACCACTCCCATGTGATGGCGTAAATTATAATTCAGACGCCAACAAAGATGACACATATATTATACATTAGTGTCATATTAAATCTGGAGAAACACATTTATTCAAATACGGGGCCTAGTTAAAGTGATATACCACACATCAAAATTTTATATCAAAACAGGTTATACCTAAGGGAACCAATATCTTGAGCAGACTTAGCACTCTCTATTAAAGATTTCGTTTTGCAATACGTCTACTGGAAGGATAATAAAGACACACGAAAGTTGACTGGTTCTGTTGTGGTTTAAACTGGTAGGCCCCAACTCGTTTGCCAAAGCGCCAGAAACAAATTACATGCATAAGAATTTGGGGAGAACAATTGCTGACGTGTGCTAAGCTCTCTTGCATTGAGTCGCTTTATTAATGATATTAGATTAGTGGAGCTCCATTTGTCATATACTCTTTATTTGAATTCTGAAGGCTATGGTACTATTTCCTAATGCCCATGAGCTGAGAGTCATACATACTTCGAGTTATAAAATATTTGGAAGTAATCTAAAGTGCAATGGTTTGATGGAACGAAATACCAGGAGAAGAAACGGTACACATGGATCACATATTAATGCTACTGCCGATAAAATTACGACAAGTCCGCTGGCAGAGGGGCTAGGGATATGACAGGAGGAAACGCTAGTAGCAAAGTCCCAGCAGCAAATATCCAGTGATACATTATCAACAGTGTGTTAGGACCGTAGAGGGTTTATTCACCTATTTATACGCAGTGCGTCAGATTTACCAGTTCAAGAAGTATGTAGCAGTCATCCATCCTTTGCAATTCACTATTAAATACAAAATGTTGTAACCTATTTTAGTATTCCAGTGGCAACACGCACACACTACTAAGCTAGTGACGACTCGATCCTGCATCAGGGTGTATTACATTGAAAAATGTTGGTTTCTCATAGCAGACAAACCATCTGCAACATAACAATTTCAGTTCATTGTCTACAGCCGTATCTGACATCACTTTAGTATTAGAGCGCCGATTTTATAGATATGCTAGAAAAAGCGTTATACAGGGAAAGTAACTGAAATTTGGGGCAGGAGCTGGACGGTTTTAATATAAGCACTTCATATAGGAGAGAGATAACGGCACTTGTCTGTACTTTAATAGGGGGAGGAGACGACATTCTAGAGACATAAATCAATAGAAGACATTAGCTGCCAGTGTCCACAAATTTAAACTTTCTCCAATGATTTATATAATGATCACTTGCAGCTAATGTCTGTAATTCTTTTGAGTCTTGATTCATAGTAGCTGCAGGATCAAAACCGGTGTATTCTTTCGGACATGTCTGAAAGAACAGACACCACATATACCTTCTAGAGGCACTGCCAAATCTCATACACGGGAACAACACTCTGACATCAAGAGACATATTAGGAAGAAGAACTCGAAACCATTTTGAGCAGGTTTAGCAAATCCCTTCCCCCCCATGAACCACGGATCTTGCCGTTGGTGGGGAGGCTTGCGTGCCCCAGCGATACAGATAGCCGTACCGTAGGTGCAACCACAGTCGAGGGGTATCTGTTGAGAGGCCAGACAAACGTGTGGTTCCTGATGAGGGGCAGCAGCCTTTTCAGTAGTTACAACAGTCTGGATGACTGACTGATCTGGCCTTGTAACACTAACCAAAACGACCTTGCTGTGCTGGTACTGCGAACGGCTGAAACCAAGGGCTGTAGTTACAGCCGTAATTCTTCCCGAGGGCATGCAGCTTTACTGTATGGTTAAATGATGATAGAGTCCTCTTGGGTAAAATATTCTGGAGGTAAAATAGTCCTCCCTTCGGATCTCCGGGTGGGGACTACTCAGGAAGACGTCGTTATCAGGAGAAACAAAACTGGCGTTCTACGGATCTGAGCGTGGAATGTCAGATCCCTTAATCGGGCAGGTATGTTAGAAAATTAAGAAAAAATGGAAATGGATAGGTTAAAGTTAGATGTAGTGGAAATTAGAGACGTTTGGTGCCAGGAGGAACTAGACTTTCGGTCAGATGCGTACAAGGTTATAAATATGAAATCAAATAGGGGTAATGCAGGAGTAGGTTTAATAGTGAATAAAACATAGGAATACGGGTAAGCTACTATAAACAGCGTAGTGAATGCATTATTGTAGCCAAGATAGACACGAAGCCCACGCCTACCACAGTAGTACAAGTTTATATGCCAACTAGCTCCGCAGATGACGAAGAGATTGATGAAATGTATGATGACATAAAAGAAATTATCCAGAAACTGAAGGGAGACGAAAATTTAATAGTCATGGGTGACAGGAATTCGATAGTAGGAAATGGAAGAGAAGGAAGAGTAGTAGGTGAATATGGATTGGGAGAGAGAAATGAAAGAGGAAGCCGTCTGGTAGAATTTTCCACAGAGCATAACTTAATCATAGCTAACACTTGGTTCAAGAATCATGAAAGAAGGTTGTATATATGGAAGGGACCTGGAGACACTGGAAGGTTTCAGATAGATTATATAATGGTAAGACAGAGATTCAGTAACCAGGTTCTAAATTGTAAGACATTTCCAGGGACATATGTGGACTCTGACCACAACCTATTGGTTATGAACTGTAGACTGAAACTGAAGAAAATGCAAAAAGGTGGGAATTTAAGGAGATGGGACCTGAATGAACTGAAAGAACCAGAGGTTGTAGACAGTTTCAGCGAGAGCATTACGGAACGATTGACAAAAACGGGGGAAAGAAATACAGTAGAAGAAGAATGGGTAGCTTTGAGAGATGAAATAATGATAGCAGCAGAGGATCAAGTAGGTAAAAAGACGAGGGCTAGTAGAAATCCTTGGGTAACAGAAGAAATATTGAATTTAATTGAGGAATGATGAAAGGCAATAGTAAATGAAACAGGAAAAAGGGAATGCAAGAGTTACAAAAATGAGATCGACAGAAATTGCAAAATGGCTAAGGAGGGATGGCTAGAGTACAAATGTAAGAGTGTAGAGGGATATATCACTAGGGGTAAGATAGATGCTACCTACAGGAAAATTATAGAGGCCTTTGGAGAAAAGAGAACGAACTGTATAAATATCAAGAGCTCAGACAGAAACCCAGATCTAAGCAAAGGAGGGAAAGCAGAAAGGTGGAAGGAGTATACAGAGGATCTATTCAAGGGCGATGTACTTGAGGACAATATTATGGAAATGGAAGAGGATGTAGACGAAGATGAAATGGGAGATATGATACTGCGTGAAGAATTTGATAGAGCACTGAAAGACCTAAATGGAAACAAGGCCCCGGGAGTTGACAACATTCCATTAGAACTACTGACGGCCTTGGGAGAGTCAGCCATGACAAAACTCTACTATCTGGTGAGCAAGATGTATGAGACAATCCAAATACCAAAAATGGTTCAAATGGCTCTGAGCACTATGGGACTCAACTGCTGAGGTCATTAGTCCCCTAGAACTTAGAACTAGTTAAACCTAACTAACCTAAGAACATCACACATATCCATGTCCGAGGCAGGATTCGAACCTGCGACCGTAGCGGTCTCGCGGTTCCAGACTGCCGCGCCAGAACGGCGCGGCCACTTCGGCCGGCCAATCGAAATACCCGCAGAATATAATAATTCCAATCCCAAAGAAAGCAGATCCTAAATTACCGAACTATCAGTTTAATAAGTCACAGCTGCAAAATACTAACGCGAATTCTTTACAGACGAATGGAAAAACTGATAGAAGCCGACCTCGGGGAAGATCAGTTTGGATTCCGTAGAAATGTTGTAACACGCGAGGCAATACTCAGCCTACGACTTATCCTAGAAGAAAGATTAAGGAAAGGCAAACCTACGTTTCTAGCATTTGTAGACTTAGAGAAAGCTTTTGACAATGTTGACTGGAATACTCTCTTTCAAATTTTGAAAGTGGCAGGGGTAAAATGCAGGGAGTGAAAGGCTATTTACAATTTGTACAGAAACCAGATGGAAGTTATAAGAGTCGAGGGGCATGAAAGGGAAGCAGTCGTTGGGAAGGGAGTGAGACAGGGTTGTAGCCTCTCCCCGATGTTGTTCAATCTGTATATTGAGCAAGCAGTAAAGGAAACAAAAGAAATGTTCGGAGTAGGTATTAAAATCCATGGAGAAGAAATAAAAACTTTGAGGTTTGCCGATGACATTGTAATTCTGTCAGAGACAGCAAAGGACTTGGAAGAGCAATTGAACGGAATGGATAGTGTCTTGAAAGGAGGATATAAGATGAACATCAACAAAAGCAAAACGAGGGTAATGGCATGTAGTCGAATTAAGTCGGGTGTTGCTGAGAGTATTAGATTAGGAAATGAGACACTTTAAGTAGTAAGGGAGTTTTGCTATTTGGGGAGCAAAATAACTGATGATGGTCGAAGTAGAAAGGATATAAAATGTAGGCTGGCAATGGCAAGGAAAGCGTTTCTGAAGAAGAGAAATTTGTTAACATATAGTATAGATTTAAGCGTCAGGAAGTTGTTTCTGAAAGTATTTGTATGGAGTGTAGCCATGTATGGAAGTGAAACATGGAAGATAAATAGTTTAGACAAGAAGAGATTAGCAGCTTTCGAAATGTGGTGCAACAGAAGGATGCTGAAGATTACATGGGTAGGTACATACTTGATGAGGAGGTACTGAACAGAATTGGGGAGAAGCGAAATTTGTGGCACAACTTGACTAGAAGAAGCGTTCGGTTGGTAGGACATTTTCTGAGGCATCAAGCGATCACCATTTTACTTCTGGAGGGCAGCGTGGATGTTAAAAATAGTAGAGGGTGACCAAGAGATGAATACACTAAGCAGATTCAGAAGGATGTAGGTTGCAGTAGGTACTGGGAGATGAAGAAGATTGCATGGAGATCTGTATCAAACCAGTCTCTGGACTGAAGACCACAAGAACAAGTAGCAAATCAATATAAAATGGAACTGGCTGACGCTAAAATGGACAAGGTGTCTGAATTATCCCAACAGCTTCATGTGGATAATGAGAAGCTTGCACATTTGCATATAACACAAGAGTTTAGTAACGATTTGTAGCAAAATGGATGTGTGTGACTACCTGACTTCTAACGAGACTTCTGTGTGCAAGGTAACAAAATTTGACAATACTTTGTAGGAACCAATGCGAGGACATGTCTTGTATAAAGACATGTGATACATCGGTAGTGACGTTATCACTGGACAGCTGCGCAGTAATCATAGTTTGTGTGTATACTTGTATACTTCGATTTTTGCCTGTTAGTCTACTAAATCTTACAGTTCCAAACTCCTCTAAGACAGTAGAATATTGACGTTATTGTTTTAAACGCACTAGTAATACAGGTATTAAGTTCCATAGAATGAAACGTGAACTTCGTACATAGCATGAGTGTATTTGTTGCTGTGTGCTAATTGTTTGATGAGGGAATCGGTATATTTGTTGAAATATCACACTGTTTTCACTGGTTTAACGTGGGATATCAGTCTGTTTCTGTAAAATATAGCTATTTGCGTGTGTCTTGATCATGAAAAGTGGGAAAAACTGGTCAAACAATGTAAAAAACTATCCCAGAATTGTTACTATCAATGACAGATTGTCATACATTTGAAAGCTTACAGAAATACCGTTATTTTTAACGAGTTATAATGTCGCACATTAAGTTCCACATAGACTTGGCAGATAGCGATAGTTTATTTGTTTAAATAATGTTCTGTGGTAGTTTTTAAACATTAAAAGTCATGTATTTATGCGCATCATGTGATCTTGAGAAGTGGGAGAAAATCGGTCAAAAATGTAAGAAATTATCCTAAAATTGTAAATAGCAATGAGAGGCGGTCGTACGTTGGAACGCTTACAGAAAATGCCATTGATTTTAACGCATTATTATGGTAATGACAGGATGAGGTTAATAATACTTACAGTCCACAGTGTAGTTTCTTTTTTTTACACCAGAGGGCGGCGCGTGATCTCTCTGATGACCCTTTCACTGCGGCGCGTAGACTTGGAATGATGTGTCTCACACAGCTGTCACAGAAATAAAGAAAGAAAGAAAGAAGGTGAGACGGCTGAGAGGGGCAGACTCGCTTTCCCAGGATTTTTAAGTCGTCCTAGTGGCCTAGAGAGAGGAGTAGAAGGGGGAGAGGGGAACTTGTTTTCCCGCCATTCTTAGGTCATCCAATTGGTCTAGATCATTGGGAGGGGGAGGGGGACCTTCAGTTTCAAGTGAGAACCAACACAGTGGATGGGAGACCTTGGAGGAGGCTATTTTACAAGTGGTTAGAATCGGGTTATCTAAGGCGCAGCAGTCGTGGACTGTGCGGCTGGTCCCGGCGGAGGTTCGAGTCCTCCCTCGGGCATGGGGATGCGTGATTGTCCTTAGGATGATTAAGGTTAAGTAGTGTGTAAGCTTAGGGACTGATGACCTTAGCAGTTAAGTCTCATAAGATTTCACACACATTTGAACATTTTTTGAGAAACGGGTTACATCCTGACCTTAATTTACCACACGCATTTCCCCGAGAAGTGTAACGTGGTATCGGAATACATAGCGAAAATTGCTTTTGAAAGTACACTGCCGCCTAATTGTATTGACGTATTACAGCACATTCTAAACATATTCAGATCCAAAATTACTAAAAAAATATAAAACAAAATTTAACTTTATTTCTGGAAGACATGTGGCCGTTGGATAATCACCTTTCTTCAAGCAGATGCTGCCAGTCACTGGGAGCATACAACCGACGCAAAGAATCAAAATGGTGTAAATTATATGCTAGAATTGGGCACAGAGAATTTAGATTATTTTCTGAACTAGAAACAAATAAAATTTGTGTGTAACATACGTGCTACACAAGGACTGAGGAGATTAAAACCTATCGCAGACAGGCCGAAGTCTATCTGTTCCTCGAGACAGTAACACAACTCTGAAACTACTCGCTGACACACTGCGGCGTTGTTATTGTCCGTGAATTAGCCCAGGGTACACGAACCGAACAAGCCGCGCCGTGACTATACCGGCAATGGCTAAATTGATAATCTGGGTCGGCAGACTCTGACAACAGCTGAGGGAACACCACTCGTAACCGAGAGCGCCCTTAGCAAGACTTGGCGCCGCGCAGCTAGTCCCACCAACTTCCTCTCGCCGGGGTTCCTAATTTTAGACCTCTGCTCGTGGTGGAGGCCAAACATAGATTGACCTGTGGAAGCCCTCCAAAGCACTGGATCATGATTGTCCCTCTTGCGAAACCTACGTGTGTCCAGTGGCTCACTGCTTCTTTTGAAGATAAGCGGAACGTAAAGAAAGTCTTTGAGTACGAACATACAGTCAGCATTAATCTTTATTTTACAATTTGAATTGCCAACTTTAGCCCAAATAAAAAGATATTCTTCTGCAGTCAGCTTCTTCTTCCTTCTCGTGGACAAAGTAAATGGCTTATCTGGAAGAAGGGTCCCGTAGGGAAATTTAGCAAGTAATCCTGTATTTTCTGCTATACTCCAAGTCTTCCAAGCCAAGATATTAGCATGAGGGAACGCTTCGAGGTCACCATGTTCTGCCCCAAACAACAGCCAAGGTCAGCCATGTACTGTCTCCAAAAACAGCTTGTATATCACAGGTGAACAGCATCCGTAATGGTTATGGTATCAGTTTTAAATTCTCAAATAATTGTAATGAGACACTTTCATTCATCTCCACACTACACATTTTGGACGTTTGTTCGTCTACTATCAGGTGGACTATCTTAAGTCAACGAAACATAGAAAGGTTTGTACACACGGTTCTTCTGGGCAACCTGTAGCACTGTTCGAAGCAGGAAATAAGAAACAAATTATTTCATTACACTACAATTACTTAGCTGCTTTGAATCAATAGATAGTAAGAAAGTAAATACCTTTAAATGCTAACAGACTGGTATTTATTGTACACATTTCTCTAATTCTTTTTCTAAATTTCAACCACCAGACACTTGTCTGTTGCGACAGTTATTTTCCCTGTGTCTTCCTTACTATCTTTGGCTATCCATTCTGTTAATATGTTGACTCCATTTTATTCTGTTTTCAAGACGCGGATGATACACTGGAACACTACATCTTCGTTTAACAGGCTCTGTAAATTTATCATCTGTGTTATTAAATGACGAAAATGGTCACTCGGTCCTGGGTGCAGGTTACCTTTCCAATGTCAACGGCAACAAAAATTTCATTTTCAGTATTTCATATAATTATTCATCTAATTTAAAAATTTAAAATGCTGTCACAGTGTCCTCATGAAGAGGTATACTCTTACGTTAAAAGTTTAGCACAGTAGGTCAAGTGATAAAGATAGACACTGTGTACATGTCCTGTGGCAGCTTAACTCACGGAGCGTAATGTAACACAGACTGTATTAATCAAGAATTTGAGAATGGGGGCACATAGCAGTTTCCGGCAAACTTTGGACATTACTTCCCCCGCCTCCAAAATAAACAAAATAGCTTATTGGTGAATACATTTTCCATGTACAGGACATAAAATCCCGTCTGAGGCCTGCGATCATTTTATGTTAACAATTGGCAACCAATGCTGCACAATCGCAATAAAGTCATGAGATGTTCAACTGAATCTTTTATTAGAACATGTTACGCGTTTCGGGATTACACCCATCTTCAGGCATCTGTTACAAAAAAGTACAAAACATAAGTGAACAGCGCACTCAACACGTCTGAAAGTTACAGAAAATGAGATCTGGTCGTATGAGTTGCATACCACAAACTTTAACTCCTTCCTAACCAACCAGGCGTGAAGTCTTGACAACTCAAAGAAACTGTTGAATACATTTTCGTTGTTCATCCACTAAAGCTTCATCATCAGGCAGGGCCCGACACATTTTGTAGACAGTATCCTCATGTACAATCATACTCAAAAGTATCCGAACGACCTGAATCGCATTTCGCCTGATTCGCATGCAACCCACATAACGCAGCTGTCTAGCAGGTCCTCTAATCGCTCCTTGGTACAGTCGTTTCACTATTGAAAATGGTTCCAATAAGTCACCACTAGAAAACACTGCTCTGTATCACAATAACTCAAAATGTAAAGAAATACCACGATGCTACAAATATCAGGGAACACCTTATCACAGATAATACTGTCCTTAAGGCTTGTAAGCTCACATTTATTGTAATAAATGACATACCTGAAACGTTACCGCTCTCATTATTACGTCAGATACGCAGTGCACGTAGTAAGTTCGTCGTATTCATGATTTCCTCTTCAAAGTAACATACCGTACTTATTATTTAACACAAAATGAGATTAAAAATTTGAGTTATTCACGAGCAGCTAGTTGAGAATATGTATGAACTTCAAATGACACGACGAACCGTCTCGTTCTGCATATGGATTCAAACCCAGGTCATGCAGACTAAGCAAAGATTTCGTGACTGACGGAAACTAACAGTATCAGTTAGTAAATACCAACGTTAAATTACATAACGCAAGCATTTTTAACGGACGGGAATTTCTACCCAGCACCTATTGTCCTGTAAGTAGGCTGTTTAGGTTGTTATGTAAGTAGGCTGTTTAGGTTCTTATGTAAGTAGGCTGTTTAGGTTCTTATATTGGTAACGCCGCCGCCACGTAGCGCTCTCTGTATGAAAATGAAATCACTGGCTGTGCTGTGTGCAGTCTGTGGCTAGTTTGCATTGTTGTCTGCCATTGTAGAGGGGCAGCTGGATGTTAACAGCGCGTAGCGTTGCGCAGTTGGAGGTGAGCCGCCAGCAGTGGTGGATGTGGGGAGAGAGATGGCGGAGTTTTGAAATTTGTCATGAACTGCTATATTTATATATGATGATATCAAGGTAAATACATTGTTTGTTCTCTATTAATATCTTTCATTTGCTAACTATCCCTATCAGTAGTTAGTGCCTTCCGTAGTTTGAATCTTTTATTTAGCTGGCAGTAGTGGCACTCGCTGTATTGCAGTAGCTTGAGCAGCGAAGATTTTTGTGAGGTAAGTGATTTGTGAAAGGTATAGTTTAATGTTAGTCAGGGCCATTCTTTTGTAGGGATTCTTGAAAGTCAGATTGCGTTGCGCTAAAAATATTGTGTGTCAGGTTAAGCACAGTCGTGTATAATTGTTCAAAAAGGGGACGTTTCATATGTCGACCCTTAGCCGAGGATACCTCACTGGAATCTTCTGATTTTTTTTTGTAGTTTGTGTAATTAGTGTAGATTTTGTTTATTGCTAGCGCGTAATTATAGAGAGAATCTTTTTTGTAGTTGCAGTCTTTCATTGTTGTACAGTAAAACAGTTGTGGCATGCATGTAGATTTGCAGCAAGTATTTCGCAGCTGCAATTAACTAGATATTATTTTCAGTGTTATGTTAATGTGTTCTCTTATTTTTGCTCTTCAAATTGTGCTTTTCTGTGTTGTCGTGTGAAATATTGTGACAATAATGGCGTGTGAAAAACATAATACTAGGCTCCAAAGTAAACTGAGAAATGACAGTGAAAATGAAAGCAGTGTGTTAGCGCTACCGAGTAATGAATTAACTGATGTTCAAAGTAGTAATTTGGTAATTGTGCATAGGGAAATGGAGCGGGCTGCAAACAATGGTGTAGACAGTGAAACAGGTAGTGAACAGGGAAGCATTATCGATCGATCGGTCGGCAACAGCTCGGCTCAGGAATCCGAAATGACAGGACACAATTTCGCAAATACTGTAGATTCAGGTTTTGGGTTATCACCGTTTTCTCAAATAAGTCAAGACGCATTTTCTGCTTGTCAAAATGTGAATGTTGCCGGTGCAAATGCACTGCCGAAAAGTGTAGAGAAACAGATTCCAGACACTAATACATTATTATTGCAATTAATGCAACAAATGGAACAAAATCAGAGACAAATGGGACAAAATCTTAAAAAGTTAGACACAGTGGAACAAAATCTCAAAAAGTTAGACACAGTGGAACAAAATCTCAAAAAGTTAGACACAGTGGAACAAAATCTCAAAAAGTTAGACACAATGGAACAAAATCTTCAAAAGTTAGACACTACACTTGAACAAACACGTGAAGATTTAACCACTGAGTTACATAACATCGAATCGAAATGTCAAAAGGTCTGTAATGACGTAAAAACACAAATTTGTGAGCATTTCCAACCTATTTTTTCGCGTCATGAAAATGTATTACAGAATCACGAAGCAGCCATAAAAGAACTGCAAACTATTGTTCATGAAAATCATGAGACCTTGCAAGCTAAAATTGACTCAGTTGCATCTACCGATTGGGTTACGCAACTTGCAAGAACTCAGGAAAACTTAAAGGACACAGTAGATACCCTGAAAATTGGTTCAGAAAGACACATGGAGGAAATAAGTACACTATCGGAGAAAGTAGCCGAACTTTCGGATCAGGTCACTAACTTATCTACAAAGGTAGATGATGATCTGAATGACACAAGACCCGTAGCCTTCACTGACACAGAAGAGTATGAACAAATAAGAAAATTCAAACAAAATCAAAATCAAATCAATACACAGTACAAAAGAGAAATCCGGGAAGTACAAGAATTACGTATTTCAGAGGACACTCGCGCTCCAATACGGGAAGAGGGACATAGAAATTCGGAACAACCACAAAATAATAACACAGGACACTTCGGAAATTATGAAAGAAATTGGCAAGGCGCATTGGATTTTGAGATGGAACCGCCGAAACGAAGTAACAATGACCGACATACGACTCGCCGACATGACGATTTTGACTATAAGCTGTTCATTACTACACGTAAATTCAAAACATTTAAGAATTCTGGCAACGACATTCATCCACAAGCATGGCTCCATCAATTCTCTCATTGTTTTCCTCCCAACTGGTCGTTGGAACACAGATTAGAATTTATGTGTGGCTACTTGGAGAATGAACCAGCTGTAAGAATGCGATCGGTAATTCACGATTGCCACAGTGAAGGAGAGTTTTACCATGCCTTCCTCTCAGCATATTGGTCTCAAGCCACACAAGACCGAGTAAAACATGGCATCATAATGATGAAACATTTCGAACAATCTGAATTTTCCAGTCTTGTGAAATATTTTGAAGACATGTTGCATAAGAATCAGTATCTTTCAAACCCATACAGCCCCTCAGAACTCATCCGCATTTGCTTACTCAAATTGCCTGAACATTTACGACATATTATTTTAGCAGGACGTTGTAAAGAAGACATTGAGGCATTTCAGGGACTGTTACAAGAACTGGAAATTGACACAGACAGTCGCGGGATGCGAAAACAGGAAAACAATCACTACAGGTCACTTCCGTCACAATTCCGTGACGACAGAAACAATAACTGGACACGACAGGTCTATTCTTACAACGCAAATCGTGACCAAAATAGACACCACCCGTACGACAACCGTTGGCAGAGTAGTAATAATTACAGGGAAAGATCACCTCTCCGCTGTAGTGACTATCACAGAGACAATCAGAGAAACAGACAATATGGGAACGAAAATAATTATTATTACGGGAGACAGAATAACTTTAGACGCAACGGTCCAGCGCGCAGTTACGATTCAGGGAGAAATTCTCCACCACTTAACCGACAAGAAAGAAACTACAGGAACTACCGACATGACGACAGACGATGTGATCGTAACGACAGACCTGAATTGCATCAGAACTGGCGGGATTCAAACAGAGCAGGGCCTTCTCGTCACGGTGAATTAGTAGAAGTTAGGTCTCCAAATCCGAATAACGACGCGCGCCAACAAAGAGACCATAGGCAATGACTCACACCGCTGGCTGCCACAAAACGTACTTATGAAACTGACGACGCAGCTGCCGTAGCTAGTAATTACGTAAAAATGGAAGACATTAGAGACATCTTACTCCAAGAACACGACGTAAAACATAACAACATTGCATATCCTGTGATTCACGTTACAGTAAATGACGTAAAATTTACGGCAGTACTTGACTCTGGCAGTCCCATTTCAGTAATCAGTGAAACAGCCTTTAGCAAATGCAACAAATCGAACGATTGCCCCACACTTCCGTTACGTAAGATTAAATTACAAGGTGCAATCTTTGGAAAAAGTGTAGATGTACGCCAACAAACCAACTTAGAATTCTTTTGTCAAAGCCACAGCTTCTCTATGAACTTTCTTATTGTTCCATTATTGTCGACGGAAATTATACTGGGAGTAGACTTTTTGAATGAATAGAAAGCAATCTTAAACTTTCACGATGCTGAAATAACTTTAGAAAAAGAAGGTAAGTCAGTAGCTTTGAAATTTGAGGATTGGCTCTCAAACCATGACGAAGAAATTAATCGGCTTTACCTCCTGTTAGACAACAGTTCGGAATTTTCGACAGAACTTGATGCTAACAATCATTCTGCAAGTACTGACAGGGATGATATCGACGGCGCATTTGACACTAATAAGTTAATTCAGAATAAAATTCAAACAATTGAGAATTGTAATGACACTGATAGGCAGGACCTTTTTGAGATTTTACAAGCACATTCCACAGTTTTTACTCGCAAAACAGGAACAATCAAGGGATTTCAATACCAATTTCTTGTTCGTGAGCATACTAAATTTTGTGTTAGACCATACGTAATTCCAGCACATTATAGGGACCGTGTTAGAACAGAAATACAATCTATGCTTGACGAGGGCATTATTGAGCCTGCAGTAAGCTCATACAACAATCCGTTACATGTTGTTGAGAAGAAAAATGGATCGATCAGGCTTGTCTTAGATTCGAGACAAATCAATACTATCATTATTCCTGAAACAGACAGGCCGCAGACGATGGAAGAACTTCTTCAAAATTTTAATGGTGTGAAAGTGTTGTCTTCCATTGATCTCAGATCCAGCTTTTATCAGATCGAACTTCATCCAGAATGTAGAAAATACACAGCTTTCCTTTGTTTCGGCGTTTGTTATCAGTTTCGGAAACTTCCTTTTGGTTTGAACATTTCTTCAGCAGCATTCATTCGCGGGCTAAATTCCATATTACCTGAATTCTTAAAACGTCACATCACCTTATATGTAGACGATATTCTGATAGCAGAAGCCTCATGGGAACAACACAATCGCATCCTCAACAGCGTGTTACATATTTTTGCAGAATCTGTAATTACAGTTAACTTGGAAAAGTCTGAATTCGGTAGGACAAAAGTGAAGTTTTTGGGACATATTATTTCTTCTGAAGGCATTCAGCCGGATCCTGAAAAGTTAGAAGCAATCAGAGCCATTCCAGTTCCATCCACAAAAAGACAAGTCCGCAGTTTTCTAGGTCTCGTAAATTTTTACCGTCGTTTTCTGAATATGCAAATTCTTGTTACACCAAAACTTTGTTCTCTCACTGGAAAAAATACTATTTGGAACTGGGACGAACAAGCACAGTTGGAATTCAATTCTTTGAAAGAATCGCTACTTAATGCGCCAATACTAGCTCATCCAGATCTGTCACAAGATTTCTGCCTTAGCACGGATTCTTCTAAAGTCGGTCTTGGTGCCCATTTATTTCAAGAAGCCATAGAAAATGACACTACCGTTCAGAAAACCATTGCTTTTGCTAGCCGAGTGCTAACAAAATCTGAAAAAAATTATTCCGTTACTGAATTAGAAGCTTTGGCTATCGTTTGGGCATTTAACAAATTCCGTTTCTTTCTTTCTGGTAAGCACGTAAAAGTATACAGTGATCATCGTGCATTACAATTTCTTATGTCTTCAAAATTAAATCATGACAGGTTAAAACGTTGAGCATTGTTTCTGCAAGAATTCCGCTTCACAATAGTCTACATTCCCGGCAAGGAGAACATTGTTGCGGACGCACTGTCACCCGCACCGGCTGGGCTTGAGAAAAGTAACACAGAAGGCAACCTCGAGAAAAATTTCAGTATTCTTTACATTCAGAAAGTCGCCTTTGAAAACTTCATCACCACATCTTTAAAGGACATTGCTCATGAACAAGATAAAGATCCGATTTGGAAAGACATCAAGTGCAAATGGCATGAAAAGACACACACACAGATTCGGCATTATTACCTGGTTAGAAACAACATACTCTTCAAACGCTGCACTGTTGATGACAAGCTATGGGTACTTTGCATTCCAGACGATTTTGTTAATAAGCTCATTTGGTACATTCATTTCAGCTAAGCACATTTTGGCCCACGAAAATGTTATCATATTCTTCGAACGACTTGTTATTTTAACAATATGGAAAAGAGAATTCGAAGAGTCTTGTCTATTTGTAAACTTTGTCAAAAGGCGAAACCATCTACTGTCTCACATCGTGCTCCGTTATTTCCTGTTATTCCTTCTAAATTAAAAGAATTTGCTGCTGTTGATCTCTTGGGACCGCTTGTCAGAACATCTAATGGATTTTCGTACGTTTTAGTCGCTGTTGAACTTACTTCAAAATTTGTTTCTTTCACTCCGTTACGTAAAGCCACTGGACGATCTGTATCTAACGCCTTTGTTAAAAATTTCTTACGTGAAGTTGGACACGTTAGCAAAGTCATTTCAGATAACGGACCTCAATTCAGATCTGCTGTTTGGTCACGCATGCTTCGGAATCATAAAATCAAACCTGTTTTTATTTCATTGTACTCACCACATTGTAACCCGTCTGAACGGATTATGAAAGAAATCAATAAGCTTTGCAGACTTTATTGTCACAGAAAGCATCAGCATTGGAACAGATATTTACACTTATTTCAAAATGTGCTGAATGAAATGCCTCATGATTCCACTGCTTTACCACCTACTCTTGTACTGAAGAATGAAGAACCACCGAACAGAATCAGAGAGCTTGTACCTTTCCCGAATACACGTAAACTTCGACACAAAGACATAATTGATTTGGCTCTTAAAAATATAAAATCTGCAGCAGACAAAAGGAGAAAACTACACGGTAAAGCAAATGCAAAGAAGTTGTATATTGGTCAGAAAGTTCTCATTAAAGCTCATTCATTGTCACATAGAAGAAACACTTGAGTCACAAATTCTTTCTAGTTTACAATGGACCTTACAGAATCCGACGTATACCACATGATAATTGCGTTGAAGTTGAAACTCTGCATACTAGGAAGAGTAAAGGTTTACACCACATTTCACATGTAAAACCGTTTATTGAAAGATAATCTGCTTTTTAACTTTGTCTTTGCCATATAACTTTTCACTTTACATTACTAGTATGCTGTGTCAGACTTAAGAAACTGTTAACATACAACTATGTTTGAAGTTAAATATCCAGTCTAGAACCTAGGGAACATTTTTAAACAGAAATTACGAATGCATTGTTATAGTGAACAGATGACACAGTGTTGTATTTGCACATTCTTGCTTGTTAGTTGCACGATTACGTAACGACTATAAGGCTCACATACTTAGAACATTTACCAGTACTGCTAATGAGATTTTAATGCAACATTTTGGTTTACTTGAAAATACATTCTGGGTTTAAAGTACTTTCTGTGAGATACCAGACGACACAGTGGTTAGTTTATGTGACAACTACACGGTTTTATCACGACGCTACTAATGAGTGAAAATTTACAATGTTGCTTTTGCAGTGTTTCTGTTTTATATCTGCACAGTCTTCTGTTTTATTCTGGAAAGTAAAACAGGTTTTAGTAGTAACTTTTGTAGTATAGCTACAATGAGACTGCCTTTTCTGTAGCACAACAATACGTTACAGTACAGTACTTTCTTCATCACGGCAATAAGCGTAATAACTAAGACATTTATACGCAAAGCATTTCACTTTTGTGTATTATGAGGTAAGTACATTGACTTCTGCAGAACTTAGCTTTCGGAGGACGATAACTACGACACTTCCACACAGATTATGTTGCAACAAGACGCACATTTAGTGCTACAGTACACGTATTTGAGTGATTAATTTTGTACTTAAAACATTTATTTTTAAAGATTTTTTGAATTACAAAGAAAGTTTTCCGTGATACATTTCATTCCATTGCTGTAATCTGTAACACCTGAGGGTATAATTACATTAATCCTCAGGGGGGTACACGCTTACTTTGTGTACCATGTGTGTGGCAACCACAAGGAACCCTAGCTAATATGGTATTTGCTTATACAACTTTACACATCGGTACCATATTTCTCTAACACACAAATTACACAGCTATCTGATCATTTAACTGAGAGATAAACCTTTTTTTACTACATCAGTGACACATGTTTACGCAATACACAGTTGGGTAACTTCACACTTATGAAACTGTATTTTGTCTGTACTTTGTAAACTGTTCATATTTTTTCGGAATCATTGTGATACTATGAGAGCTTTGAATGATGTATTTGGTAAGGGAGCATGATTTTAAAGTACGTTTGAGGTAGATGACACTATTGAAATGAGCAGAGAATTTTTTTTAGGTTTTGAAATTATTGCAGAAAGCTACGACGTTTTTGAGATTTGACTGAGGTGTTATGATGTTATTATTATGACGATGATGTGTACTATGCTGTTGAGATATGTTTATGATCAATAAGATGATGCTACCATATATGAGGAATAAGAAGTATGTTGGAAACCAAGAATCGTACTTTAAGAGTTATGAAAGTGCGTAAATGCGTGACTGTATCACAATGCTGACGAATATTTTATTTGGACACTTATATTTATAGAATTTTCTTTCTACAGATTTGCAACGCTAATTCTTGACCTGTGAAATATTTTTATGTGAGACTGTCACTGTAGCGGAAACTGCTGTCGTAAATATTTCTGTAAGAAAGTTAAGTGACCACCTGCACGTAATGCGTCGTGGGCACCCACCTGGGCGACAGCCGCCCGAAAAAAAAAAGCCATTAGCCTTTCAGCGGCACAGGTAGAAAAAAAAGGGAGGCCATTATCCTGGATATTGACGTTCCTTTGTAGAAAGCATCGCAAATATTACACGCTCATTACCTGAAAACATATGGTTACTCGTATTTTTTTGCTAATTACTGAAATGCTTATGAATTGATGGGAAATATTCGTACATCTGCACACCTGATTATGACAAGTGTCTTTCTACGAGAGTTGAGAGCTACTGACTTACGAAATGCCACATGACTATTGAATGATATTTTTATGCTTTGGTTTGCGTAATTGCTTATTTCATTTGATATCTGGTTTCCAGCTGTGTTGCAGCATTGCTTTTATAAAATAAAATGCATTTGCTAATGTGAATACTTTCTGTCAACAGATCTATTAAATAATTAATTTTGTGATCCACATTCTTCAAAAAAGGAGCACTTGGAAAGGAAAGAACAATAAGAAGGGACTAGTAACAGTAACTGCATACATAATATTCTTTTCAAGTACATGGTAATATTTCTTTTACAATAAGTTGTTGTGGTGCACCACTTTAATTACTTAGACATTAAGATGTGATTATACATTTCCCTTATCTGCATTGTTATCTTTAGTGTACTATTTTTTTTGCTTGAGCTATGTCATGTTTAGATATAAGCTGCTGTTTGCCAGGCATAGTGCTACTGAACTTTAATTTGTGTTACTCTGCTAAGCCAGATTTATTTTTTTGATTGCAGCGCATTGCCTCATATTAGTTGTAATGTTGAATTGCTTGGTAATTTAGATTTACTGTAGCTTGCTTTGCGATTTTCCATTTTTTTTCATTGCTGTTTATATTAATTGTTTTATGTGCTGCTGCATTGCCTCGTCCCTTAGTTTAGCATCTGAGCTCAGTAGATTTAAGTTAGCTTAAGAGGGGATAGACTATATAAGAAACTGACTATGGAGAATAGGTAAAGAACACATTGAGAAGTTATACAAAAAAAAGTACAGAAAACAGGTTTAGGTAGGATTTTCTTGGAAATAAATGTTGAGGTGAGAAATGTGTGAACATATAAATACAGAAAGCATGCTTAGATAGAATTTTTTTGGTGGAAACAAAGGATGAAATAAGAGGAAAGATATATGAAGTTTTGGGTTGGACTGCAGTACCAAAGGTTACACTGAAAATGAACCCTATCCTTTCCTATTGGTGTTATCCCACTATGTGTTTGTGTACCCTTTCTTCCTGTCTCTGTGTAGTTTCATAGAATTTTTTCCTCTTTTAATATTAAGCTACATTCACTATGATGAGGAATACTGTTATCCTCAAATATAATTGTCATTAATAATATGTTATTTACTTTGTAAAGATGTTAGACATTATTCATTCTGTTTAAATGCTCATGTGTGAAGTTGATGTTTCGCAAGTTATTCTGATCTTCTATGTATGTACTCATGTCATAATTCCTGTAACACTGACGTATATGTCTATTTCTATTCTTTTGTAAAGCCTGTACTACAAATGTTATCTATATTGTTATGTTTTAATGATGTATTTTGTACCTTTATTGTATTCTTATGTTATAAAATTGTAACTGTCACCAGTTCATGATATTATTAACTTGTTAGTTACATTTCACTGCACACGTTTCTGTTGGTCATAGTATATGGACAATATGTGAGAAGTTGGGACTGTTAGTGTTTGCACATATGTTAATAATTCAGCAAGGGACTGGATAACAGCATTGCTGGTTCTAAGGACAATTCCAAAAACTTTGTGAGTGCACAAGTGGTGGTTATGGACTTGCTATATTATCCGCAAGACTCTTCAATGGTGATTGTGCACCTGCACAGTCACAACAGATGGCTGCTGGCTATCTCTACAAGGACTACAGTGGGTCTGCATCTTTGATGACTCACCAATACCATTATCTCTACAAGGACTACAGTGGGTCTACATCTTTGATGATCCATCAATACCATTATTTCTACAAGGACTGCAGTGGGTCTGCACCTCTGGTGGCCCACCAATACCACAATCTCTACCAGGACTCCAGTGGGTCTGCTCTGTGATGACCTACCTACCAATATTCTTCAAAACTTCGAATGACTCTGCTGTGGGTTTGCTCCATTGTGGCCCATTACCTGTCAGCATGTCAAGAATCAGCACTGTCTTTCCGTTGGAAGGACAACACTACTTCTTCAAGACTGTATGGAAATCCACTACTTCTATGTGCAATTTCTTTTACTAATGAGAAACTGTAGTTACTATTATGATGAATGATCAGGACTATCTTTATGGACTGTGAGAAAATTTTATCTTTTGACCAACATTGTATCAATAAGTGTGTGCATTTTATATCTTTGTTACTGTAATTGTGAAAAATTTTTGTCAAATCTGTATTGGCCAGTGCCCAACACCATTTGTAAAAATTTTTTGTGGGGAGCATGGGGGCTATGTAAGTAGGCTGTTTAGGTTCTTATGTAAGTAGGCTGTTTAGGTTCTTATATTGGTAACGCCGCCGCCACGTAGCGCTCTCTGTATGAAAATGAAATCACTGGCTGTGCTGTGTGCAGTCTGTGGCTAGTTTGCATTGTTGTCTGCCATTGTAGAGGGGCAGCTGGATGTTAACAGCGCGTAGCGTTGCGCAGTTGGAGGTGAGCCGCCAGCAGTGGTGGATGTGGGGAGAGAGATGGCGGAGTTTTGAAATTTGTCATGAACTGCTATATTTATATATGATGATATCATGGTAAATACATTGTTTGTTCTCTATTAATATCTTTCATTTGCTAACTATCCCTATCAGTAGTTAGTGCCTTCCGTAGTTTGAATCTTTTATTTAGCTGGCAGTAGTGGCACTCGCTGTATTGCAGTAGCTTGAGCAGCGAAGATTTTTGTGAGGTAAGTGATTTGTGAAAGGTATAGTTTAATGTTAGTCAGGGCCATTCTTTTGTAGGGATTCTTGAAAGTCAGATTGCGTTGCGCTAAAAATATTGTGTGTCAGGTTAAGCACAGTCGTGTATAATTGTTCAAAAAGGGGACGTTTCAGTCCCTGTTAACGAACTACGAGAGATGTTAAATATTGCTTCTTAACAAGCAACTTACTTGAATTGCCGTCAGGTTAAGCTTTGTGTTGGACAGGGATTCGAGCTCAGAACCTAATCGGATAGATATCGACCCACAAACAACTGTGACATTTCGGATTTTCTCGGCAGTAGCTAGATATTTTAACTGAAATGACGAGACGAAACATTAATTTCTTTCCTTCCCAGGACTCCAACCCAGCACCTATCGCTGGTATATTCTAGAGAAAACGAACGTTAAATATGTGTTTGTTGCGCCAGCAGCGACATGTGAGCATGATTGAACTAGAAATAATATGACGAAGAGTTCAGTGCTGACTGGGAATAGAGCTCCACACATATCGTTGTTGACTACACACAAAGAGACGTCAGCTACCGAATTTATCTCCAGCTCGGACTAACATCTTGAACTTACAATGATCTTGCAAATAGTTCTGTGTCTCACTGGGAGTCAAAAACGTCACATATCGTTAGTGTCGACAACGAATGAAAATACATTAAAAACCAAAATTATTATCCACCATCAGATAGGTGTTCTCATGCTAGAGCTCGATAATACATAATGAAATCTTTAGTGCCGGGCCAGGATTCGAACCCATTCACGCGCAATATGTGGAGATGTTGAGGAGTCTACAGTTCTGGCAAACAACAAATTGTAGCCGAGCTGTATTGTCACGAAGGGATCAAATTCCGCGTTAAAGATGGTCTGAGTTGCATTCCCAGTTCAGAACCAATTTTATCGACACACAGAAGCTCAGATAAAAGATGGAATAAGTGTCCCGTGAGCCTACAAAGTGTTTGTTTCGTCACTAGGAATATATAACTAATATAAGAAAGGTTACTGGCGATAGAGTTTCTACATGTCGCCACACCAGACTTTATTGTGGTTCAACCTAACGTCTACTTGGTAGAGAAGGAATATCATTTTTATTGTTAATTTCAGACCACAATGCCATTATATCTTCTTCACTTGATGTAGCCAGAAGAGAATGGAATCTGTCTCTCCCTATCTAAAATCATTGACAGAAGTTGGAATCGAACCCAGACCATAGATATACAAACATATCATCAGTCCAACAGACCACCCAACCCTCTTCTCTGTGGCTCATTTTTCTATCGTAACGCCGTTGCGGCACACTGGTTGGAATTCAGACACACCGGCTCCCTGTAGTAATTTGCAGCATGTTCAGTAAATTCATTTACTTGGTCGACCGAATCACCATGAACTAGCTGCCTCGGCTACCCAGTACATACATTCGACTTTATTTTGCAATCACCGAAATAAAATCACGTAACTGCCACCTACACAGAACTGCCAACAGTGTTGGATGCAGAAATTTAAATAGGAAGCGTTTCTTTCCACTTGAGCCACTCTATTGTGCTATCTCTTTGTTGAAAACGTCGTGCAGTGCAAATGTGGCATTTCATAAATAAAGTTTTGTATTCCTTGAAACCCAAAATTTGCTTGTCAGCGGTGGGAAGAGGAGTTTGCTGTTGTGCAGCATTGTAAGTTTTTCATCATTGCACTATGAGCAGAAAGTATTTTCTTGCGATTTCCCTATCGATGTTTGATCTGACTGCTTGTAGCTCTTTCACAGAAGGGATAAGAACGGTACAGTCAGTGAGACTGGAACTGCGAACCATAACAGACGCTTTTTCACAGGTCAGCACGATACCACAGAGCTGGCAAAGAAGTACGTGTGTTAGTTACCTCTTACGAGACCAATAGTGTCTAGAACTCGTAAACCGCTATTTAAAGGACGAGATTAGTTGCGATTTCCACGTGCAACGAGTTTCCTGGGCTGAAAACCGTAAATTTACAATCTTTTGTTACCCTTCAAGCGATAATAACTCAGATTATTCAATGGAAACGACATGTAAAATCAAGTGAACTTTGAGGCTTAATTCCGTGCACGCCAGGAAGTAACTCGTCGATCACAGAGTTGCCATACATACCCCACCTTGTTGCCAAATCTCAGTTACAGTACCAGCAGGAAGAAGACGAACCGATGTGATCGTACAGCGGGCTGGGAAGTGACCATAGCTGGTGTCTCCAAGTCGCGGCTGCTACAGCCTGGAATACGTAATGCGTCTGATTCGCATTTCTGTAACTAGGTTTAGGGACTGGAGCGTAGTTACTAATAATACTCAGAACTGACTGCAAACTAAGCATCATAAATCAGTAACTCTCATAGTGTTTTTATATTTCTTTCATAAGTGTACTCACAACTAAGAAACTCATTCACAGACGTTTTCGTGCCTCGCCGATAGTCGAGCACAACAAAAAAATAAAAATAAAAAAAGAATGTGTGTGTGTGGGTGTGACAGTGAGAGAGAGGGAGAGAGAGAGATAAAAATCAAAAAGAGACAGAGAGAGAGTAAAAAATTGTTGTAAAGAAATGGAACCAGGGTATGTAAAGAAATGTTTCATTAAAATGACATGTTCCACATCATTACGAAATATCGTATTCATGATCTATGAAACAAGAATTGATCTAATGTAATCTAATCTAATCCAATCATATCATATTGATGACTAGCCATGAAGAGTCATGAATTACCGAAGTTTTTGCCAATACCAGTAACCAAATCTAAACTTGAAAATAAAAGACGACAATTTTTGTAATAAACCGGGACTCCTATCAAGACCCTTTAGTCCCTGTTAACTAACCACGAAAGATGTCTGATATACCTACATTCTGAAGTAACAAAGTGTGCATGCATTTAAAGATGAAGTGTATGATGTGAAGTTCTGTGACGGAGATACGAACCGAACACGTAATATGATAGTGAACTAAGTAAAATCAAATGTTACGTATCGGTTTTTCTTACCAGCTGCTAGGTGTTTGAATCTAAAATAAGGATACAAACTTTTGTGCCTAAGCGACAATCGAACTGCACACCTACCGTGCATCCACGAATATAGCTTAAATATCAGTTGCTTACTCACCAACGGTAAGATGTGTGCGTGTTTGACCATAAATAACGACACCTATTGCGATTGTTGGCAACACAAGAACAGACATTAAAAATGCACGTTAATTTTCACTAGCAGGACGGTGTGCACGTGATAGGGCTTGAAATGAAATTATGTATACTTTTGTATTGGATCAGGATTCGGACCCACATACTTACCTTTGGAGGAGACCTAGAGAAGATTGCAGTCTTGGGAAAAGGAACGAAATGATTGAACTATACTGTTCCGAGAGATTCAGATCCTCGAAAGAGGATATACGAATTCGAATCACAGTCCAGCACCAAATTTTTCAACGTCTCTAGTTCAATCAAGTACAAGTAAAATAAGAGCCCTGTTCCTTTAAATGGCTATCGGTTCATTAAATAAAATAAAATTTTCTAATGTAAGTAAGTTTACTGGTGACTGTATTTCTGTTTACCATGACTTCCGATGTGTCATTTCCCAACGTAAACCGGCTCTGCCGAGTTGGTAATGAAGGAACGTGATGTTTAATGCGTTTTCTGGATTATAACAGCTTTCTCTTGAGGTTACTAGAGGTAAAGTAAATCTATTTGTGCCTCTTAAAAGTAAATGCCTGAACCCACGCATTGCACCTGTGATAGTTCGTTCCACCAGACCATTGTGGCCACATTTCCCAGCCCCAGGAGTGTGCTGTAACGGATGATGTGCTTAGCTTACAAAATTAGTCACGGTGGAAAAAACGCGAGTCTATTAAATGGTTAAGTAGAAGCAAGCTTCTGACGCGGAGATTATGCTATTCTTATGTCAGCAGGATGTCAAGACTCTTCTAGGCATCATAGGCTCGATGTGAAGCCATTTTGAAATTTTCACAAATTCTGCAGATTTCTTAGTTCGCGAAAATCCACTGTGAAGTGTGAAGTTACCGGACAATCCGATTATTACCGTCATTATTACTATCATTTTCTTCATACCGCTGCTGGAACACATGTGCTTGAAGATCATTTAAGGCCTTTTGGTCATTATAGAAGGAGTTTCCCAAGAACAGGTTCTTTTCATGTTAATATCAAACATCAGCAATTACTCGTACATTACATTAAAACTAAAGTAATTTATGAAGACGTTACTTGATAACAAAAACGCGCTGCCTTTCTTCATTTAATTGCGCCTAGAAATGGCTATCGAGTACTGCCAAACCAAAAAGCAAGAAATCTTACTGCCTTCCGATATACGTCGCTGTCAGTTCTTCCATATGATTTGGTCGATGTGACCTGTTTCAAGTTGTGTATGACAGAGAATGTTTTAGAAAATCAATTGTTTTCCTTTGCAATAAACAGAAAGATTTTCATTCTAAGCTATCCAAGTCCAAAATTTTCGCAATATTAGTTCAAATTTAATATTCGCTTTATAATGTAGGAAAGTATTTCACAGTTGCAAAACTCGCATCCGACTCACTGATCTTACTCTTAGTCGCTGACCATAAGTTCTAGCTCAGAGTGACACCAGATTAAGTGACCTAATGTAGCGAAGACTGTTTGCCAGTGCTCTTTCTCACCGGAAAATACACAATTCCCTCATTGGGCTCCGTAAGTACACGTAGCAGTAATTTCTGTGTGTATGCAATGAATACGGATTGTAGAATTTAGTGGTGCTCTCTCTTCCACTTCTGTATACAATATGACTGACCTAAACGGGTCCTTTATCATTACAGGCCCTGGGCGGTGCAACATCATATTGACAGCAGTAATGTGCTTGTACTGACAACCTCACTGTTCGTTTTACCTGATTTTGTAATCATTTAAATCAAACAACATGACCTTCAATTGGGAGACATTTCGTCCACCTTTTCCTTCTGTGAAATTTGTCAGTAAGCTTTTTGCCTTCCAACCAGCGAAATGCGGCAGAGTACGGCCGGTAAACGACTCACAAACCACGATTTAGTGCCGTTAAGACGATTTCTTTTAACATTGGCGTAACTGAAGGAATTTAGTTTCTTCTTAAATCGTCTTATGCAGCAATGCTCACAGATACCTCAAATAGGAAAATCTCTTTATCCAGGTACGAAGGTTGTAAAACAAACTTCCCACAGTTTGTGTCAGGTTGATCTTTTCGTCCGCTAGCACTGCGTAAGTATTTTGTCTAAGAGGTATCACAAGTAGTGTTCCTGTAGCTGTGGGAATCATTGGTTGAAAACGAGTTTAACACCAATGGGTACAGTACTGTTAAATACTCAAAATGATGATCAACCTAGGTCTGCGTTCATCCATAAACTGAGGCGTATTTGTAATATTGAAGCTAGACTGTGTGTACTTCTCTTCCTTGAGTGGGCGTTGGAAGGCGTTTACACACACGTATATGACGGTAATACCAAAGGTAAGGTCTCCTAAAGCACACGCAAGTGCCAACGCAGGCACAAACGAGAGATCCTTAATGTTCATGACAAGCAGAAACCACAGTGTTGGGTGCATGGTGGAAAGGTGATAAAGAGCAAGAATACGGATACGAAGGTCTCAGGTTCGATCCTTCAACAGTCCCACGATTTTTATGTACCACTTTACACTCATTTCCCCTGGGGCAGTGTTATTTCGTGTGAAAAATGCCGAGTTGCACTGTGGTCCGAAAGTCACGTTAAACTGTAGGTTCCCCTATTAACTGGCTAGGTAAGTCAACTCAAAGGTGGGAGGAAAGCAACGGCATACCACCTCCCACAAGACCGTGCCTATTAAAGCACTGTGGTGTTCAAACCACTCTTCCGACTGATGACTGCTTTACTTTTTATGGGTTCCAAAATTAATGATCTTCGGGTTATTAACATTTTTGTGTTTTCATGCTGTAGCTTTGATACCAGTAAACGTAAGTAACCGGCCGAGCACTGTCACCGTTCGAGTTGTCAAGGTGTTAGACGACAATGCTGTCGACCCCAGTTACAATCTTGGTCCTGGCTGTGTTTCAGTCGAATACCTCTATGTCCCTTTCTGCATATTGCAAGATATACTTTTAAACACTTGGTACGCATCAAAATTGATATCTGATAGAGCTGTATTTAGCAGCATGAATCAGATATGTTTTCCGTGCAATATATCGGACAACATGTGAGTGCAGCGAGATTTCGTTTGCGTGTTGCACATGGTGCAAGAAATATTTGTGTTTTGCTTGCTTTTGTGGCAGGTTTCACCCCACTGAATGCGAGCAAGCTCACGAATAGACTGTCAATAACTGGAATTACACAATAATACACTTAAAAGTTGTATTTTTGCATTACGTATCCCAATGAAAATAACTGTAAAGAGGTTATATGCCTACTTGTTCATTATTCGCGCTTCTCGATGCTTTCCTCAAAAAATAAGAATAAAGATAAAAATAGAGAGAGAGACAGAGAGAGAAAACAAAAATGTATTTCAAATATCAGCTCAGTGACGCCATGTTCGTTTCGTGATGTAAAGCAAGGATAGTTGATAGGTAATATCTCGTTGTAATAGCGATATATATGGCTACAGGGTTCTTTCTTTTCTCTCTGGAAACAACCAGAACAGAATTCAGTAACAAAGTGGTAAGAACACCTATGCAGTGCGCCAATTAAACACTCACCCTTTCTTGGTTATTTTGTTAATCGTCTGTAATGCAGTAAACATCCTTGATTATTGATTTGTTATTACTACCATTATTATTGTTATTCGTCACCTCACAACAGCTTTCCTATCACTCATTGCCGCCGATGCACGTAACGAATGGATCAGGAAGAATGGAATGTGGGATGTTTCGCCACGGAGAATATACACATTTATCTCGGATTATTGTGTTCAGGGTAATATGAAAATCTCAATAAGAGAAGACGACAACGGGATGTCGGTGATGCAGGCAATAACACCCAACTACTTCTGTCGACTTAGCACCATGACGACTGTATTTTTATTATAATTCGTTAGTCTTCTTGCGACCTCGTTTTAATACCTCGTGGGAGCAGGCATAATATTTTGCTTTTTGAACACCGAACAATGACACACAAAGATGGTAGATGGAAGGATACAAAGAAACAATCAAGCTCATGGGTGTGGATGCAGTTCATCATTAGAAGACTAAACAAGAGGGAAACATTACGAAAGCAATGAATACGCTGGTTAGTATACATTACTTGTATAGATGAAGATGAAAAAGCGCAGATCTGCAAGTGCCCACATCTGAACTTCAGTTTCTGTCGTAATGGTGATAATTTTTAGTTTCTTCTCTTCCGAATTTTGAAATGAATTGATTATTACGTGGTACAGAATAATTAGTTAACTGTGTTTCTTACAGTTTCCATTCGCACCAAAATTTTTCTACATTCTCATGCAGTTCATGCAATTCTTCTTGTATGATCACAAGACTGCACATAGATGCGACCGATTTCGAGGTGGAAAGTGTTTGTTATCTTACATGTGGCAATGTTGATTTCCAAAGACTTTTTATTGTACTGAAATAATCTTTTGTCACAAAGTAACACGGTAAGTGTTTTATTCGTATATATTTTGTGGGAAACTGTAATCGTGATGGAAGATTGTTGTTGTTGTTGTGGTCTTCAGTCCTGAGACTGGTTTGATGCAGCTCTCCATGCTACTCTATCCTGTGCAAGCTTTTTCATCTCCCAGTACCTACTGCAACCTACATCCTTCTGAATCTGCTTAGTGTATTCATCTCTTGGTCTCCCTCTACGATTTTTACCCTCCACGCTGCCCTCCAATACTAAATTGGTGATCCCTTGATGCCTCAGAACATGTCCTACCAACCGATCCCTTCTTCTGGTCAAGTTGTGCCATAAACTTCTCTTCTCCCCAATCCTATTCAATACTTCCTCATTAGTTATGTGATCTACCCATCTAATCTTCAGCATTCTTCTGTAGCACCACATTTCGAAAGCTTCTATTCTCTTCTTGTCCAAACTATTTATCGTCCATGTTTCACTTCCATACATGGCTACACTCCATACGAATACTTTCAGAAATGACTTCCTGACACTTAAATCAATACTGGATGTTAACAAATTTCTCTTCTTCAGAAACGCTTTCCTTGCCATTGCCAGCCTACATTTTATATCCTCTCTACTTCGACCATCATCAGTTATTTTGCTCCCCAAATAGCAAAACTCCTTTACTACTTTAAGTGCCTCATTTCCTAATCTAATTCCCTCAGCATCACCCGACTTAACTAGACTATATTCCATTATCCTTGTTTTGCTTTTGTTGATGTTCATCTTATATCCTCCTTTCAAGACACTGTCCGTTCCATTCAACTGCTCTTCCAAGTCCTTTGCTGTCTCTGACAGAATTACAATGTCATCGGCGAACCTCAAAGTTTTTATTTCTTCTCCATGAATTTTAATACCTACTCCGAATTTTTCTTTTGTTTCCTTTACTGCTTGCTCAATATACAGATTGAACAACATCGGGGAGAGGCTACAACCCTGTCTTACTCCCTTCCCAACAACTGCTTCCCTTTCATGTCCCTCGACTCTTATAACTGCCATCTGGTTTCTGTACAAATTGTAAATAGCCTTTCGCTCCCTGTATTTTACCCCTGCCACCTTTAGAATTTGAAAGAGAGTATTCCAGTCAACATTGTCAAAAGCTTTCTCTAAGTCTACAAATGCTAGAAACGTAGGTTTGCCTTTCCTTAATCTTTCTTCTAAGATAAGTCGTAAGGTCAGTATTGCCTCACGTGTTCCAGTGTTTCTACGGAATCCAAACTGATCTTCCCCGAGGTTGCCTCCTACTAGTTTTTCCATTCGTCTGTAAACAATTCGTGTTAGTATTTTGCAGCTGTGACTTATTAAGCTGATAGTTCGGTAATTTTCACATCTGTCAACACCTGCTTTCTTTGGGATTGGAATTATTATATTCTTCTTGAAGTCTGAGGGTATTTCGCCTGTTTCATACATCTTGCTCACCAGATGGTAGAGTTTTGTCAGGACTGGCTCTCCCACGGCCGTCAGTAGTTCCAATGGAATGTTGTCTACTCCGGGGGCCTTGTTTCGACCCAGGTCTTTCAGTGCTCTGTCAAACTCTTCACGCAGTATCATGTCTCCCATTTCATCTTTATCTACATCCTCTTCCATTTCCATAATATTGTCCTCAAGTACATCGCCCTTGTATAGACCCTCTGTATACTCCTTCCACCTTTCTGCTTTCCCTTTTTTGCTTAGAACTGGGTTTCCATCGGAGCTCTTGATATTCATACAAGTCGTTCTCTTATCTCCAAAGGTCTCTTTAATTTTCCTGTAGGCGGTATCTATCTTACCCCTAGTGAGATAGGCCTCTACATCCTTACATTTGTCCTCTAGCCATCCCTGCTTAGCCATTTTGCACTTCCTGTTGATCTCATTTTTGAGACGTTTGTATTCCTTTTTGCCTGTTTCACTTACTGCATTTTTATATTTTCTCCTTTCATCAATTAAATTCAATATTTCTTCTGTTACCCAAGGATTTCTACTAGCCCTCGTCTTTTTACCTACTTGATCCTCTGCTGCCTTCACTACTTCATCCCTCAAAGCTACCCATTCTTCTTCTACTGTATTTATTTCCCCCATTCCTGTCAATTGCTCCGTTATGCTCTCCCTGAATCTCTTTACAACCTCTGGTTCTTTTAGTTTATCCAGGTCCCATCTCCTTAAATTCCCACCTTTTTGCAGTTTCTTCAGTTTTAATCTACAGGTCATAACCAATAGCTTGTGGTCAGAGTCCACATCTGCCCCTGGAAATGTCTTACAATTTAAAACCTGGTTCCTAAATCTCTGTCTTACCATTATATAATCTATCTGATACCTTTTAGTATCTCCAGGGTTCTTCCATGTATACAACCTTCTTTCATGATTCTTAAACCAGGTGTTAGTTATGATTATGTTGTGCTCTGTGCAAAATTCGACCAGGCGGCTTCCTCTTTCATTTCTGTCCCCCAATCCATATTCACCTACTATGTTTCCTTCTCTCCCTTTTCCTACACTCGAATTCCAGTCACCCATGACTATTAAATTTTCGTCTCCCTTCACAATCTGAATAATTTCTTTTATTTCATCATACATTTCTTCAATTTCTTCGTCATCTGCAGAGCTAGTTGGCATATAAACTTGTACTACTGTAGTAGGTGTGGGCTTCGTGTCTATCTTGGCCACAATAATGCGTTCACTATGCTGTTTGTAGTAGCTTACCCGCATTCCTATTTTCCTATTCATTATTAAACCTACTCCTGCATTACCCCTATTTGATTTTGTGTTTATAACCCTGTAGTCACCTGACCAAAAGTCTTGTTCCTCCTGCCACCGAACTTCACTAATTCCCACTATATCTAACTTCAACCTATCCATTTCCCTTTTTAAATTTTCTAACCTACCTGCCCGATTAAGGGATCTGACATTCCACGCTCCGATCCGTAGAACGCCAGTTTTCTTTCTCCTGATAACGACATCCTCTTGAGTAGTCCCCGCCCGGAGATCCGAATCGGGGACTATTTTACCTCCGGAATATTTTACCCAAGAGGACGCCATCATCATGTAATCATACAGTAAAGCTGCATGCCCTCGGGAAAAATTACTGCTGTAGTTTCCCCTTGCTTTCAGCCGTTCGCAGTACCAGCACAGCAAGACCGTTTTGGTTATTGTTACAAGGCCAGATCAGTCAATCATCCAGACTGTTGCCCTTGCAACTACTGAAAAGGCTGCTGAAAACGCTGCATATTAAGCAAACCCCGCGCCTCCTCTCCGTATCCTCCTATGACACGTGCACGGGATCGTCCTCCTATTACGCTACAGAGCTGTTCCTAGCACAGCTGAGAATTGTCAACATCGTCACAAACATTTGGCAACACTGTGACAGTGCAATCACTTCCGCGTATGGTACTGAATTGACCCGCTAAATTCACTTGATATTCCCTTTCCATTTCAATGATTCGTGCTATATAATCCTCTTGTAAAATAAGACACTGAGACAGAAAATTCAGTTTTTTGGCTACAGAAATGCTATTCTTCACATAAGTGACAACTTTTATTATCTTTCACGATGCGTTATGAAGCTGAGCGACCAATACCATGATGATATCGATGTGTTGGCAACAGTGCGTCCGTAGCCCCGTGATACCACCCGTTTGTCATGTTGCAACGGTTCAAGGAGTGGTCAGTTCTAGCCGTGGTAGGGCGTGTGCGAGCTTTTTTTATGGTTTATTTTATGGAGCTGCGAATTTCCAGAAAAAATTGTGTAACGAAATCAGAAGAAAACCTTCACACATCAGATCCTCTTGGCATCTCGACTCAGTAAGTTGTGTTAATTGTCACAGATCTCGGATTTCTGACTGCCAAGCTGCTTCACAATTCAAGCGTCTCTGAAGAAATTCGAATCGACCAACAGCGATACGAAATTCAATATTGTTCTTCACTTAAGACTCACGTGCCAGGGTGATAAGCAAATCGCAAGAAAATACTTTCAGCTCATAGTGCAATGGTGAAAAACTTACAGTGAACCACAATAAAGTGAGGAGTGGCGACATGTAGAAACTCTATCGGCAGTAACCTTTCTTATACCAGTTACATATTTCTAGTGACGAAACAAACGCTATGTAGGGTCACAGGACACTTATTCAATCTTTTATTTGAGCTTCGGTATGGCGATAAAATTGGTTCTGAACTGGGAATGCAACTCAGATCGCCCTTAACGCGGAATTTGATCCCTTCGTGACAATACAGCTCGTCTACAATTAGTTGTTTGTTCAAAACTGCAGATTCCTCAACATCTCCAGATATTGCGCGTGAATGGGTTCGAATCCTGGCCCGGCACTAAGGTTTTCATTATGAATTATGAAGCTCTAGCATGAGAACACCTATCTGCTAGTGGATAATAACATTGATTTTTAATGCATTTTCATTCGTTGTCAACACTAACGATATCTGACGTTTTTGACTCCCACTGCGTCATATAACTATTTGCGAGACCACTATAAGTTTAAGGATGTTATTCCGATCTCCTGGTGGAGAAAAATTCGGTAGCTGACGTCTGCTTGTATACAGAAACGATATGTGTGTGGTTCGATTCCCAGTCATCACTGAACTCTTCGTCATATTATTTCTAGTTCAAACATGCTCACAAGTCGCTGCTGGTGTAACAAACCCACATTTAACGTTAGTTTTCTCTAGAATATAACAGCGATAGGTGCCGGGTTGGAGTCCTGGAAGGAAAAAATTAATGTTTCCTCTCGTCATTTCAGTTAAAACATGTAGCTGCTGCCGAGAAAATCCGAAATGTCACAGTTGATTGTGCTTCGATAACAATCCGATTAGGTTCTGGGTTCGAATCCCTGTCCAACTCAAAGCTTTACCTCACGGCATTTCATGTAAGTTACTTGTGAAGAAGTAATATTTAACATCTCCCGTAGTTCTACAACAGTGACAATAGATGCTGGGTAGGAATTCGCGTCCGTTAAAAATATTTACTTTATCTAATGTAAATTTGATATTTGCTAACTGATACTATCTAAAATCGAGGTATATCACTCTGTGTATGCCTTGTCTGGAATGACTGTTAGTTTTCGTCAGTGACGAAATATTAGTCTGCATGACCTGGGTTTGAATCCATATGCAGAACGAGACGTTTCGTCGTGTCATTTGAAGTTCATACATATCCTCAACCAGCTGCTCGTGAATAACTTAAATTTTTAATGTCTTTTGTGTTAAATAATAAGTACGGTATGTTACTTTGAAGAGGAAATCATGAATACGACGAACTTACTACGTGCATTACGTGTCTGACGTAATAATGAGAGTGGTAACATTTCAGGTATGTCATTTATTACAATAAATGTGAGCTTACAAGCCTTAAGGACAGTCTTATCTGTGATATGGTGTTCCCTGATATTTCTAGTATCGTGGTATTACTTTACATTTTAAGTTATTGCGATACAGAGCAGTGTTTTCTAGTGGTGACTTACTGGAACCATTTTCAATAGTCAAACGACTGTACCAAGGAGCGATTAGAGGACCTGCTAGAAAGCTGCGTTATGTGGGTTGCATGCGAAGCAGGCGAAATGTAATTCAGGTAGTTCGGATAATTTTAAGCACGACTGTACTTCTGAGTTGTTTGTGCACGACATAAGCAAAATAGCCCCTTCAGGGTACCAGAAGACCGTCACCATGACTTCACCGACAGAGGAAGCGATTTTCAACTTTTTCTTCGGAAGAGAGGTGGTGCGGCGCCACTGCATGGACTGCCGCGTCGTTTGTGGTTCGGGCTGATGAACCCTGTTTCATCGCTTGTAACGATGTTTCTACAAAGAATTGTCACGAGCAGCCTCATAACGCGCAAGCAGATCCGCACAGATGGTCCTTTGTTGCTCATCATTCTCGACTGTTAGGCGGGGAGAAATTTAGAGGATATACTCATTTCAGTACCTCCCCCCCCCCCCCCCCCCCCACTGGTGGACGAATGAGTCACCACTATTCACGGGGACGTACAGCTGTGCAGCGAGGGCGAGGTGTTTGAGTGTGATCCGTCGATTACCTAGAATGGGAGTGTTCGCACGTTGCAACACTGCAGGAATAGCAGCTGTGTGCGGCCGGCTGGCACGACTACAGGTGTGCGCGACCTTGTTGCGATGAAGACAGAGCCGGCCGGTGTGGCCTAGCGGTTCTAGGCGCTACGGTCCGGAACCGCGCGACCTCTACGGTCGCAAGTTCGAATCCTGCCTCGGGCATGCATGTGTGTGATGTCCTTAGGTTAGTTTGGTTTAAGTAGTTCTAAGTTCTATGGGACTGATGACCTCAGATGTTAAGTCCCATAGTGCTCACAGCCATTTTTGATGAAGACAGATTTCTCGCCCAACGACTCACCGTGCTTTTGCGCACTTCCAGATCTCCATAGGCATTATCCAAGCGGCTATGAGTATCTACGATGATCTGGTCTTCCGTAAAAAGAAACTCAATGTCACCTCTCTGCCTGAAATGCACCTCCGTCACAGACGCCATTTTGAGGGCTATGTACAGTGCCGCCACATACCGGAACATAATGAAACTACAGAGACTGAAGCGGGAATATTTCATGATGTCCCACAACGAATTACGCATTTTTATCAACTGAAAATGCTCGAGTAAAACATGTGTTGCATTACTTATTGAATGCTCCTCGTATTATAATTTTATTAAAACATGTTATACATTTTATTGTCATTTCTATTACAGTCGCAAACATCTTTGCCACATTAGAAGTGCAAGTGATAGCAAGATATATATACTAAGATGGTATCTGTTCTTTCCTCCCGGATGATGAGCTTCGCCCTGACATCTACCCTTCCTACTAACTCTAACTCCTTCTTCCTGCCTCCTCCTCAGGGCTCCCTCTCCTCCCCCTCCCTCCTTCTGAGCGGATTTCCCCTCCTACTCCCCCTCCATCTCTTGTGCCTTCTTTCAGTGTCTCTGCGCTCCCTCCTGCCCTGTCTTCCCTTTTCCTCTCCTGCCCCATGTGTCTCCTGCATCTTCGTGAACCCACGGTTGCCCCTCCTCTCTTCATCCCGACGTTTCCCCAGCTGCCCCTTGCTCTCCCTTCCTTTTCCATCCTCTCTGACCTTTCCCTCGGCAGGTCCCACTTGGTAGTTTTATTCTTCGTCGTGTGTGCTCCAAGTGGGTTTTAAGTGTGTTGTTTCGGAGTGTTTTTAATACTGTGGCCAACTTTTAACCTGTGCATGAGCATCCAGTGTCTTCTCTGTGTTTTAAGAATCGCCAACTGTGTTTTTTAACTTTCTGGTGACTTTTTTAACTGTCCCCCATGGACGTCTACATGTCCATGTCTTTTTACCTCCATTTTCTCCCCTTACTCTGTTTTATGTTCCCCTTTTTTATCTCCTTATGTATGTATCATTTTATTCTTGTTTTAGTTGTCGTGTCACTCGGCTGAAGAGCGGCGGATTGTGCTGCTGACAGCCCTCCCCTGCCCATATGGGGCAGGGGAATGAAATCACAATAAAGAAAAAAAACTGTTCTTTCGGACATGTCCGAAAGAACAGATACCATCGGTGACCATACAGCTCGTTAGAATGTGTCTCTCGCGGGAGGCGTGCCAGAGATAAATCCCTGCAGTCAGTCGCGCTATCCTCTGTGTCCTCGGTGGCTGAGATGGATAGAGCGTCTGCCATGTAGGCAGGAGATCCCGGGTTCGAGTCCCGGTCGGGGCACACATTTTCATCTGTCCCCGTTGTATGTCAACGCCTGTAAGCAGCTAAGGGTGTTTATTTCATTGTAAGTGATGGCAAATTAAACAGGGAGCGGTGGGAGGGGGGGGGGGAGACACGGAAAGGATCGAACCCTGGATGTATTGTCGATCCGCAGTTGGTTGCAATCAAGCAATCATCTCAGAATTAATCTAATGTAAATTTGCTTTGCAGCTCCTATCATTCGTGGTAGCAAAACTTCATAGTCAGTAGTTTAAGGCTGTTCAGCAACCACTGTACGGCGGTATCTGCGCGAACCCGTCGACGAGAAACTGAAAGTAAAGCCAAGGAAGCTCGATATGGAAGTCCTATGTTTCTTGACAGAGCGTAGAGAACGATGCAGGTGACCCGCACCGCCGTAGTGGGCAAGGTCCTAATGGAGGAGGTTTGCTGTTGCCTTCCTCCGACCGTAATGGGGATGAATGATGATGATAACAACACCCAGTCATCTCGGGTCAGGTGAAAATCCCTGACCCCGCTGGTTAGAACACTGGACTCGCATTCCGAATGACGGCGGTTCAATCCCGCGTCCGGCCATCCTGATTTACGTTTCCCGCGATTTCGCTAAATCGCTCCAGGCAAACGCCGGGATGGTGCCTTTGAAAGGGCACGGCCGACTTCCTTCCCCATCCTTCCCTAATCCGATGAGACCGATATCCTCGCAGTTTGGTCTCTTCCCCCAAACAATCCAACCCTGACCCCGCCGGGAATCTAACCCGGGACCCCGTGCTCGGGAAGCGAGAACGCTACCGCGAGACCACGAGCGGCGGACGAAGCTCGAAATACTCAAAATTATTTTGCGGTATTTCTGCTCACACATGTGACATGTGACGTTATCGGAAAATATATATTGCATCAGGATTAATTGTTTTCAAAACACTAGCAACATACCGGTATCCTTGATTCTCATCAACATTTACAACTATACTCTGCTAGCCACCTTACGGTGTGTGACGGAAGAAATTGTTTGTGAGAACTGCAATTGTTGGTAAGGTACCGACTGTGCTCCAGCTCCTCTAATTTTTCAAATTTTGCCTTCGAAGTTCCCTCGCCTGATATATGTAGTAGTGAGCAATACATTGGTTGGCTCTTCTAGGAAACGCACGCCCGCGAAATTTTACAGTAAACCACACTTTCATGTTCACCGCCTCTCTTGTTCGCCCCGATAGCTCAGCGGTAGCCGGCACGGTAGCTCAGCAGGTTCGGTCAGAGGGCAGCGTGCTCCCTGTAATAAAAAAACTGGGCCCGGGAATCAACGATCAACTTGAACGGATGTCTTGTGACGTCCGCCTAGACCAAACGTAGCGAACTGTATCGAAAAAAAAAAAAAAGTGGTCAGCGTGACGGATGCCGCCCTACGGGCCCGAGTTCGATTCCCGGCTGGGTCGGGGATTTTCTCCGCTTAGGGACTGCGTGTTGTGTTGTCTTCATCATCATTTCATCCCCATCCGGCGGGCAGGTCGCCCAATGTGGCGTCGAATGTAACAAGACCTGCGCCAAGGCGGCCGGACCTACCCCGAAAGGGGCCTCCCGGCCAATGACGCGAAACGGTCATTTCCATCGTCTCTCTTGCAGCATCTGCCATTGGACGGCTGTTTATGCTGATGCTTAGTAATATGTCGTAGTGAGCCTCAGTAAGCCGGTAGTCAGATTGTGTGGCTGGTACGTGGAGCACCCTACTTCGGTTCCCGGTATTCAAAAATGGCTCTGAGCACTATGGGACTTAACATCTATGGTCATCAGCCCCCTAGAACTTAGAACTACTTAAACCTAACTAACCTAAGGACATCACACAACACCCAGTCATCACGAGGCAGAGAAAATCCCTGACCCCGCCGGGAATCGAACCCGGGAACCCGGGCGTGGGAAGCGAGAACGCTACCGCACGAACACGAGCTGTGGACGGTTCCCGGTACTAACAGAGAATTTTCCTTACGGAGAGGACTGGAACTGGATGCAATCAGCCTCCTGATGCTAACTGAGGACCTACTCGACCGAGTAATAGCGGCTGCAAGGTCAGGAAAGTCGACAACAACCGCCGGAGCGGTGGGCTGTCTGTCTCCACGACGCTCCATACCGCATCCAATGTCGCCATTGCAGTAGGATGACACGACGATCGGTCGGGCAGCCCCGATTGTCATATCTGGCCCAGAACGCGGACCTTTGCTTTGCTTTTTAGTGATCTTCTCAGCTCTCGCGTACATCAACGGTGCTCCTTGACATTTCTAACGCACCTGTTATTCCACAAGGACAATGCGCAAACGCTTTCCAGCCGAGCTGCAGCTCAGAAATGATCATCGGAGGAAAGAAAAGCACACCGCCTCGTCTAACTGTAAAGTGGCTGTAATTTCGCACCTTACAAGCACTCTCATCCACATACTTCGTCGTGATCAACAAACACAATTAGGTTTCATGTGATATGAATATATAAAGGAGACTGACATTGTCACATACACTTTGTAAATAATTGTTAACGCTTATTACATGAAAGGTGACGGAGTGTTTTTATTGTCAGAACTAGTAGAGCTTGGAACGCCAGTGGAAATGAAATGGCAAGCGGAACTCAAGCGCTGGGTGGAAGGCCCACACAGGTGTGTTGGTCCAGCTCCACACAGGAAGTGCCAAGACGGACAGTCTGGAAACCTGAGCGTGAAATCACAACACAGGGGCAGCCGGCCGCTATTGTAGTAGAGCCGGAAGGCTAACCAGATACAGCCGGCCGCTGTGGCCGAGTGGTTCTAGGCGCTTCAGTCTGGAACAGCTCGACCGCTACAGTCGCAGGTTCGAATCCTGCCTCGGGCATGGATGTATGGGATGTCATTAGGTTACTTAGGTTTAAGTAGTTCTAAGCTCTAGGGGTATAATGACCTCAGATGTTAAGTCCCATAGTGCTCAGAGCGATTTGATAACCGGAAAATACTTCTGAACTCTGGAAAGCTTAGACCTAGTTGGGAGGAACAAAGAAGTGTCACCTCGGAAACCACGCAGGCTGGGTTATTTCCATGGATTTTTACTCACAAGTGTACCATTGTACGAGTTTCCTCACAAACTTTCCGCGCTGGACGACAACAGACTAAAATATGGTTGGTCGGCGTACGGAAAAATCTGTAGAGAGGAAGGTTATTCCGTGGTTTCGGGAATATGATTCGTTTTCGGAATTACGAGGCTGGGGAGCCGAGCCTTGCTGGGAACCCAGCGCTGGACAGACGTAGTCTTCTGTTGTGAGCGCTCGTGTGTGACGGTCGCTCGGTATAAGCTTTGTTGGTACGGACGGACTTACTGCCTTTGCTCTCATGAGAGTTTATAGTTAGAACAGTTAGGCACTGTACTGTTGCGAACCTATACGATTCTGGACTTCACCTCCGGGTTGGAAGTCGTCGTTAGGTACGCAGCGTTCAGTAATTGAGAGCACTTCCTCTGCCTATACTTACGTTGGGCCGTTATCTGAACTCCGGCCTTCTGGCTGGGAGTTCACGTTTCTTGTCTGTAGAACACAGAGAAGAGAAGACAGCATTAGATTATATTAGAGGACCGTCTTCTGCGGTCCTAGTGTTTGAAAGAGTTTTTATTTTGTGGCTGGAGTTCTTCCAACAACGCCGACGTGTACGAGAACTTTCACTTCGACGCACCAGACGCAGTATATACGGTGGTACCGCAAATTGCTTCGGCTTATTAGGGCTATAAAAGCTAAACAGCTGTGATCATATTAGTTTATTTCCACTGAGGTTCCACACCACTGAAGATCATCTTTGAAAGTAGTGTCTCCTAGTGTTTGGGACGTAGATGGTGTCAGTCATTTCGCGTTGTTGATATTAGACCGAGCAGTCGTAATAAGGAGCAGAGTTGGGCAATTGATTAATAAGTTTAGTTAGAAAATATAGACAATTGTACTTAAAGGGTTGATTTTATTCTATCTTAATTATATATTGAACAACAACATTTACCATTTAGTAGTATTAGTTGCCTATATTCAGTTAGAAAATATAGACAATTGTACTTAAAGGGTTCATTTTATTCTATCTTAATTATATATTGAACAACAACATTTACCATTTAGTAGTATTAGTTGCCTATATTCAGTTAGAAAATATAGACAATTGTACTTAAAGGGTTCATTTTATTCTATCTTAATTATATATTGAACAACAACATTTACCATTTAGTAGTATTAGTTGCCTATATTCTTCATTTAGGTTTAGATTGTAATTTATATGTAAAAAAGAGCATTAAGAGATCCTAAGATCTGCCTCACGGGGTAATCAGACAGGGCCAAATCTTCATTTTAGCGTTTGTTATTTTCCGTTGCGCACGTTCATTTTTACACCTGCCTGCAGTAGCATCTTAGAACACAATATTCCTAAACACTGAATTCATTCCCCTGTTCTCCGTTTGCTTACTTTAGTTGTTACACATTTTCACTGTAAGCAGGGTTACTGTTGTTAACGCAAAACCTAGTTTGCACGGAGACACTATGCTACAAAAGGAATTTTGGAAACTGTAATGCTAACCACTACGCATGCGCGTGTAACAATGGCGAAAGTCATTGGTGAATCTGTTCAGTTTTAACACATTCTAACTTTCACGACACGGAAGTATCAATAGCCTTTTTTTCTTTTTGCTTTTTAATAGGTTAGGTGACATTTCAGTAAATGCGAATGAGTGGGGAACTGAGAAACTTGTTGGTACTTGAGGAGTTATGCTACGCATAGGTGCTAGTACAAAATGGCTAAGCAGGAATGGCTAGAGGACAAATGTAAGGATCTAGGGGCTTATCTCACTAGGGGTAAGATAGATACTGCCTACAGGAAAATTAAAGAGACCTTTGGAGATAAGAGAACCACTTGCATGAACATCAAGAGCTCAGATGGATACCCAGTTCCAAGCAAAGAAGGGAAAGCAGAAAGGTGGAAGGAGTATATAGAAGGTCTATACAAGGGCGATGTACTTGAGGACAATATTATGGAAATGGAAGAGGATGTAGATGAAGATGAAATGGCAGATACGATACTGCGTGAAGAGTTTGACAGAGCACTGAAAGACGAAACAAGGCCCCCGGAGTAGACAACATTCCATTGAAACTACTGACGGCCTTGGGAGAGCCAATCCTGACAAAACTCTACCATCTGGTGAGCAAGATGTACCTGACAGGCGAAATACCCTCAGACTTCAAGAAGAATATAATAATTCCAATCCCAAAGAAAACAAGTGTTGACAGATGTGAAAATTACCGAACTATCAGTTTAATAAGTCACAGCTGCAAAATACTAACGCGAATTCTTTACAGAAGAATGGAAAAACTAGTAGAAGCCGACCTTGGGGAAGATCAGTTCGGATTCCGTAGAAATATCGGAACACGTGAGACAATAGTGACCCTGCGACATATCTTAGAAGCTAGATTAAGGAAAGGCAAACCTACGTTTCTAGCACTTGTAGACTTAGAGAAAGCTTTTGACAATGTTGACTGGAATACTCTCTTTCAAATTCTAAAGGTGGCAGGGGTAAAATACAGGGAGCGAAAGGCTATTTACAATGTGTACAGAAACCAGATGGCAGTTATAAGAATCGAGGGGCATGTAAGGGAAGCAGTGGTTGGGAAGGGAGTGAGACAGGGCTGCAGCCTATCCCTGATGTTATTCAATCTGTATATTGAGCAAGCAGTGAAGGAAACAAAAGAAAAATTCGGAGTAGGTATTAAAGTCCATGGAGAAGAAATAAAAACTTTAAGGTTCGCCGATGACATTGTAATTCTGTAAGAGACGGCAAAGGACTTGGAAGAGCAGTTGAACGGAATGGATAGTATCTTGAAAGGAGGATATAAGATGAACATCAACAAAAGCAAAACGAGGATAGTGGAATGTAGTCGAATTAAAGCGGATGATGCTGAGGGAATTAGATTAGGAAATGAGACACAGAAAGTAGTAAAGGAGATTTACTATTTGGGGAGAAAAATAACTGAAGGTGGTCGAAGTAGAGAGGATATAAAATGTAGACTGGCAATGGCAAGGTAAGCGTTTATGAAGAAGAGAAATTTGTTAACATCGAGTATAGATTTAAGTGTCAGGAAGTCATTTCTGAAAGTATTTGTATGGAGTGTAGCCGTGTATGGAAGTGAAACATGGATGATAAATAGTTTGGACAAGAAGAGAATAGAAGCTTTTGAAATGTGGTGCTACAGAAGAATGCTGAAGATTAGATGGGTAGATCGCATGACTAATGGGGAAGTATTGAATGGGATTGGGGAGAAGAGAAATTTGTGGCACAACTTGACTAGAAGAAGGGATCGGTTGGTAGGACATGTTCTGAGGCATCAAGGGATCACCAATTTAGTATTGGAGGGCAGCATGGAGGGTAAGAATCGTAGAAGGAGGCCAAGAGATGAATACACTAAGCAGATTCAGAAGGATGTTGGTTGCAGTAGGTACTGGGAGATGAAGAGGCTTGCACAGGATAGAGTAGCATGGAGAACTGCATCAAACCAGTCTCAGGACTGAAGACCACAACAACAACAACAGGTGCTAGTGGGACGTTAATGATGGTATTACAAGAACAAAGTTCGATACTTGGCTTCGTGATATGAACATCTGAACATTGACGCTATCGGAGCTAGTGAACAAAATAAATTCTGCAAGTACTGATAAGATATCTAAGAGTAACGAAAGTCGCTTCCTGCATTTGGAAACTTCTGTAGACGCTTATAGTTCGGTAGGAAGCCGTGCTGAAGAACCTGGTACGAGTAAAATAACAGCTGTCCAAACGCGTAAACTACCCAAAGAATAACACAACGTGCAACTGACGGTGCAAGCCGTGGACAAGATATTTTCCAAATAGGTGGGATCATAATTATCCGGAACAAGTTTGGCTGCTGTGGACATTGGAACGCGATAGGTATATAGTAGGAATGGAGAATGACTGTGTTCTTTAGTATAGCCGCGAGATTCGGACATCAATACCAAGACGGACGCACTAGTTGTGGCCTGTCAGAGTTTTTTGGTTTCACCCTTTCTCGGTCGTGGAGTGGAGAGGACATCAGTTGGTGAGACCTTCTGGCGGCACAGGCAACGACAACGAGATAAGGGTGCGCGCGTTACACGACCAGCTGTTTGATGTATCCGAAGCTTTCTGGTCGTCGACATTATTGTTCGTACACAGTGTGTTTATTTCTCTGGGTATGCCATTCATGCTCTGTTCGTTTGCTGTTGACGATTCTTGGTTTCACTTTTCAATTCCCCTCGGTTAGTTCTTTCTGATTTGTGTACACTTTGCCGTCGTCCATTCTGTTCATTTCGGACCGTTTTTCTTTAAAACTGCCTGGTGTCCCTTCCCCCACACTGTAGAGAGTTTAAAAATGTTCTCCAGTTTGCGTTTCGACGATAATGCTTCATATATTAGTGTATTTTCTTTCCTTACAACATCTCGAACTCTGATCCGTGTATTGTTCTGACGTGGTTGAATTAGTTTCTGGAGTAATCCGCCAAAATTTTGTGGATTCAGTCACACAATTAGACACTTTCGTTCTTTTTCTTTTGTACTGATTTCAAGTTGACAAGCCTGAGCTCTGCCTCTTGCCAATCTACATCTACATCTACGTGGTTACTCTGCAATTCACACTTGAGTGCCTGGCAGAGGGTTCATCGAACCATTTTCATACTACTTCTCTACCATTCCACTCACGAATGGCGCTTGGGAAAAAGGAGCACCTAAATCTTTCCGTTCGAGCTCTGATTCTCTTATTTTATTATTATGATCATTTCTCCCTACGACGTCTGAAGAGAACGTTGGTGATCGAAATTTCGTAAATAGATCTCTCCGCAAAGAAAACCGCCTTTGTTTCAGTGACTGCCACCCCAACTCGCGTGTCATATCAGTGACACTGTCACCCCTACTGCGCGGTATCACGAAACGATCTGCCCTTCTTTGCACTTTTTCGATGTCTTCCGTCAGTCCTACCTGGTAACGATCCCATACCGCGAATAAGTATTCCAGCAGAGGACGGACAAGTGTTATGTAGGCTGTCTCTTTACTAGGTTTGTCGCATCTTCTAAGTGTTCTACCAATAAAGCGCTGTCTTTGTTTCGCCTTCCCCGCAATATTATCTATGTGGTCTTTCCAATTTCAGTTGCTCATAACTGTAATTCCTAGGTACTTAGTCGAATTGACAGCCCTTAGATTTGTGCAATTTATCGTATACCCAAAATTTATCGGATATCTTTTACTGCCCATGTGGATGACCTTGCACTTTTCTTTGTTTAGCTCCAATTGCCTCTTTTCGCACCAAACAGAAATTCTCTCTAGATCATTTTGAAATTGGAATTGATCGTCTGATGATTTTACTAGACGGTAAATTACAGCGTCATCTGCAAACAGTCTAAGGAGGCTGCTCAGATTATCACGTAGATCATTTACGTAAATCAGGAACAGCAGAGGGCCTATGACACTACCTTGCGGAACGCCAGATGTCTACTAGATGACTTACTGTCTATCACTACGAACAGTGACCTCTTTGAGAGGAAATCACGAATCTAGTCACAGAACTGAGACGATGCTCCATATGCACGCAATTTGATTAATACTCGCTTGTCAGGAACGGTATCAAAAGCCTTCTGGAAATCTAGGAATATGAAATCGATCTGAGATCCGTTGTCGACAGCACTCACTACTTCGTGGGAATAAAGACTAATCTGTGTTGCACAAGAACGATATTTTCTGAATCCGTGTTGGTTATGCATCAATAAGTCATTTTCTTCAACGTGATGCATAATGTTCGAGTGCAGTATATGCTACAAAATCCTACTGCAAATTGAGGTCAGTGATATGGGTCTGTAATTCGATGGGTTACTCCTATTTCCTTTCTTGAACATTGTTGTGACCTGTGCTACTTTCCAGTCTTTAGGAACAGACCTTTCGTCAAGTGAGCGGTTGTGTATGATTGCCAAAAAAGGCGCTATTGTGTCTGCATACTCTGAGAGGAACCTGATTGGTATAGCATCTGGACCGGAAGACTTGCCTTTCTTAAGTGATTTGTGTTGTTTCGCAACAGCTAAGATATCTGCTTTTATGTCACTCATGTTAAGAGCTGTTTTGGTTTCGAATTCTGGAATGTTTATTTAATCTTCTTTCGTGAAGAAGTTACGGAAAACTGCAATTAGAAACTCCGCTTTAGTGGCATTATTATCGGTAACATTTCCGTCGCTATCGCGTAGTGACGGTATTGACTGTTTTTTTGCCACTGGTGTACTTCACACACGACCAGAATCTCTTTGGGTTTTCTACCATATTACAACTGCAACTCTCGTTTCACAGGCGAGATCGATGTTTCGGTACACATAAACTGTCGAAAGTGGAAACGTGCGCGGAACCGTCATTTGCGAAACTGGCTTCGCAACGTTGGTTTGAGGAAACTAGTTTCGCAACTCTCTCCGTATAAAGCCTAGTTTGCACGACGACACTAGGTTTCAGGCAACTGCGCTACCGGCCACTGCGGATGCGCGCCGCGCGTTTGCGCAACTCCTTCGTGAAACTAAACACATTCGGCGTGTTCCAACTTCGGCGACACAAGTTGCATGAGTTTTTGAGGTTATGTGTGTTTGTAGAGTGTAGACAAATTGAAATATGAAGTGCGGAACGGAGAATAATGTTCGCTTTTTGGATATCTATGCTTTGCATAGGTGTTTGTGGGATTTCAGTGATGCTGATTACAAAAATAAGTAACATATTGCTGCCGCTTAGACAGTCATGTGCGATCATAACATAGATGGTTTGACAATATCTGAGCTCCAGGGCAAAATTTATTCAGTTAGCAGCACATATACAACTGAATTAAGGAAAATACAAGCACGTGTAATTCTAGCTATGGCAATGCTCTCGTCTGCAAGACTGAAATCGTTTCGTTCGATTTGCCCAACTCTTTGTTAAGCAATATTGTTGCCAGGAAGGAAGGCTATACAAATTCAAGAAACTGCATTCTTCATTTTATATTCATCTATTTAAAACGTCGCTGCAGTGCTCCCCATTCACATATGCTAGAATTTTGAAATATTGCCACTGTTCAGATCTATCTACAAGAGAGTAGTTTGCAAACCATTCTGTTCTTAATGCGGCCTGCTTCTAGTAACTATTGTTGTTAATGTTAATAATTATTACTGTTTATGTTAATACTTGCTGGTGTTAATGAAATAGCGTCATCACCAACTTAAACCGCATCTTATAGCATGCCGAGTGTTCTCGATTGTAATGCAAGCAATATGATACGTACTTTCAGCTCTGGCGACAGTGCTTCATGCATTACAGTACCTTAATTCCTCATCGCCTAATTAACTATATTTAGAAGAAACGTGAACAGTTCTGGTGACATTCTAAGATAATTAAAAGAACTTCTTGGATCTTCCGTTATAAATTATTTCAGCAAGGATACTGAGCAACCGAGCTGACGTCTTTGCTTCATCCAGTCACGAATCGAAATACGTGTCTTATTTTTTGCTTATGCAGCGATTCCACGCAGCAAGCTTTAACTCCATCACAACTCGTGCGACATGCAGCTGCCAGTATTTTCGTTTCAGACACGACTCAGGGACCCGCAAAACAACTGATGTCGCCGTGTCTACAGAAATATATGTAAGCACTTGCTTGCAACTCATTCCACGGAACGAATAGGGTAGGGTAGGGTAGGGTAGTTTTGGGGGAAGAGACCAAACTGCGAGGTCATCGGTCTCATCGGTTTAGGGATGGACGGGGAAGGAGGTGGGCCGTGCCCTTTCAAAGGAACCATCCCGGCATTTATCTGGAGCGATTTAAGGAAATCACGGGAAACCTAAATCAGGATGGTTGGACGCGGGATTGAACCGTCGTCCTCCCGAATGCGAGTGCAGTGTGCTAACCACTGCGCCACCTCGCTCGGTACGGAACGAATGGCGCAACCCTATGTCTTCGTGTAAACTAGACTTAACACACGCTTAAAAGAAGAAGGTGAAGACGGCCCGGCGGGGCGTCCCCCCGCGTTGGCCGGCAGCGCCCGCCGCCGCCGCCTGTGGCTGCAGCCGCCACACACCACGCCCCCTGCCCGCCCCCCGGCCAATGTTGCAGTAGACACAAATGTTGCCAGTTGCCAATGGGCGGCGGGGCGCTCCCCATTGGCCGGCCGCGGGGGATCGGATACACTTGCCGAGCGGTGGGGGCGGAGCCGCGGCGCGCCTGGGCGCCCAGCCGAGCAGGGCACGCGATGCAGGGGGCGTTCCTGCGCTCACAAAAAAGTCTGCTTCAGTACCTCACGATACACGTCAGTGCAGAAAGCGTGGCTGGCGGTATTTCTTTCGATTGCAACAATCCACTCCTTCTGTTGCAAGCAGGACGTACAACAGCGAATATGAACTCCCTCTCGTGCGCACAGGAGACGCACGTGAACAAACGGCAGTCGGTCTTGTTCGGTTCGCAGTCGCTTGCTTTCTCCCGTGATCCTCTAGTTGTTGGTCCTTTAGAAAGGGTTGGGTTGTTTTGGGGGAGGAGACCAGACAGCGAGGTCATCGGTCTCATCGCATTAGGGAAGGATGGGGAAGGAAGTCGGCGGTGCCCTTTTAAAGGAACCATCACGGCATTTGCCTCGAGCGATTTAGGGAAATCACGGAAAACCTAAATCAGGAATCAGGATTGCCGGACGCGGGATTGAACCTTCGTCCTCCCGAATGCGAGTGTCATTTAGAGAACCATCAGACTTAAGTTCGCTTCCTCTCCACCTCGGCGCATTGAAACGTTGCCTTTTGGAACATAGTATAAAAGAAAGACCTGTAATATTATTATCGGGTGGCCGGGGGAGTAAAGACGAATTTGAATTTTGCGCCATTTTGTCGTATGATGGTTGGCAATCGTGGTTTCTTCACGTTTGTTATCTGCGATCCTTCCAATTAGTAACCTGACAACTTTTGTGTGTAACTGCGTAGGCTTCCGCGGCCAGACTCAGTCGACATAAAAGTTTTCTGGGTTTGGTACCGCGTCATAATGTAAAAACTACTGCTGCTGGAGAAAAACCAACGTTTCGGCCACGGTTGCAGCGCCCTTCTTCTGCGTCTACTGGTGCGCTCTAGCTATGCAGTGTCCTTTATATTTTGTTTTTACTGTTCACTGCGCATGCCATTACATCATAATTTGAAAAAGGTAGTTAGTTTCATTGGTCACTTAAGGAAGAAGGAGAGGGAACTTTATTTTAATAGGTTGTTGCGGTGGAGGGAGAAGGTAAACAGCAGCCAACTTCTCATTCGACGCTGACCACCAATCATGGTACATAACACAAGAGCCAATAAACAACAGTTACGTTCTCCCTCCACCGCAACAACCTATTAAAATAAAGTTTCCTCGCCTTCTTCCTTAAGTGACCAATTAAACTAATTACCTTCTTAAAATTATGATGTAATGACATGCGCACTGAACAGTAACAACAAAATATAAAGGACACTGCATAGCTAGAACGCACCATTAGGCCCAGAAGAGGGCCGCTGCAAGCGTGGCCGAAACGTTGGTTTTTCTCCAGCAGCAGTAGTTTTTTGCATTATGACGCGGAACCATGCACAGAAAACTCTTATGTCGACTTTTGTGTGGTGAGCATCGTTCTTTGGTGTTTATTTTCGTCATGGAGCAGACGACAACTGAGCAACGTATCCAAGTGATAAATAGTTATTACAACAACAGTGAAAGTCCCACAGCAACGGTTCGTGAATTGCGAGTGACACTCGGAGGTAATGCTGCTCCAACTGAATCAGCAGTTCTGAAGTTGATTCGGGAGTTTGAGAACACGGCTTCCGTTTCAAACGTTAAGAAAACAGGACGACCGCCATCTGTTCGGACAAAAGAAAACGCTGCTATCGCGCGTCACAATGTGACTTTAAACCCCGGGAAATCGGTTCGCCGACGAGCTGAAGAACTGAATTTATCACCGAGTTCACTGCATGAAATCCTTTCAAAAGATCTGAAAATGCGTGCGTGCAAGATTCAGCTTCCTCTAGAGTTAAAGCCTGCAGTCGTGGAAAGAGACATCGATTTGCTCAGTGGGGTTTGGCTTGACAAGCGGAGAACGAGAACGTCGCAAAAAAAGGAATAATTTTCTCAGATAAGGCGCACTTCCGACGCAGCAGGTGTATCGATAAGCAGAACTGCAGAATTTGGGGTGACGAAAATCCGCGAGTGACTGGCGAAGATGCGATGCATCCACAACGCACGATTTTACGGAAATTTTGGAAATTTGTAGCAAAGTCTTATGGGACCAAACTGCTGAGGTCATCGGTCCCTAAGCTTACGCGCTACTTAATCTAACTTAAACTAGCTTACCCTAAGGACAGCGCAGACAGCCGTGACCGAGGGAGGACTCCAACCTCCGACGCGGGCAGCCACGTTGACTGTGACAAGGCGCCTAAGACCACGCGGCTACCCCTCGTGGCGACGACCTTATGGTGTGGGTTCTGAACAGGACTAGTGATTGGCCCGTAATTTTTTTAAAATAAGGGAGCTGCCGTTAGTGTGAGCGGCAACCTTCACCGAAACATGCTTTCCGATTGGTTTTTCCCTCTCATTGATGGAAAATGACGAATTTTGGTTTCAACAAGACATTTCACACATCCCGTGAAACGATTGCTATGCTGAATGAAACGTTTCCTCAAAAAATATTCTCGTTGCGTAGCAACCTCTTTTTTTGTGGGGATTTGCGAAATCAAAAGGATACGTGAACGAACCACAAACAATACACTAATTAAAGGATGAAATTAAAGGGGTTATTAACGGCATCCTACCAGATGTTTGTGAACGCGTCATCGAGAACTTCAGTGAACGCATTGCTCGTTGCCGCGCGTCATTGGGTGGTCATATAGACCAGGGGTCTCCAAACTGCGGCCCGCGGGCCGAAACCGGCAAACCGGCCCGCGTTAGCTGCCCGGACATCCCCGGTATCCGGACCGCCAAATATTTCAGGTGGTACATATACTGCCAACAATTGAGTTTCGAGGCCTATCGCGACCAATACACCGCGACATTGGCTCTGCTACTCGCTACAAGACTACATAGCTAAACTTATTGTTGCGCCGCTTGAAATAACAATGCGTCGACATACTCTACCTCTGTTACGTCTTGCAGTAATAGTGTTGCTAACAATGATTTTGAGATTACGTTAACTTTGCAGGACGCTTTCGTGAAGAATGTGCAGTGACACACGTTTTTGTCGGTGAAATTCGCCAGAACAAAATACACCAGAATTTCGGTCAGGTACGTCCACCAATCAAAATTATGTAATTAAATAAAAATCGTAGTTCGTTTCAGTGCTAGCTATTCCCACAACCTTTGATTTTTGTGATTTCATCTTTCCTTTAGCCTTACATTACGGTGATCATGGAGTGATAGCGTGCTTTAATCCCACTAGGTAGATCTTCGCCCTTATGACTTCGTGGAGGAGTCAATGTGGCCCGCGGACTAAAAAGTTTGGAGACCACTGATTATAGGGAATGTAATTTTTCATACATAAATGGGAGAAGTTATTTAATGTGTTTGTAAAAAAATTACATTTTCAAGAAATTTTGTATGCTCTATTGCACTTTAACATTCTCCGTACTTCGCGGACCTGCACTATTACGAAAAGTTTTTCCAATTCGTCACGGCAAATAAAAATACTGATTATTATGGAATTCCGTGACGGTTGAGAGAAACGTTCATAGATGGCAAATCTGCGCGAGAAAAGTAGATAAATGAAATTAATGATTACTGTCAAACGGTGTAAATTACGTATTCTCGCAATTCTCGTGTTACAGCCTATTAGTATCGTGGGACACGATATTAAATCTGCCACCGAGCCGACTGCCGACGTCGTGGTTCGAAGGTAACTGACCAATCAACTTAACATGATTCTTATGTAAAAATTATGTGCAAGGAATGAAAAGAAATGACCGACAACTCGATCTCAGGGTGGTTCTGAGTAGCGATATTGAAAATAGGTAGTGAGAGAACACGAACGATCCGCCGGGTTAGCCGAGAGCGCTAATGCGCTGCTTCCTGGACTCGGGGAGGCGCGCCGGCCCCAGATCGAATCCGCCTGGCGGATTAACGGCGAGAGCCGGTGTGGATGTGGTTTTTAGGCGGTTTTCGACATCCCACTAGGTGAATACCGGGCTAGTTCCCGCGTCCCGCCTCAGTTACACGAATCGCAGACATCTGAAACAAGTTCGCACTATTTCATGATTTACACTAGACGCAGACAGCTGGTGAAAGGAAGGGCATCCAGCCACCCCTTGAATTTAGCCATCCCAAATCCGGTTATAGCCATGCCGACCCTGCGAAAACTGCGGGACAAAGGCACAAGCAAAAGAAGAGAAAGATTACGAATGTAATCAGTTGCTCTACCCGCGAACAATTCGTCACCAATACTTTCTTTACGGACTCTGAAAAGAAGATACATATACTTAAGTTACGGTTATTGTCAAAAATGGTTCAAATGGCGCTGAGCACTATGGAACTTAACATCTGAGGTCATCAGTCCCCTAGAACTTAACTACTTAAACCTAACTAACCTAAGGACATCACACACATCCATGCACGAGGCAGGATTCGAACCTGCGACCGTAGCGGTCGCGCGGTTGCAGACTGAAGCTCCTGGAACCGCTCGGCCACACCGGCCGGCACGGTTATTATCATGCGATATGATTAAGTCTGATGCTATAATTAAATTCCATTTACAAATTTCCAAATAATATATTTTGTCTGAAGACATGGTACATAAAAACGTTTGTGTTTACTGTATAACAAGCAATATTGTTCAGCCACATCTTTACAAAAAGTCACCAAAATTTATTGTTCAATTATTTTCTTCTTTCTACAAATGTTATAATTTTTCTATCGTTTATTAGTTGATGTGTCACATATTTTATCTTAGTGAAATAATGTTACATGTCATTTACTCTGAAATAATCCCTCTTGTTTTAGTCCTAATTCTAACATTAACATTTTTCAGCTGTGGAAACGGAGATATCCTGTAAATGCACTAGTTTAAAATCTTTGACCCAACAAAATTTCACTGCACCACATACTTACCCGTGTAGCTGATGATAGTAAGCGCCGAAAACAGGCTCGTGTAACAAATAATAAGTATTGTGGAATATTACATCAGTGTTGTGTGTGTTTCATTCATAATGTATGAAATATTCTACCAAGAACCAACGGAACAATCAGTCAATCCAAATTTAAATGTTGTGCTGGGAAACGTTATCGCCAGAGGATGTACTTTTCAAGTTATTCAAGAAGAAACGTAGAAAAGTGACCTTCAAACGCAGTCCCACTGCAACACTCACAAGTCAGGATTTCTGGTATGTTTTTCGTGGCACTCCCTGTTACCACTGTATAAAAATTTCCGACTGCACAAATTATTTTCCACATTCGATCTGTCTTCGTCTCATTTACTGGCGCTGGTACGCCACCGGCTCAGACGAGCACTGACAAATTGTAAATTTCACGTTTGTGTAAATTTTACCTAACAATTTCGTGAATTTTAATACCATAAAGGAAGCAGTTACATCTTTGTATTTATCAGGCCTTCTGGCTACGAAACTACTTTGGATCGAATTGCCAACGTAATTAGTTTTAGTGTAAAGTTTACAAAACTAATTCTTCTTGCATTACCTTCAGGGGCACGTTTAAATTAATAATGTTAACGAACTTGCCATCTATGCTGGTGGCGCTGTAGCCCAATCGGTAGAAACCTTTTCAGGTCGAATACTGGGAATAATTCATGTAGTCCGAAATTTTTGTCCAGTGGTAGGAGGAAGTTGAACGAAACACATGTTGGAAATCCTGTCTTGTATCGGTTGAGTTTTGGGTGGAGGTACTTATGAAGTTCACTTTTGTGCGTCTTTATTCAGCAACACGAAAACATTAGTCTGCAGCAAAAACGTATCCCAGTAGTTAACTACGTTAAATTTCCTACACTACTGGCCATTAAAATTGCTACACCAAGAAGAAATGCAGATGATAAACGGGTATTCATTGGACAGATATATTATACTAGACCTGACATGTGATTACATTTTGACACAATCTAGGTGCATAGATCCTGAGAAATCAGTACCCAGAACAACCACCTCTGTTGGTTGAGTCAAACAGAGCTTGGATGGCGTGTACAGGTACAGCTGCCCATGCAGCTTCAACACGATACCGCAGTTCATCATGAGTAGTGACTGGCGTATTGTGACGAGCCACTTGCTCGGCCACCATTGACCAGACGTTTTAAATTGGTGAGAGGTCTGGAGAATGTGCTGGCCAGGGCAGCAGTCGAACATTTTCTGTATCCAGAAAGGCCCGTACAGGACCTGCAACATGCGGTCATGCATTATTCTGCTGAAATGTAGGGTTCCGCAGGGATCGAATGAAGGGTAGAGCCACGGGTCGTAACACATCTGAAATGTAACTTCCACTGTTCAGAGTGCCGTCAATGCGAACAAGAGGTGACCGAGACGTGTAACCAATGGCACCCCATACCATCACGCCATGGCGCCGGCCGCGGTGGCCGTGCGGTTCTGGCGCTGCAGTCCGGAACCGCGGGACTGCTACGGTCGCAGGTTCGAATCCTGCCTCGGGCATGGGTGTGTGTGATGTTCTAAGGTTAGTTAGGTTTAAGTAGTTCTAAGTTCTAGGGGACTTATGACCTAAGATGTTGAGTCCCATAGTGCTCAGAGCCATTTTTGATACGCATGGCGATGACGAATACACGCTTCCAATGTGCGTTCACCGCGATGTCGCCAAACACGGATGCGACCATCATTACGCTGTAAACAGAACCTGGATTCGTCCGAAAAAATGACGTTTTGCCATTCGTGCACCCAGGTGCTCCTGTCTGTGAGGCAGCGTCAAGGGTAACCGCAGCCACGGTCTCCGAGCTGATAGTCCACGCTGCTGCAAAGTGCAGATGGTTGTTGTCTTGCAAACGTCCCCATCTGTTGACTCAGGGATTTAAACGTTGCTGCACGATCCGTTACAGCCAGCATCTGCCTGTCATCTCGACTGCTAGTGATACGAGACCGTTGGGATCCAGCACGGCGTTCCGTATTAACCTCCTGACCCCACCGATTCCATATTCTGCTAACAGTCATTGGATCTCGACCAACGCGAGCAGCAATGTCGCGATACGATAAACCGCAATCGCGATAGGCTACAATCCGACCTTTATCATAGTCGGAAACGTGATGGTACGCATTTCTCCTCCTTACACGAGGCATCACAACAACGTTTCACCAGGAAACGCCGGTCGACTGCTGGTTGTGTATGAGAAATCGGTTGGAAACTTTCCTCATGTCAGCACGTTGTAGGTGTCGCCACCGGCACCAACCTTGTGTGAATGCTCCGAAAAGCTATTCATTTGCATATCACAGCATCTTCTTCATGTCAGTTAAATTTCGCATCTGCAGCACGTCATCTTCGTGGTGTAGCAATTTTAATGGCCAGTACTGTATAAAAAGATCCTGTATAGGATATAACATTGCCGATTGCATAAAACGACAGCGATTGAATCACCATGTATAGCAATTGATGAAATTCGAAACAGTCACTGCTAATATCAGAAATATAAATGACAGCCTTTCTTCATGTTATGACTGTCGTCGGTAATTAGTGTTATTTAGAGCTGCTCCCTACCACAACAGCGGTTCGGTAGTTTTGGTACACTACACGGGCCTAAATGACGTGGTAGATAGCAAGTTTACCGGTAGTATTGGTTGCATTGGTGGGGAAAAAAACCAGAAATGAATTGTGAGAGAGAAACTGGGAGACGATGGCTTTTGTCTTTTTGTTTGTTTGTTTTTTTTGTCTTATGCGCATAATTAGAAACACACATCATTCAGTGTTAGTCCATTCTGTATGTTATATCCTTAGAGGATGTAAATTGCATGCAGTAAGTAATAAAGATTCTGATGCAAATACAGTTTCCATGCACCAACACAAAAAATTATGCATGGGCTATAATCATTATTTTTTTGTATGAAGCAGAACGTTCTTCATCCAGATCAAAGGCAAGAGCCGGCCGGAGTTCTAGGCGCTACAGTCTGGAACCGCGCGACCGCTACGGTCGCAGGTCGAATCCTGCCTCGGGCATGGATGTGTGTGATGTCATTAGGTTAGTTAGGTTTAAGTATTTCTATGTTCTAGGGGACTGATGAAAACAGCAGTTAAGTCCCATAGTGCTCAGAGCCATTTGAACCATTTGAATCAAAGACAAGAGTTTCCTATTTCTATGGATAAATGCGAAAGTTGTTTCAGAATAACAGACATGTTTTATATAAGTTCGACGAAGTATTGAAGCGATGTTTGTTATATTCTTGTTGCAACTCTTTATTCTACTTTTTGTTGAGGAAATTGCGTTTCCTAGCGCTATATGTTAAATCTACGTTTTTCCGTTATTTTTACTGCAACATCCCACTGTTTCACGCTACAAATCAACAGTTTGCTTTTAAATCCTGAACTAAATACTGTTTACTTTTAAGTAACAGTCAGGAAGGTAACTATGTAAACCAAAAATGCGCTACAGGTTACACAGCCCATTATATGCCCTCACTCAGTTTCTAGATGGTTCACCATTCCCAGTCTCAAGGGGAATCTAGAAAGACACTGACCGCATACATAAAGAAAATGATCGTTACGAGGCAACGCCCGATAGGTATGCAGCACACGTGACATACAGGTAACGCGGGTACGGACTTAAGTGACCAATGCTATTTCCAAAACTACCGTAGTCTATTCTTACTTTACAATATCCTCTCGTAGTTTTACGACCCTAGTGTTATGCCTTTAATTTTTCCCTTCACTTGCAATGAGAAGACAGGTAAAAACATCTGACACAAGTGCAAAGTTTTTGTATTGATATTAAGGAAAGGTGACGTTGCACTTCAGTCCTAAGAACACTACCAGGGCACATTTCACGGTTCATACAAGTTGAGACACTTAAATTCTTCCTTTCCAACTCCATTTTGATTACTTCGTCAAAAACCGTGCGTTCGCCATACAATATATCCTCTCTGAATATCAAAATTTTGTACCGTGGCTCTAACTGTATAGCGTTGTATCCTGTGTGCCAATTGTTAGCGCCAGAAAACAATGACGCAGCGTTCATAGCCTACGTTAGTTATTTCGAGTACCCACAGATTCCCTTCAGTATCACACATACAAGCGAATGGCACTGAACAATGGCAAATTTTCTGCGAATGCTACTTCGCTTGTCCTCGCATCCACTAGCATCGGTGCGAAGAGGGTTTCAGATGTGGAAACTCACGAACTGTGATGCAGCCCACGGATTCCAAGCCTTGGTAACGCGCGAAATATTGCTATTACATGTGTTTGCACCGGTTTCGGCGATGAAGTTACTAACGGGTGGACCGACGTCAACTGCGTGCACTACTATATTAGTGGAAAAGTTTCTTAGAAGTGTCGCCAGCTCGCGTCGATGCGTGAGACAAAGTTCAAAAGTCGCAACTGTGACATACCTCATCGCTGTGCTGTAGCATCCCTATTGTAATGACAATCTAGTGAATTTCCTGGTACTACCGCTGGAATGGAAACATACGAATACAATGCTAATAGTTTCTGTTGAATGTGCAGCCTCGTTCTTTGGAAAATTCACTGTTATTTCAGTAAATAAAGATTAGTTCGAACACTCTGAAATTTTGTCTGTGGAGTTCTGGTTAACCCTGCATATGAACTATGTTATTCCTTCTTTCTTCTAAAAAAACGATCTGTAACACCAAATATATATCCAGTTTTCTAGTGAAAGTGGTCGTTCGGCGAGTAAGACTACTCTAGCTACTTCTGCTGATGTCCGAGCCTACTGCATTTTTCCGTGGAAGCTGGAGTGTTCAAACTAATCTTTATTTACTGATGCTTCTATAGACATTCATAATAACGATAGTGCTGCCGGTGCAAGATTTTGTGCATGAACTGACCTCTCTATGTCCCATAACTGTTCGATAGGATTCGTGTCGGGCGATATGGGTGGCCATAACATTCGCTAGGATTCCCCAGAATGTTCTTCAAACCAAATGCGAACAATTGTGGTTCAGTGAAGTGTTTAGGCCGGCCGAGGTGGCGGAGCGGTTCTAGACGCTGCAGTCTGGAACCGCGCGACCGCTACAGTCGCAGGTTCGAATCCTGCCTCGGGCACTGAGGTGTGTGATGTGCTTAGGTTAGTTAGGGTTACGTAGTTCTAAGTTCTAGGGGACTGATGACCTCAGAAGTTACTTCCCATAGTGCTAAGAGCCATTTGAACCATTTTTTTTAAGTGTTTGGGAACATGAAGCCCCTGAATGGCTGCAGATCGTCTGCAAGTAGCTGATTTCTAGTGAATGATCAATTCAGTTGGCCCAGATGACCAGTCCACTCCAGGTAAACACAGCCCACGCCACTATGGAGTCATCACAGTGCCTTGTTGACAACCAGCATCCATGGCTTCGTGGGATCTGCGCCACACTCGATCCCTACCATCAGGTCTTACCAACTGAAATCGGGACTCATCTGACCAGGCAACGGTTTTACAGCCGTCAAGGGTCCAGTGTATATGTTCACGAGTCCAGAAGAGGCGCTGCAGGTGATGTCGTGCCTTAGCACAGACACTCGCGTCGGCCGCCTGTTGCCATAGTCCATTAACGCCAAACTGCGCCGCACTGTCCTAACGCATACGTTCGTTGTTCGTCCCACATCGATCCCTGTGCTTGTTTTACGTAGTGTTGCTTGTCTGTTAGCACCGGCAGCTCTACGCAAACGCCGCTGCTCGTGGTCGTTAAGGGAAGGCAGCCGACCACTGTGCTGTCCGTGGTGAGAGCGTAATGCCCGAAAATTGGTATTCTCGGTACACTCTTGACGCTGTGCATCTCAGAATATCGAATTCCGTAACGATTTTCCAAATGGAATGTTCCAGGCGTCTATTTGCAACTACTATTCCATGTTCAAAGTCTGTTAGTTCCCGTCGTGCGGTCAGAATCCCGTCGGAATCCTTTTCACATGTACCGCCTGAGTAGAAATGACACCTCCGCCTATCCTCTGCCCTTTTAAAATCTGTGTACGCGCATATATGCATATCACTGTCCCATGACTTGTCACCTCAGTGTACATATTTAAGAACTTTGTTAAGGTTGTGTTATGTAATAAGATAATAAACTTGGCAGGGGCCTCCTCCGGTAAACTGTTAACTTCCCAGACAATAACAACCTAAATCACCATGAAGATCAGTTCCTATTTCGTCCACATAAAACTATTTGATGGTCACTGCGTCTGATAATGTTATAAAACAAAATCAAGAAACAATTGGCGTCAATCTAGTTTTTCCATAGCGTGTTTAGTCGTCTTTCTCAGTGATCTTCCGGTAGTAACTTTTCGGTACTATCTAAAATGTAATGACAGCGTAAAAAAAAGTTATAGGGGAAATATGTGTGACTGACATTCGTACAGAGAATAATAAGAAAATGTTACGCATCCATCCATATCTACATGGTTACTCTGCAATTCACTGTTAAATGCCTGGCGGAGGGTTAATTGAACCATTTTCAATGCATTCTTCTACCGTTCGTTCTTGAACAGTGAGCGGGAAAACTAACACTTAGTTCTTTCCTTGTGAGCGTTAATTTTGATAATTTTATTATAGTGATCATTTCTCCCTATGTAGTCTGAAGAAAACTCTGTGAAGAAGGTTGCAATTGAAATTTCATGAGAAGCAACGAAAAAGGCCTTTGTTTTAATGAGTGCCATCGCCGGCCGGTGTGGCCGTGCGGTTCTAGGCGCTTCAGTCTGGAACCGCGTGACCGCTACGGTCGCAGGTTCGAATCCTGCTCGGGCATGGATGTGTGTGATGTCCTTAGGTTAGTTAGGTTTAAGTAGTTCTAAGTTCTAGGGGACTGATGACCGCAGATGTTAAGTCCCATAGTGCTCAGAGCCAATGAGTGCCACCCCAGTTCGAGTATGATACCCGTAGCTCTCTCTCCAGTATTTCGCGATAACACAAACCGAGCTGCACTTCTTCGTCTTCTGCCAGTCCTATCTGATGTGCATCCCACACCGCGCAACACTACTCCAGGAGAGGCGGACAAGCGTAGTGTAGGCAATTTCTTTATGAGACCCGCTGCATTTTCTATGTGCTCTGCCAATAAATCGCAGACATTGGTTTGATTTCCCCACGACATTATCTATGCGAGCGTTGCAGTTTAAGTTATTCGTAATTGTATTTAGTTAAATTTGCAGGCTTTAGATGTAGAAGATGTAAGTAGCTTCCTGAGGATTTGTTCTAGCGATTCTGCACATCATTCTTGGTAGCTTAACAGCTTGTATTAATACAGGAGATAGAGAATATCCAATGAAGAGCGATGCGCTTCGCCCCTGCATCTTAGAGCATGTGCGACGGCTTTATAGAGATGATGAACGACCTGTAGTGGCAGACGCTGCAAGACAGGCGATGTGCACCATGAAGAGGTTTAGGCCTACTATTAAAATTTTGACATTGTGCGTTTCAACAACAGCCGTCCGGGAGTTGGGGTAAGACAGGGCATTTGATACAGTGCTACACCCTCCTTCTCCACCCCCCCCCCCCCCTCCCTACTCGCACCCCAGGGAATCTCAAGTACAGAGTTGTTATTTATTATGGAATACACTTCTAGAAATGATTTCCCGTGATTTCTCTTAATTTCTTGTTTAGCAGCATTACGTGACTCATTACAGTGAGGCAGGACTACGACTTCAGAAACTGCTGCATAAAGTTCCCCTTCCTACCTCTCTCCTCTGGATAAATTTCTGCAGATACTCACGATTCCAGGTAGAGGCGGGCAACATACTACTTCCTCCCACATCGTCTACGTCGGGTGAAGTGACTGCGGAACGGAAAAAAGAGAAAGTAAAGCTCGTACGGAGGTTTTCCAAAGCTCATTCTCAGAGAACACACGAAACAGCTGTTCGAACCAGAAGTACCCTTCACCACACACCGTACGGTGGCGTGCGGAATAAGGGTGTGCAAACATTTACTTGCTGGAACGAGCGGTTTGCTCTGTGTTTTACTTAGAAAGTTGTTGCAATAAGCTGCATGCCGCAGAGTCCTAATATATACACTGGTCTAAAATATTACGACCACCTAGTTAACATCGCATAAATTCACCTATTTAAAACAATACAGCAGCGATTCGGCGTGACTATGGAAGCCCGGGAGGATTCGCGCCACAGCGCAATAATGTCCCCGCCGATCTGCATGTGTGGCATAGTGTATGTTTGGAGCAGTCGTTCATCTGGATGATAGTGTATCCGGACACGACCATCGACCTGGCGAAAAAAGAGAGAGAGAGGGGGGGGGGGGGGGGGAGGGGAGCTGGATTCGACCGACCGGGTGACACGTGTCCGTTGATCCGCGGTGCAGTGTCGGTGACCCAGGCCCCACTGCATAGTAACTGACGATGTCGTTGGATCAACATGGGAACACGTAGCGGTGGTCTGCGCGACGTATTCTTCTCTGTGGTCAGATGTGCCACAGATCGACACCTATTCTACTATATAGACCGGAGAATCCTCCGATCTCCACGTTGTGTGATGGGGTGTTGGCGTCCAACTCCTTGTTAGGGCTGGTGATATATTTTTTGCACAATATATCGATACATATCGGTGATAGAGTTTTCTCTGATACATCGATATCAGGATGGCAGTATCGAGTGCCGATATTTTTATATTATATCCCATTTTTTCGCAATTTTCGGTAAATATTTGAAATTGTTCTTTTAAAATTTTACTTTCACTATGTGAAGGGGTCTGAGCTTTCATCATATGCAGTCTGTCTCTGACTGTGTGAAGCAAGCATAGGAGGCACAAAGAAGAAGTCCGACTGCACTGCCGTGTGGCAGTGTGAATGGAATAACAAGAATTCCAATGTGAAAAAACAGCACACCAGTTGCATTAAAAAAAAAAAAAAAAACAGTTTTAACGCAACTAGCGTGCTATTTCTTCACGTCGGTATTCTTCAAAAACAGTTGCTGAAACTGATGAACAAAAATGTAAATGACGAGATTGATCTTTGTGGTGTCACCGCCAGACACCACACTTGCTAGGCGGTAGCCTTTAAATCGGCCGCGGTCCGTTAGTATACGCCGGACCCGCGTGTCGCCACTGTCAGTGATAGCAGACCGAGCGCCGCCACACGGCAGGTCTAGAGAGACTTCCTAGCACTCGCCCCAGTTGTACAGCCGACTTTGCTAGCGATGGTTCACTGACAAATTACGCTCTCATTTGCCGAGACGATAGTTAGCATAGCCTTCAGCTACGTCATTAGCTACGACCTAGCAAGGCGCCATTATCATTTGCTATTTATCTTGTGATGCATGTACCGTCAGACCGATGTTTACCAATTATGGATTAAAGTTAAGTATTCCAGAAGCTACGTACTTTTTTTTTACTAGACTCAACTCCTTTAACTGTTCCAGACCTCACGCCAGCCTGCGTGAGCTTAAACGCGTGCCTTTCGGCTACCTCATAGTGGCTTGGCTGTCTTGCCAAGTCACAACAATCTTCGCGGTGGGAGGAGAGCTGTGAGGGGAAATGCTGACGTAATCGATGCTCGGCGCTTCAACGAAAACTGCAACGTTTAGCTTCACCACGCAATATTGACGCTACAACTGCTAGGCCGCTGGTGTTTCCCGAAATGAAGAAAACAGGGAGGTCGACATGAAGTGTTCCGCACAAATTCGACATGTGACTACTTCGAAGGACGGACCCATCGAACACCTTCTACTGTGTCACTTACATGCAGTTGCCATTGCCAGCAAAGTGGTTATTGCCAAGTGTGAACGTGCACCGTTTTCCTTCCAATTCTTGCTCTAAGCGGGACAAGCAGGCTGCTACCTTCTTGACGTACAGAATATCTGATAACAAATCAATACTGAAATATACAATGTGCAGCCGATATTTTTATAGGCCGGTGCGTCGATATTTTTTCCATCGATATATTGGCATATCGATACTTTTTCGTCACGTCAATGGCTGATAAACATACTTTTTAAATATCGCTATATCGGATTCCCGATATTTTTAAAAATATTAGCAGCCCTACTCCTTATTGCCGACTAGTGATTCCGCCGCCCTTAAGCCCTTCTCCATAGAGAGTCACGACTATAGCACGCCAACAGCTGACCAGCTACGCCATTTCTGTGGCGCAAATTCCAGGGTGCCGGGCCATAACACTCTGCTCTTTCTCAAAGTCGCTTTGTCAGTGGATTTTCCTACATGTAACGCCTATCGTTCCTAGGGATGGCGGTTATTGCTGAAACAACCACTTCTTCGGTCGCACCGGTTCTTCCCGTGTCTGTTTAACCTAACTATCGATACCGCTCTATGTAACCTGTTCCTGTAATAAATGATTTTCGGTTTTTTACTGCTATTATTTCCAGTATTAAACGTAGACTTTGAGCAAAGATCGATAATTCTAATGAAGATGAACGACTGGGAGATCACGGTCCATATGAGACTGAGGTTATGACAGAAATCAGTCTCATCGTCTCGAGCAAAGATTACAAGGACATTGCCGGCCCGGCGATGGCGTGAGCCAAAGATGGCAAGGTGATGACTTCCCTGCATCGTCATTCTTGGGTGGTATCAATTTTTCACCCTGAATCAACCAAAAAATTAACGGTCAGCTATTATCCCAAGTTTATATCACGCCAATAAAATTATGTGTAATCAAATTTACCTTTTCTTTCAAGGAACAGTGTGGATGGTCTTGTATCACGCCGGCAACTTTGTTGTGCCACCTCCCGTTTTTAATCTTCTAAAACAAAATGGAGCATTTTACTTCACTGCTAATGCACTTCGTAAAATATTTCCAGTGTAGTGAGGCTGCCATGCTGTAACACAACTGGTGTCCGAGGATGACTGCCAGAAACTACACTTTACACCAACTCTTGCATATTGCAGGCGTCTCGTCTGATAAGCCATGCCACAAGGCAGCACTTATATCCTTGTCTCTGCAATACTGTACTGATTTTTATGGCAATATAGGCCAGCAGAAGACCCACAACGCGTGCGCGAGAAGGTGCCGTAACTGCCCTCTAGCGCAGTAAACATGCCGCGCCGCCAGTGGTGGAAATAGGCGAAGTCGAGATATCGCTGTCAAAAATTAAAAAAAAAATTTACTCCGACGATCGAAACACAGACCGTTGTTTTTTGATGTCAGATAACAGCGGGTCCCAAGTCTTACTTAAAAGATAGCCCTTGTCTCTATTAAGAAGATTGTCAGATATACGAATCTCTATGGATTCTTTTAAAACACAGTACCAATAGCGAGATGCAGGGGCAACCATTTGTGTCTTGTCATAGAGCATTCTGTGTCCTTCGGTGAGACAGTGCTCCGCCACTGCAGATTTCTCAGGTTGAAGCAGCCGTGTGTGTCGCTGATGCTCAACACATCGGTCCTGAATGGTCCGGATTGTCTGCCCAATATAAGCCTTCCCACAGTGGCAAGGGATCTTGTATACACCGGGCTTCCTCAAACCCAAGTCATCCTTTACAGAATCCATAGAGATTCGTATATCTGACAATCTTCTTAATAGAGACAAGGGCTATCTTTTAAGTAAGACTTGGGACCCGCTGTTATCTGACATCAAAAAACAACGGTCTGTGTTTCGATCGTCGGAGTAAATTTTTTTTTTAATTTTTGACAGCGATATCTCGATTTCACCTATTTCCACCACTGGCGGCGCGGTGTGTTTACTGCGCTAGAGGGCAGTTACGGCACCTTCTCGCGCACGCGTTGTGGGTCTTCTGCTGGCCTATATAGGGGCCGCAGCTTGCGCTAGGCGCGCGCCGGAGATCATCGCCATCAGTGCGCCGTGTCAACAAGTGTTAGTGTTTTTATCGTCCAACGTGAACGGCTTCTTGTTTTTTGCTTTTTTGTAACTACTTTCTTTGCCCGCCATTTTTTGTATTTTCTGTGTCACCTATCTCATATTATTGTACCCCATAAGGCTGAAGAGCGGCGTATTAAGCTGCTGCCTGCCCGCCTTGTATGAGGTGCTGAAAATTACAATAAAGGAAAAAAAAAAATTGCGCTAGGAAGTCAGTTCCGGCGAGTTCGTGCACCAGCACTCTCACCTGAAGATGGCGGCCAGATGGACCGCGGAAATATTGTGTCATGAAGACGTTATGATCCGGCTGTATACCCGAGAAGAATATTATCATTGGAAATTTAACGAATAAACATTAATTGTTTTCTAAAGTTTTATTTAAAAACCTAAAAGTTTAGTTTTGCAGCTATAGCAAATTGTTACGCCTATTTTTACCCAACTATTATTAACTAAAATACCAGTATCGGTTTTAAACGGTCGCTTTTTCCGATCCGCAATCGTCGCTAGAATGATTCCCGATTCGTCTCTGATCCACTTATATACTTCCCTCGCTGCGTCACGTGCCCTCAATGCATTCAGTCTCGTGATGGGCAGTGGTCAGTTGTGTTTTATGTCATCTGTGTATACAAATTAGGCCTACAATTTTCATTGCAACCAGGTACAAACACCTTCGACCGATTATATCCAAGGATGAGGGCCTACTCTCGAAACGTAGCGCAAAACTTAATAAAAAGTTGATTGAGACGCGTAAGTCTTTCTACTGATACCGTACAAACTCTTTGTCTGGGACTGAATGAGGCAGTTTGTTTAACCACCAGACGCGTTTCGCTTCTTTGATTTTCGAAACTTCCTCAGCGGCCTATTATACATACAGGGTGTCCCAAAAAGAATAACCCTATTTTAACTTGTAATAATATTGAGACAAATGTCACTAGGTAACTGAAACAGCGCTAGATATAATCGGCATGGTCTAGAGTTTCAGAAAAAGTCTGCTAGATGTCGCTACGAGCGCAGTTTCCTCAATGCCAACGTACCTCAACGTTGGATAGGCGTACAGGACCGCGAGACCAGGCATTACACTCTTGGCCTCCTAGGTCCCCTGACTTAACACCATGTGATTTCTTCCTGTGGGGATATGTTAAACAATGTGTTTACGTTCCTCCCTTACCTTGTGACAATGATGAACTAAAAACCAGAATATCAGCTGCTGTAGCTTCAGTGACGCTCAGTTTGGGATGAATTCTGCTATTGGCTAGATGTCGTCCGTGCAGCCAATGGAGGACACATTGAACATTTATGATGGATTCTTATAAACTTCTGTCTTTTCTGAGTAATTTAGTATGCAATTTGTTGGTGTTAAGCCCTTCTTCCTAATAAATAATTCTATTTAAAATCGGGTCATTCTTTATGGGACATCCTGAATTTCGATCCTTATTATGTTTATATATTCGATATGGAGCGATGTAAGGGGAACTGTAACATACAACCAGATGTAGAAGAGCCTGTTGCAACAAAGAGTCATTAGAAGATTCGTAAGGCAATGAAATTCATCCACGAAAGAAGTGACTTTTAAATCCGTCGTTCGACCAATTTTTGAGTAGACTATTGCTGTCAGTCTGTACGCTTTACCAGGTAAGATTAATAGATGAAACAGAGAAGATTAAAAAATAACTATTTTGTAAACAAAAATGTTTTTTTAATATGCCATGTTTTTAAATCGCACAAAAAGTATAAAATAAATTCTCCTAGTCCCATACAGATTTTAAACCAATACAGATAGCCCTGACAATTTGTGATTGTGAATTTTCAATTGGTATGAAAATTTGGAATGAAATTCACCTCTGTAGCGGAGCGTGTGCTGATACGAAACTTTCCAGCAGATTCATACTGAGTGCTGGACTGGGACTCGAACCCCGGATGTTTTGCCATTTCCGGGCAAATGAGCTACCTGAGCACAGTTCACGACCCGCCCTCACAGCTTTACTTCTGCAGAATGTCATCTCCTACTTTGCAAATTTCACAGAAGCTCTCCTGCATAATGTACAGTACTACCACTCCTCGAAGAAAGGATATTGCGGATACATGGTCTAGCCACAGCCCAGCAAATGGTTTGTGGAATTCTGACTCTGCCGTGCCTCCGCAACATCCTTTCCTCCAGTGGTGGTAGTACTGCAAATTGTACAGGTGAACTTCTGTGAAGCTTGGAAGGTAAGAGATGATGTACTGCCTGAAGTAAAGCTGTGAGGACGGGTTATAAGTCGTGCTCGGATAGCTCAGCTGGTTAAACACGTCCCATGCGAAAGGCCAAACGCCCGGTACAGAGTTTTATCCCGCCACGGTGTTTCACAGCAGCTACAAAAATACTTGAACGACTTAACGAAAAACGTTGGATGTATACAATAAGTAACAGTGAGGAGGTGAACTATTCATTTATCAGTTAGGTCTATGTATTACACGTTGTAAGGTGGCGTGGTCTCCTGACCTTCATTTCTTACATATTCCGTCCTCACAGTCATATTCTGCACATCAAGACGCTTCATTCGAACCCAACCTCGATAACGTAGAGTCAATTTTGTATGAATTCATGTAATCGATATGCAGATCTAATAAGTAAATCTCAAGTGCGCACCGAGGTTTAAGAAGTCGAGGCTGGCGAACACAACACGACGGCCACAGGGATTTTCGTTCTGAAGAGGTAACCAGCCCGCTGGGAGGCCTGTCCCTTCAGAGGGGTGAGTCAACAAGACACCTACTTCAGCCAGAGCAACCGCCCAGAGAGAGGACAGCTTTTGCCAGAGCGAAGGGATAACGACCCCCCCATGTTCGACTTAAAAGCAAGTTCCAGTACATTGTGTGGGAGTGCCCAGAAGACGCATTTTTTGATGGACCGACTGCGTAGTTACGGAGTTCTCATAGGAGGACAGTATAAGCCTAACAGAGATGCTACATATTCCCGCACTGATCGACTTAAACGAAATGCCATTCTCCCGTTTAAAAGAGCGACGCTGATTCGCAGAATATTTCTGATGCAAAGAGCCAGAGGAGAGAGGGAAGACAGCGAATGATATACCCTTGCAATTTTTCCAGAAAAAGGGGCCATTCTGTTGTCGCTCTTGCAGTGGGAACACGTAACGAGAGCGGGTGCACTCGTACGTGTATGCAAAGAGTGAGGAACAAAGTCTCTCCTCAGTACTTCACTGGGAGAGCACCTCTGTCGCTAGCGAATCGGAGTGATACTCTATATTGAGTCGCTCTCGATTAAGCATTGTTCACTGCGTTGGCCGCCACACTTATTGTGCGGTGTGAATGGACAGAGTTATAGTTAAACGCCTGCGAGCGAATATTGAGTGGCATCGTGGTGGACTGGTTATCTGACTGGTGTACCACGCCAGTAGTTAGACTAGTGGCGGGTAGGAGTCCTTGACTTCATCAAGGTGTAGGGACAGTTTGATTCGCGAAGGTCAATCCAGATAGAAAGAGATAGTTCTTCTATTTGTCAGCAACGAGCGACGCAGGCGGCAGTCGTCGCAGCTCACGGTATTGTGTGCTACAGCGTATTTGAGCCCCATCTTTCCTCCCTGACAGTACACTCCACTAAATTTCTCACGCGACAGCCTTGAACGTACCTAGAAAAGTTATTCAAGTTGTTTAGGCACGGCTCTCAGCCATTCTGCCGAGTAAATAACATTCTTAAAGAAAAGAGAGAAAAGAACCTTTCCATACCGAATAAAATAACAGCATTCCTATCCATAAGAGGCAATTTACTGTTCCGAAAAGAACCCGAAAATTTATTACTTTATAAGAAGAAGGTTCACTTGATTTCTCAGAATTTTTTGCAATAAATAATATTTTTCGTTCGTTTAATGTTTTTCTTACACTAACTAGCAATATTCCAGTACCCACGTATTCCGCTAGTTACGTAAGAATATACAATATTTTTGTGTCTTTTCCTTACAGCGGACGACTCCAGAAGATATTTGTTGCTGAATGTTTTTCAAGCAGTTCTTGTTGGTACATTAGGAGAGTCTGTCTGACTTCTGTAATAGTGTGAGGTGGAAACTGTTTCTTGCAGGAGCCAAAGGGTACTTGTTAGATCAATCCATTGCACAACTTGACAAAAAAAACCACACACTCACAACGTGTCTCACATTTTCTTGTTCTAAATCTTACAAGTAATTTCATACCTATTAAAATTTCACAATCACAAATTTTCAGGACTTTCTGTATGGGGTTATGAATCTGCATGGGGCCAGGAGAAATTATTTTGAAATTTTTAGTCTACATCTACATCTACGTGTCTACTCTGCAATTCACATTTAAGTGCTTGGCAGAGGGTTCATCGAACCACAATCATACTATCTCCCTACCATTCCACTCCCGAACAGCGCGCGGGAAAAACGAACATCTAAACCATTCTGTTCGAGCTCTGATTTCTCTTATTTTATTTTGATGATCATTCCTACCTATGTAGGTTGGGCTCAACAAAATATTTTCGCATTCGGAAGAGAAAGTTGGTGACTGAAACTTCGTAAAAGACGAAAAACGTCTTTGCTTTAATGACTTCCATCCCAACTCACGTATCATATCTGCCACACTCTCTCCCCTATTACGTGATAATACAAAACGCGCTGCCTTTTTTTGCACCCTTCCGATGTAATCCGTCAATCACACCTGGTAGGGATCCCACACCGCGCAGCAATATTCTAACAGAGGACGAACGAGTGTAGTGTAAGCTGTCTCTTTAGTAGACTTGTTGCATCTTCTAAGTGTCCTTCCAATGAAACGCAACCTTTGGCTCGCGTTCCCCACAATATTATCTATGTGGTCTTTCCAACTGAAGTTGTTCGTAATTTTAACACCCAGGTACTTAGGTGAATTGACAGCCTTGAGAATTGTACTATTTATCGAGTAATCGAATTCCAACGGGTTTCTTTTGGAACTCATGTGGATCACCTCACACTTTTCGTTATTTATCGTCAACTGCCACCTGCCACACCATACAGCAGTCAAACTCAAAAACGTGGTATATTAAAAATTTATTTAATTAAATAGTTATTGCCTGTATTTTAGTTTTCATTATGTGAAATTTTCAAACAATTTAAGCATTTTGATGAGATTACAACACACGCATGGTAATTTTCAGAATTCAACTGACGCAATCTGTATATTGGGTCCTCCTACTTAGATCTTGTGAAATGGCTGTGAAGGTTCAAATTAGAGAGAGCTGGGCTGATACAGAGTCTTATCAGCAATCGTTCTTCTCGATAACAATTCGAGACTGGAACAGAATAGGGGGTAAAATGGGAGTGATACGTTAAGTACCCTCTCTGACACACCAGACAAGAAAGCGGATTAATGCTTCATTGCCAACCAATTCTGAGCGGTGTTTAAAATTTCAGATCTGTAGCTCTCTGCGAAGCGAGTTAAATCAACTGAAAAATCTGTACTAAAAAGATTTCCATCTCGACCATCTCCCCTTCTACCCTCCCCCCCCCCCTCTCTCTCTCTCTCTCTCTCTCTCTCTCTTTTTCTCTCTCTGCTCAGCCGTTACCGTCCGCTCATATACCGTGTGGAACCGATTTCGATGCTGTGCACAAACACATCGGTCCTGCAATGCAGTCAAAACGTCATTAGTTACCACTCCTTTACACCGTCACCCCCAGGCCCGTGTATCAGACAAACGAGGATGTGAGTTAGTATTGCACTGTCAACCAGTTCTGAGCTGTGCTTAAAGCTGCAGGTCTAACTTATTGGGAAGTTAGTTTCACATCAAATGCTAAATTTGTACCAAACAGGTAAGAAAGCGACCTAATAAAAATGTGACAAAAAGAAGACTGCACGTTTCGCTATTTAACATTTTCTACTTCTTCTGTTTCGTTGTCAGAAAGGTTATTTCTCCATCTTGTGGAGTTCTGTGAGAAGTGCTGAATTGTATGTACTGAGTCTTGCCGAACATTTGTGATGATCAGTTACAGCGTAATACAGGCTGAATGGAACTTGTATGCTGGAAAACTGCAGTCTTGCGGAGCATCAAGGCATCTTCGATGGAACCCAAAAGTGCTATTGCCGTCGGTGGAGGGTGAAAAATCCCTTTAAACTCGTCCTTGGTGAGGATCAGGTATATTTTTGATGACAGGCTTCCCACACGTGACAGGAAAGCTATGAATTTCAGTTTCGTTGCAGTTAGAACTAGTAGTAATATAGGATAAGTATTAGGCCATAAAAGGTTTACCTCTCAGTCCTTTTACGTGGTGTTTGTCTAATACATTTGTCATTTATGATTACTCATGCGTGAGTCCCGCTGGACCATGCAATGTAAAACAAGGGACATTTTCAGCGCTTTGTTCACGCTTTCTTTTAGGCTCATATTACTTTCAGAAATTGCTTTTCCCGGCCGTCAGTCTGCAGCTGGTGGTCTAGTGATTAGCTTCTAGATCGCGGGGCTTCAGTTCGATTCTCGGCTGAATCGGAGATTCTCTTTCCTTTGGGACTGGATGTTTGTATTGTCCTTATCGTTCCATATCATCTTATTCCACTGGCATATCGCCGAACTGGCGACTTGCAGCAGGCGGCTGAACAACCCTAAAGGGGGGACTTCCGGCCAAAATGCGATAACATTTTATTTCAGTTCCGCGCGTCAGACCAAGCTGTTTCGGTCTTCCGTCAGGCCAACTATCCTGTCGTGAATTTTCTACCTAAATTTTTCCAGTACTGTGTTTTAAGTTGAGGCATTTTTTTTCCCTTTCAGGTCTGCCTTTATTGCAACGATCCGTTTTATTGTTTCAATTTTTGCTTTACTGCAAGTTTCGTAGAATTCCACAATCTGTGTAATTAACCTGGTTGGTTTCATTCTTTTAATATTCCCATATAATATTATCCTATGTTTCCTCTTATCCGAATACATGTTCTTATACGTTTTAGTTTTTTTCCTCTTCGTCTTGACGCTCCTTCCGCAATATAGTTTTTAACTACGTTTCATTTCTTCAGGGTCTGTGTAAGCCAGAAGCGTATAATTATATAAAAGCTTTCGAATTTGAGACAGAAGTTACACGGAGGCATCTGACTAAACTGCAAATTACTAATTGCTGATTGCTTATTACATTGCGAAAAAATTAGTGACGGACTTACTAAACGGTACATCGGTAGTAGAAGTGGCGTATAAATTATTCAGGCCTAGGCTCTACGTACCTACTGACCAGTTTACAAACAACATTTCCACCAAGACGTGGTATAGAGGATCGTTTCCTCCTCTGTGTCCCGTGTACCAAACTCTAAAAGCCCACAACAGAATTTTATAAATTCAGAAATTAAAAGAATAAAGCGTATGAAACACTTATTCACTTGTCGAAAGCAAGAAAGAACAAGTTAGGAGAAAGTCCAAAGCATAATATGCGGATAGAGATGACCATTTGAAGTCTTTGTTTCTTTCTGGTGGGTTCCATAGTCTACAAAAATCTTGCAAAGGACAAAACCATTTGATCTCCACCTGCGCTGCTTTATTCTTGACTACCTTGATTATTTAGTTATGACTAACTCATATTTTCCTTGTAGCAGTTTCTGAATTATTTTTCGTGTTTTATGGACTGCACTTCCCTACAAAAATGACAAATGCATGTGACACATTTATTATATGCATCGCCGTAAGCCGTAAATTTTACGATTTTATACGGAATGTTTTGAGAGTTGTGTTTGTACTGTAAATCTGCGAAATAATTTTTCTTAATTACTCGCTTTTTTTACTAATATTTCATAAATTACTATAAGACCGAGACTACCTAATCGTAGGAAAATTGTAACAAATTGACTAATGAATCAACCATCCTTCGAGGAAGGTTGAATTGTTCTATCCTCTAGAAAAGCCGAGGTTAGCTACTCGCTGGAAAATTACAAACTAATCCTCCGAGGAAGACGAAATCCATTTGTACTCTACTACATTTGTGGTGTCACCAAGGGTCGTCGCAAATGAAAGACATTTTTTCCACCTTATGCTCTAAAGATGATGTAACAATGCGAATCTCTGAATGACCAATGCAGCGAACTCTGTGTCAACAACGGAAAGTAACGGAAGTGGATAGTTTGGTAGTTTAAAAATTCGTGATACCATAACGGACACATCGGAATTTGTTTGGCTTTTTCGAGCCCGCAACCAGTTTCTTTTAGATTCAATAAATTTATCAACTGGTGCTGTGATTGTACTGTCCAGATCGTTTAAATTATTGTAGCTAATCTGGTAGCAAACTGATATAAAACGATGGGTGATATAATAATTTGAATTCTAAGAGAGAAGGTAAGGTAGGAAAGAAAGATTATAGAAGATCTATAAGACATGGTGCTCCCAGCGGGTATATATGGGACTCAATTGTAAGTGGTTACTGTTAACAAGTAAGACAGAACTTAAATAATGGTGAAAACATAAAGAAATTTACATAATTTAGCCGTGAACGAGACGAAGAAATTGCTAAGATCTTCAAATAATCTTGAAGTCGACTTATGGGAAAGAATTTCCGTACGGTCGCCAACGACGTAACAACTATTAGTTCAAAATCAGTCAGCAGCTTACGGGCCTTCTGGTCCCTACTGGTTCTCAAGGGCCCCGCAAGTGCACCTAGCATTTTAACACACCGATCAATAGCTGGGTTCACAATGACACGTTTACGGGCAAGTATATTCAAAACCCTACTCACGCCAGTGACAGTGCAGCTTGTGATTCTTGCTGAAGAAAATTCTCCTTGTGGACCCTTGTGCATCTTCCGGAGGTTCTGATTGTATCGCCAGTTCTGCGGGTAGATCTCACCTACCAAAAGCATTTGAAGTATCTTAGCTGAATTGACAGCACTGTTTTATACGCAGAGAAGCTCACGTAACTGTTGGTAAAACAGAAAAATTAAGAGAAACGCTAAAAGAAGTAATTAAAACGGAAAATATGATATAAATTTAGGCTTTTAATGTAATATTATTTGAATATCTTTCTAAAGAGATGGAATGAATGCGTCAACAACTACTGCCAATTTCGTTGGCTACCTGTTTCCTGATAGGCAAAAAAAAAAAAAAAAGAAAGCTTCTGATGAGAATACTGTGTGATGTTACTTTGCTCGTGTGACAAACGCGTTTTCGCATGTAAACACACTAAATTTTGATCTACAATTAAAAATTAATGAAAGCTAACACCGTCGCTGAGACAGTGAAATCGGAATATTGGGAACGACATTTTACAGACGGCATCTGTAGTTCGTTTTTAATGTCAAAAACCATCTTGTATCTACGTAAATGACAAAATTAACATCAACTATTATCTTGAATAGCAACTGGATGATTCACTACTTTCCGGGATCTGACTCATACAGAAGTTTCTATTTGCATTAGTGAATTTATTTCTGGGGAACAGGAGATTTTGGTAAATTATCTACAGACAGTGCTGTGACACGAATGTTAACTAGGCAGAATATTGCATTTCTGTTTTTAGTTCTTTAACAGATTATTATCTTGCTTCAGCGAAGAATTTATTAAAAGCTGTGACACTTTTTGCTGCGTCCTGCTGCGGTGATACAGCGCTGTTTGCCCTAACTTAGACGTAAATGGATTACACCGTTAGGTTAAGGACACTGAGCACTTTCTCAAGATAGAAAAGTTAATGTCAAGAGCCTTATTGGCCTTTCTGTCTTAAGTTCGATTTTTTTCAATGTCTTCGAAGTGGCACGCCTAGGCTCGAAAGATAGAACAAGATTAAATATATACAAAAACGGAAGCTCGATAGCTACGGTTGCAGGTTCGAATCCTGCCTCGGGTATGGATGTGTGTGATGTCCTTAGGTTAGCTAGGTTTAAGTAGTTCTAAGTTCTACGGGACTGATCACCTCAGAAGTTATGTCCCATAGTGCTCAGAACCATTTGAACCATTTTTCTGGATGTATGAGAATAGAGATTAAGTTATTAGAGTCAGGAGTTAAAGTGGACGGAATTCGTATTTACTGCATAAGATCTGCAGATGATATTGCTTCAGTGCATGTAAGTGGGAAACATTTTCAAAATATGCTTTCTAAATTTTCAGGAATTATGAAAAATTTAAATTTAAAATTAATTTCAAGAAAAACAAAATTATAATAGTAAATCAGTACCAAATGAGAAAGGTATGTACATCAAAATTGAAAGAAATAACAGAAAAACATAATAATAAATTTGATCAAAATTAGAAAAAAAGAAATTGAAAACGCTGAACGAGAGTTCAATGAAAGCAGACAGCTACCAGTGAGCATTTAGCATAGAGAAGAAAAAGACATGAAGTCGTTCATAATCTGTGGGTCTGTGAAAGCGGGACCCTGGTGAAGTCGGATAGGAAGTGTTTAGAGGCGACGGAAATGTGGCTCCGGAGAGGGCTAACGAAGGCAAGCTGGACTGACAGAAACACCAATGAAGGTATTCTGAAAGAGATCTGTGAGGAGAGAAGTCACATAGGAACGCCTAAGAAAGGAAAACGAGACTTTCGAACAGCTATTTAGATACAGTAAGTTATTAATAGACATGTTAGGTGAAAAAAGTTTGGAGAAGAAAACAAAGGCGCCTCAAAGGAAAAAATTATAAAATTTGTCGGAGTTAGCAAATTATCGGACTCATCAAGAAATGAAGAGAACAGCATAAATCAGAGAAAAGTGTTTGCAGCGACGAGGAACAGTCTTTTGAACTTAAGAATGATGAAAATGAAACATAATATCAATGTTCCTGTTGAATTCCTTAAAAATGTTTGCAATTAAATGGTTTCTGCGATAGCTCTCCTTCATTAATAAATCCACAAGCTATAAAAGAAATAAATAAGTGATAATTGGGAAGGCAACATTTAGACTTAAAAAGCCCGAAAGCAGTCTCGAAGTTAGTTGTCCTATCTTACCCTCGAGCACACTTAAGTTACATGCCTGCAAAATATAGTATTATTATGAATAGTATGACAATTTATTATACTTTTAAATATATTATTATTATGAATAGTATGACCATTTATTATACTTTTAAACTATATGCAATACTTAAAATGATGAAAAGTTTAATTTTTAAGGTTTCTGACATTTCAACATTTAGTTAAAATGGGCCCTGTAAAAAAGTTTAATTATCTTTGAACTAGAGCAGGCTTTTTTATGGACCGACTCCACTTTCAATAATCCGACTTGTTTTCGTTTCTATATTTCGTTTCTATATTTGGGTAACAGACACAAAATTTGTTTTATGACAAGAAAATTGTGCACATTACGTGACTGTCTGAAGCCGTCATAATTTTTGTGGTTTATTGCAGCTCAGTTCCACCACAGGCCACGTCACTGTTAGACAGTTAGCTCCTAAGCTCATTTATACAGCGGTCGAAACCCTGACATGTGGACAGGGTTGGGTGCCGCAGCTAACCGCAGGTACGTATTTCAAGTCTAAGCTTTTTATGCGCCTCTCCTGCTTGTCTCTACGTGGATCGCTATTCCAGGAGCGCAAGGGGTGGCCGCGAATAATCCGTTGTACACCGTGCCCTCTGCTACGCACGGTACGTATTCAGCGTGTTGACGTAGCGGACGTAAAGACTTGCTTGCGCGATGGCGCAGGGCATCTACCGTTTGTGATAGCACCGTGAGGGGCCGGTTATTACATTGTCATTTGAGATCGCGTGCATGACAATTTTTCCAGCGGGTTTAATGCGAGGTACCTGTGGTCGCCGGTGCGATAATCTGCCGATGGCATCTGGGATAGGGGGGTGCTCGTGAGCACCTGCTGCTGGGATGCGAGGCGGCCATAAAACCAGCGTGGGACGCCGGCAGCCCGGCGGCATGTGGGGTCACCTTGAAGACCTCCGGCCTTTAATCCCATGTCGGTACGCCGAACTGTTCCCCAAACACACTCAGCACATATCAAGAATGGATGAGCGCTGCTATAATGACGATAAAGGCTACTGCTCAGTATCGATGATCTTAGTACGTTAGTGATGCAAAAAGAGTCGGCCATACTTGCAACTAAACTGGATGTTTATTTAGTCAGTGACCGGTACCGGGCTATGCCCACTCTCAACTTTACCAATGCTTGCCAAGTAAAATGTCTGTCCAAACCAGCAATAAATAAAGTAGGTACAAATGTTTAGGGACCCAGCTACCGTTAAGTGAGATCATACATTAAAGAACCCACTTTAATTACAACTATTTTGGACGGACATTTTACGTGGCAAACATTGGATGGTTTGAGAATCGGCATAGTCCGAAACCGATCAACGACTAAATAAACATCCATTTTAGTTGCAAGTATGGCTGTCTCTTTCTGAATCACAATCTAAAATGAGTTGCTGTCGCACATCATCCAGCACGCTGGAGTTACGTTAGTACGTTAACGTCACGGAATTAGGGAAAACCCATTCTACGTCTGTACCTTCATCCATACCCTGCAATTCCTATTGTACCACGGATTAGGGTTTTTCCCGATTACATTCTATTCGCGTATTCCTTTTACTTTAGTATTTTTGCTTACTAATGCTATTCTGCTACTTATCTTTACTTCGGCTTCGAAATTGCATCCAAAATACTTACACAAACATGCAAATAGACAACATCGACATCTGCAGAATTGTTCAAAATTAACATTTTCTACTAGCGGAATCGGTATACTATACGTCGATAATCATTCTCTGACGGGGCACAAATAATTTATCATTAATGTTCAAGCGAAAACAAGTATACAGGCAATTTTTGTATCTATGAATTGTCACCATTTTAAATACGCGCACTACTGAAACTCAAAGCAAATATAACAACTGTTCAAGAGTTTTCGCTAATGATACTAAGTGCTTTGAAATGATTTGTTTCAATAGAGAGGAAAGTCTTTAATATACGTATTGGTTGAAAATATTAAGGTTTTTTTTACACGTTGAGTGTACTCGTAACTCAGTTTACTATTGCTTAGCTTCTACTGTTCTATGCTTCCTGTGGTCAAAGATGTATTAAAGTCGCGCCTATCTCGCGAAGTGTGAAGACGACGAGTGTTGTGGCAATTTATAAAGCTATATCCATTACAGTGACTCCTCTTTCTGTCGGTGTAATATACCAGTATCTGGAAATCCAACATATGTAGAACATTTTATAGTGGGATGCTCAGACAGGACGGAGATTGAATGCCCAGACGTTGTTTCATTCAAATATGATGGCACAATCTGTTTATATTAAAGCAAATGAGCGATCGTTTATTGTCAATTAACCACAACGACTTAAACATGTTATCGTCTCACAGTGTCATTCCATATATATTCGTCCTTCCAAAACACTGTTTATTCTTTTTCTGAATAATCTTAGCACTCCATAAATTCGCTCTGTCGCAACTACTTTTTAAATATTTCAACTCGATGCCCAACAGCCTGCGCTCACCTAACACCATTTCCTACTCCAATATTTAATTATTAAAACACTGTACTATAACTTTTGTGTCTGTCACACAACCTACCGCCAATCATGCCAACGAACATTATTACTCTCCTCCTCTTACTGTCAGTTCCTCTAATTTCCCAAAGATATTATTGTCTCTGGGCATATCACCCACACGACGAAGGCCTATACATGAACAACAGTTACACGCATAGAAATTTATGTATTTCAGGTAGCGTAGATCATGGCAAGGTCATTGCAAGAAAAATGACTTCTTAAGTGCCCCCGTATGCACCGTAATTAGTCTGATTCGTATTCGCGGTTCCTTTGGGAACGAACGTATATATTCAGTATCTCCTGTTCGTCTTGTTTAGTATAATTTACACACACTTGAGTAAAAGAAATGCTTAAAATAGTTTCCACACGGAATTTTATCTCTGAACCTGGCAGAAAATCCAAAGAGATTCCGGTCGTATGTAAAGTATGCTACCGGCAAGGAACAATTAATGCTTTCTCTGCGCGTCAGCAATGGAAATACTATCGATGACATTGCTCCGAAAGTAGAGTTACTAAACACAGCCTTCCGAAGTTCCTTCACCAAAGACAACGAAGTAAGTATTGCAGAATTCGAATCAAGGACGGCTGCCAACAGTTAACTTAGAAGCAGATATCCTCGGAGTAGTGAAGCAACTTAAATCATTAATAAAAGGAAGTCTTCCAGTCCAGACTGTATACCAACTAGGTTCCTTTCAGAGCATTTCGATGCAATAGCTCCATACCTAACAATCATTTCCATCGCTCGCTATTCGAAAGATCCGTACCCGTATGCACAGGTCTCACTAAAATTCAAGAAAGGCAGTAGGAGGAATCCATTAAATTACCAGCCCATGTCAATAATGCCGATAAGCAGCAGGATTTTGGAACATATGTTGTGTTCAAACATTATGAATTACCTGGAAGACAACGGACTATTGACACACAGTCAGCATGGATCTAGAAAACATCGTTCTTGTGAAGCACAACTGGCTCTTTACTAATAAGAAGTATTTAGTGCTATTGACAAGGGATTTCAAATTGATTCAGTATTTCTAGATTTACAGAAGGTTTTTGACACTGTACCTCACAAGCGGCTTGTAATCAAATTGCGTGCTAATGGAATATCGTCTTAGTTTTGAGACTGGATTCATGATTTCCTGTCAGAGAGGTCACAGTTCGTGGTAACTGACGGAAAATCATCGAGTAAAACAGAAGTGATTTTTGGCGTTCCACAAGGTAGTGTTACAGGTCCTCTGCTGTTCCTTATCCATACCAACGATTTAGGAGACAATCTGAGCAGCCGTCTTAGGTTGTTTGCAGATGATGCTATCGTTTATCGTCTAGTAAAGTTATGAGAAGATAAGAAGAAATTGCAAAAGGTTTAGAAAAGATGTCTATAAGGTGCGAAAATTGGCAGTTGACCCTAAATAATGAAGAGGTGATTCATTTGAGTTCTAGAAGGACTGTGTTTAACTTTGGTTACACATAAATCAGTCAAATCTAAAGGACGTAAATTCAACTAAATACCTAGGAATTGTAACTACGAACAACTTAAATTGCAAAAAAGACATAGAAAATGTTGTGGGGAAGGCAAACCGAAGACTGCATTTTACTGGCAGATCACTAGAAAATTTTGCAGATCTACTAAAGAGACTGTCTGCATTATGATTGTCAGTCCTGTTTTGGAGTACGGCTGCGTGGACTGAGATCCTTACTATGTAGGATTAACAGAGTACACCGAGAAAGTTTAAAGAAGGGCAGCACGTTTTATTTTATCGCGAAACATGGGAGAGAGTGTCATGGACATGATACAGGATTTGGGGTGGACATCATTAAAACAAAGGCGTTTTACATTGCGGCGAAATCTTCCAAAGAGATTTCAATCACTAACTTTCATCGTCGAATGAGAAAATATTTTGTTGACGCCGCCTAATAGGGAAAAACGATCATCATAATAAAATAAGGGAAATCAGAGCTCGCACTGAAAGATATAGGTGTTCGTTTTCTCCTCGCACTGTTCGAGATTGGAATAAAAGTGTATTACTGTGAAGATGGATCGATGAACCGTCTGCCAAACAAGTCTCTTTTGTAGACGCATCGAATTTTTACAGTGTTCTACCGAGTAACCGATATCTCCGACCTGCGTTACCAACGGCTGAGCCTAAGTTATCGTTCCATTTCATATCTCGACAAACTGTTACATCCAGGTATCTGTATGAACTGAATAATTCCAGTTATCAGCCATTGATAATTTTGTCGTAGGATACTCCGCTATTGTGTTTTGTGAAATGAACAGTTTTACACTGATGAAGGTTTAAAACGAGTTCCCAATATTTGCTCCACTTTGGAATCTGGCTGTATATTTTTGCACCTTTTTGTCAATAATACATCATTATAGATAACTACGTCATGCACAAAATGCCCGATGTTACAATTAATATTGTTTTTAACATCTTACACGTGACCGCGCGTAGACAAAGGCACCATAAAGAGAAGATGATTAGCGTGTATTAGGGTAATAGCGGCCTACTGCTGTTATGATGCCTATATCTGTAATAAATGTGTTTCTCTAACCACAGTCGTATGTCGAAGAAATTGAGAGTTGGTTTCAGTTTACTAGATCAATGCAAATACGCACTTAAGGTATCCTAATTTGCACAATGTGGCGTTAACCTACTTGCCAGATTACTAATAGGGTAATGTGTAACACGAATTTATTTTCGATTTCTCTAAGAACTCTCGTAATGACAGATTTTTTACAGGCCACCTTGGACCAAAATTTATACGTGTTGATCTATACCTATCTGCAATTTTTTAGTACCAAATCGATGAAAAAATTACATAAATGCTGTCTCGGGAGTTTCTAAACACATTACGGGGCAAAAAACCACCTGATAACGCCAACGAGTACTGGAATGTGCTGAAAGAAGGATTCATTAAAGCAGGACAGGAAAATATAGGATATGTAAAAGGAAAAAGGGCAAAAAAACCATGGGTCACACAAGAAATGATATCCAAGATGGGGGAGAGAAGAAAATTAAAAAACAAGAACACTGAAGTTGCAAGAAAGATGTACCGAAGGTAAAATAATGAACTGCGAAGATAAACAGAGCAGTCTAGGAAGAAATGGCTAAAAGAGGAATGTGATGAAATTGAATAACTGGACAGGAATGGAAGATTTGACTCACTACACAGCAGAGTAAAGACTATGACATGGGATCAAAACAGAGCAGGAAGTGCTACTATAGAAATTTTGAGTAAAGACGAAGAGGTAGTGTAAAAGATCGTGACGATGTCCTCCAGAGATGGGAAGAATATCTAAAAGAGCTATATGACACAAATCGCAAACAAGAAACTCTGGAACTTAAAATCACTCAGCAGTGTAAGTGATGACGAGAAGGGACCAATCATCATAATGGAAGAAGTAAAGTCTGCCATAGCTGCAATGAAAAATGGCAAAGTGGTAGATACAGATATGATACCGGGAGAAATATTAAAATGCTTCAACCAAGATGGAATAAGAGAACTATTGAGGTTACGTAATAAAATATATGACAGTGGAGAATGGCCTGAGGACTTTCTGACAACAGTAATGATTCCATTACCGAAAAAAAAAACATGGAACCAAGAAATGCAGTGAGCACAGGACAATCAGCCTCATTCCACATGCAGCCAAAGTGATTTTAAGAATAATTAATGAGAGATTTGAAAAATTAATGGATGAGAATATTGGCGAGGAGGTGTTTGGCTTTAGACGGAATACAGGCACCAGAGGTGCAATAGGGCTCCTACGAATCTTGGGAGAAAGGTTTATTGAAAAAGGAAGAGACCTATTTACGTGCTTCATCTATCTAGAAAAGGCATTTAACAATGTGGTTTGGGAGAAGCTGGCGACTATAATAAGGGAAAAGAGAGTGGACTGGAAAAGCAGAAGACTTGTAAACTCATTATATCTTAATCAAAAACCCTGAGTTAAAGTGAGAGGAGAAAGTTCAAACTGGATCGGACTAGGAAAAGGAGTAAGACAGGGATGCTGTCTATCACCTACCCTTTTCAGCCTCTAGTTGGAAAATATGATTGACCAATGCTCATTAGATGACAAGGGAGCAGAAATTGGAGGAAGAAGAGTAGGGTGTTTCCCGTTTGCTGATGACATGGTCCTTTTAGCCACAGGGGAAAAAGAATTACAGGATTTGGTGGACACCACTTAAGCTGACGGAAAAAAAATTATGGAATGAAAATTAACACAAAGAAAACAAAAGCATTCGCACTAGGAGGAAACAAAGAAATAAAAATTATACTGAATGGAGAAATATTAGAACAGGTTCAAAATTTTAAGTATCTTGGAAGCAGGATGGACACCGAATGGAAGTGCACCACAGAAATTAAAACAAGGATAGCAATGGCAAAAGAGGCATTTTATATCGTTCAATGGCTCTGAGCACTATGGGACTTAAAATCTGAGGTCATCAGTCCCCTAGAACTTAAAACTACTTAAACCTAACTACCATAAGGACATCACACACATCCATGCCCGAGGCAGGATTCGAACCTGCGACCGTAGCGGCCGCGCGGTTCCAGACTGAAGTGCCTAGAACCGCTCGGCCACATTGGCCGGCGCATTTTATATGAATTTTCTGCAGCGGTCTGGACAGAGAAGTCAGGAAGAGACTCATAAAAGGTCTTGTATGGAGTGTTCTTCTGTATGGCGCTGAAAGATGGACTTTGAGGAAGAAAGACAGAGATAGGCTGCAGGCTTTTGAGATGTGGACATGGTGGAGGATGGAAAGAATAAGTTGGATGGATAGAGTAAAAAATGAAGAGGTATTGAGAAGAGTGGGAGAAAAAAAGACTGTTACTAGATGCTTTAAAAAGAAGAAAAAGAAACTGGATTGGGCATATTTTAAGAAAGAATGATGGACTGAAAGAAACAGTTTTAGAAGGTTATGTAGAAGGGAAAAGGAAGCGAGGAAGGAAGAGATTTCAGATGCTGGATGACGTGATGGACGGTACAATGTACAGCAACCTTAATAAGGAAACAATGGATGGCAGAAAATGGAGAGGCACGGGGCCTGCTAATATAGCAGAAAACTGATGATGGTGGTGACCGATGTTCATTGCGTTTGTATATTATTACTGAACAATTTTAAAAAATTGCGCCTTCTTCTCGTCTTGCATACTTTTTTTTTTACGGAAAACCTCTCTCTCAATGCTGTTTTGAAAACTGGAGATCGCTAAGCCACCTATATAAAATGCAGGTAGTCCAGGGCAGCAAGGAGAAAGAGTGAACTTTAGTTATCTTGTTGAATGATGACGTCATGGAGATACCAATGATAGGTTACAGTCAACGGGCTTAATACATTGCAAACCTGAAACTTTTCCTCCAGATATCAGACACACGTGCAAAAGCTTTAGCAGCTATGTAGTTCAGTCCCATACAAAGAAAGAGTGTTTAATTACGTACTGATCATATTTGCCGATCACGGTTTAATAGACGACAGTATAGTTAAACGGTTCTAACGATAGTAAGCACGATCCTGTGGCATAGTTAATTGACAAGTTGATAAACGGAATCGGCAAATCTGGACCAACTGATGTGTAGATACAGGACTATCGTATATTGGGGTCTGTGTCATTTTCAATATCCAACAATCAGCTAAATTAAGAAAACCACATGATGGTGTAAATCAGTCAGGTTCGAAACCGTTTTATTCTGACTTGAACTGCAGACATGCCGTCGCGAATGTAGAGGTTATTCTCGCGCGGTCGTTCTGGCCCCACGATAGGTTACTTGAGTTTAAGGCGAGAGTGTGTGTCAAATTAAATGAAATTTGAAATTTTCTATTTTCTATTCCCTGATTATTTTAGACTCTGGTGAACGTTTTGGCCTATCACACATTAAAAACAGGTAATTTTAAGATCTCCAAATAATATTTTTAAATTTGACAAGCGAAAGTTTATTTTCGGCATCTCATATACGCTGTCCGAGTTGAACAGTCATTTCTTGTGAACTATACAGTCTATAAGGCTATGAAGTATCTTGTTTTGACACCACTGCTACGTCTCAGAAGTTGGCAATACAAATAAACAAATCTGTCATTTGCTTCTGGTAGTAGTTTCCACGAAAATAGTGTGCCACCCAGGCAATTCTGTAGTGTAGTTGCATCTAGAAAATAACTAAGTGTATGTTAAGAAACACAAATTTGGGGGTAACAAATATGTCAGACGCGAAATAGCGTCGAAATTTGTGAGAAACATGTGTTCAATTAGCGAAGGAAGTTTAAATAACCAGAGTACTATGTCCGGATTGACCATGGCCCCTAGTGCTTGGTGTAAGTAAGGGGAAGCTGAAATTTCTGGATACCTTTGGTTGTTATGGTGCCAATCAAACCTTTATTCAACGATCTGGTAAATCCAGTGCTACTAAAGAAATTATTGTATGAGAAGACGCAAAATACGAATGAGTACTTCAAAAATGTTTGTGGTGCTGTGTGCCTAAAATGTTTTCATTGGCCTCATGGATCTAAAGTTGGCAGTGTCTTATGATATAATAACTTTCGATGGTGAGAACTATAAAAGACTGAAGGTTCTGGAGAAGACTAGGCTGACATTATGGCAGAACACAGCTAAAAGTCTGCGAGAACTGGATGTTCTTTCTGTATGCCAAGAAGAGTCTGCTGCTCAGAAAGTGACAAAATAAGCAAGAAAGAAAAGAAGAAGGCCAGAGTTGGGTGAGTATGACACTGAAGAGGACACAGACAGTAGGCCAGAACAATTGCAGCGCATGAAAGAGTCCAAACTGTAAGTATGTATAAAGTGTTGTAGTTAAGAAACTCTTTGAATCTCAGTATCTTGGAACTACTATCTCAAAAAGAGTGATGAAATTTTCATAGTATGCCAAGCATAAGATTCAAGAAATATAATGCTCCAGCGTGACCACAAGCGCCGGCACGAAGATCAAGAGCGACACAGCAGAGGGGGGTGTGAGACGACGTCAGCCAATAGAACGCTGACTAGCACGTCACCACGACCGGAGCGGCCTCTACCAACACCGACTCAAAGGAAGGCCTCGGCGCTTGTTGGTGACGTCACGTCAGCTAGGCACGGCGAACGCCAGGTCTGTTGCAGGCAGAAACGCCTGGGCGTGCTTATCACTATAAATCTCTTATTTTTGGACAAAATGTTTGGTATTGTTTTGGATTCTGCAGTTTTATTTAGATGAAAGATTTTCTTACTATCGTAAAGCTGCAAATGAAGATCATAGTTCTGTACTACTGAATCCTGTCGAAACAATCGTAGATCAATATGAGAAGATGCTTCGCCCCATTGCAAGCTTCGGAAATTTTACATGCTAGTAACTATATTTACTTGATCCATTTTATTATCGAAACTTACCCCAACCCCCTTACAATGAACTCGTTTCTTTTATTTACTTATTTATTTTCGTTTGACATCGTCACTGGAAATGTGAAAAAATGGTTCAAATGGCTCTGAGCACTATCACACACATCCATGCCCGAGGCAGGATTCGAACCAGCGACCGTAGTGGTCGCGCGGGTCCAGACTGACGCGCCTAAAGCCGCTCGGCCACACCGGCCTACTGGAAATGTGAAATAATTTACATGTGTAAATGTCCAACTGCTGCCAGTCATTAGATTACAGTCGTTTTCAACGAAAGGAATTCTAAACTGGAAACAAAATAGGTTCATACATCGAAAATAATGCTGAGCTTGAACTTTTTTAAACATGCACATTAGAAAAGATAAATATTCCCCTCTTGCAACTGAAAGGAGTAACTTTATAAGATAAAAAAAATTTTATTTGATAAAACAAGTATCTCTCTTTTGCCTCTTCTTCTGTCCCCCACCCCGTCCCCCAACGTGTATAATCGTAAGATATTTCATTAACATTCAGTGTTCCTCACCCCATAGTGAACCAAGATACCTAAAGAAGAGCACCAATATGTTCACAGTTTCTTGTAAAAGCAACCCAGTACAAACGTAACTTCCTCAGAATTACAAATAAGGTAAAGAAGCACGAATTCTGTTGCTGCTGGACCATGAAGTTGTTTTTGTATGTCAATCCTTAAAACAGGTGGAAATTTAAGTTCAGGAGTACACTATTTGCTAAGAAGTGTAATGAATTGCACAATTAATTGATTGCAGAAATCTCTCAGAACAATGTGTGTTGTCAACTACTGCCAATAGTTTCACATTTTCCTGTGTCAGAGAGGGAGACACCACCGCTATGAGTATGCCTGCAACAGACCTGGCGTTCGCCGTGCCTAGCTGACGTGACGTCACGAACAAGCGCCGAGGCCTTCCTTTGAGTCGGTGTTGCCTCTACACGAAGAGAGTAAAAGCGAAGCGCCGCCTAGCCTAGGCCGCAATAGAAGAGCAGCGACTTGTGATCCATATCAGTTACTTGCGTGGAAATTGTATATTTCGAAGGACACTGATTATTTGCATGTCGCCAACTGCTTGCGATACCACCTTGACCATAGGCAAGTTAAGTATTACCAATTCAGTTACTCTAATAAACTTCATTAACAAGATTTGCTTGTATGTTGTCTAGCTATCAGAGAAACAGCTTCGTAGACAACTTATGAGAGACGAGTGGGCAGGATCCCACATATGGAACTACAAAAATAAACGTATCGTATGTTCTTCCGTTTCTACGTTAATTAAGTTATAAAATTGTGCCAAAAAATTGAGACTTTGCGATAAATACAACACACTTCATAATACAATTTTTGCAATAATTAAAGTTCAGTATACACATGGAAAATTGAAAGTTGGTGTCTCAGAATCTTTCCAAGACGATGGACCACAAATTTTGATAATTTAAATTTGGTAGCATAGGGCTTACAATCTCCCCTTAACGCTAGGTGATCTGGCCGCTTCGCCAGCCAAAAGTAGCAGGAACTTTCTTCGCGCTGCCCCCCCCCCCACCCCTCCACCAAACCCTGCGTCTTCCGGTATAATTGGGTATTGAGAGTAGAATCTGTAGGAGTAGGCACACTAGGTCGCGTTTCTATACCATGCTCGTGCCTACTTCGCTCGCCGTAACTGCGTGAATACGGAGCTTGTGACGCTGTCTGCCTGTACCATGCACTCACTGGTGCTGATGTGGTAAGGACTGTCATGCACTTGCCTCCCTTTCCCCTCTCCCCCTCCCCTCCACCATCCTCGCGTCTTTACGATGCTGTACTCATCATGGCCAACCTCTATCTCTCTTCTTACTGATTCCAAACGGTTCATCTCGTTTCACTGAATATAAGGCTATAGGGATTATCCTTTATTTTATAGTGTTCCTTATGTAATTAAGTTTTACTACAGATGAACGGCATAACGACGAATAATCCAGAATTGTGGGTTGATGTCGTTCCATTGCGTAAGGCTACCTCGTATTTAATGTGTTCTTGATTATAAATATACATAGACTCCCTTAAGTGCTTGTCTGTTGCTTCCCACTGTCTCGTTCTAATAGCGTCCATTCTGGCAACAGAAATACCTGTACTACCAAAGTAAGTTCGTTGTTACCGCGGTCAGAAAATTTGCAGGTAGGAGTTGTTTCATGCCTATCTGCCAACAAGGAGATTGTAATAGTCACGACAGCAGATCCATTTTCTTAATCTGCATCTCTACAAAATACACTGCTGGCCATCAAAATTGCTACACCAAGGAGAAATGCAGATGATAAACGGGTATTCATTGGACAAATATATTATACTAGAACTGACATGTGATTACATTTTCACGCAATTTGGGTGCATAGATCCTGAGAAATCAGTACCCAGAACAATCACCTCTGGCCGTAATAAAGGCCTTGATACGTCTGGGCATTGAGTCAAACAGAGCTTGGATGGCGTGTACAGGTACAGCTGCCCAAGCAGCTTCAACTCGATACCATAGTTCATCAAGAGTAGTGACTGGCGTATTGTGACGAGCCAGTTGCTCGGCCACCATTGACCAGACGTTTTCAATTTGTGAGAGATATGCAGAATGTGCTGGCCAGGGCAGCAGTCGAACACTTTCTGTATCCAGAAAGGCCCGTACAGGACGTGCAACACGCGGTCGTGCATTATCCTGCTGAAATGTTGGGTTTCACAGGGATAGAATAAAGGGTAGAGCCACGGGTCGTAACACATCTGAAATGTAACGTCCACTGTTCAAAGTGCCATCAATGCGAACAAGAGGTGACCGAGACGGGTAACCAATGGCACCTCATACCATCACGCCGGATGATACGCCAGTATAGCGATGACAAATACACGCTTCATATGTGGGTTCACCATGATGTCGCCAAAAACGGATGCCACCATCATGATGCTGTAAACAGAACCTGGATTCATCCGAAAAAATGACGTTTTGCCATTCGTGCACCCAGGTTCGTCGTTGAGTACACCATCGCAGGCGCTCCTGTCTGTGATGCAGCGTCAAGGGTAGCGGCAGCCACGGTCTCCGAGCTGATAGTCCATGCTGCTGCAAACGTCGTCGAACTGTTCGTGCAGATGGTTGTTGTCTTGCAAACGTCCCCATCTGTTGACTCAGGGATCGAGACGTGGGTGCACGATCCGTTACAGCCATGCCTGTAATCTCGACTGCTAGTGATACGAGGCCGTTGGGATCCAGCACGGCGTTCCGTATTATCCTCCTGAACCCACCAATTCCATATTGTGCTAACAGTCATTGGATCTCGACCAACGCGTGCAGCAATGTCGCGATACGATAAACCACAATCGCGGTAGGCTAAAATCCGACTTTTATCAAAGTCGGAAACGTGATAGTACGCATTTGTCCTCCTTACACGAGGCATCACAACAACGTTTCACCGGGCAACGCCGGTCAGCTGCTGTTTGTGTTTGAGAAATCGGTTGGAAACTTTCCTCATGTCAGCACGTTGTAGGTGTCGCCACCGGCGCCAACCTTGAGTGAATGGTCTGAAAAGCTAATCATTTGCATATCACAGCATCTTCTTCCTGTCGTTTAAATTTCGCGTGTGTAGCACGTCATCTTCTTGGTGTAGCAATTTTAATGGCCAGTAGTGTAAACAGAAATGAAACGCCCGCTGTCCATATTATCGGCTACGCGAACCATAGTTGATGCTGTTGTGGTCTTGATGGCACCATATACCGTCTCACCAGGTGATGAGCCTATGATGATTGATGACGAATGTTATCTAGCTACGTCCACTGTTCTCGGAGCCTGCACACACAGTTACGTACATCGTGACGACAGCATGTGAAGACGTCGTGGAGCGTGTTGTTAACGTCAAATGGAGGTATGTAGCACCAGACGGAACGTCACATCAGCGTCACTTCGCTTAGTCCAGCACCGAAGTGAGTTAATGAGGTACCATCTGTGATCACAAAGTTGGACTGTAGTGACAGAATTAAGCAATGCTGAAGTTTATTAATGGCTAAAGCAAACCTTATAACTGATTACGTTGACAAACATTATATGGTTAACTGCTCACAAGAGAAGCAATTGCAGAAGGGCCACCCAAACCTTTCAAAACGTCAGAATTTATCTAATGGACAAAATATAAAGGGTGTCCATTTCAAACGTGCCACACATTTCAAAGGAAAGAAGAAAGAAAAAGCTACATTAGATGTGATAATTGAACTACATAATATGATAGAGTACCTCAAAGAATTGGTTTAATAATCAACACTTCTACATATGAACCATTTATAACAAGACGAATTTCGAGTCCGTGTTCAGTTTCTTTCTATGTCCCATGTAACATATCCTCTGTCACTGTTGCAATCGCATCAGTGATACGAAGTCTTAACGTACGGAGATCGTTCACTTTGGTCGCATAAACGTAGTCCTTCACGAATCCCCACAGAAGAAATCCATCGGGGTGGTGTCAGGGGAACGTGGTGGCCGGGCAGTGGGTGATCCGCGTACAATCCAGAGAAAGGGAAATTTCGTATCCATAAACTTGCGAACAGCTGTTGACCAATGCGGTTGAGCTCTGTGTCGTTCAGAGACGATGTTGGGAACTAAATCTCGTATCTGAGGGAAGGCCTATAGACACTGCTCCAACGTGTCCAGATGCACTGACACATTCATTATGTCTTCTGCAAGAATAACGGTCCAACAATCCCGTCGTACATTAGGCCACACCAGACGTTCAGCTTAAGGTTATCACAAGCATGTTCAATGATAGCGTGCGATGTTGCGACTCCCAGATCCGATTATTACAGTGATTAGCCACTCCTGACACATGAAAAGCTGCTTCTTTGAGAATGAACATCTTCCAGAAAGCTGGGATTCGTGACAGCACACCGCAGAGAATCCGTAGCAATTTGTTGTCGGTATGGTTTGTCGTTCGGCATCAGATGTCGCAGAATTTGCAGTTTGTAACTGTACAAACGAAGACGCTGGTGTACTACACGATGCAGTGTTGCTCGGGGTACTTCAAGTTGTGTAGATGCGTACTGAATTGGCTTAAATGGGTTTCTGAGAAACGCTTGTCTGATGTCTTTCACTGTCTCCCCCGAAACACCACGACGTGCACCGCCAGAATTTTTCAGAGCTCTTTCAGTTTCCAGGAACTTACGATATCGTTCCTCAATTGTTTCCACACACGTCGATAATTTCTTTCCAAAGTAATCGGCGATTTTGTTTCTGCAAATCACGCTATTGCTTGTACGCGCTGTTGAGGAGTCGCCACTTTCGCTTCATGCGGTCATGCTGTACGCTAGCGTCAATAATTCGCACGTCTGACACGGGAATACAAATTATTTGAGATGCTGTAGCCTATGGCGGATTTTCATTATCATATCTACTGTAGTGCTTTTTTTTCCTTCGTGGGCGTTTGAAATATGGGAAGTCTGAAAGGGAGACCCTGTATAAATACAAAGACGTCAAACAACATTTAGAAGAAAATAAATAGAGGCTTTTTACCTTACCCAATGCTTTTTTTTTCGTGTACCGAATAACATAAGAAACAACTGTGTTTTTTCTTCTGACTTTATCGCTGTTAAAAAAAGGTTTTATGAATATTATCTCATCACTGTATGTTCATATTTATGAACAGCGTAAGCTGTAATTTTGATCAGATATTTTTCGCTTTCAGGTATCTGGCCACGTTTTTGGAAGAACATTTATGAAGAAACATCCAAGTCATAATGGAACATTCGCAGTGGGTCACGAAGGCAAAGCAAACAATAAAATAAAGAATAACTACACTACCATAAGTGAGCGAGACTTGACCAGTGCAATGTTACGAAATTGACAGTCGCCGACCCAAGGTACGTACAAGTGGTTTTACCAGTTGTAAGTTAAAATCCGCCTTTGTTATGTGATTACAGAAACTGTATTTTTCTCTCTTCGCGTAGTGACTCCTCGCAGGTAGAACGTGTGACGCCTTTGAAGACGGCAACGCCGTCGAATATGTTGTCGCGAGTCGTAAGGCGCCAAAGGCAATTGTACCTCAGAGTAACGACCGAGTATTCTCACTGTCTGTTCCGTCAGACGTTTATCGTTAATTTGTAACTATCCATTAACAGAAATGCTTTCTGTTGAGTCCAGTTTATGAGAGTAAGTTTTTTCAGTTTACTCTGCAATAGTAATGAATCATTAATGAAGTTTGAAAGCTAAAGGAGTACTTGAATTTTTTGGAAGAGGGAAATTAATTTTATCGGACGAATATATTTTAATTTTTATTACACACTGGAATCTGGAGAGGAGTTTATGGAAAGACGACAGAAGTGTGGTACATTATTTACGAACATGAAGACAACTTTAAGGGAGAATAATTTGATTTTCTATTTTTCAACCGTATGTACAAGTTCTGTGCCGCTCAGTGACGATTTGTTGAATGTTATTGACGACGGTTATATTAGAGATTTATCTCACCCGTCATCCCTGCTCTACGTAATCAGTTGTCTTTTGCCTCTCACACTGTACAAGGTCGAACCTGCAGACTAAAAATGCAAATTCATGTTATGAGTCAATGAAGAACTTTGGTACACAGCCGTCTGGCACCCTATTTATCCAACAGGGTGCAACATTCCAAAAGTACCATTTTTGATACAATTGCCTAGTTGAGTCTGAGAAGTGTCGTGCTCCAAGAAATAAATTTGGTAGAGTACACAAAGGTTAGTGTATCTTAAACCTTTGAGAAGTTGTTCAGTCAGCACTTTTTTGAAGACACACTTACGACTACAATTCAAAGATAAGCATGTTTTATTAGAGTATCCAAAGTGTTGTGACTTGGCAAGACAGCCAAGTCACTATGAGAGGAAGCCGAAAGGCACGAGCTTAAGCTCACGTAGGCTGGCGCGAGGTCTGGAACAGTTACAGGAATTCATAGTAGCAAATAAAGTACGTAGCTGATATAATACTTAACTTTAATCCACAATTGGTGTACATCGCTCTTGTACAGATATAATCTCCATTTCAATATCAAATGCTATGGCACCTTGCTAGATCGTAGCAAATGACGTAGCTGAAGGCTATGCTAACTATCGTCTCGGCAAATGAGAGAGTAATTTGTCAGTGATCCATCTCTGGCTAAGTCGGCTGTACAACTGGGGCGAGTGCTAGGAAGTCTCTCTAGACCTGCCGTGTGGTGGCGCTCGGTCTGCAATCACTGACAGTGGCGACACGCGGGTCCGGCGTATACTAATGGACCGCGGCCGATTTAAAGGCTACCACCTAGCAAGTGTGGTGTCTGGCGGTGACACCACACAAAGTACATCTTTTTATATTATCATTACGAATTGGATGTAGGAAACCTTCGACAACAATCGGCAAACTGGTCGGTAGACCCACTCTTAAGAGCTTCGGATTCAACGAGGTTGGCTTTCGTCTCCATGGTTTGGCAAGTTATTGTTTGGACGTGGAAACTGGACAGCAGAACTCATAACTCTACGGCTGGATGTTGCACAGGATTTCATCCTATATATTCGGTCCAGTCACATTAATGTCATCATCTTTCAAAAGCCAGAGTAGCTATATGTGGCAGCATGGACGTGCAGGAAGAGAGTCGGCGAGGCTCTGGAAGGTATCGACAGGGAAGTGAAGCCATGACGACACCACTGTCGTGGCCAGCTGTGCCAGGGTTCTCGGTTGAGGCTCTCTGATGGGAGCACCCCAATCGTAGTGGTCAAACAGGTTCTTGATTTGGTTTAAAACTGGGGAGTGTGGTGGTCGATGGAGTACGGCAAACTCACCTTGGTGCCCTCCGAACCAAGCAGGTACATTGCGAGTTGCGTGACGCATTGCACTGTCCTACTGGTACAGGCTATCGCGCGGAGGAAAAAACGAACTGGATGTAGGGGTGGACATGGTGCCCGAGGATAGACGCATATTTGTGGTGATCCACTGCGCCTTCCACAATGACCAGATCGCTCAGGGAATGCAACGAAAACATTCCGCCGTAACGCTCCCTCCTCCGGTCTGGACCCTTAATACCTTACACTTTGTGGAGGTGGTTCGATGAACCCTCTGCCAGGCACTTAAATGTGATTTGCAGAGTATCCGTATAGATGTAAATGTAGATGTACTACGATTGTTACAGGGATGTACGCGCCAACGCCCATCTGTCCCATGCAGCATAAAACATTATTCATCTGAAAAGGTCACCTGTCACTATTCATTGTACCTTCAACTACTGTACTGGCGTGCAAAGTCGAGCATTCGTGGTGGATGATCAGCAGCCAGCATGGGTGCATTAACCAGGCACCTGCAGCGGAGGCCCATACGCAGCAACATTCGCTGAACGACCTTTGAGGAGACACTGTAGCACCTTAGTTCATTGGGGCGGTCAGTTACTGAACAGTTGCACGTCTATTCGCGCATACACATCTCCGCAGCCGTCTTTCACCCCTGTCATACATGGCCCGTGGTGCATCACAGTTCCTTGGCGTCGGTTTTGGATAGCGCCATATTGTCACGTACGATATACTTTAACCACGGCGTCGGGCGAACAGTTTACAGACTTAGCCCTTTCGGAAATGCTTCCATCCTTGTCCCGAAAGCCAATGGTTATGCCCTTATCGACGTCAGATAAAACGCTCCGTTTCCACATTTCGAGAACGACTGCACTGCTACCCACGTCACCCCAACGCGTTTTAAATAACCTCCATTGTTAGTAGTGCCACCTGCCGTCTGAGAGGTATTATTACACGTTGACGTCAAACATAGGCAGTGGTCATATTAATGTGAGTGGACCGTGTAGTTTAAGAATCATAGCCGGCCGGAGTGGCCGTGCGGTTCTAGGCGCTTCAGTTTGGAACCGCGTGACCGCTACGGTCGCAGGTTCGTATCCTGCCTCGGGCATGGATGTGTGTGATGTCCTTAGGTTAGTTAGGTTTAAGTAGTTCTAAGTTCTAGGGGACTTATGACCACAGCAGTTGAGTCCCATAGTGCTCAGAGCCATTTGAACCATTTTTAAGAATCATATAATTTAAGAAGGTCCATCAAAATTTTCGATCCCAATATTTCAACTTCTTTCCTCTCCGCCACAGACTAGCAAGACCGTGTTCTTCAAACTCTGCTACAATCGCTCTTCAGTTTAAAACAAAACATATTGGTTCAAATGGCTCTAAGAACTATGGGACTTAACATCTGAGGTCATCGGTCCCCAAGAACTTAGAACTACTTAAACCTAACTAATCTAAGGACATGACACACATCCATGGCCGAGGCAGGATTCGAACCTGCGACCGTAGCGGTCGTGCTGTTCCAGACTGTAGCGCCTAGAACCGCTCGGCCACTCCGGCCGGCGGCACAAAACAAACTCTTAGCAAGTTTTTATGGTCAAACACAAACTCACTGTTGAGATTAAGGTGTGCGGGAACGAAGGGGCTTGTCTTGTTGGAAATGGGGACGAAAGCCGGGCGGGTACACTGCAGCCATGGTCGCAATGCTCTAGGTGTTGGAACTGTCCTTTCCTGTAGCTCATTAACGACTCTACAAGGAAGCGAAAAAGGAAGGATCGGGTACTCTGTTCCGACAAAGTTATGTAAAGATTCACATTCACCAAGATAGCAAAACAACTTCAAAACGGTACAATTTCTCGTGAACAACTTGACAACGAAGGAATGTACGAGTACTATTCACTAAAACCACGGCCTTTGCTGCGGTTCAGTAGCATCACGGATAACCATCTGAATAAATTAGCAAGAAATTTGAAGGTAATAAAACGTGCACCACACACTCCTGGAGGTCGTAAATGCTCCCTCTTAACTTCCCTCCCTCCCCACCCTCTATATAGTGTACCTAGGCAGCTGCAAGGATGTCCGTACGATAGTTTTGGGGACGGGAGAGTGGCGCGGCTAGGCCTGGGGGCATGGAGTATTTTTAATATATTTTTAATATTTCGGAAGACGATTGGCGACTTGTGAATAGCCATAAAAAAGTTCCAGTGCTTTTAAAAAATCTTCGAAATATCGACTTTTAAATCATTTTCTTTAAAGATAAACACCTGACTACATCTTTCCCTGAGAGGTAGCGGAGGGGGTATGGGGAGTAGCGCGCCCTTTGCCCCTGGGTATGGCCTCCCTTGCACGGCAGAGAACATAGAATTCTGATTGAGTTTCTTTGCTTCCTGAATTGTCTTTGTGTATTGTTCAAAAAACTTGGAGGACAAAAACTATAACAGGTAGAAGTTGAGACTTGACGACAACGCCGCAGTAGGTTAACTTCCGATACTGACGACGTCGACACCACCAGCATCCACGTCAAAAGTTTCTTCCCGAGAAACCTTGACTGTGACGTCCAGTTCCGCTAGTGGCCTGCGTGAATGTCTCCATTTGAAATTCACTGTTGAAAGTCTTGTTCTGTTCGGTTCCGCCAAATGTCAATTGACTCTTACAGGAGGCGTAACACGATGTTCTCACAAACAACCATTTCTGATTGATAACCTCGCTGCGTAATCTTTCCATATAAATCCAGAATGGCATAGTTCCCATTGTGCGTCAGCGCCGAAATGCTAATAATTTTCGTGTCCAAGCAAGACAATTTGACTTTTGTTGCACTATTTTAATGGTCGGCAGCGCACATGGATCATGGCCGTTCAGACTGGAAGTTTTTAACCTATCCACATGCCACAGTGAAAGCCTTCATTGCTCTATGATGTCCAACAGGATCTTTACCCCTGTCTAGGCATGTCATGTAACCCGCAACGCCTTCAGAAATCAGGCGCCAAACTTTCATATTCTTTCGCTCGCTATACGCAAACTGCAAGTTCTACAGAAAAAAAGGACAGGACCTTTTGAATTAAATTTAATGTACTTAAATTTTGCACGGGGATACGTTTTCGATGGAGGCCGAGTTTTCGGCTTATTCAAGAAAAATGAGTTTTTGAGGTCACTGTTGTACATTTATCTTGACTAATTCGAGAACAGCAGTCTCTAGCGAAAACATATCCCAGAGCGAAATTGAATTACATCAAATTTTCTACGAAAATGTCCTCTTCGCTTTTCTCTGTGGGACTGATAATTTGCACGTAGCGAGCGAGAAAATATGAAAATCTTGCTTGTGGTATTTGAAGGCATTGAGGGTTGCATAAAAAACATACCGTAGCAGCAGCTGAATCACGCTGTATATCAACCTATGAACTCATTTTTTTCCAAAAAAACATTAACAAAATACATAAACATGTTCATCAAATCATCCCATTTCAGTTACCGGAAATGATCTCTGAGATATGACCTCTTCTACTACACCGGCACGCAAGAACTCTGACTGTGGAATTCGCTGCGACTGCCTGACAAGACGTGCGATTGGCCAACCTTTACATCGCGGATGTTCCGGCGTTTACTGACACAGGCCCTAAATAAATGTTCAAATGTGTGTGAAATCTTATGAGACTTAACTGCTAAGGTCATCAGTCCCTAAGCTTACACTCTACTTAACCTAAATTATTCTAAGGACAAACACTGACACCCATGCCCGAGGGAGGACTCGAACCTCCGCCGGGACCAGCCGCACAGTCCATGACTGCAGCGCCAAGACCGCTCGGCACAGGCCCTACACCAACGATTTAAGGTAATCAGAAAGAAAAAAATGTCAAGGGGCTAACTCACATGACCTTGGTGGCCACTGTTGGTCACGAATATGTGAGACGAAGTGATCTGAAAACCGCCCTTGCAGCAGTTCGGTTCTTTCACGGTAAGTGTGACCGGTGGCACAGTCATGCTGAAACTGCAAACTTGAACGTTCACTCTACCGAAATGAGACACAAAAATGCTCTTTATCATCACACCGTATCGGTTTCCATTAACTGACACAGGTTTTCCTGCCTCATATTCAAAAAAATAAGGATCTGTGATACCAATCACCAAACAGGCATATCGCACCATTACTCGCAGTGGAGGCATTTCCCACTCTCGAACCATCCCAGATACGGCAGTTCTGTTTATTGACAAATCCATTCAAGTGGAAATGCACCTATTCACTAAAGATGACGTTCCTCGCAAAACCATCATCTTCTCAGTAACCAATCAACGAAAGGTCGTCTTTCCTCACATTCGGCTTCCTCCAGCTGCTGTGTTAACTGAATTCTGTACAGTTGTCAATGGCGATCATGCCAGACAACTCGACGGTCTGAGTAATATCCTATTTCCAATTTTTGGGACTAGCGAAGAACCGACTTCACTGTAGTCTACTAACAGACAGAGTGTCATGAACCACCGCATTGTTGTCTACTGACCGGCCACAACGAGAGCATGCAGAACTATTTAACGTTCATTGTTGACCGGATTTCGTTGCACTTTAAAATAAGTCTGCAAAGTGATGCTTCATTTGGCGCTTCATTGCGCCCTAGAATCAGGCGGGCCGGCCGCTGTGACCGAGCAGTTCTGGACGCTTCAGTCTGGAACCGCGCTGCGGCTACCGTGGCAGGTTCGAATCCTGCCTCGGGCATGGATGTGTGTGATGTCGTTAGGTTAGTTGGGTTTAAGTAGTTCTAAGTCTAGGAGACTGATGACCTCAGATGTTAAGCCCCATAGTGCTCAGAGCCATTTGAACCATTTTGAATCAGGCGGAGACGTGTCGTAGTCGCAGCATGAATCTCTCCATTCTGATAAACTGTTTCTACTATTAGCGTATGTTGCGCATGGTATACTGCTCTATGGGCAGATCCACAGTAAAGAAATACGAGAAATTTCAATTTGGATGTTTACGTAATCCAGAGGTTCGAAACATGGCAATAATTATCCCCTGAGGGGTAAAACGAAGTTCCTGAGGAGTAAAAACTGAACGATTCGATTCAGCTTCAGTCACGAAACTAAATTATTTTCAAAAGATCATTACTATCATCACAATTTTTTGTAAGACTCTAATATTGATTATATTTGTTATCAATACTTACTTTTTCTCAGTTAGTAACACCAATGCGGCGGAGATTACAGGTTTCTCTCATAGTCTACCAACTACACACATATGTTGCGCTTTGTCCCGTACTTCGCTGATAATAGAAGTGAGACATATACACAACAAATGATAGATATCTCAGGAAAATGTCATATCCAAGTTGTAGATAATACCTGCAATAGTCCAGAAATAGTTTCATTACTTGCGTCTGAAACGTCCCCTTAGAATAATTATACAAGACTGTGCTTAAACTGACACGCAATATTTTTAGCGCAACGCGATCTGACTTTCAATAATCCCTACAAAAGAATGGCCCTGACTAACATTAACCTATACCTTTCACAAATCACTTACCTCACAAAAGTCTTCGTTACTCGAACTACTGCAATACAGCGAGCGCCACTACTGCCAGCTAAATAAAAGATTCAAACTACGGCAGGCACTAACTACTGATAGGCATAGTTAGCAAATGAAAGATTTTAATAGAGAACAAACAATGTATTTACCTTAATAGTGTTGAAGACTCATAATATACATAGCAGTTCATGACATCCAGTCTTACAAATTTCAAAACTCCGCCATCTCTCTCCCCACATCCACCACTGCTGGCGGCTCACCTCCAACTGCGCAACGCTACGCGCTGTTAACATCCAGCTGCCCAACACTACAATGGCAGACACAAATGCAAACTAGCCACAGACTGCACACAGCACAGCCAGTGATTTTCATACAGAGCGCTACGTAACGTTGCCAATAAAAAAACATAAACAGCCTACTTACATAGCCCCCATGCTCCCCACAAAAAATTTTACAAATTGTTTTGGGCAGTGGCCAATACAGATTTGAAAAAATTTTTCATAATTACAATAACAAAGATATCAAATGCACACGCTTATTGATGCAATGTTGGTCAAAAGCTAAAATTTTCTCACAGTCCATAAAGACAGTCCTGATCGTTCATCACAGTAAAATAGCAGTGTTTTTCTCAAAGTCTGAGCAGTAGAAGAAAATGCACACGGAAGTAGTGGATTTCCACACAGTCTTGAAGAAGTAGTGTTGTCCTTCCAACGGAAAGACAGTGCTGACTATCGACATGCAGACAGGTAATGGGCCACAACAGAGGAAACCCACAGCAGAGTCATTCGACGTTTTGAAGAATACTGGTAGGTAGGTTATCACAGAGTGGACCCACTGTAGTCCTGGTAGAGATTACGGTATTGGTGGGCCACCAGAGGTGCAGACCCACTGCAGTCCTTGTAGAAATAATGGTATTGGTGGATCATCAAAGATGCAGACCCACTATAGTCCTTGTAGAGATGGCCAGCAGCCATCTGCTGCGACTGTGCAGGTGCACAATCACCATCGAAGAGTCTTGCAGACAATATAGCAAGTCCATAACCACCACCTGTGCACTCACAAAGTTTTTGGAATCGTCCTTAGAACCAGCAATGCTGTTATCCAGTCCCTTGCTGAATTTTTAACACACGTGCAAACACTAACAGTCCCTACCTCTCACATAATGTCCATATACTATGACCAACAGAAACGTGTGCAGTGAAATGGAACTTACAAGTTACTTAATTTGATGAACTGGTTTCAATTACAATTTTATAACATAAGAATACAATTACAAAGGTACAAAATACATTATTAAAGAACATAACAATACAGATAACATTTGTAGTAATACAGGCTTTACAAAAGAATAGAAATAGACATATACATCAGTGTTACAGGAATTATGACATAAGTAAATAAATAAAATAATGCGAATAGTTCTTGAAACATTAATTTCACACATGATACATTAAAACAAAACAGAATAAATAATGTCTAAACATCTTTACGAAGAAAATAACATAGTATTTGAAAAATTCTATAGCATAAATCTTATTAGCTAAACACATTAAGACAGGAAAAACACAAATATACAAGAGTACACAAACACATAGCAGAATAACACAGGGGGAAAGGACAGGGTTTGTTTTCAGTGTAACATTTGGTACTGCAGTATTTTGCAAACAAAACCTTTTTTTTTCTTGGAGATCTCCCTTCATTCATCATTATTCCCAACAAGTCCTATCTATACCTGCTTTCTGTACTTTTTTCGTATAACTTCTCAATGCATTTCTTCCAATTCATCGCAGCTCATTCTGTTATATAGTCTACCCCCTCTTAAGCTAACTTAAATCTACTGAGCTCAGATGCTAAACTAAGGGACGAGGCAATGCAGCAGCATAAAACAATTAATACAAACAGCAATGGAAAAAAATGGAAATTGTCAAAGCACACTGCAGTAAATCTAAATTACCAAGCAACACAACATTACAACTAATATGAGCCAATGTGCAGGAACAAGAAAAATAAATCAGTAGTAAAACTAGCTTAACAGAGTAATACAAAGTGAAATTTAGTAGCACTATGCTCAAGCAGAAAAAATATTACAGTAAAAATGGCCATGTTTAATACCTATGTCACATCTTAACACTAGAGTGATGCATCACTGTAACTTGCTCTAGCAGACAAGTTACCAAGTCACTGACAAAAATTATGTATGCAATTCCTGTGAAGTGGAAATGTCTTTTTGTGCTCCCTCATTTTTTTGGAGTACATCCATCATAAAGTTATTTCTTACTGGATCTGTAGGCATAAAATATTTATATTAGTACAGCTATAAAATTTTATTTTAACCAATGCTGCAGTGCAGCTAGGAACTAGATATTAAACAAAATAGGCAAAGCAAGGCGTGAAACGTCATTCACTAGCCATATGGCATTTCATAATGCAGTAAACAATCTTTCAACTAGCAAGACAATAGACATGAAATGTTTCTCATCATTTCATTTCAGTAAAATAATAAATTAAGAACTCTACAGTGAAATCATATTTTCAAGTTTGAGGGTATCATATTTGCGATGCTTTCTACAAAGGAATGTCAATAGCGAGGATAATGGCCCCCCCTTTTTTTTTTCTACCTGTGCCTCTGAAAAGGCACACACTAATGGCTTTTTCTCCAGGCATCTGACACAGCTGGGAGCCCACGACGCATTACGTGCAGGTGGTCACTTAACTTTCTTACGGAAATATTTATGACAGCAGTTTCCGCTACAGTGACAGTCTCATATAAATATATTTCACAGGTCAAGAATTTGCGTTACAAATCTGTAGAAACAAAATCCTGTAAATATAACAGTGTCCAAAAAAATTTCGTCGGCATTGTGGTACATTCAGGCATTTACAACATTTCATAACTCTTAAAGTACGATTCTTGGTTTCCAACAACCTTTTTCACAAACCAGAGTCCCTAACCACTACTCATTATTCCTTACCTTATTCGTCGACACTTCTTCAATATTTCATCATAACAGATATGTAGCATACTCAAATAACTCATATAGCATCAGATTATTGATCATAAACATACCGCAACAGCATAATACACATAGTCATCGTAATAATAACATCATAACACCTCAGTCAACTCTCAAAATCGTCGTAGCTTCCTCCAATAATTTCAAAACCTAAAAAAAATTCTCTGCTCATTTCAATAGCGTCATCTACCTCAAACGTACTTTAAAATCATTATCCCATACCAAATACATCATTCAAAGCTCTCATAGTATCACAATGGTTCCAAAAAAATATGAACAGTTCACAAAGTACAGACAAAATACAATTTCATAAGTGTGAAATTATCCAACTGTGTAATTGCGTAAACATGTGTCACTGACATAAAAAAAATTTTTGTTTCTCTGTTAAATAATCAGATAGCTGTGTAATTCTGTGTTGGAGAAATATGGTAACGATGTGTAAAGTTATATAAGCAAATACCATATTAGCTAGGGATCCTTGTGCTTGCCACACACATGGTACACAAAGTAAGCGTGTACCCCCCTGAGGATTAATGTAATTATACCCTCAGGTGTTACATATTACAGCAATGGAATGAAATGTATCACGGAAAACCCTTGTATCACTGTACTTCAAATATTTTTAAAAATAAATGTTTTAAGTACAAAATTAATCACTCAAATACGTGTACTGTAGCGCTAAACTGTGCGTCTTGTTGTAAGATAATCTCTGTGGAAGTGTCGTATTTATCGTCCTCCGAAAGCTAAGTTCTGCAAAAGTCAATGTACTTACCTCATGATAAACAAATGTGAAATGCTTTGCGTATAGACATCTTAGATATTACGCTTATTGCTGTGATGAAGAAAGTACTGTGCTGTAACGTATTGTTGTGCTACGGAAAAGGCAGTCTCATTGTAGCTATACCACAAAGTTACTACTAAAACATTTTTTACTTTCCAGAATAATGCAGAAAAACTGTGCAGATATAAAACAGATACACCGCAAAAGCAACATTGTAAATTGTGTCACATATTAATAGCGTCGTGATATAATCGTGTAGCTATGAAAGAAACCAAATGCTAAGTCATCTTTAATCTCACCGAATGTACTTCAAATAAAGAGTATATTTTCAAGTAAACCAAAATGTTGCATTAATATCTCATTAGCAGTACCATTATATGTTCTAAGTATGTAAGCCTTATAGTCGTTACGTAATCATGCAACTAACAAGCAAGAATGTACAAATACAACACTGTGTCGTCTGTTCACTATAACAATGCTTTCGTAATTTCCATTTAAAAATGTTCCCTAGGTTCTAGACTGGATACTTAACTTCAAACATTGTTGCATGTTAACAGTTTCTTAAGTCTGACAAAGCATACTAGAAATGTGAAGTGAAAAGTTTTATGGCAAAGACAAAGTTAAAAAGCAGATTATCTTTCAATAAACGGTTTTACATGTGAAATGTGGTGTAAACCTTTACTCTTCCTAGTACGCAGAGTTTCAACCTGAACGCAATTATCATGTGGTATACGTCGGTAAAGAATACTGGAATTTTTCTCAAGGTTAGCGTCTATGTTATTTTTCTCTGAGCCAGCCGGCGCACGCGGCTGCCTGCGATGCGAGTCATTGTCTGTCTCTTTGTTGGCGTGCGTCGTTACTGGGATTAAGAGACCTAACTTCTACAAATTCACCTTGTCGAGAGTGCCCTGCTCTGTTTGAATCCCGCCACTTCTGATGCAATTCAGGTCTGTCGTTACGATCATATCGTCTGTCGTCATGTCGGTAGGTTCCATAGTTTCTTTCTTGTCGGTCACGTGGTGGAGAACTTCTCCCTGAATCGTAAATGCGCGCTGGTCCGTTGCGTCTAAAGTTATTCTGTCTCCCTTGATAATATTTATTTTGGTTCCCATATTGTCTGTTTCTCTGAATGTCTCTGTGATAGTCATTACTGCGGAGAGGTGATCTTTCCCTGTAGTTATTACTACTCTGCCAACGGTTGTCATACGGGTGGTGTCTGTTTTGGTCACGATTTGTGTTGTAAGAATAGCCTTGTCATGTCCAGCTATTATTTCTTTCATCGCGGAATTGCGACGGATGTGACCTGTAATTGTTGTGTTCCTGTTTTCGCGTTCCGCGATTATCAGTGTCAATTTCTAATTCTTGTAAGAGTCCCTGAAAAGCTTCAATGTCGTCTTTGCAACGCCCTGCCAAAATAATGTCGTAAATGTTCAGGTAATTTGATTAAGCAAATGCGGATGAGTTCTGAGGGGCTGTATGGGTTTGACAGGTACTGATTCTTGTGCAACATGTCTTCAAAATATTTCAAAAGACTGAAAAATTCAGATTGTTCGAAATGTTTCATCATTATGATGCTATGTTTTACTCAGTCTTGTGTAGCTTGAGACCAATATGCTGAGAAGAATGCATGGTAAAATTCTCCTTCACTGTGACAATCGTGAATGACCAATCGCATTCTTACAGCTAGTTCGTTCTCTAAGTAGCCACACATAAATTCTAGTCTGTGTTCTAACGACCAGTTGGGAGGAAAACAATGAGAGAATTGATGGAGCCATGCTTGTGGATGAATGTCGTTGCCAGAATTCTTAAATGTTTTGAATTTACGTGTAGTAATGAACAGCTTATAGTCAAAGTCATCATGTCGGCGAGTCGCATATCGGTCATTGTTACGTCGTTTCGGCGGTTCCATTTCAAAATTCGGTGCACCTTGCCAATTTCTTTCATAATTTCCAAAATGCGCTGTGTTATTATTTTGTGGCTGTTTCGTATTTCTATGTTCCTCTTCCCGTATTGGGGCGCGAGTGTCCTCTGAAATACGTAATACTTGTATTACCTGTGTCAGCTGATCTTGTACTTCCCGGATTTCTCTTTGGTGTTGCGTATTAATTTGATTCTGATTTGGTTTGAATTTCCTAATTTGTTTGCACTCTTCTGTGTCATTAAAGACTACCGGTTTTGTGTCATTCAGATTATCATCTACCTTCGTTGATAAATTATTTAGCTGATACGAAAGTTCAACTACTTTCTCTGATAATGAACTAATTTCCTCTATGTGTCTTTCTACTGTGTCCTTTAAGTTTTCCTGAGTTTTTTCAAGTTGCGTAACCGAATCGGTAGATGCAACTGAGTCAATTTTAGCTTGCATGGTCTCATGATTTTCATGAACAATAGTTTGCAGTTCTTTTATGGCTGCTTCGAGATTCTGTAATGCATTTCCATGACGCGAAAAAATAGGTTGGAAATGCTTACAAATTTGTGTTTTTACGTCGTTACAGACTTTTTGACATTTCGATTCGATTTTATGTAACTCAGCAGTTAAATCTTCACGTGTTTGTTCAAGCGTGGTGTGAAGATTTTGTTCCATTGCGTCTAACTGTTGCTGTGTTTATCTCTGGTGCTGTTCCAATGTGTCTAACTTTTGAAGATTTAGTTCCATTGTGTCTAACTTTTGAAGCTTTTGCTGTGTTTGTCCCTGATTTTGTTCCATTGTGTCTAACTTTTGAAGCTTTCGTCCCATTTGTTGCATTAATTGAAATAACAATGCACTGGTGTCTGAAACATGTTCCTCAGTGCTTTTAGCCGGCCGAAGTGGCTGTGCGGTTAAAGGCGCAAGACCGCTACGGTCGTAGGTTCGAATCCTGCCTCGGGCATGGATGTTTGTGATGTTCTTAGGTTAGTTAGGTTTAACTAGTTCTAAGTTCTAGGGGACTAATGACCTCAGAAGTTGAGTCCCATAGTGCTCAGAGCCATTTGAACCTCAGTGCTTTTCGGCAGTGAATTTGCACCGGCAACATTCACATTTTGACAAGCGGAAAATGTGTCTTGACTCATTTGAGAAAACGGTGAGGACCCAAAACCTGAATCTACAGTATTTGCAAGATTGTGTTCTGTCCTTTCGGATTCCTGAGGCAAGCTGTTGCCGACCGATCGATCGATAATGCTTCCCTGTTCACTAATTGTTTCACTGCCTACACCATTATTTGCAGCCCGCTTCATTTCCCTATGCACAATTACCAAATTACTACTTTGAACATTAGTTAGTTCACTACACAGTGGCGCTGATAAGCTACGCTCGTCGTCACTATAATTCCTCAGTTTACTTTGGAGCCTAGTGTTACGTTTTTCACACGCCATTATTGTCACATTATTTCACACGATAACACAGAAAATAAGAGAACATATTAACATAGCGCTGAAAATAATATCTAGTTAATTGCAAGCTGCGAAATACTTGGTGCAAATTTACATGCGTGCCACACCTGTTTTACTGTACAACAATGAAAGACTGCAACTATAAAGGAGATTCTGTCTACAATTACGCGCTAGCAATAAACAAAATCTACACTAATTACACAAACTACAAGAAAAAATCAGAAGATTCCTGTGAGGTATCCTCAGCTAAGGGTCGACATATGAAACGTCCCCTTTGATCAATTATACAAGACTGTGCTTAAACTGACACACAATATTTTTAGTGCAACGCAATCTGACTTTCGATAAGCCCTACAAAAAAATGGCCCTGACTAACATTAACCTATACCTTTCACAAATCACTTACCTCACAAAAATCTTCGTTACTCGAACTACTGCAATACAGCGAGCGCCACTACTGCCAGCTAAATAAAAGATTCAAATTACGGCAGGCACTAACTACTGATAGGCATAGTTAGCAAATGAAAGATTTTAATAGAGAACAAACAATGTATTTACCTTAATAGTGTTGAAGACTCATAATATACATAGCAGTTCATGACATCCAGTCTTACAAATTTCAAAACTCCGCCATCTCTCTCCCCACATCCACCACCGCTGGCGGCTCACCTCCAACTGCGCAACGCTACGCGCTGTTAACATCCAGCTACCCAACACTACAATGGCAGACAACAATGCAAACTAGCCACAGACTGCACACAGCACAGCCAGTGATTTTCATACAGAGCGCTACGTAACGTTGCCAATAAGAAAACATAAACAGCCTACTTACACGTCGAAACAGATAAATGAATTAATTTACAGCGCGACACAACACTAACTACATAAGGGCTACTTTGGTCCCGTACAGAGTATTATTATTGTTACTAATAGTGGTCAGACACAAAGCATTAACAGCCTGAAGTCTTCCAGTTTCTGCCAGTTCAGAAGTAAGGAGTGCAGCAATCAAGTGAGTTACAACAATAAGTATAGTGCACAAATTTTCACTTGGGTGATTTTAAATGGGGTTGCAGTGTGCAGATCAAGGAAGCGCCCGAAAAAAGAGGAGTAATGCAGGGGAAGTGTGTTTTGTAACAAGTGTCTAACCTCACTGTGAATAGTTAGCTTTCTTATCTGAGAAAAAGTTGTGGGTGGCACTTGCGGTTAAAAAATTTCTTCATCATTCATTCTAACAAACACACACACACAGACACACACACACACACACACACACACAAACTAAATATCATTCATCTTTCGTAACTTTAAATAAAAGTGTTCCAAGTGTCCTTTCATTCAACAGTTTAATTACGCGCTAAAGTTGGTGATAATGAGGGAAAGGGATGGGGGAGTACTAGCTAATGTCTAATTGCTCTCAGGGCTAATGGTCTACTGAAGAGCCAAGAAACTGGTACAGCTGCCTAATATCGTGTAGGACCTGCGCGAGCACGCAGAAGTGCCCCAGCAGGAAGTCGCATGGACCCTACTAATGTCTGACGTAATACTGAAGGGTACTGACACCATGAATGCTACAGGGCTGTCCATAATAAGTACGAGGGGGTGGAGATCTCTTCTGAACAGCACGTTGCAGATAGGCTAAATAATGTTCATCTCTGGGGAGTTCGGTGGCTAGCGGAAGTGTTTAAATTCAGAAGAGTGTTCCTGGAAGTTTTCTTAGGAGCAAGAAAGGAAGCGGCCCGAACAATAAGATGGACCAGAAGTCAGAAGATGAATCAGGAAATGGACGACATTGAGACCAACTTCTGGAAAATAAAACAGCAGACAGTTTTTCAGGAAATTCAAAAAGAGTCTGATTGGATTCAAGGGTAGAGAACTGTTTATAAGAGGTAATAAAGGGGAGCTGGCTGTTAGTACGAAGGGGAACTAACGGATTTTTGCACTTTCACGACCTGAACTGTGAACCACCGACTATTATAACTGCCATCTGGTTTCTGTGCAAATTGTAAATAGCTTTTCGCTCCCTGTATGTTACCCCTGCCACCTTTACAATTTGAAAGATAGTATTTCACTCAACATTGTCAAAAGCTTTCTCTAAGTCTACAAATGGTAGATACGTAGGTTTGCCTTTCCTTAATCTGTTTTCTAAGATTAGTCGTAGGGTCAGTACTGCCTCACGTGTTCCAACATTTTTACGGAATCCAAACTGATCTTCCCCGAGGTGGGCTTATACCAGTTTTTCCATTCGTCTGTAAAGAATTCGTGTTAGTATTTTGTAGCCGTGGCTTATGAAACTGATAGTTCGGTAGTGTGCTATGCCATTCAAAAGCGGCGTGCTGGTTGAAGGACTCCTGCGACTGGTGACGGTGGCATTGCCGGTGCTGGTGGAGGCGGTGTGTGGTGCGTCTGGTGCAGGGGACGCCTGCCCCGGCTGGCATTCCTGGCCGCGGTGCGCCGGCTGCCACAGTGTCTGGGAGTGTTTTGTCAGGCCGCGCTGCTAATGGGCCGGCAAACACGGCCGGCAACTCGATCCCAGCGCCGCTCGTTCGGTATGCGCCGCCACGATCCGAAACATCGCCGCTACGCCGCGCCGCCAGCCCAGCCTGCGGTGCGGCTTGCGTCAACACACGAGGAGGAGGGTGCTCTTGACCGCGCGCGACCCATCTCGCCGCCTTACCGGTAACAAAACGTAATGGGCAGCAGAGTGTCTGTCTAAATAGCTGGCAGCTAGAGGGCGAAAACGACATAATTCTAAATAAATTGATTGCAGCCGTCGTCTACAATGTCTGACTCCATCTACACTACTGACCATTGGAATTGCTACACCACGAAGATGACGTGCTACAGACGCGACATGAAGAAGATGCTGTGATACGCAAATGATTAGCTTTTCAAAGCATTCACACAAGGTTGGCGCCGATGGCGACACCTACAACGTGCTGACATGAGCAAAGTTTCCAACCGATTTCTCATGCACAAACAGCAGTTGACTGGCGTTTCCTGGTGAAATGTTGTTGTGATGCCTCGTATAAGGAGGATAAATGCGTACCATCACGTTTCCGACTTTGATAAAGGTCGGATTGTAGCCTATCGCGATTGCGGTTTCTCGTATTGCGACATTGCTGCTCGCGTTGGTCGAGATCCAATGACTGTTAGCAGAATACGGAATCGGTGGGTTCAGGAGGGTAAAACGGAACGCCGTGATCGATCCCGACGGCCTCGTATCACTAGCAGTCGAGATGACAGGCATCTTATCCGCATGGCTGTAACGGATCGTGCAGCCACGTCTCGATCCCTGAGTCAACAGATGGGGACGTTTGCAAGACAACAACCATGTGCACGAACAGTTCGACGGCGTTTGCAGCAGCATGGACTATCAGCTCGGAGACCGTGGCTGCGGTTACCCTTGACGCTGCATTACAGACAGGAGCGCCTGCGATGGTGTACTCAACGACGAACCTGGGTGCACGAATGGCAAAACGTCATTTTTTCGGATGAATCCACGTTCTGTTTACAGCATCGTGATAGTCGCATCCGTGTTTGACGACATCGCGGCGAACGCACATTGGAAGCGTGTATTCGTCATCGCTATACTGGCGTATCATCCGGCGTGATGGTATGAGGTGCCATTGGTTACACGTCTCGGTCACCTCTTGTTCGCACTGACGGCACTTTGAACAGTGGACGTTACATTTCAGATGTGTTACGACCCGTGGCTCTACCCTTAATTCGATTCTTGCGAAACCCCACGTTTCAGCAGGATTATGCACGACCGCATGTTGCACGTCCTGTACGGGCCTTTCTGGATACAGAAAATGTTCGACTGCTGCCCTGGCCAGCACATTCTCCAGATCTCTCACCAATTGAAAATGTCTGGTCAATGGTGGCCGAGCAACTGGCTCGTCACAATACGCCAGTCACTACTCTTGATGAACTGTGGTATTGTATTGAAGCTGCGTAGGCAGCTGTACCTGAACACGCCATCCAAGCTCTGACTCAATGCCCAGGCGTATTAAGGCCGTTATTACGGTCAGAAGTGGTTGTTCTGAGTACCGATTTCTCAGGATCTACGCACCCAAATTGCGTGAAAATGTAATCATATGTCAGTTCTAGTATAATATATTCATCCAATTAATTCCCGTTTATCATCTGCGTTTCTTCTTGGTGTAGCAATTTTAATGGCCAGTAGTGTAGTATAGTGTAGGAACAAGGAACAAAGACGAAAGCAAACTTTATAGTCGATGCTGCTGACAAAGGTCGTACGGTAAATTTTTCGCGCGCTGAGACAATAGGAAAAGTGATGTCCAAACATATAAAAACACCTAAATTTATTTTTAGAAAGAAGCATATACGTATAAAGATATTAAGCAATATTAGAAGGCAGAGAATAGGGCCCTTTTTACTTAGTCTCTTGTCGTAGGTGTCAAATAACATCGAAAACTATTTTCCCCACTAAACAGAGCTGACTCTTCCACTGCTGAAATAGTTTTCATTAAAAATGTTTATGCACTTACGTTCTTATTCAAGTGTAGTGTAGGCTTTTTCTTTGTCCTATACTTTCAGACATTTCGTCTCTCTTGTGGAAGAATTCGAGTAGAATAAATGCCAAGCCATCGAGCAACCATAGCAATTTGTCACCCAAACAAAAAAAAAAAAAAAAAACGACAAAATAAAAATTAAGTGCTGGCCGTTGTGGCCGAGCTGTTCTAGGCGCTTCAGTCCCGAACCGCGCTACTGCTGCTGTCGCAGGTTCGAATCCTGCCTCGGGCATGGATGTGTGTGATGTCCTTAGGTTAGGGGACTGATGACCTCAGATGTTAAGTTCCATAGTGCTCTGCGCCATTTGAACCACTTGAAAAAAAAATCCATCGCTCTACTATATAGATATAGTGTCTGTTGTTTCGGACATGCATATGCGAAGTAACAGAACAATGCCTACATAATATACAGGGTGTCCCAGCTATCTTGTCCACCCAAAATATCTCTGGAACAATAATAGCCATTGGAAAACGACTTTCACCGGTATCAATGTAGGGCTGGGGCCCATGAATGTACATATTTGGAAACATTCTAAAACGAAAGCATATGTGTTTTTTAACACAAACTTATGTTTTTTTAAATGGACCTCCTATATTTTTTCTTCGGCAATCTATAGCATGACAAAGCACATACACAATGGCGTTGATTGCATCGCAATATTTCCATTACATCCCGAGATATTGAGACGCGAAGTTGGCGTTTGAAACACCCGACATGCGCTGCTAGCGCACGTCCTGAGGCTCAGGCGTGAACCCCATGCTTCCCGTAATCGCGATGTGATTGACATGTGTAATCACACCTCGATACTTATCAAGAGAGACACTTACTTATCAATCACATCGCGATTACGGGCAGCATGGGGTTCACGCCTGAGCCATAGTTTCCGTCGTCCATGGGGTGCCTTTCGACTTAGTCATGCTGTAGACTATGCTCTCGTATCGTTAATAGATACCTTATAATCAATGTGAACAAGTTCATTTTACGGTGTTTCTTAAATAAACCCACCATAATGGCATCCCATGTAAAAATTATTTGCAGAAAGAACGTCTTCCCTCTTCATTACATAAAACGTAAGTAGTAGTATTGCATTTTCGAAATCTAACGGCGTTGCTACGGCTCTGTTAGGAGACATAAAACTACGAGAGCATCTCCACATAATAGGTAAGAAGAATTCCTACATTGTGGCTCACTAAGCCAGCTCCAGCCCGCCCGGTTAGCCGCGTGGTCTCACGCGGTGCTTCCCGAGCGGGAAGGCTTGCCGGTCCCCGGCACGAACCAGCCCGGCGGATTAGTGTCCAGGTCAGGTGTGCCGGCCAGCCTGTGGATGGTTTTGAAGTCGGTTTTCCATCTACCTCGGCAAATGCGGGCTGGTTCCCCTTATTTCGCCTCAGTTAGACTGCGTCGGCAATTGTTGTGCAAACACCGTTTCCACGCACGAGTACAGGATAGTTATTCTACCACGTCTCGTATGAGGCGTTACGCGGGGGGCGGGGAGGAGAGTCCACTGGGGGCCGAACCGCACAATAACCCTGGGTTCTGTGTGGGGCGACGGTGAGATGGGTGGACTGCGGTGGCCTATTGTGGGTTGTGAACCACTGAGGGCTACGGCGGGGACGAAGCCTCTCCCTCGTTTCTAGGTCCCCGGTTTAATACATACGTACATACAAACCATTTCAAGGACAGACTGACTTAATTATCGCAAAACTCGGCTCGGAAAGAGTGGTCAGTTATATTGTACTCCTCTTATACTACCATCTACGGACTGAGCGGCTAAAGATAGCCGAAACGCTTAAAGCAACCGCTCGCGTAAAGCGGGAAATCAAGGTTGAAATCCCGGTCCGGCACAAAATTTTCTTATGCCGCCATTCAGTTATTCCAGTGCCTCATTGCAGTAAAAGTCGGAAATTTCTTTCATCAAGCGTCCATTACTATGACAGCAGTGAGTTCGGAGAGAACATATTAATCGCCTGTGTTGCAGACGAAGCCACAGTTGGCAGTTTCTGCGAATGTGCTGTCTGCGGCATTCTAAATATTTTACAACTCCGCACTCGGCACTGTCAGTGGACCAGTGTGAGTGTGTGTGTGTGTGTGTGTGTGTGTGTGTGTGTGTTATGTATGAAACCTTATGGGACTTAACTGCTATGGTCATCAGTCCCTAAGCTTACACACTATTTAACCTAAATTATCCTAAGGACAAACACACACACACACCCATGCCCGAGGGAGGACTCGAACCTCCGCCGGGACCAGCCGCACAGTCAGTGGACCAGTGGGGTCACCAATCCGCTAACACGGTTGGCGTTTAATTTACACGCAAGTTTATTAACGCACCCACAACTAGTAGTCGATCTTGTCCAGAAAGTCGCTCGCTCGTGTGAACAGTACTCGACGTGGATCTCGCATCAACTTCGTTTCATCCTGATCACAGTTTCTGCTCATCTCACGTGGAACCGCCGCACCTGTTATAGCTCTGCCCGTAGCGTAAGTGAATAAACGTGTTGTGTCGTCGAACAGCGGTATGTGTCTTTGGATTTGAGACCAAGTCATGTGCAGTGCTGCGAGAGACAGCGTGTTTGCAGAGACGGCGGCCGCGGTGTTTGAAGTCGGCGTGCCCCCCCCCCTCCCCCCCCCCCCCCCCACCATGGCCTGAAGCGTAGCGTAAATGGAAGGAAGAGTAGCCAAACGGCTGAGCCGCGCCGGTTTGCACAGGACTCGAGGAACACCTGCGCCAGGCGAGGCAGGCCTAACGGGGGAGCCGCAGTTCGCACAGCCCGGCACGAGTCAACACGGTGGGCGCGCTTGCTGACCGTCCTGTAGCCTGGCAGCGAGACTTCCACTCCCGCCGTTCTGTTTACACTCGGCACCGCCACGCTGCGAACAGGTATCCCACTGTACTAGACAGCTCCTGATGGATGTATGCCATAACAACTGTCGTGCAGTGTGTAGCAAACCGGGTTGGTCGAACTACACAGCCTGGAAAAAGTGCAGCACAAAGACGCTTTCGGATGTCAAGGTAACTTCGTACACGCACACAACGCCGGCGCCTACGTAAACAACAATTGGAGTTACAGTTCTCTGTAACAGCTAGAACGGCTAGCATAGTGCATTAGTGTTAATACCGGGCGTGCTAGAGTGGATAAGGGTAATGAAAAGTGCCAGATATTGACTGATTACTGTGAATTGGTCAGAGATGTCGCATACTCGTGTGGGACAGCGGTATCAGCACCTGAAAACGTATGAAACTGACCTCATTGTAGGACTGTTGAAATTTTTAAAAACATTGGGTACCCGATAAATCGATGTTTCAAATGATATCGTTATCGGCACTCGATTCAACGAAAGAGGTTGTCGATATATCGACGGAAAAAATATCGACGTGCCAGCCAATTTCTCCTTCTGCTTTGTTAGGACCCTTCAGGATCTGTATCACGTGTGGCTTGTTTTGAACGTCTTCTGTCTTCCCAATAACTCTTTATTCTCTCGCTTCTTCTGTTTCTTTCTTCTTCTGTTAACACAACTTTGATTTTGGTGTCCGACCACCTGTGACCATCCACCAACCCTTTATACTTCTCCCTGTCCTGTACTACTGCCTGCAGATTCCTTTCTTTTATTCCTACAGCCTTCCAGCCATCTCTGACTTCCTTCACCCAGTTGTTTCACGTACGACATGTTGCATTCCATATCTTCTTAGTCAAACTCTCCTCGTCCATCCTCATGATGTGCCCAACAAAGCGTAACCCCTCTTCCGTATCTCGCTCGATATGGGTTCTATATTTTCATACAGTATCCGGATATCTCCATGTTTTTTGGTGCTCCACATGACATGTCTCTCAAAATTTTCCGCTCCTCGTTCTCCAACTTTATACAAGCTCTCTTGCCGAGTGCGATCGTTTCTGATGCATACAGAGCACCATTTCTTACAGTTGCTGTGTAATGTCGCAATTTGGCATTCCGTGTCGTATTTTTCTTGCCATATGTTGTTTTCGAGTAGCATGGAGAGCTGCATCAAACCAGTCTCAGGACTGAAGACCACAACAACAACATGTTGTTTTCACCGTATACCGAAGCTTCTGCAAAAGCTGTGGCCTGTTTGCTGCGCTACTGTTGCTCTTTATGCCACCAGTTATCTTCTCCACCAAATAACGAAAACTATTGACTTTCTCAACCACTTGGCCATGTATCTTCCAGTCAGACTCAGTGTTCAGTGTCTTGGTCTTACAATAAACATAGCCCAACGCGACTTCTATACAATGACAGCATGACTTCCAATAATCAACGCAAAAAATTACCCTGAATTGCAAGAAATCGTAACACTAATACAAATCCAAAAAATATTAAATTAAAGAAATATGAAACTACGTCCAACTCTGTTAATCGCCTAAGCTCATTTCAATCACGAAGCCCGATAGTTGAAACGCCATTCTTTTTCACTTACCTCTTCATAACACGAACTACAGCAATTACAGCAAGTAGCAACAACAGCCAGCTAAATAAAAAAATTCTAACTACTGTAGATTCTAAGTACTAGGAGGCATATGGTTAGCAAAAAGAAAGATTTTGTTGAAGAGCAAACAATGTATTTAGAAAATTTTACCCTATTTACGTGACATCCAGTTCCAAAAATTATGTAGTCGTTAATAATTCCACTGCCCAAACATTAGCAATCATACATCCATCCTCATACATTGCTTATTCTGTTATAAACACATCATTTCATCTCACTTTACAATGCGTGTCCTACCAACACAGATTCTCCACTAAGAATAACATGTCCATACACCTCCCTATCCACTCGCTAACTGCTAGTCCGTCCAACCACAGAATCTCTTGCCGAGGGCGCAGAGCGCTGTCAGCAATATTAACACAGTCTATAGTTCTGCCAACATACAAACAGGTTACTTACACTGTATATCAATAAGCTAGCAGCCTGCTTATCCCCCTCAGAGCAAGAATTGTAAGGAAAACGATACAGTTCAGTCTCCGCGATAACCACTTTGATGACAACGGCAACTGCACGTAAGTGGCACAATAAAAGATGTCCGATGGGTCCGTTGTTCGGTTTCGTCACTTACCGGATGCATCTGGAACGCTTCATGTCGACTTCCATTTCTTTTTTTTTTTTTTTTTTTTCATTTCTGCAAACGACAGCGACCGAGCAATGTAGTGTCAAAATTGCATGCTGAAGTTAGACGTTGCAGTCAACATTTCCGCTCACACGTCTCCGCCGGCCGCAAAGACCAATCTTGTCATTTACATATCTGTTCATCAGTTTCAACAACTGTTTCTGAAGAATGCCGATGTGGCTGCGTTAATCTTTTTTTTAACTCAGCTGCTGTGGTATTTCTTCACATCCGATATCTGTTATTCCGTACACACCGCCACCCCTCCTTCCCCCAGTACAATCGGACTTCTTCTTTGTGCCATCTATAATTGTTTCCGACACCCCAAGAGGAAGACTGGACGTGATGAAAGTTCAAAAAGTAGTAAGATTCTTTGATTCCTTCACACAGTGAAAGTAAAATTACGTTGTACTACAATTTCAAAGATCAACTTCAAATACTTACCGAAGATTGCGAAAAAAATATAATATAAAATAAAAATATCGGCACTCGGTATGGCCAATTCGTTTCCGATATATCGATATATAGGTGAAAAGAATAGTGATGATATATAACGATATCCTTATAGAAATCGTCGATGTATCGATATTTCACCAACAGCCCTTGACGAAGAATATGCCTGTCCTCACGTTTCCATACAGTCCAACATTGGGCCAGTGTCACATCCTAATGTTCCACCAATGGATATTTCACCATTTGAATTTAATTTTTTTTTTTTTTTTTTTTTTTGGTCATCAGTCTACTGACTGGTTTGATGCGGCCCGCCACGAATTCCTTTCCTGTGCTAACCTCTTCATCTCAGAGTAGCACTTGCAACCTACGTCCTGCTTGACGTATTCCAATCTCTGTCTTCCTCTACAGTTTTTGCCCTCTACAGCTCCCTGTAGTACCATGGAAGTCATTCCCTCATGTCTTAGCAGATGTCCTATCATCCTGTCCCTTCTCCTTATCAGTGTTTTCCACATATTCCTTTCCTCTCCGATTCTGCGTAGAACCTCCTCATTCCTTACCTTATCAGTCCACCTAATTTTCAACATTCGTCTATAGCACCACATCTCAAATGCTTCGATTCTCTTCTGTTCCGGTTTTCCCACAGTCCATGTTTCACTACCATACAATGCTGTACTCCAGACGTACATCATCAGAAATTTCTTCCTCAAATTAAGGCCGGTATTTGATATTAGTAGACTTCTCTTGGCCAGAAATGCCTTTTTTGCCATAGCGAGTCTGCTTTTGATGTCCTCCTTGCTCCGTCCTTCATTGGTTATTTTACTGCCTAGGTAGCAGAATTCCTTAACTTCACTGACTTCGTGACCATCAATCCTGATGTTAAGTTTCTCGCTGTTCTCATTTCTACTACTTCTCATTACCTTCGTCTTTCTCCGATTTACTCTCAAACCATACGGTGTACTCATTAGACTGTTCATTCCGTTCAGCAGATCATTTAATTCTTCTTCACTTTCACTCAGGATAGCAATCTCATCAGCGAATCATATCATTGATATCCTTTCACCTTGTATTTTAATTCCACTCCTGAACCTTTCTTTTATTTCCACCATTGCTTCCTCGATGTACAGATTGAAGAGTAGGGGCGAAAGTCTACAGCCTTGTCTTACACCCATCTTAATACGAGCACTTCGTTCTTGATCGTCCACTCTTATTATTCCCTCTTGGTTGTTGTACATATTGTATATGACCCGTCTCTCCCTAAAGCTTACCCCTACTTTTTTCAGAGTCTCGAACAGCTTGCACTATTTTATATTGTCGAACGCTTTTTACAGGTCGACAAATCCTATGAAAGTGTCTTGATTTTTCTTTAGCCTGTGAAACGGAGACCCACAATGAGGTATCTCATTGTGGGTCTCCATTTGACAGGCTAGTCAAATTGTTAAATATCCATATTGGTGGAACTTTAGGATGTGACACTGGCCCAGTATTGGACTGTATGGAAACGTGAGGGCAGCCATATTCTTCGTCAAGGTAGCGGTCGACCGGAATTGACACCCGCAAGAGAGTATGTCGGCTTTATGCACCAAACACGTCGTGACGCTTTTCCACCTGCAGCTGCCAACCAGTGGACTCCCTGCAACGATCACTGTCATCCCGCACCGCTGGTCGGAGACCAATAGCGGCCGGGATGGACAGCTGCGGTCTCAAGTGCGGGCTGCCGTTAACACCACGCCACAAACGGCTGCGGTTGGAGTGCTGCCGTGACAGCGAAGCATGGTCTTCTGCAGAAGATAGTCGCATTGTTTCCAGCGGCGAATCGCGGTTCTCCGTTACTCTGGGTGACCATTGTCGGCGAGTACGGCGGCAACCTGTGGGGAGGTCACGTCCTCTCAACGTTTTGGAAAGGCTTAACGGTGTTACCGCTGGCGTTACGGTGCTGGCAGCCATCGGCTATGTGTGATTCCAGGTCACGGACGGATGTCATTGGGGGAACTCTGAGACCACAGCGGTAGTCGCGGACATCCTGTGTGCTCATGTATTAGCGCTCATACTGCCAAGTTATCTATAAATTTGACTCGATTTTCTAATCACTGAAATACCTCATATCCTCTAATACTCGTATCGTACATGCATTGTGCGAGGTGTTTCATGTCATCTTGCTCATTACAGAATTGTTAACTTCTTACTTTCATACATTGATATGCACACAAAAATTTTTTTGAAACATCCTGTATCTTAATTTTAGTTGGATGTTGATCAGACTATTTTGGTGGTTCTGTAGTATACATGTGTACGACACTCGATAAATAAAATTACTTCCCGCACTGCTCCATCTTTTGTTATTCGCTGATCTGATTGGAGCAGTTTCAGCTCTCGACTGCGCAGCCTACATGGACCGTAGCAGATTACTGCGCTCACGCGGCGCTAGTACTTTAATTCGTTTTGTTTCAGGGGCGGTGGCTTGGTGTTTGGCTAGGGGACCACTGCAAACGGCGATGGAGCGTGGCTTCCAGCGCTGGACGAGGAGGGCGTCGGCTGGAGGCCAGGTAATCCGACACGCCGCGGCCTGGAATGTGGCGCGGCGGCCTGTGAGGAGCTGGAGAAGGTGCACTACTCCAGAGGGCAGTGATCCCTCCAGGAACGGAAGGGGCGGGAGTCACATTGAGTCCGTAGTACGAACAAGTCACCACCACCACCACGACCACCACCACCACCACGACCACCACCTCCCTACACCTCGTGTAGCTCAACTCCACTGTCCACATAGGTGTACAAGAGGAGTGGTATTCCGTCTGAACAGCACTCTGCAATTACGGAAACTGCAAACGATCGACTGAAAGACAATTCCATTTTTACACTGTCTGTTATGTAATCGCTGTCAGTTATACCACGATCGGCTAATTTCGGCTGTTTGCCACTTTCCACTACGTACCTCTATAATCGTAGTTACACAGTCATCCTTTGTGGACATATACAAATCTACATCTTTCATTTAAATACTAAACACGTGCAAGAACAACGTTCCGTATTCGTCAACTCTTTAAAGTAAAATTACTGTTATAGAGGAATACGTATGTAAACATAAAACTAATAGTATATCGTACAGAAGGTTGATCTTCTAGGGTTCATCCACAGTAAGCAGCTAATCACGAATGTAGTGACAAACAGTCACCACAGCCAGATGATCGGAACTACCAGTATGTGCTGGAGACATGGCGCCTCGCTATTATACAGGGTGCAGCAGCGTAAGTTCGGATACTTCTACTGGTGACACAAGACGCTGTACTGAACACCATTACATCAGTAGTTACGACTAATAATTGAAGTGATTACAAGTCGAATGTTTTTAGGCTGGGTAGTACCTGCAAGTACATGTTCCAGGAGGACACCATTAATGCTTATTGTTCCCTGGAAATCAGGTCGGGTGTTGAAGTTGAAAGGTCTCTGTTGGATTCCTTTCATGTTTAATTTCTTAAATCTGTTGTCATTTACGGCATAAATTCCTCTTCTAAATTTACTGTGGCGTTTCTGACTATCTGGGAGGAGACTGAGTAGTGGAACGCGTTACTTTTACACATAAACAAGAACGATCTGTCACACTACTTCACTTTAAAACACAGTTTATACGTAATTCATGTCACACAGTCTCATACGGAACCTACATCTGCTTTCTTTTATATACTGTATATGATAAGATACTGTCATCCCCCTTCTCTTCTGTGTGAGAGGATGAATGAGCAAATGTGTTTCTAGTTGCATGCTTGAGGGTAGCAGACAAGCCTGTCTGCTAGAGAACAGTAGGACCAACGTCAGAACAGGTAGCTACGCTTTCTAAAGGCAGAGAGGTTTCCATTCTTAGCATGGTCCTGGCCGTCCGTTGTCATGTTGGTATAGGAAGCTGCCCCTCTGGCCACTTCCGTTTGTATCTGTGAGCCACCCTCAGGAAGCACGCTCGGTAGGAGCGCAGGGCAGTCTGTCCGTGGCGAGCGTCTGAAGTGGTAAGATCTCCGGCTAAGCGCGTGTCTGCTAAGTCCGTAGGACAATGGATTTCTTAAGTTCAGCCTAAATGAAAATTTAATCACCTTTATTTCAGGTTTAGCTCTAAAATATCTAATGTTATCTTAAATTGCAGCGCAGTGTAATTCTCGTGTGAAGTTCAGATTATTTTCCGGTAGTTGCTTTGTCACTACTTTGTGAGTAAAGTGGAACCACGTGTTGATCAGTAACTCTAACTAAAATCAATCTTAAATGCGAATGCTTGTGTGATTATAACGTCTCGTCTTGACAATATTTTTCAATATAGCAACTTTTCTTTATGTTCAACCCACGTGGGGTGTACTTTGGGAGACCAGTACCACGTGGTTATATAACTGTTTGACCCATCAGGTTAAATAGTAAGACGTTAGTAACCAGTTCGAGGTTTTTCTTTTGTAAATTGCTTTTCGATCTAATTTATTTTAATTATCAAAATTATTGTGGAGTTATACGCTTTGTGTAAACCAAGTTGACCACGTGAAGCATGTGGTGTAATCATCAAAGTAGCCCTCAGCTATTCTTTTTGGGAAGATTTCACAGAGAGTTAGTATAAATTTAGTATACCAGTGTGTGTTAATTACATGACGGACAGGATTGTGCTACGAACGTAATTTCTTTGGGTGAAAATTGAATCGGTTGGTTGTGGTTAATTTCCTCTTTCATATGTTTCAACGTTGTTCGTGTGTTATTTTTATGAATGCAGTGTTGTATGCAGTCTCCAATCTTGGCTCCATATTTGATGTGTTTCATAAGATTACAAACTCACATTTTCACAGTCCTAAACAATGCACCAGCTCAGTTATAACTCACGTTTAATATGCTGAAATTTCAATGATCAATCTTAAAATAAATTTCCAAATATAAACTGATTTCTTTCTTTTTATTTAAATTCTCTTTTATATATATATACATATTACCGGTTGTTGTATGACTATTAAAAGATTATAATTAATGTTAGTCTGTTTGGGAATTTGGTAAACCTAGACTAGATACCTGGTGAAACAGTTCCTTAGTAATGCAAGATTAACTTCCCCAGACAGCTCACAGCTTTTAACCCGCTTTTATTGTCTAGCAGTACCGCTTACATAGCAAAAATTAAAGTGACAAACTTACAAAGTGTGGGTACGTTGACTCAAAACAGTTAGTTTGTACAGACAGGTGTCGTTCACTTCACGGTACAGGTATGGTGATGCAGAAAACATCTGGTAGTAAAGTTCATGATGTGTTTGTAGGAAGACTGCTCAGGGCAGAGAAAATATATTCGATACACTGATATATGTGCATATTAAGGTTCCACATACAAAAATATCTACACTTATACCCGTTATATCATGTGTATCTTTTCGGTGTGTTTAAAATTATTACCATACATTTTACCGCCCACACACAAATATGTTCATACTTTCATCATGCCATATAGTAAGACTTTTTGTAAAATGAAGTCAAACCATTACAAAGAAATATTTGAAGCTTTGAATTATAAAGCTTTCACAAGGGTGAAGAGGCTATAAATTGTCATATAACAACACCCGTGTAATTAAACACTGCCTCGGCACTTAATTGCACTATTTATGCCGTTATATTTTACCAAACACTCGTTTATAACTCCCTAAAAACGTAATGCTACGTATTTATGCTTGTTACTCTAATATATTGCCCCGCTCTACTTTAGCACGCTTGTATTTTCATTTCCTCGAGTGCATCCGTAACTCCGTCTTTCTTGAATTTTGATGGTTGAATTTCTTTCGTTTTAAAGGTATGCCTTCATTTTATGGAATTACTCTCTATCTGACATCAAGTAAACATAAACATATTCGTTTATGGCACGAAGAATACATGTGTGGTAATAATTTTAAACGCACTAACAGAAGATATTACATGTAAAGGTCCTGTGTCCCTGGCACAGCCGGCCGGGGTCGCCGAGCGGTTCTAGGCGCTTCAGTCTGGAACCGCAGGTTCGAATCCTGCCTCGGGCATGGATGTGTGTGATGTCCTTAGGTTAGTGAGGTTTAAGTACCTCTAAGTTCTTGGGGACTGATGACCTCAGATGGTAAGTCCCATAGTACTCAGAGCCATTTGAACCAGTTTATGTCCCTGGCACATTTGAATACGTCCGACCAGCTGTCGTTATATTTTTGAACAGGTGCTGTGAACTGGACAGTGTCGAATCAACCCAGACAGAACAATGATCTGTGCGATACGTTGTGAGTTTTTATATTTACAAGCGTACGCCACTACTGCAATAATGTTATTTAAAAGCGTTGACGAATATGGAACGTTGTTCTAGCACGTGTATACCATGACAGTTATTATGTATTAAAATGTCAGATCTAGATTGTTATACACCCACAAAGCGTGGCAGTGTAAATTTGCGAGTATAGCAGTACACACTTGAAAACGGCAAACAGCCGAAATGGACTATTGTGCTTCAATAAATTTGTTCCTGTAGCACCAGAAGTAAAAAATAATTATATGCTAATAATATGAACATGTAAAGGTCTGCAGATGCCCTAACACAAAGACATAACCATCGAATAACATGGGGGTGGCAGCATGTTCCTCTATCCATAACATACGACCCAATAACGTTTTACAACACAGGGACTGTGCTTTCCTGCGAATGAAAAACTCACTGAAGTACCACACAAAGAAATGCCTTGCTGCCAGCAGAGGAAATATTTTGATGAATTGTTTAGATATACACTGCTGTCCATTAAAATTGCAACACCAATAATGAGGCATGCAACAAACATCAAACTGGCATTCAGTCTACCACACGCTTGGCCACGTAAATGATTAGCATTTTAACACAAACACTCGGAGCAGATTGGGGTAACGTCATATACATTCTATATATAAAGAAAGATTGCAGAGTGGACTTCTCATTCCTGAATCATACTTGACTATTGAGAAGATCGTGTTACATCTCGTCTAAAAGGGAGAAATGGCAACCAGCAAGTGCCGGAATTCGGCAGCGACGGTATCATGGCCTAGCGGAACTCCAATCACTCGTTCCGCTGTATTACTACTCGTGTTGGTCAGTACCCTACGACTGTCATGCGAATATGGAATCAATGGGTTCACGAGGACCCTACTGAGCGTAACTAGCGGTCCCACGCGACTAGCACCCGAGAGGACAAATATATGGAGATTGCAGTAAAGAAGGAATCCTGTTCAACATGACATCAAATCTGAACGGGATGTTATCAAAGAAGAATGAAACCTTACGGAAACAAAAAATAAAATAAAATTTTACCACTAACTGGCGCTGTGAACAGGAGAATACGCAAACAAAAAATGCTGGTTACACGACTGCTCCTCAGTTTGCGTCTGAGACACTCGGCAATTGCCCGAATTTTGGACATACGGCTTGGCCCTAATGGCTGTTCTGAAACGCGAAACACGCTGTCATATCTTCTACTGTTGAGGCGGCAGTGTGGACACGTCGCGACAACGAATGTTTTGTTAAAAAATCCTTGAACGGGCCTGTGAGCACGGTGCATAAAATTCTACGGAACATACCGCATTACTATCCATACAAATTACCGATGTTCAGGAGTTGCTTCACGCTGACCCGCCAGAAACAGAAACGTTTGCTCTAGAATTTCTAGCTGGTCCGAAGTGGACGAAGCCCGTCTCCGAGGACGTGGCAGTATTGCGATTCATCTGCCATTTGTTAACAGAACCCATTTACGCCATGACACATGCAGCGCCATCTAGTGGAAAAGTGTTCGTTATTGTTGTTTATTCTCCGAAAATTTTCTCGTACTTCGATAATATACCGTTCAACTTTGACGTCATTCTAAACAGCGGTTCTTTTTTTACAGCGTTTTGAAAATGGAATTTTAATTATAATCAGCTGGTATGTAGCTCGCCACGCCACGTACGTTGACTCGAAAATCTGGCTTGTTTGCAGAAAGACAGGTGCCCACAAGGACAGCACTACTTCTGAAGCATCACGGATCGTCGTCATGGCGACAACGGTTGTGGTGTTTCTTGAAGCAACAGCAGAAAGAGGCGTCCCGACAATGGCGCGTCCAATGGAACTCCTGTACGTAGGAGTGACGTCACACAGTCTTTTCAGGCGAGTCGCAGTGCTAGGTGCAGCATAAGGATGAAAGTATCAATGTGTGTAGACTCCAAGGAGAAAAAACGTTACAAGATCGCATTGTGTCCATGCTGTCCTCACCTACCTCGATACAGAGGAATGTTGGATTAATGCTTCGGCCAACACGTTCCCCCTTGTCCATTGACAACATCTGGCGTGCCTCCACTCTCCAGCCACTGCGACTCACGAACTCTGGTTTATAGCTGAAGCGGGATGCCCGTAACCGACCTCCAGGCTAATTTCCTCTTGGTTCCCAGTCGGGTTTGCCAGAGGCACTGTTTCGCATCCTTACCCCAACATCACCTAAAAATGTAATCGTCCTTTTTACTACTAAAACATGTATGCGCAATAAGTATGATTTCGTTGAAGGACACTGTAAAAGTGTAAGTAGGCTGTTTAGGTTTTTATGTTGGTAACACCATGTAGTGCTCTGTATGAAAATCGCTCACTGCGCCGTGTGCAGTCAGTGGCTCATTGTTGGAATATTCGCTTGTGTAGTGTTGGACTGTTGGATATGAACAGCGCGTAGTGTTGGGCAGTTGGAGGTGAGCCGCCAGCAGTGGTGGATGTGGTGAGAGAGATGCCAGAGTTTTGAGAGGTTACTATGAGAGGACGACCTGCACGTGTGTCCCTCAGAAAAAGGAAATCTGTTTAATTGGATGTCACAAAATTATATATAATGAATTTTGAACGCTATTAAGGTAAATACAATGTTTGTTCTCCATCAAAATCTTTCATTTGCTAACTATTCCTATCAGTAGTTAGTACCTTCAGTAGTTAGAAACTTATTTAACTGGAAGTATTGGCACTCGCTGTATTGCAATAGTTCGAGTCACGAATATTTTTGTGAGGTAAGTGATTCATGAAAGGTATAAGTTATTGTTAGACAGGACCATTCTTTTATAGGGATTATTGAAAATCAGATTGCGTTGCGCTAAAATATTGTGTGTTAGTTTAGTGATGATCAGAATAAGTAAAGAGAAAACTGTCTGAGTACGTTGAGTTTTTCTCAGTTTGAAAATCAAATAACGTAAGAGTTTTTCTAGCACTGTTATCCTTTACATACAATGGGGAAGTTTCAATAGTTCCATGTCAGCTGTCGTTTACACGTATTTACTTTATTTAACGTCGCACAATTGTCCCCTTTCCCCTTAGAGGAATTCTCAAGTGCCGTAGGTGCAGACGCGTCATAATACTTTGTGTATCAGATTGGCACTACATGACTATAAGACGAAAATGGCCAATTGTATGAGTTAAAACGTAAATACGTGCAAAGGACAGCTCAGATGGAACTTTTACAATGTACATCACAAACACACGGCAAAAATGTAATTTCATTGTTTGGTGTCCTTCCTTGGACTGCAATTCAAAACGCTAGGAATGTATAACTGATTAAAAGATGCATAGTAAAAATTAGTTCAAAAAGAGAGGGAAGTGGGTGTTTGTTGTCAACATTTAGTAATACAACGCAGATTGTGCGTTTATAAAGCGTCCCATATTCTTACAGGAGAAAGTACTCCTCGGTATAGGCTGTCTTCCTATTGACGTTCATTGCTCATTTCTTATTAGTTTAGTTTGTCTCTGGGCTTAACTCTCTGACAATGATGCTTCCGTCAGACAGGACGTACAAATCCCTCCTACATCAGTAATTGCTTATGTCTCACTCTGAGATTCTGCTGTCATCAGAACAAGATTAATGATTTCGTGGTGTTCGAACAACAGAAACAATCAAATGGAGTCCTATTTTTCCATGTGGGGAACGGCAGACTTTGCAGCTAGCAGCTGTTACCGACAGGCACCCTTCGCGATTGTGGAACTGCACCCTCAGCGGCATACTTCACCAGCAAAAAATGTCCAGCTTTCTGTTCCAGTGAGTTACAGGTACCACACCATTCGCAGTGTTGCATTTGTCCTCCAACCGTTCCCGGTTTGTCATTTTGAACTTTCAATACGTCTCATTTTCTAGGCGTCAATGACCCCTTGAGTGTGCTTCGTTTGTTGCATTTTTACTTTCTCCGTGCTGCCTGTCTTCTATTGTGTTCTTTCCCCTGCTTCAGACAATCCTTGCCTTCCTTTGAAACACTTCAAAACCTGGGGTTCTGTCGACTTGTTCAGGTCTCGCCTCCATAAATTCGTATCTTTCTGCAATTTCTTCATTTTTAATCTACAGTTCATAACCAAAACATTATAGTCAGAATCCACAGCTGCTCCTGGAAATGTTTTACAGTTTAAAATCTGGTTTCGAAATCTCTGCCTTACCATCATGTCATCACACTGAAACCTTTTGGTGTCTTCAAGTTACTTCCGTGCATACAACCTTTCTTTGCGTTACGTAAACAAAGTGTCGGCAATGGTTAAATAGTACTCTGTGCAGATTTCTACCGCCGCGCGGGATTAGCCGAGCGGTCTTAGGCGCTGCGGTCATAGACTGTGCGGCTGGTCCCGGCGGAGGTTCGAATCCTTCCTCGGGCATGGGTGTGTGTGTGTGTGTGTGTGTGTGTGTGTGTGTGGGTGTGTGTGTGTGTGTGTGTGTGTGTGTGTGTGTCCTTAGGATAATTTAGGTTAAGTAGTCTGTAAGCTTAGGGACTGATGACCTTAGCAGTTAAGTCCCATAAGATTTCACACACATTTGAACATTTGATTTCTACCAGGCGGTTTTCCCTTTCGTTCCTCTCCCCCCAGTCCACCATGACAATTAAATATTCGTCTCCTTTAACGACCTGAATAATTTCTTTTATCCCATCATACAGTCTTCCAATCTCCTCATCACGTGTGGTGGTAGTAGAGAAGAAAACTTTTACTAGTGTAGTGAGTGTTTGCTTCGTGCCTATCTTGGCTACAAATGTGCGTTCACTATGTTGTTTTTAACCGTTTATCTGCATTCCTAGTTTTTTATTTATTACTAGACCTGCTCTTGCATTACCCGTCTTTGATTTTGTATTTAGATATCTGTATTAACCTGACCAGAAGTTCTGTTCATCCTTCCATAGCATTTCACTAATTCCTATTATATGTAACTGCAACCTACCCATCTCTCATTTTAAATGCTCTAACTTACTCGGTTACGGGATCTAACATTATACACTCCAATCTGTAGAACGCCTGAATAGTTCCCGCATGACGATCAGTATGGGGGACTATTTTATCTCTAGACTATTTTAGCCCTCGAATATTTTACCAAAGAGCATGCCGTCGTCATTAAGCCATGCAGTAGAGCTGCACGTCCACGGAAAATATAACAGCTGTAGATTCTCCCCATTTTCAGCCGTTCGCTGTACCGCCACAGAAGGGCGTTGTTGCAAGGCCAGGTCGGTCATTCAGAGCGTGGCCGTCGCAACTGCTGGAGAGGCCGCCGCCCCTCACCCGCTTGTCTGTCCTGTACGCAGATACTTCTCCGATGTCGTTGCATCTACGAACGGTTATCTGTGTCGTTGAGGCCAATCAACCTCGCCTAAGTAGAAACAAGCAGCAGTATAAACGGATATAGCTGTTTAATAAATAGAGACGTATCGACAAGGATTACACAGAACCTAAAAGAAATTTCATAATATCGGTTGCTGCTAAAAAAAACACAATCAGTCAAAAGCCGGCCCAAGCCAGATATGATGGTAATGAAGATGAGTAGGTAGAAGAAACAAGTAATGTTCGGACACAGTATTACTGATGTCCTGCTTGACACAGTGAAGTCGTTTAAATATCTGGGCGCAACGTTGCAGAGCGTTAAGAAATGGAACGAGCATGTGAAAACTATGGTAGGGAAGGTGAATGGTCGAATCCGGGTTATAAGGAGAATTTTAGGAAAGAGTGGTTCACCTGTAAAGGAGACCGCATATAGGATGCTGGTGAGACTTGTTCTTGAGTACTGCTCGACTCTTTGAATCCGTGCCAGGTCGTATTGAAGGAAGACATCGAAGCAATTCAGAGGCGGGTTTTTAGATTTGTTACCGGTAGGTTCGAACAGCACGTAACTGTTACGAAGACGCTTCGGGGACTCAAATGGGGATACCTGGAGGGAAGGCGACGTTCTTTTCAAGAAACACTACTGAGGTAATCTAGTGAGCCAGCATTTGAGGGTGATCGCCGGACGATTCTTCTCCCACCAACATTACGCGTACGGACCACGAAGATAAAAGAAGTCAGTGCTCATACGGAGGCGTATACATGATAGTCGTTTTTCCCTCGCTCTACTTGCGAGTGAAACAGGAAAGGAAATGACTAGTGGTGGTAAAGGGTACCCTCCACCACGCACCATACAGTGGCTTCTGGAATGTCTATGTACATGTAGATGTCGATATGTAAATGGAAAGTTCCGTGTGACAAGTGAAAATGGTGGATTCCGTACATAATGCATTCTATGTTTTAGAACTGGACAGCTGTCTTTCTGTCACCACAGTGCAGAGAAGATTTCATCAGCGATACAAACAAAGAATATGGAGGTTCGCAAATTTTTAAATCGATATCTTCCGAACCGTTGGATCGTCCGTATTGAGCATGACGCTGTATTCTGGATGCTGCCACTGATATCTGCGGTCCTGACACCCATGGATTTCTTTTCATGGAGTTTTGTGAAGGACTTTGTGTGTATTTGTTCTTTGTCGAAAACTGAGAATGCGCGTTTCTAATGCATCCGTGTTTGTGACTCGTCATTTACTTCAGAATGTATTGTGTGAAAAGGATTACTACTTAGATGTCACCCGTGCGATCTAGGAGAACCATCCAGAACACCTATAATATAAATGGGAAAAATTTGAGCTTCCTTTTATAATCTTTATAGCTGTATTCACTTGTTGACTTCGAAATTTTTCCGAATGGAATAATTTGTGATACTCTTCTCGGGTTTCCAGCGTTATCCTGCCATATCTCAGAGAGCCATCATTTCGTTGTAAACGAGAATATAAAAAAAAATGGGAGGTTTCCATGGAACTCCACTTTCATTGTAAACGTGCAGTTCATGCCGCTAACAGTTCAGTGGAACGCTTTCATTTCCAAACCCCTGCATTTGGTTTACAGTGTAACTAGAGAGTTACCGGAAGCCTGTACATACTGACCGATATCTGCACGCGATTAGTGTCACTCACTGGGGTCCTTAGCACACTGATCCGAAGAGAGTATGCCATATGCGACGATTACTACAAGAAACTGAACACCTGAATTGTACGTTTAAACATCAGTTACTTACCTACCATACGCTGGGCGCGTATCAGCTAAACGGAAAGAACTGTCAGAAATTTTAACATAAAGACACTTTGTCGTCCTTCAACACAGATTAGTGCCATTATGACTTCTGTTAAAGATGATCTGCAGTCAAGGAAGACCAATGTTTGTAAGATTACATGTCACTGCGGTAATCCACACAGCGGTAAAACTATGCCTACCGTGGAGGACATATGTGTGGAACATCTCTGCCGCTCAAGGCTAAAACAACCCCAAAAATCCACAGGAGCGAAGCATTACCTAGTCGAGGGCCACGTAATGAAATACTATGCCACACCGGGCGTTGTTGCCGCTTCTCATAACTGGGACTGTGTTCTGAAAGAAATCATTGAAATTAGGCTGGCTGATAATGTTATTACTGGATGCCTGTGGTGACCTGCATGAATAAACGACAATCCGTAGGAGAATTTGGCGTTTAGTTACAGTGCCGCCCCCTGGTTTTTGTTTGCCTTTACCACCGGCAGCGCTGCTGCTACCTTTTGCAGTGGGCACACCACCCACTGCACTTGCCCCCATGAACATCGGCTACAGAGTATCGAGAGGAAACAATCGAGTACGAAAATCCCCAGAGGTCTGACCTCTCACCGACAGTCTTAACTGTCTGCGTTAAGGACTTACAGGGTGTTTCAAAAATGACCGGTATATTTGAAACGGCAATAAAAACTAAACGAGCAGCGATAGAAATATACCGTTTGTTGCAATATGCTTGGGACAACAGTACATTTTCAGGCAGACAAACTTTCGCAATTACAGTAGTTACAATTTTCAGCAACAGATGGCGCTGCGGTCTGGGAAACTCTATAGTACGATATTTTCCACATATCCACCACGCGTAGCAATAATATGGCGTAGTCTCTGAATGAAATTACCCGAAACCTTTGACAACGTGTCTGTCGGAATGGCTTCACATGCAGATGAGATGTACTGCTTCAGCTGTTCAATTGTTTCTGGATTCTGGCGGTACACCTGGTCTTTCAAGTGTCCCCACAGAAAGAAGTCACAGGGGTTCATGTCTGGCGAATAGGGAGGCCAATCCACGCCGCCTCCTGTATGTTTCGCATAGCCCAAAGCAATCACACGATCATCGAAATATTCATTCAGGAAATTAAAGACGTCGGCCGTGCGATGTGGCCGGGCACCATCTTGCATAAACCACGAGGTGTTCGCAGTGTCGTCTAAGGCAGTTTGTACCGCCACAAATTCACGAAGAATGTCCAGATAGCGTGATGCAGTAATCGTTTCGGATCTGAAAAATGGGCCAATGATTCTTTTGGAAGAAATGGCGGCCCAGACCAGTACTTTTTGAAGATGCAGGGACGATGGGACAGCAACATGGGGCTTTTCGGTTCCCCATATGCGCCAGTTCTGTTTATTGACGAAGCCGTCCAGGTAAAAATAAGCTTCGTCAGTAAACCAAATGCTGCCCACATGCATATCGCCGTCATCAATCCTGTGCACTATATCGTTAGCGAATGTCTCTCGTGCAGCAATGGTAGCGACGCTCAGGGGTTGCCGCGTTTGAATTTTGTATGGATAGAGGTGTAAACTCTGGCGCATGAGACGATACGTGGATTTTGTCGTCATTTGGACCGCAGCTGCAACACGGCGAACGGAAACCCGAGGCCGCTGTTGGATCACCTGCTGCACTAGCTGCGCGTTGCCCTCTGTGGTTGCCGTACACGGTCGCCCTACCTTTCCAGCACGTTCATCCGTCACGTTCCCAGTCCATTGAAATTTTTCAAACAGATCCTTTATTGTATCGCTTTTCGGTCCTTTGGTTACATTAAACCTCCGTTGAAAACTTCGTCTTGTTGCAACAATACTGTGTTGTAGGCGGCGGAATTCCAACACCAGAAAAATCCTCTGTTCTAAGGAATAAACCATGTTGTCTACAGCACACTTGCACGTTGTGAACAGCACACGCTTACAGCAGAAAGACGACGTACAGAATGGCGCACCCACTGACTGCGTTGTCTTCTATATCTTTCACATCACTTGCAGCGCCATCTGTTGTTGAAAATTGTAACTACTGTAATTTCGAAAGTTTGTCCGCCTGAAAATGTACTGTTGTCCCAAGCATATTGCAACAAACGGTGTATTTCTATCGCTGCTCGTTTAGTTTTTATTGCCGTGTCAAATATACCGGTCATTTTTGAAACACCCTGTACATCGAGCAGATGACGTCCTATTTTCGAAGTTTGTCCATAATACTGCACTCCTCACAAGCTGGAGGTAATGCTTTGCCACCGCTTTCCGCCTGCTGCGACAGATGGGCAACGTGGTCTCTCGATCAAATCTAACGAATTTAAATTGAATGCAGACTCGTCAACGAAAGTACAGTTTTGATAATGCAGCAAACATTGTCATTTGTTATTTGGCACGTAAGATACGTATCGCGCTGTATAAAGATGCGTCGTTGGCTGTAGGCGCGAGTATAGCTATATCAGCTGTTTCCCTGTGGAACTGTGTACAGCGATAGTCTTAGTCTGGTTCAGTTGCACCTCATGAATACGGGTGCTTTGCGAAACTGGTCTCGCTTCATAGTGACTCTGACTGATTGTCGCCTAACCAAGCACTATTAATCCAGGTATGTTACAACAGAGTGAATAACTACTGGAATATTAAGAACTGTATTTTGGTTTCCCTGTGTGCTTGTAAATGTTTTGTATTACAGCTTTGATTGGTCTGGCTTGAAAACGAACTTGATCGTTCGAAGCTAGTCACACAACTGTGACGGCATTACAATTATTTCTGTATGATTATGTCGAATGTACTGTTGAAACGAGTTCCTAGATAACAGAACGCAGCATGTCATTCTCAATGGAGAGAAGTCTTCCGAAGTAAGAGTGATTTCAGGTGTGCCGCAGGGGAGTGTCATAGGACCGTTGCTATTCACAATATACATAAATGACCTTGTGGATGACATCGGAAGTTCACTGAGGCTTTTTGCAGATGATGCTGTGGTGTATCGAGAGATTGTAACAATGGAAAATTGTACTGAAATGCAGGAGGCTCTGCAGCGAATTGACGCATGGTGCAGGGAATGGCAATTGAATCTTAATGTGCTGCGAATACATAGAAAGAAAGATCCCTTATCATTTAGCTACAAAATAGCAGGTCAGCAACTGGAAGCAGTTAATTCCATAAATTATCTGGGAGTACGCATTAGGAGTGATTTAAAATGGAATGATCATATAAAGTTGAAGGTCGGTAAAGCAGATGCCAGACTGAGATTCATTGGAAGAATCCTAAGGAAATGCAATCCGAAAACAAAGGAAGTAGGTTACAGTACGCTTGTTCGCCCACTGCTTGAATATTGCTGACCAGTGTGGGATCCGTACCAGATAGGGTTTATAGAAGAGACAGAGAAGATCCAACGGACAGCAGCGCGCTTCTTTACAGGATCATTTAGTAATCGCGAAAGCGTTACGGAGATGATAGATAAACTCCAGCGGAAGACTCTGCAGGAGAGACGCTCAGTAGCTCGGTACGGGCTTTGGTTAAAGTTTCGAGAACATACCTTCACCGAAGAGTCAAGCAGTATATTGCTCCCTCGTACGTATACCTGGCGAGGAGACCATGAGGATAAAATCAGAGAGATTAGAGCCCACACAGAAGCATATCGACAATCCTTCTCTCCACGAACAATACGAGACTGGAATAGAAGGGAGAACCAGTAGAGGTACTCAAGGTACCCTCCGCCACACACCGTCGGGTGGCTTGCGGAGTATAGATGTAGATGTAGATGTAGAATGATCGAAAGTGTATTTTTTACGTTGGTGATCAGTTATTGCTCGTAAGCAGAATTAATGTATTCATAATTGGCTCTGAGCACTATGGGACTTAACTTCTGATGTCATCACTCCCCTAGAACTTAGAACTACTTAAACCTAACTAACCTAAGGACATCACACACATCCATGCCCGAGGCAGGATTCGAACCTGCGACCGTGGCGGTCGCGCGGTTCCAGACTGTAGCGCCTAGAACCGCTCGGCCACCTCGGCCGGCTGTGTTCATAATTCTGAACAGAGTTATTGTTTACAATTGAAAACTGCCGGCGATTACTTTCCCGTGTAATGGTAGCCATTGCTGTCCGGCCCCCAGATAGCACGGGGTCCATAGCATGCGCTCTACGGGTAAACCACCTCTGGTGATACACAGCCGTCCTGAACTGCAATTGAAAAAAATACTGTGTAATCCGGCAGGAAAAAAGTAAAACTCTGTGTCCAAACTGTCAATACACAAGTTTTATTCGCTGCTGCAATACCGCGGTGTCCATTGTGGTCGCGAACAAATCACTCCCTCTCCAAGCCCCCCCCCCACCCCCGCCCCCCGCCGCTCCGGCTGGTCGCCACTGTGAAACATGCGGCCTGCGCGCCGCGGTTTCCCGGAACGCGGTCGAACGTTGGAGGGCGGCGGCGCGGCCGCGCGCCGAACAACAACAACAACACACGGCGAGCGTGCACTTGTCCGACGCGGGCCGCGGGCCGCGGGCCGTGTGTTTGTGCGTGACAGCCCGATGAAAAGATTGGAACATATGTGTGCGATTTATTATTGGCCGAATAACCGCCGGCATTCAGTGTATAAAATGTCCGCCGGACTTTCATTGTAATTCATCCGGAAAATAAAGGTACTTAGGCTAGCTCCTCCGGCATTCAAATACCAATTAATCGGGTACGGTAAAAAAGCGTCCCTCTCTTCCCCTCCCCTACGTCCCTCTCCTCTACCCCCCCTCCCCTCTCGTTTTTTATTAATCTTTTAATCCTCGTAAATATTTTCAAAGGGACTCGAATATGAAAAAGCATTGTGCGGCCGCAGTACTCGCAGAGAGAGGGTAAAAAATGTGCAATTTCCTATCTGCGGGACACAATATACATCGCCGGGCGTCGCATTCGAGGACTCATTCAGCGTGCCAGAGTTGGACAGACACCGTGTAATTGGGAGCGGCGCTGCAACTGAGGCGCGTCGGCACCGGACGCGACGTCTGCAGGGCGTCATCCAGCGCCGGGTCGGCGCCGGTGGCTGACTCCACTACAGCCAGAGCACCCAGGCACTGCCGGCGTACTTAACACGGCTGGTCTTTGGAGGTGAAGCGCTGAAGTGGAATTTTCGGATAACTGCTAAACACAGTGCTTCACTGTTTGCTAAAGACTGGTAATGTATGATGGCTCGCGAACAACTGTTGGTGAATGTACCATCGTATAGGGGGGATTCTTCAATGGATTTGCGTTCTGGTATCGAGAACGCAGCAAATTATCCTGTATGGAGGGTCACCAACGGATGTAGAAGTAACTTCTCGCGTGCCCCACGGAACTGTTTTGGGAGCAACACTATTTACGTTGCATGTTAAAGACCTTAGAGACAGCGTTAATAGTAGCATCAAATTTTTCATAGATGATACGGTTATGTGTGCTGAAGTAATGTCTGAAAGAGTCGTGCGGTCCGAAGTGGCCGTGCGGTTCTAGGCGCTGCAGTCTGGAACCGCGAGACCGCTATGGTCGCAGGTTTGAATCCTGCCTCGGGCTTGGAAGTGTGTGATGTCCTTCGGTTAGTTAGGTTTAACTATTTCTAAGTTCTAGGGGACTAATGACTTCAGAAGTTGAGTCCCATAGTGTTCAGAGCCATTTGAACCAAAGAGTCGTACATAAACTTAGTGAGACGTTCAAACGATTGCAGAATTGTGCAAAGATTTTATATATGTTATTATACCAAGACACTGCTGTTTTTTGAAGCTTTACTCAAGAGTCGTACATTTAGGCGATGAGCTTATTTCGGCGTCTTGTCATTTTCAAGCTATTTCCGTATCTCATCGTTGACGCTGTAATTGTCAATTATTTCTGTGTATTGTATTTGTAGCGCAGACTGAGTTTTCTTTCTCAACAGTAGAAGTTGTTGTTGAGTAATTTCTGTTGCAATTTTTCTTTTCTGTAAATTTGACAGCATTACTCCACAGAAGCCAACAACAAAAACTACTGGAAGAAGTCTCTCAGTATACATGCCGCGTCACTTCAGGATAAAGCTCCAAGCTTTCGACTACTAGCTCGTTCTCCGGCGGTAATTCAGTTGAATACCGCCCTTCGATTGTGCTATTCCGGTACCAATCGAAGCGATAGGTGTTGCAGGTGCCAGCCAGCCAGCCAGCCAGCCAGCCCGTCGGCGTGCAGCAGTCCAGCCAGCACCGGCCCCCGCCAGCAGCCAGCAGCCAGCATCCAGCGGCCAGCAGCGGTCTCCGGCAGCGGTCTCAGGCAGCGGTCGCAGCCACCAGCTGTCGCAGCCACCAGCGGTCGCAGCCAGCGGCCAGCAGTGGTCCTAGCTGCCCCCACCATCCGCCAGCAGCAGCAGCAGCAGCAGAGGCATCCCCACCGGCCAGCCAGCTGGGTCGCCCCCCCCCCCCCCCCCTCAGCGGCAGCAGAGTGGGGCTTCGGCCCCAGTCTCCTTCGTCATTCTCCGTCCCTTTCTCCTCTGTGTCTCTCGTCGCCCTGCCCATCTCTCGTTTGCTCCTTTGTCTAATACTGTGTTTTTTCCCCCTTATCATAATGTCAACCCCCACCACCTCTTCTACAGCCACCACCACTGCCATCATATACATCTCCCCCTCCGCTGCTGCCACCACTATCACGTGGTGTGCCGCTTCACTCCCCCCTCAGTCCATCCCCCCACTCCTCACTCTCTCATCTCCCTCCCTATTTGTCACCCCATCCCCGGCTCCTCCCTCCCATGCCTTCTCTGATCCCTTCCCTCCACTCCCTCCCTCTGCTCCTTCCGTTTCTGCGGCCCCCGCCAGTGTGGTCGCCCGGCGGGCTACGGCCCACACTCCACTCTCCCCTTCGCCTTCATCGTCATCGTCTTCACCGTCGCCTTCACCATCGCCCTCACCATCTCCAGCACTGACTCCAGCACTGGGACCTGCCACTCCCCGCCACATTCCAGTCGCTCCCATCCCCCACACCTCCTCCGCCGCCGTCAAGCACCCCAGTGGCACCCCTGCCTCCTCTACTCCCAAAAAGGATCCGCCTCGTCCCCCTTCCCCCACCCATGATGCCATGGATGTCTCCCCACCCGTCCCTGGCCCCTCCTCCTCCTCCTCCTCTACCCCCTCCTCCTGCCGCTACCTCCTCTCCTGTCCTGATCCCTCCCTTCTTGAAGCCCGGAACCTCACCCTCTTCCTTCACCAGAATTTTCCTGGTGCCCCCATCTCCCTCCTTACTCCTCGCCGTGATTCGGTGCTCATCTCCTCCCCCTGCCCTACCCTCCACACAGACCTTCTTTCCCGCATCCCTGTCACCCGCTTTGGCCCTCATGCCTCCCTCACCCCTGCTCCTTCCCCGCCTCCCTCCCGCCAACCCCAAACCCCGTGTCGCCCGCCGACCCTCACCGCCGTGATCACTCGGCTTAGTCCGATGATCCTGGAGGAGGAGGTGTTGGTGGAGCTTCAGGCCCATCCCCATCTGGAGGTGCGTGCGGTTCATCGCATCCACAACGCTGCCGGCCCCACCCGCCTTATGTGGGTTTTTCCCGAGCACACCCCCTCCATAGACCGTCTCCTGAAGGAGGGTGCCCTCCTTTTTAACCAACGTTATAAAGTTGACCCCTCCCGTTCCCCTCCTCAATCCCTCCGCTCCCAAAGGTGCTTGCGGTATAATGCGCACCCAACATCTGAGTGCTGCGAGGCCCCCACCTGCCCGCACTGTAGGCAAGCCCACTTTTTACGGCAGTGCCCAAATCTTCAGTCCCCCACCTCCTGTAATACCTGTAACCTCCCTCATCCTACCTTCTCCCAGAAGTGTAAGGCCCGACCCCCTCCTACCACTCCTGAACTCGCCGTTCCTGTCCGCCCTCAGGACGCCCCCACACCTCCTGGCAACTCCCTTTGCCCACCCCCAACCGCTGAGGACATCATCAGATTCCTCACCATCGTCCTTCAGAATGTTCATCCTTTTCAACACCTGCACACCCTCCGACAGATCTCCCTCGCCGCCCGTTCCGTTTTCCAACTCAAAATGTACGCCACCTACTCCAACAACCAGGCCCATTTCACCTTCTCCCGTCTTGACACCCTCGTTTAAATCCCTGTCATGGCGCGACAGCACTGTATCCTTTTCAACAACATCCACTCCCTTCCCGCCAACAAGAACCTCTTCCTGAACACCCTTGCCACCCACCATGTGGATACCTTCCTCCTCAATGAAACCTTCCTCCAACACCACCACACCGTCCACACTTCGCCCTACCTCCTCCACTGCTCCAATAATCCCCTCCCGATTGTGCGTGGCGGAGTTGCCATTGGGCACCACCGCCAGATCCCCGTTCGCCTCCAACCTCTCCTTCCCGACCCCACCAAACACCTGATCCTTAGTCTCTTCTTCCCCAGCCTTACCGTTACCTGCGCCACCATCTATGTCCACCCTAACGCCCCTATTCCCTTCGACTTCCTCTCCCACATTGACCGTACCTTCTCCTCCTATGTGATCGCCGCCGACCTCAACATCCATAGTCGTTCTGCCGCCCAGTTACGGCGGTGGCATCGGTTCCTCTCCTCCCTTCAAGGCGACCTCATCCCCATCCCCCAGCACACCCGTCCCAAATCCAACTCCACTCCCGATGTTATCCTTTCCTCCCCCAACCTCCTTGGCTGCATAACGGTGGATGTCCTGGAGCCTATTGGTAGCGACCATCTCCCTGTCCTCCTTACCATTTCAGATGGTCGTCGCCCCCGCCCTGACCCTCGTCATGACCCTCCCCCTAAATACATCCATGACTATTCCCATGCCAACTGGAATGCCTACCGGGATACTCTTTAAATCCAGGTCAATAGCTACCCCTTCACCTACCACCACCCTGACGATGTAACCCATGCCACTTCCTTTCTCCAGGAGACCTTGTCTGAGGCCGTGGAGGCCCACGTCCCTACTGTCGCCGTCCACCCCCACCATCCTACCTTACCCCCAAAGGCCGTCCTCCTCCTCCATGAATCCCGCCGTCTCTACCATGCCTTCCTCCGCACGCGTGACCCGGACACACTACGACGCCACCGGCAACTCCAGGGTCACATTTGTAATTTGCTCGCGGCTAAGAAATGCCAGGACTGGCGACAGACATGCACCCTTTTAAATGCTACCCTACCTATCAACTCGTCCAAGTTCTGGTCAGCCTTCCGTCGCCTTACCGGAACTAAACCCTCCCCCTACTATCCTCTTCTCCATGATGATCACCCCTTCCCTGACTCCCTTAGTAAGGCCAATCACTTTGCCTCTTACCTCTCCGATGTCTTTTCCATCCCCGATGATCCCCAGTTCGATTACTCCCTCTTCCCGGATGTCCGCGATCGAACTGACACCTCTGTCCCTCCCCTCGCTCCTGGTTTCCAGTACTTGGACAACATTGCACACACGGAACTCAATGCCCCTATCACTACACAGGATCTCATTGCTACACTCCGCACGAAACGCAACACCGTTCCTGGTCACGATCGTGTCACCTACCGTCACCTTCGTGAACCTCCTGACTCTTTCCTCTCCACCCTGGCCAGGCTCTACAATGTAGTCCTGTCCACCGGTTACTACCCCGACCTGTGGAAAACCTCCCGTATTCTGATGTTCCTTAAACCAGGCAAACCGCCGTCCGCCATCTCCTCCTACCGTCCCATCAGCCTTACCTCGGTCTTCAGCAAGGTCCTGGAATCTATCCTCACTCGCCACATCCACCAGCATCTCCGCCAGCACCGCCTCCTTCCCGTTACCCAGTGTGGCTTTCGGCCATCATTCTCTTCCGACGATCTTGTCCTTCACCTCACTCATCTCCTTTCCGACCAGCTTAATTCCCGTCGCTCCACAATCTTCCTCTCTCTAGACCTCGAACGAGCTTATGACCGCGTATGGCATTCCGGTCTCCTCTTCAAGCTCCAAACCTTCGCCCTTCCCATTAACTACGTCTGTCTGATCGGCTCCTTTCTCTCCCACCGTCCTTCCTATGTCACCATCCTTAACACTGATTCGTACACCTTTTTCCCCTCCACCGGTGTGCCCCAAGGCTCCGTCCTCTTCCCCCTTCTGTACCTTTTGTACACGGCGGACATGCCGCCGCCGTCACCCCCCGTCCACCTTCTCCAGTTTGCCGATGACACCGCCTTCCTTGCCCTTGCCCCCACCCTGCAGCGCTCCCAACACCTTCTCCAATTCCATCTTGACCGGTTCACCGCTTGGTGCAACCAGTGGTTGCTCAAGGTCAATCCCTCCAAAACCCAGGCGATCATTGTAGGCAAAACCACCCCTTCCTTCCTCCTCCTTGATTTCTATCTCACCATCGATGGCCGTCCTGTCGCCCTCACTCCCACCCTTAAGTACCTTGGCGTCACCCTCGACCGTCGCCTCTCCTGGACTCCCCATCTCTGGACAATCCAAGCCAAGGCACGCTCCCGACTCTGTCTCCTCAACCTCCTTTCTGGCCGTACGTAGGGTATGGACCCCTCCACCATCCTCCACACCTATAAATCCATCATCTGCCCTATCCTTTGTTACGCCCATCCGGCCTGGATCTCCGCCCCCCCCTACCTTTTATAAATCCCTCCAAATCCTTGAACGCCATGCTCTCCGCCGCGCCTATCGCATCCGTCTCCCCTCCCGCACGCGGATCCTGTATGATCTCATCCCCTTCCCCCACCTCCTCCTTTTCCTTGAAAGGATGCGGATCCTGTACACCTCCCGCAAACTCGATCCTCCTCATCCACTTGTCTCACCCATCCTCTCCCACCCCCGCCTGCTGCCGCACCTGTATTCCCACGTCCCACCCGGTCTCCATCTCTCCACCCTCCTCACCCTCTCCCAAGGTGGCTTCCGCCAGCTCCCCCTCCCTGATGATGTCCTCCTCCCCTCCATCTACCCCTCCTACGAACTTTGATCCTCCCTCCCTCTTCCTGTATCTGTTCCTTTGGGCACCCTCCATCCCTCCTCCCCTTCTCCCCACTCCTCCCCTGGGCCTCCCCTCCCCTGTCCTTCTACTCCTCCTCCCATCTCCTCAGCCATTGGCATCTTTGTTCTCCCCTCTCCACCCGCCCTCACCCTTCTTCCCCTCTTGGCAGGTCCCCGGACTCGCACACGCTACGTGGACTTTCGCGCCCCGGAGATCTTCACCATCAGTGTCTCGTGTGTGTGACGTCGTTTTGCGTTTTTAGTGTCCGCCGTCACGCTTCTACGTTCACTTGTGCCGTCGGCTTCATCAGTATTATGAGCGCCGTGTCAACATGTTTTCAGTGTCGTTATCGTCGAGTGTGAACGGCTCCGTGTTTTTTGTGAATCTGTGATCACTATTTTTTGACCGTCACTCTGTTAATTTTAATTTTCCGTTCTTGTACTGTTATTGTCACCACTATGGCTGAAGAGCGGCGTAGCATGCCGCTGCCAGCCTACCTGATTGTTCAGGTGTTAAAATAACAATAAAGTAAAAAAAAAGCCACCACTGATTTTTCCAAATACCTGTCTTTTAGGTGGCGCTGGTGCTCGATGCAGCGATCGGCAACGGTTCTTACAGATTGGCCCACGTAATTCTTGCCGCATTTGCAAGGAATACTATAAATTCCCGGCACCCTTAAGCCGAGATTATCGTTGACTGGTCTCAACATTTCCTTAATTTTCCTAGGTGGTCGGAAAACTGGTTTTATTCCTTGCCTGTTTAGGACTCTACTTAATCTTGCTTGTTGTAGCACCGCAAAATGGAAAACGCGCTATGTGTTGGTCCTCTTCTTGTTTATGGACGGCATCGTGTCCTACTTTCTTGGACAATAGTGATTTAATTTCACCGGCAGAATAACCATTTCTCTTGAAAACAGTCGTCAAATGGTTAATCTCGGGGCCGAGTTTGTCCTTGTCGGAAATAGTCCTGGCTCTGTGTACTAAAGTATTCAGCATAGCTCTCTTCTGAGACGGATGATGGAAGCTGTGGCTATGCAGATATAAGGCTGTATGCGCTGGCTTCCTGTACACATAATGACCCAGTCGTGCATCCGCTTTTCGCTCCACCAACACATCTAAAAAAGGTAACTTCCTTTCCTTCTCTACCTCCATTGTAAATTTTATGTTTGGATGTACACCATTCAAATGTGCGACGAACTGCTGCAGCGTGTCACTGCCATGTGGCTGACGACAGTCAGTTTTAACCCTGACGACGACCATGGAGGTAGTGGTCGAAAGCTTGGAGTTTTATCCTGAATTGATGCGGCATGTATACCGAGAGACTTTTATTCAAGAAACACGTCGCGAAAGACTTCGTAACCAAACAACAACTACTGTTGAGAGAAAAGACAAATTGGTATTATATACGTATACACAAGGTGGTCGGAAATTCCCGTTACAAACTTCTAGGACATGTAGAGGGTAGTGAATACAGAACATTTTGAATAGGAACCCACGTCCGAAATCGTATTGTTTCCGTTCTACGACAGTTTCAATTCAGATGTGAACCTCGTCAACGTCTGCTTAGGGCAAGAGAAACGTCTCGTAGTTCCCTGGACTGGTATGCAACAGGGTAGACACGATGACGTGTACTACGTCAAACGATCCCCAGATGTCACTTATTGTCCTCTTTGCTGTGAGACCGAGTCAATACCTGTGCATCACCGATAGAGGGAACATGGTGCAGTACACGTTTGCGGAATACACAGAAATGTTCCTTGTGTATGGCGAAGCTCGAGGTAACGGAAGAGCTGCTAGTAGGCTGTATCACGAACGTTTCCCACACCGTCACACTCCCTCGCACAAACTGTTTGCCCAAGTTACACAACGGTTACGAGAAACGGGTTCCTTCACCGTGAGGAGGCAGGACTGTGGTGCTCCACGGCGACGCCGCACTCCAGAATTTGAAGAAGGCGTACTGCGTCGCACTGAAGCTAGCCCGTCAACGAGTTCGCGAACAATTGCGCGTGCAATGGCTGTTGGTCACAGGACCGTCTTGGACGTCCTGCATGAGCAACAATTACATCCGTACCACTAACAAAGGGTACACGCTATGGGTCCAGCACTTTCCGCAACGCGTCGCCTTCTGCACATGGTTCCTGCACCACTGCATCGACGCGTCCCTGCTTCCACGTCGAGTTCTCTTCACAGATGAATGTATGTTCACAAGGGATTGTGTTCAGAATGCTCGAAATAGCCATGTATGGGCGGACGAAAATCCTCATGCCTCGCATGTTCAGGGATTTCAAGACAGGTTTGGAATTAACGTTTGGGCAGGTATTCTCGACGGTCATGTGACTGGACCATGCCTCCTTCCATCCAAGCTGACGGGTCCCGCATACTTATTCTTCCTACGACAGGTAATGGACCCGTTCTTGGAAGCTGTGGCATTGAATGTCCGTCAGGAAATGTGGTTTCAGCATGATGGAGCACCACCTCACTTTTCACTGGCTGTCTGGAGACATCTCAATAGACGGTATGGTGAGAGATGGATAGACAGTGGTGGTCCAACCGCGTGGCCGCCACGATCGCCGGATTTAACTCCTATGGTTCAAATGGCTCTGAGCACTATGGGACTTAACTGCTGTGGTCATCAGTCCCCTAGAACTTAGAACTAATGAAACCTAAGTAACCTAAGGACATCACACACATCCATGCCCGAGGTAGATTCGAACCTGCGACCGTAGCGGTGGCGCGGTTCCAGACTGTAGCGCCTAGAACCGCTCGGCCACTCCGGCCGGCTTTAACCACTATGGACTACTTCTTGTGGAATATTATGAAGAGCCTAATTTATGAGACACCTGTAGAGACAGAGGAAGATCTGCCGGCACGAGTTCTGGCCGCTGTACAAGACATTGAAGAAACCCCTTGCGGGATGGGGAGAGTGTACCAGAACATGCTTCGGAGGTACAATGTGTGTAACAACGTTATTGGTCGCCACATCGAGCCGCTGTTGTAATGCATCGGTACGTTGCGGCTGGTGCCATAGATGCTGGGTTCTTGTTGTTGTCGACTAATGTAAACCATAAGGTGTAAGTCGTAGTGCAAATGCGTAAGTGGTGGGGGTGGTTAGTGTTTAACGTCCCGTCAGCAACGAGGTCATTGGAGACGGAGCTCATGCTCGGGTTAGGGAAGGATTGGGAAGGAAATCGGCCGTGCCCTTTCAAAGGAACCATCCCGGCATTTGCCTGAAACGATATAGGGAAATCACGGAAAACCTAAATCAGGATGGCTGGAGACGGGATTGAACCGTCGTCCTCCCGAATGCGAGTCCAGTGTGCTAACCACTGCGCCACCTCGCTCGGTAATGCGTAAGTAATAACGGAACGAGTCAGTATTATTTTCAAATGGATTGCAATTGTACTGGTTCATGCCTAAGTACATTCCTCACGTGTGTGTGGCTGAGATAGTCATCTGCATTGAAACCGTCGTAGAACGGAAACGATACGTTTCCGGACATGGGTTCCTATTCAAAATGTTCTGTAGTCACTACCCTCTACATGTCCTAGGAGTTTGTAACGGGAATTTCCGACCACCCTGTATAATGTCTTTAGAGATATCTACTACGCTGTACGCCCTGAGAGATACAAAATGCGGAAAGGTTGTCAATTTGCTTTAAATGTCCGGAAAAGTAAAATTGTACACATCACAAAACGTAGAAAAGTAGTATCCTACGCATACAAAATTAATGAGTCGCAATTGGAGTGATTTCATACAAATACCTCGCTACAAAAATATCGAGTGATATGAAATGGAATGATCACATAGAATTAGTCGTAGGTAAGGCAGATGATAGACTTCGGCTCATTGATTCAACACTGGGAAAATGCAACCAGCCCGCAAAATTATGACATTGATTCCGAAAGAATCGCTCGGCCCATCCTACAATACTTTTTGAGTTTGTGGGACCTATACGAAAGAGGACTATCAGAGGATATTGAGGGTGTACAACGAACGTCAGCACGTATGTTCACAGGTTGGTTAGATTCATGAGAGGGTGTCACGGAGATGTTAGAAAATTTGATCTGACAGACGCTTGAAGATAGACGCCAATTTTCTTGCGAAAGACTGCTTACAGTGTTCCAAGAAGCATTGTTAAATCAGGAATTGATGGATATACTACCACCTCATACGTGTCTCTCCCGAAGCGACCACGAGGACAAGATGATACAAATTACAGCACGAAGAGAGGCGTTTAAGCATTCTGTCTTCCTGCGCCCCATATGCGAATGGAATGGGAAGTGGTACAACGGGAAGTGCCCTGTACTATTCACTTTGCAGTGATTTGTAGAGAACAGCTGTAGAGATAATGTCTCGATGCACTGTACACCTCAACAGACGGCAGCGCTGGCGCACAATAGGTTTCTATACGTTTCCCGGAATTTCTGCCGCCTATCAGTCAGTCCCAAGCTGTCTCTGCCATTACTTACTTAGGAACTGCAGCCGAAAGCACGAGTCCAAATATTACGAGTAGCGTTGTCCCATTTGAAGATGTGCCACGGGTGACCCCCGAATGTTGAGACTAGTTGCGGCGTACAGTGCAAGAGTAGACGCCACACCTGAGCAGTCTGTCACAGACACGGGTGCGGCGAACATGGCAGAACGACACGAAGTAGCCGACTTTGAACGTGCCAAGTGAATCGGTGCAAGGTGGATGGGTCGTCGCATATCGGCAGTTACACAGGAAGAGGTTTCGTGGTTCAGCATTATTTAGGGTGGTTCTCCACTGTCGCAGAGACAGTGATTGCACACACGTAAACCGCCGACAAGCGTTGACGAACAGACGTTACGTTGGAGCCATACGGAGCTATCGACGTTCTAGTCAAATAGCAGCCGATTTGGAAGTGGCGCGTCAGCAGCACATTTCTACAAGGACCGCGAACACTGTCACTGGACTACGAAACACTGACGGCGGTGAATCAGAGTTTCGCTTGTATGTAGCTGATGTGCGTGTGAGAGTGCGTTGTATGCCCCACGTGACTATGGACCAGCAGCGTTGTGCTCAGTCAGGAGGTGGCTCAGTTATGGGCTGGGCCTCATTTACATGGTCACGATTGGTCCCGTGGTCCGGCTACAGGGACCAAAGGCAGGTGTATTTTATATCGCCATTCTTACAGACCCCCTGCATCCCCTGTTGGTAATATAATACACTGCTGGAGATGCCATGTTTCACGTGGTCAACCCGACATGCTAACTCTCTTTGGATGCACACAGATGACCCGAAGAACACTCCAGTGAATTCATGATCGTAACTTGTTCCCCTCCCCTCCTTCCCCCCCCCCCCTGTCACTAGTCGGGCATTATGGGAGCTGCCGATACGCGTATGCGCTCAATGAACCCGCTACACTACAATAATTGTGGGGTAGCACACTAAGATGTGTGGATCAAAATCTCTCCACAAGTGTTCTACAACCTCGCGAAGTCCATGCCTCGACGTGTTACTGCAGTTTTGAGGAAGTAATAGTTCCTTCACTTGACTTTCGGCTACTCTGTGTAAGAGGGTTGAGCGATAATTGATGCTACCATGCGCATTACTCCTTAACAGATGCCAGTACGCAAAACTGGTTCCAGCACGTTTCGTCGAATTTCTCCTACAATCTGGGTTGGCCGCAAGCTATTGCTGCAACTAGTTACGTAGTAATTGCGTCCAATATAAAAGCGTGTGAGGTGACTACTTCACTTTCACAGAAATAACATGCTGTCATCGAGTTCGTAGCAAGAGACGCTGTTGTTCTAGCTCAAATTTATCGAAAAAGTTGCGCACTTTACATTAACACTTGCGTTGTTGTTAGCATTATATGGCGCTGGGCAAGACAACGTAAAGCTGGTAGACTTGAAATAACTGAAATGCGATATGTTTTGAGATGTCTGCAGCGCTGTCCACATCAATTTCCTGGAACCAAACACAATCACTACCCCAACTTCTCGCCCTGACTCTGACATACTTTTTTGCTCAATAAAAGGAAACACCTCAGCAGAATTAGAAGAGAGACAAGACAATAGAGCTACCTCACACATTTCACATGGCACTATGGATGGGCTTGGGAGGCTGTACCTCACGACAGTACCGTACTTGCCTTTCAGTCGTGGGCCCTGTGAAGGAATTCAGACGTTGATGAGGACCTGGTTGAGGAAACAGAAAGCGGAGTTGTTCTGCGACCGATTTATGAAACTTCTTTGCCGCTGGTGAAAGCATCTTCTTATCATCTGCCGCCTATGTCGAAAAATGATAGTATGGTATTAACTAGAAAATTCTCAGAGAAACTTTCTGTGTTTTATTTTTTAAAATATTCCCATCCGGTCACTCGTACTGTCGATAGAGGCATTACTAATCATTCAATCTTTGTACAAGGAGCCGAAAAAATGAATTTATTCTTCTGTAACTAATGTGGTTGGTTGATGGTTGTTTTTGGGGAAGAGACCAAACAGCGAGGTCATCGGTGTCATCGGATTAGGGAAGGACGGGGAAGGAAGTCGGCCGTGCCCTTTCAAAGGAACCATCCCGGCGTTTGCCTGAAGCGATTTAGGAAAATCACGGAAAACCTAAATCAGGATGACCGGACGCGGGATTTAACCGTCGTCCTCCCGAATGCGAGTCAACTAATGTGTTTGGAACAAAACTAAATATGACTGCAATTCTTGTGCCATGATTGAGCCACAGTAGGCCTTAGAGTCTAATAGATATTGTACAGACCGTGTCATATGCTTAATAACAAGAGGAAGAAAGACCATCAGAGTGTTCGATACCAGATAAGCAAACTGCTGATGTCCCAGTAATTTAGCGGTTTGAAACAATAATCATCATCATCATCATCTCGGACAGTGGTTACTCTCAGGAAGCATTTATACTGTGGAAGCAGTAACTATCCCTTTGAGTAGCCGCAGAATATGTTAACGTCATCACCAAGCAAAGTGGCTCAGTGCTTGAAACACAGGGACTGCATTCGGGAAGATGGTTGTCCAAGAGAACGTTAGTTAGGCTGTTGAGACCTCGGTTTTAGATGTGTTGTGTCTGCTACTGTGGGAGTCAGCAGCGATACAGACAAGGAAGGAGAGAAGTTGCAATAGGCGGTGGCAGGAATCCAAAATCATGTGTAGAAGCACTTTCTAATTAGAAGGAAACTTTACTTCTAGTGTTGTTGTTGTGGTCTTCTGTCCTGAGAATGGTTTGAGGCAGCTCTCCATGCTACTCTATCCTGTGCAAGCTTCTTCATCTCCCAGTACGTACTGCAACCTACATCCTTTTGTATCTGTTTAGTGTATTAATCGCTTGGTCTCCCTCTACGATTTTTACTCTCCACGCTGCGCTCCAATACTAAATTGGTGATCCCTTGATGCCTCAGAATATGTCCTACCAACCGATCCCTTCTTCTAGTCAAGTTGTGCCACAAACTTCTCTTCTCCCCAATCCTATTCAATACCTCCTCATTAGTTATATGATCTACCCATCTAATCTTCAGCATTCTTCTGTAGCACCACATTTCGAAAGCTTCTATTCTCTTCTTGTCCAAACTATTTATCGTCCATGTTTCACTTCCATACATGGCTACACTCCATACAAATACTTTCAGAAATGACTTCCTGACACTTAAATCTATACTCGATGTTAACAAATTTCTCTTCTTCAGAAACGCTTTCCTTGCCATTGCCAGTCTACATTTTATATCCTCTCTACTTCGACCATCATCAGTTATTTTGCTCCCCAAATAGCAAAACTCCTTTACTACTTTAAGTGTCTCACTTCCTAATCTAATTCCCGCAGCATCACCCGACTTAATTCGACTACATTTCATTATCCTCGCTTTACTTTTGTTGATGTTCATCTTATATCCTCCTTTCAAGACACTGTCCATTCCGTTCAACTGCCCTTCCAAGTACCTTGCTCTCTCTGACAGAATTACAATGTTATCGGCGAACCTCAACGTTTTTATTTCTTCTCCATTGATTTTAATACCTACTCCGAATTTTTCTTTTGTTTCCTTTACTGCTTGTTCAATATACAGATTGAATAACATCGGGGAGAGGCTACAACCCTGTCTCACTCCCTTCCCAACCACTGCTTCCCTTTCATGTCCCTCGACTCTTATAACTGCCATCTGGTTTCTGTACAAATTGTAAATGGACTTTCGCTCCCTGTATTTTACCCCTGCCACCTTCAGAATTTGAAAGTGAGTATTCCATTCAACATTTTCAAAACCTTTCTCTAAGTCTACAAATGCTAGAAACGTAGGTTTGCCTTTTCTTAATCTTTCTTCTAAGATAAATCGTAGGTTCAGTATTGCCTCACATGTTCCAATATTTCTACGGAATCCAAACTGACCTTCCCCGAGGTCGGCTTCTACCAGTTTTTCCATTCGTCTGTAAAGAATTCGCGTTAGTATTTTGCATTCGTGACCTACTAAACTAATTGTTCGGCAATTTTCACATCTGTCAGCACCTACTTTCTTTGGGATTGGAATTATTATATTCTTCTTGAATTCTGAGGGTGTTTCGCCTGTCTCATACATCCTGCTCACCAGATGGTAGAGTTTTGTTAGGCCTGGCTCTCCTAAGGCTGTCAGTAGTTCTAATGGAATGTTGTCTACTCCCGGGGCCTTGTTTCGACTTAGGTCTTTCAGTGCTCTGTCAAACTCTTCACGCAGTATCATATCTCCCATTTCATCTTCATCAACATTCTCTTCCATTTCTATAATATTGTCCTTAAGAACATCTCCCTTGTGTAGATACTCTGTATACTGCTTCCGCCTTTCTGCTTTCCCTTTTTTTGCCTTCTAGTCAGAAAATAAATATAACTTCTCTTTATGAAGTGGCTCCCACGCCTTCTACCTGCAAGTACTTTAGCTACTATTACTACTCACAAAATGCAGGCTATGTGTCGTCCTGCTATTACTCAGTACTGGTGCTCTCGAAGTCTGCTACCAAACTGACCAGCGACGGGCGGCTGGTTAAGTCAGCGTTGACAGGGGGCGCTGAACTCTGTCCTCCAGGAGGTGTGGCGATGCCCGCTCTTTTCATTGGCGCTCGGGTCACCGCCTTCTTGATGTCGTTTCGCGGCGCTGCTCTGGTCAGTGTGCAGTCTATGCTTTACGAGTACACAACATGGTTCTCAAAAAATCAGTTAAGCTACATGCCGCGATGGTCCGTTCCAAATAAATCATAATTAATTTATTACTCTCCAACAGTTCACTGTAGACCATGGCCCCCTATACGTACAAGTAATCAGAAAATATCACTGAATAACGTCCAAAATTTGGTTTGTGGAGCTCGATTTCATCCTATAGTACTTAATTCGTAGATATCTGAAGACGGCTTCTGCGAGCAAAACTCGCATAGTTAACTGAGGCCCATCGTGGTCATTTTACGTGAAGAGGAATGGTCCTTCCTTTGAATTTCTCAGTATGTCGGACGTAAGATATTAGCTGTCGATCCTCGTTGGCATCGGAGGTGCGTGTGCTCGTCATCCTATTTCTTAACGGCAACAACATACTTACTGTATAATATGCATATTTCCCCACTTGATGTGTTTTCCACATAATATTCCCTTGATGTGTAGAGTGCAGATTTTGCTTGATGACTATCTGCTCTCCAACTATACTGTAAACGGAGCCCTTTTGTTACGCACTTTTCACTGTACCTTTTGAGGGAAGTGAGCTGGACGCTTGAGGAGTTGCTCCTTGTCCTTTTTAGCATTTTGAAATATTTATTGCAATTTTCGTAACGCCGAAACCACCGAAGTGGACTCAACTACACCGAGGTGACAAAAGTCGTGGCATAGCGATATGCACCATACAAATGGTGGTAGTATATTGTACACAAGGTACAAAAGGGCAGTGTATACGTGGGGCTGTCATTTGTACTCCGGTGCTTTATGTGAAAAGGTTCCCGACGGAAATCGTTAGGAAATTCAACATCCCGAGATCCACAGTGTCAAGCGTATGCCGAGAATACCACACTTAACAGGCATTATCTTGTCACCACTGGCACTGCAGTTGCCGATAGCCTTCACTAAACGACTGAGAGCAGCAACGTTTGCACAGACCTGTCAGTGTTAACACACAAGCAACGCTGCGTGAAATGACCGCAGAAATCAATGTGCAGCGAAATTTAGCGTTAATGGGCTGTGGCACCAGACGACTGACGCGAGTTCCTTTACTAACAACACGGCACGACATTCCCTACAGCCATTCATGGAGCTCACGTTGCAAAACATGTCACTGGCCACCCACATCGCCGACATGAATCCCATCGAACATTTACAGGACATAATGGAGAGGTCAGCTCCTGCACAAAATCCTGCACCGGCAACCTGGACGGTTACAGAGGTAGCATAACTCGGCATTTCTGCAGGGGAACTGGAGCGAATTGTCGAGTCTATGCCACGTCGAGTTGCTACAGAAGGCCGGGCAAAAAGAGGTACGACACGATTTAAAGGCACATTTACATGCTGAGCTTTTCTTAGCAGAAAACGTAATTATAAGTAATGAAAAAAAAAGAAATAATTTGAGCCATAGATACAGTCCACGGCTGTATAAATATTGTATGCAGCCGCTGGAAAAATTTGAAGATTTTTGATCGTCAGATGATTAAGAGGCACCTTTTGTTTTCTAGGTCTGGTCCAGATCGGACGTATGTGGAACACCGCCATTAATACTACATTATTTCATTATTTAATTCACGAGTTGCAACCAAATGGCACTCGTAATTGTATAACGTAAGTGTCCTACTTTTCTTTGTGTTCTTATTTCAGAATATGTTACTACTAACCTATGTATGTTTGCTATTGTGTCTTTAGTCATTGTAAGATTGTTGGCCAGCTTAGAACGGAAAAACGTTCCGTACTTTTAAGCAAAAAGTCGTCCTCCTTGATCCACCGTCGTCTTTGCGTGGTGTTTCTTTTTTTTTCACGTAGTCCGATTCACCACAGAGAGAAGAAACATGGTTAAAAATACATGAAAGGACCTTTAAGGAAAATTCTATGCTCAGGAGCTGAGAGTTTGTATGAAACCTATTTTACCAATCCGTAAACTTAACTGATCTCTATTTAATATTCTTTCTATAATTCATTGTATGGTCTCGATCCAGGCCCGAATGAGCCAAAAATTAATTAAATTGGCGACCTTGACAGGGTGCATCGTTATATGAACTATATTGTCTTCCTTTTGTTACATGTTTATTTGAATCTTCAAGCGAGTTACGAGACCGGAATACATTGAAAAAGGCAAATTACTGGATTGTATGTCGACACCTCAAATTACTCTGCAATTGTGGATACAAGGTACGGCACCGCATCTTTACATCAGCGCTTTGTGTTATCGTAGCTTGCTTGGTAGATCTATCACAATTTTCCGTATCCTTAGCCCGCCCCCGTTAGCTGAGTGGTCAGTGTGGCGGAATGCCACGCCAAGGGGCCCGGGGTTCGATTCCCGGAAGATTTTCTCCGCTCAGGGACTGGGTGTTGTATTGCCCACATCATCATTTCGCCCCCATCTCCGACGCGCAAGTCGCCTAATGTGGCGTCGAATGCAATAAGCACTTGGCCTCGGTGGCCGATCTTCCCCGAATGGGGGTCTCCCGGCCCAAAATGCCGTACGCTCATTTCTGTTTCCGTAGCGGTGATTTTAAGCGACATCGCGGTTTCCAAAATTATTTACATTATTCATAGTTTTACCAGTTCACAATATGGCCGACTTTAGTTCTGTGCGACGTAATATGGCGTGCAGCCATTAGTACTCAAAATTCCACCATTACTTTCGACAATTAATTTTCTTGTTCAGGCACTGTCGCACAGCGAGATTAATTTTTACATTTATTCTGATTACCCATACGAGTTTAAATTTTTATTGTGTCATACATTTCGTATGTCATGGTACTGACCAGAAAACAATTACCAAACATGGAGAGCCTGAGACGGCAAACACAGACCCAAACCGATTCTGATATACCATTAAATAAAGAACGTGACGTTACAGTTGACTAGAATATTAACGAGCGACATATTATTGACTATTCTGGAGACGTAAATTTAGACCGTCCACGAGTAACATGCCTACATCTAGTTCCGAACCAATTTTGGTGTCTAACGTCATGTCTAACGACGTGGCGGGGGCGGAACATTTGCACATCACTAGTATTCCCAGTATGCTATTATGAAACAGATGAACGTGCAAAAACACATGATAACTGAACATAAACAGGACATTGACGCACGTATCGACTAACAGATGACTTCTATACGCGCCACTTCGAAAACAGCCCATGACGAGATAAAAACGCATGATGAAATTAAATCATATTTAGCTGCACTTAAAACGTCAACCGATATTTTGTGTAGCAGTGCTGAGCAGATAAATAACAGACTGGCTGGACACGTGTCCGACCTCAACGCAAAATTTTCAGAGCTTTCACTACAACAAGAAAATACAATTAAAGATGTGACAGATATCAAAGCACAAGTAAACAATTTCAGTAAAACATGCGAGTCTGTAGTTACTCAGATTAAATCTTATCCGGCAGTGCATGATGATATAAAAACGCGTATTGCCGATGTTGAAAACAAGGTTGACACAATTGACAGACAGCTTCCTGATAAAGTAAGACTACGCACTGACAACCACTTCTCGTGATTTTGACGAGTGCTTACAAGAAAAACTGCCTGCTGTTGTCCACGACACTATCGCGGAATTTATAAATAACAACAAACACGTAGTCAATCAAGCAGCACAATCTGACGCAGTGCAATTGAAACTGTTTGACAGTTACGTACAACCAGTGTGCAATGACGGTAATAGGAATAGAAACACAAAGTTTGGCAAAGAATACATTTATGATGCATACACACTGCACACTACATACTCACATCAACAACAGTACGCACCTCGACGTGACACACTGCACTGCAGTCGTGAAAATGATCAACAACATTTTCCTTGCCATTCGCCAGTTGAACCTTACAGTAATCATTCTGAAGGTAAACATCGTAGCCGGCCGATGTGGCCAAGCGGTTCTAGGCGCTACAGTCTGGAATCGCGCGACAGCTACGGTCGCAGGTTCGGGCATGGATGTGTGTGATGTCCTTAGGTTAGTTAGCTTTAAGTAGTTCTAAGTTCTAGGGGACTGATGACTTCAGAAGTTAAGTACCATAGTGCTCAGACCTATTTTTTTTTTTTTTTTTTTTTTTGTAAAATCGTCTTACGAATTGTTTGCGTGAAGACTTGTCAACGGACATTTGTTCTACGTCGCAAATATTTGTGTACGACTATTTGTATATCGCCTGACAAACTGAGTACGTGAAAAAACTGTGTCTTTGGGTACTTGCATTGTTTAATTCATAACTTTCGGGCGTATTATAGTATTTGAGAGTTGTAGCATCGCACTTTAGTACCTGAATAGTGTAAATTCGTGTAGTCGTCTGTCTTCTGTTTTTGTTTTGAACGGCCAGTGTCGGTTGGTCACAGCCAGTGTGATCCCTGCCGCCGTTGGATAAGCAGCTGCCAGCAGCAAGTCGTATACTCCTGGCTCACTTATTTGTTATATAGTTTAATTCTTAATTTCTTTGCGTGTTCTTGGGTATTTGCATTGTTTAATTCATAAATTTCGGGCGTATTATAGTATTTGAGAGTTGTAGCATCGCGCTTTAGTACCTGAATAGTGTAAATTCGCGTAGTCGTCTGTCTTCAGTTTTTGTTTTGAACGGCCAGTGTCGGTTGGTCACAGCCGCCGTTGGATAAGCAGCTGCCAGCAGAAAGTCGTATACTCCTAGCTCACTTATTTGTTAAATAATTTAATTCTTAATTTCTTTGCGTGTTCTTGGGTACTTGCATTGTTTAATTCATAAATTTCGGGCGTATTATAGTATTTGAGAGTTGTAACATCGCGCTTTAGTACCTGAATAGTGTAAAATCGCGTAGTCTCCTTCTGCCGCTGAGCAGTGTGTCAGCAGTGCGCAAGTAGCAGCATTACTGCATTTATTAGGCAACCTTGTATTTTAATAACCGATTAAATTTTGTGTCGAATTGTTTGTGCTCTCTGTAGATTAGTTCATACGTTCTTTGCACAACAGTTTTTAGCATGGATAGGGACTGTCAGTGCGGTGTTCGGATGCGGGCTGAGTTGGCATCCCTTCGCTCCCAGCTTCAGGCAGTGTCGGCTTCGGTCACGGAGCTTGAAGCTGTTGCCAATGAGCATCACTGTGGGGGTCCGGATGGGGGTTTGTCGGGGACGGCCAGCTCATCCCACGCATCCCGCGATCGGACTACGGCTGTGGCTGCCCGGGATACTGCCCACATTGATGCTGACCCTTCACCCATGGTAGAGTGGGAGGTCGTCTCGAGGTGTGGCAGGTGGCGAAAGACATTCCGGAGGGCTGAACGGAAGAGGGTGGGCTTACTGGTAGTTGGGAGCTCCAAAGTCAGGCGCGTAATGGGGCCCCTTAGGGATATGGCGGCAAGAGAGGGGAAGAAAACCAATGTGCACTCCGTGTGCATACCGGGGGAGTCATTCCAGATGCCATGAATGGTACAGGGTGCACCCATCTGCAGGTGGTCGCTCATGTCGGCACCAATGAAGTGTGTCACTATGGTTCGGAGGAAATCCTCTCTGGCTTCCGGCGGCTATCTGATTTGGTAAAGACTACCAGTCTCGCTAGCGGGATGAAAGCAGAGCTCACCATCTGCAGTATCGTCGACAGGACTGACTGCGGACCTTTGGTACAGAGCCGAGTGGAGGGTCTGAATCAGAGGCTGAGACGGTTCTGCGACCGTGTGGGCTGCAGATTCCTCGACTTGCGCCATAGGGTGGTGGGGTTTCGGGTTCCGCTGGATAGGTCAGGAGTCCACCACACACAGCAGACTGCTACACGGGTAGCAGGGGTTGTGTGGCGTGGACTGGGCGGATTTTTAGGCTAGATGGCCTCGGGCAAGTACAGAAAGGGCAACAGCCTCAAAGGGTGCGGGGCAAAGTCAGGACATGCGGGGACCGAGCAGCAATCGGTATTGTAATTGTAAACTGTCGAAGCTGCATTGGTAAAGTACCGGAACTTCAAGCGCTGATAGAAAGCACCGAAGCTGAAATCGTTATAGGTACGGAAAGCTGGTTGAAGCCAGAGATAAATTCTGCTGAAATTTTTACAAAGGCACAGACGGTGTTCAGAAAGGATAGATTGCATGCAACCGGTGGTGGCGTGTTTGTCGCTGTTAGTTGTAGTTTATCCTGGAGTGAAATAGAAGTGGATAGTTCCTGTGAATTACTATGGGTGGAGGTTACACTCAGTAACCGAGCTAGGTTAATAATTGGCTCCTTTTACCGACCTCCCGACTCAGCAGCATTAGTGGCAGAACAACTGAGAGAAAATCTGGAATGCATTTCACGTAAATTTTCTCAGCATGTTATAGTCTTAGGTGGAGATTTCAGTTTACCAGATGTAGACTGGGACACTCAGATGTTTAGGACGGGTGGTAGGGACAGAGCATCGAGTGACATTATACTGAGTGCACTATCCGAAAATTACCTCGAGCAATTAAACAGAGAACCGACTCGTGGAGATAACATCTTGGACCTACTGATAACAAACAGACCCGAACTTTTCGACTCTGTAAGCGCAGAACAGGGAATCAGTTATCATAAGGCCGTTGCAGCATCCCTGAATATGGAAGTAAATATAAAAAAAGGGAGGAAGGTTTATCTGTTTAGCAAGAGTAATAGAAGGCAGATTTCAGACTACTTAACACATCAAAACGAAAATTTCTGATCCGACATTGACAATGTTGAGTGTTTACGGAAAAAGTTCAAGGAAATCGTAAAATGCGTTTTAGACAGGTACGTGCCGAGTAAAACTGTGAGGGACAGGAAAAACGCACCGTGCTTCAACAACAAAGTTAGGAAACTACTGCGAAAGCAAAGAGAGCTTCACTGCAAGTTTAAACGCGGCCAAGACCTCTCAGACAAACAGAAGCTAAACGATGTCAAAGTTAGCGTAAGGAGGGCTGTGCGGGAAGCGTTCAATGAATTCGAAAGTAAAATTCTATTAACCGACTTGACAGAAAATCCTAGGAAGTTCTGGTCTTACGTTAAATCAGTAAGTGGCTCGAAACAGCATATCCAGACACTCTGGGATGATGATGGCATTGAAACAGAGGATGACACGCGTAAAGCTGAAATACTAAACACCTTTTTCCAAAGCTGTTTCCCAGAGGAAGACCGCACTGCAGTTCCTTCTCTAAATCCTCGCACAAACGAAAAAATGGCTGTCATCGAAATAAGTGTCCAAGGATTAGAAAAGCAACTGAAATCACTCAACAGAGGAAAGTCCACTGGACCTGACGGGATACCAATTCGATTCAACACAGAGTACGCGAAAGAAGTTGTCCCCATTCTAACAGCCGTGTACCAGCAAGTCTCTAGAGGAACGGAAGGTTCCAAATGATTGGAAAAGAACACAGGTAATTCCAGTATTCAAGAAGGGTCGTCGAGCAGATGCGCAAAACTATAGGTCTATATGTCTGACATCGATCTGTTGAAGAAGAGCGGCGCGTTTCGTCACAGGGTTATATGGTAAGCGTGATAGCGTTACGGAGATGTTTAGCAAACTCAAGTGGCAGACTCTGCAAGAGAGGCGCTCTGCATCGCGGTGTAGCCTGCTGTCCAGGTTTCGAGAGGGTACGTTTCTGGATAAGGTTGCATGGGGGCTTATTTATTTTTAATGCAAATATTTTTTTTAATTTTAGTAGCTGACTGTCCGGTTACGCAGTCTCGTAACCGGTTGGCCCTGTCTGATATTTGTACGCAATCTGACTGCATAGAGCATCAAGAAAGAATGAAAGAAAATTTCCGTTAACACAATTAATTAATTAAGTCCCCAGCAACTATAAAACCTACGGAACAACAAAGCACAAGTGTAACTGTTCTGTGTGTGGAAGTGTGATTCAACGTACACATCTGGCACGGTTCTTCCTCAATAAGACAAGATATTTTAAACACCATTTATACTGAAGTAATTTTAAAAAAACCAGAAATACTATAATTGCACGTAGAAACCAGAAATACAGTCTAATACAAGAACACGAGCCAGATGCTTTGTTGACTGAACCTGTAACCAAGAGGCATTATTGTTTAAGACATTGAAATAATACAAAAAAAAGGAATTTTTTACCTTCATATATATTGACGAAAAGCACACTCTGATCATTACAGCCTCCCAATCCAATAACATCTGGTGTCTAGCCCATCAAAACAATACTACAAATTCTGAACAAGCACTCACTACCGCAACTTCTCAACTACGACTCACCACTGCTACATCTCAACAAGCACTGCCTACTACGACTTCTCGATAAGAACTGCCAGTGGAGGCGTCGAAATAATACTCTTTGGCGCAATCTCTGGCGCTGTGGCTCAGTGTAGCCACCTTTCAAGGTATCGAATATATTACTTCCCCCTACTTATACCTCCCGAGTAAATCACGAATGTAAAATTAGAGAGATTCGAGCGCGCACAGAGGTTTTCCGGCAGTCGTTGTTCCCGCGAACCATACGCGACTGGAACAGGAAACGGAGGTAATGACAGTGGCACGTAAAATGCCCTCCGCCACACTTCGTTGGGTGGCTTGCGGAGTATAAATGTAGATGTAGATGTAGAAGTGATACGACACTTTTGAGTACGTCGCAAATTGACATTTACTGCGCTGTATCTCTGTATCTCTGCGAGTCTGACTAGCGAGAAATGATTCCGTACTGCTCCTACGGTCGCTTTGTTCCAAAACGATGAAGATCACTCGACGGCTGGCTCCTCAGGGAGCGTAATGTTCTCGGAAATGACGGACACTGTTACCTGGTCTAAACGAGGATCGACGCCAGAATCGTACCGTCCTAGGTTCTGCTTCCATGCCTTCACGAACTTATGCTGTGGAATGGGAATCCACCAGTCTTCCATCAGGCGATGTACGACCTAGGGCAAATAAATAGTGACATCAGTCTAAATAAACATTATAACCACTGCAAAAATATAAACAGAGCTAGCTAAACTGTGCTACGAGTGATGGCACACACGCATCTGCATCAAAACTGCGAACTATGACATTTAACTGCCATAAAGAATGGTCACCTTTATAATGTTGTCGTATGTTTTCGGTTCATGGACTGTGAACGACGACACGCCGTGAAAAGACGTTATATCTGAAACAAAAAGACATTTCAAGCGTAATACTGTGCGAAAGAGACTATCAACAATAAGAATTTGTAATTTCATGTTAACGAGTGTTCTAACGTTATGATTTTGTACCTGTTTCAGATGTTAATCCACATTTGTAAGATTCATGATGATACATATTGTCTCTGCGACGTCTTGTGCACATGAACACACGGACTGAGTATGAACTACGAGTCTTGTGATGAAATCGCTTCGCAACGGCCGCGCTTAGTACTAAACTTTACGCGATTGCGAGTGCGCGGCAGCCGCAATGCCAACACAAAACTGTTATTGGCACACGCGCTACATTCAAACAATGGAAATATGTTTTGTGTAAATATTACGTTATGATATGTATGTTCTATATGATTTGCTTGTGTATTTGTAGACTTATACATGCAATGTGTTTCAGAGTGAGTTGCTCGCCTGCAGGTGTCCTTTCGCCTCGCAACTCTGGGGACAGTTTAAAGGCACATTTGCATGCTGAGTTTATCTTAGCAGGAAACGTAATTATAAGCAATAAGAAAAGAAATAATTTGAGCCGTAGATATAGGCCACGGCTGTATAAATATTGTATGCAGCCGCTGGAAACATTTGAAGATTTTTGATCGTCAGATGATTTAGAGGCATCTTTTGTTTTCTAGGTCTGGTCCAGATCGGACGTATGTGGAACACCGCCATTAATACTACATTATTTCATTATTTAATTCACGAGTTATAACCAAACGGCACTCGTAATTGTATAAAGTAAGTGTCATACTTTTAATTGTGTTTTTATTTCAGAATATATTGTTATTACTAACCTATGTAAGTTTTATTTTGTATCTTTAGTCATTGTAAGATTGTTGGGTGACTTGGCATGGCAAAAGGTTCCGTTCTTCTAAGCAAAAAGTCGTCCAGCTCGATCCACCGACGCCTTCGGGTGCTGTTTTTTTCACGAAGTCCGATTCACCACAGAAAGAAGAATCACAGTTAAAAACATATGAACGGATCTTCAACGAAAAAGCCACGCTCAAGCGCCGAGAGTTCGCATGAAACGTATTTTACCAATCCGTAAACGTAATTGATCTCGATTTAATATTCGTACCTATAATTTATTGTATGGTCTCGATCCAGGAACGAATGAGCCAAAAAAGTTATTAAAACTATATTAGGAGGTACCCCATGACTTTTCTCACTTCAGTGTGTAAATTCTGTTATGAAGGATCAGAGTAATACGTAGAGATTTCGCAAAGCATGTGGCACGTGTCGTCTCACGCTAAGACAATTGCGCATTGTCAGAAGAAAGTACACGTTCCGCGTTTGCTATTGACACAGCACTGCAGCTCTACAGATAACAAGTGCATCACAGTGTGCGAGTGAAAGATGCAACAGCTGGAATCGTACGGCAAAACTGAGGTAGACAAGTCACTACGGTTCTTGGCAAAATGTCTAATTTTTACGCAGATTCACGGTGAAATTATGGAGGTAAATGAACTAAATGCAATGTCGCATCCGGTTGTAGTGAAATGATGCCAACAATTTGATCAGCACCGCACACACGTGAGTGATGCTCATCCGATGAACAGTCAAGATCCATGGGGTTTTCATTTTTTCTGCAAGCTAATAGAACGTCTGGAGGGTGTTTAGCGTTTCTCTCTGTTTAATGGATTTAATGGGGTTCTGGCCGGAAATAATGAAGCACTGCTGACTGTTTCAACTTCTAGTTCCTGAGTACTTAAATATTTATATATTCCGGTTAAAGTGATACGTCGATCAAGAGGGGCCAAAAACACAAAATACACGAAAATGCGCAGCGTATAATAGACTAAACTGGCTATCTGTGCCCTTAAATGTGCATCAGACTGCGTACGATATTTAACAAAGCTCTTCATTACGTCCAAAGACCCTCTATCACTTTCACAGAGTAAATAATTTCTCTCCAGTTCACCTAATATTCTTCAAATTAATAGAAATCAAGCACTGCATGAAATAAATTGAAATAATTATTACAAGCACTGCAACTCGTAGTTACCTAATTATCCTCTAGATATTTCAGTCAGTATTAATATCATCATCATCAGTGTTCTGCCAAAAGGCATGTTTTCACATGGTAGTTCTCCAGGCTGTCCGGTCTTCTGCCATCCTCTTCAGGTCTGCATAATTTGCTCCTCCTTTTATGTCGACTATCATTTTGTATTTCTTTCTTCCTCTCAGTTTTCTCCCACAAACCAATCCTTCCCAAGCATCTGCTAGCAAGCACTCCCTTCTCAATGAATATCCCAACCAGTTCTTTTTCCATTCTCTTACAACCTTCAGCAGACATCTTCTCTCACCAATCCTTTCCAGTACTCTTTCATTACTCACTCTTTCGGTCCAGCTTATTCTCTCCATTCTCCTCCACATCCACATCTCAAATGCTTCTAACCTTTTTTATCCTCTCGTCTCAGCGTCCATGTTTAATATACATAACCAGCATCCATATCAAGTTCACATTCAAAAACACTGAAGTCACGAAAGTCATGGGATACCTCCTAATTTCGCGCCAGACCTTATTTTGCCTCGCATAGTGTAGCAATTCGACGTGACATGGACTCAACAAGTCGTTGGAAATACCCTGCAGAAATATTGAACCATGCTGCCTCTATAGCAGTTCATAATTGTAAAACTGCTGGCCGTCCAAGATTTTGTGCACAAACTAACCTCACGATTATGTCACATAAGTACTCGACTCGATTCATGTCGTGCTATCTGGGTCGCCAAATCATTCCAGAATGTTCTTCAATCCAGTCGCGAACAACTGTGGCCCGCTAACGTGACGCACTGCTACCCATACTAACTCCATCACTGAATGGCCACAAACTGTCTCCAAGCAGTCTATCAGAAATTAGTACCGAGCGAGGTGGCGCAGTGGTTACCACACTGTACCCGCACTCGCGAGGATAACGGTTGAACCCGCGTCCGGCCATCTTTATTTAGGTCTTCCGTTATTTCCGTAAATAGCTTTAGGCAAATGCTGCGATGGTTCCTTTGAAAGGGTACAGCCGACTTCCTTCCCCATCCTTCCCTAACCCGACAGGACCGATGACCTCGCTCTTTTGGTCAGCTCACCCAAATCAACCAACTAACGAACCAACCAAAAATCGGTTCAGCTTGGTAGAGGACCCATCCCTTCTATGTAAACACAGCCCAGACCGCTATGGAGCCACCACCAGCTTGCACAGTGCCTTGCTGACAACTTGTGTCTATGGCTTCCTGAGGTCTCCGCCACTCTCGAGCCCTACCATCGGCTCTTACCAACCGGAATGCGACTCATCCGACCAGGTCACGGTCTTCCAGTCGTCTAAGTTCCAGCCGACATGATCACGATTCCAGGAGAGGCCTGCAGGCGAAGTCGTGCTCTTAGTAAAGGCATTCGCGTCGGTCGTCTGGTGCTATAGCCCATTAACGCTATATATGGCCGCACTGACCTAGCGGATATGTTCGTCGTACGCTCTACATTGATTTCTAGGGTGATTCACGGAACGTTTCTCGTCTGTCAGCACTGACAGCTCTACATAAACGGCGCTGCTCTCGATCGTTGAGTGAAGGTTCAAAGTCTGTTAATTCCTGTCATGCAGTTATAATCACGTCGGAAACCTTTTCACGTCAGTCACCTGAGTACGAACGACAGCTCCGCCGATGCACTGCCCTTTTATACCTTGTGTAATCGATACTACCGCCAACTGTGTAAGGGCATATCGCAATTGCATGACTTTTGTCACCTCAGTGTAATGTGACCTGGTGTAGTCATTATCATACCTCAGGCTGGTAAGCATACGATGCAAAGACTGACTTAAATAGATTTAAAATCAAATCTTCATTTAATGGTGTTGGCATTCGAAGGCTCGTTGCCCTGAGTCCCATTGCTACGGCGACGTCATAGCGCACGCTGCTAGGACCAGTACTATGCTTCCAGAGAGTCGAATCGCTGCTTGGCGGCGCGTACTTTACTAGAATAGTTTTCGCACAATATCCCACTTGTAGCTTAATTCTGTTGCTCAGCAGCACTATTCTTTACATCGCCCTAGCCTTACTGCATGGTAGGAGGATATCGACAGACAACGTAGGCGGATTGTCAGAGGGAAAGAGATTTTTTCATCCATAAGGACGTTCGCACAGTGGTTCTCCAATGGCTATGTCATCAAGGAGCGGCTTTCTAACTCCAAAGTATCAGAACGTTTCTTAGAACACTTTGACCGTTGTTCACAGAGACGTGGTGATTATCTTGAAAGTTAATGTCATGTATCTTTGTCGCGAATTCTTTACAGACGAATGGAAAAACTGGTGGAGGCCGACCTCGGGGAAGATCAGTTTGGATTGCGTAGAAATGTTGGAACACATGAGGCAATACTGACCTTACGACTTATCTTAGAAGAAAGATTAAGGAAAGGCAAACCTACGTTTCTAGCATTTGTAGACTTAGAGAAAGCTTTTGACAATGTTGACTGGAATACTCTCTTTCAAGTTCTAAAGGTGGCAGGGCTAAAATACAGGGAGCGAAAGGCTATTTACAATTTGTACAGAAACCAGATGGCAGTTATAAGAGTCGAGGGACATGAAAGGGAAGCAGTGGTTGGGAAGGGAGTGAGACAGGGTTGTAGCCTCTCCCCGATGTTATTCAATCTGTATACTGAGCAAGCGGTAAAGGAAACAAAAGAAAAATTCGGAGTAGGTATTAAAATCAATGGAGAAGAAATAAAAACTTTGAGGTTCGCCGATGACATTGTAATTCTGCCAGAGACAGCAAAGGACTTGGAAGAGCAGTTGAACGGAATGGACAGTGTCTTGAAAGGAGGATATAAGATGAACATCAACAAAAGCAAAACGAGGATAATGGAATGTGGTCGAATTAATTCGAGTGATGCTGAGGGAATTAGATTAAGAAATGAGACACTTAAAGTAGTAAATGAGTTTTGCTATTTGGGGAGCAAAATAACTGATGATGGTCGATGTAGAGAAGATATAAAATGTAGACTGGCAATGGCAAGGAAAGCGTTTCTGAAGAAGAGAAATTTGTTAACATCGAGTATAGATTTAAATGTCAGGAAGTCGTTTCTGAAAGTATTTGTATGGAGTGTAGCCATGTATGGAAGTGAAACATGGACGATAAATAGTTTAGACAAGAAGAGAATAGAAGCTTTCGAAATGTGGTGCTACAGAAGAATGCTGAAGATTAGATGGGTAGATCACATAACTAATGATGAAGTATTGAATAGAATTGGGTAGAAGAGGAGTATGTGGCACAACTTGACAAAAAGAAGGGACCGGTTAGTAGGACATGTTCTGAGGCATCAAGGGATCACAAATTTATCATTGGAGGACAGCGTGGAGGGTAAAAGTCGTAGAGGGAGACCAAGAGATGAATACACTAAGCAGATTCAGGAGGATGTGGGTTGCAGTAAGTACTGGGAGATGAAGAAGCTTGCACAGGATGGGGTAGCATGGAGAGCTGCATCAAACCAGTCTCAGGACTGAAGACCACAACATCTTTGTCGCTTTGTAGTGTAGTGCAGCATTCAATGTAAGTTGCTTGACATGCCATAATAAGGCGTAGCTTATTTTTTTATGTCCCCTCGTATGTTTTCTGGACCTACGCCATTTCAGAACGTAGAGCGTGTAGGTTTGCTCACGATCTTCATTTGTTTTCGTTTACTCTCTGACTGAGTCAACTGGGAGTTAACTATTGCAGTAGGCAGTTGGGAATACTTGTTGACAGTGCGAACAGGACCCCGCGCCACTGTGTGCCCGCGTGATTCTTTTGTCTTATCTTACGTATGGTCGATCACGGTGTTTCCTGAAGCAATAAATAACAAAAAAAAAAGGTTCAAATTGCTCTGAGCACTATGGGACTTAACTCCTGAGGTCATCAGTCCACTAGAACTCAGAACTACTTAAACTTAACTAACCTACGAACATCACACACATCCATGCCCGAGGCAGGATTCGAACCTGCGACCGTAGCGGTCGCGCGGTTCCAGACTGAAACGCCTAGAACTGCTAATAAATAACAGCTGTGTGGACACGCTTTACTCTTTCTTAGCTTTAGCGTTCTCTTAGTCCGAGCAGACACACGATTTAAAGTAATATGATTTTTTCGGTACTATTGCTTTACTCACTCCTCCATGGCTGTTTTCCTTCCGCCACTGCTATTGTACAATCGTCACTCCAGCGCTGTGGTAAAAGCCGTAAATTTTAGTTTGAGTCATCTGGAAAGGAAATCAGAGAGCCGCTGGAGATTCTTCATTACATCCGATAAAGTTTGCAAACTCACTTTGCGGGTCAGCCGTTTCTTCTAATCTTTAGCGTTTCTCTTTCATGATTTCTTTATATTTATTCCTCACTACATTCCATACGTTCCGTCAGTTAACGGAGTAGATGACAAGCGGTTTAGCTTTATTACTGCGGCTAACAATGTTGCGCAGATGGGATGATGTGTTCGTGACGTATGTGCTTAATTTCAAGCATTACATAAAGACAGCAGCTGTGATAGGAGAGGAGGCAGACACCTTGTTTTCAATGTAGCTGTTTTTGCCTAATCCACATGTATAAAGTAATCTAGAAGTAATCGCTGTAGTTGCGTGACTAGATTAGCGCTAGGCACAACTGGTTGTTAGCATGCTTTGTAGCAGTAGCCGGCAGGAGTAGCTTCCACGTGTCAGTGTGTAACTTGATTCCTTCCACACTGGTGAAAGCTCTACGTCAAGATGGGATTTTTGGGATTCAGTGAGTGGAAAAATGAATGAATGTACGAATGATAGACTATATAAATTAAACAACAGTGCTTTCCCGGAATTCTGTCTTAGAATATCCTAACATGAATTAATTTTGCCTTCGAGCCCTTCCAAATTGTTTTTAATCACTCGATGGAGTGGAGGTAGGACGCTCCGTTATGTTCTGGCTCCTCCGTCGGCGTGCTACGGTACTGCGGCGACGGGGTTCAGCGTGCGCCAGGACTACATACACTTACCTGCAAACGAACAAAAAATTAAATATGCAACGTTAGTTACACACTAAACAGTCGACAGTAAACAGAATGTAGTTTATAGGCAGCTAGTTTGAATCATACTTAACAAGCAGAATGCAGAAGTTGTGCTGAATAATTCAAACAACAGTGAAAGGAAAGAAAGTTTAAGGGTGTGGGGAGAAATCACATAGGGAGAACCACAGGGTTCAATTTGGTGTCCACTCCTATTCCTCATATATGTGAACGACCTTCCACTTAACATTCAAGAAGCAGAATTGGTACTTTCTGCAGATGATACTGGTGTTGCAACAAACACCATTAGAGAGAAAGTCACAGAAGAGATTATTATTGATGTTTTCTGAAAAATTATTAAGTGGTTCTCAGAAAACGGACTCTCTCTAAATTTTGATAAGAACACACCATATTCAGTTCTGTACAACAAATAGTCATACCAATAATTGATGTAGCTCATGAATGGTAGTCAGTAAATACGGTAGAACGCTCCAAATTTTTGGATGTGCATATTGATGAAAACTTGACTGGAACATGCACATTACTGATAAGAACACACCATATTCAGTTCTGTACAACAAATAGTCATACCAATAATTGATGTAGCACATGAATGGTAGTCAGTAAATAGGGTAGAACGCTCCAAATTTTTGGATGTGCATATTGATGAAAACTTGACTGGAACATGCACATTACTGAGCTTCAGAGATAATTAAGTTTGGCTACTTTTACTCTTCGCATAATTGCTAATCCAACGCATTATCCTCATGTTATATTTTGTATATTTAACTCAATAATGTATTATGGAATAATTTTCTGGGATAACTTACCACTTAGAAAGCAAGTATTGTCTGAACAAAAGGGAGTAATAAGAATAATATGCGGTGTTCACCTATAGACGTCATGTAAGTACCTCTTCAAGGAGATAGGCATTTTAACTGCGCCGTCGCAATGCATATATTCGCTAAAGAAATTCGTCATAAATAATCCATTACAATTTGGAGAGAGCAGTGATGTTCGCACCTTTAACACTAAAGGGAAAAATGACGTTTACAACCCATTATTAAAGTTTTCAGTTGCTCAGAAAGGAGTCCAATATGCACAAAAAAATATTTTTATCAGTAGCCCAATACTGTAAAATGTCCTATAGGCAGCAAAGCAAGGTTTAAATCTAACTTAAAATCATTTCTTCTGGATAACTCCTTCTATTCCTTGGACGAATTTCTATTCAAAAACTGATAGCCAGTCTTGATTGCCATCTTGATGGTGATTTATTTCCAGGTCAGCACCATAGCTGTAAGCAGGACCCATAGCGCTGAAAAGTCTAAATCAGTTCAAAGCAGCATAGCTGCTGATAAGGTTAAAATAATCCTTCTAGGTAATTCTTTATATTATACTGCTACCAGTCACATTAACGATCATTTTCTGTTCAAGTGGTGAACATGGTCGTATGGCATTGACGACCGGCAGTTCGCAGCTGGTAAAGTTTGGCCTGCCGGCTGGAGTGGCCGTGCGGTTCTAGGCGCTACGGTCTGGAGCCGAGCGGCCGCTACGGTCGCAGGTTCGAATCCTGCCTCGGGCATGGATGTGTGTGATGTTCTTAGGTTAGTTAGGTTCAATTAGTTCTGAGTTCCAGGCGACTGATGACCTCAGACGTCAAGTCGGATAGTGCTCAGAGCCAAGCCAAAGTTTGGCCGCCAAGTTGCTAGTCTTTTAGTTGGCATCACACTGGCGATGATGATGAAATGGTGATGAGGACAACACAACACTCAATCCCCGAGCGACGAAAATCTCCGATCCGACCGGGAATCGAATACCGGGCCCGTTACATGGCACTCAGACATACTAACCACTCAGCTAATGGGGCGATCTCTGTTCAAATTGACATAATGTTACGCGTTTATAGTATATTCTGCTCATCTTAAGGCGTGTACATATATTTTATTTAATGATAAAATGTCTTAATTTATCCAAATTAATCTAGAAATACTATTTCTGTAATTTTGCGAGCATTCCTTCGGACGAAAAGGCTGTTGAGCTGGACAACACAATTGGTGTGGGAAGCATTCAGCTAGCAACTGATTCAAGACTATACGGATGTGTCACAACTGAACAGACAACTAGATACGTCTTGCTGAGCTCCTGACCAAAATAATAACAGCAGCTGACTGGACGTAGCCTCTACGCCCCCTCCCGTCCCCACCACAACCCCTAACACAAGGCCGTACTGAAAGAAGATGAGTATATTTGGGCCGTACGCAATAAACTTAACAGGAGGGGGAGAGGGAGTGAGACAGAGACAGAGAGAGAGAAGGAGGGAGAGAGAGAGAGAGAGAGAGAGAGAGAGAGAGAGAGAGAGAGAGAGAGAAGGTGGGAGGGGGGGGGGGGGAGAAGAGAGTGGGTAAAGGGCGGAGGTGTTGCGGGAGTTTCAAATTCATTTTATCATAACTTTACGTAAACGCAATTTTCTCTCTCTCTCTCTTCTCAGCAATCACAGGCCCTGTAGATCACTCGCTGCAACTATCTGCTTCCACCGCCTTCTATCTCTCGCAGTCTCTCTTCACCCTGTGGAAATTCCTAATGCTGCGATGTCCTTCTCTATGTCATCTTTCCACCTTGTACGAGGTCTGCCCAATGGTCTTGTTGCCTGGAGTGTTCCTTCAAATGCCTTCTTGGTGATTCCGTTGTTTTCCATTCTAGCCACATGTCCAGCCCATTGCAATCTCCTACTTTTTAATTTCTGGATGATGGTGGTTTGCTTCATTAACGCAATTTTATGCATCTTTTTTACCGATCATGTGACAGACGCTCAATTTCTGGACCGCTTGATGCTTGTTTTGGACCATGTGTGGTCCGCGGGCTGCTGGCTGGTTATACCAGTCCTGACAGACTTTCCACAGGCAGAACTGTTCACAGGAGTGTAGCTATAGTACTGGGTAAGCATCTTAGCCTGATTACAAAAAATTATTTCTAAGGAACTGTATGCTCGATACAACTAGGTTCTTGTAAACGGAAGCTTAACTCATAACTGTTTTATGGATACGCTTCTACGTGTCTATGCGAATTTTTGCAAGTGGTAGCTTACCCCACAAAGCTTTTATTGGATACGCTTCTACGTGTTTATGTGGATTTTTGCAAGTGGTAGGTTCACTCACGACTTTTTATGGATATGCTTCTACATTTGCTCTGACTTCTTTCCCTCCTCTCTTGTTACGGGAAGCGTAATTTAGGAGTATTAATGTCAAAATGGCAACTATTCAGCAGTATTGTGATGCATAAAAACCGGTAGCCTGTTGCAGTTCAGCGACAGTTCCGAAGTGTCTGTGGTCGAGATCCGCTTGGTGTGAAAAGCATCAGAGGACGGTATGAAAGGCGTAAAGATACTGGCAGTGTTGGTGACAAGAGAAGATGTGGCAGACCCGGACCGCGTAACAACATTCTAGATATCGCGCTTGCAATGAAGTCCGCGGACGCCTCGTGTTCCAGAGAAACAGGGATACCTCGGAGCACTGTGGTGAAGACTTTAACTTTACACAAACGGCTGCATTTTAGTGCATACAGAGTGCTACTATTGCAAGCCTTGACAACTCAAAACACGCTGAATTTGCTGTAAACAGCCGGACGCTGTGGCCGAACGGTTCTAGTCGCTTCAGTCTGGTACCACGCGACCGCTACAGTCGCTGGCTCGAATCCTGCCTCGGGCATGGATGTGTGTACTGTCCTTAGGTTACTTCGGTTTAAGTAGTTCTAAGTTCTAGGGGACTGATGACATCAGATGTTAAGTCCCATAGCGCTCAGATCCATTTGAACATTTCTTCTTTTTTTCTTTTTTCTTTTTTTTTTTTTTTTGCTGTAAACATGCTGTAACGAATTGATGCAGATAATCACTACCTTCATAAAGTTTAATTTTTCGATGGAGCAACTTTCCACATCTCTGGGAAAGCAAACAGCCATAATGAAACTTCCTGGCCGATTAAAACTGTGCCGGGCCGAGACTCGAACTCGGGACCTTTGCCTTTCGCGGGCAAGTGCTCTAGCAACTGAGCTACCCAAGCACAACTCACGCCCCGTCCTCACAGCTTTAATTCCGCCAGTACCTCGTCTCCTACCTTCCAAACTTCACAGAAGCTATTCTGCGAACCTTGCAGAACTAGCACTCCTGGAAGAAAGGATATTGCGGAGACATGGCTTAGCCACAGTCTGGGGGATGTTTCTAGAATGAAATTTTCACTCTACAGCGAAGTGTGTGCTGATACGAAACTTCCTGGCAGATTAAAACTGTGTGCCGGGCCGAGACTCGAACTCGGGACCTGCCAGGAAGTTTCATATCAGCGCACACTCCGCTGTAGAGTGAAAATTTCATTCTAGAAACAGCCATAATGTCCGGAGCTAGGGATCGGAGAATCCACATACTATGAGACAACAGACAGGGAATTCTATAATGTGTGGTGCTACTTAATGCGAAACACATTTATGGAGCGTTCTTTTTCACCAAGCCTCCCATTAGGGCAACAGTTTTCCTGGATATGGTGGAATTTTACGTTGCACTTCAGTTACAGGAATTTCAACCACGGGCAACGTATCAAGAATACAGTGCTCCGCCACATTGAGGGATTGGATGATACCTTTCCAGACAGATGGATAGGGAGATGGTGGAATATCATGGCTACTAAGTTCAGCGGACATAACCCTTCTGGACATTTTCTTATGGAAGTACGTTGGATAAAGTGTTCAGTTCGCGATTGCCTGACGTACTAACTCTTACGTAACGATCACGAGACGCTATAGATGCGATGACAGAAGAAATGTATGCAAAGGCGTCGCCTAAACGTTGTAAGGGATCGCACGCGAGGTGGGATCTGGGAATCTGCACCCGTTTATGTATCATGAAGACAGTCGGAGAGAGAGAGAGAATGAGAGAGAGAGAGACAGTGTGTGGTGGGGGCGGCCGTTGCAGTTGCAGAGGAGGACGAGCGGCCGGGTGCCGGACAGCGGCTGGACCGGAAGCTGGAACGGAGGCTGGAGCTGGAACACGGTGTGGAGCAGTGCCCTTCCAGGCCCCCGCCCCCCTTGCCTCCACCCCCTATCGCGTCTCACATGAATGCTCCGCCACTGCTTAATAGCCGGCAAAACGGAAGGCGTGCCCGCACAATGGCTCGCGCTTCATAGTCTCACTTTCCTTTCATTATACGTCTCCCCCACTCCTCTTTTTGAGTTATTTTTGGGCACGGGCCCTTTCTGTAAAGTGGCAGCTGTTTCGGCGGCACAATGAGCCGCCAGGGAAGAGCAGCCTCCGCTCTCGACCTGAGGCCCGAGTATCGCCGTCATCTTTGTGTCCCGCTCTCTGCCAGCGCCAGAGACGTTACTTGCCCAGGGCCGCCCGCTCCTCGAGCCGAGCTTCCTCTGCCAGTTAACCGAGACAGAGCATGACGTCTGACTTGCTTAACTTTGTCCTTAATCTCTTTTACAAGAGCTAATTTGGATCAGTAGCTGTTGTAACCTCGCAAAACTAGAAGTTTCGTAATTTTGTTCACGTTATCGAAAGCACAAAAGCACCTAGACTGAATAATGTCAGCCAATACAGCAATACCGAGAATAATAAATAGTTGCTTCTTGTTACTTGGCTATTATTATTTTAGGGCAGGGGTCTCCAAACTACGGCCCGCGGGCCGAAACCGGCAAACCGGCCCGCGTTAGCTGGCCGGACATCCCCGGTATCCGGCCCGCCAAATATTTGAGGTGGTACCTACACTGCCAACAATTGAGTTTCGAGGCCTATCGCGACCAATACACCGCTACAAACATAAACATAGTATAGAATTTACAGTCATCAAAGACATTAACTACTAATACTAAATATACAAGACAATACATTCACTATCAACAACACTGAAAAATGTGTGGTATATGTAGTATTAGTATTCAATTAACTACATAACTAAACTTATTGTTGCGCCGCTTGAAATAACAATGCGTTGACATACTCTACCTCTGTTACGTCTTGCAGTAATAATGTTGCTAACAATTATTTTGAGATTTTATTAACTGTACAGGACGCTTTCGTGAAGAATGTCCAGTGACATACTTTTCTGTCGGTGAAATTCGCCAGAATTTCGGCCAGATACGTCCATCAATCAAAATTATGCAATTAAATAAAAATCGTAGTTCGTTTCAGTGCTAGCTATTCCCCACAACCTTAGATTTTTGCGATTTCATCTTTCCTTTAGCCTTACATTACGGTGATCATGGAGCGATAGGGTGCTTTAATCCCACTAGGTAGATCTTGACCCTTATGAGGAGGAGTGGAGGAGTCAATGTGGCCCACGGAGTAAAAAGTTTCGAGACCCCTGTTTTAGGGAAAAACACGATCTTTTGCCACTTACTTCACCAATTACTTTTTTTCCAACTAAGAATTCCGATTATTAACTATTGTTTACCGTTACTTTCAAGTATGTTATTGCAAAAAGTGGCTCTGAGCACTATGGGGCTTAACTTCTGAGGTCATCAGTCCCCTAGAACTTAGAACTACTTAAACCTAACTAACCTAAGGACATCACACACATCCATGCCCGAGGCAGGATTCAAACCCGCTCGGCCACCCCGGCCGGCTATGTTATTGCACTCCTGCTACAAACATAAACATAGTATAGAATTTACAGTCATCAAAGACATTAACTACTAATACGAAATATACAAGACAATACATTCACTATCAACAACACTGAAAAATGTGTGGTATATGTAGTATTAGTATTTAATTAACTGTTCTCGATGCTGTAAATTCTTTGATTTGTTTACGTCTGTAGCAATGGATACAATAACATCTTTGCCAGTAATAAAAAACAATAAGTTCATAACCCAAAATGAGAGGATATCCAGGACCTAGGCTAGGGAGGGGGGTGGAGGCCTAGAAATGGAAATTTCGCTACAAATTATGAAACAGTTTTGAAAATTTTCGCCAAATTGCTCTAGATAAAGATGCTACTTGGCTACTTGTCAGTATCCGTTACATGTTCTGCCTTACTTCAGATAGATGCAGAATTGTATGTTTGGCAGGATACCTTTCTCGGTATCCTGCTGCCGAAGTTTTTTTTTTTTTTTTTTTTTTTTTCTTTCAATTGGGTCTGATAGCTTCCCTATAACCGAAATGTAAGTCGAAAAAAGAGTGACTAATTACTGAAATAAGAGCCGTTTTTTTCCTACTCGTATATCTTTAGCTCCCCCTAGTGTCGAAAACACCAATTTACACTTTTGCATTACGTTCCGTGTAATCATATGATCACGAATCGAATCACTACACAAGAACCTATAAGGAGACCCTAAAACCGAAACAAATTAAAAATTAAACACAAATAACTGGCACCGAATATCGGATCATATTTGCGACTAGATTCAAGACTTACTTGCAGATGGAACTCAACACATCGCACATCGCTCTTAACGTAACAAAATGGACAGACGTAAATGCAGTTTCCGGAGTACTCCAAGGAAATGGGATAAGACCATTACTTTTTACAAGGTATACGCATAAATGAAGTAGTAGAAAGCGTCGAAAGCTCTTTAAGACTGTTCGCAGATGGTGAGGTTGTCTGTAATAAAGCAGCAACGCCAAAGGACGGTATTGATTTGCAGAATGACCTTATCTTCACGCTCTCTACCGCAACGGTACATTGGGGATTGCAGTACATTCCTACATTCTTCACTTAACCCTGGCCGGCAGGTGTGGCCGTGCGGCTCTCGGCGCTTCAGTCTAGAACCGCGTGACCGCTGCGATCGCAGCTTTGAATCCTACCTCGGGCATGGGTGTGTGTGATGTCCTTAGGTTAGTTAGGTTTAAGTAGTTCTAAGTTCTAGGGGACTGATGACCACAGACGTTAAGTCCCATAGTGCTCAGAGCCATTTGAACCATTTTTGAACTTAACCCTGATTTTTGGAGCTTTGTAAGTAGGCTTTAGCGAAAAAGTTGGCGTCTATCTGTAACCGTCAATCAGTTCAAAATTTTCAGCATTTCCGTAACGGTCTCCGATGTATCAGACATACCTGTGGCCATTCGCACTGCTCTTCCTATGTGTACGTTCAATATCCTCTGTTACTGCTCACTAGTATGGGTTTCAACAGCTTTCTAGAATTTGTCGCACGACTTTTTTTAAGTAATCTTCTTTGTATACTAATTGCATTTTTCCAGTATCTTACAAACGCACCGAAGTCTGCGATCCACTTTATCTGCGACTGTGCCTGTCTCATCATTCCAGTTCATTCTCCAAAAACTGTTGCACCCAGGTATTTGTGCGAGCTGACTGATTTAATTTGTGACTCATTCACAATGTACAGATAGAATACTATATTTCAGAGTTCTGTCCTGTGCAAAATTCTGCACTTCTGATCATTTAAAGGAAGTTACACCACATTGAAATCCTATCAAGATATCAATAAACATCTGTGCTCTATTTTTGGATAGTACTTAATCACAGACAACCTGCTGCGTCCTCCCTAGCGAGAAATAGCCATGTCACAAATTTCGATTAATACGCCATATGGTCGTACTTTTGCTAATGTGCTTAGGGTTCGCATCGAGTCAGATGCTTTTCGGAAGTCATAAAATAGACCCTACGGCACCTACGATTCTGTCTTGATCTGCGGCTTCCAGGTGTCACGTGACTGTGTCAGTTGTTTTCCAAGCTATCGATGTTTTCTGACTACTTGCTCGTTGGCATGGAGGAGATTCTGTTCCAGATACCTCATTATATCTGATGGTGCAAATGGCTCTGAGCACTATGGGACTTAACTGCTGTGGTCATCAGTCCCCTAGAACTTAGAACTACTTAAACCTAACTAACCTAAGGACACCACACACATCCACGCCCGAGGCAGGATTCGAACCTGCGACCGTAGCGGTCGCGCGGTTCCAGACTGTAGCGCCTAGAACCGTTCGTCCACTCTGGTCGGCCATTATATCTGAGCTCAGAATATATTTTAGCATTCTACAACAAGTAGATGTTGAGGATATTCGACGGTAGTTTTGTGGATGTGTTACCCTTCTTGTAGATGGGTTTGACCTGTGCTGTCTTCTAACTACTACCCACGGTGTCCTATTCGAGAGATCTAGAGCATATTATGATTAAAAGAGGGGTTGTATAGAATCTGACAGCAATTTCAAAAGACTGCGAGGTCTCACTTAATTTTAGCAATTTTACTTGTTTCTCAACGCCACAGATACTACTATCCGTATCACTCATCTTTGCTCATCTTTGCAGTGATACGAGAATTAAGCTAATGCGGCACTTTTGGATTCTTCTGTGTAAAGGAACATTTGAATGTAGATTTTAGCATTTCTGCTTTTTATTTACTACCTTTAGTTTCAGTTCTTTTGTTGATTATGAGTTTCTGGATAGTAACTTTGGTGCTACTGATACGCTTCACACATAACCAGAGTTCCTTTGGGTTTTATAATGGGTCTTTCGATGAGATGGTGACCGTTGAAGGCTTCTCGCATTGATTTTTGACATCAAGATCTGACACATTCAGCATCTCTCTACCTATAACCATATGCTTTATCGTACATCTACCATACAATTATCACTGTTTTTGTAGCAGTTTATTAACAGACACTGTTTACCTAAGAGAGATTTTCCCATCACCAGCTGTTCTCCTAGTTACGTATTTCTCCAGTACTTGACACAATTATTCTTCTAAGCTTGAGCCTCAGTTCTTTTGTATGTAAAATATTTACAGAACTAAATCTTAAGTGAAGGATATTAGGTAAATATTGTGATTTGCAATAGCGTTTGATATTTAGATGAGTGTACTACATGTACCACTTACGTTTCCACCATTTCCTGACCGAAGCGCAAATGGTGCCTGGCTAAGTTGATAGCTGATGGCAGCGCTGCTGGTGTAGCAGGTAAGCGCATGCGTGGAAACATATAGGGTTCGGGCACGGATCCCCGTCAGACCTTGAAAATTTTGAGACTGCCTTTACCCTAGCTTTCACCTCTGAATGACATGGAGGTATGTCAGGAAGGACGCGTGGTTTGGATTCCACGTTAAACTGTAGGTCCGCTGTTCCTGGTAGAATTACTGGGGTAGGTTAGCGGGACACATGTCATCGAAGTGGACCCCAACTGAAAGACCAATACCAAACGGCTGTGTATTCCTCTTGAGAGACCCAAGCCGATCACGTCATATACAAATCTAAAAAAGTTTTACATCACCTCAGTTCCGAGAATTCCGGAAGCTGTACAGAAAATTGGAATAGAGATCAACATAAACATTATTTCCGCCATTTTCATTGCTCATGAAAACTACACATTGCATTTTCTACCACCATACAGCGAGACCTTCAGAGGTGGTGGTCCAGACTGTTGTACACACCGGTACTTCTAATACCCAACAGCACGTCCTCTTGCATTGATGCATGCTGTATTCGTCGTGGCATACTATTCACAAGTTCATCAAGGGACTGTTGGTCCAGATTGTCCCACTCATCAATGGCGATTCGGCGTAGATCCCTTAGAGTGGTTGGTGGGTCACGTCGTTCATAAACAGCCCTTTTCAATCTACCCCAGGCATGTTCGAAAGGGTTCATATCTGGAGAACATGCTGGCCACTCTAGTCGAACGATGTCGTTATCCTGAAGGAAGTCATTCACAAAATGTGCGCGATGGGGGCGCGAATTGTAGTCAATGAAGACAAATGCCTCGCCAATATGCTGCCGATATGGCTGCACTACCGGTAGGAGGATGGCTTTCACGTATCGTACAGCTGTTACGGCGCCTCCGATAACCACCAGCGGCGTACGTCGGCCCCACATAATGCGTGCCACCCGAAAACAGCAGGGAACCTCCACCTTGCTGCACTCGCTGGACAGTGCGTCTAAGACGTTCATCCTGACCGGGTTGCCTCCATACACGTCTCCGACGAATGTCTGGTTGAAGGCATATGCGACACTCATCGGTGAAGAGAACGTGATGCCAGTCTTAAGCGGTCCATTCGGCATGTTGCTGGGCCCATCTGTACCGCGCTGCATGGTGTCGTGGTTGCAAAGATGGACCTCGCCATCGACGTCGGGAGTGAAGCAGCGCTTCATGCAGCCTATTGCGCACAGTTGGAGTCTTAACACGACGTCCTGTGGCTGCACGAAAAGCATTATTCAACATTGTGGCGTTGTTGTCAGGGTTCCTCCGAGGCAAGATCCGTAGATAGCGGTCATCCACTGCAGTAGTATCCCTTGGGCGGCCTGAATGAGGCATGTCATCAACACTTCCTGTCTCTCTGTGTCTCCTCCATGTCCGTACAGCATCGCTTTGGTTCACTCCAAGACGCCTGGACACTTGAGAGCCCTTCCTGGCGCAAAGAAACAATGCGGACGCGTTCAAACCATGGTATTGACTGTCTAGGCGTGGTTGAACTACAGACAACACGAGCCGTGTACCTCTTTCGTGGTGGAATGACTGGAACTGATCGGCTGTCGGAACCTCTCCGTCTAATAGGCGCTTCTCATGCATGCTTGTTTAATCTTTGGGCGGGTTTAGTGACATCTCTGAACAGCCAAAGGGACTGTGACTGTGGTGCAATATACGTCTACCTTCAGGTGCTCTGGGAACTGGGGTGATGCAAAAGTTTTTTTGATGTTTGTACAACTCGATTTTTTACGACTGCCGTGAAGCCATTGTATAAGCCTAAAATATCTTCTTTTCCGCCATGATACGTTACAGAGACATTTAGGGTGTTAGGGATGTAGGTACAGAAATGATGATAGTTGGTACATTAATGTGTACAGCTTCCGAGTATTAGTTATTTTTTCTCAGCATGTAACAATGTTCTCACAAACACATAAAATATCTTACTGTTTGATGCTTTCTGGTTGGTCGTAAATGTGGGGCGAAATGGACAACGACTCTCACTATAAACTATCCGTCTTGGATTCACACATCCACATTTCAGAACCTGATCTGCTGCCCATTGAAAAATAAACATTAATAGCTTGTTTGTCCCATGCATACTTGGAGATACTAACGAACCTAAAAACTTACTACTTGTAACAGCTACAATTGTTGGTCCGCGAATGAAGTAAATACTGATGGAACGTTGTTCATTGCAGTGTCCTCACGTGAATCGAAATTTCTGCACTTACACCATTTATTCCCTGTATGTAAGAGAAAGCAATGCGTCAGTGGATTCTTCTAGGAATTTTAACTCAACGCCATTCTTGTAGCGTCTGCCACTGAAGGGCGATGTGCGTCTCCTTAGTCCTATCGAGCCTGGAAGGGAACCCAAGAACAAAACGTGGTGAACGTCTTCCGATCTTCTCTGTCTTTCAATCCTGCATGGGCGTGCGGAATTAGCAGAGCGGTCTGAGCCGCTGCAGTCATAGACAGTGCGCCTGGTCCCGGCGGAGGTTCGAGTCCTCCCTCGGGCATGGGTGTGTGTATTTGTCCTTAGGATAATTTAGGTTAAGTAGTGTGTAAGCTTAGGGACTGATAACCTTAGCAGTTAAGTCTCATAAGATTTCACACACATTTGAACATTTTTTGAATCCCGCATGTGCATCTACACTACATCTGTCCTGCGGAAGCCACCGTTCTGTGTGTGGTAGAGGGAACATTGTGGGCCAGAATAATTTGCCCGTTTGTGGATAGCACACGAGAAGGAAGGCTGTCGTTAGCCGTCTTTATGACTCTATACTTAAGACTACTAGTCATTACGCAAGATTTATAGTGGAAATATGTTTCTTTAATTCATTTCGGAATGTGCGCTGTCGTAATTTTGTGAGTAAAGTTTCACGAGGAGTACAATGTTTTTCTTTTAAGGTCTTGCGCTACTGGTTTTTGAGCATATCTGCGACATTTTTTCTGTCTAAAGAATACCGTGATGGTTGGTGCAGCTCTCTTTGGTGTTCCTTCCTGTAGTCTACCTCGTTGAGGGTCCCAGATGTAAGGGGTACCGCTATTGACAGTGGTACAACATCGTTATTCGCATTGCTTGCAAACCTCAGGTTTGAGCTGAGAGCGCCTTTTCTGGCCGTGACGCGCCGTTAAGCGAGGCGATGGCAGTCATGTTAGATTCCGTGTGGACGAAGTCGTACAAATACACTGCTGGCCATTAAAATTGCTACCCCAAGAAGAAATGCGGATGATAAACGGGTATTCATTGGACAAATATAGTATACTAGAACTGACATGTGGCTACATTTTCACGCAATTTGGGTGCATAGATCCTGAGAAATCAGTACCCAGAACAACCACCTCTGGCCGTAATAACGGCCTTGATTCCCCTGGGCATAGAGTCAAACAGAGCTTGGATGGTGTGTACAGGTACAGCTGCCCATGCAGCTTCAACAGGATACCACAGTTCATCAAGAGTGGTGACTGGCGTATTGTGACGAGCCATTTGCTCGGCCACCAGTGACCAGATGTTTTCTGGAGAATGTGCTGACCAGGGCAGCAGTCGAACATTTTCTGTATCCAGAAAGGCCCGTACACGACCTGCAACATGCGGTCGTGCATTATCCTGCTGAAATGTAGGGTTCGCAGAGATCGAATGAAGGTTAGAGCCGCGGGTCGTAACACACCTGAAATGTAACGTCCACTGTTCAAAGTGCCGTCAATGCGAATGGCACCCCATGGCACCGCATACCATCACGACAGTTGATATGACAGTGTGGCGATGACGAATAAACGCTTCCAATGTGCGTTCACCGCGATGTCGCCAAACACGGATGTGACCATCATGAAACTGTAAACAGAACCTGGATTCATCCGAAAAAATAGCGTTTTGCCATTCGTGCACCCAGGTTCGACGTCGAGTGCACCATCGCAGGCGCTCCTGTCTGTGATGCAGCGTCAAGGGTAACCGCAGCCATGGTCTCCGAGCTGAGAGTCCATGCTGCTGCAAACGTCGTCGAACTGTTTGCGCAGATGGTTGTTCTCTTGGCTCAGGGATCGAGACGTGGCTGCACGATCCGTTACAGCCGTGCGGATAAGATGCCTGTCATCTCGACTGCTAGTGATACGAGGCCGTTGGGATCCATCATGGTGTTCCGTATTTCCCTCCTGAACCCCCCGATTTCATATTCTGCTAACAGTCATTTTATCTCGGCTAACGCGAGCAGCAATGTCGCGATACGATAAACCGCAATCGCAATAGGCTACAATCCGACCTTTATCAAAGTCGGAAACTTGATGGTACGCATTTCTCCTCCATACACGAGGCATCACAACAACGTTTCACCAGACAACGCCGGTCAACTGCTGTTTGTGTATGAGAAATCGGTTGGAAACTTTCCTCACGTCAGCACGTTGTAGGTGTCGCCACCGGCGCCAACTTTGTGTGAATGCTCTGAAAAGCTACTCATTTGCATATCAAAGCATCTTCTTCCTGTCGGTTAAATTTCGCGTCTGTAGCACGTCATCTTCGTGGTGCAGCAATTTTAATGGCTGGTAGTGTAAATTAATAAATAAATGTCAAATGAAAAGTAAGAAAACGAAGAGTTTGCAAATGTTCATAAAACTCGAGCTTGTAGTTTTTCGGTCGAATAGTATGGCAACTGTGAACGATTATTCGGTTTATCGTGGAGGGTTCGCGTAGTTTCACACGAAATCAGCATGGTCGTTCTTAGCCAGTAGCAGCTGTTACCGCCCTTTTATATAACTTGAACAGCTATTAAGGCTACCGTGAACCTTTACAGAAGTGTGAAAGTGGAATTACATTGCCTGACAAAACAAAATCGAGTCACATTTCCAAAGAACTTCGCAGTATGAGTCCCGCTTATCACTATGACGTTGCGTCCCCTCTGTCCTGGATGCATGCACTGATCCGTTTGGGAAGTTCGATAACTACTTTCGGTTGAATTCACATTTTAGTTTTTCAAAATTGAAATGTGAATTCACATTTTGAACTTTTACTTTGAAACTTTTATTTAATAAAAATCTACCATTCTGATCAATATGGCCTGACGTTAAAAAATTCAAAGAGCTTCTGCTAATACACATTTTCCGTACAACTGGTGACCATCTTATATTCTAGTATATTGTTCAAAAATAATAATAATGATAATAATCAGAATTTTAGTTTGAAAAGAATTATTGTGACAATAATATTAGTCTACCAATAATACACAGAATTCTAGCTATACGCCCGTGCTATGCAATGGAAGTTAAATTCAGAGTTGGTTGTATTCGTGAAGATAAGATTGTGACTGTCACAAAAAAACTAACATCGCCGTATGTTGGTTCTTGGCTGTACTACGAAACTAACAGCGCCGTCTATTGGTAATTTGGAGTACTACGCCTTCACTAAGATAAACATCCGAACTACAAGATCAGAAAACTCCTAAAACTTTAAAGTACGTTATCGATTCTCCTCGTGGTACGATTTTGATGAAAGGATGGCTATATCTTTCCCCAACCTAACCTCAAGTTAGCTCTGAAAACCCCCTGAAAATCAGAGTGTTTAACCATATAAGAGTCAGACACTACGAGTTTATATAAAACTTTAAATTACGATATTTTTTCCGTGATCGGACAGGTCTTTTTCCAGTTTTAGAGAAAGTGTACTGTGGCCCGTTTGTAATGGTCAGTGTAGCCTCTGTCATGTCCAGTGTTTCTTTTTCAACTATTTACTGTTCTTCGAGTGTTTCTCACGTGGTTTTAACTGTACTGTCTGCTCACATTTTTAGCACTACTTAAACAAGCAATGTCACGCTTATTACCCCGTACAGTTCCGGTTATTGTAGGAGCAGCAGTTGCAAACTGGACAACGTAAACAAATTGTCTGTTCACGGCCATGACAGAAGTGGAAGTAACAGTTCTGCTTGAAATGTTTTTGACGAGATTAAACGTGTGCAAAAAGTGATCTAGTAATGCATAATTTTGTATATATGCAATTGGTAATCTAAGGATAAGGGTAGGCTGCAGCCACTATGACGATGTTCTCAGGTTTTCTATTTTCGTTTGAACCAGATGTTTTTCTTCACTACACTGTGTCTACCACCATGGCAGTCGTCTGACCACTTGGCACCAGTTGTTTGTTTTCCATCTCGGAAAATTCCGAACGTTAGAATGGCTGTTCCGAAGCTGTTCTCGTCCGGCTGCGATTCATTTCCAAAAAATGGTTCAAATGGCTCTGAGCACTATGGGACTTAACTTCTGAGGTCATCAGTCCCCTAGAACTTAGAACTACTTAAACCTAACTAATCTAAGGACATCACACACATCCATGTCCGTAGCGGTCGCGCGGTTCCAGACTGTAGCGCGTAGAACCGCTCGGCCACCGCGGCCGGCTGAGATTCGTCTCCTCTAGGTATTTACGAGGTTCACGTATCATGGTGGATACCCTATTTAATAAAAAAAATTAAAAAAAAACACGATGCCCCATGAAGGGATTATGCAAATTGGTCACAAATTGAGATTCATACAGATATGGACTGAAAATCAAAACTGTAAACTTTGGCGGTCAATGGAAGAATGGGTGACGATGCAGTGCAGATCATCACGCAGCTAGCAAGGGTAGTAAACAAGGGACATGCCGATACCAGGATATAAAGTGTTTGCGAATATCATTCTGTGTACTCAGCTGGATAGTAACTAAGTCTCACAGACAGCATGTGAATAATATATGCAGATGTCAGCATTTTAGAGACGACGTGTACTTGGACTCAAGGAGCCGGTTTGAGTAATCGGCGAATCGCACAACATTTGAATGGGAACGATGCAATTATTCGACGATATTGGCGGGATGGATTAACCACGCCCGAACACAACGTCAAGATGGAAGCGGTCGACCTAGCGAGACGACGCCACGTGAGGATCGAGCAATCCTCAGAGAGGCACTCAGAGTCCCAGATTCATCACTATTACCGATCTGATGTACAGCTGGTGCCTCAGTGACCACAAGGGCGTCTCACAGAAAGGGGACTGAGACCACGGCGCTCCTTGCGTCGACTACTATTGTCCGCTGTACGTCAACATGTCCGTTTCCAGTGGTGTCGGACACATTCGGCAAGGAATGTCATTGAATGGAGTATAATTGCCTTCAGTGATGAGTCCCGCTTCGAACTGAGCCCCGATGATCAGCGAAGAAGTGCCTGAAGTCGCCCAAGGCAGCCGTGAGGTACCAGCCCGACTGTCGCCCACCATATGGTCCGACAGCAGGGAGTATTGGTCTCTGGTGGCACTTCATTTCATAGCAGGACCCTATGGTTGTCACCCGCGGCATCCTTACTGCACAACGGTACACAGACGGTATTCTACACTACTGGCCAATAAAATTGCTACACCAAGAAGAAATGCAGATGATAAAAGGGTATTCATTGGACAAATATATTATACTAGAACTGACATGTGATTACATTTCACCCAATTTGGGTGCACAGATCCTGAGAAATCAGTGCCCAGAACAACCACCTCTGACCGTAATAACGGCCTTGATACGACTGGGCATTGAGTCAAACAGAGCTTCGATGGCGTGTACAGGTACAGCTGCCCATGCAGCTTCAACACGATGCCACAGTTCATCAAGAGTAGTCACTGGCGTATTGTGACGAGCCAGTTGCTCGGCCACCATTGCCCAGACGCTTTCAGTTGGTGAGAGATCTGGAGAACGTGCTGGCCAGGGCAGCAGTTGAACATTTTCTGTATCCAGAAAGGCCCGTACAACACCTGCAACATGCGGTCGTGCATTATCCTGCTGAAATGTAGGGTTTCGCAGGGATCGAATGAAGGGTAGATCCACGGGCCGTAACACACCTGACATGTAACGTCAATGCGAACAAGAGGTGAATGAGACGTGCAACCAATGGCACCCCATACCATCACGACGGGTGATACGCCAGTATGACGATGAAGAATACACGCTTCCAATGTCCGTTCACCGCGATGTCGCCAAACATGGATGTTACCATCATGATGCTGTAAATAGAACCTGGATTCATCCGAAAAAATGAGGTTTTGCCATTCGTGCACCCAGGTTCGTCGTTGAGTACACCATCGCAGGCGCTCCTGTCTGTGACGCAGCGTCAAGGGTAACCGCATCCATGGTCTCTGAGGTGACAGTCCATGTTGCTACAAACGTCGTCGAACTGTTCGTGCAGATGTTTGTTGTCTTGCAAACGTCACCATCTGTTGACTCAGGGATCGAGACGTGGCTGCACGATCCGTTACAGCCATGCGGATAAGATGCCTGTCATCTCGACTGCTAGTGATACGAAGCCGTTGGGATCGAGCACGGCGTTCCGTATTTCCCTCCTGAACCCACCGATTCCATATTCTGCCAACAGTCATTTTATCTCGGCCAACGCGAGCAGCAATGTCGCGATACGATAAACCGCAATCGCGGTAGGCTACAATCCGACCTTTATCAAAGTCGGAAACGTGCTGGTACGCATTTCTCCTCCTTACACGAGGCATCACAACAACATTTCACCAGGCAGCGCCGGTCAACTGCTGTTTGTGTACGAGAAATCGATTGGAAACTTTCCTCACGTCAGCACGACGAAGGTGTCGCCACCGGCACCATCCTTGTGTGAATTCTTTTAAGAGCTAACCATTTGCATATCACAGCATCTTCTTGCTGTCGGTTAAATTTCACGTCTGTAGCACGTCATCTTCGTGGTATAGCAATTTTAATGGCCAGTAGTGTACGTCCCGTTTTATTGCCCTTCATGGGAAGTCATCTTGGGTTTACATTTCAGCAAGATAACGCTCTCCCGATAACGGCGGAGTTTCTACTGCTTGTCTTCGTGCTTGCCAAATCGTAGCTTGGCCAGCAGGGTCGCCTGGACGCTCCCCAACTGAGAAAGTTAGAGCATTATCAGCAGGGCTCTCCAGTTTTGACGATGTAAAGCGCCAACTGAAAAGAATTTGGCTCGATGCCCGTCAGGAGGACATCCAGCAACTCAACCAATCAATGCCAAACCGAATGGCACGTTCCACAAGGGACAAAGGTGGACCAACGCGTTATTGACTGCTCAATTTGTGAAGCTCTTTCTCTTGGATAAACCATCCAATTTGTCTGCGACTCGAATCATTTCTTTGACTCTGAATGTACAGCTCATCTACCGATTTCGTCCCTTGCGGATAGTTCCTTCGTTGTGCTTCATTTTTTTTCTTAGGTTTTACGTTCACATAATTTGACAAGAATGAATAATAAACTCACGCAACACCAACAGCCCAGAGGTACTGGTGTCAGTAACGTGTATGAGAAATGAACAGTTTACGATAACGCCCTGCACATGTACACACATACACACACAGAGGGAAAGAGAGAGGGAGAGAGAGAGAGAGAGAGAATGAGCAAGTTAGCCAACATTGGTTGCGTTTCGCTAATGCCGCTTATTCAGGTCCCAGTACTCGTCCGTAGAAACAAAGAACGACTCTAAACGCTCTGTAGGCTCTCGAAACGGCGCAGCAACAACAAACAAACGGACGAACAACGGGAGCCGCAAGCGCACCGCCTCCGGCCACCACCCCTTTGTATTGTCCGCGAGAGCGCAACATTGGGGAGCAAACAGTTTAGGCCGGGCGGGCACTGTGTAACAGTTGAGCGGCGGGGCGCGCCGCAGCCGCAGGGTAAGCCACTTGTCGGGGAAGTCCCGCGGCGGCCATTGTGCGCGGCGCGGATCAGCCACTGTAGCGCCACCACTCGACGCCGCGGGGAGGCGCGGGCGCCCCGCCAACCGGTCGCCGCTTCCATTCAGCCTGCGGCCGCCGGAATTAGCGCGTAATCATTTTTCATGCGCTTATGGGCGCACGCGTCTTCATTGTTTATCATCCAGTCCCTCGCCGCTGGATTTTTTTGCGGTTTTAATTTTTTTTTCCTTATTTGCCCCGATTTGCTGTAGAGTCAGTTTGGAGCGACGTGATTACTACCGCTCGCTCGTTTCGGCCAGTATCAGCTTTCTCTGTCTCACATTTGGATTTAATTTTGTGCCATGGACATCCCTATAAAGTGGTTTCGTGGGGAGGTGGGGGCAAAAGTTTCTGTTTATGGCCCAAATTATTTCTTGATACTCATCAACGATTCACCATTGAACACTGAGAATTACCTATGTTCATTTTATGATTTATATTCGAGCCCGCCATTGATTTAAAACCAAATCCACAATTTCCGTGGGTATACTTGTATTCGTTGGTGTCGTTTCATTCTTTGTTATAGGTCCATCGTTTCATCTCCGATCAGAGGTGACACCAAAGTAAAGGTAAATGTCATGTGACTAGAGCTTCTCGTCGGGTAGACCGTTTGCCGGGTGCAAGTCATTCGATTTGAAGCCACTTCGGCGACTTGCGCATCGATGGGGATGAAATGATGATGATTAGGACAACACAGCACCCAGTTCCTGAGCGGAGAAAATCTCCTACCCAGCTAGAAATCGAACCCGGGCCCTTAGGATTGACATTCCGTCGCGCTGACCACTCAGTTACCGGGGGCGGACGACATCAAAGTATGAATAACTAACTAAAACTTAGGCGAATGTTCGTTTATTATCACCATCCAGCACTGGGAAAACGTGTATAGAATGCAATTCAATATGGCTTCTATTAGAAACTGGATCTTGGTCCTCCACCCGGCAGTCAGAGAAACTGACCATTTTTTAATATGTTGCCTATAAAACCTCGGGAGCGGAATGGCATCCACTGTAGTTACACATCATTGTAACATTACAATAGTGGTGTGTACACAGTCGCATTCTTGCAAACGTAAGTCCCATAGTGCTTAGAGTCATTTGAACCATTTGACAACTTACCGAATTTATCAGCGGAAAGCGTGAGCTAAACCACCAGCACCCGAAGGCCGGACCCCCCGATTATTTGAGTCAGGTGAAACACGAGTTTCGCTCAAAATCGTAATTGAGAATGACACTATTAATGGAAATTAAACTGAGACAAAATTCCAGTTCATCTTATAATAAGAGAGAAAAAGATGACATCGACTTGCTTCATCAGAATAATAAAGGGTAAAAAACAAAACAAATGAATTATTAATTTGTTGAGAAGCTCTCAGTCGTTGCAAAGAAACTGATGTCATTTGTCTGTCTCATCTCCATACAACAGTATGGATAGAAAGTCTTCATGTAATTCTTTGTAAATTAGCTGTATATTTACGTAGACCCAACACGAATAAAAGAAGAGTCATCGATCTCATAAAAAAAGAATATGAATACACTGAAACGCCAAAGAAACTCGTATAGGCATGTTTATTCAAATATAGAGATATGTAAACGGGTAGAATACGGTGCTAATGTGGGTGACTTCGCATGGGTGTGTCTGTTTGTCCTTAGGATAATTTAGGTTAAGTATTGTGTAAGCTTAGGGACTGATGACCTTAGCAGTTAAGTCCCATAAGATTTCACATACATTTTTTTGGGTGACTTCCTAAGGAATCAAACTGCTGAGGTCATCGGTCCCTAGACTTACACACAACTCAAACTAACTTATGCTAAGAGCAACACACACAGCCATGCCCGAAGGAGGACTTGAACCTCCGGCGGGAGGGGCCGTGCAATCCGTCTCATGACGCCTGTAACCGCGCAGCCACTCCGCGCGGCAGAATACGGTACTGCGGTCGGTTACTGCTGCTACAATGGCAGGTTATCAAGATTTAAGTGAGTTCGAACGCAGTATTATAGTCGGCGCACGAGCGATGAGACACAGCATCTTCGAGGTAGCGATGAAGTGCGGATTTTTCCGTAAGACCACTTCACGGGTGTACTGTGAATATCAGGAATCCGGTAAAACATCCAATCTCCGATATTGCTCCGGCCGGAAAAAGATCCTGCAAGAACGGGACCAACGACGACTGAAGAGAGTCGCTCAACGTGACAGTAGCGCAACCCTTTCGTAGATTGTTGCAGATTTCAGTGCTGGGCCATCAACAAGTGTCAGCGTGCGGACCATTCAATGAAACATCATCGATATGGGCTTTCGGAACCAAAGGCCCAGTGGTGTACCCATGATGACTGCATAACAAAAAACTTTATGCCTCGCCTGAGCACATCAACATCGACATTGGACTGTTGATGACTGGAAACATGTTGCCTGGTCGGATGAGTCTCGTTTCAAATTGTATCGAGCGGATGGACGTGTACGGGTGTGGAGACAACCTCATGAATCCATGGATCCTGCATGTCAGCTGGGGACTGTTCAAGCTGGTGGGGGCTCTTAATGGTGTGGGACGTGTGCAGCTGGAGTGATATTGGAACCCTGATACGTCTAGATCCGACTCTGGCAGGTGACTCGTACTTAAGCATCCTGTCTGATCACCTGCATCAATTCATATCCATTGTGCATTCCGACGGACTTGGGCATTTCCAGCAGGACAATCCAACACCTCACGCGTCCAGAATTGCTATAGAGTGGCTCCAGGGACACTCTTTTGAGTTTAGACACTTCGCTGACCACCAGACTCCTCAGATATGAACATTACTGAGCGTATCTGGGATGCCTTGCAACTTGCTGTTCCACGTCCTCGTACTCCTACGGATTTATGGACAGCCCTGAACGATTCATGGTGTCAGTTCCCTCCAATACTGCTTCAGACATTAGTCGAGTCCGTGCTACGTCGTACTGCGGCACTTGGGCGTGCTCGCGGGGGTCCTATACGATATTAGGCAGGTATACTAGTTTGTTTGGCTCTTAAGTGTACAAAAATGTACAAATAAGTAAATTCTGTATTGATCAAGGTATAGAAGCATTAGCTTATGTGTTAATTTTGAGAAACGTAATACTAGTTACTTTTACAGTATATATGTCTCCATTTTCCCCCCATGAACCATGGACCTTGCCGTTGGTGGGGAGGCTTGCGTGCCTCAGCGATACAGATAGCCGTACCGTAGGTGCAACCACAACGGAGGGGTATCTGTTGAGAGGCCAGACAAACGTGTGGTTCCTGAAGAGGAGCAGCAGCCTTTTCAGTAGTTGCAAGGGCAACAGTCTGGATGATTGACTGATCTGGCCTTGTAACAATAACCAAAACGGCCTTGCTGTGCTGGTACTGCGAACGGCTGAAAGCAAAGGGAAACTACAGCCGTAATTTTTCCCGAGGGCATGCAGCTTTACTGTATGATTACATGATGATGGCGTCCTCTAGGGTAAAATATTCCGGAGGTAAAATAGTCCCCCATTCGGATCTCCGGGCAGGGACTACTCAAGAGGATGTCGTTATCAGGAGAAAGAAAACTGGCGTTCTACGGATCGGAGCGTGGAGTGTCAGATCCCTTAATCGGGCAGGTAGGTTAGAAAATTTAAAAAGGGAAATGGATAGGTTGAAGTTAGATATAGTGGGAATTAGTGAAGTTCGGTGGTAGGAGGAACAAGACTTCTGGTCAGGTGACTACAGGGTTATAAACACAAAATCAAATAGGGGTAATGCAGGAGTAGGTTTAATAATGAATAGGAAAATAGGAATGCGGGTAAGCTACTACAAACAGCATAGTGAACGCATTATTGTGGCCAAGATAGATACGAAGCCCACACCTACTACAGTAGTACAAGTTTATATGCCAACTAGCTCTGCAGATGACGAAGAAATTGAAGAAATGTATGATGATATAAAAGAAATTATTCAGATTGTGAAGGGAGACGAAAATTTAATAGTCCTGGGTGACTGGAATTCGAGTGTAGGAAAAGGGAGAGAAGGAAACATAGTAGGTGAATATGAATTGGGGGACAGAAATGAAAGAGGAAGCCGCCTTGTAGAATTTTGCACAGAGCACAACATAATCATAACTAACACTTGGTTTAAGAATCATGAAAGAAGGTTGTATACATGGAAGAACCCTGGAGATACTAAAAGGTATCAGATAGATTATATAATGGTAAGACAGAGATTTAGGAACCAGGTTTTAAATTGTAAGACATTTCCAGGGGCAGATGTGGACTCTGACCACAATCTATTGGTTATGACCTGTAGATTAAAACTGAAGAAACTGCAAAAAGGTGGGAATTTAAGGAGATGGGACCTGGATAAACTAAAAGAACCAGAGGTTGTACAGAGATTCAGGGAGAGCATCAGGGAGCAATTGACAGGAATGGGGGAAATAAATACAGTAGAAGAAGAATGGGTAGCTTTGAGGGATGAAGTAGTGAAGGCAGCAGAGGATCAAGTAGGTAAAAAGACGAGGGCTAGTAGAAATCCTTGGGTAACAGAAGAAATACTGAATTTAATTGATGAAAAGAGAAAATATAAAAATGCAGTAAGTGAAACAGGCAAAAAGGAATACAAACGTCTCAAAAATGAGATCGACAGGAAGTGCAAAATGCCTAAGCAGGGATGGCTAGAGGACAAATGTAAGGATGTAGAGGCCTATCTCACTAGGGGTAAGATAGATACCGCCTACAGGAAAATTAAAGAGACCTTTGGAGATAAGAGAACGACTTGTATGAATATCAAGAGCTCAGATGGAAACCCAGTTCTAAGCAAAGAAGGGAAAGCAGAAAGGTGGAAGGAGTATATAGAGGGTCTATACAAGGGCGATGTACTTGAGGAAAATATTATGGAAATGGAAGAGGATGTAGATGAAGATGAAATGGGAGATATGATACTGCGTGAAGAGTTTGACAGAGCACTGAAAGACCTGAGTCGAAACAAGGCCCCCGGAGTAGACAATATTCCATTGGAACTACTGACGGCCGTGGGAGAGCCAGTCCTGACAAAACTCTACCATCTGGTGAGCAAGATGTATGAAACAGGCGAAATACCCTCAGACTTCAAGAAGAATATAATAATTCCAATCCCAAAGAAAGCAGGTGTTGACAGATGTGAAAATTACCGAACTATCAGCTTAATAAGTCACAGCTGCAAAATACTAACACGCATTCTTTACAGACGAATGGAAAAACTAGTAGAAGCCAGCCTCGGGGAAGATCAGTTTGGATTCCGTAGAAACACTGGAACACGTGAGGCAATACTGACCTTACGACTTATCTTAGAAGAAAGATTAAGGAAAGGCAAACCTACGTTTCTAGCATTTGTAGACTTAGAGAAAGCTTTTGACAATGTTGACTGGAATACTCTCTTTCAAATTCTAAAGGTGGCAGGGGTAAAATACAGGGAGCGAAAGGCTATTTACAATTTGTACAGAAACCAGATGGCAGTTATAAGAGTTGAGGGGCATGAAAGGGAAGCAGTGGTTGGGAAGGGAGTAAGACAGGGTTGTAGCCTCTCCCCGATGTTGTTCAATCTGTATATTGAGCAAGCAGTAAAGGAAACAAAATAAAAATTAGGAGTAGGTATTAAAATTCATGGAGAAGAAATAAAAACTTTGAGGTTCGCCGATGACATTGTAATTCTGTCAGAGACAGCAAAGGACTTTGAAGAGCAGTTGAATGGAATGGACAGTGTCTTGAAAGGAGGATATAAGATGAACATCAACAAAAGCAAAACAAGGATAATGGAATGTAGTCTAATTAAGTCGGGTGATGCTGAGGGAATTAGATTAGGAAATGAGGCACTTAAAGTAGTAAAGGAGTTTTGCTATTTGGGGAGAAAAATAACTGATGATGGTCGAAGTAGAGAGGATATAAAACGTAGGCTGGCAATGGCAAGGAAAGCGTTTCTGAAGAAGAGAAATTTGTTAACATCCAGTATTGATTTAAGTGTCAGGAAGTCATTTCTGAAAGTAATCGTATGGAGTGTAGCCATGTATGGAAGTGAAACATGGACGATAAATAGTTTGGACAAGAAGAGAATAGAAGCTTTCGAAATGTGGTGCTACAGAAGAATGCTGAAGATTAGATGGGTAGATCACATAACTAACGAGGAAGTATTGAACAGGATTGGGGAGAAGAGAAGTTTGTGGCACAACTCGACCAGAAGACGGGATCGGTTGGTAGGACATGTTCTGAGGCATCAAGGGATCAGCAATTTAGTATTGGAGGGCAGCGTGGAGGGTAAAAATCGTAGAGGGAGACCAAGAGATGAATACACTAAGCAGATTCAGAAGGATGTAGGTTGCAGTAGGTACTGGGAGATGAAAAAGCTTGCACAGGATAGAGTAGCATGGAGAGCTGCATCAAACCAGTCTCAGGACTGAAGACCACAACAACAACAACATGTCTCCATTGGATAAATTTGAATATTTCATGAAAGTTTTTGATGTTAAAGAATATATCGGCCCAACCACCTGTTTATAGTGTAAAAGACTAAGATTGACGCGTTTCGGAAGTCAAGCTTCCATCATCAGAATAATAAAAAGTAAAAGAACCTGTTAAAACTCGCTAAAATCGAACATGCACCAGGCACAATAAAATTGATAATAAAATTAAAACATCGTGGCTACTTCCCTTGTTGCAGCCGTGTCTTCCAAGGTGCATCTCCACATAGTCGTCAAAATATAAAAAACTCTAAAATGGTGTCGCCTATGGTGTTCAACATCTAACCACATGGCTCTCTCCTCTATCGTCGTAAACCGCCCGTGCGTCTTCGTTGATACCACACACCACGTAGCCAAACACTACACTGAAACGCGAGTGAGCTCACGCGCAAGTAAACAAGGAAGTCACAGAGATGTCTATACAAACAGATAACGTATACATGTGCCAAGGACCTCATGAAATGATGATATCCTGCCAATTGCTAAAAATGTAGTTACAAAAAGAAACCAGTGAAATGTTTGGAAAAGTTATTTGTATCCATTTTAGCGAGTTTTAACAGGATCCTTTACTTTTTATTATTCTGATGATGGAAGATTGACTTTCGAAACGCGTCAATCTTAGTGTTTTACACTATAAACAAGTGATTGAGCCGATGTATTTCTTAACATTGACATTCACAGCCACGACCTCTAATCCAGTATGGATAAAATCAAAATTTTAGATGATTTATTGTGCTGCCTGTCAGACAAAAAGATGGGATTATTGATTTGCGGTTATCTCGATTTAAATTTACTGAAGAAATGTGACAAGAGAAGTTATCTAGAGGTGTTGTTAGCTACTTAAAGTGTCAGTCATAAATTTCCCTACTCAAGTGGCTCAAGATATTGTATTCATACAATAAGTGGAAGCTAAAGAAAGTCAGGCCTGTGCTATGGTAAACAGACTCAGATCACGATACTCAGTCAGTCACAGTACGTAACTTAGGCTTATGGACGGTTCAGAAATGTTAAAATAAAACCGTGAGACTTATTAGTGACCAAGCTAGTGAATAATTTAGAGAAAGCTTAGAAATATTGGCTGGAGTGAAGTTTACAATGAGTGTAATGCAAGCTCTAAATTCAGTATATTTCTTAAAGAGTTTGTATATAATTTTAAAGTAGTTTTCCATAAGAAAATGAAAATCCCGTGCAACATGAAGTGACGTCCTTGCTGTCAGTTAATTCCCACTCCGTCAGTTTCTACAGACTTACAGCTAGGTGAGGTTCTTTTATAATGGTTTGTGATGTCATTTTGGAGTGGCCGTGCGTTTCTAGGCGCTACAGTCTGTGTCAAAAGACACTTTGTAATTTTCACGTATGGCTTGACTTTCCGTCATGAAAATGACATCACAAAAAATGGTTCAAATGGCTCTGAGCACTATGGGACTGAACATCGGAGGTCATCAGTCCCCTAGAACTTAGAACTACTTAAACCTAACTAACCTAAGGACATCACACACATTCATGCCCGAGGCAGGATTCGAACCTGCGACCGTACCAGTCGCGCGGTTCCGGACTGAAGCGCCTAGAACCGCTCGGCCACCGCGGCCGGCCCCTGTCAAGGAAGATTACTAGATCTTTCGCCAACTGAACATGCATGAGACGTGATGAAGGATGAACTTACCTGTTCTCCAGGACCTGCAACAGCTACTGCAGAAATGTAACAAAAGGCGCAAGGTACTTCTGAAATCTTTCGCAGGATGCTATTCAGCAACTTAATGTTCGGTTGCTTGTGAGAATACACGTGTGCGTTGTCACCAGAGAGAGCCACACTGTAAACTGATGCGACAGTTTGGCCATTCTTTAGTGTGACACGTGTGTTTCAGTTGGTCTGAATTTGTTATCAGATATTTCTGCAACGATAAACTATCTGTCACCTCACTCGACAATTAAATGGCCTCGTCCTTGAGAGTGTTGTACTTTTTTTCCCCGGCAGTGTATGATTCAAGATATTTTGAACTTGCACTTCGACTAAGACACCTCAATTGCTCCCCAATGCTTTGCAAAGAGAGTGTCAAAAGAGGAATTTAGCAGCTCCCTCGTAGCAGGCCTGGTAGGATTGGTTCAGGGAAGCTGACGACGAATAGGAGGTGATTAGTATTTAACGTCCCGTCGACAACGAAGTCGTTAGAGACGGAGCACAAGCTCGGATTAGGGAAGGACGGGGAAAGAAACCAATCATGGCTTTTCAAAGGAACCATCCCGGCATATGCCTGAAGCTATTTAAGAAAATCACGGAAAAAGTAGATCTGCATGGCCGCCCTCGTTTGAACAGCCCTTCTCCCGAATGCGAGTCCAGTGAAACACTACTGCTCCACTTGCTCGGTTTCATGAAGCTGTGCCCCACAAAAGCTACTATTCCACTGTGAATAAGAAGTAGATATGACTTCCAAGAAATGTTAGTAATGTTGGGCGCAGTTTCTGAAAAGGAACCTGAAAACTAAAACTTGAATTATGCGGTGAGAGCTGATAGGATAAAAGTAAGTGACTGGTTTTGGAAAGACACGAATAATCTCAGACAATTTTATTTTTGAGCCTAAAGTATCTTTTACGTTACATCAGAATCGCCTTTTATTGCGTAAAAATTTAGGTAATGTCCAATAAAAAACCTTCCGAATGAAGTCGCCAATCAGATATCGAAAGACTACTTGCAGTCTACCTTAGACTGACGAAAGAAGCCGAACAATCAATAGAACTGGATTGGAGCACAAGAGAACTGTCAAATGGTTTTTTACTTGCAAATGACAGAGTGTAAAAGGCAGGGTATGTAATGTACACGATTTATGCAGACATCAATATGTCGGTCACAGGGAACAGATTGTCGCTTTATTGCAGCAAAACACTACGAATACAAGTACTAACAAGGGGAGGCCACGACGTTTGGAACGCGGGTTTAGGTTAGGTTAGGTTAGTGTTGTTTTAACGTCCCGTCGACAACGAGGTCATTAGAGACGGAGCGCAAGCTCGGGTTAGTGAAGGACGGGGAAGGAAATCGGCCGTGCCCTTTCAAAGGAACTATCCCGGCATTTGCCTGAAACGATTTAGGGAAATCACGGAAAACCTAAATCAGGATGGCTGGAGACGGGATTGAACCGTCGTCCTCCCGAATGCGAGTCCAGTGTGCTAACCACTGCGCCACCTCGCTCGGAACGCGGATTTACTCCAAACTTCGTACACTCGTAGTACTGCATTAGGACAACAAAATGTGTAAGCAGTGGCGCGTACTTCTCAAGCCTTATTGAGAAAATCGCACGATAATTTCGGTCGTCAAATAAATACCTGTGCGAGGTCATTTTTACCATGAAGCGGTGGCAGCCGAGTGGTTAGCTTTCAAGCCCCGTAATCACTTGATCGATGGATCGAGTGCCGCTCGTCTGTTTTTTTTTTAAATTTCTATCACAGTAATTTTCTTTACTATTTATATTACAATTGATATAATGGGAAAAAATACGTGTAATCGCAAGAACTTTTATTAAATTTACAACTTTATTTGGCAGTCTACAAATTTTTATTATCACAAATAATATAATATCCATAACTATCGACTAGTAAACGACCAAACACATAAAGCGATACTGAAAATGTATGCTTGTCCGTGATTTAAGAAATCCCTTATACCTGGAAGGAGCCCTAAACGACTTGTTACTTCCAAGTTTTGACCGGCACAGACTGGTTTCGTAAGATGTACAATTAATCGTTGCTTTCGACATTACGAGTACAAGTTGCAGGATGGTATTTTTCGTAAAAATATGGAAAACATAAAGTTAAACGGCACCAGCTGCGTTGAATAAATGCTATGTTTCCGCATACGCAAGGTCTTTTGAGGTTTACCATGGAAAAAGAAACCTCGTTAACATTTTCATAAAATTCTCTTTCAGACGATAATTTGGAAGCAAACCATGCATAACGAAGCATTTCCTTAAATATCGGCGCTGATAACTGGTCACGCAGTATCGACTGTATTTTAATAGCGTCATCACTAGAAGCATTTTCTCGTTCTCTTTTGAGTAAATACGAACAATTTTGAAGACACGGACAAGAATATTTTTTAATATCACTTTATGCGTTTGATCGTTTACTAGTCGATAGTTATGAATATTATATTATTTGTGATAGTAAAAATTTGTAGATTGCCTTTTTTTTTTTTTTTTTTTTGTCATCAGTCTACTGACTGGTTTGATGCGGCCCGCCACGAATTCCTCCTTTCCTGTGCTAACCTCTTCATCTCAGAGTAGCACTTGCAACCTACGTCCTCAATTATTTGCTTGACGTATTCCAATCTCTGTCTTCCTCTACAGTTTTTGCCCTCTACAGCTCCCTCTAGTACCATGGAAGTCTTTCCCTCATGTCTTAGCAGATGTCCTATCATCCTGTCCCTTCTCCTTATCAGTGTTTTCCACATATTCCTTTCCTCTCCGATTCTGCGTAGAACCTCCTCATTCCTTACCTTATCAGTCCACCTAATTTTGAACATTCGTCTATAGCACCACATCTCAAATGCTTCGATTCTCTTCTGTTCCGGTTTTCCCACAGTCCATGTTTCACTACCATACAATGCTGTACTCCAGACGTACATCCTCAGAAATTTCTTACTAGTCGGTAGTTATGAATATTATATTATTTGTGATAATAAAAATTTGTAGACTGCCTTTTTTTTTGGTCATTAGTAGACTTCTCTTGGCCAGAAATGCCTTTTTTGCCATAGCGAGTCTGCTTTTGATGTCCTCCTTGCTCCGTCCGTCATTGGTTATTTTACTGCCTAGCAAGCAGAATTCCTTAACTTCATTGACTTCGTGACTATCAATCCTGATGTTAAGTTCCTCGCTGTTCTCATTTCTACTACTTCTCATTACCTTCGTCTTTCTCCGATTTACTCCCAAACCATACTGTGTACTCATTAGACTGTTCATTCCGTTCAGCAGATCATTTAATTCTTCTTCACTTTCACTCAGGATAGCAATGCCATCAGCGAATCGTATCATTGATGTCCTTTCATCTTGTATTTTAATCCCACTCCTGAACATTTCTTTTATTTTCATCATTGCTTCCTCGATGTACAGATTGAAGAGTAGGGCGAAAGGCTACAGCCTTGTCTTACACTCTTCTTAATACGAGCACTTCGTTCTTGATCGTCCACTCTTATTATTCCCTCTTGGTTGTTGTACATATTGTATATGACCCGTCTCTCCCTATAGCTTACCCCGACTTTTTTCAGAATCTCGAACAGCTTGCACCATTTTATATTGTCGAACGCTTTTTCGAGGTCGACAAATCCTATGAAAGTGTCTTGATTTTTCTTTAGCCTTGCTTCCATTATTAGCCGTAACGTCAGAATTGCCTCTCTCGTCCCTTTACTTTTCCTAAAGCCAAACTGATCGTCACCTAGCGCATTCTCAATTTTCTTTTCCATTCTTCTGTATATTATTCTTGTAAGCAGCTTCGATGCATGAGCTGTTAAGCTGATTGTACGATAATTCTCGCACTTGTCAGCTCTTGCCGTCTTCGGAATTGTGTGGATGATGCTTTTCCGAAAGTGAGATGGTACGTCGCCAGACTTATATATTCTACACACCAACGTGAATAGTCGTTTTGTTGCCACTTCCCCCAATGATTTTAGAAAGTCTGATGGAATGTTATCTATCCCTTCTGCCTTATTTCACCGTAAGTCCTCGAAAGCTCTTTTAAATTCCGATTCTAATACTGGATCCCCTATCTCTTCTAAATCGACTCCTGTTTCTTCTTCTATCACATCAGACAAATCTTCACCCTCATAGAGGCTTTCAATGTATTCTTTCCACCTATCTGCTCTCTCCTCTGCATTTAACAGTGGAATTCCCGTTGCACTCTTAATGTTACCACCGTTACTTTTAATGTCACCAAAGGTTGATTTGACTTTCCTGTATGCTGAGTCTGTCCTTCCGACAATCATATCTTTTTCGATGTCTTCACATTTTTCCTGCAGCCATTTCGTCTTAGCTTCCCTGCACTTCCTATTTATTTCATTCCTCAGCGACTTGTATTTCTGTATTCCTGATTTTCCCGGAACATGTTTGTACTTCCTCCTTTCATCAATCAACTGAAGTATTTCTTCTGTTACCCATGGTTTCTTCGCAGCTACCTTCTTTGTACCTATGTTTTCCTTCCCAACTTCTGTGATGGCCCTTTTTAGAGATGCCCATTCCTCTTCAACTGTACTGCCTACTGCGCTATTCCTTATTGCTGTATCTATAGCGTTAGAGAACTTCAAACGTATCTCGTCAATCCTTAGTACTTCCGTATCCCACTTCTTTGCGTATTGATTCTTCCTGACTAATGTCTTGAACTTCAGCCTACTCTTCATAACTACTATATTGTGATCTGAATCTGTATCTGCTCCTGGGTACGCCTTACAATCCAGTATCTGATTTCGGAATCTCTGTCTGACCATGATGTAATCTAATTGAAATCTTCTCGTATCTCCCGGCCTTTTCCAAGTATACCTCCTCCTCTTGTGATTCTTGAACAGGGTATTCGCTATTACTAGCTGAAACTTGTTACAGAACTCAATTAATCTTTCTCCTCTTTCATTCCTTGTCCCAAGCCCATATTCTCCTGTAACCTTATCTTCTACTCCTTCCCCTACAACTGCATTCCAGTCGCCCATGACTATTAGATTTTCGTCCCCCTTTACATACTGCATTACCCTTTCAATATCCTCATACACTTTCTCCATCTGTTCATCTTCAGCTTGCAACGTCGGCATGTATACCTGAAGTATCGTTGTCGGTGTTGGTCTGCTGTTCACAGTAACACACCCTCTGCCCTACCTTCCTATTCATAACGAATCCTACACCTGTTATACCATTTTCTGCTGCTGTTGATATTACCCGATACTCATCTGACCAGAAATCCTTGTCTTCCTTCCACTTCACTTCACTGACCCCTTCTATATCTAAATTGAGCCTTTGTATTTCCCTTTTCAGATTTTCTAGTTTCCCTACCACGTTCAAGCTTCTGACATTCCACGCCCCAACTCGTAGAACGTTATCCTTTCGTTGATTATTCAATCTTTTTCTCATGGTAACCTCCCCCTTGGCAGTCCCCTCCCGGAGATCCGAATGGGGGACTATTCCGGAATCTTTTGGCAGTGGAGAGATCATCAGGATAGTTCTTCAATTGCAGGCCACATGTCCTGTGGACACACGTTACGTGTCTTTAATGCAGTGGTTTCCATTGCCTTCTGCATCCTCATGTCGTTGATCATTGCTGATTCTTCCGCCTTTAGGGGCAATTTCCCACCTCTAGGACAAGAGAGTGCCCTGAACCTCTATCCGCTCCTCCGCCCTCTTTGACAAGGCCGTTGGCAGAATGAGGCTGACTACTTATGCCGGCTGTCTTCGGCCGCCAATGCTGATTATTTATCAAAATTTAGGCAGTGGCGGGGATCGAACGCGGGACCGAAGACGTTTTGAGTATGAATCAAAGACGCTACCCCTAGACTGCCATATAAAACTATAAACTTAATAAAAGCTCATTCGATTACACGTATTTTTCCCACTATATCAATTGTAATACAAATAGTAAAGAAAATTACTGTGTTAGAAAATAAAAAAAAACTGACGAACGGAACCCGATTCATCGGTCCAGCAATTACGGGGGTTGAACGATAACCACTAGGCTGCCGCCATTTCATGGTAACAATGGTCACGCACTAGTATATATCTGACGACCGAAATTATCTTGCGATTTTCTCAATAACCTTCGAGAAGTACGGGCTACTGCTTACATATTTTGTTGCCCTCATGGAGTACTAAGAGTGTACGAGGTTTGCAGTAAATCCGCGTTCCAAACGTCGTGGGCTACCCTTCTAAGACAAGAAAAGAATGAGTCTGATGCTGCAGTTTGTGTACTTACGAAATATATTTAGCTAGTGATGGTCGCCAGTGAAGTAAGACCTACTTGAGTACGCCCTTGTCTGTATTCGTTCCTTCCACTGCTTAATAAATGTACCATGCGGCTGAGCAGAGCATTCTTCCTACACTCTCCATACACCATGAGCATGTCGGCTTTTTCTGCTTTGGTAAATCCCATCGTTCACTCACGACTTGGACTGTGACACACTAATGGACTAGCAAGTGCAATGCACTCAACGAACACACAAGCGCACTGTAAGGAAACAAAACAACGCCGTATCTAGCAACTACGCAGTTTGAATGGCACAAATAAATCTCGGTGTGGAAACTTTTCAAAAGAAAATAATTCGCAAACGACTCGTGCTAGAATCCCGCAACAAACACCACAGACATTCTAATTTACCCTACTCTTAATACGTTAATTTTTCCATTATAAAAAATGTATGTTTGCGCAAAACATACACCTCCTAAGGATTAGTACAATCTGTTTATTGGCTAACAATACGAGCCCCTAACTACCAATCCACTCTGTGAAAATCGCACATCAATAGCACTTTTCATTTCTCCAATATCTGCGGTGTACGTTTTAGGTGATCACCCAGTATATTCCGATTTTGCAGTGCACAGGTAATGCGTTTTCTGAAATGCTGGAGACTGCTAGAACGTGATGATTGTGGACCTGCCCAAATACTTCTCGGAAATTCCTAAAACGTCTGTGGCTGTGGAACAGTAGTGAATGAGTAAGGCATGTGATGGCCACATTTTATTTTGTGCAGGTATATGTATATTGGCTGTAGTTCTGTTATAAGGGTTATAGCATAAGATAGGAATGGCTCCGCAATCGGCATGGTGAATGTAAATAATAGTTTTGTATTTTACTTGTAGCTTGGTGCTGTCCTTAATTTATACTCCTTGTGAAGGTTAATATCTTGTTTCATTAACAAACTCTATTTTGTCCCAATATTCAAGCAGTTTAATTTCATTGTGTGACTATTGTAAATGTGGTTGTCGTTTAATGATTTTTTATAGCGCCTGTGTCTAAATGCTTTTGTTTTATCACAGAAGTTTTGTCGTTTTCCCTATGTAATATGAGACAAAATCAGTTTAGCTCAATTTGTATATTCCCCTGCGCTCTGTCTATCAACGGAACGGCACCTTAACAGTGGTGAGAGTCATGCTCTTCCTTGTCCTTCTACTTCTTAGATGTAACACCCAGTGTAATTGTATAAAAGATGTGGACAGTTAGCAGAAAAGGACTAATAATTCACGGCAACCGGCTCTACATGTCATTTTATGGAACACTATTTAATGGCCGTGAAACTGTGGACGGAGTACGGTCAATTGCCAAGCTCTACTTTCCTTAAATAGTGTACAATAAGTAAAAATTGTGTGATCACTATAGAGTCGAATTTTCGTTGTTCCGTATCATTAATTACAGCCAGCTTTATTGCCAGGTCATTTCAGCTTTCGTGTATGAGAATATTATAATTCATTCAGTTGGAATTGGATTCGTGTTGTGTTCAGGGAGTGTGAAAATTACCATCTGGTCGCTTACTACCTCACTGAACTTAAGAGAGAGCGATGATATTAAATTGTTGTATATTACAGATATATCGTACATAAACATTGATGGCTAGATGGAGTCATTCTCATGTTTCAGTAATTGTACTGTGTTTAACTACTTCCTGTGTAGTGCGCTGCTGAGTGAGAATACTTTAGTTTATGAAAGCATAACAACTGCTACACTCGAGAGTAGCTAGTCTATGAGTTCAAGAACGATCAGGTTTCCAGTACTTGTGAAAACAAAATCAAATTTTACTGAACAACCGAACACAGTATATAATTCTTAGGTTTTTGGATGTGTAACTTCATTTGGAAGTAGATCGCAACGGACGCTTCCAGTGCTTCCCAAAGAAAGAAGGAAAAACTTATTTGCCCAAAATGTGTGATCGGAGAAGCCGAAATTTTCTGAAATATGATGACTTACGCACTGTAGGTTGTTACAAGAGTTGCATGCTTGATCGATTGTATCGTGCTGTGATGTCATTCTTTCTGGATTACCCATCATAAACGTTACTCTTTTCGTTATTGAATTACGTGACGTATGAGGTGCCGCCCCCTTCTTCCCAAGTTCTCAGCCTTCCCTCCCAGCACACAACCAGGTGACTGAGTGTAGGAGGGGAATAATGAGAGCGGTGGACCAGCCCACCCTGAGACTGCCGTCGGCAGACTTCAAAGGGGTCGGCAATGTGCGTTGCCACGTATTTATCGAAGGGAAAGATCGTTGTCCCGTGAGACTTGCGCAAACATATCTGGCGCTCTGGCGGTGTTAACGGTACCCAGACAAAGGCTCGGCGAAGATCTTAAACCACCTGCAGCTGCCGCGAGAAGGCTCTCCGCGGTACTATGACCGACGAAACGATCACCAATCGGAGGCAGCTAATTATAACGTAAAGAATAATTTTTTTTTCATCCATTGCGGCGCAAGTTATGTGTGTGATTTTCATCTGTTTAGTTCCTCGCGAAGCAGGGGTCGCTGATCAAACATTATGTACCTCTAGCGCAGCGGACAGATGAGGCGAAGTTATTCACGAAACAGCAGCTGAATACTCTGCTCAGGCAGGCAGTAGGAACTTGTGGGGAGGAAGCAAGGTCTCTCTGTTGGCTTTTGTTGCTTGTCTGTGAACGGCTGCCCCCGCCGTTTATTCCGCGGTTCTCCCGTTCCCCGCTTCCCCCTGCAAGACACATATCAAGTTAAGTGACGCTGTTCAGGCACTGAATGGGACTTGAATTACGTGCACGAAAGAAAGCCTCCCTCCACGCGAAGAGGCAGCGGTCTCGGAACGGAACATCACCACTAGATTTCAATTTGTCTTACTAAAAGCGGCACACAGTGGATGACGTTACTACTTCCTAAGAGAGATAGTAGGGTGTTCGGATACGAGCAAATATTGTTTCACATCTGAAATAATGCAGAGGAACTGGTATAAATAAAATATTGGTTGTTAATTGAGATTTCGTCTCTGTTAGTTTTACCACATAGTATCAAGTTAGCCATTGCGAAAGAAAAGCTTCATGTGTTGAGAATTACTGTTGTTATCTACCTGCACCATCGTATCCACCACAACAACATACATTCTAAAAATTAATTACCCAACTTTATTACGAGGGTAATCCCAAAAGTAAGATCTCCAATTTTTTATAAGTACATAGACCTGTTTATTTCTACAATGGTTTACATCAGTATACAGCTTGAACGTTTAGCTATTTTTCGACATAATCACCATTTCTGTCGATGCATTTTTGTAGACACTGTCGCAGTTTTTGTATGCCCATGTCATACCAGCTTGCTGCCATGCTGTTCAGAAGGTTATGAACCTCTTCTTTCACCTCGTCGTCGGAGCTGAATCGCTTTCCGGCCAAATGTTCTTTTAACTTAGGGAACAGGTGACAGTCGCAGGGCGCCAAGCCAGGAATGTAGGGTGGGTGGGTGATTATGTTCCACTGAAACTGTTGCAGGAGAGCAACGGTTTGCCGAGCGATGTGTGGGGGAGCATTGTCATGGAGAATGTGTACGCCCTTACTCAACATTCCTCTTCTCCGGTTCTGAATTGCCCGTCGGAGTTTTTTCAGAGTCTCACAGGACCTGTCAGCGTTAATTGTGGTCCCAGTGGGCATAAAATCGACCAACAATACTCCTTTCCGATCCCAAAAAACGGTTGTCATGACTTTACCGGCAGACGTCGTATGTTTGAATTTCCGCGGCTTTGGCGAAGAAGGATGCCGCCACTGGCGTGTTTGTTGCTTGGTCTCAGGTGTAAAGTGGTATGCCCAGGTTTCGTCACCCGTGACAATTGAGTTCAGAAAGTTGTCCTGTTCGGTTGCAAGGCGGTGAAGAAATGCGCGGGAAGCATCAACTCGTTGCCGCAAGTGGTCCTCGGTCAGCATGCGTGGCACCCATCTTGCGCACGCCTTCCGGTACTTCAATATTTATGTTAAAATTCTGTGAGCGGTGCTCCGGGAAACCTCAGGAACCAAAGTGCAGAGACCATCCAGGGTGATCCGCAGGTCTTCACGCATGCTTTGCTCAACCTTCATCACTGTCTCCGCAGAAATTGACGGTCTCCCGCTCCTTTTTTCGTCTTGAATTTCGGTCCGACCAGCTGCAAACTCTCTACATCACTTACGAACATTTTTGACGTCCATGCACGACCAACCATACACTTCCATCAATTGGCGCTGGATTTCAATCGGCGCAGTGCCCTTTGTTTTCAAAAACCGAATAACTGCGCGCAATTCGCACTTGGCGGTAACATCGAACCATGACTGAGTGCCTCAGAGCGGCGTGCGCATGTTTACACACAGCGCGTGAAGCACTCTTCATGACAATGTGACTAAAAAATGGTTCAAATGGCTCTGAGCACTATGAGACTTAACCTCTGTGGTCATCAGTCCCCTAGAACTTAGGACTACTGAAACCTAACTAACCTGAGGACATCACACACATCCATGCCCGAGGCAGGATTCGAACCTGCGACAGTAGCGGTCGTGCGGTTCCAGACTGTAGCGCCTAGAACCGATCGGTCACCTTGTCCGACCAGCGCGACTAACTGCCACACAAACAGAGTTCTGTACTTATAAAAAAAAAAAAAAAAATAGGAGACCTTACTTTTGGGATTACCCTCGTAACTGCCGGTCGATGGTGGCCGAGCGGTTCTAGGCGCTTCAGTCCGGAACCACGCTACCGCTACGGTCGCAGGTTCGAATCCTGCCTCGGGCATGGATATGTGTGATGTCCTTAGGTTAGTTAGGTTTAAGTAGTTCTACGTTCTAGGGGACTGATGACCACAGCAGTTGAGTCCCATAGTGCTCAGAGCCATTTGAACCTTTTTTTTTTTTTTTTTTTTTTTTTTTTAGAGTGTCATCAAGCTCTCGAACTGGTTTGATGCGGCCAGCCACAACTCCCTGTCTGTGCCAACCTCTCCATCACAGAGTTGCACTTACACGCTCCGTCCTCTTTTATATGTTGAACAGATTCCCATATCTACCTTCATATGCCGATTTTGCCTTCTACAGCTCTTCCTAGTACCATGAAAGTTGTTCCCTGAAATGAAAAAAATCGTCTAGCATTATCGGATGGTGAACACCGCTTGGGGCATCTCGCCACCTGGTGCAAGTCTTTCTGCGCTGAGGTGCCAAAAGTCATGGGATACCTCCTAATATTATGTAGCATCTCCTTTTACCCCGCGTAGTGCAACAGCTCGACATAACATGGACTCAACAAGTCATTGAAAGTCCACTGAAGAGATACTGAGCTATGCTGCCTCTACAGCCGTCCATAATTGTGAAAGGTTTGACGTAGCTGGATTTTGTGCACGAACTGACCTCTCGGCTATGTCCCATGTATGTTCGATGGGATTCATTTCGGGCGATCTGTGAGGTCAATTAATGCACTCGAATTGTCCAGAACGTTCTTGAAACCACTAGTGAACAATTGTGGCCTGGTGACATGCCGCATTATCATCCATGAAATGGCAGCAAATGGTCTACATGTAGCCAAATGTTCAAATGTGTGTGAAATCTTATGGCACTTAACTGCTAAGGTCATCAGTCCCAAAGCTTACACACTACTTAACCTAAATTTTCCTAAGGACAAACACACACACGTATGCCCGAGGGAGGATTCGAACCTCCACCGGGACCAGCCGCACAGTCCATGACTGCAGCGCCCCAGACCGCTCGGCTAATCCCGCGCGGCTTTACATGTAGCCGAGCAGAACCATTTCCAGAAACTGATCGGTTCAGTTGGACCAGAGGACCCACTTCAGTCCATGTAAACACAGCCCTCACCATTATTGAGCCACCATCAGCTTGCGCAGTGCGTTGTTGACAACTTGGGTCAATAGATTCGGAGGCCTGCACCACACTCGAACCCTACCATCAGATCTTACCAATGGAAATCTGGATTTATCTGACCAAGCCACGGTTTTCCAAAGGTCTAGGATCCAATCCATATGGTCACGAGTCCAGTACAAGCGTTGCAGGCTATGCCGTGCTGTTAGCAAAGGCACTCGCTTCAGTCGTCTGCTGCCATAGCTCATTAACGCCAAATTTCGAGGCACTGCACTAACGGATACGTTCGTCGTACGTCCCACATTGATTTCTGCGGTTATTTGGCGCAATATTGCTTGTCTACTAGCACTGACAACTCTGTGTAACTGCACTGCTCTCGGTCATTAAGTGAAGGCTTTCGACCACTCCGTTTTCCATGATGAGAGATAACGCCTGAAATTTGGTACTCTCAGCACACTGGATCTCGGAATACTGAATTCCCTAACGATTTCCGAAATGGAACGTCCCATGGGTCTAGCTCCAACTGCCATTCTGCGTTCAGAATCTGTTAGTTCCCGTCTTGCGGCCATAATCACGTCGGAACCTTTCCATATGAATTAACTGAGTACAAATGACAGCTCTGCTAATGAACTGCCCCTTTAAACCTTATGTATGGGCCATGTATACCATGTATACGTGTGGATATCGCTATGCCATGACATAACCTCGGTGTATTTCACTCCTCTTCAGTATCTTGCACGGCATTGAAGGTGAGGTAAAGCGACGAGGAGAACCCGAACACCCTCTCTCCGAGCGAAGAAAACTCCGATTCGGCCGGGAATCTATCCCGGAAATCCGAAATTTAGAGGCAGCGATGTTAACAACTAGACCCCCGTTTCTCAATGTTTTTTCCGTTGGGATACAACAAACTTCATTTCAGAATTTCGCTACAACCCTACAGGGTTATTTTCCTAGATGCAAAGAAGTACATACAGCATTTTTTTTTCTTAGTATGCGTATTGTTACAGATAACGATGGGCAATTTCTTACAAATTACGTTTCTCCAAGAAACGATCTGGCTACAATATTTTTATGTTCTGGGTATTTTATCTACGGAAGATTAGAAGATAATGAAAATCTCTCGATCTCCTTAACATGTATTCGCGACACACCAGTGTACTGCGACTTGGCTGTTGAGAAAGGCTTAGAAAATGTTTATCATTCTCTCCCTTTTTCTTGTCACTGCTTTCCACACATTTCTTTCCTAACCATTTCTGCAGAGAACCTCTTCATTTCTTACTTATCAGTATTCCCAATTTCGAATATCATTCTGTAGCATCCTCCTGCAGCCCCACGTATTAACAGTTCGATTGTCTTCCGTTTCGGATTCACTACGATACAATACTGTGCTCCAGACGTATATTCTTTGAAATTTCTTTCTCAAACTGAAACCAATGTTTGATACTAATAGAATTTTTTGAGTCAGGACTGCCCTCTTCACCTCTGGTAGTCTGCTCTTTTATGTCCTCCTTGCTTCGACCAACATACGTCATAGCGGAATTCCTTAAGTTCGAGTACTTCGTGGCCGCTAGTTATGATGCTAATTTTATCGCTTATCTTATTTTTGCTACTCGTCATTTCTCTCCTCTGCCTTTCTTTTGAAATAAATGGTTGTAGCTCCATCGTAAGTTGCATTAATAAATATCTTTTCTATTTCTTGTTGGTGACTACTTTCGGGTTTCTATGTTCATTTTCGAACCATCCGTATCGTATGTGTGACAAAACAGGCGAAAAACTATGCACAAAAACTTGCCCTGCAGTGATGATCAAAGCACCGCTATAGTCTACTCAACAACAGTAAATACACCATACGGGACAGACAGGCAGACTGTCTGTCCATAGTCCGTACCCAGGAGGCTATTCATTCCCCTTACTATGTCCTACAGCTCTTCCCCGCTTTCACTGAGAACAGGGATATCGACAACTTCAATGATTGATTTTCATCCTTAATTTGAATCCCATTCCTGAGCCTATCTTTTGCTATATTACTATCCATAGACAAATTAACAACACTAGACTGAAGTAATGGTCACTAGTCCGTTGGCAAGTATAGAGAAAATTGTACAAGCATTTCAAGATTTATTTACAGAAATTAGATTGTATGTACAACAGCTGCACGTTGGTTTTTATTTACTACTAAGCAACCGATTTTGGTTTATACTGTGCTGTCGTCAGGCTGTCTAAAACATAATCAGTTAAACATTATACAAAATCTTTTCTTATAACCTTGTAAGTAGGCTGTTTAGGTTTTTTTATTGGTAACTCCACCTCTGTATAAAAATCACTGGCTGTGCTGTGTGAAGTCTGTGGCTAGTTTGCATTGTTGTCTGCCATTGTAGTGTTGGGCAGCGGCAGCTGGATGTGAACAGCGTGTAGCGTTGCGCAGTTGGAGGTGAGCCGCCAGCAGTGGTGGATGTGGAGAGAGAAATGGCGGAGTTTTGATATTTGTAAGAATGGATGTTATGAACTCCTATATATATTATGACTTTTGTTGATATTAAGGTAAATACATTGTTTGTTCTCTATTAATATCTTTCATTTGCTAACTATCCATATCAGTAGTTAGTGCCTTCCGTAGTTTGAATCTTTTATTTAGCTGGCAGTAGTGGTGCTCGCTGTATTGCAGTAGTTCGAGTAACCAAGATTTTTGTGAGGTAAGTGATTTGTGAAACGTATAGGTTAATGTTAGTCAGGGCCATTCTTTTGTAGGGATTTTTGAAAGTCAGATTGCGTTGCGCTAAAAATATTGTATGTCACTTTAAGCACAGTCGTGTATAATTGTTCAAAGGGGACGTTTCAACCTGAACATTTCATGGTATGCACAACTTGCCAAAAGCTATATGTAAACTGTCACATGTAAATATAATTATTCTACAACACTTTCCTGACGTTATCAGAACGCTGTACCAGTGAAAATAATAAAATTACGTATGGATGAAAACAGAATATGCAAGACAAATTTTGAATATTTATTATTTTCTCCACGTTTGGAGGGTGCAGCTTCCGCAGCTGTTGTTCAGTAAATCGAAAGCCGCTCCAGATATTTAGTTAGTGCTTTATTAAGTCCACATAATCGGTTTCAGCCTTTGCATTAGACTATTTTAAAGTACACCTGAAAGTTAAGCTGCAGGAAGGCACCGTCAAGTGATCTTGTGACGTCGCTTCCGCACGGCATAACTTTCAGATACACTCGGTAATAGCCTAATGTAAAGGCCGAAACCTATCATGTAGAGTTGACAAAGCTCTAAATAAAGAATTGGAGCGTCTTTCCATTAATTCAGAATATATCAACTGCAAAAAATCTCGTTGTAGCAAGCGGCTCTAAGAAATCAGAAGTGATTTGAAATCGAAGACTGAAGAACATTGTATTCTGAAAAGAGATACTTTTCGAAAGAATGTTTTGGATTCCCATCTCCAGAGAAAGCCAGAAAAGAAAACTGGAGTACAGTGAGCAGAAGTACGGAAATTAACAATACCCTGGCTGAATGAAAAAATTATTAAGATTTTGAACGTGGTTGCGCTACAGCAACCGAGCATGCTAGGGCTTCAGTGCATCAAAAACAACAGCCAGCCAGTTGCGAAATACAGTTTTATTAAAATTTGTCTGTGGGTTCGACGGATTTAAAACCGTCCTCTTCAGAATATGTAGGATCTATTAACAATATTACTATGTTATTTGTGGCACAAAGATAGTAACATTACAATAAGCAAAATTGCAAGAAATGTTGCAGAAAATTTTTTAGAGGACTGTACTCGCGTAAAATCACCTTATCTGTAATCAGAGTGCGAGTCACTGACTGTCTAGTACATGTGACCTAGTTAATCATCATGTAAATATATTATGTAAAAGTAGTAGCCGTCTGCTATAGGACTTTGTCTTAAAACAATTAATTTTTTTAAATCATATATTTGACGCAGGATACAACAATATATAGTATGCCGCGTGAAAGATTTGTATAAAATTGACTTTTAAATACAAAACGTAGCATCGAACGTCAATATGTCGCGTCCATAGCTAGTGACATGCACCGAGCGGCTGAAAAGTGAAGGCTCTAACACGTGGCGCTCCCGCGCGTCCTATATGCGCACAGCTGCAATGAATAGCGTGTGTGAGTTGAAAAGAGGAAGAGGAGAGTGGGGGGGGGGGGGGGGTAAGAACATTGTCGTTGATTTCAAATGGCTTGTAAGGAGTTCGGATGCTCAGGTAAACATATCAGATTCTTTACAAAATGTTCAAACCACACGAGAAGCACTTGTGTGTAAATACGAACCTGATTATCATGCTAAGTGTTGTGGTCGTACTGATAAAACTTACTACAAGAACAAATATACTAAGAGGGCGTATTATAAAATAACCAGAAAAATAGTAAACGAAACCTCACTAACCTTGCATATGCCTAGAAATCACGATGTTGCAGTTAGAATAAAAACACACTTAACAATAAAAGAGGAGGAACGGAATAGGTCTAAAATGGTACGTTACTAAAATGTTGAACAGCAGACAACTGTGGATGACGAAGTACATTCTAAAACAACAAAAGATGTATTCTTACTGAACACAAATTTTGAGTAAACCAAACACTACACGTACGCTAGTACCAAGCGGTTAACTAGGCTGCTCTGCCAGAAGTAGATGCTTAAAGCCTTCCAGAAAATGTCTATTTGCAATTTGAAGCTGATCGTTTAAAATGTAGGCATCGTTTTTTTTCTAAGTGTTTAAAAATTATTCGAAAAACTGGAAGTTAGAATTAGTTATTTACATGGTCCATAGGAGGCTACAATCGAGTGAAGAAAATTACGTAGGAGACTCCTACGTCATTCGATTATTCATGTTACGTTCTGCTAACGTCGTGTATTGCTGTACAACAATTTAAATTACATGTAACATTTTACATGTGACTTCTGGCAGATTATGCATACCATAAAGTGATCATATTAGAATAATATGTTTTGTATGATACTCAGATGACAAGGTTTAAACAGCCTGAAAATAGGTCACAGCAGGTCGAACTGTTGTTCACGCAATGATAGTCCTCAAATATCTTACAGCTATAAACGTCCGGTTGCCTAAAATATTAATTTGTTCAAAGGTTTGTATAGTTTAAGAGTTGAATCAGAACCACAGAAAAACTTTCAAATTAGGTATATGAATTGAATACAGGTTTGAAAAACAGGAAGACGTCAGGGGACAATGGTTTTACAATAGAAATTATTAAAGATGGGGAAAAAGTTATACTCAAAAGACTTGCAACATTACTTATAAAATTCTCGCAAACACACACACACACACAAAATAAGGGAAGAACAAGACAAAAAAAAAAAAAAACAACAATGGGCCACCTGCAAGTTGTGAATGAAATTATAAAACGGGCAACGGGAATGAATCAGCACCTTGTCTGGGATTCACAGATTTTGGGAAAGCGTTTCATTCGGTTTCAGCTAACTCAGTACTGACATGGAGCCATTGATGAACTTTCCGATCCTCAACATGGGGAAACGAAGAAGGAGTACGTGTTAATGGAACACATCTAAAGCATTCATTTTACTGATGACGTTATTTTTTTGCCTGTAACGCAAATAAACTTCTTCCTCTTCTTTCCAAGTGTTGGGCCTCTTGGCTCGTTACGGTCTCGTCGAGAAGTTCTATCATCTTTTCATTGGTCGACCTAGCGATCTTACACTATTAGGGTGGTAGAGCAGCGTAGATTCTGGAGTCCTCTTTGAGCTATTCCTTTTAGATGATCCCTCCAGTTGTTTTGCTAGTCTGTATATAACGTGTGATCCCTTTTGGTCCAACCAGCTGTTCGTCTCAAGAATTTCATTTCTTTTCCATCCTTTGCCTTTGTTGTCCATTTCGCTGCCATGCCACAGCGCAGGTTCTGCTTATAAAGGTGTATTCTGGTGTGCTTCTGGACTATGGAAGGTTTGACTACATTATTAATGACTCCCATTGTTTTTTGTTCATCAGGAAGATTTTTTAGCTAGATCTGTTTCTTCCCGAAAGAATAGTTTACAGCATAAATATGAGAATGAATATAGTCTTTTCAGAATTTTATTTCTCGAGAACCTCTTACTTTGCACCGGGTATGTTCCACAAAAGGCCGTAGATTTTTATTCCAGTGTTGATGCCCAACTTCAACAACAAATATAACAACTAAATAGAGCAAGTCTGAATGTAGTCTGGTAAATAATTACAATAAGAGTTTAATAACGCACAAATAAACCAATGGAACATAATATAAATGCAAATAAACACTTGTCTTGATTCCTAAAATAATTAACTGTCATCAGTTCGTGACGCGTTTCGGGTACTCCACAAAACCATCAGTGCCCAATTGACATAGGCAGCGCGAAATTGTACAAGGAAAATAATGTCACCAACAGGTGGCGTTAGTGAAAGTTATGTCTATGATATAATATATGATCGTTATACGACAATTGCTTATTAAAAACTACATATCAAAATTAGATTCCATAAATAAGAAAAATTATTAGTAAATTGGATCAAGTATGTACTAACACGGTCGTAACTGCATCACTCCATCGGGCTGGGTTTTGAAACATAGGAAATTGGCACAAATCTAAATAGCTCGGTATATAAAATTTCACTCAAAGTATTTTGAAAGCAATACTACGTGGAAAATGAAAAAATATATATAGATCAATAAATAATTACGTGGAACCTTTGAATTTTTTGCGTTGCAATACCTTACAATTATATCATTGAGGTCATCAATCATCGCATTGTAGCCTTACTACAAAACATCGAAATCATCGGTCATTGCGATTTCATTATAAAACACCAACCACAAACGAAACACAGCAGAACCACAGCCGAGAGTACTTCAGCTACAGCCCCAAATCAAAATGGCTCTGAGCACTATGGGACTTAACTTCTGAGGTCATCAGTCCCCTAGAACTTAGAACTACTTAAACCTAACTAACCTAAGGACATCACACACATCCATGCCCGTAGCGGTCGCGCGGTTCCAGACTGAAGCTCCTAGAACCGCTCGGCCACACCGGCCGGCGCTACACCCTCGTTAGTGCAGATTTGATACTTTTATTCACAATATGTCGTATGCATGAATGTAAGTAATGTATGTAGGCATTACTTTCACTTACGCCACCTACTGCATTGATTTCAACAGGTATGCTGTCCGCTGTCAGTACGTTGAGCAGTGTGTTCACTTTTAATATCTTGTCTTATACCCTATGTTTCATGCCACAGATATGATAAGTGGATTCTCCAGAAACGCATCTATATTGGAACACAATGATAAAACAAGTGTCTTGATCGCCAGTTTTATTTACAAAATTAGAAATTCTAAGAACATCATTTGCGTAACAATGTTAATTTAAATGAGTGTTACATTCTACAGTACTGCCCAAAGCTGCAAAGTCGCCATTATGTACCGTGTACCCGGTTTCTCCCGTCACAATAATCTGCTCATAGTAGAACCGAAACCGGATACACAGAGCAATAACAGAGTAAAAAAGTACCAAACCACAGTAAACTTGCGCCCCAGTGGTTTTCCTTTCTGTACGTCCTCTGTCTGTAGGCTAAAATTCCACGAGGGCATAAATTAAGTGGTCGCTGAGCACAATTTGTTTCCATTATTCAGTAGTAGAATTTTATCTGATTTATTAATTAGGGGCGACACTCTTTTTACACGTAGAGCTAAGGATCTCCGGGACTGCATGTTGCCATGTTATTTACATATTATTTGCTTTTTTGACTGTATTAATTCATTCTTTTCTAACAAAGGACATGTATTAATTTCAAATATCGCACAAGATGATAACAAATCATTCTTTTTTCTTCTTTTTAAGTCTTTTTCCTCAAATCAAGACCGAAATTGAACAACCAAGGGAAAAGTCAATGATTCTCTTGATAAATCACGAAGTCATTAAACAGTATCAGTGAACTAACATTTTTCTCTGAATCTTAGTTTTAAGTATCCAGTTACAATTGTAAAAGGAGAACAACCAAAATATAAATAGTTTGACGAAATGCTCTAGTATATTTGTTGTACGAAGCGGTGACGGGTTTATATCATTCCTGTTTAACTAGGCCTGCTCTCCTACTTCTTCTTCGTTGTAAAATAATGCCTTCCTCTATAAATTCATTACAAAATTAATATTTCCATGGCGATACCCGCTATTACTTAAACGATGATTTCCGTTACATGTTTGTTCTAGGTCTTGCATTCACACATAGCGGTACCATAGCGTTCTCCACGATCTTCCGTCAAATTACGGAAGTTCGTCCAGTCAGCATGATTGCTATAATATCTCCTAAGAGAACAGTTCTCACGAGAGATAGATAACAGACTGTTTTACTGGTAAATGCACGATTTCTGCTGATGCTAAACAAATGCTTCCAAAAATTGCATTCACGCTTGTATACGAATCCCAAGGTAGTATCAACTTCCTCGATGTGTCAGTTAGCAGATCGGATGGGGAGCATGCATTTGAGATAAAAGCTTGTAAACAGGCTACGTTATCAGGAATACTAATGAGAGTAATTCCAATCATTTGTCACTTTTTAAGGCATTTGTATTACTGAGCGCTTCACAGGACTTTTCAGTTGCCACTTACAGATGATGAAAGAGCCAAGGAATTACATAATGTTAAAAAGACTAGGTTAAGAAATGGAAATCAAGAACGTGAAACCGCTCTGTTAGGAAAATGTTAAATGAACAAAACATGATGTAATATCTCATACACCCACCCTCAGCGGCAGGAATCGACTGTTTATTTTTTTAAAAATATTGTTATCATTTTAAAAGAATTTATTTAGTTATTGTTGAGAGTTTCCTCCTGAGCTGATAGTGGCATGTTTTTCTAGAGGAAAGGTTAGAGCCGCATGTTTGGCTAATAATTTTCTTGGTACACCTTGAAACCCAGAGAGATTTTACCCAGTGATAACTGCAGTGTGTCACGATCGCGAAATTTTTAGCCAGAGATATTTCTGTCGCTGGTTTTCTCAGAGGAAACAAATGATAAAAATCTGAATGTAGTACTTCGACCATAAACATAATAGACTGGCCCTGACGTCATTTTCGTGGCTCCAACATCTCTGGGCTAAAGTCACGTGAATGTTGGCAAAACATGGTTGTTTCGTGTTGCGCTTATGGCTGTACTCAGCGTTTTGTCGGGGAAATGGCATTACATTTCACGTGTAAGTGTTTCTATGATAGTGCAGATGCGTTTATTGAAACCTGCTGAAGTGGTTTCTATATGTTTTTTACACTTGAAATAGAGTATCACGTAAATTAAAGTGTTGAAAGTGATGCCTGTAAAGTCAGACTCAAATTACATTTTGGAAAGTATCTGTGATAACTCGGTTACAGAAGTAAGTATAATCGTTTCTCGTTCCTACTCATAGGTTCCGTAAGGATGAAAACCGAAGGCAGCTTTGGATACAGGCCCTGAAACGGAAAAACTTTAAGCCATTTGCACATACGCGCCTTTGCTCGAAGCACTTCGCGGAGAAGTGTTTTGATAGGTTAGTTATTATTTACAATGTATATCTGTAATTTGTATTTACAGTGTCCGTCATTTTTAAACCTAGGCTCCAAAATTATTTTCTGAAACTGAAAAGTCTCACCTTTCATCAAAAATATCATTTTTTTTTTTAAACTGATAGTTTAAACTTTTGTAAAAATAGTGGGAACTGAACCTTTGAAGTGCACCTAAAATTGATTCTCTAAAATGGACCTGCTCCTAAAGTAAACAATTTTGACACCTATAGTTGACATAATTCCCATTGCCCATTTTCTTTTATAAGTGACTAGAGTTCGAAACGTGGCGAATCCAATGTTAAAAGTTTTGACACGAGCCCACTCTTACTGTTTAAAAGAATTTTAACGACATTTTACTATAATTGATAGTTTATAGTAATTTCGTCCCGCTGCCCACCAGAGTGGCGTTCGATGTATTTGTTAGATTTTATAAATGGTACTGTGAACAAATCCAGGTCAAATGTAGTTCTGGCATAATTTTTCGCAAATAAAAAAGTAGTTTTTGTTGGAAGCGTTTGGCAGTCAATTGAGAAATGTGGGGAAAATCCGATACAAACATAGGATGGCAGACCGCTGATTTGAAATCCCGCCACGTTTTGCCAACAGTCACGTGGTTTATGTTGGAGTCACACTAGCCCTATAGCTTCTGCACAGCAAGGCCAGTCTACTAGTATCTATGGTCGAAGATGTAGTAAAAGTTTGTCTGTGTCGTCGAGCAAAGCACTCCTATTCGTTCATGGGTAGCATACGATACTGTTGAAACAAAAACTGGTGAGTTCCAAAAAGACCATAAATTTATACATTTTCTGTTTTTACCAGTGAGCGGTGCCATCCGCTTAGTATATACGATATAACATATTCAGGAGAAAGGCGAGCTATGTTCCAATAAAGTGACAAAACAAATGTGACCTTACGCTTTTGTAAGTGAGCGAATAGTGACATGTTTTTCTAGGCGAAAGGTTAAAGTCGCATATTTAACTAATAATTTTCTTGGATACGCTTTGAAGAGCGGAGAGATTTTACGCAGCGATAAAAGCGGTAAATCACGATCAATTGCCGAGACTGCGGAAGCCCATATCGGCAAGACAGGGAAACCGTTTCATGTACGCTATGAACATTGTTGCCCAAGTAATAATTGTACAGCTCAAGGTGATCATTGAAACTCAAACAAGCGTACAATAGGCGAGATTCAGTATAGTTTGAGCATCACTTACACTACTCATAAAGGCTTGTTATTAAATGTGGTACAGGAAATAGAGGAATATTTATGGAAAAGAGAAGAAATCCGAAAAATATATAAATGAGCAGAGTGAGTTAAATTTGTGAGATGTTTTAGAAGATAATGGTAATATCTGGCTTGTAAATATTAATATGAATATTACGTTCTTTGGTTACACATCCGACCAATAAGCTTACAATAAACTTTACATATACAATCCACACTGTGGTACTGAGCCATAGTTTTAGCTCCCTAACATGTGACTACCATGTTGTAAGTCGCCAATTTTTTCTGATTTTCTAGTTAGGTACTGTAATTTCCACAGATCTGCTGATGTTCACGCCTGAGAAGCAAAACCAGTAGTACTGAATTAGCTTGTGCGCTATGTTGGTCTTATTCGGAATTAATAACTAGGTAATTGAATATGAAATATCTTCATTATCTATGTGGGTGATCATTTCGCAATCTACAGCCTAACAACATTGAATGCATTTAGACGTCTTCAACCATTGTCGGCGTAGCTAGGTTGTCATTGACCGTTACGTGGTTCATAGTGCGTAAAGTTTAGTATAAAGAGCATGAGACACGCATTAAAATTGTTCCGTCACAGTTCCATTCATACAGTGTTGCTCAGTCAGTCTACTAGCCTTCTTCAAATAGCACAATCAGAGATCCATACACACTTCGATGTTTAAACAATGGCTCCCGAATAATTCCAGTATCATGAAATTTTATGAACATCTCCTCATTTTATTGTTTTCTTCACTTTTCTTTAACAATCATTCAGTTCGCAATTCCAACAATACAAAATTTAGCGTCAGTTTTTTTCACTCGAGGTACTTAATACGTAATTACGACATCTCGGTAGCAATTCCTGTTACTAACGTATTGCTTAACAACAACCACTCGTAACAAAATTATTGGGTCCGGGTCACTACAAAACAAATCAATGCAAATCATTGCTTAGAACAATACCGAATAATATTTTAAAATAGCGGCTGATATATTTTGCGTAGAGCAACGTATTATTTACAATTTCCAAATTTCAAATTTATGAAACTGAATAACGAAGATAGTGATTGCATGTGCGTGACTTGTCAGATTTTTCGTACAGTCGCCATATCGCTCGTGGTTTGCTTGAGATAGCTATTACAAGATTACGAAGGTTATGTTTCTTGATTAAACTAAAAAAGGGAACTTTTATTTTGTCACTAAACAATATGGAACGCTTCTGCTACACTATGTGACCAAAAGTATCCGGACACCTGGCTGAAAATGACTTACATGTTCGTGGCGCCCTCCATCGGTAATGCTGGAATTCAATATAGTATTAGCCCACCCTTAGCCTTGATGACAGCTTCCACTCTCGCAAGCATACGTTCAATCAGGCGCTGGAAGGTTTCTTGGGGAATGGCAGCCCATTCTTCACGGAGTGTTGCACTGAGGAGAGGTATCGATGTCGATCTGTGAGGCCTGGCACGAAGTGTCTTATAACCACTCCGCCACAGGCCGTGCATTATGTACAGGTGCTCGATCGTGTTGAAAGATGCAATCGCCATCCCCGAATTGCTTAAAACATCAGTAAAGGCCTGTGCTGTGATAGTGTCACGAAAACCAACAACGGTTTCAAGCCCCCTCCATGAAAAACACGAGCACACCATAACACCACCGCCTCCGAATTTTACTGTTGGCGCCACACACGCTGGCAGATGACGTTTACCGGCCATTCGCAATACTCACACCCTGCCATCGGACCGCCAAATTGTGTACCGTGATTCATCGCTCCTCACAACGTTTTTCCACTGTTCAGTCGTCCAATGTTTACGCTCCTTACACCAAGCGAGGCGTCGTTTGGTATTTACCGGCGTGATGTGTCGCTTATGAGCAGCTGCTCGACCGTGAAATCTAAGTTTTCTCATCTCCCGCCTAACTGTCATAATACTTGCAGTGGATCCTGATGCAGTTTAGAATTCCTGTGTGATGGTCTGGATAGATGTCTGCGTATTACACGTTACGACCCTCTTCAACTGAAGGGCGATCTCTGTCAGTCAACAGACGAGGTCGGCCTGTACACTTTTGTGCTGTACGTGTCCCTTCACGTTTTCACTTCACTGTCACATGGAAAACAGAGGTCCTAGGGAAGTTTAGGAGTGTGGAATTCTCGCGTACAGACGTATGACACAAGTGACACCCAATCATCTGACCACGTTAGAAGTTCATGAGTTCCGCGGAGCGCCCCATTGTGCTCTCTCACGATGTGTAATGACTACTGAGGTAGCTAATACGCAGTACCTGGCAGTAAGTGGTAGCACAATGCACCTGGTATGAAAAACGTATGTTTTTGGGGGTGTCCGGATACTTTCGATCACATAGTGTATATAGTGTATGTGACCGAAACTGCAGTGTGACATGTAGATATGGCAGACAGTTTTTATTGGTTGTTAGATCAGCATAGGTTTCAAGCTAGATTCTGACCGATGAAGTCTTCCACAGTTTTTCCATACGAGTTTTTCTTAAATATGGGTACGCATATTAATCAGGGGAAAAAGGCAATAAGTTGGGCGAATGTGAAGCGACTGACACGAAAGTTAAGTATCTGGTCTTTTCCATTGTCTGTATGGAGACTGTATATACAAGGAAATGAAAATATTGTTGTTACTAAGTCAGTCTCTTTTTAATTCCCATGATACCCATGTGCCATTTTCACATATGTGCCATTTTCACATCCGTAACACGTTTATACTCAGTGACTGAACTCGAAATGCACATTTCATAACATCATGGTTTACACTGAAATTATTGATATCCACCTTACACGTAATCTTGATACATTATCCAGTGTGCTTTGAAAGTTATCCTGTAGATGAATCATTCTAGTCTGTTTTCGGTTTTCATTTGTATTTGTTTGAGGATTTTACTTTAAGAGCGAATACCGCTACAAATTGTACCTATTTTTGTTGCATGGCTTGTGGACATGGACACGACTTCCTCCACATTGTATTTCACCTTAACTCTGTTGTTTCCTATTTCGTCACAATTTACGGGGTGGTCTGAAGGTGTTTGAAATAATTTGTAACTCGCTGAAATGACTAGCGTGCTATTGCATTCAAATGGGAAGATAGGTGGAACATCTCCTTCAACATATAGCAGTTAGTAGTAAATTGTAACTTGTAGCGTGATGGGTAGTGTTGGATTTTTTGTTACAGTAGAAAAAACAACCAATCACTGTCCGGGCAGACCTTGAAGGTCCAACGGTACTGACAGGACAGATGCCTGCGGTGTCATCCTGAGCGCTTAAACTTGACCGTATGCGGGCACGGAGGGGTATGTGGTCAGCACACCACTCCCTCAGCCGTTGTCACTTTTCTTGATTGGTGCCGCTACTTGTTAATCAAGTAGCTCTTCAATTGGTCTCACAAGGGCTGAGGGCACCCCGCTTGCCAACAGCACTTGCTAGATCCGGACGGTGACCCATCCGAGTGCTAGCCAAGCGCGACAGCGCTTCTTCGGTGATCTGAGGGGAACCTGTGTGACCACTATGGCAAAGCCGTTGACTTGTTACAGTAGTGAGTAGACGATGGATAAAACTTGGGTTCAGTTAGATGGGAGATTTAATCGAAAGCTATACACTTCAAATGCATTTGCACTAACGAGGACAATATTTGATACTGAAGTCAGAGGTAGCTCGTAACCACACATTCGCAGTTATCTCGAAAATGGGTAGTTTCCGGACCCATCTTTACTGGAAACTTTTTTCTTCTGTTATCGCGTAATTGTACACCTTTTGTATGGTACGAGGCCCCTCTGCCAAACACTTCACATTGATTACCGAGCGAGTTAGGCTGTGTTAAGACACACGAATCACATTCGTGAGTACGGTGGTAGAAATTTCCCGCCGGACGCAGTAGCCGAGCGGTTCTAGGCGCTTCAGTCCGGAACCGCGCTGCTACTACGGTCGCAGGTTCGAATCCTGCCTCGGGCATGGATGTGTATGATGTCCTTTGGTTAGTTTTAAGTAGATCTAAGTCTAGGGGACTAATGACCTCAGATGTTAAGCCCCATAGTGCTTATAGCAATTCTTTGAAATTTCCACCTAACCACCTAGATTTATGTTTTCCGTTGCTTCCAGAAATCACTTAAAGGGGAAGTCGCCTTTAAATTCATAAATCGGTGATTTTAGTGAATCTTTTTTAAGCAAAATGGAAAGTAATACTGAATCTGATGAAATAGTTTTATTCTTTACACTTTTGTCTTTAAGAAATTATTTTTGTGAGCACGTCAAATGCTCTCTGTAACCGTTGTACCAGGTGGAAGGAACCCTTGCAACTCGAACGTTGGTCATTAGAGGGAATTCCCAAAGCTCTCCTTCTGTACTTATAACAAAATGAATTTGTGTAAATCATTTTCTTTATATTTCCTACCAGCGTACCCAGTACAACTGAAAAATATTAAGTTCTAAAACGATGTGATTGTTTTCGCCAAAAATATTGGGACAAAATCGTGCTTGGGAAACACACTTCTGAAGATATCGCAAAACGTCAATTTAGAAATTCGGCAGCAAATTCCGATCAAAATCGTATGTACAGTTCTAAAGTTATGTTCCCTGCCAATACGGAAATCACGGTTTCGCTTTAAAGTTTTAGGATGCTTTTTTTGTTGTTAAATATACCTCTAGTTGGCGATTCCTGAATCATACACGAACCTTCCAGATCAACAGGGGGCCCTACTCCATCTTCTCTGTGGCCATTGTGGTCCTGCGGCCCTCTTTGGCAGCTTCTGTCATCCGCTGTTCTGCTCGCTCGATACCCTCTTCGCTTTATTGCAGAAGTTGTAACAGGCTGGTCCCATCCCAAGTTCGAGAACTTTCATAATTTCCAAATGGTTGAAAACAACAGTAAAGTGGATATCCTACAGGACATTTTAAGCCAAACATATCGATTTCTTTAAAATTTTCAAAGAGGACTACTTCCTTAACTCCCGCGACACCGTGGGGTGGGGTTTCTTAGCGATCATCTTTTGAAAATATTGTAGTGTAGTCAGTTACTTTACATTTTAAAACTTTGCAAATTAATATTTATTGTTTTAATAAATTCTTATCCATTTCGAATTTTTCAGTTAAACTTAACACAAAAATTTAGGTCTCAGTACAGACGGCGCTTTTCCCAACGAAAGTCGTATTCAAGTATTCAATATTTCTAGGTTCACGGCCTTACTAACACAACAATACATGATTAACTTCTCATGGTTGGGATTCACACTCGTACAATATTTCTTAAAAGACATCATAGTCGCCGTTGACTGTAATAAATATTTATTATTATGATTGCAATTTCGGCGCTAAGGCCGAAATTGCAGTCGTAATAATAAATATTTCATACGGTCAACGGCGACTATGATGTCCTTTAAGAAACATCAGTATATCTTTTAAAGTACTTCGAGAGTAAAAGTCAACACCAATGGACGAAATTTGTATTTTTTAATTTTGTTGTGGTGGCCACAAAGTCGGTAGTACATGTTACACATCAGTATCTCTTTAAAAATTTTGCCTTTAATACATTTCAATAACAATTAACTTTTTTCGTTTTTTGTTTTTTTAACTGTTTTCTTGTGGGTATAAAGTAACCGCTCGCCCCGTTCTTGGTAGTACGCATTATGGAAAATGCCAAGATATTGCAAGGGTTAAGGCAGACGCCAGGATAGTTCGTTTGAGAAAGGGGAACCGGTTATTTCCTAACCGATCCTTTTCGAAACTGAGCTTGTGCTTCGTTTCAAATGACCTTCATAAACGTGACGTTTCGCCCCAGACTTCTTTCTTCTTCCTTTTACGTTGATTCACATGTGTGAAAATGAGTAAATTTGAAAATATGGGCGGGTGCGATTTGCCGTCGAGTGACGCCAAACTGGTGCTACCGTCTGGCGGTGATTTCCATAGGCGCACCATTCACGCACTTAGTACCCTGCATCAGTTTGCAACACAGCTTTTTCACTTATCGTTGTGTTAGGGATCCAGTGAAACTATTGTAAGTAGTGCAGTCTGTGGCTGGTTTGCATTGTTGGAATTTGCTATTGTAGTGTTGGGCAGTTGGCTGTTAACTGCGCGTAGCGTTGCGCAGTTGGAGGTGAGCCGCCAGCAGAGGTGGATGTGGGGAGAGAGATGGCGGAGTTTTGAGAGCGAATGATCTGGACGTGTGTCCATCAGAGACAGTAAATTTGCAAGACTGGATGTCATGAACTACTATATACACTCCTGGAAATTGAAATAAGAACACCGTGAATTCATTGTCCCAGGAAGGGGAAACTTTATTGACACATTCCTGGGGTCAGATACATCACATGATCACACTGACAGAACCACAGGCACATAGACACAGGCAACAGAGCATGCACAATGTCGGCACTAGTACATTGTATATCCACCTTTCGCAGCAATGCAGGCTGCTATTCTCCCATGGAGACGATCGTAGAGATGCTGGATGTAGTCCTGTGGAACGGCTTGCCATGCCATTTCCACCTGGCGCCTCAGTTGGACCAGCGTTCGTGCTGGACGTGCAGACCGCGTGAGACGACGCTTCATCCAGTCCCAAACATGCTCAATGGGGGACAGATCCGGAGATCTTGCTGGCCAGGGTAGTTGACTTACACCTTCTAGAGCACGTTGGGTGGCACGGGATACATGCGGACGTGCATTGTCCTGTTGGAACAGCAAGTTCCCTTGCCGGTCTAGGAATGGTAGAACGATGGGTTCGATGACGGTTTGGATGTACCGTGCACTATTCAGTGTCCCCTCGACGATCACCAGTGGTGTACGGCCAGTGTAGGAGATCGCTCCCCACACCATGATGCCGGGTGTTGGCCCTGTGTGCCTCGATCGTATGCAGTCCTGATTATGGCGCTCACCTGCACGGCGCCAAACACGCATACGACCATCATTGGCACCAAGGCAGAAGCGACTCTCATCGCTGAAGACGAAACGTCTGCATTCGTCCCTCCATTCACGCCTGTCGCGACACCACTGGAGGCGGGCTGCACGATGTTGGGGCGTGAGCGGAAGACGGCCTAACGGTGTGCGGGACCGTAGCCCAGCTTCATGGAGACGGTTGCGAATGGTCCTCGCCGATACCCCAGGAGCAACAGTGTCCCTAATTTGCTGGGAAGTGGCGGTGCGGTCCCCTACGGCACTGCGTAGGATCCTACGGTCTTGGCGTGCATCCGTGCGTCGCTGCTGTCCGGTCCCAGGTCGACGGGCACGTGCACCTTCCGCCGACCACTGGCGACAACATCGATGTACTGTGGAGACCTCACGCCCCACGTGTTGAGCAATTCGGCGGTACGTCCACCCGGCCTCCCGCATGCCCACTATACGCCCTCGCTCAAAGTCCGTCAACTGCACATACGCTTCACATACACGCTGTCGCGGCATGCTACCAGTGTTAAAGACTTCGATGGAGCTCCGTATGCCACGGCAAACTGGCTGACACTGACGGCGGCGGTGCACAAATGCTGCGCAGCTAGCGCCATTCGACGGCCAACACCGCGGTTCCTGGTGTGTCCGCTGTGCCGTGCGTGTGATCATTGCTTGTACAGCCCTCTCGCAGTGTCCGGAGCAAGTATGGTGGGTCTGACACACCGGTGTCAATGTGTTCGTTTTTCCATTGCCAGGAGTGTATATTATGACTTTTGAACACTATTAAGGTAAATACATTGTTTGTTCTCTATCAAAATCTTTCATTTGCTAACTATGCCTATCAGTAGTTGGTGCTTTCAGTAGTTAGAATCTTTTATTTAGCCGGCAGTAGTGGCCCTCGCTGTATTGCAGCAGTTCGAGTAACGAAGATTTTTGTGAGGTAAGTGATTTGTGAAAGGTATAGGTTAATGTTAGTCAGGGCCATTCTTTTGTAGGGATTATTGAAAGTCAGATTCCGTTGCGCTAAAAAAATATTGTGTGTCAGTTCACTGATGATCAGAATAAGTAAAGGGAGAAATGTCTGAGTACGTTCAGTTTTGCTCAGCTGTTTGAAAATGAAATAACGTAAGGGTTTTACCAGCACAGTAATTCATAAATTTTTCTAAGGGGACGTTTCACTATTGATGGTTTCGAGGGAATATTTCGAAATGACCCGGTACCTCTTCTTCGGTGAAGTGCGCTATAGCGCGGCTGAGGCGTCTGTTATACGGAACACAGCAGCAGCGAAGTTCCACACGCGACGTGCTCGTTAAAGAGGAGCGGCGCCATCGTTACGGGATGGCGCTTGTTAACTGTCGTGTGGGGGAGGGGAGGCCAGAAGAATACAGTCCTCCAGGCGACAGCCGAGTCCAAGTTCGACGAGCGATCGCCCGCAGTTTAGCGCGATGTCAAACGAAACCAATCACCGGCGGCAGCGGACGGTTCCGTCTGCCCAGTTCGTCCGCAGACACTTGTCGCGGGGGCCTCGAAACCCTTCTCTATAGGCGTCGCTGCTCCCTTGTCTTCCTCTTGCTTTTCTGTTCTATTCTGTTGGATTCTGAATACGGTCGTACGGATATGATATGCAGGATCTTCTAGAATACTCATCTCCGTGAAGGCCATCGAAGCAAAAGTCCTTGTTCCGCGAACAACGATCAACTAAACGATCGCCGTGAGAGTGTCAAGGTATTCAACAACAATATCATTATCGTAAACAACCATTTGACGTTCACTGTCAAATGGGTTTATTTATTTATTTATTGTTTCTTTAGCCTTAGCGCTCTCTCTTACATCAGGCTAGGACAACACACTTAAAAAAATAACACAAAACGTACTCAATTTATGTTTTCGACATTGTACATTAGACAAATTATTATGTGATTTATTATAATTACCAGCACAAATAAATAATAATAATTATTATAAAAATGAGCATTAAGAATAATACATTACTGGCCATTAAAGAAGAAATACAGATGATAAACGCGTATTCATTGGACAAATATATTGTACTAGAACTGACATGTGATTACATTTTCACGCGATTTGGGTGCATAGATCCTGAGAAATCAGTACCCAGAACAACCACCTCTGGCTGTAATAACGGCCTTGACACGCCTGGGCATTGACACAATCAGAGCTTGGATGGCGTGTACAGGTACAGCTGCCCATGCAGCTTCAACACGATACAAAGTTCATCAAGAGTACTGACTGGCGTATTGTGACGAGCCAGTTGCTCGGCCACCATTGACCAGACGTTTTCAGTTGGTGAGAGATCTGGAGAATGTGCTGGCCAGGGCAGCAGTCGAACATTTTCTGTATCCAGAAAGGCCCGTACAGGACCTGCAACGTGCGGTCGTGCATTATCCTGCTGAAGTCTAGGGTTTCGCAGGGATCTAATGAAGGTTAGAGCCACGGGTCGTAACACATCTGAAATGTAACGTCCACTGTTCAAAGTGCCGTCAATGCGATCATGAGGTGATCGAGACGTGTAACCACCAATGGCACCCCATACCATCACGCCGGGTGATACGCCAGTATGGCGATGACGGTTACACGCTTCTAATGTACGTTCATCGCGATGCCGCCAAACACGGATGCGACCATCATGATGCTGTAAACAGAACCTGAATTCATCCGAAAAAACGACGTTTTGCCATTCGTGCACCCAGGTTCATCGTTGAGTACACCATCGCAGGCGCTCCTGTCTGTGATGCAGCTTCAAGGGCAACCGCAGCCATGGTCTCCGAGCTGATAGTCCATCCTGCTGCAAACGTCATCGAACTGTTCGTGCAGATGGTTGTCTTGCAAACGTCCCCATCTGTTGACTCACGGATCGAGACGTGGCTGCACGATCCGTTACAGCGATGCGGGTAAGATGTATGTCATCTGGAGTGATAGTGATATGAGGCCGTTGGGATCCAGGACGGCGTTCCGTATTACCATCCTGAACCCACTGATTCCATATTCTGCTAACAGTCACTGGATCTCGACCAACGAGAGCAGCAGTGTCGCGATACGATAAACCGCAATCGCGATAGGCTATAATCCGACCTTTATCAAAGTCGGAAACGTGATGGTACGCATTTCTCCTCCTTCCACGAGGCATCACAACAACGTTTCACCAGGAAACGCCGGTCAACTGCTGTTTGTGTATGAGAAATCGGTTGGAAACTTTCCTCATGTCAGCACGTTGTAGGTGTCACAACCAACTGATCATTTGCATATGGCAGCATCTTCTTCCTGTTGCTTAAATTTCGCGTCTGTAGCACGTCATCTTCGTAGTGTAGCAATTTTAATGGCCAGTGGTGTGATATCGATTTGTAAGCAAATTTGAAAGCATAATCATCAGAAAGAGAAGGGATAATGAAAGATGTGAAGACTGACATGACAGTCGGAATATCTCTTACGAAACTGAAATGACGATGTAAATACCTGTTACGAAAGAACAGGTTTCCAATAGAAGTCGTTATAGACAAGGAGTGGTAGAAGCGATGGTGGTGGGATGGGGGGAAGAGTATTGACGAGAGTGAGATGCAGACAGTTATATCGAAGAGATAGTTACTGGGGTAGAAGAGATGGACAAATTTTTGAACGTCGAAAAGAATGTAATTTCTCTGGTATTTTGAGGAAGACCGTTCAAGAGTCGGACTGCTAATACAGAAAAAGATTTTGATTAGATGTCTGTTTGATGTATTGGTATAGAGAGGACCAGTGCTTGATTTGTAAAAAACGATATTCCGGTACTGTGACCTTCCGAGGCGTGTCCTTTTTCTAATGTAGTCGTCCTGAAACGTTATTTTAACTTTTTTTTCGTGAGAGGTACCGATACGGTCTTCCATTGCGTATCGCCACAAATTAGGCACTGGGAAAGATTATACTTTGTTGAGAACGGGTATTCCTGCTATGCTGTTCAGGTGGAAATATTAAGACTTGACGTTAAATAGGCGTGACTGCAATGACTGAGATCACAGTAGAGCAAACACGGGATACGATAGTCTCTACATTATCGGCACGTAGATATAATAATTGATGGTAGGCAGGAGTGATGCATCGGAATACCTTACGACTCTTAATCTGTCGCCCACGAACATTCATCGGTCAGTTGCAGTTCGAGTGAGCTCACATACGAAAGACGTTGAAGAACAACGGCATGGGTTTTCGTGTCGTTGGGGATTTGTGCCTTCGCTATCTAGTGTCGCAGGATCGGTGTAAATTCATTACTTTAGGTTTTATTTACTTAATTTATATTTTCAGGAGATAGATTTCGTGGGATTTGGAAATATGTATCGTTCTGTCACGTCCAAATCAGCCATAAAGTAATCTGCCTATTTTGTTGGTTTCGAAGTGCTACCCAGCGCGATCTAGGGTGCTTCGCCACGGTTCGCGCTGCTCCCCCCGTCGGAGGTTCGAGTCCTCCCACGGGTATTAGTGTGTGTGTGTGTTGTCCTTAGCGTGAGTTAGTTCAAGTTAGATTAAGTACTGTGTGAGCCTAGGGACCGATGACATCAGCAGTTTGGTCCCATAGGAACTTACCACATATTTCCAAAAAATTCGAAGTGTAGCTTGGTGTTAATACTCTCATTTAGTTTACGTGACAGTGAAGTGAAACAAACTCGGATCGAATACGTAGGTTGTATGGACGACACTTTGTCTGGTACACTTTTTAGCTTGATACTGTTTTAAGGAGTTTTCCACGCTCGTGTATGATTTCCTAGAATATCTGCCTCAGAAAATATGACATACAAAGATAAAATATGAAAACATACCGAAGAAATTTACAAGATTCACAGGCACATGATGGGCACTATATCTCCGTACAGTATGCTCCATAAGCTATTGTACAGTGAATAACGGGGAATACATCACATCAAAACGGAACCCGTTGAGAGATATTCGTGTACGGTGGTGGTGGCTGCGTAATGATCGCATAGTGTTCTTCGGATGCAGGTTCTGTCAATTTACCCAAAACGATTTCGTCACAGCTACGCCGTGTTTCTTCCAAGGATACCCAGTTACGTTCGCCAAGCATTTCGGGCAGCATTCGACTATACCGTGTCTGTGTTGTCAAGCGTACTCGATTAGGACTTCAAAGACTGGAACAATATACTAGAATTGGCCGCAACTACATTTTTTTGTTTGGTAAATTGCTGATCGTGTTGCTACGGAGAATATCCCGTCTCAAAAGTTAAACAATGACAACATGTACATCTACATCTACATCTGCATCTATACTCATCAAGCCAAGTGTAGCGGAGGTAGTGCACTGAAGAACCAAAGAAACTGATACACCTGCCTAGTATCGTGTAGGGCCCTTGCGAGCACGCAGAAGTGCCGCAACACGACGTGGTATGGACTCGACTAATATCTGAAGTAGTTCTGGAGGGAACTGACATGAATCCTGCAGGGATGTCCATAATTCCGTAAGCGTACGAGGGGTTGGAGATCGTTTCTGAACAGCACGTTCCAAAGCATCCCAGATATGCTCAATAATGTTCATGTCTGGGGAATTTGGTGGCCAGCGGAAGTGTTTAAACTCAGAAGAGTGTTCCTGAAGCAGTTCTGGACGTGTGGGGTGGAATCTCCTGCTGGAATCACCAAATTCCCTCAGAATGCACAATGGACATGAATGGATGGACAGGTCATCAGACAGGACGCTAATGTACGTGTCGCCTGTCAGAGTTGTATCTAGACGTATCAAAGGTCCCATATCACTCCAACTGCACACGCCCCACACCAGCGTCGACCAGCGGGAACAGTCCCGTGCTGACATCCAGGGTCCATGGATTCATGAGGTTGTCTCCATACCCGTACATGTGCGACCGGTCGATACAATTTGAAACAAGACTTGTCCGACCAGGCAACATGTTTCCAGTCATCAACAGTCCAGTGTCGGTGCTGACAGGTCCAGGTGAGGCAGTCATCAAGGGCACACCAGTGGGCCTTCGGCTCCGAAAGCCCATATCGATGATGTTTCGTTGAATGGTTCACACGCTGACACTTGTTGATGGCCTAGCATTGAAATCTGCAGCAATCTGCACAAGGGTTGCATTTCTGTGACGTTGAACGATTCTCTTCAGTCGTCGTTAGTCCAGTTCTTGCAGGGTCTTTTTCCGGCCGCAGCTATATCGTAGATTTGCTGTTTTACCGGATTCCTAATATTCACGGTACACTTGTGAAATGGTCGTGAGGGAAAATCTCCTGCCGGCCGCGGTGGTCTAGCGGTTCTAGGCGCTCAGTCCGCAACCGCGGGACTGCTACGGTCGCAGGCTCGAATCCTGCCTCGGGCATGGATGTGTGTAATGTTCTTAGGTTAGTTAGGTTTAAGTAGTTCTAAGTTCTAGGGGACTGATGACCACCAATGTTAAGTCCCATAGTGCTCAGAGCCATTTGAACCATTTTTGGAAAATCTCCGCCTTATCGCTACCTCGAAGATGCTGTCTCCCATCACTCGTTCAAACTCACTTAAATCTTGATAATCTGCCATTGTAGCAGTAGTAACCGATCTAACGACTGTACCAGACACTTGTTGTCTTCCATTGGCGTTGCCGAACGTAGCGCCGTATTCTCCCTGTTTACATATCTCTGTCCTTAAATACGCATGCCTATACCAGTTTCTTTGGCGCTTCAGTCTATGTATAACAGTGTCACTTCCTCTTTTCCCTGTTGTAGTAGCGTATAGTTCCTGAGAAGGGCTGTTGCTGGTAAGCCTCCGTGTGGCGTCGAATTTCTCTACTTTTACCAAAATGGTATTTTCCATCGATACACGTAGAAGGAAGTACGCTGTCGCAACTTAAACAGTATACCACACAGTGATGGGTTGGGTTGTTTGGGGGGAAGAGACCAAACTGCGAGGTCATCGGTCTCATTGGATTAGGGAAGGCTGGGGAAGGAATTCGGCCGTGCCCTTTCAAAGGAACCATCCCGGAATTTGCCTGGAGCGATTTAGGGAAATCACGGAAAACCTAAATCAGGATGGCCGGACGCGGGATTGAACCGTCGTCTTCCCGAATGCGAGTCCAGTGTGCTAACCACTGCGCCACCTCGCTCGGTCACACAGTGTTGCGGAATGTCTCTATTGCGGTATCTACCATTCTAGTTGGGTGAACTTTCGCGTTTGGTAAATGAACACAAAATGAACTTATGACAGCTAAGCGATTTCCACGGCAACGGGAAAACGCTGGTTAGGAGAGGAAGTTTTCCAAAAGATACGTGGATAATTTTGATTTGTTGCTCTTGAGAATAGATGGGAGCTTTCATTTCTTGGTGTCATGACTAGGGGAGAGATCGATCTAAAGACATCATCAACCATTGCCCGAGTCGATTGATTACTAGTGTTATCAATTCTCAACTTGATCATTGGGGCTGAGAATAAAATAGTCGACGAAACACACACAGTAGAGCGTTGGCAGACGTGGCCGAGGCGCTCTTTTTAATCTCTTTATTTGGTTGCGTGTTTTTATTTTTATTTTTTTTTAATCCCGTGTGGCGGGTCGTGATTCCGGAGCTGCCCTGGAGGGGCCGCGACTGGATGCTGTGAGGGGGCGAGGGGGGCAGAGGAGGCAGTTTTGTAGCGCGCGGGAGCTGGCGCGCCAGTCGTTTGTTCCTCCCCTGGCGCAGGGAGAAACAATTGAGTCGCTCCATTGTCGTAAGGGGGTTTCCCCCGAACCGCACGCCCGCGTCTTACAGACTCTGTACAAATTAGCTTCACCATTATTCCCGCGACGGACCGACGTGGGATTAGAACCAATTACGCAGCCACTGTCCGGAGAACCGAACGGGGAAGTCGTCCCTTTCTCCCTCCCGTCGCTTTTGTCCTTTTCATTTTTTTTTATTTTTTTTTTGATATATAAAAATGGGGCGGAGCCCGCGGATTACGCGGATAGGCGCGCCGGATCAGAAATTACACGTACTTGTATACACGTGTACGCGCGTGGGCGTGTTTGTGTGCGTGTGGGCGGACGGGTGGACGGAGCTGTGTATCTTGCGGCCGTCTGCGCTGGTCCCGCCCTGGAGCCGACGGGCGCGCATGAAAAGCGGCGCTGGCGGCGCTCGGCATCGGTTCGAGTGGGCCGCCTCGCATTCACGACCAGCTCTCGCGCCGCGTCCGTAGGACGTGACGCGGTCGCGGCAAGGAGGATGGAAATTGTGTTGGACAATGCTCGGAGAACTTTCGTGCGCCTGCCGAATGGGAACCTTTTATTTTGTCCTCTTCCTTCCACCCCTCCTCCGGAGTGCGACGTTAAGTTTGGGGAAAGAGAGAGCTGGAAAGAGAGAGAGAGAGAGAGAGAGAGAGAGAGAGAGAGACGGAAGGAGAGAAAGAGAAGCAGTTCTCCGGGGACGGAGGAAGCAGTCGCCGTGAAAGAGCGTCCAGATTTACTCGTTAGACGGGACAAAGCGGGTTCTAAATAACACAGTAGGCGCCCGCGACCCGTTTTGTCGCCGGGCACGGCGCTGGCTGCAGAAACAATGGCGCGTGCGCCGGCGACCAATCGATGTGGCTGATCTCTCGGGGGGTGGAGCGGCCGCTGGTTTTGAGACCCAGTCTTGGTATCCTGCCGCGTGCGACTCTGGCGTAGCGCCCATTGTCCTCAGTCCGAGGCGGAGCAGATGCGGGGCAGCCTGACGTGCCGAACTGAAAACAGAGGGAAGTGAAACGTGGCAGCCCGGGGCACGCCCCACGGTGACTTCCCCATTGGTGGGGAACCGCTTCGGGTCTAGCATGACTGTCCGGGAGCGATCAAATCATCTTGTTGCCACAAAGAATCGGTGCTTTTCCGTAGATCCGTTTCAATCGAGTTGTTATGACGTCACAGACTTGAAGGCGACGTCCGCCATGTCAGCTTACCAAAATCAGCTTCTGGTGCTTTGATTCCGTGGAGCTGAGGAAGTGTTTTGATTAGAATTTACGAATGTACTAATCATTCTGATCATAGTTTAACATCTACATCTACATTTACACTCCGCAAGTCACCCAACGGTGTGTGGCGGAGGGCACTTTACGTGCCACTGTCATTACCTCCCTTTCCTGTTCCAGTCGCGTATGGTTCGCGGGAAGAACGACTGTCTGAAAGCCTCCGTGCGCGATCTAATCTCTCTAATTTTACATTCGTGATCTCCTCGGGAGGTATAAGTACGGGGAAGCAATATATTCCATACCTCATCCAGAAACGCACCCTCTCGAAACCTGGACAGCAAGCTACACTGCGATGCAGAGTGCCTCTCTTGCAGAGTCTGCCACTTGAGTTTGCTAAACATCTCCCTAACGCTATCACGCTTACCAAATAATCCTGTGACGAAACGCGCCGCTCTTCTTTGGATCTTCTCTATCTCCTCCGTCAACCCGATCTGGTACGGATCCCACACTGATGAGCAATACTCGAGTATAGGTCGAACGAGTGTTTTGTAAGCCACCTCCTTTGTTGATGGACTACGTTTTCTAAGGACTCTCCCAATGAATCTCAACCTGGCACACGCCTTACCAACAATTAATTTTATGTGATGATTCCACTTCAAATCGTTCCGTACGCATACTCCCAGATATTTTACAGAAGTAACTGCTACCAGTGTTTGTTCCGCTATCGTATAATCGTACAATAAAGGATCCTTCTTTCTATGTATTCGCAATACATTGCGTTTGTTTATGTTAAGGGTCAGTTGCCACTCACTGCACCAAGTGCCTATACGCTGCAGACCTTCCTGCATTTCGCTGCAATTTTCTAATGCTGCAACTTCTCTGTATACTACAGCATCATCCGCGAAAAGCCGAATGGAACTTCCGACACTATCTACTAGGTCATTTATATATATTGTGAAAAGCAGTGGTCCCATAACACTCCCCTGTGGCACGCCAGAGGTTACTTTAACGTCTGTAGACGTCTCTCCATTGAGAACAACACGCTGTGTTCTGTTTACTAAAAACTCTTCAGTCCAGCCACACAGCTGGTCTGATATTCCGTAGGCTCTTGCTTTGTTTATCAGGCGACAGTCCGGAACTGTATCGAACGCCTTCCGGAAGTCAAGGAAAATGGCATCTACCTGGTAGCCTGTATCTAATATTTTCTAAGTCTCATGAACAAATAAAGCGAGTTGGGTCTCACACGATCGCTGTTTCCGGAATCTATGTTGATTCCTACAGAGTAGATTCTCGGTTTCCAGAAATGACATGGTACACGAGAAAAAAAAAATGTTCTAAAATTTTACAAATTTAAGTTGTAAAAGAATCACAGTTGCCCCGTTGAAGCGATAGTCTCTTATATACAGGTTGATTTTGCTTGGTATTATGCAAACTGCAGTGTCTTCAGATATCACGCGTACGATTTCCATTTTCTCTCGCTCGCTACGCCGGAACTATTAGTCCTACAGAAAAAAATGAACAGAAAATGTAAAGTACTTAAATTTTATACTGGGATACGTTTTCGCTAGCCATCGTAGTTTTCGAGTTATTTCAGAAAGACGTACAAAAGTGAGCTACAAACGCGTTTTTCTTGGCTAACTCAAAAACTGTGGCCTCCAGCGAAAAGATATCCCAGTACAAAACTTCCTTCAAAAATATCCTGTTAATTTTTTCTCGCTAACGTGATCGGTAGAGTATGAAAATCTCGTGCATGGTTTCTGAAGGTATTGCGGGTTGCATAAAACCGATTGGTACGGACAGCTGAATCACACCTTATACATGAATTTTGGTTGTACTGTTTGCTTTTACTGTAGTAGGCCTACCTGACTGTCTAGAAAACGTCCCTGGATGAACGCTTGACAAGAAAAGATTTAAAATCTACCAAATGTTTCAAAATATATTCTGAACATAATCAGGAAGAGGACAGAGTATGAACATTAGTTTCACCAGTCTGTATTACGGAGAGTGCTGGATTACGAAAGTAACTTTGTCACACCATGTACATCTCTGCTTGTTTATTCAAAACATGTAACAAAAAAGATACATTAACCTTAAATTAATAAATCCTCACAAAACGACTGGAGATCAATTCGCATTTCCCACCAGTCTGGTATCGTCAGTATATGGTGTAAAACAGAACATTTTGTACTTATTTTGTATGTGAAATACCAGTGGAGACCTTATAATTACCGTTAAGTAGTACATAAACAATAATTCATGACTTCCTTTGAATAAGATATTAAGTAGTAAAATTTACTACGTTTAGTAACAATGTAATATTTTCTCCCCTTCAGTGTTATTGAGTTAACGAAGAGAAATTCGTCGTATTATGACCAGGAAAACCTCTGAAAATGCCTTACTGACATTTTGTTATTTACGAAAGCTATGTAACGACTGTTGCGTGCACACGAACAGAGATTAAGAACAAGAAACAATCGTGAACAGTAGTCCGCTAATGTTGTGGCGCACTTAATATGGTGACGACGGCTTCAAAACAACGTACAGTATTAATCTCTAGCGCCATCTGCCCATATTATACCTACATGGTTTCAGTAGATGTATTTCGTCAACGTTGGACCAGCTAGATATAATAGCCCTCTGGCGTACGCCACAGGACGTGCCACTACAGGACTTACGAGTTACTGCAACTCTTCCCGCTGTTTCCACCGGGGAGGAAGTTACTATTTAAGAGTAGTTTAATGCTTCGTAGCTGCGTCTATTAAAGTCAGCGTCGACAAGTGCGAAGCAGTTCTGTTTACACGCAGACCGAAACTACTGGGCAAAACATCAACATAGTAGACAGGTAACACTGCATACAGGCCCAAAACGTTTCGGAGAGAAAGTCAGATATCTCGGTGTCTGGCTGGACCGGAAACTTACATGGGGGGACCACATTGAATACGTTGCCAACAGAGCGCACGCGAGGCTCAAACAGCTCTACCCAATGCTCAACAGGGAAAGCACACTGAATAGGAGGGTGTCGAGGTCCTTATACATGACACTGATTAGACCTCTGATGACGTACGCAGCTCCCGTCTGGGGATATGCAGCTCCCACACGACTGCGCCGCCTGCAGATCATACAGAACAAAGTTCTACGAATCATTAGCAACGTTCCACGCTACACAGGCACCGTGGATCTTCACAAAGAATATCGCCTTGGAACCCTCAAGGAAGTATCCAAAAAACACGCCACACGACTATACAGGAACTCGAGACACACGAACAATCCTTTCATCCTTACTAGGAGAAACTACGGTCACAACTATAAGTGGAAGCACAAGCGGCCAAAGAGTCTACTAGCTCGGGCATAACCATCTATGGCAAGCTAACATGCACCAACAAGCGACAAACGTCGACAAGCCCCTGCATATCAGCAACACTGACTGGAAATTACAAGCTGCTATTAGAGCCGACCAACAGGCCACAGCAGGGAAACCGAAGAGCTTGCCCACTGCCGCACAAACAAATCGCCAACATCACCCTACACTGTGCATCCGATATATGACCTATCGGACACAAAAACGATGATAAACCTAACTATTGCAGGTTGCTGACGCCGATCGAGAGCTCAACACCGGCACCCAGCGGCAGCCGCCGAGCAACACCACCGCACAACGTCAAAGGTATCGACATGCATGATACCCACTACTAACAAAGCCTACCCTTGAATGACCTATCGCAGGCAGCAAGATATCCACTACTGCTCTTACCACCCGACCTAACTATCGCAGAGGTTTTTTTCCCTTGGCTCTTGACTTGCCACTTCTTTTCCTCTGCCCTTCAAAGCGATACCCTTCGTTCGACTTCGACCCAATCTATCTCCAGATGAGCGCATATTTATGGTTAACCTTAACTAGACGTACGCAAATATCGCAGTACCCACATCCTGCGACACCTCACTCTAGTGGTGGCAGTAGACCTTTTGAGTTGGGCATCATGCCGGTGTGGGCGTGGATGGGCTCCAACTCTGTTAAAAAAAAAAGATCGTAGCTGCGTGTTTAAACAGACACACGCTTCCGTAACATTTGACACGGGTAAGTATTTTATTGGGACTTTTTAAAAGACTTACTGATCTCCTGCCTGCCTCCGGACGTAGCCGAGCGTTCACGACGCATGTCGTACAAAGCGACAAATGTGACGCCACGAGTTCGTTGTGGGGACTGTCCACGGCTAACGTTCATGACGTCATAAGAAAGGCAGCTAAGACCTGCGCGAATCAATAGATGTCTTTGCAATCAGGTTATTGCGAACTTACCCTGCAGTTACTAGTGATGGAAAAAATTATCACTACCAGTATTTGGCCGGCAAGTGGAGGAGAGGTGGTCACGTCAGTTTTAGATCACCAGACTTCGGGCCAATGTCCTGTTTTAAACGCCAAACCTCTCTGAAGTGTCTCACGAAGTGAGGGCATATAACACTGTTGACGCTGATCCATCCGCCAGTTGGGGACGTTAAGCTTTGCGTCCCACCTGCTGCTATTGACGACTACTTGGCAATGTTTTGGCACAGGGTTTCACTCTCTCCCTTCACTCATCATCATGATCAACAACATCATACAACACTTAAACTACACTACACTACTCTACTCTACTCTACTCTACACACACACACACACACACACACACACACACACACACACACACACACACACACACATAAACACACACAATACATATATGTAGTATTAAAAACGTTGTAATAATGGAACAGGCTGCAAATAAATAAAAAGAAACTGCGGTAGCCATTTTAGCAGCCCAAGTAAATCCTTATACATTCACGTGGCACTATCATTACAGTTTTCGTAGCCACTGCTATCTTTACTTACTTCGTAGCTGAAAACTTGCCGACTTGGTCCTCATCTGGAGTCTTCTAGAAAGCAATAGCACGCCCTCTCAACTAGTAAAAGTCTGTATATGTGTGTGTGTAAGTAATACTGACCAGCAGGCTTGGAAGCTGGTCATGAGACCGCAAAACATTGTCCCGTGTCGCCTCTATGACACACTATGTGATCAAAAGTATCCGGACACCTGGCTTACAAATAATGGTGGAATTCAGTATGGTGTCGGTCCACCCTTAGCCTTGATGACACTTTCCACTCTCGCAGGCGTACGTTCAATCAGGTGTTGGAAGGTTTCTTGGGGAATGGTAACCCATTCTTCACGGAGTGCTGCACTGAGGAGAGGTATCGATGTCGGTCGGTGAGACCTGGCACGAAGTCAGCGTTCCAAAACATCCCAAAGGTGTTCTATAGGATTCAGATCAGGACTCTGTGAAGGCCAGTCCATTACAGGGATGTTATTGTAGTGTAACCACTCGGCCACAGGCCGTGCATTACGAACAAGTGCTCAGTCGTGTTGAAAGATGTAATCGCCTCCCCGAGATGCTCTTCAAAAGTGGGAAGCAAGAAGTTGCTTAAAACATCAATTTAGGCCTGTGCTGTGATAGAGCCACGCAAAACAACAATGGGTGCAAGCCCCATCCATGAAAAACACAACCACACACGGGCAGATGACGTTCGCCAAGCATTCGTCATATCCACACCCTGCCATCGGTTCGCCACATTGTGTACCGTGCTTCGCCACTCCACACAACGGTTTTCCGCTGATCAATCGTCCAATGTTTACGCTTCTTACACTAAGCGAGGCGTCGTTTGGCTTTTACCGGCGTGATGCGTGGCTTATGAGCAGGCGTTCGACCATGAAATCCCAGTTTTCTCACCTACCGCCTAACTGCCGTAGTACTTGCAGTGGATCCTGATGCAGTTTGGAATTCCTGTGTGAAGGTCTGGATAGATGTCTGCCTATTACACATTATGAGCACGTTTGAGGTCCATTCTACCCTCTCACGATGTCTAATGACTACTGAGGTCGCTAATATGGAGTACCTGGCAGTAGGTGGCAGCACAATGCGCCTAATAACTTTATGAACAGCATGGCGGTGAGCTGGCATGACATGGGCATACAAAAACTGCCCCAGTGTCTACAAAAATGCATCGACAGAAATGGTGATTATGTCGAAAAACAGCTAAATGTTCAAGCTATTAACTGATGTGAACCATTGTAGAAATAAACAGGTCTATGTACTTATAAAAAATAGGAGACCTTAATTTTGGGCCGGCCTGAGTGGCCGAGCGGTTCTAGGCACTACAGTCCGGAAACGCGCGACCGCTACGGTCGCAGGTTCGAATCCTGCCTCGGGCATGGAGGTGTGTGAAGTCATTAGGTTAGTTAGGTTTAAGTAGTTCTGAGTTCTAAGGGACTGATGACCACAGCAGTTAAGTCCCATAGTTCTCAGAGCAATTTGAACCATTTGAACCTTACTTTTGGGATTACCCTCGTAGTTTTTTCATTTATCTCATAGTTCACGTGCATGCAACGCTCTAATAACGTGAAACATGCCAAGTTTCACAGGAGTATGGAGACCACTAGATAAGCCAGTGTTGAGGTTCAATTAGTTTCCCCAGTTAGTCCTACTTGGTATGGATCGCACATGTTTCAGAAACACGCAAGGATGAGGCGCATGACTGCTTTGTAAGTAGTCTCGCTTGAAGACTCTTTGGCTGTTCTTAAAGCACAACGCTTTACAGAGCTGAAATACTTCCCTTTTCGATTTGGGTCTTCCATTTTTTCGAAGGCTGCAGTCTGATCTCTAAATCTCGGTCTCAATAGTACTCCCATGCTACTGGCTTTGTTATCGAGTGTTTTTTCAGGTTTAATTTGCAGTTATTTTACAGGCGTCCTCCCTATCACGCACCGAAAAAAAAAACATGACGCTTCAAATAAAATTCACCATGGAATGTTGTGTGACAAACAATGCACTCGTGACAACATGAAGTATCGTGGATCCATTTAATAAGTGAGGCATGTTCTGAAAACTTCCGGACTTCTTGAACACCTCGCTACGAAATTCTGTTTGAATGTTACCTCTACGAAGGGACACAGTACCGTGAGCAAACTACACAGACATCTGTCCATTCGTTAAACAACCAAGAACGCACGTTTTCGAATTCGATTGACGATGTTAAAAAGAAGGGATTTATCGTGCCAGCAGAGAAGATGACGAAAAGTGATTCCAAACTGTCAAAGTTGAGCAAGAGGATAGTTTGTAAATTATGGAAAAATGCACACCAAGCTGATCAGAATTGAATTCAAGTTTCTACGCCAAAAAGGGAGAGGCAAGGTGTTCATAACAGGTATTCCACTTAGGATATGGATAAGAGTATTATCAGGCAGCAATTTCTACATCGTTAAGAACAATATAAGGAAATACCAACATTGCGAAAACTACCTAGCTTTTGTCGTACAGAACTGATCTTCAAGGATAGAAACGAAACTCTTAGAAAAACGATTCTCTCTATAAGAGTTTTAAAGGATGCCAAAATAACAGTGTTTTTATTTGTAAACGAGAGGATAGTTGCAAAAAGGACATATTACATTAAGTTTTTACGGAAGACTGAAGGGTGAAAATCAAAGTGGCCAGACGAAACATGGATTTACGCAAATTACACAGTAAATGAATTTTGGCAAGGAGACAGTGTGCCAGGAGTATTGTCGAACAAAAGTTCCGGTCTGCGTTTGATTGTTGTGCTTGTAAGCGATGGTATGGGTTTCATTAAGGGTACACTTCACATATATGACTCAAATAGCAAAACATCTCACTATCACTCAGAAACGGACCATCAAGTTTTCTTCATTTGTTCGAGCAGAATCACATTTTATCTTTCGTAGACGAAACAAGATACAAAATGGCTGAAATGTTTCCAAAACTGACAAAACGGAACTAATCGTCGACCACAGTATAATCTTTCGAAGCAGGCTAATTTGTAAACTATTTTATCCACGTTTTATTAGCAACCATTTGCTGGTGCCAAAGATTCAGAAACTTACAAGAAGAGGAGCGGGGCCAACTTTTTGAAACCATCTTATGGTGGTGGACAAATAAAAAAGTTACTACGGTGATTCAAACGACGCGGCAAAGGATTGGGAATAAAATAAGTACGATTACAATAACTGAATAAAAATAACGAATAAAGTCATTTTAATAAAGATCAAAAACTAAAAATGCACCTGAGGGAATTCGAAATCACAACTCTTGCTCGTTACGAATATGTCTAAATCACAACGCTATGCCACTACTCGTAGCAACACTATCAATTTCAATGCTCTTGAGCACGGATGGAGCCTCAAACTGTGCATTTTCCTTCGAAGCCACCACAAAGCTAGAAAATGCTGGTGCTCCCTGGAAACGATGTCCTTGAGGGCGTCGGCCAATCCTTACACCACCCGAGAAAATCAAATGAAAGACACTTTTCAGACCCATATCTGACTATCGCGAACCCGAATGTCGAGGGAATAATGAAGAGCAAACAAGACATAATTTCACAGCTACGTGGGATGTATTGTGTATGCAAGAAACGCACAGAGATGAATCATCACATAGACCCCACATTTACCCGTAGAGGTACTAAACACATAACGTGGTAGTGCAGTTTTCATTAGATCTGACCTGGCCTTAACTTCCACATGGAAAACAACAGTAAATGGCACTGAGATCTTAGCTATCAATGTGGAATCTTCACAGCAACATCCGCATATAAGCCTGAAGATGAAAACCTTAAGCTTGTTATGCCAGACAACTTCAAATACCAAAAGACGCAATTTATCTTAGGTGACTTCAGTTGCCACAGTGTAAACTGGAGATACTACGAAACTGACGGCACTGGCCAGTTGCTAGAAGAATGGATGGAAACTGAATAACTTCTTTCTCCGACATGAGTGAAAGCTGCCGTGGTCCTTCATGAGCAAAATTTGGGAACGAGGCTACGACTCTGATAATTCCTTTGTCAGCAGCAACGTCCAATCTAGCTGTGTTAAAAATGTATGTGAAGCTCTTCAAAATAGTCAACATAGGCCCACAGCAATTCGTGTGTTCTCGGCAGTCAAACCTGAAGGTTCAGTTTTAAAAAATCCAGATGTACGGATTTCTCAGGGAAAAGACGAGAAAATAACCAACGTAATTCCCGTAACCGAAACCTACACACTTTTTGTAGAAATCCTCCGTAAAGTGTCAAAAACACACAGTCCAAGAGTCTGTAGACGCAACTTCATACCAGGACTCCCCGAGGGTACCAAAAATATCTTAGCGAAATACGACGAATCGTTCTCAAAAGACTCTTTCAGTGACGAAACAAGAGCTTGTGGCACAACTCTTATGACAGCACTAAGTGAAACAAGGCAAAAGGGATGTGTGGAAACCTTTGAGGAAATGGACATGTCACACAGCAGAAAAACTGCATGGGATCTGCTCATAAAGGTCAATGGGGACCCGAAAGAATGTTGACGGTTAGGGTATCACATCGCTCTAATCAACTTTTGAGAAAGTAGAGGTAAAGTTGGAGAATTCCCTCGAGTAATTTAAAGCTATGTATCTTCTTTAATTTTGTGCAAATATTTCTTAAAGTCCTACTTGTAAACACTAATTTTCTTTAGACATTAACTTTATGTAAAACAATAAATTTTTCGACCTCTAAGATTTAAAAGGATTAATTTTTAATTTCAGTTACCTGTCTTATACTGTGATTATACATTTATTCTTAAATTATATGAATAAGAAATCTATGATTACACGTACTACAGCAATATCTAAGCCTCTCCGTGTTCCTTTTAGGAGCTACTTCCCTAAAACTGGGGCCGAAATCCAATGGATGAGGTATCCGTTTGAAGAAAATTACTTAAAGAAATTGAACTACCGTGTGGTCAAATTCTAAAATCGTTTTTTGAAATAACATCATTGGTCCCATTCACGGAATTACTTGGAGGGGCGTCTTGACACCCTGTCAACATTACTTTTTTTGAAAGGTAAGTACAGAAACAGATTGAATATAGTTAGTAGTATGAGGCTAAAATTAACCATTTTTAACAGGTACTGATGCTCTCTTGGGAGACAACAAAGTTACATAATCCCACTTCTTTTTAACATTACCCACTCGATTTTGTGTTTCCATATTGTTGCGACAGCTAAGAGAATGCAATAAAAATCTTTCCTTGATAAAAAATAAATATTTTTCTATCCTTCTTGTGCAGAATGCGTTACTAATTAGGTTTGATAACATATGTGTACATTTTAAGTACATGGATTTCTATTTGTTTGTATTAATATTTTTTGCTTGTAGACTGGATCTGTAAGATTATTTTACTAAGCAGCTGGTCGGCAGTTCAAAAATATAGGGAACCACTGCTCTAGAATATCATGCAAAGTACTTTTGGTTGATTACTCGCAATGTCTTTACCCACTCGGAATATTTTTAGCTACTGTAAGTTTCCAAAATGTTTGATTACAATAATGTTTAGATAGCGATCACTTCGCAATTATTTCCCATTATGCTCGTGATATGGCGGGAGTAATAAAACAGTTTTGCATGGATAACATTTTTGAACATCTCTTCTTGGACAACCGCATCTCTCTCTCTCCCTATCTCTCTCTCTCTCCCTCTCTCTCTCTCTCTCTCTCTAGTGCATAAAAATATTAGAAAGTCACTGAGTTGACTAAATCGGAACGATCGGAACGAGAGATTTACATAATCTATTCACGCTATAAAGTTACACTCGGAACCCAATAATTGATTGGGTTAGCAAAATAGATTCAGGCAAAATACAAAAAAAACTACAGTGATCATCGCATTTGGATTTGGAAATTAGATTTTAGCCTTCGGCAAATTATGTGGCGTGTAAGCGTGGGAACAGATGAGTGCCGTGTGACAGCGCTCCACTTGCAACGATACTGGATTGTATGCCTGTATTACTTCCATCTCTCTGTGTAGCGTTGTTGCTTTAATTTGCTATGAAAGCCGTACTGATAGACAATAAAAGCGGGTTAAAGCTGTGAGCTGTCTGGGGAAGTTAACCTTGCATTACTGAGCAACTGTTTCACCAGGTATCCAGTCTAGCTTACCGAATTCCCAACCAGACTAACATTAATTATAATATTTTAATCGTCATACGACAACCGGTGAGATATATATATATATATATATATATATATATATATATATATATATATATATATATATATAAGAGAATTTAAATAAATAGGAATAAATCAGTTTATACTTGGAAATTTATTTTAACATTGATCATTGAAATTTCAGCATATTAAACTTGAGTCATAACTAAGCTGGTGCCTTATTTAGGATTGTGTAAATGTGAGTTTGTAATCTTACGGAACACATCAAATAGGGAGCCAAGATTGGGAGACTGTATACAACACTGCATTCATAAAATAACACACAAAGAACGTTGAAACATATGCATGAGGAAATTAACCACAACCAACCGATTCAATTTTCACCCAAAGAAGTTACGTTCGTAGCGCAATCCTGTCCGTCATGAAATTACCACACACTGGTATACTAAATTCATACTAACTCTCTGTGAAATCTTCCCGAAAAGAATACCTGAGGGCTACTTTGATGATTACACCACATCCTTCACGTGGTCAACTTGGTTTACACAAAGAGTGTAACTCCACAATAATTTTGATAATTAAAATAAATTAGATCGAAAATCAATTTGTAAAAGAAAAACCTCGAACTGGTTACTAACGTCTTACTATTAACCTGATGGGTCAAACAATTGTATAAGCACGTGGTACTGGTCTCACAAAGTACACCCCACGTGGATTGAACATAAAGAAAAGTTGCTATATTGAAAAATATTGTCAAGACGAGACGTTATAATCTCACGCACATTCGCATTGAAGATTGATGATGCTAGTTAGAGTTACTGATCAACACGTGGTTCCACTTTACTCACAAAGAAGTGACAAAGCAACTACCGGAATATATTCTGAACTTCACACTCGAATTACACTGCGTTGCAATTTAAGATAACATTAGATATTTTAGAGCTAAACCTGAAATAAAGGTGATTAAATTTTCAGTTAGGCTGAACTTAAGAAATCAATTGTCCTACGGACTTAGCAGACACGCACTTAGCCGGAGATCTTACCACTTCAGACGCTCGCCACGGACAGACTGACCTGGTCCCTTTCTGAGGGGTGCCTCACAAATACAAACGGAAGTGGCCAGAGGGGCAGCTTCCTATGCCAACATGACAACGGACGGACAGGACCATACTAAGAATAGAAACCTCTTTGCTTTTAGAAAGCGTAGCTACCTGTTCCGACATTGGTCCTACTGTTCTCTAGCAGACAGGCCTGTCTGCTACCATCAAAGATGCAACTAGAAATACATTTGCTCATTCATCCTCTCACACAGAAGGGAAGGGGGATGACAGTATCTTATCATATACAGTATATAAAAGAAAGCGGATGTAGTTTCCGTATGAGACTGTGTGACATGAATTACATATAAACTGTGTTTTAAAGTGTAGTAGTGTGACAGATCGTTCTTGTTTATGTGTAAAAGTAACACGTTTCACTGCTCAGTCTCCTCCCAGATAGTCAGAAACACCACAGTAAATTTAGAAGAGGAATTTATGCCGTAAATGACAACAGATTTAAGAAATTAACATGAAAGGAATCCAGCAGAGACCTTTCACCTGTTCCTCGGGCAGTAGCAATACGTGACGTCTTGTGGAAATAAATATAAACATCTATTTTGCCGTGGATGAGAAGATGGAGTATCCTGTGTACCTCTATACCCAAGGTCACTAACGCGCTCCAGAGCAGTGGCATTCTACTTTTAAGTCAGCAAGATGGAATTCAGATGGTGGAAGAACTTGTCGCCGCAATATTTGGATGGCAAGTGGAGGAGAGAAGACGATGGTAAGTTTCTGATCACCAATTTGCCCCAGTGTTCTGGATTAACTTACATACCTCCAGTGATGACATATCCTAAATTTTACCAGTGTGCCACAATGTGGTGGACTATAGCCATTTGATTTACAAGCATAGTAATTCTAACTAAATTGAATATATTAATTTTATAATTAATAGTGTAACATTGTGAGAAATAAATTAAGATGAAAAAAAGTTGGTAACAGCAGGAATCGAAATCAGGTCGACAAAATTGCAAGTTGGTGCACTTGCCATTCTTTTTTTTAATTTTTTTTTAGTGACAGGTGAGAGAAATATAAACTGAGAGAGGACAAGTTACTCTCTCACCTATTTTTCATATACAGGAAATTATTAAAGATTTTATTACAACCTAACGCACCACGAGCGAGACTCTAGAAAGTTAACAGCCTGAAGAGACGTTGATGGAGCCTGGTAGGGCGCTAAAAACATGAGGTATTTTTATGGTTCTTAGCTCATAGAAATGGCATGTTGGGAGTTAGAAGCTATTGGTGGCGAGCTCATGCCTCAGTAAATGTTGCTGGACAGGTCCACTACAGTACAGGGCAGACAGAGCAGCCCCTCAGCAAGACAAATCTCCAGCAGAACAATGCCGTGATACCTGCAGTGGCACTAGCCGAAGCCTGAGCTGGGGGCGGTGGACTGAAGGAACGTGTCTATACAGTGGAGGCATAAACTGGGCATTGCTGATACTGCAAATAACATTTTTATAACAGCTCCACAGTGATAACTTTTAAAACTTTATTTAAAACAGACAGCAAAACATCAGAAAATGGGAAAGCTTGACTGTTCCTGTTAAACGGACAGAAGGTAGGGGTCATGGGAGATGAGGAAGTGTGGTGTACCTCCGGCTCTATGGCAGGGAGGGGAGCTGAGAGGGCAGCAGTCGATCCCATGATGCCTGGCCATGGCATCCCCAACACCACCAACCAACTGGGAGTCGACAGAGAAGAGATAGTCAAGGAAGGAGATATTCAAATGTCATCAGGAGATTCCATCGTCTGAACAGCAGTCATAGGAAGGGGGGAGAAGAATCAGAAAACGAGGACAGTGACATATCAGGCGCTCCATCCGTCAGGGCTTGAAGTAATGTGAGTGGGTGTTAGTAGTGCACCTCGATGGCAGTCGAGACAACTGTGTCCAGCACGTACCAGCTAACTGTGGAATCGCGCAAAAACCCTCAGAGTTGGTTGGCGAAATAGGCGCAGTAGTGTGGACGTCGTCCAATCAATGCATGTTCATTCTTTAGGAGGGCCCAAAGAACTAACCTGAGTTTGACACCGTTTGCTTACAGATTTGACGCAGGCTATCGCATGCATCTTGGCTCAGGGGCCTCTAGGAGAATGAAGGAGCACGGTTCGATCACCGATGGAAGAGCGCTAAAGAAACAGACTACCATTTGCCGCCCCAGCGTCCAGACTTCACGAATATCAGCACAGGTCAGGCGATGTGCGTCATCGTCTATCAGGTGACAGGCGGAGCATGTAAATGCTGCTTATTGGCGAATTTTCCACAGGTGATTTTGGGAGGTACAGCTGATGACACAATAGACTAACTTTTGCACTTTTTAGCTTTAAAAAAAGTTAATTGTTCTTTGCCTTTTCAATAAAAAAATAGAGAACTTGTTCCAATTCACTCCATTTCCAGCTGGTGCAAGCATCTAATGAATTTATCGTCTTGCTCATCAGTAGTTGGATTTTTGAATGCTTCGGTGATTTTCTACCTATCATAATTCTTTTCCTTCGAAGTTTGCGCTGTAAGTCTCTTCAACCCTAGAAGCACCTATGCATTCTTCTATCAGCAACGTTATACTCCCATTTGTGAACCTTTTCGACAGCAAAAGTGGACAAGATATCAGACGAAAGAGTCTGTACTGCGTATACCAAAGTGAAGAGGGAGCGAGCTTTCTTTGATGGTTCGCTAAGAGACCAATAACCAACACCGAACTCGAACGAATGCTGCCCGCTCGCCTACTGTTTACGAGAGAATTGTCATTTGCTGATGATCGTTCACGTCTCTTCTCTCAATTTAAAACTAGGACTCAGAACCACACAAGATGTTCGGAAACTACCATTACAAAGTTGTAGGATATTAGAGGGGGGAGGGGTGGATGTGTGTTTATTGTTTATTGAACCGGGAACCTAGAAACAATGGAGAGGCTTCGCTCTGCCGTAGCCCTCAGTGGTTCACAACCCCAGAACAGACCACAGCAGTTCACCCACCCCGCCGCCGCCCCACACCGAAACCAGGGTTATTGTGCAGTCAGGCCCCCGTAGACCCCACCCCCCTCTCACCAGGGAAGGTCTCGTACTGGATGAGTGCACCTCAAATGTTTGCATGGTAGAGTAATTATGGTGTATGCATACATGGAGACAATGTTTATGCAGCAATCGCCAACATAGTGTAACTGCGGCAAAATAAGGGGAACCAGCTCGCATTCGCTAAGGCAGATGGAAAGCCGCCTGAAAACCATCCACAGGCTGGCCGGCACATTGGACATGACGCTAATCCGCCAGGCGGATTGGCATAGGGGAGTGCCACGGCTTCCCACTCGGGAAGCAGTGCGTTATACTGCGTAGCTTGCGGCGCGGGCACAGGGGGGTGAGCACATAATTTTTTGCACAGGAACCGGAGTCCGTAATCGTACCATTTCCGCTCCATGATGGTTTCAGTTCAGATGTGAACATGTCGACGTCGGATGAGGGAAAGAGAAAAGTCTCGTAGCTGCTTGTCCTGGTGTGCAACAGTGTAAACAGGATGACTTGTACTATGCCAGAGGTTCACCTGATGTCGCTTGACATCTACCTTCCTGCAAGACCTATTCAGTGCCTGTGCATCTCCGATACAGTCAATATGATTAGATAAACGTTTTCGGAATACACAGACATGCTCCTTGTGTATGGCGAAGCTCGACGTAGTGGAAGAGATGCTAGTCGACTTTATCACGAACGTTTTCCGCGATGTAGCACACTATGGCACAAACTTTTTCCCGAACTTACGCAGCGGCTCCGATAATAAGGTAGAACTGCGGTGCTCCATGACAATGCCGGACGCCCATATTTGAAGAAGATGTACTGCATATCGTTGAATGGAATACACCTACGAGTACTCGAATAATTGTGAGTGCAATGCTTGTTAGCCACAATATCGTCTGGGAGGTTCTGCGTGGACAACAGTTACATCTGTACCATTTACAAAGGGTACACACTATGGGCCCAGCTGACTATGCACAATGCATTACCTACTCCACATGGTACCTGCACCGTTTCATCGAAACACCCCTGTTTCTACGTTGAGTTCAGTTCACAGACGTGTGCTGGCATAAGCTGGCGCCAGCATACCGTGTCAAAGAGGTTGCGTGACAATCAACTGACGCCAATAACAGACTCGTAGGAAACGCTCCGCCATCGTCCTCTCGGCCGCCAGTATTTAGAATCGCCAGTGCGGACCGGAAGGCCAGGGAATCGAAGTAGCAGTTAGCTCCACCGATAACTCAGAGACAGGGAGCACATAGCAATCATAAAGCGAACACAGCCGACTTTGTACTTCACCAGCAGTGAGGCTAACGTGGACTACTCGTACACAGAAGAGCTTCTACCACAATGAATATCTTGAGTTACGTAAACTTTCCATTCTTATGAGATAAAGAAACCAGTTAGTCTATGTGTGCAGTTCCTATTACAGAAAGGGGATACCAACCACGAAACAACATCCTCTCCTTGCTCCTATGGTACAGCTTGTATGTAGGCTGTTTAGGTTTTTATGTTGGTAACGTCACGTAGCGCTCTGTATGAAAATCACTGACTGTGCTGTGTGCAGTCTGTGGCTGGTTAGCATTGTTGGAATTTGCTATTGTAGTGTTGGGCAGTTGGCTGTTAACAGCGCGTAGCATTGCGCAGTTGGAGGTGAGCCGCCAGCAATGGTGGATGTGGGCAGAGAGATGGCGGAGTTTTGAGAGCGGATGATCTGGACGTGTGTCCATCAGAAAGAGTATATTTTTAAGACTGGATGTCATGAACTGATATATATATATATAAAATGACTTTTGAACACTATTAAGATAAATACATTGTTTGTTCTCTATCAAAATCTTTCATTTGCTAACTATACCTATCAGTAGTTAGTGCCTTCAGTAGTTAGAATCTTTTATTCAGCTGGCAGTATTGGCGCAGGCTGTATTGCTGTAGTTTGAGTAACGAAGATTTTTGTGAGGTAAGTGATTCATGAAAGGTATAGGTTATTGTTAGTCAGGGCAATTCTTTTGTAGGGATTATTGAAAGTCAGGTTACGTTGCGCTAAAAATGTTGTGGACTGGCAAGACAGCCAATCCACAGTGACGGGTAACCGAAAGGCACGTGTTTAACGCACGCAGGCTGGCGTGAGGTCTGAAACAGGACAAGGTAATGAATGCTATAAAGAAAAGTACGTAGCTGCTGGAATACTTAACTATAATCCACAATTGGTGAACATTGGTCTTGTTACTGTACATGCTTCATTAGATACATAGCAAAGGATAAATGGCGCCTTGCTAGGCCGTAGCAAATGACGTAGCTGAAGGCTATGCTAACTATCGTCTCGGCAAATGAGAACGTAATTCTCAGTGAACCATGGCTAGCAACGTCGGCTGTACAACTGGGGCGAGTGCCAGTACGTCTCTATAGACCTGCCGTGTGGCGGCGCTCGGTCTGGATTCACTGATAGTGGCGACACGCGGGTCCGTCGTATACTAGCGGACCGCGGCCGATTTGAAAGGCTACCACCTAGCAAGTGAGGTGTCTGGCGGTGACACCACAAAAAATATTGTGTGTCAGTTTAGTGTTGATCAGAATAAGTAAAGAGAGAAATGTCTGAGAACGTTCAGTTTTGCTCAGCTGTTTGAAAATCAAATAACGTAAGGGGGTTACCAGCACAATCATTCATAAATTTTTCTAAGGGGTCGTTTCAATGGTACCTGCACCGTTTCATCGACACACCCCTGTTTTCACGTTGAGTTCAGTTCACAGACGTGTGCTGGCGTCAGCACACCGTGTCAAAGAGGTTGCGAGACGATCGAGAGAGGCCAAAAACAGACTCGCAGGAAATGCGCCGACAACGCGCTCTCGGCCACCAGTATTTAGGATCGCTCGCGCGCACCGGAAGGCCAATCTGTTCGAGTCTGACGCGGTCTGCCGCACCGAGTAAATTCCATTGTCATCAGTCGTAGTACAGCGGGAATCGCAGTAGCAGCTAGCTCCGCCGGTAACTCAGACAGGCATCACATAGCAACAATGAACTCAGCGGACTTTGTACTTCAGCAGCAGTGAGGCTAACGCGAACTATACAGAAGAGATTGTACCACAACGTGTATCTTAAGTAAACTTTCCATTCTTATGAATAAAGAACCCAGTTATGGATGCAGATCGTGTTATAGAACGAGGATACGGGTCACCAGCCAACCTCCTCTCACTGCTTCCCATGGTACAGCTCTACAAAGACAACGAGACGACATAAAATATGACGCTGAGAAAACTTCAGTGAAGAAGAATTTGCTTACTTCTCTTGTGTTTCAGATTGCAGGGGTGATCGCATTCAAGTGTTTGTAAAATTTTTGTTGTATTTTTGCACGTATTCCAGGAGAGCCACAGAACTAATCAAATTTGTCTTCCCAGTGGCCTTGCTTTTTTTTTTTTTTTGCTATAACGTGCTTGTGTAAACCATGGCTACCCCGCCCCCTCCACCCCGTGCCTCCGCGCCTCAGCCGCAGACGGCCAATCTAATGGATCTAACGCAAGCTTTTCAGTTTCATAACCAACAAATTGTTGCCTTGCTGACGACGGTACAACAACTGCTGGCTGAGCAAGCAGCTTCGGCCGCACAACAGAAGCCAGCCGACCGACACACCCAACAAGGGCCGCCGACCAGCATACCACCGTTCCGGCAATTTAACGACACAGAAGGGGAATGGCTCCAATACCTGAGACAGTTCGAAACTCATTGTGCAGCTCATGGCGTTCAAGGTACTATGAAGCAACAATACTTTCTTTCGACTGCGCAGTCCCCAGTGTTCAGGTTAATACAATACCTATTCCCAACTGCGTCTCCCGACGAATTCAGTTATGACGAAGTAATCACTGCATTAACTCAGTACTACGATCAGCAATTTCAAGTGGCTGCAGCCAGATATCAGTTTCTTCGATTGCAGAAAAAGCTGGAAATGGTGTACCGTCAGTCGTATACAGAATTTTCACTTCCTCAAGTGTTGCAAATCTTAGAGCAATGTGATTCGGGTGCCATAGCGGCCCTCTAAGTTTGACCAGGCCCCGGTTTGTCGGGTCGAGTCTGTCTCACTATGCGTTGCTGGCAGTCGTGTGGACTTTCAGTTAGACAAAGGTGCCTCAGTAACTTTGCTTAATCGTGCCACGTACCAACAGTTAGGCTCACCACGCCTTTCTCAGTCTAGAAAGCACTTCACTGCTTACAACGGTCAGGAAATTCCAGTGCTTACAAATCTCACATTAGGACAGTGAATTTTACTGTGTTGCGATCCAGAGACAGTGAGAACACATTCGGTTTAGATGCTTTTGATTTTTTTATACTTACCATCCATTAGAAAGTACTTTCCATATCGGCTTTTGTACCAAATGACAGGGTCGCTAGCTTGCTTAAACAATTTCTTGAACTATTTCCAGAAGGAATGGGAAAAGTAAGTGACTTCATAGTGCATGTTAGATTGAGAGGCAATGCACAGCCTGAGTTTCTTCGGACGCGCCCCGTTCCAGTTGCTTTAAGAGACAAAGTAGCCAGTGAATTGAAAGAGTTGTAAAATAATGGCGTAATTGCTCCCACTCATGCTAGTCAATGGCCAAGTCGCCTCGTTTGTTGCCTAAGCCTTCTGGTCACATTTGCATTTCTGTTGACTTCAAGTTGACTGTCTACCCACAGACAGTAGTTGGCGCTTATCCGTTACCACGCCCTTAGAACTCGTGGGCAGGCGAGGTGCAGGACATTACTTTCCTACTTGCAAATTCCATTGTATGAAGAATGGTTCAAATGGCTCTGAGCACTATGGGACTTAACATCTGAGGTTATCAGTCCCCTAGACTCAGAACTACTTAAACCTAACTAACCTAAGGACATCACACACATCCATGCCCGAGGCAGGATCAGAACCTGCGACCGTAGCAGTCGCGCGGTTCCAGACTGCAGCGCCTGGAACAGCTCGGCGACCGCGGCCGTCTTGAATGAAGAGTCACAGAAAGTGTTTGTTGTAAACACACACTTAGCACTGTTTAAGTATTTGCGTTTGCCCTTCGGCAGTGCTTCCGCACCAACCATTTTTCAACGTTACTTGGACCAGCTGACTGCAAAAGTGCCATTTTGTTCGAACTATCTTGACGATATTGTCGTCTAAGGTCGTACACCAGAGGAACACATTGACAATTTGCCTACTCTTTTTCGATTGTTGTCAGAAGCAGGACGCAAGTGTCGTCTCCAAAAGCGTGACTTTTTTCAAACTGAACTACAGTACTTAGATCATGTGATAAACATTCAGGGAGTGCACCCCCTCCTATCTCATTTGCTTGTAATCCGTAACCTGCCTGTTCCTCGCAACGTGTCTGAAGTGCAGTCAGTATTAGGCAAGATGATGTACTACTTCTACATCTACATCTACATGACTACTCTGCAATTCACATTTAAGTGCTTGGCAGAGGGTTCATCGAACCACAATCATACTATCTCTCCACCATTCCACGACCGAACAGCGCGCGGGAAAAACGAACACCTAAACCTTTCTGTTCGAGCTCTGATTTCTCTTATTTTATTTAGATGATCATTCCTACCTATGTAGGTTGGGCTCAACAAAATATTTTCGCATTCGGAAGAGAAAGTTGGTGACTGAAATTTCGTAAATAGATCTCGCCGCGACGAAAAACTTCTTCGCTGTAATGACTTCCATCTCAATTCGCGTATCATATCTGCCACACTCTCTCCCCTACTATGTGATAATACAAAACGAGCTGCCCTTTTTTGCACCCTTTCGATGTCCTCCGTCAATCCCACCTGGTAAGGATCCCACACTGCGCAGCAATATTCTAACAGAGGACGAACGAGTGTAGTGTAAGCTGTCTCTTTAGTGGACTTGTTGCATCTTCTAAGTGTCCTGCCAATGAAACGCAACCTTTGGCTCGCCTTCCCCACAATATTATCTATGTGGTCTTTCCAATTGAAGTTGTTCGTATTTTTAACACCCAGGTATTTAGTTGAATTGACAGCTTTGAGAATTGTACTATTTATCGAGTAATCGAATTCCAACGGATTTCTTTTGGAACTCACGTGGATCACCTCACACTTTTTCGTTATTTAGCGTCAACTGCCACCTGCCACACCATACAGCAATCTTTTCTAAATCGCTTTGCAACTGATACTGGTCTTCGGATGACCTTACTAGACGGTAAATTACAGCATCATCTGCGAACAACCTAAGAGAACTGCTCAGATTGTCACCCAGGTCATTTATCTAGATCAGGAATAGCAGAGGTCCCAGGACTCTTCCCTGGGGAACACCTGATATCACTTCAGTTTTACTCGATGATTTGCCGTCTATTACTACGAACTGCGACCTTCCTGACAGGGAATCACGAATCCAGTCGCACATTGGAGACGATACCCCATAGGCCCGCAGCTTGATTAGAAGTCGCATGTGAGGAACGGTGTCAAAAGCTTTCCGGAAATCTAGAAAAAACGGAATCAACTTGAGATCCCCTGTCGATACTACATTCTGTTCATACCGAATGCCGCTCAGATCACGGCTCCGTTGCATCGCTTGCGTCGCAAAAATGTACCTTTCGTGTGGACTAAAGACTGTCAAGACGCCTTTGAGAAACTCAAAAATGCCTTGCGTAGTGACAGATGTTTAGTCCATTTCCACCCTGCCAAGCCGGTAGTTTTTTTAGTCGACGCATCTTCTTACGGAATCGGCGCTGTGATTCAGCACAGAATTGGTGCACAAGACAGTGCTTTTGCCTCAAAGTTATTAACTCACACTCAGTGCAATTACTCTCAGATTCAAAAAAGAGGCTCTCGCTATTGTGTATGGTTTGACCAAATTCCATTACTATTTGTTTGGTCGTAAGTTCTATTTAGTGATAGATCACAAGCCTTTGCAGTCCTTGTTTCATCCGTCAAAGCCGGTTCCTCCACGCACTGCCCAAAAATTGCAACACTGGGCTTTGTTGCTTTCGCAGTATCAGTCTGAAATTGTGTACAGACCTACGACAAAGCAAGGCAATGCAGACGCCCTATCTTGCCTTCCGATTGACCCAGACTATGTATCTGCCGCATTCTGTTGCCATATCGATGCGCAGGACTCTGAATTGAAAAATAGCACACGCCACGGAAGCAGATCCAGATCTCAAAATTTTGTTGCATTATATTCGCACGTGTTGGCATCGTTCATTGAACAGTATCTAGAACTCAGTTGTTCGCCGATATTTTGCACCGTGGCATAGCCTTTCACTTCAACAAGGTATGAGTCCAGTTCAAAAAGACAACGGACAATCCCGTGTGCTTATTCCCATAGTGTTCCAGAAGGATGTGTTGTGGATGCTCCACCAAGGACATTGGGGAACTGTTCGCACTACCATTTTGGAACACTTGCTAGCTCATAGTGGTAGACTGTTTTAGCAGGTTCCCATTTGCGGTACCTAAGGCTTCTGCCACATCACGTAGTGTTGTCCTCTACATTTTCCATCGAAAGTTTGCCAGAAGTACTTGTGTCGGACAATGGACCACAATTCACTTCACGTGATTTTGAACAGTTTTGTGAACGAAATGGCATTCGTCATCTAACAAGTGCTCCATTTTAAGCACAGTCCAACGGAGAAGCAGAACACTTCGTACGCACTTTCGAGCAACAGATGGCCAAGCTTCGCACCACCCACACAAGGACACGGGAACAGGCGCTGCAATTCTTTCATGACTTCTATCGCTCCCACAGGAGACGGACCATTACCGGCAGAACTTCTGCGTGACCACCGCCATCAAACGCTGCTCCACCAGTGGTCCGGAAGTATCGCTTTGCGCAGCGCAATCTTGTTCTTTTCTGGGTTTATGGCAACCGTGGGCGCTGGGAAAGAGTCGTGATGGAGGAACGCATTGGCTCTTACATGTATTTGATTGCAGGTCCCGAAGGTTTGCAGCCTCACTTCCAGAACTAAATTCGCGCACTTCATTTGCTCCGTGATTCTGCTGCTTTTCTTTCCCCAGATTCACAGCCTCACGGGACCGCGCGGCCTTGGCAACCAGTCTCCAGTGCCACCAGAGCATCCCAGACAGAGTGGATGGACGATGCGCCCTCGCCCCCGCCGTTCCAGCTCGCCAAACCCATGGACCTGGACCCACCATTGCCGTCGCCGTCGCCGTCGCCGTCGCCGTCATCGCCTAAGCACACCCCCTCAGGCCTGGAGTGTGCCCTGGCAGCAGTTTTCTGGAGGATGCTCCTGTTGCCTCGCGAGCCAGATGGCAGGGTACGGTTGGGAGTAGGCCGTCTTCCACAGCTACAGATCCTGGCCCATCTCCACGTCCAGCGTCCTGCCTACCTCCCCGTTATCGTTCGTAGCCTCACTACACAATAACGGTTGCGCATTCTGGGGGGTGGGAGGGGGGGGGGGGAGGGATGTGCTGGCGTAGTCTGACACCAACACAACATGTGGCAAAGAGATTGCGAGATGATCGACAAAGGCCAAAAACAGACTCGCTGGAAACGCGCCGCCAACGTCCTCCTGGCCGCCAGTGTTTAGGATCGCCGGTGCCGACCGGAAGTCAGTCTGTCGCACCGAGTAAGTTCCAGTGTCATCAGTCGCAGTACAGCACGAATCGCAGTAGCAGCTAGCTCCGCCGCTGAACTCAGCGACAGGCAGCACATAGCAACCATAAAGTGAACACAACAGACTTTGTACTTCACCAGCAATGAGCCTAACGTGGACTATGCAGAAGAGCTTGTACTCACTCCGTCTTCAGGCCACGAGTGGCCTACCGGGACCATTCGACAGCCGTGTCATCCTCGGTGGAGGATGCGGGTAGGAGCGGCATGGGGCCAGCACACCGCTCTCCCGGTCGTAAGATGGTATTCTTGACCGAAGCCGCTACTATTCGGTCGAGTAGCTCCATAGTTGGCATCACGAGGCTGAGTGCACCCCGAAAAATGACAACAGCGCATGGCGGCCCGGATGGTCACCCACCGAAGTGTCGACCACGCCCGACAGCGCTTAACTTCGGTGATCTCAAGGGAACCGGTGTATCCACTGCGGCAAGGCCGTTGCCAGAAGAGCTTGTACCACAACGAATATCTTGAGTTAAGTAAACTTTCCATTCTTATGAATAAACAACCCAGTTAATCTACGTGTGCAGTTTGTGTTATAGAAAGAGGATACCGACCACCAAACAACAATCTCTCCATGCTCCTACAGTACAGCTCTGCAGACACAAAGAGACGATATGTAAGTTCACTAGGGACTGTGTTCCGAATTCACGAAACAGCCATGTCTAGGCAGACGAAAACACTTGTTCAGTATGGGTTTGGCATTAACGTGGGGGCAGGTATTCTGGACGGTCACGTGATTGAGCCATACCTCCTTCCATTCAATCTAACTGTACCTGCATACTTGACCTTCCTACAAAACGTAATGGACCCGTTATTGGAAGCTGTGCCACTGAGAGTCCGTCAGGAAATGTGGTTTCAGCGTGATGGCGCAACACCTCATTTGTCACGTGGGGTTCGGAAACATTTAAAGAGACGATATGGTGGTCCAGCCGCGTGGCCGCAGCGATCGGCAGATGTATCTCCTATGAACAACTTCTTGTCGGGTGATATGCAAAGTTTAATTTACGAGCCTCCTGTAGAGACAGAGGAAGATCCTCTGGCACTAGTTCTGGCCGCAGCACTACAAAGACACGCCAGGTGGGATGGAGGGTATATACATAACACGCTTGTAGGTATAACGTCTGTAACAACTTCGGTGGTCGCCACATCAGCCACTGTTGTAATGCATCAGTTTTGCTCTGTACGTACAGTATGGTGGGTTCTGTTTTGCTCTCGAATAATGTAAATGCGTGATGTTTGAGAGTTAATAGAAAGAAATGTCCATAAGTAATAAATGGATGCTTCGTTATGTTTCATTTCAAGAAGTTACCTAATCATTGTACCGCGCCACACCCAATTCAGTTCCTGAAGCAGAATTGTACCAGCTAAACATCTGAACTGAAATCGTCTTAAAATGGAAACGGTACATTTCCGACCATGGGTTCCCATTTGAAATATATACTCGCTCCCAACTACAAGTCCTACAAGTTTGCAACGGGGATTTCCGAACACCCTATATGTGAAAGGAATGTTGTTAAAAGACATAAAACCGAGGGAGGTGGCTTAGCGGTTAACACACTGGACTGACACTCGGAGGACGACACTTCAAACCTGCGTCCCGCCATCCTGATACAGGTTTCCCGTGATTTCGCTAAATCGCTACAGGCAACTGCCGGGATGGTTGCCTTGAAAGGGCACGGCCGGCTTATTTTTCCGTCCTTCCCAAATCCGATGGGACCGATGACTTCGCCGTTTGGTCCTCTCCTCCAAATCAACCAACCAGCCAAAAGACATAAAAAGTATCCGTGCGTAAAGATAGAGACAATCACATTTCACTTTAACACACACAGTCACTTTCAAGAGAACTATTCTGCTGGGGTCGCGTAGTGAACAGGAAGTTGAGCGTAGAATGAAGGTGAATGGTCCAGTTGACGCACGGAGATGTCAGTGACGCAGCGGTGTCTGTAATAACATTTACTTATCGCGCAAAGAATGCAGAGTTATAAATGTCTTCAGAGCTGCAGTGGGCGGCCAGGCGTGATGCGAAAAACTGCTGCCGCCGCATCAGCCAGTCGTAAAGACCTTACCACATGTTATCCCCACGGCCACATGCTGTGCTGGTGACGGTGGCGAGGCGAGGAAAGTGCTACCTACCAAAACTCTCTGTGATGACTCAGAGCGGCTACCACCTCAGTGCTCTCCTAGACAGTATGTGGTGTCACCGCCAGACACCACACTTGCTAGGTGGTAGCCTTTAAATCGGCCGCGGTCCGGTAATATACGTCGGACCCGCGTGTCGCCACTATCAGTGATTGCAGACCGAGCGCCGCCACACGGCAGGTCTAGAGAGACGTCCTAGCACTCGCCCCAGTTGTACAGCAGACTTTGCCAGGGATGGTTCATTGACAAATTACGCTCTCATTTGCCGAGACGATAGTTAGCATAGCCTTCAGCTACGTCATTTGCTACGACCTAGCAAGGCGCCATTATCATTTGCTATTTACGAGTATCTTGTGATGCATGTACCCTCAGACCGATGTTCACCAATTATGGATTAAAGTTAAGTATTCCAGAAGCTCCGTACTTTTTTTTACTAGACTCAACTCCTTTAACTGTTCCAGACCTCACGCCAGCCTGCGTGAGCATAAACGCGTGCCTTTCGGCTATCTCCTAGTGGCTTGGCTGTCTTGCCAAGTCACAACACAGTACACTTGGGAAAACGCGACTGGTTTAAATCGACGCCGGTATTTTAGTTCTGAATGCCTAGCATTTTTCGGTATTTGCATGGTCTTGCCTATAAAGCAACTTTTTCAAATTTTTACTAATAACTGGGTAAAAAACTGAAATATCAATTAGCCGTGACAGGAGTGCCAAAATACTTGTTTCTAAGTAAACCTTTTTTTTTAAAAAGTAATATTTATTCGTAAAATTTCCGTAGCACTGAAATACTCTATTATTATAGAGAGTGGGAGAAGCGATCAGTGCTGCTTCAACAACAAAGCCAACAAAAACGAGCAACAAACACCTGGCATAAGAACTGGTACAGCGTTGCTGCAACAGTAAGGTACCCGTTACAATGTGGCGTGGTCTACTGGATGGTAACCATGCAGCCTACATGCAGTGCGCGAAACCTGCCGCATGTGGTCCATATGGTAGTTTCACGCTGTCATCATCGGATATTATTTGTGTTACAGAACGGCACCATTCCTAGTTTGGAAATATTTTACGAAGTGCTGTACAAATGAGGTACATGTGCCATTTCTGTTAAATGATTAAGAGCGGAAGGACCCACAACAGACTTGCAACATCGAATGAGAAAACGTATAAATTAACAGTTCATTCATACTTTACAATAAAAACTGAATGTAGCTGATCTGTTGCCTGTGTTTACGTAATATGCCCTTATCTGCTCGTTGCCCTTGAAAAGAGTCCAATTAACACGAAAAATAGAGTTTTTCAACTTTAATTTTCACTCTTTAGCACTGACTATTCCTTATGCCCCCTTATGCTCAAATAGTCGGTTACAACATGATATTTCAGCAGAGTTCCAAAAATTTACAATCGATAAGAGAATACCAGTGATATTTTTGTAATATTCAACCACTTACCATTTTCTGAGAAATGCGGTGAACCATGGATGGACCAAGTTTTGTATATTTGTCTATTTAGTTCATTCTATGTATCTTGGAGCTGAGGGAGAAAAAATTTTTCAGTCTTTGTTAGATTTCTCGTTTAACACTGGAAATAAGAGCAATACAAAAACCGAAAATCGGTTGTTTTACAAACCAGTTGTCCTGAGCGGTTTTAACACTCAGGTTAAACAAGCGTTGAAAAAAGTATCTATTATGACTGAAAACCGGCTATTTCAGTGATAACCACTATCCCTAGTAGACAGCCCATCACGAAGTGAGGTGGAGACTGCAAACTGTGATCCAAGATGTTGGTTGTCGTTAATTCTAGACGCTGGTCATCCACAATGGATCAACCAAAGTGGCAGCATGAGCCATATTGCGGCTCGCGTTGGTGCTGTTGATAAGTTGGCATCGTGTAATAGGGATAGTGGCGTCTCGTTTTCTTCTCGTGTTTACTGGTGCCACTACCTTTGCTAGCGTTGTCTGTCCACGGGTGGCAGCAGCAGCGGTTATCGATGTTTAGTACTCTAGTACTATCTTTGGAAGGGCGTCAAGTGTCTTGCGGGTCGGAGTGTGTCGAGTAGTTCGATTGGGATGGAGCAGCAGTGAGGTCCGGCAGCATGAGGACATGGCATGACCACTGGCGGCACGCAGTCACCGCCAGATCGAGGGACTGTAGTTACTAGCTGACAACCTCGTTCTCCACCGGACCCAGGACGTTTGAGTTGAGTGAACATTAACCCAGTTGTGAAACCTCCATTATTTTGAAATCACGCCATTTGTTCGCGCGTTGCTGCTCGCAGGGTCACTGCGACGAAGGGCAAGAAGTGGAGTGTTTGGACTTGGCGAAATTAATTAGCCGTCCTCCACCTTTTATTATTATTCACTGGATTCCTTGTGTTTATTGATGAAGTTCAACCAGTGGTATTTTTCTGCCTAGTGGCTGCTAACGCTCCACTTACGTGCCCTGGAGGTTAGCGTATTTTCGCGGCAGTGTACCTTTCCTCGCCTTGCCACTGCTGTCCGGTAAGGGGTGTAGTTGTACATCCTCCTTGATTGTGGTTCGGATATTTGTTTCTTTTGGACTACTTCTGGATGTTCTAAACACCGCAGTGTTGTCCGCCGATTCCGCCTTGCCTGGGTTATTCCATCATTGTGTTGGTTATCAGACGTTAGGTAGATGTTTGAAGAGTTTTGGCCTGCATTTAAACTGTCACAAGTTTGAGTTGCCATCCGGTTAAGTGAATACAACTCTTGACTGCCTGTCTCATCGTTTACAAAGTTGAGCGACTTTCCCAGGTCGATTCCTGGAGCACTGTCTGAGGCCCACTCCTCTCTTGATTTGGTCAGATTGTGATAATTGTCAGTAAGGCCTTCAGCATCGACTGTACACCGACCAGCGCAGCGGCGCGAAACAGCTTCAAGCAGACGCTGACCTGCACGCCAACGGATAGAGATGATAGCGCCACACCTTCGGGAACAGACTGTTCAGCACTCCCTGTCAACGCTGATTTAACAAGCCGCCCATCACCGGTCGATGCAGTTTGGTTGCAAGCTTCGAGAGCATCAGTAATGAGTGTTAGGAAGACGATACTTAGCCTGCGTTCTGCGAGTAGTAACAGTGGGGAAACTAACTGCAAGTAGGAGGCACAGGCAACCACTTCATAAAAAGAAGTTATGTTTATTTTCTTTTTAGAAATAAAGTTTTCAAAAAATGGTTCAAATGGTTCTGAGCACTACGGGACTTAACATCTGAGGTCATCAGTCCCCTAGACTTCTTAAACCTAACTAACCTAAGGACAGCACACACACACATCCATGCTTGAGGCAGGATTCGAACATCCGACCGTAACAGCAGCGCGGTTCCGGACTGAAGCGCCGAGAACCGCTCGGAATAAAGTGTTCATTAATCTTCAAGTTTAATGTAAAGATCATTTTGGATTCCTGCCACCGGCCATAGTAACTTCTCTCCTTCCTTGTTTGTGTCCGTGCTCCCACAGTAGCTGACACATCCAATGGCAGACCATGGCTGTGATACGTATCAGGTCAGCAAGCAGGTAGCAGGTTAGGCATCATCGATCAGTTTGTCGTGGTTTCACTGAAGCTCGGAAGACTGTCACTCTCTCTGCTTCTATCGACACGGACAGAATGACAGCACGACAGACTGCGTTCTTGAGCTCTGAAAATCTCGGCCCTTCAAGGAACGAGTCTGTGCACATTTGCCGTCATTTATCAGACCCATCAGTGCCGCGCCGGGCAGCGATTATTCTACGTCACCGAGTTCGGTCTCTTTCGTCTATGTCTGTTTTTGTAGTGGTGCTCGGTCGGTGAAGTTCTGTAGCGTTACGTCACAGTGCCTTGCTACGTAGCACACCAACACTTGCGTTTCTGTCTAGCATGCTCCGAGGTCTCTTGCAATAGCGGCGCGTCTTGACACACCCACTGGCACATCAGCCAATTGCTAACCTATTCTGTTCTGAGTTTTCCTGGTAAGACTTTCCAAAAAGTTTATGCATTTTCAATAAAATTATTCTACTGTAGAACAATACAAGACTGAGAATTGTTAATACACTCTGTCTCTTAAAACAAACGGTTACTATTAATACGCGATTACCCGATAAGAAAAGACACGATACAACAAGTTCGGATACGGTCGTCGATGGGTCACTTACATAAAAACAGGATGAGTCAGGACGCGCGGGGTAGCCGCGTGGTCTTTGGCGCCTTGTCACGGTTCACGCGGCTCCCCCCGTCTGAGATTCGAATCCTCCCTCGGACATGGGAGTGTGGGTTGTCCTTAGCGTAAGTTAGTTTAAGCTACATTAAGTAGTGTGTAAGCCTATGGTCCGATGACTTCAGCACTTTGGTCCCGTAGTCCTTACCACAAATTTCCATTTCCTTTAGGATGAGTCAGCTATCCTCTACATACACTAAACTCCCCTGGCTAAAATCTTAGATAGGTCAGACACACACAATCTATCTTAAAACACGTGCCACATCTTTTTTCAGTGTCGCTTAACATTGAGTGAGGCCTATTGATAAAGTCTTCTGCCCTCTTCTCGTGATGTAAGCTACACTTATTTAAAATGTGGCGAACTTGTCATTTACGTGCCACAAACAACACAAAGCGGCATGTCTTCGTGTCTGAGAAGGAAATTATGTGTCACGTTCATTTGCCCTATTCGAAGACGTATTAAGCAGGCTGGTGACCAAAAGGTGCGTCGACTTCATTGTTTTCTATGTGCTGCTCATCATGCCAAGCCACTGTTGCCCCTCAAAGACGCAGTAGGGAACTCCTCAACACTGACACCATGACACGCAGAGAGATAGGACAGTGGATAACGTAAGGTAGTTTGATGCCTCCATTACTGGGGCATCGGCTAACTCATTCACACCGTTCCCCACATGTCTTGGCACTTAGCAGAATTACACCTCCCTGCCCTGAATATGCAACCGGAGAAAGGCGTCCTCGATATTCTGAAATGTTACATCTGCGGGATAGGTATACTTGACGGTCTGCAGAGCAATGAATAAATCAGAGCAGATAAGGCAAGTCAACCGCTCATCACGTCTTATCTCATCCACAACTTTCATAGTTGCATGGAGATAAGATACTTTCTAAGAAAAAAAGACGTTCCACGATGGAATAATCCAAATGGGACGGAAATCAGGTAGATGTGATGTACATGTACAGACAAATAAATCATTACAATATCAGAGAAACTGGATGATTTATTTAAGAGCAAGAGCTTCACAGGTTGAGAAAATCAATAACACGTTAGTTCATGTCTTGCCCTTACGCAAGCAGTTTTTCGGCTTGAAACTAGTTGACTGAGTTGTTGGATGTCCCTTGAGGGATATCTTACCAGGTTCTGTCCAGTTGGTGCTTTAGATCCTGAAAATCCCGAGCTTGTTGGAAGGCACTGTCCACAATGCTCGAAACATTCTCAGTCGTGGAGAGATCCAGCGACCTCGCTGGCCACGGTAGGGTTTGACCGAAATGAAATGGCACCTCAAATCATCGCTCTTGGTTGTCGGAGAGTATGGCGTTCTACAATCGGATTGGTATCCCACTGCTACCCGGGTTGTCTGCAGGCTCGTCTTTGGCCTGGAATCTCATTGACTGGAGTATAATTGTCTTCTGTGATAAGTCTCGCTTCGAACTGAGCCCTGATGACCAGCAAAGACGTACCCGGAGACGCATTTGTCAGCATTGGGATACCAACTTGGCTATCGCCCGACGTACGATTTGATAACAGAAATGATGGTTTGGGCTGCCATTTTAGTTCATACCAGGACCCCTTTGGTTATCATCCGTGACCACCTTACCACCCTTACAGCACAGCGGTACATCGACGATTTTCTTTGCCCCGTTCTGTTTCCCTTCACGTCAAGCATGGATGGGTAGGATGTGTGCATGCTGTGTGCAGACCAAGAGGAGCTGCCCACAGTTCGCGAGATGCTGAATGCGTTTTTGGCTATGGTCAGTCACCTTGAGTCTGCTGCCTCGGGATGTAGTGGTGGTGGAGAATGTGGTGCGTAGCATTGGACACTTCAGGTGTCCCTTGTTTCGGCCATGGACTCTGCTACTGACAAGGGAACCTCCCCATCGCACCCCCCTCAGATTTAGTTATAAGTTGGCACAGGGATAGGCCTTGAAAAACTGAACACAGATCAATCGAGAAGACAGGAAGAAGTTGTTCAAAAATGGCTCTGCGCACTATGGGACTTAACAGCTATGGTCATCAGTCCCCTAGAACGTAGAACTACTTAAACCTAACTAACCTAAGGACAGCACACAACACCCAGCCATCACGAGGCAGAGAAAATCCCTGACCCCGCCGGGAGTCGAACCCGGGAACCCGGGCGTGGGAAGCGAGAACGCTACCGCACGACCACGAGATGCGGGCGAAGAAGGTGTGTGGAACTATGAAAAAAATAAGCAAAATATACAAACTGAGTAGTCCATGCCCAAGGTAGGCAACATCGAGGAGAGTGTTAGCGTATGAGCGCTGTGGTCCTGTGGTTAGCGTGAGCAGCTGTGGAACGACAGGTCCTTGGTTCAAATCTTCCCTCGGGTGAAAATTTTAATTTTTTATTTTCAGATAATTATCAAAGTTCAACCACTCACACATAATCAACTTCGCTCTCCAAAATTCCAGGACTTGTTCAGATTTGCTTGGACATATACAGAATTTGACGGTCTACGCACGGAAATATTTGAAAACGTAAAAAACATGTTTTGACAGAGCACAGGGAAAACTGTGCGACTCTGAAACTGTTGCATTCATTTGATGCAGTTTATGTGACAAACTCTTATGTTTTCCTCACTTTTTTTGGAGTGATTATCACGTCCACAAGAAAACCTAAATCGGGCAAGGTAGAAGAATCTTTTTGCCCATTCGCCAAGTGTACAAGTTAGGTGGGTCGACAACATATTCCTGTCATGTGACGCACATGCCGACACCAGTGTCCTATAGAATATATCAGACGTGTTTTCCTGTGGAGGAATCGGTTGACCTATGACCTTGCGATCAAATGTTTTCGGTTCCTATTGGAGAGGCACGTCCTTTCGTCTACTAATCGCACGGTTTTGCGGTGCGGTCGCAAAACACAGACACTAAACTTATTACAGTGAACAGAGACGTCAATGAATGGACGGACAGATTGTAACTTTGCGAAAATAAAGAAAGTAAAATGTTCACTCGAGGCCTCCTCGAACCAAGGACTTTTCGTTTCGCAGTTGCTCACTCTAACCACGAGACCACGGCGCTCATCAGCTACCGTTCTCCTTTATGTTGCCTATCTTACACATGGACTACTCAGTTTGTATATTTTGCTTATTTTTTCATAGTTCCACACAACTTCTTCCTGTTTTCTCGATTGATCTGTGTTCAGTTTTTCAAGGCCTATCCACTGTGTCAATTTATAACTAAATCTGAGGGGGGTGCGATGGGGAGGTTTCCTTGTGAGGCTCCTCCTAGTGTACCGTAAGTGGTGCACCAGCCCTCGCAGCAGGGCGAGAGGCGGGTGGTAACTCGTTGGCATCACTCGAGGTAGAGGGCCAATGTGGATACTGCCCGTCTGGCCTCGCCCATTCACCTTGTGAGTGGACAGTTGGCCGCTCCCTCAGCAGGATATGAGCAGGCACACGGGGAGAGGGGTTTACTAGTTATTGGGAGCTCCAATGTTAGGCGCGTTATGGAGCCTCTTAGGCACAGAGCGTCCAGGGCTGGAAAGAAAGCCAATGTGAACTCTCTATGCCTGGCCGGGTCCTCATCTGAGAAGTGGAGACGGCCTTGCCTCCGGCTATCGAGTCTATAGAGTGCTGTCGTCTGCAAGTTTTGGCTTACGTCAGCACCAACAACGCCTGTTGCTTGGGTTCTGAGGCCATCCTCAGTTCATAGAGGTGTGAAGCGGAAGTGGTGAAGACTGCTGGCCTCACACGTGAGGTGTAAGCAAAGCTCGGAATTTGCAGCATTGTACCCACGGTTGATCGGAATTCTCCGGTTTGGAGCCGAGTGGAGGGTCTCAGACAAAGGATTCGTCGACTCTTTCACGGTCTTGGGTGTAGATTTCTGGCTCTGCGTTATCAGTTTGGGATCTGTAGGACTTTCCTTGATGCCGGCCGAAGTGGCCGTGCGGTTAAAGGCGCTGCAGTCTGGAACCGCAAGACCGCTACGGTCGCAGGTTCGAATCCTGCCTCGGGCATGGATGTTTGTGATGTCCTTAGGTTAGTTAGGTTTAACTAGTTCTAAGTTCTAGGGGACTAATGACCTCAGCAGTTGAGTCCCATAGTGCTCAGAGCCATTTGAACCATTTTTGAACTTTCCTTGATAGGTCAGGGGTGCGCTACACAAAGGAAGTATTTATTCGGGTGGCAGAGTACTTGTCGAGTGCACATGAAGGCTTTTTAGCCCAGGAGGTCGTTTGAAGCACTCTGATGAATACTCACCAGTTAATATGCAGCAAGGGAATTTACTGCCCTCCAAGAATGTTCTCCTGCTCAAATTATTCTAGGGGCCGAGAGCTGGCTGAAACCCGAGTGGAAAGCTCTGAGATATTTGGCGAGGCATGGAACGTATATCGGAAAGACGAATTAGAGACACTAGGAGTGGAGTGGTTGATAAAAATATTGTCTCTATTGAGGTCGAAGTTGAGCGTAACAGTGAAGTTATCTGGTGCCCTATAACAGGTCTATGTGAAACCAAGTTGATTGTTTGATGATTTCACCGGCCACCCGATTGTGATCTGACAGTTTTAGACTCATTCAAAGAATGTCTATGATCATTAGCGCGTAAATACCAAAATCATGCATTGCTAGTTGGAGACTGCTTTAACCTACCGAGTGTAGACTGGAATGACTATGGATTCATTGTGGCGGTACATGGTGCAGATAGACAGTCATGAGAAGTACTTTGGAACAACTTTTCTGAAAACTGTCATGAGCAATTAGTTGCCACACACAATGAAAATGTCGTAGACTATGTAGCTACAAATAGGCCGGACCTTATGGACAACGTCAGTAGAAAAACGGGGATTAGCGATCTTCATATCATTATAGAAACTATGGTTACAAGAGTCAATAAATCAGTCAAGAAGGCTCGGAGAGTATTTGTGCTAGAAAGTGCGGATAAGCAGATGTTAGCATCTCACCTACACCGTGAAATGACATCACTTAGTTCCAGTAAGTTGGACGTAGAGGAAAGTTTAAGGTGATTGCAAGTCGTAGTCTAGAGAAGTATGTGCTAGCAAATACATTAAGAACAGAAGAGATCCACTATGGTTTAACAACGAAATTCGGAAATTTCTCGGTTCAAATAAGAACGCGCAAATGACGACAGTTAGTAGAGATTCGTGCGTCTGTGAAAAGATCTATGCGCGAAACATACAACTATTTCCACCGTCATACCTTAGCAAAAGATCTGGCAGAGAAGCCGAGAAAACTATGGTCCTATGTAAAATAGCTAAGTGGGCCTATGATTTCCATCCAGTCACTTATTGACCAGTCTGTTGTGGCAGTTGACGACAGCAAAACGAAAGCCGAGGTTTTATATGCCACGTTCAAGAAGTCGCTCATGCAGAAGACTCATACAGACATACTGGGAATGGACATACATAGGTGAACTGAACATTTATTTCTGGATAATTTCAGAATTAGTGGAAATTTAATGAAAATTGGAAATTTTCCTATGGGACCAAACTGCTGAGGTCATTGGCGCCTAGACTCACACACTACTTCATCTAACTTAAACTAACTTACGCTATGGACAACACACACACACACACCCGTGCCCAAGGGAGGACTCGAACCTCATGTTATTAGAGGGAAACAGTCGCGTATGACATCTGTGGAATAGCTGACTTAAGGCAGTGACAGTAGTATTTCTGAACTTGTGTATCTTTGGCTCAGTTGAAGAGCGGAGAGTAGTCGAGTGCTGTACATGGAGTAAGCTGGCAGAGCTTCTAGCGTAGTGCATACTGTAGGAGGATTTTGCTGAAGAAAATTGCTAGCTTTTATTCATATGATGGAAGGATCTACAGACGCAATATTTATGGAACGAAAAGAATGGATTTGCATTATGGATATGTTTTTAAGGTAATAATTTTTGCTGATGGGTACTGATAATGTTAGCGGTTCTTGCAACAGAACGGTCTGCCTCTGCCCCTCAGTTTAGGTCTTTTCAGTTTAATTCATATCAGTCTGATGATCGTAAAAGCAATGCCTTCTAAGACCTTTGTAAATAAAGTAAAGCTTTTAGTTTTCTGTGAGTTTAACGCTCTTGTGAAATAATAGCCTAAAATACAGTGTTGTCATTATAATGAAAGGATTAGTATTTTCATTTCAAGTAAGATTTTTTTTTAATATGAGAAAATCTTCCTAATTTTTCTGCCAGTAGTTTAGCTTTACTTTCGCATATTTTAGCTGGCGCGCTTTATTCATGCTGTGCTGTTGCTGCTGATTATGCTGCAATTTTCCAGGTGAGATTCTTTTCGCATTTTCTTGGTTCTTTCGTTTCTCATATCACGTTTCCATTGCTCAAATTCTAAGCATTTTCTTTGTAATGACGATTTTTAATGGGTGAGTGCACGGTGTGTGTTTCATAGTGTTGCTACGTAATTTCAGTGTTTCAATTTTTTTGGGAAGTGCACAGTTTGATTTGGCGTAGAGAGACAACTGAATGGATTGAAAATAAATAAGTCACCAGTACCGGATGGAATACGAATTCAGTTTTCCAGAGAGTACTCTACGGCACTGGCCTCTTACTTGGTTTGCATTTATCGTGAATTTCTCGCCCTCCCCAAAGTCCCAAGCGAATGGAAAACATCGTGGTGACTCCACTATATAAGAATGGTAAAAGAACGGACCCACAAAATTACAGATCAATATACCTAACTTCGGTTTGCCACAGAATCCTTGAACATTTTCTCAGTTCGATTATAACAGACTTTCTGGAGACTGAGAAGCTTATGTCCACGATCAGCATCGTTTTAGAAAGCATTGCTCTTGCGAAACTCAGCTTGTCCTTTTCTCACTTGAGATACTGCGAACTACTGGATGAAGAGCAACAGCCAGATTCCATATTTCTAGATTTCCGGAAAGTGTTTGACTCGGTGCCTCATTGCAGGCTATTAAAGAAGGTAGGAGCATATGGGATAGATTCACAGATATGTGAGTGACTGGAAGACTTCTTAAGTTACGGGACCCAGTAAGTCGTCCTCGAGGGCGAATGTTCCTCACAGACAAGGGTGTGATCAGGAGTGCCACAGGGAAGTGTGACAGGACCCGCAAAACTTGGCGGAGCGAGTGGGCGGCAATCAGCGGTCCTTTGCTGATGATGCTGTGGTGTACGGCAAGGCGTCGTCGTTGAGTGACTTTAGGAGAATACAAGACGACCTGGACAAATTGTCTAATGGATTTGGTGAATGGTAGCTAGCTCTGAATGTAAAAAGTGTAAGTTAATGCGGATGAGTAGGAAAAACAAACACGTAATTTTCGGATACAGCTTTAGTAGTGTGGTGCGTGAGACAGTCACATCGTTTAAATATCTCGTCATGACTTTGCAAAGCGATATGAAATGTGAGGATTGTAGTAGGAAAGGCAAATGCTCGACTTCGGTCTATTGGGAGCATTCTAGGAAAGTGTCGTTCATCTGTAAAGGGGACTGCATACAGGACGCTAGTGCGACCTACTCTTGTGTACTGATCAGGTGTTTGGGATCCGTACCAGGCTGTTGAGGGCTGTTAGCTTAGTTACTGGTAGGTTCTAACAACACACAAGTGTTAGAGGTGCTTTGGGAACTGAAATGGGAATACCTGGAGGGAAGGCGACATTCTTTTCAAGGAACGCTATTGAGAAAATTTAGAGAACCGACATTTGAAGATGTCTGCAGGACGATTCTGTAGCCACCAAAGCACTTTGCGCATAAGGACCACGAATATAAGATACGAGAAATTAGGACTCATACGGAGGCATACAGACAGTCGATTGTCTCTCGTTATACTTGCAGGTGGAACAGGAATGGAATTGACTAGTAATTGTATGGTGTACCCTCCACCACGGGCCGTAATGTGGATAGAGGATTATCGATGTAGATGCAGAAGCTTCCTGGGCTTACATTTCAGTAACATAACACCCGCTCGCACACGCGAACTATTGGACTTCTTATCTTCATCCTTGTCCAACCCCAACTTGGCCAGGAAGCTCGCAGGATCTGTCCCTAATTGAGAACATTTGGAATATTACAGGCAGGGCCCACAACCAGCTTGGAATTTTGACGATCTAAAGCGCCAATTGTACAGAATGTGGCACGACATCCCTCAGGAGGTCATCCAATAACTCTATCAATTAATATCTAGCCAAATAACAGCTTGCATATGGGGCACAGATGGATCAACTCCTTACTGACTTGTTAATTCGTGAAGCTGTTTCCGTTGAATAAATCATCCATTTTTTCTGAAATCGTAATAATTTGTTTGCCTGTACGTGTACGTCACATCTATCGATTTCCCTCCCATTAGGATAATTAAACTCGAAACTTCCAGGCCGATTAAAACTGTGTGTCGGACCGAGTCTCGAACTGGGGACCGTTGCCGTTCTCGGGCTAGTACGCTACGGAGTGAGCTATCTATGCGCTTGGGTAGATGAATCGGTACAGCAATTTTTCATGAAAGGCAAAGGACATTGGTTCCAGTCCCGGTTCTGCAGACAGTTTCAATCTGGCAGCAAGTTTCAAATCAGCGCCCACTCCGCTTCAGAGAGGAAAATCATACTTGGTACCTTAAAATAACTGCACCGACAGATTCTAAAGATACAGTCGGGCAAAACGAAGCAAGAACAAGCCGGCAGTACATAATACGTTAAAACCACGGTGTTCATTTAAAATGTTAAAACAGTTGTTCTTAAAAGATGGCACTTGACACTGTTGATTCGTCCAGCGGTTGGGGACATTAAGCTCGGCGGTCGTCTTACGACCGCTAGAGCTCGCACCGGTTTGCCGGCCGTTGTGGCCGAGCGGCTCTAGGCGCTTCAGTCTGGAACCCCGCGACCGCTACCATCGCAGATTCGAATCCTACATAAGGCATGGATGAGTGTGATGTCCTTAGGTTAGTTAGGTTTAAGTAGTTCTAAGTTCTAGGGGACTGATGACCCGAGATGTTAAGTCCCATAGTGCTCAGAGCTATTTGAACCATTTTCGCACCGGTTTTTACCCTCTCTCTTCTCTCGCCACCACACAACACAGACACCTACCAGTTAAAGTCACGTATCATCCACAGATAAACTTAACACACAAGTCACATACCGCTGCGAAAGGGACCGCTGGATACGGAGGAAGAAAGCCCTTTCCGTTTAGGCCCTGAAGCTCCGTTCGGGCAATCCTAGTCTATAACTCCCTAAAACTGTTTCTTTGCATTGACAGTGGTCGTATGGTACTATTCCCGTCTATTTTATTCTAGGGAGCTGCGTTCAGCAATCCATACAAATGAGTGAGTGTAGCTAGTTTGTCCGTCTTTGTAACAAAATACATCACCGATTCTGCGTATCAGGGGTCGTCAGTTTGTTGGTAGGTTTATAGAGTCTGGCATTAGATGTCTACGCGCAGGTCGTCTAATTCGCGTAGATAACGGGCAGCTGATGTGCGTGTGCGATGATGGCGCCGGAAAGTGACCCGGATGGGTTCCATAGGATTTACACTGGGCGAATTCGGTCACCGAGACACCAACGTGACTTCACTATAAGGCTCCTCAAACCACTGTAGCACGTTTCTGTCTCCAAAACATGGACCATTATACAGCTGAAAGATGACACCGCCGTCGGGGATGACATCAAGCATGAAGGGATGCAGGTGGTTGGCAGCTGTTAAGCGTGTCTTCGATTACTACCTCAGGTCCCATGCAAGTGTAGGAGAATGTCTCCCACAGCGTAATACTGCTCTCTCCATCCTGTGTCCGAGGCGCGCTGTACGTTTCAAGCCCTCGTTCATCTCGATGACTGCGTCAGTGGAGACGACCATCGATGCAGTGTGATTCACTCTAAGAGCCGACACGTTTCCATTGATCGACAGTCGAATCCCGATGGTTGCGCGCCCACTGCAATGGTAACTGACAATGTAGTCAGGTCAACATGTGAACACGAAGGGCTGGTCTACTGAACATTATGTCAGTCAAGCTCGAATTTCAACCACGTACGAATTGAATTAAAGAACCAAGAACTAGAATGACTATAATGACAGTGTGTCACAATTATTATCGGTCAACTCATGCTAAAAGACTACCTGGGTATAGCACGTTTTAGGGATATGAAATGGAGAAGACGATCGACGAAGCTTTCCAGTCCGGATACATTCGGTACGCCTGTACCACCACGTACAATAGCAACTGTTAGCCATCCGTTGCCATGGGTAAAGGAATCATTGATGTCGATGCTGAAGTTCAGTCTGCAACCACAGAAGACTGCGGGTCCATCCAATAGAGAATGTGCAGCGACAGATTTGATAGTATTCTTTTTCTTGTCGGCGGCAGATGTTGTCACTTCAACGTCTTCAATTGTTTTATATATTGTCTGTCTTGCACGACGACGGTATCTTCTGTAAGGCATCTTGGCAGCGTTCAATGCAGTTGCCTGTGCAGCAGCAGCAGCGCGACTAATCCGCTTCGCGGGCTGCGCTCGCTTTTATAGACGCACGATAGCGCATGACGTAATTCGGACTTAGAATATTTCACAGTGCCAGCAGCGCGTTATCCCGGACGGGCGCACTAGTCTTACTAGGTGCGCCCGTCCGATATGCGCTAAGTCCGCGGCTGGCGCGCTGCCATGATGACGTAGCGCCGCCTTATCGGCGGGGTCAAAGGTCAAGCGCTCAGAGAGCTGACGTAACATGCTGTTGCATACTCTATGTCGACAGATTCTAGATGTACCCTTGTCCGTTTTTAAGCTACGCTACAGATCACTTTATTTGTGTTGAAATGACAACATCTGCCGCCGACAAGAAAAAGAATACTATCAAATCTGTCGCTGCACATTCTCTATTCGATGGACCCGCAGTCTTCTGTGGTTGCAGACTGAACTTCAGCATCGACATCAATGATTCGTTTACCCATGGCAACGGATGGCTAACAGTCGCTACGGGATGATGATGGCATTGAAACAGAGGATGACACGCGTAAAGCTGAAATACTAAACACCTTTTTCCAAAGCTGTTTCACAGAGGAGGACCGCACTGCAGTTCCTTCTCTAAATCCTCGCACAAACGAAAAAATGGCTGACATCGAAATAAGTGTCCAAGGAATAGAAAAGCAACTGGAATCACTCAATAGAGGAAAGTCCACTGGACCTGACGGGATACCAATTCGATTCTACACAGAGTACGCGAAAGAACTTGCCCCCCTTCAAACAGCCGTGTACCGCAAGTCTCTAGAGGAACGGAGGGTTCCAAATGATTGGAAAAGAGCACAGATAGTCCCAGTCTTCAAGAAGGGTCGTCGAGCAGATGCGCAAAACTATAGACCTATATCTCTGACGTCGATCTGTTGTAGAGTTTTAGAACATGTTTTTTGCTCGAGTATCATGTCGTTTTTGGAAACCCAGAATCTACTATGTAGGAATCAACATGGATTCCGGAAACAGCGATCGTGTGAGACCCAACTCGCTTTATTTGTTCATGAGACCCAGAAAATATTAGATACAGGCTCCCAGGTAGATGCTATTTTTCTTGACTTCCGGAAGGCGTTCGATACAGTTCCGCACTGTCGCCTGATAAACAAAGTACGAGCCTACGGAATATCAGACCAGCTGTGTAGCTGGATTGAAGAGTTTTTAGCAAACAGAACACAGCATGTTGTTATCAATGGAGAGACGTCTACAGACGTTAAAGTAACCTCTGGCGTGCCACAGGGGAGTGTTATGGGACCATTGATTTTCACAATATATATAAATGACCTAGTAGATGGTGTCGAAAGTTCCATGCGGCTTTTCGCGGATGATGCTGTAGTATACAGAGAAGTTGCAGCATTAGAAAATTGTAGCGAAATGCAGGAAGATCTGCAGCGGATAGGCACTTGGTGCAGGGAGTGCCAACTGACCCTTAACATAGACAAATGTAATGTATTGCGAATACATAGAAAGAAGGATCCTTTATTGTATGATTATATGATAGCGGAACAAACACTGGTAGCAGTTACTTCTGTAAAATATCTGGGAGTATGCGTGCGGAACGATTTGAAGTGGAATGATCATATAAAATTAATTGTTGGTAAGGCGGGTACCAGGTTGAGATTCATTGGGAGAGTGCTTAGAAAATGTAGTCCATCAACAAAGGAGGTGGCTTACAAAACACTCGTTCGACCTATACTTGAGTATTGCTCATCAGTGTGGGATCCGTACCAGATCGGTCTGACGGAGGAGATAGAGAAGATCCAAAGAAGAGCGGCGCGTTTCGTCACAGGGTTATTTGGTAACCGTGATAGCGTTACGGAGATGTTTAATAAACTCAAGTGGCAGACTCTGCAAGAGAGGCGCTCTGCATCGCGGTGTAGCTTGCTCGCCAGGTCTCGAGAGGGTGCGTTTCTGGATGAGGTATCGAATATATTGCTTCCCCCTACTTATACCTCCCGAGGAGATCACGAATGTAAAATTAGAGAGATTAGAGCGCGCACGGAGGATTTCAGACAGTCGTTCTTCCCGCGAACCATACGCGACTGGAACAGGAAAGGGAGGTAATGACAGTGGCACGTAAAGTGCCCTCCGCCACACACCGTTGGGTGGCTTGCGGAGTATAAATGTAGATGTAGATGTAGATGTAGAATGATGACAAAGACTAAGTTGTGAGTAAAGCAGAGGGTAGTCTTCGGTTTTTTGGTAGAATATTATTGAATTGCAGTCAGTTTACAAAGCAGATTGATTACAAAGCACTCGCGCGACCCATCCTAGAAATTTGTCGTGCAGGATCCGCACCGTATAGGATTAACAGGGATATCGAACGTATTTGGAGAAGGGCTGTACTAATGCACACAGATGTGAGAGAGTGTCACAGAGACGCTCAAAAAGCTGAAGTCACAGGATCAAGAAGATAGACGTAAAGTACCCTGAGAGAGTCAACTTACGAAGTTTCAAAGTTTCAAGAACCGACTGTAAAAGGTGACTGTAGGAATTTTCTGCAGCCTCCCGACGTGTCACTCCCCAGGGATCGTAAGGATCTGTTCAGATTAATTACAGCACGCACTGAAGCATTTAAACAATCATTCTTCACGCCCTCCATACGTCAACGGTACGGGGAAAACCACCAATAACTTGTGCATTGGAACTTACACTCTACGAATGTAGTGCGGCACAATACGTTGAGAATGTGGGTTTCGCGGGAGACGTGCCAGAGATAACCCTCCCTGCAGTCGCGCTATTGTCTGTGTACTCAGTGGCTGAGATCGATAGAGCGTCTGCCATGTAAGCAGGAGATCCCGGGTTCGAGTCCCGGTCGGGGCACACATTTTCATCTGTCCCCGTTGACGTATGTTGACGCCTGTAAGCAGCTAAGGGTGTTCATTTCATTGTAATTACTTGGCTGCCAGTCTCACCGCTTGCACAGCTGTAGTGACCTTACTCAGGTCGATCCTTGGAGCGCTGTCTGTGGATCACTCCGTCTTACTTGGTCAATCTGTCATAATTGTTTACAATTTGCCCTAATGTTTTAACGGGTAATTGCCTTCTTCACTTGTAATTCAGGCCTTCAGCCGTTAATTGTTTGTAACATTGTTTGTGGCCTTCAGCCGACAAGTAACTTTCAATTCTGTCTTGATAAGGCCTTCAGCCGTCACTATAGCTTGTTACAGTTTGTTAAGATAGTTTAAAAACGGTTTTAGTATTTTTAACGTGTAATTGCCGTCCTGACTTGTAATTCAGGCCTTCAACCGTTGAGTATTCTGAAATTGCTTGTGGCCTTCAGCCGCCGAATAATTTTGAATTTTTTCTTAATCAGGCCATCAGCCGTTGATTGTGTGTAACACTGCTTGTGGCATTCACCCGACAAATAATTTTCAATTCTTTCTTAATAAGGCCTTCAGCCATTACTATAGCTCGTTACAGTTTTTTGATTGTTTAAGAAAGAAAATATTTTAGTATTTTTTAACGTGTAACTGTTTTCCTCACTTGTAATTCAGGCCTTCAGCTGTTGAGTATTCTGAAGTTGCTTGTAGCCTCCAGCCAACAAATAATTTTGAATTATTTCTTAGTAAGGCCTTCAGCCATCAGTGTAGTAAATTCCTTTAAAATGATTATTGAAAATTATTTCCTCAAATAAAGTGCATGTGTTTACTGTAGCCAATGGTTGCTGATTACGGCCCCATCCACAATCGTTGCCTTATGCTGCCTCTTCCTGACTACGAGGTCACATCCACCTTTGGCACGGATAACAGTGGCGATGCGTCGTGGCGTGGAAGCAATGAGGGAGGGATCTGGCACCACATCCACACACACATCTCCTCACACAAGTCACCTAATTCCCGTAAATTCCGGGGAAGGGGGTGGGGGGTGGGGGGGGGGGGGGAGCAATGAGCTCTCACTCCACTTCCAGTCACATCCCAGACATGTTCGATCCTTTTCAGATCGGGCTAGCTGGGGAGCCAGCACTTCAACTGGAGCTTGCCACTGGAACTCGAACCACTCCATTACATTCCTGGCCTTGAGACATGATGAATTATCTTGTTGAAAAATGCCACTGCCGTATGCGAACATGATCGTCGTGAAGGGGTGTACGTGGTCTGCAACCAGTGTACGGTACTCCTTGGCCGTCATGGTGCCTTGCGTGATATCCACTGGACCTATGGATGCCCACGCGAATGTTTCCCAGAGCGTAATGGATTCGCCGCCAGCCTGTCTCCATCCTACCGTACAGGTATCAAGAAGGTGTTCCCCGGGAAGACGTCGGATTCGGGGATTCATCAGACCATGCAACGCTCTGCCACTGCGCCAACGTCCAGCGCCTATGGTGACGTGTCCATTACAGTCGTATTTGGGGTTAACATGGGCAAACGCATGGGTTGTCGGCTGCAGAGACCCATTTTAGGAGTGTTCGGTGCACCTCGTGTTCAGACGTAGTTGTACTCTGCCCAGTATTGAAACCTCATGTTAGTACCGCCACAGTTCGCCGCATGTCCTGTTTTACCAATCTGCGCACCCTATGATGTGCGACATCTGTAATGAGTCGTGGCAGCCTACCTTCACGACGTCTGGACGTGGTTTCACCTTGCTTTCGTCACGTGTTGAAGACGCTCGCCACAGCACACCTCGAACACCAGGCAAGTCGTGCAGTTTCCGAAATGCTCGTGCCGGGTCTCCAAGCCACCACAGTCTGCCCTCGGTCAAACTCAGATAGATTGTGCGCAGTCATTCCTCGCTAGGTGACACTGCTGTAGCCTGGACTGGTTTACATCGATACTAGGTTGGTGGTCGTAGTGTTCTGATTGATCAGTGTCTGCACATATACATATCTGAGCTGGGTATCGTTCAGGATGAGACCATTAGCATAGATCTCCTCTGGACGGTTTAACGAATTCGTGTCCTCAGTTATATGCATCCATTTTAGTCCTGCATGTTTTCTGGTGGCATCTACCTACCATGAAGGCGTTGTCTCAGTCTGTAATCACCTCGTAGAATCCAGTTGGTTTCGTAATGGTTATGGTTATGAGGGGTGTTCAAAAGAAAAGACTGTAATTGTAGTCTCTATTCAAAAGTAATCATCAGGGGCACGAGCACAACTATCACACTCTTTCACGAGCCGAGGGATTTCCTGCGCCCAGAATGTGACTGTGACAGGAGCCAGTCCCGCATTGCGTCCTTAGGTTCGTCGTCCAAGCTGAAGCCCTTCGTTTTGAGATGCTTTTTAACGGACGGGAAGTCACGGGGCGACATGTCCGCGCTGTACAGCAGATGCTTAAACTGCTCCCACTTTTACTTGGTCGTCACACGTTGTGTGACCCTGGAGACGTTTGGACGTGCGTTATCGCAGAGTAGAATCACCCAGGGCGTTTGGTCTTGATCGACTTGCGCAGGCTACGGAGTGTCTCACACTATATGTCACTGTCAATAATTTATCCGTGCCCCAGGAAGTCTATGAGTATCGGACCCCGGACATCGGAGAAGACGGTAAACACCAGCTTGCCCGCTGGGGGCACAGCTACGAATTTTTTGGCAGCAGGAGACGACGCTACATTCACGTACGAAGATGCATAATCTCGAAATGGCGTATGCCTATTTCAACCTGTTTGGTTGTTACAGCTTTTCATTCTTTTTCATTTGAACACTCCCTTTATAATGATAACAGCAAAGGACAGTGACAAAATATGTGTTCCACTACTCAAAAACCATGCATAGACAAACTAGTGTAACAAAGGAACATACGTTGCTTAAAACCTGATGACACAAAATTAGAATGTTCAGAATGTATTTGTGGAAGTATTTTTATGATAAGGTCAGAAGTTCATAACTGCCTAAAGCAATTCCAGACTCAAACTCACTCTCAACTTTATCAAACCATACAGTCACACAAAGGTACGATGAATCTCAAAACGAAAGCGTCATAAATTTTTCCCGTGTTCTACATCGCCTCTAGACATACAACGATAAAATAACTAGCTAGCGGTTCAGAATGAGACACTTGCTAAGAGAAATTTTCAAAACTACACTGTGCAACAAACTTAAAGGATCGCTTCTTCGAAACCCCGTAATTCCATTCCATTGTGACGCATATGTCGTGTCACCACCAGACACCACACTTGCTAGGTGGTAGCCTTTAAATCGGCCGCGGTCCGTTAGTATACGTCGGACCCGCATGTCGCCACTATCCGTGATTGCAGACCGAGCGCCGCCACACGGCAGGTCTAGAGAGACTTCCTAGCACTCGCCCCAGTTGTACAACCGACTTTGCTAGCGATGGTTCACTGACAAAATACGCTCTCATTTGCCGAGACGATAGTTCAGCATAGCCTTCAGCTACGTCATTTGCTACGACCTAGCAAGGCACCATATTCAGTTACTATTGATATTGTGAATCATGTACTGTCAAGAGCGACGTTCATCATTAATGGATTAAAGTTAAGTATTCCACCAGCTACGTCCGTTTTTCTAAATTCTAATTTCCTTGTCCTGTTCCAGACCTCACGCCAGCCTGCGTGAGCTAAAATGCGTGCATTTCGGCCTCCTCTAATAATACGGTGTTGGCTCTCCTGCCAACCACAACATTGGCGACAGGGCAAACCCGCGTTCTTCTATAAACTGCCCTGATTTACTTGTGTAATGACTTCGCCACAATCTCCAGATGTACTGTCCGAATTTTATCGCTTACAGAATCAGCAGACGCAGGCATTACTGGATGCCCTTGGACAGCTCGTCCAGGGTCAACGTGCAACGCAAAACGATGCGGCAGCCGCCGCTCCACCGCTAACGCAGCCACAACACGCTGTTGCACCAACTTTTCGACCTTTTGATGCTGCACTGGAAAGCTGGACGGAGTGGTCACGCCAATTTGGATTCCATCTCGCCGCCTACAGAATTCAAGGTAACGAGTGGCAGCCTTATCTCTTATCATCGGTCGGCGTACAAACGTACTGTGTGATGGTCAAATTATTTCCCTGATGTGACGTAGCAACTCTGTCCTACGAAGAAATTTTGTCTGCATTAGATGCATATTTTAAAGAATCAGTCAATGTAGTTGTGAAAAGGAATACCTTCTTTCGTACATAACGTACGGCAGGTCAGACTAACCGGGAGTGGGTTGCAACCTTGCAAGGCCTTACTAGGGATTGTGCTTTTGAGTGTCAATGTGGACTCCCTTATTCAGATACTATGGTACGTGATGCAATTGCACAGAACGTTTCTGATGTTCGTATAAGGGAACAGATTTTGAAACTAGTCAATCCCTCCCTTCAACAGGTGATGGACATATTGGATCGGCAGGACACACTTGAATTTGCTCAGGAATCATTTGAAACTTCGCCACCCGTGGGTCAGGTTAACCGGCCCGCTGGGCGAGTTGCACGTAACAGTAAACAGTCCTTGCGCCCGGCCACGCCGCTGCCGCCAGGCTCTCAGCCACGTGTGCCACACCGGCAAGCAAGTGCAGTGCTAAAATCATGCCCGCGGTGCACTACTAGACATTCGCGTGAGAATTGCCCACCACGCCAAGCTATTTGCTTTTTCTGTAATAAAAAAGGACATGTTCAGAGTGTTTGCCAAAGAAAGCTCAGATCGGAAGCTCAAAACCATTCCAGGCCCTTTGCTTCGCGCCGGAATCGGAATCGAACCCAGAATACTCAGGCTCGTGAACCTTCGCCCATGGGAATTCATGTAGTCTATTCCACTCCACCCAGTGCCACTCTCTCTAACAGTGACTGTGTTCATCCCACAAATAGTGTGCGTCGACGTCGCCAGAAATCACGTCAAGTCGCAAGTGATTTTGTACCAGTATCAGTTCACGTTGCACAAGACAGTCGCTCTTGTCGTCAGCAGGACAATATACTTTTTGTGGACTTGGACATTAACGGCAATGTGATACCATTCCAGCTTGATACCGGGGCTGCAGTTTCACTGATCAATCAACACACTACAAACTGCTGGGCACACCTCCGTTGCATGCTGCAAATGTTAAGTTAACTAGCTATTCAGGTCAAGAGATCCCTGTGTTAGGATAGTGCAGCCTTCTTGCAACATGTGGTGTTGACATATCAAGGTGTCCACCACCTTGAATGATGGAGATGTTAATATGGTTCCACTGTTTGCTGTACCTAATGTACTACCAAAATGATAACATACAATTTAATACAACATTTCAGTGTCTTGGTTACACTGATAAATACTTCAGGGAAGAGAACTTCAGCTTGTCTCACTTGGTGTTGTGCTTCTGTGGAAAGATATGGACTTTCAGTGCAGTTACGTGTAACCCACTGTGCTACAACCATGATGCTATCCTTCCCATTCCTTTCCTAGTTCTTGTAAAATGTTAGAGACTTATACACTGTGTACGCACTTTATTTCATTTTTTAATGTATTCAGTTCTTGCACAAAATGCTAAAAACTTTTACAGTGCGTGTGAACTTTATTTCACCTCTTAATGTATTCAGTTCTTGTACAAAATGTTGAAAAACTTTTACAGTGCATGTGCACTTTATTTCACTTGTTAATGTATTCAGTTCTTGTAAAATACTAAAGACTTTATTTCATTTCTCAATATGTTCAAATTCTTGTAAAATGGTAAAGACTTATACAGTGCATGTGCTCTTTATGTCATTTGTTAATATATTTTGTACTCATTGCGTATACACTTTGTCATTTCTTAATATGTTCTGAACTCAGTGCATGTGCACTCTATTTCATTTCTTAATATGTTCTGCACTTATCAATAATGTTTTATATATGTATATACTCTGTGACTGTAGTCTTGGTTAACTAAATAGATTATAGAAACATTTGTTGCTCATGGCAAGTCTAATTGACTCACCATCGCTGCCAAATTTTTGCCCCCCAGTGGAGGGTTATGTAAGAGGTCCATGATTAAGAAATTTGTCGCTAGTTCACTCGAGCAGATGTAATTTCGATAGATTGCTCACGCCCTGCCTGCGATATGTAAGCTGCTCAGACCAGGGAGCAGTGTTGTCAGTAGAAGGAACTGTGTGGCAGTTGAAGTAAGTAGTATCCAGAATGAGATTTTCACTCTGCAGCGGAGTGTGCGCTGATATGAAACTTCCTGGCAGATTAAAACTGTGTGCCCGACCGAGACTCGAACTCGGGACCTTTGCCTTTCGCAGGCAAGTGCTGTACCAACTGAGCTACCGAAGCACGACTCACGTCCGGTACTCACAGCTTTACTTCTGCCAGTACCTCGTCTCCTACCTTCCAAACTTTACAGAAGCTCTCCTGCGAACCTTGCAGAACTAGCACTCCTGAAAGAAAGGATATTGCGGAGACATGGCTTAGCCACAGCCTGGGGGATGTTTCCAGAATGAGATTTTCACTCTGCAGCGGAGTATGCACTGATATGAAACTTCCTGGCAGATTAAAACTGTGTGCCCGACCGAGACTCGAACTCGGGAGAATGAAATTTTCACTCTGCAGCGGAGTATGCGCTGATACGAAACTTCCTGGCAGATTAAAGCTGTGTGCCCGACCGAGACTCGAACTCGGGACCTTTGCCTTTCGCGGGCAAGTGCTCTACCAACTGAGCTAACGAAGAACGACTCACGTCCGGTACTCACAGCTTTACTTATGCCAGTACCTCGTCTCCTACCTTCCAAACTTTACAGAAGCTCTCCTGCGAAGTAGTAGCTAGCAGTCGTGTGTATGGAGTTGGCTGGGCCGGTCGTGGGGAGCTTTGGCGGAGCCTGAGCGTTGTACTATAACGTAAAAGCAGCCTTGCGCATATGTAGTATTGTTATATCAAGTTCCATGTAAATGCTTTAAAAGAATCTCTTAATAATAATCTTTTTTATAAAAATTAACTTTTGACAATTTCTCCAATCCATGGTCATCCCGATTTTTGTAAAGAAAAATCAGTTGTTTCCTTTTATACATGAGAAATCTATAGGCCAGCATTGCACCGGGCTGTGCCAGAAAAATTTATTATAAGAGCAGATATATATGCGTTATTCGGCGACTTCATTGAGGTAAGATTTTTCAATTTACTTAGAATGATCTTTCAGGGCCATGACGCAGCACTGCTGACGTCTAAAACTTACCAGTTTAAATTCACAGTCAATTATTGAAAGGTTATAAGTGAGCCACATTTTAATGAGGTTTGTCACACTGTATTATTGGTAGGTTACGCTAAAAATGTGAATGTTATATCATTATACATTGTATTATTGGTAGGTTACGGAATTCATTTATTGGGAGGTTACGCTGAATGTGAATTAGAAATAATATTTTTTCTGTTGGGAGGTTACATCGTGGTGGTAGTAAACCACCGATATCATGAATTCCATCTTAGATTATCTTTACAAAAATATCCTATAATTAACACACACTTTCCTAACGTATTTGCTGAAGCTGAAACATAAAAAAGACAACATTATGAGTTGACTCTAAAGTAAGAAGTGATCCCACGTGGCTGAACGATCAGCCCCTAACAAACTGAGATCATTAGAGCCTCTGAAATTTACTTAAAATAACTCAACGAATGAAATTTAACACGAATACGCGAATAAAATCATCACCGATCCCGTTATTCACGATGTAGTGTAGATACTAACGACCCCTTTGGGAAGTGAATGTTCACAAGTCCAGCGCAGTGACAAGCATACGTCTCTCACCTTAGAAGCTTTGATTCATTGTGTCCTCTCTTCCTTTGCGCACTCTACCGACCCCACTCCCATAAGGAGTGAGGACGGAAATTCGTGACTGTCACTAACCCTAGACCGCACAAACTGTTTTTTCGATGTTGCAGATTTCTCCTGCAGTAATGAAGCTCCTAACTGTTGGTAGCACAATTCACCTCATTTCTATCTCTGCCTAAGAAGGAGCGATCTTTAAATCAGTCAGTCGTCTACAGTTATTCAAGAGCCACAACAGGAGGTGGAATGATGAGGAAAGGGGACGGATCTACATCATGACTCAATAAATAACACCACATTTGCATTCTGTCCTACCCAAGGCTCTGAGTATTCGGTAAGACATGAAAGGAAACAGTTATTAGTGATGCTCAACGCCAGTGGTGACCGTACGTTACATTATCTCACAAATTAAACGAGAAGTGAGACGATAAAGCGTAAAATTTAAATCAAAACAGGTTTAACTGGTCCCTTTCACGACAAAGGGCACTCTAATACCCACGATTTCGGTAACAACGTCTGTGTCACCCACACGCCTCTGCTTAGCACGTTAGAAATGAACCTTCAGAAATTTCGACATCAAATCAGCCTGGTGGCTGTTCCAGCGCCTGAGGTTGGGCAACCCCTTCGACATCCCTTGGGTGTAGTTTGCCTACCTTCAGGCGCTAGAACAGCCGCCAGGTTGAAATGGTGTGAGTGTTACCGACAGGTACATTTATAACGTATTCATGGATGGCACCAAGAGTGCTGTCGAACTGGCTGGTTTTAGAGAGATCCTTTGCCGTTTTGTTCACATGCATGTTAATGCATGCATCACAATAAGAAAGAAAGCAGGAGGGTTGAAAAAGTATGAGTACACTTTGCTACTTTTGATCAGATTTCGTTGAATGGTCTTGAACGATCCCTAGTGGTTCCAACCTGTACAAAGGGGCAAAAATTGCGGCCGCGCTGCACTCGGAAGGGGCGTGATCACGTTCAATGGGGGTGAGACCCATACTCTCCTTAGAGAAGGTTTGGAACGTCCGAGGGTGTCACCAATGTTGAAGGTTGTCAAGAATACCTTCCTGTTGCCCATCGGACTGCGAACTGTCAGTTTTAACGGCGAAATGTGTAGGAATCAATGTCAGGGAAAGCGGCGATTTCCTGGGCCATCCATAACAAAACCGCGTGAATTCAAAGTGGACTGTCGCGGTTCTGTACTCCACCGCAGAGACGTCAAAAGTAGGGGCTGCGAGGACCTTCTCATGGTGTGACGTGTTCACGGTGGCACTGGGCAGAATTGTAGTGAAATTTGGTACCACTCTGACATAATTAACCGATCTTAAGCTCGCACGAACTTCTCAGCTTTTTCCTTTTTTTCGCATGTGTCGACAACTTGGTGTTGGAAGCGTTCCTAGCCAAAAGAAGTCTACTAGTATCAGACATGGGCCATGATTAACGGAAGAAATTTCAATGTACGTTTGGAGCACAGTATTATATGGATCATCAAGTATGAGAAAGCCGGAAAAAAGAAAATCGAAGCGTTTCACGTCTGGTGAACAAAAGATCAGATGGATGATAAGAATTGAGATGGTTCCCGAAAGAATCAGCGAGGATAGGACGATGTGGAAAACATTGTCAATAAAAAGGGGCAGAATGACAGGACATATGTTAAGATATCGAGGAGTAACTTCAATGATATCTGAGCGAGCTATAGAGGTAAGGAAAGACAGACTGGAATGCATCCATTGAATAGGGGACGCTGGGTGTGAGTGCTACTCTGAGATTAAGGGGCTGGCACGGGAGAGAGTTTCGTGGTGTGCCTCATCGAACTAGTGAGAAGACTGATGACTCCATCGATATCCTCCCAGCCTATACCACCCACTCCACCGATAGAGACTGCAGTAATGCACTCACGTCTTTTTTCTGAAGTTTCCTTCGGTATTAGGCCCTAATCTGTCGCATCGTCAGCAAATACCGAGTAAAATGGCACGGTAATTAAGACACCGGAGTGTTACTCAGTAGCCCATTCAGTTTCAGGTTTTCGTGATTTACCTAAAACGCATAAAGCAAATACCAAGATGCTTTCTTCGAAAGGACACGACCGATTTCTTCCCCATTATTTCGCAATCCGTCACTACTAGTCACGTCGTCGACGGCACTTTGCTTTCTTCCTCCCCTAGCAACGTTTGCAATAGCTGTTATGCAGTGCTTTCATGTTATTTACACTTGTGGACTTCTTATTCAAGGACTTCAAGACAAATTGTACGCAACATACTATTCTATTTTTTGGTACTCTGTTGTAAGTCGTAATGCTGCCGTGTAGATCTTTAGCTCCTTTAACTTTTTTAGTAGTTTCAGCTATATAAATTTCAAGCAAGCAATATGTGGTACAATAAAGGGAACATTTATTCACAAAACTCGGAAAGATACAAAATTTAAATGTTATAAAACTATGCTGACACCATAACTGTTTCATGGCTATGAGAGTTAGATAAACAGAAGGAGAGATATCAGCAAAATACAAGCAGCAGATACGATATTCTTGAAGAGAGTGAGGGTCCGCACAGGAAGATGTTTAATAAACAATGAAGATCCTGTAAAAGAGATGAACCTACATGCTAGTAATGAGGAAATAACTGCATAGGAGGAGGGGTGGAAACAGTGTGTAAATACAGTGTATTAGTGGTATACGTGCAGACATTTTTATTGGTGACTGAAGGCAGTGTATTGAATAACATGACATCAACATTTATTTCATTTGCAAACGAATAATTGTAGCTATCAGAAATAATACGTTTTTAGTTTTGTTAGTAGCTCCATGTTCACGAGCAAGCCATCAATGCTTATCTTCCCCTAGGGAGCAGGTCAGGCGTGGATATGAAACTTCATGGCTGATTACATCTGTGTGCCGGACCGAGACTCGAACTCGGGACCTTTGCCTTTCGTGGGCAAGTGCTCCATCATCTGAGCTATCCAGCTAGGCTCACGACCCTCCCTCACAGCTTCAGTTCTGCCAGTACATCGTCTCCTACTTTCCAGACTTCACAGAAGCTCTCCTGCGAACCTTGCAGAACTAGCACTCTTGGAAGAATGGACATTGCGGAGACATGGCTTAGCCACAGCCTGGGGGATGTTTCCAGAATTAGAGTTTTTCTCTCTGCAGCGGAGTGTGCGCTGATATGAAACTTCCTGGCCGTTTAAAACTGTGTGCCGGACCGAGACTTTCGCGAGAAAGTACTCTACCATCTGAGCTACCCAAGCACGACTCACGCCCCGTCCTCACAGTTTCTCATTCAGGCGTGGTTACGCGGACGCAAAGCGGCTAGTCTATACCGACAAACGTTGTCCACTTAGAGGTGCAGTTATGACCGTGCAGAATACATCATGTAGTAAATTATGTGACGTGTTTGCGGGAAGAATGTTAGGTGCAGAAAAGAAACAAACAGTACACCATAACGGGTACATATTAAGGTACCAATGATCAGAATATTTACACTTCTACCTCTTAACACGCTTTATTATGAGGAGTGAAAGACGAGCACAAAAATTCCTGAACTGCAACCCAAGGAGAAAGAGAGAAATTGGTCGACGAAGAAAACAATGGACGTAAACTTCTTAAAGATGGAACTGGCAGGTGTCAAATCCCAGTACGTAAGATGATGACGATGACGACGATGGTTAAAACGTTTTATTTCATATCGACCAGCTGGGATTCCATAAAGACAACAGTTCCACTTCTTGCTTTGTTGTGGCCTCTTTTTCCAGTACTCTTTCCTCATTTCCCTCTTCTCCCCATGTTTTCTTTTCCTGTCTGGGTTGGGTTGGGTTGGGTTGTTTTGGGGAAGGAGACCAGACAGCGAGGTCATCGGTCTCATTGGATTAGGGAAGGACGGGGAAGGAAGTCGGCCGTGCCCTTTCAAAGGAACCATCCCAGCATTTGTCTGGAGCGATTTAGGGAAATCACGGAAAACCTAAATCATGATGGCCGGACGCGGGATTGAACCGTCGTCCTCCCGAATGCGAGTCCAGTGTCTAACCACTGCGTTTTCCTGCCTCCTGCCCATATTGTTCCTGGTGTATTATTTCTTTTTCCTTGAAAGCGTTATAAATTTAGTATTTCATTCTTAAAGAAGTTTCCATTATTTCCGATTATTTTGTGTTATTACTCTTTAATTCTTTTTTTGTTTCTTTAGTTCGTGCTATTATTGACTTCTTTTTCCCGAAATACAGGAATATTTGTTTCATAAGCGTGTTCTAAGAAGATCAACATTCGCTTTTCCAATATTTCTAATATTTTCCATATATTTTCCTTGAGCTCCCCATTACTTCTCGTTTGTTAAACATATATAGGCCGTTTTGTCCTCATTATTTTCCTAATATTTCGTCTTTCTAGTATCTCTGTTCTGTACAGCTTAGAGCTCATTGTTGTCACAACGATGTGCGGAATGAACATAAAAGATTGAAAATAGAAATGTAGTATATTAAGTCATTGTTTTCTTCTGTCCATAAAATCTCTTTGTCGTACTTCACAAAATTCGGACGATTCGATTGCCCTTTGTCTATTCCATTTCCTCACAAATTTTCAGCTCCCATTTTCTCTGTATAGTCTACATTTGTTTTCGTGGTGGGGCGTTAGCCCACAGTAGCACATACTTCTCACTTTACTCTCTTGCCCATTCTGTGCTTTAAAATCTCATTTTCTCTTTCATTTTCGTGGTTTCTCTCTTATTCCTTTCGACTCATAAGCAAGAGAATATGGTCTCCACTATTATTTGCAGCATTGATATCTTCACTGCGCCTACTGTGTGCAGTATTAATTTTAACTTCACTAATTCTGTGTAGTGGCTTTCAATCTAGATAATTTTGCTTTCACTGTTTTGCGATGAGTCTACAACAGTTTCATTGGAAGCATGTTTTTGAAATTACGAAAAGGTTTATTGTAAGACAGAGGATTTTCTTTTTTAGAAAAAATGTTTTCGAGTCTTAAACAGACAGTGGATGTGTGCTGATAAGGTCCATCGATGTACATACAGTAAGTTGGGCACTTCATAATGACGAGTTAAAGAACTTGCATGAACACAATTTATTCAATTGTCCTTTCACTTAGTTTGTTTGTGTGTGTGTGTGTGTGTGTGTGTGTGTGTGTGTGTGTGTGTGTGCATGCATCTGTGTGTGTTTGTTTGTTTTTTGTTTTTTTTTTTGTTTTTAAACAGAATGAAAAAACGACTGAACAAATTGAAGCCTTGCGGACGCCAGTTGCAAAGAAAGCAGTGAAACAAACGACTGCCAACAGCGTATCTGAATCGTAAATGTGCCGTGAAAAATGTTTGAGCCACGTCAAGGTGGTAAACATGCATAAATTGCCAGTGAGCTCGAGACAACGTAAGTAAACGCTGTTATACACTGAAGCGCCAAAGAAACTGGTATAGAAGGCGGCGCTGCGGTCGACAACGCCTATATAAGACAACAAGAGTCTGGCGCAGATTTTAGATCGGTAACTGCTGCTACAATGGAAGGTTATCAAGATTTAGGTGAGTTTTAACGTTGTGTTATAGTCGGCGCAGGGGCGATGGGACACAGCATCTCCGAGGTAGCGATGAAGGGATTTTCCCGTACGACCATTTCACGAGTGTATGGTGAATATCAAGAATCCGGTAAAACATCAAATCTCCAACATCGCTGGGGCCGGAAAAGGATTCTGCGACAACGGGACCAATGACGACTGAAGACAATCGTTAAACGTGACAGAAGTGCAACCCTTCCGCAACCCTTCCGCAAATTGCTGCAGATTTCAATGCTGGGCCGTCAATAAGTGTCTGTTTCCAAACCATCGATATGGGCTTTCGGAGCCGAAGGCCCACTCGTGTACCCTTGATGACTGCACGACACATAACTTTACGCCTCGCCTGGGCATCAACACAGACATTGGACTGTTAATGACTGGAAACATGGTGCCCGGTCGGACGAATCTCGTTCCAAATTGTATCGAGAGGATGGACGTGTGCGGGTGTGGATACAACCCCATGACTCCATGGACCCCGCATGTCAGCAGAGAACTGTTCGTGGTGCTATTGGGTCTGTAATGGTGTGGGGCGGATGAGTTATAGTGATACGGGACCCCTGATACGTTTAGATACGACTCTGACAGGTGACACGTACGTAGGCATCCTGTCTGATCACCTGCATCCATTCACGTCCATCGTGTATTCCGACGGACTTGGGAAATTCGAGCAGTTGAATGCGACACTCCACACGTCCAGAATTGCTACAGAGTGGCTCCAGGAACACTCTTCTTAGTTTAAACATTTCCGCTGGCCAGCAAACTCCCCAGACACGAATATTATGTCTGCGATACCTTGCATCGTGCTGTTCAGAAGAGATCTTCATCCCCTCGTACTCTTACGGATTTATGGACAGCCCTGCAGGATTCATAGTGTCAATTCCCTGCAGCTCTACTTCAGACATTATCAGAGCACATGCCAAGTCGTGTTGCGGCTCTTCTGCGTGCTCGCGGGGCCTTACACTATATTAGGTAGATGTACCAGTGTCTTTGGCTCTTCTGTGAAAATTCACATCACCATGCATAAATTGCAAACTGTACAAAATAGTTTCCGAAATCAATACCTTACGAAATTTTATCGATGCCCCACAGGTCACTTTAAACATAAAAATATCAACAACAGCAAAATTAGCAGGCAAATTATAATGTACAGCGCAGGACAGATCAATTATAGCAGTGGTAAGCGGCAAAAAAGGGACGTCCACTTATTCCAGATGACGTGGTATATTAATATAGACTTGGGACTGATTTCTACAGGGCACACGTAACGCAAAGATGTAAAGCGCAAATGTAATCCAGCGTGTTTCAAGCAGACTATACGTGTGTAAAGGATGAGCCAGACAATAAGGGATTTTACTTTATTATGTGAGCACCCAAACCGTAACTTCATTTTTCTATTGCGGCCAAGCCACGGCCGGTAGTGTTAGCTGCCTGTAAATTCTTTCATCCCACGGTCTAGTAACAGGAAGTCAGCAGCGAGGAAGGGCACCTTGATCACGCGCCTCTCTCATGTGCTTACGAGGCAACGCCGTCCCAGGCGTCGCTTAGCAGGCAACGCTCTGGAAAGTTCCATGCCGCCCGCACGGTTTTCTCGGTCCTGACCAATCAGGGCGGAGGAAGCCGCGTGGTGCGTCGAATATACCCGGCCGCCCGTCGCCGGGCTCGCTCTCTTGTGTTCTTGCTCACCTGGAGTCGGATGCGCGCCCTGTAGCATTGAACATCTCCCGCTTCTCCCGGTGCAGCGGCACTGTGGACTTAGTTTTGGCAGACAACCACTTTCGGTAGCTTCGCGAACAATTTTCGCCAAATTGTAAGCTCTGGCTCACCCTCACCTCCCTAGGCCTATGTATCCCCTTTCAACATGCTTTAGCCAATAAATGGCCATTCTCTAAAAATTACCCTATTATCCTACTTCTGACACGAGTTGTACAGGAAGCCGGGTATGGGCAGGCGGTGGACGTTGTGGAATAATAGGGTAATTTTTAGAGAAAGGCCATTTATTGGCTAAAGCATGATGAAAAGGGGCTACATAGGCCTAGGGAGGGTGAGCCAGAGCTTACAATTTGGCGAAAATTGTTCGCGAAGCTACCGAAAGTGGTTGTCTGCCAAAACTAAGTCCACAGTGCCGCAGCACCGGGAGAAGCGGGAGATGTTCAATGCTACAGGGCGCGCATCCGACTCCAGGTGAGCAAGAATACAAGAGAGCGAGCCCGGCGACGGGCGGCCGGGTATATTCGACGCACCACGCGGCTTCCTCCGCCCTGATTGGTCAGGACCGAGAAAACCGTGCGGGCGGCATGGAACTTTCCAGAGCGTTGCCTGCTAAGCGACGCCTGGGACGGCGTTACCTCGTAAGCACATGAGAGAGGCGCGTGATCAAGGTGCCCTTCCTCGGTGCTGACTTCCTGTTACTAGACCGTGGGATGAAAGAATTTAGAGGCAGCTAACACTGCCGGCCGTGGCTTGGCCGCAATAGAGAAATGAAGTTACGGTTTGGGTGCTCATATAATAAAGTAAAATCGCTTATTGTCTGGCTCATCCTTTACACGTGTTTAGAACGCATAGGTTACGTTTATTCAAGTATGAGACAAAACTATGAAACTTTGGGAACATATTTACGAACCTCTCAAGTCTAGATTACAGATGTTCAGTGTGTCCTCCACCAGCGACACTATCACAACGATGCTCGAATTCCTCCCATACTCGGGTACGCAAGTCCATCGTCACTGGTGGTACGGAAGGACGTGTCCGGTTCTTCAACTTTTCTAGGTTCTGTAGTGGTGTTGGTGCGAAAACGTTGCCCTTAATGAAGCCCTACAGGAAGAAGTCGCAGGACGTCAGACCCGGTGAACGTGGAGGCCAGCTGAGAACTGATAAGTCGCCGGCTGTTTGGCGAGCAGTCCAGCGGCTCGGTAGAGTTTCATTCAGGTTTTCACACATCTGGCGACTCCAGTGAGGAGTACCCAGTCTTGCTGAAAAATGAAGTTGTCCCCTTTCAGCCTCGGAGAAAATCAGCTTGATAACACAGCAAGGTACTGCTGACCGTTAACCGTGTTTCCACCAAAGAAGCACGGGCTGTAAGTACAGGGCTATTACAAATGATTGAAGCGATTTCATAAATTCACTGTAGCTCCATTCATTGACATATGGTCACGACACACTACAGATACGTAGAAAAACTCATAAAGTTCTATTCGGCTGAAGCCGCACTTCAGGTTCCTGCCGCCAGAGCGCTCGGGAGCGCAGTGAGACAAAATGGCAACAGGAGCCGAGAAAGCGTATGTCGTGCTTGAAATGCACTCACATCAGTCAGTCATAACAGTGCAACGACACTTCAGGACGAAGTTCAACAAAGATCCACCAACTGCTAACTCCATTCGGTGATGGTATGCGCAATTTAAAGCTTGTGGATGCCTCTGTAAGGGGAAATCAACGGATCGGCCTGCAGTGAGCGAAGAAACGGTAGAACGCGTGCGGGCAAGTTTCACGCGTAGCCCGCGGAAGTCGACGAATAAAGCAAGCAGGGAGCTAAACGTACCACAGCCGACGGTTTGGAAAATCTTACGGAAAAGGCTAAAGCAGAAGCCTTACCGTTTACAATTGCTACAAGCCCTGACACCCGATGACAAACGCTTTGAATTTTCGGCGCGGTTGCAACAGCTCATGGAAGAGGATGCGTTCAGTGTGAAACTTGTTTTCAGTGATGAAGCAACATTTTGTCTTAATGGTGAAGTGAACAGACACAATGTGCGAATCTGGGCGGTAGAGAATCCTCACGCATTCGTGCAGCAAATTCGCAATTCACCAAAAGTTAACGTGTTTTGTGTAATCTCACGGTTTAAAGTTTACGGCCCCTTTTTCTTCTGCGAAAAAAACGTTACAGCACACGTGTATCTGGACATGCTGGAAAATTGGCTCATGCCACAACTGGAGACCAACAGCGCCGACTTCATCTTTCAACAGGATGGTGCTCCACCGCACTTCCATCATGATGTTCGGCATTTCTTAAACAGGAGATTGAAAAACCGATGGATCGGTCGTGGTGGAGATCATGATCAGCAATTCATGTCATGGCCTCCACGCTCTCCCGACTTAACCCCATGCGATTTCTTTCTGTGGGGTTATGTGAAAGATTCAGTGTTTAAACCTCCTCTACCAAGAAACGTGCCAGAACTGCGAGCTCGCGTCAACGATGCTTTCGAACTCATTGAAGGGAGGAACTTGATTATCGGCTTGATGTCTGCCGAATCACTAAAGGGGCACATATGGAGCATTTGTGAATGCCTAAAAAAAACTTTTTGAGTTTTTGTATATGTGTGCAAAGCATTGTGAAAATATCTCATATAATAAAGTTATTGTAGAGCTGTGAAATCGCTTCAGTCATTTGTAATAACCCTGTAGATGAGTGTGACATCGCACAAGACTCACTGACTTAAGATGAACCTCCTACATGTTCGTTGTGCGGGTGCTTTAGGCCCAAAATTCGAACACTGTGTTGGTTTACTTCCCCATTTAGGTGGAAAGTCTCTTCGCCAGAACACGATACGTTGTGCGAAAGTGTTATTGTCAAGCGCATTCTGAGGCTTGTCAGAAAAAGACACAGGTTTTTGTTTGCGCTCAGGACGTATGTAACAGCTGTAACTTGTACGGCTTCACAATCAACCGACGTCTCAAAACACACTAAATTGTTACTGTAGGCAGTCGTAACTCCCGACGGGGACGGCGAATTGACTTTGTAGGAATACGTTGGGAAACGATTTGAATTCTTGTGGCAGTTTCGTCCGAAACACTAGGGTGGCCAGGAGCGTTTCCTTCACAAACACATCCTGTGTCTACAAGCAGTCGATACCATCTGTGAATGATCCATCCGTTCGGAGGGTCGGTTTGGTAGCTCAAGCTCTAACGTCTTTGCACTGTAATCACGGAACTACAATTCTGGAACTCGGTTTTACAAAATGGTTTTTGCCGCTGTGTAACCGTTTTGCAACATGTGCTGGTGACGAAGACAACCGACAATTAGCGGCAATGAATATAAAGTAGATAAGTTATTCGTCCCACCAATAACGGAGCCGTGGTTCAGCGATCGATAGGTTTGACAACATAATACTTTGTAATACGTATAATTTTTTGAAACAAAAATACCTGGTGTCAGCACATCCCTAGCTATAAAAAATCGCTTGTACATATTTCAGAAACAACAAAAGAAAGAACGCGCTGAGGACGCGACAACTGTAGTGAAACAATTTTGGGGATTTGCCCTCAGTTGGTAACATCTATCTCTTAGGCGGGTATAAAAGCTCTCAATGTATTGTCGACAGGCGTGCATTGTTACTTGGATCTGATATTTCAACTATGCTTCAGTCATGAGTTGAACTTGCTACTGTATGGACGTCATTCTCTCATTTCCGCGATAGTATTGTTTTACTCGCACACAAACGTCAGTCACATCGTCTCACAGGCTGTAGAGGTAAGATTTTTACTCCGTCTGACATACGTATGTGACTCTAACCGAGTTTTTGTTTTTGTTTTATACTCTTTACTTTTCAAATATCTCATTACTCGTTGTTGATGGTTACTAGTGGAGGGATACTCTGTGTGTCACAAAGAAGCAAAAGAATGGTGCATACGGCTTTAGAGCAGTTAGAAGAGAGCGATGATGATTATCACTCAAGACGATTCTTACGTTCCTGAGGAAGATCACGTATCAGATTCAGACCATGACAGTTATTCTGAAATAGATATGAATGATATTCTCTGCAAGTCCGAGAATGAACAAGATGGTGTTGACTCTATTCAGAGTAGGGAAAATGATGACACCGCAACTGACACAATTTTTCATGGCAAGATGAACTATTTCTTTGCAAGTATATCAAGATATTTGAGAAAACACATATCAAGTTTGGAAACTATTTCATTTGAAACAGAAATATTAAATTTTGTGAATTTTGCAAAAGAATAATAAACTGTTATTTACAATGAAATGAACACTCTTAACTGCTTACAGGCTTTGACATACGTCAATGGGGACAGATGAAAATGTGTGCCCCGGCTGGGACTCGAACCCGGAATTTCCTGCTTACATGGCAGACGCTCTATTCCATCATCCTTTTTTTTCTTTCTTTTTTTTTTTTTTTTTTTTTTTTGAAAAAATCTCATTTCGTTGTCTATTGTTCGTTGGCTTTGTTCGTGGCGAACGTCTGATGATACCCATTCAGGTTGTTCGTTGATCTGTTCACTCAGTTTTTTTATTACAGAGGGTAGCTAAACCCTCTTTTTTCAGCTTTTTTATTACTTTTTTGTTTTTTTGTTTCTTTATTTTTTTAGACGAGGGCCGAAATGTAAAAAATAAAAAAAAAACAAAATAGTTGGCCGCGAACAGGCGACCATAAGTTTAGAACGCACGACGGTTTTCACTTTTTTTTAACCCTCCTTTCTTTTTTTTTTTAGTCTCCCTCTTCTTGTTGGCAAAGAAGCAATCTTTTGGAACAAAAAAAAGTTTCTCAAAGCCAAAATCAAATTTCTTTTTCCTTTAAGAACAAACTATGAGGAAGAAATAAGGAAAAGCTTTTTAAGTCGTCGTGCGACTTGTAGTTAAAGACCAGTTCTTACAGGAGCTCCTGAAGTGTATCCGCCTACAGCAGGCCAGCTCGTCCAAACGTGTCTTCTCATGGCGTAGGCGTGGGTTCTGGGTAGCAGATCTATTCAGTTCGGTTCGTTTTATACAGTTTTCAGCTTCTCAGGGCTTGGACGTTCCAGCTACTAGGTGGGTCGTCGAAAGTGCTCCGTAGGAAATTGGAAAAATATTGTTTATAGCGTGGGTTGCGTATCAGGACGCAGTGTCGTTCGTTGAGATAAGTCCAATATCCTAGCGTAGACTTGTCGCCAGAAGTAAAAAGATAGCGGATCGTGTGGCCACAGATCCAATTCACAGAGTTAGTTTTGGCGGAGGGGTAGAAAGTCTTATCGGGGTACAAAAGCATGTGGACGTCGATCTGAGCCGGTGTCTGGCGAGTAAGAAACGCCAAAATTCGCCGCGCAAGTGTCCAGACGTCTAGCGCTGTGCCACAGTGGAACCGGTGGACATCCGTGTCATCCACTCGACAGTGGGTGCAGAGGGATGAATCGGCGAGATGGATGCGTTGCAGACGATCTCGGTTAACTTGTTTGCCATTCACGTCTGATTCGAGAAAACGCGCATGGATCGCCTTCCATATGTGTCGCCACACGTACTGTGGATACTTACGTTCGATGGGGTTGGACGGGCAGCACTGTTGTAACAGTTCGGAGACTGTTTTCGTGAGGTACAAACGTGTAAGTGGTAAGGACCGGTAGATATAACTGAACTCCAGGAAAAATCGTTGGATGTAATAAATGGGGGTTGGAATGGTCGATACCAGTACTGGGGCGGACAAGGAGGCCGGTGCAAAGTTGTGAAGCAGGAGGCTAGTAAGGCTCTGCGGGCAACGATACCAAAGTTTTAGTTGGGAGCTGACGTACAGTGCCTTGACACGAGTCGGCACGTGGATGAGTCCCACCCCGCCACGATCTCGTGGCAGTGCAAGGGATTCATACTGCACCTTGAATAACATCCCCGAGCTGACGAAGGAGCCGAAAGCCATCAACAGTCGTCGCGCCAGGAGATTTGGGACTGGTAGTACTTGAGCCACGTGTGGTATACGGGAAGCATGATACATGTTCACGTAGTGCGCGCGTTGGATAACGTCGAGAGCTCGTAGCCGGTGATCTGCGAGATTTGCTCTGATTGTCTGTAGCAAGCGTCTACCATTGATAGTCGCTGAGCGGCGCAGGTCTGCTGTGAAATCAAGTCCAAGACACCGTATGGTGGCGGCGACACTAAGGGGGGCAGCACATCTCTCCGGCAAGCCCTCACCAATGAGCAGGACCTTGGATTTTGACACGTTGAGGCAGCTCCCCGACGCTTCGCCGTAAGTCGCCACCCATGTCAGTGCTGCTCGTACTTCATCTTCACTGCGCAGATATAGTACTGAGTCGTCTGGGTAGGCTGTACAACAAAAACGGTGGCCTTGCACAGTCATGCCTTCCAAACGTTGGCGCATGCACTGGAGCAGGGGTTCCAAGGCGAAAGCATACAAAATCGTGGAAAGAGGGCATCCTTGTCGTACAGATCGTGTGATGACCAGGGACGGTGTAAGACGACCATTGTACAAGATTTTAGAGGTTGCACTACTCAACAGGCGCATAACCACTGTTACAATACCGCCAGGAAAACCCATATGCTGAAGAACTGTCCGTAAATAGAAGTGGTCAACACGGTCGAAAGCTTGGCTAAAGTCCAGTGAAGCCAAGGCGCCAGGGAGACGCTGATGATGCGCTAATGCTATCATGTCTCTGTAACGGCAAAGGGCCGTACGGATGTTGTTGTCGCCTCCTAGGGAAGTCTGGTCGCAGGATGTGACGTAACGTGCAACCTTCTTGAGTCGCGATGCCAGTAGCCGTGTGAATATTTTCATGTCGCTGTTGAGCAAAGTAATTGGTCGATAGTCCTGGACCCTCGATAACCCGCGCGGTTTATGTATGGGGATAATAATTCCTTCTAGAAAGGCGCTCGGGACCACTATCATCGGTGACATCACCTCTTGTGCGATTGCCGTCCACTTGGAAGCCAACAAATAGTGAAAACTTTTATAAAATTCGATTGATATACCGTCAGGTCCAGGAGATCTGCTATCGGAACCCGCCTTGATAGCATCTACCACTTCATCTGTGGTTACGTCGTCTTGGAGGTCATGCACTGCATCCTCCGGAAGAGTGTTCGTAGTAAGCTGAGCGACTTCTGTGATCAGTGCTGCAGAATGCGGTACGGCTGCGTATAGCCCGGCAAAATGAGCATGGAGAGCACGACCGATGCTTTGTTGGGTGTCGTGCCGGCGCCCTTCCACATCAGTGAGGACTTGGATCAGAGCTCGTTGTCGTCGTTGTCTTTCCTGAAGGAGGTGGTACATCGACGGACGTTCTTGAGGGATTCGATTAGAAGCTCGAGAACGGACTACAGTGCCTTCCAAGTTACGCCGCATGATCAAGGAGATCTGCGCCTTCGTGCGATGGACCATCGACTGCCGGGCTGGCGAGAAAGGCATCGTCGTACAGTCACGTAGAATGGTGTAGTAGAAGTGCAGGGTATTAGTTTGGCACGCCTTTAATTCCTTCCAATAACTCATCAGAGTCTTCCTGAGGGTCGGCTTTGCACAGGAGAGCCACCATGACAAGGTGGAGTCATAGGCTTCTCGACGATAGTGGCAGCGTGCCCACGCTTCTTCGACCATACGGCGACAGTCTGAGGAGGTCAGGTGAGCGACATTGAGTTTCCACAGACCACGACTATGCCACACTTGCTGTCGGGCGAGTGTGACGTCACAGAGGTACGCATCATGGTCTGAAAAGGTCAAGGGCCAGACTTCCGCATGGCGTGTGCCATCAGCAAGGGAGCGGGTAACGTAGATGCGATCTATGCGGCTTGACGAGTGAGAGGTGTAGAATGTATAGCCTGGTCGAATTCCGTGGAGCTTCTTCCATGTGTCAACAAGTCGGAGACGGTCGATGACCACTGAGAGAGATGCACAAGGGGAATGTCGCGGGAGTTGGTCCGCCGGCTCTTGTGTCGAGTTAAAATCCCCACCGAGTACCAAATCGTCCTGCGGACCGGTGAAGAGGGGTGTGACGCTTTCGGCAAAAAAAGTTTGTCGGTCATGACGGAGCGTAGATATTAATAATACGCACGCCGAACAGTGTGAGGGCCATACCTCGCGCAGTGGGGAGGTAGATGACGTCCTCTGCAGGGAGTCCGTCGCGTAGCAGGATGGCGACGCCGCTACCGGTATCGGATGCGGGGGAAACATGGGCGTTGTATCCGGTGGGAACTAGGAAGTCAGCCACAAACACCTCTTGTAAGAGTGCTATATCCACATCCGCAGAGTAAATAGTGTCTCTGAACATGGCCAGTTTATGGGGGGCACGAATGGTGGCAAGATTCATCGTGGCGATACGATATTGCTGTGTGCGGCCATCCTCAGTATTTGCAGAACGTACGGTAGAAGTAGCCGGCAGGCGGAGACCCGCCGGTGGTCCCGCAGTGGTGATAATTACTGGCGGGGCGCCAGCCCCAGTGTCGCCGAGGTGGACTCCTGTACAGACACGCTGGCAGTCTGTTCCGCTTCTTCTTCAACGTCATCGGCCCAGGAAGCTGACGGCGTGGACATGTGACGGTCACGTACTTCCGGAACGGGTGTTGTGGATTCCGCAACATGAGTGGCAGGGGGACCGCCGTCATCATTCGTTGACAACGGCGAGGACACGTCCCTGGCTGGGAGAGTAGGTGTCACAGGAGGGGCGCCTGTTGCTGCCACATCGCGTGACTGGACGCAATGTGGGAGATCACCGTCAGACATCAGGTCGACATTTCGTGGGGCCGTCTGAGAAAGGGCGTCATCGGAAGGCGGTCGTCGTCATTTCCTATGTTTGCGAGGCGACCGCTGTTTTCTGATGTGGCCTTCTGAATCAGAATGTGGTCGCCCGTCGTCTGACGCCGAACCCGTCTGGACAAAGGCAGACGTAGGCACGACACCGAGGTCGACGTCCACGTTTCCAATATGAACATCGGTTTCGGTCTGCAAACCGGACGGTCCTGAAGCGAGCACTGGAGGCGACGCCGTGCTTGTGTCCTCGGCGCGTTGTGCTGCGGCGGGTGGCGTTGACGATGCTGCTGGCGCAATCGAGATTGGTACGACGGGGTCCTGTGCAACCTTGGCGTAGGTGATGGGTAAGGACGTGACCGTCGAAGCCTGGGTCTCTTCACGTAACGGCGTCTGTATTAAACGGCGGTGTAAGCATTCGGAACGTACATGTCCCTCCTGGCCACATCCTGCGCACGTTCGTGGCTGTCCATCATACATGACGATGGCCCTCACACCACCAATCAGCAGGTACGATGGGACATGTTTCGTCAGCTCAATTTTTATTTGCCGGACGCCATTTAATACGGGGTAGGTCGTAAATGTTTGCCACTTCTCCGCGACGTGACCCAAGACGGTGTCATATGGTTGGAAAGCGGCAATGACCACATCCTGAGGCACCTCGAACGGGAGCTCAAACACCCGCAATGTCCGGAGACCGAATCCAGCATGGGCGACTGTCACAGCACCCATGTGTCCATCAGAGTGTTTAAATTTCAGTCCGGTGGCATGACGGTGAATTACGTCATTGCAAATTTCCTCCGTCGACATCTTGATGTAGACAACACTTCCAGTGATGGAAAAATGTATGCCGATTACGTCCTGGGGGTTCAAACGTAGATCCTCTAGGATGAACTGTTCGACTCCGAAAGCTCTGGGTCGTGGATGTTCGGCCTGAAACGTTACTTTGATCGTTGCACGGCGGTACGAGTGCGCCATGGTGTACTTTACTACTGGACTCGATAGACACAAACACCGCGACGCGTAAGTAAACACTGCCGAGAGCGGAGCGTCGGACGGCGCGCGGAGCAGCTCCGCAGGCTAGCACGGCTGCGAGCCGACTGAACCCTCTGACCGAACACGCTGAGCTACCGTGCCGGCTATCCATCTGACCCACCGAGGACACAGAGGATAGCGCGACTGCAGGGATTTATCTCTGGCACGCCTCCCGCGAAGCCCACATTCTCAACGTATTGTCCCGCACTACATTCGTAGTGCGCCCACCCATTATACTCATTACTTCCGGCGCGTTGCCGATTCCCGTAAGAGTTCGGGCACTGTTTGTGCATTAGCACAGAAGAAGAAGATGGTCAAGTCGCCGGTGAGCCTTAACTACATATACAGGGTGTTACAAAAAGGTACGGTCAAACTTTCAGGAAACATTCCTCACACACAAAGAAAGAAAATATGTTATGTGGACATGTGTCCGGAAACGTTTACTTTCCATGTTACAGCTCATTTTATTACTTCTCTTCAAATCACATTAATCATGGAATGGAAACACACAGCAACAGAACGTACCAGCGTGACTTCAAACACGTTGTTACAGGAAATGTTCAAAATGTCCTCAGTTAGCGAGGATACATGCATCCACCCTCCGTCGCATGGAATCCCAGATGCGCTGATGCAGTCCTGGAGAATGGCGTATTGTATCACAGCCGTCCACAATACGAGCACGAAGAGTCTCTACATTTGATACCGGGGTTGCGTAGACAATAGCTTTCAAATGCCCCCATAAATGAAAGTCAAGAGGGTTGAGGTCAGGAGAGCGTGGAGGCCATGGAATTGGTCCGCCTCTACCAGTCCATCGGTCACCGAATCTGTTGTTGAGAAGCGTACGAACACTTCGACTGAAATGTGCAGGACCTCCATCGTGCATGAACCACATGTTGTGTCGTGCTTGTAAAGGCACATGTTCTAGCAGCACAGGTAGAGTACCCCGTATGAAATCATGATAACGTGCTCCATTGAGCGTAGGTGGAAGAACATGGGGTCCAATCAAGATGCTAGTACTGTAGAGCAATGAGTCGCATGTCAACACAAGCACCGAAGTCACCATTACCTTACTTCAATTGGGCCAACTGGCGGTGAATCGAGGAAGTACAGTACATACTGACGAAACTAAAATGAGCTCTAACATGGAAATTAAGCGTTTCCGGACACATGTCCACATAACATCTTTTCTTTATTTGTGTGTGAGAAATGTTTCCTGAAAGTTTGGCCGTGCCTTTTTGTAACACCCTGTATACTAAGATGGTATCTGTTCTTTCGGACATGTCCGAAAGAACAGATACCATCTTAGTATATATAAAATGGTTTTTGCCGTTGCGTAACCGTTTTGTAACATGTGATGGTGACGAAGCAAACAGAAGACAACCGACAATTAGCGGCACTAAGTATAAAGTAGAAAAGTTATTCCTTCCACCAAAGACGGAGCCGTGGTTCAGCGATCGATAGGTTTGACAACATAATACTTTGTAATATGTATTATTTTTTGAAACAAAAATACCTGGTGTCAGCATATCCCTAGCTACAAAAAAATGGCAAGTGCATATTTCAGAAACACAAAAGAAAGAACGCGCTGAGGACGCGACAACTGCAGTGAAACACGTTTGGGGATTAAACAAAACAAAAATGGTATTCTTGCAAGCAGGTGGCCCATTTTTAATTCATTGTTATTTTCTGCCAACACGGAAATATTCCGTAAAATTCCATTATGATACGCATTTCATGTCCTCGGAAACAGTGAGGTCGGACAAGTGTTACACCAGTGACTACGATGTAAATTTAATCTTAACTACCCGCATTTCCAGCGAAAATCTATTACACGAGGTGAGACAAAGGTCGGAAGCGAACGCCGCCGCCGAATTCGCGCACGAGCGAGCGATCGCGGTGCGGCCTGCGAGAGCGAGTCGGAATAATCCGCGCGGAAAGGGTCGACCGGGGCACCGGACAATGGCAAGAAAATGAATGCAAATCTAAAACTGCTGGTCGCGACATTTCAAAGTAGTCTGCCGCGCGCTGGCGCTGCCGGTTTGGGGAAGGGAAGGGAGGGGAGGGGGGTAGGGAAGGGGGAGCTGCTGGAACGGTGTGGGGATTCCCCGCCCTCCCTAGTGGCTTTCGCCGGATGAGAATTAAACAAGCGCGTAGCAAGCAGCCGGGGGCAGGAAATATCGGATTAAAGTGCATCCGCGCGGCCCCTGGCGCCGGGCCGTCTTTTGTTGCAATACGAAATGTTAGATAAAACTCATTTGGACGGAGGCGCGCGGCTGCAGCGCACAATGCCGCCGCCGAGTTAATTGGGCGGGGCGCGCCCATTGTCGCAGGGTACAGGATACAGATTCCTGGCCGGCAATATCGCCGCCGCCCGCACCGGCCCGGCGCGACATTGTAATGCCGCAGGATACCTTTGAGCCACACTTAAACTTGGCTGACAACCACCGGCGGCGGGGGCAGGCATTCCCCGATCCATTGTCACCGCCCGGGGTTGTCGACACCGCTCTCGCGCTGTTTCCCTCCTATCGGAGACCGTGAACAATCCTCCACCCGCTCTGCTCTGCAGGTCTGCGCCTACAGGGCGAGGCTGTGGAACAGGGCAAGGCTGGGTCGGGATGGTAAGTCCCCGCAACAATCTGCGCCTTCGGTGTGACCACTAGGACACAGTACTCTGCAGCAGCGTGCACCGAGCGGGGAAGGTAATTCTGTAATTCCGCGGAATGGACAGACGACGGTAAGCGTAGAAATTAGGAAAAAACGCATATTTTCCGTGGAGATTAAGCGATTCTCTTATTGCGTTCTTTTATTTTATATTTTTTTGTACAGACCTAAAAAAACTGTTGTATTTCCCGTGTGTTTCGTAATTCATGGCTCGCAGAACAAAAATTGGCACTGAGGCATGCGTGTATAATCATTTACAGCGCGTCCAGATCACCATGTATGTACACTACTGGCCATTAAAATTGCTACACCAAGAAGAAATGCAGGTGATAAACGGGTATTTATTTGACAAATCTATTATACTAGAACTGACATGTGATTACAATTTCTCGCAAAAAAATGGTTCAAATGGTTCTGAGCACTATGGTACTTAACATCTGAGGTCATCAGTCCCCTAGAACTTAGAACTACTTAAACCTAACTAACCTAAGGACATCACACACATCCATGCCCGAGGCAGGATTCGAACCTGCGACCGTAGCAGTCGCGCGGTTCCAGACTGAAGCACCTAGAACCGCATGGCCACACTGGCCGGCATTTTCTCGCAATTTGGCTTCGTAGAACATGATAAACCAGTACCCAGAACAACCACCTCTGGCAGTATTAACGGCCTTGGTACGCCAGGGCATTGAGTCAAACAGAGCTTGGATGGCGTGAACAGGTACAGCTGCCCATGCAGCTTCAACACGATACCACAGTTCATCATGAGTAGTGACTGGCGTATTGTGTCGAGCCACTTGCTCGGCCACCATTGACCAGACGTTTTCAATTGGTGAGAGATCTGGATTATGTGCTGGCCAGGGCAGCAGTCGAACATTTTCTGCATTCAGAAAGGCCCGTACAGGATCTGCAACATGCGGTCGTGCATTATCCTGCTGAAATGTAGGGTTTCGCAGGGATCGAATGAATGGTAGAGCCACGGGACGTAACACATCTGAAATGTAACATCCAATGTTGAAAGTGCCGTCAATGCTAACAAGAGGTGACCGAGACGTGTAACCAATGGCACCCCATACCATCACGCCGGGTGATGCGCCGGTATGGCCATGGCGAATACACGCTTCCAATGTGTGCGTTCACCGCGATGTCGCCAAACACGGATGCGACAATCATGGTGCTGTAAACAGAACCTGGATTCACCCGAAAAAATTACGTTTTGCCATTCGTGCACCCAGGTTCGTCGTTGCGTACACCATCGCAGGCGCTTCTGTCTGTGATGCAGCGTCAAGGGTAACCGCAGCCATGGTCTCCGAGCTGAGAGTCCAAGCTGCTGCAAACGTCGTCGTACTGTTCGTGCAGATGGTTATCGTCTTGCAAACGTCCGTATCTGTTGACTCAGGGATCGAGACGTGGCTGCACGATCCATTACAGCCATGCGGATAAGATGCCTGTCATTTCGACTGCTAGTGACACGAGGCCCGTTGGGATCCAGCACGGCGTTCCGTATTACCCTCCTGAACCCACCGATTCCATATTCTGCTAACAGTCATTGGATCTCGACCAACGCGAGCAGCAATGTCGCGATATGATAAACCGCAATCGCGATAGGCTACAATCCGACCTTTATCAAAGTCGGAAACGTGATGGTACGCATTTCTCCTCCTTACACGCGGTATCACAACAACGTTTCACCAGGCAACGCCGGTCAACTGCTGTTAGTGTATGAGAAATCGGTTGGAAACCTTCCTCGTGTCAGCACGTTGTAGGAGTCGCCACCGGCGCCAACCTTGTGTGAATGCTCTGAAAAGCTAATCATTTGCATATCACAGCATCTTCTTCTTGTCGGTTAAATTTCGCGTCTGTAGCACGTCATATTCGTGGTGTAGCAATTTTAATGGCCAGTAGTGTGTTTATAAAAAAAAACTGCAATGTCGAAATTGTTTGTTTCCCATGGGAGATTTTTGACAGCACTCCTGAACAACGCCTATACGTGATAGAAGGTACTCTCGCTCTGATGCAGATTTTAATTCGTAGTGGAATATACAGTCGATGACATCATCAAGAAAGAACTGGTCCAAATTTGCCACTCTTCGATGGCGATCCTGCGTGAGTCCCACAGAGTACATATTGTCAACGTAGAAAAACAGTTCGATTCCTCCATCTCTGGGGACCAGACAGGTCTCTCAATTCTGGTGATCCTAGCACGCTGAAGGATCGAGTTTACGAGAACAGTACGATGAGCACGCGAGTTGTCATCTGTAAAGATGAAAGTGTCACTAAAATGGCGATGTGGTCCCACTTTGGCCTGCAGAATCTCGTCCATATACCGCAGATGAATGACATTGCCCTCAACGACGCAAAGAGGAGTACGATGGCCGCATGTAATGCCATCCCAGAACATCACTATACCACCGCCTTACGGCACTTGTTAAACATAGTGTTGGAGGCGTGTGATGTCATCGGGTTGTCTTCAAGCAAGTCGTCTGAGAGTGTCAGGGTAAAATGGTTCAAATGGCTCTGAGCACTATGCGACTCAACTGCTGAGGTCATCAGTCGCCTAGAACTTAGAACTAATTAAACCTAACTAACCTAAGGACATCACACACATCCATGCCCGAGGCAGGATTCGAACCTGCGACCGTAGCGGTCGCTCGGCTCCAGACTGTAGCGCCTAGAACCGCATGGCCACTCCGGCCGGCGTCAGGGTAAAAATAAATCAGAATTTTATTCGTAAAAACCACCCTACGCCAATCCTGGGGCGTCCATTCTGCATGATTCCTTGCCAATCTGTAGAGGAATCCTTGGAGTTGTGGTGTATGACGTGGTACTGGTCGTGGTCGTCAGGAATGGAGATTCACGTCAATTAATAGTCTCCCAAAAGTCTGATGGTATACGTGATGTCCTGTAACCTCTGGGAAGCCCGAATTATTCCAGAGTGCTCAGCCCGCAGTTTCTTTGACTTAAAGCTCGTAGATATCGATCATCCTTTGGACTTGTCGAACGTGGACGGCCTGAGCAGTGTAGGTCATCAACACTACCTGTCAACTGGAGCCGATTCCGTGTCCGCATCACATTACTTTGACTCCGGTGAACTCGAAGAGCAGCTTCCTGCGCATAAAATGTTGGCTATGGATCTCTTAATTTGCTAAAAGGCTTTTACCATCAATACTGTGTTTTTTCCACAGGAAGCGGCCGTCCCAAGTCCCGCCTTTAGAGTGTGGGGTGAGGGGAGTGAACGCCTGTCTGTCTACCTGTGGCTGCGGCTTCAACTCTGATTCTGAACATTTTTATGTTAGCCAATTCCCCTTGAAAGATCTTTTGCTAGCCAGCTCGCGGGCTTCCAGTTGAGTAGATTCTTCGCCGTACTAAAAAGAGATATCAACAGAAAGCAATAAAAGGACCAATCACTGGAGATATTGAATCCGGATTGCAGTTGTTATGCAACGTCAGTGATCGTTTGCATGAGCATGAGATATTGAATTTGGATTGCAGTTGTTATGTAACGTCAGTGATCGTCTCCATGAGCATAAAAACATTCTGAGATATGTTGGACGACTGTTTCAGAGAAAACTGGGCACCTAACAACTGGAAACAATGTGTCGGAGCAGTAGGGAAAGTTCATAAGTTTCGGGAATCTTGTGAATTTATTTTAAAAGAGTTTTGGTCCAAGAAGAACCAAAGAAAAGTCAAGACTGCATCTAGTTGTAGAAGAAGTCTTAAGTCCAAGTCAGAATATTTTGAGGGTATATTTAAAAAAATTAGAACATCTTGATAATCGATATGATGATGAGGGGATGATTAACATTTTGTGTTGTAAGTTACCTAGCAGCAGTAAGGAGGTGTAAAAAACACCAAGTTCTGAAACAGGGAAGAATTTTTAATCTTGTTTGGTCACATTAACAACAGAGAAGTGGAAGGCTTCGCCTGTAACAGTGAGATGAAAAAACAGAGACCATTGGCATAAAAATAGCACAAGATGAAGAGGCGAATTGAGATGCAGAAGTCGAGGTGGTTATCCATATGTTAATGAAAAAAGAAGACACATAAACAGGCAGAACTGTGATAACGGAAAAGGTCATGGAAGGGATGAGCAATACAGTAGGTAGCATCATTGAGGGCCCACCATAATGCTGGCCTAGGAAGAGAATAAGCAATGGGAAGTAAGGAATTAGTGGTTTATCTGTGTAGCTTGGAGAAAATGGAAATAGTAAGAACATATTTGGTTCTAGAAATCATAGAAGAAGAAGAAGAAAAAGAAAGAGGAGAAAAGATTGTTATACATCTGAACGAGAAATGAAGAATTTAGTAGCGTAGAAAAAGAAGCTGGATTGAAGAGTAAAAACTGGGATGACAGTCAGTGCAAAGTTATTCACAAAGATGAGGAAGAGACATAGTGGTACTGATGATGTCTGGTTTGTGGGGCACTCAAATACGCGGTCATCAGCGCCTGTACGAAGTCCCAATTTTTACACTTGAGCCACTGTCACGAATGATGATGATAATGCAACAATGAGATCAACACAAACATACAGTCTACGGACAGAGAAAATCCCCGAACCCGGGACCCCATGATCCAGAGGCAGCAACTCTAACCACTAGACTACGAGCTGCCAACAGTGATACTAATGAAAAGAGTTATAATGATTTGGAGGAAGAAAGTGAAAATGATAATATGGATCTTAAGGAGCAAGACACCCAAATGCCTGGAACAGTGTTTGAAGAAGATAGAGTCAGAATTTTCTGCATAAGAAGGAGAACCAAGGTTGATAATCATCCAGAATATTATGGAGCTACTGACGGGGAATACAGCACAAAATTTTGCCATGATGAGCATGAAAAGAAGCAGAACAAGTAATCTCAAGTGGTGACAGGAAGAAAGAAGAAGGAGCCACCTGATAAGGAGAAGACAAGAGAGACGAGTTTATTGCAAAACAATCTGTGATGGTTTTATGTTCACGGAAGATGAAGGAGAAAAAATGAGGGAGGAATCTGTATAACCTATGATTAAAATGGAAACAAATGGAAAGGAGCAAGAAGGCCTTCTGGGTACAGGCCATGAATTTTCAGCATTACCATTGTCATTATTTAATACTATGAGAGCACGAAACTATAAGAGCAGGAAACTTAATAATCATGTCTGCTATGGAGGTGAAAGTTGAAGAGGCAACAGACAACTTAAACAAACCAATGAAATATCACATCTGACTACTACTGTTGTACAAGGATTCTAAATGGAGGTAGAATTCCTTGTGATACCAGAACTGAATCCTAAATACGATTTTAGAAATGGATTTTCTGAAGAAATATTTTATAAACAGAGATTGTCGGTTTAATGCTATGATTATCGGTAAAGTAACAGAAAATGTGTGTATGTAGAGTTTTTAAGAAAGGAGGAGGAGGAATACAATACAATGAGAAAATTAAAATTGAAGTATGCTGGAGAAGATATGATGAGGAAATATAATGAGATGGGTTTTGAGGAATGTGAAACAGAAGACCAAGAAACAGAAAAGGAAATTAAGAGCGAGGTTTCAGAAGTATAAAGTATTATAGAAAACGCAACAGTTGTTAGACCTGTTTTTCAAGTATTGACTAGTATTTTTTAAGAAACCTAAGAAAATAATGAGTATAGAGTCTAATCCCAAAGTGACGATCACAATCTTTTAGAAAGAAACTTATATTGTTTTATTAACTGGTTTTTATTTATTTTTTATAGTAATCATATCTTTATGTCAGTAAATGGAATAATGAGTGTGGTGTGCGTACTGTAAGACCTTCGGTACACACACCATCAGATTATTTGACTTGTCGCTCTAACAAAGTACGTGAGTGTCAGCAATACGTCTCGTGGTCTTATCGTGGCGTGTTTATCTTCTGCCGTTAGGTCAGACGATAGAAATGCCACTTGCACGCTTAGAGTAGCAGATTGACGGTGACCAACTTTAAACAGAACTTGATTAATTTTCACACACATTTATTAAAATAATAAAAATCATAGATATTACGTAATTGATTCTGGATGCTGTTTACAATTGACAATCTGAAGTTCCTTTGGTCTTGATCTTATTCTCACATATCTCTGATACTTGACAAAGTGTCTGTGCATTTCTCTTCATGGCTATGTACAGGAATATGGTAATCTTATTAGGCGCAGACTAAAACTTGACAATAGACTGGTAAAGACAAATGCAGACTAATGCAGACTGACTAATCGGAGGTCTGTACACTCGTTATAATACCACGCGCGTTCAGGTATCACTGCGTGAGTGTGATCCGCGAGGAGAAAAGGTTCTACGTTAGCAGCAATCTCATTGGCTACGTTACATATTAATACGGGGATCGGCGGAAGCACAATTTGGTCCGTCTCTATGGCAGCACCATCTCGTAGTGCGGAGACGGACGAGCGCTGCGCCTGCGCTGTTGGGCTTAGCTGGGCGCGCTCTAGTGGGAAAGTTATGTACGCGCTGACTACGCGGAACTATGTACACAACAATGAGAAATTGGTTTTTTAGATACTCTTTACTATCAATATGCGTAGTCAATGGCCGACCGTGCGTGCTATTCAGATAAGAGTACGACAGAGAGAGTGACAGTTATTATCTGTGACCTACATTGTGCTCTGAAGCGTTAAATAATGTCCTTTGCTTCAAAGAATACACATTTTTATATACAGATTCGCTGTCGCATTTTCCCGACAACGTAATCGCAGAATGTCTTTTTAAATTTTTACTATTATTCGTAGTTATTAATCTTTATGTAAACTAAGAGTCTTTTATTAATTGACATACCCAGGAGCACACGGTACTACGGCCCTGGGATGCCTGTTTCAAAATCCACATTTTTTTAAACAGGCATTCCCCCTGTACCGTTACCACTGTATACTAATCTCGTTCATTGTTGTAATTGTTAACAGCATACACAATGTACAATGGTAATTCTCCTCACATCAAAGACTGTGCATTTGACATCAAAATCGTTCGTCATACATAAGTAATGATTCGGGTTGCATGGAATATTGTTCATTAGGCATAGTAAATTGCATGTTAATCATTTGACAAGAATATATATATATATATATATATATATATATATATATATATATATATATATATACATACATTATCACTGTTCTTATGAGGATTGATTACTACCTCACTTTGGCCCATGAACTGAATTTCAAATAGGAACCGGAATTTCATAGCTGTGCTCTCCTATCTAGATTACAGGCGCAGGAAAAACCAGGGTGTAAAACTTCCACCCGGAGCCTTCAAATTGTTTCTATTTGAAACATTCTCTAGAACTTTGTATCTACTCATTTGTTAGTCAAAGTTCATGTCTTTTGATAAACATGGTTTTAAAAGTAACATATTTCTCAGAAAATAGTTGAAGATATTTGACTTCTGCATCAAAAAAATGGTTCAAATGGCTCTGAGCACTATGGGACTGAACTGCTGAGGTCATTAGTCCCCTAGAACTTAGAACTAGTTAAACCTAACTAACCTAAGGACATCACAAACAGCCATGCCCGAGGCAGGACTCGAACCTGCGACCGTAGCGGTCTTGCGGTTCCAGACTGCAGCGCCTTTAACCGCACGGCCACTTCGGCCGGCCTTCTGCATCAAAACATTAAATAATAACTGTTATTGCATATTATTTGCGTTTCTGTTTGCTTAAACCAAAGTCTTTAACTTTCTTGTTTCTGAGCCATTAGTTCAATTCAGCACACATACACTCCTGGAAATTGAAATAAGAACACCGTGAATTCATTGTCCCAGGAAGGGGAAACTTTATTGACACATTCCTGGGGTCAGATACATCACATGATCACACTGACAGAACCACAGGCACATAGACACAGGCAACAGAGCATGCACAATGTCGGCACTAGTACAGTGTATATCCACCTTTCGCAGCAATGCAGGCTGCTATTCTCCCATGGAGACGATCGTAGAGATGCTGGATGTAGTCCGGTGGAACGGCTTGCCATGCCATTCCCACCTGGCGCCTCAGTTGGACCAGCGTTCGTGCTGGACGTGCAGACCGCGTGAGACGACGCTTCATCCAGTCCCAAACATGCTCAATGGGGGACAGATCCGGAGATCTTGCTGGCCAGGGTAGTTGACTTACACCTTCTAGAGCACGTTGGGTGGCACGGGATACATGCGGACGTGCATTGTCCTGTTGGAACAGCAAGTTCCCTTGCCGGTGTAGGAATGGTAGAACGATGGGTTCGATGACGGTTTGGATGTACCGTGCACTATTCAGTGTCCCCTCGACGATCACCAGTGGTGTACGGCCAGTGTAGGAGATCGCTCCCCACACCATGATACCATGATGCCGGGTGTTGGCCCTGTGTGCCTCGGTCGTATGCAGTCCTGATTGTGGCGCTCACCTGCACGGCGCCAAACACGCATACGACCATCATTGGCACCAAGGCAGAAGCGACTCTCATCGCTGAAGACACGTCTCCATTCGTCCCTCCATTCACGCCTGTCGCGACACCACTGGAGGCGGGCTGCACGATGTTGGGGCGTGAGCGGAAGACGGCCTAACGGTGTGCGGGACCGTAGCCCAGCTTCATGGAGACGGTTGCGAATGGTTCTCGCCGATACCCCAGGAGCAACAGCGTCCCTAATTTGCTGGGAAGTGGCGGTGCGGTCCCCTACGGCACTGCGTAGGATCCTACGGTCTCGGCGTGCATCCGTGCGTCGCTGCGGTCCGGTCCCAGGTCGACGGGCACGTGCACCTTCCGCCGACCACTGGCGACAACATCGATGTACTGTGGAGACCTCACGCCCCACGTGTTGAGCAATTCGGCGGTACGTCCACCCGGCCTCCCGCATGCCCACTATACGCCCTCGCTCAAAGTCCGTCAACTGCACATACGGTTCACGTCCACGCTGTCGCGGCATGCTACCAGTGTTAAAGACTGCGATCGAGCTCCGTATGCCACGGCAAACTGGCTGACACTGACGGCGGCGGTGCACAAATGCTGCGCAGCTAGCGCCATTCGACGGCCAACACCGCGGTTCCTGGTGTGTCCGCTGTGCCGTGCGTGTGATCATTGCTTGTACAGCCCTCTCGCAGTGTCCGGAGCAAGTATGGTGGGTCTGACACACCGGTGTCAATGTGCTCTTTTTTCCATTTCCAGGAGTGTATCACAAACATTTACGTTCGTATTGCTGATTTACAAAGTTTGTACAATTTCTGCTGAATAGTCGGGTTGACTTGTCCGACGGAAAATGTTGCCGGTGAGATTGCACGATGATCGGGAATACGCCCCTCGCAGACGAGGTCGTAGACTGAAGATAGGGTGCGCTGAGCCGTGGCGAGGCGGAGACTCCTCCCCAGGTGTCGATCGGGTGATCTCCCGCGTCGTCGCACGCCGCCGCGTGTCCCGTGCCTGTACATGTAACAACATTCCACCGAGCATCACTTTTCAGCCAAAGATAGACGGTAATAACTCGCTGTAAAGAAGCTGTCATTAGCGATCATTCACACTTCGATCACACGTGTAATATTGTCACAGTTTCTATGTGTGCGGTTCCGAACGTCGCTAGTCCAGTAGTTTAACACGTTAGGATAGTAGGTTTCTTGCTGTGGTACGGTTTCCCCCGAAACACCATCGTACCTGCTTTTATGCACTAGTTTCAACTAATACACGCTGTTTAGCCACTGTGGTGAGCGTTCAATACAGACGTGCAGGAACTTAGTGACTTCGCCTTTCGTGGTTGGCACACCTGTCGTAGCAACGTTGAGATGTCTTGATTCGGCTGTTGCTTTCTGCCGTAGCTGAAGCACACTGCTTTAACACTCATTTGCACAATTGATACAGTACATCTTAAAATGTTCTAGCAACGGTCATAAGCCATTTACCTAAATTCACTGCTGATAATAAACAATCTTTATAACATTGCGCTTACGTGAAGCGTCCGTAACATAGTATTTTATTTGAACACCTTTAATGCACTTTGTCACTTTGTTCGTACATTGTACAGAAATAAAGTCCATTTCAAGGATGGTTGTTATCTCACTATCATTATACTGTACGCACTGCTCATATTTTTGTTACAGCATTTTGACAGCTCTGAGTTACTTAAACAGTTAGTGTCTCCCTCATGTTGCAAAGTGTGACCATTGGGTCATCTGGACTATTGAGTTCAGGTGATTTTCACATTTACGCATAACATTTGACATTGATTCATTCAGTTTTTTACTACGTGATATCCGTGCTATAACACGGTTTCATGATTCTCAATCTCTTTTCTGTTGAAAAGCGGTCTCTGCACATTCCGTAAGTATTGACAAATCTGTCATGGTTTCTGACAATAAGGTTTACTAACCTAATTATACTTCATGAAAAACCTTGGAAATAAGAACGCGTAACTGTGGACCATTCATTCTGCTTACTTTTGCTGTACGATAACAAATTTTGCGTGTTTTTACACGTTATTTAAACAGCTTTGCTGTGTCATAGTGAATCCATATGTATAGTGATTCTTCGTTTCCACAGTCATACGTGAATGACACATCAATACAAAGTTACTTTATGCTACTCATGAGCCGGCCGGAGTGGCCGTGCGATTCTAGGCGCTACAGTCTCGAGCCGAGCGACCGCTCCGGTCGCAGGTTCGAATCCTGCCTCGGGCATGGACGTGCGTGATGTCCTTAGGATCGTTAGGTTTAATTAGTTCTAAGTTCTAGGCGACTGATGACCTCAGAAGTTAAGTCGCATAGTGCTCAGAGCCATTTGAACCATTTTTTAAGCTACTCATGATATTTAACACTAAATCTAACCTATCCCTAACACTAAATTATTTACATACGTACAGGTTCTACTCTTGATCCTTGGTCAAGCTACCCTCTACTTCCTGTTGTCTGTACTGTTTAATATCCTTATGTGGAAATAAACCCTTTATCTTTCGTGTGCTAAAAGGTAGCGCCTATCATGTGGAATCCTCACAACCCTTTGTGGTCCGGAGTATAGCATTTGTCATTTTTTATTTACTCTTTTTATCCTGGATGCCTTCATAATTTCCGCTGGCGTATATCCAGTGGACTTATGCGGCAGGTTATTATACACCTGTTCGAAGATGGATATATATTCTATCCACATCGTGTGTTTGTTTGCAGTATACGTCCTAGGTGGCGTTGTCCGACAATATTGTCACCAGCCTCCCCATTTGCGGAATGTAATCATTTACTAACTTACGCACTGTTGTAAGTGACGTAGTGTTCCTAGTGGGGTACAATTTCAGGCGCTTACACTGACATCGTGTACTTTACGTCACCCCTAGCAGTTGGTAACGGTCCTGTGACGTCAATGGATGCGAGCTGTAAAGGTTGGATTGGTATTATGGAATGCAACTCATTTAGAGTGCTGAAATTAGTTGGTTTAGCCTCTTGACATACCAGACAAGTTCGTATGAGCTTACGGACATGCTTCGATAAGCCGGGATAATAGCAATATGTTGATATGTTGTCTGAGCACTTTCGTATTCCAAAGTGGCTCCAACAAAGGTGCATATACCATATAACATTATTTAGTGCTACGGCTGGAATACACACACACCACCGCTCCTGATAAATTTACTCCAATGAAACAATATCTCATCCTGTATTCGGTAATGCTTATTCATCTTACTTGCGGGGTTTGCTTTCAATATGGCGATCACTTCTGTCCATAGTTTATCTGCTCCCTGCAGCGATTGCATCTCTTTACAAATTTTCAAGTACGCCTGCCGTCGGCTTGCGTCCTTAAGTAATAAAATCTTAAACTCTATTGATTGCTCGACCATTTCCGCGAATTCAGGCGGTCCTTGGGGTAAACGCGATAGCGCTTCGGCCACTACGTTCTCACTTCCCTTTACGCGCCTGATTTCAAAACGGTAATCTTGGAGAGCTAACACCCACTGTGCTATCCTCGTATGTAGCAGTCCGCAGGAAAGCAGATAGCTTAATGCCTGGTGATCACAAAAGACTACTACATGTTTTCCATACACGTAGTAGTGATATTTTTTAAGCGCCCACGCTACCGCGAGGGCTTCAAGCTCCGTAGTCGAGTAAGCGCCGCTCTTTGCCTGTCAGTACACGGCTGGCAAAACCTGTTACTTTTATTTACGTTCCTGTCATGTTCTGTTCCAGTTGGAACAAGCACACTCCCAACCCACAAACTGAAGCATCTGCCGCTAAGTAAAGGTCCTTCGACAGGTCTGGGTGATGCAGAACTTCTGAGTTTAGCAATGCATCCCTAATGGCATCAAGGGCAATCTTACATTTCTCCGTGAAAACCCACCGTCTATTCTTCCCGAGTAAGGACAGTAAATCATCGTTATTCAACAACTACAAACGAAGCTTTCAACTGCTTTTTAGTGCGCGGGTAGTGTGACTCCTGTGAAAATAAGAAGCAGATGAAACAGAACGACACGTTCGGAAGATGCGTCTAGATGATATCCATTTTCCTCATTAGAGCACAGAACCATATGACGGACAAGCTCGATCGAGCTGTAGGTATCGGATAATCGATATGATACCAGATTTTCGGAGGAGCAGCAAGAGTCGAGTATGGAGAGTCAGGGGCTGGAGGAGGAATGCCATGAAATGTGATTGCAAAAATAAATAAACAAGGATGCGATTAAAATCGATTGAATAATGTTTTTTGATTGTGATTCTTCGATGGAGAATTAAAGTATGGTATTCTGCTTTTCATTTTCTCGAATGATGAACAACAAAAATTTCAGTTAATTAAAAGGACAGCTTTATAATCGAATGTATGAATGTATAAATAATGTTGTCTGTAGCAGCTTACCCATTGTTTGCTTTTTATTGGTTCAAAATTTTCAGATAAACAGCTGTGAAGTTTATTGCAACTGTAAGTAAAACAAACATTTGTCTACTCTTCAATCTCCAATGATTCTGAACATTTCATATTCTACTTTGATAATCCGCAGTTGCAAAATTTTTTATGCATATGTGTATGTGTGTAATGCCAACATAGGTTTAACCCATATTTTTTGAAAGGGAAAGGTTTTTGTCCCAGAAATGTTCAGCTTTCTATTCTTAATTACCATCGACTGCACAGAGATATTATTTCTTTGTTGAATTGGTTGAGTTTGGAGTCTGGGTTAGGCATCGTATAGTTCAATTGAGTGTTGCATCTGCTAAACGCTAAGTAATTCCTTTACAAATTGCACACCAACAGGGTAAAAAGAAACAGGGGTGGTCTCAGAGTTAGCTGTCCAGTGTCACACGGCAGTCGGTCACTAACATAAAATCACGAAACAGGTCAGCAGACGAGACGATATGGTCCCTCTGCCTCAGCGGCTTGAATGAACCGTGGCACTCAAAAGTCCAAACAAGTCCTGGATCACTATAGGAAACAGTGGAAGAATCTGTACTGTAAGATTAAAAGACCATAAAAATCTAAATTCACATTCCTTCCAAATACCAGCTTTACGTAATCTTACATATACATCAAGATTATTAACAATCTAGCCTCAAGTTGGGTACATCATCTTAGGACATAAATAGGTATTTTACATGTTGTCGACCAGACAGATGTACCCAAAAATGTGTGGGGTACCAAGTCTAGCAACAAGTTCTTTGTCCACTGTAAAAATAATAATATCAAAACCACCCCTACTGCCTTAAAATCATCAAATATATAAATTAATAAATTTGACAATATTGGCTGCGTAATGTATGGCAATTCTTAGCTTCAAAAACCCTTCCAATGTGTCACTCTCCTTCAGTGGTAAATTCTGAGTACCAGAATGGTAAGCTTCAGTAGTAACTCCCAAAAACCACTGAAAGGTAAATCATGCAAGAACAAAATTCTTTAATTAAAATACTGCGAAGGATAAAATAGCACTATAAACCTTACACATGTGGAATAAAAGCATTTATCTTGCTTACAAGCATTGCACAAGGTACTGAAGCGCTCTACTCTATTCAAAACGTTAATAGGCATTGGGGCGAGAACTTACATGCAGGCAAGAAGTGTCAGATGGCATTTAAAGACACGTGTCAACAAGGATCATGTGTGTGATAAGAGACGGCCGGAGTGGCCGAGCGGTTCTAGGAGCTTCAGTCTGGAACCGCTACGGTCGCAGGTTCGAATCCTGCCCTGGGCATGGATGTGTGTGCTGTCCTTAGGTTGGTTAGGTTTAAGTAATTCTAAGTTCTAGGGGACTGATGACCTCAGAAGTTAAGTCCCATAGTGCTCAGAGCCTTTTTTTGTGATAAGAGGCAGAGGGCTGTAATGACCAGCAAACCATGACGCCTACCAGAGACGTGGCCGTAAGACGCACCTGCCGCAGTAGGGAATTGCTAGGGACTGCAATGTGTGGAAGGCAGAAGAACAGGGGTAAGGTGTGGTACCACAAGAGGCGTGAGGACGGGAGAGAGGGGACAGCATCCCCATATACTTTTCTTGCTGAAGGCCCTTGTACACTTACTAAAGTGAACCTGGAGACAGCATATGTTTCAATACATAGCTGGCAGCGGGTAAAGACTGCTTGGCACCAGCTACATTTAAGACTGAGTCAGACAATGCTAAATGGACAGGAATATTTTAAAAAAAAACAGAATAGCCATTAATTAAATTAATTATCAGCACAGTAACATTTCAATTTTACATAAAGCAAATGGTAGCTACTTCAACAGGCAAAACAAGCCTTAGGAGAGCTTAGTTCAGTGTGGCAAACACAGATTTTGTGTCGATTTATAACGATAGATATGATTTAACATAGTACACGCAGCTTAAGATTTCGACGTAGTCTTAGCGAGTTTCTTTGTGTAATTGTTGTTGTTGTTGTTGTGGTCTTCAGTCCTGAGACTGGTTTCATGCAGCTCTCCATGCTACTGTATCCTGTGCAAGCTTCTTCATCTCCCAGTACCTACTGCAACCCACATCCTTCTGAATCTGCTTAGTGTATTCATCTCTTGTTCTTCCTCTACGATTTTTCCCTCCACGCTGCCCTCCAATGCTAAATTTGTGATCCCTTGATGCCTCAAAACATGTCCTACCAACCGATCCCTTCTTCTAGTCAAGTTGTGCCACAAACTTCTCTTCTCCCCAATCCTATTCAATACCTCCTCATTAGTTACGTGATCTACCCACCTTATCTTCAGCATTCTTCTGTAGCACCACATTTCGAAAGCTTCTATTCTCTTCTTGTCCAAACTGGTTATCGTCCATGTTTCACTTCCATACATGGCTACACTCCATACAAATACTTTCAGAAACGACTTCCTGACACTTAAATCTATACTCGATGTTAACAAATTTCTCTTCTTCAGAAACGATTTCCTTGCCATTGCCAGTCTACATTTTATATCCTCTCTACTTCGACCATCATCAGTTATTTTGCTCCCTAAATAGCAAACCTCCTTTACTACTTTAAGTGTCTCATTTCTTAATCTAATCCCCTCGGCATCACCCGATTTAATTTGACTAAATTCCATTATCCTCGTTTTGCTTTTGTTGATGTTCATCTTATATCCTCCTTTCAAGACACTGTCCATTCCATTCAACTGCTCTTCCAAGTCCGTTGCTGTCTCTGACAGAATTACAAAGTCATCGGAGAACCTCAAAGTTTTTATTTCTTCTCCATGGATTTTAATACCTACTCCGAATTTTTCTTTTGTTTCCTTTACTGCTTGCTCAATATACAGATTGAATAACATTGGGGAGAGGCTGCAACCCTGTCTCACTCCTTTCCCAACCACTGTTTCCCTTTCCTGCCCCTCGACTCTTATAACTGCCATCTGGTTTCTGTACAAATTGTAAATAGCCTTTCTCTCCCTGTATGTTACCCCTACCACCTTCAGAATTTGAAAGAGGGTATTCCAGTTAACGTTGTCAAAAGCTTTCTCTAAGTCTACTAATGCTAGAAACGTAGGTTTGCCTTTTCTTAATCTTTCTTCTAAGATAAGTCGTAAGCTTAGTATTGCCTCACGTGTAATTGTAGCAAACATTAAATTCAAAAGATGTTTGGCACAGACGTAGGAATACGTCGTCCGCGTAGAAAATACAACTGAGACGTGCCAAGGCTACACAGATTTTTATACGAAAACCACTAGTCTGTGTCAAAGGATGTTGCGACTTGGATTTCCAATAAAGTTACACTGGTGGAGGTCAGCAAATGGTATATACTGCGCATAAATTTCGTTGAACGTAGGGAGACACAGAACGAAAACGTCTGTTCAGTAGACGAAAAAATTAAAAACGTGTAAGTTTTCACTCAGCTGCAGAGTGGTGTAGCATTGGTTACAAAGAATACTTAGAAAATTTGGGCTTAACCGCCCATGTAGAATACTGAAAATGAAGTCAAGTGGCAGATCATAGTCCGCACTGAATGCCGTGGTCGGTAGATGCACAGACAGAAGGGCACGCATGGGAGAGCGCAGTGGTGGGGGTTACAGGCAGGCATTGTTGGGGAAATGTGTTTATAAACGGAAATATATAGGATGTGTGACTGCTGTGTGCGGGCGCAGGAGGAGCTGGCCACTGTTCGCGAACAGCTGATTGTGCTGGTGGCCGCCGACAGCCGTCTTCAGGCTGCTGCCTCGGAGTGTAGCGGCAGTGGGGAGTCTGGTGCGTCGCGTGGTACACCCCAGGTGTTACATGCTGTCGAGACATCTTCGCGGCTACTGGGCGCGGTTGGGCCACCCTCTCCCGAAGGGGAGTGGCGGGTTTAGAGGAGTGTCGCATTAGGCGGAGGGTCAATGTGGAGGCTGGCCGTGTGGCATCGCCCGCTCTGCCTGTGAGTGGACATGTGGCTGCTCCTTCAGCAAGGTCCGAGCAGGCACACGGGGGGAGGGGTTTATTAGTTATTGGGAGCTCCAACGTTAGGCGGGTGATGGAGCCCCTTAGGGAAATAGCAGAAAGGTCAGGGAAGAAGGTAAGTGTTCACTCTGTCTGCTTCCTGCGGGGTCTCATCCGAGATGTGGAGGAGGCCCTGCCGGCGCCGATAGAGAGCACTGGGTGCACCCGACTACAAATTGTTGCTCATATCGGCACCAATGACTCCTGCCGTCTGGGTTCAGAGGTCATCCTCATACAGCGATTGGCGGAGTTGGTGAAGGCGGAAAGCCTCGCTCGCGGGGTGGAATCTGAGCTAACTATTTGCAGTATCGTTCCCAGAACCGATCGCGGTCCTCTTGTTTTGAGCCGAGTGGAAGGCTTAAACCAGAGGCTCAGACGATTCTGCGGAGATCTGGGGTGCAAATTTCTCGACCTATCGGGTGGAGAAATTTCCCCCTGAATAGGTCAGGCGTGCACTACACGCAGGAAGCGGCTACAAGGGTAGCGGAGTGCGTGTGGAGTGCACATGTGGGTTTTTTAGGTTAGAGAATTCCCTCCCTAGGCCCGACAAGACGCCTCCTGAGACGCGACAAGATAGTAGTAGGCAAAACGCAACGGGGAATAACAATATTAATGTGGTAATACTAAACTGCAGGAGCGTCCATAGAAAGGTCCCAGAACTGCTCTCATTAATAAACAGTCACAATGCTCACATAGTTCTAGGGACGGAAAGTTGGCTGAAACCAGATGTAAACAGTAATGAAATCCTAAACTCAGATTGGAATGTGTACCGCAGAGACAGGCTGGACAGTGAAGGGGGAGGCGTGTTTACAGCGATGAAAAGTGGAATAGTATCGAAGGAAATTGACGGAGATCCGAAATGTGAAATAATTTGGGTGAAGGTCACAGTTAAAGCAGGCTCAAACGTGGTAATTGGATGTCTCTATAGGCCCCCTGGCTCTGCAGCTGTTTTGGCAGAGCACCTGAAGGAAAATTTGGGAAATATTTCGAGTAGATTTCCCGACCATGTTATAATTCCGGGTGGAGATTTTAATTTGCCGGATATAGACTGGGAGACTCAAACGTTTATAACGGGTGACAGGGACAAAGTATCCAGTGAAATTTTTTTAAGTGTATTATCTGAAAACTACCCTGAGCAGTTAAACAGAGAACCGACTCGTGGCGAACGCTTATTAGACCTTCTGGTGACAAACAGACCCGAACTATTGAAACAGTTAACGCAGAACAGGGAATCAGCGATCATAAAGCGGTTACTGCATCGATGATTTCAGCCGTAAATAGAAATATTAAAAAAGGTAGGAAGATTTTTCTGTTTAGCAAAAGTGACAAAAAGCAGATTTCAGAGTACTTGACGGCTCATCACAAAAGTTTTGTTTCAAGTACAGATAGTGTTGAGGATCAGTGGACAAAGCTTAAAACCATCGTACAATATGCATTAGATGAGTATGTGCCAAAAAAGATAGTAAGAGATGGAAAAGAGCCACCGTGCTAAAACAACCGAGTTAGAAAACTGCTACGGAAGCAAAGGTAACTTCACAGCAAACAAACATAGCCAAAGTCTTGCAGACAAACAAAAATTACGCGAAGAGAAATGTAGTGTGAGGAGGGCTATGCGAGAGGCGTTCAATGAATTCGAAAGTAAAGTTCTATGTATTGACTTGGCAGAAAATCCTAAGAAATTTTGGTCTGATGTCAAAGCGGTAGGTGAATCAAAACAAAATGTCTAGACACTCTCTGACCAAAATGGTACTGAAACAGGGGATGACAGACTAAAGGCCGAAATACTGAATGTCTTTTTCCAAAGCTGTTTCACAGAGGAAGACTGCAATGTAGTTCCTTCTCTAGATTGTCGCACAGATGAAAAAATGGTAGCTATCGAAAGAGACGACAGAGGGATAGAGAAACAATTAAAATCGCTCAAAAGAGGAAAGGCCGCTGGACCTGTTGGGATACCAGTTCGATTTTACACAGAGTACGCGAAGGAACTTGCCCCCCTTCTTGCAGCGGTGTACCGTAGGTCTCTAGAAGAGCGTAGCGTACCAAGAGATTAGAAAAGGGCACAGGTCATCCCCGTTTTCAAGAAGGGACGTCGAACAGATGTGCAGAACTATAGACCTATATCTCTAACGTCTATCAGTTGTAGAATTTTGGAACACGTATTATGTTCGAGTATAATGACTTTTCGGGAGACTGGAAATCTACTCTGTAGGAACCAGCATGGGTTTCGAAAAAGACGATCGTGTGAAACCCAGCTCGCGTTATTCATCCACGAGACTGAGAGGGCCATAGACACAGGTTCCCAGGTAGATGCCGTGTTTCTTGACTTCCGCAAGGCGTTTGATACAGTTCCCCACAGTCGTTTAATGAACAAAGTAAGAGCAAATGGACTATCAGACCAATTGTGTGATTGGATTGAAGAGTTCCTAGATAACAGAACGCAGCATGTCCTTCTCAATGGAGAGAAGTCTTCCGAAGTAAGAGTAATTTCAGGTGTGCCGCAGGGGAGTGTCGTAGGACCGTTGCTATTCGCAATATACTTAAATGACCTTGTGGAAAATATCGGAAGTTCACTGAGGCTTTTTGCGGATGGTGCTGTAGTACATCGAGAGGTTGTAACAATGGAAAATTGTACTGAAATGCAGGAGGATCTGCAGCGAATTGACGCATGGTGCAGGGAATGGCAATTGAATCTCAGTGTAGAAAAGTGTAATGTGCTGCGAATACATAGAAAGAAAGATCCTTTATCATTTATCTACAATATAGCAGGTCAGCAACTGGAAACAGTTAATTCCATAAATTATGTGGGAGCACGCATTAGGACTGATTTAAAATGGAATGACCATATGAAGTTGATCGTCGGTAAAGCAGATGCCAGACTGAGATTCATTGGAAGAATCCTAAGGAAATGCAATCCGAAAACAAAGGAAGTAGGTTGCAGTACGCTTCTTCGCCCACTGCTGGGATCCGTACCAGATAGGGTGGATAGAAGAGATAGAGAAGATCCAACGGAGAGCAGCGCACTTCGTTACAGGATCATTTAGCAATCGCGAAAGCGTTACGGAGATGATAGATAAACTCCAGTGGAAGACTCTGCAGGAGAGACGCTCAGTAGCTCGGTACAGGCTTTTGTTGAAGTTTCGAGAAGATACCTTCACCGAGGAGTCAAACAGTATATTGCTCCCTCCTACATATATCTCGCGAAGCGCCCATGAGGATAAAATCAGAGAGGCATACCGACAATCTTTTTTCCACGAACAATATGAGACTGGAATAGAGGGGAGAACCGATAGAGGTACTCAAAGTAAACTCCGCCACACACCGTCAGGTGGTTTGCGTAGTATGGATGTACATGTAGATGTAGAAGCCTATGCTGATATTTGCTGCAAACAGCAACAGCAAGTGGGACCCCTTCACGCCCACACTTGCAAGGTGACCATTCAAAAAGATCTATGATCAACTCTGCTTGAATTAGCACTTAACAAGTATTCCGCCGAAAACGCAGGAATTTAATTTCTCCTGGCTTGTTAACCATTTGCAACTTTCAGAGAAACGTAATGAGTGGCAAATTTTGAGTAAAACTTAAAAATCTCTTTGTTCGCTATTTTAAAATTTACTTCTTTTTCCACAACACAGTGGAGTGTATACAGTTTCACATCACTAACATGTTGTGCAGGCACAATTGCGGGAGAAGTCTTAAACAGTGGTTTATTAAGTTTATTAACTAAGGAACTGAGGAAAAGTACGGTCAGTAGCTGATGAAAAACCACATCCTCGGTACAAAAAAATATGTAATATCTTCACTTACCTTGTTCCAAATCCCATAACATATCTCGTTTCAACAAGCATCGATGGCTCTTAAAAATTACGTTCTTCCATCGAAAGTCTGTAGTTAGTGAATAGCACAGTAGATAATGAAGTTTATAGTAAAATATTCTTCTTCTTGCGCGCTATCATTTGCCAACATCTCGTTACAGTATCTGAAACTGTTTATGAGTAATGTTGTGGCTTTATCGCAAATGAGAGTTATACGTCAGATCAATTTTCTCGAGATTGATGACAGATAGACACCTCTACACAAGTCTAAAGGATAACTCAATATCTTAACTAAATTTCACATGAAACAACATATTTGTAATATACTCCAAACGCAAAATCACGGCAACATCTACTTTTCATTGCAATCTTTTCCGAATTTCACGTAGTATCTTGATTATCCGTAAATATTACAATAACTGTGACCATTAACGAAATGATGGGTACATCATTTCATGAACCTGACGTATAAAGCTGTAAGTAAAGCGAAAATGAAATCTTTTTACCAAATACTTTCCCTAAAATCTTTTGAGAAAGATTTAAGGGCGTGCGCCTCGATTTTGTCGTCGCGGACCTGCCGAAAGGTGGAAAACACTTGTCGGCCTCCCCTTCCGGACAAACAAATGAACTCGCCCAGAGCTTTGGACGAAAACTGGTCTCTGTGTATCGGCCATCTTATCCTGCGTTAAAATGTAAATGTCGTGTGACTAGGGCCTTCCGTCTGGTAGACCGTTCGCAACCATGCCAACTAAACGATACCGTCTGGCCTGCAACAGAGGGCGGAAACCTACAAACAGCACCAACACGTGCCGCAGCACTGCTCACTCATTATTTTTAAAATTCTCATTCACAAAATAATATGATATACAAACAGATAGGCTTGTCTACAATCAAAAATCCAGAAAAAGCTTAACTTTCTTGCAGATTTCTATTTTCATTTTCATTCTCAGACTAATATGAAATGCAATAGATAGGCATATTTGCATTAAAAAATCAATGGGAAATATTACATTTGCGGACGTGAGCCAGTTCCTTAAAGTTAGGTTCACGTGGGAAGCAGCTTACGCGAATAGTGTCTTCCAGGTGGGCGGCCGTTAATCTTGACAGAAACGTATTCTTCAAAAAACTCATTTTTGAAAATGAAATTTCACAAATATATGTGGAGCCTAACATAGTATCCAGGTATATTGCTAATTTCTTGCAATTTTCATATTTTTCTCGGACGTGTTTGCTTCAAAATTCTTGAGCGGATGCAGTTTTAAACGCTTGTGAGGAAATGTTTTGCTTCAAGACTATTATCTCCATTCGAAGTAAAGGCTTTGAAAGGCAGAACAACTTCGATGCCACATCCGTCCATTGCGCCGCTGGAGAAACTTCAAAACTCGATTTCTAGAATCGCAACAGCTTCTCTATCTCTGAGAAGCCTTAGAATCTTGGATAAAATTCCTCCTTAAGATCTAGCGTAAAACTTGAGAATACTGAAATTTCTATTTCAGAATTGCCTTTAAATTCTTAAATTTCTGGAAAGTGAAAAAATTCTTGACTTGCAATGTCTTTTTCAAAGATATCCACTTGCGACGGGAAGAAAACACACTTAGCATTAGATCGCGTATTAATTTCCCATTTCCTTGTAGCTCAGTACTGAACGCATTTAAATACTTCAGAATGTCTTTCAAGAAAGCCACAGCTAGCGTACTGCGTTCGTTTGCTAGGAACTCCAAACGGTTTGCTTCTTGCCTCTTGTGAATCCAAGTTTTCTAAGAAGGATGTTACTTCTTTCACTTGCCAGAAAAGTTCACTCACTTGATCTTTACTTAGCCAACGAACATTGTTGTACTGCATTAAGTCAGACTGCACCGAGTCACACACAGAACGAAACCTTTTTAACTGTCTGTGCTGAAGAGTAGAACGAGACCCCATAAAATTAACCAGCTTGATCAACCTGTCCATTACTTGCTTCAGAGTCACACTAAGTTTTCCACAAAGGGGTGGTCGGCTATGCACTGATAAGATAGTACCCAGCCATTCTTATCTTTCATTGCCTTTACTAGTCGTTTTTCTTTGACGATCATTGCTGGGACTCCATCCCTTGACAGAGACACCAGTTGATCATAACTAATGTTTGATTTAGTCATGAAGTCTTCAAAAGTATTGAATAATTATTGTCTGCGACTCTCGCATTTCAGCAGTAATGTTGTTCGTAATTCTTCCCTAAATTCTTTACTTTTAGAGTCCAAAAATCGCACGAAAATTGACATTTGTTCTTCATCAAAAACATCTCGTGATTCATCTAGCGCTATGGTGTAGCAAGGTGCCTTCTGCAGAAGTTCGATCAAACTACGTTTATTGTCAGCAGCCAAAACTTAGGTTCTTCTTGTATTACTTCTTGCCGACAGTGGAATACCTTGAATTGCAGCGATAACATACTTTTTTCTTCAAAAAGTGCCATAGCCATTTCTGACAAACATTTTCTTCCTATCTCAGAGTCTGAAAATGGCTTCTGGTGTTTATTAAGCGTCCAACACACATGCATCGCTGCTTTTGCAGATTTTTCTTGCTCGCTCGAACCAGGAAGGTCGTGCTTTTTATCTAAGAAGTTAGATATGCCTGGAGTTTTTCTTGATGGGCTTCACCACCTAGAGGAAAATTTTTATGGCACGGCCGATGAGTTGTTTCGTAGAGTCGCTTTTAATTTTCTCTTTTAACAAGGGCGGCAGTTCTGTTGTATACGAGGCAAAGAGGAACAGCTCCAGGTCTACATGACAGCGTAAAACAATATTGGTCAGTCCTGAAAACTTCCTATTTGGATTATCAACTTCACGCTTTTTAGTACAGCAGAGTCCCGCTGACCGATCCCCGGTAATCCGAACGTTCGGTTGACCCGAACATGAAAAATGTTAGTCCAAGTATGGATAGCTGTGCGGTAAACTGCTGTACGTACACACTATTTTAATTTACACAGTGCCCACCCCGATAGCTGAATGATTCTCCGCTCAGGGACTGGATGTTGTGTTGTCCTAATCATCATCGTTTCTAGCCGGCAAGGTAGCTCAGCGTGTTCGGTCAGAGGGTTACCGGCCCTCTGTAATCAAAAAAACTGAGTTGATCGATCATCAACGAACTTAAACGGATGTCTTACGACGTCCGCCCCGAGCAAACGCAACGAATAAAAGCGAACAAAAATGAGACTAAAAAAAAAGTGGTCAGCGTGACGGATTGCCGTCCTACGGGCCCGGGTTCGATTCCCGGCTGAGTCGGGGATTTTCTCTTCTCAGGGACTGGGTGTTGTGTTGTCTTCACCATCATTTCATCCCCATCCGGCGCGCAGGTTGCCCAATGTGGTGTCGAATGTAATGAGACCTGCACCAGGGCGGCCGGACATGCCTCGTAAGGGGCCTCCTGGCCAATGACGCCAAACGCTCATTTCCATTCACACAGTACAGTAAACACGTATTAGAAAAATTAGCAAGAAAACATTAGGTTTAAACAGTGCATAAAAATGAAAGAAAAGCTGTTAAACTTACTAAAATACAGCGGACATTTTATTCCTACATTTTAGATAACAAAAACTCAGTCATTGTTTTTTGGCGTAATCAAGACAGTCTGTTATATGACGCATAGTTGCGCCATCGTAAACATCAAATCAGCAGGTGTAGCAGTGGGCTGTTGCTCTAAATAAGGTAGCGCGATGTCAAGGGCTTCTGCTACGTCACTGTGTGGCACCAGCTCTGCTTTGTCACTATCAGGCTCATTGTCACTTCCGTCACAGCAGTCCACTTCTTTCTCGTCTCGAGCCACAACAGGAACTAAATCAGAGTCAGTGAGGTTCTCCACACATGCCGCATCCGCTGCCATCCACTCATCTACGTCTCCTTCACTAGCTTCTCCACTTCCAGGGATTGGCTGTATCATTTGTAGTAGATTTTCCTCTTCATTTTCCACTAGGTTGTCTTGAAATTCAAGACATGTCCACAGTTTTCTCCACGATTTTCTCAGAGTATTTTCTGAAATAGTCTCCCATGCCTCAGCGGCCCAATAAACAACATCCTTCACATTGGTCTTTCTTGTTTTGTCCACCAAAGGAATGCTATCATCTTGGACCAGCATTCTTAAAAGTTATTTTCTATAAATCAGTTTTAATGTTTGCAGTACGCCCTGGTCTATCGACTGTAGAAGTGCTGTAACATTCGGCTGCAAAAACTTCGCCACAATTTCTCCATCACATAAATCCTCAATGCTGGGGTAAGATGGCGGGTTATCAATCCAAAGGATTGCACGGACAGACAAATGATTTCCCTTAGAAAACCGTCGAACAGAGGTAACAAACTGGCCGTGAAACCATTCTTTGAACAGCTTAACATCCACCCATGCTCTTCTCTGTTTGCGGTAATATACAGGCAGGGACTTCATGTTGCAGTTTTTAAAAGCTCTGGGCCTAGCAGATTTGCCGATCAGCATTAAAGGCAGCTTCTGATTACCAACAGCGTTGCTGCATGCTAATAAAGTCTCACGATCTTTTCACACTTTAAAACCAGAAGCATGGTCTTCTGCTTTTGATGCCAGGCTTTTTCTTGGCAATGCCCTAAAATTAAGGCCAGTCTCGTCAGCGTTATAAATTTGTTGGGTAGAATACTTTCCTCTCTTATCATTTTTTCAAACTCACCTAAGTATTCCTTTGCTACAGCACGGTCAAAAGAAAGCTTCTCTACAGTAATCGTTAGCTGACGGATTCCATGACGTGTTTTGAATCTGTCCAACCAACCCTACTCGCACTAAAAGATTCATCACCATTCATTAACTTGTTCAGGGAAACAACCTTCTCCTGAACCAGTGCTCCACTCAGAAGAGTTCCCCATTCTCTTTCCTGCGTAAACCAAAGGAAAAGAGCTTCATCCACTTTATCGTACTGGGACTATTTCAAAGTCTGCCAAATTTCGAGTGTTTCTCACGAAGACGTTGCATTTCAAATTGTAGGCTGCCGCACATCGAAGGAGACGCTTCGTTGTCAAAGATCGCCGCCGCCGAGTCAATTTGCCAGAAGTTTCATAAAGTAGCTTTAAGCTATAGTTAGAGTTACGAGCCAAGGTTGGAGAGGTTGCCAGAATCTGAGATCGATTTATAAAATTTCCTTGTTCTTTAAATAAAATTCTTGTGTTGCATTCGTGTGTACAGAGCTTTCATGTGGATCGACATAACATGCTACGCCGACCGGCCGATTTGCTCCCTTCCACCGCTGCTTTTCAGCGCACTCTTACTGCGCTGCACAACCTAGTAACTGTGTATTTAATCTACCTGTAACCAACCACTGTTGTTGTTGTGGTCTTCAGTCCTGAGACTGGTTTCATGCAGCTCTCCATGATACTCTATCCTGTGCGAGCTTCTTCATCTCCCAGTACCTACTGCAGCCTACATCCTTCTGAATCTGCTTAGTGTATTCATATCTTGGACTCCCTCTTTGATTTTTACCCCCCACGCTGCCCTCCAATACTAAACTGGTGATCGCTTGATGCCTCAGATATTGTCCTACCAACCGATCCCTTCTTCTACTCAAGTTGTGCCACAAACTCCTCTTCTCCCCAATCCTATTCAATACCTCCCTATTAGTTATGTGATCTACCCATCTGATCTTCAGCATTCTTCTATAGCGCCACATTTCGATAGCTTCTGTCCTCTTCTTGTCCATGTTTCACTTCCATACATGGCTACACTCCATAGAAATAATTTCAAAAACGACTTCCTGACACCTAAATCTATGCACGATGTTAACAAATTTCTCTTCTTCAGAAACGCTTTCCTAGCCATTGCCAGTCTACATTTTATATCCTCTCTACGTCGACCATCATCAGTTATTTTGCTCCCCAAATAGCAAAACTCCTTTACTACTTTAAGTGTCTCATTTCCTAATGTAATTACTGCAGCATCCACGACTTAATTCGACTACATTCCATTATCCTCGTTTTGCTTTTGTTGATGTTCATCTTGTATCCTCCCTACAAGACACTGTCCATTCCGTTCAACTGCTCTTCCACGTCCTTTGCTGTCTCTGACAGAATTACAATGTTATCGGCGAACCTTAAAGTTTTCATTTCTTCTCCATGGATTTTAATACCTACTCCGAATTTTTCTTTTGTTTCCTTTACTGCTTCCTCAATATACAGATTGAATAACATCGGGGATAGGCTACAACCCTGTCTCACTCCCCAACCACTGCTTCCCTTTCATGACCCTCGACTCTTATAACTGCCATCTGGTTTCTGTACAAATTGTAAATAGCCTTTAGCTCCCTGTATTTTTCCCCTTCAACCTTTAGCATTTGAAAGAGAGTATTCCAGTCAACATTGTCAAAAGCTTTCTCTAAGTCTACAAACGGTAGAAATATAGGTTTGCCTTTTCTTAATCTAGCTTCCAAGATAAGTCGTCTTCCCATATTTCTACGGAATCCAAGCTGATCTTCCCCGAGGTCGGCTTCTACCAGTTTTTCCATTCGTCTGTATAAATTCGCGTTAGTATTTTGCAGCCGTGACTTATTAAACTGATAGTTCGGTAATTTTCACATCTGTCAACGCCTGCTTTCTTTGGGAATGGAATTATTATATTCTTCTTCAAGTCTGAGGGTATTTCGCCTGTCTCATACATTTTGCTCAGCAGATGGTAGAGTTTTGTCAGGACTGGCTCTCCCAAGGCTGTCAGTAGTTCTAATGGAATGTTGTCTACTCCAGGGTCCTTGTTTCGACTCAGGTCTTTCAGTACTGTATCAAACTCTTCACGCAGTATCATGTCTCCCATTTCATCTTCATCTACATCATCTTCCCTTTCTATAACATTGCCCTCAAGTACATAGCCCTGGTATAGCCCCTCTATATACTCCTTCCACCTTTCTGCTTCCCCTTCTTTGCTTAGAACTGGATTTGCATCTGAGCTCTTGATATTCATACAAGTGGTTCTCTTTACTCCAAAGGTCTCTTTAATTTTCTTGTGGGCAGTATCTATCTTACCCCTAGTGAGATAAGCTTCTACATCCTTACATTTGTCCTCTAGCCACGCCTGCTTAGCCATTTTGCACTTCCTGTCGATCTCATTTTTGAGACGTTTGTATTCCTTTTTGCCTGCTTCATTTACTGCATTTTTATATTATCTCCTTTCATCAATTAAATTCAATATTTCTTTTGTCACCCAAGGATTTCTACTAGCCCTCGTCTTCTTACCTACTTTGATCCTCTGCTGCCTTCACTACTTCATCCCTCAAAGCTACCCATTCTTTTTCTGCTGTATTTCTTTCACCCATTCTTGTCAATTGTCTCCTTATGCTCTCCCTGAAACTCTGTACCACCTCTGGTTTAGTCAGCTTATCCACGTCCCATCTCCTTAAATTCCCACATTTTTGCAGTTTCTTCAGTTTTAATCTACAGGTCATAACCAATAGATTGTGGTCAGAGTCCACATCTGCCCCTGGAAATGTCTTACAATTTAAAACCTGGTTCCTAAATTTCTGTCTTACCATTATATAATCTATCTGAAACCTGTCAGTATCTCCAGGCTTCTTCCATGTATACAACCTTCTTTTATGATTCTTGAACCAAGTGTTAGCTATGATTAAGTTGTGCTCTGTGCAAAATTTTACCAGGCGGCTTCCTCTTTCATTTCTTACCCCCAATCCATATTCACCTACTATGTTTCCTTCTCTCCATTTTCCTACTATCGAATTCCAGTCACCCATGACTATTAAATTTTCGTCTCCCTTCACTATCTGAATAATTTATTTTATCTCATCATACATTTCTTCAATTTCTTAGTCATCTGCAGAGCTAGTTGGCATATAGACTTGTACTACTGTCGTAGGCGTGGGCTTCGTGTCTATTTTGGTCACAATAATGCGTTCACTATGTTGTTCGTAGTAGCTTACCCGAACTCCTATTTTTTTTATTCATTATTAAACCTACTCCTGCATTACCCCTATTTGATTTTGTATTTATAACCCTGTATTCACCTGACCAAAAGTCTTGTTCCTCCTGCCACCGAACGTCGCTAATTCTCACTATATCTAACTTTAACCTATCAATTTCCCTTTTTAAATGTTTTAACCTATCTGCCCGATTAAGGGATCTGACATTCCACGCTCCGATCCGTAGAACGCCAGTTTTCTTTCTCCTGATAACGACGTCTTCTTGAGTAGTCCCCACCCGGAGATGCCAATGGTGGACTATTTTACCTCCGGAATATTTTACCCAAGAGGACGCCATCATCATTTATCCATACAGTAAAGCTGCATGCCCCCGGGAAAAATTACGGCCGTAGTTTCCTCTTGCTTTCAGTCGTTCGCAGTACTAGCACAGCAAGGCCGTTTTGGTTAGTGTTACAAGGCCAGATCAGCCAATCATCCAGACTGTTGCCCCTGCAACTACTGAAAAGGCTGCTGCCCCTCTTCAGGAACCACACGTTTGTCTGGCCTCTCAACAGATACCCCTCCGTTGTGGTTGCACCTACGGTACGGCTATCTGTATCGCTGAGGCACGCAAGCCTCCCCACCAACGGCAAGGTCTATGGTTCATTGTGGGGGGGGGGGGGGGGGGGAGGGAACTAACCATTAAGAATTCTAATTATTCACAGTTAATTGTACACTACTAGAAAAATTATAAGTGTGGCGGTCAAACGAATTGTTTGTACAGTAAAATATTTTTAAATAATTGGAGCACGTAATTTATACTTTCAAAATATTTTTGGCGGGCCACTTTTTGATATTCCGCGGCCCAGACCTCGACCACTGTCCGCCAGGTACCGAGTGCTGCTGTAAATATTCGAGATGCTGGACACAACTGATCACGTGGTTATGATGTTACTCCTGGTTATACACTATGTGATGAAAAGTATCCGGAACCCCCAAAAACATACGTTTTTCATATTAGGTGCATTGTGCTGCCACCTACTGCCAGGTACTCCATATCAGAAATCGTTAGACATCGAGAGAGAGCAGAATGGGGCGCTCCGCGGAACTCAACGACTTCGAACGTGGTCAGTTGATTGGGTGTCACTTGTGTCATACGTCTGTACGCGAGATTTCCACACTCCTAAACATCCCTAGGCCCACTGTTTCCGATGTGATAGTGAAATGGAAACGTGAAGGGGAACTTGCAGCACAAGAGCGTACAGGCTGACCTCGTCTGTTGACTGACAGAGACCGCTGACAGTTGAAGAGGATCGTAATGTGTAATAGGCAGACATCTGTCCAGACGATCGCACAGGAATTCCAAACTGCATCAGGATCCACTGCAGGTACTATGACAATTAGGTGCGAGGTGAGAAAACTTGGATTTCATGATCGAGTGGCTTCTCATAAGCCACACATCACGCCGGTAAATACCAAACGACGCCTTGCTTGGTGTAAGGAGCGTAAACATTGGACGATTGAACAGTGTAAAAACGTTGTGTGGAGTGACGAATCACGGTACACAATGTGGCGATCCAACGACAGGGTGTGGGTATGACGATTGCCGGGTGAGCGTCATTTGACAGCGTGTTTAGTGCCAACAGTGAAATTCGGAGGCGGTGGTGTTATGGTGCGGTCGGGTTTCTCATGGAGGGGCTTACACGCATTGTTGTTTTGCGTAGCACTATTACAGCACAGGCCTACATTGATGTTATAAGCACCTCCTTGCTTCCCACTGTTGAAGAGCAATTCGGGGATGGCGATTGCATCTTTCAACACGATCGAGCACCCGATCATAATGCACGGCCTGTGGCGGAGTGTATACACGACAATAATATCCCTGTAATGGACTGGCCTGCAAAGAGTCCTGACCTGAATCCAATAGAACACCTTTGCGATATTTTGGAACACTGACTTCGTGTCAGGCGTCACCGACCGACATCGATACCTCTTCTCAGTTCAGCACTCCATGAAGAATGGGCTGCCATTCCCCAAGAGGCCATCCAGCACCTGACTGGACGTATGCCAGAGAGAGTGGAAGCTGTCATCCAGCGTTACCGATGGAGAGAGCCACGAACTTGCAAGTCATTTTCAGCCAGATGTCTGAATACTTTTGATCACATAGTGTATCTCCTAAATTTAGATTGTATTGTTATGTGCTGCCCTTTAGTTCCATGCAGTTGTGTTGGGCTGAGCTGTAGCAGTGCTTGCACGCACTGACAGAGCACCAGGCAGAGGGCATTCTCCACCAATTACCACCCGGCTCATTCAGTGACTGCTACAGATTGTGCCTCTTCTGTGCCATCCAGCCAAATCTGGGACAGTGACCAACTGCCTTATGGGAACAGTTGGACCTTGGCTATCAGCCTCTGTTATAGATGCTTCCAAAGGACACAGAAACATGGTCTCTTTCTCAAAGTCATCCCTGGTCAGTAGTATTTAAGCTCTCTCCAAACCAGCTGTCATTGTCGACCAGCTGGCCAACATAGCTGTGTGCAGAGTGTCTCAGACGCAGCCTCCATCCAAGGGTCAACGCCTGACTACCCAGGCCTCTGTCAGCCAACACTCTACTGGCATCACAATAAGACTGCTCGCCGACGTACACACTGCTGTCTCCTGGCCAAAACATGAACGGGCAACCTACCAGCTCTGTTCCTTCAGTGTGCCATCCGCCCACCACCAGTCGCAAACCGTGAGTTCAGAGTTACAGTCTGGGCAACACTGCCTTCCATCGCTTTTGGCTGCCTAACACCGCAAAGCGCGACATGTGGTGCCTTGATCACCACTGTAAACTCCACTCCCGGCAAGCCTGCTATGCCAAGTCAGCATGCCACCGTCTCGGCTGCGATGCAAGAGGAAACACAGGGTGAGTCGCAAAGCTTTCCCCTGTTTGCTGGAGGTTATTCCTTAGAGTACTTGGAACAAAAAATGTAAATACAGTAATGTAATCAGATCCATAATTAAGAAGCTACAACAGACTTCCGAAACATGCTACAGTGTATGGAGAGCTACACTTGTGTTCACAGGACACACGATCAGTCTTAGGTACACAAGTGTAGAGAGTCTTACGTTTGCATAACAACCACTTTGTTGATACTGCAGTCACTGTTTATACTATTATTGTCTTCTGTGTACAGTACACTTTGCGATACCATACAAGTTTTCATCGCAGGAGTATGGAGAGATAGGGTACATTTTGGGCCTTCGTGATGGTAATGTGAAAGCTGCTGTTGCCGAATATCACTGTCAGTATCCTAATCGTAGGCTTTCGAGTGCCAAAACATTTAGTGGAACATATCGAACATTGCTAGAAACTGGTACTCTTCCCAGTATTCGTATTCACTCCGAAAAACGTGACGTTCAAGAAGCGGCAAACATGCTTAATTCAGTAGAGCGCAGTCCTCGTTGAAGTACAAGACGCCTAGCTACCCGATTGAACGTTTCACAATCTAAGCTATGTAGGATTCTTCATGAGAATGGACTGTATCCTTTTCATGTGCAGAAAGTACACCATTTAGAGATATATGATTGTGCCAATCGTTTGCACTTTTGTAACAGGCTAAATGGAAATCGGCAGTCCTATCGCTGCATAATGTTCAGTGATGAGGCAACCTTTACAAGAGATGGCATCAACAACATGCATAACATGCATGCCTGGGCAGACTAAAATGCCATGCCACGGTAGTATCTCAATTTCAACGCATATTCAGTGTCAATGTCAGGTGTCGTGTGTGGCCAGATACTGGGGCCGTTTATTCTCCCGGGAAATTTAAATTGTCAGACTTACGGTAATTTTTTGCGAGAAGACTTACCGCAGCTTCGTGAGGATGTTCCTCTGGAAACAAGACGCCACATATACGTCCAGCATGACGGGGCATCTGCACACTTCCACCATTTGGCAACCGCTTATCTTAATCATCAGTTCCCACCTCGATGGACAGGTCGCGGAGGCCCTACTTACTGGCCTGCCAGATCCCCAGATTCAACACCCCTAGATTACAGCATCTGGGAGTGGATGAAAGACATCGCGTACGAAGTTAAGGTGGAAACACGAGAAGAACTGATACAACGCATTTTCGATGCCGCAACGTCAGTAAGGATGGAGCATGTGTGATTACGAAATGCTACTTGCGCGGTTCACTCCCGTGCGAATCTTTGCCATCAAATGCACGGAGGAAATTTTGAACACTTTCTACGAATCCACTCTGAATGCAAGAGACGGTTACAAAGTTGTTTAAATTAATTATTATGTGCATTTTTGACAGTGAAGTCCTACAATAAGAGTTTTTTTTTTGCTATTTTCCTGAGTTTTTGAATTACTGGAGCTCCTTAATTATGGATCTGATCTCATTACTTTATTTACATTTTTTGTTCCAAATAACCTCTAAGGAATACACTCCAGAAACCGGGAGAAATCCTTGTGACTCACCGTGTATAATAAGCCAAAGCTAAATCTCGCCCGAGATGAGGTCACACCTATTGAATGAACTGATTAAAAACTATTAATGTTCACCATCCATTTCTCTACAGGTTCCCAAACCGTCACTCCGATCTCCAGAGGTTATCTACTGACGTAGAATGCCCAGGTGGGAGAGCCATCACTATCCTCACCACCAGAAGAATGTGTCTTCCAGCCCTTCGTAACGATCACTGGACAACCGATCCACTACACTTTGGGGCCCAATGGGGAACATGTATGTGGCCTTCCATTTTGCTGCACCTGTACGCAGATTAAAAGTTGTTAGATACTGTACGTAAAGGGAAAATGTATGGAAAAGCAATAAATTTTTAAAACATATCGATTTTTTTGTTTGATAAATATACAGTCCTATGTTTCCCTTTAGGTAGATGATATCGCTATTTTTTTGATGTGTACGTTAATAAATATTCAGTCCTATGTTTCCCTTTAGGTAGATGTTCTCCAGGGATAAAGTGTAACAGCGTGCATACACTTGCAGATTGCTTTTCGTAATAGGCAAGTAAAATTACAGGTATGTGATAGCAAAATGAAAAATTTACATTTGATCACTCTACTAACGTCTAAATTGACAATATTATTATTCTGTCAAAGACCTTGTCTCAGTTCCGCTAAAACCGATATCAAAGTCATCCATATATAAAAGTGACCCTCCTTCTTAGGGTAACTTTAAACTTTAAGAGCTAATTGGCATTACTTCGTTTTTTTCTTCGCTTGTTCTATAAATTTGTCTGGGCGCAACGTACTGTTCATTTGGGAATATAGAAGAGACACCAAGACTGATATTTTAAGAAATGTACACTGCTAAATTCCCTCTATGCGTAGGGGTTTTGCTATATAAAATAACACCATGTGTACAAAAAACACGTGCATGTTGCTTGTCATAATATGCATGTATGGTCGCATACAAAAAAATTCAATCCTGCTTCCAAAACATTAAAAAACTGTTTGTATTATCTATCAAAATACACAAGATCTAGAGTATAAAATACACATCTAACGCTAATATTGTAACTTAATTGTTCTATACCAGTAAAAAAATACACATTTCTCGCATATTGCCAGTACTGGGGTAGCAGATGACATAATGCATGCAATTACAAGTTTAGTCTATGCAGTCTCTTTAGTAGGTTTGTTGCGTCTTCTAAGTGTTCATGTAATAAAACGTTGTGCTAATGTGACACATAGCGATACACACTAGTTTACATGTTACTTCTTTTAAAATACGCCATTTTGGGGTCTGACTTGACACCTTGGATGGAAGGCATCAGCAATACTAGGGTAGCCCCTGATGAATTACTGTAGGCAGGCTCATCAATCCATTTCCAGAATCGCATTTCCGACATTGGTTTTTAAACTTTTAAAATTATATTATGCTGGGCCTTCAGAACGAGAGAATATACCCAGATGTAAGTATCGCTAAGTATAGCAGACAATGTAGCCAATTCTCCGATATATGTAAGTGATTTTTAACTTTTATCAACACTGAATCGTGATTTTGTTAACTGAACTATTTACTGATATTTCTCATTGAAATGGCACTACTTACTAGTCTCATTCCCTTAGTCAGTTTTACTATGTCATCTTGGAGGCATGCAGCTGTAATATATTTTATTATATGAAAGATTACAGAGTTGGTCAGGCAGCACTTTATCGATCATGATAATCTATACAACATAACCCTTCAATATGAGAATATACATCCTGAGGTGTGTCAGGAAACCAATCATATCTATATTGATTATGCAAAATATCGATGAAAAATGATAAATTTATATAATGGAGTCGAAATCAATATACAATTTGATCTAATATCATGAATATTAAGCAATAAGTACAGCAATAATCAACCTACCTGCAACGTATACCACAACTTTTGATATACAGACTGTAAAAGTAGTATTTCTGAGAAATATTTCCCTTCCATGCTGTTGCGTTGTACACTGAGAGCATATCCTTCTTTTGAGAAGAATCTTACAAAAACTGAGGATGTGGCTAAACAATTTAAATATTTAAATGCAGTTCTTTGTAGCTTTGAATGGATCACGCCGATGATGTGATTCCACATTTCTAACAGATTTTCCTTAAGATCTAGAAGGCTATCTTTCAGATATTATCTTGACTGTAATGGCAAGTCCGTTTGTGCTCCAGTGTGCAAATTATTCTTTTCTATTGCTATCGCTCCATAAATCAAATTTGGTTCCCTGTTCCGCTGAAATGTATCAACGCGTTTCCCATCCTCACAGAAAGTTGTTTCGACAGCTGCAAGCAAATTCTTGATAGTTTTTGTTGCTTTCGAACGTGCTGAAGCATCTTTAAAGTGCATGTTCTTATATCTACGCCCAAACAATGTTTGTGCGTCAATGTGTGTACGAGTGCAGCTGGTACTCTACACTTTTTTATTTCTGTTATAATGTTGCTCTTGAGATCATCTTGAATAGTCAGTATAGACTGCATGCGACATATTTTGATAGTCGGCATACTAGGTTTTGGAGTTCTTTTACTGCCTCCAGCGTACTTGTCTACGCAAGTTTCGAGAGTAGCAACTTCTGCTGGCCGCAGGCAGCTACAATCATCTGTCAGATCTATGATATCTACATCTACAAGTCAGCTCTGTTATTCCTGCTTAAGTGCTTGGCAGAGGGTTCATAGAACCAATTTCAGATTATTTCTCGACCGTTCCACTCTCGAACAGTTCGTTTGAAAAATAAACACCTAAATCTTTCAGTGCGAGCTCTCTATGTAAGTGAGATTTGACAAAATATTTTCATTTTCTGAGGAGAAAGTTGGTGTTAAAATTTTGTAAAAAGATCTCGGCGCAGTGGAAAACATCCTTGTTTCAATGATAGCCACGTCAACTTGTTTATTACAAGTGACATGCTCTGCGCTGTTTTGCGCTAATACAAAACAGACTTCCTGTTTTTGACCTTTTTCAGTGACTTCTGTCAATGCTATTTGGTAAGGATCACCTATCGCGCAGCAGTATTCCGGTAGAAGACGGACAACCGTAGTGTAGGCCGTCTCTTTCGTTGCATTTGCTGCATCTTCTAAGTGTTTTGCCAGTAAAACACAGTCTCTGACTCGCCTTGTCCACAACATTATCAGTGTGACACTTCCAATTTAAGTTGTTCGTAATTGTAATCTCTCGGTGTGTAGTTGAATCTTCACCTGTTGGCCTACGTGGCGTACTAGCGTGGCAACGATATTATTAATCACTGGACACAGCTGCAAAACTATTTCAAACATACAGAATGTTGAATTCCATCTAGTGAATTTGCTACTGGAATCTGAATTTGGGAAAAACGCGAAGACTTTTTCTTCGAAATAATATTTCTACTACATTAATCACTGCACTTATATCGTTATGGGACATGTTCGGAAAAATCATTCGTTTAAATGACGAAAAAATTATTGACAGTGGTCAACAAGTAGAGTGGTCTTTCGTCTACATCAAAGATCGATAATTTGTTTTGAAAGATCGTACCTCCAGTACCGAAACTGAAACATCGCTGTCTAGACTCACAACATTGATATTTCGTAGATGTCAATAATCACTGAACACCACTGTTTTGTACACGTTAAGAGATACTGATCCAAGCATGTCTCGCTTATCGTCCAGCGTTGCTCAAGGCTGTAGCTTTGACATTACAGGGAGGACTCTGCAAGAGCAGTACTTGGACCAAATGCGCTCTCCCCAATCCACAGTCCCCCCATCATACCACCCCTCTTGGCCAGACAGCCTTCCCCTCTGAACAGTGACCAGTGGGCTTTAAACCGCCGCGGTGGAAAAACGGTGACGATAAGCCTTACAAGTGGCGAACGTCACACGCGGGAGAAACAGGCCGAAGGAGGCGGATGTAAATTAACTGGAGCGGCGGCCGCGTCTGCGGTGAGAGGGCTTATCTGGCTGTCTGGCAGGCGGGCGGCACTGAGTCAGGCGGAACTCTTTGGCCGGGCCGCTGCTGGCGCTGACGTGGGGACACAACGCCGTGTCACCGCCAGCAATGTTAATCTTCACGCTGGAGGGCAGCCGGGCGACGCTAAATTTCTCCGCGGCGCGGCGAGAAAACCGCGGATAAAATCGAAGCGCGCCGCGCTTTGTGCGTCCGGATTAAAGAAAGATGGGATTTGGGACGGCGCGACTCCGCTCGGCAGCGTCAGAGGGCGCCAGCGGAAAGAGTGGCCGCGGGGGGCGTGGGAGGAGGGGGAGGGGGGGGGGGCTACACAGCCGCGGCTGACACTTTGGGCACCCCGCGCTGACGACTGGCGGCGGCGCCACCAGCTGTCGCTGTCTGAAGGAACGTTCTGTGGGGTGACGATGCGCCTAGCCGCCTGATGCTTGAAAAAGACGGCTGAGAGTTAGTTCTCCTAAAGTACTAGGGACAGTCGAATGAAAACGAGACATATGAAAAAAAAGTAAAGCAGACAGCTGCCAGGACAGTATGCCATGTATGTGTGAAAGTGTTGTTGTGGTCTTCAGTCCTGAGACGGGTTTGATGCAGCTCTCCATGCCACTCTATCCTGTGCAAGCTTCTTCATGTCCCAGTACCTACTGCAGCCTACAACCTTCTGAATCTGCTTAGTGTATTCATCTCTTGGTCTCCCTCTACGATTTTTACCCTCCACGCTGCCCTCCAATACTAAATTGTTGATCCCGCGATGTCTCAGAACGTGTCCTACCAACCGATCCCTTCTTCTAGTCAAGTTGTGCCACAACCTCCTCTTCTCCCCAATTCTGTTAGTTATGTGATCTTCCCATCTAATCTTCAGCAATCTTCAGTAGCACCACATTTCGAAAGCTTCTATTCTCTTCTTGTCTAAACTATTTATCGTCCACGTTTCACTTCCATACATGGCTACACTCCATACAAATACTTGCAGAAACGACTTCCTCACACTTAAATCTATACTCGATGTTAACAAATTATTCTTCTTCAGAAACGCTTTCCTTGCCATTGCCAGTCTACATTTTATATCCTCTCTACTTCGACCATCATCAGTTACTTTGCTCCCCAAATAGCAAATCTCCTTTACTACTTTAAGTGTCTCATTTCCTAATGTAATTCCCCCAGCATCACCCGAGTTAATTCGACTACATTCCACTATCCTCGTTTTGCTTTTGTTGATGTTCATCTTATACCCTCTTTTCAAGACACTGTCCATTCCGTTCAATAGCTCTTCCAAGTCCTTTGCTGTCTCTGACAGAATTACAATGTCATCGGCGAATCTCAAAGTTTTTATTTCTTCTCCATGGATTTTAATACCTACTCCGAACCTTTCTTTTGCTTCCGTTAGTGCTTGCTCAATAAACAGATTGAATAACATCGGGGACAGGCTACAACCCTGTCTCACTCCCATCCCAACCACTGCTTCCCTTTCATACCCCTCGACTCTTATAACTGCCATCTGCTTTCTGTACAAATTGTAAATAGCCTTTCGCTCCTTGTATTTTACCCCTGCCACCTTCACAATTTGAAAGAGAGTATTCCAGTCAACATTGTCAAAATCTTTCTCTAAGTCTACAAATGCTAGAAACGTAGGTTTGCCTTTCCTTAATCTTTCTTCTAAGGTAAGTCGTAGGGTCAGTATTGCCTCACGTGTTCCAACATTTCTACGGAATTCAAACTGATCTTCCCCGAGGTCGGCTTCTACCAGTTTTTCCATTCGTCTGTAAAGAATTCGCATTAGTATTTTGCAGCTGTGACTTATTAAACTGATAGTTCGGTAATTTTCACATCTGTCAACGACTGCTTTCTTTGGGATTGGAATTATTATATTCTTCTTGACGTCTGAGGGTATTTCGCCTGCCTCATACATCTTGCTCAACAGATGGTAGTGTTTTGTCAGGACTGGCTCTCCCAAGGCCGTCAGTAGTTCTAATGGAATGTTGTCTACTCCCGGTGCCTTGTTTCGGCTCAGGTCTTTCAGTGCTCTGTCAAACTCTTCATGCAGTATCGTATCTACCATTTCATCTACATTCTCTTCCATTTCCATAATATTGTCCTCAAGTACATCGCCCTTGTATAGACCCTCTGTATACTCCATCCACCTTTCTGCTTTCCCTTCTTTGCTTAGAACTGGGTTTCCATCAAAGCTCTTGATATTCATGCAAGTGGTTCTCCTTTCTCCAAAAGTCTCTTTAATTTTCCTGTAGGCAGTATCTATGTTACCCCTAGTGAGATAAGCCTCTACATCCTTACATTTGTCCTCTAGCCATCCCTGTGAAAGTATCTTACCAAAATTGTGTCCTTTTTTATTTGTGAAAGTATCAATGATAAGATTGTTCTAAATTAAGTATTCAACAAACCTGCATCTGACTGCGTCTGTGAACTTGTTTCTTGCACTCCTCCATTTTGCCAGAAATGCAACATGTATTTGACTCAGCAATCAAGTTTAAGAGAATAATGCCGTTTGTGCAATGACATTAAGATGGTACTGGAAAATTAACTTTTGGCCCTGAAGTTTACTTAATGAAATTATATCTTGGCTTGAATAATGCTAGTTGCGCAATGGCATAAAATTAGTTATTTGAAATAACTTTGCTCTGATAACGTTAGCTATACAAGTATAGCTATCACACCCAACAGACAAGAATTAACTGGAGATATTGTAGACGATGTTTTTCAGAAAATCATTAATTGGTTCTCTGTATATGGGCTCTCATTAAACTTTGACAAAACACAGTCTATACAGTTCCACATAGTAAATGGAATGACACCATTCATAAATATAGACTTCGATCAGAAATCGGTAGCTAAGGCAGAATATTCAAAATTTCTATGTGTATGCATTGATGAGATGTTGAACTGGAAAAAACACACTGATGATCTGCCGAAACGTTTGAGTTCAGCTGCTTATACTATTAGCGTGATTGCAAATTTTGGCGATATACATCTGAGAAAATTAGCTTACCATGCCTATTTTCATTTTCTGCTTTCCTATGGTATCATATTCTGGGGTAATTCATCATTGAGTGAAAGAGTGTTCATTGCACAAAAGCGTGTAATCAGAATAATTGCTGGAGCTCATCCAAGATCATCCTGCAGACACTTATTTAAAGAGCTAGAGATCTTCGCTGTAGCCTCACAATATATATATTCACTTATGAAATTTGTCGTCAACAATCCGAAAGAATTCAAAAGTAATAGCAAATGTACATGGCTACAACACTAGGAGAAAGGATGATCTTCACTACTCAAGGTTAAGCCTAGCATTGGCTCAGAAGGGGGTAAATTATGCTGCCACGAAAGTCTTTGGTCACTTACCTAATAGCATCAAAAGTCTGACAGATAGCCATATAGCATTTAAAAGGAAATTAAAAGAATTTCTTAATGGCAACTCCTTCTGCTCATTAGATGAATTTTTGGATATAATAAGTGGGTAATTTCCCCAACTTCCACAAAAAAATTAAAAATATGAAGTGTCATGTAATATTTTGTGTCATGTAATATCTTGTATAGACACCTTTTATTAACCTGACACGTTCCACATCATTACGAAGTGTCGTATCCATGATCTATGGAATAAGTACTAATCTAATCTAATCTCTAATCTATATCAAAATCGATTTCAAACTATGAACTGCACATATATATTGCAAGGAGGTCTCATTTTCTTTACGTTCTCTCATTGGTAACTTTACTTTACTACTCATTTTCATATTCAGTACAAGCAAAGGATGTGGATTATGATTCAGGCTGTTAGATTTAAACGCAATGCTGATCTTAAGATATATATTGTTAAAATTTTAAGTCATTCACAAAACCTACCGTTTTCAACATTTTTGTAGCACGAATCACTCTTACAAAAAATTTTATAAAACGCTTGCTGCGTCAAACCTTGGACATACCATTCCTAACTCTGGACATTATCTAACAAAAAACATTTTGAAATCATTGTATATCTTCTCTCATTTAGGTGCTAAAGTTTGGTCAGGGGCATCGAGCGCGACCTACCTTAAAGCTGTCACCACACGTCTGTTCCACTGGGCACCTAGCTGCAACATCAGTTTTTTTACTGAGCGCACCCCGTTCTCTTAACCATCAAAGATCCTCCTACTCAAAGATATTATACTCGTTCCACCTTGCGATGGTCAACTACCGACTTTATTTTCTGGATCTACCATGTTCAGACTGAACGTCCCTTGAAAAAATTAATGAATTACTGCGCCGATATACCTCTTACGTTATTTGATTTTCAAACAGCTGAGCAAAACTGAACGTACTCAGACATTTCTCTCTTTACTTATTCTGATCATCACCAAACTGACACACACCATTTTTTTAGTGCAACGCAATCTGACTTTCAATAATCCCTACAAAAGAATGGCCCTGACTAACACTAACCTATACCTTTCATGAATCACTTACCTCACAAAAGTCTTCGTTACTCGAACTACTGCAATACAGCGAGCGCCAATACTGGCAGCTAAATAAAGATTCTAACTACTGAAGGCACTAACTACTGATAGGCATAGTTAGCAAATGAAAGAATTTGATAGAGAACAAACAATGTATTTACCTTAATAATGTTCATAGTATCCAGTATTACAAATTTCCTCTTTCTGATGGACACACGTCCATATCGTCCACTCTCAAAACTCTGGCATCTCTGTCCCTACATCCACCACTGCTGGCGGCTCACCTCCAACTGCGCAACGCTACGCGCTGTTCACATCCAACTGCCCAACACTACAATGGCAGACAACAATGCAAACTAGCCACAGACTTCAAACAGCACAGTCAGTGATTTTCATATAGAGTGGTACGTGGCGTCACCAACATAAAAACCTAAACAGCCTACTCACAAGACCTTAGCACATACCTTTCATATGGTCAAGAAATCTGGGATGTTGGAATAGAGCCATTATTGAACCAGCTTCAGAGCTAAAAACGAGGACTAAATTAGAGTAGAGTGTAGTTCTTGAAAGAAAACAAAACAACCACAGCAACGCACAAAACAACACAACAACAAACAGCTGGCTGCATCCAGGTAGCAAAAATGTAACATAACGTTAATGTTCCACCTGAAGATGAAACTGTAAACTCTCGAAACATGTCGTGGGATGAAATAAGAAGAGCGACTGACGCAGATAATAGTTTTATTGGAACTTTAATAACTAAACTGTTTATTACGTCAAAAGTAATCGCCAATAATGTTAATACCGGGTGGTTATAGTTACAGTGCAGCTACTCGCGGAAGCTCAGTGTGGGCTGTAATTATAATACGGCAGCGAAACGTAATAGATATGGTAATCCGTTTAAGCCGAACCGTTTTACGCCACTAGTCGCAAATCTGGCGCTGTACATGTTTGTGTGATCGTATGACATCTACGCTGCCATTTGACAAGTGAATGGCTATCGAGAAGAGAGATCTTGCGCTGTTAGTGGAACTGTTTTATATGAACTGGAGCAATTACAGCGCTGCATTGAGAGAGTATCCCCGACAGGAAGGTCTGAGCAGATCCCCGACGTCTTTAAATGTTTTAAAGAAGATGATAATGGAATTCGAGAACACGTGTGATCTTAGTGTGGCACCTGAAAGAGGAAGGCGTGCTATCCCGTCAGAAGTTATTGACAAGGTTGCTATTGCTGTAACTGATCATGCAGAAAGTGCCCCGGTTAGTGCTTGTGCCATATCAGGATAATTGTTCATCCCACAGTGGACATTACGAAAAGTTTTGCTGTCTATTGTACACTCGTACAGGTACAAGATCCAGACGGTGCAGCAACTGAAACATCATTATCCGCAGCAACGTTATCAATTTGCTCTTTGGTTTCTGGCATGGATCGAAGTTGATGACATGTGGCCAGGCAACATTCTGTAGAGTGATGAATATTTTACACTGCAGGGTGCTGTGAATACACAGAACTGCCAACTGTGTGGATTCACAAGCAGTAGACCGCGATTTATTTTCAAAAAATATTCTTAATAATTTATTTTATTTACTAGCGATTCATCAAGATCATTAACACTTTTAATCACACTATGTAAGCAAGGAAGTAGTTGCCGGGGATAACTGATGAAATCACAACCAAATTCCTTTTAACAAATGGGAATTTTATTCACTTTAATGGTGTCTAAAAGCATTTTTTAAAAGACACAGATTTAAAATTATAATCAGAAAGCACCCTCTAAATATCAAAGTTACAATTTATTCAGAGGCAGAAAGAAACAAGTTTTGACTGTATGAGCTTTCGGGCAGAGAACCTCGCTGCTCCCTTTTGACACGGCCGTAGTTACGACCGCTCACAACAGCCTCTGAAAGACTACACTGGTGCAAATCTGCAACACACCAGATAACTTTAAACTAAGAGTTTTAACAATTTACACAAGAACACAAACTATTCCCCCTCGTAGGAGGGATGGGAATGGTACAAAACAGTAACAATTAAAATATTAACCTTGCCACCGAAGGTGCAACTTGATTTTAACTTCTAAGAAAAGTCTTACGGTGAAAGGGTGGCAACTTTATATACTAAAATGATGATTTAAATAAAAGTCCATGAAAGGCTGTCTTATATAAAATTCTACAAAGTTGGCCAAACAATAGTTAAGATGCTCTACAGTACACAGATATCGCCTCTCAAGACCATAGGCAATAATATCAAAGTTTCCAAAGATCAAAAAGTAATTCAGGTATTAGGTCGTTACACTCCAAGCAATAAATTCGTTAACACACCAAATCCAACAAACATGACAGAGGCAGCTACTAACGTATGGTAGATTGATAGGGAGATTACAGAACAACCTGAACCGCAGGTTCCTCTAACCCGCCCCTACTCCACAAGGGAAAAACGGACCACCCAATTTATAAACACCACGTTCCCACTGGAGGGGAAAAGGAGAAGAATGGTGGGACGAACTCAAACCAAAACGGCAGGTGACCTCACCAAGGAAACAAGTAGAATTTAACAAGAGTAAATCAAACAAGATATCACAAACCACGTAACTTCTAATAAACTGCGATTTCTCGAGAAGAAGTGGCGCAGCACCCCAAATCGCTCTCCCGAACCGTCAACTGCCAGCCGCTTCAACGCACGCAGTAAGGCGCGCCGATCTCCCGTCTCACGGCGTCGCAGCTCGCACCGGCCAGACTGATGTCGTGGGTTGACTCCTGTTGCTCTCGTGTCGACCGCGAAGCCACTACCCCTCGCTATACGGCGCGGCCCACTGGACTCACGTGGCGACCTCACATGCGCCGACGCTCAAGGCGGACTAGTCATCTTGTGTCTCAGTGCGCGACCGACCAACCGATCGATCCAACCGCCAATGACCATTGCCTGAGCAAACTCGAGCAGACTGGCGGCCTAACGCGGAGACTCAGATGCAGGAACTAAGCCCCGACCGGGCGACCACTCGCTGAGTTCTCCTACTGGAGGAGTGGAAGAGTCTCATTTTGCCGGCTTTAGACGTTGATCCGAACGACAGACACTAACTGCCTAACAAATGCGGACGAGAGACAGACTAGCAGGCTGGGGACGAGAGACTAACCCAGACTGACCGACTGGCGAGCTCATAGCGCCACTTAAATGCACGTGAACAGGCAACCTTTCCCCTTTCCGACCAGAGGGAGACACCAAAGCTGCGATTGCCACAGCGGCGCCACCGCCAGAAACGGAGGACGACTGCTTCACACTAGGCGCTGCGGCGCGCTCTTCAAAACAGCAATTTTTACCACGGCTCAAGCACCTTTATTCTCAGTCTTTTCTTCTTTGCAGGGAATACATACAGAGGCTCTGTCTGGTGTGCCGTGACGTCTGAACGTTATTGATTCTCCTTGTGCAGCATGTGATTTCTGCTTTGGGAGAGCACAACTGCTTTCATGCAAGATGAGGTAACACCTAATGTTGCTCGCCCAATGAATTATCTGCTTAACGCAACTTTCCACAATTTTGTTATCTCCAGAGCTTTTACAGACGCATGGCGTTGGGATCACATAATCTGAATCCCCGTCACGTTTAACTCTGGGGATATCGAAACGAACGCATCCACCAGCGACACGTTCCGTCTTTACCTGATCTGAGTGTCAATATACGGAACACGTTGCTCAGATTGAACTGGAGCTGCTGCGAGCAACTCTTGATCAAGTTGTTTTATGGATGCAGCATCCTGTCGACGTCTCCGGTGCTCATACTGAACAAACTGTGTAAGTGGTTGTTATGCCTTTCTCACTTGTTTCACCTTTTCTACTCACGTCCCGTTCCCAATCCATTACATATGGAAACGTTTCTATATGTCTTCCTTCCACCCACAGCGCCAGATTTGCACCCAGTGGCCAAAATTGGAACTAACTTTTTTCCATAGTAAATCAGTTCCGGATTAACACACTGGATCACGGTGAGTTGCTGCACTTTAACCATGTCTCTTCAGGGCTCCAAAAATATGAAATCAGATGGGGAGAGATCGAGACTGATGGAGGATGTGTAAGGATTTCCCAGCAAAACCGCTGCAGTGTAGTCGAAACAACCTTGGAAACGAGTGGGCCCGCCCACAGAAACACAGTTTTCGCTGGGAAGCCCTTACACATGCTCCATACATTCCCGACCTCTCCGCATATGATTTCCATATTTGTGGAGACCTGACGAAAGAATTAGTGGCCTCGATTGGCGTCGGGCGAATAGGTGCACACCTGGGTACAATGATGGTGCCTTAGGCAACCGCAAACATTTTTCCATGAAGGCATTGTCAGTCTTGTCTTATAGTGGGATAAATGTATTAACAGTTATGGCGATTAGTTTTGAACTAATAAACTGTTTACTTAATTTTTTCCATTGTCTTGTTTTTATTTGACTGTCCCTTCCATTTTAATAATATTAACTTTTAAAAACGCTTCCTCATATACATTCACACTCTGCAAGACACTGTCAAGTGCATGGCAGAGGACACATCCCGCGGTATCACGTATTGGTATCTCTTAAAGTAATATTTGCGTCTGGACTCCGGGAAGAATGATTGCTTAACTGCCTCTTTGCATGCTATAATTGGTCTAATCTTCGCTCCAAGATCCGGGAAAATATATCTAGATTATTTCACTTAATATTGGTTCTTGAAATCTCGCATGTTGGCTTTCGCACATAATCGGCGTCTATCTTCAAGAAAATATGAACTTGTGCCAAGGAATGAGAGAGGAGAAAGACTAATTGAGTTCTGTAATAAATTTCAGCCAGTAATAGCGGATACTCTGTTCAAGAATCACAAGAGGAGGAGCTATACTTGGAAAAGGCCGGATGATACGGGAAGATTTCAGTTAGATTACATCATGGTCAGACGCAGATTCTGAAATCAAATAAAGAATTGTAAGGCGTATCTAGGAACGGATATAGACTCACATCACAATGAAGAGTAGGCTGAAGTTAAAGAGATTAGTCAAGAAGAATCAATACGAAAAGAAACTGGATGCGTAAGTACTGAGGGATGACGAGATACGCTTGAAGTTCTCTAAGGCTGTAGATACAACAATAAAGAATAGCGCAGTAGGCAGCACAATTGAAGAGGAATGGACATTACTAAAAAAGGCTATCACAGAAGTTGGAAAGAAAAACGTAGGTACAAGGAAGGTAATTGCAAAGATGCCATGGGTAACAGAAGTAATACTTCAATTCACCAGTGAAAGAAAAAAGTACAAAAATGTTCTTTGAAATTCAGGAATACAGAAACACAAGTCACCGAGGAATAAAAGAAATAGGAAGCGCAGGGAAGCGAAGACGAAATAGCAGCAAGAAAAATGTGAGGAAATCGAAAAATAAATGATTGTCGGAAGAACTGACCCAGCATATAGGAAAGTCAGAACAACCTTCGGTGATATTAAAAACAAGGGTGGCAATATTAAGAGTGCAACCGGAATTCCACTGTTGAATGCAAAGGAGTGGGCAGACAGATGGAAAGAGTATATTGATGGCCTCTATGAGGGGGAAGATTTGTCTGATGTGGTAAAATCAAAATTTAAGAGGACTCTGGGGGACTTAAGATCAAGTAAGATAGAATGGATAGATAACATTCCGTCAGAATTCTAAAATCATTGGGGAAGTGACAACAAAACGACTATTCTCGTTGGTGTGTGGAATGTATGAGTATGGCGACATACCATATGACTTTCGGAGAAATGTCATCCACACAATTCCAAAGACTGCCAGAGCCGACAAGTGCGAGAATTATCGCACAATCAGTTTAACAGCTCATGCAACCAAGCTGCTTACAAGAACAAAATATGGAAGAATAGAAACGAGAATTTAGGATGTGTTAAATGATGATCAGTTTGGCTTTACGAAAACTGAAGGCACCAGAGAGGCAATTCTGAGATTGAAGCAAGACTAAAAAAAATAAATCAAGACACGTTTGTAGGATTTGTCGACCTGGAATAAGCTCTCGACAATGTAAAGTGGGGAAAGATATTCGAAATTCTGAGAAAAATAATGTAAGCTATAGGGAGAGATTTGTAATATACGATATGTACAAGAGCCAAGAGGGAATAGTTAGAGAGAATGAAGTGCTCAGATTGAAAAGGGTGTAAGACAGGAATATAGTCTTTCGCCCCTACTGTCCAATCTGTACATCGAAGAAGCAATGATGGAAAGAAAAGAAAGGTTCAGGAGTGGAATTAAAATTTAAGGTGAAAGGATATCAATGATACGATTCGCCGACGACACTTATATCCTAAGTGAAAGTGAAGAAGAATTACATGTTCTGCTGAGTGGAATGAACAGTCTAATGAGTATGGAATAAGTATTGAGAGTAAATCGAAGAAAGACGAAAGTAATGATAAGTAGAAGAAATGAGAACGCCGAGAAAGTTAACGTCAGGAGTGATGGTCGCCATGTAGATGAAGTTAAGGACTACCTATACAGGAAAATAACCAGTGACGGACAGAGCAAGGGGTGTTACAGACGAACGTCGAAAATTAGGTGGACTGATAAGATGAGGAATGAGGAGATTCTGCACAGAATCAGAGAGGAAAGGAATATGTGGAAAATATTCCTTTTCTCTCCGGGCAAGGAGAAGGAACAAGATGATAGAGCATCAGTTTAAGACGTCTGTGAATGACTTCTATGGGTCTAGAGGGAACTGTTGAAGGCAAAAATTGTAGAGGAATATATCCAGCAAACAATTGAGAACAGACACTACTCTGGGATAAAGTGGTTGGCACAGGAGACGAATTCGTGGTGAGCCACATCAAACCAGTCAGAAGACTGATGGCTCAAAAAGAAAAAAAAAATCTTCAAGAGTATGTCAGTTCAGTGTTTTTGCATTTCCGTGACATTATTCTGTGAATAAACCAAGCACTTGACTACTCGTGCAGCCTTTGTTTTCTTGTTTACGTTCAGTATCCTTTGGTAGTTCCGTACCATACACTTGAGGAATGTTTTAAGATGGAGAATATGAGCGTTTTGTAAGCAGTCTCTTTTGCAGACTCACAAGGGCATCGCACGGCAGTTGGGTTTTTCAAATTATTTATATTTGTGTCACGTGAAGTTCATAACTCAAATATTAATCCCCCTAGATAGTTTGTTGCAACTCTCCAGAGTTATCGGAAAAACAGACTTGAAATTTTCCGACCGTCTTTCGTATGCTAAAGGCATGGTCGAGTTTTGCCCACAGGTTCTGCGGCTGTGTGGTAGATTGCTCGCCTGCCAGAGGTTCCTGTCCTACTAACAATTCCGAGAAGTGTAAAATACATAAAGATGGAAAAAATCAGTAGTGCTCGAAACTGGTAATCGTTGGTTCGCGTCTCGTTTCTGTTCGCGTTTAGTTCGAACATCTACGCCATTTAATTATAAAATTCATCAAATAGATGCTATCTAACATATATAATTGCTATGTTTATAAAAACTGCATGCTCCTTATTTTTAATCACATATCACAAGCAGTTTTCATTGCAAACATACATTCTTAGTTAGCACGATTTTAGAAAAGTTTTGCTAAATTAAAAAAAAGCAAACCTTAGAAGTTCTTTTTCGTTCTCAAGTACTTTACGCTTAATGGAAAATTTCATAAAACATGCATCTTTATATAAAATTTTGGCAGAGATGGGAATCGAATCTGTGCCACACACGTGGTAGGCAATCATTTTCCACACAGCCACACCACCTGCTTTTGCTGACTGATTTTTGAGTTTTGAACTTTACGTAACATAATTATATTAAAAAAATCAAATTATAATGTGGTCCCTTTGTCAGCACATTTCGCCAGTATTCTTCCAAGGAGCCGAAGTCTGCAACCTGTCTTGCCTATGACTGAGCCTATATGATAATTTCACATCATATCGTTACAAACTGTTACACCTGGCTACCTGTACGAGTCGATTGATTCCAGCTGTCACTCACTGATGTTGTAGAAGTTGAATGCTAGATTTCAGGGTTTTGCGCAGTTCATAGCTATAAATTTTCGAATACTTAAAATAAAAAAAAGGCAAATCTTAGCACAACCTTGAAATTTTATCAATATTTGACTCGATGTTTGTGCAGTTTTTGTTAGATAGTGCTTATTTATAGGTAACTCCATCATCTGCCTAAAATCTAAGGTTACTTTTAACATTATCTTCCAGGTGTTGAATATACAATATGAACAAGGGATATCCCAACAACATACTTGCCTAACACACGCCTGAAGTTTTTTTCTACACTCCTGGAAATGGAAAAAAGAACACATTGACACCGGTGTGTCAGACCCACCATACTTGCTCCGGACACTGCGAGAGGGCTGTACAAGCAATGATCACACGCACGGCACAGCGGACACACCAGGAACCGCGGTGTTGGCCGTCGAATGGCGCTAGCTGCGCAGCATTTGTGCACCGCCGCCGTCAGTGTCAGACAGTTTGCCGTGGCATACGGAGCTCCATCGCAGTCTTTAACACTGGTAGCATGCCGCGACAGCGTGGACGTGAACCGTATGTGCAGTTGACGGACTTTGAGCGAGGGCGTATAGTGGGCATGCGGGAGGCCGGGTGGACGTACCGCCGAATTGCTCAACACGTGGGGCGTGAGGTCTCCACAGTACATCGATGTTGTCGCCAGTGGTCGGCGGAAGGTGCACGTGCCCGTCGACCTGGGACCGGACCGCAGCGACGCACGGATGCACGCCAAGACCGTAGGATCCTACGCAGTGCCGTAGGGGACCGCACCGCCACTTCCCAGCAAATTAGGGACACTGTTGCTCCTGGGGTATCGGCGAGGACCATTCGCAACCGTCTCCATGAAGCTGGGCTACGGTCCCGCACACCGTGAGGCCGTCTTCCGCTCAAGCCCCAACATCGTGCAGCCCGCCTCCAGTGGTGCCGCGACAGGCGTGAATGGAGGGACGAATGGAGACGTGTCGTCTTCAGCGATGAGAGTCGCTTCTGCCTTGGTGCCAATGATGGTCGTATGCGTGTTTGGCGCCGTGCAGGTGAGCGCCACAATCAGGACTGCATACGACCGAGGCACACAGGGTGTGGGGAGCGATCTCCTACACTGGCCGTACACCACTGGTGATCGTCGAGGGGACACTGAATAGTGCACGGTACATCCAAACCGTCATCGAACCCATCGTTCTACGATTCCTAGACCGGCAAGGGAACTTGCTGTTCCAACAGGACAATGCACGTCCGCATGTATCCCGTGCCACCCAACGTGTTCTAGAAGGTGTAAGTCAACTACCCCGGCCAGCAAGATCTCCGGATCTATCCCCCATTGAGCATGTTTGGGACTGGATGAAGCGTCGTCTCACGCGGTCTGCACGTCCAGCACGAACGCTGGTCCAACTGAGGCGCTAGGTGGAAATGGCATGGCAAGCCGTTCCACAGGACTACATCCAGCATCTCTACGATCGTCTCCATGGGAGAATAGCAGCCTGCATTGCTGCGAAAGGTGGATATACACTGTACTAGTGCCGACATTGTGCATGCTCTGTTGCCTGTGTCTATGTGCCTGTGGTTCTGTCAGTGTGATCATGTGATGTATCTGACCCCAGGAATGTGTCAATAAAGTTTCCCCTTCCTGGGACAATGAATTCACGGTGTTCTTATTTCAATTTCCAGGAGTGTACATCTACAGATGACTGTCCATCTACTATAACATACTGTGCCCTCCCTACCAAGAAATTCTCAACCAAATCATAAATTTCGTTTTATAGCCCATATTATCATACTTTCATTAATTAGCGCTGGTGTGTATTACTGAATCAAACGCTTTTTCAAAATCAAGAAGTACTGCATCCATCTGTGTGCCTTGATCTATCGCTTTCAAGATGTCATATGAGAAAAGAACGAGTTGAGTTTCCCCTGGCAAATGTTTCCGAAGCCCATCCCGGTTGGCCTTCTACAGCTGGGAAATGATGGATGAGAACTGTTCGGAAGAAGTTTAGAAGCGTTGATTTTAAAATATGGGGTGATCAAAATAAAACCTGCCTGGGTAATATTTCATGCATCTTAAGACAGACAATCCAACCGCCTCAGATGCGGCTTCCTGTTAGCCAGTTGTGAGTCATGGATTCTGAGCAAGTTTTACACTCAGTTCCTAAAAAGTCTGCACTGTCACCAGTGGCCTAAACACTGTGTGGCAACTGGGGGTGTGTGACAGGCGAAACAAAAGGGAAGTTGGAAGGGAAATAAGAAGGAAGTGAAAGAACTGGAAGCATAATTGAAGGAAGAAGAAGGAGGAAAATGATTGGAGACTATGGTTTCAAGGATTTTGCTGAAAATTGAGATGAGATCGGTAGGCCGATAGGTTGTCTGTGAGGACGATTTATCAGGCTTCAAGTGGAGTAGGGCTTTGGACGTTCTCCACTGCTCTGGGTAATAACCTGTGTAGAGGATGGGATTGTAAACAATGGCAAGGGTTTCGTGACAGAGTCCTTGAGGCGACGGTCGGTAATTATATTGTTACTAGACGCAGTGTTTCGTTTTATAGCGAGTGTTTGTGTAATGTCTTCAGCTGTCATTTCTGTGTTTACTACTGTCCGTGGAGACCTATGTAAGTACTGGAATCTTGCTACAAGAGATGGAATACCTGTGTTGGTACATTCATAGATATATGGGGATCCATCGAGTAATAAAAGGTGGGATCATTTGGGATGGTGAATGTTCCTTTCACCCAGGATGTGAAGTGGTTGGTTTTGGTGAGGTTATCAGGAAGCGGTCTGTTGTTATGTAGGATGGGAGAGGTGGGAGTGGGATTGTTTCCAGAGAATCTACGGAATGCTTTACAATACATAGTAGAGTTTGTAGATGTTTAGCTTAGTTTAGTGCATGTCATGTGCCAATCCCGACATCGTTTCACTTGTAAGAACCTCCAATCATGCTGCTGGAGCAGTCGGGTCCCAATAATGAAACGAAGACATTCTCTGTAGACACAACGGGATTCTTAGAGAAGGCATGCGCGTGGGGAGGGAGACTAGGATGGTCACAGTATATTGTTTAGAATGAGATACGATTGGAAATTTCATCTGAGGTGGTGTGATGTTGGAAATCAGCTTCAAGTTTGGTATCGCCAAGATTTTGAAGGCTGGACTCTTGGCTTTCGATTAGGGCATAGGCTTTAGCACGGTAGGCATCGCAGTCTGAACAGGGATAATCCTGGATTCGTCGTGGTGGATGCTCATGAGCGGTTACGTTTGGTTTGGTACATGGCGTGTGGTCTGGAGTAGGACAAACAAGTGATCACTTCCAGTTAGTTGGATCTAGGAGTCTTATTGTCGTGCACCTGAAGATGTTAGGGGGACAATACTGGCATCAGGGGGTAGCTTCTGTGTCAAGGCGGTTGTGGACATGGATATGGATATCATGGCCATTGATGATGTTGATAAACTGACACGGCCCTATTTTTCGCACTATGTGCGGGAGTGACGTTTGAGATCGGCAGTGACAATGTACAGGGTATAGGAATAATAATGTGAACAGTGGTAGTAATGGGACGGTTAACAACGCGTGTATGACACGTGTCGTGCTGGACTGTGCGTTTCCAGTACGGACTAGGCATCAGTGCACGTTGTTTAGGAGCAGTGCGCACTTCGATTTTGCATGCAGAGGCCAAGGTCGACGTGCAATGAGAGACCTAACAGAGTTCCAAAAAGGGCAGATTGTGGGTGCCCGATTAGCTGGCGCATCAGTAACCAAGACAGCCAACTTATCAAATGTTTCAAGAGAAACTGTTTCAACAGTCATGACAGCCTATACAAAAAATGGAAAGACATCATAGTGTAAACGTAATAGTGGGGGCAAATCAAAACTGACACAGATCGTCGTACACTAATACGAATCGTGACAATACAACACAAAACTACGGCGGTTAAAGTGACTGTAGACCCCGAGAGCCATCTTCCAGACACTGTACCTATCGACACTGTCCACCGAGAACTCCATAAAGCGGATATTTATGGACGAAACCATTAGTGACGACATCCAACCAAAGAAACGTAAAACATGGTGTCAGGGGCATAAATCCTGCACGGCTGATCAGTGGAAACACGCCATATGGTACGACGAGTCAAAGTCCATCATCGGACCGGGTTGACGTCTGTAGAACACCAAAAGAAGCCTACAATCCTGATTGCTTGATTCCAACGGTTAAGCATGGAGGTGGAAGTGTGATGGTGTGGGCAGCGTTATCACGGTATTCCGCTGGTCCCATCATTACTCTCAAAGCCGTGATCCAGCCAACGATTATGTGAACATTTTAGGAGATCAGGTGCATCCCAGAATTCAAATGTTGTTCCCCAACAGTGATGCCATATTTCAGGACGATAATGCACCCATTCACACATCCAGGACAGTACAATCGTGGTATGAGGAGCATACAACTGAACTGCAGCGTCTTGCATGCTCAGCACAGTCCCCAGACTTGAACATTTGGAACCCTTGTGGGCTGTATTGGAGTGCAGCCTTTGGAGCCGATTTCCGTCTCCCTTGTCACTACAGGAGTTAGAAGAGGTACTGATCGAAGAGTGGCATAACATTCCTCAGGAGACTATGCAATCATTATATGCCAGTGGTCTAAGCAGTAAGGGGGTCCCGCCTCTTATTAATAAACGATTCCCAAGTATGGACAGGCGTTCATATTATTTTGCATATCCCATGTATGTGGTAAAGGTCTTGTCTCCGTGAGTTAGGCAACCGTAAGGGTTCGGATGGTTAAGGGTGGATGTAGATAGTGGGAAGGATTAACGTATTGGTATAAAGATGATGAGAACGAGGTGCTCAGTTGAATCAGTTAGGAACGGTAGGGATGTAGAAGGGATATTTTGGAGATGGACGATGGCTACTCTGCCACAGGAAATAGGATTGAGATTATCATTGGGATGTAGAATGTAAGGAGACACGCATATGGAATGATCATGTTGGAGAAAGGTTTCGTTGATGAGAACGGCATGGATTTCTTGTTGTCGGTGGGTGTGGATAAGAAGCTGTTCATTGAAATGGAGGGAACGAATACTTTGGTACAGAATGTTGTATGTATACAGTGCCAATTTCGGTATAACAAGGAGGTGTTTGCAAGGTAGGTTTAGACTAGTGTGTCATGGCGTGATTCTGGGAATGGGTGATGTATGTATCGAGATGGAAAATGGTGCGGGTGGCGAGGGTTATTTGCGGTAGGATTTGGGGTATCTTAAGAGGGGTATGTTTTGTAGGACTAATTTTATGAAATGGATAATATCTTCACTGGTGGATGGAGGATGGATAGAGTTGTTTGTGTGGAATGATGGGTCAATTGTACGGATTAGGGAGAGTAAGTTCAAGTTTTTCGGAAGAAGGTTTGCATTTTCACTTGTGGGAGTGGGTAGGGCGAGATTGGTTGCAGGTGTTATGGGTAGGTGGGGATTTCAGATTTGGACATTGCTGGTGGAGACGGTGTTGCTTCCAGTGAGGAGGTGAATATTTGCAATTTTGGGTCAGACAGTCACCATATGGGCGGCATCACTGACAGCGATATGTTTGCGTTGTTGTTCGAGTTGCTATTTACATGATTCTTCCTGCAGTTTATTAATTCCTCACTTTGTACAAGATTTTCGATGGTGTCGAGTGATTCTGAGTACTAATGATAGTGGAATTTGTCCTGGGGATGAGTTTCTGGATTTGCATTACTGGTATGTATGTATCTCTGAATGTGAGTGAGAAGTGACTTTAGATTTATTAATTTGGAGTCACATCTGCTGAGAAGAGAGGAACAGGAATGTACTTGGTTTTGTGATTCTAGTGTAATTTGGACCTGCATGTCGTCAGTGTCTGGAAGAGTTAGCTGGGTCCTTTCAGTTTCACCCTGACGCCGACTTTTAGTTGGCGTTTTGTTAGATTTGTGGCAGGTCTTGTTATAGTGTGGAAGAGATGTTGTGGGATGACTGGAGATAAGGAATGTTTACCTGCTGGTACAGGTATAAGCGCCGTTGCTGGTGTTGTTGCTGGCTGCTCTGTGGCTGCTTCTGGTGGTGGTGTGTCTGCTGCTGCTGGCCATGATGGCGACTGGAGTTGCGAATTCTGGCAGTGAAGGTGCTGGTGCCTCGGCGGACAGCAGCACCGTTGATAGTTTTGCGGTGTTGTGGGGAGGTCCTGCAAATATCTGACAGGTAAGTCGCTGGCCAAGTTGTTGTTCAATAGCAGGCAGTTTCGCGTTGATTGGTGCGGCTGTAGCTGTTGTGGCAGTCATTTTGGGCAAAGTCTCTGTGCAGCGACGTAGGCAGCGTCCGTCCGCTGCAGGAGAATCTGAACTCTCGGCGGCAATGTGGCGAAGACAGCTGGCGATGAATATTGCGACGGCTATGGTAATCCGATGAAACGAGAGAGCGGTTTCAACTAACAGATTCCGAATCTGGAAGAGTAGCTTCTAGCACTTCAGTCACTGTGAGTTAAGGGACTACAACCCTTGTTATGTATACTGTGTGATTTTCGGTAAACATTCTAAGGGTTGAAAGCTCCTGGCAGTTTCATATCAGCGCACACTCCGCTGCAGAGCGAAAATTTCATTCTGATTACAAGGGTTGTTTCCTTACTCTTTAGAAGGCTAGATGTGCCATTTTAATGTTATGCTCTGTACAAATATGTATGGGACGCGACTTTTGTAACGAAACCACAACAATGCATTCACATCTGTTACTGTAGGGAACTAACATTTTTAGCCGGCACGGTAGTTCAGCGTCTTCGGTCAGAGAACTGGCTGGTCTCTGTAATAAAAAAAGTGAGTGAAAGTATCATCAATGGGTGCCATGTGACGTCCGCAAGGACCACATATAACCAACAAAATGTTTAAAAAAAAGTGGTCTGCGCGACATAATGTCAATGTTAAGGGCCCGGGTTCGATTCCCGGCTGGGTCGTAGATTTTCTCCGCTAAGGGACTGGGTGCTGTGTTGTCCTGATCATCATCTCTTCATCCCCATCGACGCACAGGTCGCCGAAGTGGCTCCAATCGAAAGACTTGCACCCGGCGAACGGTCTACCCGACAGGAGGCCCTAGTCACACGACATTTACATTTATTTATCTCCTTATTCAAGGATTTTTTTGTTTGTTTGGATATCAGGAAGGTTTCATGTGGACACCCTCTACAATGTGTTACATACCATGTTCACTTCATAACTGACACTGTGCCAACATCCTGCACGGCAGTCCGCTCAATTTTAAGTGATTGTGTCAATCTCTTATTGCCACTATTAATTTTGGAGTAAGAAAAAGGTCGACTCTATGTGGATATAAACCGCCTCTGGGTTGTCAGTGCCGGTTCGAATACCTTCGATGCCTATCGACTGGGCCAGCTCGCATCACCCACGGCTTCGACTGCCTTCGAGGAGTGTGCGAGTATTACAATAAATCGGCGACGTGAGCTGGCCAGGACGCTGCGCAGTCAGCAGGAGTCAGCGAGCGCCGCAGCTGCGAGGCCGCGACCCGCAAGATGGCAGCCGGCCATTGTTCGGCGCCGCCGCGGACAAAACGCAGCCTCTCTGCCGTGTGCCCTCGCTGGCGGATCATCGAGTCCGCCGGCGCAGCGTGAGTCCGACCTATCTCTTTTTACAATGATTAATTTCGAACGGCCGAGGGCACACGGTCCCCATTGTGCGCGCCGAGGGGGACCAGAAACAAAACGAGCAGAGCAGATTATTACACTGAGCGCCGCGTCGATGGCAGTTACCGACGAGTGACAGATCGCGGGCCCTCCGCTTTGAGGGGCGCGTTTTACAGTCTTATTCTTCCCATTGTGGGCCACGTCAATGCGGGGCTCGGGGGGCCAAATTAACACACTAGGCCACGCACGCGAGTCGGAAGGGGCGGCGTGAGCAGTGGGGAGCGGAAGGAGGCCCGGGGAACGAGCCCCAGACGCCGCCGAACCACTTCTCATCGTTCGCGATTGTTTGATTTCTATTATAATTGCGTTTTAATAGACAATGCGGATGTATAATACAGGGGCGCGGAGCCTCAATAGGCTACCTGCTGCGATGTGAAAGGTGCGTGTTACGGATATCGGCGTGAGGGAGCGAGGCGAGGCGACCCACCCCACCCCACCCCAGGCCGGCGAAACATCGGCCGCGGCGCTGCGCCCCGAGTGACGGCATTGTCTGCCCGCGCCGGCTCTCGAACCCGCCGGCCCGCGCGCATGCGCACGAGTGTTGGCGGCCGCGCGGACAATGCTGAACAATGCCACAATGCCTACCGCGTCACCTGAAGATGGACACCATTGTTGCGTCGAGGAGGCGGCCGCACAATGGCCGAAGAACGGACGGCGCGTGCTCGCCGCCGCCTCGAGGAGACGGCTTCGGCCACCTCGCGTCAGGAGGTGGTGGGTCAAGCGGACATCGCGGTGAGTCGCTTAAGCCATCAGCGCCGTGCGTTGCCATATGGCAACGTTTGTAACACTTTTTTAAAACTGTTGATTCCACGACATCAATGAAGCGAGAGTGTTGGCAGCACTGCTTTCTGTTTCGTAAGACTGTAAAGATCACTACAATGCAACAGTTTTAACAATACATTTAAATTCTGCGGCTTAAGCAGTGTTGGAAGTCGTTGTTCGCTGAATGACGAAGAAAAATGGAGTATAAGTTCGTGTAAGTATGTTTTACACAGTAACTTACGATGTATAATTTGGTTTTTTAGTATGATTGTGCTTTAAATACTCAAATATATATTCTTTGGAGGTTACTGCTTGCAGTCAAATAAATTACGTTCATTTAGGCCATTTGGACGTCGGTGTTGCCATATGGCAACGCTAGGCGCTTGTACTCAGTAAAAGGACGACTTTTCTCTTTTTTGTTTCAGAAGAGGTTTCTCGCTTGCTGAACGCTGGAGATTCTTTATAATGACGATATTGAAGGTGATGTGTTTGTTGAGCCCCCAGATCCGAATAGAGAGGAATGATAGATTATTGTATGTGCAGTGGCTGGACAACTCAGTTGTCACAATGATCACTTCTTCATGTGGGGCACAAGAAATTGGCCAAGTCAAGAGATTCTCGCAACTAAAAAAGCGAAATATAATGATTCCCAGACCAAAACTGGTAGCCAAATATAGTATATATATGGGAGGTACTGATCAGATGGATCAGAATCTAGCATGCTATCGCATTGCAGTAAGAAGCAAGAAATGGTACTGGTGTCTCTTTACACGGGTGTTAGATGTCTCCATACAAAACAGTTGGATTTTGTATAGTAAAGCAAGAAACCAAACTATTTCTCAGCTTGATTTCAAGAGAGAAGTAGCAACAGTGTACTTGCAAAGACACCGAGCTTTGCCAAAAGGAGCCGGGAGACCATCTGCATCAAGGGCATGTTCCGACAGCCGCATATCAGATTCAATTAGGTTTGATAAGGCTGACCACTTCGCACAGCACAAAGAAGGAAAGAAGAAGAAAAGTTGTGCACACAACGACTGTAAATCTATTGTGAGAACAATGTGTTCAAAGTGTAATGTGGGATTGTGTATCGACTGTTTTATTCCATTTCGTGTAAAACAACGCTAAGTTCAAGGTTTGATTTTGATTATTAATTGTACTGTGTTATAAAGTATCAATTGTATGATGAAGACTGAATAATAAATTTGCACAAAACTTGTATATATAGCAAGAAATTTCAATAACCTACATATTTTAGTTGAAGTTGTAATCCATATAAACTTAGGTAGTGAAAGCGCCTATAGTTGCCATATGGCAACATCAAATATCTCGCTAATGCCGGTAACGACTTTCGTCAAAACAACTCTGCCTTTTACAGACATAATAACGCAATTTTTTTAAAAAATCACGAAAAAATTAATTCCGGCGCTAATGGGTTAATAAGTTTCCAGGCAGCGAAATGGAAAAGTAGCGAGAAGAATAACTCCTTATTAAACAACTCCACTGGGAATCAAAAATTTCTTTGGCAATATACTCTAACACACACAAAACAAAACAAAAAATACTCACTGAGCCGTAGCTGTGTCCGGCTCTTCGAAAAGCGCGCCAGGCGGAGTGCTTTCGCTTCGCGTCCAGTGTTTGCGGTGGCGCTTTCGGTTTGGCGCCTTCGACCATAAATATAATAGACTGGCCCTGACGTCATTTTCGTGGCTCCAACATCTCTGGGCTGAAGTCACGTGAACGTTGGCAAAACATGGTTGTTTGGTGTTGCGCTTATGGCTGTACTCAGCGTTTTGTCGGGGGAAATGGCATTACATTACACGTGTGTTTCTATGATAGTGCAGATGCGTTTATTGAAATCTGCTGAAGTGACTTTTATATGTTTTTTACACTTGAAATAGAGTATCAAGTAAATTAAAGTGTTGAAAGTGATTCCTGTAAAGTCAGACTCATATTACATTTTGTCAAGTATCTGTGATAATTCGGTTACAGAAGTAAGTATAACTGTTTCTCGTTCCTACTCATAGGTTCCCTAAGGATGAAAAAAACCGAAGGCAGCTTTGGATACAGACCCTGAAACGGAAAAACTTCAAAGTCTCACCTTTCATCTAAAATATCTTTTTTTTTTAACTGATAGTTTAAACTTTTGTAAAAGTAGTGGGAACTGAACGTTTGAAGTGCACCTAAAATTGATACTCTAAAATGGACCTGCTCCTAAAGTCGACAATTTTGGCACCTATAGTTGACATAATTCCCATACCCCATTTTCTTTTATAAGTGACTAGAGCTCAAAACGCGGCGAATCCAATGTTAAAAGTTTTGACACGAGCCCACTCTTACTGTTTAAGAGAATTTTAACATTTTTCTTTAATTGATAGTTTATAGTAATTTCGTCCCGCTGCCCACCAGTGTGGCGTTCGATGTATTTTTTAGATTTTATAAATGGTACTGTGAACAAATCCAGGTCAAATGTAGTTCTGGCATAATTTTTCGCAAATAAAAAAGTAATTTTTGTTGGAAGCGCTTGCAGTCAATTGAGAAATGTGGAGAAAATACGATAGAAACATAGGATGTTAGACCGCTGATTTGAAATCCCGCCACGTTTTGTCAACAGTTCCGTGGTTTATGTTGGAGCCACACCAGCCCCATAGCTTCTGCACAGCAAGGCCAGTCTACTAGTATCTATGGTCGAAGTTTGGTGCGCTGTTGCATCGCTACCACCCTCCGGCGGGAGGTGGAGCATGTGTACGGTCGCGTGACGATCGAGGGGTACGTACTGGGCGGTGACCGAGAGAGATGGTGGTGCGAGTGGGGCCCTGTTGTTTTGGGTCGTCAACTGCTCGCCACGTGCTTTGCCCGACCTCTTCGCTGTCAGCGGCTAAGTCTGCCTTACCCGCATGTTCGTGGCTTATGAAGCTTAGAAGCCGTGGTGCCGGATATCAGCGCGTGGGACCGTATGTCTTCTTATCAGCCGTTGAAACCACTGGCAGCGGTTGACTCTGTCGAGCATTTGGAAGTGCAACGTGTTCCCGGCGCTGTGGTGGAGTGTGAGAAGTTGAGTACTGTTTAAGGGGTTTTTCAAGTTCTAGTGAAGTTGAAACGTCCCCTTAGAACAATTATACAAGACTGTCCTTAAACTGACACACAATATTTTTAGCGCAACGCAATCTGACTTTCAATAATCCCTACAAAAGAATGGCCCTGTCTAACAGTAACCTATACCTTTCACAAATCACTTACCTCACAAAAATCTTCATTACTTGAACTACTGCAATACAGCGAGCGCCACTACTGCCAGCTAAATAAAAGATTCAAACTACGGAAGGCACTAACTACTGATAGGCGTAGTTAGCAAATGAAAGATTTTAACAGAGAACAAACAATGTATTAAACTTCATAGTCATCAAAAGTCATAATATATATAGCAGTTCATGACATCCAGTCTTACAAATTTCAAAACTCCGCCATTTCTCTCCCCACATCCACCACTGCTGGCGGCTCACCTCCAACTGCGCTACGCTACGCGCTGTTCACATCCAGCTGCCCAACACTACAATGGCAGACAACAATGCAAACTAGCCACAGACTGCACACAGCACAGCCAGTGATTTTCATACAGAGCGCTACGTAACGTTGCGAATAAGAAAACATAAACAGCCTACTTACAAAGTGTATGAGTTTCTTCACCAGTGGTTTTGTTGGGGTCTTGGCACCATAGTTTTCGTTTGCCTGTCCGCGGGAATGTGGTAACTGCTTCTTGGTCGGACCGTTTCATTCACACCTCGATTGGGTGATTTAGGGTCGGTGTTGCGTGTCTCTGTGGTTCGGAGTGTGTGCATGCACCGTCCCTGCTACGTCTTCTGGTTTTCGTTAACTCAGGGAGGTGGTGGCTTCTAATGGATGTTTTGGGACTGATGTGCTGTGGCCCTGTAGACCACCAATAACTATTCCGCCTATTGTGATTTGGATCCCTTTTCACGTGTCACTCCCTCGTCGAGCTAAGGAAAAGTTTTTTTTGGGAACTGCCTTTAATGTGAAGGTTTGTGTGCTGGCTTATTCACATTTATCTTGTAACAACTGACAGGTGTAAGATAACTTATTTAATTGGCAATAGACAACTATTTTAAATTTAGTATAAACTAGGTACTTAAAGGTTTTAAGGAATTGTTTTGTTACATATATATGATAAGTTTGAAATCTTATTATTGGGAAGTTGTTAACGCCATACCTTGCAATCTCCTTTTCATAAAGAAGATTTGTCAGCTATTGTAAATTGCTTTTGAATTTTTTTTTTAAAGTCAGACTTAAAAATTTATTATTGAGAAAGTTTTTAAAATAAAAAGGTATCTTTAGCAGTGTGTGTTATTTCACCAGCTCCTTCTGGCTCCTACTTCCACGCCGGCCGCGGAGGTCTCGCGGTTCTAGGCGCGCAGTCCGGAACCGCGCGACTGCTACGGTCGCAGGTTCGAATCCTGCCTCGGGCATGGATGTGTGTGATGTCCTTAGGTTAGTTAGGTTTAACTAGTTCTAAGTTCTAGGGGACTGATGACCACAGCTGTTAAGTCCCATAGTGCTCAGAGCCATTTGCACCATTTGAACCTACTTCCACGATAACGTTTTGGAATAACATGTGTACTTGAGTTGAGGTTTGTGAACCGCCATAATTGATAGTTCACTCACCACAAGGGAATTATCCAAATGTGACGGCGCTGTATGTGTTTTACATGTAAAGGCAACAAATGATTACGATTTCAGAAAAGTTGGATGATTTATTCAAGGGAATCAGCTTCACAAACTGAGCCAGTCAATAACACGTTGGCACATCTCTGACCCTTATGCAAGTAGTTATTCGGCTTGGCACTGGTTCATAGAGCTGTTGGTTGTCCTCCTGAGGGATATCTGTCCAATTTGCGCCTTAGACCGTCAAAGTCCCGGTCTGGTTGGAGGGTGCTGTCCATAATGCTGCAAACGTTCTCAATTTTGGAGGGACCCAGCGATCTTGCTGACCAACATAAGGTTTGGCAGGCAGTAGAAACTCTCGCCGTGTGCAGGCAGGCATTATCTTGCTGAAACGTAAGTCAAGGATGCCTTGTCATGAAGGGCAGCAAAACGGTGTGTAGAGTGTCGTTGACGCGTCTCTATGTTGGAAGGGTGCCGCGAATGACAGCCAAGGGGGTCCTGCTACGAAATGAAATGCCTTCCCAGATCATCACTACTGGATGTAGGGCCGCGTGGCGGGAGACAGCCTGGTCGGTGTCCCATTACTGTCCGGGGCTGCTGCAGTCACGTCTTCGGCCTGGAACCCAATACACGAAAACTCTGTCAATGGAAGTGAAACTGAATAATTGGGTGCGTAAGGGGCGGATGTGGACCAACGCGTTACTGACTTGCTGAATTTGTGAAGGTGTTTCTCTTGAATAAATTATGCATTTTTTCTCAAATCGTAATCATTTATTGTCTGTACATGTACATCACATCTACTGATTTACGTCCCTTTCGGATAATTCCTTCGTGGTGCGTCGTTTTTTCCTGTCTTGGACTGTATTTTGTTCATCGTAAGTTTACACAAAAGTAAACACTGCGCACTATATTTTCTTCCGCGTTTCGTATTACTTCCACAGTCGTACCGATGGGGTTACGAGACAGCCCTCGCCAAAGGGGCCGCCACAGACAGGATGCAGAGGTTGAGCGAAAATAAGAAACGAAGTCTGTTTAGAACTCAACCAGCAGAGGTAAGCGACTTCTCCTGCTCTCCATGTTCCGTATCTGTCAGGAAGTAGTCTATCGCTAGCATGGTTTAAGCACTGGGTGACTGTTACTGAACTACAAGAAAAAAAAAACGTATTTTTAGATACAAACTGTGGCCGGCACCACTTTATTCAACATGTAAACGTCACTACAGATATTCGATTTAGGTTATGACATGTTCGTTATGCCTGCGATCATTGGAGATGATGTGGTGCAAACGAATAGGGAAATTATGCATGATCTGCTAAAGCGTCGCAACAATGATGCGTCTATGACCTCCTGAATGGCTGTTTTCAGCTAAGCAACGGTTTTGGGATTATTACTGTACACCTTGTCTTTAATATAGGCCCATAAAAAGGAGTCGCTTGTGTTCAGATCCGGAGAATATGGCGGCTGATCCAGGGTCATGTCAGTGGCCTCTGGGTACCCCAGAGCCAGAATGCGTTCCCCAGAATACTCCTCCAGGACATCAAACGCTCTTCTGCTTCGATGCACTCAAGTTCTGTCTTGCGTGAACCATATCTTGTCGGAATCAATGTCATTTTGGATAGTAGGGATTAAAATCATCTTCCAAAACCTTCACGTACCGTTCTGTAGTTACCGTGCCATCAAGGAATATCGCACCGATTATTCCGTGACTGGACAGTGCACACCACACAGTCATCCGTTGAGGCTGAAGAGACTTCTCGATCACGAAATGCGGATTCTCAGGCCCCCAAATGCGCCAATTTTGCTTATTATCGAATCCATCCAAATGAAAGTGCGCTTCGTCGCTAAGCCAAACCATACAGCACATACTAATTCTCATCATGCCCCGCGGGCAACCGTGCAGTTTGAACGTCCTAACGCAAACCGTTCAGAAGTTATGATTATTTTATCTCACATAGTTCAGTTATTGTCACACTGTAACAACAGTGTCCTTGGTTCACACAGCTGACGACTACACAACTCACACCTGTTCAGCAACGGAATTTTTGCCAGTATTTCGTTACGGTATTGTAAGATCTCGAGAACGGTTGCTGAAGCAAATATGGTACTTCGTCGAAGGTTCCGATTTTTGCCGGTTTCTGAGGAGTAGGGATTGGACCTAGAAGAGACGGCGGAGGAAATAAGAGTGATGGGGGGGGGGGGGGGGGGAGGGGAGGTACGTGTAATTTACTTACCATTCCAACCAATACTTTCTCTACCCTCGTGTAGTGGTCTGTATGAACTATTGTGCGAGTAAAATGTTAATAAAGTATAAGCTTTTGCGACTGGTTGATGCTATTACAGGAGTTGTTGGCTGCAAGGAAAAGAAAGAAACTTGATTAAGTAGCAAAGATGAGGCAACGTGGTGTTAGGTGGGCACAAAGAAGTTGTCCACAACCCCGTAGGAGGTAAGACATATTGACGGACAGCTGAGAGGGTGGCCGTGCTGTAACTGCTAGCGAGAGTAACAATTCCCTGAAAAATCAGCACATAAGTGAGCAGAGCAGAGCGCCAAGGCAGTCAGTGTAAGGAAGTAGATGAATAAGTAGGAGGTAGAAGCAGTACACGCCCCCGAGTCGCTGGACGAAGCACCACCGCCGAGCGTCGAAGCCATTACAGAGCGACACTTTGACGGTGCTGCAGTAGGGCTACTAAAATTCTGTACACATTCGAAGAAGCAAAAGCGTGTTTCCGATGCGTATGCAGTAACAGTTGTTATACTGAATTTTCTGCCTGTTAGTGAAGAACAAATAATACAGAGTTTCTGACTAGTAGCAACGAGCGGTATCTGATACTTTCTGTTAGAACTTAAAGGGGAATTAAGTACAGTCTCTCACTTGTCTCCTATTGTGAATAAGGTACCTGAAAACGTGCAGCTGCAATGAGTAATACTTGATTTTTCTGTTTGACAGAATATAAAGAGGAACAAGAACTGCCTCGCACTTGCATACAGTTGTGGCTAAGGTATTTGATTATGTAACGTCTGAACAAATTGCAAGCAGAGCAGTCGTCTCCGATAGCGAAATGTAGAACTCAGGAACCAGGATTTGCGGGAAAGGAGCAAGATACGTTGTGGTAGGGTGCACTTACTAATTCGCAAAGATACACAGCCGCTGGAAGGCACCTTTTCGAAAATGTCAAACAACGGAGAAGACAAATCCTTTTTAAATTTAACCCTTAAATATTTTAGGGTGAAAACAAATCGTTTTTAAATTTAACCGTTAAATATTTGAACCCTTATTCACTTCATGTCAACGGACTTGCCGCAGTGGTAACACCTGTTCCTGTCAGATCATCGAACTTAAGGGTGGATCACGGCCGGATCTGCCGAGTGCTAATGGCCAGCGGGCTGCAGTCACCTCCTATGAGGCCAATTGATGAACTTGAGAGGCACCCACATGCCTTGCTCATAGTGTGCCATCAAGCAGTCAGGCCTGCAAGATGAGTGGTCTGCCAAGCGAGTGGATTCATTCTTATTTATCGAGTAACATGAACTCTCGTACTCACAATTTAGTTACAAATTATCCTCCTGCATGAATAATACGCAACGGAAACACGCATCTGACTATCAGTAATTTACAGAACTCTGACTGTTCACTACGCACTGGCAATACCACATTTTCTTTCCTTTTTATTTAACGGCTTTTATCAACACGTGGCCATCGCACTGAATATGAGTGGCGCACACATTATAAATTCTGGATATCATGACAACATACAATTCGCAGGAAAAGGCCACCAATCTTTTTCTTTTCACTATCTTATTTATTCCGATAAATTCTATAACCTAAACACACAAATTCTATAACCTACAACAATAGCACATGAGAAATCCCGCCCAGTGGGCATGGCTTAACATTGGTGAATCTCTACATTATGGTCTCGTAATTATTTAACGCTACAGTGCACTTTCTGGATAGGATGGTGGATCTTTTATTATTTCTCACACTTAGACTCTCACAATGATCATCACGAAACTTTCCTCCAGATCGAGCGGTACAGATGGAACAAGCATAACCCACTAATCTTTTGAAACTACCTTGCTACTCTCCCATGCAAACCACACATACCCAAATTACATGACATGCACCACACTACAACATGAATACAATACAATAAATAGTCACAACACTATCACTTTCAGCTTTCCCACTTCAATTAGTATTTATCCCAGTTTCACACGACACTGCCCCACTTTGTAATTCTACTTTCCTACTATGAACTCTGGAGATATATGCACGTCTTCCTGTGCAATGCAAGCCAAGTGGCGTTGCTGGATAGACGGCTGACTCACCTTGCTTCTCTCTCAGAGTTTGAATCTAGCGTCACATGGAATCATATCACGCAAAGTAATATTAAGAACATATTCATCACACACACGAGTCCTCAACTGATACCATGGACGAGTACTTCTCTTTATCTTTTGTCTCATACACAGTTTGAGACTCACACAGTACTCACCACGTGGAAGTACTCATCTCTAATTTCAAGTTCTGCACACGCCATTTCTTAAATATTTCAACTTATGGTACACACGCTATTTCTTAAATATTTCAACTTAATGTACACACGCTAGTAATTCAGCTTAACTTAAGCACACGGAAGTATTTCAACTTATTCTACACGTGGTTTCATTGTGACCGTTGGTCACTTCCGAAGATTACTATGATCCCATTAATATTACCTGCCTGACATTTAATTCTCCCCACAAAAGTTACTGAAATAGAGAAATTATTATTTCAAACTACTCTTAAATATTCCACATGCATACCATGTCTCCACTCTTTTGTCTTTACGGAGCACAACTAAAACAGGTCTTAACAGCACAAGATCCAGCGGCAGAGTGCTGAAACATGGCCGTTCTTCAGGTTCTCTCGCACCTCTGCCGAAGTGGGGGAAGACCATGCTGCCGTATTGGTTGGCCACATTTCAGGCGCTCAAAGCTCAGGTAAATTTCATCTCTTTGGTCCCACCAAAGGTGGCAAAAGGATCGTCTCAAAGATGATCATATATTCACATTCACTATCTGCGGTTAGCAGACGACCATACATTCATTCATTTCACAGATCTCACCAAACTGGATGTAGGGATTTATTTTGAGGGAGTGCACATGCGATCAATTAAATAAATAAATTGTCATTCTTTCCCACACTGGTATCCGGCTTCGCTGTATTAATTGAAATTGAGTTATTTTACAAAAAAAAAATGTGTTGTTCTGACAAAAATAATGAAGTATGTTGTACCCATTTTCAATGTCGGGCGATACTGTACCCTTTCAAACTACTTGACTGGGAAGTAGCGGCCGCCGTCACTATAACTACCAACGGCCTGGAGACCGGTTTGCTGACCACATGCCCCACCGTATCCGCATCCGGTGACGTCTGAGGCCTGAGGATGTCATGGCGGCTGGTCGGTACCGTTGGGCCTTGATGGCCTGTTCGGACGGTGTTTGTTTTATTCACTTCCTACGAATCAGAACTCCTCTCCGTTTCGGAATCATCTCTGCTAAGCTTCCTAGGAGAATTTCTCCCTGTCACACTGTTAAAGGTGACTTAGTCGATCTCAGCTCACGATAAAAAATACTGTAGTGAACGTCCTGATTCCGCTACGCAGGCCACACCCTCACCCCAGGTGGGCTCGTGCGAGGACGCGACAGTCCCCATACACGACTGTACTGCCTTCATCTACGTTGAAAGAAAAAATGTGGGAACCGACGCTCCAAATTTAACTATCTTGGCTATAGAATATGATGCAGCAAAGAAACTTGATTGCAGTGACTTTCAATGAACTTCCGTCGCTCAAAGCAAGGAAATCTCTATATGTAAAAGCCAATGTCCTGACTGACTGACTCATCATCGTCCAGCCAAAACCGCTAACGATAGAAACTTGAAATTTTAATAGGTGTGGGTCTTATACTGTAGGCATCGTTTAAGAAGAGATTTTTTGGAAATTCCAACCCTAAGGTGGTGAAATACGGGATGAAGATTTTTTTTCGAAAAATGTCGCTATTAAGGCGATTTTGAAGGAAGACCAACTAAAATTGGTATTTGGTTTCTCGGTCAGAAATAAAGAAATACGTGTTTCAGTATTTTTGGAAAATTAACCCTATGGGGGTGAAATAGTGGATGGAAGCTTTTTTTGAAAGTGTAACATTATTAAAGAACTACTAAATTATTTTTAAAGTTACATCTATGAACAACGATATTGGGCTTCTCGGATACAAATAAAGAAATACGTGTTTCAGTATTCTTGGAAACTGAAACCCTAAGGGAGTGAAATAGGGGATGAGATTTTTCATGAAAATATTTTATTATGATAGCATTTTTAAAGTTAAATCCATGAAAATCGAAACTTGGTTTCTCCGTTAGAAATAAAAAAATACGTATTTTACTGTTTTTGGAAATACGACCCCTATAGGGATGAACCAAAGGATGAAAGTTTTTACGGAAGTATTTCGTTTGTAAGTAGGCTGTTTATGTTTTCTGTATGTAAGTAGGCTGTTTATGTTTTCTCTATGTAAGTAGGCTGTTTATGTTTTCTCTATGTAAGTAGGCTGTTTATGTTTTCTTATTGGCAACGTTACGTAGCGCTCAATATGAAAATCACTGGCTGTGCTGTGTGCAGTCTGTGGCTAGTTTGCATTGTTGTCTGCCATTGTAGTGTTGGGCAGCGGCAGCTGGCTGTGAACAGCGCGTAACGTTGCGCAGTTGGAGGTGAGCCGCCAGCAGTGGTGGATGTGGGGAGAGAGATGGCGGAGGTTTGCAGTTTGTCATGAACTGATATATATATATTATGATTTGTGATGATATTAAGGTAAATACATTGTTTGCTCTCTATTAATATCTTTCATTTGCTAACTACCCCTATCAGTAGTTAGTGCCTTCAGTAGTTTGAATCTTTTATTTAGCTGGCAGTAGTGGCGCTCGCTGTATTGCAGTAGCTTGAGCAGCGAAGATTTTTGTGAGGTAAGTGATTTGTGAAAGGTATAATTTAATGTTTGTCAGGGCCATTCTTTAGTAGGGAGTTTTGAAAGTCAGATTGCGTTGCGCTAAAAATATTGTGTGTCAGTTTAAGGACAGTCATGTATAATTGTTTTAAGGGGACGTTTCATATGTCGACCCTTAGCCTAGGATACCTCACTGGAATCTTCTGATTTTTCTTGTAGTTTGTGTATTTAGTGTAGCTTTTGTTTATTGCTAGCGCGTAATTGTAGAGAGAATCTCCTTTGTAGTTGTAGCCTTTCATTGTTGTACAGTAAAACAGTTGTGGCATGCATATAGATTTGCACCAAGTATTTCGCAGCTGTAATTAACAAGATATTATTTTCAGTGTTATGTTAATGTGTTCTCTTATTTTTGCTCTTCAAATTGTGTTTTTCTGTGTTGTCGTGTGAAATACTGTGACAATAATGGCGTGTGAAAAACGTAATACTAGGCTCCAAAGTAAACTGAGAAATGACAGTGAAAATGAGAGCAGTGTGTTAGCGCCACCGAGTTATGAATTAACTGATGTTCAAAGTAGTAATTTGGTAATTGTGCATAGGGAAATGGAGCGGGCGGCAAACAATGGCGTGGACAGTGAAACAATTAGTGAAGAGGGAAGCATTATCGATCGATCGGTCGGCAACAGCTCGCCTCAGGAATCCGAAATGACAGGACACAATTTCGCAAATACTGTAGATTCAGGTTTTGGGTCATCACCGTTTTCTCAAATAAGTCAAGACACATTTTCTGCTTGTCAAAATGTGAATGTTGTCGGTGCAAATGCACTGCCGAAAAGCGTAGAGAAACAGATTCCAGACACTAATACATTATTATTGCAATTAATGCAACAAATGGGACAAAAGCTTGAAAAGTTAGACACAATGGAACAACACCAGAGACAAACACAGCAACAGTTAGACACAGTGGAACAAAATCTCAAAAAGTTAGACACAGTGGAACAAAATCTCAAAAAGTTAGACACTACACTTGAACAAACACGTGAAGATTTAACCACTGAGTTACATAACATCGAATCGAAATGTCAAAAAGTCTGTAATGACGTAAAAACACAAATTTGTGAGCATTTTCAACCTATTTTTTCGCGGCATGAAAATGCATTACAGAATCACGAAGCAGCCATAAAAGAGCTGCAAACCATTGTTCATGAAAATCTTGAGACCTTGTGGGCTAAATTTGACTCAGTTGCATCTACCGATTCGGTTACGCAAGTTGCAAAAGCTCAGGAAAACTTAAAGGACAAAGTAGATACTCTGAAACTTGGTTCAGAAAAACACGCTGAGGAAATAAGTACACTATCAGAGAAAGTAGCCGAACTTTCGGATCAATTCACTAACTTATCTACAAAGGTAGATGATGATCTGAATGACACAAGACCCGTAGCCTTCACTGACACAGAAGAGTATGAACAAATAAGAAAATTCAAACAAAATCAGAATCAAATTAATACACAACACCAAAGAGAAATCCGGGAAGTACAAGATCAGCTGACACAGGTAATACAAGAATTACGTATTTCAGAGGACACTCGCGCTCCAACACGGGAAGAGGGACTTAGAAACACGGAAAAGCTGCAAAATAATAACACAGGGCATTTCGGAAGTAATGAAAGAAATTGGGAATGTGCACCGAATTTTGAGATGGAACGGCCGACACGACCTAACAATGACCGATATGCGACTCGCCGTCATGATGATTTTGACTATAAGCTGTTCATTACTACACGTAAATTCAAAACATTTAAGAATTCTGGCAACGACATTCATCCACAAGCATGGCTCCATCAATTCTCTCATTGTTTTCCTCCCAACTGGTCGTTAGAACACAGATTAGAATTTATGTGTGGCTACTTGGAGAATGAACCAGCTGTAAGAATGCGATCGGTCATTCACGATTGCCGCAGTGAAGGAGAATTTTACCATGCCTTCCTCTCAGCATATTGGTCTCAAGCAACACAAGACCGCGTAAAACATGGCATCATAATGATGAAACATTTCGAACAATCTGAATTTTCCAGTCTTGTGAAATATTTTGAAGACATGTTGCACAAGAATCAGTACCTGTCAAACCCATACAGCCCCTCAGAACTCATCCGCATTTGCTTAATCAAATTACCTGAACATTTACGACACATTATTTTGGCAGGGCGTTGCAAAGACGACATTGAAGCTTTTCAGGGACTGTTACAAGAATTAGAAATTGACACAGACAGTCGCGGGATGCGAAAACAGGAAAACAATCACTACAGGTCACATCCGTCACAATTCCGTGACGACAGAAACAATAACTGGCCACGACAAGCCTATTCTTACAACGCAAATCGTGACCAAAACAGACACCACCCATATGACAACCATTGGCAGAGTAATAGTTACAGAGAAAGATCGCATTTCCGTAGTAATGAATATGACAGAGATAACCATAGAAATAGACAATATGGTAACCAGAACTATTATTGTCAAAGGAGGCAGAATAATTTCAGACGCAACAGTTCAGCACGCAGTTACGACTCAGGGAGAAATTCTCCACCACATGACCGACAAACAAGAAATTATGTAAACTACCGACAAAACGACAGGCCTGAATTCCATCAGAACTGGCGATCTTTAAACAGAGCTGGGCCCTCTCGGCAAGGCGAATTTGTGGAAGTTAGGCCTCCTAATCCCAATAACGACGCGCGGCAACAAAGAGACAGACAATGACTCGCACGGCAGGCATACACGTGCGCCGGCTGGCTCCGAGAAAAATAACATTATATCTGGTACTGCTAATGAGATTTTAATGCAACATTTTGGTTTACTTGAAAATACATTCCGGATTTAAAGTACTTTCTGTGAGATACCAGATGAGACAATAGTTAGTTTATGTGACAGCTACACGATTTTTATCACGACGCTACTAATGAGTGACAATTTACAATGTTGCTTTTGCAGTGTATCTGTTTTATATCTGCACAGTTTTCTGAATTCTTCTAGGAAGAAAAACATGTTTTAGTAGTAACTTTTGTGGTATAGCAACAATGAGACAGCCTTTTTCGTGGCATAACAATACGTTACTGTACAGTACTTTCCTCATCACGGCAATAAGCGTAATAACTAAGATATCTATACGTAAAGCATTTCACTTTTGTGTATCATGAGGTAAGTACATTGACTTTAGCAGAACTTTGCTTACAGAGGACGATAACTACGACAGTTCCACAGAATTATCTTACAGCAAGACGCGCATTTAGCGCTACAGGACACGCATTTGAGTGATTAATCTTATACTTAAAACACTTATTTTCAAAGATTTTTTAATTACAAAGAAAGTTTTCCGTGATACATTTCATTCCATTGCTGTAATTTGTAACACCTGAGGGTATAATTACGTTTATCCTCATGGGGGTACACGCTTACTTTGTGTACCATGTGTTTGGCAAGCACAAGGAGCCCTAGCTAATATGGTATTTGCTTATACAACTTTACACGTCGGTACCATATTTCTCTAACACAGAATTACACAGCTATCTGATTATTTGACAGAGAAACAAACATTCTTTTTACTACGTCAGTGACAGATGTTTACGCAATTACAGTTGGATAACTTCACACTTATGAAACTGTATTTTGTCTGTGCATTGTAAACTGTTCATATTTTTTCGGAACCATTGTGATACTATGAGAGCTTTGAATGATGTATTTGGTAAAGGGATTATGATTTTTAAAGTACGTTTGAGGCAGATGACACTTTTGACATGAGCAGAGAATTATTTTAGGCTTAGAAATTATTGGAGGAAGTTACGACGATTTTGAGATTTGACTGAAGTGTTATGATGTTATTATTACGACGACGATGTGTATTATGTTGTTGAGGAATGTTTATTATGCTACGTATTTCTCATGATGAAATATTGAAGAAGTGTCGACGAATATGTATATGTATAATGAGGTAAGGAATAATGAGTAGTGTTTAGGGACTCTGATTTATGAAAAGGATGTTGGAAACCAAGAAACGTACTTTAAGAGTTATGAAATGTGTGACTGTATCACAATGCTGACCAATATTTTTTTTGGACACTTATATTTATAGGATTTTGTTTCTACAGATTTGCAACGCTAATTCTTGACCTGTGAAATATTTTTATGTGCGACTGTCTCTGTAGCGGAAACTGCTGTCGTAAATATTTCCGTAAGAAAGTTAACGGACTACCTACACATAATGCGTCGTGGGCACCCAGCTGTGTCAGACGCCTGGAGAAAAAGCCATTAGCGCGTGCCTTTCAGAGCACAGGAAAACACCTGGAGAACAAGCCATTAGGGTGTGCCTTTCATCGCTAATGCGACACCCTCGTTACTTGAAAACATATGATTACTCGCACTTTGTGCTAATTGCTGAAATGCTTATGAATTGATGGGAAATATTCGTACATCTGCACACCTGATTATGACAAGTGTCTTTCTATGAGAGTTGAGAGCTACTGGCTTACGAAATGCCACATGACTATTGAATGATGTTTTTATGCTTTGGTTTGCGTAATTGCTTATTTCACTTGATATCTGGTTTCCAGCTGTGTTGCAGCATTGCTTTTATAAAATGAAATGCATTTGCTAATGTGAACACTTTCTGTCAACAGATCTATTAAATAATTATTTTATGATCCACATTCTTTAAAAAAGGAGCACTTGGACAGGAAAGAACAATAAGAAGGAACTAGTAACTGCATTCATAATTTTCTTTTCAAGTAATTGGTAACTTTTTGGTAGAATAACTTCTTGTGGTGCACCACTTTAATTACATAGATATTAAGATGTGAATATACATTTCCCTTATCTGCATTGTTGTTTTTACTGTATTATTTTTTCTGCTTGAGCTATGTCATGTTTAGATATAAGTTATTGCATTTGCTGTTGCTGTTTGCCAGGCATAGTGCTACTAAATTTCACATTACATTACTCTGTTAAGCCAGTTTTACAACTGATTTTTTTTTGTTGCTGCTCATTGGCTCATATTAGTTGTAATTTTGCATTTTATCTGTTAATTTAGATTTACTGTAGCTTGCTTTGCAATTTTCCAATTTTTTGGTCATTACTGTTTGTGTTACTTATTTTGTGCTGCTGCATTGCCTCGTCCCTTAGTTTAGCATCTGAGCTCAGTAGATTTAAGTTAGCTTAAGAGGGGGTAGCCTCTAAGAGAATGAGTTGCGATGAATTGGAAGAAATGCATTGAGAAAACAGGTTTAGGTAGGATTTTCTTGGAAATAAATGATGAGGTAAGATAATGGAAAATAAAAATGAGGTAAGAAACGTGTGAACATATAAACACAGAAAGCATGCTTAGTTAGAATTTTTTTTGGTGGAAACAAAGGATGAAATAAGAGGAAAGATATATGAAGTTTTGGGTTTGGACTGCAGTACCAAATGTTACACTGAAAACGAACCCTGTCCTTTCCTATTGGTGTTATCCCACTATGTGTTTGTGTACCCTTGAGTATTTGTTTTCTTCCTGTCTCTGTGTACTGTTTCATAGAATTTTTTTCTCTTCTAATACTAAGCTATATTCACTATGAGGAGGAATACTGTTATCCTCAAATATAAGTTGCATTAATAATATGTTATTTTCTTTGTAAAGTTGTTTACAATTCTGTTCTGTTTCAATGTTCATGTGTGAAATTAATGTTTCGAAAACTATTCTCATTATTTTATGTATGTACTTATGTCACTATTTTTGTAACACTCATGTATATGTTTATTTCTATTCTTTTGTAAAGCCTGTACTACAAATGTTATCTGTATTATTATGTTTTTAATGATGTATTTTGTACCTTTGTAATTGTATTCTTATGTTATAAAATTGTAATTGTCACCAGTTCATGACATTATTAACTTGTTAGTTACATTTCACTGCACACGTTTCTGTTGGTCATAGTATGTGGACAATATATGAGAAGTAGGGACTGTTAGTGTTTGCACGTGTGTTGGTAATTCAGCAAGGGACTGGATAACAGCATTGCTGGTTCTAAGGACAATTAAAAGAAAAACTTTCTGAGTGCACAAGTGGTGGTTTATGGACTTGCTATATTCTCTGCAAGAATCTTCGATGGTGATTGTGCACCTGCACAGTCGCAACGGATGGCTGCTGGCCGTCTCTACCAGGACTACAGTGGGTCTGCACCTCTGGTGGCCCACCAATACCATTATCTCTACAAGGACTACAGTGGGTCTGCATCTATGATGACCTACCAACGCCATTATTTCTACAAGGACTGCAGTGGGTCTGCACCTCTGGTGGCCCACCAATACCACAATCTCTACCAGGACTCCAGTGGGTCTGCTCTGTGATGACCTACCTAACAATATTCTTCAAAACGTCGAATGAACTCTGCTGTGGGTTTGCTCTGTTGTGGCCCATTACCTGTCAGCATGTCAAGAGTCAGCACTGTCTTTCCGTTGGAAGGACAACACTACTTCTTCAAGACTGCATGGAAATCCACTACTTCTGTGTGCATTGTCTTTTACTGCTCAGACTTTGAGAAAAGAAACGGCAGTTTCACTGTGATGAATGATCAAGACTGCCTTTATAGACTGTGAGAAAATTTTAGCTTTTGACCAACATTGTATCAATAAGTGTGTGCATTTTATATCTTTGTTACTGTAATTGTGAAAAATTTTTGTCAAATCTGTATTGGCCAGTGCCCAACACCATTTGTAAAAATTTTTTGTGGGGAGCATGGGGGCTATGTAAGTAGGCTGTTTATGTTTTCTGTATGTAAGTAGGCTGTTTATGTTTTCTCTATGTAAGTAGGCTGTTTATGTTTTCTCTATGTAAGTAGGCTGTTTATGTTTTCTTATTGGCAACGTTACGTAGCGCTCAATATGAAAATCACTGGCTGTGCTGTGTGCAGTCTGTGGCTAGTTTGCATTGTTGTCTGCCATTGTAGTGTTGGGCAGCGGCAGCTGGCTGTGAACAGCGCGTAACGTTGCGCAGTTGGAGGTGAGCCGCCAGCAGTGGTGGATGTGGGGAGAGAGATGGCGGAGGTTTGCAGTTTGTCATGAACTGATATATATATATTATGATTTGTGATGATATTAAGGTAAATACATTGTTTGCTCTCTATTAATATCTTTCATTTGCTAACTACCCCTATCAGTAGTTAGTGCCTTCAGTAGTTTGAATCTTTTATTTAGCTGGCAGTAGTGGCGCTCGCTGTATTGCAGTAGCTTGAGCAGCGAAGATTTTTGTGAGGTAAGTGATTTGTGAAAGGTATAGTTTAATGTTTGTCAGGGCCATTCTTTAGTAGGGAGTTTTGAAAGTCAGATTGCGTTGCGCTAAAAATATTGTGTGTCAGTTTAAGGACAGTCATGTATAATTGTTCTAAGGGGACGTTTCACGTTGTGCAAGCATTTTTGAAGCTACATGTGTCAAAATTTGTATTTGCCTTCCCTATTAGAAATAAAAAATATGCGTGTCACTGTTCTTGGAAATTCAACCCGTAAAGCGGTTCAATAGGGGATGAAACGTTTTTGAAAATATTTCATTGCTAAATCATTTTTAACGCTAAATCTCTGAAAATAGAAGTTTGGATTCTTGGTTAGAGATGGAAGAATATATGTTTCACTGTTTTTGGAAGCGGGTGAAACAGGTTCAGAATGATTCACTGACTCATCACCGCCCAGTTCCAACAGCAAAGAATAGAAACTTGAAGTTCGGAGAGGGTGTGGATCTTATATTGTGGGCATCGTTTAAGGAGGATTTGCCCGAAATTCCGTTCCTAAGAGAATGAAATAAGGGATGAAAGGCTTTTCGAAAGTATTTCGTTATTAAGGGAATTTTTAAGCTAGAACTAGGAAAACTGATATTTGGTTTTTCAGTCAGAAAAGAAAAAATACGTGTTTCAGCGTTTTTGGAAATTCAACCTCTAATTGGGTATAGTAGTGGCTGAAAGTTGTTTTTTAAATAAATAATTATTAAAGAACTACTAAAGTATTTTTAAGGCTACATCTATGACAATTGGTATTCGAGTACTCGCTTACAAATAAAAAAATACGTGTTTCAGTGTTTCTGGAAAGGGAGTGCAATAGGAGATGAAAATTTTAAAGACAATATTTCGTTACATTACAAAAATTTAAAGCTAAATTTATAAAAGTTGGCATTTAACTACTCGCTTAGATATAAAGAAATATTTCTCAAGGGGAAAAAAGTAGCTATGGAAACACCTCCACAACAAAACAAAAACCGCGTGAGGTAGCCCAGCGGTATGGACCGCCCTGTCACGGTCCGCGCGGCTTTCCCCGTCGGAGGTTCGAGTCCTCCCTAGGGCACTGGTGTGTGTGTGTGTCGTCCTTAGCATAAGTTGGTTTAAGTTATATTAAATAGTGTGTAAGCTTAGGGACCGATGACGTCAGCAGTTTGGTCCCATAAGACCTTGCCACAAGTTTCCAAACAAAACAAAAGGCATGATTAACAAAAAGAACTTTGGACTACAGCTACCAGAATCGGTTTTAGCTCAGAAGTACATTCGGAAAAGACCAGGATTATATGGCCTTAATTAGTGTGAAAAGCTTAGAAGGTGTTGCAGTTTGTGAACAACATAAAAATTCTACTAAATAAAAACAAAAAGTCGCTGCAAGCCATATAGTCTACGCGAGCGAAGCAGTGTAACATGAATATATAATAAGCGACTACTGCTAACAAGGAACATCTTCTCAACTGTTAATAATAGCCCATATTATTCTGTTTCTAATTGATATGTAAATATAATAGATACAATTTAATGTGTATATATATATATATATATATATATATATATATATATATATATATATGGAAACACGTTGTTAGCAGAAATCTGGAAAGGCTCCTGATTGATTTACTTCAAATTTACACCCAACTCTGTAATAAACATTCAGATGGGCATAAGCTACACTTTTTTTTTACATATTGAATATACTCATATAAATACTTATACACCGACGGAAAACATAACATAAAAAATAATTAATTTAGAGCAATGGAATTTCAGGAATACATTTTTCTAGGTAACATATATAACTGGTTAACACTGCAAGATCACAGGTTAATGTAAGCGCGAGATAAGCCATTGCAAATGTGAAATGCTAGTAAGTTAATAACCGGTGTAATCGCCAGAGTGTTGATTGCAAGGGCATGGGGTTCCAGGGCTGTTGCACTTGATCGGTCAATGCAGGGACAGTTAATTCTGTTTGTGGATGACGCTGGAGTTATCGTCCAATGATGTCCCATATGTGCTCGACTGGAGACAGAGCTGTAGAGCATGTAGAGCTACAACAGCTGTATTTGGGCGAGCGTTGTCCTGGTTCCAGGCCCTTAACTGGCCTCCTCGTGAGCAACACACGACCGCCACTGGCACCGAGGCAGAGCAAGCTTTCCACAGAAAACATAACAGACCCCCACCATGTCCTAAAATGAGCTCACTTGACAACACTGAAGCTGTGAATGGCGGAGAGTTGGCGTCAGTGAAATGCAAGCTACAGGGTGTCTGGTTCGGGGGTGTTCAGGAAGTAACTGATTTGTGACAGTTCGTTGTGTCACTGTGGTGCCAAGTACTGTTTAAATTGCTGCTGCAGATGCAGTACGATGCTCCAGAGCCATGCGCTGAACACGATGGTCTTCCCTCCCGGTAGTGCCACGTGACCGTCCAGAGCGGGTTCTTTCTCCAAAGTCGAAGAAGGAACATCCAGCTTCTCGTAGCTCCGTTACACGAGCCTTCCAAACTCGGTGAGTTGTTGACAGTGGCGTCTTGTCTCCGTAAAGGCACGTCCAATCTCAACACTCACTAACGCTCACGACAGTTACGGCGCGCTTTTAAAACAAACTTGATTTTCATCCTCACAGTGAGGCTACTTGTACCACTCTTATGCGACTGGCGCAAAATTTGAATAGACGTCATCTATCAGCCGTAGAAACGCTCCTACCAACTTTCTTTATATCGCAGAGCTTAGTGTTGCGATTTCTGTCAGTGAATAATATACAAAGTGGAAACGTTGTCATCAAACCTCTCGAATAGTTCTTCACCGAATTACTTCTAATTTTTACATGATACTGTAATAAACGTTCGAAACCATATAGGCTATATAATTTTGTAATATCTAAATCAGTATATGTAATCTATAAAGGGCAAATGTTGTAACCAAAAAAATGGAGAAGATATTGACCGATTAACTTCCAATTTTTACACGATACTCAAATAAATGTTTGAATGGACATAAGCTACAGATTTTAATATATGTGGTATGTAATACGTAAAGAGGAAACGTTGTTACCAAAAAGTATTGAGAAGTTCTTGTCCGATTTACATCAAATTTTTACTCGATGCTCTAATAAACATTTGAGAAGAGACAGAGGGGAGAGTGAGGAAATGGATGTAGCGAGGAGGGAGGAGGGAAGTGAGTAGAGAGAGGGAGAGGAGGGGAATAGGGGAACTGGGGCAGGGGGTGTCGTCCCCATGGAGGTAAGAATAGAGGGAGACGCCGTGACGTCACAGCTGCGAAGCCATGTGAAGCCGAGGGTAGCCATCTCAATCCGACCAAAACAATGCCGCTGTCAGCTTGTGTGCATATTCTTGTCGCTCGCTTTTGGAAGGAGTTTGCGCTATTATGGTGACTTGTGTGGTGTTCGGATGTACAAATCGTTCTGATTGCGATGCGAAATCGAAGGGAATAAAATTTCATGTGTAAGTTGTCTCGTTAAGTGTGATTTTACAACTTCATTGTGAATGAACGTGTGCTACATCGGTACTTGTACTATAGCGTGTTTTTCTCCTGTGTGATTTTAGATTTCCTAAAAATGAAAGTCGGAAAGCTCTGTGGGAGAATGCCGTGAGGAGGAAGAATTGGCGTGCGTCTAAATGGAGCACTATATGTTCTCAGCATTTCCGAGAAGAGGACATAGACCGAACTTCCCTTTCAACAGTAAGGCTCCGAGAAAATGCTGTACCATCAGTTGTCCCTACACACCCAAAACATTTGCAAAAGGTATGTTAATTCAAAGAAGTAAATTCTTAGTTTTCAAGTTCACGTTTCAGTATAATACGTACGCATCGTCGATAATCGAAGTGTTGAGTAACTCACTTTGCCTTCATCATGTACCAAATTAAAAGCTAACACTACATTAACTGGCGTAAAGTATAGGCCTAAACAGGACACTGTGTAGATTTGCCATTCTATGTACCGTATTTCAGTAAATATTGGTGGTAATGAACAAAGTAGTGTAACGTAACTGAAATGTCCCAGTACGTATTACAAAAAGGATGTATTTATGGGGCTTTGGAGGGAGGGTATAGCTAACTTAGTTTTCAGTTTCTATTATTTAGTTTGTGATACACGTTTATTACTGAATTAACAAAATTGTATCGTTTACATTGAAGACTAGCTATTCGTAATATTACATTAAAAACTATTTTTAATCAGAGGAAACGCGGAATTTCGCCTTTACGAGATTTTATTTTAAACAAAAACTTTGAAACAACCAATCTGATGACGTTACATGCATATATGGTGCAATTAGCGACTGTAATACACGCAGCGCTATAGCACACTGGCAATGTTTTGGTCAGAGTGTCATGGCAGCGAGCCACGCCCCCATGGCTTCAAAACGTAGTACGGCTGGGATACGTAGCGCCATCTCCCCTTATTCTTACCACCATGGTCGTCCCAAAGTGCCGTCATCCAAGATGGCGGAGATGACGTCATACAAGGTGGCAACCGTGACGTCATCTGTGACGTTATCCGAGATGGGGACTTTTGTGGGGAAGTTTGAATTTTGACGGGAAGATACGTCAGTTGGGCTACCTCCACTAACCTTACCCCTTCGCCTCCTCCCCTCCCCCAGAAAACGGCGGGAAGTTCAAATTCCATCGGGACAATGCAACACACATGTACTAACCTAAGGAAATGGCGGGAAGATAGGTCACTTGGGCTACCTCCAATAACCTAAGTCGTCCGACCGCCACCTCCTCCTAGGGATTGGCGGGAAAATGAATCATCGTGCGCTGGGCTGCTGGAGAGAGGAAGGACTGTATTTATTTTGGAACAATTTATTTAGGGATGGATTTTAAGAGACAGTATATTTATGACAGTGATGCAGAACACACGCTCTGACATGCTTGGGGTCATGCCACACAGCCTACAGACCTGTGAACTACTCGTAAATAACGCTCTGCCGATGTGCAAACAACTCCTAAATTACCGAAATAATTTCAGTACACAGCACACAGACATGCAAACTCCTCATAATGCAGTACACTGAAGTGCAGACACGAAATCAACTCGTAAATTCTCCAAATAACGCATAGCACAGCCAAACAGACCTGCTCGAAAAATAATGCAACAGACACGCAAACAACGCGCACGGGCACCGCCCGCCGCCCCTGTCAACACCGACTCAAAGGAAGGCCTCGGCGCTTGTTCGTGACGTCACGTCAGCTAGGCACGGCGAACGCCCGGTCTGTTGCAGGCACACTCATAATGGTGGTATCTCCCTCTCTGACACAGGGAAATGTGAGTTGTAGTTGACCAACACACATTGTTCTCAGAGATTTCTGCAATCAATTAATTGTGCAATTCATTACACTTCTTAACAAATAGTGTACTCCACGACTTATATTTCCACCTGTTTTAAGGATTGACACACAAAAACAACTTCATGGTCCAGCAGCAACAGAATTCGTGCTTCTTTACCTTATTTGTAAATCTGAGATACTTACGTTTGTACTGGGTTGCTTTTACAAGAAACTGTGAACATATTGGTGCTCTTCTTTAGGTATCTTGGTTGACTATGGGGTGAGGAGCAGTGAATGTTAATGAAATATCTTGCGATTGTACACGTTCGAGGAGGGGGTGGGGGACAGAAGAAGAGGCAAAAGAGAGGTACTTGTTTTATCAAATAAAATTTTTTTGTCTTATAAAGTTTCTCATTTCATGTTGTAACAAATAAGCCCTCGGTCACAAATATTAAGTCAAAAATTGAACTGGTTTCGACGCTACTATGAGCGTCGTCATCAGAATTAGACTAACTGTACTAAAACATTAGGTATATAGTACATTAATAAAATTAAAGTTTGTACTGACCCGAAACGATGCAGTACTTACAAGTCACATATTAAAAATGATCTCGGCTGGAAAGGCGACGTCATGAACACTTGTCAGATGGCGAGCCGCTAAGGCACACTGGACTCGCATTCGGGAGGACGACGGTTCAATCCCGTGTCCGGCATCCTGATTTAGGTTTTCCGTGATTTCCCTAAATCGCTCCAGGCAAATGCCGGGATGGTTCCTTCGAAAGGGCACGGCCGACTTCCTTTCCTAATCCGATGAGACCGTTGACCTCGCTGTCTGGTCTCCTCCCCCAAAACAACCCAACCCAACCCCGAGCCGCTAAGGGCTGCTTGTACTGTGGACAGGGGTTGCAACCCTTGTCCACAGTACAAGGAGCCCTTAGCGGCTCGCCATTTGACAAGTGTTCATGACGTCGCCCTTCCGGCCGAGATCTTTTTTAATGGGGTGGAGCGCCATCATGCATAAACATCGTACGTTCCAGCAAGTCTTTATCAGTCAGGCTGGGGATGATGCGATTCTGTAACATGTCGGCGTACCTCTCACCCGTCACGGTAGCAGTTGCAAAACCAGAATCACGCATTTCCTCGAAGAAAGAAGGCCCGATAACGGTAGCTGTGGTAAATCCAACCTATACTGTGACTTTCTCGTCGTGCAATGGAGCTTCCACGATAGTTCTAGGATTTTCGGTAGCCCGAATTCTGCAGTTGTAGGCGTTGACAGACCCTCGGAGCGTGAAATGAGCTTCCTTGGTCCACAACACGTTACTCAACCAATCGTCATCTTCCGCCATCTTTAAAAAACGCCCACACCGCAAATGCCCTCCGCTTCACTAAATCGCCGGGTAACAGTTCATGATGCCGATGGATTTTGTACGGATAGCATCGGAGAGTACGTCTCAGTGCCAACCAAGCAGTAGTTTATGGAATGCCGGTGCGACGTGCGACAGCACGAGCGCTAACTTCCCCTTGCATAGACGAACCCGCTACAATTTCTTCCTGAACTGTCTCAGCAGCATAACGCCTTGTGCTCTGTCGGCCACTACGGGGTCTATCGTATAAACAAACCGTGGCTTCGAACTTCGAAATCATTCTCACCACAGCCGCATTTGTCAACGGACCTTTAGCCGTTCGAATCCCCTTCGTATGCCGATAGGATCATAGCGCTGAACTAGCACATTCCCCATTATGATAATACAGCTTCACTAAAAGCTCCTTTTCAGGTAACGTCAACATGCTGCGACTGCTGGAGCATCTGATTCTCTCTCTCATTACAGCTCCTTTAATGCACGATTGTCATTCGCAGTCACTGACGTTTTGCTGTCCAGCGCCATCTGTCGGACATTTTGTGAACTTTGTTTTTTTTTTTTTTTTGTTCTAATAAAACACCATGTCATTCCAACCATGTGTGTCAATTTTTACCTCTCTCGCCGGCCGCTGGTGGCCGAGCGGTTCTGGCGCTACAGTCTGGAACCGCGAGACCGCTACGGTCGCAGGTTCGAATCCTGCCTCGGGCATGGATGTGTGTGATGTCCTTAGGTTAGTTAGGTTTAAGTAGTTCTCAGTTCTAGGGGACTAATGACCTCAGCAGTTGAGTCCCATAGTGCTCACAGCCATTTGAACCATTTTTTTTACCTCTCTATCTATATTATTCCGTGGTTTATTAAGTTTTCAAATTTATACTGACTTTTTGATCACCCGGTATTTTCAGTAGGGTGGACGAGTACTGAAAGCTCGTTGTTCGTTTGACTTGGGGAGGGGGACTAGAAAGAGACGTCATCGGTCTTATCGGATTAGGTAAGGGCGGGGAAGGAAACCGGCCGTCCACTTTCAGAGGAACCATCCCGACATTTGCCTGAAGCGATTTAGAGAAATCACGGAAAACCTAAATCAGGATGGCCGGACGCGGGTTTGAACCGTCGTCCTCACGAATACGAGTCCAGTGTGCTAACCATTGCGCCACCTCGCTCGGTGAATGCTGGCAATGACAAAAAGTAGACGATTAAAAACGAATCTGAATGTTCTGCTCTTTACCAACTCCTGCTATTCGCTGCACGACTGCTTTCAGTACACTTATTCATTATATTGGGAAGCAATACGCGAAAGTGAACCGAACAGTAGACATTGATTCTTTAAGGTTGAAATATTAGCTCTTTAGGAGCTTTATAACATTAGTAAGTCACTAAGATATACTGGGAACTACGAGAATTTTATTACCTGTTCTTGAGTGGGTTCATCAGTCTGGGGCCCTTAATAAGCAAGATTAACGGAGGAAGAGGTAGAAAAGGTCCTATTGCACATTTGGTCGCGGGATCGTTCGGTAAACACGAGAGCATTAGGGATGTTGTTTTTGTTGTTGTGGCTGTGTCAAAAAGCCAACGATTTGATGTCACTAGCCAAAAGACGCGCCCCTGTAGGCGTGATCACTGGCCGTGCGGTGGCACTCGACTGGGAGGTAAGCCAGCTGGAATCTTGGTGGTGGAACATTTTCACTGTCAGTATAAGGGGAGGACAGGTAGTGACGTAAAGTTCCTGATCACCGGTCTTTGCGCCAGTGCCCTGGATTAGATTCGGAACCTCTCTTGTGTAATGGAGTGAGGGCTTGTGATCCAGTTGATGGTGATCCGTCTGTCGAATGGTGACGTGAAGCTCGGCGGCGCCCTTGGTGCTGATCGGGAGGAATAGACTTTGTGCCGGGACGGGGTTCCACCCCCTCCCTTCCATCGGCCTGTAACAACACCACACTGTACAAGCGTTCATCACAGCCATCCACGCGACACAAATCGCAGCCCACTTTACACAACTCGGAGTCACGAGAAGTGGCAACGCTGTGAAGACTGCATACTCAACTGATACAGTTCAGTGTACATTGTGAATGTTTGGCTTCGGTTGCTGTGAGATATGCTACTTTTGTTACTGTAAACTTACAGTGTAATGATTACACCAAACAAAAAAGTGATGGCATACAGCCAAAAAAGCAGCGAATAAAAATTCACGGAAACTTAATGTATTTCAAGGAAAATAAAAATTTAGTAACATGGTGATGATCTTTTATTTGTGCTGCAATTCTGTATCCAAGTAAATTCCTGTTTTACTTTTACCTATCTGATTCTAGTTTTTGCTTATTGAGTCTCCTGATTTAGAAAGTGTGCTATAAGGAAACAGTAGAGGTTATATTAATGTCAAACAATACTGTATGAAATTTTCCCTACCATAAAGTTTTCAAAGGATTTAAATAAACGGAAGTTGTATCCACATGGTGCCTTTTCCTTGCATTCCCTATTTGTGAGCCTTAGTTTTCAGTAATTGCAAATACATTTTCAGACACCAGGAAGCCTGAGAAAACAGCTCATCGAAAATACACTGCATTTTATGATCAAAATACGAATGTTACTCCTTACATCAGTAAACACAGAGGAAACTTTGACTGACATTATAATGAATTAAACAGCTGTATAATAACGTTACAGACCATTTGATGCACATGTAATTTAATAAATAATAACAAGTTAGTACCTGCCAACGTAGCTGAGAGTGCTAATGCACTGCTTTCTGGTCTCGGGTAGGTGCGCCTGCCCCAGATCGAATCCGCAATGCGGATTAACGACGAGGGCCGGTATGCCGGCCAGCCTGGATGTGGTTGTTAGGTGGTTTTCCACATCACACTAGGTGAATGCCGGGCTGTTCCCCACATTCCACCTCAGTTACACGACTCGCAGACATCTGAAAAACGTTCGCACTATTCCATGGCTTACACTCGACGTAGACATCTGGTGTACACTAATCACTAATATCATCCCGCGGAGGGGGGGGGGGAGAGAAGGGGAGAAGGGGGTGACGAGAGGAAGGACATCCAGCCACATCTGCAACTAACACCGCCAAATCCGTAGTAACAAGGCCAACCCCACATTGCAGCTGGACAAAGGCCTACAGCAAATGACGATGACATAGTACCACGTTACTGTCAGTTTTTACAATTATTGTGGCGGGAAATGTCTTTTGAACTTGTAAGTACATATTGATCAAACTGTCTCATACAGCTGCACAGTATTATGACTTCGTGTATATAATAAGTTTTCTCAGAGTTCGACTCTTGGACATGGAAATGGAAAGAATAATAGTGATATGTTCGTGCACACTTCTGTTAATTGTAGAATTGCGGTAATTAACGTGCATACCACACGTCCTACCGCGTAATTGACTTCAGTACCATTTTCTGTTTTCGTGTATTACATTTTACGACACTTATTAAAATTTCATTTGTGGCTATTTAAATACGGAGAATGTTATGTATGAAGCGGAACTATGGGCCTCATGGAAAAAGGGTGACTCGGCTGAGTCACGTAATTTGACTCTTAGTCAGATCACAAGGGTTGGCCATTAACTGCACGCGTTGATCACGTAGGCTGACGTGACGATCAATCAACTATACTTGACGGGATGTATCTGGAACATCTTAGGTGATTAGAAAGTTAGTAGACAGGAATACAATTAAAAACTTAGCTTTAATTCAGCATCAGCGGTGAACGTCGATCTTGACTTTGTACAATAATATTTACAAGTGCAGTTATAGACTGCTTCACACATAAAGATCAACTGTCAATGCATAAATTGTATTTGGCGCCTGGCTGGCTCATAGCTACTGACTTAGCTGAAGGCTTTTGCTAACTAGCGTCTCTGCAAATGAGATCTCTGAAGCTATAACGAGTGAACCATTCCTGTTAGAGTCGGCTGTAGAACTGGGCAGTGCGCCAGCTTGTCTCGTAAGACCAGCCGAGTGGCGGCGCTCTGTCTGCTTGCGTCGACAGTGGTGACTCGCGGGTCCGATGTGTACTGACAGACCGCGGCCGATTTGAAGCCTACAACCTAGCAAGCGTGGTGCCTTGCGGTGACACCACAGAGAATATAAGTGATTAGTTCTAGTGTGCATGCTATAATCATAGAGTGATTTACTAAAACAGTCTTGAAACTTCCTGGCAGATTAAAACTGCGTGCCGAACCGAGACTCGAACTCGGGGGCTTTGCCTTTCGCGGGCAAGTGCTCTACCACCCGAGCTACCCAAGCACGACTCACGCCCGGTCCTCACAGCGCACACTCCGCTGCAGAGTGAAAATCTCATTCTGGAAACATCCCCCGGCTGTGGCTAAGCCATGTCTCCGCAGCATCCTTTCTTTCAGGAGTGCTAGTCTTGCATGGTTCGCAGGACAGCTTCTGTAAAGTTTGGAAGGTAGGAGACGAGATACTGGCAGAAGTAAAGCTGTGAGGACGGGGCGTGAGTCGTGCTTGGGTAGCTCAGTTGGTAGAGCACTTGCCCGCGAAAAGCAAAGGTCCCGAGTTCGAGTCTCGCACCGGAACACAGTTGTAATCTGCCAGGGAGTTTCATATCAGCGCACACTCCGCTGCAGAGTGAAAATCTGATTCTTAAAACAGTCTTGTTTTTAACGTGCAACGATACGTCCGTTCTGAAAAACCGGCCGTCTATTTGACAGCTGCGCCACTTTGTCATATAGAAGACTCCGGCTTGTGCGAAGATGGCTATGCACAGACACACACTTAGATCGACGATATAGCATTCGAGCGTCTGCTCCTTATGCCCATTCCCTCAGTATGGGATTGCTTTAAGTCTGTAAGTCCCGGGCACTGGAGGAAGGAGGCAGTCGAGGCAGCGGCATACGCTGGTCGGCAGGTGGGTCCTCCTGCCTGTTGGTATACCCGTATATACCCTGAGAGGGCGCCGACCCAGCGACGCCTAGCCTCTCCCGCTCTGCAAACACGGCCAGCGCCACACCGCCTGTAAAAACTGTTTTAACCCGGGCAAACACACGACGATTCCCCCGCTGCCCGCGGCGCCCGACGCGTTTACTTTCGTTTCGTCCAAATAAGAAGAAGGGAGGCTACTCCTTAAAAAGCCACATCGTCGTCTCATAATGGAACTGTTTCCCAAGCATTAACATATGGGAGCACTATTTGGCTTCTCTCCCAGTTTCGTTTCCCGTCTTTCGTTGTCCTTGCCAAGCACAACGTGTACGTGTACGTGTGTGGTTGTATGTGTGTGAGGATTCACACTGGTAGCAGTGGAAGTTCAAAAACATAAGAAAATAAAGTTTTTAACACGTGAAATTTCGTCATTTTTTCACTTTCTATTGGCTGCATTTGTTACTATAGGTACACTTTTCTTCATTAGTAAGAGAGATTCTTCGATGAATTTTGCACTGTTTATTAAACTCAAACTCCTTAAGTAAAACTCTACAATTTTCCAAATCTATTAAAAACTGTGATAAAAATGAGGTAATTAACTATAAAAGTTGAGTTTTTTTCTAAATATGAAGTTTTTAATGGAACATCTCATTCATATTTCCATAAATAAAATAAATTCTAGAGAACATACACCTATAAGCATGGTTTGTATGATGCGCAAAACTCGTCGAAGAATCTCTCTTACTTATGAAGAAAAGTGTACCTATAGCAACAAATACAGCCAATGGTAAGTGAAAAAATGATGAAATTTCACATGTTAAAAACATTACTTTGTTATGTTTTTGAACTTCCACTGCTATGAGTGCGAATCCTGAATCCTTCCTTGTCATGCTGACAAAGTTTTATGAATTTATTTGTAAAGGTGTAGACAGTGGAAATTAAAATGTCCTGTGGTGCCTCTCCTGCTCCAAGTCGGCCTGTTTGACGTCCTACTCCCCTTAAGTGAAACTTTTATCTGGAAGATATTGATAGGTTGAGCTGGCTTTTCTACGTCGACCATACATCGGACTTACGTGTGTTATTATTTTAGCAGAGTCCTCAACATGTCCTCTGAGCAAGAAGTCAAAGGAACGCGCCAAGAGAGTAGCTAAATTTTCCAAAGTCAATTACAGTGAAATAATGCCGCACTGTTAGGTATATTTTGACTCTGTTGTGTCAGCAATACCATTTCTGACTTTTAGAAGCACCTTGAAGCCTTTCATTAGACACCGCTGTGAAAATTCTGTGTTTTTTACGAGACGCTTAATTGAAAGGACATTTTTAAATTACCTGCGAAAATTACCTTCCAAAATGAAAGTAATGACAGTTTTTTAAATATATCAGCAAAGGTATGTGGTTCTTACATGCATAAAACGGACAGCAATGCTGAAGAGTAGAAGCGACGCTGCATTTTAAAATAAAAAACGAGTGTATTCAGACTACGACATCAACCCGGAGCCGATTTTTCAATGGACTGTGGGCATTAAAAACGCTACAGTTCCATCATGTTTCGCTTAGCATCACACGCGCCAGCTCTTCATTTTCTCCATAACAACTATCTCATTCTCAGGCACTGGTTCGTTTTACCAAATTTCTACTACACAGTAAAAGTAGTAACATATTTCTATAGTGTGAAATGAAAGATATTACGTTGACGCGTTTTGAAAAGTATAAGTGCACTATTCATCCAGAAACGTAAATCGCATGGAAATTTACCATAATATTACTGTAATACAAAACTTCCTTATCAACAAGCATTTAATTATCCTTCTAGGAACAAGCCTACGTAAAGTTTTGGGTACACATAGGTGTGTGTGTGTGTGTGTGTGTGTGTGTGTGTGTGCTCGCGCGCGCACGTATGTGACAATGTGAATTCCGAGTTCCAGCTTAACTGTAGTATTCCTCCCCCATCACCTTCACGGGACAGGCGCCAGATACTATCCGACTTCTCCGTGCGAGTCGACAGTAGATGGTAGTTTAAACTGCACAGTATTTTCGTGTGAGTGGTATTGGTAGCAGCAAGTCTTCCAGTGCGAGAGTCTGAGAAAGTTGAAACACCGATAGATTTCCCTTTAGTGTTTCCATTACCCTCCCAACAGAAAATTCCACTTACAGAGTCATCATTGAGACTAAGAACTTAGAACCTCCACAGAGTCATCATTTAGACTAAGAACTTGGAACCTTCACAGTCAACTGTACGTCAGCCTCCGTATCTGTGTGGCCAGTGTGTCTTCGCTGCCGTATGGAGAACAAGGAATAAAATTCCCGGTACAGTCAGTGTTTTCCCGTTGGTGGCAGGACTGGAACAGGGATGCACTTAACCTCGTGAGACCAGTTGAGTAACTCCTTCATTAACAAATTGCAGGAAGTCGTCAACAAGCGGGAGGACGATGTGTTATCCGCGTGCCTCTGCACGCCGCATCCAAATGACGTCATATGGCGGAGTATGACGTGGCGCCCGGTCAGTTTCGTGTGGTCCTCTGGACCCGTCCGCGGAATTACTGAGTTTTACGTATAAATAAAAGTCTGTTCATCTGGAGATTTTCTGAATCTTGGATTCGGCATGTACTTACAAAAATTTTTAATCATCAGGCGTACCATTTATGGCGAATGTTGGTGGCTTCATGCCACGTGCACCACACACCACTAACAGAAACTACTCCAGTTGATTGTAGTCTGTAACTTGTAACCTCCCCACGGAAATTTAAAAAGACAGAAATATAAAATGAATAGGGGCCGAGAAGCAATATCGTCCCCACAGAAATATTTAAATAAAAAAATATAATAATAAATGGGAGCCAAGTGTAACCTCCCTAGCAATGAAATCTACTGACAATGACAATTAAACAAAAATTAGCAATCTGACCCAAGTATAAGTTCCTCATAAAAAAAATGAAAGTCAATTCAGTGATAAGAAAATCTCAGTGATAATGATAATTCAATTAAACCGAAATATCGGTCTTTGGCCCTGTCCAAAAAAATCAGAATTAAATTCTTACCTCAGTATAACTGCATGTCAAATTTCTGCTCGTATTGTTGCCCACGGCTTGGAGGAACTGCATTGCAAATAATATATTTTTTTTTTTTGAAATTTAACTGAAACTTTTCTGTAAGGGAAGTGGAAGGAAACCGTTAGTTCAATTAAATAAATTTTTTTTTTGTAAAAATTGCTTTGAAATCAAAATTATTATTGGGGCACTTGTTGGAAATTAACTACAATAAACAAACTTTACATTATCTGATGATTACCTTAATTAACAATATACCTCATTCAGCCTCTTGACCAGAATGCTATGTCGACGCTCGCCGACTCCTCACACACACAACTCCACTCGACTGCTATTACCGACATACTGGACTGCTCACAGACTGCCCACTGACAGACTGCTCGCAACTGTACTGCACGACGACTACTAGCGTACTGCTACTGACAGAGAACCGCTCGCAACACTCGCGCGGTCAAGCGCAGACTAACTACGATAAATGGCTCTCTGGTCAAAGATTTTATCATGCTTCACCATCGCTGCAACGTTACATACGTGTTTCATAACCCTCCACTGGGGGGGGGGGGCAAAAATTTGGCAGCGATGGTGAGTCATTTGGACTTGCCATCGCAAGAAATTTTTACAATTTACAGAATATTCAAATTTAGTACATAAATTAAACGTGGTGCACACGCACCGAGTACAAAATATATCAGACAAAGACAAAATGTGAGTACAGAACATAGTAGCAAATCAGAAAACTGTATATACAAATTATTTGACAGATAACAGAGTGCACACGCACTGAAAAAATTCTTTAGCATTTTCAGAACAAATAAACAGAATGGCAGAAAATCATGTTGATAAGTGACATGAGTGTACTCGCACTGGAGTTGAGAACATATCAGCAAATGATGAAATGTATATACAATGAGTAACAAATGACATAAGTGCATACGCACTGAAGTATTGAATATACAGAATGAGTACAAATCATATAAAAAAATGAGAAAAGTGCACAGGTACTGAAGTTCAGTAGAAAACATATTAACACCTAACATAAGTGCACATGCACTGTAGTTCAGAACATATCATCAAAAAAATAAAAAAATAAAAAAATGTATATACAATATAAAAGACAAGAGTGCACATATACTGTACTTCAGAACAAATCGAAAAAATGTCTTTAGCATTTTCACAACAAATAAACATAATGGCAAAAAAAATCATATCGACAAGTGACATAAGTGTACTCGCACTGGAGTTCAGCGAATCGAAAAAAAATGTATACCCATGAACATAAATGATGTTAGCAAAAAATGATTTTCATTATTAGGATAGGAAAGGGAAGGATTGCATCATGGTTGTAGCACTTTAGATTGCACACAGCTGTTCTGAAAGTCCATATCTTTCCACAGAAGTACAACACCAAGTGACACAATTTGAAGTTCTTTTCCCATCAGAATTTATCAGTGTAGCCAAGACACTGAACTGTCATGGTAATATTCCATGTTCTCATTTTGGCAGTACACTAGGTACACCAAACAGTGGGACCATAATAACGTCTTCATCGCTCACGGTGGTGGACAGCATGTCGTGTCAACACCACGCTCTTACAAGGCACACCAACGTAGAATTAGTGCAAAACCAAATATAGTGCTCCATGATCACTAGGATAGACAGGACAAATGGACATTGCAGTAATTCAGGGTAGTTAGATCATAAGGTGAAGGACATTAAGTCACATACCATTCTTCATTAGTAGTTTGCGGCATTCATAGCCCAGTTATTGAACATTTCTGTACCATGTATGAAGTATTACAGAAAAATGTTCATTAATTGTTTTACATAGAATCAGTAACCTTCTTTTCCTAGTTACAAAGCATTATTAAATAATCGTATTCTTTTCCAGTTACAAAGTATAGCATGGTTAATTAATCATTTGTCATTCCAATATAGTAAGAATCATTAGCCTTCTCCTAATTACAAAGCATTATGAAACAATCGCATTCTTTTCCAGTTACAAAGTATGGCATAGTTAATTAATCATTTGTCATTTCAATATAGTAAGAATCATTAGCTTTTTCCTAATTACAAAGCATTATTAAACAGTCACATTCTTTTCCAGTTACAAAGTATCAACATTGAAAACAAGAGCTAATTAATGGCATAATTAATAACATAATTCATTGATTGACATTAATTATTGGCACTCAGTGGCCAGCAAGTATTGAATAGAATAAAACATTGTTCATCATTCAGTATTATTCAGATCATTACGAAGTCATTATTAAAAATCAGTTAATTACAGTCATAGGATTAACAATCATGGGCATAAAACATTGTTCGTCATTCAGTATTATTCAGATCATTACGAAGTCATTATTAAAAATCAGTTAATTATAGTCATAGCATTAATAATCATGGCCATTATAACTAGTCTCATTACAATAAACAGTGGCAGTCCTTGGCCAGATACAAAGCATTATTTTATATATTTTTTTTGTATCATTAAGAAGTCATTACTGAAGTGACATACTATTCAGAGCTAATCAGCAACACTCAGAACTTTCTCAAACTGGTAACACTATTTGGGACTGGTAATACATTTTTTTTTGTTAGCAATGCATTGCGTTGGGATCGATAATTAATTGCTGAGGCATAACACTATTTGCTTTTGACGTATTGCTGCAAATGAGGATAGGTAACGTCATTCGTCATGAGTCAGCTGTAGCAAGGTTATGTAACAAGGCAGTATATGAGATCACATTTATAAATGATAAACACAAATGGGTAAAAAATAAAAATGCAAGTACTAGAACAGGTATAATAAGTAACAGATTTAGTAAGTATCATGAAAAGCTTCTCCTGGAAAAAATACAAAATGGCTTATTGACCTGAAAGAAGAAACGCACACTATGCTGAAAAGTAGTGAACTTCAAATTAACAGGTAGTGAAATGTGTATAAAAATGTGTTCCATAGCTGTCCTTTCCAAAACTTTCCGTCATCCTACTATGCAATATAACACCTGCTGTCAAAGCAAACTGCAACAAATACTTAAATAACTACATAGCCTAAATATAACTTCAACATTATCCTCATCTGTAAAAAAAAAAAAAAAAAAAAAAAAAAGAAAAAAAAACTTCATTATCAATCACTTCATTATCCATATTATCATAACTTCATTATTATCATCACCTGTAAAGAAAAACTTCATTATTCATAACAGCATATTCTTCATCATTATTCATCAGCATTCATTATCATCTGCAAAAAATCACTTCATTACTCATTATACAACTATTCCTTATCTCTAGCATATTTCATCACTAAAACTAAGATGGTAGTTCTGTCTGACAGCCTGCATCAATCACCTTGTATTCTGAAAGAAAAATTAGTTAAGACTGCTATTCTACGATGAGTATAGTATATTCTTGTTAGTGTTTGTTAATCCTGATCCATTTACTCTTCCTCATAAAGTTATTGCATCTTCTTTCGTTTATTCCGTAGGTGAAATTCCCATTTCTGTTGAATTTATCTCTTACACGCATCATTTCCTTCTGAAATTGATGAACAGAGATTAATGTCTTACATTTAAATCATATACCCACTAAATTATGACTGGTTTATGGTAACATAATTAACCATACAGCATAACATGACAGAAAACGTAATATGTCAAAGACATTGACAGTGTTCAAATGCAAAAATGTACACAGAATAATACAATGCAGCAGCAAAAAATGTAAAACAGTCACGATCTTGAGACGTCATAGGGCAAAAAGAATGTCAAAATCAACTGGTGTGTTATACCTTAACTATTTCACAATGCACGTAAACAAAACTGGAATACAATCATACACACAAAAAAAATGGAAAATGTGCACGGTCTGATGTGTAACGACAACAAAAGCGACCTGCTAACCTTACCTTGCCGGGCACTTGCCAAGAAAAAATACGATAATCATCAGTAATTAGTCAGGTGAATATAATTGCATTAGTAAATGGCATCATAGTGTGTTGAATCATAAAGTGTCTTCATTCAATAAACGGTTTAATGTTTGAGATATGGTGGTTGCCTTTCGATTTTCTGGTTCTCAAAGTTTCGACGTGTACAACATTGGGATGAGGAATGCTGCGAATCCGATATGGACCTGCGTATAGAAGTTCAAATTTACTGCACTTACCTTTTAATTTACTGGATAAATAGTGTGTACGTACTAATATTTTCTGTCCAACGTGAGAGGCGCGGCGTGTACAAACCTGTTTTTGCTGTCTTCTCCGGCGCTCTGCGGCACGTTTGATGTTGTTCAGCGCAATGTCAATTATTTCGTGGTGTTTTAGTCGACGACATTTAGGGAAGTTTACTAATTCTTTAATTTTGTTTGGTGGTTCAACGTTTTTCAATATAACAGACGGAGATAGCATAGTGGATTCATTTGGAATGGAATTAATTACATCTTGGAATGAGAGTATGTGTGTATCCCAATCAATATGTCTTTTGTGGCAGCATATTCTACACAGTTTACCAATTTCTTTCATTAATCTTTCACAGGGGTTCGAAGAAGCATGGTACTTGGATATATAAATCGGAGAAATGTTTCTAGCTCGTAACATGCGTGTCCATATGCCGGAACGAAATTGAGATCCATTGTCAGAAATTACTTTCATCACATGCCCTACATGAAATAGAAAATGTTTTACAAATGCTTTCGAAACAGTTTTAGCAGTAGCTTTGCGTAACGGAGTGAAAGTAACAAATTTTGAAGTGAGCTCAACAGCGACAAAGATGTAGCAAAAACCTCTGTTAGTTCTCGGAATCGGACCAAAAATGTCTACAGCGGCCATGTGTCTTAAGTTAACAGGTACAATAGGATATATAGGAGGAATATGTGAAGTGGTGTCTGATTTAGCTTTCTGGCAAATTTTACAAGACGCTAAAACTCGTCGTATACGTTTGTCCATGTTAGTAAAATAACAGTTCTGTCTCAGTATAAGAAAACATTTTCGTGCTCCGTAATGTGCGTAACTTAAATGAGTGTACCAGATTAATTTGTTAACCAGTTCGTCAGGAATGCATAATAACCAGTTGTTGCTGTCAGGATGAGAGCGGCGAAACAGAATGTCATTGCGTACAGTGTAATGGTTTCTAATCGTAACACTATTCTTATCTTGCCAAAGGTGTTTAATTTCTTTCCACACATTGTCTTTATTTTGCTCTTGTGTTATATCCTGTAATGACGATGAAATAAAGTTTTCAAATGCAACTTGCTGAATGTACATGACACTGAAATTTGTTTTGCAGAAGTTGGTTGCTACGTCTTGCTGATTGTTGCCGAGAGAACGCGATAGTGCGTCTGCTATAACATTTTGTGTGCCGGGAATGTGAACTATTGTAAAATTAAATTCCTGTAAATAAAGTTTCCATCTGCTTAATCTGTCGTGAGTAAATTTAGCCGAAAGTAAAAATTGTATCGCTCTGTGGTCTGTGTAAACGGTGGTATGTCTGCCATAAAGAAAGTGCCTAAATCTCGTGAAAGCCCATACAACACATAATGTTTCAAGTTCTGTAACAGAATAATTTCGTTCAGCAGGTGACAAAATGCGACTTGCAAATGCGATGTTTTTAATTACTGTAGAACCATCTTCAATTTCCTGGAAAATGTGTACGCCTAAAGCGGTATTGGAACTGTCAGTGGCAATGGAAAAATTTCTAGTAAGATCTGGGTGCGATAACAGTGGAGCATTCAACAAAGCATGCTTCAGGTTCATGAACTCAGAATGTGCTTGCTTATCCCAAGACCAAATACTGTTTTTACCTGTTAATTGGCATAATCTGGGTGTGTCTAAAGCAGAGTGATGAATAAATTTACGAAAAAAATTAATTAAACCCAAAAAACTGCGTAATTGCTTTTTTGTCGTAGGAATAGTAATGTCACGTAGAGCTTGAAGTTTTTCCGGATCAGGTGCAATGCCTTCTGCTGAAATTACGTGTCCAAGAAATTTTATAGAAGTTTTGCCAAAGTGCGATTTACTAAGATTAACTGTAAGTCCTTGTGCATGGAAAGTTTGTAACAGTTGTTCAAGAATCAGATTGTGTTCAGACCAGTTAGCTTCTGCGATAAGAATGTCGTCTACATACGTCGTAATTCTGTCCTTAAGTTCTGTCGGAAGTATTGTGTTCAAACCGCGAATAAAAGCTGCTGAAGAAATAGTTAAGCCGAATGGTAATTTGCAAAATTGCTAACAGTCGCCGAAACAGAGAAAAGCTGTATATTTTCTGCAATTTGGATGAAGTTGAATTTGCCAAAATCCCGATTTCAAATCTAGTGTAGAATAAATAGCTGTACCATGAAATTTCTGTAAAAGTTTCTCTAAAGTCTGTGGTCGATCTGTTTCATTAATAATAATGTCATTAATGTGACGTGAATCAAGTACAAGCCGAAGTGAGCCATCTTTTTCTTAACAATATGTAACGGGTTTATGTACGGACTAACTGCCGGTTCAATAATTCCTTGGTCAAGCATATCCTGCAATTCTTTTTTAACTTGTTCTCTGTGGATATATGGAATGGGATAATGCTTTGCTTTAAATGTGTCGTGCTGTTTCACTTGAAATTCATACATAAAACCGGACATAGTACCAGGAATGTTGTCGAAAACTGGAGCTTGCTGTAAAAGAATTTTGTATAGCTGCGTGCGTTCGTCGTCTGTATTTGCACTGCTCTCTTTAACCTTATCAGAAATCATCTGTATTACGTCGTAGTCAGCTTCGTCTGGAGTATTATAGTTGTGTACGTACGTATCCGTGAACAATGTGGGATTACAGTCTATGTTACGTGTTGCGGAAATGACCTCTGTGCGGTTAATTGTTTGTTCTTCCGCAGACAATGAATGCTGAAACTCTAAAGCCAATTGTACATTTTCGTCCTTTAGCATTAAATAAGAATTTTGAAAATCAACCACTGCATCGTGTTGTACGAGAAAATTAGTACCTAAAATTACGTCTGTTGTCAATAAAGGAACAATGCAAAAATTAGAGTGGAAAGTATGACCTCCAATACAAAATGATAAATGCGTCTGTAATTTAACGTCTACTCCTTTACTCGGTACTACTCCTTTCACTTTTGTTTTGCCTAAAGGTAATGTCGGATAGGTATTCTCTTTGTTGCACTCGTTGAAAGTCTCCTCATTTATTACTGATATAGGTGATCCGGAATCAATTACTGCTGAAAATGAACCAATTTTAATTTCGATAACAGGATGTGAAATAGTTTTCTGAACAACTGGTCTTTCCTGTAAAAGAGTGTCTCGTATGTCGTCAAAAGTAATTACATTTTCACGAACAACATTTTGCGTGTCTAAAGTAGTGCTTGTATTATTGGAAGATGCGTCCTGTGTAGTATCTAGTCAGATTCTATCTGACGTGTTATTATTATTAGGAGGATTCTGTGGCATTTCTACTATTTGAACTGTTCTATTACTTCTTCCAGACGTATTACGCTCTGGATGATACCTACTGTCAGGTTCATTCATGAGAATAGGTTCTTGCGGATAATTCTGCTGTTGGTATGACCGACTGTTGTTAGATGTACGCTGATAATTGTGCTCATCGTTTTTACGTCTGTCGTGAAAGTCATTCCTATACGGTGCATTACGATAGGAATTGAAATACTGCCTTCTTTGTACGTAGTTGTTTCCTTGCTCCCGTGCGTTACTATTTGTTGGATCTGGCACTATACGTGCACGCGGCTGAACATTAAAGCCTGGTTGACCTTGTGCATTACATTGTTGGTTACGTATGCTAACCGGTTGACTTTCATGCTGTTGCGGTGGAAAACTTCTATTGTAACCAAAATGTGGTTCCTGTTGCTGACGATTTTGACGATATTGATAATCTGAATTTTGTCTGTGATTTAAGTTCTGGTAGTTGTCGTTCCTAAACCGTCTGTTACTTTTCCTATTGAAATTACGTCCCTGATCATAATTACCGTAAGTTTGTTGACCTTGGTTATTATACGAAAAGTTTTTGTTTACAAAAGAATAATCAGATTGCTGTACTTCCAAGAGCTGTAAAAGATCTCTGAATGCTGAAATATTTTCTTTTTGCTGACCTGTTAGAAGTGACACTTGTAATGACCGTGGTAATTTGGAAATGCATAATTGTATAAGTGCGGATTCACTGTACGGTTCACTCAGGTATTGGTTTTGTTGTACCATGTGCTCAAAAAATTGCGTCACACTGGGAAAATTTGAGTTCTCGTAATTCGGCAAACTAATTAACTGGTCTTTAATTCCGCGGGCGCCTTCCAAAAAGCTGCAAATAAATTCAAGTTTATGCGTAACAGGCCAAGTCGGTGGAAAAGCAAAGCTAAACTGTTGTATCCAATCCAGTGGGTGAATCTGTGTTCCGTCGTTTTTAAACACTTTAAACTTTCTCACTGACAGAAAATGTTTGTAATCAAAATTATCGTCTCTGAGTGATGGGACAGGTTCAGGATTGTAAGAGAATCTGTTGAACTGTGGTTGTTCGGAATCAAAGTCCCGTACTCTCTGTAGATTACCCAAATTATACGCGTTGCGCGAGTCTGACAGATGTTCGCAAAGTGGCGTCTGCTGTGATGTGTTATTAACTGAAATACTTTTCATCTCTGTTACTTCTTGTTGTAAACTCGACAATTTTCTACGCAACGTGTTATTAGACGAATCGATCTCATTAATTGTCTGCTGTAAATTTTGAAATTCAGGTGTTTGGTTAAATGAAATCGGTGCAGTATCGTCTGATTTATTATCATTATTACTTTCAATAGCATCAATACGACTGGATAATTCATCATATTTTTCAGTCAGTATTTTTGCCTGATCATCGGTTTTAGAATCGGACGCATTAATCTGTTTTTGCAACTTACGTGTAGTTTCGCTCAGTTTTTTAACATCAGCTTTGATGACATCGCAATCCTGTGTTAGTTCTAATTGTTCGAATCTGTCGGTCACTGTTTGAATATTTACTGTGTGTGTATCTGTTTTTAATTTAAGATCAGAAATTTCATCCCGTAATTCCGCATTCAACTGTTCTATGGTATTAATTTTGTCGGACACTGTAATAATATTATTGTCTACATACGTCTTCGCTTTCGCGAACATTTTACGTTTGTCTCCTTGTCTTTGTGCAGTGATTGTTTCCATGACTTGTCGTTTTACTTTGTTTTGATCTTGAATAAATTTGCGGAAACGCGTATCACTGTTTTGTATGTGAAGATTAAAGCGTTCGTCAATCTGAGTATTCTGTTGTTCGAATTTCGCGTCTATCTTTGCGTCCATTGTGCGCGAAAGTTCTACCGTCATTGCTTTAAACTCGTCCCGTAATTGTGTAGCCTTTTCAGAGCATTGTTTAGCGACCGTACTAATTTCCGCTCTAAGTGTTTCCGTTGCAGCTGTTTGTATTTCCCTTAATTCCTGAGCAACAGACTTAATTTCTTCGCTACTTTTTCTTGAACAAGCCTCAATTTCCACGCGCAACTGTTCCTTAGTGTCGTGGCACTGCGCGACAACGGCTCTAATTTGTTCACTAAGCTGTCTGGAATTGTTATCCAATTTTTCATTCTGTTGTCTGACCTGTTCACTAAGTTGTTTGAGATTTTCGTCATTATTGTCTAATTTTTCATTTAAGTGTTTGGCCTGTTCACTAAGTTTGTCTTGTTTTTCGTTCTGTTGTTTGAAATTCTCTTTAAATTGTTTGTTATCTTCGCTATTTTGTATCAATATCGCCATAATTTGACCCAATGTAACATTATCTACTCCATTCTCTGTACCGTTTGACGGTGTATTTGCAAGTGTTGCGTTTTGCGTGACCATTTGGTCATTCTGTAATTTACAAAAACGTTTATCAGTCGGATGTACACTGTCAGACACTATTTCGGAATTAAATAAATCCGTCCTACTTTGTGCATCCTGTTCATTTTCATTAGACAAATTTGTCTGTACGTTACTTGAATTTTCCAAATCGGGTGTGTTAAGCTCGGCAGCGCTCATTACAATAGAGCGTTCTGCGTCATCAATTGTCGTCAAATTAACAGACGAGACAATTGAGTTCGTTTGTTCATTATCAAGGTAAAAGTCATCACTAGTGGTTGGAATGCACTGATTGTTAGTGAACGCAGGATTGTCATCATTACACTGCGTGTCACATGTCCTATCGGTCAAGTTGTTTAAGTCGGTAATTTCGTTCACAGTACTTCGCGATACACTATTCACAGTCTTTCGCGGCATTTTCACAATAGTCACAATTATTCACCAAAAATAAGCACAAATGCAAAAACAACACACAAATACAACAGAGCAACGAATTGCCGTTGACCTGTAGAAAGAAAGTCACAAGTTAATAAAAGCGTTGCGCCAAATCCTAATTATATTTAAGCAAATAAGAGCAGATATCTGACTGTTCCTCAAAAGACTCTCAACGAAATACGATCCTGGACTGGGTGTCGCCAAGTGTAACCTCCCCACGGAAATTTAAAAAGACAGAAATATAAAATGAATAGGAGCCAAGAAGCAATATCGTCCCCACAGAAATATTTAAATAAAAAAATATAATAATAAATGGGAGCCAAGTGTAACCTCCCTAGCAATGAAATCTACTGACAATGACAATTAAACAAAAATTAGCAATCTGACCCAAGTATAAGTTCCTCATAAAAAAAATGAAAGTCAATTCAGTGATAAGAAAATCTCAGTGATATTGATAATTCAATTAAACCGAAATATCGGTCTTTGGCCCTGTGCAAAAAAATCAGAATTAAATTCTTACCTCAGTATAACTGCATGTCAAATTTCTGCTCTTATTGTTGCCCACGGCTTGGAGGAACTGCATTGCAAATAATATTTTTTTTTTGAAATTTAACTGAAACTTTTCTTTAAGGGAAGTGGAAGGAAACCGTTAGTTCAATTAAATAAATTTTTTTTTGTAAAAATTGCTTTGAAATCAAAATTATTATTGGGGCACTTGTTGGAAATTAACTACAATAAACAAACTTTACATTATCTGATGATTACCTTAATTAACAATATACCTCATTCAGCCTCTTGACCAGAATGCTATGTCGACGCTCGCCGACTCCTCACACACACAACTCCACTCGACTGCTATTACCGACATACTGGACTGCTCACAGACTGCCCACTGACAGACTGCTCGCAACTGTACTGCACGACGACTACTAGCGTACTGCTACTGACAGAGAACCGCTCGCAACACTCGCGCGGTCAAGCGCAGACCAACTACGATAAATCGCTCTCTGGTCAAAGATTTTATCATGCTTCACCATCGCTGCTACGTTACATACGTGTTTCAAACTTCTCTTGATTCCTCCAACCTCTAAATATAAACAGTACATAACTTGAGGCAAAACGTTATGACATCCTGCTTCACAGCATTTTGGTTCACGTGTGGAACGCAATACACCAGTAATTTCTCTTGACATGGATATCAAAAATCTTTGGAAGGGTTCTGGTGATATGGGGCATCAGATGACCACGCAAAGGTCACAAAATTTTGGTAAATTTCGGGCCAGTGGTTTGTGAGCACGGAATTGGTGGCCGATAGTGTCTCATATGTGTTCCATCGGGTTCAGATCAAGCAAATTTCACACAAATCAGGCAACTTTGGTTGCGAAGACATCAGCGTGAGTTCACTTTCATGCTGCTCAAACCACGTAAGCGCGATTTTGGCCATATAGTCTGTAGAATGATTCCCACTCGTTTCTGCTCTGCCTATGCACTTGTGACATGGACAGTTAATCCGCTGGAAGAAGCCATCGCCATCGTGAAAGCCGTCAAGCATGAAGCGGTGCAGGTGATCCGCAGGTGGTAGTTCACTGCTGCCGTGATACCGTCGATTTCTGCCACAGTTGCCAGGCAAATCCAGGTAAGTGTCCCACATAGAAAATTACTGAGCCCACCGGGCTATGTGCGTGGCGCGTTGTATGTTTCGACCACCCTGGATGACGGCGTTTCCGAAAACAACCATAGACCTGGTATAATGAGAAACACAATTCCTCCGACCCGGCAACACGTTTCCATTGATTGGATAGTGCCCTTGCCACTGCCGTCGTAATGTACGATGTCGCTGGGTGAACATGAAACACGTAGTGGCCGACTGCTGCAAATCCCCGTTTTCAACAATATACGTTGAACGGTGTGCCCCGAAATATATGTGTCCGCACTAACATTGTACTTTTTGCATAGAACCGCCACAGATCGCTGCCTAACCTACTTCATAGAGAGGACAACCGTCCAACTTCCGCGTTCTGCGGTGAGACTTGGATGTCCAATCCTTTGTCGCCTACTCGTGGCTTCGCCGTCCTCCGACATTTACCGCAGATGCTTACGACAATAGCAAGTCAACAATCCACGAGCTTCACCGTTTCCAAGACGCTCGTTCCCAGTCGCCGCGATTTGCTCTTTGTCGAAGTCGCCTATGGCAAAGGCTTTCCCGATATGCGGCCCATATCGTCATTAGAATGATTCCCATTCGTCTTGCTTTGCTTATACACTCCGTTACCGCATCGTGTGACCGCAACGCTACCAGGCGGCATTTATCTCGCACTGGGCTGTGGTCATGTTTTGGCACATCAGTGCATGTATGTATGTATGTATGTGTAGGTATAAAATGAAATACGACGTCTCAGAACATAAAAAATAGCTAAAAATGTCAACGAAGGTCACAAAAGTGGCATGAACGTCCATTCACAGAAGGTCTTCGAAGTTATGACCATTGGTATCAATGCAGTGCTGCAACCTTCTTATCATGGATTCAGTGGTGTTCCTTATCACATTGGCACTTATCGAAACACATGCTCTGACAATTCTCTCTCGTATATCGTGCAGATAGTAAATATTCGCCGAGTACGGCGTATCCACCTAACGTGCCATTGACATGTAAACACATTTCAACGGTGTTGCGATGCAACACTAATAGGAACGGTAAGACTAGTGTCGTCGAATCAGGCGAATGTGAATGATGAAGAACAAGTCGATATGCTTCTCATTTACGGAGAATGCCAACGAAATTCATTGAGAGCTAGAGACTTATACGCTGAAAGATATTCTCAACGTACTCACCCTACACGTCGCACGTTTAAATATGTGCGTGATAAATTGAGGACAACTGGATCTTTAACACATCCGGGAAAGGAAAGTTACTAATGAGGAAACGGAAATTGGTACTCTTGTCACTGTGGTCCGAGATTCTTGTGTTAGTTCGCGTCAAATCGCAAAGGAATCTGGCATGAGCCAGAGTAGTGTTGTTCGTTTTCTGCATCGCCATAAATATCATCCTCACCATATCAGTCTCCACCAAGAATTAATTGGTACGGACTGTAAGCGTCGCATTGAATACTGCCGATGGGCTGAACTTTAGATTCAGAGGGATGACACATTCATAAATTTCAGAATTTTTAACATGTTGCAGCCCTGTCAGCAACTGTGATAAATTAAGCTAGAGTAATCTAGCCTTCTTCAGAAGATTACTCTAGCTGAAACCTGGGTAAAGACCAGTAACATTTAGCAACTGAGGCGGATTTTTGACATATTAATTTATTAATTTGATTCTATTTACTGACGAGGCTACATTCACGAGCCATGGAAATGTTAATTTGCATAACATGCATTATTGGGCAACTGAAAACCCATGTTAGCTGCGGTACGTTGCACACTAAAAACCGTGGTCGGTGAATCTATGGTGTGAGATTCTGGAAGTCCCTATTTCATCGAAGGAAATCTTAATGGTATGAAGTGGACCACATTCCTGCAAGAAACATTAGGTCTGTTATTGGAAGAAATACCTTAGGAACAAGTAACGGAATGTGATATCAACACGATGGGTGTCCGGCACATTTTTCTCTGATGCTTAGAAATGAGGAATATATGTGAGAGAGATCTGTCAGAACATGTGCTTCGATAAGTGCCGATGTGATAAGGAATACAACTCAATCCATGATAAGAAGATTGCAGCACTGCACTGATACAAATGGTCATCACTTCGAACACCTTCTGTAAATGGACGTTCATGCCACCTTTGCGACCTTAATTGACGTTCAAAGGCCTTACTGTTATACACATCATTAGATTTGTCTCTATAGCTGCTATCAGAAAATAAGTGGCAAACTAAAGCATCCCATTTAAAAAAAGAAAGTTGACCATATATCTCAGACGCGACCCCACCTAACAACAAAAAACCGATGTCATATTATGGCCCCCGTTGTCCCATGAAGCTATTGTCCCACATACCTTTCAGCTCCTATCATACTTTCTGAGTTATTCTTGGTGGCAGTAGTTAGTGACTCACCCTGTATAACATTAGAGAACTTCAAGCGTATCTCGTCATTCCTTAGTACTTCCGTATCCCACTTCTTTGCGTACAGAGTCTTCCTGACCAATGTCTTAAGCTTCAGTCTATTCTTCATCACTATTAAATTATGGTATGAGTCTATATCTGCTCCTCGGTACGCCTTACAATCCAGTATCTGATTTCGGAATCTCTGTCTGACCATGATGTAATGTAACTGAAATCTTCATGGATCATCCGCCCTTTCCCAAGTGTATCTCCTCCTCTTGTGATTCTTGACAGAGTATCCTCTATTACTAGCTGAAATTTATTACAGAGCTCAATCAGTCTTTCTCCTCTCTCATTCCTTGTCTCCGCCCGCGGTGGCCGAGCGGTTCTAGGCGCTTCAGTCCGGAACCGCGTGACTGCTACGGTCGCAGGTTCGAATGCTGCCTCGGGCATGGATGTGTGTGATGTCCTTAGGTTAGTTAGGTTTAAGTAGTTCTAAGTTCTAGGGGACTGATGACCTCAGATATTAAGTCCCATAGTGCTCAGAGCCATTTGAACCATTTTCATTCCTTGTCCCAAGGCCATATTCTCCTGTAACCTTTTCTTGTACTCCTTTGGCTACAACTGCATTCCAATCCCCCATGAGTATTAGATTTTCATCCGCATTTACGTCCTGTATTGCTCTTTCAATATCCCTGTATACTTTCTTTGTCTCTTCATCTGTAGCTTGCGATGTCGGCGTGTATACTTGATCGTTGTAAGTGTTGGTTTGCTGTCGATTCTGATAAGGACAACACTATCACTGAACTGTTCACTACCTTTCTGGTAGTAACGAATCCTACTCCCGTTATACCATTTTCTGCTGCTGTTGATATTGCCCTATACTCATCTGGTCAGAAATCCTTGTCTGCTTACCATTTTACTATATGTACGAGGGCAGTTCAATAAGTAATGCAACACTTTTTTTTCTCGGCCAATTTTGGTTGAAAAAACCGGAAATTTCTTGTGGAATATTTTCAAACATTCCCGCTTCGTCTCGTATAGTTTCATTGACTTCCGACAGGTGGCAGCGCTGTACGGAGCCGTTAAAATGGCGTCTGTAACGGATGTGCGTTGCAAACAACGGGCAGTGATCGAGTTTCTTTTGGCGGAAAACCAGGGCATCTCAGATATTCATAGGCGCTTGCAGAATGTCTACGGTGATCTGGCAGTGGACAAAAGCACGGTGAGTCGTTGGGCAAAGCGTGTGTCATCATCGCCGCAAGGTCGAGCAAGACTGATCTCCCGCGTGCGGGCCGGCCGTGCACAGCTGTGACTCCTGCAATGGCGGAGCGTGCGAACACACTCGTTCGAGATGATCGACGAATCACCATCAAACAACTCAGTGCTCAACTTGACATCTCTGTTAGTAGTGCTGTCACAATTGTTCACCAGTTGGGATATTCAAAGGTTTGTTCCCGCTGGGTCCCTCGTTGTCTAACCGAACACCATAAAGAGCAAAGGAGAACCATCTGTGCGGAATTGCTTGCTCGTCATGTGGCTGAGGGTGACAATTTCTTGTCAAAGATTGTTACAAGCGATGAAACATGGGTTCATCACTTCGAACCTGAAACAAAACGGCAATCAATGGAGTGGCGCCACACCCACTCCCCTACCAAGAAAAAGTTTAAAGCCATACCCTCAGCCGGTAAAGTCATGGTTACAGTCTTCTGGGACGCTGAAGGGGTTATTCTGTTCGATGTCCTTCCCCATGGTCAAACGATATACTCTGAAGTGTATTGTGCTACTCTTCAGAAATTGAAGAAACGACTTCAGCGTGTTCGTAGGCACAAAAATCTGAACGAACTTCTCCTTCTTCATGACAATGCAAGACCTCACACAAGTCTTCGCACCCGAGAGGAGCTCACAAAACTTCAGTGGACTGTTCTTCCTCATGCACCCTACAGCCCCGATCTCGCACCGTCGGATTTCCATATGTTTGGCCCAATGAATGACGCAATCCGTGGGAGGCACTACGCGGATGATGAAGAAGTTATTGATGCAGTACGACGTTGGCTCCGACATCGCACAGTGGAATGGTACCGTGCAGGCATACAGGCCCTCATTTCAAGGTGGCGTAAGGCCGTAGCACTGAATGGAGATTACGTTGAAAAATAGTGTTGTGTAGCTAAAAGATTGGGGAATAACCTGGTGTATTTCAATGCCGAATAAAACAACCCCTGTTTCAGAAAAAAAAAAATGTGTTGCATTACTTATTGAACTGCCCTCGTAGATTGAGCCTTTGCATTGTCCTTTTCGGTTTTCTACCTCCCTTACAACATTCAATCGTCTGACATTCCACTCCTCGAATCGTAAACGTTATCCTTTCGTTGATTATTCATTCTATTTGTCATGGTCACCTCCCCCCTAACAATCGCCTCCCGGAGATCCTATTGGGGGACTATTCCGGAATCTTTTGCCCATGGAAAGATCATCGTGACACTTTCAGTTACAAGCCGTACGTGCTGTGGATACACGGTAGGTGTCTTTAATACAGATGTTTCCATTGCCTTCTGCATCCTCATGCCGTTGATCATTGCTGATTCTTCAGCCTTTAGGGGCAATTTCCCACCCCTAGGACAAGAGAGTGCCCGGAACCTCTGTCCGCTCCTCCACCCTCTTTGACAAGGCCGTTGGCAGAATGAGGCTGACTTCTTCTGCCGGAAGTCTTCGGCCAGCAATGCTGATTATTAATCAAAATTTAAGCAGTGGCTGGTTTGTAACCCGGGACGGAGGACTTTTTTTTATTACTTATCAAAGATTCTACCCCTAGATTGATGTGAAATTGATAAAAAATGCATTTTTTCCAATACTGATTGTTGTTTGTAAAAATTGTGGATGATATCGCTCTTTTCTTATCATATTGAGATTTGTAACGTTCTTTCCTTAACATATTAAGATTTGTAACCTGACTGTAATTCCGGTCCATCAATGATATACTGTTTATGAAGCCCCGAGAGTGTTTAGTATATATTTTGTTTGTAAGGGTCTTGGTACCCTGTTATAGCGAATTAAAATGTATTCTTGTCATTCCACATATCTGTAGGTATGGGAAAACCACGCTGATAGTTTGCTTGCCCTGCTTGAATGTAAGACAATTTCGAAACAGCGCAGGATATTTGTCCCTTTCTACCCCCTCTTCTGCTAGTGTGTGCATTTGGTAGCGTGAGAGGCAACGACTCTCTAAGAACATTTTCTCAACTTTGAGGTTGACCCGAGTGTTCCTATGGATGCTAACTATTGTGGAGGAAAATTTTCCCTGCTACTGCTTAAGATACCTGTTCTGTCTCCCCATAGTCACTAATCTCGCAGCTCATCAATGCGCACCCGACACTTGCAGAGCATCTTCTGAGGTTAGAACTTTTTCCTTCACTTTTCTGAACCATCAGGCATTGGAATATTTGGTCTGGCTTATACCGTTGTAATCTCTTTTATTTCTAACAGGCTGTGTGAAAATTGACCTTCATCAGAATATTTTAAGGCAATCGTAGCACAACACACGTTTGATCTGTCTCCCTCTATACTCCTTCTGATGGGAGGTGACTTCAAGGTGGGCTAAATCAGCTTACTTCCAAGGCCTGAGAAGACATCGTCTACATTAACCAAGGTACAAAGTACGCCTGCGTGCTGAACCTCACTAACAGCCTGCATACACAAATCAGTATGACTTGGCTTTCTTTAAACGGAGAGTCCCAACACACCGCCCTTCTTCCTCCTGTACAACACATCAAATGTTTCAAATGGTATGCGACTTAACTTCGGAGGTCATCAGTCGCTTAGAGCTTAGAACTAATTAAACCTAACTAACCTAATGACATCATACACATCCATGCCCGAGGCAGGATTCGAACCTGCGACCGTAGCGATCGCTCGGCTCCAAACTGTAGCGCCTAGAACCGCACGGCCACTCCGGCCGGCACAACACATCAAGAAATGAAGGAAACTATCCTTTCCGACCTCCATAGTGAATGGCAGAATGATTTGAGATGTCCTAAAAACATTTGTAATTTGTCACTGCCATGACACCAAACAACAAAAGTATCGTCTACGTATCAAAAAAGGGATGCTTGTTCAATGCCGCCAATTTCAGAGCACATTCCTCGAAATCTTCTATAAAAAAATTGGCAACAGTAGATGACGAAAGACTTCCCACTGGAACTTCATCTGTCTGCTCTTAGAACTGATCATTAAGTAAAACATAAGTGTAAGTCAACACATAACAAAACAGCATAGTTTATTCAAGACCCAATGGCTCTTGTGTCGATATCTTCGTCCGATCTTTGTCCAAGGATTTTTCTGACGTTTTATCAGAACGAGCGGCTGTCATTGTCGAAGATTCACCCATTCGTTGCTGAGTCCGCCTCTAGCAATGGAAGCTGAATCTTGGACAATGGCAGCCACTGATACTCACCTAGATTATCCTGCGTCCCCGACAGAACTGATAAAGCAGCGCTACCCCCTCTCCCTCCCCCCCCCCCAACCACCTCGCCATAACGCCCCTAAAAAGCTATGTTTCTGTAATTTATTCTACTCTCTGATTCGAACATACGAACGTTACGTGCATATAGGCAACTTTCTCTTACTGTACCCATTCTGGCGGAAGGTGCATCAAGATGAGGTAGTTCACCATTAACATTTGACACAGGAACTATAGGGATGAAATGTTTAGCAGGGTACTAGCAAAGAAACTTAACGACTTTCGTTGTTCCAATGCTTGAGCATTGTAACCGGTGATCACTGACAGAAGATGCGCTTGTTCCCATTAGGGTTCAACATACATCAAGATGGACCGAATATAGCTGTCTATAGGCATCAGGGTTAAGAACGTCCATAATAATATTAATCATCAGCAGAGGGTTTTTCTTGGCTTATTATTAATTTTTTTACACGGCAGATCACCTAGCTAAACCTGGGAGAAGCAAAAGTCATGACTGGAGGGTCGCCGCTTGTTTCCTTCACCGTTCCGACTCACTCCAGTCCTCAATCGGCAGAAATCGGTAAAAACTGGAAGCATTAGTCAAATGGCACATTCACTTCAGCACATGCTCGTCGACCTTTGAGATCCTACAGTACAGAATCGATGTAGCGGAAAGAACTCCATTGTTGAACATGAGCTGGCTATGTAGGCGGCAGCTGCGTGAACCAAGTCCACCGTTCGCACACAACTCATATGGCGGCTGTTCGGTAGTATTCAGTTCTATATGGTCCTCCCAGGCCGAAGTGACACTGCGTGAACAGTCGCGGACCACGTGCTGGGCTTCTTCTCGCAGGCAGAACAAAAAACGAGGGCTATTAATAAGTAAACCTACGAATAGAGAAATCGTTGTATTGATTGTCGTCTGTGGCGGATTACAGTCGGTTGTAGGCATGTACTTGATCTTCAATGTGTGCAAATATGTTACCACCGTTTTTCTCCAACATTATAGGCTTCAATAAATCAAATTGGTTACACATGTATCTCTCAAAGTATTATTCATCGATGGCCACTACCTTCTCCCATCCTTCGGTCAGTGTACGAATCCCGCGTCGAAAAAACTGTTCATCTTTAGAAGCGATCTTTCTTCATGAGATCGGAGGCGTTGGTCAGCCAGGCTATGCGCCACTGATCTAAACAGGTGATAGTCAGAGAAAGCAATGTCCGGAGAATACGGTGGGTCGGGTAGGACATCCCATTTTAAGGTTTCCAAGTACGTTTTGATCTCTTTTGCAATGTGGGGTCGAGCGTTGTCGTGCTGCAAAATCAGTTTATCGTGCCTCTCGCTGTATTGCTGCCGTTTGTCTTTTAATGCTCTGCTCAGACGCATTAATTGCGTTCGATAACGAGCACCTGTGATTGTTTCACTTGGTTTTAACACCTCATAGTACACGACGCCGAGCTGGTCCCACCAAACGGAGATCTTGGAGCCGTGATCATTCGGTTTGGCCGTCTACGTGGAAACATGGCCGAGATATCCGCATGATGTTTTGCATTTAGGGTTATCGTAATGCAGAAATCCCTTCCGTTTTTGCCTCTGAAGCAACAGTTCACAAACGTCGTTCAACGCGTCTCTTGGTTTCAGCTCACATGGGACCCAAGTTCCTTCTTTCTGCATCATACCCTTAGCCTGATGGTCGAAGTAGAGAGGATTAAAATGTAGGCTGGCAATGGCAAGGAAAGCGTTTCTGAAGAAGAGAAATTTGTTGACATCCAGTATTGATTTAAGTGTCAGGAAGTCATTTCTGAAAGTATTCGTATGGAGTGTAGCCATGTATGGAAGTGAAACATGGACGATAAATAGTTTGGACAAGAAGAGAATAGAAGCTTTCGAAATGTGGTGCTACAGAATAATGCTGAAGATTAGATGGGTAGATCACATAACTAATGAGGAAGTATTGAATAGGATTGGGGAGAAGAGAAGTTTGTGGCACAACTTGACCAGAAGAAGGGATCGGTTGGTAGTACATGTCCTGAGGCATCAAGGGATCACCAATTTAGTATTGGAGAGCAGCGTGGAGGGTAAGAATCGTAGAGGGAGACCAAGAGATGAATACACTAAGCAGATTCAGAAGGATGTAGGTTGCAGTAGGTACTGGGAGATGAAAAAGCTTGCACAGGATAGAGTAGCATGGAGAGCTGCATCAAACCAGTCTCAGGACTGAAGACCTTGAGACGTTTTGAAATGGCTTGTTGTGTCGCTCCCACTAATCGTGCCAATTCTTCTTGAGTTTGACGCGAGTCTTCACTCAGCAATGTCTCCAATTCTCCATCTTCGAAAACATTCTCTCTTCTACCACTATGCCGGTCTGCGACGTTAAAATCACCGTTCTTGCCGGCCGTGGTGGCCGTGCGGTTCTAGGCGCTTTAGTTCGGAAACGCGGGACTGCTACGGTCGCAGGTTCGAATCGTGCGTCGGGCATGGATGTGTGTGATGTCCTTAGGTTAGTTAGGTTTAAGTAGTTCTAAGTTCTAGGGGACTGATGACCTAAGATGTGAAGTCCCATAGTGCTCAGAGCCATTTGAACCATTTCACCGTTCTTGAAGCGTTGAAACCACTCACGACACGTTCTTTCACTAACAGAGTCCTTACCATACGTACTTGAGAGCATTCCATGAGACTCAGCCACTGTTTTCTTCATATTGAAACAAAACAGTAACACATCCCGCAAATGACGAGAATTAGGCTCCTAAACTGATATTTTCAATCAAGAACAACTTTATGAGGAAGACAAAAATCGACTAACGTTTGAAGGAGGTTATATGGACCGTGGTCCAAGCAAACTGCCTGACGTCTGCGATCTGTTTCTTTCGACAGCTACTTACCGCTGTCGCCACCTATCGGCAAGCGTCGGGGGCAAAGTTGTACACCTTGTAGTATGGCCGTCGCACGATTCCCATTCGGGTTTCCTCATTTGTTACATTATTAGCTTGTCCGAAATTTGGTCGGGAGGCTACCCTTGTTTACATGGCGTATGCCGGAGCTAGTACGGCATTCTCACGATAGCCAATCGGGAACACCTGTTTGCCACATTATCAGCTTGTCTGAAATCTGGCTGAACAGAAACGCGACTGTGCAAAATGCCGGATCCGGAACAGCCCGCTCCACTCCAAATATCGTGGCTTATTACCAGGTTATTGTAACCAGAATACAGTCTGCACATAGTTGTTGACATGATCGCCACCTAAATTCAAGCTTTCGTCATTCCGCAACGCCAGCCCCTTCATTCCATCATAAAAGAACGGTGCTCCGTGGTATTTCGGCCAGTTGTTGATGACATCGCAGAACTCACCGTCGGTCGTGAAGTGCTGAGCATCCAGTCAGGTCTTCACCTTGGCGAACAGGTGGAACTCCCTTGTTGCCAAGTCCGGCCTGTAGGAATGCTGCAAACACTCCCAGGCAAAAAGTGTAAATTTTTAATTCGATTCGCTCTGTGGAGTCGTGCTTTGTCGTGAATGAGAATGATTGCTTCGGTTATCACCCCATGCCGTTTGGTATGAACTGACCTCCGCAATTTTGAAAGAGTATCACAACAAAACCTGTGATGTCAACAGGTTGCACAAATCTGTCAGTCACATCTTCAGTTTTCTGCACCTCTCCTTCACAACGTCATCACTCATAATCCCGTTTCCATACACACGACACAATCAGTGATGTGAATGTCGTGTGGCTATGGTCTCCCGTCGGTCAAACCGTTCGCCGGGTGCAAGTCTTTCAATTTGACGCCACTTCGGCGACTTGCGCGTCGATGGGGATGAAATGATGATGATTAAGACAACACGACACCCAATCCTTAAGCGGAGAAAATCTCCGACCCAGCCGAGAATCGAACCTGCCCTTAGGATTGACATTCTGTCGCGCTGACCACTCAGCTACCGGGGGCGGACGCAATCAGTGATGAATCTTGGCTACAATGAATCCCTCTGCTTTCACAAAGCCAATAGCAGAAAGTACCTCGCAATATATGTAGAGCATTATTAGCCTGGAGACCCCATGTGGGATGTTCGACCGCCTGGTACAAGTCTTTATTTGACGCAGCATCGACAAATTGCGCGTCTATGGTGATTAAATGATGACGAGCACAACATACACACACAGTCAGTACGGAGCGGAGAAAATCCCCAGTCCGCCCGGAAATCGAACCCGGGGGCCTTGTGGTCGAGAGTCAGCAACACTAACCACAAGACCATGAGCTGCTGAAACCTCTCAAATGATGTGGGACGCAAAAACACTGCCCATTTCAGTAGCATGGTATTTACTTGCTGACGAACACAACACAGAGCTGATTGACATAAACACGCAGGCGTCATGAAGTTACAAGCCTTGGTTTATTTTTAATAGCCAGTCGCAGGTTAATGTATGAACAGCCATCGTAACACAATAGGTAAGAGAACTCACGTACCACTCCAGGTTAATTCTTATACCCTCTTCCTATCTCTTTCTTTTCCGGACAGTTTTTTCAGGTCCTCTGTACTCGCGACCTTAGCGAAGGCCTGTCCTGTCACACCGTCGTTACGGCCCTGCTGGTGAAACATCGGAAAAATCGTGAAACAAATGCCGGCCGAAGATACCGAGACAAAAAAGTGAGGCATTTGGTCTAATATCAGATAACAGCAACGAATACGACAGAGGAACGGTCGAGTTTCACACAATAAATGACAGTGTTTTAGTGGACGTGGTCCGTAGTAAGCCAGCAACGGGTAAAACCAGTGCACGGCAGCAAGCAGCCAATCACGGCGCTCTGCAGCAGGCACGCCCAGTGTATGAGTGGACGGCTCGCACAGCGGTGCCTCCGCCGGAACTCTCTGCCGTCTCCGCTACTGTCCCGCCCCCCGGCGGAAGAGTCGGGAACTTCGGCGCGAGGAGTTTTCCCGTCGCCTCTTTTCAGCGGAGCTAATGTTTTAATGAAAGCGCGGTCGCGCCGACCGAGAGCCGCCGAAAAGAAAGTTGTGGGCGGTGCGGGTGTGAGTTTTTGGCCGCCACAATGGCGGGCGTTGACGGAGAACCTCCGACGCTGCTGGCTACGCCACGCCCCCACCTCCGCCCCCCGCGTCCGTCGCTGCCGCGGCGCATAATACCCTTGTCCGCCAACTTCCCACCATTTGCCCTGAATAATGTAATTACAACGCCCGCAGATTTATTCCGCCGCCAGACCGGGGCGTGAGTTCGCATTAGCGTCCATTATACTTTGGCCTCTTACAAATTTAACTTCTGTGTTCTTCTTTCTTCCCGCCGCCTCATTCTCGCGAAGAAAAATAATTTTTCTCGGCCCCTCCTTTCATCGCCTCCCATCCCGGAAACCTGTGCGTTGCCGCCAGACGAGGAGACCATTCTTTCCCCACTTATTACAGACGAGATTACTCCTCGCTCGAGGGCGTCGGAAATATATTAATTCCGGAAAATTTTCGCTTTTGTTAGAATAACGTTAATTGGAATAACAGATGTTATCTTTTGAAACTTGGATAATTACACAGATTATAAACTAAGATAGAAAGAATAACCGGGGCTTCTTTGTCTGCAGGAAGGAACCAACTTCTCTCTTTGTGGGGATACGGATCTCTCTTTCTCAGGGGTTACAACTCATTTGTCTGCAGTATCGTTGTTCTGCTCAGATATTGTGTAGCTGTCGTAGGAGAATAACAGCCTTATTTCTGCGTACATTTTTTTCCATATTAAAATCATAACGAACGTTTCTCATTCTTAAACCAGGATTCCTAGAAAGAAGCGCACACAGCTCGTAAACAACCTTCCCCAAAACGAATGTTTTTAACAGACATTGTGAGGTCTGGCTATATAAAATTAACATTAAATTAAGCCCATTGCAAACTTTCTGTCTTGGTGTATCCTTATCGTATTGTTCCACAAACTGATTGTGATTCAATGTTCACCGTTCTGTAACACATCATGAACGTGAGACTTAGCAGCATCCGTATTACCTCTAAAACCGTTTGTGAATGTAAACCGTAAGATATATCAATGCAGTTCAAAAGGTAAAATAACTGCTCTGCAACAAAAGGGCATTAACGGAGAGAAACAAAATTTCTACGGCATTCGTACATATTACTTTTCCACGTAGTTACCATGGTTACCTTGTAATCTTCTCACTGTGACCGGTATACAATATAGTCAACCGGATTGCGAGTACCTAATTTGTCAGGGAATTATAGATTCCGACGAAAATTGACCGAAACGATTTGAAATAGTGTACATCACCAACATAGCATTTGAAGAGACTGTCTTAATACAGCCTGAATGCAGAGAAATTCGATTATTAAACTCAATTTACATTGGTCAGTCGAAATTGAAGTTAGTGTCATCTCAATAATGGAATAAAATAATCCATCGTCAGTCCTTGTGGCGAACAATTTCTCAGAAACCTGATGGTTATGACCATATTTAAAGTCACGCATTAAGCAGTGGCAAGTGTAATGATGCCGCCGTCGTTGCTTCGGCAGTATCAAATATTCGTATTGAAAGGGTCGCAAACTGGCTTGTATAGTTAAATGATATTACATACTCGAAACTTTAGAATTCGTAAAGAAATGAAAACTGAATGGATTACACATTACGCAGCACTGTTGTAATGACATAGTCTAACCTTGTTGTAATCCACACCGTTACGAATTTACGAAATACTTAAAAATCACTTTTAATATCACCTCATTCAAACATCAGTAGAAAGGAACAGAAAACAGCATGACAGCCAAGACATCGATAACATAAAAATTACCAAAATCGCAAAAATGATTTATATACTTAAATAATGCGTAAAATACACTACGCCTTTGCCAAATTCAGTGGTTTCAGTAGTCCTTTAAAATGTCAATTTTTAAAGTTGGTCATTACTGTTGTAGCTCAAAAGTTATTGGATGACTTTAATTACTCGTAATTAGCAACAACATGAAATTCCAACTCGAAACAAAAGTTAGTTTTATTTTCTGGCAAAGGTAGTTTTCTCGTGTTAGTTAAAATTAGCAATCACATTGTGACATTCGGAATACAGTATAACAGAACGTGGAGCCTGTTCCAGGTAAGCCGGCCGGAGTGGCCGGGCGGTTCTAGGCGCTGCAGTCTGGAACCGCGCGACCGCTACGGTCGCAGGTTCGAATCCTGCCTCGGGCTTGGATGTGTGTGATGTCCTTAGGTTAGTGAGGATTAAGTAGTTCTCAGTTCTAGGGGACTGATGACCTCAGCAGTTAAGTCCCATAGTGCTCAGAGCCATTTTGTTCCAGGTAATAATGACTTGGGCTAAAGACGACAATGACATAATGTACAAAGTTCACACACGGGTAATCGTTTCACAACGCTGAAGTCTGAAGTGATTCGATCTTTCGTTTTTTGACGCTGCAAGGGCGAAGTGATAGCTCGTCGACGACAGTTGTAATAACAATGTCTCTTCTCCAGATACAAATATTCCTTATTCTTGCCATTACCAAATAGTGCTCTTCCTCTTATTCTTCTTCTTGTATTATTACAAGGCACCAATGTGTTGTGACCCGTGGAACTTACAATGCATGTCGCAGCCACAAAAATTTGATTGTCGTCAAAGACTATTCGCAGACCACAGGGTTTCTTTTATCCATTCATACATTTTCAGTGACTCGATGTAATATAATTTCTCTGACACTGGCAGTGAGTCCACCATAGTCTACTAAAACAGTTGCGACACTCCGTCTTGTTTTTGCTAACCACAACGATGCAGCGCCCCAAGCGGTTAGCAAGCAACACTGCTGAATACAATATCGTATGAGTGCGAATACCAACGTCAATACCGATTTGTAACTTAATTTTTACAATAGGGAGTGTATATAGTGCCATAAGAATCGCCAGTAAACATAAAATGACAACACATTTGTCAATTTGTACTTTCCTAAGATCACTGGGAAGTACGAAACTGTACATCACGTAACAGTTTATTTACGGTTCTCTTGTAACGTAGAAATACTTACTGAATAATGTCGTTTTCCTTTCATAACATAAAATTGTTAGTAAACACCAGAAGACCAGACCTTTTGCAGAAAGACGTCGTATATCTACCCAACAAAGTGGAGACATTTTCGGTACACTTTCAGCTAATTCAATAAATGTGGAAAGTAGGAAACCTATCTAGAATATAATACCAATATCATTTAACTTGCCAAATAAGCCACCACACCTGTAACCCAAGGGAAAACCACCATACGTGACAATAATTCGTCAACAGCAATATAACAGGTTCCCTAAACAGAAGAAATCAGCTCTACAATTGTTGCTAAATCTGAGCCACAAACGGCAAGAATTCTCAACACATTGGCTTTTGAAGCAAAGGTAATTACATTTACAAAAATATTTGCGTATTAGAAAGTCGTGTGAAATCTAAGAATGGGCGAATCATTAGTCTCCATAATTATTTAAAATGACAAGGAAAGTGCCTGTGATAATATCAACAGAAATGTGGTCCTCAGGTATGAAATAAATGTTTTTACTCTCTTGCTTTCAGCGGAGAAATCTGCAAATGTACACATATGGGAAAGTATTACTTTATGAATATATTGTAGTTTCTGTCATTGAATCAAGGTGATTCAGCTGTCTTTATACGTGTTTCAGGATAACACATGTCTCTTGGTAATTTAATAACGCATGGAATGCAGAAATATAGGAATTGTTTCGTTAATTAAGTAGAAAGTAACTAAAAACGCATGTGTCTGTCTGCTTTGTCACCGTTTGGAGGGCTAATGTAGCTCCAGCTGTCAAACGGTAACAACTATAGCATCAGAGAGTACCGTGGTGTCTATTGTAAGGCGTTTTTGTTTATACCCGTATCACGCTTATAGGTTGCGTTGTGTCGTCTGCTGTAACGGGCTTTTAGGTGTTGTGTTTTCGCTCGCTGTATTACGTTTTTCCGAAAAAAATGTTGTGTAGTAGGTAGGCTGTCGAGAATTTGTTGTTGCTGTACGTACCAGGTTCAAAAAATGGTTCAAATGGCTCTGAGCATTATGGGACTTAACATCTGAGGTCATCAGTCCCCTAGAACTTAGAACTACTTAAACCTAACTAACCTAAGGACATCACACACATCCATGCCCGAGGCAGGATTCGGACCTGCTACCGTAGCAGTCGCGCGGTTCTGGACTGAAGCGCCTAGAACCGCTCGGCCACCGCGGCCGGCGTACGTACCAGGCTGATCGCTTGTGGGGTAGACGTAGCAAGCAGTACAAGAACAGCGATAAAAAACAAGACATTCTGCAGAGAATGTCTGCTACCTTTGGTACTGACAGAAACTGTTTCGAAAAGAAAAAAGGCCTCTTGTCGTAGTTTGTCGTAGCTTGCTTCTAAATGTGAAATAAAGACTCTGAAATGAATCTTTCGGTGTCGGAGGCTAACAGCATGCGTTTGGTTGACTGTAATTGCTTTCCTGAAATTCGTGTCTTTTTTGTTTTGTTTTTTGGAAACACATGATCCTCGCCAGCAACTCAAAATTGGTATATGACATCCTGGTGAAATTTGGGAAACCAGGGCAGTCTTGCATATTTAGCTCCCGTAGCAAATTATTCCCACCACTGACGGTCACGCCTTTCATTTTTCTCGCGTAAACCTTCGAGTATTGATAATGCAGCACCACATATTACAGTTCCCTCGCCCCTAGACGCTACGAAAACAAAATGAAAGTTAATAGCGTTGCAGAGACGATGCGAATAAGCAACGAGAAATGTTTGCCGCCAGTATGGATAGCGACAGAGACAAGAAACAAAGTCGGAAACATGTTACAAAACACTGCAGGAAACGTTTTCCCACCAGAAATATGTTTCCAGTAACAGTGTGCACGTGGCTTTTGATACTGTGCTGTAGTGTCAAAGTCCAAGCATTTGTTCCATCAGTACCGCAGTGTCGAAACGAGCAAAAAAAAATAAATAAATAAAAAAATTCTGGCGACACATGTAGAAGCCACTTAACTGCAACGTGTTGAAAGTCAGTTGCCAAGTGTTTCTCTAACAGTCCAGTGGGATGAGAATCGCTTGAAGCGAGATCAGGGCTGCACGGAGGGCGTTCCACTAAAGCTGTCGTGTTCCTTGTACTCACAGGGAAAAGTCAGACTTAACAGTTACGTAAATCCTCACGGAATAGCACAGCACACGACTTTTGCCTATTGAATTTGTTTGCTGATATCTTCTGAATGTTACGGTCACCTACAAATCTGTCTCGTACAACTGGTCTTGCTATTCAGTCCCAGCTGATAATCTTCCTCATCTGGCGCGGATCCTCGCCCCTGAAGATTGCGTGAATTAGCTGGAAAAAGAGATCACTTCTCACCTCAGACCATCTTCAAGCATTCATAACCAGATATCCACCATTTCAACCATAAATTAACCATTAATACAATGTCCTTTATAATGAGCACTTGACTCCTCCTCTCTGGTCCACATACAATACAGTCAGTCAGTTACATTCCATTTTACATAACGTTCATTGCTAACACCTGCTCTTTGGTCATTCCTTGCCGTGCCACCAAACACCTTCCATCAACGGCAAGTGGCGACGTACGTTCTCTGCTCACGCCCACAGGAGGTGCAACTCCTGCGTCTACTCTTGGCTCTATATAAACAGAATCCTTTCGAAGGTTTTTCTCTCCACTCTAGTTCAATAAACTTAAAATAATCGTTTTTCGCTCTGTATTCGGATGAAATCTTCCATTTCTCGAAGAGCGTAAGAGTGTGAAACTTCTTTATTTAAATGTGTGAAACTGTACTTAAATTGCTGAATGACTGAGAAGATGAAACTTCTACGTTATTTGATTCTGAAACAGCTGAGTAAATCTGAACGTATTGAGCCTACTTTCTCTTTACTTTTTCTTATCATGTCAACACTGACCCACAATATTCTAGCGCAACGCAATCTGACTGCTCAAAATAATTACAACCTGACTTCAAATAATTAATTTAAAAGAATGGCCCTGACTAAAAAGAAACCTTAACAATAACCTATACATTTCTATAAGCACTTACCTCACAAAAATCTTCATTACGGAAACTACTGCAATACAGCGAGCGTCAGTACTGCCAGCTAAATAAAAGATTCTAAGTACTAAAGCCACTGACTACTAATAGGCATGTGGTTAGCAAAGGAAAGATTTTGTTGCAAACCAAATAATGTAATTTTTACCTTAATAATGTGACATGCAGTTCAAACACGAATATAAATAGTCATTGACATCTAGTACAAAGGTATATAATCATGAATAACATTCAATCTCCAAGTCGAACATATACAGATCGTTACCCTACGCTAACACTTCAGACATCTACCCTCCATCAAAGCTAACTTCTCACATCTAACATCCATCACTGCTGGCTGTTCACCTCCAACTGCCCAACAGAACTTCCATCACTGCTGGCGACTAACTTCCAACTGCCCAACAGTACTCGCTTTTAACTTCCAACGAGTCCGACCAGCCACAGAGTCTCTTACAAAGAAAGCGCAGTCAGAGATCCAATGCAAAGCGCTACACAGTGCTGCCAACACAGAAGCAGACCAGTTACAAGTGTACCATGGCATTTCCTAACGAATTATCATGTTAGACTACAAAGCCTACCGGAAACACTGCACAAGACAACGCGTAACTAAGGCAGTATGTGATTGGGCGTTGTCGAACAACAACAACATAACCCCTTCCCACGGTGGTCGCGGTTGTTTCCTCCGAGCGAACTTCTGCCGCTGTCCCAGCGTGGCACAGTAACTGGCAGCATACGCGGTCTCTCCATGGTTGAGCAACTCTACAGGCAGTGCACCCCTGTGAGTCCCAAAATATTGCCGCCGCAACTTTCTTTGCGGATACTTTTCTTTTCTTTAAATTTCTTGTTGGATGAGGCGGTGGGTGAGGGTAGTGGGTGGGGAGGTGCCTGGATAACATTGATGTTACCTTCTGCTCAGGTACCACATGATGCACATACTGTTGCTCACAGACAACGATACGTACCTACAAAACAGGCAAGACAACGAGCCCTTGGCGCTCTGGAGAGAATTGTGATTGTATGGCGACTGGCTCCTACAACTTGATTCGCTGAAACGTCACTCACAAAGTAAATTTAACGTTCACGATATCCAGTAAGTACACTGATAGTGGAGGAAGTATTCATGTGCAAACTTCCTCACCTGAAGGTGTTGATATCATGTCTCGCACATCTGTTACGCACTTACCGAATGCCACACCTGTTTTCGTGACATAACATTCGCACGTAAACCTCCACTACTTGATGAATTTCAGCTGAGGAATGTTCCTCAATCACATAAAACTTATTACACTTCACTTGTATTCTATTACTAGGTCCTGTCTGTACCTCACCAACTGTTGTGAGGTTTCCATACAAAATATCTGACATCACTAAAATGATTACGTGCTACTACGAGTAAGGCGAACGGAAGTGAAACAAATGCACTGCGTATGATTCCTAAGAACGGACGTCTCGAACACAATGCCTCTGCTATTCTTTGTCGGAGTGATCGAGAATCAGAGAGCTGCCGGCTGTCGGTGAAAGGCGTGATGAGGGAACGCCAGATTTTGAGGATAGTTCGATAAAGAACCTTTTTGATGCTCCTTGAAGCAGTATGAAAGTTGAACCAATTACTGTGTGCACAAGCTCGTAATCGTTTGGAGGGTTCTGCAGAAGAACATCTTAGACGTGCAGTACTTTCGGAAGTTGGAGTTACTAGGAACTCCCAGTTTCGCACTTTTAATGGAATTTTTCTTCTGATTTCTTCGTTAAAAATGTTAATGATACTGGTTTTCACAACCAATACACATGGGAGACCTACTGTACGCCTGCCGGTAAGTTTAGCAATACTAGCTCCTAGGACTATTGAACCCAAAATGTAGTAACCGTTAGAGGTCACCAATAAAATTTTTCCGTGATCTTTTGGGCTTGAATAGTCTGTAGTCCTTTTGTAAGACCTTGATGCTACCAGTAATCATTTCTCTTTTTTCAGGAAAGTGGAGCCCCTCCACAACCAAGCATTATTTACTTATTTTTGTATTTACTTACTGAGCATGCACGACTGCAATGTTGCACATTTGAAGGTTAACTTAAAATGATATCCATAGAAACTCAGATCAACAAAGACAATTAAACATGTGCGGTTACAGCTGGTGCCTTATTTTTCAAATACAATCTAAGAAAGAAAAAAATGACGACCGACCACGAAGGAATTATCCGAAAGGTACCGAAATCAGTAGATTTGCCGCATATTTCCCGACGAAGATTTCAATAAAACTGGATGATTTGTTCAAATATGTGTGAAATCTTATGGGACTTAACTGCTAAGGTCATCAGTCCCTAAGCTTACGCACTACTTAAACTAAATTATCCTAAGGACAAACACAGACACCCATGCCCGAGGGAGGACTCGAACCTCCACCGGGACCAGCCGCACAGTCCATGACTGCAGTGCCTTAGACCGCGCGGCTGGATGATTTATTCAAGAGAAAGAGCTTCAGAAATAGAGCAAGACAATAGTGCATCGGTCCACCGCTGGACCTATGCAAGTGGATATCCGGCTTGGCATTGATTGACACAGTTGTTGGACGTACTCCTGAGGGATATCGTGCCAAATCCGGTCCAATTGGAGCGTTATGTTGTCAAAACCCCGACTGGTTGGATGACCCTAGCCATAATGCTCCAAGCGTTCTCGACTGGGAAGAGATCCAGCGACCTTGCTGGCCAAGGTAGGTTTTTTCAAGCATGAAGGCATGTGCAGGCGGGCATTATCTTGTTGAAATGTGAGCCCAGGATGGCTTGCCACGTGGGGGTACAAAACGGGGCATAGAATATCGTCGACGAACCGATGTGCTGTAATGGTGCTGCGTATGACAACCCAAGTGGTCCTACTTCGAAATGAAATGGCATCCCAGACCATCACTTCTGGCTGTATGGTGGGCAACAGTCAGGCTGGTATCCCACCGCCATCCGGGGCGTCTCCAGAGACGTCTTCGCTGGTGACTGGGACCTGGAATCTTGTTGGCTGGAGCAGAGTTGTCTCCAGTGGTCCCCATTTCGAACTGAGTTCCGATGACCAGTGAAGACGTGTCTGAAGAGTCTTACAGTATACAAAATTAGAATGTGTCAAAACAAAACAGTTAAATATCACATTCATATCTACATTTATAAATCCAAGTCTTAAAGATAATTGCAATTTAAATGAACATTGAACTTTGAATATGTGCACTTTGTTTTACAAAACGGGCTAATATCGGTGTCAATGACTGTATGAGTTACGAAAATAAAAGCTTTCTAGCACACATCCAGGGCCGAATGGAGTGTCAGATTTGCGGCCTACTGATGTTTGGCTGTCACGAGGCAATGACTGTAGCGCCGCCGCGTAGAAGGTCGTGAAAGCAGGCGTGGTCTGCCACTAACCCCGCCTGTTGTTTATGTTAGAAGATACGTTAATTATGTGGGGTCCTGCCCACTCGTCCGGCATAGGGTGCCTAAAGGATGCTGCGTTCTCGGAATGCTATACAATTCAAGCAAATAACATTAATAGTTTTTATTACAATATAGAAAATAGGAACGTGTCTGGTCCCGGTGGAGGTTCGAGTCCTCCCTCGGGCATGGGTGTGTGTGTCTGTCCTTAGGATAATTTAGGTTAAGTAGTGTGTAAGCTTAGGAAATGACGACCTTAGCAGTTAAGTCCCATAAGATTTCACACACATTTGAACTCTTTTTTTTTTTTTTAACGTGTCACAAGCGATGGGCGACAGGCAAACAGTCAGTGTCTTTCTCTATATACTATATCCATACAAGCAGTGGATATGGATCACCGATAACTGCTGTCGTAGAGCTCTCCTAGTACGGTCCGAATACTGAGCGGCCGACGCCGACAGGAGCGGCCCTAATATTCTCATCTCGTAGAGGCCGCCCCTGTCGTGGTGCGGTCCTAATCAGCGAACTATTGGCTGACCGTCTCACAGCCTTCTCTGCTCTTGTGTTCTTCATCTTCGTGCCGGCGCTTGTGGATACGGCGGAAAAAATTACTTAACAGGAAGACTACATGCGACTATAAAACAATTCCGCGCATTGAATAACAATGAACGAATCGGCACACGACGCATGAAACGAAGAAACGAGATAGAAACACAAAAATACAATTGTGTGGTCTTGTAAAAGTGCAAACGTCTCTTCATTTCCGTCGCCACAGTGAGTATCGCAAAAGTTCTTTTGTCAAGTCTGTAGGAGGATTATGTGTCATCGAGGATTTACACGATGCAGGTGTATCATGTTGCCCATGTGGTGTCACCGCCAGACACCACACTTGCTAGGTGGTAGCCTTTAAATCGGCCGCGGTCCGGTAGTATACGTCGGACCCGCGTGTCGCCACTATCAGTGATTGCAGACCGAGCGCCACCACACGGCAGGTCTAGAGAGACGTCCTAGCACTCGCCCCAGTTGTACAGCCAACTTTGCTAGCGATGGTTCACTGACAAATTACGCTCTCATTTGCCGAGACGATAGTTAGCATAGCCTTCAGCTACGTCATTTGCTACGACCTAGCAATGCGCCGTTATCATTTGCTATTTATCTTGTGATGCATGTACCGTCAGACCGATGTTCACCAATTATGGATTAAAGTTAAGTATTCCAGAAGCTACGTACTTTTTTTACTAGACTCAACTCCTTTAACTGTTCCAGACCTCACGCCAGGCTGCGTGAGTTTAAACGCGTGCCTTTCGGCTACCTCATAGTGGCTTGGCTGTCTCACCAAGTCACAACAGTCCACATTTACGTTATGTGATCAAAAGTATCCGGACACCTGGCTGAAAATTACTATGACCGCATAGAGACGTGTAGTACCCTGCGACCGTGGCACTGTCAACCGCGACCTGCATGGCAGGTATCAACGCAGTTGGTGCCTGCGGACACTGTGGCAGCTGCAAGAGGCTTGACAGCTCAGCAACTCTTCTATTGACAAACATCCTACGAGGTGAGACGAAGGCCATGCGTGGCCCACAAAGCATATACATAATTGTGGTGGCCAAATAGACTGGGGCGCAGCCCTGCCTATAACACACATTGATAAAGTAGATACGTTTCAGGACAACCATCAATATATGTTATAAAAATGGATTTATGTTCCACATCTCTTCCTAAAGAATCGGACCAATTTCAACCAAACGGCACACATATCACTTACTGTCAGGAAAGAATAACTGTGGTGGTAAAAATATCTACCTATCAAAGGGCTTGGGTGGCGGTGGGGGAGAGAAGCAAGTGTAGCCCACGACAAGTGAACACACAGACTTTATTCATCCAGTATTGAAGAGTTAGAGCATTTATTAACTTGCAACAAACTTAACACACCATTTCAAATGTTTACGAAATCTTTTTCCCAGTGACAACCTTCCGAAAAGGAAAACGTTTATCGCTCACTAAATGTTCACTGTTCATGCATAAAACTGCCGCATCAGTCATGACGTTTTGATTTATTATTTCTTTACTGCTGATTGTAATTTGCGATACATTTTCAGATAGTGTTTACCTCTGAATATACCTACAAAAGTATAGCATTGTATGACACATAACTCAGGGGATATGACGTCACATACTGACATGCGAGAAAGATCTTCTGTGTCACACATGGTATCCACGTATGCTGTTGAACGTATCTACAGAAATATATCATTGTGCAACACGTGGTTCAGGAGATATGACATCACATAAGGTCTGTAAAAAACTGCTGCATCGTGAATGATGTTTTAATTTATTACATCTTTGCTACTACCTCTATACGCCACACATTCTGCAGATAGTGCAGACAAAACTGTCGCATCATGCATGACGTTTTAATGTATTATTTCTTCACTACTAACTCTATTCACAACAAATTCCACGACTGACTGAACTGGACTTGTAACATCAACCAAAACAGCTTTTGCTCTCCTGGTACTGCGAATGGCTGAAAGCACAAGGGGAAATAACAGCCCGATGGCATGCAGTATGGAGAAAATATGATGGCATCCTCTTGGGTGAAACGTTCCGGAGGTAAAACAGTCCCCCGTTCAGACCTCCAGGTGGGAAGTACTCAAGAGGACGTCATTACCCGGGCAAACAAAACAGGCGTTCTACGAATCGGAGCATGGAATGTCAGATCCCTTAATCGGGGAGGTAGGTTAGAAAACTTAAAAAGGGAAATGGATACGTCAGAGTTAGATAAGTGGAAATTACTGAAGTTCGGTGTCAGGAGGAACAGAACTTCTGGTCAGATGGATACAGGGTTACAAATACAAAATCAAATACGGGTAACACTAGAGTAGGTTTAATAATGAGTAAAAAGATAGGAATGCTGATACTACAAAGGCATTATTATAGTCAAGATAGACACGAAGCCCACACTCACCACAGTAGTACCAGTTGTAAGTAGGCTGTTTAGGGCAGTAGTGGCGCTTGCTATATTGCAGTAGTTCGAGTAACGAAGATTTTTGTGAGGTAAGTGATTTGTGAAAGGTATAGGTTAATGTTAGTCAGGGCCATTCTTTTGTAGGGATTATTGAAAGTCAGATTGCATTGCGCTAAAAACATTGTGTGTCAGTTTAAGCCCAGTCATGTGTATAATTTTTCAAAGGGGATGTTTCATATGGCGACCCTGCCAGGATACCTCACTGGAATCTACTGATTTTTTCTTGTAGTTTGTGTAATTAGTGTAGCTTTTTTTATTGCTAGTGCATAATTATAGAGAGAAATTCCTTTGTAGTTGTAGTTTTTCATTGTTGTACAGTAAAACAGTTGTGGCATGCATGTAGATTTGCAGCAAGTATTTCGCAGCTGCGCTTGCAATTAACTAGATATTATTTTCAGTGCTATGTTAATGTGTTCTCTTATTTTTGCTCTACAAATTGTGTTTTTCTGTGTTGTTGTGTGAAATATTGTGACAATAATGGTGTGTGAAAAACGTAATACTAGGCTCCAAAGTAAACTGAGAAATGACAGCGAAGACGAAAGCAGTGTGTTAGCGCCACCGTGTAATGAATTAACTAATGTTCAACATAGTAATTTGGTAATTGTGCATAGGGAAATGGAGCGGCGGCAAACAATGGCATAGGCAGTGAAACAATTAGTGAACAGGGAAGCATTATCGATCGATTGCTCGGCAACAGCTCGCCTCAGGAATCCGAAATGACAGGACACAATTTTGCAAATACTGTAAATTCAGGTTTTGCGTCCTCACCGTTTTCTCAAATAAGTCAAGACACATTTTCTGCTTGTCAAAATGTGAATGTTGCCGTTGCAAATGCACTGCCGGAAAGTGTAGAGGAACAGATTCCAGACACTAATGCATTGTTATTGCAGCTAATGCAACAAGTGGAACAAAATCAGAGACAAACACAGCAAAAGCTTCAAAAGTTACACACAATGGAACAACACCAGAGACAAACACAGCAAAAGCTTCAAAAGTTAGACACAATGGAACAAAGTCTTCAAAAGTTAGACACAATGGAACAACACCAGAGACAAACACAGCAACAGTTAGACGCAATGGAACAAAATCTTCAAAAGGTAGACACCACACTTGAACAAACACGTGAAGATTTAACTACTGAGTTACATAAAATCGAATCGAAATGTCAAAAAGTCTGTAATGACGTAAAAACACAAATTTGTGAGCATTTCCAACCTATTTTTTCGTGTCATGAAAATGCATTACAGAATCACGAAGCAGCCATAAAAGAACTGCAAACTATTGTTCATGAAAATCACGACACCTTGCAAGCTAAAATTGACTCAGTTGCATCTACCGATTCGGTTATGCAACTTGCAAAAACTCAGGAAAACTTAAAGGACACAGTAGATACGATTTCAACACAAATGGACAGTCTGAAACTTGATTCAGAAAAACACACAGAGGAAATAATTTCACTAACGGATAAAGTAGCCGAACTTTCAGATCAGTTCACTAACTTATCTACAAAGGTAGATGATGATCTGAATGACACAAGACCTGTAGCCATCACTGACACAGAAGAGTATGAACAAATTAAGAAATTCAAACAAAATCAGAATCAAATTAATACGCAACACAATCCGGGAAGTACAAGATCAGTTGGCACAAGTAATACAAGAATTATATATTTCAGAGGACACTCGCGCTCCAACGCGGGAAGAGGGACTTAGAAATACGGAACAACCACAAAATAATAACACAGGACACTTCGGAAATTATGAAAGAAATTGGCAAGGCACACCGAATTTTGAGATGGAACCGCCGAAACGACGTAACAATGACCGACATGTGACTCACTGACATGATGATTTTGACTATAAGCTGTTCATTACTACAAGTAAATTCAAAACATTTAAGAATTCTGGCAACGACATTCATCCACAAGCATGGCTCCATCAATTCTCTCATTGTTTTCTTTCCAACTGGTCGTTAGAGCACAGATTAGAATTTATGTGTGGCTACTTAGAGAATGAACCAGCTGAAAGAATGCGATCGGTCATTCACGATTGTCACAGTGAAGGAGAATTTTACCATGCGTTCTTCTTAGCATATTGGTCTCAAGCTACACAAGACTGAGTAAAACATAGCATCATGATGATGAAACACGTTGAACAATCTGAATTTTCCAGTCTTGTCAAATATTTTGAAGACATGTTGCACAAGAATCAGTACCTGTCAAACCCATACAGCCCCTCAGAACTCATCCGCATTTGCTTAATCAAATTACCTGAACATTTGCAACATATTATTTTGGCGGGACGTTGCAAAGACGACATTGAAGCTTTTCAGGGGCTCTTACAAGAACTGGAAATTAACACTGACAATCGCGGAACGCGAAAACAGGAACAAAACAATTACAGGTCCCATCTGTCGCAATTCCGCGATGAAAGAAATAATAACTGGACACAACAAGGCTATTCTCACAACACAAATAGTGACCAAAAAAGACACCACCCTTATGACAACCGTTGGCAGAATAATAGGTACAGAGAAAGATTGCACTTCCATAGTAATGAATATGACTGAGATAACCATACAAACAGACAATATGGGAACCGAAATAATTATTATCAAGGGAGACAGAATAATTTCAGAAGCAACAGTTCAGCACGCAGTTACGATTCCAGGAGAAATTCTCCACTACATGACCGACAAACAAGAAACTACGTAAACTACCAACAAAACGACAGGCCTGAATTCCATCAGAACTGGCGGGATTCAAACAGAGCAGGGCACTCTCGACAAGGTGAATTTGCAGAAGTTAGGTCTCCTAATCCCAGTAACGACGCGCGCCAACAAAGAAACAGACACTGACTCGCACCGCAGACAGCCATGTGCGCCCGCTGGCTCAGAGAAAAATAACACAGAAGGCAACCTCGAGAAAAATTTCAGTATTCTTTACATTCAGAAAGTCGCCTTTGAAAACTTCATCACCACATCTTTAAAGGACATTGCTCATTAACAAGATAAAGATACGATTTGGAAAGACATCAAATGTAAATGGCATGAAAAGCCGCACACTCAGATTCGGCATTATTATTTGGTTGTTGTCTGTTGTTGTGGTCTTCAGTCCTGAGACTGGTTTGATGCAGCTCTCCATGCTACTCTATCCTGTGCAAGCTTTTTCATCTCCCAGTACCTACTGCAACCTACATCCTTCTGAATCTGCTTAGTGTATTCATCTCTTGGTCTCCCTCTACGATTTTTACCCTCCACGCTGCCCTCCAATACTAAATTGGTGATCCCTTGATGCCTCAGAACATGTCCTACCAACCGATCCCTTCTTCTGGTCAAGTTGTGCCACAAACTTCTCTTCTCCCCAATCCTATTCAATACTTCCTCATTAGTTATGTGATCTACCCATCTAATCTTCAGCATTCTTCTGTAGCACCACATTTCGAAAGCTTCTATTCTCTTCTTGTCCAAACTATTTATCGTCCATGTTTCACTTCCATACATGGCTACACTCCATACGAATACTTTCAGAAATGACTTCCTGACACTTAAATCAATACTGGATTTTAACAAATTTCTCTTCTTCAGAAACGCTTTCCTTGCCATTGCCAGCCTACATTTTATATCCTCTCTACTTCGACCATCATCAGTTATTTTGCTCCCAAAATAGCAAAACTCCTTTACTACTTTAAGTGCCTCATTTCCTAATATAATTCCCTCAGCATCACCTGACTTAATTAGACTACATTCCATTATCCTTGTTTTGCTTTTGTTGATGTTCATCTTATATCCTCCTTTCAAGACACTGTCCATTCCATTCAACTGCTCTTCCAAGTTCTTTGCTGTCTCTGACAGAATTACAATGTCATCGGCGAACCTCAAAGTTTTTATTTCTTCTCCATGAATTTTAATACCTACTCTGAATTTTTCTTTTGTTTCCTTTATTGCTTGCTCAATATACGGATTGAACAACATCGGGGAGAGGCTACAACCCTGTCTTACTCCCTTCCCAACCACTGCTTCCCTTTCATGTCCCTCGACTCTTATAACTGCCATCTGGTTTCTGTACAAATTGTAAATAGCCTTTCGCTCCCTGTATTTTACCCCTGCCACCTTTAGAATTTGGAAGAGAGTATTCCAGTCAACATTGTCAAAAGCTTTCTCTAAGTCTACAAATGCTAGAAACGTAGGTTTGCCTTTCCTTAATCTTTCTTCTAAGATAAGTCGTAAGGTCAGTATTGCCTCACATGTTCCAGTGTTATTTGGTTAGAAACAACATGCTGTTCAAATGCTGCACTGTTGATGACAAGCTGTGGGTACTTTGCATTCCTGACGATTTTGTTAATAAGCTCATTTGGTACATTCATTTCAGCTATGCACATTTTGGTCCACGAAAATGTTATCATATTCTTCGGACGACTTGTTATTTTAACAATACGGAAAAGAGAATTCGAAGAGTCTTGTCTATTTGTAAACTTTGTCAAAAGGCGAAACCATCTACTATCTCACATCGTGCTCCGTTGTTTCCTATTATTCCTTCTAAATTAAAAGAATTTGCTGCTGTTGATCTCTTGGGACCCCTTGTCAGAACATCGAATGGATTTTCGTGCATTCTAGTCGCTGTTGAACTTACTTCAAAATTTGTGTCTTTCACTCCGTTACGTAAAGCCACTGGACGGTCTGTATCCAACGCCTTTATTAAAAATTTCTTACGTGAAGTTGTCCACGTTTCTAAAGTCATTTCAGATAACGGTCCGCAATTAAGATCTGCTGTTTGGTCACGCATGCTTCGGAATCATAAAATCAAACCTGTTTTTATTTCATTGTGCTCACCACATTGAAACCCGTCTGAAAGGATTATGAAAGAAATCAATAAGCTTTGCAGACTTTATTGTCACAGAAAGCATCAGCATTGGGACAGATATTTACACTTATTTCAAAATGTGCTGAATGAAATGCCTCATGATTCCACTGCTTTACCACCTACTCTTGTACTGAAGAATGAAGAACCACCGAACAGAATCAGAGAGCTTGTATCTTTCCCGAATACACGTAAACTTCGACACAAGGACATAATTGATTTGGCTATTAAAATTATAAAATCTGCAGCAAACAAAAGGAGAAAACTACACGATAAAGCAAATGCAAAGAAATTATACATTGGTCAGAAAGTTCTCATTAAAGCTCATTCATTATCACATAAGAAGAAACACTTGAGTCACAAATTCTTTCTAGTTTACAATGGACCTTACAGAATCCGACGTATACCACATGATAATTGCGTTGAAGTTGAAACTCTGCGTACTAGGAAGAGTAAAGGATTGCACCACATTTCACATGTAAAATCGTTTATTGAAAGATAATCTGCTTTTTAACTTTGTCTTTGCCATATAACTTTTCACTTTACATCGTTAGTATGCTTTGTCAGACTTAGAATCTGTTAACAGGCAACAATGTTTGAAGAAGAACCAAGAGAACTTATTTAAACAGAAATTACGAATGCATTGTTATTGTGAACAGACGACACAGTGTTATTGTGTGTGTGCATTCTTGCTTGTTAGTTGCACGATTACGTAACGACTATAAGGCTCACATACTTAGAACATTTACCAGTACTGCTAATGAGATTTTAATGCAACATTTTGGTTTACTTGAAAACACATTCTGGATTTAAAGTACTTTCTGTGAGATACCAGATGACACAGTGGTTAGTTTATGTGACAGCTACACGATTTTATCACGACGCTACTAATGAGTGACAATTTACAATGTTGCTTTTGTGGTGTTTCTGTTTTATATCTGCACAGTTTTTCTGTATTATTCTGGAAAGTAAAACATGTTTTAGTTGTAACTTTTGTGGTATAGCAACAATGAGACAGCCATTTTCGTGGCACAACAATACGTTACTTTACAGTACTTTCTTCATCACGCCAATAAGCATCATAACTACGATATCTATACGCAAAGCATTTCACTTTTGTTTATCATGAGGTAAGTACATTGTCTTCTGCAGAACTTAGCTTTCGGAGGAGGATAACTACGACACTTCCACAAGATTATGTTGCAAAAAGACGCACAGTTTAGCACTACAGTACACGTATTTGAGTGATTAATTTTATACTTAAAACATTTATTTTTAAAGATTTTTGAATTACAAAGAAAGTTTTCTGTGATACATTTCATTCCATTGCTGTAATCTGTAACACCTGAGGGTATAATTACATTAATCCTCAGGGGGTATGTGCTTACTTTGTGTACCATGTGTGTGGCAAGCACAAGGAGCCCTAACTAATATGGTATTTGCTTATACAACTTTACACATCGGTACCATATTTCTCCAACACAGAATTACACAGCTACCTGATTATTTAACAGAGAAACAAACATTTTTTTACTACATCAGTGGCACATGTTTACGCAATTACACAGTTGGGTAACTTCACACTTATTGTTCATATTTTTTCGGACCCATTGTGATATTATGAGAGCTTTGAATGAAATATTTGGTATGGGATCACGATTTTTAAAGTACGTTTGAGGCAGATGACACTTTTGACATGAGCAGAGAATTTTTTTTAGGTTTTGAAATTATTGGAGGAAGCTACGACGATTTTGAGAGTTGACTGAGGTGTTATGATTTTATTATTACGATGACTATGTGTATTATGCTGTTGCGGTATGTTTATGATCAATAAGCTGATGCTATATGAGTTATTTGAGTATGCTACATATCTGTTATGATGAAATATTGAAGAAGTGTCGATGAATAAGGTAAGGAATAATGAGTAGTGGTTAGGGACTCTGGTTTGTGAAAAAGGTTGTTAGAAACCAAGAATCGTACTTTAAGAGTTATGAAATGTATGTAAATGCGTGAATGTATTACAATGCCAACGACAATTTTTTGGACTCTGTTATATCAATAGGATTTTGTTTCTACAGATTTGTAACGCAAATTCTTGACCTGTGAAATATTTTTATATGAGACTGTCACTGTAGCGGAAACTGCTGTCATAAATATTTCCGCAAGAAAGTTAAGTGACCACCTGCACGTAATGCGTCGTGGGCAGCTGCGCGACAGTCGCCTGGAAAAAAGCCATTAGTGTGTGCCTTTCAGAGGCACAGGTGAAAAAAAAAAGAGGCCATTATCGACGCTACTGACATTCCTTTGTAGAAAGCATCGCAAATACGACACGCTCAAACTTGACAACATATGATTATTCTGTGCAGCTCTTAATTCATATTTACTAAAATGCCTAATGAAACGATGAGAAACATTTCACGGCTATTGTCTTGTTAGTTGAGAGAAATGCCATATGGCTTGCTTTATGTATTTATTTACTCATTTTGTTTAATATCTAGTTTCTAGCTGCACTGCAGCATTGGTTAAAATAAAATTTAATAGATGTACTAATATAAATATTTTATGCCTACAGATCCAGTAAATAATTTTATGATCTATTCAAAAAAACGAAGGAGCATAAAAAGACATTTCCCTTCACAGGAATTGCATACGGAATTTTCTTTTCAACTACTTGGTAATTTTTTTGGTAGAATAACTTCTTGTGGTGCACCACTTTAATTACATAGACATTAAGATGTGAATAGACATTTCCCTTATCTGCATTGTTGTCTTTAGCGTAATATTTTTTCTGCTTGAGCTATGTCATGTTCAGATATAAGTTATTGCATTTGCTGCTGCTGTTTGCCAGGCATAGTGCTACTAAATTTCACTTTGTATTACTCTGTTAAGCTAGTTTTACTACTGATTTATTTTTCTTGTTGCTGCACATTGGCTCATATTAGTTGTAATGTTGCATTGCTTGGTAATTTAGATTTACTGTAGCTTGCTTTCCAATTTTCCATTTTTTTTTGTCATTTCTGTTTGTGTTAATTGTTTTGTGCTGCTGCATTGCCTCGTCCCGTAGTTTAGCATCTGAGCTCAGTAGATTTAAGTTAGCTTAAGAGGGGGTAGCCTATAAGAGAATGAGTTGCGATGAATTTGAAGAAATGCACTGAGAGGCTACACGAGAAAAGTACAGAAAGCATGTATAGATAGGACTTTTTGGGAATAATGAAGAACAAAGGGAGATCTCCGAGAAGTAAAGAAAGTTTTGTTTGCAAAATACTGCAGTAAAACAAACCCTCTCCTTTCCTTGTGTTATCCCACTATGTGTTTGTGTACCCTTGTGTATTTATGTTCTTCCTGTCTTTATATGTTTATCTGATAAGACTTATGTTGTAGAATTTTTCTAATACTCAGTTCCACGAACTATGATGAGGAATACTGTTATCCTCAAATATAATTTGTATTAATAATATGTTATTTACTTTGTAAAGATGTTAGACATTATTAATTCTCTTCTGTTTTAATGCTCAAGTGTGAAGTTGATGTTTCAATAATTATTCTGATCTTTTATGTATTTATGTATGTCATAATTCCTGTAACACTGATGTATATGTTTATTTCTATTCTTTTGTAAAGCCCCTATTACTACAAATGTTATCTGTATTATTATGTTTTTAATGATGTATTTTGTACCCTTGTTATTGTATTCTTATGTTATAAAATTGTAATTGATACCAGTTCATCATATTATTAACTTGTAAGTTACATTTCACTGCACACGTTTCTGTTGGTCATAGTATATGGACAATATGTGAGAAGTAGGGACTGATAGTGTTTGCACGTGTGTTAATGATTCAGAAAGGGACTGGATAACAGCATTGCTGGTTCTAAGGACAATTCCAAAAACTTTGTGAGTACACAAGTGGTGGTTATGGACTTGCTACATTATCTGCAAGACTCTTCAATGGTGATTGTGCATCTGCACAGTCACAACAGATGGCTGCTGGCCATCTCTACAAGGACTACCGTGGGTCTGCATCTTTGATGACCCACCAATACCATTATTTCCACAAGGACTACAGTGGGTCTACACCTTTGCTGACTCACCAGTATCATTATTTCTACAAGGACTGCAGTGGGTCTGCACCTCTGGTGGCCCACCAATACCGTAATCTCTATCAGGACTACAGTGGGTCTGCTATGTGATGACCTACCTACCAATATTCTTCAAAACTTTGACTGACTCTGTGATGGGTTTGCTCTGTTGTGGCCCATTACCTGTCTGCATGTCGAGAGTCAGCACTCTTTTTCCGTTGGAAGGACAACACTACTTCTTCAAGACTGCATGGAAATCCACTACTTCCGTGTGCATTTTCTTTTACTGCTCAGACTTTGAGAAAAACACTGCAATTCCACTGTGATGAACGATCAGGACTGTCTTTATGGACTGCCGGAAATTTTAGCTTTTGACCAACATTGGATCGATAAGTGTGTGCATTTGATTTCTTTGTTATTGTAATTATGAAAAATTTTTTCAAATCTGTATTGGCCGCTGCCCAAAACAATTTGTAAAATTTTTTGTGGGGAGCATGGGGGCTATGTAAGTAGGCTGTTTAGATTTTCTTATTGGTAACGCCACGTAGCGCTCTGTATGAAAATCACTGGATGTGCTGTGTGCAGTCTGTGGCTAGTTTGCATTGTTGTCTGCCATTGTAGTGTTGGGCAGCTGGATGTTAACAGCGCGTAGCGTTGCGCAGTTGGAGGTGAGCCGCCAGCAGTGGTGGATGTGGGGAGAGAGATGGTGGAGTTTTGAAATTTGTAAGACTGGATGTCATGAACTGCTATATATATTATGACTATTAAGGTAAATACATCATTTGTTCTCTATCAAAATCTTTCATTTGCTAACTATGCCTATCAGTAGTTAGTGCCTTCAGTAGTTAGAATCTTTTATTTAGCTGGCAGTAGTGGCGCTCGCTATATTGCAGTAGTTCGAGTAACGAAGATTTTTGTGAGGTAACTGATTTGTGAAAGGTATAGGTTAATGTTAGTCAGGGCCATTCTTTTGTAGGGATTATTGAAAGTCAGATTGCGTTGCGCTAAAAACATTGTGTGTCAGTTTAAGCACAGTCAGGTGTATAATTTTTCAAAGAGGACGTTTCACAGTTTATATGCCAACTGTCTCTGCAGCTGGTGAAGAACTTGAAGACAAGTATGATAAGATAAAAGAAGTTATCGGATAGTTAAGGGTGACGAAAATTCAATAGTCACTGCTGTTGTTGTTGTTGTGGTCTTGAGTCCTGAGACTGGTTTGATGCAGCTGTCCATGCTACTCTATCCTGTGCAAGCTTCTTCATCTCCCAGTACCTACTGCAGCCTACATCCTTCTGAATCTGCTTAGTGTATTCATCTCTTGGTCCTCCTCTTCGATTTTTACCCTCCACGCTGCCCTCCAGTACTAAATTGGTGATCCCTTGATACCTCAGAATATGCCCTACCAACCGATCCCTTCTTCCAGCCAAGTTATGCCACAAATTTCTCTTGTCTCCAATTCTATTCAGTACCTCCTCATTAGTTATGTGATCTACCCATTCTTCTGTAGCACCACATTTCGAAAGCTTCTATTCTCTTCTTGTCCAAACTATTTATCGTCCATGTTTCACTTCCATACATGGCTACACTCCATACAAATACTTTCAGAAACGACTTCCTGACACTTAAATCTATACTCGATGTTAACAAATTTCTCTTCTTTAGAAACGCTTTCCTTGCCATTGCCAGTCTACATTTGATATCCTCTCTACTTCGACCAGCATCAGTTATTTTGCTCCCCAAATAGCAAATCTCCTTTACTACTTTAAGTGTCTCATTTCCTAATCTAATTCCCTCAGCATCACCCGACTTAATTCGACTACATTTCATTATCCTCGTTTTTCATTTGTTGATGTTCACCTTATACCCTCTTTTCAAGACACTGTCCATTCCGTTCAATAGCTCTTCCAAGTCCTTTGCTGTCTCTGACAGAATTACAATGTCATCGGCGAACCTCAAAGTTTTTATTTCTTCTCCATGAATTTTAATACCTACTCCGAATTTTTCTTTTGTTTCCTTTACTGCTTGCTCAATAGCATCGGGGAGAGGCTACAATCCTGTCTAACTCGCTTCCCAACCACTGCTTCCCTTTCATGCCCCTTGACTCTTATGACTACCATCTGGTTTCTGTATAAATTGTAAATAGCCTTTCGCTCCCTATATTTTACTCCTGCCACCTTCAGAATTTGAAAGAGAGTATTCCAGTCAACATTGTCAAAAGCTTTCTCTAAGTCTAAAAATGCTAGAAACGTAGGTTTTCCTTTCCTGAATCTTTCTTCTAAGATAAGTCGTTAGGGTTAGTATTGCCTCACGTGTTCCAACATTTCTACGGAATCCATACTGATCTTCCCCGAGGTCAGCATCTACCAGTTCTTCCATTCGTCTGCAAAGAATTCGCGTTAGTATTTTGCAGCTGTGACCTATTAAACTGATAGTTCGGTAATTTTCACATCTGTCAACACCTGCTTTCTTTGGGATTAGAATTATTATATTCTTCTTGAAGTCTGAGGGAATTTCGCCTGTCTCATACATCTTGCTCACCAGATGGTAGAGTTTTGTCAGGACTGGCTCTCCCAAGGCTGTCAGTAGTTCTAATGGAATGTTGTCTACTCCCGGCGCCTTGTTTCGAATTATGTCTTTCAGTGCTCTGTCAAACTCTTCACGCAGTATCATATCTCCCATTTCATCTTCATCTACATCCTCTTCACGGAGGACAGGAATTCGACAGCCGGAAAGGAAGAGAAGGAACAATCGTAGGTAAATATGGACTGGGGGAACGGAACGAAACAGGAAGCCGCCTGGTAGAATTTTGCACAGAGTATAATATAATCGTAGCTAACGCTTGGTTTAACAAGGCTGTATAAGTGGAAGAGACAAAGAGACACCGGAAGGTTTCAGGTGGATTATATAATGGTTGGACAGAGACTGAGGAATCACATTTTAAACTGTAAGACATATTCAGGGGCAGACGTGGACTGTGACCACAATTTATTGGTTATGAACTGTAATTAAAACTGGAGGAACGGGAAAAAGGTAGAAATTTAAGGAGATGGAACCTGGATAACCCGAAAGAACCCGAGGTCGTACAGAGTTCTAGAGGGAACGATTGACAAGGAAAGGTGAAAGGAATACAGTAGATGAAGAATGTGTATCTTTGAGAGATGAAATGTTGAAGACAGCAGAGAATCAAGTAGGTAAAAAGACGAGGGCTAGTAGAGGTCCTTGGGTAACGCAAGAGATACTAAATTTAGCTGATGAAAGGAGAAAATATATAAATGCAGTCAATGAAGCAGGCAAAGGGAATACAAACGTCTCAAAAATGAAAGTGCAAATGGTTAAGCAGGGATGGACAGAGGACAAATGTAAGGATGTAGAAGCATATATCACTAGAGATAAGATTGATGCTACCTACAGGAAAATTAAAGAGATCTTTCGATAAAAGAGAACCACCTGTATGAATATCAAGAACTCAGATTGCAGGGGTAAAACACAGAGAGCGAAAGGCTATTTACAATTTGTACAGAAACCAGATGGCAGTTATAAGAGTCAAAATGGTTCAAATGGTTCTAAGCACTATGGGACTTAACATCTGAGGTCATCAGTCCCCTAGACTTAGAACTACTTAAACCTAACTAACATAAGGACAGCACACACACCCATGCACGAGGCAGGATTCGAACCTGCGACCGTAGCAGCCGCTTGGTTCCGGACTGAAGCCCTTATAAGAGTCGAGCGACAGGAAAGGGAAGCAGTGTTTGAGAAGGGAGTGAGACTGGGTTGTAGCCTATCCCCCACGCTATTCAATCTGTATACAAGTAATAGATGAGTGTTGCTATTTGGACAACAAAATAACTGATGATGGTCGAAGCAGAGAGAATACAAAACAAAGACTGGCGATGACGAGAATAGCATTTTTGAAGAAGAGAAATTTGTTAACATCGAGTATAGATTTGAGTGTCAGGAAGTCTTTTCTGAAACTGTTAATATGGAGTGTAGCCATGTATGGAAGTGAAACACGGGCGATTAACAGTTTATACAAGAAGACAATAGAAGATTTTGAAATGTGGTGCTACAGAACGATGTTGAGGATTAGATGGGTAGATCATGTAACTAATGAGGACGTAATGAACAGAACTGGGGAGGAATTTGTGGAACAACTTCGAGTATAGATTTAAGTGCCAGGAAGTCTTTTCTGAAACTGTTAATATGGAGTGTAGCCATGTATGGAAGTGAATCACGGGCGATTAACATACAAGAAGACAATAGAAGATTTTGAAATGTGGTGCTACAGAACGATGTTGAGGATTAGATGGGTAGATCATGTAACTGATGAGGACGTAATGAACAGAAATGGGGAGGAATTCGTGGCACAACTTAACTAGAAGAAGGGATCGGTTGGTAGGACACATTCGAGGCGTCAGGGGAAGACCAATTTAGTACTGGAAGAAAGTGTGGAGGGTACAAGTCATAGATGGAGACCAAGAGATTAATACAGTAACCAGATTCAGAAAAAGGTAGGTTCCAGTAGTTACACAGAGATGAAGATGCTTGCACAGGATAGAGTAACGTGGAGAGTCCCAATACAGATAATACAATTGCTGAAAGGTTCAAAGAAAACTTGATTTTGATTTCAAACACGTTTCCAACTCACGCAGTTATAGTTGATGGTGACTTTAATTTACTCTCGATATGTTGACGAAAATACGTGCTTAATTACGGAGATACGCATAAAACATCATACGAAATTGTGCTAGAACCATTCTCAGAAAATTATTTCGAGCAGTTAGTTCACGAGCCCACGCGTATAGAATACGGTTGGGCAAACACACTTGACTTCTTTAGCAACAAATAATTCTGAGCTAATAACGAGCATCAAAAGGGTTACTGGGATTAGTGAACACAGGGTTGTCGTAGCGAGATTTATTATTGTAATCCCCAAATCCTCCAAAAATAAACGAAAAATGTATCTATTCAAAAAAGCAGATAAAAATTAACCAATATAAATGTAGACTAGATGTGGCGTGAATTCAAAGAAATAGTATCTGAAGCAATTGAGAGATTTATACCAAATACATTAACAAACGACGGAACTGATCCTCCTGGTACACAAATCGGGTCAGAACACTGTTGCAGAAACAACGAAAAATACACGCTGAATTTAAACTGACGCAAAATCTCCAAGACTGCGATCTTTTACAGAACCTCGAAATTTAGCGCGGACTTCAGTGGGAGTTGCTTACAGCTGTTTCCTCAACGAAACTTTGTCTCGAAATCTGGAAGACAATCCAAAGAGATTCTGGTCGTATGTAAAGCATGCCAGCAGCTAGACGCAAGCAACGCATTCTCTGCGCGATAGCAATGGGAATACTATCGACGACAGTCCTGCATAAGCAGTGTTACTAAACACAGCCTTCCAAAATTCGTTCACCAAAGAAGACGAAGTAAATATTCCAGAATTCGAAACAAGAACAGTTGCCAACATGAGTAACGTAGAAGTAGATATTCTCGGACTAGTGAAGCAACTTGAGTCACTGAACAAAAGCAAGTCGTCCGGTCCAGACTGTATACCAGATAGATTCCTTTCAGATTTTGCTGATACAATAGCTCCATACTTTACAATCGTATACAGCCGTTCGCTCGACGAAATATCCGTACCCAAGAACTGAAAAGTTGCACAGGTCACACCAATATTTAAGAAAGGTAGTAGGAGTAATCCAATAAATTACAGGCCCATATCATTAACGTCGATAGGCAGCAGGATTTTGGAACATATATTGTGTTCGAACATTTTGAATTACCTCGAAGAAAACGGTCTATTGACACACAGTCAACACGGATTTAGAAAACATCGTTCTTGTGAAAAACAAGTAGTTCTGTGCTCACATGAAGTGCTGAGTGCTATTGACGAGGGATTTCAAACTGATACCGTATTTCTAGATTCCCAGAAGGCTTTTGACACTGTACCACAGACGCAGCTTGTAGTGAAATCGTGTGCTTATGAAATATTGTCCAAGTTATGAGACTGGATTCGTGAATTCCTGTCAGAGAGGTCACAGTAGTAATTGACGGAAAGTCATCGAGTAAAACAGAACTGATTTCTGGCGTTCCCCAAGGTAGTGTTATAGGCCTTTTGTTGTTCCTCGTCTATATAAATGATTTTGGAGACAATCTGAGCTGCCGTCTTAGGTTGTTTGCAGATGACGCTATCGTTTATCGTCTAGTAAAGTCATTAGAAGAACAAAACAAATTGCAAAACAATTTGAAGAAGATATCTGCATGGTACGAAAATTGACCATTGACCATGAATAACGAAAGGTGTCTGGTTATCCACATGAGTACTAAAAGAAATGCATTAAACTTCGGTTACACGATAAATCAGTCAAATGTAAGGGCCGTAAATTCAACTAAATACCTAGGAATTACAATTACGAACAACTTAAATTGAAAGGAACACATAGGAAATGTTGTGGGGAAGGCTAACCAGAGACTGCGTTTTATTGACAGGACACTTAGAAAACATAACAGATCTGCTTAAGAGACCGCCAACAATACACTAATTCGCACTCTTTTAGAGTACTGCTGCACGGTGTGGGATCTTTAGCAGAAAGGTTTGACGGAGTACATCGAGAAAGTTCAACGATGGGCAGCAAATCTTGTATTATCGCGAAGTAAGCGAGAGAGTGTCACTGAAATGATACGATATTTGGGGTGTACATAATTAACACAAACGCAATTTTCGTTGCGGCGGAATCTTCACACGAAATTTTAATCAACAACTTTGTCCTCCGAACGCGGAAGTATTTTGTTGACGCCAGTCTACTTAGGGAGAAACGATCACCATGATAAAACGAGGGAAATCCGAGCTCGCACCGAAAGATATAGGTGTTCGTTTTTTCCGAGCGGTATACGAGACTGGAATAATAGAGAATTATTGTGAAGGTGATACGATGACCCTATGCCAGTCACTTAGATGTGCTTTGCCGAGTATGCATGTGTATGCAGACGTAGAGTTGCACCAAACCAGTCTTTGGACTGAAGAGCACAAGAACAACAACGTTATATAATTGCCCAGCATTGAGTTCAGGAGGTACATCATCATGAATATTGAGTTGTATGAAAATGAAACTGCAGGGCAAAATTCGTTAGACATACAGCTGAAATATGTGTACAAATACGCGTAAATGTGTTAGACATGTATGAAATATTTTTGAGATGTACAATTGAGAGCAAAGCCACTGGTAAAAAGCTTATCCTAAGCCCCTGGATGGATTTCCATAGACTTTGGTACACACAGTAGTCAAAATCTGGAATGAAGTACTGTAGGGGTAGGAATCACCAGCCTCCCACTGGGGAGAGCGTGATAACGTGGAGTGAGAAGGGAGAAAGAGGGGGTGGACAGACAGCGAAGGGGAAGGATGAGTTGGCACAGATAGAGGGAGGAGAAGGAGGAGATGGACAGAGAGGGGAAGAGGAAATGGACAGAAAGAAGGGAGAGGAGGAGATGAACAAAAAAAGGAAAGAGGAGGAGATGGACAGAGACAGCGGGAGGAAGGGACAGGCAACAAGATAGGAGAGGAAGAAATGAACAGACAGAGGAGGAGGAAGAGGAAATGGACAAGATAGGAAGAGAAGGAGATGTTCGGAGAGAGGGGACAGAACGAGATGGACACAGAAAGGAAAGAGGAGGAAAACAGCAGGGAGAGAGGGAGAGGGAGATGGATAGAGAGAGAGGGAGGAGGAGTGGACAGAGAGAGGGGTGATGGCCTGAGAGGTGGGAGGAGGGTATGTGCTAATAAAAGACCGGAATAAATACAAACCCAGTCAAAGGACCGTACTCAGCTTGTGTATTATAGAAATGTATGTGTATATGTTCCACACCTCCTCCTAAACCACTGGAGCTATTTCAACCAAACATGGTATATACAGGGTGTTACAAAAATGTACGGCCAAACTTTCAGGAAACATTCCTCACACAGAAATAAAGAAAAGATGTTATGTGGACATGTGTCCGGAAACGCTTAATTTCCATGTTAAAGCTCATTTTAGTTTCTTCCACCTACGCTCAATGGAGCACGTTATCATGATTTAATACGGGATACTCTACCTGTGCTGCTAGAACATGTGCCTTTACAAGTACGACACAACATGTGGTTCATGCATGATGGAGCTCCTGCACATTTCAGTCGAAGTGTTCGTACGCTTCTCAACAACAGATTCGGTGACCGATGGATTGGTAGAGGCGGACCAATTCCATGGCCTCCACGCTCTCCTGACCTCAACCCTCTTGACTTTCATTTATGAGGGCATTTGAAAGCTCTTGTCTACGCGACCCCGGTGCCAAATGTAGAGACTCTTCGTGCTCATATTGTGGACGGCTGTGATACAATACGCCATTCTCCAGGGCTGCATCAGCGCATCAGGGATTCCACGCGACGGAGGGTGGATGCATGTATCCTCGCTAACGGAGGACATTTTGAACATTTCCTGTAACAAAGTGTTTGGTACGGTCTGTTGCTGTGTGTCTCCATTCCATGATTAATGTGATTTGAAGAGAAGTAATAAAATGAACTCTAACATGGAAAGTAAGCGTTTTCGGACACATGTCCACATAACATATTTTCTTTCTTTGTGTGTGAGGAATGTTTGTTGAAAGTTTGGCCGTACCTTTTTGTAACACCCTGTTTATCACTTACTGTCTGGAAAGATTGGTTGCTGGGGTAAGGATCACCCATCTATCAATGATGTGAGGAAGAGAGTGCAAAAGGAGTGTAGCTGACGATGTGCTAATAATCGGACTTTATTCGTCCAGTCTTTAAGAGTGAAAGCACCTAGTGACTTGAAACATCTTTTGTCGCTGACAGACCCCACAAAATGACGAAACGAAAAATGTTTATTGTTTGCTTCGTTTTCACTTTTCGTGCAGAAAGTTGCCAAATCAGGAATGACATTTTAATTTGTTGCTACCTTACTACTGATTGTATTCGTGACCCATCTTGAACATTAAACCGTTGTATGACACAATGTTAAGGAAATATGACTTCATACACACCTAGATGCGTGAAAAATTGCCGCATCATGCATAACGTTTTAATTTATTACTTTTTTTACTACCAACTCTTTTCATAACAAATTTCACAGACAACGTACACATATTTCACTGAACGTACTGTAGCTTCCTAAGGCTGGGGCCACTTTGTGATCATGAAGTCGAGCATAGAGGATGAGTGGTCCAGTGCATGACTGGAGGCATCAGTGATCCCAATAATTACTGGTTGTGCAGAGTTTCCAAATACATAACTGTATTCAGAACTGCAGGCAGTGCCGTGAAGAAATGCTGACGCCCCTCAGCGAGTCGTGATATCGCCGCCCCAGATTAGTGCCACGGCTGCATGCTGTACTGACATCAGTAGCTGGGCGAGGGAGGCACTGGCCGCCAAGACTTACTGCGATGACACAGAGTGGCTACAATCTGAGAGCTCTCGAGGACAGCCGGTTGAGCACTCATGTGGAGACTGCCGACTGTGATCCAAGATGCTGGTTGCCGTGGAGACTGAGTGCCGGACATCCACCACGTATTGGCCAAGACTGCAGTGGATGTTCACCAGTCGGCCAGCGGGTGTTGCAGACGTACCTCACATGCTCTTGGAGAAGATGGCAGCTTGCAGATCATCTGCGATAGGCCTGTAGTGGAGGAGGGCTGGCTGCTCGCCAGTCTTCTCATCCGAGATGATCCAGCAGGCAGCGGTGGCATACCACGGCTGTGATATACATCAGGTTGGCTGCCTTCCAAAGTCAGCCCTCAAGTAGCAGCCTGCTCATCAGTCATCAGCATGTCATGATTTCTCTAAAAATAGACTGTCGTTCTGTCTTGTTCTAATGACATGGACAGAACGCCAGCACGACAGAATGTGTTCTTGAGCTCCAAAAGCCTGTCTATTTAGTGGGTTAAGCCAGAGTCTATGTTGCAATGGCGCTGGTGGTATGAGTGCACTTGTCCCCATTTATAGGACCCGTCAACGCTCGTTTCCTCATTGAGGTAATTTCGATAATGATTCAGGGTTGCAGAGCTTGGTTCTTCAGCGCTCAGTTGGTGAAGTCACAGAATTATCTCACCGTGCCCTGTAATGTCGCACATCGCTGTTGCTCTTCTGTCTCCCCCAGTCTGAGGTCTGTTGAAACGGCGGTACGCCACATTTACGTAACAGCTGGCGCACCACCCTGTTGCTAATCTACTTTCTGTTGGTACCGCCGTAAGCCCTGTTCCCTCTATTCATTGTTTTCCTGCTATAATTTTTTTTTTTTTACATTTCCCACTCTTTACGCATTTGACCCAATACCATGTGCTTCAAATTGGATTTTCAAGTCGATTTATGTGGAAGCTACATCGCGTTCCTGCTCACACATAGCTTGTAGGATAATGTACAACATAAAAATGTACAGTTTGTTTCAGAATCTAAAACATTTTGGAATCTATGAGAAATACAGGGTGTTTGAAAAAGAACTACCTAGTTTCAAGACCGCGCGGGGTAGCCGTGCGGTCTAAGGCGTCTTGCGCGGTTCGCGCGGCTCCCTCCCCCGTCAGAGGTTCCAGTCCTCCCTCAGGCATGGGTGTGTGTGTTGTCCTTAGCTTAAGTTAGTTTGAGTCAGATTAAGTAGTGCGTAAGCCTAGGGACCGATGACTGCAGCAGTTTGGTCCCATATTCCTTATGACAAATTTTCAAATTTCCTATTTTAAGCATAAATTTAATGGGAAAATTAGTGAAAAAATTCATCAATGAGTACATATCATGAAAGAGAATTCCTTCAAGTTTTGTTTAATGTTATTAGACTTCAACGTGGGATCCATTTGTTGTCCTGCACACGTGGAAACGACACGTATTCCACTTCTCGCCATGTATTCACCAACATTTCAGGTGTAACTGTCCCATCGCCCCAACGATTCTTTCCTGTAGATGACTGACGTCTCTTATCTTTTCACTGTATACAACATTTTTTATGTGGCCCCAAAAGAAAAAGTCCCTTCCTGGAAAGCGAGTGTCAAGAGCCGCACGCACATGGTTACTGTAATGATGTGTGGTAGCATCTTGTTGGAAAAACAAAAGCCCCTTTTCTGCCTCAATATCGTCCATTTGGGGAAAGACGTACTCTGTCAACATGTCACATTAAACGTCCCCGTTTATTGTTTTTTTTTTCTACAAAAATGAAGGGACCAATCACACGATCTTCGATCAAACCACACCAGACATTAACTTCGGGAGAGTCACCTGGATGCTGAATAACTTCATGTGGATGCTCTGCCCCCCTCCCCTCCAAATTCTGCAGTTCTGAAGATTAACTATTCCACTGACATGAAATGTAGCGTCATAAGGAAAGAGAATCTTTCTTTTAAAAAATTGGCGTCATCAATTCTGTGTGGAAAGTGAACAGCAAACTTTTACAAACTTTTAATTTTCGATTTTCTTAGTAGGTTTACTGCAGGGGAGCCAAACTTGGAGAGTTGATGAATCAAACACCACAAACTAGAGTAGTGTATGTCACTTTGTACAGATTGCAGAACACATTAAAACTAGGGAGTTATTTTTCAAGCACACTGTATGGAACTGGCATTTTTAGGGGCACTTTCATAATGTTCCCGCAATGTTTCGTCATCTGCAGTAAATAATCAAAAACAAAAACAGCATTTGACTTGGTGTTTGCTCTTTTTCGCGTCGTTAGCACTATGTTGTGAAATTAATTGTCGTACCGAAATTTAGTAGAAACATCTCATGGATTTCTCACATCTAAGGAAGTAAGTTCTCCTCCACCGCATATACATTTTCTGAAAGAACAGAGGTCATTTTAGGTAGGTTAATCTTTTGCAGGAAGTAAATTTTTTGAACAATCATCCTGTTAGAATTCTCTTATGAAGTAATCATTTTTATATAAAGTCAATAGTGTTCACGATCTTTAAAGTGAAGTTATAAAGTAATTGTTTGCTATAAAATTGTTTTCGAAAAATCGTTTGTAGAACATGAACACTCAAAAACTATTAGCATACAAGAAATTCTATGTTGTTTGCATCTGCATTGCAAGTGACAATACACACACTTTTGGATATGCTTGCTGTGCGCCACATTCGACAGAACTCTTACTCTGTAACGAGTTAACACTATACATATAAAATGTCAGGATAATTACTGGATATTATAATACAGAGATATTTGAGTTTGTGTCACCCTATTCTTGTGATATTTTATAGTAGGTACTATATTTTATATTCTTCGATTCACTTACTATAGGTTTTCATTCGTGTGTGAGGTACCGTACACATAATTTGTGAATATCGGTAATTTTTTCGCTCTATTCATTATTATTTTGCACCTCACAGTGCACAAAGTTTTAAGTAAACCACATTTATGTATCACTGCTCTCTTACAACTTATTGTTGACTGTGGAGAAATTGAGAGAGAACTACATTTACTGTCGATAACGCAATCTCGCCGCACCGATTTTCAAGGGTTTCCTAACAGCGAATTATAGAGACGTTCATGTTCAAATGTGGTGCTCATTTTGTGGAAGTGATTATGAAATAGATATAATGAAGGCTGCAGTACACCGGTTGCCACCCACAGTTATATCGCATGCTTTGGCAAAAGTTGCAATGCCGACGACTTCCTACTTCCTACATTTACCGAGAAGAGCACAAGCGGTCACATAGCGCCAGTGAGCATCCCTTCAGCAAATTAAAAGAAATATACCGTACTATGCTACTTTAAATAAGTACCTGACTGCTGTTAGCCGTTATTTGAATTTTGAAGGAGTAAGCTTTTGTGGAGCGTGTTTCGTCGTGCAACTGTTAGGCCTGTGTCACACAAACTATCTACATCTACATGTTCATAGATACTCCTCAAACCACTGTCGGGCGTGTGGTGGGGAGGTACCCTCTACCACCACTAGTCCCTTCCTTTCCTATTCCACTCGCAAAAGCCGGCCGGTGTGGCCGAGTGGTTCTAGGTGCTTCAGTCTGGAACAGCGCGACCGCTACGGTCTCAGGTTCGAATCCTGCCTCGGGCATGGATGTGTGTGATGTCCTTAGGTTAGTTAGGTTTAATCAGTTCTAAGTTCTAGGGGACTGAAGACCTCAGATGTTAAGTCCCGTAGTGCTCAGGGCCATTTGAATCACTCGCAAATAGAGCGAGGGAGAAATGTCTACCTGCATGCATCTGTATGAGCCCTAATTCCTTGTATCTTATCTACGTGGTCGCTATGCGCAGTGTAAGTTGGCGGCAGAAGAATCATTCTGCAGACAACTTCAAATTCTGGTTCTCCAAAGAACGTCGCCTTCCCTCAGGGGATTCCACTTTGAGTTCCCGAAGCATCTCCCTAAAAGTTACAACTTGTTCTAGCCTGCCGGTAACAAATCTAGCAGAACGCCTCTCTATTTGCTTCCAAGTCTTCCTTTAATCCGACCTGGTACGGACTTCAAACACTCAAGTAGTATTCAAGAATATACAGACGAACCACACTTTTTCTAAAATTTTTCCACTACACCGAAGTCGACCATTTCCCCTCCCTGCCACAGTCCTCACATGGTAGCTTCAGTTTGAGATTTATGAAGACGCGCGCACCTACTGTAGGCTTGTTCATTAGGGAGACTACAGTTTAAGCTTTAGTTTCAAGTGAACCAATAGGCCTATCGCAAAATCAGTTACACCAATGCTTTTTTCTGCGTTAGGCTATATGGAGAAATTTGGTTTGGATTGTAGTAAGGACCGTCCGGTTTTCGGCATCTTCGCTACGAACTGCTCACTTCAAAGCTGTATAGGTTGAAACATATTTGTCGGATGTTAATGAAATTTTAATAGGTTGTGTACAAACATACTGGTAGTGGAAATCTCAAGTTACAGAATTTTTAAATTACTCTCAAAAAGGTGCTAGTGATTTTTTTCTAAAGTAGCTTTTCCTCAGCCCATTATAAACATCAACGCAGCTCGTGGTCTTGTGGTAGCGTTCTCGCTTTCCACGCACAGCGTCCTGGTTCGATTCCCGGCGGGGCCAGGGATATTCCCTGCCTCGAAATGACTGGGGTTGTGTCGTCTTCATCATCATCATTCATCCCCATTACGGAAGGCAATGGCAAACCACCTCCACTAAGACCTTGCCCAGTACGGCGGTGCGGGTCTCCTACGCACCTCGGAGTACGGGACCTCATCATCAACGGAATGCGTCGGTTTGTTTTCAAGGACTCTTTTGTGGCTGTGAGAAGGTGCGACCACTGTGACCGACCTGTGTGGTACGATTTTATAAAGAGTGATATACAAGGCTGTTCTGTGTGTGCTCGACTGCGGGAATAACAGTGCTACGTTGCCAGTCACACAGACCATTTTCCAACAGTTCCTGGGACTCGCGGCAACAACGCTGTAGGAACGACCACTGTGACCGACCAATGTGATACGATTTTACAAAGAGTAATATACAAGGCTGTTCTGTGTGTGCTCGACTGCGGGAATAACAGTGCTACGCTGCCAGTCACATGCAAACCGTTTTCCAACAGTCCAGGGACTCGAGGCATTAGCGCTGTTAACATTGACCAAACACGTTTCAAGTTTTTTTTCCGCACACCTCTCGAATAGGTCTTGCTGTTTGTCTCCTCCTCACGTCAAAGGCATTCACATGTAAGCTTCACTTTGGAGCACACGCATGTCACCTGGGATTTAGTCATACAGTAAGCATGGCGGCACAGTATTCGCTTGAACAACGAGATATGGTTTTTGTTTATGGACTAGCCGACGGTAAAGCGCATGAAGCTTGACGGCTGCGTGAGGAACGGTACCCAGCAAGACGCCACCCACACCCGCAAACGTTTACAGCAATTCGCCGGCTCGTTAGCGGGATGTCATGGTGATGCTGGAAGACCTCGATGAGGACGGGATGTTGCATTTGAAGACACTGTTCTCGAGCGCTTAGAGGAAGCACCTACGACAAACACTCGAGCTGTTGTACACAACTTGGGAGTCACTCATCGTATAGTCTGAGAGGCTTTGAGGGATGACGGACAGCATCCATTTAGTTTCCACCCTGTCCAAGTACTAAATCCTGTGGCGGACTATGAACGCAGGCTTGGGTTTTGCTGGTGGTTTCTGCGACGTGTTGCACGACATCCTACTTCCCCGCCTTTGTGTTGTTTACCGACGAGTGCACCTTCTATTGGGACGCCCTTTCCAATACTCCAAACGTTCATTACTGGGCAAGGGGAAATCCTCTTCGTCACGTACGTCCACGGACACCAGGAACGATTTTCGCTCAACATCTGGACAGGCATTGTGAGTGACCATCTGATTGGGCCGGTCCGTCTACCTTCTCGACTTACTGGGGCAAATTACCTTCAATTTCTGCAAGAAACTCTACCCGGCCTGCTGGATGATGTTCCCCTGAACATACGGCTACGCATGTGGTTACAGCATGATGGGGCGCCCGCACATAACAGCTGTGCTGTGCACGGGTATTTAAATGAACTCTTCGACGGCCAGGTAATTGGCAGAGGTGCTCATAGGACATGGCGCCCGCGATCACCAGACATCACGCCACCGGACTTTTTCCTATGGGGATTCTTCAAGGTTCTAGTTCACCCAACCGGATGCGAACCACCTAAAAACGACGAGGAATTAATGGATCGCGTTCAATATGCCAGAAATCACATCAGGGTAATGCCAGGAACCTTTGAAAGAGTTCGGCAAAACATCGTTCGACGTTACCAAGCTTGTGTCGCGTCAGAAGGTAGCTACTTCGAACACTTGCTTTAACTAAACAATGTCCCAGCTACAAAAAAGGCCCTTTTCAGGATTTTCTGTATGCGAACTTACAGCTGTTTACGGGCTTGTTCCCGGTACGTCTTATCATGAAACTACACTACTGGCCATTAAAATTGCTACACCAAGAAGAAATGCAGATGATAAACATGTATGCATTGGACAAATATATTATACTAGAACTGACATGTGATTACATTTTCACGCAATTTGGGTGCATAGATCCTGAGAAATCAGTACCCAGAACAACCACCTCTGGCCATAATAACGGCCTTGATACGCCAAAGCATTGAGTCAAACAGAGTTTGGATGGCGTGTACAGGTACAGCTGCCCATGCAGCTTCAACACGATACCACAGTTCATCAAGAGTAGTGACTGGCGTATTGTGACGAGCGAGTTGCTCGGCCACCATTGACAAGACGTTTTTAGTTGGTGAGAGATCTGGAGAATGTGTTGGCCAGGGCAGCAGTCGAACATTTTCTGTATCCAGAAAGGCCCGTACATGACCTGCAACATGCGGTCGTGCATTTTCCTGCTGAAATGTAGGGTTTCGCAGGGATCGAATGAAGGGTAGAGCCACGGGTCGTAACACATCTGAAATGTAACGTCCACTGTTCAAAATGCCGACAATGCGAACAAGAGGTGACCGACACGTGTAACCAATGGCACCCCATACCATCACGCCGGGTGATACGCCAGTATGGCGATGACGAATACACGCTTGCAATGTGCGTTCACCGCAATGTCGCCAAACACGGATGCGACCATCATGATGCTGTAAACAGAACCTGGGTTCATCCGAAAAAATGACGTTTTGCCATTCGTGCACCCAGGTTCGTCGTTGAGTACACCATCGCAGGCGCTCCTGTCTATGATGCAGCGGCAAGGGTAACCGCAGCCACGATCTCCGAGCTGATAGTCCATGCTGCTGCTAACGTCGTCGAACTGTTCGTGCAGATGGTTGTTGTCTTGCAAACGTCCCCATGTGTTGACTCAGGGATCGAGACGTGGCTGCACGATCCGTTACAGCCATGCGGATAAGATGCCTGTCATCTCGACTGCTAGTGATACGAGGCCGTTGGGATCCAGCACGGCGTTCCGTATTACCCTCCTGAAACCACCGATTCCATATTCTGCTAACAGTCATTGGATCTCCACCAACACGAGCAGCAATGTCGCAATACGAGAAACCGCAATCGCGATATGCTACAATCCGACCTTCATCAAAGTCGGAATCGTGATGGTACGCATTTCTCCTCCTTACACGACGCATCACAACAACGTTTCACCAGGCAACGCCAGTCAACTGCTGTTTGTGTATGAGAAATCGGTTGGAAATTTTTCTCAGGTCATCACGTTGTAGGTGTCGCCACCGGCGCCAACCTTGTGTGAATGGTCTGAAAAGCTAATCATTTGCAAATCACAGCATCTTCTTCCTGTCGGTTAAATTTCCCGTCTGTAGCACGTCATCTTCGTGGTGTAGCAATTTTAATGGCCAGTAGTGTACAATGGGTGTGTCGGTACCCTGGTGGATTCAGCGCCAGTCCCCCAGAGTGGAAGGCTGGCGCGCTACTACCAAGCGTGCGGGCCGCCTTGGATCCATCGCGATCTCCGGCAGGCAAAGCATTGGCAGTCATGCGTTCTCCAGAGCATCCGGCAACAGGGCAATCCCGCGGCCAGTCGGAGCGCATGGCGTCAAGTTTGCGTAGTTTAAAAACGGTGCGTTGTCGACATACACAACATTAGTTATTTTGGTTCCTACTGGCATCAGCTATCCAGGGTTAAAATTTCGTGACACAATTTTCTCCACCTTGTATATATCGTTCTAGATTGCTTCGGAGGCGGAGCCTGATCTAATCCCGATGGAAAATTTTCACAGCCAATATTTACCCTGAAAAGGGATGAGAGGTTGTGGCACGAACTTACTGATCACCAGTATGTCGACCAGTGTCATGGATTAAGTTACAAACCTCTCCGCAGTGCCTCATGATGCAAGTGCCACTATTGACGGTGATCCGTTCGTCAGAATGGGACGTTGAGGTCGGCGGCCTTCTTGGTGCTTTTCGTAAGGAGTAGGCTAGCTTCTGGCAGTGGGATTCAGCCTCTCCCATTCCTTCATCCACGACAACATAAACCCAACTCTACACCGTGCAAGCACCCAGCACAGTCATCCACACGATTTGGATACATTCTTGAGAAGGCAGCAGGAAGCCACTTCCACTGGGATCTTGCCTGGAACGGCGATGCATGTTTCCTGTATCTGCTCTCCCGCGCTCATTCGTTGATCACTGGATTACTTTGAGTACGATAGCCAAAATATTCGGGTTTATGTGACTTGTAAACGTATCTCTAAAGGTAGCTAAGCTTACAGGTCAACAGACTCCGAGCATTACCTAATCGGCTATAATAAAATGAAATGAAGCTGCCAATCGGCTGACGAAGCAACTGCGTGTGTACACCGCTCATTTAAGGGAGTACCTGGTGAGAGCTTCGCCCCGAAACGTTGCTTTCCTAGGGATCGAAAGAGTCACACTAAAGGATTTTTTATTATGGACACTCGAGTTTCTGCGTTACACACACGCATGAAATATATATATATATATATATATATATATATATATATATACATATATATATATATATATATATATATATATATATATTTCAGAGTGCAATAGGATTGTCCAGCTGTGTGTGTGTGTATGTTTGTGTGTGCATGCGTGTGTGTAACGCAGAAACTCGAGTGTCCATAATAAAAAATCCTTTAGTGTGACTCTTTCGATCCCTAGGAAAGCAACGTTTCGGGGCGAAGCTCTGACCAGGTACTCCCTTAAATGAGCGGTGTACACACGCAGTTGCTTCGTCAGTCGATTGGCAGCTTCATTTCCTTTTATTATAGCCGATTAGGTAATGCTCGGAGTCTGTTGACCTGTAAGCTCTGCTACCTTAAGAGATACGTTTACAAGTCACATAAACCCGAATATTTTGGCTATCATACTCAAAGTAATCCAGTGATCAACGAATGAGCGCGGGAGAGCAGATACAGGAAACATGCATCGCCGTTCCAGGCAAGATCCCAGTGGAAGTGGCTTCCTGCTGCCTTCTCAAGAATGTATCCAAATCGTGTGGATGACTGTGCTGGGTGCTTGCACGGTGTAGAGTTGGGTTTATGTTGTCGTGGATGAAGGAATGGGAGAGGCTGAATCCCACTGCCAGAAGCTAGCCTACTCCTTACGAAAAGCACCAAGAAGGCCGCCGACCTCAACGTCCCATTCTGACGAACGGATTACCGTCAATAGTGGCACTTGCATCATGAGGCACTGCGGAGAGGTTTGTAACTTAATCCATGACACTGGTCGACATACTGGTGATCAGTAAGTTCGTGCCACAACCTCTCATCCCTTTTCCGGGTAAATATTGGCTGTGAAAATTTTCCATCGGGATTAGATCAGGCTCCGCCTCCGAAGCCGAGTAGAAAGCACATCTACCTCTGATGTGGAGGACCCGAGTTCAGTTCCCGGAACTGCCGTGATTTTTCGTTGTTGGGAGGACTGGAACGGTGTACGTTCAATCTCGTGATGCCAACTGAAAAACTACCTGTATGAGAACTACCACTCCAAGGTATGTAACGGCAACAGTCGTCGGGAGAGCGGTTTGCTGACCCAATGCCCTTCCAGGCAGTTCCGCATGACGCCATATGGGATGACACGGCGGCCGGTCAGCGTCACGTGGTCTCCTTGAGTTGGGTTCTTAGATATCACCATAGGTTTTTACTTCATTTTTAGACGTTTGTTTTAAACGTCCATGCATGCACAACAATTCATTCTTTTAAATTTTACATAAACTTCCAGTACAGATACCTCTAGGAAAAATGCAACAATGTTACTCAAGAAAAAATTCCTCCACACTGAAAATAAATTAATGCTTACATCACTTACTATGGTTGACTTATACCAAGCTGGGCGTTGGAAGAAAAATGTACATGTACAAAACGTAATGTCCATTTGTGTGCAGATCTTTTTAAATTCGTTTTAGAAACTAAATGTGTACGTGTCAGTTGTTTCAGCAAATATTGAAAAATATTTTCTAGTTGCAAGCACCTATTGTCCGACAACGTAAGTTCTCTCACTATCGGGCCCTCTGCATTTTGACTTTAATAACTGTGAGATGGTTATAAGACAATTTTCGTAAATCTTCAAGGAATGAGATTTCTTAAGGAAAAACATTAGAAATTTGGGCATGAATCAGCACTAGTTCACAATAGATGCTTATTACGGTGGTTAATACTGTAGCGTAAGTAAGGTTGACAACCAGCGTAAAATTTCACAAGTGGCTCGAAGTCAGCTGACTTTTATTGATCACGTAGCAGCAAAATTAAGGTGTTCAACCTGTATTTAGGGCCGGTTTAAAGCCGAATGCTAGGTATACGAAGGCAAGCGAGTTACTTTAAACTACATTTACACTCAGATCGAATCACAATTACAATGTTGTTATTAATACCGCTCAAACATAATTTCAACTGCGAGTATGGGACGTACATTCCTAGTATGCGCGAAACCGCCCTTGTCTCTCAGTTGAGCGTCGCAGTTCAACATCTACATCCATCCTCTGAAAACCACTGTGGAGTTCATGGTTGAGAGTTCCTCCCACCGTAACATTTATGAAACTAGTAAACAATGTTGCATATCCGATTTTTTCGAATAAAGCACATCCAACGCAAATTCATAAATCAACGTACGGTCTAGAGCACGAGTCCATAAATTAAGAGTATAACGTGCTTCATTTAGCCACTTCCATTTCTATTTGTCCGTCTTTTGCTGAAGTTTTACCGTATTAACATCTCTCCAAAACTAAAATCCTAAAAATTGTCTTCAAAATTAAAACCTTCATGGAGATAACATCCGTGACAGAGACCGACATCTGTGTGGCAACTAAGGGCGTCCGGTTACGGATCAACTCAAATCAAACCCGTTGCTGATGCGAGTTGGTAACTGGTAGATGTGCGAATCACTTCCTACGTAGTTGAACAGGGCTTCGCTGACGCCAGAAGTGCAAAGCGAGTTACCAGTAAATCGCTTACAACGTGTTGCCAACCAGCTGCTAGCGAGTCGGCGTCTGTGTTGCAATGTTATCTGAGTTGCGTAGTGTCTTCAAACACAGCTCTGTACTGGTTTAGTTTGAAGATGAACGAGCAGGACGATAACATTAGCTTTGCACAGGAAGTGGCAAAACATTCGAATTTTTATAACTACAAGCTCTCACGCAATTGCAGGAGGAATTTGACAAACAAAGCGTGTGCGAAGCGGGGAAAGATTTCTTGTGGCATGTATGTAGTGCTTTATCATTTATTATTCAGAGAATTAGTGGCCCATAAGCGGGAGCAAACGTACAAAAGAATTTAAACCATGCTGGGAATATTCTTTTGTGTGACTAGCATTCTGTGACGTTCTGTAAAATTACATTATCATGCGGACAGCAAGAAAACGACAGAAAATCTCCGACACGTGAAAACACAATGGTGTTCATATCAAAACACCACCAGCAGATACCCGAGTTTAAAAATATCAAGGGCTTTGCGTCTTCAAAACAAAAGCAGGCTGTATTATGGCGGAAGAAACCATATGTGCTAAATCACTGTAGCACAAATAGGTAAATAGTTCGATAACAAAGCGAACCTAAGATGTTGATACCAAATTAATACAGCAATCGTTGATGTGAATTTCTAAATAAGAGAGACACGATTCGCCTATCTTTTTTTCACTTATTTTGTGGATCTCTCTTGTGCATCCTTGTAATTACACCTAAAGATAATAATCGAAATTACTGCTTTTGTCCATATTCCACTTGTATATCACCGTTGTTCCCTTATGTCACTAACGATATGAAAAAGTTGTTCTGTCTGGGTGTAATTGAAGATGGAAGATCAGCTTGGTGACGTGTCAATCTGCGCGCCAAACATGCACCATGTCGCGAGAAAAGCGTAACCGTTACACTCTAAATGTATCCTACGAAGTCCGATTCATGTCACTCAACGTAATGCATATAATTTGTTGCATTATATTTAATACATACACGGTCCGCTGTTACCAAAAGTTATCTGCTCACCAACAAAGATTCGGAGCCTGACTACCAGCGAAGCAGGTAATCCAATTATCAGAGCATTCGCAGAAGAAATTGTATTTCGTTGTGACTACTTTGTTCAGTTATGCTTCTCATATTTAATTCCTGCGGTAGCCACTGTGACTCTGCCAACTTCCAAACAATTAGGTTCCGGAACAATGTTAATCGACATTATTTCAATTCTTAAAAATTCAAAAAACATTTTGCGGGATGTTTTACATTGTTCAGTCGTTCTATAAAAAGCTACTAATTTAGACTCTGTCTGTTACAGCCATTTGGGAGGTACGTACAGCCGTCATTATTAAATAATGTTTTCTCGTGCTTCTGGCCGAGTCTATTTTTCACTCTCCACTGATGTTGAAACCACAAGTAAACAGTTTTCGTCCTTTTGCGCCCATACATACTTCGCGAATTAATAATCTGACTGAGCGAAAATATCCACGAGCGCACGTGCAGACATTTAGAAACACGCAGTAAATCACACCTTTGTGAAAAATACCAGCAATAGTAAGTGATACACACACTGCATAACATATGTCCTTGTACGACTAACGGTAAATGTTACGACGTAAGTCAAGCGCCGGCAAGCCAGTCGGGAAGGATAGAGAAGGGATGGCTGTGAGAAGACGGTCAGCCAATAGCACGCTGACCGACCCCTCTCCAGGACGACAACCCGACAGCAGCGTCCCCTATGTGAAGAGGACATCAGCACCGCCACCGACTGGTGGCGGCCAGTTCAATAGTAGCTTCAAGACTAGCACTTTGGATAGCAGCGTCAACTTTATTCATTTCGCTTGTACTCGCTATGTGGCCCAGACTTGGAACTGTATATACGAGGGTTGGAACTTAAATAGTGGCAACTATTTATTCACAACCGATACAAAAAAGTTACATGATTGACACTGAAATATACTGGGCGGAGAAATCTCTTGGTTGTGTGAAATGGTCTCATCATTTTTGTATATTGTGACTTCTGCCTTCTTCACATCTTTGTTTAATACTTGGATCGTGTAAATGAATTTCGACATTTTATGTACTGGAATGTAACAAATCTCTTGGTTGTGTGAAATGGTCCCACCATTTTTATATATTGTGACTTCTGCCTTCTTCACATCTTTGTTTAATACTTGGATCGTGTAAATGAATTTCGACATTTTATGTACTGGAATGTAACCGTAGAAAAATACCATAATTTGACAGATTTTTTTTAACGTTCGTGTCGTATTATACAGGGCTCACAGTTGAAATGAGCGGAATGGCCCCGCTGTACCCTAATCGGCAGCACCATGACAGCTGTGGCCTACGTGAACACTATTGCTGACCACCTGTACCCCTTCGTGTTTGATGCGGCGATGGCTCCTTCCAGCAGGATAAGTGTCCGTGTCACAAGACCGTGATCATGCTACAGCGGCCTGTCGAACACGGCACTGAACTGACGTTGATGTGTTGGCCACCGGGCGGGATTTCTTGACCTGTGCGTAGACATGTGCTGCCGCGTACCTCCAGAAAACAACAGAGCACTTGCGAAATCCATACCACGTGCAATACCTGCTGTTTTGCGTTCCGTAGGTAGACCTATAAGCTATTAACCCTTTTGAGTTCCACTAATATAAAAAGTAATTTTAAAACTTTTCACAACATTCACCTTTGTCATGATAGTAAGCAACGAATACAAGAAGAAACTGGCAAAAAATAAACAATCAATTGTTTTGAGCAGGTGGTTTTACTTTCGAAACATTGGGACATACAATTTTGAACGACCCATATATTAGGAAGCCATTTCGGATTTTTCCTAGACACAGTAATACCTAAAACAAAACAATAGTCTTAAAGACGAAGGTGTTCAATAAGTAATGCAACACATTTTTCTCCGAAAGCAGATAGGTTTCATTAAGTATTTCAATACGGTAATACTGTTCTCCACTCTCTTGGCTACAAAACCCTACTTTTCAACACACAAGCTCTGTTCAATACGACGGTCTTGCGGCACCTTGTTGGGAGGGTGTGTATGCGCACAAGGTACCACTCTACTAACGTCTTGCTGCACCAGTGACCTCCTTATCGTCCACGTACTGCTTCCCGCACAGTCATCCTTCATTGGGCCAAACAGATGGAAGGTGAGACATACGGGATGTAGGATGGACCTCATAGCGATGATGACACACGCCTCGTCCAACGACTCACCGTGCTTTTGTCCACTGCCAGGTCTCCGTAAACATTCTCCAAACGCCTATGGAAATCTGACGTGCTCTGATTTTCCGCCAAAAGAAACTCAGTGACAGCTCTCTGCTTGGAGAGCACCTCCTTTATAGAAGCCATTTTGAAGGTTGAGTATAGCATTGCAACCTGTCAGAACTTCATGAAACTATACGGGCTGAAGAGGGAATATTTGACGATAACCCACAATAAATTCCTCACTTTTCAACCAGAATTGGCCGAGAAAAAAAGTGTTGCATTACTTACTGAACGTCCTTCGTAACAAGCGAAAATGGGCCTAAAACTTAATAATTTAATATAGAAAGTAGATACTGCTCCAGTGGTTTCATTTCCAATGCTTGTAAGTAGGCTGTTTAGGTTTTAATGTTGGTAACGTCACGTAGCGCTCTGTATGAAAATCACTGACTGCGCTGTGTGCAGTCTGTGGTTGGTTTGCATTGTTGGAATATTCGCAATTGTAGTTTTGGGCTGTTGGATGTGAACAGCGCGTAGCGTTGCACAGTTGGAGGTGTGCCGCCAGCAATGGTGGATGTGGGGAGAGAGATGGCAGAGTTTTTAGAGCGGACGATCTGGACGAGTGCCCATCAGAAAGAGTAAATATGTGAGACTGTATATCATGAACTGATATATATATATATATATATATATATATATATATATATATATGATGACTTTTGAATATTATTAAGGTAAATACAGTGTTTGTCCTCTATCAAAATCATTCATTTGCTAACTATGCCTATCAGTAGTTAGTGCCTTCAGTAGTTAGAATATTTTATTTAGCTGGCAGTATTGGCGTTCGCTATATTGCAGTAGTTCGAGTAATGAAGATTTTTGTGAGGTAAGTGATTCATGAAAGGTATAGGTTATTGTTATTCAGGGCCATTCTTTTGTAGGGATTATTGAAAGTCAGATTGCGTTACGCTAAAAAAATATTGTGTGTCAGTTTAGTGTTGATCAGAATAAGTGAATAGAGAAATGACTGAGTACGTTCAGTTCTGCTCAGCTGTTTGAAAATCAAATAACGTAAGAGGTTTATCAGGACAGTAACTCATCAATTTTTCTAAGGGGAGGTTTCAAGCTCTCATAAAAGCAGTAGTAGAAACTCCAATTTACAGTACAGTAAATTTAGATATACTTACTTTCACTGTCATGATCACCTCAAAATGATCATCATAAAAAAGCACGCTTCAGAATCTCGCCGACTATTGCTTTGAACGCTGAAGGTGACTGTTACAATGCACAAGATTCTTGGAAGTACCTCAGTCTGTCGCTAGATGTTCTGTCTTGCAATAGCATCGGTGGTTTCGTGGGGAAGGCATTGGTGCTAAAAAAAGAGAAAAAGTTGAAAAGAGAAATATCTAAACCATTTACGATTAAAACAGGGTTAAAACCGGCAGATGGTTTATCGCCATCAGTTTTCAGCTGTGCTCTGGAGTATGCGATGACGAAATGGTACAAAGAAAATGCTAAAACCATAAGAATTCGAACCAAGAAAGTTAAAATAAACTTAAATTTCTTGGGATTTTCAGATGATTTAGCATAATTAGCTAAAAACATTCAAAAAACCAAAAATCAAATAACAAACCTACAAATACAGCACAAAAAATAAGACTCCAAATATCATTCGAAAAGACTGAGACAATGGTAGCGGATCGACTGATAATCAAACACATAAGAATAAATAACAGGAGAGTAAAAATAGTGAAACAATTTAAATGCCTAGGAGAATTTACAAAATACAACTTGGACAAGAAACCTGCATGGCAATTAAGAACTAACAAAATGGTAAAAGCTCAAAAATTAACATGGTCTACATACAATAAAAATGTCTGTCAATCAAAACTAAATTAAAACGTTAGAAGACGGTGGTTCAACCAGAGATGACATACGGAAGTGAAACTCCTTCCAGAGTCACGCAGAAAAAGCGAACGGAATCGGCAAAATACTAAAAGTAGAGAGAAGAGTAGCTGGGAACATGAATAAATGACAAAAATAAAAAAGATGGACAGTGCCACATAGCGCCAAATGTACAACCTGGAGGCCATCACAGATTATATAAGAAAAAAAAAAATCTCTTTTCTCCTGTCGGATTACGAGGTCGCCAAGAAAAATTACAGAAAAACTTTAGAACATGAAGCGTGCCATGGATAAAGGAAATTAGGGAAGATATGAAATAGTTAAAATTAACCCCGGAAGATTTCCAAAACAAATCAGAAAATTTAAAGAAACTGGCAAACACAAAAATAACATTTAAACTAAAAATAGACAAACGACAAGCAATAAAAAGGGTATCTACAAATAAGGCACGACAAAAAAGATCAGAACAAATGGGAATTTCTGGAAAGAAAATCTGTCGAAGAAGATGACCAGAAAATGATAGACTGAAGTGATCCAATGAGGCCGTAAAAGCAGAAAAAGAAGAAATGGTGTTTCAGGTAGAAATCACTGGTGCTCGCAGAGTTCAGCAGGTGGTTATATTGTTGCGGTATCAGTGTAGATACGGAATTCGTGACTCACAATTGGCTGCAACCCCTTACAAGTAGGCTGTTACATATCCGCATAATTGAGAACTGCTTGATTAATATCCACGAAGTTCTGGATTAGCAATTGGAGAATCTGCTTATTGATGAAGTGTGTTTCAGGGCTGTACAGTGGCACTTTGTCAGAGACTTCGGTGCTTCACACCGGTTGCCGACAGTGTGGACCAGAGACAGCGTGCCAGAAGAGCAGCCTACAGCGGGAAGAGGCCGACAGAGTTGCGGTGCCACTGTGGGCTTGAGTGGTAGGACTCGGAGCGCTCCATTCCGGAACACGATGACGTGCAACTGAGGGCGCCTTCATTAACTGGAGCGGTGCGGCGCAGCTCGTATATCCAATTTGGAAGCGACTGTGCGAAAGGCCGCTGTTATTATTCCGCTAATTGCTGCGCTGGCTTTGTGCCACGCGCCGGAGCTTTGTGACACTGGCAAGGCGGATTGTTCCGGTGCACAATGATGCCCGCCTCTCAGGGCGCGTCTTCACTGTAGCTGTGTGCCCGCCTTGCGGTGGAAGGCGCCATCACCGCCAGCCATCGCGGAACAATGTTGAGACCGCGAGGCGTCTCGGAGTACAGCCGACGCACGGCGTTGTTATTGCGAGACAAGACGCGCACTTTCAGCGCCGCGCGTTTATTGCCGGCACGTGGCTGACTAGTCAGTTGCTGAGGATCTCAGTCGTAATTGTACACGGAAGCGACAAAGAAACTGGTATAGGTTCAAATACAGAGATATGCAACAGGAGCTGCGGTCGGCAACGCCTATATAACACAACAAGTGTCTGACGCATTTGTTAGATCGGTTACTGCTGCTACAATAGCAGGTTATCAAGACGTAAGTGAGTTTGAACGTGGTGTTATAGTCGGAGCAGGAGCCATGGGACACAGCCTCTCTGAGGTAGCGATGAGGCGGGCATTTTGCTGTACACCCATTTCACACGTGTACCGTGAATATCAGGAATCCGGTAAAACATCAGGGCTCCGACATCGCTGCGGCCGGAACAAGATCCTGCAAGAACGGGACCAACGACGAGTAGAGAGAATCATTCAGTGTGACAGAAATGCAACACTTCCGCAAATTGCTGCAGATTTCAATGCTGGGCCATCAACAAGTGTCAGCGTGCTAACCATTCAACGAAGTGCTGAGCTAGTGTCAGTCCTAGTCGAGGGAAAGGGAAATTTTATCAAAACTCAATGAAGGCGCGGTTGGACGATGGAATCTGGGGTTGCCGGCAGAGTGTGATAATAGTCGACAGCCAGCAGGCCAGGCAATGTAAACATGGCACTCACGGGCGCGGAGCTGCGATGGCGGTATTGCACGCACGATTTGTTTTGAGTGGTGCAACAACGAGGCAGGAAACCACAGCATTGCTTGAAGTTATTGTGATGTATGAGGCGGGGCACTAGGCCAGAGCCAGGAGTTCAAAATGTTCAAATGTGTGTGAAATCTTATGGGACTTAACTGCTAAGGTTATCAGTCCCTAAGCTTACACACTACTTAACCTAAATTATCCTAAGGACAAACACACACACCCATGCCCGAGGGAGGACTCGAACCTCCGCTGGGACCAGCTGCACAGTGCATGACTACAGCGCCTCAGACCGCTCGGCTAATCCCACGCGGCAGTGCCAAGAGTACGATTTGTAAGTGGCTGACTTGTGGAAATTTATCCCTGCCATAGTTTCTGTCTCATTCTGACACTACGTCAGAAGCGAGGGGAAACCCAGTATAAATACACGGGCAATTTTAGCTTGAAGGAGAGTGTGCCAGGTCAGTCGAGCGTCGGGAAGGACCTGTGCTGGTCTACGCTTAAAGGGGCCAGTTTGGTAGCAATGTTATAAGTATTCTACATAAACTTGTACTTTGTTTCTACGTACTTGTTCGGGCTATATTCCGCCTCTGGGGACACAACACCGGGGCGGGATGGAACGGCAACCTGGAACTTGGAAATCACATGGTCTGCCTGAAAGAGGGCAGCGATAGCGGTCTGTAGCAGGTCCAGGAGGGGCTCGCTTCCACTCCAGTCTACAAGCCACATTCGCTTCCCACCTGGGCGAGGCGTATACTGTGGGGGGGCAAGGCAGCACTGCAGCAGTGCCAGAGACGGTGGCAGGTGTTGCCATTTGGCAAGCACCACTAGCGGCAAGTTGCGGCACAGCATCCAGGAGGGTGTGGGCTCGAGTCCAGGCCTGTCCTGGGAGCAGTGATGGCCCGAGGGCCACAGGTGACCAGTACATCCACCTCTGTCCCATGTTCGGGCAGAGCAGTCCAAACAGGGTGGAGGGCAACAAGGACCAGGGATTGTAGCAGTCTCCGGAATCACGGGCAGCTATGCGGTGACCGGGCAGAGCGCAGCCGATTTCCAGCTGAGTGGCCTTGATGACAACAGCAGCAGCGTCAGCATACCAGGAGTTGCTGAGCTGGCTGGGCTCATGGAACAGCGCTGTGGGTGGCACCCTGACACTGCACCGCACCCATCGAATACTGTAAATTATCTGAATAAAGCAATGCTACCGAAACCGCTGTATCGTTCTCCACTGCCCCTTGACACTCTTGTACTTGCTGGGCCTCCTAACGAAATATGGTGTGATATGTCCCAGCTTCAGCTCTGCCATCAGGAGTCCCGGGTTGAATCCACCGACCCCGCAACAGAAACATCTTCGATATTGGCTTTCTGAGCTGAAGGCCCACTCGTGTACACTTGATGACAGCATGATACAAAGCTTTACGCATTGGCTGGTCCCGTCAACACCGACATTGGACTGGTGATGACTTTAAATATTTTGCTTGGTCGGACGAGTCTCATTTCAAATTGTATCGAGTGTATGGACGTCTTCAGGTATGGAGACAACTTCATGAATTGATTGTCCCTGCATGTCAACAGGGGACTTTTCAAGCTGGTGGAGGCTCTGTAATGGTGTGAGTCGTGTGCAGTGGGAATGCTATGGGACCCCTAATATATCACTCTGACAGGTGACACATATGTAAACATCCTGTCAGATCACCTGCATCCATTCATGTCCGTTGTGCATTCCGACGGACTTGGGCAACTCCAGCAGGAAAATGCGACACTGCACACGTCCAGAATTAGTACAGAGTGGCCCCAGGAACACTCTTCTGAGTTTTCTGAGTTTAATCACTTCCGCTGGCCACCAAACTGCCCAGAAATTAACATTATTGAGCGTATCTGGAATGCCTTGCAACGCGCTATTCAGAAGTGATCTCCATTCCTTCGTACACTTACGGATTTATGGACAGCCCTGCAGGGTTCATGGTGTCAGTTCCCTCCAGCACTACTTCAGACATTAGTCGAGTCCATGCCACATCGTGTTGCGGCACTTCTGCGTGCTCGCGGGGACCCTACACGGTATTAAGCAGGTTTACCAGTTTCCTTGGCTCGTCAGTGTATATATGTTAGGACCAAAGTGGCAAATTAACTCATTGTATAGAATGCCTTGGCAATTGTAGAATGCCTAGAACTTTTTAGCAAGATGTTTAACCTGATTTTAGTTTAATACTTTTCCTAGGTAATATATATATATACGTAATGCCTACGTATTTTACAAAATGCGAATTGGACGTAGGCAAACTATAAAATTACAATGTAACAATATGCTGAAATTATAAATTTATATATTTTAAAAAAAGCAAAATTAAAACAAAAGAATTACCTCAACTGTGTGTGTCTGAAAATTGGCTTAACCTTACTTTTTTTAATAGCTTTTTAACAATAACTTAGCCATATTCGCATCTCATATTATTTCCTTACTGCGACCGCCTGTTAGAAAAGTGCTGTTTCTTGAAGAATTACGCTTCAGTATCTGCAACTCTCTACGAAATCTCTGTTTCATTACATTTGCACAGTCGTCAGTCACAACATTTTCAAAACCATCAAGTGCAGTGTGCAGCCTTCATTTTAGTGAAAGTGCCTCTCTTGTACAACTGAACTCCAAGCGAAGTGGACTGAAACTTTTTTAGAAAAAGAACATCATAGTCGCCGTTGACTGTAGAAACTATTTACGTCACTATTACAGTTTCGGCCTTTGAGCAATTTTCAAACACTATTTCAGCACATGTCATATTTCAAAATCCTACAACACGTACTTACGTCATCGTCAAAAATAGGCCTTTTTTACTGACTGAAACTGTTACAAGAATGAGGTCTGTGCATCTTGTAACTATCAAAATATTTAAATTATCTTTCTTTCATGGTTTGCCTTAAACATAACTGCCACTTTATTAAGTGCTTAGACAAAGTATTAAACAAGATCCGTTTCATACCCTGCCTAGGTATTTCATAAAGCCGAGCAGGATTAACCGAGCGGTCTAGGGCGCTGCAGTCATGGACTGTGCAGCTGGTTCCGGCGGAAGTTCGAGTCCTCCCTCGGGCATGGGTGTGTGTGTGTTCGTCCTTAGGATAATTTAGGTTAAGTAGTGCGTAAGCTTATGGACTGATGACCTTAGCAGCTAAGTCCCATAATATTTCACACACATTTGAACATTTTTTTGGATTTCACAGATTGTCGGTAACCTCGTAGATAACACAGACGGTAGGCGCTACTATTACTATCCTGGTCCTACCACTGGCATTTCTGTTTTTTCTCTTACAAAATGTCTCACACTGTGTATTCACGCAACAGCCAATTTAAATATTGTAACCTCCCCACAAAAAATTTAAAGATATTATTTTAAATGCTAATGCACATTGAGCTAAGTGCAAGCTCCCCAGAGAAATTTTGAAACACAATAGTTGAATGTTAACAAGAATACAACCTAACGTAACCTCCCAGCAAATAAATTTAATGTCAATGACAACTAGACAAAAATTAGCAATCTGACCCAAGTATTAGTTCCTCACAAAAAAATGAAAGTCAATTCAGCGATAAGAAAATCTCAGTGATAATGATAACTCAATTAAACCGAAATATCGGTCTTTGGCCCTGCGCAAAAATCATAATTAATTTCTTACCTCATTGAAACTGCATGTCAAATTTCTGCTCTTATTGTTGGCCACCGCTTGGAGGAAATTGATTGCAAAAATTTTGAATTTAAGGGAAGATTTTCTTTAAGGAATATCAAGGGAATATTTCTTTCATTAAAGAATTCTTTGTTAAAAATTGCTTTGAAAACCAAAATTATTATTGGGGCGATTGTTGCACAAATTAGTTACAGTTAATTTACATTATTAGCTGAGCGCATTTAAAAATAATATACCTCATCCTGAATCTTGACCAGAGTGCCATGTCGACGCTCGCCGACTCCTCACACAGAACTGTACTCGACTACTACTACCGACAGACTGCACTGCTCACAGACTGCCCACAGACTACTGCTCGCAACTGTACTGCACGACTACTACTGACAGAGTACCGCTCGCAACTCTCGCGCGGTCAAGCGCAGACTAGCCACGATAAATGGCTCTCTGGTCAGAGACTCTGCAATGCCTCGCCATCGCCGCCACACAACATACGTGTTTCATAACCCTCCACTGAGGGGGCAAAAATTTGGCAGCGATGGTGAGTCATTTGGACTTGCCAAGCGCGGCAAAATTTTTCTTTAATTAATCAACTTCTAGAATTTACAGAATATTTAGATGTAGTACATGAATTAAAAGTTGTGCACATGCACCGAGTACAAAACATTTCAGACGAAGACAAAATGTGAGTACAAAACATAGTAGCAAATCAGAAAACTGTATATACAAATTATTTTACAGATAACAAAGTGCACACGCACTGAAAAAATTCTGTAGCATTTTCAGAACAAATAAACAGAATGGCAGAAAATCATGTTGACAAGTGACATGAGTGCACATGCACTGCAGTTCAGAACATATCAGCAAATGACGAAATGTATATACAATGAGTAACAAATGACATAAGTGCATACGCACTGAAGTATTGAACATACAGAATGAGTACAAATCATATTGAAAAATGAGAAAAGTGCACAGGCACTGAAGTTCAGTAGAAAACATATTAACACATAACGTAAGTGCACATGCACTGTAGTTCAGAACATATCATCAAAATAAAAATGTATATACAATATAAAAGACAAGAGTGCACATATACTGTACTTCAGAACAAATCGAAAAAATGTCTTTAGCATTTTCACAACAAATAAACATAATGGCAAAAAAATCATGTCGACAAGTGACATAAGTGTACTCGCACTGGAGTTCAGCAAATCGAAAAAAATGTATAGCCCATGAAGATAAATGATGTTAGCAAAAAATGGTTTTCACTATTAGGATAGGAAAGGGAAGGATTGCATCATGGTTGTAGCACTTTAGATTGCACACAGCTGTTCTGAAAGTCCATATCTTTCCACAGAAGTACAACACCAAGTGACACAATTTGAAGTTCTTTTCCCATCAGAATTTATCAGCGTAGCCAAGACACTGAACTGTCGTAGTAATATTCCATGTTTTCATTTTGGCAGTACATTAGGTACACCAAACAGTGGACCATAATAACGTCTTCATCGCTCACGGTGGTGGACAGCATGTCGTGTCAACACCACGCTCTTACAAGGCACACCAACGTAGAATTAGTGCAAAAACCACATATAGTGCTCCATGATCATGAGGATGGACAGGACAAATGGATATTGCAGTAATTCAGGGTAGTTAGCTCATAAGGTGAAGGACATTAAGTCACATAATAGGCTTCATTGAGAATTACAGTAGTAGTGTGCAGCATTCATAGCCCAGTTATTGAACATTTCTGTACCAAGTATGTAGTATTACAGAATAATGTTCATAAAATTAAATTATTGGCATCATGGGTAATCGTATTACAATAAACAGTGGCAGTCCTTGGCCAGTTACAAAGCATATTTAGTATGACAGAATAATGTTCACCAGAAGCCTTCATTGAAAAAAAAAGTCAATTATTGGCCTAGCATTAACATAGTACATTGAGTGATACAAATTATTGGCACTCATTGGCCATTTACCAAAACATGAAAAGTCAACATTGAAAACAAGAGCTAATTAATGGCATAATTAATAACAAAATTCATTTAGTGACATTAATTATTGGCACTCAGTGGCCAGTTACCAAAAACATGAAAGGTCATAATTCATTTACTTAGATTAATTATTGGCACTCAGTGGCCAGTAAGTATTGAATAGTATAAAACATTGTTCATCATTCAGTATTATTCAGAACTTTCTTAAATGAGTAGCATTATTTGAAACTGGTGACACACACCATTAAGAAGTCATGATTAAAAATCAGTTAATTACAGTCATAGCATTAATAATCATGGGCATTAAAGTAGTCTCATTACAATAAACAGTGGCAGTTATTTGCCCATTACAAAGCATTATTTTATATATATTTTTTTGTATCATTAAGAAGTCATTACTGAAGTGACATACTATTCAGAGCTGATCAGTATTATTCAGAATTCTCTTAAACTAGTAACATTATTTGGGATTGGTAATACATTTTTTTGTTAGCAATGCATTGCTTAGGGTAATTATAGGGGAAAGCAAGAGAGAAGAATTTCCTTCTGGGTTATTGGTATAAATGAAAAATGTGTAACGTCATCCGTCATAAGTCAGCTGTGGCAAGATTATGAAACAAGTAGAGTATATGTAACCACATTCATAGATTTAATGAATAAATACTTATAGCACATTAATCTCATAAATAATTTCTCCTGCAAAAAATACATAAAAATGGATTATTAAGCTGAAAAGAGAAATGCATTTTATGCTTAAAAGTAGTGAACTTCGAATTAACAGGCAGTGAAATGTGTACAAAAAATGTGTTCTATAGCTGTCCTTTCCAAAACCTTCAGTCATTATACTATGCAATATAACACCTGCTGTCAAAACGAACTGCAACAAATACTTAAATAACTACATAGCATAAATATAACTTCAATATTATCCTCATCTACAAGAAAACTTCATTATACATCTCATCATAATACCAATATCATCATCACCTGTAAAGAAAAACTTCATTATTCATAGTAGCATATTCTTCATCATTATTCATCAGCATTCATTATCATCTGCAAAAAATCACTTCATTACTCATTACATAACTATTCCTTATCTCTAGCATATTTCATCACTAAAACTAAGATGTGTAGTTCTGTCTGACAGCCTGCATCAATCACCTTGTATTCTGAAAGAAAAAATTAGTTAAGACTGCTATTCTACGATGAGTATAGTATATTCTTGTTAATGCTTGTTAATCCTGATCCATTTACTCTTCCTCATAAAGTTATTGCATCTTCTTTCGTTTATTCCGTAGGTGAAATTCCCATTTCTGTTGAATTTATTTCTTACACGCATCATTTCTTTCTGAAATTGATGAACAGAGATAAATGTCTTACATTTAAATCATATACCCATTAAATACTGACTGGTTTATGGTAACATAATTAACCATACAGCATAACATGACAGAAAACGTAATATGTCAAAGACATTGACAGTGTTCAGATGCAAAAATGTACACAGAATAATACAATGCAGCAGCAAAAAACGGAAAACAGTCACGATCTTGAGATGTCATAGGGCAAAAAGAATGTCAAAATCAACTGGTGTGTTATACCTTAACTATTTCACAGTGCATATAAACAAAACATGAAAACAATCGTACATACATAAGAAAGAAAAAATGTGACGTTCATTGTGTTCAGTTTGTATGTGGTGTAGTTAATAGAGGCGAGAATTAAAGACTGTAATGGAGAGAGAATTTGATAAAATTACTACGTCATTACATAGAATTGCATAATTATTCATAAAATACGTAAGTTCATCTGGAAAAATATGCACGGTCTGATGTGTAACGACAAGAAAAGCGACCTGCTAACCTTACCTTGCCGGGCACTTGCCAAGAAAAAATACGATAATCATCAATAATTAGTCATGTGAATATAATTGCATAAGTGGTCATAAAAAATTAGTAAATGGCATCATAGTGTGTTGAATCATAAAGTGTCTTCATTCAATAAAGGGTTTAATATTTGACCAATGGTGGTTGCCTTTCGATTTTATGGTTCTCAAAGTTTCGACGTGTACAACATTGGGATGAGGAATGCTGCGAATCCGATATGGTCCTGCGTATAGAAGTTCAAATTTACTGCACTTACCTTTTATTCTGCTGGATAAATAGTGTGTACGCACTAATATCTTCTGTCCAACTTGAAAGTCGCGGCGTGTACAAACCTGTTTTTGCTGTCTTCTCCGGCGCTCTGCGGCACGTTTGATGTTCAGCGCAATGTCAATTATTTCATGGTGTCGTAGGCGACGACATTTAGGGAAGTTTACTAATTCTTTAATTTTGTTTGGTGGTTCAACGTTTTTCAGTATAACAGACAGAGTTAGCATAGTGGATTCATTTGGAATGGAATTAATTACATCTTGGAATGAGAGTATGTGTGTATCCCAATCAATATGTCTTTTGTGGCAGTATATTCGGCACAGCTTACCAATTTCTTTCATTAATCTTTCACAAGTGTTCGAAGAAGCGTGGTACTTGGATATATAAATCGGAGAAATGTTTCTAGCTCGTAACATGCGTGTCCATATAGCAGAACGAAATTGTGATCCATTGTCAGAAATTACTTTCATCACATGCCCTACATGAAATAGAAAATGTTTTACAAATGCTTTCGAAACAGTTTTAGCAGTAGCTTTGCGTAACGGAGTGAAAGTAACAAATTTTGAAGTGAGCTCAACAGCGACAAATATGTAGCAAAAACCTCTGTTAGTTCCCGGAATTGGACCAAAAATGTCTACAGCGGCCATGTGTCTTAATTTAACAGGTATAATGGGATATAATGGAGGAATATGTGAAGTGGTGTCTGACTTAGCCTTCTGGCAAATTTTACAAGACGCTAAAACTCGTCGTATACGTTTCTCCATGTTGGTAAAATAACAGTTCTGTCTCAGTATAAGAAAACATTTTCTGGGGCCGTAATGTGCGTAACTTAAATGAGTGTACCAGATTAATTTGTTAACTAGTTGTTGCTGCCAGGATGAGAGCGGCGAAACAGAATGTCATTGCGTACAGTGTAATGGTTTCTAATCGTAACATTATTCCTATCTTGCCAAAGGTGTTTAATTTCTTTCCACACGTTGTCTTTATTTTGTTCTTGTGCTATGTCCTGTAATGACGACGAAATAAAATTTTCAAATGCTACTTGTTGAATGTACATGACACTGAAATTTGCTTTGCAGAAGTTGGTTGCTACGTCTTGCTGATTGTTGCTCAGAGGCGATAGTGCGTCTGCTATAACATTTTGTGTGCCGGGAATGTGAACTATTGTAAAATTAAATTCCTGTAAATAAAGTTTCCATCTGCTTAATCTGTCGTCAGTGAATTTAGCCGAAAGTAAAAATTGTATCGCTCTGTGGTCTGTGGAGACGGTGGTATGTCTGCCATAAAGAAAGTGCCGAAATCTCGTGAAAGCCCATACAACACATAATGTTTCCAGTTCTGTAACGGAATAATTTCGTTCAGCAGGTGACAAAATGCGACTTGCAAATGCGATGTTTTTAATTACTATTGAACCATCTTCTTCAATTTCCTGGAAAATATGTACGCCTAAAGCGGTGTTGGAACTGTCAGTGGCAATGGAAAAATTTCTAGTAAGATCTGGGTGCGACAAAAGTGGAGCATTCAACAAAGCATGTTTCAGGTTCACAAATTCAGAATGTGCTTGCTTATCCCATGACCAAATACTGTTTTTACCTGTTAATTGGCATAATCTGGGTGTGTCTAAAGCAGAGTGATGAATAAATTTACGAAAAAAGTTAATTAAGCCCAAAAAACTGCGTAATTGTTTTTTTGTCGTAGGAATAGTAATGTCACGTAGAGCTTGAAGTTTTTCCGGATCAGGCGCAATGCCTTCTGCTGAAATTACGTGTCCAAGAAATTATATGGAAGTTTTGCCAAAGTGCGATTTACTGAGATTAACTGTGAGTCCTTGAGCATGAAAAGTTTGCAACAGTTGTTCAAGAATCATATTGTGTTCAGACCAGTTAGCTTCTGCGATAAGAATGTCGTCTACATACGTCGTAATTCTGTCCTTAAGTTCTGTCGGAAGTATTGTGTTCAAACCGCGAATAAAAGCTGCAGAAGAAATAGTTAAGCCGAACTTAAATTTGCAAAATTGATAACAGTCGCCAAAACAGAGAAATGCTGTGTATTTTCTGCAATTCGGATGAAGCTGAATTTGCCAAAATCCCGATTTCAAATGTAATGTGGAATAAATAGCTGTACCGTGAAATTTCTGTAGAAGTTCCTCTAATGTCTGTGGTCGATCAGTTTCATTAATAATAATGTCATTAATGTGACGTGAATCAAGTACAAGCCGAAGTGAGCCATCTTTTTTCTTAACAATATGTAACGGGTTTATGTACGGACCAACTGCCGGTTCAATAATTCCTTGGCTAAGCATATCCTGCAACTCTTTTTTAACTTGTTCTCTGTGGATATATGGAATGGGATAATGCTTTGCTTTAAATGTGTCGTGCTGTTTCACTTGAAATTCATACATAAATCCGGACATAGTACCAGGAATGTTGTCGAAAACTGGAGCTTGCTGTAAAAGAATTTTGCGTAGTTGCGTGCGTTCGTCGTCTGTATTTGCACTGCTTTGTTTAACCTTATCGGAAATCATCCGCATTACGTCGTAGTCAGTTTCGTCTGGAGTATTATAGTTGTGTACGTACGTATCAGTGAACAATGTGGAATTACAGTCAATGTTACGTGTTGCGGAAATGACCTCTGTGCGATTAATTGTTTGCTCTTCCGCAGATAGTGAGTGCTGAAATTCTATAGCAAATTGTATATTTTCATCCTTCAACGTTAAATAAGAATTCTGAAAATCTATAAATGCGTCGTGTTGCACCAGAAAATTCGTACCTAAAATAACGTCTGTTGTCAGTAAAGGAACAATCCAAAAATTAGAGTGAAAAGTGTGACCTGCAATACAAAATGATAAATGCGTCTGTAATTTAACGTCTACTCCTTTACTCGGTACCGCTCCTTTCACTTTTGTTTTGCCTAAAGGTAATGTCGGATAGGTATTCTCTTTGTTACACTCGTTAAAAGTCTCCTCATTTATAACAGATATAGGTGATCCAGAATCAATTACTGCTGAAAATTTCGATGAACCAATTTTAATTTCGATAACAGGATGTGAAATAGTTTTCTGAACAAATGGTCTTTCCTGCAAAAGAGTATCTCTTATATCGTCAAAAGTAATTACATTTTCATGAACAACATTTTGCGTGTCAAAAGTAGTGCTTGTGTTACTGGAAGATGCGACCTGTACAGTATCTGGTCAGATTCTATCTGACGTGTTATTATTATCAGGAGGATGCTGTGGCATTTCTACTATTTGAACAGTTCTATTACTTCTTCCAGACGTATTACGCTCTGGATGATACCTACTGTCGGGTTCATTCATGAGAATAGGTTCTTGTGTATAATTTTGCTGTTGGTATGTCCGACTGTTGTTAGATGTACGCTGAAAATTGTTCTCATTATTTTTACGTCTGTCGTAATAGTCATTCCTATACGGTGTATTGCGATAGGAATTGAAATACTGTCTTCTCTGTACGTAGTTGTTTCCTTGCCGCCGTGCGTTACTATTTGTTGGATCTGGGACTATACGTGCACGCGGCGGAACATTAAAGCCTGGTTGACCTTGTGCATTCCATTGTTGGTTATGTATACCAACCGGCTGGTTTTGTTGCTGTTGTTGTGAAAAACCTCTATTGTTACTAAAATATGGTTCCTGCTACTGATGATTTTGACGGAATTGATAATTGGAATTTTGTCTGTTATTAAAGCTCTGGGAGTTGTCATTCCTAAAACGTCTATTACTTTTACTATTAAAATTGCGTGACTGATCGTAATTACTGTAAGTTGGATGCCCCTGGTTATTATATGAAAAATTTTTGTTCACAAAAGAATAATCAGATTGCTGTACTTCCAAGAGCTGTAAAAGATCTCTGAATGCTGAAATGTTTTCTTTTTGCTGGCCCGTTAGAAGTGACACTCATAATGACCGTGGTAATTTGGAAATGCATAATTGTATAAGTGCAGATTCACTGTACGGTTCACTCAGGTATTGGTTTTGTTGCACCACGTGCTCAAAAAATTGCGTCACACTGGGAAAATTTGAGTTCTCGTAATTCGGCAAACTAATTAACTGATCTTTAATTCCGCGCTGTGTCGTCTTCGGCCAATACGCAGATAGAAAAGCATTCTGAAATTCTTCTACCGAGTAACATTGCCTCGCGATCGGTCTCATACGAGTTGCCGGTTCGCCTTCCAAAAAACTGCAAATAAATTCAAGTTTGTGCGTTACGGGCCAAGTCGGTGGAAAAGCAAAGCTAAATTGTTGAATCCAATCCAGTGGGTGAATCTGTGTTCTGTCATTCTTAAACACTTTAAATTTTCTTATCGACAGAAAATGTTTGTAATCGAAATTATCGTCTCTGTGTGATGGAACAGGTTCAGGATTGTAAGAGAATCTATTGAACTGTGGTTGTTCGGAATCTAAGTCCCGTACTCTCTGTAGATTACCCAAATTACACGCGCTGCGTGAGTCTGACGAATGTTCATAAAGTGGCGTCTGTTGTGGTATGTTATTAACTGAAATGTTTTTCATCTCTGTTATTTCTTGTTGTAAACTTGACAATTTTCTACGCAATGTGTTATTACACGAATCGATCTCATTAATTGTCTGCTGTAAATTTTGAAATTCAGGTGTTTGGTTAAATGAAATCGGTGCAGTATCGTCTGATTTATTATCATTATTACTTTCAATAGAATCAATACGACTGGCTAATTCATCATATTTTTCAGTCAGTATTTTTGCCTGATCATCGGTTTTATAATCGGACGCATTAATCTGTTTTTGCAACTTATGTGTAGTTTCGCTCAGTTTTTTAACATCAGCTTTGATGACATCGCAATCCTGTGTTAGTTCTAATTGTTCGAATCTGTCTGTCACTGTTTGAATATCTACTGTGTGTGTGTATCTGTTTTTGATTTAAGATCAGAAATTTCATCACGTAATTCCGCGTTCAACTGTTCGATGGTATTAATTTTGTCGGACACTGTAGTAATATTATTGTCTACATACGTTTTTGCCTTCGCAAACATTTTACGTTTGTCTTCTTGTCTTTGAGCAGTGATTGTTTCCATGACTTGACGTTTAACTTTATTTTGATCCTGAATAAATTTGCGGAAACGCGTATCACTGTTTTGTATGTGAAGATTAAAGCGTTCGTCAATTTGAGAGTTCTGTTGGTCGAATTTCGCGTCTATCTTTTCATCCATTGCGCGCGAAAGTTCTGCTGTCATTGTTCTAAACTCGTCACGTAATTGTGTAGCCTTTTCAGAGCATTGTTTAGCGACTGTACTAATTTCCGCTCTAAGGGTTTCTGTTGCGGCTGTTAGCATTTCCCTTAATTCTTGAGCAACAGATCTAATTTCTTCGCTATTTTTCTTTGAACAAGCCTCAATTTCCTCGTGTAACTGTTCCTTAGTGTCATGACACTGTGCGGCAACGTCTCTAATTTGTTCACTAAGCTGTCTGGAACTGTTGTCTAATTTATCATTTAGCTGTCTGGAACTGTTGTCTAATTTATCATTTAGCTGTTTGTTCTGTTCACTAAGTTGTTTGAATTTTTCATCAGTATTGTCTAGTTTTTTTACTATTTTGTAGCAATATTGCCATAATTTGACCCAATGTAACATTATCTACTCCATTATCTGTGCTGTTTAGTGGTGGATCTGGAATTATCTCACTTTCTGTAACCATTTGGTCATTCTGCAATTTACAAAAAGATTTGTCAGTCGAATGTACACTATCAGTCATTGTTTCGGAATTAAATAGATCCGTCCTACTTTGAGTATCCTGATCACTTTCATTAGAAAAATTTGTCTGTACATCACTTGAATTTTCCGAACCGGGTGTGTTAAGCTGGGCAGCGCTCATTACAATAGAGCGTCCCGCGTCATCAATTGTCGTCAAATTAACAGAAGAGACAATTGAGTTCGTTTGTTCATTATTAAGGTAAAAGTCATCATTATTGGTTGGAATGCACTGATTGTCAGTGAACGCAGGATTGTCATCATGACACTGCGTGTCACAAGTCCTATCGGTAAAGTTATTTGAGTCGGTAATTTCATTCATAATACCTCGCGATACACTATTCACAGTCTTTCGCGGCATTTTTGCAATAGTCACAATTATTCACAAAACAAATAAGCACAAATGCAAAAGCAACACACAAATACAACAGAGCAACGAATTGCCGTTGACCTGTAGAAAGAAAGTCACAAGATTAGTAAAAGCGTTGCGCCAAATCCTAACTATATCTAAGCAAATAAGAGCAGATATCTGACTGTTTTTCAAAAGATTCTCAACGAAATACGATCCTGGACTGGGTGTCGCCAAGTGTAACCTCCCCACAAAAATTTTAAAGATATTATTTTAAATGCTAATGCACATTGAGCTAAGTGTAAGCTCCCCAGAGAAATTTTGAAACACAATAGTTGAATGTTAACAAGAATAATACCTAACGTAACCTCCCAGCAAATAAATTTAATGTCATTGACAATTAGACAAAAATTAGCAATCTGACCCAAGTATTAGTTCCTCACAAAAAATGAAAGTCAATTCAGTGATAAGAAAATCTCAGTGATAATGATAACTCAATTAAACCGAAATATCGGTCTTTGGCCCTGTGCAAAAAATCATAATTAATTTCTTACCTCATTGAAACTGCATGTCAAATTTCTGCTCTTATTGTTGGCCACCGCTTGGAGGAAATTGATTGCAAAAATTTTGAATTTAAGGGAAGCTTTTCTTTAAGGAATATCAAGGGAATATTTCTTTCATTAAATAATTCTTTGTTAAAAAATTGCTTTGAAAACCAAAATTATTATTGGGGCGATTGTTGCACAAATTAGTTACAGTTAATTTACATTATTAGCTGAGCGCATTTAAAAATAATATACCTCATCCTGAATCTTGACCAGAGTGCCATGTCGACGCTCGCCGACTCCTCACACAGAACTGTACTCGACTACTACTACCGACAGACTGCACTGCTCACAGACTGCCCACAGACTACTGCTCGCAACTGTACTGCACGACTACTACTGACAGAGTACCGCTCGCAACTCTCGCGCGGTCAAGCGCAGACTAGCCACGATAAATGGCTCTCTGGTCAGAGACTCTGCAATGCCTCGCCATCGCCGCCACACAACATACGTGTTTCAATATGTAGACAATATTCGCCGACTGACAAGGAAGGTGTTACACCATGAAGTTCGGGAACGATATTTATCAATATTTGTAGAGATGTTAATGCAATAACTGGTATTAAATGATTCAACTTTCATTCTGTTCGGAGTTGATGACCATTATCAACATCAGTATGAGGCTTGATCTCACAGTGACCCGACTATGTTCTAGTGAAAGATATGTTGCGTTACTTCGCGAAGGTTACCCTCTGACATGAAAGTATACGTCTGCCCATCTCATACCAGACATGATTGGCAAACTAGGGGAATAGCAGGGCCAGACAAGAATCCGTACATTAATTTGTGATGTGAATTGCAGCGTGTGATCTTGCGTTATCCTGCTGGAATATGTCATTCGGCATCCTGGTCAAGAAGGATATGTCACTAAATTTTCCCCCTCTTACCACTTCCTATCAAGCATTTAGTATATCTTCAGTTATCACCAAATTAGTCCTTTTGTCATATGCAATAGCTTCTCACACTATGCTTTCAAGAGATGGTGTGATATGAGTCTCAAAACTCGTTGCTTCCTCTTTTACTAAATTCATCTGCGGACACGTAGGCGTCGTGATAACTGCCACAGAAGGAAGCCACGCTCTCTGCTGAACACTACAGATACCACTCAGGGTCGCATTTGACTCTGGCTGTATGACATGAAAGCCCTGCTGTCTGTTGCATGATGTCAGCGTTATATGTCGAGATCTCAACCCAGCTTCTGATAACAATGTCCCCGCGGTTCGTCCAGACACTGTTCTACATCTACAGCCTACTACGCAAGCCACCTAATGGTATGTGGTATGGACGGTACTTCTGGTAGCGCTCACCCATCCGCCAGTCCCCTGCCCGCTCCTTCCTCATACCCTGTTCCTCTCGCGAATGGCGCTATGGCGCTTGGGAAGGTGATTGTCGGTAAGCCTCTGTTTTACCTGTAATTTCTAGAATGTTCTCGTTGTGGTCTTTTCGCGAGATGTGTCTGGGAGGAAGTAATATGTTGCCCGACTCTTTCCGGAAAGTGCGGTCTCGAAATTTCAATAGCAGATCTCTCCGTGGTGCAAAAATCCTCCATTGTAACGTCCGTCAATGGAATCTGTTGAGATATCTGTAGAGATATCTCGCGCCGGCTGAACGATCCCGAGACGAAACGCGCCGCTCTTCGTTGGATCTTCTCTCCGTCTCTTCCATCAGTCTTACCTCGTAAGGATCCCTATTGATGAACAGTATTCAACAATTGGTCGAACAAGCGTCTTACAAGCCACTTCCTTGGTGAAGGAGTTAAATTTCGCTAAGATTCCTCTCATAAATCTCAGTCTGGCATCAGCTGATATTTGTTTTACCGTGCGTGGACATTCCATTTAAAGTCGCTTTGGAAGTTACTCCTAAATGTTTTATGAAAGATACTGTTTCAGCTTTTTCTCATCTACAGTGTAGCTGTACGGTAGGGACTTTATTTTCTTATGTACGCGCAGTATCTTACATTCATTTACGTTCAGGGTTAGCTGCTAGAGACTGCACCATTCATGAACCCTCTGCTATTTGTTTTATGCTGTCATTCCACTTAAGATCGCTCTGGAAGTTACTCCTAGCTATTTTACGGTGTATACCGCTTCCAGCAGTTTCTCATCAATAGGTGTAGTTGTACGGTAGTGGCTTTCTTTTCCTATGTATGCAATATGCTACATTCATTTATGTTCAGGGTCAACAGCTAGAGACTGCATCATGGACCCTCTGCAGGTCACTCTACAAATTGTGAATCTTTTGTGTGTGTGTATCTACTGAAATAACTGAGTAGGTGAAACTTATTAGTGTTTACTTGAACTGATGATTGAAACTGCTGCTACTGAGTGAAACTTCTGGTCTGTACCGCCAGATGAAACTTCTGGTGAAAGACTTTTCCCTGACGAAGACAAAACAAACTTAACCTATTCATTCACTAACCACAATATACAAGCCCAACGCAGTCTGGCTGCTAAACAATGACAACATGAGTTCAAATAATTAACACGAAAGAATGGCCCTGTGTTGGAAGAAATCCTAACAATAACCCATACTTTTTCATACTGATAATTACCTCACAGAAAATCTCCATAACACGAACAACAGCAAGCAGCAACTACAGCCAGCTAAATAAAAAGTTTCTACTACAGGCTTTAACTACTAGGAGGCATATGGTTAGCAAAAGAAAGATTGTGTTGAAGAGCAAACAATGTATTTAGCAGATTTTACCTTATTCACGTGACATCCAGTTCCAAAAATTATATAATCGTCAATAATTCCGCTGCCCAAACATTATCCACTACATCCATCATCATTTTACAATGCATGTCATACCAACAACGAGTCTCCACGAAGGACACATGCCCAAACCGTCTGCTCGCTAACTGCTAACTGCAACCACAGAGTATCTTACTGAGGGTGCAGAGCGCTGTCAGCGATATTATTACAGTCTATAGCGCTGCCAACACACAAACATATAAACTGGCTACTTACAACTGATACTGACTTCCGGCGGTGCTATTTTGTTGTGGCCAACCGCAGTGTTAAAGACCATCCCACCCTTTCTAATAGATCACTAATAATTAGTGTAAAAAATTGAAATTTGTGGTAAGGTCTTATGAGACCAAACTGCTGAGGTCATCGGTCCCTAAGCTTACACACTACTTAATCTAACTTAAACAAACTTACGCTAAGTACAACACACATCCATGCCCGAGGGAGGACTCGAACCTCCGACGGGGGGAGCCGCGCGGATTGTGATAAGGCGCTCGACTACCCCGCGCGGCTATTTAGTGTAAACAGCAACGGTCTTATCGCACTTCCGTAGGGCACTCCGCAAATTACATCAGTGAATTTCGTTCCATTAAGAGCGACGTGCTGAGTTCTGTCTGCAGACAAGTCCTAAATCCAGTCGAAAATCTGGTCAGATACTAGATAAGCTGGTATCTTTTTCACTAAATGGCAGTGGGGGACGACGTCAAATGCGTTTGTGGTCAAGGAACACAGCATCAACCTGAGAGTCATTGTCTACTGCACTATGGACCTCATGGAGGAACAGAGCGATCTGAGTTTCAGAAGATCTCTGTTTGTGGAATGCATGTTAATTTTTACAGACGAAATTTTCGTTCTCGCAAAACGTCATAACTCTTAAGCACCATGTAAGTTCGATAATTCTAGATCAGAAGGCGTCAACGCCATAGTTCTACAGCTGTGTGTGTTAACCTTGCCACGTAAGTGAAAAGTCGACTCCTCAGAAAAAATGATTTTTTTCCAAGAAACGTTCATCCTCATGTAATCGATTTAACATATCCGGACAGAAATACTTGCGAGAAATTTTATCAGAGACTTTTATTGCTTGTACGATCGTCTACCTGTACAGTTTCAAATGAAAACGGTTTCTCAACACACGTCAAACAGTCGTATGAGGGATTTTCAGTTCGCGAGATGCATGCCGGGTCGACTTCTTAGGGTTGACAAAACGTTGTCTCACTCACTCAACGACGTCGTCAGATGTGCTTGGACGATCTGGTGATTCCCCATGTCTTACCGAGCACACTGTTTCTACAAAACATTTATGCCACTCATAAATTGTAGGCCTACTGGAAATGGAAATGTGCGTTTAGTGTCATTGGCTAGGAGGCAACTTGTGGGGCAGGTCCGGCCGCCTTGGTGCAGGTCTTGGTACATTCGACGCCACACTGGGCGACTTCCGCGCCAGATGGGGATGAAATGATGATGAAGACAGCGCAACACCCAGTCCCTGAGCGGAGAAAATCCCCGACCCAGCCGGAAATCGAACCCGGGCCCGTTGGACGGCAGTCCGTCAGGCTGACCGCTCAGCTATCGGGTAGACCTACTGGGAGGATCTTTGGCGTACTTGGTACGGAAATTAAGCTCAAGTGTTGTCACTGACTTGGATTCTTCAAACCAAAACATAGAGCTAGCATGCACGGGTCCAATGAAGGAAGCCATCTTGAACGCAAATGCCGCTAGCGCTCCTTACGGTGCGATTCGGCACTAGCGAACTATGCGAGACAAAACTCGATTTATTTCCCTACAAATTGATAACACAATAACTTCTCCATGTACTATGAATTAATTTATATGAATTTTAAAACTTGTTAAGTCATTTTTGATACACCCTGTATTATTGTGCTCCATTCTTGTTTCAGTATAAAACTACTTCATTTTTGTCATTAAAACTTTACGAAATGCGAGATTACAATTTTAAACTTACTTGTATCGTACTGTAAATTTGCAGAGTGTATCGGATAATTTGTAGTGAAAGTCAGCCACTGACCAGTTTCATTACAACCATCAAGCATATCACAGTAGACTGTTAATCGCATTTTAGATATGTTTGGAGGAAGTCCTAATAAATCTGTTCGTATGGTGTCACGCGAATCAAATATCCACAATGTGCTACACAAGTTTCTAACGCTTTATGCATACAAACTGCAGTCGTTGCATAAGATAAGCGCCGAGAATAAGCCCACACGAGAAACGTTTCCCAAAGATGTTCTTCAGCGCATAGACATAGGCAACAGCTTCTTGGTTAAAGTCGTATTTTACGATGAAGCAGTGCTTCAGATTAATGGAAAGGTCAATAAACACAATGTTTTAATTTGTGGTTGTCGATATCATCATAAGGCCACGGAGTATCTGCGACACACCCGAAAGATCAACCTTTAATATGGCCTAATGGAGGATGAAATTATTGGGACTTGTTTTCTATGCAGAGATAAGCATCACTGGTCACTCGTATCTTCCTAATAATCTAGTTCGTTTTCTGCTCTCTCAGAGAAGACATCGACACCCGCATCTGCTCTTCCCGTTGGATGGAGTACATCCGCACTGGCGCACGGAAGCTCGTAACGCACTGCGCCACGAATTCCCACAAAGATGGAGTGGGAGAGGTGGTCCAGACCCATGGACACTCCTGATACCTGACATTACTCAACCAGATTTCTTCCTGTATGTACTAAGGACAGGGTATGCTATACCAAACTGACAGCTCTGGAATAGCGGCGTCAGAGGTTGTAAGTAGGCTGTTTAGGTATTTATGTTGGTAACGCCACGTAGCGCTCGGTGTGAAAATCACTGACTGTGCTGTGTGCAGTCTGTGGCTGGTTTGAATTGTTGGAATATTCGCTCTTGTAGTGTTGGGCAGTTGGATGTGGACAGCGCCAGGCGTTGCGCAGTTCGAAGTGAGCCGCCAGCAGTGGTGGATGTGAGGAGAGAGATGGCAGAATTTTGAGAGCGGACTATCTGGACGTGTGTCCATCAGAAAGAGTAAATTTGTAAGACTGGATATCATGAACTCACACACATGCACACATGCACACACACACACACACACACACACACACACACACACATACACACACACACACACACACATATATATATATATATATATATATATATATATATATATATATATATATATATATATATATACAGGGCTATTACAGATGATTGAAGCGATTTCATAAATTCACTGTAGCTCCATTCATTGACATATGATCACGACACACTACAGATACGTAGAAAAACTCATAAAGTTTTGTTCGGCTGAAGCCGCACTTCAGGTTTCTGCCGCAAGAGCGCTCGAGAGCGCAGTGAGACAAAATGGCGACAGGAGCCGAGAAAGCGTATGTCGTGCTTGAAATGCACTCACAGTCAGTCAGTCATAACAGTGCAACGACACTTCAGGACGAAGTTCAACAAAGATCCACCAACTGCTAACTCCATTCGGCGATGGTATGCGCAGTTTAAAGCTTCTGGATACCTCTGTAAGGGGAAATCAACGGGTCGGCCTGCAGTGAGCGAAGAAACGGTTGAACGCGTGCGGGCAAGTTTCACGCGTAGCCCGCGGAAGTCGACGAATAAAGCAAGCAAGGAGCTAAACGTACCACAGCCGACGGTTTGGAAAATCTTACCGAAAAGGCTAAAGCTGAAGCCTTACCGTTTACAATTGCTACAAGCCCTGATACCCGATGACAAAGTCAAACGCTTTGAATTTTCGGCGCGGTTGCAACAGCTCATGGAAGAGGATGCGTTCAGTGCGAAACTTGTTTTCAGTGATGAAGCAACATTTTTTCTTAATGGTGAAGTGAACAGACACAATGTGCGAATCTGGGCGGTAGAGAATCCTCACGCATTCGTGCAGCAAATTCGCAATTCACCAAAAGTTAATGTGTTTTGTGCAATCTCACGGTTTAAAGTTTACGGCCCCTTTTTCTTCTGCGAAAAAAACGTTACAGGACACGTGTATCTGGACATGCTGGAAAATTGGCTCATGCCACAACTGGAGACCGACAGCGCCGACTTCATCTTTTAACAGGATGGTGCTCCACCGCACTTCCATCATGATGTTCGGCATTTCTTAAACAGGAGATTGGAAAACCGATGGATCGGTCGTGGTGGAGATCATGATCAGCAATTCATGTCATGGCCTCCACGCTCTCCCGACTTAACCCCATGCGATTTCTTTCTGTGGGGTTATGTGAAAGATTCAGTGTTTAAACCTCCTCTACCAAGAAACGTGCCAGAACTGCGAGCTCGCATCAACGATGCTTTCAAACTCATTGATGGGGACACGCTGCGCCGAGTGTGGGAGGAATTTGATTATCGGCTTGATGTCTGCCGAATCACTAAAGGGGCACATATCGAACATTTGTGAATGCATAAAAAAACTTTTTGAGTTTTTGTATGTGTGTGCAAGGCATTGTGAAAATATCTCAAATAATAAAGTTATTGTAGAGCTGTGAAATCGCTTCAATCATTTGTAATAACCCTGTATATATATGATGACTTTTGAACATTATTAAGGTAAATACATTGTTTGTTCTCTATCAAAATCTTTAATTTGCTAACTATGCCTATCAGCAGTTAGTGCCTTCAATAGTTAGGATCTTTAATTTAGCTGGCAGTATTGGCGGTCGCTGTATTGCAGTAGTTCGAGTAACGAAGATTTTTGTGAAGTAAGTGATTCATGAAAGGTATAGGTTATTGTTAGTCAGAGCCATTCTTTTGTAGGGATTATTGAAAGTCAGATTGCGTTGCTCTAAAAATATTGTGTGTCAGTTTAGTGTTGATCGGAATAAGTAAAGAGAGAAATGTCTGATTACGTTCAGTTCTGCTCAGCTGTTTCAAAATCAAATAATGTAAGGGGTTAACCAGTACAGTAATTGATAAATTTTTCTAAGAGGAGGTTTCAAGGTTTGTACCTATAACCGAGACAGTTACGTCATAGATGCTGAAGAATACCTAGAGAGAAATCTAGTATTGGTTAGACATCTTCCATGTCCCTCGTGAGGCTCGCGTTCAGTGTGTGACTGAACAAACAAAACTCCCCACTACTATTGTTTTTGTCTGAAATTTAGCGCAACTTTTCCTCCCACTCAGTAAAAGTCTACGCATTACCAAAACTATGTACTCTCAACTTACACTCGTGCGATAACCTTTGACTAAACAGAACCTAATTTGAGCTGAACTGTAACTGATTTGAATGCAACTTGTATTTATGTTCAGCGCGCAACTGAAGTGAAACAGTTATCTGACCCTAATCAAAATTTCCACTTACCTCGTGTCTCGACAACACTGTCACAGATTTCTCGAAAGTACAACAGCTAACAGCAAGCAGGCAGCGGCTGAGCTAGATTTCTTTTCCTAAATACACATTCAAACTGTTGCATGTGATAACATGGCATGATAAACAGTGGGGTGGGGATAGTAACAATTCCTGTGAAATGATATTCCAAGACAACGATTTTAAAATGAAGTATGTATTCAAAAGACAGAGTAAAACTTCGCGTGATCCTCACACATAACAGTGACGTGAAAATACTATTCTTAACAAAGTGAACAATGATTTAAAGAGAGGTACAATGTTATGAGATAATTTCTATAAAAATCGCATAGCTTAATCATGAGCCGTGGTAAAAAAAATTGCTGTTTTGAAGGGCGCGCCGCAGCGCGTTGTGTGAAGCAGTCGCCCTCCGTTTCTGGCGGTGGCGCCGCTGTGGTAATCGCAGCTTTGGTGTCTCCCTCTGGTGGGAAAGCGGAAAGGTTACCTGTTCACGTGCATTTAAGCGGCGCTATGAGCTCTGTAGAGCAGAGTCGGTCAGTCGAGGCGAGCCTAGTCATTGGAGGGTTGGATTCCCTCATTTCCTCATCGAGGACTCGCACTGCCTGGGCTACTCTCAGGGTGTATCTTCGACGTGGAAGAGCTCCAACCGTGCTTGTCGCGTTGTTGCCCGTTTGCGCGCCGCCGCCGCCGTCGTCTGTTCGCCGCCGCCCGGTGCTTGCCGCCGCCGCCGCCGCCGTCGCTTGGTCGCCGTCTGTCGGTGCTCGCCGCTTCCTCTTCTGCCGCCGCCACCTGGTCGCCGCTTCTTCAGCCGCCGCCGCCGCCCCCGCCGCTGTCGCCGTCTCTTGGTGCTCGCCGCTTCTTCTGTCGCCGTCTCTCGGTGCTCGCCGCTGTCGCCGTCTCTCGGTGTTCGCTGCCGCCTGCGATCATGGACGCCCCAACTACCACCATCATTTACACCTCTCCTTCACCTGCCCCCACTGTAACGTCATGGAGTGCTTCCTCTGGGATTCACCCGTCTCATGCACCTCCCCTACTCACAGTCTCCTCCCCATCTCTCTCCTCTCCATCGATGTATCCCCACCTGTACGTCACTCCTGCTCCTACCCCTGCTACTGCCCCTGCTGCTTCTCCCGCTCCTGCCTCTGTCCCTGCTCCCAACCCCCCTCCCCCTCCTGTCACCCGCCGAGACGACTTTCCCCCTCTCCCCCTTGCGACTACCGTTGCTTCCCCTGCCAGAGTCTCCGCCCGCCGCGCCACAGTCGCCGCCACAGAGCGCCCTACCCTCTCATCTGGTGCTACTGCCTCACAGGAGGGCCCTGCCTCCCACCACCTCCCCATCCATCCAGTCCCTCATCCCTCATCCCAGGCAACTCCCGCCAAAAAATCTTCCAAACGGCCCAGTGGCGACCTCTCCTCTACTCCTTCCTCCAAAAAGCCATTGCCCGCCCCACCTCCCACTGACCCCACTATGGATACCACCCCACCTCCTTCCTCTCCAGCCCCCTCCCTGTATACCTTTGTCCTAGCCAACCCTGATCCGAAATTCCTGGATGCCCGCACCCTCACCCTTGAAATCTGGAAGTACATCCCCAGTGCACGCATCACCCAACTTATCCCTCGCAGAGACTCTGTCCTCATCAAGTCTCCCTCTCCGTCCTTCCATACTGATCTCCTCCGGCGCCTTCCCCGCATCACCTTTGGGCCCCACGCATCCCTCACCCCATTCCTTACATCCTCCTCTCCTCGTCAACCCCAACCGCCTTGTCGTCCGCCGACCCTCACTGCCGTCATCACAAAACTCAGCCCTGTTGTCACGGAGGCTGAGGTGTTGGCGGAACTGAATGCTCACCCCTCCCTGGAAGTCCGCTCTGCCCGCCGTATTTACAACTCCTCTGGCCCTACTTTCCTCATGCGTATCTTTACAGAGTCTGCCTCCTCCATCGACCACCTCCTCACGCAGGGAGCCCTGATTTTCAACCGCCGCCACCCTGTTGACCCGTCCCGTTCCCCTCCTCAATCCTACCGCTGCCAGCGTTGTCTTCTGTACAATGACCATCTCACCCAAGACTGCAAGAACCCACCCACCTGCCCCCATTGTAAAGCCTCCCACTTCCTCAAACAGTGTCCCAACCTCGCCTCCCCCCCATCCTGCAACACCTGCAATGAACCTCACCCCACCTATTCCTCCAAATGCAAAGCCAAGCCCCCTCCCACCAACCCTGAACTCACTGTCCCCGTTCGCCCCACTGACCCACCTATCCACCCTAACAATTCCCTCCACCCTCCCCCTACAGCAGAAGACATCATCCGGTACCTCACTGTCGTCCTGCAGAACATCCACCCCTTCCAGCGCCCCCACACACTGCAGCAGATTTCCCTCGCTGCCCGCTCTGTTTTCCACTTAAACACCTATGCCACATACTCCCACAACCAGGCCCACTTTACCTTCACCCACCTAGACACCCTCGTTTAAGCCCCTCTCTCCCCTTCCCACACCCTTCCCATACCCAACCCCATGGCTCATCAACAGTATCGTCTCCTCTACCTCAACATTCACTCCCTCCCTGCAAACAAATACCTCTTCCTGCATACCCTCTCCCAGCACCAGGTTGACTCCTTCATCCTTAATGAAACCTTCCTCCAACCCCACCATGTGGTCCACATCTCCCCTTATCTCCTTCACCACACTGACAATCCCCTTCCCCTAGCTCGAGGCGGGGTTGCTATCGGCCACCTCAGGCATCTCCCTGTCCGGCCACAACCCCTCCTCAATGACCCAACCGAACACCTTCTCCTCAGTCTCTTTTTTCCCTCCCTCACCGTCACCTGTGCCACTATCTATATTCGCCCCGCAGCTCCTCTCCCCTTTGACTTCATTTCCCATGTTGACCGTACCTTCTCCACCTATGTGATCGCCACTGACCTCAACATCCACAGCCGTGACCCTGCCACCCTTCGGCGGTGGCATCAGTTCCTTGCCACCCTCCATGGTGACCTTGTTCCTCTCCCACAGCCCACCCGTCCTGAAAGTAACTCCACCCCCGATGTTATCCTCGCTTCCCCCAACCTCCTTGGTTGCATTGCCGTTGATGTCCTCGATCTCGTCGGTAGTGACCATCTCCCTGTCCTTCTCACCATCTCCTCTACCCGTCCTGCCACTGCAGCCACCTGCCCACCTGCCCCTCCGAAATCTGTCCATGCATACCACCGTGCCAATTGGGATGCCTACTGGGAAACCATTGCCTTACAGGTCGAAAGTCACCCCCTCACTTTCCACCACCCCGATGACATCACCCATGCCTCTTCCTTCCTTCAGAAGACCATCACTGACGCTGTGGAGGCTCATGCCCCTACCAAACTCATCCACCCTCACCGCCCTACGCTTCCTCCACAGGCCGTCCTTCTTTTGCGTGAATCCCGCAGGCTCTACCGCTCCTTCCTCCGCACTCGTGACCGGGATACTCTCACCTGCCACCGGCAATTACAGCAGCATATCCGGAACCTCCTTACAGCAAAGAAACGCCGGGACTGGCGTCAGACATGCACACGCCTCAACTCCACCCTCCCTGTCAACTCCTCCAAGTACTGGTCAGCCTTCCACTGCCTTACTGGTAGCCATCCCACCCCGCATTACCCCATCCTCCATGACGATCGACCCTTTCCTGACAACCTCAGTAAGGCTAACCATTTTGCTTCCCACCTGTCCGAGGTCTTCTCCATTCCTGACGATCCCCGTTTTGATTACTCCCTCATCCCCACTGTCCTTGACCGCACTGACACCTCTGTCCCCCCGCTCGCCCCTAGCTTCCAGTACTTGGATCGGCTATCCCCCTCCGACATCAACACTCCCATCACCATGCAAGACATCACACTCGTCCTCCGCTCCAAACGAAACACCGCCCCTGGTCATGATGGCGTCACCTACCGTCACCTCAAGGAATCCCCTCCATCCTTCCTGTCTGTCCTTGCTACCCTGTACAATGTTCTCCTCTCCACTGGATTTTACCCTGACCGGTGGAAGACTTCCCGTGTCCTGCTGTTCCCTAAGCCTAACAAACTCCCCTCTGCTACCTCTTCCTGTCGTCCCATCTGCCTCACCTCCGTGTTCAGTAAGGTCTTTGAGGCCATCCTCTCTCGCCGTATCCACCGCCACCTTAACCAGCACCGCCTCCTTCCTCTTACCCAATGTGGCTTCCGGCCTTCCTTCTCTGCTGACGACCAGCTCCTTAACGTTACCCATCTTCTTTCCCTCCAACTTAATTCCCGTCGCTCTGCTATCTTTGTTTCCCTTGATCTCCAGAACGCCTATGACCGTGTCTGGCATCCCGGGCTCCTTTTCAAACTCCAGACCTATGCTCTCCCCATCAACTTCGTCCGTCTCGTTGCTTCCTTCCTCTCCCATCGTCCCTCCTATGTGACTATCCACAATTCCAACTCCCGTACTTTCTACCCCTCTGCCGGCGTGCCCCAAGGTTCTGTCCTTTCCCCTCTGCTCTATCTCCTGTACACTGCTGATATGCCCAAACCTCCCCCTCCTGTTCATCTTCTCCAGTTCGCTGATGACACCACCTTCCTAGCCCTTTATCCTACCCTTCAACGGTCCCAACGTACCCTCCAAACCCACCTTGACCAATTCACCGCTTGGTGCAACCAGTGGTTCCTCCGTGTTAATCCCTCCAAGACCCAGGCGATCATCATAGGCCGCACCACCCGCTCCTTCCGCCTCCATGATTTCTACCTCACCATTTACGGCCGTCCTATCCACCTCACTCCTACCCTCAAATACCTTGGCCTCACACTCGACCGCCACCTCACCTGGACTCCCCATCTCCTTACCATCCAAAACAAGGCTCACAACCGCCTCCGCCTCCTGAAACTCCTGTCCGGCCGGACGTGGGGTCTGCATCCTTCCACCATCCTTCACACCTACAAATCCATGATCCGCCCCATCCTTTGTTATGCCAGCATTGCTTGGATTTCCGCCCCTCCCCGGTTCTATAAAGCCCTCCAAATTCTCGAACGCCATGCACTCCGCCTCGCCTTCCGCATCCGCCTTCCGTCCCCCATGCGCATCCTCTATGACCTCATCTCCTTCCCCCACCTTCTCCTTTTCCTTGAACACATCCGCACACTATATATTGTCCGCCGCCTTGATCCCCCTCACCCCCTGGTGTCTCCCTTCCTCTCCACTCCCAACCAGTTGCCGCGCCTTTACCGTTGTGTCCCTCCCTCTCTCTATCTCCACACCCTCCATCTCCTTTCCCAACACAACTTCCACCGTCTACCACTCCTGGATGATGAGCTTCGCCCTGACATCTACCCTTCCTACCAACTGTAAGCCCCTCTTCCTGCCTCCTCCTCAGGGCTCCCTCTCCTCCCCCTCCCTCCTTCTGAGCGGATTTCCCCTCCTACTCCCCATCCATCTCTTGTGCCTTCTTTCAGTGTCTCTGCGCTCCCTCCTGCCCTGTCTTCCCTTTTCCTCTCCCACCCCATGTGTCTCCTGCCTCTTCGTGAACCCACAGTTGCCCCTCCTTTCTTCATCCCGCCGCTTCCCCAGCTGCCCCATGCTCTCCCCTCCTTTTCCATCCTCTCTGATCTTTCCCTCGGCAGGTCCCGCCTGGTAGTTTTATTCTTCGTCGTGTGTGCTCCAAGTGCGTTTTAAGTGTGTTGTTTCGGAGTGTTTTTAATACTGTGGCCAACTTTTAACATGTGCATGCGCATCCAGTGTCTTCTCTGTGTTTTAAGAATCGCCAACTGTGTTTTTTTTAACTTTCTGGTGACTTTTTTAACTGTCCCCAATGCACGTCTACATGTCAGTGTATTTTCACCTCCATTTTCTCCCCTTACTCTGTTTTATGTTCCCCTTTTTTACCTCCTTATGTATGTATTATTTTATTCTTGTTTTACTTGTCATGTCACTCGGCTGAAGAGCGGCGGATTGTGCTGCTGACAGCCCTCCCCTGCCCATATGGGGCAGGGGCATGAAATCACAATAAAGAAAAAAAAAAAAGCGAGCCTAGTCGGTTGGTCAGCTGGCTCTGTGTGGGGCAGTCAGTGTCTGCCTGTCGTCGGAGTGCGAGTATGGCTGCTGTTTGGATCAAACTTTAAGCCAGAAAATGAGAGTCTTGCCACTCCGCCAGTAACAGAGCTCAGCAAGTGGTCGCCGGGTCGGGGCTGAGTTCCTGCATCTGAGTCTGCACGTTAGGCCGCCAGTCTGCTCAAGTTGCTCGGACAACGGTCATTGGCGGTTGGATCGGTCGGTCGGTTGGTTGGTCGTGCACTGAGACACGAGATGACTTGTCCGGCTTGAGCGTCGACGCATGTGAAGTCCCCACGTGAGCCGAGTGGGCAGCGCCGTGTAGAAAGGGGTAGTGGCTTTGCAGTTCACAAGAGAGCGGAACCACGACATCGGTCTGGCCGGGGCGAGCTGCGACGCCGTGAGACGGGAGATCGGTGCGCCTTCCTGCGTCCTTTGAAGCGGCTGGCAGCGGACGGTTAGGGACAGCGTTGGGGGTGCTGCGCCAGGTTTTCGCCAGCAATCGCAGTTTATTAGAAGTTAAGTGATTGGAGATACAGGGTGTTTCAAAAATGACCGGTATATTTGAAACGGTAGTAAAAACTAAACGAGCAGCGATAGAAATACACCGTTTGTTGCAATATGCTTGGGACAACAGTACATTTTCAGGCAGACAAACTTTCGAAATTACAGTAGTTACAATTGTCAACAACAGATGGCACTGCAGTCTGGGAAACTCTATAGTACGATATTTTCCACATATCCACCATGCGTAGCAATAATATGGCGTAGTCTCTGAATGAAATTACCCGAAACCTTTGACAACGTGTCTGGCGGAATGGCTTCACATGCAGATGAGATGTACTGCTTCAGCTGTTCAATTGTTTCTGGATTCTGGCGGTACACCTGGTCTTTCAAGTGTCCCCACTGAAAGAAGTCACAGGGGTTCATGGCTGGCGAATAGGGAGGCCAATCCACGCCGCCTCCTGTATGTTTCGGATAGCCCAAAGCAATCACACGATCATCGAAATATTCATTCAGGAAATTAAAGACGTCAGCCGTGCGATGTGGCCGGGCACCATCTTGCATAAACCACGAGGTGTTCGCAGTGTCGTCTAAGGCAGTTTGTACCGCCACAAATTCACGAAGAATGTCCAGATAGCGTGATGCAGTAATCGTTTCGGATCTGAAAAATGGGCCAATGACTCCTTTGGAAGAAATGGCGGCCCAGACCAGTACTTTTTGAGGATGCAGGGACGATGGGACTGCAACATGGGGCTTTTCGGTTCCCCATATGCGCCAGTTCTGTTTATTGACGAAGCCGTCCAGGTAAAAATAAGGTTCGTCAGTAAACCAAATGCTGCCCACATGCATATCGCCGTCATCAATCCTGTGCACTATATCGTTAGCGAATGTCTCTCGTGCAGCAATGGTAGTGGCGCTGAGGGGCTGCCGTGTTTGAATTTTGTATGGATAGAGGTGTAAACTCTGGCGCATGAGACGATACGTGGACGTTGGCGTCATTTGGACCGCAGCTGCAACACGGCGAACGGAAACCTGAGGCCGCTGTTGGATCATGTGCTGCACTAGCTGCGCGTTGCCCTCTGTGGTTGCCGTATGCGGTCGCCCTACCTTTCCAGCACGTTCATCCGTCACGTTCCCAGTCCGTTGAAATTTTTCAAACAGATCCTTTACTGTATCGCTTTTCGGTCCTTTGGTTACATTAAACCTCCGTTGAAAACTTCGTCTTGTTGCAACAAGACTGTGTTCTAGGCGGTGGAATTCCAACACCAGAAAAATCCTCTGTTCTAAGGAATAAACCATGTTGTCCACAGCACACTTGCACGTTGTGAACAGCACACGCTTACAGCAGAAAGACGATGTACAGAATGGCGCACCCACAGACTGCGTTGTTTTCTATATCTTTCACATCACTTGCAGCGCCATCTGTTGTTGAAAATTGTAACTACTGTAATTTCGAAAGTTTGTCTGCCTGAAAATATACTGTTGTCCCAAGCATATTGCAACAAACGGTGTATTTCTATCGCTGCTCGTTTAGTTTTTACTGCCGTTTCAAATATACCGGTCTTTTTGAAACACCCTGTATGTTGTTTCATTTACTTTTTAAATTCTACTTGTTTCCTGGTGAGGTCACCAGCCGCTTTGCTTTGGGGTCGTCCCACCATTCTTCTCCGTTTGCCCACCCGCGGGAAGGTGGTTATTGTGAATTGGGTGGTCCATTTTTCCCTTGTGGAACTGGGGAGGTTTAGAGCAATCTGCGGTTCTGGTTGTTTAGTAACCCCCCCCCCCCCCCTGTCAATCTGCAATATATTAATAGCTGCCTCTGTCATGTTTGTCGGATTCGGCGTTAACGAATTTATAGAATTAAGGTAAGGGCCGAATTCCTGAAATATGCTTTTATCTTGCTTATCATCTTGCGAGGCGGTATATGTGTAATGTAGAGCATGTTGTACACTTTATGTAAGTCTGAATTTCATGGGTTTTATTTGAATAGTCATTTTTATAAAGTTGCCACCCTTCCACCGTAGGAGCCCTTTTAAAAACAAATTACACTTTTGGTGGAAAATTAGTTCTTAGTTTGAGTGTTTGTACCATTTCCATCCCTCTTACGGGGTGCGTAGTTAATGTGTTTGTGTGAGTTGTTAAAAAATTTTAGTTTAAAGTAATCTGGTGTGTTGCAGATTTGCACCAGTGTAGTTTTTCAGAAGTCGTTGTGAGCGGTCGTGACTACGGCCGTGTTGAAAGGGGGCGGAAGCTTCTCAGCCTGAAGGCTCCTACTGTAAAAAAAAAAAAAAAAAAAAAAAAAAAAAAAAAAAAAAAAAAAAAAAAAAAATATTCTGCCTCTTGAATAATTGTAAGTTGAAATTTCGAGGGTGCTTTTCTGCTTATAATTTTAAAACTGTTTAGAAAAAGCTTTTAGGAATAAAATTCACATTTGTTAAATTGTAACTTGATATTTCGAGGGTGCTTCTCTGCTTATAAATTTTAAATGTTTTGAAAAGGCTTCTATGAATAAAATTTCCATTGATTGAAATTTAATTTGTTTCCAACAGTTACTCCTTGGCAACTACTTCCACGCTCACATAGTGAGTTAATGTTCTTGATACATCGCTAGTAAATAAAGGAAATTCTTTAAGAAAAGTTTTTGAAAGTAAATTTTTACCGTTCAAATCACTTAGTATGTTAACCCATGATTCAGGGAAGTGGGGTGGTCTTTCTCTCAGCTCTGAGTAGGTTAACTAGCTGGCAATAATCATTCCGACATATTAGGTGCGCAGCGCTGCAGTCTTACCTCGAACTAATTCTCCTCAAAAAGAATCACATTATCTAAAAAATTTACATTTCTCTCGCCTTTCATTGTATACATCGTACTCAACCTTTCTGTCCTTTCTTGATGTAACACATACAATCACAAGTCCATACAACACTACTAAACACGTCCGTCACCTACCACACTTCAATTAAGAATGTGTCAAACTGCGCAGAGGCAAAGATTGTGCCACTACAGAACCAAAGATTATTTAACAATAACACCACTTGCTCTCTCTCTCTGACATGCACAGCGATGACATACAAAAATCGAAATGACATGACAGCCTTACAAAATTAATGCAGATTGTGAAAATATGCACTCTCTGACACATATGTTATCAAAATCAGTAGAGTACGAGAGTCAAAACGATTGACAATGAGAAGCATTTCAGAGGACGTAGCTGTTACTCCTGAGGCACGCAGCATGTGACTGGCAGTGGCTGTCATGGAGCGGACACGGAGACAAGCAGATAATGATCGGAGTGCAGTGTGTGGTATCAAGTGACACTCGCACGCACCCATTAACCGTAGCCCTACCAAACCGTCTGCGGGCGGGGAAGGCGGCTCCGGATAGGCACGGCACTTTGATCCGTCCCTCCTCCCCCACTGCCAGCGAACAAAGCGCTTGTGTGCTGAAACAGTGCGCCCGTGACAAAGAGCTGCCCGTGACTGACAGAGTGGCGAATCACTCGTGAACACTTGCGGCGCCCCGGCTGAGCTGCGACTCGCTGGCCCTGCCGGACGTGATCTGTGGGCGTCACTGCCGACTCCGGCGTAAATACTGCCGCAAAGACGGACCGTAATGTCTTCTGCTGTTAATGCAAAAGGTAGCGCTGAATCTGTAGGAGGAGTGGCAGAGGCTTCACACGTCGCAAGTGAAGAAGATGCAACAGTGTAGCTGAAGAAATTTTGTCATGTTAACCATGCGAGGTGCCGGGGCTAGCAGTGTATTTAACACTAAATTCTTCTAGAATATTCATATGTAAATGATGCTCTAGGCCCCCCCTTATTCTAACTCCGACTTTTGCTGTTGCACATGGATTAGGAAGAAACGCGAACTGACTGTAATCGACCCTGCAAGTGGAGTAGAAAAGAGTTTGACACCTGCAATAATGTAATTTGTTAGAAATTAATTAAACAAAGGATAGTTTCATTAACGTAGTGAGAAGTGAAAGGTTTGCTCTACCGATTAACAGAATTGAAGTTCTGTCCAAAATAACAATTTGATTTATTATGACTAAACTCAAAATAATAAACAAAACACATGAAACATTTACAGTACATCAAATTGGATCAAATTGGATATTCAAATAAATGCTGTGAAGGTGAAGTTGCCCATAAACTAGATTGTCATATTTATGATGAAGTGGTATGTGGAGCCAATTCCTTGCAACTCAAATCTTAAGAGAAACACACAGCCACCCAACATTAATTACTGCTACAGTAGTGAGAACTCAGACAATGGACACCCAAGACAAATCAAAGTTAGAAAAGACGAACAAGCGCGCTCTGCTGAGCTCTGATTATCACCTAGCAAAATTGCCTGCTTTGCCGGTGCTGCGGACGTACATTACCAAGCTGTCTTCTTAAGTGCAAGAACACGATCTGGCGTACCAGAAGCGATTGCTGGTTGCTTCGATGTCCCGTCGTGGTGATGATAATGTCGCGAGTATAGCCCGAAACAAATTATCCTGGTCTGGTTGTTCCAGACTAAAGACTTCCTATCAATACAAATGCGCCTCTGGGGGAGATGAAAAGGCTCGCCACACAATCACTGACGGTACAGTGATTGATTTTAACAAACGAAGTCATACAGTAACTCCAATACAGTCAACTTTAGCCAAAACTGCTCAAGACAGACAACATAGGCCGCTTGTACGCAGAACACTCAATTGCCAATTGTACTCGGAAAGTTACGTTGAAGTCGAAACTTCACCAACTTCGTCAAACAGTTACAATTATATAAAAGTATACTAGACAGCCAACGGAAGGCAGGCTGTCCAGAGCAGCGAGAGCTCAGTCTTATAACCTACTCCGACCGAAAGGCGAGAGCCGACTCTCACCAGAGCACCCATACAAACCGAACACAGAACATTCCCGCCCCCACGACAGTGGCCGTGGTTAAACGTTCCAATCTGAAACTCGAAAATGGGTGGAAAATTCCACTCTATTGCCGAAGCACTATCATTCCACTAATGGAGATTCTTGGCGCCAATTTCTGCGCCGATTTTGCTATGTCACGGAGCTATGCCCTGAGCAAGCCAATCACAGTTACGATTTTGCAGAAAACATGGGAACTGCCTGGGAACACAAGTCATTCCCACACCTTGCTGGTAGCCCGCCATAAAGTGTTTTCGCTAAGTTTCTGCGAAGTAACGGAATCTCTAGCCGAGCCGCTCCTTCAGGCCCCTGTGGGCGTGTCTTTTGACAATGTCGGCGTCTGGAAAGCATTCAGTCGATTCCCTCACACCCGTCGGCTTAACCCTTTCAAGATCAGCAATGCCCACCTGTCAGCGGACCACCCGGGTGACGAGAGACGCTGCGTGGGAAGTCCGCATGTGAAGGAATAGCGACTTTTCACCGCATGCAATTAGAGAGGAAGATCGAATTACTCAGACTAAGATAGATATATGAGAGGAGGCTTCTGCCACCTCTCAACCACACAAAGAAGTGAGCGCACAGAAGAGATTTGTCGCACGACGTGAATAAGAAAACTCGCAGTACGTACAGGATGAGGCAAATTACGACAGGCTACCCAAAATACATTGCCTGACAAATGAAGGGGAGCAACAACACCAACCTGATCTCATAATTTTAAAGAGAAAGAAAAGCACAGTTGCAAGATATCATCTCCCGCGATCACAGCATCGATCCCGCGAATAAATTTGGGCCAGAATTCATCTCCACGAAAGATCCGTACCCAAAGACTAGAAAGTTGCACAAGTCACACCAATATTCAAGAAAGGTAGTGTAAGTAGGTTGTTTAGGTTTTTATGTTGGTAATGCTACGTAGCGCTCTATATGAAAATCACTGACTGTGCTGTGTGAAGTCTGTGGCTGGTTGGCATTGTTGGAATAGTTGCTATTGTAGTGTTGGGCAGTTGGATGTGTACAGCGCATAGCGCTGCGCAGTTGGAGGTGAGCCGCCAGCAGTGGTGGATGTGGGGAGAGAGATGGCAGAATTTTGAGAGCGGACGATCTGGATGTGTGTCCATCAGAAAGAGTAAATTTGTATTATTGGATATCAGGAACTGATACATATATATGATGACTTTTGAACATTATTAAGGTAAATACATTGTTTGTTCTTTATCAAAATCTTTCATTTGCTAACCATGCCTATCAGTAGTTAGTGCCTTGAGTAGTTAGAATGTTTTACCTAGCTGGCAGTAGTGGCGCTCACTCTATTGCAGTAGTTCGAGTAACGAAGATTTTTGTGGGGTAAGTGATTCATCAAAGGTATAGGTTATTGTTAGTCAGGGCCATTCTTTTGTAGGGATTTTTCAAAGTCAGATAGCGTTGCGCTAAAAATATTGTGTGTCAGTTTAGTGTTGATCAGAATAAGTAAAGAGAGTAATGTCTGAGTACGTTCTGTTTTGCTCAGCTGTTTGAAAATCAAATAACGTAGAGGTTTATCAGCACAGTAATTCATTAATTTTTCTAAGGGGACGTTTCAGTAGTAGGAAATAATGCACTAAATTACAGGCCCACATCATTAACGTCGATATGTAGCAGGATTTTGGAGCATATATTAAGTTCGAACATTTTGAATTACCTCGAAGAGAAGGGTCTATTGACACTCAGTCAACACAGATCTAGAAAACATCGTTTCTTGTGAAATACAACTAGTTCTTTACAGGCACGAGGTGTTGAGTGCTATTGACAAGGGATTACAAATCGATTCCGTATCTCTAGATTTCCAGAAGGCTGTTGACACTGTATCACACAAGCGGTTTGTAGTGAAATTGCCTTCTTATGGAACATCGTCTCGGTGACTGGATTCGTGATTTTCAGAGGGTTCACAGTTAGTATTAATTGACGGAAAGTCATCTAGTAAATCAGAAGTGATTTCTGTCGTTCCTCGAGGTAGTGTTATAGGCCCTCTGACGTTCCTTATCTATATAAACGATTTAAGAGACAATCTGAGCGACCTTCGTAGGTTGTTTGCAGATGATGCTGTCGTTCATGGTCTAGTAAAGTCATCAGAAGAACAAAGTAAATTGCAAAACTATTTGTAAAAGATATCTGTATGGTGTGAAAATCGACAATTCACCCTAAATAATAGAAAGTGTGAGATCGACTACATGATTGCTAAAAGGAATCCGTTAAAGTTCGGTTACACGATAAATCCGTCAAATCTAAAGGCCGTAAATTCAACTAAATATCTAGGAATTACGATTCAGAACAACTTAAATGGGGAAGAAGAGCTATAAAATGTCGTGGGTAAGACAAACCTAAGACAGTGTTTTAATGGTAGAATACTTCGAAAACGTAACAGATCTACTAAAGAGACTCCCTACACTACGCTTTTCCGTCCTCCTTTGTAATAGTCCTGCGCGTTGGGGGATCCTTACCAGATAGAACTATCGGTGTACAACGAGAAGGTTTATTATCGCGATATATGAGAGAGAGTGTCATTGACATGATACAGGACTTGGGGTGGACACTATTAAAAGAAAGGCATTGTTCATTGCACTGGAGTCCTCGCACGAAATTTCAGCCACCAACTTTCTCCTCAGAATGCGAAAATATTTTGTTGACGCCGACCTGCATAGGGGGAAACGATCATAATAATAAAATAAGGGAAATCAGACCTCGCACGGAAAGATGTAGGTGTTCGTTTTTTCCCCGCGCTATTGTTGTTGTTGTGGTCTTCAGTCCTGAGACTGGTTTGATGCAGCTCTCCATGCTACTCTATCCTGTGCAAGCTTTTTCATCTCCCAGTACCTACTGCAACCTACATCCTTCTGAATCTGCTTAGTGTATTGATCTCTTGGTCTCCCTCAACGATTTTTACCCTCCACGCTGCCCTCCAATAGTAAATTGGTGATCCCTTGATGCCTCAGAACATGTCCTACCAACCGATCCCTTCTTCTGGTCAAGTTGTGCCACAAACTTCTCTTCTCCCCAATCCTATTCAATACTTCCTCATTGGTTATGTGATCTATCCATCTAATCTTCAGCATTCTTCTGTAGCACCACATTTCGAAAGCTTCTATTCTCTTCTTGTCCAAACTATTTATCGTCCATGTTTCACTTCCATACATGGCTACACTCCATACAAATACTTTCAGAAATGACTTCCTGACACTTAAATCTATACTCGATGTTAACAAATTTTTCTTCTTCAGAAACGCTTTCTTGCCATTGCCAGTCTACATTTTATATCCTCTCTACTTCGACCATCATCAGTTATTTTGCTCCCCAAATAGCAAAACTCCTTTACTACTTTAAGTGTCTCATTACCTAATCTAATTCCCTCAGCATCACCCGACTTAATTAGACTACATTCCATTATCCTCGTTTTGCTTTTGTTGATGTTCATCTTATATCCTCCTTTCAAGACACTATCCATTCCATTCAACTGCTCTTCCAAGTTCTTTGCTGTCTCTGACAGAATTACAATGTCATCGGCGAACCTCAAAGTTTTTATTTCTTCTCCATGAATTTTAATACCTACTCTGAATTTTTCTTTTGTTTCCTTTACTGCTTGCTGAATATACAGATTGAACAACATCGGGGAGAGGCTACAACCCTGTCTTACTCCCATCCCAACCACTGCTTCTCTTTCATGTCCCTCGACTCTTATAACTGCCTTCTGGTTTCTGTACAAATTGTAAATAGCCTTTCGCTCCTTGTATTTTACCCCTGCCACCTTTAGAATTTGAAAGAGAGTATTCCAGTCAACATTGTCAAAAGCTTTCTCTAAGTCTACAAATGCTAGAAACGTAGGTTTGCCTTTCCTTAATCTTTCTTCTAAGATAAGTCGTAAGGTCAGTATTGCCTCACGTGTTCCAGTGTTTCTACGGAATCCAAATTGATCTTCCCCGAGGTCGGCTTCTACTAGTTTTTCCATTCGTCTGTAAAGAATTCGTGTTAGTATTTTGCAGCTGTGACTTATTAAACTGATAGTTCGGTAATTTTCACATCTGTCAACATCTGCTTTCTTTGGGATTGGAATTATTATATTCTTCTTGAATAGGGACTATTAGGGACTGGAATAATAGAGAATTATTGTGAAGGTGGTTCGATGAGCAGGCATTTAAGTGTGATTTGCGGAGTATCCATGTAAATGAGGATGCAGATGAGCACGCAGCTGTGAACTGAAAGCACAGTTTTTAAAGTGTCTCGCTCACCGTCTATTGGTCACTCGCTCCGCCCCACTGCAGAAGTGGAATGGGCAGCGCGATTGTGAAATACTGTTTTGATATGCTATGTTCATCGTCACGAACTCCGCCGCTTCTAACTTGAAGCCGGTGACACAGACCTCTTGGCTTTGAACATTCCTATATTACGATTCGCAAATGCAGTGTAAGCGTTTGAAAGAAGTTAGTGCGTCATTAAAGAAGTAGCGTAGCGCTAGTTAGTAACAGTGCTGTTGTGTGCCCTTTTCTTTGGATTTTAAAGCTGGCATTGTGGAAATGAAATGCATTTGCAGGAGAACGATATTCTTCAACGTGATTGGCATGATTAAAGTTTAATTTGAAACCCATTAATATAATAATTCTTCATTTGCTTAGGTTTATTCATTCTGATTTTGAGACGTATGCTTAACTGAAGAATATCAGTACGAGAATACTGTTATGGTAATATTCAAGATACATATGAATGAGTTTCACATACTACGTACTCACATTATTTACTATTTTTCGCGAAGTATAACACGTGTTCTCGAACAAGATTTCAAAGCACTTTGGGCTCATATGCCTACGTAACCCACCACCCCCTACCCTTCCTCGTCTTTAACACCCACGAAAGGGAAGGTTCCTGTTATCACTACGCTGTACAGTACTTTGCACCGGCCGCAGTGGTCGAGCGGTTCTAGGCGCTTCAGTCTGGAACTGCGAGACCGCCACGGTCGCAGGTTCGAATCCTGCCTCGGGCATGGATGTGTGTGATGACCTTAGGTTAGTTAGGTTTAAGTAGTTCTAAGGTCTAGGGGACTGATGACCTCAGATGTTAAGTCCCTTAGTACTCAGAGCCATTTGAACCAAGTACTTTGCGCCCGGATAGTAGACGGCTGCAGTGGAGCAGAATGAATAACAAACAGCCGGTACGCACTCCAGTTTAAAAGCTGCACATTCAGAAGATCATAACTGCATATTGTCAGTACTATGACCAAGGTTTTCGCGCGGTATCGATAGCTGAAGCTGATATCTTGCAAATCGACTTTCTTCTCGTTAAAATATGAGGCCAAGTTGGTGAGGTTCGCGTGTGAGAAGTCGTGGTCGAGTGTCTGTACACGCACACGTATGTCATACACACATAGCATCGGCGGGTACGCAAGTGATTAGAGCTGTATTACCCTGTAACACGTATAATGGCCACCAGAGTGCATTAGTGTTGCTCGTGTTTAGTGCTCTTACCGGGCTTTGGAGGACGTGTAAGAGGCGTCAGATGTTGAATGATCACTGTGAAGGATGCGGAGATTCTGGGAATTCGTGTGTGAGACAGCACCTGACAGAGCTTGAAAGGTGCCTCGTTGTTGGTTTCCATTAGGCCGACTGCTCGATTCGCGTACTGTCCAGATCTGCAGGGCATTTAGATGTGACAGTGACCAGTGTTCGACCGCATGGGAACGCCAAGGCAGGCATACTCACCATTAAGGTTCCTGTCGATCTCGTCTGACCATCTTCTGCCGAAGGCCGGACGGGGGAGCCAATCGCGCTCCTCTGGAAAACATGTTCCTGGCAGCGGGTGGGAGGGGGTGGAGGGAGGGCTGCGTGACGAGGAGTAGCCCGGGCGACGAGTCCAGGTGCTATCTATCTATTCCGCCCGCTGCCGCCGCTACTTTCACATCAGAGCGTTTCCTGTCGTATTTTGGATGACGCTGGAGCTCAGTTGGAAACTGCTGTCCCGACTGACAGCACGGTGAGGTACTTCTCTTTTTTTATAGGCATACACGATAGTCTTGTCAGCAGGGACGGCAATCTTCCTTAAGTAATTTTGCTGACGGCACATCGCATGCGGACCTCAGTTGAAAGCGCTGTCGCGGCTGGCGAGATCGTGATGCTCTTCCTTTTTTGTGTAAGGGTAGACAATGATCTGGCCAAAACGGGGGAGTGGTTTCAAAAATGGCTCTGAGCACTATGGGACTTAACATCTATGGTCATCAGTCCCCTAGAACTTAGAACTACTTAAACCTAACTAACCTAAGGACATCACACAACACCCAGTCATCACGAGGCAGAGAAAATCCCTGACCCCGCCGGGAATCGAACCCGGGATCCCGAGCGCGGGAAGCGAGAACGCTACCGCACGACCAAGAGCTGCGGACGGAGTGGTTTCCAGCTGAGTTCCACATGGGATGCGATGTTGGCAAAAATACATTAGGAACGCTGCGATGTCAAAGCAGTAGAGGCAGCAGGCGAGCTAGACAGACAGCACCAGGACTCGATGCCTGGACCCACCTCCAACCAACTGTGTCTCCCTCATCCCCTCCTCCCCCACCACAAGCTGCACGCCATTGGCCAAATCGTCGCGTCTTTGGCAGGGAAATCTGCTGTCCTGCGGCTACAAAGGAACGAAATGGACATTAATCCGACACTTCGCCTGAAGATGACGAATAGAAACTTGTCGGAAAGTGTCCCCAAAACGACGCCACGACTCAGCCGATAACCTGTGAATATTTCATCAAGGTGAGAGGGGACTAAAGGTGAATGAATGGTTTAGCAAAATACTAGCAGAAGTTTCGTTACGTCTGAAATTCCGAAATTTTGTGAATCGTACTGTAAATTTCTACTGCGAATACCGTGCTTGAATCTAATGGAGCGCATCAGGGACTTGTTTCTCCAGGTTTTTCTCCTGAGTCCTGGATTACAGTCGCCATGATGTCATCAGAATATGCTATGACACCAGAGCTGTGAACGAACTCTCTTGACATGCGATGGAAGATCGGAAAGTATGGCGCAGCAATTTTACTACCAAAAAATTTAATGAACAAAAAAAAAGTATCACAAATGAACTTACATCTTTTACTTACTTTTACACACAGTCAGCAACACTGTTTACATATTTCTCCCATAGTGGTCCCAGTTTCAAAAGCCCTTTTCGTAGAAGTCCGTTTGGTTGGAGTGTAGCCATCTGCCGACTGCTGATTTCACATCTGTCGTAAATCGTTGACCGGCCGGGAATTTCTTCATGGGAGCAAACAGATAAAGTCCGACGGTGTAAGGTCCCGACTGTGTGGTGGATTCTGGAGCACATCACACTCAAATCTGGCGACTTTATCACGAACAGTAGCAGCTACATTCGTGCGAGCATTGTCATCAAGAAGTTTGACACAATCGCCATTAATGTTGTGCCGTTTGCTAGAAGGGCACGACGCAAGTTAACCAGAGCTTTTATGTAGGCTGCACCATTCACAGTGGTCCCGTGTTCAGCGGAGTCCACCAATAACACATCATGCATATCCAAGAACACTGGCACAAGCACTTTCCCAGCAGACTAGGTCACTTTAAGTTTTTTTTTTTTCGTTCTGGGGAAGCAGCATGTTTTCACTCCATACAGGCCTGCTTGGTTTCGGGCGTGTAGTGGTACTACCACTGCTCATCACCAGTGATCATTCCTTCCAGAAAGTAATTCACTTGTGCGGCAAAAGTCCGCAGCTCGTGGTCTCGCGCTCGCGTTCTCGCTTCCCGAGCACGGGGTCCCAGGTTCGATTCCCGGCGGGGTCAGGGATTTTCTCTGCCTCGTGATGACTGGGTGTTTGTGTTTTCATCATCCTTCATGCGAATGGCGAAACTGTGCTGAGTAAAGGTTGGGAATTTGTACGGGCGCTGATAACCGCGCAGTTGAGCGTCCCACAGTCCAAACATCATCATCATCATCATCTGCGCAAAACGCGTAAGTGATACAAGCTTTTCGTCAAGGCCCCCTAGCGAGGACTAACTTTACGGAATTTCAACTGTAAGTAGGCTGTTTAGGGTCTTATATTGGTAACACCACGTAGCTCTGTATGAAAATCACTGGCTGTGCTCTGTGCAGTCTGTGGCTAGTTAGCATTGTTGTCTGCCATTGTAGTGTTAGGCAGCTGGCTGTGAACAGCGCGTAGCGTTGCGCAGTTGGAGGTGAGCCGCCAGCAGTGGTGGATATGGGGAGAGAAATGGCGGAGTTTTGAAATTTGTCATGAACTGCTATATATATTATGACTATTGAGGTAAATACATTGGTTGTTCTCTATCAAAATCTTTCATTTGCTAACTATGCCTATCAGTAGTTAGTGCCTTCAGTACTTTGAATCTTTTATTTAGCTGGCAGTAGTGGCGCTCGCTGTATTGCAGTAGCTTGAGTAGCGAAGATTTTTGTAAGTGATTTGTGAAAGGTATAGTGTAATGTTAGTCAGGGCCCATTCCTTTGTAGGGATTATTGAAAGTGATTTCGCGTTGCGCTAACAAAATATTGTGTGTCAGTTTAAGCACAGTCGTGTATAAATTTTTCAAAGGGGACGTTTCATATGTCGACCCTTAGCCTAGGATACCTCACTGGAATCTTCTGATTTTTTTCTTGTAGTTTGTGTAATTACTGTAGCTATTGTTTATTGCTGGCGTGTAATCATAGAGAGAATTTCCTTTGCAGTTGTACTTTTTCATTGTTGTACAGTAAAACAGTTGTGGCATGCATGTAGATTTGCACCAAGTATTTCGCAGCTGCAATTAACTAGATATTATTTTCAGTGCTATGTTAATGTGTTCTCTTATTTTTGCTCTTCAAATTGTGCTTTTCTGTCTTATCGTGTGAAATATTGTGACAATAATGGCGTGTGAAAAACGTAACACTAGGCTCCAAAGTAAACTGAGAAATAATAGTGACGACGAGCGTAGCTTAGCAGCACCGCTGTGTAATGAAGTAACAGACATTCAAAGTAGTAATTTGGTAATTGTGCATAGGGAAATGGAGCGGGCGGCAAACAATGGCGTAGGCAGTGAAACAATTAGTGAACAGGGAAGCATTATCGATCGATCGGTCGGCAACAGCTCGCCTCAGGAATCCGAAATGACAGAACACAATATTGCAAATACTGTAGACTTAGGTTTTGGGTCCTCACCGTTTTCTCAAATGAGTCAAGACACATTTTCTGCTTGTCAAAATGTGAATGTTCCCGGTGAAAATGCACTGCCAAAAAGCATAGAGAAACAGATTCCAGACACTAATACATTATTATTGCAATTAATGCAACAAATGGAACAAAATCAGAGACAAATGGGACAAAGGTTTCAAAAGTTAGACACAATGGAACAAAATCTTCAAAAGTTAGACACAATGGAACAACACCAGAGACAAACACAGCAACAGTTAGACGCAATGGAAGAAAAGCTTCAAAAGTTAGACTCAGTGGAACATACGCTTGAACAAACACGTGAAGATTTAACTACTGAGTTACATAACATTGAATCGAAATGTCAAAAAGCCTGTAATGACGTAAAAACACAAATTTGTGAGCATTTCCAACCTATTTTTTCGCGTCATGAAAATGCATTACAGAATCACGAAGCAGCCATAAAAGAACTGCAAACTATTGTTCATGAAAATCACGACACCTTGCAAGCTAAAATTGACTCAGTTGCATCTACCGATTCGGTTACGCAACTTGCAAAAACTCAAGAAAACTTAAAGGACACAGTAGATACGATTTCAACACAAATGGACACTCTGAAACTTGGTTCAGAAAAACACACTGAGGAAATAAGTACACTATCGGAGAAAGTAGCCGAACTTTCGGATCAGTTCACTAACTTATCTGCAAAGGTAGATGATGATCTGAATGACACAAGACCTGTAGCCATCACTGACACAGAAGAGTATGAACAAATTAAGAAATTCAAACAAAATCAGAATCAAATTAATACGCAATACAAAAGAGAAATCCGGGAAGTACAAGATCAGTTGGCACAAGTAATACAAAAATTTCATATTTTAGAGGACACTCGCGCTCCAACACGGGAAGAGGAACTTAGAAATACGGAAAAGCCACAAAATAATAACACAGGGCATTTCGGAAATTATGAAAGAAATTGGCAATGTGCACCGAATTTTGAGATGGAACCGCCGACACGACGTAACAATGACCGATATGCGACTCGCCGACATGATGATTTTGACTATAAGCTGTTCATTACTACACGTAAATTCAAAACATTTAAGAATTCTGGCAACGACATTCATCCACAAGCGTGGCTCCATCAATTCTCTCATTGTTTTCCTCCCAACTGGTCATTGGAGCACAGGTTAGAATTTATGTGTGGCTACTTGGAGAATGAACCAGCTGTAAGAATGCGAGCGGTCATTCACGATTGCCACAATGAAGGAGATTTTTATCATGCCTTCCTCTCAGCATATTGGTCTCAAGCTACACAAGACCGAGTAAAACATAGCATCATAATGATGAAACATTTCGAACAATCTGAATTTTCCAGTCTTGTGAAATATTTTGAAGACATGTTGCACAAGAATCAGTACCTGACAAACCCATACAGCGCCTCAGAACTCATCCGCATTTGCTTAATCAAATTACCTGAACATTTACGACATATTATTTTAGCAGGACGTTGCAAAGAAGACATTGAGGCTTTTCAGGGACTGTTACAAGAACTGGAAATTGACACTGACAATCGGGGAACGCGGAAACAGGAGCACAACAGTTACAGATCACATCCGTCACAATTCCGCGATGACAGAAATAATATACGACAAGGCTATTCTTTCAACGTAAATCGTGGCCGAAACAAACACCACCCGTATGACAACCGTTGGCAGAGTAGTAATAATTACAGGGAAAGATCACCTCTCCGCGGTAATGACTATCACGGAGACCATCAGAGAAACAGACAATATGGGAACCAAAATAATTATTATCAAGGGAGACAGAATAACTTCAGATGCAACGGTCCAGCGCGCAGTTACGATTCAGGGAGAAATTCTCCACCACGTGACCGACAAGAAAGAAACTATGGAATCTACCGACATGACGACAGACGATATGATCGTAACGACAGACCTGAATTGCATCAGAACTGGCGGGATTCAAACAGAGCAGAGCCCTCTCGACAAGGTGAATTTGTAGAAGTTAGGTCTCCAAATCCCAATAACGACGCGCACCAACAGACACAATAGGCAATGACTCATACCGCTGGCAGCCACAAAACGTACTTATGAAACAGAAGACGTAGCTGCCGTAGCTAGTAAAAACGTAAAAATGGAAGACATTAGGGACATCTTACTCCAGGAACACGACGTAAAAAATAACAACATTGCATATCCTGTGATTCACATTACTGTAAATGACGTAAAATTTACGGCAGTACTTGACTCTGGCAGTCCCATTTCAGTAATTAGTGAAACAGCCTTTAGCAAATGCAACAAATCGAACGATTGCTCCACACTTCCGTTACGTAAGATTAAATTACAAGGTGCAATCTTTGGAAAAAGTGTAGATGTACGCCAACAAACCAACTTAGAATTCTTTTGTCAAAGCCACAGCTTCTCTATGAACTTTCTCATTGTTCCATTATTGTCGACGGAAATTATATTGGGAGTAGACTTTTTGAATGAATACAAAGCAATCTTAAACTTTCACGATGCTGAAATAAGTTTAGAGAAAGAAGGTAAGTCAATAGGTTTGAGATTTGAAGATTGGCTCCCAAACCATGACGAAGAAATTAATCGGCTTTACCTTCTGTTGGACAACAGTTCGGAATTTTCTACGGAACTAGACACTAACAATCACTCTGCAAGTACTGACAGGGATGATATCGACGGCATATTTGAAATTAATGAGTTAATTCAGAATAAAATTCAAACAATTGAGAATTGTAATGACACTGATAGGCAGGACCTTTTTGAGATTTTACAAGCACATTCCACAGTTTTTACTCATAAAACAGGAACAATCAAGGGATTTCAATATCAATTTCGTGTTCGTGAGCATACTAAATTTTGTGTTAGACCATATGTAATTCCAGCACATTATAGGGACCGTGTTAGAACAGAAATACAATCTATGCTTGTCACATCACCTTATATGTGGACGATATTCTAATAGCAGAAGCTTCATGGGAACATAATCGCATCCCCAACAGTTTGTTACGTATTTTTGCAGAATCTGGAATTACAGTTAACTTGGAAAAGTCTGAATTCGGTAGGTCAAAGGTGAGGTTTTTGGGACATATTATTTCTTCTGAAGGCATTCAGCCGGATCCTGAAAAGTTAGAAGCAATCAGAGCCATTCCAGTTCCATCCACAAAAAAAAAAAAACAAGTCCGCAGTTTTCTAGGTCTCGTAAATTTTTACCGTCGTTTTCTGAATATGCAAATTCTTGTTACACCAAAACTTTGTTCTCTCACTGAAAAAAATACTATTTGGAACTGGGACGAACAAGCACAGTTGGAATTCAATTCTTTGAAAGAATCGCTACTTAACGCGCCAATACTAGCTCATCCAGATCTGTCACAAGACTTCTCCCTTAGCACGGATTCTTCTAAAGTCGGTCTTGGTGCCCATTTATTTCAAGAAGCCACAGAAAATGACACTATAGTTCAGAAAACCATTGCTTTTGCTAGCCGAGTGCTAACAAAATCTGAAAAAAATTATTCCGTTACTGAATTAGAAGCTTTAGCTATCGTTTGGGCATTTAACAAATTCCGTTTCTTTCTTTCTGGTAAGCACGTAAAAGTATACAGTGATCATCGTGCATTACAATTTCTTATGTCTTCAAAATTAAATCATGACAGGTTAAAACGTTGGGCATTGTTTCTGCAAGAATTCCGCTTCACAATAGTCTACATTCCCGGCAAGGAGAACATTGTTGCGGACGCACTGTCACGCGCACCGGCTGGGCTTGAGAAAAGTAACACAGAAGGCAACCTCGAGAAAAATTTCAGTATTCTTTACATTCAGAAAGTCGCCTTTGAAAATTTCATCACCACATCTTTAAAAGACATTGCTCATGAACAAGATAAAGATCCGATTTGGAAAGACATCAGGAGCAAATGGCATGAAAAGACACACACACAGATTCGGCATTATTACCTGGTTAGAAACAACATACTCTTCAAACGCTGCACTGTTGATGACAAGCTATGGGTACTTTGCATTCCAGACGATTTTGTTAATAAGCTCATTTGGTACATTCATTTCAGCTATGCACATTTTAGTCCACGAAAATGTTATCATATTCTTCGAACGACTTGTTATTTTAACAATATGGAAAAGAGAATTCGAAGAGTCTTGTCTATTTGTAAACTTTGTCAAAAGGCGAAACCATCTACTATCTCCCATCGTGCTCCGCTGTTTCCTATCATTCCTTCTAAATTAAAAGAATTTGCTGCTGTTGATCTCTTGGGACCACTTGTCAGAACATCTAATGGATTTTCGTACGTTCTAGTCGCTGTTGAACTTACTTCAAAATTTGTTTCTTTCACACCGTTACGTAAAGCCACTGGACGGTCTGTATCCAACGCCTTTGTTAAAAATTTCTTACGTGAAGTTGGACACGTTAGTAAAGTCATTTCAGATAACGGACCGCAATTCAGATCTGCTGTTTGGTCACGCACGCTTCGGAATCATAAAATCAAACCTGTTTTTATTTCATTGTACTCACCACATTGTAACACGTCTGAACGGATTATGAAAGAAATCAATAAGCTTTGCAGACTTTATTGTCCCAGAAAGCATCAGCATTGGGACAAATATTTATACTTATTTCAAAACGTGCTGAATGAAATGCCTCACGACTCCACTGCTTTACGACCTACCCTTGTACTGAAGAATGAAGAACCACCGAACAGAATCAGAGAGCTTGTACCTTTCCCGAATACACGTAAACTTCGACACAAAGACATAATTGATTTGGCTCTTAAAAATATAATATCTGCAGCAGACAAAAGGAGAAAACTACACGGTAAAGCAAATGCAAAGAAATTGTATATTGGTCAAAAAGTTCTCATTAAAGCTCATTCATTGTCACATAAGAAGAAACACTTGAGTCACAAATTCCTTCTAGTTTACAATGGACCTTACAGAATCCTACGTGTACCACATGATAATTGCGTTGAAGTTGAAACCCTGCGTACTCGGAAGAGTAAAGGTTTACACCACGTTTCACATGTAAAACCGTTTATTGAAAGATAATCTGCTTTTTAACTTTGTCTTTGCCACAAAACTCTTAACTTCACATTTCTAGTTTGCATTGTCAGACTTAGAAACTGTTACCATGCAACAATGTTTGAAGTTAAATATCCAATCAAGAACCTAGGGAACATTTTTAAACAGAAATTACGAATGCATTGTTATTGTGAAGAGACGACCCAGTGTTATTGTGTGTGTGCATTCTTGCTTGTTAGTTGCATGATTATGTAACGACTATGAGGCTTACATACTTAGAACATTTACCAGTACTGCTAATGAGATTTTAATGCAACATTTTGGTTTACTTGAAAATACATTCTGGATTTAAAGTACTTTCAGTAGAGATACCAGATCACACAGTGGTTAGTTTATGTGACAGCTACACGATTTTATCACGACGCTACTAATGAGTGACAATTTACAATGTTGCTTTTGCAGTGTTTCTGTTTTATATCTGCACAGTCTTCTGTTTTATTCTGGAAAGTAAAACATGTTTTAGTAGTAACTTTTGTGGTATAGCTACAATGAGACTGCCTTTTCTGTAGCACAACAATACGTTACAGCACAGTACTTTCTTCATCATGGCAATAAGCGTAATAACTAAGATATCTATACGCAAAGCATTTCACTTTTATTTATCATGAGGTAAGTACATTGACTTCCGCAGAACTTAGCTTGCGGAGGACGACAACTACGACACTTCCACAGAGATTATCTTACAACAAGACGCACAGTTTAGCGCTACAGTACATGTATTTGAGTGATTAATTTTATACTTAAAACATTTATTTTTAAAGGTTTTTTAATTACAAAGAAAGTTTTCCGTGATACATTTTATTCCATTGCAATAATCTGTAACACCTGAGGGTATAATTACATTAATCCTCAGGGGGGTACACGCCTACTTTGTGTACCATGTGTTTGGCAAGCACAAGGAGCCCTAGCTAATATGGTATTTGCTTATACAACTTTACACATTGGTACCATATTTCTCTAACACAGAATTACACAGCTATCTGATCATTTAACAGAGAAAGAAACTTTTTTTACTACATCAGTGACAAATGTTTACGTAATTACACAGTTGGATAACTTCACACTTATGAAATTGTATTTTGTCTGTACTTTGTGAACTCTTCATATTTTTTCGGAACCATTGTGATACTATGAGAGCTTTGAATGACGTATTTGGTGTGGGATCACGATTTTTAAAGTACGTTTGAGGTAGATGACACTATTGAAATGGGCAGAGAATTTTTTTAGGTTTTGACATTATTGCAGAAAGCTACGACGTTTTCGAGATTTGACTGAGGTGTCATTTTTACGACGACGATGTGTATTATGCTGTTGAGGTATGTTTATGATCAATAAGCTGATGCTATATAAGGAATGTGATTACGTGTTTATATGTATATGAATAATGAATAGAAGTTTCCCTCTCTGGTTTGTGAAAAAGGATGTTGGAAACCAAGAATTGTACTTTAAGAGTTATGAAATGTATGTAAATGCGTGAGTGTATTACAATGCCGACGAAAATTTCTTGGACACTGTTATATCAATAGGATTTTGTTTCTACAGATTTGTAACGCAACTTCTCAACCTGTGATTTTTTTTTTATATGAGACTGCCACTGTAGCGGAAACTGCTGTCGTAAATATTTCAGTAAGAAAAGTAAGCGGCCTTGACATGATGCATTTTGGACGCCCAGCTGAGAGGTAGTCATCTGACAAAAGAAAGCCATTAGGTGCAAAAAAAAAAGAGGCCATTATCCTCGCTATTGACATTCCTTTGTCGAAAGCATCGCAAATACGACACGCTCACACTTGAAAACATATGATAACACTGTGGCGCTCTTAATTTATCATATTTACTGAAATGTCTAATGAAATGGCGAGAAATATTTTATATCTATACACCTGATTATGACTACTGTCTTTCTAGTTGAGAGATTTTCTGTACTACCTTATGAAATGCCATATGGGTAATGAATGATGTTTCATGCCTTCCTTTCTACATATTTGCTCATTTTCTTTAATATCTAGTTTCTAGCTGCACTGCAGCATTGGTTATTATAAAATTTTATAGATGTACTAATATAAATATTTTCTGTCTACAGATCGAGTAAATAATAATTTTTTCAAAAAAATGAGGAAGCACAGAAAGACATTTACCTTCACAGGAACTGCATTCATAATTTTCTTTTCAAGTACTTGGTAATTTATTTTGTAGAATAAGTTGTGGTGCACCACTTTAATTACATAGACATTAATATGTGATTATACATTTCCCTTGCCTGCATTGTTATCTTTAGTGTACTATTTTTTCTGCTTGAGCTTTGTCATGTTTAGGTACTAGTTATATTATTTGCTGCTGCTGATTGCCAGGCATAATGTTACGGAATTTGACTTTGTATTACGCTGTTAAGCCACTTTTACTACGGATTTATTTTTCTTGTTTGCTGCACAGTGCCTTATATTAGTTGTAATATTGCAATTGCTTTGCCAATTTGAATTTTTTGTCATAGATTTTTATATTAATTGTTTTATGCTGCTGCATTGCCTCGTCCTTTAGTTTAGCATCTGAGCTCAGTAGATTTAAGTTAGCTTAAGAGGGGGTAGACTATATAAGAAACTGATTATGGACAATAGGGAAAAAATGCATTGAGAAGTTATATGAAAAAGATTTGGGCCAAAATGAGTATTGTACAATGAGAAATAATTATTTTGAAAGAAATATGAATAGAATACAGGAAGGAGGTATAGATAGGACTTTTTGGGAATAATGATGAATGAAGGGAGATCTCCAAGAACAAAAAAGGTTTTGTTCGCAAAATACTGCAGTACCAAATGTTACACTGAAAACGAACCCTGTCCTTTCCATTGTGTTATCCCACTATATGTTTGTGTACCCATGTGTATTTGTTTTCTTCCTGTCTCTGTGTACTGTTTCATAGAATTTTTTTTCTCTTCTAATACTAAACTACATTCACTATGATGAGGAATACTGTTATCCTCAAATATAATTTGCATTTATAATACGTTATTTTCTTTGTAAAGATGTTTAGACATTATTTATTCTGTTTTGTTTTAATGCTCATGTGTCAAATTAATGTTTCCAAACTATTCTCATTATTTTATGTATTTACTTATTTCATAATTCCTGTAACACTGATGTATATGTTTATTTCGATTCTTTTGTAAAGCCTGTACTACAAATGTTATCTGTATTATTATGTTCTTTAATGATGTATTTTGTACCTTTGTAATTGTATTTTCATGTTGTAAATTTATAATTGTATAGACACCAGTTCTTCAAATTAAGTTACATTTCACTGCACACGTTTCTGTTGGTCATAATATATGGACAATATGTGAGAAGTAGAGACTGTTAGTGTTTGCGCGTGTGTTAATAATTCAGCAAGGGACTGGATAACAGCATTGCTGGTTCTAAGGACAATTCCAAAAACTTTGTGAGTGCACAAGTGTTGGTTATGAACTTGCTATATTATCCGCAAGACTCTTCGGTGGTGATTGTGCACCTGCACAGTCGCAGCAGATGGCTGCTGGCCATCTCTACAAGGACTACATTGGGTCTACACCTTTGGTGATCCACCAATACCGTAATCTCTACCACGACTACAGTGGGTCTACTCTGTGACGACCTACCTACCAATATTCTTCAAAACGTCGAATGACTCTGCTGTGGGTTTGCTCTGTTGTGGCCCATTACCTGTCAGCATGTCAAGAGTCAGCACTGTCTTTCCGTTGGAAGGACAACACTAATTCTTCAAGACTGCATGGAAATCCACTACTTCCGTGTGCATTGTCTTTTACTGCTCAGACTTTGAGAAAAGAAACGGCAGTTTTACTGTGATGAATGATCAGGACTGTCTTTAGGGACTGTGAGAAAATTTTAGCTTTTGACCAACATTGTATCAATAAGTGTGTGCATTTGATATCTTTGTTATTGTAATTATGAAAAATTTCTTCAAATCATCTTTGGCCACTGCCCAAAACAATTTGTAAAATTTTTTGTGGGGAGCATGGGGGCTATGTAAGTAGGCTGTTTAGGGTCTTATATTGGTAACGCCACGTAGCTCTGTATGAAAATCACTGGCTGTGCTCTGTGCAGTCTGTGGCTAGTTAGCATTGTTGTCTGCCATTGTAGTGTTAGGCAGCTGGCTGTGAACAGCACGTAGCGTTGCGCAGTTGGAGGTGAGCCGCCAGCAGTGGTGGATGTGGGGAGAGAGATGGTGGAGTTTTGAAATTTGTTATGAACTGCTATATATATTATGACTATTGAGGTAAATACATTGGTTGTTCTCTATCAAAATCTTTCATTTGCTAACTATGCCTATCAGTAGTTAGTGCCTTCAGTACTTTGAATCTTTTATTTAGCTGGCAGTAGTGGCGCTCGCTGTATTGCAGTAGCTTGAGTAGCGAAGATTTTTGTGAGGTAAGTGATTTGTGAAAGGTATAGTTTAATGTTAGTCAGGGCCCATTCCTTTGTAGGGATTATTGAAAGTCAGGTGGCGTTGCGCTAACAAAATATTGTGTGTCAGTTTAAGCACAGTCGTGTATAAATTTTTCAAAGGGGACGTTTCACAACGTACCATGAACATACGCCGGTCGTTCAAAATTGCTGCCTCAATGGCTCCGACATCCTGCGTGCTTGAAGCTGGTAGTGGCAGTCTGAAGCGTGGCGAATCATTAACGTCCGCACGGCCCTCTTGGAAGAACGCAGACCACCTGGAGACATCGCTAAGGCCGGTATTACACTATCAAATTTCTTTGTCCAATATCTTTGTCCAATATCTTTGTCAAAGATATTTGATAGTGTAATAGGGACTTTGTCAAATGTCGTCCAATATTTGATCAAATCTAGGGCCTCGCTGTATATTTGATCAAAGAAACCGCTTGTCTTCTGTTCACTGCAATGTCACATGTTACCACATGGAGCGCTAGCATCGCTACAGCGTACTGTCGTCTGTAGTGTTTTTGTAACCATTGCCGGTAAACACAATTGGTGTGTGCCGACAACTACAAAATTAATAGAGATGTCTGAAGCTGATGAGGCGCTTTACAACGTGAGGCACCCTGAATACAAAAATAGATTAAGAAGATTGGAGACCTAACCTGATCTAACTTAACCTAACCTAACATAACCCTCTCCTGTAGCAAGGAATGGGAGTGTTATAGTGAGCCAGTCTTCAGAAGATGTAGCAGTTCTTAAGTGAATATTGTGCTTTGTGATATGAGGATACACTTCATTGAGCACATACAGAAATGTATGCTCATCCATTCTTAAGTAATTGATGTACGACTTGACGTCTTCCACTGTAAGCTCGCGTAACAAGTTTTGTTGAATGCTTTTATCGTGTCGTCGTAGAACCCACGGCTTCACCCAGATTAGATTAGTTTTTCGTTCCATAGATCCGTGCTGAGGAGAGCCTCGTGGATGTGGAACATTCCGATTTTTTTTAAGCTGAAATAACAATACTAATAGTATGAATAAATACAATACATCATTTGTTTCTATTAAAAATTTCGCCAATGGAGTAGAAGGAGTTGGCCAGTAGTAAGTCTTTCAGGCTCCTTTTAAACTGATCTTTATTTCTAACTAAATTTTTTTATGTTTCCTGGCAAATTATTGAAGATGAATGTTCCTGAGTAGTGGACCCCTTTTTGAACTAAAGTAAGTGCTGTTAAGTCCTTGTGCAGATCATTTTTGTTCCTGGTATTGTATGTATGAAATGAGTTGCTTGTTGGAGATAGAGATATATTACTTAGGACAAATTTCATTAAGGAGTAAATATACTGAGAGGCAGTAGTTAGTATACACAGTTCTTCGAAGAGGTTTCCGCAGGAGGTCCGTGAATTTACTCCACAAATAATACGTATTACACGCTTTTGGACCTTGAAAACTTGTTTGACTTCAAGATTTACCCCAAAATATTATCCCATATGACATTATGGAATGAAAGTATGCAAGCTTTTTCATTTTTATGTTTCCTATGTCTGCTAACACTCGAATTGAAAATACAGATTTGTTAAGGCCTTTCTGCAGTTCTGTGGTGTGCTCCTCCCTACTGTATTTATTATCAAGTTGTAATCCCAGGACCTTTAAGACTGTCAACCTCGTATGTATGGTTCCATTTTTTCCCCCACTTCTTTTCCGCATGTGCACACAATGCAATTGGAGTACGCAGAACTGCTGCGGTTGTAACAAGTTGTTGTCAGCCATCTTGAACTTTGACGAAAAATTTGATGACAGTGTAATACCCCCTCTAGCGCTACGTCAAAGATCTTTGTCAAATATATTGGACGGAATATTGGATCACATCTTTGATCAAATCTTTGGCAAAGAAATTTGATAGTGTAATACCGGACTAAGGTCCATACAGTCGTTCACATACGCGCCACGCATGTCCCTGTGAATTTCACTCGGTTTACGCCTTTTGGATCACGTTTTTCGAATTAAGCCTCGCTGCTCTTGTATCTCTCGCTAGAGCAGCACAGGCGACGGAAAAAAAACCTTTGTAGCGCAAGTTTCAAACATCGTCGTGAAATTTCATCACTCCAGTACCATGGGAGAAAAAATTATTGTGCATTACTTTCTGATCCTCCGTCATATCTTTAATAGCGGTTGCCTGAATTTCATATGTGGAGAAATTTGGTAGCGACAAGATATTAAAGCAAGCGAAGGGAGGGGATGGGTGGTAGGGGTGGGGGGAAGGAGGTTGTGGTCGGTCTCGTGGCTCTGCAGAAGACGGAAAGAAAAGTTGGTTCCCTGTTCTGCGGCAGCCGGCAATATGGAGATTTAGCGGTTTCTCTCGCCGTCTGGAGGAGTTTCGCCGACGTGGCACAAAAACGGTGTGTCCGATAGGGACGGGCGGTGGCGCAAAGTGCCCCTGGGGGGCGCGGACACAGCCAGTGGCCGTGTGGCCGGGGAATAAAAGGCAACCCTCTCGTCTCCTCCTCGCTTCGCGTCTCTGCGGCGGCTGCGTTTTATGACCCCGGCTCGCCGTGCGCTGCTCCGGCTGGCTACGTGTTTTTAAAAGACGGCCCGGCTGGGTCGCGCCGCCTCCTTTTTAAGCGTAGCGCGGCCGGCGGGGAAGTCCCGCCCAGCCATTACCAGCGGCCGCGCTGCGATTTATTGCAGTCATTCCGACCTCCGGAACGACCGCTCTCTTATCAGGTATCGACACCGCCGACGACATCGATCAGAAACAGTTATCGGCACGAAAGCGCGCGAACGGGACCAGAATCAATTTCTGCCAGTTTCATTCGACCATTGGTTGCCTCCTTGACGATGAAACGTGTCAATCTCATCCGGGGCGCGATTCCATTCCTTAACCAGCCATTGGCCTTAACCCACGCATTTGGTGCATGTGAACCTCGGCCACCAGGCTGATTGTTTTTGTGGAGAGAGTGAGAGGCGAGAACACGTCCTTCTATACTATACACTCACACGACGACGTAATGCAATCACTTAAGAGATCAGACGTTCTGGTTCGAACTCAACGACTGAGGAGACAGAATATCTAGAGCGCTGCATGAGGACTACTTGCTGCGACTATACTATAGGCGGCAACGAGCACAGACGACAGGTAACTCCACAGCCAGAGGGTACTAGAGAGAGAAACGACAGCTGCAGTGGCAGCAAATCAGACGACAGCGGCGCAGGCGAAGACGGACAAACATTGAGTAATAAATTTACACTGAGGTGGCAAAAATCTTGTGGTAACTCTTAAGATCGAGTTGGACCTCCTTTTTCCGGCGTTGTGCAGCATCGAGACGCGGCATGGGCTCGACATGTCGTTGGGAGTCCCCTGCAGAAATACTGAGCAATGCTGCCTGTACAGCCGTTCATAACTGCATAAGTGTGACCAGGGAAGGATTTTATCTACGAAGTGACCTCTATCATGTCCCATAAATCTTCGATGGGGTTCATGTGGAGCGATCTGGGAGTCCAAATCATCCGCTCGGATTCTCCAGAATGTTCTTCAATCCAATCGCGAACAATTGTGTCCAGAAACTTCCTGGCAGATTAAAACTGTGTTCCGAACTGAGACTCGAACTCGGGACCTTTGCCTTTCGCAGCCAAGTGCTCTACCATCTCAGCTACCCAAGCACGACTCATAGCTTTACTTCTGCCAGTATCTCGTTTCCTACCTTCCAAACTTCACAGAAGCTCTTCACAAGATTCGCAGAAAGCAAAGGCAAAGGTCCCGAGTTCGAGTCTCGGTTCGGCACACAGTTTTAATCTTCCAGGAAGTTTCATATCAGCGCATACTCCGATGCAGTGAAAATCTCATTCTGGAATTGTGCCCACGTTATCAATAAAAGTTCCGTTGTTCTTTGGTAACATGAAGTCCATCAAAGGCTGCAAATGGTCTCTGTATAGCTAAACATAACCATTTCCAGTTAATTATCGGTTCCGTAGGACCAGAGAACCAAGTCCATTCAATATCCATACAGCCCACAGTAGTATGGAGCCACCGCCAGATTGCACAGTGCCTTGTTGACAATTTGGGTCCATGGCTTCCTGGGGTCTGCGTCGCACTCGGACCGTACCATCAGCTCTTATCAACTGAAACTGGGACTCATGTGACCAGTTTTCTACTCGTCGAAGGTCCAACCGATTTGGTCACAAGCGCGGGAGAAGAGCTGCTGGTGATATCAAGCTGTTAGTAAACGCACTCGCGTTGGTCGTCTGCTGTCATAGCCCACTGACGCTAAATTTCACCGCACAGTCGTAACGGATACGTTCGTCATGCGTCCAATATCGATTTCTGCGGTTATTTAATGAGTTGTTGCTCGTCTGTTAGCACTGACAACTCTACGCAAACGCTACTCCTCTCGATCGTTAGGTGAGTGCCGTCGGCCACTACGTTGTCCGTGGTGAGAGGTTATGCCTGAAATTTGGTATTCTTGGCACGCTCTGGCCACTATGGGTCTCGGAATAGTGATTTCCCTAGCGATTTCCGAAACGAGATGTTCCATGCGTCTAGTTCCGACTACAATTTCGCGTTCTAAGTTTGTTAGCTGTCATCGTACGGCCGTAATCACGTCAGACACCGTTTCACATAAATCACCTGCTTACAAATGACAGCTCCAGCCAATGGACTGCCCTTTTATACCTTGTGTAAGCGAGACTACCGCCATCTGTATATGTGCATATCGCTATCGCGTGACTTTTGTCACCTCAGTGTATAGTCACCAAAGTGTCACGAAAATAAGCGTTTATAAGACAGTAGTATTAGATAGCAAGAGAGATGTACCGTATGGAGTAACCAAACTGCGCCACATGCGGGCGACAGTCTCAAGGTATTGTTGAGATCCTCGCCCTCGAATGGCAAGTTCAATTTGATGATTCATCTCTGAGCTTGCAGTATATAGATCATCGTTGGACAAAGTTCTTTGCCGTGATATTACTGTTGTGTCGGTAGCTGGACCGACACCGTGAAGTGGATTGCTGAAAAGGAATGCTAGACTAACGCTGTAGCCGATAGTGCACGCACGGCATAAAGCAGACGGGCGTGAAGTCTGGAACATGAGAACTTATAAATGAATAAGAAGAAAAGTATGTAGATGCTTAGTACTTATCTTTTATTTAGTTCGTGGAATACATCTCTCTTGAATACTCGTAAGCTATAGGCACTGATACAAATGGCTCCTTGCTAGTTCGTAGCCATTAACTTAGCTGATGGCTATTCTGTCTCTCGGCTAATGAGAGAGAAAGGCTTAGTACAACTGGGCGATAGCTAGGTTCGCGTACAACTGGGGCGATAGCTAGGTTCGCGTACAACTGGGGTCGAGTCCTCTCTCGTATCACGAGACCTGCCTTGGTGGTGGCGCTAGGTCTGCGATCACAGTGGCGACACGCGGGTCCGACATGTACTACATGGACCGCGGCCGATTTAAGCTACCACCTAGCAAGTGTGGTGTCTGGCGGTGACACCACATTCCTCCCCCGCAAATCGGCGAACGGTCGTGAGATAAGGCTTCCGCCCGCCGTGGGGAGGACCACATGTTGACGTATGCGATGAGGTGGGGAGCCTAACAACAGGCGAGGCTGTGCCACCCGCACCCGGCCATCCGGTCCGAGGGGAGCTAGGAAACGCCTGCAAAACTAGTCCAGGGTGCACGTCAACATGCGGTGTATGCGCCCGTAATAAGACAGAAGGGACCGAAGGGTCGATTTCCATGGCGTCGGGGTAGCCGACGCGCGATGACGTCATGTGGTCCGGAGCGGGCGGGAGTTCCATGGCGGAGGACAGCTGGTCACGGGAAGCGATCGGCGGCGCGTGACCCTGGGAGGCGCCTGGCGGCTGCAACGAAGCGTCGAACGCGGGCGGCGCCGGCGGGAGAACAAGCGGCGGCGGCGGCGGCTGCTGCTGCTGCTGCTGCGGCGGCGGCGGCGCGTCGCCATGGGGCAAAATGGAAGGCATCGTCGGTAACACCTGGGGATGAGGCGAGCCAGTAGATGGGTCCCCAGGGCGCTGACCGGACGGCACCGTCGCTGAAAGCAGACGGGGAGCGGCAGAACCCGAGCGACGACAGAGGCGCAGCTGATTGAGATGCCGACGCACCTCACCAGAGGCCCCCAAAACCAAATACATCGCGCGGCCGAGGCAGCGAAGAATGCGCCCTGCGAGCCAACGCCGTGAACCTCGATAGTTGCGATAAAATACAACGTCGCCTGGAGCAAAAGCAGGAGTCTGCCGCTGCACAGGAACCTGATGCGGCGGATGCAGCAAAGACATCAAGGTGCGATGAGGACGACCGTGGAGCAACTCAGCCGGCGAGCGACCATCTCGGGGCTGAGAGCGATACGAAGACAAAAAGAGCAACAATGCGTCCTCCCGAGAATGCGACTCTTTCAATTTCAACATCTGTGACTTGAAAGTCCGGACCAAACGTTCAGCGGCACCGTTGGACTGAGGCGAAAACGGCGCGGATGTCAGATGTTGAATACCATTGGCCTGGCAGAATGACTGAAATTCAGCGGACATGAATTGTGGGCCATTGTCGGAAACAATAGTCTGCGGAAGACCTTCAATGCAAAAGATAGCAGACAACGCTTGGATGGTGGCGGAGGACGTCGTGGAAGACATCCGGACAACAAAAGGAAAATTACTGAAGGCGTCGACCAGAACCAACCACCGAGCATTCCAGAACGGACCAGCAAAATCAACGTGCAAGCGTTGCCAAGGGGAAGTGGCTTTCGGCCATGCAAAGACTTTCCGCGGCGGTGCGGACTGTTGTTCGGCACACGCCGGGCACGAAGAACCCATATTCGTAATCGCAGCATCGATTCCGAACCAAGTACAGTGCTGACGAGCAAGTTGTTTCGTTCGCACTATACCCCAATGTCCTTGGTGAAGAAGCCGTAAAACAGAGGACTGTAACGAACGTGGGACCACGACTCTGGACTGATCATTATCAGAACGCAACAACAAAACACCACGTCGAACAAAAAGTCTCTCCTTGTGAGCAAAAAATCGGCGAACCAACGGATCCGCGATCCGAGACTTTGACAAAGGCCATTGCGTAGCAACAAAACGTAAAACAGTAGCAAGGACAGGGTCAGCAGCTGTGGCTGTAGCGACACGACGAAAATCAATCGGAAACGATTCGACCACTTCATCGGTTTCCGAATCAATGAACATGCAAGCAAGTTCGGAAGAATCGAATGCTTTATCCTCAGCAACAGGCAAACGGGACAACGCATCGGCGTTGCCGTGCTTAGCAGTGGACCGATACAAGATATCGTAGCGGTACTGCGAGAGGAAAATAGACCAGCGAATGAATTTCTGCGCTGTACGTGGAGGTACAGGCTTGGTCGGATGAAAAAGCGATGTCAAAGGTTTGTGGTCTGTGATGATGGTAAAGTGACGACCATACAAGAAATCATGGAACTTAGTAACACCAAACACGAGAGCCAAAGCTTCTTTCTCTATCTGTGAATAATTTCTTTGCGCAGACGAGAGCAATTTGGACGCAAAGGCAATAGGGCGATCATGGGAGCCAACTTTGTGCGCAAGCACAGCACCGATCCCGAAATCCGATGCATCTACCATCAACAAAAGGGGTTTCTGGGGATCGAATGGCGTAAGGCAAGTATTAGAAAGCAACGCCGATTTCAACTGGCGAAAGGCGCGTTCACATTCCGTCGTCCAGACGAACGGAACACCTTTACGGCGTAAGCGATGAAGCGGAGCTGAAATGGAAGAGGCATTGCGCACATATTTATGATAATAGTTAATTTTACCCAACACACTCTGTAGCTGTTTCAGATTTTGAGGGGAAGGCAAATCGTGTATGGCACGGAGGTGCTCTGGACTTGGATGTATGCCTTGGGCATTAATGACATGTCCCAGGTATGGTAAGTCACGAGCAAAAAACACACATTTGTCCTTCCTCAAGCGAAGACCATTTTGCCGCAAGACCTGAAATAATGTTCGTAAATTCGCAAGATGATCTTCTTCTGTCTGTCCGGAGATCACTATATCGTCCAGATAGTTTGCTGCAGTAGGGACCGACGCACAAATAGTTTGTAAATATTGCTGAAACAAGGCAGGGGCGGATGCACACCCGAAAGGCAGTCTTTTGAAGCGGTACAATCCAAGATGCGTGTTAACCACCAATACGCGCTGGGATTCGTCGTCCACCGGTATTTGCAAGTACGCATCGGCTAGGTCCAACTTTGAAAAATATTTTCCCGGGCACAGTTTAGCAAAAAGATCTTCCGGGCGGGGCAAAGGAAAAGTAGCAGTCACTAGCTGTGGATTCACTGTGGCCTTGAAGTCCACGCAAAGTCTCAATTTTCCGGAAGGTTTTGGCAAAATGACTAAGGGTGAGGCCCAGAGAGAAGCTTGCACACGTTCAATTACACCCTGTGATTCGAGATCGTGTAACGTTCTTGCGACCTCATCACGCAATGCGTGGGGAACATTGCGCGCCCTGAAAAATTTCGGTTGCGCGTTTACCTTCAGTTCTAAATGTGCTTCATAGTTTTTAGCGCAACCTAAGCCCGGTGCAAAAACGTCTGCAAATTCGTCACACAGCCGAGAAACACTGTCTGTAGGCACAGTCTGACTCACTGATAGGACCTGATTTACAATAGACATGTTAAACAACTTAAATAAATCTAGACCAAATAAGTTCACTGCAGAAGAAGAACGAAGAACGTAAAATGACACAAGTTTTGTTTGTCCCTTGAATGTTGCAAGAAGGCTGCACTGTCCTAACACAGGAATTTTCTGTCCGGAATATGTAGTGAGCTTAACATTTGCGGCACGCAACGGAGGTTTGCCCAGTTGTTTGTACGTGTCGTGATTGAGCAATGAAACTGCAGCTCCGGTATCGAGCTGGAATGGTATCACTTTGCCTTCAAATTCTAAGTCCACAAAAAGTTTATTGTCCTGCTGACGACAAGAGCGACTGTTTTGTGCAATTGGAACAGACACTGGCACAGAATCACTTGCTAATTGACGTGATTTCCGGCGACGTCGACGCACAGTTTTTGTGGGACGATCACAGTTACAGTTAGAGAAAGTGTCACTGGACGAAGTGGAATTAACGACATGAATGTCCATAGGCGAAGGTCCACGAGCCTGAGTGTCCTTGGTTCGATTCCGGCGCGAAGCAAAGGGCCTGGAATGATCGTGATTGTCTGATCTGAGCTTTTTCTGGCAAACACTTTGAACATGTCCTTTCTTATTGCAGAAAAAGCAAATAGCTTGGCGTGACGGGCAATGTTCACGCGAATGTCTAGTAGCACACCGCGGGCATGATTTCACTGCATTTGTGGGCTGGCGCGGCACACCTGGCTTAGCACGCGGCGGTCGCTGTGTCGACGTGCGCAAGGCCCGGTTACCGGGCCGCGCAGCGCGTCCAGCGGGCCGGTTAATGTTACACACGGCTGGCGAAGTTTCAAAAGATTCCTGAGCACAGTCAAGTGTGTCCTGTCTATCCAATATGTCTATCACTTGTTGAAGGGAGGGATTAACTAGTTTCAAAATTTGCTCCCGTATGCGAACATCAGAAACGTTCTGTGCAATTGCATCACGCACCATTGTATCTGAATAAGAAAGACCACAGTCACATTCAAAGGCACAGTCCCTAGTAAGTCCTTGCAATGTTGCTACCCACTCCCTATTAGTTTGACCGGCCGTACGTTTTGTACGAAAAAACGTATACCGTTTTGCAACCACATTAACTGTTTCTTTGAAATAGGCATCTAATGCAGACAAAATTTCCTCGTAGGACAGAGTTGCTACGTCGCGTCGGGGAAACAATTTCACTATCACACGGTATGTGGACACACCGACACAAGAAAGCAAAAACGGCTGCCGCTCATTACCTTGAATTCTGTAGGCAGCAAGGTGGAAGGCGAACTGGCGAGACCACTCTTGCCAGGTCTCTTGGTTCGGGTCGTAGTGCCTAAAAGGCGGTGCAACGGCAGGTTGTGGCTGCGGTAGCGGTGAAGCGGCTGCGGCCGCATCGGTGTGCAGCGCACGTTGACCCTGGACGAGCTGTCCAAGGGCATCCAGTAACGCCTGCGTCTGCTGATTCTGCAAGCGATAAAATTCGGACAGTACATCTGGAGAATGTGGCGAAGCCATGACACAATTAAATGTAAGCAATCAGAAAAAGTTCACTTTTCCCTCGTCGCCAATAAATGTTGTGTCGGTAGCTGGACCGACACCGTGAAGTGGATTGCTGAAAAGGAATGCTAGACTAACGCTGTAGCCGATAGTGCACGCACGGCATAAAGCAGACGGGCGTGAAGTCTGGAACATGAGAACTTATAAATGAATAAGAAGAAAAGTATGTAGATGCTTAGTACTTATCTTTTATTTAGTTCGTGGAATACATCTCTCTTGAATACTCGTAAGCTATAGGCACTGATACAAATGGCTCCTTGCTAGTTCGTAGCCATTAACTTAGCTGATGGCTATTCTGTCTCTCGGCTAATGAGAGAGAAAGGCTTAGTACAACTGGGCGATAGCTAGGTTCGCGTACAACTGGGGCGATAGCTAGGTTCGCGTACAACTGGGGTCGAGTCCTCTCTCGTATCACGAGACCTGCCTTGGTGGTGGCGCTAGGTCTGCGATCACAGTGGCGACACGCGGGTCCGACATGTACTACATGGACCGCGGCCGATTTAAGCTACCACCTAGCAAGTGTGGTGTCTGGCGGTGACACCACAATTACCACGTGGTGATATAGTACTTCCACCACAAACACTAACAAGGAGGCGGGTTCAAATGGTTCAATTGGCTCTGAGCACTATGTGACTTAACATCTGAGGTCATCAGTCCCCTAGACTTCGAACTACTTAAACCTAACTAACCTAAGGACATCATACACATCCATGCCCGTGGCAGGATTCTATCCTGAGACCCTAGCAGCAGTGCAGTTCCGGACTGAAGCGCCTAGAACCGCTCGGTCAGATCGGCCGTCAAGAAGGCGGGGTTTTCGGTTCGACGGTCTTGCAGAGACCAAGTCGCCCCTGATACGAGTATCGAGAAGACACCTAACGTACCTGGTTCACTTTCTTGTTTATAGCTGGTTCTGTTGCATTCATTTATTGGGTCGAATTTCATAAAAAAAATTTCAGTATAAAACGTCTGCATTGTACTTGTAAGCGATCAGGGTCACATTGCGCAAGAGAGAAACAAATCGAAGCGCATTGACACTTCCAGGGTTTAATAATTTATTACAATATGGACACATGGCGTACTACTGTACAGTTTAAATTTTCTTGTAGTACTTTTTTTAACATTCTTAGAACACATGTCTTGAATTCTATGTTTCTGGTTTGGGTTTACCATAGACCTAATTTTTCTTTGTAAAATGAGTGTGTCTGATGTACTCACGTCTTTTAACACAAGAAGCATGGATAAACTCCCTCCTCCAATTTTCGTATTTTTCTTTGATTTTGTTGCATCGATGTGGCCCTAATGTGTCACTTGGTTTAGAAATAATACGTGTGTAGTTTGAGTGGGCATTAGTGGAATTAATTCTATACTACCACCCAAGCGTTTTACAAAAACGTAACAGAGATGTCCAGGTATCTCAGATTGGGATATTTGGAAATAAGGGCCGCAGCTCGTGGTCGTGCGGTAGCGTTCTCGTTTCCCGCGCTCGGGTTCCCGGGTTCGATTCCTGGCGGGGTCAGGGATTTTCTCTGCCTCGTGATGACTGGGTGTTGTGTGATGTCCTTAGGTTAGTTAGGTTTAAGTAGTTCTAAGTTCTAGGGGACTGATGACCATAGCTGTTAAGTCCCATAGTGCTCAGAGCCAGTTGAGCCAGTTGGAAATAGGACAACATTTTCCTAGCAATACATTTCTGGGTTGTTGTGCCTCATAGTACAGAGAAGAACGCTCCTCCGCAGTATGTTTAGTGGGGCTCGACTCGGAGGTAAGTCGGTTCGAATCCCGGCGACGGAAAATATTCACAGCCAGTATATGGTCAGCAGGAGGAGGATTGGTGATGGCACAAACTTCCTGGTCACGAGATAATTCGAATATCCTGGATTAAATTCGGAACCTCTCCCCAGCATCTGATGAACTGAAGGAATGTGATAGTGTTACCCCGCTGGTGCTATTCGCAAGGACTAGGTTGTGCACGACCTGCTTCTCCCTTCCCTTGATCCATTACAATACAAACACTACACTACACTGTCCAAACCCCCATCACAGTCATCCACACAACACAGACACACGCTTGGCACTGCGCAAGAGGTCGCAGGAAGGCAACGGCAAACCAACTGCTCTACTGGGACCCTTCTGACGACGGTGACGCGGGATTCCTGCATGTGCTCTTTCCCTGAGTATGGGACCTCTTTGGAATTTTTATGTAGACAAGAAAAAAATTCCGTCTTTAGCAGCTGAATGCTTTATACAGTAGTTGTTGTTGTGGTCTTCAGTCCTGAGACTGGTTTGATGCAGCTCTCCATGCTACTCTATCCTGTGCAAGCTTCTTCATCTCCCAGTACTTACTGCAACCCACATCCTTCTGAATCTGCTTAGTGTATTCATCTCTCGGTCTCCCTCTATGATTTTTACTCTCCACGCTGCCCTCCAATGCTAAATTTGTGATCCCTTGATGCCTCAGAACATGCCCTACCAACCGGTCCCTTCTTCTTGTCAAGTTGTGCCACAAACTCCTCTTCTCCCCTATTCTATTCAATACCTCCTCATTAGTTACGTGATCTACCCATCTAATCTTCAGCATTCTTCTGTAGCACCACATTTCGAAAGCTTCTATTCTCTTCTTGTCTAAACTATTTATCGTCCATGTTTCATTTCCATACATGGCTACACTCCATACAAATACTTTCAGAAACGACTTCCTGACACTTAAATCTATACTCGATGTTAACAAATTCCTCTTCTTCTGAAACGCTTTCCTTGCCATTGCCAGTATACATTTCATATCCTCTCTACTTCGACCATCATCAGTTATTTTGCTCCCCAATTAGCAAAACTCCTTTACTACTTTAAGTGTCTCATTTCCTAATCTAATTCCCTCAAATCACCCGACTTAATTCGACTACATTCCATTATCTTGTTTTGCTTTTGTTGATGTTCATCTTATATCCTCCTTTCAAGACACTGTCCATTCCGTTCAACTGTTCTTCCAAGTCCTTTGCTGTCACTGACAGAATTACAATGTCATCGGCGAACCTCACAGTTTTTATTTCTTCTCCATCGATTTTAATACCCACTCCGAATTTTTGTTTTGTTTCCTTTACTGCTTGCTCAATATACAGGGTGGTCGGAAATTCCCGTTACAGAATTCTAGGACTTGTATAGGGTATTTTGAATAGGAATCCATGTCCGGAAACGTCATCCTACGAGACTACAGAGCGACAAAGTCATAGGCGCGGGCGTCTGTAAATGTACGTATACACGGGGTGATTCCGTGATGATGTTACAGACTTTCTAGGATGATGTCCAATAAACGTGGGCGCTAAATTGCATACCTGAGGAGCTATGACCATTCGTACATCTTCGCTAATGTGAAACACATCTCCTTTATTGAGCAAGTGTTCATAGCTGTTAAGGTATGCACTTTAAAGCCCACGTTTACTGGACCTTTTTTTTCTCGTTTTTGTCCACACTACCACCACGAGAAGTTACCAGCCCTACACTCTTCGCAACACAAGAACTGGTACATGTATTGAACTGTCAGAGGTATCAGAACGGTTTTCGTTTATAACTTTTGACTCTTTCGTTTCAGGTACAGGGATCCATACTTCAAATTAATACATTTATCGTTCTCCACCATCCTAGAAAGTCTGTAACATCATCACGGAATCACCCCGTGTATACGTACATTTACAGACGCCCGCGCCTGTATCTCTGACGCTCTGTAGTCTCGTAGGATGACGTTTCCGGACATGGGTTCCTATTCAAAATACGATGTACTCACTCCCCTCTACAAGTTCTAGAAGTCTGTAACGGGAATTTCCGAATACCCTGTATGTGTTTACCAAACATGTTTGGCTTTTTCATGCTAGACATCATATAAACATGTAATATAAATATAATTATTTAATTATACATACTTTGACAAGAAATCTGTAGTCTTTGTAGCGAAACCGTCATTGTCACACTTCTGGAACTATCAATTTCTGTTTATCTTAGGGTAACTAGGATAATGCCCATTAGTCTGACGATGGATGAGTAAATCCAAATCGGTGCTTTTTATTTAATAAAGTGAACAAAAACCAATTTGTGGCTGGTTGCTGCTGCGCACTGTCAATATTGTTCACCATATAACAGCCGCAGTTCTCCTACAACGTAGTTATTTAACGAAGCAGCGTTACTGACAATATCATTTACACCGAGCTGTTGCAGTCTTTTTATCCTAGAAGCTGGGAAAGGTGTTACTCACGTCCGCAGCATACATTAAGGTGTACGTGTCCGCTGGGTGTTTCTAAATGACTGACAATACTGGTGCCAAAGAATACCAGTTACACAAAGTCAGTATGACTGACCAGAGCAACGGTCACTTTAAGGAACATCTGTACAGGAAATTTGCCCCAGTGTTAAAATGTGCCAACTAAACACTGCGGGCATTAATAGAGCCAAATGCCAAATCCTACACAAGATCCTAGATGGGAACGAAATTTATTTGGTAGTCATGCAGGAGACACGTGTAGAAACTGAACTGCAGATTGTTTTAGAGGTAAAATATCTGTATTTAATTTACTTGGTTTACAAAGTTTATGGTATGGCAACGCACTTTGTAGTGGGACGCGAAATTGAAGCGTCACCCATCCACCAGTGTCAGCCCAGTTTGCAGGTGAATATAAGTTTAATTTAGTTTTGTTTATGTATTTTTGTAATATTTGTAATGGTCTAAAGTTTTGTATTTATTTTTTATGTTTCATGTACGGAGAGGGCGGCGCAACGAACGGAGACAGCATCTTCGCTGCCGGGACCAGAGAGAAAATTGCTAGCCACTATACGTCGCGGGTCGACAGCCAAAGAGCAACAGAAGATCCTGAAACCGAGTTGTTGCGGCGTGCTTCTAAAAAAATCAATTAATTGAGAATTTTTAATCTTTTGTACAACAGTGATATCATAGGAAGTTTAATCTTATTGAAAATGTTAGTTTTTGTCGCGTCAAGGCTCAGGTTCACGTCTGTATGTAAGAAGATAATAAACTAGTGGATGCTACTAAAGTTGAAATACGTGTTCCGAGGATTTATGAAGAATTATGTGAATGAATTAATAATATATTTGACAAGATTATTGAATTTTGACTGCGTTCATCGCGACTTTGAATCTCAAAAGTTTATTCAATGTGGTTCTAATATCGATTAAATCAGATAACGTGTATCAATATAATTTCTGAGGAGAAACAAACGACATTTAAAATTGAAAAAGTTTACGCAAACCAACTGACCCGAGTGACGTAATTCTGCGCATACGACTCAAATGATGTTTTACAGTTTCGTTCAAGAACCATTCTGAGACAATTTAAGAAGAATGTAAATAATTTTGAAGTGGATTGTAACTGAGGTAGGTGACGAAGTCTACACATGGTCATATGTCGAAAGAAAATCATTTATAAAGAACTTACGTCGTTACACTACAACTTTCGGAAAGTTATAGAAAGGCCCAGGCTCTCTCTATCAGCACAATGAATTATGTCTATGAAGTCACTCTTATAATTGGTGAAATAATTGTTATAAATATCTTTAAGCCTGCGAGCACAATGTGCCTCGCTTCTTTATAAATTATCGTTATATGTTATAGTTTTGATATATACCGTATTGAAGCACTCTACAATCATCAAGGTGGTGTTTTTCTATGGACGACACTGGCAGTAATAACAGTTTTTACAAATTTACGTCGCTTTCCCATCAGCCAAGCCATCGTTCTACATGCCCAGTTATCCACTGCACGCTGCACACAAACCTTCTCTCCGTGTCGCTGTACGTCGCCTCCGCAGATCCGTCTTGACTCGCCGCCCCTGAGTGCACATTCAAATGCGCGCGCTCGCTGTGAAAGAGCAGCCTCTTGCTATCTGGCTTCGCAATGCGTTGCTTTCTGCCGGCTGAACTGTTTAGGAATGACACGATATTCATTCCTGATTCACTTCATGCCAGTTTCGTGCTAAACTTTAAAATAGTTTTATATTGGATTTTTTGGTGAATGAAGGACATTTTAAGATTGAATGTCTGGGGTTTTTACCAGCATATTTTTCAATCCTCCTTGAGTAAATGAAGGACCGGTGCTGCTTAAGTTTACATAACCCCATAGGTGGTCATATACTGTTGGCTTTTGCTAGCTTTTTCGGTTTAAGAGGAGCCGTTAGCTCACCAGGTACTGGTACTCCTGATGAGTAGAATTTACCAAACAGATAACTTGTTATTAGGAAATTCTTATTTTAGCTTTTGTCCTTTGTAGGTATGCTATTTTATAACTGACGTCTGTTACTTGGCGAAAAATTGCTGATTATCAACACTGGGTCACACTGTTCTCTTTTCTGATCTGAACATTATTAAATTTTGTAAGTATATTCAGCTTGTATATCTTTCCATTTTTGTTATGTTTTTTTACCTTACATGAGTTTTGTCTATTACTTTCTACAGATTTCACCTGATGAAGCAGCTAAAATGGTGCGAAACCGGTCGTGCTCATAAATACTTTCAGCAGCTGAAGAGGTTTCATCTATTTTTTTAAAATACTTTAAAATGCTCGCTAGGGCTACGCTATCCGAGCAAAGAGATGTAGTCCAATAGGCTTCCGCAAGGAAGGCCTTAGACTTCCGCACTTCAAGCAGAAACGCTTGGTCATTGCTGAGAAATCTTGGAGATGCCAAACCATCAGACCGCATAAAGGAGGCTGTTACTCCAAAGGAAGTAGCAATTCTGATCACCTCTATAACTCCTCAGATTTCATCACATACAGTGAAGGTCAAAATGAAATTGAAGGCTCTCAAAGTAGGCTGTAAACCTGAGTCAGAGTAGACCACTCAGCAGTGAGAAAATAACAACTCTAAAAAAAATGAAGGCAAGGAAGGGCCTGTTTTTGATGGCGTCCATTCAAAATTCGTAATCTACAGTGGGAAGTGCAAGCTGAATGGAAGTTGGAGCAAATTATGTACGGCTATAGACGCAGCATGGGCTCAGTACTTATGCGGAGGATTTCCAGCGACTTTTTGAGTCCATGCCACGTTGAGTTGCTACACTACGCCGCGAAAAAGGAATCCGACACGATGCTGGGAAGTATCCCACGACTTTTGTCACCTCAGTCTACGCAAAAAATTGGCTGTCAGCGTTCATTACTGATGTTCTTCAAACTGGCAACATACTTCATGATTTGGAAAGAGCAAAAATGATAGCTATATTAAAACCAGACAGGTGAAACGGCAAACCGGAAAGCAACCGACCCACAGCTTCACGTAGCACAATACATAAAGTTTTGGAAAGAATACTCTATAACCTGTGGTATTAACCGGCCCGCCATGGGGCCCTGGTGGGCCGCGAATAGCTGCCTGGATTGCCGTGTATTTGTTTCGAAGTTAAGGGGAGACTTATGCGAGATTTCAGTGCTTTGAAGAAAACCTTTTAAGCTCCAAAGTTCTTAAGGCGACGTAAGTACATTTCGCAAAGTTGTAAAAAAATTTTATATGCACAGACACTAAATTTCATGCATGAGACATTATTCACTTTTAATGATAAACAACTGACTTTTTTTTAAGATGAGTACAAATGTTTCTTTTCTGAAAAACCTGTCAGAACGAAATTAATGCATTTTTGTACAAAATTTGATATAGCATTAGTACAGATATCCGTGGAACAAAATTTTGATATATTGTTTTGTGGGATTTTTACAGCTCTCCAAATATATGTGAAGAAACGCACCAAAATTTAGGGTTTTTCTCTTACATGAACGTCTAACTATTCTATTAAATGATAATTCCTTCCGCAGAATATTTCACTATAGTATTGACTAGTTGTATGCCAAATTTAAGTACTCTCATGTTAGTTGTTTGTAATGTAAAGGTACATAAAGTTTCCAAAATGTGTGTTGTGAGAAACATGAATCACATATTTGACAGTGTTTCTATAGGAGAGCTAGGGCAAACCATAGGCAAACACCTCTTCATCCTCAAGCAGTCTTTTCTTCGTTCGTCTTCTTTGTTTAACGTGATTTTTCAAACTGAGTAGCAATAACGTCAGCTACAGCAATTCTCCTGTAATCGATTTCCTTTAGTGTCGACAGTGTGAAACCTCCTGGTTCAAGTACTAGTCTCTGTAGTGTTCGTAGTCTGTCAAGATTATTAAAGCGTAGTAACGAGGGACACTCCAGACTGCAAAAATAGATTTACGTACAACTTCTGTAAACTGCAACCAAACAAACACTATAAACCAAAGAATACAAAGTCAGTAGCACTGATACTGTTCCACAGCCCTCTTTAAGTACTACACAAACATTCCCTGCATGGTGGTTGCATAAAACTGGAAGAAAACGCTTCGGGAATAAATAATATCAGGCAATACAGAACAAGAAAGGGGCGTGACCACGTCTAAGCTTTTGTCAATTATTATTTTTTAACGCGTTTAGCAGTGGACTATGAAGGTAATATTCAGGAATTGAAATTTCAGTGCCATGTAGTAAATGAAGAGCCAGTAGAAATTTTTTCACTATTTTGGTCACTTTCATGTTCGTCACCCCAACTGAAGTGAAACAAATGCATCCCGTCAGTTGTGAGTGTCCGTTTCAGTTCTCTATTCAGCGTTTAATTTCTGCACACAGGAAAAACTGACAGTTTGACTCAAACTAAAACTAAACTGTGAACTGATATGACAGTCTAAAATGCCCGTCAGGCCTGGCCAGACAGAACACTGTAGCGAACGGCCGGCGTCTACAGACGCACAGGACACCACGTTCGCGAGAGCCGCTGGCCGTAGCGATTTGTTCAGGTGTGCGTGAATTCCTAAGGGACCAAACTGCTTAGCTCATCGGTCCCTAGATTTACACACTACTTAAACTAACTTATGCTAAGAACAAGACACACACCCATGCCCCAGCGAAGACTTGAACCTCCGCGCAATCCGTGACATGACGCCTCAAACCGCGCGGCCACTCTGCGCGGCTGGCCCTAGCGGCAGCTGTTGCTGCATCAGTTCTCGCACTTTGGACGCAGCAGATACCTCATCAGCAGCTTGCACTTGCAGCAGGGTAAGAAAAGAACTGCCCTCTCTGCTGCCGCCACACCGCAGTCACATGTGCCAGCAGATGCAAACAGCCGCTCCGGTCTGAGGCGATTCTATATTATAAGACAATGCGCCGCCGACCTGTGTGGCACTCCTGTCAACCTGTGTGACATCTGAGGAATCGGCGCACATGCGGCACCGTGCTTACCAACATGTTCCAAAATTGGTCATCATTGGTCATTAAAACCCAGCGTCAAGTGTTTCGGATAGCCTTTGGGCTGGGGACCATATGTGTACCCAACTGAAGAATCGTCTTAGTGTCACTACCCCGTAGTACAAGCTCGAAGTATGAATATTACTCCTTCTTAGGCAAATGGAGCAAATCGTTTGTTTTCTTTTTGTATTTTATGTGATCTACGGTGGGCTTGATGGGAATTGCTGACGCACAATTATTTCAAGGGCTATTCCTGAGAAAATCCCAAAAAAAGGAAATTTTTACTGTATTTTCGCCCTCCCTACCGGACCAAAACTCAGCCAAGGATTCCGAGACGGCTACGCACAGAAAAATACTGTAATTTTTATGATGGATTCCTACGATTCCCATCTGTAACGACCTTGGAACGTCTCTTCATGTCTTTATCCGTTTCCGAGATGCAGAGGTTCAATGTTGCAGTACTTGGACACGTAAAATCCGGTGTGAGGCGTAAAAATGGTTTATAAACTGACGTAGCACGGAGAAATACGGTGTAAAGTGTTTCCATTACCATCTGGGCACCCCACGTTGTAGTATTCAATTACATGAAATTTTTTTTTTGCACGTAAAATCTGGTCTGATGTGAAAAATTAGTTTTACGTTATTTCAGTTCTAAATAAGTAAACTGTCTAAATTTTACCGACCAAAATATTTCTTTTCATGTGAGTTGCACACCAAGTTGAAGCAGGGAAAAGAACGGAACCAGCGGAAAATGAACAACCGCGCACAAAAACTGCGAATATGTTCCTGCTTATTTAAAAGACTCTGACTTAAAAATGCGGTATCAGGTGCTTCAATCTACCTTACTGAGTACCTTTTTGAAATTTCCCAAAGATTTTGGCATGCAAATATATTCCCACTATTTAGTGCTGAGTGGGGACAGTGGCAGTAAAGTAATGAATACTGGAAGATATTCGAAGCGAGTTGTGTTATAGAAAGAAAGAAGCAGATAATGGCAGTGTGAGAGAATATTCAGAGGCAATGGAACACAGCCGACAGTGACAGAACAGCGCTGGGGAAGAGAGTGAAGGAAACAGTGCCAGAGGGGGAGGCATAAAGAGAAAGAGAAACTGGAAGTAAGTGAGAGCCAGCGATAGTCTTAGACTGTGTATATGACAATGACAACAATGAGGAGAGAGATAGTGACAATGAGAAGAGGCAACAGCAGTGGGTAGGAAGGAGTGAGGTATTAAGAGCAAGAGAGCAAGAGGGAGACAGTGACAACGAAAGGAGACTGTGGCAGTAGAGCAGAACGAAGGGGACTGTGCCTGTGACATAGGAGACAATGTCAGAGAGCGAGAAAGAGATAAGGATAATGAGTCGGACTGAATGAGTCAGTGAGATAGGGAAACTGGGAGTGTATGGGAATTAGCGAGTTTCAGCGATGGACTGGTGGATATGAATGAAGTACACTTAGGAGTTTAAAATAACTCCTTATTTTAAAAAGCACGAATATGTTCGCATGCCAAAATTTTTGGAAAATTTTTAAAGATGGTGAGGAAGGTAGACTGAGGCAGCGGATACCCCCCTTTTCAGTCAGAGGCTTTTAAATAAACGTTCTTTGTGCTCCGATAGGAGCATTTTTTCGCTGGTTCCGCGGTACATATTGGCCAGCCTGCGTGAGCAGTCAATCCCAAGCTGAATCACCCCGCGTGCCACTCAGAACCAGCAGTGACTGTTGAGTTTTCAACCACTACCCTTGTATTTTGGCTTTTTAAGAAGCTGATAAAGGAGATAAACTATGGAAAAATTTCCAAATTTGTCAAATGGAAGTAAAAAGCGAGACCTTGCTGAGAACAACAAGGAAAGTGGTAACAAAAATAGGAAAACCAAATATAGAAAATACGACGATAGCCACTTTGATTTTTGTTACACTTGCTCTGTCGTGAACAATGAAGTGCGTCCTCAATGTGTTTTGTTTTTGAAAATACTTTCCGTCGAATGTATGCAACCTAGCAAATAAAAGCATCATTTAGATTATAAGAATGACGTCGTCAGACCAATAGAATATTTTTCTAGAAACCTGACTCAAATGAAAGAACAAAAATGATAATTTTCTAAGCAGACGGAAATCTCGTATAAAGCACTTCTAGCGTCCTACATTGTAGCTTATCGAGTAGCAAAATGTAAGAAAACCCATACGATTGCGCAAGAATTAATTCTACCGTGTGCTATTGACAAGGTGTCCATTATTATAGGATGAGTCCATGCTAAAACAGTTTTTTCCCGTTCTTCTGTCACTACAATTTGTCGCCGATTGAAGAGTTGGGAGAGGAGCTTCATGAACAAATTGTAGAAAAAATTAGAGGGAGGGATTTTGGTTTTGCGTCTTGATGAGGCCATTGGCAGCGGTAGAAGTGCTCATTGAACTTGCTATGTGCGATGTCTTGATGAAAAACGTAACGAAATGATGGAAGGTCTTATTTGTAAAGAAGTAGATGTAGGTACGTTAGGCGAAGATTTTTTCGGCATAGTGGACAAATTAACTGGACTCACTGCGTTGGTGTGTGTATTGATGGAGCATGATCCGTGTATAGGCGTTACAGTGGTACACAAGCATTTACTCGCGGCAAAGCTCCTGGTATTATAAGGACCTACTGCATTACCCATAGAGAAGCATTTGCTTCGCAACGTTTGAGTGTTCATCTGAATCAAGTGTGCAAATTCTCGGGAATGTGGCGAACTTTATTAAAACTCGTCCTCAAAAAGATAGAATTTTCAGACAAATGTGTCACGTTATGGAGGCTGAACATACAACTCTCTTAATTTACAGCAGCACTCGTTGGCTTTCCAGGGGAAATGTATTATCACGCATTTTTTAACTTTGGCTAGGTGGCTTTTCTTACCCTTAAGAAAACAATTGTTATTAGTGCTAGTGAGTCCTGGATACAGAATTTATATTGAAGTTTGCATACTTATGTGATACATTTGAGAAGTTAAACTCAGTGAATAAGTCTCTGTAAGGAAGTGAAACTCACTTCATTCATCTTATCGATAAAGTTTCGACCTCCAAAAAGAAGTTTCTTCTTTGGAAGGGAAAAATGAACGAAGGAGGAGAAATAGACTAATATCCATATTTTCAGCATTTTATAAAGGCTAATGAGATAGACCTTACTGGAGATATTATGTTTATAATGAAGGAGATTCACTGAATTTCATATTCATTTTGAAAAATACTTTCCTGAAAACTGTGACAAATTTCAGTAAGTGCAAAAATCCCTTCAGTAATGATTCTCCTTCAGAGTTCAGTACTGCAGAAGAGGAAGAGCTGACAGAATTTTCATCAGGTTCTTCATTAAAAGTGGATTTTTCATCAGTGACATTGCTAACAATTTGTCATTGAGGAACAAAAGAGTTTCAGAGCTTGAGCAAGAAAGCACTGAAGGTGTTAATTCCTTTTGCAAACCTCTTATCTTTGCAAGAGTGGGTTTTCGGCAGTGCCTTTCATTAAAACCAATTACAAATGAAGACGTTGTATGGAGTAGGAAATTAGGGTTCCTGTACCCAAGGTTTGATAAGTTGTGTGACAAGAAGGAATCTCAAGTGTTACCCTAAGGTGAGTAGTATTTTATTTGTAATTTTGTATTACAGTTTTTACAAGGTATCCTACAGAGAGCCACGGAAACAACGTAGTTAGTCAAGGAAACCTCTAACTCGAAATCTACTGTTGCATGACAGAATCAGCCAAAATGTTTTCAAAAACCTGTTTACAGACAACTTTGATTGAAGCAGGATTCCAAAACAAACGAAAATCGCTCTACGATAGGCTAATGAGACTGTGTGGAGGCAAGGGGTACTATTCGTACTAGACATAGCATGTCTTAAAATTGGAAACCTCGTCATTGCTATGTTAAAGCAGTAGAAGCTTCCAGTTTTAATGGGTAATAAGATGATCCCTTTAATGAAGCTCAAAAATCGCCTTCCACAAGTATCAGTGACAGCCTCCCTCGTGTTCCCCTTTATATGGCAGACGTGCCTAAGACAACATCAAGGAAATTTGGATATGCTGACTATTGGTCTCTTGCTGCGAGCGTGCGTGCGGTGGAGACCTAGGCGTTACTGATTCTGTCTTGACTAAAGATCGACAAATTGTTGGCGGATTCTTCCATAACTGGAGGGTACAGACAGGGGCTGCCAAAGCAAAACTCATCAACTTCCACCTTAAAAAGAAGCTTACAAACAAGGAAATAAAGATATATTTTGAAGGGAAACAGTTCGCAAAAACCCCTCCACTCGTACTAAACCTCCCGAAATATCTCAGTTTAGCCGGTTAGTCCGTAGATGGTGGTATAAAGGGCGTACAGTATAAGTGGCCAAGCTTGCCCACCCGAATTTTGTGATAATTAAGCCAGTTCGTCCTTGAACTGACTTAGGGAGCCGCCGCTTAGGAGTTCTTCCTAACTGTTGTGTGGAGATGCTCTCGTAGTTTTATGTCTCCTTGCAGAGCCGCAGCAGCACCGTCGGATTCTGAAACAGCAGCACTATTGTCTATGCTTTACGTAATGAAGCGGGAAGAAGATTTTCCGTGCAAATAATTTTTGCATGAGATGCAATTATGGTGCGTTTATTTAACAAACACGGTAAAATGAACTTGTTAGCACTGATTATAAGCTGATTATTAACGGTACGAGAGCTTGGTCTACCGCATGACTACATCGAAAGGCATACTATCGACGACTGTGCACTACGGCGCACAGTCTATAAATTGAGCGTACAGTCGGTATAGTTCTTATAAGATCGTCCATCTTCAGTTACGGCAAAGTTATTCATTTATTTATTAATATAATCGTTTCCTGGCATTGTAAAATTACGAAAAGATATTGTTTGTGAGAAGAGGATTTTGTGGCACAACTTGACTAGAAGAAGGGATCAGTTGGTAGGACATGTTCTGAGGCGTCAAGGGATCACCAATTTAGTATTGGAGGGCAGCGTGGAGGGTAAAAATCGTAGAGGGAGACCAAGAGATGAATACACTAAGCAGATTCAGAAGGATGTAGGCTGCAATACGTACTGGGTGATGAAGCAGCTTGCACAGGATAGAGTAGCATGGAGAGCTGCATCAAACCAGTTTCAGTCAGGACTGAGGACAACAACAACAACATTGTTTGTGATCAGTGACTTCTCTTAATGTCTCTTATGTCTGGCAAAAGGCATCTTTTGTTAACAAACGATTATTAATAACGATTACTTGATTCGCGCCACAATAAATGCACTTCAAAAATGGTTGAAAAGGCTCTGAGCACTATGGGACATCTGAGGTCATCAGTCCCCTAGAACTTAGAACTACTTAAACCTAAATAACCGAAGAACATCACACACATCCATGCCCGAGGCAGGATTCCAACGTGCGACCGTAGCAGTCGCGCGGTTCCAGACTGTAGCGCCTAGAACCGCTCTGCCACATAGGCCGGCAAATGGACTTCCCCAGCGTATCTCTTCACAAACGTCACGAGCGATTTCTGCTTCGGCACCTCATCCCACTGGCTCTGAAAGCGCCAGATGGCCAACCGCCTCTGCTAGCCAGCGTGGGAACCTACCTTTCGCTCCTTACTCCATAGATACCGCAGCACTGATACATTCGCTTCACATACGCGAAATAATAAAGCTAGAAATAAAGTAAAATGCGCTCTTATCTGCAAATTAGGGGTGTCTTACAAGCTGTCTGAGGCATAATACAAGTCCACGTTATCTAGGGGTCACTCAGATAGGGAATGCTCAGCTTAAAAGCAAGCTTGCTGGAAACTTCAGCTAAGATGAAATCAGGAAACATCATCTTGCATAGACCTTCTGGAACGACATAGGAATCATTAGCTCCAACACTAAGGACACTGGTGTTCCCTGTGACAGAATAATGAGCTGCAGTCTGTATCAACAGTCTGTACACTTGACTCGTCAGTAGACATCCCAACCAGACTGCGCACATCACAACAGGAACCGTCAGAAACAGTGTAGCTTTCCGGATGCCTATTCTCAGCCATAGAGCTCCCCCATTTTTGCGGCGAGAATCTGCTCACAAAAATAGCTAGTGATTCTTGCCTCCCTGTGCATGAGGACATTCCTGCAGTCAATGAAATCAGACTTTGCTCCCATTATTCACATCAACAAGGTACAGAATTTTTGGGAGCAACAGCAGACCGATGAACAGAATGTGGCAGAACGATGCTGCCCCAGAACAGCTGAAGATGCCCAGGTTTTGAAGAACACCTTAAGATCTGGTCTGCACTCAACAGAATAGGGACAAATAGTGGAAGATGTGCGCACTCAAATAGGGACTGACAACATAGCCCATCTGTGATTGTGGTGCAGAACGACAAACTGTCCAGCATATCATACATGGGTGCCCAAAACGGTCCTTTCCTGGCGATCCTGAGGAGTTTTTGTTGACAACAGAGACATCATTTGTGTGTGTTCAGCAGCTGGATGTATTTTGTCTGTGATTTATAAATACCATAAATTTAATTGTCCTATAAATACGATTTTTTTTCTATGTGTTAAATATATGTATATTGTAAAGCCCCAAGGACAGAAAACTCCAATTAACTAACTTTGTGGAAACTTAAAAGTAGGGAAGTGAGAGATCTTGACAGTGACGGCAACTATTGACGATAAAATCTACACTGGTAATATTTTGATTAACACCTATATCATTCAAATACTGAGAATAGCAGAAAAAAGGAGAGATAAAAGGAAAGGATCATGATAGATTCTTTATCAAACATCTATAGAATAAATCATATGAACGAAGTTTAAATCCTAGAAAGTAATTCAGTCAAAGATAAGATATACCATGGAAGAGAGTTGTGGCTGCATTGATAAGGAAATTCATTGCAACTACAATGCAACTCGGATATCGACATGTTCAGATAGAAAGTTGCTCTTGAGTCGCTCTAGAGTACTTTTGCGATAGTTGTCTGAGTGCAAATGCTATTATATTGTTTCAGTATTGGAAGTTTGATAATTCTTGAGATAAAGATTGAAGTATTGCTCAGTCATTCGACTGAAGAAAGTTAATCTTTACCGTTGTCAACGCGATGGTATAGTAAGACGTGTGTTAGACTTTAGGTAAGTGATATTGGTTTATCGGACTTAGCATTCGTACTGATGAACAGTTACAAACCTTGAGAGCAATGGATCAACGACAGAAAAACAATTCGTAGTCTTGAGTAGGACACAATAAAACGAAGACACGAAGAAAGACAAGGACGCCGATTAGTCAAAAGTTGTCGTCAGAGTCACGATTACTGAACTGAACAGAACTTAATCTTAAATGATATATCGGTGTGCATGTGTTGTAGGGACAAACAATTAATTACAGAAAGAACAAAAAAATTTGAGTCAAAAGATAAATATTACATGTCGCTAAACCATTAAACGGACAGTACAATGTGTATTAATGCAAGTTGATCGACTCTTTAAACATTTTAAGTAACTAAGTGAGTACATGAATAATGGACAGTGAAGTGTGATTAGTTTAAACCAGTATTACGGCGTATTAAAAAAAACATCTACTCCAACATAAGTTATCTCTGGAGTTACGTAGGACCGTTGTTAATAACTGGACGTAACAATGGCATAGCAACGGAATAGCAGACAGCAATAATTTCATCCTCGCTTGTATGATGTGAAAAACGACCATAATATTGAATTCAAGAATCAAGATTTTATTTCATCACGGAACTAATAGGGCATAAAATAAAAATAATCGATTGCAGTTTACCAGTTCACACAAGCTTAGAATACAGTCGCGGGCAAGTAACAGAATATTTCTAAACCATGCGAGGAGTTGTGTTCTTACGAGATTTACAGGTGCTGTTCCACGTCATACTGACGGAGACGAATTTCGTTATGAGTCGCGTTTCCTCCCGACGAGTAAAGGAGGGAAAGAACATCACAATATCTGTTGTTAAAGAAACAATTTTTGTTGTGTGATGTAGTGCTACCCATGCGCTAAATAAAAAATAAATGAATCCAAGAAATAAATGTTTTTCTTATGCCTATCGTTATGAACCTTTCATAATCCTGTCCCAGTACTTTTTCCGACTTTGGTTTCGAAAGCTGTTCATACTCTCGTCCCGTCCTCAATTGCTCACAGTGCTTACACAGTCGCAGCTAAAGAAAAGATCTCACCTCTTATCACTTCAATATACAGGGAAAACAAATGTAAGGTGTCAGGCAAATCCAACACCTTCCATGAAAACCCTGACATGATAAGCAAATCCAGTAGCTCTGAATAAATCGTGACATTAAATTAACCAAAGTAATACGTGTAACGAGTGAGCAAATGGAATACCACAGACTAACACAAGAATGCCTAAATGCATGTCATACCTTCCCACCGTGAGACAGACGCAGTTCCGAGGGGAGAAACGAGAACAGAAGCCGAGAGCAGAACCGCGTTAAGCTAGAAGGCCCTATGATAAGGGACGGGCACCCAAGTCGCCAGCTAACCTCCAGGACCACCCCCCAGCCCATGTTAAAAGCTAGAGCCCTCCAGAAGAACAGTATAGATCTTACGATAATGCTAAAAGGGCCACACCAGCTGCAAGTTTTAGCGTGAGACTTTTTCGCGTCTCTGTTACATTGCATACTTTAAAAACATACTTCGCAGGTGACTAGTTTACAATAGGATAGGGATTTGGGAAGGTATGTCATCTATTCTTCACCTATCTTCTTTCTTGGTCTCAATCATGCAAATCTTCAACTTCTGTTCTTCCTGCTTTTTCTCTACTTCTTACTTGATTCTTGGTTCTTCTCTGGGCAGGATATGGAAATATTTATTGATAACTAGTCGCTTTGAGGTTCTCCTCTTAGTAACAGTTTGATAAATTGTTTGGGCGTGTCATTTTTACTTTGTGGAAGTTTTCTTCAGTTTTGTGCATCAGTGTGCTGTTTAATAGCAGTAGTGTGACTTTTACACATATTTTTTTGCCAGTGGTGGCTTGCCCAAGTGGTCTTCTCGTCAGGCCATTTTTTGCTCGCTCTGCTGAGTTGGGGTGTCCCAAGACCCTCTTGACCTTCAGTGTTCCGCCACTCTGTGGTTCCGTGTTCTGTCCCAGCAGGGTTCCGCCACCCTATGGTTCAGCAGATTTACTGCCCACTTCAGATACAAGGGCCCTCTGTTAGTCTCGCTGTCCTTTCCCTTCTCTCAACGCTTCTGCCTTGTAGGAATCGTGTCTTGCTAATTACGTCCTTTTCTTTCTTGATACTTCTCGCATCGCAACTTTTGGGTCGTTGCATCTGGTCTTTGCTGGAGTTTTTACAATGGTTTTTACAAAAAGTTTTACTTATAATCATCTAACACATGTCTAGTACCTACATTGTTTTACACCTTCTTAAAAAGCTTTACAAATTTCGGATCCCTTTCCATGTTACGATTCTAAGATATTTTGAGTCTTAACTTCTACAAGAATCCTCAAATTCGTTTTTTATTTGTGTGTAGTGTTGTGGTGTATAGCATTTTAGTATTTCATGCTGTTAGACTATCTACACTTTATCCCGTCACCTTAATCTCTGGTACTACTGGTGCTATTTTTGTTTTTGTTTTTATTGAAACTACTTTCTTTTTCCCACCTTCCTCTCTCTTCATTCTTCTTTCTCCTGGCGATCTTATCTGCAACATAATCTTGAAATATTGTGCTGATTATTTAGCAGTAATAAAATTAATCTTCAAACTTTTTGACATGGCTCACATGATGAAGTCCTAAGGATTTGCCTGTTATACTTCAAACTTGCACTGAAAGTGTTTAATACCACCAGTCTTAGGTAAAAATACCTCTGCTTTATCTCGTAAAATACCCTCTAATTCTCTTTTACTGTGTTCCACAATACCTTGAACTTCTTGCAATTTTTCGTCGATTTCTTTATGGACTTCTAACATGAGTTGAGGCGATTCCCCCTTTTGGGCATACCATTCTAGTTCTTCATCCTCTTTATCTCGCATCATTCTTAATTGTTTGTTTATAACTGGTATTTCTTCTAATTTTAGTTTTTGCTCAAAGAGAAGTGTGACATTTCCGAATCTGCACCTATAATCAAATCTACAGTTAGTTTAGGTATAATCATGAAGTTGGCTTCGATCATTTGACCTTGACACGAAAGAGTTAACCTTGTTTGTCTCGTAACTTCCGCAGCATTGTTTCTAATAGGTCCTCTTACTTTAATCTTACATGTTTTCAGAACTGGCAATTCCTCATTGGCATTACACTGCATGAATAAATTTTCTGAGATCGCAGTCAGTTCACTTCCGCTATCAATTACAATATTGACTGGGATATGCTTTACCATGGCCTTCACAATTGGTTGAATTTGAAAGGGTTCGTTCTTCTTCTTCTTGCATCAACGAATCCTCCACTGAATCATATATGAGTCTTTTCAGGAATTTCCCTTGTGAATTAGAACTTTCTGTAGGATAAACTTCGACTGCTACTTCTCTCTCTTTTATTTCCTCTTCTCTATTTCTTCCTTCATTTACGCTTTCTTCAACATCTTCTACTTTTTCCTCATCCTCGTCTATCTTCTCCTTCTTCGTCGCTACTTCCACATAATCGCATCTAAATGCTCTAATTATCGTTTCATAACTTCCTTCTTTATATACATTGGGTTGTGTGCCCACTAGTAACTTATTTTCAACTTCTGTCAACTGCGCATTATCCTCATTGAATTCGCTTTCCCTGGTTTCCATCTCAAATAGCTCTGCAATACTCATTACTTCGTCATTTCCTCCTACATTCGTTGTGCATGCCTCTGGTATTTCATCTTCCTTGTCAGTATTCTCCCAATTAATTTCATCCCAACACGATATTGTTATTTTCCTGTCTTCGTTTTCATCTGGTCCCTGCGGTTTTGTTTCTTCCTTCCTCTCTTCTCGTGATAAGGTATTTACTTCTCTGTTCAAGGTGCTGCAATTGTCCTGGGTTGGTGCGTCATTCTCTTTGGCATGGGCGCTTAGCTGTCAATTCGAACGTTTTTCGGGGTTTGGTGGTCTTACCTCCACCTCTTCTATCTGTATCTGTATCATGTACAAGTAAAATGTTAAAAGATAGAGCCCTCCAGAAGAACAGTATAGATCTTACGATAACACTATAAGGGCCACATCAGCTGCAAGTTTAAGCATGAGGCTTTTTCGCGTCTCTGTTATGTTGCAAACTTTAAAAACATTGCCCCACCACGAAAAGTATAACGTTTCTCATTGGATAGACAGAATTTTTGTAGGCGGAGCTTAAGGTTAACGTTGAGACCCTGATTGGTCAGATGAAAACACAGCCAGATAGTTTTTTTTTAAACCGACTTCGGTAAATTGTAGTAAGGAGAAGTTAGGAGAGAGTTGCTTCCAAGACGGCGAGATGCATGGAGGTGCGCCGGCCGCCGCCCCCTGACGAACACCGACAAGGTAATGAACGCACGTGATGCCGCATTTTTGAGCGCATAAGGCTTCACTCAGAACTGCAGAAGTCTCATCTGTCACATCCCCTTTTTACGTAATACTAGTGTCGATCGTCAATTGAAGCTCATGGTATTCACATTTGCTACATAAGTTAAAATCTGAAACGCGATGTTATATAATTATTGAGAAACCACATCAGCCACTGTAATTTACGACAAGTTAAATAAGTAAGTAAAGATAATTGAGGGTCACTGTCGACCATTTTGATAGTTTTCTCTTTTGTGAAACTTATTTTAAACCTAGATTATAGATGTGATATGGCATAGGTCATCCTTCGATCCATTGTAGATCTTGGAAACCCATTCAGGGAATATTCGTTCACATTTTTGTTGAACGCAGTTGGTTTTTATCATCCTGTATTAAAACATTTCCTTTTATCAATAGTGCAATTTATAAACAATGTTTTGTGAGTAGAATAAAATTTCCAATGGTAAACTTAACTGCTTTTTCGACGTTATTTTACCAGCTAACTGAAAATAGGAAAGCCTTGAACCCCTTGCACTAAATTTAGTTAGTATTAAGATTCTTTTACAGGGAGTGCAGTAGAGCTGACGCTGAAATCATTAAGTATTTGGTTATATCATCGCTAGTCTCACTGAACTCTACATGTCATGTGTGGTCTGGCGTCTCCTTACCAGCAACAGGTCCCAGGTTCAAACTAGTCAATCCCCTAAAAAACACGCTCAGAGCGTCGTTGCGCGAAAGTGGTAGGGAGACACGACTTAGAACAAACAGACACCACGCAGAATGTTAGACAAACACAACTGCATCATATTCAGTGCTCTTAAGAAACCATCTTCGACTAGCTGTCAAATTTGAACATGAACAGTCCAGCACCTACCAGAAACTTTTCACAGCCACCATGCACACTGCCACCGAGACATTGCCCTGAATGTCTGAAGCACACAGAGAAGAATTCGGGGACAAGAAGAGCAAACGTTCGGAGAGCTAAGTGTGAAGCCTACAGGAACTTCTGCAGTTAGATCCTGGTGAAAGATCTCTCCAAAACTTGTAGTCATATGTAATAAGCAAAGGCAGTTAAAGGAACCAATGCTTTCACTCAGTGCCTCGCCGACCAGTCTGAAGCTGAAACTGAAAATAAAAAGCAGAAATATTGAATTCTGCATCTGGAAAGGTATCCATTCATATGAATATTATGATAATAATGTTACGCTGCCGCGCGCACTCTACAAGCGAGGGATACCGATGTAAGCTGACCAGATATTGAAGAATAATTAACACTAACCTTAGCGAATTGGGCACAAAGCTATGTCATACTTCAAGTTAGCTTTTACACTGAACAGGATGCTAGGTTACAACAACCCTGATAGATCACATTTACCGAAAACATCTTGCGCAGCGAGTAGTTCACAAGACTCTTAAAGGTCTCAGGTCACAGGTCACTCCTGAATGGACACTGAAAGCCAAAGAAACTGGTACACGTGCCTAATATCGTGTAGGGGCCCCGAGAGTGCGCAGAAGTGCCACAACACGACGTCGTATCGACTCTTCTAATATCTGAACTAATGCTGGAGGGGCTACCACCATGAATCCTTCAGGGTTGCTCATAAATCCGTAAGAGTACGAGGAGGGGGGGGGGGGGCGGTGGGAGGTGGGTGGAGATCTCTTCTGAACAGCACGTTACAAGGCATCCCAGATATGCTCAATAATTTATATTTGCGTGGGAAGTTTGGTGGCCAGCGGAAGTGATTAAACTCAGACGAGTGTTCCTGGAACCACTCTGTAACAATTCTGGACGTGTGGGACGTCGCATTCTCGAGCTGGAATTTCCCAAGTCCGTCGGAATGCACAATGGACATGAATGGATGCAGGTGATGAGCAGGATATTTAAGTACGTTTCACATGTCAGAGTCGTATCTAGACGTATCAGGGGTTCCATATCACTCCAACTGCACACGCCCCACACCATTACAGAGCCTCCACCAACTTCAACAGTCCCCTGCTGACATGCAGGGTACATGGATTCATGAGGTTGTTTCCATACCCGTACACGTCCGTCCGCTCGATACAATTTGAAATTAGACTCGTTCGACCAGGCAACATGTTTCCAGTCATCAACAGTCCAATGTCAGTGTTGACGGGCCCAGGCAATGCGTAAAGCTTTGTGTTGTGCAGTCATCAAGGGTACACGACTGGGCCTTCTGCTTTGAAAGACCACATCCATGATGTTTCTTTGAATGGTTCGCACGCTGACACTTGTTGATGGCCCAGTATTGAATTCAGCAGCTATTTGCGGAAGTGTTCCACTTCTGTCACGTTGAACGGTTCACTCCAGTCGTCGTTGGTCTCGTTCTTGCAGGATCTTTTTTCGGCTGCAGCGATGTTGGAGATTTTATGTTTTTCCGGATTCCTGATATTCACGGTATATTCGTGAAATGGTCGTACGGGAAAAATGCCATCGCTTGTATGAAGACTATAACACCACGTTCAAACTCACATCTTGATAAACTGCCATTGTATCAGCAGTAACCGATCTAACAACTGCGGTAGGCACTTGTTGTCTTAGGTAGGTGTTGCCTTCCGCAGAGCCGTTCTCTGCCTGTTTACATATCTCTGTATTTGAATGCGCATGCCTATACCAGTCTATCTACCTGGTACGAGAAACAGGCCCAGAAAAAACGGGGTACATCTCTTTACTTTATTATGGTGCTGCAACTGATAAAACAAACGTAATCGTCGTAAAACTGACGTGCAGGCGAAGTTCGCGTGGGCAACAAGGTGGGGCAAATAGTGAGACTCACCACTCACGCAATCAGGAATTTATTAAATCAAATGTGATGAATCTGTCAATTCTTATTTAGTGCTCATCAACGTAATTACGATCACAACGCCAGCAGCATTTCGGAAGCCTTGCCGGTACTGCATAGGGTACGAGAAAGGTAAAAATACGGAGTAAAACAGTTACAGCATTTTAAAAACATGAAATGAGTTCAGAGATGCGGTCTAGGATTGTAATAGGTCATTACGGAACGCTCTTGTAAGCGGAATGTTGAGGGGATATTGAATGACAATTTTGGAAAGAAATCCGACATCGTTGTTGCGAAACTCAGTTGGATAACTGTATTGTAGACTGTGAATGGCTCTGAGCACTATGGGACTTAACATCTGTGGTCATCAGTCCCCTAGAACTTAGAACTACTTAAACCTAAGTAACCTAAGGACATCCCACACATCCATGCCCGAGGCAGGATTCGAACCTGCGACCGTAGCAGTCGAGCGGTTCCGGACTGAGCGCCTAGAACCGCTAGACCACCGCGGCCGGCTGACTGTGAAACAGTCCCACCGCCATGATATATCTTTTAGCTATCATGTAAAAGGTACAGTAGATTATTGCCCGTAAAGTGGCATTTGAAAGCGATTTTTACCTCGACCCATAGCATTCGAAATCGCTAATATCGCTATTGTGATGAATTTTCACTAGCGTAAATTGTATAATTATTTCTTATTTTAATTTAAATATAGTAAGACAAAATTCTACAAATATTTGTTGGTACATAAACATCTGTAAGTAATATTGCATGTAACATTTATTCTTCAATGATTTGCCCAGGGAGATTAGTATATTAATATTAAATCGGTGGAAGAGAATCAGATTGGGTACAGAGCAGATCAAGCGAGGAAGAATGAGTTCTAACGAAATTGTGTTTCTTGCTAGCTGGACTGAGGATTTAATGTACGAAAATTGAAGGCGCCAGGGGTAACAGTTCGTGATGACGGTTCATAAAAGCGGACTACAGTCAGTTTGATATCAAGTAGCGAAAGTTCGTTAAGGTTTTCGTTATGATTTCTGAACAGGCACTTTCTAATGTGAGAGCTATTGTCGGAGGAAGGATATTCTTTTCAATTAATAACAATAAGGCGTAATTCATTTATTAAGCACGGGTTTTGTGAAGGCGTAGCATAGCCAACTGATTCTCAGTTTTTTCTGTTTAACAAACGATCGCGCTCCTACGGTGACGTATCGTGGTATCAAATGTAGTCGGAAACCGACAATTTTGAGTTATTTAAAAAAATAGTCATGCCAGAACGTTTCTACATTTACTGTTCAGAATATATTTTTGCTTTTCAGAAAAGTGTTTGATTCAAAACAATTCGTCGCTTAAGAACGACAGTATTCATGTAACACTGAGAAGGACGTCACGCCATTTTCTTCGCAAAATCAGGGAGCAACGCAAAGAGATAAAATCGGCGGTACGAGCCTGGTCAGTACGAGGTAAGAGAACCTTCTGCACGACTTATCTCTCGAACAAAAGCCAACAAATAGTAGCCGGCTACGCAGGATAAAAATTGACCGTCTGTATCGTGGTGCGCAGAAATGGAATAAACTACCAAACAGACATTGCTGAAACAGTGATTAATTTTAAATTACACAGAATTTTGAGGATGTGAAAGGAATTAATGTCGCAGTTGTTTATATCAAGTCAAATGTGATACTCCCACATATTCCCATTTGGAAACCCCTGTATCCCCTGAAAATTCTGCTGGGATATTTGGCTGAAAAGAACAAAGTTTGTTCTACGAAAGGCCACCCATCTTTCATGAGTAAGCAATTATAGATTTTAAAAAAGTCGGTGACCATGTAATGTTGTTGTTGTTGAGGTCTTCAGTCTGAAGACTGATTTGATGGAACTCGCAAAAACACCCCACTTGTGCTAAACCTAAAAAAAAAAAAAAAAAAAAAATGGTTCAAATGGCTCTGAGCACTATGGGACTTAACATCTGAGGTCATCAGTCCCATAGAACTACTTTAAGCTAACTAACCTAAGAACATCACATACATCCATGCCCGAGGCAGGATTCGAACCTGCGACCGTAGCGGTCGCGCGGTTCCAGACTGTAGCGCCTAGAACCGCTCGCCACCTATGCCGCCTACTAAACCTCCAGATATGTCTCAGTTTAGCCAGTGAGTCCGTAGAGGATTGTATATGAGGTGTACAGTATGAATGGCATTGCTTCTCTGTCCTTCTACCTGTCTTACTACCTGCTTTGCCGAGAAGCTGTCCAATTTTACGTCCGTCGCAGAAGCATTATCAGCGCTGTCGAGATCTTTTTAGACTGTAATTCTACTTTCTGTGATGAAACGGAGAGCTATATTATTCGGAATAACGTTCAAAAGGGATGACATTTTGATGTACCGATCTACTGAATACCATAAACTGATAATATCGACACAATTAATAATGATTTAATTGAAAACTAGAAGTTTCCGGAGAGCGTCGTCTTACGACAGAACTAGATCGGAAGGCATCCTGCCGGCGACTGACGTCTATGGCGCGCTGTCTGTACCTCGTACTTAAAACACTCGCGATATATCGTTAGCTTAAACATTATTCATTTATTTACTAAGATGATCGATTTCTGGTGTTGCAATATTGTTTTAAGGAAGAACTTACGACTTGTAGGCTTCTCCTAATATCTGTATTGGGAAAAGCGACTTTTATTAGAAAATATTTATCGTGCAAGATTACTTGCTTCGCGCCAGACTGACTGTGCTTTCCCTACATCCCTCCCTGCCGACGTAACGGCGTTCTTATGACTAGCCACAGCCCACAGCCCTCCCCCCCCCCCCCCCTCACACCGCCACCATGTGGTCCAGCGCGGCTCCTTCAGTCAACGTAGGAACTGAAATATTACTTACAGCTACGTGCGTTCTGTAGCACTGCTTTACTCACTGTATGCTACATAATATCTGCAGGCACGATACAAAACTGTAAAACTGGAAAATAAGGAAATAAAATGTGGTTTGAACAGAAGGGGTGCCTTACGAGATCTCCTCGCTAGTCCATCCGGTACAAGCCTCCTCATTTCCCACTAACTACTGACTGCAGTCTACATCTATTTGATACTTACTGTATTCATGCGTAGATCCCATTCTATAATATGCCCCCCCCCTCCCCCAACCACACACGAAACACTTCCCTCCATTCCAATATCAGTGTCAAGCACCCTGGACGCATTCAGTAATGAATGCTCACTACTGGTTTTTGCTTAGAGAGACTCATGGGATATATTACAAAAGTAAAGCACTATCATTTCGTACTCCAGATAAACTAACGTTGAACTTGTAACTTCTTTATTTAAATGTGTGAATCTGTACTTAAATTGCTGAATGACTGAGAAGATGAAACTTCTACGTTATTTGATTCTGAAACAGCTGAGTAAAACTGAACGTACTGAGCCTACTTTCTCTTTACTTTTTCTTATCACGGCAACACTGACCCACAATATTTAGCGCAACGCAATCTGACTGCTCAAAAAAAAAATAAATAAATAAATAAATAAATAAAAAAAATAAAAATAAAAAAACCTGACTTCAAATAATTAATACAAAAAAATGGCCCTGAATAAGAAGCAATCCTGAGAATAACCTATACATTTAATTAAGCATTTATCTCACACAAATCTTCATTGTGCGAACTACTGCAATACAGCGAGCGTCATTACTGCCAGCTAAATGAAAGGTTCTAACTACTAAGCCCACTAACTACCAATAGGAATGTGGTTAGCAAAGGAAAGATTTTGTTGCAAACCAAATAATGTGACATCCAGTCCAAACACGAATATAAATTGGCATTGACATCCAGTACAAAGATATATAATCATGAATAATTTTCAATCTCCAACTAGTACAAAGATATATAATCATGAATAATTTTCAATCTCCAACTAGTACAAAGGTATATAATCATGAATAATATTCAATCTCCAAGTCGAACATGTACAGATCGTTAGCCTACGCTAACACTTCAGACCTCTACCCTCCATCAAAGCTAACTTCTCACATCTAACATCCATCACTGCTGGCTGTTCACCTCCAACTGCCCAACAGTACTTCCAACACTACTGGCGATTAACTTCCAACAACGAGTCCGACCAGCCACAGAGTCTCTTACAATGAAAGCGCAGTCAGAGACCCAATGCAAAGCGTTACACAGCGCTGCCAACACAGAAGCAGCCCACTTACAAACTTTGTAATAGATAACGACTCCTAATTATCACTACTCTTTTGACACTATATGACTTTTTGTACGATGCTATGATCGTTTTGATATATAAATGTAAGCGTTATTTGTCTGTGCCCGCTAGTGTAACTTCACAGTCCGCCCCCGCTGCCCCATCGGCGTTATATGGTGTGGCAGCCTCCCATTCCTCATCTAGTGAGATGGTTTCGATTTGGAACTGCAGGGGTTTGGTTCAAAGGGCGTATCAAACGAGGGTATCATACGAACGGACTCCTTAACGAAAGTTGGTGACGCATATGGGAATAGAGTGCCGGCCAGAAATATTCCTGAATGTTCTCGGTTGCTCGAGACAGGATGTTCTAGAATATCTCAGAATGTTCGAGAATGTTGCAAATTGTTTTAGAATGTTCCACAATTTTATATAATCTTTCAGAAGTTTCGAGAAAATTCTAGGATGTTTGAGAACGTTACCGAATGTTCCATTGCCCGGTTATGGTGGTGATACGTTCTACACCAAGAAGGTACGTGTATGTAGTGCATAGCGAGGCGCATGCGTCAGTATACTTTTGAAAACTGGTTAGACCCGATGAAGAAAAACTTTAAGTGATAGAAAGTGGAATAAATTTACGTGAAAGTGAATTGATTAAGGTAGTAAACAGTGTATTAAGAGGGGTTTACTGTGTTAAATGATTTTAACATTTGACAGAATGCTAGATAAAAGAGGAGGAGATCTTACCAGTGGTGAACTGAAAAGAACGGAACTTAAACAACAGAAAAGAAATGAAACAGATGAGGTGCGAGAAGTACGTTTACAACAGAACTGATTGTTGTGGTGTCACCGCCAGACACCACACTTGCTAGGTGGTAGCCTTTAAATCGGCCGCGGTCCGTTAGTATACGTCGGACCCGCGTGTCGCCATTACCAGTGATTGCAGACCGAGCGCCGCCACACGGCAGGTCTAGTCTAGACTCCCTAGCACTCGCCCCAGCTGTACCGCCGACTTTGCTAGCGATGGTTCACTGACTACATACGCTCTCATTTGCCGAGACGACAGTTTAGCATAGCCTTCAGCTACGTCATTTGCTACGACCTAGCAAGGTGCCATATTCAGTTACTATTGATATTGATATTGTGAATCATGTACCGTCAAGAGCGACGATCATCATTAATGGATTAAAGTTAAGTATCTAAGTTATTACGTCCGCTTTCTGAATTGTCATGTTCCAGACCTCACGTCAGTATAGTTTGAAACGTCCCCTTAGAAGAATTCTACATGACTGTCCTTATACTGACACACAATATTTTTAGCGCAACGCAATCTGACTTTCAAAAACCCCTACAAAAGAATGGACCTGTCTAATAATAACCTATACGTTTCACAAATCACTTACCTCACAAAAATCTTGGTTACTCGAGCTACTGCAATAAAGCGAGCGCCACTACTGCCAGCTAAATGAAAGATTCAAACTACGGAAGGCGCTAACTACTGGTAGGCATAGTTAGCAAATGAAAGAATTTAATAGAGAACAAACAATGTATTTACCTTAATAGTCATAATATATATAGCAGTTCATCACAAATTACAAAACTCCGCCATCTCTCTCCCCACATCCACCACTGCTGGCGGCTCACCTCCAACTGCGCAACGCTACGCGCTGTTCACATCCAGCTGCCGCTGCCCAACACTATAATGGCAGACAACAATGCAAACTAGCCACAGACTGCACACAGCACAGCCAGTGATTTTTATAGAGGTGGCGTTGCCAATAAAAAAACCTAAACAGCCTACTTACAAGTTCTTCCCTCCTCGCGCCAGCCTGCGTTAGCTAAAACGCGTGCATTTCGGCCTCAACTAGTAACACGGTGTTGGCTCATCAGGCAACACAACAGTTGTATAGATTGAGAGAAAATGTTACAGATAGATGGGGAGATAAAATTAGACAAGAGGATCGAGCGAGACAATTAGCACGCTAACATCGAAAAACTGCTGAAGAAACAAGATTACGAAATGAACTAAGTAGAGTCACAATGAATGAAATTCGTGAAAGCCAACGAACGCAAAAGCATGATCCAAGCGTTTGTGTACAAGAAGAGTGCAAAGCAGTAGAATTAGAGATTACAGTTTGGTGGGGGAAGCATTCCGTTGTGGTCTTACTAAAAAGTACAACAAATACAAAGACGCTGTCACTGGAAAAATGTATCAAGAGTTTCACTTCTGCCGTGCCAAGAAATTCAGAATGTGTTGCGTGGACGGAAAAGATCTACGGAAACGGACCTTTTCTGCTAGGTGGAAACAAAATCCATGCGACTTATTTTGCACCTCAGATACGTCACATGATGAGAATATCTGGTTGCATGTCTCAGTTCGGCATCCAATGGTTTCGTAAAGCCACCCACTCAGGATCCAGATGTAGAAAAAAGAAGTTGTCGGTCAGTGTAGTTATTGAACTTCAGTTGATTGAAAGGTGGGAGATTTGTAAGAAACACAAAGCAGTTTTGAAAAATATGGGAACACGTGCGGCATTCTTGTACGAGAAAATATTGAGTGGTGTAACGAGAGGCCGTGAATCATTAGGCAGTCTCTTGACGAGTGCAGACGTATGCGCCGGTGACTAAGAGTCGACCCGGCCGCAAATGAAGAGCATAGCTGAGCGTGGTGTAGTGTTGTGGAGTGGAGTGGAGGGTCGCTACTGTATCGGGGGCAGGCCTCGCCAGCCAGCCTGTGAAATACGATGGGGCCAGTCGGCAACCCTTCAGCCGCATTCCCCGCTCTTCATTAAACGGAGGCGGCGCGCTAAATTATCTCCTTCTCTTGCGAGGGCGATCTCCTAGCATCCAATACAACGGCCGGGCCCCTTTCTTTTCGCTTTTTAATTCGGCGCCGTAAATGACGCATGCGGGGGATATTCTTTCCTTCCCCCGACAGCGCAGGGAGCTGCGGTTCGGGGTGTCGCGCCGACTTGAGTGCGAAACGAAGAGGGGCTGCTAAACGGGTCCCCAGCAGCGTCTGCGGCCTCTGGGGTTAAGCGGCCGGCATCCACTGGTGTGACCTGCGCCGTATACCGTACTTCACGGATAAGCGCGCGCTGCGGTATTGGCAAGTGTTGCGATACTAAACACTCGACGGCTGAGGTGCCGAGTCTGAGACGAAGGAGTACATAGAATTCCCTAATTAATGCCGAAAATTAATTAGAAAACTTTATTAAGTACCAGATATTGAATATTTGTGCTCCGTAGACGACCGATGCATGATAATGTGTTGTTTTGTTTATTTTGTTGTTTTTTTTGGGGGGGGAAGAGACCAAACTGCGAGGTCATCGGTCTCATCGGATTAAGGAAGGACGGGGAAGGAAGTCGGCCGTGCTCTTTCAAAGGAACCATCCCGGCATTTGCCTGGAGCGATTTAGGGAAATCACGGAAAACCTAAATCAGGATGGCCGGACGCGGGAATGAACCGTCGTCCTCCCGAATGCGAGTCCAGTGTGCTAACCACTGCGCCACCTCGCTCGGTGATAATGTGTTCAGAATGGCTATACTTATCAGCATGCAAGATCTCAACAGGCCCACGTGACTAGCACCAGAGAGGAAAAATAAATCATTCCTTCAGGCATGCAAAATCGTATAGTCACATTATAACGAACCTCTTCCCTATGGTATATATAAGTTTTATGGTGACACATTTGCCTAATGTTCCATCGTTAGTGGGTAGGCCTTAAATGCCAAGATCAATGCTTACTGACAGAACTTAGATAGTTACAACTTGTTCGCTATAGCAAGAGTGTTTAATACTACGTACAAAAACGATCGAAATGTAAAAATATCCGTAATAAATTAAAGTTGCAATATAGTTAGCCGTAATTATGAAATAAATTTGTTAAACAGAATTAAATTGTGAAATAAAATGATCATCAGTTGCAAAACGATGAAAAGTTAAATTTGTTAAATGACTGTAGTGACCTTGAAATCTCACAAGTATCATACGAGAAAGACAACGCAGCAAATAGACAAAATGCACATGCACCAGCTTACATGTATAGATAATTGTGACACGGACGCAAAACATGTTAACTTCAAATGCCATGATCTTAGATACCCTAACGATTACCAATAGCCGGCTGGAGTGGCCGAGCGGTTCTAGGCGCTACAGTCTGGAACCGCACGACCGCTGCGGTCGCAGGTTCGAATCCTGCCACGGGCATGGATATGTGAGATGTCCTTAGGTTAGTTAGGTTTAAGTAGTTCTAAGTTCTAGGGAACTGATGACCTCCGAGGTTAAGTCCCATAGTGCTCAGAGCCATTTGAACCATTTGATTACCAATAATGAGTAATGAATAGCAAGACTTAATGAAAAATGTACTGTGTTCCGTAGCTCAAGATAACGCTGTTGGTCTTAAAATATGCTTAATCGCGACAGGACTGATTATCACTCTTTAGTCATTACTATTCAAATGACTGCATTTCAGATTAATGTCGTAAAATCTTTCATTCATGGCAACAACTACTTTAGGTATTAATGTTATGTCGATGTATGCGCATAATATTATTTACAAAATACAACATAAAATTCTTAAACTACTTTGACTACAAGAAAGCCAACGTACTCTTTTCATAGAATATGAATCACAATTAAACCACTTTTAATTTAAGCTGATTGTCTGCAGCAGGAATTCAATATTGTCTGAACCACTATAGTTACTACTGCTTTTGAACACAATAAGTTCTTGATTGAAAATCAACAGTTTTAACTAGATTTGGCTTTTTTTTACTATTTCTTACGCTTGTAACTTCCTCGGAATTTATGGTGAAAGCATATGACCCTGCTGATTGTTAATTGACAAGGTTCACTGAAGTTTCTTGCGACAAGTTGTCCTTTGACTAAACAGACTAACATGTCCCAAAAAGTTACTAAGATGAATGCTTCCTGGCAGATTAAAACCGTGTGCCCGACCGAGACTCGAACTCGGGACCTTTGCCTTTCGCGGGCAAGTGCTCTACCATCTTAGCTACCGAAGCACGACTCACGCCCGGTACTCACAGCTTTACTTCTGCCAGTATCTCGTCTCATACCTTCCAAACTTTACAGAAGCTCTCCTGCGAACCTTGCAGAACTAGCACTCCTGAAAGAAAGGATATTGCGTAGACATGGCTAAGCCACAGCCTGGGGGATGTATCCAGAATGAGATTTTCACTCTGCAGCGGAGTGTGCGCTGATATGAAACTTCCTGGCAGATTAAAACCGTGTGCCCGACCGAGACTCGAACTCGGAAACTTTGCCTTTCGCGGGCAAGTGCTCTATCATCTGAGCTACCGAAGCACGACTCACGCCCGGTACTCACAGCTTTACTTCTGCCAGAATCTCGTCTCCTACCTTCCAAACTTTAAAGAAAGGAAGGTAGGAGACGGGATACTGGCAGAAGTAACGCTGTGAGTACCGGGCGTGAGTCGTGCTTCGGTAGCTCAGATGATAGAGCACTTGCCCGCGAAAGGCAAAGTTTCCGAGTTCGAGTCTCGGTCGGGCACACAGTTTTAATCTGCCAGGAATTTTCATATCAGCGCACACTCCGCTGCAGAGTGAAAATCTCATTCAAGTTACTAAGATGCTGGCGCACCAATTATACGGCTACAAAATACTGACTGGATCTTACCTTGCGACGAGTTACTTCTGCTTCAAAGTAATGCTTATTATGAGATCCATTGTTGGCAACGGGCTCTTCCTGATTATCAAGTGCCTTGAGCAAATGTGGGCCACACAGCGTCCTTCACTACTTCCCTGCCGCGCGGGGTGGCCGCGCGCTTCAAGGCGCGATGTCAGGAACTGCGCGGCCCGTCGCGCCGCAGGTTCGAGTCCCCCCTCGGGCATGGAGGTGTGTGTGTTGTCCTTAGCGTAAGCAGTGTGTACGTCTAGGTACCGATGACCTCATCAGTTTGGTCCCTTAGGAATTCACACACACACACACACACACACACTACTTCTCAATTTCTTACGACCATATACTGTGCCCACATACTTACTCTCCCAATTATAATTTGCCTGGCCATGTATTACAACCTTTTCGACATTGACACTTGCGTGCCAGCGCATTCGTCGCTTCCACACAACAGGTGATCGCAACAGCTTCTCTTCCCTCATCCCTACAACTGCACACACTCGTGCCAACGATGTTATTCTTATACGAAATACTGTGTATTGTCTGTGCTTTACACAATAAAAGCTTCCCAGGCATGGCTAGCGTGTTTACTGCAGTGATTTGACATACATAATTTGTACTTATCAACGTACATTTGATTTTCGTAACACTAGTCACTGACAAAATTCATTAATACATATATTTATAAAGCCAACGGCCTTGCCTCAGTGGTAACACGTTTTCCTGTCAGATCGCCGAAGTTAAGCAGTTGGATGGGTCACAGTGTGTTGTCTGCCGAGTGCTGTTGGCACGCGGGTTGCACTCGGCCCTTGTGAGGCAAACTGAGGAGCTACTTGACTGAGAGGTAGCGACATCGGTCACGAAAAGCGACAACGACCGGGAGAGCGGTGTGCAGACCACAGGAATCTAGATCCGGTGATACCTAAGGGCTGACGGTGACACAGCGGCCGGTCGGTACCGTTGGGCTTCTTATAGCTGTTTGGATGGTGTTTGTTTGTTTGCCTATATTCACAAAAAATGGTTACAAACTCGCAAAAATCAAGTAACTGAAATATACGTCAGGCACTGAGTTTTAGCGTTATAACGTCACATACCATGTCAGGAAATGGGCTTGTTTGCAGAAAGACAAATATCTGGACGTTCAGTGCGTGGAGCACAGTCTCTGAAGTACCACAATCAACAAGATGACCATTATTACGACCTTTCTTGAGTGTCATCAGAAACAGACACGTCGACATCGGTGCTCCCAACGACAACTCTGGGCACGGCAGTAGCAGGACGTCCTCTTTTCCGACGAGTTCCAGCGTCTGGAGTCTCCGAGGAGAACGAATGTTGCCTCGTTGCATTCTTCTGCGTCATATGGGTGTTGCACCTTTGTTGGTGTCACTATGTACACATCATCATAACCTCTGGTTCACATAGATGGTAATTTGGGCAACAGGCATTGTGTTTCTCACGCGGTAAGGATGGTGGCCGCGCCCTATGTTCGAAGGTTCCCCGGCATTATTTTTCAACAAGATAACTCAAAACTGTATGTTGCCCGCTCTGTCCTGACCTATCTCGATACTGCTGGAGTGTTACTCTGGCCAGCGCATTCTCACACATAGAGATCGTCTGGTCATGGCTTGCTGAGATAGTTGCACGCCGCCACTCTATTACTACAGTTTCAGAACTCTGGTACAGAACTGAGGCAGCATGGAATGACGTACCTGTACCTGTTACCGAAGTTCAGTTCGACTCGATGCAAAACCGGCCTGGAGCCGTAGCTACTTCCAAAGGTGACAGTTCTGTTGTAAACGGGCTGACGTTTCTTACGGTCTTTATGCAAGTGGATAACGTACCTTACGCGCTAATGTATAATGTATCTTAACTGTCGTCTCAAGCGCGGGATGGTAAACAGGCATCTCACATAGCTATAAATTTTAGCCCTGTCTTAAATTAATTAAAATGCCACTGTGACATTACAAGAATACGCAAATTAATATGAATGACATGTTTGGGATTTATCCGAAATGCTAACACAACCTCTCCCTTTCTCATTTTACATTTTAATTTTATAAGAGCTTTCAAGGTTCAAGTCATAAACAACAAGAAGGTTTAATTACTTTCAACTCTCAACAAATTAATTAACATTTTGACATTGAATATTTGATTATTAGAACTTTATTTCTATACATGAAAGAATTATGACAAATGAAACAATTAAACCTTTGTCAATGATATTTACATCTATATTGTCGTAGCTGAGCAATGGGCTAAGTTGGTGGAGAAGGAACTTTATCTTTTGAACTAATCAAAACTCTCATGTACCCAATGGTGGGTATGTTAGTAATGAACTCTTGAATGTCTGTATTCAAAGCGTACGCATGTTGGAGTGACCAAAATCTCTTCTCAACATTTAATCTCGGCTAAAGTGCGTTGGTACATTACCAATCGGAAACTACGGCGGCGCAGTCTCCGAACTGGATCTGAAACGCTAATTCCCTGCTCTGGCCTTGACTGAATCCAATCAGTCTTATTTTTCCTGCATTCCGTGGAAAGTTAAATTTTCCCTAGTCGAAATTAATGACAATTGCACACTCGCAATGGGATGGAGCGACGTACACAAATCTCAGTCCAAAATTCCTGGAAGAATATGAACTACCGCTTTATGTTTGTCGCCACAATACGTGAAGCGCAGCGCCCTCACTTCGCAAACGTAAAGTTTGAGTCTCAATGTCTTCGCCAGTTTTACCACACGCATGTGTGTGGCCCGATGCGAGACGAGACCTCTCTGTGTGTTAATTTAATTCTCAAGATGCTTCTATATGACGTTACTCTCCCCCTCTCCCCACCGCGATTCTACTACGTCACACAGTACGGCTTCGGCCAGCTGCTTCCTCGTTATAGGTGAATTCTTATTTTTCTTGCCAGGGTCGCCGCTAGCCTCATTAATGTAGTATCGCCATTTACCCACGGTCTAGGCTGTGTTTAGTCTAAAAGGTATTATATTGTACTCGCCTTATTTCTTTCTGTGCTGCAGCTGGGCATTCTTTTGTTAATGTTAATTGTGGTTTCCCAGTGCCATTTGCCACGTGGGCTGGTCTCCCACCACACTGCGTTCACTCTATCTCATTCACACATGCCCCTGTCGTTATAAGGGGAGATATTGTTTTATTATTCGGTACATGAGATTGCCATTATCACTTCTTGTTGACAATATAGAGTTATTTTCTGGGGATTTTATTCTGTATCGTACGTATGAAGCTTATGTAAGGTCCGAAAAATGCGGACACCTTACACTGTGACTGAATTTCGCACCCTGTGTACCCCCAAATAACGTCCAAGTTAAATGGAGTATTCTTCCTACTACACTGCAGACGCACACTACGTGTTTGGTAGGCTATTTCTGCAATATTCTAAGACAAAAGGGAAACGACGCACCACGAAGGAATTATCCGGATGGGACACAAATCGATAGCTATGACGTACGTGTACAGATATGCAAATGATAAAAATTTCAGAAAATTTGGATGATTTATTCAAGAGAAAGAGCCTCACAAATTGAGCAAGTCAGTAACGCGTTGGTCCCCACCACTGGCCCTTATTCATGCAGTTATTCAGCTTGGCATTGATTGATAGTTCTTTTGGACGTCCTCTTTAGGGATATCGTGCCAATTTCTGTCAAATTGGCACGTTAGATATAAAAAATTCCGAGTTGGTTGTAGGGCCTTTCTCATAATACTCCTAAAGTCCTCAAATGGGGGGACATCCAGTGAGCTTGATGGCCAAGGCGTAGTCTCGCAAACAAGAAGGCAAGCAGTGGAGACTATCGGTGCGTGCGGCGGGCATTATTTGCTGAAGTATAAGATCAGTATGGCTTGCCATGAAGAACAACAATACGGAGCGTAGAATATTGTCTACGTACCGCTGTGCTGTAAGGATGTCACGGATGACAACCAAAGGAGTCCTCCTGCGAAAAGAAATGAAATCCCAGACCACCACTCCTGCTTGTCGGGTTGTATGGTGTGTGACATTTAGGTTGGTATCCAACCGCTGTCTAAGGAGTTTCCAGACACGTCATCGGCTTGGAATCTCGCTGACTGGAGCAGAATTGTCTTCATTGTCTTGCTTTAGGACCTGTTAAGTTTTCTGCTCTGCCATGCACGACGTCTCCAAAACAAGCACACCTAATAAAAAGTAGCAGAATACCTACTGCCCATGTTCAATTGACTCATTTTCTCTATAACTCCGTTCATGAAATTTAAAGTCAGATGGACAGTCTGTGTTCCGTCGAAGACGCACTGCGCCCCTTTCAGTCGGTACATCTACTTCAAGGTAAAGGTGTCACATTACTGACCATGTAAGCGCAGCGTACGCCGTTGGTAGACTGGCGTAATGGTTAAGGCAGTCAGTTCCTAATCTGCAGGTACAGGTTTTGAATCCATGAAGTTTAATTGGTGGTAATAGTTATTAGTTCAGGCGGACAACGAACGTCATAAAATAATTTAAAATCGAAAGTCTATTGAACGGTCGAAAAGAGTGATATAGACGGACCAGTTTTTGTGTCAGTCTGCTTCTCTCTCTCTCTTTTTCTTTTTCTTAAAAAAAAAAGCAAACGAAGTTTCTCCTCTTCGAGAGAAAACAAAACGTTCATTTGACATAAACAATTTCCTTCTAAAAACTCAATAATTCAGTACCCTGTCCATTTTCCGTCCTCCTTTACAACTGCATTTAATTGTCAGGGACTAGAGGTACACAGATTCCGGATGAATATGTTATTCAACTCCTCTTCCCATGCGTCATGAACTGCTTCGGACAGCGCTATCTTGCTTGTCGCTGCTTCTTCTACATCTAATATTCTTCGCCATCTCTGCCTATACGCACTCTATAGGATGGGCACCTTTGATGGACCAATCTAACAGCTCAACGTCTCCATTCACGAGATTTGCACCAAAAGTAAGGTTCCCAATGAGCTACAGCCTCGAGGGAAGGTGCTAGGCTAAATCCGACAACAGTGTCGTGCGCAGTGGGCACCCGCACTCACATGTTGGCTTGGCGGCCGTCACATGTGGAAGTGCTGATCGCCGCTCCTGTCATGTGCGAGGTTCGAGCAGAATCCGGTTTCTCCGCGCAAGGAAGTTACCGACCATGGAGATTCGTCAGCAACTGACTGAGGTTTATGGTGAAGACTGCATGTCCGTTCAGCAAGTCCGCAAATGGCGCAGGGCTTTTGCTGACGGTCGCATGGAAGTTCACAATGAAGAACGGAGTGAAAGACCGCCGGTTGCGGATGCGATTGTCCGGAAGATCAACAGTGAGCTGCTCAACGATCGGAGGGTCACTGTCCGTGAACTTGTTGAACGCATTCCCGAAGCTTCCCACGGCATAAGTGAAAGAACTTTAACAGAAACGTTGAGTTATCGCAAAGTGTGTGCTCACTGAGTCCCCCAGATGCTGACTAACGGACACAAGGAGCAACGCCTTGACTGTGCTCGCAAGTTTCTCCAACAATGTGAGGAGGGATGCAACAAGGAGAGGTTGTTGGATTGTGTCGTCACAGGGGATGAAACGTGGGTGTTTCATTACACCACCAAAACAAAACAACAGTCTCGTCAGTGGCGTCACTCAGGTTCACCGCCACCAAAGAAATTCAAACGAACGTAGTCAGCAGGAAAGGCTATGGCGATTGTGTTTTGGGACAACAATAAACGCAGACAGATATTGTGAAACGTTGACCAAACTCCGGTAAGCAATCCAGAATCGCCAGAGAGGACGACTGACCTAGGCAGTAGTGCTTCTTCGTGACAACGCTCGACCCCACATCGCTCTTCAAATACAGGAGCTTTTGAAGAAATTTGGGTGGACTGTTATGCCCCATAACCCGTAGGGCCTTGACTTAGCCCTCAGCGATTGTCACCTCTTCCCCAAGCTAAACGGACACTTAGGTGGCAAACGCTTCAAGGGCGATGATGAAGTCTGAGCAGAGGTCACACGCTTCGTCAGAGGGTTGGTGGGAGACTTCTTCGCCTTAGGGATACAAAAGCTGGAGCACCTGTAGCGTCGCAGTTATTACGTGACTGCAGATTTTTGCAGTAAGTTTTGTTACATTATGGCAAGCTGTTTTTGTAGCCTGCAGTATAGTAGCCTTTGGCGGCAGCCGACTTGTGACCTGCCGTTTGCGTCATAGCCACATCTGTCGCTAAAGTGGACCATGGGAATGCTCACTGGGGCACATACTAAAATCACTTATTCACTTCACCTAAGAAACTAAATAACTATGTTAAATATTATCTGTTTTATTCCAAATTTTGTACATGACCTTTTTTTATTCAGACAAACTTTGTGTCAAAATTTTATACTACTACCTATAATAGTTTCGGAGACAAAAAAACCAATTAAAAAGTACTTAACCAACATGTAAGAAAGTAAATTCAGATAGGAACAATAACAGTTTATATTTCTTTTGTCATCTGAAAACAGTGATAGCACCCTCAGTGTGCCAATTTATTTTATAAAGATTTCAATTCTAAACTTTGAATAATTTTTCTTTTGTAATGAAAATAACAGTTTAAAAGTTAATATTTATATTTTGTGTCAGGGTGGGAGTAAATGAGAGTGAATGTGAGTGTGTCTGTGGGACATACGTCAAATTTCAATTCTATTTTGGTTTACACCTTACGTAACTAGCAAGTGTTGCGCCACCAGAGTGTCATGAAAACTGTAAATACCCCTAACTGGCGAATGACGTATGTCTATGAGTGTTTGCTTTTGTACTAAGGCTGCCAGAAAGGTAATAAGAGGATAATCAGTTCTAAAGTATATTTAAAGCGCAGTTTTCTCATAGTTTCGTTTTGTTTGGTTTGGTGGAACATTTTGTTAATATTTGCAGCATGAAATGACGTAAATGCATCTGCGAATGTTGATTGGAGTAATACAGTTTAAGTTCGAATATGATCTTGAAAGATTGATCTGAGTGGCTGTTCGTTTTGATCAACCAATCAGAATAAAGTCTTTCCTGTGCATTGGAATGAGTTTTATGCCCTGAAAGCAACGGCATTCGGTCAGTCGTGGACAAGCGGCTGGACGAGAGTGTCATGTTAGACGTGTCCGAAAAAGTTATTTGTAAAATGAAGAAGTGACTGTTATTTTGCGTTCGGTTTATATCGTCGTGCAATCAGATGTATTTACGGAGAGTTCTGTGAAGTTTGGGAGATTTTGAAGTGTTTGTTGTAGAGAAAAACGTGTGTGAAGCTATTGGCCTTTGTAAATAATTCTGTGTGGCATGTTAAGTATGCATTTACAGAACATATTTTGGCGAGCATCTTCCTTTGAAGAATCCACTGAAAAGGACCGAGTGTGAAACTCATTTCGTAGCAGAGTATTGACTGTATTAATCTCGTAATATTTTGGGTTGAACTTAGTACGTTTCTGGCTGCCTTGCATGTGATATAAGCTGCATGAACTAGTAGCAGATGTGCTATCAACGTAAATGTGGGCTTGTTGACACCATAACTAAAGATAATAAAGAACATTAGAATCTGGAAGCTGACATTTTCAATGAAGGAAGGAAGCATCCACTTTTGCCCGTTATTACTAGAGATTTACAGGTTTATTTTATTACCTGAGTTACGCAGACTATGCAGTCCTAAGGATGGACGATGGTTTTCTTCAATGCTGTTTTTAACATCGTCTACATAGTACCTACAAATGCAGAGCAACAGATGGTGAACGGACGCTGTCTGAGGTAGATGTACATTAATTTGCAGCTTGCTTTACTCAGTGCTAGTGAACTTTTTTAACATCACTCCGCTGAACACCAAACACAGTTTTCAAAAGTGTGTCGAAACAAATGAAGACTATGTTGAAAAATAGACAAAAGTGAAAGCTTCTCAATGATATATAAATTAATAACAATAAACGATGTTTTCTATTTGTAAAAAGTATGAGAACCTTACTTTTGGTACAACTCTCGTAGTATATTCTGTAGAAATGATTAGCATTTCAGTCACCTCGGCTCAACATGTGTGCTGTTGCCTCACAGCCACAGGGTCCTCCGTGGACTCTGATAACTTGTTCCATGTGTGGTGCCATAGACGTGTATAAGGCGTGAATCACGTTCTGATAGACAGCCATCCATGCTGCACACACCTGGTTCCAAAGTTCATCTGTGGTCGTTGGCACTGAGTCACAGTGCTGCACCTGGCGTTTCACCATGACCCACACATTTTCGACAGGCGGCAAGTCTGATGATTTGGCGGGTCAGGGAAGAATGCTGACATACTGTGACATGAAGAAGGCACTTGTTGGTTCAGTAAAATGTGGTCGTGCATTGCGTTGCTAAAAATGGCGTCTATGGTGTCGTGCAGAAAAGGTTTGGCTACGGGTCGCAGGATGTCATTCACGTAGGCCACACTGTCACAGTGCACTGGACATGCACCAACTACGATTTGTGGTTGTACAGAGTAGCACACCACACCATAAGGCCTTGAGTTGGCGCTGTCTGTTTTATACAGTGCAGTCACTGTGATGCTGCTCCTCCTGTCTGCAGCGAACCAAAATGCGACCATCATTTTGAAACAAACAGAACCTGTATTGGTCCAAAAACACTATCTGATGCTATTCCTGTCCTCAATGATATCCCATACACCACCGCTGTCTAGCATGTTTCTGCATATTCTTCAAAGGCAGACGGAGAAGTGGATGATGTATACGTAACCCATGCCATAATAAACAATGACGCACTGTCACCCCTGATAGTGTACTTTATGTTATACTGTTCCACTGTTGCGGCAGAGCCGAGGAGAACGCGGATCTGTCCTGCAATGCCATTCAGATGAGATATCAATCTTCTCGGAGGGTGGTCTGGGTGGTGTGAACTAACCCATCTCGTCATGTTCTACGGCTTTCCGTGAACAGTTCGGCACAGACCCGTTGCACTGCCGTAACACTTCGTCCCACACAAACAGTAATTTCCCAGATGCAAGCATCACTTTCTCTCGTGCCAAAATGACCGCGTTCAGAAATCACTGCTTTGACGGTAGGGTTCGCACGTACACCTGTGAAGCATCTGCACACCTGCTCGTGTCACACTGGCCAATTACCGTCAGTTTATAGGCACAACAAGAACCGCAGGCCCATTTTACAGGTAGGTGGTGTTGCGCTGCGATGTCGATGTTGACCTTCAACCCCGCAGGCCGACACGGTTCAAATGGTTCAAATGGCTCTGAGCACTATGGGACATAACTTCTGAGGTCATCAGTCCCATAGAACTTAGAACTTAGAACTAACCTAAGGACATAACACACATCCATGCCCGAGGCAGGATTCGAACCTGCGACCGTAACGGTCGCGCGGTTCCAGACTGTAACGGCTAGAACCTCTGGGCCACTTCGGCCGGCGACATGGTTCAAATGCTAATCATTTCTGCAGAACACACTAGTGTACATGTCCTGTGACTATGAACGTCCTCCCTCTAGTCGTTCAAGTTGTTCTTTTTTTCTGAACATAAGTGCAAATATTTCCCTGTATTTGGATCACTGCTTCTAAAAATGACCAAGAAGCATTAAATGTTTCCTTCAAGCACACATGAAGCACCAGATTAATGACGAAGTTAATAGCGATAATGGTAGTAATAGTCGAAGTATTTGGTAACTTCATACTCGTGAATGGTGTTTCTCGATTTAAGAATTTTTTTTAACTAGAGAAAATTTCAAAATGGCATCCAATCGAGGCTATGATGGCTAGAAGCACCTTTACGTCCCACTGACATGTTACTAGCATAACTTGTGTGTCAGAAGCCTGCTGATAGTTAACCAGTTAACAGATGACTGAATTATTTATCGTGTCTAATTTGTAAGCTAAGTGCATCACACATTATGCCACAGTCATGAATGTAGCAAATGTGGGCATCAGTGGTCTTCTTTCGGCAGCGGAGCGGCGAGGATGTCTGCTAAGTCGCGAGAGAGCGCGCATTGTTTACTCCCTCTCCGAAGCTAGAGAGGCGTCCGTTGACATTGAGTCGGTATGGCTCATTCCTGCAGAAAAGCTGTCATCAAGGTCAGCTTCCAGCCTAACCACGCTAGACCACGAGCCTTTGAAATTGAACGATTCATCCGTGATGAAGTTCAAGTACCACCACAGCACGTCGTCGGTATCCACCTATTCATCACAAGTAGTGTCGTCTACATCAAGACGGTCGATGACGAGCTATGTCGCGCTGTTCTGAGCAGATGTGCCAACTGTAGTGGCACCACCATTTAGGATAAGGAAAGTTAGTTTTGTGCAATAGTCTGAGAACGAACTACAGCCAGGTGCAGGCTGGACTGCAGTGAATTACAAAGTAGAATAGAGGCCACAGGGCCATCAAATTGCTGAAAGAGTATAAGTAGTGGTTTTGCATGTCGAAAATCATTGGCAGAAAGGGCCGACTGACCAATCTAGCATGTTACGAGTACATGACACAAAACAGCACATATGGGAAAACAGAGGCGCACAGCCATGTATAAATAGGTGTGAGTTTCTAACGAGATTCATTCAAGTGTGACAGCTCTCCTGGACAGTGGGGCGTGTCACACCACCAGCTACACGCAGTAGCAGATGGGGCGCCGGCATTCCACCCACGGCAGGTCACTGGTTCGACTCTCTGATGCCGACATGGGGTCCGTAGCCAGCCAGCAGTGGGCCACTCCACGGCTCGCTACTGCGGGCTTCCAACACACACCGGAGGCATCCTGAAGCGAGCGCCACAGATTCGGACTCCGGATCGCACACACTTGTTGTTGCCGCGATCTCAGCCATGCCAGCGAGAAGCACACAGCTGGGCACCTGCGGCCCACACTGAGCGGCGCTGAGTTGGCAGGGACGCAGACTGCTGAGTTGACTGTCAGCATCCTGACGACGCCGCAACTCAGCTGGCATACAAGGCCAACACATAGTGCATGCACAGATTGCTGAGGCAGCCGTTCTGCGCCAAGCCATTTCACTGACAGCGAAGTGGTGTTCTCTGCACTGCGGGACCCAGTGACGCAGACCAAGGGGAACATGGCACTGTAGTTGCAAACAATAAATCACTTGGAGAGATCAGATGAGTCTTAATACGGTGTCTTCTACCTCTTCCCGATAATTTGGTGTTGTCATTACATTCTGTGGCACAAGTTGCCACTACAGAATACTCTCAGTTTCAAACACTCAAATGGCCACATCGGGGCGGTTACCATTGACCATGCTGGACTACGACTCCCATTAGAAGTGACGCCAGATGTAGTCACCAGGCACAGGACAGTAATTAGCCGCATGGCCGAGAAAAGGAACACCTTCGAGATGTACCCGGTCCTCCAGCACGACCGACAAGTTAAAACTGAAGTAACAAAACACGTCCTAGTCATAGGTGGATGTCGAGCAATCGTAATGTGCGATGGACAGCCGTGTCCTTGTTGCGGCCAGGAGCGTCATGTATGTTCGTCGTGTATTCAAAGTTGGGTTACACAAATCCTATTAGGCGACACGGCGCCACCTCCTACACCGACGGACCTCCCCCTCAATTATGAAGGGGTGACATGTTCGACCATCATGGAAGCCAAAAGACCACTTGGAAGACAGGGAACGTTAGATTGCACACCCGTAGCTCGTTCAGGGTTGGCCGACACCATTACAGAATCGACAGAGATTGAAGAAAGTCGCCCATCTACTCCATATGGAGATTCCGACAAAAGAGTGGAACTAGACACAAGGTTTGTACGAACTTCTGCTTTTCTCACTGAGGGGGATGCTTTGCGAGAACTACATACTCTTTCGGACACAGAAACCCAAGTCCGCAAACAGAGGTCACCGAGGAAACATAAAATGCGACGTCTGAAGCCCTCCGCCAACGGTATACAGCCAGAAACAACTGCGGGTCTACCCTTGGTCACCGAACTCGCGAGTGTCCTACAGTAGCCACGATTAACTTACAGACTCTGGACGGACGACATTGAAGACGATTCTACACCCATCGTGGTGGATAGAGGAGGCGTCCTTCCTCACACACCTTGGCCCCTCCCTGACGGCGCGGACGCGACCTGCAGATGACAAGCAACATGTACGGCGACGCTGACGGCTGCAGGAGACGACGTACAGACCTATCGCTTAGCGACCATCAGCTTCAACACCATTTTGACGTCGCTGCTCCAACACATGCTCAGTGCAGCAGATGTTGACACTGTCTTTCTCCAAGACATTTTCGCCGACGATTTCCCGGGTATGTATGGCTACACGGTTCACGTGCCCCACTCCTCGCCAACTAACACTGGTGTCGCTGTTATCCTCAGGGAGGGCCTCGAGGAGGAAGGAATACGATATCTCCCAGACACTAGAGGAATGGCCATAACAGTGCTAGGCTTCCCGTTTATCAATGAGTACGTCCCTTCCAGAATAAATCGCCATCGCAACCGATCGCTTTTCACGGAAGGAGTACCGCTGCTTTTTCAGGGCAAGCACGAAGACTTGATGTTAGCGTGCGATTTCAGTAGCACACAAGCACATAAAGATCAGCTGCCACACCATTCACCGTTGCCCGAACTTGGGACACTCATGACTGATCTCCAGCTGGTAAACACATGGGAACATGTCCAAAGGAGTCCACCGAGTTACACTCATTTCACGAGTTATTCGTCTAGTTGCTGCAGCAGTGAGCGACGTGGACTTGTGACCAGTAGCCTTTTCGCTCACGGGGCCTATACACGTGCCATTATCCTTCGTTGCCAACGGGTATGCCGCAGCCGAAACTCCTGGAAGTTAAACCTCACTCATATCGCTTCTCCGGATTGTCCGCGCGCCATGGAGGACACGTGGAGTTCGTGCATACACTATCTCCCGATGTATCCTACGTCGATCAGTTGGTGGTTAAACTGCGCCAAGCTGGCCCTACGGAGAACTTTAATTACGTGTGGTCGTGAGACCGCTGCTTGGAGGCGGCACACCCTCGACTTTTATTTCAATATCCTTCGCGAATGTGCCTCCTTGCCACCCACACTGGAAAGATAGATGACAGTACAGCGTGCGAAGGCACATTTGCGACCACACTTCGAAGGGACGATCGTTCGGGCGAGAACACGCGACAGACTAGCAACGGAATGACCCACCATGTACCACGTCACACGAGAAAGTAGACTGCGAAGACGGGCGCTGACACAGGCCATCAGTCTGCTTCAATAGCTGAGTGGTCAGCGCGATGGAATTTCGTGCTAAGGGGCGCGGGTTCGATTCCCGGATGGGTCGGAAATTTTCTCCGTTCAGGGACTGGGTGTTGTGTTGTCTTCATCGTCATCATCTCGTCCCCATCGACGCACAAGTCATCGAAGTGGCGTCAGCTCGAAAGACTTGCACAAGACACCCGGTCTATCCGACGGGAGGACCTAGCCACACGATATTTCATTACCACGGTATTGATGCAGCCTTCTTGGACCATTATGCAAGACTTTATTCTGCTCAATGTTCTGTCCCGACGACGGTGATAGTAACTCTTTCACAGGACTTATTAACTGAATTAATGAACGAAATTACGGAAAACGAAGTTATCGACATCATAGGTAAAGGAGCGCCGAAGTCTCCTGGACCCCACGGGCTCCCTGTGGAGTTTTATAGAACTTTTCAGTATTTATTTTCTCCCAAGTTGACTGACATCTGTCAGGAGCTTATGTCCCCAGCGGTGCCGCACCCCGTAATCTCCGTAGAAGAAAAGATTATACTGGTTCACAAACCGACAGGGGGCGTCCTAACAGATGATTACCGCTCGCTGACACTCGTCAACTGCGATCTGAAGATATTCACCAGACTATTAGCAAACTGTATACGACCGACCGAGCTCTGGGTCGACATCGTATTCATCTGTGAAAAGAACATTGGCTCCCTGTTCGACTGGCCAGATGACATGTTGACGACTCCTCACTCTAGACGTTCTCTTCCGCAAAGACGCATCAGAGACACACATACAGCAGGTCTCCCACAATAACGACCAATCTGTCGCAGCTTTCTCCGCATAGTTTGCGTCGATCAGCACGTCCAGTGGATGCTGCGATGTCAGATGCCACTTGCTGCGCACTACTAAGACGGTATCTTCGTGCCCTTACAGCCAAACAGCGGTCCTCTCTTTCTGATGTCACTCGTGGTCGGCCCCTCCCTGGTCTTCGAGATACAGTTTCGGTCTCTACAAACTGTCACCACATCCGAGAAACAACAGAACGATTCACATGAACCCATCGAGCCACATCAGTTTGCTACCTTCCTGCTTCCATTCTTCCTATGGCCCTCCGCCAAAGACAGTTTGCTAGGCGTCTTTTCTCCGTCTGTGTCTGTGTACACAGTGACTGTGGATGTGGGGCTACGCGAGAAACACTACTCGTTTGATAGGTGCACTGAGGTTATCATTGGCGTGGTTTTCCGTTGACCGAAATGCCATCTTCCGTGCAGAACAAGAACATACGGACATCTTTCGACAGTTTGTATGATCGTATTGGGAATTGGACACAGGATGGGAAAATAGCCGTTTGTTGCTTTAATTGGGGACACCAGTTTAGTTATTCCGATTCTGCAACAATGTTCATTATCTTGGATAAATCTTCGTATATTCGTTGTCGTCGAATGTGTAAATTAAGTCCTCGCGATGTATTGCGTGTTTGGGTTAAATCCGTTAGTAATGTAGCAATATATAGTAGGGTTGGTTAGTGTACTGTGTATGTTTGTTCTTAATAAATAAACACATTGAGCTTGTCAAAATGCCAGAAGCCATTTATTCTTTTGTAGCCAGCCTGGTTATTCGATAACTCACTACAAATACCCATCCATCTGTAGTGACGAATTTATTGTGGACTGCCTGTCACAGTAGCATAGTATGTAATGAAACAATGGGCGTTTTAGACAAATAAACAATAACATTCAGAAAAGTACTAAAGTAACTACTTACCTGGAAATATGCTGAGATACGTGCTTGCCAGGAAAGTGACGTTTTAATAAACAGAACAGTGTAGACAACTCGTAGATGGCATGGAACTCATCAAAATAGAATGAAAAGAGTGCACTATGAGCAGCTACAACAACAAAAAATTGTGTCAAACGCATCATTTGCCAATGGTAAAAGAAGAAGTCGATATACAGGGTTATTACAAATGATTGAAGCGATTTCACAGCTCTACAATAACTTTATTATTTGAGATATTTTCACAATGCTTTGCACACATATACAAAAACTCAAAAAGTTTTTTTAGGCATTCACAAATGTTCGATATGTGTCCCTTTAGTGTTTCTGCAGACATCAAGCCGATAATCAAGTTCCTCCCACACTCGGCGCAGCATGTCCCCATCAATGAGTTCGAAAGCATCGTTGATGCGAGCTCGCAGTTCTGGCACGTTTCTTGGTAGAGGAGGTTTAAACACTGAATCTTTCACATAATCCCATAGAAAGAAATCGCATGGGGTTAAGTCGGGAGAGCGTGGAGGCCATGACATGAATTGCTGATCATGATCTCCACCACGACCGATCCAACGGTTTTCCAATCTCCTGTTTAAGAAATGCCAAACATCATGATGGAAGTGCGGTGGAGCACCATCCTGTTGAAAGATGAAGTTGGCGCTGTCGGTCTCCAGTTGTGGCATGAGCCAATTTTACAGCATGTCTAGATACACGTGTCCTATAATTTTTTTTCGCAGAAGAAAAAGGGGCCGTAAACTTTAAACCGTGAGATTGCACAAAACACGTTAACACGTTAACTTTTGGTGAATTGCGAATTTGCTGCACGAATGCGTGATGATTCTCTACCGCCCAGATTCGCACATTGTGTCCGTTCACTTCACCATTAAGAAAAAATCTTGCTTCATCACTGAAAACAAGTTTCGCACTGAACGCATCCTCTTCCATGAGCTGTTGCAACTGCGCCGAAAATTCAAAGCGTTTGACTTTGTCATCGGGTGTCAGGGCTTGTAGCAATTGTAAACGGTAAGGCTTCTGCTTTAGCCTTTTCCGTAAGATTTTCCAAACCGTCGGCTGTGGTACGTTTAGCTCCCTGCTTGCTTTATTCGTAGACTTCCACGGGCTATGTGTGAAACTTGTCCGCACGCGTTCAACCGTTTCTTCGCTCACTGCAGGCCGACCCGTTGATTTCCCCTTACAGAGGCATCCAGAAGCTTTAAACTGCGCATACCATCGCCGAATGGAGTTAGCAGTTGGTGGATCTTTGTTGAACTTCGTCCCGAAGTGTCGTTGCACTGTTATGACTGACTGATGTGAGTGCATTTCAAGCACGACGTACGCTTTCTTGGCTCCTGTCTCCATTTTGTCTCACTGCGGTCTCGAGCGCTCTGGCGGCAGAAACCTGAAGTGCGTCTTCAGCCGAACAAAACTTTATGAGTTTTTCTACGTATCTGTAGTGTCTCGTGACCATATGTCAATGAATGGAGCTACAGTGAATTTAGGAAATCGCTTCAATCATTTGTAATAGCCCTGTATAACAATAGTCGATATATAGCAACGATAACATTAAAATAAATATATTAGCCACCTTTTTCTGACAGAAATGATGCAATTTCAAATATTCACAGTGTAAAAACGGAGACGTAATACGAAAGACTTTCGTCTCCGTTAAGTAACTGGGGGTGAAACATGTATTTCCCAAAACAACCCGAAAACAAAAGCGCAGCCATAACTGTGGGTTAGCGGAGGTAAAAGTAGACCGAAAGAAGGGAAAACTGTTCAGTCAGAGATAAAAATGAAGATTTTTAGGGTCTGATGTGGCATTACCGGAGAGATGCTTCGGAAATGTGATGAGACTCCTAATTTCAGTGATACTGATTATTGTGTAAAGCAAGAGAGAATAGCATCCAAAGAAGTGGCATTGCACCTGGATAACATATGGGCTGGGAGGAAAACATTTTTGGTGAATGGACAGGTTATCTGTATGTTATGTACAATTTGAAATTAACGTTCTTCCTGAGGGACCAAAACTAACTGTATTTCTCAATATCATCTGACGTTGTTACCTCGTGAGGTGTCACAGTGTAAGTCACTGTACTATTGCAGCACAGAATAGAAAGCGCTAGAAATTAGAAAAAAATTATTAAAGCTCACTCTCATTGCCTCAGCCAAAATGACTTCATGTCAGTGACAGAGATGGAAGTAAGAGGCGAGCCAGTATGTCGCAAGTGGGTCAGGTCGACAACACATTACGACGCAGTCAGTCGAGCAAGCAGATTTGATAAATCTTGGTATGGGAAAACTTAACCAAAACGTAAGGTAAGCAGAGCTCAAAGGCTGCAGGGAGTGAAAGCGTAGACCCAAATGAGGTTACAGTTTCAAACACAATTTAATTTTATTAAACATAAACACTTGCTCACTGGTACAAATTTATATATATCACAAAACACAATAAATTTTTTTAAACTCCAGGCCTGAGGGGCCGCTGAACATTCACAACTGAAATGTTTCAATGACAACCTTAAGATTCAACATGAGTAGATAATCACGGTCTGAAGGACCCAACACTTTTGATTAATTATTGACCAATACAATAAATTACTGAAAGGAATGACTTCAATCATTCGGCCAGAAGGGTCAATCAAATATAACCACAAATGCTATTTTGATAATGCTACAAGAATGCAAAACCAACAGTTAATTTACTTCGTACAAAGGAGCAGTAAAGACCAAAAGACAAATTGATATACCAAAGATTTTTTTTTAAATGAATCAAGCTAACAAGATAAAATAACCAAAAAGGGGTAGTGACGTCGCCACTCGGCCTGAAGGGCCTGAATATCAGTCGTAATAAATATCTGAGAATGGTTGAAGTTAGTGAGTTAGCACTTAAAACCAGCCCGTGCTCCTCACCACTAGGAAAAATTTACAATTAGCTGTGCTAGGACTGCCTGCTTTAGCAGAACAACTAGAAACTTGACCAACGTGGCGAATCGTCCACATAGGGCATGACAGCAACTCTCTATAACAGATAAAATAAAAATTACTAAACATTGAAATACATGGTTCAAAATATAACGCCTATCTAGGCAGGAACCGTTAATGACGCCCACTGGCCTTCGTAAATCTTCGACTTAGTAAACGTGACGGCCAGTACTAAACAATACCACTCAACAAATTGTAAAATACAACATCGTCATTACACTTGGGTCAGAATAAAATTTCAACCACAGATAATATTTTAGGTTCAGTTATTAAGGCACAGAGGTTTAACACTCTCTTCTAGTGATAGTTACACTTGACAATATAACAGCAGATCACTGAATCGGGATTTCGGGCACGCCTGAGCCTACTAAAATTGCGAAACACCACGGCACACGACCTTAGAGCAAAACACACCCGACGACACGGGGAGAAATTGAGTGAGACACATCAAGTCAAGAAATTCTCACCGTTAGTCCAGAAGGCAGACAAGCATTCGGCGACAGGTTGCAACCAGCACTAACTCGAGTTACTTCAATCGCCCCAGTTCCACCATAACAACGCGGACACGCTGCGTCAACAGTTGCCACGCCGAGCTTCCTTATCACACAGCCCGTCCAGAACGACTGCCGCCGTCCCGAGTACACACGCTCGTAACAATCACGTGCGTTCACAGGAAGTTATACCACCCCTCCCGCAACATTGCGCTGCCCCACACCCGGAAACTCAACTCCCCGCTCGATACTCTCGTCATCAGCAGGTCTCTCCCCAGAACGCAGCGCCCTCCGAAATTTAAAAGCAAACGGACCAATCGCAACAGAGCAAAGCCAAGGCTCCGGAAGACGACACACCACGCCTAGGCAAAGATGAAGATGATACGGTTCAAGAATGTTGCCTGCGACAGAGAATCAAAGGAAGCAAAAGTAGCATATTCCTTAGCGCTGGCCTCGCCAACCAGAGATTGTGCTCATGTGCGTGTAAGTTGCTTTACATGTGTGTGTGTGTGTGTGTGTGTGTGTGTGTGTGTGTTGTGTAATTCAGGCGAAGGCCTTTTTGGTAGAAAGCTTACTTCTTTGACAGCCTTTTTGTTGTGCCTATCTGCTACTCAGCATCTCAGCAACTATCCTCTTCATAATATTGCCATTATTCCATTGTGGATTTTCCATTGTTTGATATTCATTATTCCGTAAGACATGTGCCAAGAGACTCTATGTCTTTCATAAGAGCACGCAGTGAAGCTTCGATACAGCAATTAACTGCCTGTTATGTGAATGTTACAGAATAAGGAGAACGCATATGCTCATTACGAAACGAGCCTTGCATCATAGTGTCACGCTAATACTCTTTCAGATACTGTAGCTCTCCAGCCCTCGTTATGGGTTTATGTCTGGGATCGATGGCATTCACAGTAATAGCACTCGATTCCATGACTAGGATACTATAATGAATCTATGTCCTCGATGCTCCAGAACAGTCTACGAAGATGTACTCAAGGTGATGGCCTACACCTGATGAAGTTCATTCTGTTCGCCGCCTACCATCTACTGATGGAGAAACTGAATGTCTCCACACTATATGACGTCGCAGAGTGCTGCCGCCAAGGAACTTCAACACGGAAGCCAGCAACAGGACCTCTTGCTGTCCACGTTCCTGCTCAAAACACAGGCGCCTTCGGGTGCTGACACCAACCAAGGGTAGGGAGGAGATCAACCGACCATACGGATGCCGACACCTGGTACATCGCGGATGGGTCATCAAGGGTCATCGTAACCATTTCGCACTGGGTAGTGGCCGCGACTGCTCGCCGGCAGGCCGCCATGGCGTCGGGGTCGCTGACATCTTCTCCTGGGCGTGCAAACGCTGAACTGACTCGATGGACGTCAGCTACAACACAACACGCATCTGAATGAGCAGCAGCCGAGGCTGATGCAAGAGTGCAGCGACTTGTAAACATTGTGAATAAATAACTGAACTCTAATAATGTTTTGCTATCGTCGTTGGCGCTTCACAGGTTCCCAGCACCTATCCTAAACTTCATGTGGAGGTGACTCCCATCGGCCCTCCGAAGTACACACACTTGAGAGGACGTCAGTTCAGAGCCACGGCCGGCAGTACAGGTTTAGGTTTCCCATGATTTCTATAAACCATTTAAGGTAAATGCCGGGAAGTTTTTTTTAAAAAGGATACTGCCGAATTCCTTGACTATATTTATCCTAAGGTAATCAAAGCGAAATTTATGACTAGATTGGTGACTTCTTGATAGAGAGAACTTAGCAGTTATTTTGGACAGCGAGTCATCGACAGATGTTTCACGTGTGACTTAGGAAAGTTTATTGGGACAGACGCTATTCGTGTTTATATATTTAAGACTTCGCAGACAATATTAAAAGTTACCTACGATTTTTATTAGAAAAGGCAGCTATTTACAATGAAGTACCGTCTAAAAGAAGCTACACATGTATTCTGCCGTATCTCGATAAGATTTCAACGTGGCGCAAATATTGGCAACTTGCTAAAAATTTTCAGAGATTATGCACTATAGGTCTATGACTACAATACCAATGAGACACAATTGGAATCGGTCATCTCTTACAAATACCTGTGTCTAACAGTTTGTAGAGATGTACGATCACGGAGGTTCGGTTGTACATAAGGCAGGTGGTCCACTTCGATTCACTGGTAGTATAACTAGAGAAATGGAATCATCCTATAAAGTAGACTGCTTGCAAAAGCTTCGTGCGACCGATCCTAGAATATTGCTCCAGGACTCGAACCAAATAGGACTAATAGGGATAAATGCAAGTATACAAAGAAAAGAAGACAGCACGAATGATGCTGTTTCTTTTAAGTCAACTCTTCCTCGACATCAGTAGAGAGCGTGTTTGCTGGCAACCAAACGCATGCTGCGACTGCCTCTAACGGCATTCCTTGCAAACGTCCGTTTACTTCCTCTCATTTCCACAACGCTTTTTAGATGTTCTGCTAGCGTTTACGCTCATTAGGCGCGAACCCAAAATCTACTGACGAAATTCCGAAGTTGGTTAGTGATATTACCTGAGTACTTTGGTGCAAGAGATCTGTGGTAGCTCGTTACAGAGTAATTGCATGTTATTTGTTTTCTTAACCCCATTTATCGTTATACTTGTATTGCACTGAATATACCTGCACAACAGTGTAAATGTCGACGGTATGAGCTGTGTCTCTGTTTTGGAAACAAAATCGTAACTTTCAAAAATGATTGTACACTTGTCTTGGTCGCCAAAAAGTGGCAAACATTGTTTACCTTATAACATGTTGTACTGTCTGAGCCAGTTTGAGCACTGATGTTGCAGTGAAGTGAATAGAAGTGATGAGATACTGCGTATTGATATTAACATCTACATCTACATCTACATGATTACTCTGCTATTCACAATAAAGTGCCTGCTATTCACATTAAAGTGCCTGGTGAACGGCGCGCGGGAAAAACGAGCACTTAAATTTTTCTCTGCGAGCCCTGATTTCTCTATTTTATGGTGACGACCTTTTCTCCCTATGTAAGTGGGTGCCAACAGGATATTTTCGGAACCAGAGGAGAAAACTGGTGACTGAAATTTCATGAGAAGATCCCGTCGCAACGAAAAACGACTTTGTTTTAATGATTGCCACTCCAATTCACGTATGATGTTTATGGCACTATCTCCCTTATTAATACAAAACGAGCCACCCCTCTTCGTATTTTTTCGATGTCATCCGTCAGTCCTACCTGATGCGAATTCCACATAGCACAGCAATAGTCCAGAACAGGGCGGACAAGCGTGGTGTAAGCAGTCTCTTTAGCAGACCTGTTGCACCTTCTAAGTCTTCTGCCATTGAATCGCAGTCTTTGTTTTGCTCTACCCATAACATTATCTATATGATCGTTCCAATTTAGGTTATTTGCAGTTGTAATCCTTAAGTATGTAGTTGAAGAGTGTGTTACTCGATTTCACTGTTGCATTGCAACGTAAATTCCTCAGTTTCGTCTTACATCGTATTCTTATTCCACAGATCAGATGATGCAATACGCAACACATCATGAGATGTTAAAAAAAATGGTGACCCAGACAATTGTATAATAATTAGTGCCAACATGGTCGCGATTCCTCTCAAAGACTCCTGTTCTAAAGAGTGGCCGAGCGGTTCTAGGCGCTTCAGTCTGGAACCGCGCGACTGCTACGGTCGCAGGTTCGAATCCTGCCTCGGGCGTGGATGTTTGTGATGTCCTTAGGTTAGTTAGGTTTAAGTAGTTCTAAGTTCTATGGGACTGATGACCATAGATGTTAAGTCCCATAGTGCCCAGAGCCATTTTTTGAACTCTTGTTCTAAGGTGTTGTTACTTTCACTCACGCTACTTGCTGTTGACAACAGTAATTGCAGCTTTACCGTTTGTCTTAGAGGTTGCGTTCAGTAGTCCTCCATTCAGGGATTTGTTTTTTCGGCAAGGTTAGTTTTATTTTGACAGTGATACACAGCAATATGGGTAGGCTTACTGATGAAAAATCAGCCGATATGCACGTCGATCATGTGTTCACTGAGCGCTTGGGAAGGGCAGGACATATACGTTGTCCTTAAGGGGGGAACCACATTACGAGACTGGTTGACACTGACCTTTTGGGATTTTCTTTGGGTGGGGAGAATTAATTAGAATTTAATCCATTTTTGACAGCATTTCATTCATATTTCGAACAGTTTTTGCGAATTTTTTTGAGTAATTTCAGCCAAAAATAACAAAGTTACGCCTTGATGTCCGCTGAAAGTTGTGAGTATAGTTCTCCAACTGTGTGCAGTGTAGCCATTCCGATTTTCATCTGAAATCGAAAAGGTTTTGATTTTACATTAATAACTTATTTTCTAAGGATATGAACCTCAGTGCAGGTGCAAATAATGAATATTAAAAATTTTGCAGGCGTTGGAACAATTTACCTCGATTTTCACGAACTTTTTTCTCTAATTATGCAAAGAAAAATACCCTTAAAATCATGATATCATCTCACAAGTTGGTTCATATAATTTATAATTTTATGAAGAATCATACTATCAATTTTCATAATGAGCGGTTCTATACTTTTTGAGTTAGACTGCACGCAAATGTGAAAAAAGTCATTTCGAGATAAACGCTTTTGAAAAACAAATTCTCGAAAACTAGACATTCAAGGAAGTTAACAATAATGGGATTACAGCACCATATAATAATCCTTCTTCTTCCTCATAGGTTTCGTTTAGCCCTTGCAGCAGTGCTTTCCGAACTTTCCGACCTTCCTTCGGTTCAATGAACTGCGTTGATTCTGCCGGTCAGGCGCTGATAATCCATTTGTTCGGCATAATTGAAGCTTTGCGTTGCTACTACAATTCCTGCCTAGTTCATGATCATCATAAGGTATGAATTTCCTTGACTGAATAAGCCCGCTGCTAAATACGATGCCAATTCAAGGACTTTTAGTCCGCAGTGCAACTGTGTAGGAGCTAATCGCCAAATAGTGGAATTAAAACTTTCATTCGCATTTTGTGTGTGCCCACCTAAACATCTCTCCAGTAATTCATCCCTTGATAAATCTTCTTTTATTGAAACAATTTCCTTCCGTACGTGGGGGTGCAATGGAGTAGGGTGCGGTTCATGTTCCACTCCAAGGGCTGTTCGTCTCTGCCACTCGCACCAGCTGTCTTCTCCCTCTGGGCAATACTCGTGTCAAGGATTTTCATTCATGGAAAACATATGATAGTATGTCGCCATAATAGCTTTTTCATGTCTTGGACACAATCTATAAGTCTTCGATTAGCTCATAAAATCCAAACGAATCCGAATTTCGCTTTGAAATTTTGGCAGCGTATTCTTGGATAGTTAAGCTAACGATTTGTGCAATTTAAAAAATCCGATTTTTTGAACCTCTTAATGTGGTTTCCCCCATTAATTGAACTCACAGCATGGCAACCGTAGCACAGTACTACTGCATCTATAGATAAGGGCCTACGAGAAACCTGATGTTTCCGTGTTGGAGTGGAAGATACTGACTGTGCGAGGCATGTCAGAAGACCCCGATCTGGATGATAATCCGTTGCGCACTTTTGAGGATATTACACGAATAACAACTGCACCCGTATAACCAATACGAGGTGCAGTCACTGCAGCCTGAGGCCTTCGCATGTGGCGTGGAGCTTGTAAATTGGTTCCTAATGCAGCGTCCAGAAAACCAAAATTTTCCTGATTTCGTGTTGTTTATAGAGTGGGCCAGGTCTGGCCAAGATTTTTGCTCCTGGAGCGCGCTTCCGCTCTGGGTACGCAAGCGACTCTGCTCATACCCAAATCTCGATATGCCAGACAGTCAGATCGGTACCAAACGTTGTACATCCACAGAGTATCAGCCGAAACATGGACATAGTTTGTGGTATGTGCTTTCGTGAACGGTAAGTAACAAGTACCACATGACCTACGGAGCACAGGGAAAGCATAACTGTAGGCGTCCGTCGTGCAGAGCTTCCAGGGGGAAAGTCGGAAGAGCGTTAGTTCGTCGTACCAAGAGTCTCCGGTTCAAGCGCTCGTCATCCCAGTTTTGTAGTGCAGTAGGTGAGACACTGTTACATGGAGCAGCATGTTCCTGACATGTAAAATGACTGTTCAAGGTTAATGAATGTACAGCGGTACTACCACTTAGCAGTCAGTTTTAATTTTGTTATTGTTACTGTCATTATTGTTAGTATTGATACTTCCGCATATGTGATGCAATTGTTTCTTTATTCTTCTGTTCCGGTTTATGTTTATTCTGTGAAACTACAGATTTATTCGATATGTTTGCTACTTTCAAATAAACGAAGCGAAAAAGGACTGCCGTAGAACGTTGCTATAAACTCCTAACAGTCCTTTCACATGTCATCATCATCATCATTATATTAGTGTTCTGCCAAAAGGCAGGTCTTCACTTGTTAGTTCTCCAGGCTGTCCGGTCTTCTGCCATCCTCTTGAAGACCGCATAATTTCCTTTTCCCCTTACGTCGTCTATTACCCTGTGTCTCTCTCTTCCTCTCAGCCGGCTGGAGTGGCCGTGCGGTTCTAGGCGCTACAGTCTGGAGCCGAGCGACCGCTACGGTCGCAGGTTCGAATCCTGCCTCGGGCATAGATGTGTGTGATCTCCTTAGGTTAGTTAGCTTTAATTAGTTCTAAGTTCTAGGCGACTGATGACCTCAGAAGTTAAGTCTCATAGTGCTCAGAGCAATTTAAACCATTTTAAACCATCTTCCTCTCAGTCTTCTCCCACAAACCAGTCCTTCCAAAGCATCTGCTAGCAAGCACTCCCTTCTCAATGAATGTCCCGACCAATTCTTATTCCTTTCTCTTATAACCCCCAGCAGACATCTTCTCTCAGCAACCCTTTCCAATACTCTTTCATTACTTACTCTATCCATCCAGCTTATCCCCTCCGTTCTCCTCCACATCCGCACCTCAAATGCTTCTAACCTTTTTCCATCCTTTCGTCTTAGTGTCCATATTTCTGCTCCATATAGTGTCACACTCCAGACCGAACATTTGACAAGCCTTTTCCTTAGACCTTTATCTAATTTGCCACATAACAGTCTCCTCTTTCTGTTGAATGCCTCCTTCGCTATGGCAAATCGACTTTTCACCTTCTGGTGACATCTCAGGTCTTCACTTATTGTGCTTCCAAGATATTTAAATACACTTACTTGGCTAATGGTTGCTTGTCCTATTTTAATATCGGACAGTCTGCGTCTTGTACTTATGACCACACTCTTTGTTTTTGCTGTGTTTATTGCCATCCCGCATTCCACGCAAGCTTCATTCAGATCTTTCAGCACGTTATTCATTGTTCGCTCACTTTCTGCCACTAACACAATGTAATCAGCAAATCTTATACATTTTTCTCTTTCCACCAATACATAATCCTCTTTTCCCATCGAAGCCTTTCGCAATAATCTCTTCAAGGTATGGGTTAAACAACAGTGGGGAAAGGCAACAACCTTGTCTAACACCTCGTCCAATGCTGCTTCCATATGACATTTCATTTTCAGTCCTTAATCTTACTTTCTGGTGTAAATATAGATTCTGTAGCAGTCGTACCCTCTTTCCAATCTACTCCTTTCCTCTTCAAAATATCCATCATTTTGTTCCACTTAACTCTGTCAAAAGCCTTTTCTAAATCTATAAAAACAGCAACGATTTCTCTACCTTTTTCCGTATATCTTTCCCCTATAGTTCTTAACAGGCCAATAGCGTCTCTTGTTCCTCTTCCTCTTCTAAATCCGAACTGCTCCTCTGCAGTTCCTCTGTCCAGCTTGCCATATAGCCTTCTATTCAACACTCTCAGCAACACTTTAGTTGCATGACAAATTAGACTGATGGTCCGGTGCTCTTGACATTGTTTAGTGTTTCTCTTTTTCTCTAATGGTATCATAACTGTTGCAAGGAAGTCCTCAGGCCATTCCCCTTTGTCATATATCTCATTACAGAGGTAGACCATTTCTTTTCTTGCCCTGTTTACCAGACCCTTCAACAGTTCTGCTGGCAAATCATCAATTCCACATGCCTTCTTATTCTTCATCTCCTTCAGCATCTTTTCTACTTCTGCTTCCAAGATGGTGAATCCCTTTCCATCTTCCGGCACATATTGCTCCTCTTGAACCTTGATTTCGCTTTGTATTTCATCCCCCTTATACAGACATTCAATATGTTATTGCCATCTGTTCAAAACCTCCTGTGGTTCTTCTGCTAAAGTACCATCCGCTCTTCCTATTTCCATGTTATTCCTCTTATCTCACTAGCCAGTCTATACATCATTCCATACTTACCCTCTTTCTCCATTTTCTCTGTCCCGTCGCATTTCTGTTTCATCCATTTTCCCTTGCTACTTCAGTTTCTCTTCTTAATTCATTATTCAGTTTCCTGTACCTCTTTTTGACTTTTTCAATTTCTACATTTTTCCACTTTCTCCGCTCTTCAATCTTTTTCAACATGTTTCCTGCCGGCCGGTGTGGCCGAGCGGTTCTAGGCGCTTCAGTCTGAAACCGCGCGACCGCTACGGTCGCAGGTTCGAATCCTGGCTCGGGCATGGACGTGTGTGATGTCCCTAGGTTAGTTAGGTTTAAGTAGTTCTAGGTTCTAGGGGACTGATGACCTCAGATGTTAAGTCCCGTAGTGCTCAGAGCCATTTGGACCATTTGAACATGTTTCCTGTTATCCATTCTTTCCTGGTACTTTGGGATACTCTAATTCCTAGTGCTTTTTTGGCAGAGTCCATGAGTCCTTCCCTCATTTTTACTCATTTGTCATTAACACTTTCATCAACACTACCTCTTTCCCATTTTTCCATAAATCTGTTTTCCAAATACATATGACGGGAACATTTTATCGCATACAACGTACTACAATATAAAAACAGGCAACACCAGGGACCGAATCCGGTACGCTTGGTATGACAAACTAACACTCTTCCAGCGTCTCCCTGGCAGACGAACTGTTATGCTTTTTCTGTGCTCCGTAGATAATGTGCTACCTTTTACTTATCGTTTTCAACGATAGCACATAGCGTAAAATATGTCAGAATTTTGGTTGACATTCTGTCGGTATGCAGTGTTTGGGAACGATCTGACTGACATCTGGAAGTCTGGATGCCAGCGCTCCGGTTTTCCCCACCACTTTGCTATTCTGAGGAGGTTTTTCAATGAAATGGCTATATGGAGAAGGCTGCACACGTCGGATGCTTTGGAAGACGTGCCTGCAATATACTGCGACTACTGCGAAGAGAGGAATACTGCAAAAAGATTTTGTCAATACGTTTATTTTTAACTTTTTATTTTACTGGCTTCCAACGTTTTATTTTACTACCAGAGCCATAACTTTACTACTTAATTCAATAAGTACATTATACATTGCTAATATAGGGAGCGAAAGGCTGTTTACAACTTGTACGGATACCAGATGGCAACTATAAGAGTCGAGGGGCATGAAAGGGAATCAGTAGCTGAGACGGAAATGAGACAGGGATGTAGCCAACCGCCGATGTTATCCAATCTGTAAGAGGAGCAAGAGGTAGAGGAAACAATAGGAAAATTTTGAGTAGGAATTAAAATTCAGCGAGTAGTAATAAAAATTTTGAGGTTTGTCGATGACATTCTAATTCTGTGAGAGACAGCAAAGGACTTGGAAGAGCAGTTGAACGGAATGGACATCGTCTTGGAAGGAGGATATAAGATGAACATCAACAAAAGCAAAACGAGGATAATGGAAAGTAGTCGAACTAAATCATATGATGGAGAGGGAATTAGATTAGGGAACGAGACACAAAGTAGTAGATGAGTGTTGTTATTTGGGCAGCAAAAGAACTGATGATGGCCGAAGTAGAGAGGATATAAAATGTAGACTGGTAATGGCAAGAAAAGCTTTTCTGAAGGAGAGATATTTGTTACCATCGAATATAGAGCTAAATGTTAGGAACTCTTCTCTGAAAGCATTTGTGTGGAGTGAACCGAAGAGGAACATGGACGATAAACAGTTAAGACAACAAGAGAGTAGAAGCTACAGAACAATGCTGAAGATTAGGTAGTATATCGCTATCTAATGAGGAGGTACTGAATAGAATAGGCGAGAAAAAATTGTGGGACAACCTGACTAGAAGAAGGGATAGGTTGATAGGACACATTCTGAGGCATCAAGGGGTCATCAATTTGGCGTTGAAGGGAAGTGTGTGGGGTAAAAAGCGTAGAGGGTGACCAAAAGATAAATGATGTTGTTGTTGTGGTCTTCAGTCCTGAGACTGGTTTGGTGCAGCTCTCCATGCTACTCTATCCCGTGCAAGCTTCTTCATCTCCCAGTACCTACTGCAACCTACATCCTTCTGAATCTGCTTAGTGTATTCATCTCTTGGTCTCCCTCCACGCTGCCCTCCAATACTAAATTGGTGATCCCTTGATGCCTCAGAACATGTCCTACCAACCGATCCCTTCTTCTCGTCAAGTTGTGCCACAAACTTCTCTTCTCCCCAATCCTATTCAATACTTCCTCATTAGTTATGTGATCTACCCATCTAATCTTCAGCATCCTTCTGTAGCACCACATTTCGAAAGCTTCTATTCTCTTCTTGCCCAAACTATTTATCGTCCATGTTTCACTTCCATACATGGCTACACTCCATACACATACTTTCAGAAATGACTTCCTGACACTTAAATCTATACTCGACGTTAACAAATTTCTCTTCTTCAGAAACGCTTTCCTTGCCATTGTCAGTCTACATTTGATATCCACTCTACTTCGACCATAATCAGTTATTTTGCTCCCCAAATAGCAAAACTCCTTTACTGCTTTAAGTGTCTCATTTCCTAATCTAATTCTCTCAGTATCACCCGACTTAATTCAACTACATTCCATTATCCTCGTTTTGCTTTTGTTGATGTTCATCTTATATCCTCCTTTCAAGACGCTATCCATTCCATTCAACTGCTTTTCCAAGTCCTTTGCTGCCTCTGACAGAATTACAATGTCATCGGCGAACCTCGCAGTTTTTATTTCTTCTCCATGGATTTTAATACCTACTCCGAATTTTTCTTTTGTTTCCTTTACTGCTTGCTCAATATACAGATTGAATAACATCGGGGAGAGGCTACAACCCTGTCTTACTCCCTTCCCAACCACTGCTTCCCTTTCATGTCCCTCGACTCTTATAACTGCCATTTGGTTTCTGTACAAATTGTAAATAGCCTTTCGCTCCCTGTATTTTACCCCTGCCACCTTTAGAATTTGAAAGAGAGTATTCCAGTCAACATTGTCAAAAGCTTTCTCTAAGTCTACAAATGCTAGAAACGTAGGTTTGCCTTTCCTTAATCTTTCTTCTGAGATAAGTCGTAAGGTCAGTATTGCCTCACGTGTTCCGGTATTTCTACGGAATCCAAACTGATCTTCCGGAGGTCGGCTTCAACTAGTTTTTCCATTCGTCTGTACAGAATTCGTGTTAGTATTTTGCAGCTGTGGCTTATTAAACTGATTGTTCGGTAATATCACATCTGTCAACACCTGCTTTCTTTGGGATTGGAATTATTATATTCTCTGAGGGTATTTCTTCTGTTTCATACATCTTGCTCACCAGATGGTAGAGTTTTGTCAGGACTGGCTCTCCCAAGGCCGTCAGTAGTTCCAATGGAATGTTGTCTACTCCGGGGACCTTGTTTCGACTCAGGTCTTTCAGTGCTCTGTCAAACTGTTCACGCAGTATCGTATCTCCCATTACATCTTCATCTACATCCTCTTCCATTTCCATAATATTGTTGTCAAGTACATCGCCCTTGTATAGACCCTCTATATACTCCTTCCACCTTTCTGCTCTCCCTTCTTTGCTTAGAACTGGGTTTCCATCTGAGCTCTTGATGTTCATACAAGTGGTTCTCTTATCTCCAAAGGTCTCTTTAATTTTCCTGTCTGCAGTATCTATCTTACCCCTAGTGAGATAAGTGTCTATATCCTTACATTTGTCCTCTAGCTATCCCTGCTTAGCCATTTTGCACTTCCTGTCGATCTCATTTTTGAGACGTTTGTATTCCTTTTTGCCTGCTTCATTTACTGCATTTTTATATTTTCTCCTTTCATCAATTAAATTCAATATTTCTTCTGTTACCGAAGGATTTCTACTAGCCCTCGTCTTTTTACCTACTTCATCCTCTGCTGCCTTCACTACTTCATCCCTCAAAGCTACCCTTTCTTCTTCTACTGTATTTCTTTCCCCCATTCCTGTCAATTGTTCCCTTATGCTCTCCCTGAAACTCTGTACTACCTCTGGTTCTTTCAGTTTATCCAGGTGCCATCTCCTTAAATTCCCCCCTTTTTGCAGTTTCTTCAGTTTTAATCTACCATTCATAACCAATAGATTGTTGTCAGAGTCCACATCTGCCCCTGGAAATGTCTTACAATTTAAAACCTGGTTCCGAAATCTCTGTCTTACCATTATATAATCTATCTGATACCTCTTAGTATCTCCAGGGTTCTTCCATGTATACCACCTTCTTTCATGATTCTTAAGCCAAGTGTTAGCTATGATTAAGTTGTGCTCTGTGCAAAATAAATACAAGACGCAAATTGAGAAGGATGTACGCTGCCATAGTTATTCGGAGATGAAGCTGCTTGCACAGGCTAGAGCAGTATGGAGAGCCGGATCAAACCAGTTTTCGGACTGAAGACCAGAACAACAACGATGACGCTAATACATTGATCATTACTGCAAAAAGCTCTACATACGGGCGTTTAACATTAAATTGTGGTGTTTATAAAGTTATAGACATTTCTATTTTGCAATATTTGATATATTTGAAACTATTGTTCGTCCTGGCGTTACGCGAACATTGGTGGGACTTTTTCGATTTCATAACAGAAAAAAAGAGTTCGCACACGTAAATTGAACGAAACACTGACATCACTTTAAAGATGGTGGATATTGCTCTTGAGGTAATATTTCATAACAGTCTTGTACGTCCTGGATTGGACAAACAGGCCATTGAGTCGTACCATAAGCGGGACGTCTGTTCACTCAGGTTGCAGGTAATGGCGACGTACATCAACAGCCAAAACCGAGAACGGCCTGACAAATAAATCGAAATCAGAGATCAAAGTGCAAAGTTTTGGAATCTCTTTGAAATGTTCGAGGTACTAAAACGTAGTCAGTCATGTGTGGTCTACAAATGACTGCCTCGAGTTTCGGGAAATACTACATGTCATGAAAGTGAAGCTTATTTTTTAATACGATTAATTGTTGTTCGATAGTATCAATCTTGTTCGTCATATATGTTGCAAAATGATTCTCCTCTTGCATTAAAATACTTATTGAATTCAAAAAATTAGTGGTGCCGAACATGAAAGATTTTGTCACTGCTCTATTTACCCTTGATACAGTTTTTCCCTAATAGCCACCCGATGTTCAGCCAGCATTGGCTCTCGTGCATTAGAAGATAAGTGCATTATATCATCTGTGTGGCTAGTGTTGTAATGATGTACCAATGAAACTTTTTCTGGCTGATAATAGTGTGATGTTGTGGTAACCCTTAACTGCACTCGCTATTTAGACTGAAGTTAGTAACTTAGTGGGGTGGCTTTCGACCCCAAAAAGAAAAACGATCTGACACTTACTTATTTCTATACTTCTCTAAACGTTTGTTCAATAATCAGTAAATAAAGGCTTCCATTTACGAAAAATCAATCTTTATGAAGAAAGCAAACACGATTTTAGAAAAAATTAGGCTAAGGCCTTTACATTAACATTGGCCTCTTAATCGAAGTTATTTGGATTATCCTGAGGAACAGACGAACCAAAAAAGATCTGCTTCAAAATGTTGAGGAACATATTTTGCGATTAGGTAATGATGAGTTAAGTAAGCTACAAAGAAACAGATAAACAATGATTTCCACTAAAAATGACAGTAGGTACATGAACGAATCAACTAAGTACTTATTTTAATTCATTACAGTCAAGACGTAGCTTTTTGCCCATGGAATGCATTTTGCAAAGGCATATGTGACATTTAGAACATTTTTGGTAATTTTTGTGTTTTGAGGCGTGGACATATGTGACACTATGTCACTTTTACTTTTTTAGGAGACTCGGTTCGCTTGGACTTGCACTAAGATTCGTCGACTCTCCACCGTTTTCAAATTCTTCTGCAAAGAAGTTCGTCCATTGCAGTCTGCGATACGCTAGAAAATGTCTGGAATTCATTGTTGCATTGATCAATGCCATACTGAATTGTTTTATATCACAGTGCACCATCTTGCATTTTTCCATAAAAATAGCCAGCTTGTCTTACTATTTCTAGGTTTTCTTCACGGACATTCTCTTGTTCTGGCTCTTTTTTGTCCTCTAATTCACTGTCAGTTTCACGATGAGATATTTCTGTTTCATGGTTATTAAACTCGGCTGCCTCTAGAAAAGAACCTGCTGTATCCAATGAGTCTGAGTCTTCACTAGTTAACAATTACCCCAAAATCTGATCATCGTTGACACGCCGCTCCATTCTCTCTCTAAAACAGTTAAAAATATCTGTGATGGAAAAAAATAAAATTATCGTTTATAGCTCTGTGTGGGCGATTTGAAGTCTAGTTGGAACGTACCTATGGAAACAGCAATCACTGGTTAGCACGCATGTACGCAACGCAAATTTGTGGTCGAGCTGAAGCATACAAAGCATACATAGACGCTGAATAGCAACATTCCAACAGGAACGGAATTGTAAGCATAAGAGTGATGCGTGAGGTAATAAATTACCCCATGAATGTTACTGAGTGTTCAGCGCGTTGCATGATCTTCAAATTATGCGAAAAGTAAAGCAATTCCCATCCAGCACTGAATAATGTGGTTTCTCCCCTTCATCTTTTTTTGTGCAAGTATCTAGATGCTATGGAATTCCTAATGCAGAACGTAGATCTCATTTAACATACTGGGTGACAATTACTGAACTCTATGAAATAAAATCGCCATAACATCTGAACGGTTTGCGTCAGGACGTTCAAACTGCACAGTTGGCCGCGGAGCATGATGGGAATTAGTATCTTGGGTTTGGTTTAACCATGAAGCCCACTTTCATTTGGATGGGCTCGCCAATAAACAAAATTAGCACTTTTGGGGCATTGAGAATCCGCATTTCGTGATCGAGAAGTCTCTTCACTCTCAAAGGGTGACTGTGTGGTGTCCAATGTCCAGGCACAGTGACCACCGAACCGTTCGTGAAGGTTTTGGAAGATGATTTCGTCCCTATTGTCCAAAGTGATCCTGATTTCGACAAGACGTGGCTCATGCAAGATGGAGCTCGACCCCATCAATGCAAGAGAGTGATGTCCTGGAGGAGCATTTTGGGGACCGCATTCTATCCCTGCGGTACCCAGAGGCCACTGGCATGGTGAAACGTACCCTTTGAACAATTATACAAGACTGTGCTTAACCTGACACACAATATTTTTAGCGCAACGCAATCTGACTTTCAAAACTCCCTACTAAAGAATGGCCCTGACAAACATTAAACTATACCTTTCACAAATCACTTACCTCACAAAAATCTTCGCTGCTCAAGCTACTGCAATACAGCGAGCGCCACTACTGCCAGCTAAATAAAAGATTCAAACTACTGAAGGCACTAACTACTGATAGGGGTAGTTAGCAAATGAAAGATATTAATAGAGAGCAAACAATGTATTTACCTTAATATCATCACAAATCATAATATATATATATCAGTTCATGACAAACTGCAAACCTCCGCCATCTCTCTCCCCACATCCACCACTGCTGGCGGCTCACCTCCAACTGCTCAACGCTACGCGCTGTTCACAGCCAGCTGCCGCTGCCCAACACTACAATGGCAGACAACAATGCAAACTAGCCACAGACTGCACACAGCACAGCCAGTGATTTTCATATTGAGCGCTACGTAACGTTGCCAATAAGAAAACATAAACAGCCTACTTACATAGAGAAAACATAAACAGCCTACTTACATAGAGAAAACATAAACAGCCTACTTACATAGCCCCCATGCTCCCCACAAAAAATTTTTACAAATGGTGTTGGGCACTGGCCAATACAGATTTGACAAAAATTTTTCACAATTACAGTAACAAAGATATAAAATGCACACACTTATTGATACAATGTTGGTCAAAAGCTAAAATTTTCTCACAGTCTATAAAGACAGTCTTGATCATTCATCACAGTGAAACTGCCGTTTCTTTTCTCAAAGTCTGAGCAGTAAAAGACAATGCACACAGAAGTAGTGGATTTCCATGCAGTCTTGAAGAAGTAGTGTTGTCCTTCCAACGGAAAGACAGTGCTGACTCTTGACATGCTGACAGGTAATGGGCCACAACAGAGCAAACCCACAGCAGAGTTCATTCGACGTTTTGAAGAATATTGTTAGGTAGGTCATCACAGAGCAGACCCACTGGAGTCCTGGTAGAGATTGTGGTATTGGTGGGCCACCAGAGGTGCAGACCCACTGCAGTCCTTGTAGAAATAATGGCGTTGGTAGGTCATCATAGATGCAGACCCACTGTAGTCCTTGTAGAGATAATGGTATTGGTGGGCCACCAGAGGTGCAGACCCACTGTAGTCCTGGTAGAGACGGCCAGCAGCCATCCGTTGCGACTGTGCAGGTGCACAATCACCATCGAAGAGTCTTGCGGAGAATATAGCAAGTCCATAAACCACCACTTGTGCACTCACAAAGTTTTTTGGAATTGTCCTTAGAACCAGCAATGCTGTTATCCAGTCCCTTGCTGAATTATTAACACACGTGCAAACACTATCAGTCCCTACTTCTCACATATTGTCCATATACTATGACCAACAGAAACGTGTGCAGTGAAATGTAACTAACAAGTTAATAATGTCATGAACTGGTGACAATTACAATTTTATAACATAAGAATACAATTACAAAGGTACAAAATACATCATTAAAAACATAACAATACAGATAACATTTGTAGTAAAACAGGCGTTACAAAAGAATAGAAATAAACATATACATCAGTTTTACAAAAATAGTGACATAAGTACATACATAAAATAATGAGAATAGTTTTCGAAACATTAATTTCACACATGAACATTGAAACAGAACAGAATTGTAAACAACTTTACAAAGAAAATAACATATTATTAATGCAACTTATATTTGAGGATAACAGTATTCCTCCTCATAGTGAATATAGCTTAGTATTAGAAGAGAAAAAAAATTCTATGAAACAGTACACAGAGACAGGAAGAAAACAAATACTCAAGGGTACACAAACACATAGTGGGATAACACCAATAGGAAAGGACAGGGTTCGTTTTGAGTGTAACATTTGGTACTGCAGTCCAACCCAAAACTTCATATATCTTTCCTCTTATTTCATCCTCTGTTTCCACCAAAAAAAATTCTATCTAAGCATGCTTTCTGTATTTGTATGTTCACACATTTCTTACCTCAACATTTATTTCCAAGAAAATCCTACCTAAACCTGTTTTATGTACTTTTTTCGTATTAATTCTCAATGCATTTCTTCCAATTCATCGCAACTCATTCTCTTATATAGTCTACCCCCTCTTAAGCTAACTTAAATCTACTGAGCTCAGATGCTAAACTAAGGGACGAGGCAATGCAGCATCACATAACAAATCAACACAAACAGCAATGCAAAAAATGCAAATTCGCAAAGCTAGCAGCATAAATGAGCAAAAGTCAAATTCAATAACACTATGCCTGGCAAACAGCAGCAACTTATACCTAAACATGACATAGCGCAAGCAGAAAAAATATTACACTAAACAACAATGCAGATAAGGGAAATGTATCATCTTAATGTCTATGTAATTAAAGTGGTGCACCACAAGAAGTTATTCTACCAAAAAGTTACCAATTACTTGAAAAGAAAATTATGAATGCAGTTACTAGTTCCTTCTTATTGTTCTTTCCTTTCCAAGTGCTCCTTTTTTAAAGAATGTGGATCATAAAATAATTATTTAATAGATCTGTTGACAGAAAGTGTTCACATTAGCAAATGCATTTTATTTTATAAAAGCAATGCTGCAACACAGCTGGAAAACAGATGTCAAATGAAATAAGCAACTATGAGAAGCAAAACATAAAAATATCATTCAATAGTCATGTGGCATTTCGTAAGTTAGTAGAAATTCTCTCAACTCTCATAGAAAGACGCTTGTCATAATCAGGTGTGCAGATGTAAAAATATTTCTTGTCATTTTATTAGGCATTTCAGTAAATATCGTAAATTAAGAGCTAGTGTAATCATATGTTTTCAAGTTCGACCGTGTCGTTTTTGCGATGCTTTCTCTAAAGGAATGACAATGGCCAGGATAATGGCCTTCCCTTTCTTTTTTTTTTCTTTCTTCCTGTGCTCTGAAAGGCACGCGCTAATGACTTTTTCTCCAGGCGTCTGACACAGCTGGGTGCCCGCGACGCATTACGTGCAGGTGGTCACTTAACTTTCGTACGGAAATATTTACGACAGCAATTTTCGCTAAAGTGACAGTCTCACATAAAAATACTTCACAGGTCAAGAATTAGCGTTGCAAATCTGTAGAAACAAAATCCTATGAATATAACAGTGTCCAAAAAATGTTCAGTGGCATTGTGATACATTCACACATGATTCACACATGTCATAACTCTTAAAGTACGATTCTTGGTTTCCAACATCCTTTTTCACAAGTCAAGAGTCCCTACCCACTATTCATTACTCCTTCCCTCATTATACATATACATGTTTGTCGACACTTCTTCAATATTTCATCGTGAGAAATACGTAGCATAATAAACATTCCTCAACAACATAATACACATCGTCGTCGTAAAAATAACATCATAACACCTCAGTCAAATCTCAAAATCGTCGTAGCTTCCTCCAATAATTAAAAAAATTCTCTGCTCATGTCAAAAGTGTCATCTGCCTCAAACGTACTTTAAAAATCATGAATCCATACCAAATACATCATTCAAAGCTCTCATAGTATCACAATGGTTCCGAAAATATATGAACAGTTCACAAAGTACAAACAACATACAATTTTGTAAGTGTGAAGTTATCCAACGGTGTAATTACGTAAACGTCTGTCAGTGATGTAGTAAAATAAATGCTTGTCTCTCTCAGGTAAATAATCAGACAGCTGTGTAATTTGTGTGTTAGAGAAATATGGCACCGATGTGTAAAGTTGTATAAGCAAATACCATATTAGCTAGGGTTCCTTGTGGTTGCCACACACATGGTACACAAAGTAAGCATGTACCCCCCTGAGGATAAATGTAATTATACCCTCAGGTGTTACAAATTACAGCAATGGAATGAAATGTATCACGGAAAACTTTCTTTGTAATTAAAAAATCTTTGAAAATAAGTGTTTTAAGTATAAGATTAATCACTCAAATGCGTGTCCTGTAGCGCTAAATGCGCGTCTTGCTGTAAGATAATTCTGTGGAACTGTCGTAGTTATCGTCCTCTGTAAGCAAAGTTCTGCTAAAGTCAATGTACTTACCTCATGATACACAAAAGTGAAATGCTTTACGTATAGATATCTTAGTTATTACGCTTATTGCCGTGATGAGGAAAGTACTGTACAGTAACGTATTGTTATGCCACGAAAAAGGCTGTCTCATTGTTGCTATACCACAAAAGTTACTACTAAAACATGTTTTTCTTCCTAGAAGAATTCAGAAAACTGTGCAGATATAAAACAGATACACTGCAAAAGCAACATTGTAAATTGTCACCCATTAGTAGCGTCGTGATAAAAATCGTGTAGCTGTCACATAAACTAACCTCTGTGTCATCTGGTATCTCTCAGAAAGCACTTTAAATACAGAATGTATTTTCAGGTAACCAAAATGTTGCATTAAAATCTCATTAGCAGTACTGGTAAATGTTCTAAGTATGTGAGCCTTATAGTCGTTACGTAATCGTACAACTAACAAGCAAGAATGTACAAATACAACACTGTGTCGTCTGTTCACTATAACAATGCATTCGTAATTTCTGTTTAAAAATGTTCCCTAGGTTCTAGACTGGATATTTAACTTCAAACATTGTTGCATGATAACAGTTTCTAAAGCATACTAGTAACGTGAAGTGAAACGTTTTATGGCAAAGACAAAGTTAAAAGGCAGATTATCTGTCAATAAATGGTTTTACATGAGAAATGTGGTGTAAACCTTTACTCTTCATACTACTCAGAGTTTGAACTTGAATGCATTTGTCATGCGGTATACGTCGGCAAAGAATACTGGAATTTTTCTCAAGGTTAGCGTCTATGTTATTTTTCTCTGAGCCAGCCGGCGCACGTGGGTGCCTGCGGCGCGAGTCATTGTCTGTCTCTTTGTTGGCGCGCGTTGTTATTGGGATTAGGAGACCTAACTTCTACAAATTCACCGTGACGAGAGGGCCCAGCTCTGTTAGAATCCCGCCAGCTCTGATGCAATTCAGGTCTGTCGTTACGATCACATCGTCTGTCGTCATGGCGATAGCTCCTGTAGTTTCTTTCTTGTCGGTTAAGTGGTGGAGAATTTCTCCCTGAATCGTAACTGCGCGCTGGACCGTTGCGTCTAAAGTTATTCTGTCTCCCTTGATAATAATTGTTTTGGTTCCCATATTGTCTGTTTCTCTGATTGTCTCTCTGATAGTCATTACCACGGAGAGGTGATCTTTCCCTGTAATTATTACTACTCTGCCAACGGTTGTCATACGGGTGGTGTCTGTTTTGGTCACGATATGTGTTGTGAGAATAGCCTTGTCGTGTCCAGTTATTATTTCTTTCATCGTGGAATTGTGACAGATGTGACCTGTAATTGTTGTGCTCCTGTTTCCGCGTTCCCCGATTGTCAGTGTCAATTTCCAATTCTTGTAACAGACCCTGAAATGCTTCAATGTCATCTTTGCAACGTCCTGCTAAAATAATATGTCGTAAATGTTCAGGCAATTTGAGTAAGCAAATGCGGATGAGTTCTGAGGGGCTGTATGGGTTTGAAAGATATTGATTCTTATGCAACATGTCTTCAAAATATTTGACAAGACTGGAAAATTCAGATTGTTCAAAGTGTTTCATCATCATGATGCTATGTTTTACACGGTCTTGTGTAGCTTGAGACCAATATGCTGAGAGGAAGGCATGGTAAAACTCTCCTTCACTGTGGCAATCGTGAATTGCCGATCGCATTCATACAGCTGGTTCATTCTCCAAGTAGCCACACATAAATTCTAATCTGTGTTCTAACGACCAGTTGGGAGGAAAACAATGCGAGAATTGATGGAGCCATGCTTGTGGATGAATGTCGTTGCCAGAATTCTTAAATGTTTTGAATTTACGTGTAGTAATGAACAGCTTATAGTCAAAATCATCATGTCGGCGAGTCGCATATCGGTCATTGTTAGGTCGTGTCGGCCGTTCCATCTCAAAATTCGGTGCACATTGCCAATTTCTTTCATAACTTCCGAAATGCCCTGTGTTATTATTTTGTGGCTGTTCCGTATTTCTGTGTCCCTCTTCCCGTATTGGGGCGCGAGTATCCTCTGAAATACGTAATTCTTGTATTACCTGTGTCAGCTGATCTTGTACTTCCCGGATTTCTCTATTGTACTGTGTATTGATTTGATTTTGATTCTGTTTGAATTTTCTAATTTGTTCATACTCTTCTGTGTCAGTGAAGGCTACAGGTCTTGTGTCATTCAGATCATCATCTACCTTTGTAGATAAGTTAGTGACCTGATCCGAAAGTTCGGCTACTTTCTCCGATAGTGTACACATTTCCTCAGTGTGTTTTTCTGAACCAAGTTTCAGAGTGTCCATTTGTGTTGAAATCGAATCTACTGTGTCCTTTAAGTTTTCCTGAGTTTTTGCAAGTTGCTTAACCGAATCGGTAGATGCAACTGAGTCAATTTTAGCTTGCAAGGTCTCATGATTTTCATGAACAATAGTTTGCAGTTCTTTTATGGCTGCTTCGTGATTCTGTAATACACTTTCATGACGCGAAAAAATAGGTTGGAAATGCTCACAAATTTGTGTTTTTACGTCATTACAGACCTTTTGACATTTCGATTCGATGTTATGTAACTCAGTGGTTAAATCTTCACGTGTTTGTTCAAGTGTAGTGTCTAACTTTTTGAGATTTTGTTCCACTGTGTCTAACTTTTTTGAGATTTTGTTCCACTGTGTCTAACTGTTGCTGTGTTTGTCTCTGGTGTTGTTCCGTTGTGTCTAACTTTTCAAGCTTTTGTCCCATTTGTTGCATTAATTGTAATAACAATGCACTGGTGTCTGAAACATGTTCCTCAGTGCTTTTCGGCAGTGAAGTTGCACCGGCAACATTCACATTTTGACAAGCAGAAAATGTGTCTTGACTCATTTGAGAAAACGGTGAGAACCCAAAACCTGAGTCTACAGTATTTGCAAAATTGTGTCCTGTCATTCCCGATTCCTGAGGCAAGCTGTTGCCGACCGATCGATCGATAATGCGTCCCTCTTCACTAATTGTTTCACTGTCCACGCCATTGTTTGCCGCCTGCTCCATTTCCCTATGCACAGTTACCAAATTACTACTTTGAATGTCTGTTAATTCATTACTCTGCGGCGCTATCACACTGCTTTCGTCTTCACTGTCATTTCTCAGTTTACTTTGGAGCCTAGTATTACGTTTTTCACACGCCATTATTGTCACAATATTTCACACGACAACACAGAAAAGCACAATTTGAAGAGCAAAAATAAGAGAACACATTAACATAGCACTGAAAATAATATTTAGTTAATTGCAAGCGCAGCTGCGAAAAACTTGCTGCAAATCTACATGCATGCCACAACTGTTTTACTGTACAACAATGAAAAAACTGTTTTACTGTACAACAATGAAAAACTACAACTACAAAGGAAATTCTCTCTATAATTACGCGCTAGCAATAAACAAAAGCTACACTAAATACACAAACTACAAGAAAAAATCAGAAGATTCCAGTGAGGTATCCTAGGCTAAGGGTCGACATATGAAACGTCCCCTTTGAACAATTATACAAGACTGTGCTTAACCTGACACACAATATTTTTAGCGCAACGCAATCTGACTTTCAAAACTCCCTACTAAAGAATGGCCCTGACAAACATTAAACTATACCTTTCACAAATCACTTACCTCACAAAAATCTTCGCTGCTCAAGCTACTGCAATACAGCGAGCGCCACTACTGCCAGCTAAATAAAAGATTCAAACTACTGAAGGCACTAACTACTGATAGGGGTAGTTAGCAAATGAAAGATATTAATAGAGAGCAAACAATGTATTTACCTTAATATCATCACAAATCATAATATATATATATCAGTTCATGACAAACTGCAAACCTCCGCCATCTCTCTCCCCACATCCACCACTGCTGGCGGCTCACCTCCAACTGCTCAACGCTACGCGCTGTTCACAGCCAGCTGCCGCTGCCCAACACTACAATGGCAGACAACAATGCAAACTAGCCACAGACTGCACACAGCACAGCCAGTGATTTTCATATTGAGCGCTACGTAACGTTGCCAATAAGAAAACATAAACAGCCTACTTACATAGAGAAAACATAAACAGCCTACTTACATAGAGAAAACATAAACAGCCTGCTTACAATGGGACTCCATTGGCCGCTATATTCTCGGGATCTGAACACAGCGTCTCCTTTTTGTGGGGCTATGTTAAAGACAAGGCGTACAGAAATACCCCCAAAACCATTGCAGAGCTGAAAACAGCCATTCAGGAGGTCATCGATAGCGGCAATGTTCCGACACTTCAGCGGATCATGCAGAATTTCGCAATTCGTCTGCGTCACATCATCACCAATGATGGCAGGCATGTCCTAATCTAAATCCGAATGTCTGTAGTGACGTTTACATGTTGAATAAAGTGTGTGCACGCCGTAGTTTGTAATTAATTTACGTTTTCCTCATATAGGTCAGTAACTGTCACCCTGTAATTGGTATTCTCAGCATATTGCGAGAAGCCGTTACCTCGCTCTGGCGATGTCCTGCTGAAGCCTTTCCCTGTTCCTATTCACTCCTCAGGCCGAATAGTCACTGCGCTCGGAACATCAGGCAGGAGCGCGGCCGAAGCGCTCGCGCCCGTGGAGAGCTGTTCGGGCATGTTAACAAGACAGCCCGTGGGATGATGAAAAATCACAAGCCTTACGGTGTCGATCTTATCAAGACAAGTTCGCTATGAATGATTGGGATAGTGTCTGTCCCTGGTAGCTGAGTGTTCAGCGCAACGGTATGTCATGCCTAACGGCCCGGGTTTGATTTCCGGCTGGGTTGGAGATTTTCTCCGCTCAGGGACGGGGTGTTGTGTTGTCCTTATCATCACCATTTCCTCCCTATCGACAAGCAAGTCGCCGAAGTGGCGTCAAGTCGAAAGACTTGCACCAGGCGAACGATCTACCCGATGGGAGGTCCTAGGCACACAGCATTTCTATTTCCATTGGGATAGTACTGTCAACGATTATGTGGTAGGACATTAACTATTTTCTTATCCCGCAGAATACATTGTTGCAACACATCCTCTCACTGTTCCTAGATGTGCCTCTCATAATTAATCAGCTTATGTGGTTTCACCATGACAGGGTGGTAAACAGAGAGGGTACAGTGAACTGGTAGCAGCCGTTCTATTCCATGGCACCGATGGACTAATCCATCTGGGGTCACGTGAAGAATCTAATTTACGAGACTCCAGCCGACACTCATACGGACCCGGCTGCCAGGATCGTCGTCCTTATCATCAGTGGGAATAGTATGCGGAACTCCTTGGATTCTCTAGTGTGTAAGACAGCCAACAGGACACTGTGAAGTGGAGGACATGTTGAATAACAGCTGTAATGGAACAGCACTGTGCATGCTACACCTTGTGTACTGTGCTGTACACCGACACAAGAGACTGAACACATTGTGATAAAAATACACCTTAAATGAACACCGTTATCTGCTTACAGGCGTTGACATATGTCAACGGGGACAGATGAAAATGTGTGCCCCGGCCGGCACCCGAACCCGGGATCTCCTTCTTACATGGCAGACGCTCTATCCATCTGAGCCACCGAGGACACAGAGGATAGCGCGACTGCAGGGATTTATCTCTGACACGCCTCCCGCGAAACCCACATTCTCAACGTATTGACCCGCACTACATTCGTAGTGCCCCCGCCCATTATACTCATTATTCGCGGCGCGTTACCGATTCCCGTAAAAGTTCGGGCACTGTTTGTGCATTAGCACAGAAGACGAAAATGGTCAAGTGGCCGGTGAGCCTTAACCATATATATACAAAGATGGTATCTGTTCTTTCAGACATGTCCGAAAGAACAGATACCATCTCAGTATAAAAATGCACCTGTTTCGTCTGACGCTTGGTTTGTTTTGTTCCTTTTGGTGATTGAATGTTACAGCCTTTTTCGACAACGTGAAAGCATTTTCAAAGGAAAAAAGGTAAGCGGGATAACAAACTTAATAAATCATAGTTACAGTATTCTTCCTTAACGGGCTACCGAACAACACGGTCCACTGTGCCAAATTACTCATAAAATGCACTGCACAACCTTCGAAAATTTGTCGTTCGAGTTCAGGCATACCTGTATTCAATTACTACACACGCCTCAGTCGAAGGAACGCAGCATCTTTGTAAAAGAAGTAAAAAGAAATCATCTGTCATTTGTCGTGGAACATCTGGGGAAATACGGAAAAGCAGTAAACAGGACACTCAGTGTGAAAGGCGGGCCGTTATGAAAGCAGGAGCACTCCTCTCTGCCGCTGCCTCAGATAGCCGGCGACCGAGGACTCACTTCCTCCGGGCCAAGGAGCGGAAATGTGCGGTAGAAACGAGATTGTTATCCTCGGGCGTCCCCGCGCTGTCGCGTGACGTGAAGGCTGTGACAGGTGCAGGCAGCCGGCAGAGATGGCCGCGCCGCACGTGGAAGCCGCGTGTTTGGCGACATCTCGGCCGCCGCCTTTGTCCGCCCCCGCCGCCTCCTCCCCACTGCCCCAGAGAGCACCGCGAGGGGTCAGCGCGCCCTCTCTGTGTCGTCCGGGGGCGTAGTAGCGCGAGGTCACGGGTGCGGCGGAGAAGTGAGGAGGGGCAAAGGTACAGGTGGCTTGCTGGAAGGGAGCTGACCGCTACAGTTGGAGAGCTGGACGTTCTGCTTCCGTACTCATAAGAGGAGATTATTACACTAGGAAGTGTGTTCAAAAACATCGAGAGTTTCTGTTTGTGGACGGAATTTTATTTATTCGTCTTCATCAAAGTTATCCCCTTAGATAATGTGTACACTATGTGATCAAAAGTATCCGGACACCCCCAAAAACATACCTTTCTCATATTAGGTGCATTGCGCTGCCACCTACTGCCAGGTACTCCATATCAGCGACCTCAGTAGTCATTAGATATCATGAGAGAGGAGAATGGGGTGCTCCGCGGAACTAAGCGACTTCGAATGTGGTCACGTGATGGGGTTTCGTTTCTTCATACGTTCCCCAGTCATGAAGTCGAAATGTGAAGGGACACTTACAGCACAAAAGCGTACAGGCCAGCCTCGTCTGTTGACTGACAGACATCGCTGACAGTTGAAGAGGGTCGCAATGTGTAATAGTCAGACATCTATCCAAACCATCACATAAGAATTCCAAACTGCACCAGTATCCACTGAATGTACTATGACAGTTAGGTGGGAGGTGAGAAAGCTTGGATTTCACGGTCGAGCGGCTGCTCATAAGCCACACATCGCGCCGGTAAATCCCAAACGATGCCTCCCTTGGTGTAAGCTGGTGGGAGTGGCCGAGCGGTTCTAGGAGGTACAGTCTGGAACCGCGTGACCGCTATGGTCGCAGGTTCGAATCCCGCCTCGGGCATGGATGTGTGCGATGTCCTTAGGTTAGTTAGGTTTAAGTAGTTCTGAGTTCTAGGGGACTGATGACCTTAGAAGTTAAGTCACATAGTGCTCAGAGCCATTTGAACGATCCCTTGGTGTAAGGAGCGTAAACATTGTAAACATTAGACGACTGAACATTGGAAAAACGTTATGTGTAGTGACGAATCACGGTACACAATGTGGCGATCCGATGGCAGGGTGTGTGTCTGGTGAATGCCGATGAACGTCATCTGGCAGCGTGTGTAGTACCAACAGGAAAATTAGGAGGCGGTGATGTTATAGTAGGGTGGTGTTTTTCATTGAGGGGACTTGCAGCCCTTGTTGTTTTGCGTGGCACTATCACAGCACAAACCTAGCCTACATCGATGTTTTAAGCACCTTCATGCTTCCCACTGTTGAAGAGAAATTCGGGGATGGTGATTGCCCCTGTCAACACGATCAGAACCTGTTCATAATGCACGGCCTGTGGCTGAGTGGTTACACGACAATAACATTCCCGTAATGGACTGGCCTGCACCGAGTCCCGACATGAATCCTATAGAACGCCTTTGGGATGCTTTGGTACCCCAAATTCGTGCCAGGCCTCACCGACCGACATCGATACCTCTCCTCAGTGAAGCACTCAGCGAACAATGGGCTGCCATTCCCCAAGAAACCTTCCAGCACCTGATTGAACATATGCCTGCGACAGTGGAAGCTGTCATCAAGGCTAAGGGTGGGCCAACACCATATTGAATTCCAGCATTACCGATGAGATCGCCACGAACTTGTGAGTCATTTTCAGCCAGGTGTCCGCATACTTTTTATTACAGAGTGTAGATATATGTAATCAAATGGTTCAAATGGCTCTGAGCAGTATGGGACTTAACATCTGAGGTCATCAGTCCCCTAGAACTTAGAACTACTTAAACCTAACTAACCTAAGGACATCACACACATCCATGCTCGAGGCAGGATTCGAACCTGCTGCCGTAGCGGTCGCACGGTTCCAGACTGAAGCGCCTACAACCGTTCGGCCACTTCGGCCGGCTATATGTAATCCCCATTAGATATTATACACAATGCCTGCGCTTTTCTCCGATCGCCTAAACACTTCTGGAACTCGATTTTAGAAATAGCTTGCAGCTCTGTCAACGACGCTTTTTGAATTTCATCTGTGCGTGTAGAACGATAGTCGTTTCAGATATTCTTTACTTTTCGGAGAAAAAATTTAACGTTTAGCCACGTCTGGCGAACATGGGGTCCGTGCTATCATTACAGTATTGTTTATGGAAAAAAAACACGAACAAGCAACGAAGTGTGTTGCAAAAGCCATGAGTTGTTTTGCAATAAAACTTTTCTTTTCTTTTTGCGTTGAAAGTATCTTTTCCCGGTCCTGACAGTCCAGAAGGTTTCCGCTGGGACGATTAGCCTTTAGTTTCGATGACATATATTTATACTTCATCATTCAGCTATTACGACACGTTTCAGTAGTTCTGCATCGCTGTTGACTTTATCTAGCGACTCCTGACAGTTTGAATTCGTTGGTGTTTCGGTGCGAAGTTCAAGTTTTGGAACAAAATTTGCTGTGGCACGTTTCATATCTAAAAACCCAGAAAAAATTATTGTAATTAGACAGCTGCTGTGCCAACATGCTGGGCGACTTCTGTGACTGTGTTTCGGCGATCGTTCTTAATCGTTTCTTACACCTTTTTCACGATTTTATTAACTGATGATGTGCTGGGATTTCAAGTACGCTTGTCATCTCCAACGTCTTCCCGGCCTTCCTCGAAATCATTACACCATTTGTAAGCCCTTTTTTTTTACACGGAGAAAGAACAATATTTAACGGTCACACATACTTTGTTGAGCCTTTTCCCCTTTTATAGCAAAATTTAATACAAATTCTCTGATCCATTTTTGTGGAAAATAACCGCTGTTCTACCAAAAGCCATGTCACCTTTTTTACAGCTGACAAAAGACAAATATAGCTAACACTGTATGGATAACTAACAGAAGTGCTGTATGAAGGATGGACTGGTCGGTAATCAAAGAGCCATGCTTCAAAATGAGGATGACTTTTTTGCTCCTGATCTGACACATTTGTCAGTTAACTATCCTCAGATACATTTAAGCTCCAAAGAAACTGATACAGGCATGAGTATTCAAATACAGAGATATGTAAACGGGCAGAATACGGCGCTGCGGTCGGCAACGCCTATATAAGACAAGAAGCGTTTGGCGCAGTTGTTAGGTCTGTTACTGCTGCTACTGTGGCAGGTTATCAAGATTTAAGTGTATTTGAAAGTGGTGTTATAGCCGGCGCACGAGCGATGGAACACAGCATCTCCGAGATAGTGATTAAATGGGGATTTTCTCGTACGACCATTTCACGAGTGTACCGTGAATATCAGGAATCCCGTAAAATATCAAATCTCCGACATCGCTAAGGCCGGAAAAAGATCCTGGAAGAACGGAACGAACAACGACTGAAGAGACTCGTTTAACGTGATAGAAGTTCATCCCTTCCGAAAATTGTTGCAGATATCAATGCTGGACCATCAACAAGTGTCAGCGTGCGAACCAGTCAACGAAACATCCTCGATTTTGGCTATCGGAGCCTAAGGCTCATTCGTGTGTCCTTGATAACTGCACGACACAAAGCTTTACGCCTCGTCCTGGCCCGACAACACCAACATTAGACAGTTGACGACTGGAAACATGTTACCTGGTCACACGAGTCTCGTTTCAAATAGTATAGAGCGGATGGACGTATTCGGGTATGGAGACAACCTCATGAAGCTATGGACCCTGCATGTCAGCATGGGAATGTTCAGGCTGTTGGAGGCTTTGTAGTGGTGTGGGGCGTGCGCAGTTGGAGTGATTTGGGACCCATGATACCTCTAGATACGACTCTGACAGATAAGACGTACGTAAGTATCGTATCTGATCACCTGCATCCATTCGTGTCCATTGCGCATTCCGACGGACTTCGGAAATTCCAACCGGACAATGCGACACCCCACACATCCGGAATTACTTCAGAGTGGCTCCAGAAACACTCTTCTGAGTTGAAACACTTCCGCATGCCACCGTACTCCCCAGACATGAACATAATTGAGCAAATCTGTTCAGGAGAGCTCTCCACCCCCTCCTACTCTTCATGGTGTCAGTTCCCATCAACACTACTTCAGACATTAGTCGAAACCATGCCAGGTCGCATTGCGGCACTTCTGCGTGCTCGCGGGGTCCCTACCCAATATTAGGCAGATGTAACAGTTTATTTGGCTCTTCAGTGTATCTAAGAGCAACTGTTGTACAAGATGTGCACTAATAATCACAAGCAGACTCTGTTTTGTCTGTTGTCGGCTATTAAAAATGTTACATAGGTTTTGGTAGATCGGTGACTGTTTTGTACAAAAACGGATCAGAGAATTTGTATTATATTTTCCTTTAAGAGTGGAAAAAGCTCAAACTAGTTTTATGAGCGTTAAATATTGTTCTTAGTTGAGTATGACGCGTGTAAAATGGGGGTTTGCTGTTGATATGAACGTTTCGAGGAAGGCCGCGAAATCTTCTTAAGACCGTTACGTGCGCTTCTTATGACCTTTATGTCTATGTGCAGCAAATTGCTCCTAGCCCTATCTCAAGGTGGGTAAGTCTCAAAAGCGTTATATTACGAGCGATAAAGTCATTCTATTTTTGAAGAGCGTAGTTTTGACTAGCGACCAATCCAGCCTTTACGCTGTACTACTCTTATTTATCAACATGGTCGCCTACCTCCTACGTGATTATATGTTGTAAATGTGTAACTGTATGGAAAGTTTTCAGAAATGTTCTTCAACACAAAACGACGAAAATAACGCGAAAATCAGACTAAGACATCATGCAAAATTACGGAATTTCTCTTATCTGTTGAAGATACCTGGATTAGCCATCGTCTAAAACGAGCACACTCTTCGCTATATAGCGCGGTACGTGGCGGAGGTTTGGTACGGGGCGGACGTGTCGGCCTCCACCGCTGACGTAAGATATGGCAGTAAAGAGACATACACGTGGCAGTCAGTCTGTTGTATGGGAGCATCCGAGTAAGGCAGGTCGACGTGGATACGTGGCAGAATGACAGGTGTCGAATTCGGAGGTGCCCATGTTCACACTGTGAAAGGAGTACATCTACATCTACATCTACATCCATACTCCGCAAGCCACCTGACGGTGTGTGGCGGAGGGTACCTTGAGTATCTCTATCGGTTCTCCCTTCTATTGCAGTCTCGTATTGTTCGTGGAAAGAAGGATTGTCGGTATGCCTCTGTGTGGGCTCTAGTCTCTCTGATTTTATCCTCATGCTCTCTTCGCGAGATATACGTAGGAGGGAGCAATATACTGCTTGATTTCTCGGTGAAGGTATGTTCTCGAAACTTCAACAAAAGCCCGTACCGAGCTACTGAGCGTCTCTCCTGCAGAGTCTTCCGCTGGAGTCTATCTATCATCTCCGTAACACTTTCGCGATTACTAAATGATCCTGTAACGAAGAGCGCTGTTCTCCGTTGGATCTTCTCTGTCTCTTCTATCAACCCTATCTGGTACGGATCCCACACTGCTGAGCAGTATTCAAGCAGTGGGCGAACAAGCGTACTGTAACCTACTTCCTTTGTGTTCGGATTACATTTCCTTTGGATTCTTCCAATGAATCTCAGTCTGGCATCTGCTTTACCGACCTTCAACTTTATATCATCATTCCATTTTAAATCACTCCTAATGCGTACTCCCAGGTAATTTATGGAATTAACTGCTTCCAGTTGCTGACCTGCTATTTTGTAGCTAAATGATAAGGGATCTTTCTTTCTATGTATTCGCAGCACATTACACTTGTCTACATTGAGATTCAATTGCCATTTCCTGCACCATGCATCAATTCGCTGCAGATCCTCCTGCATTTCAGTACAATTTTCCATTGTTACAACCTCTCGATACACAACATCATCATCCACAAAAAGCCTCAATGAATTTCCGATGCCATCCACGAGGTCATTTCTGTATATTGTGAATAGCAACGGTCCTACGACACTCCTCTGCGGCACACCTGAAATCACTCTTACTTCGGAAGACTTCTCTCCATTGAGAATGACATGCTGCGTTCTGCTATCTAGGAACTCTTCAATCCAGTCACACAATTGGTCTGATGGTCCATATGCTCTTACTTTGTTCATTAAACGACTGTGGGGAACTGTAACGAACGCCTTCCGGAAGACAAGAAACACGGCATCTACGTGGGAACCCATGTCTATGGCCCTCTGAGTCTCGTGGACGAATAGCGCGAGCTGGGTTTCACAGGATCGTCTTTTTCGAAACCCATGCTGATTCCTACAAAGTAGATTTCTAGTTTCCAGAAAAGTAATTATACTCGAACATAATACGTGTTCCAAAATTCTACAACTGATCGACGTTAGAGATATAGGTCTATAGTTCTGCACATCTGTTCGACGTCCCTTCTAGAAAACGGGGATGACGTCTGCCCTTTTCCAATCCTTTGGAACGCTACGCTCTTCTAGAGACCTACGGTACACCGCAGCAAGAAGGGGGTGAAGTTCCTTCGCGTGCTCTGTGTAAAATCGAACTGGTATCCCATCAGGTCCAGCGGCCTTTCCTCTTTTGAGCGATTTTAATTGTTTCTCTGTCCCTCTGTCGTCTCTTACGATATCTACCATTTTGTCATCTTCACGACAATCTAGAGAAGAAACTAAAGTGCAGTCTTCCTCTGTGAAACAGCTTTGGAAAAAGACATTTAGTATTTCGGCCTTTAGTCTGTCATCCTCTGTTTCAGTACCATTTTGGTCACAGAGTGTCTGGACATTCTGTTTTGATCCACCTACCGCTTTGACATAAGACCAAAATTTCTTAAGATTGTTTGCTGTATCAACATACATTGTCCGATGTGTCTACAGAGAATGAAGTACAGTATTTTAAGGACTATAAGACACACTTTTTTCTTCGAAAAATTTCCTCCAAATTTCTGGTGCGTCTTATACTCGAAATTAATATAAAAATGTGCAGTGTTTAAAATTCCCGCCAGTCTTAAAAATGGCCATATATTCGATGCCGCGGGAAACCTATCTCTATCAGGCAACATTGGATCCAAGTGGCAGTAGCAGTGCACCGATGCGACCGAGATGAGTTGCAGGGATTCGCAGGCTTGCTAACACTGTCTCCCTCCCTGCTCGCCATCACAAACCCAAGACACTGTCTAGCCTATGATGTGTCACTGCAGTCTACGGTTCAGTGAACCTGAATTGAAGTAAATCTGTGCTACCGGTAACAGTAAAGTACTTTTGTTAGTAGTTAGTTTCGTAATGGAAAATAATGAAAGGTATTCGTATGTGGCGGGCTATTAATTGAAACTAATAGCATGTGTTGTTGTGTTGTGGTCTTCAGTCCTGAGACTGGTTTGATGCAGCTCTCCATGCTACTCTATCCTGTGCAAGCCTCTTCATCTCCCAGTACCTACTGCAACCTACATCCTTCTGAATCTGCTTAGTGTATTCATCTCATGGTTTCCCTCTACGATTTTTACCCTCCACGCTGCCCTCGAATGGTGAATTTGTGATCCCTTGATGCCTCAGAATATGCCCTACCAACCGGTCCCTTCTTCTTGTCAAGTTGTGCCACAAACTCCTTTTCTCCTCTATTCTATTCAATACCTCCTCATTAGTTACGTGATCTACCCATCTAATCTTCAGCATTCTACTGTAGCACCACATTTCGAAAGCTTCTATTCTCTTCTTGTCCAAACTATTTATCGTCCATGTTTCACTTCCATACATGGCTACACACCATACAAATACTTTCATAAACGACTTCCTGGCACTTAAATCTATACTCAGTGTTAACAAAGTCCTCTTCTTCAGAAACGCTTTCCTTGCCATTGCCAGTCTACATTTCATATTCTCTCTACTTCGACCATCATGGTTCAAGAATCATGAAAGAAGGTTGTACACATGGAAGAACCCTGGAGATACTAAAAGGTATCAGATAGATTATATAATGGTAAGACAGAGATTTAGAAACCGGGTTTTAAATTGTAAGATATTTCCAGGGGCAAAAAAATGGCTCTGAGCACTATGGGACTTAACATCTTAGGTCGTCAGTCCCCTAGAACTTAGAACTACTTAAACCTAACTAACCTAAGGACATCACACAACACCCAGCCATCTCGAGGCAGAGAAAATCTGACCCCGCCGGGAATCGAACCCGGGAGCCCGGGCGTGGGGAGCGAGAACGCTACCGCACGACCACGAGATGCGGGCTTTCCAGGGGCAGATGTGGATTCTGACCGCAATCTATTGGTTATGAACTGTAGATTAAAACTGAAGAAACTGGAAAAAGGTGGGAAATTAAGCAGATGGGACCTTGATAAACTGACTAAACCGGAGGTTGTACAGAGTTTGAGGAAGAGCATAAGGGAACAACTGACAGGACTGGGGGAAAGAAATACAGTAGAAGAAGAATGGGTAGCTCTGAGGGATGCAGTAGTGAAGGCAGCAGAGGATCAAGTAGGTAAAAAGACGAGGGCTAGTAGAAATCCTTCGGTAACAGAAGAAATATTGAATTTAATTGATGAAAGGAGAAAATATAAAAATGCAGTAAATGAAGCAGGCATAAAGGAATACAAACGTCTCAAAAATGAGACCGACAGGAAGTGCAAAATGACTAAGTAGGGATGGCTAGAGGACAAATGTAAGGATGTAGAGGCTTATCTCACTAGTGGTAAGACAGATACTGCTTACAGGAAAATTAAAGAGACCTTTGGAGAAGAGAGAGCCACTTGTATGAACATCAAGAGCTCTGATGGAAACCCAGTTCTAAGCAAACAAGGGAAAACAGAAAGGTGGAAGCAGTATATAGAGGGTCTATACAAGGGCGAAGTACTTGAGGAAAATATTATGGAAATGGAAGAGGATGTAGATGAAGATGAAATGGGAGATACGATACTGCGTGAACAGTTTGACAGAGCACCGAAAGACCTGTGTCGAAACAAGCCCCAGGAGTAGACAACATTCCATTAGAACTACTGACGGCCTTGGGAGAGCCAGTCCTGACAAAACTCTACCATCTGGTGAGCAAGATGTATGAGACAGGCGAAATACCCTCAGACTTCAAGAAGAATATAATAATTCCAATCCCAAAGAAAGCAAGTGTTGACAGATGTGAAAATTACCGAACAATCAGTTTACTAAGTCACAGCTGCAAAATACTAACGCGAATTCTTTACAGACGAATGGAAAAACTGGTAGAAGCCGACCTCGGGGAAGATCAGTTTGGATTCCGTAGAAATGTTGGAACACGTGATGCAATACTGATCTTGCGACTAATCTTAGAAGAAAGATTCAGGAAAGGCAAACCTACGTTTCTAGCATTTGTAGACTTAGGGAAAGCCTTTGACAATGTTGACTGTAATACTCTCTTTCAATTTCTAAAGGTGGCAGGCATAAAATACAGGGAGCGAAAGGCTATTTACAATTTGTACAGAAACCAGATGGCAGTTATAAGAGTCGAGGGACATGAAAGGGAAGCAGTGGTGGGGAAGGGAGTGAGACAGGGCTGTAGCCTCTCCCCGATGTTATTCAATCTGTATATTGATCAAGCAGTAAAGGAAACAAAAGAAAAATTCGGAGTAGGTATTAAAACCCATGTAGAAGAAATAAAAAATTTGAGGTTCGCCGATGACATTGTAATTCTATCAGAGACAGCAAAGGACTTGGAAGAGCAGTTGAACGGAATGGACAGTGTCTTGAAAGGAGGATATAAGATGAACATCAACAAAAGTAAAACGAGGATAATGGAATGTAGTCGAATTATGTCAGGTGATGCTGAGGGAATTAGATTAGAAAATGAGACACATAAAGTAGTAAAGAAGTTTTGCTGTTTGGGGAGCATATGCAGAAGAATATGGAAACTGAGCAGCTGATCGGCATTTCGCCCCTCCACCAACAGAAAAAAACCATTTGCGATTGGCGAGCTAGTAAAGGAGAAATGAAAAGAAAAATTAGGAAGACTAAATGTGCAGACAGAGGACTGAATGCAAAATGGCCAAAATTAAGATGACGTATTGAAATGGATTCAATGACACCGTGAAAATGGGACTTGAATTAATACAGAAATGACTCAAATACACGCTCTTAAGCTATCGTACAGTGGAACTCAACAGACTTTAAGGGTGAAGTTGATCTGTGATACAAGTTTATGAAGCGTCATGAACATAATGTGCGAACCAAAACCAAAATATCTCAGAAAAAGCCGCAATATCACGGAGAGAAAATATGGTCTTTCCATTGCTTTATTGTTCAACGTCGAAGGAAAACCACTGTGGAACTATGCCAAACAGTGAATATGGACGGAACTCCTCTGACATTTGATGTGCCGATCAACGGAACTGCTGCCACGCAAGGCGCTAAAACTGCAGCTATAAAAACAAGTGGACATGAAAAAATTCACTACACTGTTGTCCTTTCATGTTCTGATGACGGAAATAAACTTAATCCAGATCATTTTCAAGTGCAAAAGAGGGCGAAAACCTTCTGAAATACCACCAGCTGTTGTTCACGTTGGATGTACGAGGCTAGTATGAAATCATGGATTAACAGAGTGTGGGAGAGTGGAAAAGGTGCTTTGTAGAGGAAGAGTTCTCTTGTTCTGCTGTATCAGTTCAGTAGCCATTTGAAAAATTCTGTGAAAGAGAAACCCAGACAGAGAAATAAGAGCTTTCAGTTATTTCGGGAGGATTTACTTCACAATTACAACCTCTGGATGTCTCGTTAAATAATCCGTTTAAAGTGTACATGAGGGAAGAACAGACAAATGGATGATGGAAATATGAATTCACGCCGAAGGGAGTTTTAAAACGACCAACAATCAAAAAAATGTCTCAGTGGATAAAACAGTAGTGTTCTAGAGTGAGAGAAGACATTAGTGCTAAATCTTTCAAGAAGTGCGATATAAGTAACGCTATCGATGGCAGTGAAGACCATTCTACATATGAAGACGATAACGATGAGGACGAAGAGAAACAAGAAGAAGAAGAAAGAGAAGAAGAGTAAGAAGAAGAAGAAGAAGAAGAGGTAGAGGTAGAGGAAGAAGAAAGTTCAGATACTGATTTACCGGAATATGTAAAGGTCAGTTTGGTTTTATAAACTAAGAACTTTTTTTGTCTGATTTGCAATCTAATAATGAAAATGGTTAAAATGTAATTTTTTTTTAAATTGCTTAAAAATTAAAGTGCATCTTATAGTCTGTAAATTACGGTAGCATTCGTAGTTATGTTACACGCTCGTGTAGCCGTGCAAAGATCCCAACCGCCAGTGTCACACCTTGTCAGCGACAATGGATTACAAACCCGACAAGAGCTGCAGCTGTCAGTGAATGTGGATCCTTTCCACACAGTTTTCGATTGAAAACTGCGAACGGAGCTACGTGTGATGGACATTCGAAGTCAGTTACCTCCCAAAAAAAGGCCATATCTCTCAGCGGCACACAAAGCTGCACGTCTTCAGTGGACCTAACAACGCAGAAGTCGGTAAGTAGCTTACGGGAGCGATGTAGTGTGGTGAGACGAGTCGCGATTCTGGATCACTTCAAGTGAAGCAAAGTGTCGAGCGCATAAACAGCTCAATGAGATGTATCACCTTCTACATCTACATGACTAGTCTGCAATTTACATTTAAGTGCTTGTCAGAGGGTTCATCGAACCACAATCATACTATATCTCTACCATTCCACTCCCGAAAAGCGCGCGGGAAAAACGAACACCTAAACCTTTCTGCTCGAGCTCTGATTTCTCCTATTTTATTTTGATGATCATTCCTACCTATGTAGGTTGGGCTCAACAAAATATTTTCGCATTCGGAAGAGAAAGTCGGTGACTGAAATTTCGTAAATAGTTACCAATGTTTCAGTGTTTGAGGCATGTACTTCAGGCCAGAGGTGTTTCTATGCGGTCTTGGTGGTGTTTCTCGTACCGTGACTTGGTTCCACTCATTCGTGTTACCACGAACATGAAGCAGCGTGTGTGGCTGTAGATCTTCCGGCGTATGCTATACATGAACAGCTCTCAGATCTGCAATCGGATGTCAGTGTTGAAATACAGCGTCTTTTCGAAGAGTGTCGTACTCATCACCTTCTGGCGAAGGCATTTTCCTGTGGCGACTGCTTGTACAGCCTGGAGTTTGTGCTGTTTTGGGTGAGTGGAAGGGAGAGTGCGTAACCCAGTTCCAGGACACAACCTGCTCCTCGCGAACAGCAGCAAGGGGCCGCCGAGCTTAACGTTCCCATCCGACGGACGGATCACGATCAGCAGTGTCACAGGCCCTCAGTTGGTGAGACACTGCCGAGAGGTCTGGAAAATAATTCTGAACATTTGGGGAAAATGTACTGATCAGGAATTGCACGCTATCCCCTATCCTTCCCTTAGCGTCCAAACACTAGTGATGAAAATTTCTCCCATCAACAGTATTCGATTTGGCTGCCTACGAGTCGAGCGACACTGCATAGGCGTCCATTGGTTGATCTCACGTGTCTAGGGGAAGTTAGGGTATAATCGAGTATTGAGGCTAAACTGAGAACCTCATGTTTCTCTTTGCGAGTTGGTAACATTGTTTTTTGGCCATTAGAGCTTGAAGACAGCCACCATGAGGCTTGGTAGTATGAACCGCATTCCTGTTGAGCAAAGTTCAGGGTATTTCAAAATGAATGGCCTGACTTTGGACGATAATTATTACGAAACTTGGGACGTGCCGCAAGGGAATGTGTTTGTTTCAACGGGCGTGGCCTAGAATTTCAGAAAATCGTCATTATGCACACATCAAAAAAAATTTGCACCACCTCGGTTCCCAGAACTCACGAAGATAGACGTTGACTGTGAATTTTTTATCACAGACACAGTCCATTTGACTGTTCGGAGATCTCACTAAACCCGCCCAAAGATGTCAACAACCATGCATGAGCAGTCCCTATTAGACGGAGGGGATCCGACAGCCGATCAGTTCCAGTCATTCCACCAGGAAGGGGGTACACGGCTCGTGTTGCCTGTAGTTCAACCACGCCTAGACGGTCAATAGCACGGTTCGATCGCGTCCGCATTGTTAATTTGTGCCAGGAAGGTCTCTCAACAAGAGAAGTGTCCAGGTGTCTTGGAATGAACCGAAGCAATACAAAATTGTTAAGGCTTTCGTGGCCACTTGTTGACAAACTGCCTATTGGCTTCTGTCTCGGGTTCTTCGGCCGACGTTCATCAAATGATTTTTCTGACGTTTCGCCAGCACGAGTGGCTGGCATTGTCAAAGCTTCACCCTCCATTGCCGGTGGTGAACTGGAGCCGAGCTCGCGGCCGCAGACTATATGTACCTGGCGCGCCAACGTCAGAGGGCTTCTCCGCGGTCATTTCCGGTGCGATTCTCCTCTTGCTACCTGTGACGGTCGTTCACTGCAGTACGGGAAGCCAGGATCCGTTTACCTTAAGGCTTTCCTCTTTCTTGTTGAAACTGTTCGCGTGTTTTTGTATTTCTACAGCTTCTCTAAACAAGCGCGTGTGATAGTGCTTCTCCACAGCCAGAACTTCCGTGTCGGCGAATTTTATTACGTGGTCGGTCTCATTCAGTGCTTGCTCTGCCACGGCCGATTTCTCCACCTGCCCCAACCTGCAGTGTCGCTTATGCTCTTTGATCCTGGTGTTAATTGATCGTCCAGTCATTCCGACATAAACTCTTCCGCATGTGCATGGTATACGGTATATTCCCGACATTGCAAGTGGGTCTCTTTTCTCCTTCACCGATCTAAGACACTCTTTGATCTTCCTTGTCGGTTTGATAATCGTCTTTACGCCATGTTTGCGCAATATACGGCCGATTCTGTCCGTCACTCTTGGAATGTATGGCAGAAAGGCCGTACCCGACATTTCTTTTTCTGGTTCCTTACTTCGCCGAGTGTTTGGCTCTGTTACACTTCTAATGTAATTTGTGGAGTACCTATTGCTCCTCAGAACACTTTCCAGGTGTTGCATTTCTCGTTTAAGGTGTTGCGGCTCACATATTCGTCCTGCTCTCGTTACGAGCGTACTAATCATGCCTCTTTTCTGGCTCGGGTGATGGTTTGACAGTTTGTGCAGGTATCGGTCCGTGTGTGTCGGTTTTCGATACACACTGTGTCCCAGGTTTTCGCCGTCCCTTGTGACCAGCACATCTAGAAATGGCAGTTTCTTGTCTTTTTCTACTTCCATGGTAAATGTTATGTTGGCATGGAGGCTGTTCAAGTGCCTTAGGAAGTCAGCGAGCTGTTCTTCACCATGGCTCTACCCCACGAAAGTATCATCGACGTACCTGTACCACACCTTAGGTTTGCAAGTCGCCGAGTCCAGTGCCTGTGCTTCGAATTGTTCCATGAAGAAGTTGGCCACCACTGGACTGAGAGGACTACCCATGGCGACGCCTTCCAGCTGTTCGTAGAAATCGCCATTCCACGTGAAATAGCTCGTGGTGAGACATGCATGGAAGAGCTTTCTGATGTCTTGCGGGAACATGGAACCGATGTGCTCCAGAGCGTCACTGAGTGGCACTTTCGTAATTAGCGAAACAACATCAAAGCTGACCAGTATGTCGTTTGGAGCAAGTTTCAGTTCCTTCAGCTTCTCAATGAAATGTCCTGAGTCCTTAATGTATGTGTCGGTCTTCCCCACGTGTGGCTGGAGCAGAGAGGCCAAGTGTTTTGCCAGATTATACGTTGGTGAGCCAGGAGCGCTAACGATCGGTCTCAGTGGAACGTTGTTCTTATGGATCTTGGGTAATCCATACAGCCGAGGTGGTAGGGCTTCTGTGTTGCGCAGGTTTCTCTGTATGTCCGCCAGCAGAGGAGACGCCTTGATTAACCGATTCGTATTCCGAGTGATACGCTGCGTCGGATCTGCACTTAGTTTTCGGTACGTCGTCGGAAGTTCTGGCTGTAGAGAAGCACTATCACACGCGCTTGTTTAGAGAAGCTGTAGAAATACAAAAACACGCGAACAGTTTCAACAAGAAAGAGGAAAACCTTAAGATGAACGGATCCTGGCTTCCCGTACTGCAGCGAACGACCGTCACAGGTAGCAAGAGGAGAACCGCACCGGAAATGACCGCGGAGAAGCCCTCGGACGTTGGCGCGCCAGGTACATATAGTCTGCGGCCGCGAGCTCGGATCCAGTTCACCACGGGCAATGGAGGGTGAAGCTTTGACAATGCCAGCCACTCGTGCTGGCGAAACGTCAGAAAAATCATTAGATGAACGCCGGCCGAAGAACCCGAGACAGAAGCCAATAGGCAGTTTGTCAACCGAAGCAATGTTGGTCGGACGAGGAGCAGATACAGAGAGACAGGGACTGTCGATGACATGCTTCGCTCAGGCCGCCCAAGGGCTACTACTGTAGTGGATGACCGCTACCTACGGATTATGGCTCTGAGGAATCCCGACAGCAGCGCCACCATGTTCAATAACGCGCTTTGCGCAGCCACAGGACGTCGTGTTACGACTCAAACTGTGCGCAATAGGCTGCATGATGCGCAACTTTACTCCCGACGTCCAAGGCGAGGTCCATCTTTGCAACCACGAAACCATGCAGCGCGGTACAGATGGGCCCAACAACATGGCGAATGGACCACTCAGGGCTGGCATCACGTTCTCTTCACCGATGAGAGTCGCATATGCCTTCAACAAGACAATCGTCGGAGATGTGTTTGGAGGCAATCCGGTCAGGCTGAACATCTGAGACACATTATTCATCGAGTGCAGCTAGGTGGAGGTTCCCTGATGTTTATGGGTGGCATTATGTGGGGCCGACGTACGCCGCTTGTGGTTATGGAAGGCGCCATAACAACTGTACAATACATGAATGCCATCCTCCAACCGATAGTGCAACCATATCGGCAGCATATTGGTGAGGCATTCATCTTCATGGACGACAATTCGCGCCCCCATCGTGCACATCTTGTGAATGACATCCTTCAGGATAACGACACAGCTCGACTAGAGTGACTAGCATGTTCTCCAGACATGAACCCTATCCAACATGCCTGGGATAGATTGAAAAGGGGTGTTTATGGACGACGTGACCCACCAACCACTCTGGACCAACAGTGCCTTGATAAACTTGTGGATAGTATGCCACGACGAAGACAGGCATGCATCAATAGTGGTACAACATGCAATGTGTGATTTTCATGAGCAATAAAAAGAGCGGAAATGATGTTTATGTTGATCTCTATTCCAATTTTCTGCACAGGTCACGGAACTCTTGGAACCGACGTGATGAAAAACTTTTTTTGTTGTGTGTATATCAGGCAATGCGTCTTCTCGTTTTGCAGTCGGTGAGAAGTAAGATGGCGTCCGCTCAACAGAAGGCATTTTGTATGCTGGCATTTCTTCCCCGTACTCCCATTTACATCCCTGAACACCTCTGTTACATTTCTGTACGGTCTATGCCGACCTGTTGCGGTTTCAGCGTCACTTCTCCAAATTCCTCCACTGTCTCCTGTCATGCCGTGGAATCCAAACACTACAACAGTAACGGGCGTTAGTCACACTAGCGTCTAATATTAGAATTAATTAACATATCTGTGGTAACTTCTCAGAAGCCTACGGCCAAAGTCTTCTACTCACATTTCTTACGACACATTTATCGCGTTCCATAGTTTGAAACCAGATATTAAAAAATATCAGAGACGCCATGAGGGATCAGTAACAATTATATTTTTCTTTTTTTCACAGGCACATCTCTTCAGTCATTGTGCGCACTGAAACCTCAGAGCCCCACTGCTACCCAGGCGGCCGGTGTGGCCGAGCGGTTCTAGGCGCTTCAGTCTGGAACCGCGCGACCGCTACGGTCGCAGGTTCGAATCCTGCCTGGGGCATGGATGTGTGTGATGTCCTTAGGTCAGTTAGGTTCAAGTAGTTCTAAGTTCTAGGGGACTGATAACCTCAGATGTGAAGTCCCAGAGTCATCTGAACCCTTTGAACTGCAACCCAACCACGATATTATTGCGCTGGTCTTTAGTGGAAACTCGCGGCGGGTTTACATTAAACAAGTGCAGTGGTGACTGAGGACAACGCATCGTCCGGCCACAAGTTTCAAGTCAGTTGAGCGTATACAGGGTGGTTATACTTAAGGTTCAGCCACTCACGAAATCCAGCGTGCGCTGCAATTATCGTATCGTAGCAAAACTCCGTAGGCATGTTAATACATGAATGCGGGACCGATTTACACTGGAAAAAATAGTTCAAATTTTGGCCACCAGATGCGAATCTGGAGCTGTACGCTGTTCGAATGACATTATGACGTCCAAGCTGTCATTTGACAAGCCAGAAACTGAGTGAACAGTATGGCTAGCGAGAAGAGAGTTCGTACTCTGTTAGTGAAACTGTTTAATGTGAACGGCAGCAATTACAGTGCAGCACTGATAGAGCATCGGCGACTGAAAGGTCCGAAGTGAGACCCCGTTGTCATTAAATCGTTCAAAGAAAATGATAAAGAAATTGGAAAATTCGGGAGAGCTCGGTGTGGCAGCTGGAAGAAGGCGGCGCCCTGTCATGGTGGAAGTTAATGACGAGGTTGCTGTTGCTGTAAATGACCATGCAGCACTGCTCATGCAGTGTCACGAGAATTTTCTATCCTGTTGTCAACAGCACGAAAGGTTTTGAGCCCATGTTGATACCGGTAGCCGTCCAAGATCCAGACGGTGCAGGAACTGAAACCTTACCATCCACAGCAACGTTGTAAATTTTCTCTTCTGCTTCTGGCACCAGCGAGGCAGATTTTACACTGCAGGGTGCAGTGCATGCACAGAACTGCCAACTTCAAGGTACTGTAAACCGCTTCTTGTGCACTAAGAGCCATTGCACTCTCCGTATACGACTATGTGATGTGGATGTACGAGCACCTGTATTGTCGGACCGTTATTCTTTAAAGAGAATACACCCAGAGGGACTGTCAGGCGTACTGTGACGTCTGCACGTTATCTCCTTGTACAGCATGTGGTTCCTGCTTTAGACGAGAGCAGCTGTGTGGAAACCACTGTTTTCAAGCAAGAAGAGGCAACCCTTCAAGTCGCTCGACCAGTGGAAGATATGTTCAATGCAGCGTTCTACGTACGTGTTGCCCGCAGAGGTTTCAGGGTGTAAGGCCTGTAAGACTACCTGATCTGAATCTATGCGACTTCTGGCTCTGTAGATACCTAAAAGAACGCCTATAACAGGGTCACGCTCGATCTCTACTCGGAATTCACTGGAAGTGCTGCGAGCAACTGTTGATCAACTCGTTTTACGGATGCAGCATCTCATCGACGTCTCCAGTGCGAATGCTGAACAAATTTTGTAAACGGCAGTTAATAATAAAATCAACAATATTCTTTTCTCGCTTGTTTGACCTTTTCTGCCCACATGCTGTTCCTAATCCAATACATACGAAAACACATCTGAACGTTTTCAATTTTGTAGTCCTGTCTTCCTCAGTTGCGTGTAATATTACGGTATATTGATAACTTTTACTTATGGACCGTCTGACAGCAACTGACAGTTGCTGTCAGACGGTCCATAAGTAAAAATTATCAATATACCGTAACATCTGAACGTCTTCCTTGCATTCAAAGCGCCAGATTTGAACCTGGTGGCCAAAATTCTAACTAACTTTTTCCAGCTTAAAACGGTTCCGCATTAATGAATTAGAATATCTACCAAGTTTCGCTGCCATACGATAATTATAGCCTACACTGGACCTCCGGTGGTAGCTGCAGGTGATAACGACCCGGTGCTATCAACCCCGCTAACGTACTAATTCGTGAGTAAGTGAACCATAGCACTCTCATTTTGTGGTTGAGTAATACCATAATAACGTCCTACACGAGCGCAAATAAAACGGCACAGTGTACTGACGAAGCAAAGTTGTGCTGCGAGATTTTGTTTGGCCTCGCACTGCGCATTGCTAAGGTACTGTGACTCTCGGATTTCATTGTGTACAAGGACTGAAGTCATGTACCTGTAAATAAAGAAATAACTATTTTACTGTGGCAATTACAATCCCTTGATTGTGCCTCATACATGGGTCCTAATTGTACGACGTAAGCGCGGAAGCAGAGCTAACATTCTTACACTATGGTCATGCAGTTTTGGGTATTTTTATTGACGGAGCACAATAAAAGAAAAGAACAAAATTTTCAGGTCATAAATACGACAAACTTAAATGAATTAAATGCTCTGAAACGAAGAGACTGGATTGATGTGGATGGAGTTACGGAAAATCCTATTTGCACGTACCCCTTGAGAGAACCTCTGCTATCATTGCCTTGAAATCGGAGATGGCAACATTTTTTTTTACACTCTACCACTGTTACTTCTCCCCTTTACTGTTCCAGTAGTGATCGGTTCGCAGTATGAACAATTGTTGTTGAGCCCCTTGTGGGCACGAATCTCTTTAATTTTACCTTCTTGGTCTTTTCACAAGATATACGTTGGAAGAAGAAATGCATTAACTGACTGTTCTAGGAACGTACGTCAAGCGGTAAACACTCATTTTAAGCAAAAGATTTAAGAAACACACCAACATTTATTGAGCTAGATTTGTGGAATAGGAAAGGTGCTGATAAATGATTAACACGTAAGTACATTCACTCAAATCTTTATTGAACATTAGGTATCAAGAGCGTGGAATATTATCTGACTCCTTTCTGAAAAATTCCATCCACAACACTTCAGCGCAACAACCTAAAATTTTAGAACAATTTAAAAATATTAACCAGCTAAAATTCTGAAGTAAATTTCTTTAACACCTTTAAATGGTACTGAATTCATAAAAATTTCTTATACTGATTCAAATAGGATAAAGTTTTCAAGATTTGTTATAAGTTTTCTAAACAGAAATGCCATAATAGAATGATATGCACCGTGTAACACTCCGGTTTATTCTACTTACTTATCCCGCTCGATAGGGATCTGATAGCAGCCCAAATAGATATTAATTAATGTGACCGTGTACCTAATGGGGCTGGCAATCGGATTGGACTGCTACGGAGATGTTACATTCCATTCTGTCCTTCTCAAATGCTGTAATAATGTACTGTTTGGTGGCAAGATGAACAACAAACACAGCTTCACTAAACAAAACCTATATTCTTATCAAAAACCACAAAGATAAGGAGACAGCGACTGCCTTCGTCAAAACACTGTTAATAACGGCTAATCTCAGCACAGGCCCTTGCGTTATTCATTATCGTCACACGCAAATTGTAATCACTGTATCCAACACTGCAATCCAACACTGCAATCCAACACTGCAATCCAAATAATGCCGGCGCGGTAGACGCGTAATTACAAATATCGGCACAAAAATATCACTGAATCACACTAGTAATTATACTTTATCACTTTCCCGTATAATACTAACACAAAGGGGTTGAACCGCGGCGATGGCCACTCCCTTTGTCGGTAATTTCTATCAATTGCTGGCTTCTGCTCAGCTCTGCCCGCCTCGCGGGAACCTACAACACGCACTGACTTGACTCAACTCTCGCTCTCGCGACCCGACACACTAATCGATAGTTGCCCTGTCGACCTGTGTGAGTGCAAACCTAGTAGTAAGGGCCTGCGGACCCCTTACAACCGTCAGTTAAGTTCTTAAAATCTCTTGCACAAAAATTTCTTAGAAACTTCCAAAAGGTATATGCTACAACACATTGGTATACAAATGCCTTCTACAGGCCAACGTTTGTTAATCATTCAAATAAACAGAATCAGTGCCCTGCGCCCAGACGGACGCTACTTTGCACGTGAAGAACCGGTTACACTGCGATCCAACACAACCGCCAACCAACCACGTCCCTGCACGGCAACAGGCTCCACATACCATCCATCGCCTCAGTGGTAAATCAAAAAAATACAGTAAGGCCCCCTGAAACACATAAAACTCCTTAAACACTACAATAATGAAAGAACAGATGAAATAAAATTGCCATGCTTGGTCTTAAAATTTTAATCCAAAACACCCGATAAATTTTACTATTAACAAACACGGACGGATCCCCAAGGTTAACTATTATTGCTTAGGATGTCCTTAGCGGCACAAGAGTTTAACATAAAATTAGGCTGATTGCAGTTTCGGCAGGATATCTCTCAATGAAAAAACAACTCGGATTTGAATAATCGCCATTTGACACCTGTTAACGACAAATTTTTTACCATTATCCAAACTTGTCAATGATAGCCAGTTCCAGCCGTACAGTTATTAGAAAATCTCCTGTGCGCTAGGTCACCTTCTAGGGCCCAACTCCACTGATAACAATTACCAAAAACAATTACATTTTATGCAGACACTTCCGCCGTTTGTACACTCCTTTAATGACAAGAGTTTGATATTTGAATTACGCCACACCATACACAATTCCAACGTAAGTCATACAATTATCAGATATAAGTCAGCCACTGCGAACCAGGACCCTGGAGAATAACCAATAAGTTGCATTTGTTTATGCTGAGGGTCAAAAATGACTCTAAGCACTATGGGACTTAGCAGCTGAGGTCATCAGTCCCCTAGACGTAAACCTAACTAACCTAAGGATATCACACACATCCAAGCCCGAGGCAGGATTTGAACCTGCTCCCGTAGCAGCAGCGCGGTTCCGGACTGAAGCGCCTAGAACCGCTCGGTCACAAGGCCGGCTGTTGAGGGTCAACTGCTGATCTCTACCTTAGTGGGGCGTGCGGTGACCATTCAGATAGCCGATAAGCTGAATATTGTAATTTTATTATTATATTACTGTGTACACTATTTTATATTAATTGTAATTATATTGTTAATTAATCGATTACAAATGTTAACATTGTAACTTCAAGTAAACAATAGCAAGTCAAGGAACAGGCTCGTCTTGATACCACCCGCAACTCGTAATATTTTAAATTAAAAGAACAAGTATTAAAGGCTGAAATCATAACCTGTAACAGTTTAAATCGAAAGAATAGATGTTGAAATAATTAGACCTAATATCATTTCATATTCCGATAAGCAGTCTTTTATAGAAAATAACGAGTTTCTGTCTTTAGCCTCTACTTTGACAGTTCGGTAGACCACCTCTGCAAGATCACCAGAATTGAAATTACATTCTTGTCTCCTGGGAAGCAAATTGGTAACCATCTCCACAAAGAAATGTTCCTTCTCTCGGAGTTCTCCCAGTAGATGAGCTTCAATTGATAGATGGCACAGTCTGTCTTCTCTAACAGAATTTCCAGAGTAGCCTTTGAGTCCCTTCACAGCTGAGAACAACCTTTTTACTGAAGACGTACTCACTATACAATAATGACACTAACATATTAAATTGATGAAAACTTTTGTTTGGCATTGACTTAGTGCTCAATAGTTCTGCAATTTCACTTGTGGTTTTATTTCTAAGTTCTGCAGTGCTGTACGCTACAGTCAGCTCATTTTTCAGTAGAATGACCTCGAAGAACATTCAATACGCATTAAGGGACTTTGGAAACTAATTTCGGGAAATTGGTTAGAGTATTGTCCATAGTTTTTATGTGATACTAAATAGAAAAACTGCAATTTAGAATAATCTTTAAATCTTAACCAGTGGGTATCAATTTTATCAACAGTAAATGCGTTTACAGTTGACATTTTTTCTCCTCGAAGGTTCTCGTAAATGAGACAAAGTTTCTTGCAGAACTTGTTCACAGTCGTCACGCAGCGTGACTATGGAGCTGCGAGTTTCTTGGAATTTTTGTTCACAGTACAAAATACAACTTGCTTGGTCCTGCAGAACGTTGTATAGCACATCACTGAACGTAAATATTTTGTCTAATGTGTTCACGAGAAAAACAAATTTGAAATCTTCTAAAAGTGCCAAAAACCTCTTAATTGAGTATATCTTAACATGGCACTAAACACATTAAAATTTTTGTTCTGTTCCGGCACGTATTCTTCACCAATTCTGATGAATCATTAAATCGCTGTAGACAGGCGTGTGGGAGACAACTTTGCAAAAATGTATCCAAAAAATTAATACGTTTAGAAAATACTGAAAAATCTGCATATATGCCAAGCGAAAAAGTGAAAAAATGTGGCTTCAGGGCATGTGACTGATTAATACTTGAGCACGATTTAGATTTCCCACCACAGTAGCCTCAACATCAAACGTTTCTGCAATCCGTTTTTCATTACATTTGAATTCTGATAAGAAGTGCCGGAAAAGTTTTGCAATATCCTAGGCATGTGTGTCACTACTTATATCACAGACCCTAAGAATCTTTCCTTTATCTCTTCTCCATATCCACAGCTCAGAACAATGGAAAATTGTGCTTTATTTGCCACATTTGAGGTTTCATCAATCATAACAGCTACAAAAGGAACATATTCAATTTTCCGCTTTATAGTTGATAAAAAGATCGAAGCTATCGCTTGTATTACATCACTTTGAATTCAATTAGAAATTAATATAAACACATTAGAGGTTTCTGTGTGCACCGCTAACCGAGAACCGTACGCTGCAGTTTACTTAACAGCTTCACATAATTTCCTATGTTAATAGAATTTATTGTTTCATCGTGTCACTGGAAGGCAAACAACCTGCATTAATAAGCCTTTTATGGATGTTCCTGGTCCACCTTAGCTTTTGACTATGTAGATACATTTCAGTTTTCAGCTGGTTACCAAACGCAGTTTCTATTCTGTTTTCCCCAAAAGCAGCTATAGTTACAGTTGACCGTAGATGGTTTGCCAACAGTCCGTGCTTGGTTATCGAGTTCATCAAATTTCCCAAACGCGTGTGCCTGGTCTTGGTCCAGCCAGCATTTCTATCCTTTCCACACAACAGACAATACTAGCGAGACATCGCATTTAGGTTGCCGCGGCCATATAGCCAATCGCATATGATGTAAATATAACACTGAAAATGTCTAGTAAAAGTAGTTCAGTAGTTCTGGTGTTAGCCGTCCATTTTCAATTATATCTCCTTTTCTGAGAAAGGATGCGCACAAAACGGGTTAGGCAAAAACCCATCTGTAATACACAGACAATAGTTCTATACACTGACCATCCGGAACATCATGATGACCTACCTAATAGTATACCTATCTTTGGCACGGATAACAGCGGTGAGGATTCGTGTGGCATGGAGGCAACGAGGCCTTGGTAAGTCACTGGACGGAGTTGGCATCACATCTACATACACAAGTCACTTAATTACCATAAATTACGGAGAGGGGGCGATGAGGTCTGACACCACGTTCAATCACACCCCAGACGTGTTTGATTGGGCTCAGATCGGCAGAGTTGGGCGACCAGCATGTCAACTGGAACACTGTGATCCTCGAACCATCACATTCCTGGCCGTGTGACATGGAGCATTATCTTGTTGAAAAATGCCATTGCCGTTGGGAAACATGATCGTCATGAAGGGGTTACGTGGTCTGCAACCAATGTACGATACTCCTTGGCCTACATAGTGCGTTGCCCGAGCTCTACTGGACCCATTGGTGCCCACGTGAATGTCCTCTACAGCATAATGGAGCCGCTGCCAGCTTCTCTGTCCCGCAGTATAGGTGTCAAGGAGCTGTTCCCCTGGAAGAAAACGGATTCGGACACTCCTATCGGCATGACGAGGAAGGTATCGGGATTCGACAGACCATGCAGCGCTATGGCACTGCAACAACGACCAGTGACGATGGTCACGTGCCCATTTAAGTCGTAGTTGTCGATGTCGTGATGTTAACATTGCATGCATCAGTAATCGACTGCGGAGGCCCATCGATAGGAGTGTTCAGTGCACTGTGTGTTCAGTCGTACTCTGCCCACCATTAAAGTCTGATGTTAGTTCCGCCACAGTTCGCCACCTGCCCAGCCTACGACGTCCGACATCTGTAATGAGGAGTGGCCGTCCACCCCCACAACGCCTGGAAATGGTTTCAGCTTGATTTCTCCACAAGCTGAAGACATTCACCACAGCACTCTTCGAACACCGGAATAGTCTTGATGTTTCCGAAATGCTCGTACCGAGACTCCTGGCCATCACAGTCTGCCCTCGATCAAACTTAGATACAGTATGTGATCAGAAGTATCCAGACACTTGGCTAAAAATGACTTACAAGTTCGTGGCGCCCTCCATCGGTAATGCAGCAGTTCAATACAGTGTTGGTCCGCCCTTAACGCTGATGACAGCTTCCACTCTCGCAGGCATACTTTCAATCAGTTGCTGGAAGGTTTCTTGGGGAATGTCAGCCCATTATTCACGGAGTGCTGCACTGAGGAGAGGTATCGATGTCGGTCGGTGAGGCCTGGCACGAAGACGGCGTTCCAAAACGTCCCAAAGGTGATCTATAGGATTCAGGTCAGGACTTTAGGACTCTGTGCAGGCCAGTCCATTACAGGGACGTTTTTGTCGTATAACCACTCCGCCACAAGCCGTGCTTTATGAACAGGTGCTAATCGTGTTAAGAGGGGCAATCACCATTCCCGAACTGCTCTTCGACAGTGGGAAGCAAGAAGGTGCTTAAAACACCAATGTAAGCTTGTTCTGCGATAGTGTCACGCAAAACAACAAGGGGTGCAAACACACTCCATGGAAAACACGACCACCATAACACCACCGCCTCGGAATTTTACTGTTGGTACTACACACGCTGGCACATGACGTTCACCGGGCATTCGCCGTACCCACACCGTGCCATCTGATCGCCACATTGTGTGCCGTGATTCGTCACTGCACACACCGTTTTTACACTGTTAAATCGTCCAATGTTTACTCTCCTTACACCAAGCGCAGCGTCGTTTAGCATCTACCGGCGTGATGTTTGGCTTATGAGCAGCCGCTCGATGATGAAATCCAAGTTTTCTCACCTCCCGATTAACTGTCATAGTACTTGCAGTGGATCCTGGTGCAGTTTGGAATTCCTGTGTGGTGGTCTGGATAGATGTCTGCCTATTACACATTACGACCCTCTTCAACTGTCGGCGGTCTCTGTCAGTCAACAGACGAAGTCGGCCTGTACACTTTTGTGCTGCACGTGTCCCTTCACGTTTCCACTTCACTGTCACATCGCAAACAGTGGACCTAGGGATGTTTAGGAGTGTACAGACGTATGACACAAGTGACACCCAATCAGCTGACCACGTTCGAAGTCCGTGAGTTCCGTGGAGCGCGCCATTCTGCTTTCTCAAGATGTCTAATGATTACTGAGATCGTTGATATGTAGTACCTGGTAGTAGGTGGCAGCACAATGTACCTAATATGAAAAACGTATGTTTTCAGGGATGTCGGGATACTTTTGATCACATAGTGTAGATCGCGCGCCTTCCCCATTAGCTGATACTACATGCACCGTGTGTGTGTTTAACTAGCAGCCATTCCTCGCCAGATGATGCTGCTACCATCTGGACGGATTTACATCGATAGTAAGTAGGTAACCATAATTTTGTGGCTGCTCAGTGTGTACTACTAGACATTACCTGGCACCCTGGCACAACTACAAGTTTTCTTACATTTAAAAATACTTCCGTAATGAAACATTTTTGTCAGAAGCACTGTATGCAACAGAAACACTAAACATGAATTTCAAAGGCCAAATGGAGAAACTTGAGCTAAAGGAAAGAACATTTTTAAGAAAAATCATAGGACCAATATTTCAAGACAATAACATTATGTACTTCAGAAATGAAACTCTCTACAAGAAAACTGAAAAACTTTAAGATAATATGCAAAAAAGGAGGATAAATTTTATGGTCATCTTCTCAGAATGAATTCCAACAGATTAAACAAACAAATCTTTGACGTTTTCCGTATCTGCGAAACGAAACCCAAATGGTTTAAAGAAACTTAGAAAATTCACTTATCGGTCGAACAGCTAAATTAATTACTAAATATGAAAACATAAGGTTCCAAGACAAATCTACAGAAAAGTCCAAAACTTCAACTCGGAAGCAGAGAGGAAAAGAAGATCAGAAAGAATGAAGAAATACTGTGCCCTAAGAAAAGAACAACGCACAAAGAAATGATTGATCCATCGTACCCCAAGAGGGTGAAATGAAAGAAGAAGAATATGAAATATTTTTATAAAACCTTTTATCTCCTATTTAACCCTCTTAGGGGCTGAATTTCCAAAAACAATGAAACACATGTTTTATTATTTCTAACCCAAAGTTCAAACACCAATTTTTGTAGATATAGCTACTTTCATAACGAAACATTTTTATAAAAACTTTTATGCCCTAATTATCCGTTTAGGGGCTGAATTTCCAAAAACCCTGAAACACGTACCTTTTCTAACCTGGATGTTAAATACAAATTTTAATAGATATATCTTTCACAATTCTTTGGTAGCACTTTAACAATGATTTATTTTCAAAATGAACTTTAACGCACTATTTTATACGATCAGCGAAGCACGTATTTTTTAATTTATGACCGGGAAACCAAATACAAATTCTCGAAGTTCTAGCTTCAAAATTGCCTTACTGAGGATGTGTTTTCAAAAAAAAAAAAAAAAAAAAAAAAAAAAAAACTCTTTCATCCCCTGTTTCAGTGTCTTAGGGAAGGAATTTAGAACGATTTCTTACCAAACGATGCCTACAATATAAGATAAATATTCCCTTGTAAATAATAGATTTCAGCTATCAGTCGTCCTTTTGAAATTTTATTGGTAGATCTAGATTTCAGCTAGAAACTAGCGATTCTCAATGCACCATCATTTTTGATCAATGCATGTAATGCCTGTTGGTCAGGCTTCATCCACATTGAATACTCAACTGAACTGTGGATGAAGCCCGACCAAACGCTAGTTCATTGAGAATGGCTAGTTTCTAGCTGAAGTCTAGATCTGCCAATAAAATTTCAAAAGGACGACTGATAGCTGAAATCTACTATTTACAAGTCAATATAATAGTCGTTGTGTACAACAGCCTTATGAATGGAGGGTAACCAGATAAATATTGAAGTTTCTGTCCTTAGCGGTTTGGGCTGGAGGATGGTGAGTCGGTCAATCAGGGCATTTCCTTTTGTACGTAGAGCTTCATATTCTCACTACTCCCTACCGACGTTGTTGTTGTCATCGACCATTCCTGAGCAGTCACACCGAGTAGTAACAGCTCTACGTAGAGAACGCGTGACATTACATCAAAACCGCCTTAAGGAAGTCGTTCAAGACCGCAAACGTTCCTACTGTGAGATAAGATCGCTGGCTAGCGGGCTAATAGCAAAATAAAAACTGGGAGCTGAATGCCGCACGGCAGCTAACGAGATCTGGCGTCGGCCGTGTTCGCTCGAGCGCGCAGGTCACAGAAAGGACGCTGCCGTTGATGTATGCGGATATAATCAACTGTGTGCCACTGCAATGAGCGCCTCTTTATTTCCCACTATCCCGAGTAGCCATCAGTGGGGGAAGAAAGGGACTGGCAGCGGGCCGATCGCGGAAGGAGCGGCTAATAAAGGGGGCAGCAGGGCGGTGTGGGGTGTCCCACGGCGGCCATTGTGGGGCGGCCTTATCTCGCAGCGGCGACAGGTAGCCGCGCGATCGTAGCGAGCAGACGGCGCATTAACATGGCCAAGTAGCCCGGCGCACAGATAGCGACGACAATGAGCCGCCAGGCGCTTTATGCCGCCGTCCGGGCTCGATCCCGCATCGCGGCAGGGCCGCCCTCCCGCGCCGCCTCCTTCCGCTGCACCGCGCAGCCCCTGACTCTCCTCCCACGTCCTGTCCACTGGTGACGGCAGCGAGGTCTCACTCGCTCTTTCCACGCTCTGTCGTGACGAGTGCGCAGATACACTGAAGAAAATGGAAAGCGTTATCCATCATTCTGATATTTGTCAGATTTTGTAGATATATTCAACACATAACTTAAGTGATTAAACTTTCTGTAAGGTGACCATATCTTCGAAAACGTCCCATTACATCTCGTATTTTCATTAACTGAAAAGTAATTAAAAATTTTTGTACGTCAGTGAATAAATAAATTTACTCTGAACTCAGTACCAATTACATGTAGAAGTTTGCCACGAAAAAGTACTTCTAAGAAAAGGAAATTGTTCCAAAGAATGTTGTAGTCATAGGTAAATAGTGTGAAGCTAGAGTTGTAAAATTACTGTAGGCTACTGTAGACTATTGTAAGGTAGTCTTCCTAGCAGCATTGGTCAGTTAAGACTTTAACCACGTTACCTATACGTTAGGTGTGTTGCATACCCAACAGGCGTTACCTCATTTCAATCGCTTTGATTGTGTATGCGATCAGTGTTTTACAAGATTCCCTTCGAAACCAGAAGTGGTGAACAGTCTATATACTGAGTGATGGTGTTTAAAGAGCTATGTAACCTACAGAACAGTTTTGTTCTTCATAGTTATCCTCCAGCCTTTTACTTAAAAATTAGAAGTATTTATAACATAATTCAAAATTATCGACGTTTCATTCAGGCTATATGAGCAACTCTTGATTTGTAACGTGAAACAGAGGGCTGGTGTAGGGAAAATAAAAAAAAAAAAAATGCATGTTTACCATGTAGCGCTAGAGAAAGCAGTTTCCTTCCCCCCCCCCCCCCCCCCCTAAAAAAAAGGTAAAATAAAAAAAGACAAAACAAAAACATATCACATGTCGTTTCAGTAGTTCATTGGGCTTGTATAAGACATTTTTATTCATAAACAACTTTCATAATAATAATAACAATAAAACTCTTGCCTTTGATCGTGATGAAAGGTGTTCTATTTACGTTTGTGAATGTAAACTGTAAACTTGCATCAAAAGTATTTGTTGTAGTTACATAAAAGATCAGAAATTACGCGATCATCTAATTTTTGTCAGTTATAAAATGCAGATCATTCTTTGTAACGCTATAAAATACGCAATGGGCTAACACTGAGCGACGTGCGGTTCTAAATGTAAGCAAAACAAACAAACAGACAACAAAGAGAAGTCATTGGCTCCCAGTTTCTCTCTCACACATGCATTTATATTTCTTTCCTTACCAATGCTACCGATACAACTGTTAATCCTAACATTTACCACGTTATTTAAGAGCTGTACGAAAACTAGTGGTGCAGTTGGTAGCAAAGCATAGTGTGCGACACAGGGACGCGAAACTGGGAGATGGACGCCAGGATAGCGTCACAATGTAACAGAGCCTAGTAGAGTGGCCTCGACCGTCATGAATGGTGGACGTAAGAGTGAACGCCGCCGAATGATGTGGGAATGACGTATGATGATGATGATGATGATGATGTCTGTTTTGTGGGGCGTTCAACTGCGCGGTCATCAGCGCCCATACGAAGTCCCAATTCTTACACAGTCCATAATGACGTAGGGAAACACTGAATTACTTAGAGGTTCTCATACGGAGTTCTGAGGGCTTAAGATCGGCGTGACTGTTAAAGAACAACATTATCGATTATTTAAAAAACAGTCGTAGGTTGCACAATGTTCTTTATTAACTGAACAACGATTCGTTTCGCCTGTATAAGACATCATCATGTTACCGACCACATTTTATTTTAACAAAATGGTGTGCAGAGTAATAGAATATGGTGCAGTAAATGTCAATGTTAAATGATAACAGTTAGTGTCATAGAACTAATAGGCAATAAGAAGCGAAAACTCAAAAAGGATTACTGTGCGTCTGTTATTTACTATTATTTCCTCTAATACAAAAGAAATTATACACAAGTTTAGCCAGTAACTCTTTAAAAATAGAAGACGCATCAGAATACCGGTAGATTAAGAATCGGGAATTTCAGTGTCCAAGATTAAAGTTTGCTTTTCGAAGGTTCTCACTTTGTATAGAAGTTGGATAATATCACATGAACATATGCAAAAGGTCGTTGCGCAAATGAACGTGGAAGTATTGACACATTAAAGCTCAGAACCAGTAACGACACAAGAATAGACAAGTCATATTTAGCCACCCCCAGGGTTTTAACAGACAGAACAATAGAAATACTTATCACGAAAAGTTTATGTTATACGAGACGCTTTCAATAAGTAATGCAACACATTTCTTTCTGAAAGCAGGTTTTGTTCATTCAGAATTCCAATACACCATATTGTTCTCAACTCCTTTCGCTACAGCACCTTATTCTTGAACATAATCTGCGTACAATGTGACGGCTTACGCCACTTGCTGGGAGGGCCTTTATGCACGCCTGGTACCACTATAGTGGTCTACGTTGGAGTCAAAGTGTCGCTGCATCAACAACCTCCCGAACATCCACGTACTGTTCTCCGCGGAGAGCATTCCTCATTGGGTCAAACAGATGGAAGTTTGAAGTTGCGAGATCGGGGCTATAAGATGGATGAGGATGAACAGTCCAATGAAGTTTCGAGAGCTTCTGTCTGCTGTGCAGACTTGCGTGAGGTCTTGTGTTGTCATTGAGGAGGAGGAGTGCGTTTGCATCTTTGTCGCGGGCAACACGCTGAAATAGTTTCTACAGTTTCCAGAGGGTAGCACAATACAATACACAGTTAATCGTTGCCTCACGAGGAGGACACCAAACGAAACAACCCCTTCAGAGTCACTGAAGACCGTGGCTACGACTTTACCGTCTGAGGGTGCAGCTTTCAATTTTTTCTTCAGCAGAGAGGTGGTACAGCCCCATTAAACGGATCGCGTGACCTTGTTGCGATGATGACAGACGCCTCCCCCGACAACTAACAGTGCTTTTGTTCGCCGAAAAGTGTCCTTAGGCACTCTGCAAGGGCCTGTGCTTTGGTTGTCGGCCAAAAGAAGCTCAGTGACAACACTCTGCTTGGAACGCAACTCCGTTGCAGACGTCGTTCTTAAGGCTACGTAAAGCACCGCCACTGTTGGAAGTTCATGAAACTGTAGGGGCTGTAGAGGCAATATTCCAGGATGTCTCACAACAAATTCCTCATACTGTAAACCGAAACTGGCAGAGAAAAAAAAAATGTTTTGATTACTTATTACATGCTCGTCCTATTTAATTCGGTTCGGAAGTGATGCCCGTCAACAACATGAGTATGACCTGTATCCTCCAGCAGCACGAAGCACTCTTGTATTCGTTGTGGCATGGAAGCAAACAGCCTCCAAATGCCACCTTGAGGAATTGTTTGCTATACCAGAAACACGTGCTGTCAGTTCATGAAAACTGCAAGCTCGTATTAAAATACACTCCTTCCCATCATATTCTAGACATGACCTGTGGCTGACAAATCACAGGACGAGGCGGTCAATCACGGATCCCCGTATCGATCCAGGTGTCTGGTGTGCGAACTACAGTGTGGGGTCTTGCACTATACTTCTGGAATGTGGCATTTGGTAGCCTGCCCATGAAGGATATAACAACAGGGCTTACTATTCTTGCCACATACTGACGACCATTTAACCTCCCGTATACAATTACCAAGATTCCTGGAATCGGAGAGCTGTAGGCCTTTATAACCACTGCTTACTGTGACCTACCACCAGGTCGTCTACTGACACGTTGGCATCAGTCTGGCATCCACAAACGGAAGATAGACTCATCGCTTAACGCCACAGAAACCCACTCAGTGTACGAGATGACTCGTATTCTACACAGTGCAAGCCTCTATCGTGTGTGGTACTGTCCTAAAAGTAAGTGAGGCATACCAGCTCGAGATCACAACCTACTTTCAGTAATTTTTTCCCAAAGGTTTGTGGTGACAGCCTACAGGCTCTTCCCGGATCCGTCTGTTCGTCAGCGTCGAGCAAACTTTGGATCTTCTTGTAGTGTAGTGGTTCGAAAAGGATATGTGCCTTTTCTTCTTGCCACACTTTTGTTCTAAGCCCATCTAGTCACCGTTCATCTTGTAGTCATTGCACTACAGCCAACTGTACGGGTTATTTCAGCTACCCCTACCTATGGATTTAACGCAACCTCCAGCATCTTGGAAAACCGCGTGTAAGATTTTCATACTTTCGCTCACTATACGCAAACTGTTAGTGCTACAGAACAAAAATGAACATAGGGCCTCATTATTCGAAATTTACTGCAGTTAAATTTTGTACTGGCACACTTTTCCACTGGAGGCCATGGTTTTCTATTTATTCAAGAAAACCGCGTTTCAAGGTCACTTTTGTGCGTTTTTCTTGAACAATTCGAAAACTATGGCTTGGGCTGAAAGTACATCTCAGTATAAAATTTAATTAAGTTAAATTTCCTACAAAAAAGTTCCTGCTTATCTTTTCTGTGGGACTAATAGTTTGTGCATAGCGAGCGAGAAAAGATGGAAATCTTGCTCATACTATTTGAAGGTGTTACAGGTTGCATAAAACCCATTTGTAAGGGCAACTGACACATCCAGTATGTGCGATGCGTCGTTACGATGCTCCCATGTTTCCCAAGCATTTTATTCGACCTTTTTCAAAGTTCGAAAGTTGGCATCGTAGGAAACAGCCCGGCGCTACTGCGACGTTCGACGAGACAGGATGCCAAGTAACATAGAGCGCGAACGCGAGAACGCTGATTTGGCTCTGGTGTGGGAGAGCATTGAACCCTTACTGAATGGGAACGAACCGTTCACATGTCCGGGATTCGGCCTCTGTGGTTCGCCTAACTCTCACATTACGGTAACACGCTTTCATGAATTTCTTAGTTTTGAACAATTTTCAATATATGGTGTAGAAGGTTAGGCATTGTTGCTGGTGCCGTTGTAGTGTTGTAGTAGTTCTCAAATGTCCGATAATGTGGACCCCCGTTAATTTGGATAGTGATCTGCGGACCCATTGCAAGGAAATCTCACATTTAATATGCACAGACAGGAAAATTTCGCGAAAACGATAACGCGAAAAATATCGCGAAATTAGCTGTTTTAACAAAATAACACGAAATCGGCGATTTTTACGAGACATTTCGAAATTTGTTATTTTGCTGTTTAAAAATGTTATAAATCTGAGGACAGAAGTTTACTAACACAGGTATTCGTAACAGATAATTATTGCACATTAAAACTCCAATTTAACTTCTAATCTTCTCCAGTCTCAGTTTCTTGTATAATGTTAAATTTGCAGTGTATGTCCCGTGTAATGACGTAGATAACACACAATTTGGCCAAAGAAACACAGAATTTGGCCAAAAACACCGGATTTGGCAAAAATATCGAATTTGACAAAAATACCATATTATAAACGAAAACACCGAATTTCCCAAAATAAACCCGATTTTGGGAAAAATAACATGGAATTTGACAAAAAAAAACAGTAAATTTGAGGAAAAAGTAGAAGGCCTACCTACATTCGCAAGAAAAATAAAAAAAATAACACGAAATTGCTAAGAAATGCACCGAATTTGAAATAAATATAAAAATGAATTTTCCAAAACAAAGAAACAAAGCAAAAAATTGTACCGAATCTGGCAAAAATAATACTGAATTTGGTAAAAACTACATGCAATTTCGCAAAATTTGGTAAAGAAAAACCTACTTTCGCACAAACACCGGTTCTGGTGAAAAAGTAACAATTTGGCGAAAGACTAACAAAAAATTTGACAAAATAACATGAAATCTGGCAAAAAATAACAAGGAAACTGGCAAAAATTTATACCAAATTTGGTAAAATAGTCACCGAATCTAGTAAAAAAAATACTTGGTAAAAAAAGTCACCGAATCTGTCAAAAATTTACACAGTATTTGGCAAATTATTATCCCGAATTTCGTAAAAAACATTCAATTTGTAAAAATAACAACAAACCAGGGAAAAAATAGCCCCTATTTTGACGGAAAATAGCACCGAATGTGATGAAAAACAACATCGAATTTGGTCATAAAATAAAACAGTTTTTCCTGTTCCCCAATAATAAGGTATTAAAAATGTACTAACTAGCATCACCACTAAAAGAAGAAGAAGATCAGGAAAAATAATTCAGTTAGTTGTTTATTCTGAAGATACATGACTGTTGCTTAGTGAACGAAATTTCAATTGTGAATACAGTAACTTCCAGTAACACCGTAACAGTCCAGTAATACACAAAATACAGTAATGCAGTAGAGTACATCAATTAAGTTAACTGATTTTTTAAGAAAATCCATTTGATAAATAATGTTCTCAAATGTGGGGTCGCAAACGTGAGCAAAGACAACCTTAGTTTTTTCCGTAAGTCTGGAATAAGTATTGTCACCATCAATCTTATGTCCGATTCCACATTAAGACGATTTCGCTTTGCGGTTTTAATATTGCAACGAGCAGAAAAGTCAGAGGGAAAGGCACAGAATGTTGCAGTGCCTTTTTAGACAACTCTTCATACTCACAATGAACACGTAACCAAAAGCTACAATATTCATTTTCGTTGAAAAGTTTTTCCGTATCGCAGGATAGTTCCAATACTTTTTTTTGTTCTGTGTCAGAGAGATACATACCTACAATGTAATGGACTTTTACATTAGTGAAAGCATTTTCAATCCAACAACTGCCAGGTTGTGGGAAAGGGAAATATTCTCGAAAACTTACAGCTAATATTCTCAAGTGTCCTACAAGCGTTTTGTGCACTTCATCAGAGAATTTTTTGTCTGAAGAGTCAATGAAGTCCTTGAGCGCTGCAAATGATGCATAGTTATTGTTTTGTACTCGTACTGCCATCACCTGCAGTTTCTTAATTGTAGCTTCAATTTTACTCTCAACCTGGACGATATTAACATTTCTTCCTTGCAGGCCTAAATTAAGTTCTTTGAGAAAGGAGAAAATATCCACCAAATATGCCACTTTACACAACCAAACAAAATCACAGTTTCTAGCTTGAAAAAGAATGCTGCTTGTCTGAATGAAACACTCGCACTTCATGAAGGTCATAGAAACGACATAGAACAAACGGTTTGTCTTACCAGCCAACGCACTTCTACATGTACGAAAAGTTGAGTGTGTACACGGCCAATTTCTTCACATAAAAATGTGAAAAGACAGGAATTTAGAGAATATGATTTAATGAAATTAACGAGTTTTGTAACTTCATCCAGAACTCATCTAAATTCTCAGGCGTTTTTCTCGCTGTTAAAGTTTCTCTGTGCATGGAGCAATGAATACGATTTACTTATGGTGCTTAAGGTTTCACTCGAGCCATTAGGCCTGTCTTCAAACTTATAAAAACAAGTGCTCCATCCGTAGTGTAAACTACACATTTATCCCACCTAATGTCGTTGTCTATCACGAACTCATTAAGTGCACAACACGCAAGTTATGTTGTTCGAAGAATCTCCGTACAGAACAGAAGTTCCTCACAAGTTATGTCTTTACACTCAAAACGAATCAAAACCAACAGATTTCCTTCTCCGTCTATGGGTGTACTTTCATCTAGTTGTAAGGAATAAAAAGAGCTACTTTGATCTTTTTGAATTAAATGTTCTTCCAGATTGAAAAACATACTGTAAATTCTTCTTTCAATTATATCCTTGAAAAGGGGAACTGAGTTTACTTTCTTAGCAGCTGCATCACTTACCATAGCCGGCAGCAGTGGCCGAGCGGTTCTAGGCGATTCAGTCCGGAAAGGCGGGACTGTAACGGTCGCATGTTCGAATCCTGCCTCGGGCATGGATGTGTGTGATGTCCTTAGGTTAGTTAGGTTCAAGTAGTTCTAAGTTCTAGGGGACTGATGACCTCAGATGTTTAGTCCCATAGTGCTCAGAGCCATTTGGACCATTTTTGAACTTACCACAATTTCGGACATAACTTTCTCGCCTGGTAGGATTAAACTTTTCGCAACTGTGTGGGGTTCCCCAGATTTAGCAATTAGCAATGACCCCTAAAGTAGCTTTCACGCGTATTACCAATCACATTGGTCTTTGACATTACACTTATACTGCGTTTCGTCTCCCTGAGTTTGTTTACACAAAAATCTATCGACTTACCGACATGTCTCTCACATTTGTTCTCCAAGTGCCTTGGACATTAACAGGTTTCATGCTTTCGTTGCTCAATACTTCATAACACAAAACACACTGAGGCTGTTGGCTGTCGTGACTGCCCACGTATGTAAACCCGTAACGAAGGTAGACATCACAGTAGCTGCGTAGTTTTCTATTCTGTCCTTCACGTTCACTTGTAGTAGCTTGCGAACATGAAGACTCACTCTCAGAGCCGTTTCTCGACTTAAAATCATCAATAGTCTTTCGTTTCACTTCAGACGGTTGTAACAATTGACCCGTTGAGAACTTGACAAATACCGCAACAAAAAGGACGTTGAGCAGCTGAGGAAACGAACGGCTGATGACAAATCAACGTGTGTACATCTGCTGTTGTCCCTCTCAATCCACGTGGCATGTACCATGCCACGAACACATGACATCTATGACTGTCTCTAACACCTTTTGCTCTGAGTCCATCTCGTCACCATTCATTCTGCAGTCATTGATGTTTCAGGTGCCCCTACTTGTGGGCTGTATGATGGAATGTTCAAGGGGAAAAACGTGACTAACGCCATACCTTGATGCTGGAGGTTTGTGTGGTGAAGTTATATTAAATTCTACTTGAATTAAATTGACAAAGAAAATGCGTGTGATAGAGCTTATTATTGTACGTAGCTTCGAAAACACCAGGGGTAAAAACTGCAAAGTGATGACAAAAAATTGAAAAGGTGAGGGGCAGTTAATACGTGTTTTTCTTGTCTAATCATATGACCTCGGTGCTGAAGCAAAAAGAAAAACATCGAACATAGTTTTTCTTTGTTGCTTAAGAATACAGCAAGTCCCATGTTCTATTTTTTTAACTTTTAATTGATCACTCATGGAAAATTAAAGCAGCAGAATATTTTTGCTTTAACAATAATAAGAGCGCAGTGTAATATTATTGTTTCAGAATCTTCTCACTTTTGCTGGAAGGGAAGCAGTTTTTGACGTTTTTAATCTTTCCACAAACTTAAGTTAATCACACAGAATTTGATTCAAAGTGGCGGCTCTAGGAAAACATTCTGAGAGGAATTTCTCACTTTTTTATTTTTGGAATTGTTTATAGCAATGGGAGCTTTCCACCACTTGAAATTAAAGGAATTTCTGTCGCTTAAGTAGTAGGAGACACGGTTGACCAGCTCCAGGACGCCGGCCGAAGTGGCCGTGCGGTTAAAGGCGCTGCAGTCTGGAACCGCAAGACCGCTACGGTCGCAGGTGCGAATCCTGCCTCGGGCATGGATGTTTGTGATGTCCTTAGGTTAGTTAGGTTTAACTATTTCTAAGTTCTAGGGGACTAATGACCTCAGAAGTTGAGTCCCATAGTGCTCAGAGCCATTTGAACCAACCAGCTCCAGGACGGAAATTTAGTGAAGTAGGAAAACTTTTAAATTTACATACATAATGTATAATTTCTAATTACTTTATTTTTAGTAGCTGAAGAAACACTTCTTGCATAACAGCTGTGAGTTCCATTTTATTACAACGCATTTCAGTTCTTAGGCGTCGCGGACCGCACTTTGAGAGACACTGAGTAGTGCAAGCGACAACCGCGGAGAATCAGCCGGAGCGCACTTATGAATGGCGTAGCCGTGCTGTGTGGTTGCGCGCACGCGCTCTAATTTACGCGGTCGTTTTGTTAAAACGAAATGTCAAACACTGTTGCGTCACATCATACATATTCCTCTCAAGTTTTGTGGCATGTTGGTACTGTATTTCTCTTGTGTTTGTTTCAGACTGGGAGCAGAAGCTAATAAGAATCAGTTGTTAATTTATGTCTGGACTTCTTAATTTTATAAAGTAGTAGTAACCTCGAGCCAGTGGGAATAAGTAATCTCTGCCATGCGACGCGTGCAGTAGACAGAAACAGCATTGTAGCGTCACAGACAACCAATGAACTTGGCCTAAATGCCTTCTGTCACACCTGTGACGTTATTAAATAGCTGTTTATCACACTGTGTATCCACAGGACATGTGGCTTTATTTGAAAAAAGTCTCATCATGATCTCTCCATTGGCAAAAGATTCCCGAGTGTATATCGTGGTGTGCAAAACTTAAGGACGAAAGTAACTTTCGCATACTGTGTCTCTGCCGAGTAAAATAACTCGATGAAAATGGACCATACATAGAAACAATTTCTACAGTACATTACGGAACCTAACTGAAAGAAATACGCAATGAGATGAACAGAGATGACACTTCTGTTCAAAGATAATAATTACACTGAAGCCACCGCGATTCATGACGGTCCCCCCCGACATTACAAAAGACGGGATGTGGTTCTTAATAAGATGTGTGGCCAGGGCGGATGGCACCGCATGCTCTGCAGCGATATGTCGAAGGCTATTATATATTTGTATCGCATTATTCTTAACGGGATCTTTGTAAGCTGATATCCTTACTGACTGTACATGGAACTGCTCATTTGCCTTATAAGATGTTCATGGGTACTGAAGGTTTTCTTTATGTATACTACAGACAGAACGACATGATTAGCTGATTTTAATCAAGCTGACGAAGAGATTTTATGACCGTCAATTTCGTAAACATACACTCCTGAAAATGGAAAAAAGAACACATTGACACCGGTGTGTCAGACCCACCATACTTGCTCCGGACACTGCGAGAGGGCTGTACAAGCAATGATCACACGCACGGCACAGCGGACACACCAGGAACCGCGGTGTTGGCCGTCGAATGGCGCTAGCTGCGCAGCATTTGTGCACCGCCGCCGTCAGTGTCAGCCAGTTTGCCGTGGCATACGGAGCTCCATCGCAGTCTTTAACACTGGTAGCATGCCGCGACAGCGTGGACGTGAACCGTATGTGCAGTTGACGGACTTTGAGCGAGGGCGTATAGTGGGCATGCGGGAGGCCGGGTGGACGTACCGCCGAATTGCTCAACACGTGGGGCGTGAGGTCTCCACAGTACATCGATGTTGTCGCCAGTTGTCGGCGGAAGGTGCACGTGCCCGTCGACCTGGGACCGGACCGCAGCGACGCACGGATGCACGCCAAGACCGTAGGATCCTACGCAGTGCCGTAGGGGACCGCACCGCCACTTCCCAGCAAATTAGGGACACTGTTGCTCCTGGGGTATCGGCGAGGACCATTCGCAACCGTCTCCATGAAGCTGGGCTACGGTCCCGCACACCGTTAGGCCGTCTTCCGCTCACACCCCAACATCGTGCAGCCCGCCTCCATTGGTGTCGCGACAGGCGTGAATGGAGGGTCGTCTTCAGCGATGAGAGTCGCTTCTGCCTTGGTGCCAATGATGGTCGTATGCGTGTTTGGCGCCGTGCAGGTGAGCGCCACAATCAGGACTGCATACGACCGAGGCACACAGGGCCAACACCCGGCATCATGGTGTGGGGAGCGATCTCCTACACTGGCCGTACACCACTGGTGATCGTCGAGGGGACACTGAATAGTGCACGGTACATCCAAACCGTCATCGAACCCATCGTTCTACCATTCCTAGACCGGCAAGGGAACTTGCTGTTCCAACAGGACAATGCACGTCCGCATGTATCCCGTGCCACCCAACGTGCTCTAGAAGGTGTAAGTCAACTACCCTGGCCAGCAAGATCTCCGGATCTGTCCCCCATTGAGCATATTTGGGACTGGATGAAGCGTCCTCTCACGCGGTCTGCACGTCCAGCACGAACGCTGGTCCAACTGAGGCGCCAGGTGGAAATGGCATGGCAAGCCGTTCCACAGGACTACATCCAGCATCTCTATGATCGTCTCCATGGGAGAATAGCAGCCTGCATTGCTGCGAAAGGTGGATATACACTGTACTAGTGCCGACATTGTGCATGCTCTGTTGCCTGTGTCTATGTGCCTGTGGTTCTGTCAGTGTGATGTATCTGACCCCAGGAATGTGTCAATAAAGTTTCCCCTTCCTGGGACAATGAATTCACGGTGTTCTTATTTCAATTTCCAGGAGTGTACTTGTGATTTACGAGCCAGATACAGCGGAAAACTGCTGCTGAAACGCCGGTGTGACAGCATACACCACCTATAGAGCATACACGGCGGTCCATTGATCGTGACAGGGTCAAATATCTCACGAAATAAGCGTCAAAGGAAAAAACTACAAAGAACGAAACTTGTCTTGCTTGAAGGGGGAAACCAGATGGCGCTATGGTTGGCCCGCTAGATGGCAGTGCCATAGGTCACACCGATATCAAGGGTTTTTTTTTTTTTTTTTAAGAGGATCCCCCATTTTTATTACATATTCGTGTAGTACGTAAAGAAATATGAATGTTTTAGTTAGACCACTTTTTCGCTTTGTGATAGATGGCGCTGTAATAGTCACAAACATAAGGCTCACAAATTTAGACGAACAGTTGGTGACAGGTAGGTTTTTTAAATTAAAAAACGGAACGTTTGAACATTTTATTTCGGTTGTTCCAATGCGATACATGTACCTTTGTGAACGTATCATTTCTGAGAACGCATGCTGTTAAGCGTGATTACGTGTAAAGACCACATTAATGCAATAAATTCTAAAAAGGTTGTCCGTCAATCTCAATGCATTTGGCAATACGTTTAACGACATTCCTCTCAACAGCGAGTAGTGCGCCTTCCGTAATCTTCGCACATGCATTGACAATGCGCTGGTGCATGTTGTCAGTCGTTGTCGGTGGATCACGATAGCAAATATCCTTCAACTATCCCCACAGAAAGAAAACTGGGGAAGTCAGATGCGGTGAACGTGCGGGCCATGGTATGGTGCTTCGACGACCAATCCACCTGTCATGAAATACGCTATTCAATACCGCTTCAACCGCACGCGAGCTATGTGCCGCACATCCATGATGTTGGAAGTACATCGCCATTGTGTCATGCAGTGAAACATCTTGTAGTAACATCTGAAATCAGTATACATTGCACCATTTAGATTGTCATCGATAAAATGGGGGCCAATTATCCTTCCTCCCATAATGCCGCACCATACATTAACCCGCCAAGGTCGCTGATGTTCCACTTGTCGCAGCCATCGTGGATTTTCCGTTGCCCAATAGTGCATATTATGCCGGTTTATGTTACCGCTGTTGGTGAATGACGCTTCGTCTCTAAATAGAACGCGTGCAAAAAAACTGTCATCGTCCCATAATTTCTCTTGTGCCCAGTGGCAGAAATGTACACGACGTTCAAAGTCATCGCCATGTAATTCTTGGTGCACAGAAATATGGAACGGATGCAATCGATGTTGATGCAGCATTCTCAACACCGACGTTTTTGAGATTCCCGATTCTCGCGCAATTTATCTGATACTGATGTGAGGATTAGCCGTGACAGCGGCTAAAACACCTACTTGGGCATCATCATTTTTGCAGGTCGTGGTTGACGTTTCACGTGTGGCTGAACACTTCCTGTTTCCTTAAGTAACGTAACTATCCGGAGAACGGTCCGGTCACTTGCATGATGTCGTCCAGGATACCGAGCAGCATACATAGCACACGCCGGTTGGGCATTTTGATCGCAATAGCCATACATCAACACGATATCGACCTTTTCCGCAATTGGTAAACGGTCCATTTTAACACGGGTAATGTATCACGAGGCAAATACCGTCCGCACTGGCGGAATGTTACGTGATAGCACGTACTTATCCGTTTGTGACTATTACAACACCATCTATCACAAAGCGAAAAAAGTCGTCCAACTAAAACATTCATATTTCTTTACGTACTACATGAATATGTAATAAAAATGGGGGTTCCCATTTAAAAAAACGCACTTGATATCCGTTTGACCTCTGGCAGCGCCATCTAGCGGGCCAACCATAGCGCCATCTGGTTTCCCCCTTGAAGCTAGACAAGTTTCGTTCTTTGTAGTCTTTTCGTTTGATGTTTATTTCGTGAGATATTTGGCCCGGTCACTATCAATGGACCACCCTGTATACACTCAAGAACCAAAACTTTATGACCACCTGCTTAACAGCTTCTTTGTCCGTCTTTCGAACGAAATAGATCAGTGGTTCTGGGTATCAGGGATCAGACAGTCCGTCGGTAGGTTTGTGGAGGTGTGTGGCATCAGATGTCTAAGCATAGGTCACGTAATTTTCGTAAATACCGGGCCGCCCATTTGTGTAGGCAGTGATGGCGCGCGATAGCTTCCCAGATGGGTTCCAAAGGATTTACATCAGGCGAATGTGGTCGTCGAAACATCAACGTGAGTTCACTACAATGCTCCTCAAACCACAGTAGCACGGTTCTGGCTCCGACACACGGACAATTACACTGCTGAAAGATGACTTAGACGTTGAGGATGACATCAAGCACGAAGGGATGCAGGTGGTCCGCAGCTGTCAGCGCGTCTTCGGTTACTACCACAGGTCCTATGCAAGCGCAGGGAAATGTCTCCCATAGCATAACACTGCCCCCACCAGCCTCTGTCGATGGCACTGCACGTTCTCATCGACGACGGAATTTGTTTAGACGACCATCGACCTATTGTAGCAAAAAAGTGATTCGCCAGAAAAGCCGACACGTTTCCATTGGTCGTCGGTCAGATACCGATGGTCCCGTTCCCACTGCAATCGAAGCTGGCGATGTTCGTTGGGTCAAAAAGTGCACACGTAGGGGTGGTGTGATGCGGAGCCCCATGTTCAACTATGTACGATGAACGGTGTGATCCGAAACACTTGTGCGTGCACCAGCATTATGCTCTTTCAGTAGAGATGCCACAGATCACCATCTATCTTACTTTACAGAGCAGAAAAGCCTCCGAACCCCACGTTGTGTGAAGAGTGGTGGACGTCCAACCATCATGCGCCAGTGGTGGTTTCACTGTGCGTCTACCCCTTTCCACAGATGCTCACGCCAAAATTACGTGAACACTCGACCAGCTTCGCCGTTTTCGAGGTACTCTGCGTAATAATAATCTGATGTGATCGCTGTAAGCTTGTTGACACCAGTGCTTACCAATTTAAATTATATATTACAGAACTGAAGATGGTCACTAAGTGACCGAAAATCGTTTTTGCGGTTAATAAAACAAAAATATACGACCAATGCTGTCTCTCCTTCCAAGTATTCCAAATAATCTACCCTTTGTGAAAGTCGCTTATCCCAATGTACTGCCCCATTTACAATCCATATGTTCGCTAAGATGATCCCACTTACGTTTCTGCTCAGCTTACATACTTTTGTGACCGCGTCACATGCCCACAACTCCAGCAAGTGGCATGAGATATACGATAGGCAGTGGTCATTATGTGTTGACTTATCAGTGTATATCTATGGAGTGAACGTCGCCTGCTGCACATGTCCTCAGACCGATGTATTCACGTGATTTTAGGACACCGTTGCTTTTCTACAATTTGCGATCATAGCATAACGTGAATATTGGCCTTGTTTTATATACGTTCCCGGTGGTTTCAGTTTTAGTAACAGCTATGGTGCAGTATTGTGATTGCTACGGATGTAAAGAGAAGTGTGTGAAAGGAGGACCAGTCACTTTTCATACATATGTACAACAAATGTATGATTGTACATGTCATATTGATATGCAAAACTTCATATGCTGAAAAGTCTCGAGAAGGTGTTATAAAGTCTTCTATTGTAGAGATAATTTCTGCGACTTTATGGCGTATGTTTACGAGACACATGCTGGAAAAATTTCCAAGCGTGTTTGAGTAAACTGGCAGTGAGTGTGTTGATGTTGGTGCCATCTTCGTGTACAGATATAATTTGTACGTGACAATCTGATTTATTCTTCTCTAACCCTTGTGTGTGTGTGTGTGTGTGTGTGTGTGTGTGTGTATGTGTGTGTGTGTGTGTGTGTGTATTTCTGCGTGAGACAGTTCTCTATACAGTGTTACTGTAACGCAGTTAGTTGGAACAGATCGCATAATACAATCAGACTAATCGGAAACGAAAAAAAAATTGTGACGTCTTTTTTATTATTCCAAAATTCGAGCACTGATATTACTTATTTTTCTGTGCGTAGGGTATAGTTCTACTTTTCTGATGATATGTTGAAAAAATGTTGCATATGGTTCTATTGTCTATAAAAAGCAGGATTAAGAAAGAAAAATTGAAAATGATAATGGGAGAGCAGGTAGTGCAAATCGCATACCGTATTTACTGTAACAGTTGCATAGTTCCAAATGTGTTGTTTCTTCGTGACACTTAGGCGCCGTCTACAGTGACATTTTAACGTAATTAATTAGAACAGAGGCTCGACAACATGAATAACTGAAATGAGAAGCGTAAAAACTATTATTGCTCTCAGTTCTTATTCCGATACAGAAAGAAAAGTATCTAAATAAAATGGAATCTGAGCTACAATACTGAGGCGAAAAGGCAGAACACCATTGCTTTTCACATCTTTAAGCACTATTTAATTCATTAAGACGCCTGTAAAGCATATATACAGGGTGGTCCATTGATCGTGAAGGGGCCAAATATCTCACGAAATAAGCGTCAAACGAAAAAACTACAAAGAACGAAACTTGTCTAGATTGAAGGGGGAAACCAGATGGTGCTATGGTTGGCCCGCTAGATAGCGCTGTCATAGGTCAAACTGATATTAACTCCCTTTTTTAAAATAGGAACCCCCATTTTTATTACATATTCGTGTAGTACGTACAGAAATATGAATGTTTTAGTTGGACCACTTTTTCGCTTTGTGATAGATGGCGCTGTAATAGGCACAAACATATGGCTCACAATTTTAGACGAACAGTTGCTAACAGGTAGGTTTTTTAAATTAAAATACAGAAAGTAGGTCCGTTTGAACATTTTATTTCGGCTGTTCCAATGTGATACATGTACCGGTACCTTTGTGAACTTATCATTTCTGAGAACGCATGCTGTTACAGCGTGATTACCTGTAATTACCACATTAATGCAATAAATGCTCAAGATGATCTCCGTCAACCTCAATGCATTTGGTAATACGTGTAACGACATTCCTCTCAACAACGAGTAGTGCGCCTTCCGTAATGTTCGCACATGCTATGACAATGCGCTGACGCATGTTGTCAGGTGCTGCCGGCGGATCACGATAGCAAATATCCTTCAACTTTCCACACAGAAAGAAATCCTGCGATGTCAGATCCGGTGAACGTGCGGGCCACGGTATGGTGCTTCGACGACCAATCCACCTGTCATGAAATATGCTATTCAATACCGCTTCAACCGCACGCGAGCTATGTGCCGGACATCCACCACGTTGGAAGTACATCGCCAATCTGTCATGCAGTGAAACATCTTGTAGTAACATCGGTAGAACATTACGTAGGAAATCAGCGTACATTGCACCATTTAGATTGCCATCGATACAATGGGGGCCAATTATCCTTCCTTCCATAATGCCACACCATACATTAACCCGCTAAGGTCGCTGATGTTCCACTTTTCGCAGCCATCGTGCATTTTCCGTTGCCCAATAGTGCATATTACACCAGTTTACATTACCTCTGTTGGTGAATGACGCTTCGTTGCTAAATTGAAAGCGTGCAAAATATCTGTCATCGTCCCATAATTTCTCTTGTGCCCAGTGGCAGAACTGTACACGACGTTCAAAGTCGTCGCCATGCAATTCCTGGTGCATATAAATATGATACGCGTACAATCGATGTTGAAGTAGCATTCTCAACACCGACGTTTTTGAGATTCCGATTCTCGCGCAATTTGTCTGGTACTGATGTGCGGATTAGACGCAACAGCGGCTAAAACATCTAGTTGGGCATCATCATTTGACGCAGGTCGTGGTTGACGTTTCACGTGTGGCTGAACACTTCCTGTTTCCTTAAATAACGTTACTATGTGGCGAACGGTCCGGACACTTGGATGATGTCGTCCAGGTTACCGAGCAGCATACATAGCACACGCCGGTTGGGCATTTTGATCACATCAACACGATATCGACCTTTCCGCAGTTGGTAAACGGTCCATTTTAACACGGGTAATGTACCACGAAGCAAATACCGTCCGCACTGGCGGAATGTTACGTGATACCACGTACTTATAGGTTTGTGACTATTACAGCGCCATCTATCACAAAGCGAAAAAAGTGGCCCAACTAAAACATTCATATTTCTTTACATACTACACGAATATGTAATAAAAAAAGGGGGTTCCTATTTTTTAAAAAACGCAGTTGATATCCGTTTGACCTATGGCGGCGGCATCTAGCGTGCCAACCATTGCGCCATCTGGTTTCCCCCTTCAAGCTAGAAGAGTTTCGTTCTTTTTAGTTTTTTCGTTTGACGCTTATTCCGCGAGATATTTGGACCGGTCGCTAACAATGGACCACCCTGTATAAACTTTCGCGGTACTTGTGATGTGAGCTGTCTGTAGCAGCGAAATAATTACACTCAAAATATGCTAAGCGTTATATGGGCTAAAAATAGGCCGTCCCAAAATCACGTGACTTGAGCTGCAGCAGACGTTGAGAACAGAAGTCTCTTTCTGCACATCCGAATGCTGACTGCTTGGAAATTTATAGTCTACGGTCCCACATTGAAACACGCGGTGCCATTGCATAAGCTGCATCGTATCGTTCCTGAGCGCTCAGCAGCACGACGAAGGTGGCACGGTGAACGTTGACGTTCGATTGCACGGTCCGTGTGCCGACAGCTTACGTGTACAAAATTTGGTACGTGGCACATCCGCAACTGAGAGGCATCATAAATGATTTAGAGCAGGGCTTCCCAACCTGTGGTCCGCGGACCCCTTAGAGGTCCGCCGGATCTTTCTAGGGGGTCCGCGGCCACCCTTCACCAAATCGTGTAAAATAATGAGTAAAACTATTGAATAAAAACGTGAAAATCAAATTCATTACTATTTTTTTTTCGTGTGAAAAAACGTACTTTTACTTCAGGGCCGGCCGCGGTGGTCTCGCGGTTCTAGGCGCGCAGTCCGGAACCGCGCGACTGCTACGGTCGCAGGTTCGAATCCTGCCTCGGGCATGGATGTGTGTGATGTCCTTAGGTTAGTTAGGTTTAAGTAGTTCTAAGTTCTAGGGGACTGATGACCACAGCTGTTAAGTCCCATAGTGCTCAGAGCCATTTGAACCATTTTACTTCAGGTCGTATCCCCAAGCAGCCTTTGCGGTTCCTAAGTGAGAACGTATACACAGTTTAGTGCCGGAGAATGCGGCTTCTCTGATCGACTGTTTAGCGACAATACGGCGGTCGTTTGTCCGCTGGCTCACGGCGCTAGATGCGCTGAAACCTTTTACGCATGCACGGAGCGAGGTTTGTCGACCAATCACAGCGCTCGCTGGCACGTATGCGGCCCCAGGCATCATTAAATGTTAAACTTGCCTTGTCAGTGCACTACCTGTTTCATAAGTCGATTTTTGACCAGTTTATTACTTCTAATACGGATCGGTGGCTGAAGTCAGAATCATTGAAGAAGGCTGCAGTTTCTCCATCGCCTTCACAACAAGGGAAGTTTCCAGTTGAAATGAATGAGGAGGGAGGACGACCAAAGGAGGACTTCACATACATTTGAACATTTTTGTTCGGATTTCACGAAAAACCACACACACACACACACACACACACACACACACACACACACACAAACACACACACGACTGTTACGAAATATGCATGCTCCTTACACAACAGTAGCCAAATAGTGGAAGTCAACAGCTTGTCAACAGGGAACAGTTTGGACGTGGCGTTGATTGCTCTTGGAGGAAGAAAGCTCCATCGCGTGAAATTTCAATTACCAAGTAATTTTAATCAGGCTATAGTGTGTTGAACAAAGGGAGTAAATCGACTAGTAAGTGTCTAGATACAGTGGGAATTCAAATTGGATCGTTAATTTCAAGTTGTTTTCATTCATGTCTGAACCAAAGACTATTGTTACTTCGGAGGGGGGGGGGGGGTGTCATTGGGAACATGGCACCTGCATTAAGAAGCTTTCAGTTCCCATGGATTTCGCTCTGAAATTTGAAGTTACTGTGCTCTTGACTGACTAGGGGTCCGCCATGGATTTTGGACTGAAGAAGAGGTCCGCCAGCTGAAAAGGTTGGGAGGTCCTGATTTAGAGAAATCCGCTTCAGTTTTACTAATTACTTATTCAAACCACGACCGGTCTCGGGATTTAGAATTCCATCTTCAGGTGTAAGAAGTTACTGTGTTTGGTAACACATAACATGAGGTCGCGCCAGTCAGTGTAAGAGCTCCAGTCACTGCGACTTGTCCGCCAACATGAAATGATCGGCGCTCTTACACTGACCGACCTGACCTCATGTTACGTGTTACCAAACACAGTAACTTCTTACACCTGAAGATGGGATTCAAAATTCCGAGCGGATCTGTCTAAATGGCTTAAGTGTTGGCGATGTTCCGGGGCAACCTGCCTCGCCTCGAGTTCTCCTCAGCGGCGCCGGAGCGGCCTCCTGGCCTGGCATTCCGGTGGTCTGCAGCTCGCGAGCAGGTGGCCCGCGCGCTCATTAGCATGACAGCGGCGCGGCGGGCCGGTGCTCCAGCCGCCCACAATGCGGCTATTGTTGCAGCTTCCAGCGGAGGAACTCGTCCTGCGTGACTGACAGGCGGGCCGCGGCCCTCGCCGCTAACCCGACCTGGGCGGCGGGCGCGCGCCGAAACAATGCTCCGGGTTCCTCTTCGAGAGGCTCTCGCTGAACGAGGATGTGCGTCAAGGGCCCTCGGCCGTACCGAGATAATTTACGATATCCCGTCCCGAGGTCGGGCCCGCACGAGACCACACTCTCCGCAGGAATGCTTTAGAAATCCGCGTGCCTGTTAACAATTAAGAATTAAGATGTTCCTTCGCAGTGAATGGTCCAGTACCTACTATGGTAGCACCGCGAGAAATCCACTGTCAGAAGGGCGCGGGATACGGTAAGAGGAAAGTGCACTATGCGAACGTGCAATACTAGCAGGGAGGTCTTTACGACAAACATCAGCTATGTCATTGTTATTGCCGTAAATGGGCCATTGTTGGCAGCGGTGAACTGATGCAGGTAGCTCAGACTGTAGAGTCGGCACCAGTTGACATTTCGGGCGTTACAGTCCCTGGTTCGGATGCATTAAGTACAGCAGAAATTCAGTTTTCAGTTAATCAGCCTTGCACCCAACCAGATACTTGATTTAATAGTTCTTGACAGAGTTCGGTATTTGTTAGCCAGAATGTAGGCCATAGCTAAATTTTTGAAGTGTTCTGGTAAGCAACTAGCAGATTCACACGTCGAGAGACGCTATCTTGACTGGAAGAATTTTCAGTTGTCTTGGTAAAAGCGTTAACTTCACCAAAAATTGTCACTAATAAAGCCCTTGTCTGGAATGGGCAACGCAGTAAACAATCTCTCGCTCAGCTGTCAGCTTTTCGTAAATCATGAATTTCCAAGTATTTTCAGATAACTACACCATCAATTAAAACAGGAAAATGACTTTCAGTGAGCTCTTACAAAATCTATTTTTTAAAGGAACACACCGTGATTTGACTGTTTCTTTTGTTTATTTATGCACAACCAAGTTCCGCTCATTTATGCCATTTTCAGGTATTTGATTTTATGTCTTTAACATACATTGCAGGACGCTTCACATGTTGTGGAGCTCAAAGCTGGCCATAAATTTAGAACAATATTCCAGAATGAGATTTTCACTCTGCAGCGGAGGGTGCACTCATATGAAACTTCCTGGCAGATTAAAACTGTTTGCCGGACCGAGTGCTCTACCATCTTCTTTTTTTGTTTTTGTTTTTTTGTTTTGTTTTTGAAGACGAACAAACACCTACTACATGATGAAAAGTTGCAGGTAATGAGAAGACTAATAAAAACCTCTAGTGTATGAAAATAAAAGACGACGTTCTTCATAAAATAACACAATATTCCATTATTCCTTGAAAAACATAAATAGGTATATTTTCACAACGTCCTTTTTTTTTGTTGTAAACGTAAATAAGTATACAGTCTCACCATCAGCAGCAATCCAACATTTATTTTATATTTATGGGGGAGCACAAGAGAAAGAAAATAAATAGGCTGCAGATAGAGAGCAATGCGTGAAATGGATAAGCATGTGTAAGGGGAAAAACATTTAGAAGAGGGGGAGAAAGGAGAAGTGAAAGAAATTAGGAACACTTTCCGCACCATGCTCCACTTTGGCGCGCCATCAGAACAACATCCATTCTATCATTGACCATTAGCAGGGGAACGTGGGATCGTCCAATCTTGGCTGGGCCGTTTCGTTGAGATTCCGGCTCCGAGGCGGGTTGGCGAATATACTCTGTAAATAGTTCGCGAAAGTGACCCGATAGCGTCGATGTCGGCGAAGGGTGTGGTGATGTACTAGGAGGCGTGTCCAAAAGTCTGCCGGGTGGACGATGTCGTCCGGGAAGAGGTAGTTGATAGCCATGCAACTGATCCCATGTGGCGGTGTGCCACTTAGACGATGGAAAGAACGTCGTGTCGGGATATATCATCATGGTAGAAGAAACGTGATGTGGTGGTACTCGGAGGTGCGAAGCCACAATCTTCTGTACGAGGGTCCTGCCAGCTGCTGCTCGCCCACACTAAAAACGATGTAAATCTGTATCTTTGACATTGCACTTTAGGCACAGGGGTGAGTCCACCAGCGCGATGCGGTGCAGTTTCTGTCTTGTAGTATATTTGCCGTTGACGAGAAGGTACCAGGTCGTAGTGGCGTCAGTGGTGTGGCATGGTTGGTGGATCGTTTTCCAAACTGTAGGTCATGAAACCTGGTGACGTGCTTGGACGGGGTTTTGGGGTGGGGACTTTCGGAGAAGGCGGAAGATGTCACGGGTGGTCGTCTACCTGGTTCTGGGAAGCTCGGTGCATATGTAGCTGTATTCCAAAAAGAAACGGCCGATGTGCGACATCGGAGGATGTGTGCCAAAGACGTCAGTGGGCATCTCGAAACAGGTGCGAGCTCGGTGGTCAACATTCCAGTGAAACTAGCATTTTGGCTTTTCCACAACCGGAGCATAGTATTGGTGTAAAGTGCCGTAGTACTGGCTCTCATGTTAATCAGATCGAGGCCACCATCCCGCTTCGCTAAGGTGAGAGCTTCATACTGGATTTTGAAGCTGTGTCCAGAACATATAAAATACCCGAAAGCCGCCTGTAGTCCGGCCGCCATTGTCGCAGTGATGGGCAGAATCTGCGCTATATGGGGTATCCGGGCTGCCAGACGGGTATTGACGAAGGTGACTGTCTGGCACATATTCATCGGGCGCAGTATCTGATTTTGTATGTTGGCCCGGATGCGTTGCAGCCGCGGCCGAAAATTGATCGCCGAGGTGCGACGAATGTCTCGCGTGTACACTAATCCGAGAGAACGAAGGATGTCCACCAGTTGAAATGGGACTACGCCGTCTGCGGGAAGGCCGTGGCCGATCTTCATGGCGCATGATTTTGCAAATTTCACAGCGTTCCCTGCCCTGCACTGTAACGAGTAGTCCACTGCATCGTCGGCCGTTGAACGTACGACGAGGGCGAAGTCGTCCGCGTAGGCTCGGCAGCGGCACACATGATCCAGGAATGGGATACCTGTCAAACGTCACCGTAATCCGCAGGTAAGTGTTTCCATCGCGATGGCATAAAGCACCGTCGACAGTGGCCATCCCTGGCGTACTTGACGAGAAGCCTGGAAGTTGCCCCACGAAGGAGTCGCATAATTACTTGCGTGAACGTCGGGGAAATCGCCATCCGGTCCATCACCGCGTTGAGGAATGCACGATTGACGCGCTCAAACGCTTGTTTGAAGTCGATGGATATTAAAGCGCCTGGCAGTCGCGAGTGTGTTGCCACGGCGATTGCATCTCGATATTCACTGAGGGCTGTCTGTATATTGCGATCGCCGCATAAGGATGTTTGTTCGTGGGAAACAATGTCTCGTAAGACATGTTTGAGTCGAACTGCTAGAAGGCGCGTGAAAATCTTAAAGGACGGGGGATGTGGCCGAGCGGTTCTAGGCGCTTCAGTCTGGAAGCGCGCGACCACTACGGTCGCAGGTTCGAATCCTGCATCCGGTATGGATGTGTGTGATGTCCTTAGTTTAGTTAGGTTCAAGTAGTTCTAAGTTCTAGGAAGCATTGGAGGCCGAAGACTTCCGGCATTAGAAGTCAGCCTCATTCTGCCAACGGCCCTGTCAAAGAGGGCGGAGGAGCGGATAGAGGTTCAGGGCACCCTCTTGTCCTAGGGGTGGGAAATTGCCCCTAAAGGCGGAAGAATCAGCAATGATCAACGACATGAGGATGCAGAAGGCAATGGAAACCACTGCATGAAAGACACGTAACGTGTATCCACAGGACATGTGGCCTGTAATTGAAGATGTGTCATGATGATCTCTCCATTGGCAAAAGATTCCGGAATAGTCCCCCATTCGGATCTCCGGGAGGGGACTGCCATGGGGGAGGTTACCATGAGAAAAAGATTGAATAATCAACGAAAGGATAAAGTTCTACGAGTCGGGGCGTGGAATGTCAGAAGCTTGAACGTGGTAGGGAAACTAGAAAATCTGAAAAGGGAAATGCAAAGGCTCAATCTAGATATAGTAGGGGTCAGTGAAGTGAAGTGGAAGGAAGACAAGGATTTCTGGTCAGATGAGTATCGGGTAATATCAACAGCAGCAGAAAATGGTATAACAGGTGTAGGATTCGTTATGAATAGGAAGGTAGGGCAGAGGGTGTGTTACTGTGAACAGTTCAGTGACCAGGTTGTTCTAATCAGAATCGACAGCAGACCAACACCGACAACGATAGTTCAGGTATACATGCCGACGTCGCAAGCTGAAGATGAACAGATAGAGAAAGTGTATGAGGATATTGAAAGGGTAATGCAGTATGTAAAGGCGGACGAAAATCTAATAGTCATGGGCGACTGGAATGCAGTTGTAGGGGAAGGAGTAGAAGAAAATGTTACAGGAGAATATGGGCTTGAGACAAGGAATGAAAGAGGAGAAAGACTAATTGAGTTCTGTAACAAGTTTCAGCTAGTAATAGCGAATACACTGTTCAAGAATCACAAGAGGAGGAGGTATACTTGGAAAAGGCCGGGAGATACGGGAAGATTTCAATTAGATTACATCATGGTCAGACAGAGATTCCGAAATCAGATACTGGATTGTAAGGCGTACCCAGGAGCAGATACAGACTCAGATCACAATATAGTAGTGATGAAGAGTACGCTGAAGTTCAATACATTAGTCAGGAAGAATCAATACGCAAAGAAGTGGGATACGGAAGTACTAAGGAATGACGAGATACGTTTGAAGTTCTCTAACGCTATAGATACAGCAATAAGGAATAGCGCAGTAGGCAGTACAGTTGAAGAGGAATGGACATCTCTAAAAAGGGCCATCACAGAAGTTGGGAAGGAAACCATAGGTACAAAGAAGGTAGCTGCGAAGAAACCATGGGTAACAGAAGAAATACTTCAGTTGATTGATGAAAGGAGGAAGTACAAACATGTTCCGAGAAAATCAGGAATACAGAAATACAAGTCGCTGAGGAATGAAATAAATAGGAAGTGCAGGGAAGCTAAGACGAAATGGCTGCAGGAAAAATGTGAAGACATCGAAAAAGATATGATTGTCGGAAGGACAGACTCAGCATACAGGAAAGTAAAAACAACCTTTGGTGACATTAAAAGCAACGGTGGTAACATTAAGAGTGCAACGGGAATTCCGCTGTTAAATGCAGAGGAGAGAGTAGATATGTGGAAAGAATACATTGAAAGCCTCTATGAGGGTGAAGATTTGTCTGATGTGATAGAAGAAGAAACAGGAGTCGATTTAGAAAAGATAGGGGATCCAGTACTAGAATCGGAATTTAAAAGAGCTATGGAGGACTTACGGTGAAATAAGGCAGAAGGGATAGGTAACATTCCATCAGAATTTCTAAAATCATTGGGGGAAGTGGCAACAAAACGACTATTCACGTTGGTGTGTAGAATATATGAGTCTAGCGACATACCATCTGACTTTCGGAAAAGCATCATCCACACAATTCCGAAGACGGCAAGAGCTGACAAGTCCGAGAATTATCGCACAATCAACTTAACAGCTCATGCATCGAAGCTGCTTACAAAAATAATATACAGATGAATGGAAAAGAAAATTGACAACGCGCTAGGTGACGATCAGTTTGGCTTTAGGAAAGGTAAAGGGACGAGAGAGGCAATTCTGATGTTACGGCTAATAATGGAAGCAAGGCTAAAGAAAAATCAAGACACTTTCATAGGATTTGTCGACCTGGAAAAAGCGTTCGAGAATATAAAATGGTGCAAGCTGTTCGAGATTCTGAAAAAAGTAGGGGTAAGCTATAGGGAGAGACGGGTCATATACAGTATGTACAACAACCAAGAGGGAATAATAAGAGTGGACGATCAAGAATGAAGTGCTCGTATTAAGAAGGATGTAAGACAAGGCTGTAGCCTTTCGCCCCTACTCTTAAATCTGTACATCGAGGAAGCAATGATGGAAATAAAAGAAAGAATCAGGAGTGGAATTAAAATACAAGGTGAAAGGATATCAACGATACGATTCGCTGATGACATTGCTATCCTGAGTGAAAGTGAAGAAGAATAAAATGATCTGCTGAACGGAATGAACAGTCTAATGAGTACACAGTATGGTTTGAGAGTAAATCGGAGAAAGACGAAGGTAATGAGAAGTAGTAGAAATGAGAACAGCGAGAAACTTAACATCAGGATTGATGGTCACGAAGTCAATGAAGTTAAGGAATTCTGCTATCTAGGCAGTAAAATAACCAATGACGGACGGAGCAAGGAGGACATCAAAAGCAGACTCGCTATGGCAAAAAAGGCATTTCTGGCCAAGGGAAGTCTACTAATATCAAATACCGGCCTTAATTTGAGGAAGAAATTTCTGAGGATGTACGTCTGGAGTACAGCATTGTGTGGTAGTGAAACATGGACTGTGGAAAAACCGGAACAGAAGGGAATCGAAGCATTTGAGATGTGGTGCTATAGACGAATGTTGAAAATTAGGTGGACTGATAAGGTAAGGAATGAGGAGGTTCTACGCAGAATCGGAGAGGAAAGGAATATGTGGAAAACACTGATAAGGAGAAGGGACGGGATGATAGGACATCTGCTAAGACATGAGGGAATGACTTCCATGGTACTAGAGGGAGCTGTAGAGGACAAAACTGTAGAGGAAGACAGAGATTGGAATACGTCAAGCAAAACAATTGAGGACGTAGATTGCAGGTGCTAGTCTGAGATGAAGAGGTTAGCACAGGAAAGGAATTCGTGGCGGGCCGCATCAAACCAGTCAGTAGACTGATGACAAAAAAAAAAGTTCTAGGAGACTGGTGACCTCAGATATTAAGACCCATAGTGCTCAGAGCCATTTGAACCAAAATCTTTAAGTCGGAATTGAGTAACGTGATCGGTCGATAGCTGTCCTGCACATTTCGGGACTGGTACGAGTAAGCCTTCCATGAACATTTGTGGTGGGACCGCATCGCCGAACAAAAGTTCCCAGTACATGTCTCTTCACCGTGGCAAATTCAGATCTTGGAAGGTTCTGTAAAATTCGAGAGGGAAACCATCTGGGCAGGGAGACCGATTCAGTGATTCTTTGGCCACAGCGCATTGGACGTCGTCATTGGTCACTTCCGCAATCAGGAGGGTTGCAGCCACGGCGTTTAGTGTACAATGTATCTCCTGGGCAATCTCAGCAATGGCCTCTGCACCGGCAGGTACTTCTTGATAGAAAAGTCTGTAGTGCGTTGTGAAGGCATGCGCAATGGTACCTTGCGAAGTCAGCTGCCTTCCATCAGGTAGATCTAAAGTTGTCATTAAAGCCTGTCGGCGTCGACGAACATGATGCATAGAAGGTTTTTCACCGTTAATCCTATCTTGGCTCGTACAATGGCTCCCTCTATACGGCTCCTGGTCAAGGTTAAAACCTTTGCCTTGATGCGTTGAGGTTCTTTTAGATGATCCGGGGATGGAGGATGGTCCTTGAGCTCGCGTAGAGCCCTATAGTAGAAATCTGTTGTATGGTGATTCCACCTGGCTTTGGCTCAGCCATAATGTGTCAAGGTGCGTCGGATGGCCGGTTTGGAGCACCACCACTGCAGTGTGGTCTCGTAATGTCTGATGCGTTGAACACAATTGTGCCACATGTCGGTGACCTGTTGTTGACATTCAGAGTCCCGCAGTACCGTGACGTTGAGTTTCCAAGGTCCTGCACTGCGCCATATAGTTTGCCTTCGTAGGTTCATGGTACAGATGTAGATGTCATGATCCGAAAAGGCAGACGGCCAACGTTCCACGTCGTGGAGAATGGATTTTAGAGCCTCAGATATATATATGAGGTCCATTCAAGTTCTAAGGCCTCCGATTTTTTTTCTCCGGACTGGAAAGAGATAGAAACATATCCATTGTTTTAAAATGAGGCCGCATTCATTGTCAATACGTCCCAGAGATGGCAGCACCGTATGGCTGATGGAATTTTACCGCCAGCGGCGAGAATGAAAACTGTTTTAAATACTTAAAATGGCGACGTTTTCCTTACTTGAACAGCGTTCAATCATTCGTTTTCTGAATCTGCGTGGTGTGGAACCAATTGAAATTCATCGACAGTTGAAGGAGATGTGTGGTGATGGAGTTATGGATGTGTCGAAAGTGCGTTCGTGGGTGCGACAGTTTAATGAAGGCAGAACATCGGGTGACAACAAACCGAAACAACCTCAGGCTCGCACAAGCCGGTCTGACGACACGATCGAGAAAGTGGAGAGAATTGTTTTGGGGGATCGCCGAATGGCTGTTGAACAGATCGCTTCCAGAGTTGGCATTTCTGTGGGTTCTGCGCACACAATCCTGCATGACGACCTGAAAATGCGAAAAGTGTCATCCAGGTGAGTGCCACGAATGCTGACAGACGACCATATGGCTGCCCGTGTGGCATGTTGCCGAGCAATGTTGACGCGCAACGACAGCATGAATGGGACTTTCGTTTCGTTGGTTGTGACAATGGATGAGACGTGGATGCCATTTTTCAATCCAGAAACAAAGCGCCAGTGAGCTCAATGGAAGCACAGAGATTCACCGCCACCAAAAAAATTTCGGGTAACCGCCAGTGCTGAAAAAATGATGGTGGCCATGTTCTGGGACAGCAAGGGCGTAATCCTTACCCATTGCGTTCCAAAGGGCACTACGGTAACAGGTGCATCCTACAAAAATGTTTTGAAGAACAAATTCCTTCCTGCACTGCAACAAAAACGTCTGGGAAGGGCTGCGCGTGTGCTGTTTCACCAAGACAACGCACCCGCACATCGAGCTAACGTTACGCAACAGTTTCTTCGTGATAACAACTTTGAAGTGATTCCTCATGCTCCCTACTCTCCTGACATGGCTCCTAGTGACTTTTGGCTTTTTCCAAGAATGAAAGACACTCTCCGTGGCCGCACATTCACCAGCCGTGCTGCTATTGTCTCAGCGATTTTCCAGTGGTCAAAACAGACTCCTAAAGAAGCCTTCGCCGCTGCCATGGAATCATGGCGTCAGCGTTGTGAAAAATGTGTACGTCTGCAGGGCGATTACGTCGAGAAGTAACGCCAGTTTCATCGATTTCGGGTGAGTAGTTAATTAGAAAAAAAATCGGAGACCTTAGAACTTGAATGCACCTCGTATTCTATCGAGTCGGCTGGTGGAGTGGCTGGTGCTGTGTGTATGCCCCGGGCGGTCGCAGTGTACCACTCTCCAAGTGTCGAAGAGACGAAGGCGGCGCATAAGGAAGCGAAGTTCCAGACATGTGGTAAAATGAGAGTGTTAGTCTGTACGATCGAGAACACAGTTGAAATCTCCACCTACGATGAGATGATCATATCTGCCGAGGAATAAAGGCGTGATATCTTCTGCGTAGAACTGTGAGCGTTCACTCCGTTTATCAGCGCGCGATGGGGCGTGGAGATTTATTATTTTAATTCCTTCAACTGTTATGGCCACCCCTCGCGCCGTTGGGAGATATGTGACATCTGAAACTGCAGTCCCTTCTCGGAGGAGTATGGCTGCCCCTGTGTGTTCCACAGCTGCCGGGGTGGCGCACGTCTTGTATCCATAACACCTGGACCAAGTTGCTGTGCCGGCCGGAGTGGCCTTGCGGTTCTAGGCGCTACAGTTTGGAACCGCGTGACCGCTACGGTCGCAGGTTCGAATCCTACCTCGGGAATGGATGTGTGTGGTGTCCTTAGGTTAGTTAGGTTTAAGTAGTTCTAAGTTCTAGGGGACTGATGACCTCAGACGTTGAGTCCCATAGTGCTCAGAGCCATTTGGACCAAGTTGCTGTCCTCAGTTCTTGTAAAAGGACGATGTCGATGTCCGCTACTCTTAGCGTGTCACGGAGCAGTTGAAGTTTAACTTGGAAGCCGATATTATTAGTATTGATAGTAGCTATTTGGTACGCCTGATGGGGAATCCGTCTGTCGATATGTTCGTAGCTGGTGAATTATGGAAGCCCATAGAAGTCGCAGGAATCATCGTAGAAAAATTCCCCGTTTTAGTGTTGGTCTAACGGAGGAGCAGATCTCATTTCCGCATCAGGTGGAGGTGGGAAATCCGTGTCATCCGCCCATGAAAAATGTCCGTCAGTTCTGTCATCGGCGAGAGGTGGCAACGCTGGCCGAGTCGGCTCAATTGCGTCGTTGACGACGGGCGTGCTGTGTTCCATGGCTTCTGGGGGCGGGGCTTGCTCACGATCTCTGCTGGACGGCTCCCCGTCTTGTGGTTGACGAGTCTCCGTGGCAGAGGAGAAAGAGTTATCGTGTACTCCGTCAGAGTTATGTGGCATCTCTTCGTCCTGCAGAGGGGGCTCAGTGGTCGATCCTAATGTCTTGCGGCGTTTTTTTCGTCGTTCGGGCGGCTTTTGCTTCCGGCAATGAGTTTCGGTATCTGAGGAAGGAAGAGATTCACGTCGCTCAGGTACAAAAACCGCGGGTGCTACGAGGCCGTCTTCAGTCTCCATAACACTCTCGCTGGTGTCCTAGTGATCTTCTAGCGTGGGTGTGTACGGCTGTAAATCATGTGCGCTGGCGGTATCGCCGGTGTCAAGGTGCTGGGACGCCTCCGGGTGTATCGGTCCAGAGAGACGCTCATGAACGGCGCCTTGTGAGGGCTGGACGTGCAGTGTCGCCGCATAGGTGACTGGAATGGTGGTCGTGGTTCTGTCGGTGTTCGTATCGTCGGGCCTTAGTTGTGTGATGCGGCGTTGCAGGCATTCATTACGGACGTGGCCTTCTTTGCCACAACCGGAACATGTTCGAGGTTGTCCGTCGTAAATGACCACCGCACGGCAGCTGCCGCTAGAAATGTAAGATGGGACGTGACGTTTGAGATCTATTCGGACTTGTCTCACACCATTAAGCACCGGACACGTCGTAAACTGTGCCCATGTCTCGGCTACGTGGCTCTGGACTTTTCCGTACGGGCTTAGCGCCGCGATGACTTCATCTTCATTCACTTCAAAATGTTCGAATACACGGACCGTCCGAAGGACAAGTCGGCATGCACTGGCCCTGCGTTGCCGTCGGAGTGTCGAAATTTTAGTCCATGTCGCGTCCGTTGAATAATCTCGTTGCAGGCAGCGTCGGAAGTCATCTTAACACAAACGACGCTGGTAATGATCGATAGGTGTATGCCGATGAGATCGTCACGGGGGATCTTCACATCTTCGCTTAGGAAGCGTTCGACGGCCAGTGCTTTGGCTCGTGCGTATTCATTTGAGAAGGTGAACTTAAGAGTGTTCTTCCTGTAAGAGTTGGACATTATAGCTTGTTCGTCTGAGAAGCGCGGTGACGGGGAAGTAAACCAACACTCCGCGTGTGCAGCTTCCCTACCGAAGGCAGACTATCCATCTGAGCTACCCAAGAACGACAGATGGTAGAGCAGTTGCCCGCGAAAGGCAAAGGTCCCCAGTTCGAGTCTCGGTCCGGCACACTGTTTTAATCTGCCAGGAAGTTTCATATCAGCGCACACTCCGCTGCTGTGTGAAAATCCCATTCTGGAAACTTCACCCAGGCTGTGGCTAAGCCATGTCTCCGCACTATCCTTTTTTCCAGGAGTGCTAGTTTTGCAAGGTTCGCAGAAGAGCTTCTGTGAAGTTTGGAAGGTAGGAGACGAGGTACTAGCATAACTGTAGTTGTGAGGACGGCTAGTGAGTTGTGCTTGGGTAGCTCAGATGGTAGAGCACTTTCCCGCGAAAGGCAAAGGTCCCGAGTTCGAGTCTCGGTCCGGCACACAGTTTTAATCCGCCAGGAAGCTTCAAGAAAAATATTGATTGCCCAAGAAATGTCAGATGTAAAATCACCATCTTGCAACACATCAGTAAATAATCGTGCTCTCAAGATTACTTACTTAATTTATGGCCAGCATTGAGCTTGACAACATGTGACGTACCGTGCAATACAAGTTAAAGACATAAAATCAAATATTTGAAAATGGCATAAAAGGGCGAAACGTGGGTTGTACTGAAATAAACAATGAAACAGTAAAACGGTGGTGTGTTTCTTTAAAAAATATTGTATGGCTGTTGCTCAGCAACATCAAAATCTGTTTCTTGAAAAACAAATAACTGCTATATTCTTCTTTTGAATGAAGAGTCGAATAAAATCACTTCTTGATCACTTCACATCGTTGCAAATAGATACATGTTTGTAATAGCTCTTGACAGCAAGGCGTTAACAAGCATACTACTACATATTCTCATTACACGTCAGTAAATTTATATAACGATATAGCATATATTCTTCTACTACAAAATTTTACGTCAGTATCACAGCAGGATCTTTTACGCGCTGTCCGTTGGTTAGGGTGTGGCAGTAGTCAATTTATCTCTGGCGGTAGTGACTAAGGTGCTGCCATTGGCGCATTGAAGAAATATTCCTCGTGACATCAAACAAACGGAAACAAAAATTTATACTCAAAACATATTTAAATAACAGAACTAATTCAGAATGGAATAGATTAATAGCTATCGTACCTTTATCTTCTCACCTGTACGCGCTGGGACGATAAGAATCCTGGAACACATGTAACCGTAGGAGCAGCGCCGTTCCGGACTGAAGCACCTAGAACCGCTTGGCCACAGCGGCCGTCTTTTGATTGTCGTCATTCCATTCTAAAGCTAATGGTTGTCAATATTGGCCACTACCATTACAGTTAATGACACGGATGATGTCCCCATGCCTCCCGCTGTTTGCGACGTACGTTTTGTCAGCCTTTCACTTTAGCAGTAGGACATAATGAGGCCGATAGTCATAGCTGATTGTATCCTGAGGATGAGGATAGGGTTATGACCGATGGTGTTTTCAGGGAGTGGCGCAAAACATACAGGACTGGTTGCACAGACGTGAATAATGAAACTGGTCGGGGAAGGCATTGAGATGTGACTGGTGAACTTGACTAAGTCGTGCGTGCGAGATGTCGGTTGACAGTTTCTGAACTTTCTAAAGATATAGAGTCTGAAGATGACCCTCTTTAACACTATGAGAGGGAGGTTACGTTACTGTAATTTTTGTGCACTGTGGTTGCTGGTATACACAACACAAAGAATGGTTTCGGCCTTGTCATTCCTTCAGCGCTACGACGAAGGGATGGAGGAATTTCTGAACAGAATCGCGACGAGACATGGAAAAAATAAGTAAACTCTGAAACAAAGGAGCAGTGGATGCTTCAGAAAACTCAGGCAGAGTCTACGAAGTCGGGAAAATGATGGTTACAGGTTTTTGGTATTACGAAGAAACATTTAAGAACAGAGTTCATGAGAGTAACGCGACAGAATACAGTGATATCACAGGTTTATTGTGAGACTCTTTCGAAAATCCGTAGATGAAACCAAACGGCACGAAGGAATCATTGCTCTTCAAGATAATACCCGGGCGCGTTCTATGAATCGAACGAAGGAAAATCTCAGACTCTTTGACTGGAAAATTTTTCAACATCCTCTCTATAGTCCGGGCCTGGCACCAGGAGACTTTCGTCTCTCTCCCAAGATGAAGTCCCGACTGAGCACTCAACAACGCATGACCGACGTTGAACTCAAGAATGCTGAGTACTACTGCCTGAAGCACCAGGCGGCATCACTCTTTGATGGAGGAATAAAGAAACTCATGTCACGTTAGGGTCAATCTCGAATTTGGGTGTCGATTATGTAAATATGTAATGTCACCATATATGTACACATTGTATACAGAATTTATCTACTGGTTTCTTTTTTGGATAACCAGTTGAGAGGTGCTTCAGAACGAGCGTATCTCTAACTTCAGAATACACTGAGGTGGTAAACGTCATTGGATACCTTCTAACAGCGTGTCGGACCTGCTTTTGCCCGGCGTAGTGCATCAATTCGAACAAGTCGTTACGAGGTGCATTCAAGTTCTAAGGCCTCCGATTTTTTTTCTCCGGACTGGAAAGAGATAGAAACATGCGCATTGTTTTAAAATGAGGCCGTGTTCATTGTCAATACGTCCCAGAGATGGCAGCACCGTACGGCTGATGGAATTTTACCGCCAGCGGCGAGAATGAAAACTGTTTTAAATACTTAAAATGGCGACGTTTTCCTTACTTGAACAGCGTTCAATCATTCGTTTTCTGAATCTGCGTGGTGTGAAACCAATTGAAATACATCGACAGTTGAAGGAGACGTGTGGTGATGGAGTTATGGATGTGTCGAAAGTGCGTTCGTGGGTGCGACAGTTTAATGAAGGCAGAACATCGTGTGACAACAAACCGAAACAACCTCAGGCTCGCACAAGCCGGTCTGACGACATGATCGAGAAAGTGGAGAGAATTGTTTTGGGGGATCGCCGAATGACTGTTGAACAGATCGCCTGCAGAGTTGGCATTTCTGTGGGTTCTGCGCACACAATCCTGCATGACGACCTGAAAATGCGAAAAGTGTCATCCAGGTGGGTGCCACGAATGCTGACAGATGACCACATGGCTGCCCGTGAGGCATGTTGCCAACCAATGTTGACGCATAACGACAGCATGAATGGGACTTTCTTTTCGTCGGTTGTGACAATGGATGAGATGCGGATGTCATTTTTCAATCCAGAAATAAAGCGCCAGTCAGCTCAATGGAAGCACACAGATTCACCGCCACCAAAAAAATTTCGGGTAACCACCAGTGCTGAAAAAATGATGGTGTCCATGTTCTGGGACAGCGAGGGCGTAATCCTTACCCATTGCGTTCCAAAGGGCACTACGGTAACAGGTGCATCCTACGAAAATGTTTTGAAGAACAAATTCCTTCCTGCACAGCAACAAAAACGTCCGGGAAGGGCTGCGCGTGTGCTGTTTCACCAAGACAACGCACCCGCACATCCAGCTAACGTTGCGCAACAGTTTCTTCGTGATAACAACTTTGAAGTGACTCCTCATGCTCCCTACTCATCTGACCTGGCTCCTAGTGACTTTTGGCTTTTTCCAACAATGAAAGACACTCTCCTTGGCCGCACATTCACCAGCCGTGCTGCTATTGCCTCAGCGATTTTCCAGTGGTCAAAACAGATTCCTAAAGAAACCTTCGCCGCTGCCATGGAATCATGGCGTCAGCCTTGTGAAAAATGTGTACGTCTGCAGGGCGATTACGTCGAGAAGTAACGTCAGTTTCATCGATTTCGGGTGAATAATTAGAAAAAAATCGTAGAAGTCCCCAGCAGAAACTTTGAGCCACGCTGCCTATATAGTCGTCCATAATGCGAAATTGTTGCCAGTGCCGGATTTTGTGCACGAACTGGCATCTCGATTACGTCTCATAAATGTTCGATTCAAGTCAGGCCACCTGGATGACCAAGCCATTCGCTCGAATTGTCCAGAATGTTCTTCAACTCAGTCGCGGAAAACTGTGACCCAATGACCATTCCATCATTTTTTGAGAACATGAAGTCCATGAGTAGCTTCAAATGATCTGAAAATAGCTGAACATAACTATTTCCAGCCAATGACTGTTTCGTTAGATCGCGCGGCCAGCCGGACGGGCACTATATACTCGTAGCCCCATTGCTAATAACCGGTTGGCAACAGTTCGTGTTGACACGTCTGGGCTCGTGAGCACTCTTACCTGTGCCGTGGTAACTGTAGGATCTGTCACTGCTGCTCTTACAATACGACGACCCTGCCGGCCATCTGTGCTGCGTGGACGTCCAGAATCTCGTCTACGTTCTGAGAATGTTGACGTGTCTCCTGATAGCAGTATCGTTGCACAACTGACGCAGAACGTCCAACTTGTGTGCCAGTTCTACGAAAGGACCATCCCGCCTCTCCGAATGCCACAATTTGCCTCCTTTCAAACTCCCTCAGTTGGCTGTAGGAAACACGAATGCTTTTCTCCGTGGCGCGGTAACCTGCTTGCGTCACACGTTTGCATCACACTGAGCTTTCTGGCAGTGAGCATATTCTTTTAAGTGCAGACACAGATGGCGCTCTGGTAGCTATGCAACTACGCTGTCTTTTGGTGGACGCCGTTGAAACCATTATCAGTACATCTGCTGCTCCCCAGCTGGCATACGTGATCATCGAACCAAAATCGATTTCGTGTGCTAATTTTTCTTCCTCCAGTGTAGTTTACAGAATTCATACAATAAAATTTATAGACAAAAGAATAAATAAAACACTAACAAAATTTAAGAGAGTATACGAATAAATGACACGTTACAGAAAAAATTCTCAATTTTTACGAGGAACTCTCGAACAGAATAGGAGTGTGCCACAAGAAAACCTCTCGATTTGGATTTGAGTACTTGGAATTAATCGCTCAATATTTTGCAGTTCTGCTGGAAGCCAAATGAAAATGAAACCTGCTGAAAAGTGCACACGTTTCTGAGCAGTACTTATGGAAGTGTTGACCAAATGTATATTGCTTCTCCATCTAGTTTACACTGAATGAGTATTGTAGTTTTCTGAATGATTTAATGCTCCCAATAACAAATCTCGTGACTGAATAAGCAGTGTGTGAGAAAAGTAATGAGACTGACAACGCTGCAAGCGGTCTGGCAACGAATGCTGTGTTGTTCCACTTGTGTACACCAGTGTGTTCATTCCTTCCAGAAGGTCAGTCCTAGTTTCAGTTCCGTAGAACCACCGCGTTATTTTTGAGGGCGCCGTTAGTGAAGTTGTGTTTTTGTTGTTGTGTGTTACGAAATTACAACACCGGAATTTAGAGCTACGTTACGCAACCAAGCTTAGTGTTACACTTGGGAAAACCGTGAATGTGACCTTTGAAAAGCTCAAACAGGCCTCTGGCGAACAGCAGGAGCACAAGTTTTTCGCTGGCTAAAATTATTTTTGGAAGGCCGAGAATACGTTGAAGATGAACCTGGCTTAGGGAGAAAAAATGGTTATGCGCACTATGGGACTTACTCGTAACATCTATGGCCATCAGTCCCCTAGAACTTAGAACTACTAATACCTAACTAACCTAAGGACATCACACAACACCCAGTCATCATGAGGCAGAGAAAATCCCTGGCCCCGCCGGGAATCGAACCCGGGAACCCGAGCGCGGGAAGCGAGAACGCTACCGCACGACCACGAGCTGCGGACGCTGATGGAGACCTTCAACTTCAAAACCCTACGAAAACGTCGAACGTGTGGATGCTCTCGTAAGAACAGAGCGACATTTAACAATACCAAACAAACGTTCTACAGATATCTCCTTGAAAGATTCAGGGAAACGGTGAATTCAGTACGAGCAGACATTGCAGACAATTGGATGCTGCGTCATGATAACGACCCATGTCGTACAGCCAATTCCATAACGCAATTTTTGAGCTCAAAAGTCATTCCTTTTGTTGCACAAAACTCCTGTTAACCTGATCTCAGTCCTTGTGACGTTTTTCTTTCCCCGAACTTGAAAAAAGTCTTTAAGAAAGTCGTCATTTTTGGGCTCTGGAGAACATTCAAAATAATGTGAAGGGGACAATATTGTGGTTTTGGGAGAAAAGTTGGTAGGTAAAAATATCACTCTCACTATCTTTATCACGAATCTAGCATATGTACAAGGACAGGAGAGTTAGAATTCCGTGACACTGCCACTGGAAACCAAGATCCAGCTTTCCGCCGACATCGGGAACTGATAGAGAATGGTCGTTGGAACTTACATTCCAACGATACCGAGAGTAACAGCTACCTCATTTTTATGTGGGAGCTTGAATGTGTTACAGTACCTCAAACTGGATGCAAAAGAAGTCCTCCTATCCCTTTTTAATTAAACGTTGTTAATTGGGAACCTTGCGGATTCGTGGAAGGAGGGGATTTTAGTATCCCTTCTCAATCCAGTGAAAGACCGTAAGTTAGCCAGTAGTTAGTCTAGAACGGCCCCCATTAGCTCTGTAGGAAAGGCACTAGAACGAATGGTCAACAGGCTCTGGATTTTGTTCTAGAATCGAGAGAACCACTTAGTCGATATACAACAAGCTTTCCTACGCAGACAGCATAATATAGGGTCTTCGATCTTGAGATTGACTACGACACTACTTGGAAGCATCGCATCCTGGGACATCTCTGCAAAATCGGGCTTCCGAGGACGACTTACCAGTATTCATAAGGTCTTCCAGTCCTTCAACATTTATTAGATCTTGGGTTGGTGATGCTCTTTCCGAGCTACTGGAGCAAGAGAATGGCGTCCCTCTGTTCACTACATGGCACCAACACAAAAAGTAATCCCACGAAAACAGGACTGGAAAGAGCATTTACTGCGGATGACAACTCAGAATCTCTCGACAAGCTATGGAACATAATTCCATTGGAAGAATGATTGTGGAAATACCGAGAAAGAGGTGGTTAGGCCAAAACAGGCCATAACACCTAATCCTGCGGTGGTCGGAGAAGAAGAAAATACCGACGAGGAGACCAGACCCAGCGCAGAAGAACATAGAGTGGCAGCCGATGTTCCGCAGGCTGGTCAACGTAGCTTTTGGATATTGCTGTTTCTTCTTCTTTTATTTTTCTTCTTCAGTCATTTTTTTGTGCTGTCTGACATACAATTCTACCAAGGCCTACCGAAAGGTAGTTTGGTGTTTTATTGTAAGTTTGGAAACGCGAGAGCTATTGAGTCGTCACAGAGGATGAGACATGATGCTGCCAAGCTGGCACGCAGTAGAAACGGCAGCCAATGCGGTTGCAGCGCAGAGTTGTCCTCGCCACATTTCGACGAACTCTCAGAGGCGCGATGCCTTTATAGTTCGGATAACAAGACACGTCGCAGCTGATGGCTTCCAACAGTTTAGCAGACTTGTTTGTATGTGGGTCTACAAAATGGTTCAAATGGCTTTGAGCACTATGCGACTTAACATCTGACGTCATCAGTCCTCTAGAACTTAGAACTACTTAAGCCTAACTAACCTAAGGACATCACACACATCCATGCCCGTGGCAGGACTCGAACCTGCGACCGTGGCGGCCGCGCGGTCCCAGACTGAAGCGCCTAAAACCGATCGGTCACACTGGTCGGCTGTGGGTCTACAGTTTTCATATATTTCACAAAAGAAAATATTGTTCGTTGCACGTTGTAAACTTATTTTTTTTCTAGCAGAGAAACCCGGCTTTGGTTTCCAGCTGTTTTAAAAACTTAATTTGTATGTAGGTCTACAGTCTTCACGTACTTCATAAAAGAAAATATCGTCCGTTGTAGGTTGCAATTTATCTTTTTCTAGCAGCGACACCCGGCGTTGGCCAGACATTTACTTACAGCTGTGCGTCCACGCCAGTACCACAGAGCGCTTGGCCTTGCGCTTAATTTTTATGACGGCGTATCTCCTGAACTGTGCATCGCAGAATGATATGATTTTTTTTCTGTTACATTCAGTGACAGATGTGCTTACTATTTGCGAAATATGTTGCGAATACGGTTAGTATTAAAGAAGTAATAAATTGTAACCTCCTGCTCATGCGGTACTTTTACTGCATGAAATGCGGAAAACTAGTAGACGAAACTTTTCCTTAGATGATTATGCGGGGACTGTCAGCGAGAAAAAGCTTCGTAAAGGTTTGAAACTGTGTGTAAAGTCTGTTGCAAGACGCTGACTCCTCTCATTATCAAATACTGAGGAAACAAAGTCTGGGAATTCGCAAGTCGCGGGGTACGCTTCTTTTTCACCCTCACCCCTTTGATGGGTTGATGGGTAGTTGGTCCTTACCCCCCCCCCCCCCCTTCCCCCTCCCCAACCATTCTTGCCTGAGAGGAAGGTATATGTATACGAAGTTTGGCTGAAATCAGTCCAGTGGTTTTGAAGGAGATTTGAAATACACACACACACACACACACACACACACACACACACACACTCATACATAGGTCTATTTTTATAATGTATTGGCCAGTTTCGACTAAAGCGTCATTATCTACCACATATTGTAACTTTGTTGCTTTAATTTGCTACGAAAGCGGTGCTGATAGACAATAAAAGCGGTTTAAAAGCTGTGAGCTGTCTGGGGAAGTTAACCTTGCATTACTGAGCAACTGTTTCACCAGGTATCCAGTCTAGCTTACCAAATTCCCAACCAGACTAACATTAATTATAATATTTTAATAGTCATACGACAACCGGTGATAAATATAAAAAAGACTATTTAAATAAAAAGAAATAAATCAGTTTATATTTGGAAATTTATTTTAACATTGATCATTGAAATTTCAGCATATTAAACTTGAGTCATAACTAAGCTGGTACCTTATTTAGGATTGTGTAAATGTGAGTTTGTAATCTTACGGAACAAATCAAATAGGGAGCCAAGATTGGGAGACTACATACAACACTGCATTCATAAAATAACACACGAAGAACGTTGAAACATATGCAAGAGGAAATTAACCACAACCAACCGATTCAATTTTCACCCAAAGAAGATACGCTCGTAGCGCAATCCTGTCCGTCATGTAATTACCACACACTGGTATACTAAATTCATACTAACTCTCTGTGAAATCTTCCCGAAAAGAATAGCTGAGGGCTACTTTGATGATTACACCACATGCTTCATGTGGTCAACTTGGTTTACACAAAGAGTGTAACTCCACAATAATTTTGATAATTAAAATAAATTAGATCGAAAAGCAATTTACAAAAGAAAAACCTCGAACTGGTTACTAACGTCTTACTATTAACCTGATGGGTCAAACAATTGTATAAGCACGTGGTACTGGTCTCACAAAGTACACCCCACGTGGGTTGAACACAAAGAAAAGTTGCTATATTGAAAAATATTGTCAAGACGAGACGTTATAATCTCACGCACATTCGCATTTAAGATTGATGATCTTAGTTAGAGTTACTGATCAACACGTGGCTCCACTTTACTCACAAAGTAGTGACAAAGTAACTACTGGAAGATATTCTGAGTTTCACACTCGAAATACACTGCGTTGCAATTTAAGATAACATTAGATATTTTAGAGCTAAACCTGAAATAAAGGTGATTAAATTTTCAGTTAGGCTGAACTTAAGAAATCCATTGTCCTAGTGACTTAGCATACACGCGCTTAGCCGGAGATCTTACCACTTCAGACGCTCGCCGCGGACAGACTGCCGTGGTCCCTTCCTGAGGGTGGCTCACAAATACAAACGGAAGTGGCCAGAAGGCCAGCTTCCTATACCAACATGACAAGGGGCAGACAGGACCATACTAAGAATAGAAACCTCTCTGCTTTTAGAAAGCGTAGCTACCTGTTCCGACATTGGTCCTACTGTTCTCTAGCAGACAGGCTTGTCTGCTACCATCAAGCATTCAAATAGAAATACTTTTGCTCATTCATCCTCTCACACAGAAGGGAAGGGGGATGACAGTATCTTATCATATACAGTATATAAAAGAAAGCATATGTAGGTTCCGTATGAGACTGTGTGACATAAATTACATATAAACTGTGTTTTAAAGTGTAGTAGTGTGACGGATCGTTCTTGTTTATGTGTAAAAGTAACACGTTCCACTGCTCAGTCTCCTCCCAGATAGAAACACCACAGTAAATTTATAAGAGGAATTTATGCCATAAATGGCAACATATTTAAGAAATTAACATGAAAGGAATCCAACAGAGACCTTTCATAACCCCAGCGCTCCGGGAAAAGACTGTGCAGGGAATTTTCTGGCCATGCTAGGACATTCCCAAGCAGGCTTCTCACACCCAACTTAAACCAAAAATGTAAGGAAAAGGCAAAAGGTCACCAGCTACTTGCTAAAACACAATAATTTCAACACATCTTTAGAATCTACCAATTTCAAAGAGAAAAAAACAATCTGTGACACCTATTTAAAAGATAGTGTAGATCTAATTCGGATAGCAAGTAAAAACAATGGTTCCTGTGTCATTAATATGAAAACAATTTCTGGTTGTTACCCTTATGGAGTTCACCAGTATTTGCTCATTGCAAGAGCCAACTGATCACAGGAAAATTTATGACTGTTTATTAACAAGTAAAATTTATGAAAATAGCGAAGGTGCCACAGCAATTAAAAAAGAACATGAAAATAACATCAGTATTATAAAGCAGAACATTACAATGCACAATCCGCAAAAGTAAAATAAGTGATAAGAGAAAAAAACATGTTTTACAAAGTGGTTATCACAAAAAACTTCTATATCTTATAAAACTAATAATTTGTAGAATTAAAATAACTTTGTGGCACTAATTTAATCACTCTACTATCTTTCAGTTAGTTAGCAAACAATGACCACTGTGTCATTATACTGAAACTAGAATTAATTATGTGATTGTTACCCTTAAGTGGTTCCTCACTATAAATATGCCCCATGCAAAGGCTAATCGATCACAGTCCAATGAGCATGAATAGCTATCTGACTGATAAACGAAGCAATGCCACAGGAATGAATTTACGAAACAAAATATCACAAATCTAATACAACATTGAAAAAAAAACAGCTCTGAAAGTACAATAGTCAACGTCTAATAAAAAAAAAAAATGAATAAAACACCTGCAAAATACAAGAGTCAAAGTCTAAAGGAAACAATAAAAAGAACACCTGCAAAATACAAGAGTCAGTCTAATAAACACCAATAAATCGAACTCCTGCAAAACACACGAGTCAGAGTTTCTCTGACAGAAACACACGTATATGCATTGGACTGAGAAGCGTATAATCACTGTTCACTGACACACTCAGTACTTCCACTGTTCCGAGGCACAATATAAGGGGGAGGGGGGGCGGGGGTTCGTCGCCGCAGCTGTCAGTAGGGATTTTTGTCCATCTGTTGCGTGCAATCCTGCTGTCTCTGCCCTCTCATGAAGTTTCTCTTGGTGGCCCGTGTTACGTACATCTCGATTTGGTTCCATGTTTGTGTTGTCAAATTCGTGCGGTATCCTCGTTTGACACGCCAGGTTGATATTCCTGGGCAAGGATGACACTTAATGGCTCTTCTTTGTGCCACCCTTAGCTACCAGAGAACATCGAACTATGGTTTACTGTCTCTTGACAGTGGGCATCCGCCAGGAAATGTTGATAGGTGTCGTTGAAGTCTGCCAGTTTCTCTGGACAGTATGTGTCAAAAGGCTTCATGCCCCTTGTGTTGTTACATTCTTGAGTTATCCTCAATTGGCTCGCCGGTTTGATATTCCTGGGCAAGGATGACACTTAGTGGCTCTTCTTTGTGCCACCCTTAGCGACCAGAGAACATCGAACCATGATTTACTGTCGCTTGACAGTGGGCGTCCGTCAGGAAATGTTGATAGGCGTCGTTGAAGTCTGCCAATTTCTCTGGACAGTACGTGTCAAAAGGCTCCACGCCCCTTTCTCCCCTGTCTTCTGTCGTTTCACCGCGGCCGTCTCGTCACGGTCGCGTGCGTGTGTTGCGTTGCCAGCAGATGGATTTCCGCGCGGTGGACCGCTCGGCCATCTCAGGTCATCGCCTCCACGAAGGGTCGCACTGGTGCGGCCGACCATTAGCTCCGGGTGCAAGGGAAAGTGTTTGCTGCGTACCCTTCTTTTGTTGTCGGCCACGCTCCCGAAGTGGCCCGGTTGACAGTGTGTCCTGCTTGGAAACCCGCCTGTTTACAACTAGTCCTCCTCCTCGCTGCTCCCGCTGTCTCGTAAGAGTTTATCCGGTTCGCTTTCACGTTTTCAACTGCATTCACAGAAATTGTTGATCATAGTTATGTGATTACAAAATGTCATACATAATACCACTTTGTATTGTCTTTCACAATTTTTAAGAACAAAGTTAGATGAATCGACAATATAAAAATAAAAGTTAAGTGATTTGACAATACAAAAAATAAAAGTGAAATGGCTTGACAGTATAAAAATAAAATTAAATGAACTGACAATATAATATCTAAATCCACATCACTAATGTGATTCACTTGCGTTTTAATAAATCAAATGCTACTTATTAATTCACTAAAATGAATAGGATTATGCCTTGTGCCAGTATAGGTCAAGGCAGCATAGGGTTCACATGTTATTTACACACACACACATGCACACCTGTTGTCTATTCTACAAACTAGCTACCCATAAACATGCATTACTCAAAATTCTACTTCAATCCACTAGTAGTTAATTCAACAAGCTACTTCAATGCTACTCCAACACAGTGTTTATACCACTACAACACTGTTCTAATTCGTCCTCTTCCTGACGCTCGAGGCATATGTCTTGTCACATGATAAATATGGAGAAACTTTCCTTAAACATACATAGTAAAAAGAACAATGGTTATTTACACGCAAAAACATTTATACTAGTTGTCACACCTGATAAGAGACTCGCAATTATACATTTATCATACTCATATATTCACACATAAAACAGTAAGAAAATTTGGTCTAAAATTACGTTATCACAAGAATTAATCACACAGATGACTCTGAGAAGGGTAAAAATATTTTCATTATACAGGTTATACTACATTTTCTTACCCATTTCGTTCCTTCTTTAAGTTACCTTTCGCTTCCAAATCAGTTATTTCGCCTGTGATGGTCATTCTAGATTCATTTCTCACGAATGGAAAAATTGTGGTCTCCTCTATTCTGTAAAACAGTTTCATCTTAACATATTGAACATACAACAGACACAAAAGATACGAATCCTCCTGTAGTTTAAATGACAAATGTTTTGCTTCATCCTTATTACCCTAAACCAAGCTTCCCTTCGGTCCCATAATCAAAATTATTTAATCTTTCTCTACCTTCAAGAGGGAAATTTCCTCAGTACAAATCATATAGGCTGCAGTGCATCCCACGCCAGCGAAAACAGTAAGCTGTAATACTCACAGCATCAGCAAAACACATAAACGTCACTTTTCTAGGACAAGTATTAACGCAGAATAATTTTTCAGGCTCTGACTCAACATCAATCAAGACTACAAAAAGGATCCATATTTCTGTTCCATTCTCCATTTGCTGGAAAACTGCTCGTCGTTTGACTACCACAATAATATTTCAGGGCCACGTAAATTACACAAACCACAACTCTTCTTTCACCTTGAAGGGAATCAACCTACTTACGAAATCCACAGACAGCACTTTACATACTCAGCTATAAGAACAAAACAGACATATATCATCAATATTAACATATCATCACTTATTGGGAAGCCAGTGGTTAAACAATCGTATTATCGCATCCTGTTTTCAGGATTCCAAACTTACTCATTCCTTTCTCAGAGTTCTCCTATATTAAAATATTCATACAGCACGCATACTATAGTAAGAGATCCTCATTTATACTGACAGATATAGAATAGTAATAGATAGATAGTAACACTGAAAGCAGAAAATCGGAAACAAGGCTACTAACAGGTGGGGACCTGGGTTTGCCAGACCCATAATACCCACAGATCGCATATTCCCCTGAGTTTTGCATTAATTCAACACAGATCTTGCTTCTCTCAGGAGCGACTCTTTTCAATTTACACAAAAAAAACCATAAACAACATTTTACTCGTTCACAAAGAAACCTTTTATCTTCACATTTGAATCAACATAAATCCTAATTGCACAAGGAAAGAAAAAAAAAACCGCCAACATCACTTCAATCAATCACACAGAAACATCTTTATCATTTTTTTACCAGCATATTATTCAAAATGCATATGTCACAATTTTAAACTAATCAATTCTTTCTCCTCACCGTCCTCTCTACTCCGCACTGTCCTCTCTATATACCCTATGTACTCATTTGCCATGTCGCTCATTTGTTCCGATTGGGCGCCTTCTGCGCTGATCATTTGTCTTTGCCGGTTTTGTTCATTTCCATTTCCTGGATTATGTCTAAGGTTGGCCGGCCGAATTTCAACATCATGAGGTGCTCCACCTACAGTCCTATTCCCACCGTGTTCACCGTAGTATCGATTCTGGTTGCCGTACCTGTAGCGTTCACGATCTTGTCCACGTCCTCGATCATTTCCGTTGTTCCACCTGTGTTCGCGACTGTTACCCCAGTTTCTATTCGGCCGGTCCCGATTATTGTTCCGTTCGCGTCGCGACGACCAGTCACGCCGTTGATTAGTACTACGGCCACAACTGCGATCGCGCTGCCGTGCCCCGTAATAACTTTGTGCCTGATTAGGCGGGCCTTCTGCTGAATTATATTCCAACTCTTGGAGAAGTGTCTTAAACGTTTCCATGTCCTCTTTGCACCGTCCCGCAAGAATGACGTGGCGCAAGTGCGTCGGCAATTTGGTGATGCATATCCTAATTAGTTCCGCAGGCCCGTATGGGTCGTATAAAAATTGATTTGCCTGCAGCATGTGGTCGAATAGGCGTGCTGCGCTGCCGAAATCAGACTGGTTCAAATTTGGCAGCATAATTATGCTATGTTTGACCCCATCTTGTGCCGCTTCCGACCAATAGGCGGACAGAAAGGCTTGTCGAAACTCCCGAGTGGAGTTGCAGTGACGCGCTGCCGACCTCATGCGAATCGCCGGTTCGCCTTCCAAATAGCCACGCATATATTCTATCTTATGTGAACTTGCCCAGTCGGGGGGAAGACAGAACTCAAATTGCTCGAGCCATGCTCGTGGATGTATTCCTTTTTGCGAATTTCGAAATATCTCAAACTTTCTCACCGTAAGGAAATGTTTGAAATCAAATCCCCGCATTTCCTCCCGGCGAGGCCCTTGAATGTTTCTATTTTTCTCATGTCTGCCCCTCAAAATACATTCTTCCCTGTCGTCAAAATCTCCCTCGTGGCCGGAGTCCCTCTCTGCACTGTTCGTACGGCTATTTTTAGTGCTATTGGCGAGTTCGTAATCACACGCCATGTAGTTTTCCAGATGCACCACACGTTCTTGTAATTCGCCTGTTACAGCTTTGTGCCGCCTGTTCACTCCGAACTGTCCCTTCTGAAATCTAAGAAGCGAACCCACTTCTTCGGTCTCTGCGGCTGCTACTGGTGTAGTATTGTTCTCGCTTTCCGTCACCTTCATCGTGTCTACGATGTCGGCTAATGCCGCAATCTTATCATGTATTTGTCTGTTGTCCTCCGCCCCAGTCTGCTTCAGTTGTTCTACTTGCTGTTCCAGTGCGTGAATCGCTTGACTGTTGTCCGCTACTGTGTTGCTAACGGACGTGGGACAATGCGTTTCCACCTCTTGGACCCTCGAGAGTACCTTTGGCATTCTTCTCTCAGCGCTTGAAAATTCCTAAGTAGCTGTTCTTCGCTCTCTTTAGATTCCGCATCGCGACTCTGCTTGCCCTGTTCTAAGGCTTGCAGACGGTCATCGATTTGTTCAAATGTACGGCCTAATTCTTTCATAATATCACTTTTTATTTCACTTGCCAGATTGTTTATTCTTTGTGAGATATCATCGGACACTCTCTGCATCGACTTGTCGACTTTATTTGTCTGCTGGATTAGTTTTTCGTCTATTTGTTCGCCTAGCTCGCGGATCGATTTTTCAGATTTCTGCGTCAGTTGTTCGCCTAGCTCTCGGATCGATTTTTCAGATTTTTGCGTCATTTGATCGCCTAGCTCTCGGATCGATTTTTCAGATTTCTCTGCGTTTTCTTCATTTTGTTGCAATAAGGCTTTCATGAGTTCTGCCAAATCAATTTGGTTAGTTGGAGGCAAACTAATTTCTGGCTCTGATGTGAGCCCGTTCATCCTGTTTTGCATTTCCTCTGAAGTATTCCCCATTGCATTTTCGGAACCGTCCGGCATGTTAATATTCGAAATCAAATTATCCCCATGGTCCATATTGCTTAAGTTGTTGGACCGCCTACTTTTAGCTTGGTTACGAGTCTGCATTAGTTTAATTTATGCCCGGTACGCAACACACTAATCAGAATAAATGTATCCCGCAAAAATTACGACAGACACACGAAAGGTACCCAACTTAGTACGCACTTTTTCACACGCACATCAAATTTATATCTTTGATCGAAGTCAGTGCAATTTACAAGCGAGAAAAAAAACATACATATAAAACACACAAGTATAGAAACCAAAACAAGACAAACAACACAACGCCGCTCAACAACGCCGTGAATCTTTTGAAAGTCTGCTCAGAAACAACGCAGAAGTTGTTTGAGCGCTGCAGGGAAAAAAATTAAGATTATACAACTCTCGCAATCTAACGTTTCAGAGATTCCAGAGTCTAGCGGAATCACAGAACAGGGTCGCCATGTGTAACGTTGTTGCTTTAATTTGTTCTGAAAGCGGTACTGATAAACAATAAAAGCTGGTTAAAAGCTGTGAGCTGTCTGGGGAAGTTAACCTTGCATTACTGAGCAACTGTTTCACCAGGTATCCAGTCTATCTTACCAAATTCCCAACCAGACTAACATTAATTATAATCTTTTAATAGTCATATGACAACTGGTGATAAATATATAAAAGAGAATTTAAATAAAAAGAAATAAATCAGTTTATTTTTGGAAATTTATCTTAACATTGATCATTGAAATTTCAGCATATTAAACTTGAGTCATAACTAAGCTGGTGCCTTATTTAAGATTGTGTAAATGTGAGTTTGTAATCTTACGGAACACATCAAATAGGGAGCCAAGATTGGGAGACTACATACAACACTGCATTCATAAAATAACACACGAAGAACGTTGAAACATATGCAAGAGGAAATTAACCACTACCAACCGATTCAATTTTCACCCAAAGAGGATACGCTCGTAGCGCAATCCTGTCCGTCATGTAATTACCACACACTGGTATACTAAATTCATACTACCTCTCTGTGAAATCTTCCCGAAAAGAATAGCTGAGGGCTACTTTGATGATTACACCACATGCTTCATGTGGTCAACTTGGTTTACACAAAGAGTGTAACTCCACAATAATTTTGATAATTAAAATAAATTAGATCGAAAAGCAATTTACAAAAGAAAAACCTCGAACTGGTTACTAACGTCTTACTATTAACCTGATGGGTCAAACAATTGTATGAGCACGTGGTACTGGTCTCACAAAGTACACCCCACGTGGGTTGAACACAAAGAAAAGTTGCTATATTGAAAAATATTGTCAAGACGAGACGTTATAATCTCACGCACATTCGCATTTAAGATTGATGATCTTAGTTAGAGTTACTGATCAACACGTGGTTCCACTTTACTCACAAAGTAGTGACAAAGTAACTACTGGAAGATATTCTGAGCTTCACATTCGAAATACACTGCGTTGCAATTTAAGATAACATTGATATTTTAGAGCTAAACCTGAAATAAAGATGATTAAATTTTCAGTTAGGCTGAACTTAAGAAATCCATTGTCCTAGTGACTTAGCATACACGTGTTTAGCCGGAGATCTTACCACTTCAGACGCTCGCCACGGACAGACTGACCTGGTCCCTTTCTGAGGGTGGCTCACAAATACAAACGGAAGTGGCCAGAGGGGCAGCTTCCTATACCAACATGACAACGGACGGACAGGACCATACTAAGAAGAGAAAGCTCTCTGCTTTTAGAAAGCGTAGCAACCTGTACCGACGTTGGTCCTACTGTTCTGTAGCAGACAGGCTTGTCTGCTACCATCCTCTCACACAGAAGGGAAGGGGGATGACAGTATCTTATCATATACAGTATATAAAAGAAAGCGGATGTAGTTCTGTATGAGACTGTGTGACATGAAGTACATATAAACCGTGTTTTAAAGTGTAGTAGTGTGACAGATCGTTCTTGTTTATGTGTAAAAGTAACACGTTCCACTGCCCAGTCTCCTCCCAGATAGTCAGAAACACCACAATAAATTTATAAGAGGAATTTATGCCGTAAATGACAACATATTTAAGAAATTAACATGAAATGAATCCAACAGAAACATTTCAATATGAAATAACATTATGCACTGACTCACGAATCAACCCGTCAGTTCACTTGTGGACCTACACATTAATGTTAGCATACTCTGTATAGATCACGACTGTAAAGACGTTGAAATTTGTGGAAGATGCACGTATAGCATAACTTGATGGTGAAGCTACAGACCCACATTATATCATCAACTTCAAACATTATGTTGGTTATTTTAACGTACATACTGAAGTCCTAATTAGCTGTTTTGATTCATAAATTGATTTGCGCTTCACATCTCGTGCGACATGGCTCATAACGTTACTGTTTATGTGCTCGACAATGACGCTTTAATCGAAACTGGCAATGGCACAACAAATAAAACATAAATTTACAACATACAAGGGACAATGGTTCCTTTTTTGAGGTTGGTTTCCGTTGGGAAACATATGCTCAAGTACCACTATATTAGTATTGTAAATAACAAAATTGGCAGCATCAATCAAAAGAGGTTTGAAATCATTGATTACGGAAAAACAATTTCAGTCACTGTGTGGCCAACTTCAGTGCTGAAAAAAGTGTAAGACATAAAATCAGCCGCAGGGAGTGGCCGCGCGGTCTGAGGCGCCATGTCACGGATTGCGCGGCCCCTTACGCTGACGGAGGTTGGAGTCCTCCCTCGGGCATGGGTGTGTGTGTTGTTCTTAGCGTAAGTTAGTTTAAGTAGTGTGTAAGTCTAGGGACCGATGACCTCAGCAGTTTGGTCCCTCAGGAAGTCACACACATTTGAACATTTTGAACATAAAATCAGCCATGAACACCATATTATAAAAGATAGATGTAAGTCAGATCAAGCAGATTACAATTATGATGTGCAGAACATGCCAAATATTAAAGTCTTGAAGACTCATGTAAGAAGAGCGCATATTGCAACTTAAACATGGCGTCAACACAGAAGAAGATATCAGCTAAGGAATAAATTTTGAACAGGATTTGTAGCTTACAATCATGTGCAGCTAAGCTCGATAGATGAAACACGCATACACAGTGACGTCTTTATTCAAATAACATATTACAGATGATATATTTTATTATGAAGGAGGGAACCAAGATTTTATAAAAAGCAACAGTGGCAACCAATTAAAAATTAAAAACACACTCCTTCTTACGTGAGAAATGAGGAATATAAATAATATAAAAATATTGCAATAAGAGAAAATTATTCCCTATAACGTACCGTTCATAAAACTATCAACACGCACTAACAAAGTTTACATAACTCAGTTCAGTTAAAACTGAAGAAATCCAACCAGTGCTATCAGTTTGGACACTGCAATTTTTCATTAGAATTTTCGTTTTTGCTTCATCTGTAAATGACAATTTCCAAACCAACCGAGTCCAGTGAACAACTGCGATACGCTTCATAGATAAAAGTACCATAAATGTCCATAATTATGCATAGCAAATCCGTGAGACGAATAACACATAGTTTGATGTCGAGAAACATGTATAAGAAGAGGCGAGCAAAAATTATTAGAGTAGAAGCTTAACATCCGTTTTCTTTTATGTCTACCAAACATCGCCAACAGCATATTGTGACTAATGGAACTTTCTTTTAAGCGCTTCTTTCGAAATGCGGAAAGGAATGTCGGCCGCGGATCGAATCTGCCCAGGAGGATTAATAAAGAGGGCCGGTGAAATGGCTAGCCTGGATGTGGCTTTTAGGCGGTTTCCCGCATCCTCTAGGTGAATACTGGGCTGGTATCCACTTCGTACCTCAGTTACACGATTCGCAAACATTTCGTAAAAACCTCCTGACGGATTAAAACTGTGTGCCGCGCAGTGACTCGAATTCGGGACTTTTGCAAGTGCACTTGCCCGCGAAACGTAAGGTCCCGAATTAGAGTCTCGGTTCACATCAGCACACACTCCGCTGCAGAGTGAAAATTTCATTCTGGATCTCGAAAAACGTTCTCACACTCTGAGGTGGGGGGACGCTAAACGCAGACAGAGGCGGTACATATTCGGTCCAGGGGAGGAGAGAGGGGTGGGGTTGGCGAAAGGAAGGGACTCCGGCGTCAGCCACAAAAATTATCAAGTGCACATTAACATGACGATCTCGTGAAGATACGTAATAAGGCCATGAAGAAGAGAAGAGCAGATTTTGAGACATCAAGAAAAAACTAATTTGATGATGGACGGATGTGTTGGATATAAGAATTATAAAGGGAAGGAGGCATGAAAGACTGGGGTTTAAGGTCCCGTCGAAGTAACTGGGAATGGGGCACCAGTTCAGATGTGGGCAATCATGGGGAAGAAAATGAACTGCCTCCTTTTCACAGAAACGATCTTCGCATTTGTCTTAAGCGACTTACTGCAATCGAGGATACAGTAAATCAGGGCACCCGAATGGGCATTCGAACAGCCCTACACTTAAATACGAGCCCAGTGAGATAACCACTGCACCACCTCGCTCGGTAGCTGTAATGGGAGATTGTGGCTTGATCAAATTGATGCACGAGGGTCACTCCAAAAGAAATGCACACTATTTTTGTAAAAATACAGTTTTCATTCTGCATGTGTGAGTCTTACAGTGTGTAGACACATCCTTTCCGCTTGTTTTCAAACTTAGTCCAACCTGTTCCCGTGAGTGGCGCCGTCACAGCATGTCTTCAATATGGCTGCTACATTTGACGTTCGTCGGAAGCAACGTGCCGTCATAGAATTCCTGTGCTGTGAAAACGAGACAGTGGGAAACATCCACAAGAGGCTGAAAAGGTGTATGGAGATGCTGCTGTCGATCCCAGTACACTTAGTCGGTGGGCAAGCAGGTTACGTGATGAAAGCGTGCACGGCAGTATTGAGGATTGTCCTCGCAGCGTCAGGCCTCGTACTGCACACACTCCATACAATGTGCTGAGAGTTAACGAACTGGTGACTGCTGAAAGACGCATCACAGTGAACGAATTGTCACGCTACGTTGGGATAGGGGAAGGAAGTGTTTGCAGAATACTGAAAGTGTTGGCGCTAAAAAAGGTTTGTGCCAGGTGGGTTCCCAGGATGTTGACAGTGGCTCACAAAGAAACAAGAAAAACGGTATGTAGCGAATTTTTGGAACAGTACGAGAATGGTGGAGATGAATTTCTTGGAAGAATTGTAACAGGTGATGAAACATGGCTCCATAATTTTTCACCAGAGACTAAGAGGCAATCAATGGTATGGCATCATGCAAATTCACCCAAGAAAAAAGAAAAATTCAGAACCACACCTTCTGCTGGAAAAGTTATGGCTACGGTATTTATATTGATTCCGAAGGACTCTTGCTTGTGGACATCATGCCAGGTGGATCCACCATAAATTCTGATGCATATGTGACGACACTGAAGGAACTTCAAGCTTGACTGAGTCGTGTTCGACCACATCGGCAAAAGCAGGATGTTTTGCCGTTGCACGACAATGCACGGCCACATGTCAGTCAAAAAACCGTGGAAGCGATCAAAAAACTCGGATGGACAACACTGAAACACCCGCCTTACAGTCCTGACCTGGCTCCATGTGACTATCATCTCTCTGGGAAACTGAAAGACTCCCTTCGTGGAACAAGGTTTGAAGATGATGACTCCCTTGTGCACGCTGCCAAACAGTGACTCCAAAAGGTTGGACCAGAATTTTACCGTGCGGGTATACAGGCGCCGGTTCCAAGATGGCGTAAGGCAGTTGAGGGGGATGGAAATTATGTGGAGAAATGAAAATATTGTTCATAAAGGATGTATCTACACACTGTAAAACTTTCAAACATGTGGAATGAATGATGGATTTTAAAAAAAAAATAGTGTGCGTTTCTTTTGGAGTGGCCCTCGTATGTTGCAGCAATTACGTAGGGATGAAGAGATGTGCAGGGTGTAGATTAGATGGAGAGGTGCATCTCAGTAGAACAGTAACGCGGTTATCTTACTTCTATTACACCGTTCACCGAACGTTTAGACGACACCTTGCACGAAGAAGGCGGTGTAGGTAAACGAAGACGACAAAAAAGGAACTGTGACGATGTCAGTACGTGAGAGTCGTCGTAAGCTGACAAGTTACTCGAGACGCAGCGACGTACCCACAGGCTCCCTCCGCAGCAAGGGCAGGGAGCCCGCCCTCGGAAAACCGGGCCACAGCTCTCGAGATCTGAAGAAGTGATACGCTGCCATGTTGCAAACCGCAGCCACAAAGGGCAGCGGGCAAATGTAGCGAACAGCGCTTCCGCTGCTGCGGACCTGCAAAAGAAGGCAGATGGCCAGCAGGATAACGACACTCGGAGACCCTCTCAGATTCCCCTCCCCCTGCTCACTCCCCCCCCCCCCCACACCCCCCCACAGAACCCTCCCACGCCACACGGGGGTTCGTGGGAAACGCTTCCCTCCACTTCTTACTGCTTTGATCGCTGTCTTGATTCACCTGCGGTTCTTACGCGCTGTTCGAGCAGGTGGAAGCACAATGCTGAGGCCTTTCTCTAGTGCACCAGACACGTCGATAAGTTTCTCAAACTAGGTTATACCGGTAACCCTCGCCCCCACCACAGATCCCTTAAAAACTCCAACTCCCATTTATAACACAGCTTAAAACGTCTCATTATTTTACGAATAAGTTACTGTGTTAAGTGTTTGACGTTAAGCATGTAAAGCCTTTGCGGTTGAATACGATTATCTAACCATAGACTAATCAAAGAAAAAGTTTGAAACTGTGTTCAAAGTTTGCTGGAAGTCGCTAAGTGCTCTCATAATCACACACTATATCAGTGTAGTCAGGCTAGTTTGCATTTTGTTCTAAGAAAACCTCGTCATTCAAGCATCTCGATGTTGTCGTATCTCCTGAACTACATGTGGTACAATAAAATAATTTTCTAGGTGATGCAGTGCTGTTTGTGCATAATGTCTGCAATGTGTGTTGCAAATAGAGTTTGTACATAATAAAGAAGTAATAAAACATCGTGCCTGATGCTAAAGCTTTTCTGGAAAAAAAGCGAAAGTATAGTAAGCGATAAACTTTTTTGCTTTCGTTATTTTGCGAGTAGCGTCAGCCTGAATAAGTTTCAAAAAGGTTTGAGATTATGTACAAAGTTTACTGGAAGTGTTCTCGTTCTCCAATATTGGATGACTGTAGTCTTGGTAGTTTATGCATCGTGAGTACACCGTCTGAAGTGTTGTGCACAGTTTCTAACTTTTATACTTGACTTGCTGCACTGCACCTTTAACGTCGACGTGTGTATCGTCAACGCCGCCACCACATGCTTGTCTATAAACATATTATAAGCCTTGAAAATAAACTCGGAGGAAATGGAACGGCCCAGGCTGTCATATTGAATGGGCCTATATTCTTCCGTGGCTCCAGAGTTAATTTTACTCTGGACGTCGCTACTGGAAATTCTGGTAGTGGATGGTTTACCCTAGCGATTGTTCGTTGTGAAAACGCGTCGCTTCCTGGACTTGAATCTAGGGTCATCAGTCCCCTAGAACTTAAAACTACTTAAACCTAACTAACGTAAGGACATCACACACACCCATGTCCGAAGCAGGATTCGAACCTGCGACCGTAGCAGTCGCGCGGTTCCGGACTGAAGCGCCTACAACCGCTGAGCAAGACCGAGATGTCATCGCCTACAAGACCTGGCATTGTGATATCGACCCGAAGACCCAAAGTAGACCTAGCTATGTTTATAGTAACATGCCGTTTACATTGTATACACGCTCCTGTACGAAAATTGGTAATGAGTGGATTACAACTGCATTTTAAACTTCCAAATTCGGTCATTAATGATAAGGAACACTGTAAAACGAACTTTGTTGCCATATAAGCCACTAGAAAGGCGAACACCAGCCGTGAGCCTATGATCTTCTTAACCGTTTAGTAATATAGGTCATGTAGCCGGTAGCTCGGTGTGAACATAATTCTGGGACATATTCCGAATTCAAACTGGACAACGCAGGTACCTGTAAAAAAGTGAACTCAATATAGCGTCTGTAGAACCGTAACTTCCTTACTGTTTGTTTGGTAGAACCGAGTAAAATGGTCCCTACTACAAGATCAGAACTACATAATGCGGACACCTAACGACGTACCACAAGCGTTGATAGCAGTCCATGAGTAGACACAAGTGAATACAAGCAGATCACCTCACTGTGTTAGCGACAGACTGGAAAATCTATCTACATCGAAATGGGTACTTTGTAAATCGCCCTTAAGTGCCTAGCAGAGGGATCATGGAAACATCTTCAAAGTAATTATCTATTATTCCACTGCGGAACTGAATGGAAAAAGCGAACACCTATATCTTTCCGTGCGAGCTCTGAATTTTATTATGACGATCGTTTCTTCCTATATACACTCCTGGAAATGGAAAAAAGAACACATTGACACCGGTGTGTCAGACCCACCATACTTGCTCCGGACACTGCGAGAGGGCTGTACAAGCAATGATCACACGCACGGCACAGCGGACACACCAGGAACCGCGGTGTTGGCCGTCGAATGGCGCTAGCTGCGCAGCATTTGTGCACCGCCGCCGTCAGTGTCAGCCAGTTTGCCGTGGCATACGGAGCTCCATCGCAGTCTTTAACACTGGTAGCATGCCGCGACAGCGTGGACGTGAACCGTATGTGCAGTTGACGGACTTTGAGCGAGGGCGTATAGTGGGCATGCGGGAGGCCGGGTGGAAGTACCGCCGAATTGCTCAACACGTGGGGCGTGAGGTCTCCACAGTACATCGATGTTGTCGCCAGTGGTCGGCGGAAGGTGCACGTGCCCGTCGACCTGGGACCGGACCGCAGCGACGCACGGATGCACGCCAAGGCCGTAGGATCCTACGCAGTGCCGTAGGGGACCGCACCGCCACTTCCCAGCAAATTAGGGACACTGTTGCTCCTGGGGTATCGGCGAGGACCATTCGCAACCGTCTCCATGAAGCTGGGCTACGCTCCCGCACACCGTTAGGCCGTCTTCCGCTCACGCCCCAACATCGTGCAGCCCGCCTCCAGTGGTGTCGCGACAGGCGTGAATGGAGGGACGAATGGAGACGTGTCGTCTTCAGCGATGAGAGTCGCTTCTGCCTTGGTGCCAATGATGGTCGTATGCGTGTTTGGCGCCGTGCACGTGAGCGCCACAATCAGGACTGCATACGACCGAGGCACACAGGGCCAACACCCGGCATCATGGTGTGGGGAGCGATCTCCTACACTGGCCGTACACCACTGGTGATCGTCGAGGGGACACTGAATAGTGCACGGTACATCCAAACCGTCATCGAACCCATCGTTCTACCATTCCTAGACCGGCAAGGGAACTTGCTGTTCCAACAGGACAATGCACGTCCGCATGTATCCTGTGCCACCCAACGTGCTCTAGAAGGTGTAAGTCAACTACCCTGGCCAGCAAGATCTCCGGATCTGTCCCCCATTGAGCATGTTTGGGACTGGATGAAGCGTCGTCTCACGCGGTCTGCACGTCCAGCACGAACGCTGGTCCAACTGAGGCGCCAGGTGGAAATGGCATGGCAAGCCGTTCCACAGGACTACATCCAGCATCTCTACGATCGTCTCCATGGGAGAATAGCAGCCTGCATTGCTGCGAAAGGTGGATATACACTGTACTAGTGCCGACATTGTGCATGCTCTGTTGCCTGTGTCTATGTGCCTGTGGTTCTGTCAGTGTGATCATGTGATGTATCTGACCCCAGGAATGTGTCAATAAAGTTTCCCCTTCCTGGGACAATGAATTCACGGTGTTCTTATTTCAATTTCCAGGAGTGTAGGTTGACGTCAACAATATATTTTCGCATTCCGAGAAGAAAGTTGGTTATTGTAATTTCGAGAGAAAATCCCACCGCAACGAGAAACGCCTTTGTTTTGGTAACGTCCATCCCAAATCCTGTATTATGTCCGTGACACTCTTGCCTCCTATTTTCCGATAGTACAAAACAGGCTGCCATTCTGTGAAGTTTCTCTATGTACTCCGTCAATCCTCTCTGGTAAGGATCCCACATTCATCGACAGCGGCCGGTCCGGGAGGTTATTAAATTTATTGCCCTATTCATTGCCTACCTGAGAAGGCATGACGGTGTCTTGTAGAACTTTCTTTTCATCTAAATCCCAACGAGCTCGGTCTGGAGGGAAGGGCTCCCATCTGAGAATACCTGTGAGGGTATTCCCTTTAGCAGCACTCCCCCTCTAACGTTTTGCTCAGAATGGAATACTCTGAACCTGAGAGTCTGAGTGGTCACGCATTTATTCAGCTTGAATGGAGTGATGAACGGAGGTTAGGGTTTAGTGTCCCGTCGAGGACGATATCATTAGAATCGGAGCATCGGAGCAACAAATCAGGTGTGCACTTGTCTATGCAATCACCCCAGCATTTGCCATAACCAATTTAGGAAAAGTAATTCTGAAAACATAGTCTGCCAATTATCACGAGCAGCTAGCTCGTGACCAACACACGAAAGATATATAGGGTGAGTATAAATTCTTTTATGATTATAAATATATATTCCTAAGGTACTATGCTAGATACAGCTATGCAGTTTACTGCAGATATTAGCTTAACTCACAAAGTTTGTTATGTACACACCTCCACATGTGCTGCGTTGCTTGCCTGTAGAAAGTTTAGGTGGTACTCAGTTCACTCCATGTCTTTGCCAACACTTCTTCCGTCGCCGCTTCTACAGAATCTCGTATTCGTACCGTAGGACTTTGCGCATGAGCAACTGGTGAACTGAAAACTTTGTCCTTAACGTACCCTACAAAAACGGTCAAAAGCGGATATGCCTGGTGCACGTAGTGGCCTCGGTGTTGGACCACCTCGACCGATCCATCTGTCCGGAAATTTTCCATCCAAGAAACGTCGAACAAATGGCCCCCACTGTGGCCAAGTACTGTTTTGTTGAAACTCTACCCATGGCTGAAATTCCTCTAACTGATGTGCAACGTAAAGTTCAAACATGTTTAGATAAACCGTTGCCATGATTGTAGGCTCAGTAAAAAAGAATGATCCAAGAATTCTGTTTTGAATTAAGCCAGCGTACATTTACTTTTCAGCTGCCCCTTACCTACTGTAACATTATATGTGGCTTCCCAGCCCCCAGATCCGGGCAATATGCTATTCATTTTCCCGGAGATTTCGAAAGTCGCTTCATCGGACAATAAAACTTCATTAAGTTAGTCGTCGCTTGCATCGATCGTTTCCAGCACGTTCCAAGTAAACTCACTACGTCCGCATCTATCATTTGGCCGCGAAGCTTACAGGAGTTGTTCAAATGGTTCAAATGGCTCTGAGCACTATGGGAAGTCCCCTAGAACTTAGAACTACTTAAACCTAACTCACCTAAGGACATCACATACGTCCATGCCCGAGGCAGGATTCGAACCTGCGACCGTAGCGGTCGCGCGGTCCCAGACTGTAGCGCCTAGAACCGCTCGGCCACCCCGGCCGGCACAGGAGTTGTGCTTTGTACGCATGGAAATGTAGCCGTTTGCCTAAACTCTTAGCTCTGAGGTGTGTCTGCTTCTGTGAAAAACACGACGCGGCTATTTCCGCGGTCCGCGTTGGAATCCTGTACGCACGGATGGTATCAACAGTTTAGGCCTGTCGCTTCTTGCCTTGTCATCAATGCCACGACTACCTTTGAATTTTCATGGTATCCTTTGATGCTCTTCACATCTGGCGGATCTCGATCATTGGCATATCTGAACTGTCCTCAACTGTAACAGGTGACCATTTTTTTTTTCATGAAACCACCAAAGACATCTCGCTTTCTTTTGCATAGACGTCACTGTGGCACTGTGTCAGCAACACTACTAATTTATGCTACCTGTAACAGGACAGAGAGAAAAGAAACCAGAAAAAAAATTAGACACGTTGTAGTGCATTCATCAAATTATTCATCTATTTCTACATCTACATCTACATGGATACTCTGCAAATCACATTTAAGTGCCTGGCAGAGGGTTCGTTGAACCACCTTCACAATTCTCTATTATTCCAATCTCGTATAGCACACGGAGAGAATGAACACCTATATCTTTCCGTACGAGCTCTGATTTCCCTTATTTTATCGTAGTGATAGTTCCGCCCTATGTAGGTCGGTGTCAACAAAACATTTTCTTATTCGGAGGAGAAAGTTGGTGACTGGAATTTTGTGAGAAGATTCCGCGGCAACGAAAACTGCCTTTCTTTTAATGATGTCCATCCCAAATCCTGTATCATTTCTGTATTACTTTCTCCCATATTTCGCGATAATACAAAACGTGCTGCCTTTCTTTGGATTTTTTCGATGTACTCCATCAGTCCTATCTGGTAAGGATCCCACACCGCGCAGCAGTATTCTAAAAGAGGACAGACAAGCGTAGTGTAGGCAGTCTCCTTAGTAGGCCTGTTACATTTTCTAAGTGTCCTGGCAACAATACGCTGCCTTCGGTTAGCCTTCCCTACAACATTTTCTATGTATTCTTTCCAGTTTAAGTTGTTCGTAATCGTAATAACTAGGTATTTAGTTGAATTTACGGGCTTTAGATTTGGCTGATTTATCGTGTAGCCTACGTTTAACGAGTTTCTTTTAGCACTCACGTGGATGACCTCACACTTTTCGTTATTTAGGGTCAACTGTCACTTTATGCATGATTCAGATATTTTTTCTAAATCGTTTTGCAGTTTTTTTTTTTTATCTTCTAATGACTTTATTAGTCGATAAACGACAGCGTCATCTGCAAGCAACCGAAGACGGCTGCTCAGTTTGTCTCCATAATCGTTAATATAGATAAGGAACAGCAAAGGGCCTATAACACCACCTTGGGGAACGCCTGAAATGACTTCTGTTTTACTCGATGACTTTCCGTCAATTACTACGAACTGTGACCTCTCTGACAGGAAATCGCAAATCCATTCACATAACTGAGACGATATTCCATAAACTCGCAATTTCACTACGAGCCGCTTGTGTGGTACAGTGTCAAAAGTCTTCTGGAAATCCAGGAATACGGAATCGATCTGAAATCCCTTGTCAATAGCACTCAACCCTTCGTGCGAATAAAGAGCTAGTTACGTTTCACAGGAACGATGTTTTCTAAACCCATGTCGACTGTGTGTCAATAGACAGTTTTCTTCGAGGTAATTCATGATGTTCGAACACAATATATGTTCTAAAATCCTGCTGCATATCCACGTTAACGATATGGGCCTGTAATTTAGTGGATTACTCCTACTATCTTTCTTGAATATTGGTGTGACCTGTGCAACTTTCCAGTCTTTGGGTACGGATCTTTCGTCGAACGAACGGTTGTACATGATTGTTAAGTATGGAGCTAATGCATTAGCATACTCCAAAAGCAACCTAATTGGTATACAGTCTGGACCAGAAAACTTGCTTTTATTAAGTGATTTGAGCTGCTTCACTACTCCGAGGATATTTTCTTCTACGTTACTCATGTTGGCAGCTGTTCTCGATTAGAATTGTGGAATATTTGCTTCATCTTCTTTTGTGAAGGCATTTCGGAAGGTTGTGTTTAGTAACTCTGCTTTGGCACCACTGTCTTCGATAGTATCTCCACTGTTATCGCGCAGAGAAGACATTGATTGTTTCTTGCCGCTAACATACTTCACATACGACCAGAATCTTTTTGGATTTTCTGCCAGGTTTCGACACAAAGTTTCTTGTGGAAACTGTTAATTTGCAACGAATCACATAACTAGATGTAGCATGGCTCCTTAGAAACAACGTTTTGTTGTCAGGAAAAGACTTTATGATCAGTCTATATTTTAAACTTTCTAGCTAGTTACAGGGAAAATATCCAGCAGACATGCCTTCAGTGCTTAAAAAAAGAAAAAAAAAATGTTTTTCACGCTGAAATCAGTTATTTCATCATTTACACATTGGTGTTGAAACCAAAAGGGTTGCAGGCTATGGCGGACGTTACGCAGAGGCTCTCATTTCTCACGCAAGAGGCCACTGACCTCAGCATTCGCGGGGTCGTCCGCAGCTCCTGCCCGTGTCCCCGAACGTCCGGTCGGCAGATCTCACGCCCCTGTGCGGATGAATGCCGGCGCCTCCCTCGCTAGCTGTGTGTGGGGTGGGCCTCCATCCCGGCCATTCCCCAGCTGGTGGATAAACGGGGCAGCAGGCCAGCGAAGCCTGACGTCCATCAGACTACTCGACACTGTGCCAGCCGCGTCTAGAGCGCGGCGTCTCACCAGCAGACAGTTTACATCAACCGTCTATGTGACGAATAAACATGCAAAACGCAAAAAATGGTTCAAATGACTCTGAGCACTATGGGACTTAACATCTATGGTCATCAGTCCCCGAGAACTTAGAACTACTTGAACCTAACCAACCTAAGGACATTACACAACACCCAGCCATCACGAGGCAGAGAAAATCCCTGACCCCGCCGGGAATCGAACCAGGGAACCTGGGCGTGGGAAGAGAGAACGCTACCGTACGACCACGAGATGCGGGCTGCAAAACGCATCTATGTCTAGCATCTTCACCACAGTTACCTGAAATCCATACATATTTCCATACATATTATAAAAAAATATTATATGGATGTGTGTATGTGTGTGTGTGTGTGTGTGTGTGTATGTGTGTGTGTGTGTGTGCGTGTGTGTGTGTGTGTGTGTGTTGGTGTTCCACATCTCCTACACCACACATACCGTACTGTTAGATCTCTTACTGTTAGGCTGTGGGGGAAAAAAACCACCTACTTCTACATCTACATCTACATCCATACTCCGCAAGCCACCTGACGGAGTGTGGCGGAGGGTACCTTGAGTACCTCTATCGGTTCTCCCTTGTATTCCAGTCTCGTATTGTTCGTGGAAAGGAGGATTGTCGGTATGCCTCTGTGTAGGCTCTAATCTCTCTGATTTTATCCTCATGGTCTCTTCGCGAGATATACGTAGGAGGGAGCAATATACTGCTTGACTCCTCAGTGAAAGTATGTTCTCGAAACTTCAACAAAAGCCCGTACCGAGTTACTGAGCGTCTCACTTGCAGAGTCTTCCAGTGGAGTTTGTCTGTCATCTCCGTAACGCTTTCGCGATTACTAAATGATCCTGTAACGAAGCGCGCTGCTCTCCGTTGGATCTTCTCTATCTCTTCGGTCAACCGTAACTGGTACGGATCCCACACTGCTGAGCAGTATTCAAGCAGTGGGCGAACAAGCGTACTGTAACCTACTTCCTTTGTTTTCGGATTACATTTCCTTAGGATTCTTCCAATGAATCTCAGTCTGGCATCTGCTTTACCGACGATCAACTTTATATGATGATTCCATTTTAAATCACTCCTAATGCGTACTCCCAGATAATTTATGGAATTAACTGCTTCCAGTTGCTGACCTGCTATATTATAGCTAAATGATAAGGGATCTTTCTTTCTATGTATTCGCAGCACATTACACTTGTCTACATTGAGATTCAATTGCCATTCCCTGCACCATGCGTCAATTCGCTGCACATCTTCCTGCATTTCAGTACAATTTTCCATTGTTAGAACCTCTCGATATACCAAAGCATTATCCGCAAAACGCCTCAATGAACTTCCGATGTCATCCACAAGGTCATTTATGTATATTGTGAGTAGCAACGGTCCCACGACACTCCCCTGCGGCACACCTGAAATCACTCTTACTTCGGAAGACTTCTTTCCATTGAGAATGGCATGCTGCGTTCTGTTATCTAGGAACTCTTCAATCCAATCACACAGTTGGTCTGATAGTCCAATGGCTATTAATTACTTTGTTAATTAAACGACTGTCGGGAACTATATCGAACGCTTTGCGGAAGTCGAGAAACATGGTATCTACCTGGGAACCCGTGTCTATAGCCCTCTGAGTCTGCTGGTCGAATAGCGCGAGCTGGGTTTCACACGATCGTCTTTTTCGAAACCCATGCTGATTCCTACAGAGTAGATTTCTAGTCTCCAGACAAGTCATTATACTCGAACATAATACGTGTTCCAAAATTCTACAATTGATCGACGTTAGAGATATAGGTCTATAGTTCTGCACATCTGTTCGACGTCCCTTCTTGAAAACGGGGATGACCTGTGCCCTTTTCCAATCGTTTGGGACGCTACGCTCTTCTAGAGACATACGGTACACCGCAGCAAGAAGGGGGTCAAGTTCCTTCGCGTACTCTGTGTAAAATCGAACTGGTATCCCATCAGGTCCAGCGGCCTTTCCTCTTTTGAGCGCTTTTAATTGTTCCTCTATCCCTCTGTCGTCTCTGTCGATATCTACCATTTTGTCATCTGCGCGACAATCTAGAGAAGGAACTACAGTGCAGTCTTCCTCTGTGAAACAGCTTTGGAAAAAGACATTTACTATTTCGGCCTTTAGTGTGTCATCGTCTGTTTCAGTACCATTTTGGTCACAGAGTGTCTGGACATTTTATTTTGAACCACCTACCGCTTTGACATAAGACCAAAATTTCTTAGGATTTTCTGCCAAGTCAGTACATAGAACATTACTTTCGAATTCAGACAGTACTTGTTGTAGTTACAGGAGATAAACGTCATAAACAATGACATACGTGAAAAATTGCCACATCATTGCTTCTGTGCTGCTAATTCTACTCACAGTAAATTTCGCAGACAGTATCCAAATACGCCGCTAAATGCATCTAACAAATTATGTAGTGGTACCATACATAGTTCAGCAGATATGACGTCATAAACACGGAGATGCGTGAAAAATTGCTGCATCATGCATGGCGTTTAATTGTATTACTTCTTTGTTACTAACACTAATTGGAACACGTTTTGCAGACGATATCCACATATGCCACTGAATCTTCCTGTATAACACAGAAATCAGGAGATAAAACGTCATAAACACTGAGATACTTGAAAAAATTCGCATCATTCCCGACGCATAAATTTTAAAATTTTTAAATGGCTCTGAGCAGTATGGCACTTAACTTCTGAGGTCATCAGTCCCCTAGAACTTAGAACTAATTCAGCTTAACTAACCTAAGGACATCACACACATCCATGCCCGAGGCAGGATTCGAACCTGCGGCGGTAGTGGTCGCGCGGTTCCAGACTGTAGCGCCTAGAACCTCTCGGCCACCCCGGCCGGCGCTTAAATTTATTACTTCTGTGTTACTGATTCTGTTCGCAATAAACTTCCCAGGAAGTATCTACATACGCCGCTAAAAGCACCTACAAAATTATATCGTGGTACCACAAATTGTTCAGGAGACATGACGTTATAAGCACTGTAATGCCTGAAAAATGCCACATAATGCGTGAAGTTTTAAAAAAAATTATTCGTTACTACTAAGTCACTCCTACTGTCGAGTCAGCTTACGGAAATCCCTGACACTTGGCAGCGCGTTTGAAACCTCTCAACTGCGAAGCGCAAACGGCTAAGGCGACAACAGCCGTGTACAGATTTATGAAGGAGCGTTGCCATAGAGACGTTTGCAAAATCACGTTTGTAGACACTTGAAGCATCTGCTGCTAGCTTCTGTACTTACACATTTGTACATTATGCGTATTTCTTTGTACGACTATTTCATGATTTGAGAGATATTTTCACGAATACCTGGAAACGAAGCTTTTCCGATATTACACTACAAATTCATTTCATTTTTTGTTTTCATTTCTAATAGAAAATTGGTCAAGTGAATACCCCGGAAATGCCGTATCTGTCAGCTAGTATATTTACACTTATCTGTGAAAACCATTTTGCTTCATAGGCACTGTAATTTCGTGTTACAAACAGTTCTGACATTTTCTGACCTTTTATAACGTAAAATTGGTCCAAATTTGAACTCAAAAGCTTTGTAGATGATGTTTTGCATTGTGCTCTTGCTTTGATGGTTTTAAAGCTTTTTTATGCTTCCAGTCTGCCGAATTCTCATTATTATACACCCAGCATATGAACACACGTTTTCTTCATATTCTGTTGCGAATGTTATTGCCATCTGTCTCATGTGTGTTTGTGATATCTATGGTTCTCTCTCTCTCTCTCTCTGGTGTGTGTGTGTGTGTGTGTGTGTGTGTGTGTGTGTGTGTGTGTGTATGTTAATTAGCATATAAGCATGTGTGTAGGCTGGTGTATAAATGTTTTTTTTTTTTTTTTTTTTTTTTTTTTTTTTTTTTTTTTTTTTTTTTTTTGTAAGCTACACACCTCAACAAAACTCTGGAATATCATAGAGCTTACTGCAATGACTTTCTTGTAGTACACCCTGTGATTAGATTACATTAGATTCAGTCTTCGTTCCATAGACCCAAAAAATGAGATGATTCTCGTGGGTGTGGAACATGTCAGAAAGTATAACATAACAACATAAAACATATGAACATAATAATTACTACCCTGATCATTTGTCAGTAGGTAGTCGAAATAGGTAAACTGGAATTAACACACCGTCAGAATGAAACACTGTTATGCACTATTAATAAATTTATCGCACACAAAATACCTAATCTTGATTGTTGTGACCAAGTGTTGTCAAAACGGAAATCTAACGGATATTTTTACTGAAGCTGGCTTAACAGACTCTGTTAAGATATTCATTCGACTATGGGGTAGAAGGAGTTGCCTATCAAAAAGTCTTTCAAACTCTGTTTAGACTATGCTTTATCTGAAACCAAGATTTTAATGGTTGCTGGCAATTTATTGAAAATGTGAGTTCCTGAATATAGGACCCCTTTTTGGACCAAGGTAAGTGGTTTTGGGTCTTTATGTAGATTGTTCTTATTCCTAGTATTGATACTATGTATTGAGCTATTGGTTGGAAATAGAGATGTATTACTTTCAACAAATTTCATTAAGGAATAAATATACTGAGAAGCAGTGGTTAGAATACAAAGTTCCTTGAATAGGTTTCTACAAGATGTTCTTGAATTTACACCACAAATGATTCTTATTACTCGCTTTTGCACCCTAAAAACTTTCGCTTGGTTTGATGAGTTGCCCCAGAATATGACCCCATATGACATAATGACATAAAATGAAAGCAAGCAAAGTATGCAAGTTTTTTTTATATTTATATCTCCTATATCTGTCATCATTCTCACGGCAAATACAGACTGGTTTAGGCGCTTAAGCAGTTCTGTGGTATGTCCTTTCCAATTGAATTTATTATCGATTGTAATCTCAGAAATTTAGCACTATCAACCTCTTCGATCTTATATCGATGTTATACTCATGCTGGAACGAAAGCTCTTACAGGTTCTGAACTGCATATAGTGGGTCTTCTCGAAGTTTTAATGACAGTGAATTAGCTTTAAACCAGTTATTAATGTCAGTGAAAACTTGATTAGCAGCTATTTCTAAATCTGTACTTGACTTGCTACTTACTGCAATGTTTGTATCATCTGCAAACAAAAGACACTTAGCATCTAGCAATGTAATAGATGAGAGGTCATTAATGTACACAAGAAAAAGCGATGGACCCAAGATGGGACGTTGAGCAACACCACATGTAATTAAATCCCAGTCAGATGAAGACTGACTGCTTACTACACAGGTATTTCGCAACGACACCCTTTGTTTCCTGTTAGATAGATGAGACTCAAACCATTTTGCAGCATTGTCGGTGACACCATAATATCCTAATTTACTGAAGAGAATGCTGTGGCTCAGACAATCAAAGGCTTTTGACAGGCTTGTACAATACCTTATTTAACAATATAAACACAATTCCTTCTGGAAACAAGAACGATTTTAGTTAGTTACAAAAAATCATTGCAAAACGAGGCAGGCTCTCTCGTAAGTGTACATCTTGAAAACAAAAACAGTGAAAATCTTTATCTCATGATGATGATTATCAGTCTTTAGTAGTACGTCCTCCCCGCACTCGGATGAGTTCTTCCACCCTGCGAGGCATGCTCTGGATGAGGCCATCAAGTTTATCTTGGACTATGAGGTCCCTTTCCTCAACGGCTGTTTAGTGAAGACCCGAAGATCGTCAGGTGGATTCGGACACTGTGCAATGGCCACCTTCAACAGGTCCCATGCATGCTCAGTTGAATTCATGTTTTGGAACTGTGATGGCTAATGTATACGATTGATGTTACGTCTTTGAAGATACCGAGACAGAGCTAGAGCACGGTGCCGTCTTGCATTGTCATAAGCTAGGATGAAGTTGACATCGACTTGACGTCTGTGGGGCCTTACAATCGATTGTAGGATCTCTTGGAAATATCGGGGATCAGTGAAACTGTCGCAGATAGTAGTAAGAGGGGTCCCCCGTCCCTTCACAATTGCCGCGTAAAACATTACACTTCTACCTGCAAACGGATGGTCTTCCTGAACAATCTGCGTTCCTGGTGTTGTCTAGCGCTTGTCCAAACCCAACACCTCTAGTGGCCGGTCGCAAACCATTCCTGGTCTCGTCAGCAAACATGACATTACTCCCTTCAGCAATGGTCCACTTTTTATGTGCAAGAGCCCAACTGCTTCGATTGCGTCGGTTCTGTAGGCTCAAATCAAACCTTTTCATTGGTCTCCTGCAGTAATGACCACCTTTATGCAATCTTCTGCGCACTGTTTGGTCTTATCTACGTCTCTCCGAAAGGAGTCATATCCAATATTTCTGGCAGTTAATGTTGAGCGCCTGCGAGCCCACAGTTGGAGGAAACGATCCTGTATTGGTGTTTCCATACGAGGACGACCAGTGCGAGCTCTGTCGGTCAAATGTATCGTCTGTCTGTACTTTCTCCACGCCTTAGACACACCAGTTTTAGTGACACGTAACCGATCGGCATCTTGCTGTGTACGACTTTCTGAAAGTAAAGTCGCTATCCTGACTCCATCAAAGTTTTGTATACCTCTACGTGGCATGTTACTGCAGTGCTGAGAACAAACTGAATGAAGCTGTTGTCGATACTGGACTGCTTGCGGTGTGCCGCTACAGTAGCGATTCGTTTTCATGACTGGGAAACGGCCACAAATCATGCCAATAGTAAACACTGTCCAGTGTATTGGTTCTAACTGGATGCAGGAAGTGGCTAAGTCAATGAGACCTCAAGTATCGCAGACTACATTTTACGTTAATATTCCAAACTTTCGTTGAGTGGTGTATTTCATTTCTTTCATCACGTTTAGCAGAGTGCTGGTGTTTATGTGTGTCGTCGTTCATAACCTGATCATCCTCTACAATAACAGTCTTGATATCGTAGTTTTACTGAAATGGGATAAGACATGTGCTTTGGTTGTTTATCCCGATGATTTTCATGTGTCGTTCTATGTTGGTGGGATGACAGTTGTGGTGTTTGAAGTGCTACACGAATGTGAATTTTTTACTTACAACATATGGTCTACTCTTGCAACGCGTTTTAAAATTTCTACATCTGATTCTGGGGTATGCCGCATCACAAGTTTGACAATGAAGTTCGTATAATACTCCTGGCCCTTGGAATTTGTCCCTCTTGATTGCTCGTCGCTTTAAGTTTGTCTGGGGAGTTCTCACTGTATTTTATGCTATACGCTGGCCCCTCTTCTTTAGTATGATTACCACTCTGTTTATTACTTTATGTGTGTAAATCTTAGTGTTGTTGTTGTTGTCTTCAGTCCTGAGACTGCTTTGATGCCGCTCTCCATGCTACTCCATACTGTGCAAGATTGTTCATCTTCCAGCACCTACTGCAGCCTACATCCTTCTGAATCTGTTTAGTGTATTCATCTCTTGGTCTCCTCTACGATTTTTACCCTCCACGCTGCCCTCCAATACTAAATTTGTGATCCCTTGATGCCTCAGAACATGTCCTACCAACCGATCCCTTCTTCTTGTCAAGTTGTGCCACAAACTCCTATTCTCCCCAATTCTATTCAATACCTCTTCATTAGTTATGTTATCTACCAATCTAATCTTCAGCATTCGTCTGTGGCACCACATTTCGCAAGCTTCTATTCTCTTCTTGTCCAAACTACTTATCGTCAACGTTTCACATCCATACATGGCCACGCTCCATACAAATACTTTCAGAAACGACTTCCTGACACTTAAATCTATGCTCGATGTTAACAAATTTCTCTTCTTCACAAACGCTTTCCTTGTCATTGCCAGTCTACATTTTATATCATCTCTACTTCGACCATCATCAGTTATTTTGCTCCCCAAATAGCAAAACTCATTTACTACTTTAAGCGTCTCATTTCCTATTGTAATACCCTCAGCATCACCCGATTTAATTCGACTACATTCCATTATCCTCGTTTTGCTTTTGTTGATGTTCATCTTATATCTTCCTTTCAAGACACTGTCCATTCCGTTCAGCTTCTCTTCCAGGTCCTCTGCTGTCTCTGACAGAATTACAATCTCATCGGCGAACCTCAAAGTTTTTATTTCTTCTCCATGGATTTTAATACCTACTCCGAATTTTTCTTTAGTTTATCATGGGAAAAAATAAAAATTTTGCGGTTTGTCGATGATATTGTAATTCTGTCGTAGACGGCTAAGGACTTGGAAGAGCATTAGATTGGAATAAATAGTATTTTGAAAACAGATTTTAGGATGAAGTCAATAAATCAGCTGTAAAGTAATGCCTTCGATTAAATCGGGTGGTGCTACGGGAATTGGATTAGCAAACGAGAAACTAAAAGTAGTAGATGCGTTTTGCTATTTGGGCAGAGAATGACTGAAAGCGGAAAGATTCAAAACGCAGGCTGGCAACAGCAAGAAAAGCATTTCTGAAAAAGAGGAACCTGTTAACATTTAATATATATTTAGGTGTTAGGAATTCTTTTCTCAAGGCATCTGCCTGAAGTGTAGCCTTGTATGGAAATGAAAAGTGGATGACAGATAGTTCAGACAGAAGAAACGATAAGGTTTGGAAACGTGGCGCTTCCGAAGAATGCTGAAGATAGGTGGGTAGATTGAATACCAAGTCAAGAATTACTGGGAAGAAAAGCAATTTATTGCACAACTCAAATAAAAGAAGTGATAGGTTGATAGGACACGTCCTAGGTATTAAGGAATTGTCCATTTGTTAAGGGAGAAACGGGCTTGCATGTTGGGGTGGGTAGGCAGGGGGGAGGCGAATTTTTTAAGGAGACTAAGACTTGAACGTAGTAACCAGGTTCGAACGGATGTAGGTAGCCATAGTTATATAGAAGTGAAGAGGCTTGCGCAGAATAGACTAGCATGGAAAGATACATCAAACCAGTCTTTGAACTGAAGAACACGACAACAGTATGTTGTGGTATTATTTGTAGTAAAAGGAACAGGCAGTTTATTTAGTACAGCCTTCCGTAATTATGTCACTGAGAATTTTGATATGCTAATAGATATTTGTCATTGAGGTTAGTTCAGCTGTTGTTGCTATCTTGTTTAAAATAAGAGCGTTGAATGCCTCTCGCAAAAAAACGGCTCTGAGCACTATGGGACTTAACTACTGAGGTCATCAGTCCCCTAGAACTTAGAACCACTTAAACCTAACTAACCTAAGAACATCACACACATCCATGCCCGATTCGAATCTGCGACCGTAGCGGTCACGCGGTTCCAAACTGACGCGCTTAGAACCGCACGGCCACACCGGCCGGCAATGCCTCTCGCAGTTGGTGTGGAGGGTTTATATTATTCTGTCAGCATAATGATGAATGAGGTAATCCTCGAAGGCGAGTGTATTATAATATCAAGCTAAATTTGACACAGGTGGAAGTACAAGGTAATGTGAAGGCTATTCGGAAAGTAAGTTCCGATCGGTCGCGAAATGGAAGCCACATCGAAGATCCGATGTAGCTTTGCACAGATGTGTTGCGGAGTGCCCCTACTACACCGTAAAAGGCATCACGCTGCTCTCTTCAGTTCTGAGCACACAGTGAGCGCGTAAAGATGCCTGGAAAATAGTGTCTTCCGCCAAGTATGAAGGCCTGATGAGAAATTTCGCCAGAAGCTATACAGCCCACATAACATAGCTGTCACGCATTTCCTTCCTCAAGACAACTCTCTGCCACATTTTCAAGGGCAATGAACATGCTCGAAGATGCTCCTGCAAAGAATTCTATGGCATCCACAACACAGCACGTATTTGGCTCCTTGTGAGTTTCATCTCTGCTCATGTTTATCTCTGGCTATGAAGACAACATTCTGCCAGACACAACTAGCTGTAGACATGTCCATAGAGCTGGAGGAGAGCACTGGCGGATGCATTCTATGACGAGGGTGTTGGAAAGTTGGTACAACGCTACGGCACATTTCTGAATCGGAGAGGCGACTATGTAGATAAGTAGCTGGAAGTTGTAGCTAACTGTTGCAAATAAAACATTTCTGATTTTCACAGTGGTTTCCACTTCGCTGCCGATCGGAACGTACTTTCCGAATACCAATTGTAGAAGCAAAAACGTTCCAGTAAACTCAGGTCAGCAGATGAGCCTTTTGCGAGATAATTTTGAATGCGCGGTTGCGAATCGAAACTAACTTCAGTATGAAATATAATCCTTGTTACTACAAATGTGATTGAAATGTAAGCTTCTCTATTAATTCCTGTTCTAATTAGGCTCAAATTTTACCTATTGATCGGTAATGTGGTACATAATAATTCCTCGTGGTTCATTTACCAAGTGCCAGTCTTTCAATTGGGCGGCACTTCGGTGACTTGCTTGACCTCAACCCACACCAGTATTATGCCGGAAAAAGGGTACAAACAGTATAACGTGGATTCTGGACTGCATGTCATTCCTGGAGAATCTTCTCATCACTGCGGGGTGATGGCTAGTCTAAAGACAGATTGAAACATTGCATGGTCCTATCGGTGTTCGGTCTTGCGACTTTTCGGTTTTCAGACAGCCGATTTACAAACAGCCACCAGTCCCGATATGCGCTGAAGTGACAAAAGTCACGGGATACATCCTAATATCATGTCGGAGCTCCTTTTGCACGGCAAAGTGCAGCCGCGTGTCACGGCATGGACTCAATAAGTTGGGTGGTGACCGTCTTTTCGTGCGTGCTTGCCTGTGCCGCTCGCTTGCTTGTTTGGTGCTCATACACTAGTAAGGCACTGTATTCTTATCTACAACTGTTCCCTGCTGGATGCTGTGGTTTAGTGTGGGTGAGAATTTCGTAGTGCGATTACTAACAACGACCCTGATTTTTAATTATTGACAAAACACTAATGCACACAATGGATAAAGCGACGCTCACACAAAACCAACGCACTCAGTAACGGGGGCGCTAACCGCTACCATTACGCAGGCCTAAGCTCATATTCCTTTCGGGTTATCAAGGGGGTGGGGCGCGACTAGTTGATTTGGAATTATATAGTAAAGCTATAAGGGTGTTATTACTCTTTAATAATTATGAATTTGACCTTGATAGTAATCAATTGGGATACGAGAGGTAACGGTCCTAAAATTCCAACACCTATTTTTTCGTGACTGACATCGTATTACAAATTAAGATGGGCATAACTGAACATAATCTGGATCGGTGGCCTACATTAATATCGGTGCTGATAAGTACCGAAACATCTAATTGGTCTCGTACCATTAGACTATTGATTGTCTCACTATAGGGAGGCCGAAAGGAATTCATTATCACACACTAGGACACAACCTTTTCATGCTCTGAGCACTATGGGACTTAACATCTATGGTCATCAGTCCCCTAGAACTTAGAACTACTTAAACCTAACTAACCTAAGGACATCACACAACATCCAGTCATCACGAGGTAGAGAAACTCCCTGACCCCGCCGGGAATCGAACCCGGGAACCCGGGCGCGGAAAACGAGAACGCTACCACACGACCACTAGCTGCGGACTTTCGTGCGTCTACACGCTGAAGAAAACCGCGGAGAACTAAGCGAAGTGCGACTAGTGCGTAAATTAAAGCAAAAGCGCGATCGCACAGAGGTCGGAAGCCGCCGATAGAGACTCCAGGGCACATAATTTTCAATTGCGCTCCTGAGACGAGCCAAAGAACCAACCGTGTGTACTGTGATATACCGCATTTTACATCTTAGCACCTTCCAGAGGGAGCGTCTCCAAACTACGTCCTCGACTCAGCACGTCCCGGCTACCCGTCTCCAAGCCATGCTATCGAACGGCCACCCCGGACGTTGCTCGAATTGTCGCGTTCCTGTTGGCTGAAGGCCAACCTCCGCCCTCTACACTCCTCACAACTGATCTTACTGAAATCTCCCAAGCACCCTGTGTTTACTTTCCCTAGTATCTCTTTTGAGAAGCCTGCTGCATCTAGTGACAATCTTTTAACCAGCCCTTCACCTTTTTAAGCCCAACACATTCACACAACATACCCCCATACATACTGGAAAGGTACAGAGAGAATGAGAAAGTGTGACACATTGAAAAAAGTAATCGAAATAGAACACTTAGTGTGGTGTCACCGCCAGACACCACACTTGCTAGGTGCTAGCTTTAAATCGGCCGCGGTCCATTAGTACATGTCGGACCCGCGTGTCGCCACTGTGTGATCGCAGACCGAGCGCCACCACAAGGCAGGTCTCGAGATACGGAATAGCACTCGCCCCAGTTGTACGGACGACGTAGCTAGCGACTACACTGACGAAGCCTCGCTCCTTTGCCGAGCAGATAGAATAGCCTTCAGCTAAGTCAATGGCTACGACCTAGCAAGGCGCCATTAGTACCATTGCATGTATCTAAAGAGTCTCACTTGTATCGTCAAGAGCGATGTATACAACAAGGATGGATTAAAGTTAAGTATTCCAGAAGCTACGTACTTTTCTTTATAGCATTCATTACGTATCGTGTTTCAGACCTCACGCCATCCTGCTTTAGCTTAGCGCGTGCCTTTCGGCTACTTCCGTGGCGTGGCTGTCTTGCTACGCCACAACACTTAGTTGCCTTTCTCCATGTCCATTGGTTGGGTTATTGACTGAACAAGTGAGGATCGTATGGTAATGCTGCAATCAGCTGATCAACTTATGATGTCCCTCAACTTGGATTTACTCAACTGAGGCATGATTTGCGTTCATGTACTCACAGAACCCCTTCGAAGTCTTTGCAAGTCCCCTGCAGAAATTCTGAGGCACGCTGCGTTTATAGCAGTCCACAATTGCTGAAGCGTTTCCGGTGCAGGATTTTGTCCACCAACTGACCTCTCGATTATATCCCATTAATGCTCGATGGGATTCATGTCGGGCAATCTGGATGGCCAGATCTCTCGCTCGAATTATCCAGAATGTTCTTCAAACCAATCGCGAACAACTGTGGGCCGGTCATATGGCGCATTGTTATTCATTAAAATTCCATAGTTTTTTGGGTACATCAAGAGTATGAATGATTTCAGATGATCTCCAAGTAGTCGAACATAACCATTTCCAGTCACTGATCGGTTCAGCTGTGCTAGAGTACCCAGTCCATTCCATGTAAACAAAGCCTACACCATTATGGAGCCACCACCAGCTTTCACAATACCTTGTTGATAACTTGGGTCCATGGCTTCGTCAGGTCTGTGTCACATTCGAACCGCACCATCAGCTCGTACCAACCGAAGTCGGGACTCGTCTGACCAGGGCAAGACTTTCCAGTCGTCTAGGATCCAACCGATACGGTCACGCTGTTAACAAAGGCACTCTCGTCGTACGTCTGCTGCCATGGCCATTAATGCTAAATTTCACCGCAGAGCCCTAATAGATACGTTCGTCATACGTCCCACATTGATTTCTGTAGTTATTTCACGCAGTGTTGCTTGTCTGCTAGCACTGACAACTACACGCAAACGCCGCTGCTCTCGGTCGTTAAGTGAAGGCCGTCGTCCGCTGCGTTGTCCGTGGTGAGAGGTAATGTCCGAAGTTTGACACTCCCGGCACACTATTGACATTGCGGATCTCGGAATATCGAATTCGCTAACAGTTTCCTAAATGGAATGTCCCATGTGTCTAGTTCCCACTACCATTACGCCTGCAAAACGTGTTAATTCACGTCGTGCAGCCGTAATGACGTTGGAAACCTTTTCACATGAATCACTTGAGTACAAATGGCAACTCCGCCAAAGCACTGCCCTTTTATACCTTTATACGCGATACTACGGTCACCTGTATACACTCCTGGAAATTGAAATAAGAACATCGTGAATTCATTGTCCCAGGAAGGGGAAACTTTATTGACACATTCCTGGGGTCAGATACATCACATGATCACACTGACAGAACCACAGGCACATAGACACAGGCAACAGAGCATGCACAATGTCGGCACTAGTACAGTGTATATCCACCTTTAGCAGCAATGCAGGCTGCTATTCTCCCATGGAGACGATCGTAGAGATGCTGGATGTAGTCCTGTGGAACGGCTTGCCATGTCATTTCCACCTGGCGCCCCAGTTGGACCAGCGTTCGTGCTGGACGTGCAGACCGCGTGAGACGACGCTTCATCCAGTCCCAAACATGCTCAATGGGGGACAGATCCGGAGATCTTGCTGGCCAGGGTAGTTGACTTACACCTCCTAGAGCACGTTGGGTGGCACAGGATACATGCGGACGTGCATTGTCCTGTTGGAACAGCAAGTTCCCTTGCCAGTCTAGGAATGGTAGAACGATGGGTTCGATGACGGTTTGGATGTACCGTGCACTATTCAGTGTCCCCTCGACGATCACCAGTGGTGTACGGCCAGTGTAGGAGATCGCTCCCCACACCATGATGCCGGGTGTTGGCCCTGTGTGCCTCGGTCGTATGCAGTCCTGATTGTGGCGCTCACGTGCACGGCGCCAAACACGCATACGACCATCATTGGCACCAAGGCAGAAGCGACTCTCATCGCTGAAGACGACACGTCTCCATTCGTCCCTCCATTCACGCCTGTCGCGACACCACTGGAGGTGGGCTGCACGATGTTGGGGCGTGAGCGGAAGACGGCCTAACGGTGTGCGGGAGCGTAGCCCAGCTTCATGGAGACGGTTGCGAATGGTCCTCGCCGATACCCCAGGAGCAACAGTGTCCCTAATTTGCTGGGAAGTGGCGGTGCGGTCCCCTACGGCACTGCGTAGGATCCTACGGCCTTGGCGTGCATCCGTGCGTCGCTGCGGTCCGGTCCCAGGTCGACGGGCACGTGCACCTTCCGCCGACCACTGGCGACAACATCGATGTACTGTGGAGACCTCACGCCCCACGTGTTGAGCAATTCGGCGGTACGTCCACCCGGGCTCCCGCATGCCCACTATACGCCCTCGCTCAAAGTCCGTCAACTGCACATACGGTTCACGTCCACGCTGTCGCGGCATGCTACCAGTGTTAAAGACTGCGATGGAGCTCCGTATGCCACGGCAAACTGGCTGACACTGACGGCGGCGGTGCACAAATGCTGCGCAGCTAGCGCCATTTGACGGCCAACACCGCGGTTCCTGGTGTGTCCGCTGTGCCGTGCGTGTGATCATTGCTTGTACAGCCCTCTCGCAGTGTCCGGAGCAAGTATGGTGGGTCTGACACACCGGTGTCAATGTGTTCTTTTTTCCATTTCCAGGAGTGTATGTGCATATCGCTATCCCATCACTTCGGTAGCCTCGGTGTACGATAGATGCATGATGTCGAACAGCCACACTTTGTTGCGGATGTAACACATTATTTAAGCCCAATGTAGCCCAAGACGGATAAGTCTTGCAGGGCCTCTAAGAGCATCTTACATCAGTCCTCTATTTTTTCCTTTCTGGACTCGTGTCAAAAGTGAAGCGCACATCATTCCCGTTGATATGTTTGAACGACTTAAGCAGTGAGTTGTACAGTCTTTTCGAGGTTTAACAGGTGATCCTGGGGAGTCTAGAAGAGTTAGTAGCTCATAGCAGAGGCGTGTGCAGCATCGCATCCAAATATGAGGAGGACATGTGGACAACTCTGTCAACAGGTTCCAATGTAGAGTACAGTGTAACGTGCAACGGGTTGAACAGTTCTGTACCTTTTTCGAAGGTAGGCCTTCGGTCAAATTTGTGCCCAAGGAGATGAGGACTTAATCTCAAAGCACATTAAGGTGGAATACTTTTTATTTCATATTTGAGTAATAGCGCACAAATCAGAGATGCAGTGAATTTAGCACAGCTGCCTCTACGCAGAGAGAGTCTGGCTGCCGGTGAAATCGCACGTGATCAGCTGCAAAGCCATATTTTTGCCACGAGTCTCTCTCGACTCATATGTTCGCAGTGCTATCTGGATTAGTGACTTGAAAACTTTTGGATCGCACCAGATCTACAGATATCTTGTCGTGGGAAGATAAAAATCAGCTTCGAAAAGTTTTGGGCATTATGATCTACAAAACATTTCACGTGTCTGTCGTAATGTCATATGTAGTTCAGAAAGTAACTTTCAAGACTGTACATCGTGCTGTTGACAGTTCCATTCTGATTGTCAGCAAATTATTATTTTTACCTTCATTTGAATCGCATTTATCGAACTGAAATGTCATTTAACAAATCCTGGAGCATGATCTTTTATTTTTAATTACGGATCGCATGAAAATGACAGTATCCATAATAACAGAAGTTTCATTTTCGAAAACCAGCTACCGGTACTGTGAAGCAGTTTTATCATGCTTTCACTCTTTAGCGTTTCTAAACATCATTACAGTTGTATGCCGTCTGGATTTTTCCGACATAAGACATAGTTTCTAAATACAGAATGTTCTCATCTAAAATTTATTACTTGGAAAGAAAAAAACCTTAGAGCTTATAGGTTTCGAACTTCAACAATGAGTATCTAAGCAGGAAGCTCTGAAATCTCTTCAGAGCATCCAAGATAACACAAATGAAACACGCAAATGTAACTTCTTTCCTTGGTCGATTCCCATTTTTTCCGGAATGTCGTAATAAGTAGCCAATATACTGCATCAGTCCACATTTTAATTTATTTCACATTAAATATATGGTATTCATGTACTAAATAACAATCTAGAATTTCTGCTGTAATGTGTCAAATTATTATTTTGTTTTAGTCAACAGGCAACAGTATTTCCCTCTCTATTTCTGGTTAAAAAATTTGCGGTCGTCTCTGCATATTATCTGTTGTCTAAAGGGCCCTAGCAGCAATGTCTCTGAACCATAGAGATATCTCTGGAGTGAGTTTTGCGTTCTGCGCATATTGTCAACATTAAGCTGGAATTGTCACGTGATCTCTGGGCGACGCTGTTTGTTTCATATCGGCCGTCACGTCACGTCACGTCAAAACATTGCACAATGCATTCCACATGGTGGCATTTACACAGATCTACAACGGACTTCCACGTTAGTGCACTTCGTGGTTTTGCGTGTAGAAAGATTTGACGGTATCGTCGTCTGCTATCATGGTAAGTTAATCTACTTTCGCCCCTCTCACTCCTGTTAAAGCAGAGGATTTTGTGTCTTCGTAATATTTATTTTATTATTATGCTATGTTTTCGTGGCAAATTGCAAATGTTCCATGACGACTCGAATATTTTCTCCATTGGATGTCAGATATCTGAAAATGAGACTTTATTTAGGTTTTAAAATAACAGAAAGATCCGACGCCAACAACGTCTATAAATAAGAACGTAAGTTGATGAAACGATTTCCATTACATAATATTTAAGTAAAACGGACATCTTTAATGACACAAACTACAATTGTATATGAATTCATTAGTTACGTAAGGAAGAAAAGTGCAGGATGAGGTAAGCAGGCTCCATGTATTCCTTTACAGCTATTTTTGTCGTGTTTGTATTTATATATTTCCCACTAGTAAATAAATGTCGAAGTTTTGAAATGTTTCTTCACTTCTCAGCAGTAAACAAAACTGATTAAGAGCATACGTTATGAAATTTGCTTTGGCCATTAATAAATTTGTCATTGTCAGTTCCTCATTCCGATGCTATACTCTGACTTCTTGTGCCGCAGAAGGTGACTCATAACCTCATTTTAGTTTTTTGGTACTGGGCTAAGTGAATTGACGTAACGTGACGTGACGGACAGCGTAAATATACGCTGACGTGACGGTGCCGTGACGTGATGCCACTTCATTTTCTCTTCAAAACTAAAAGCCCAGTTTGTTCCAGGTATCAAACGCAAATCGTTATAGTGTCTACAAAACACATGTACCAAAACTACACAACCTTCGAATGTAAGCTATCTCTACTAGCGATACAATGACTTTCGAAATTTATAGGACGTATCACGGATAAACCTACGCCGTCCCGAGATCGCGTGGTCACGGTGGCAATGTATGTTAGCATAAAATCAATTCTCTGTATGTGAGTGCTCACCACAGATAGAAGAAATTAATTACTGTAGTCATCCTTGCTGTTCGCCTAACGGCTTTTGCGACTTGCGTTGGCGGCAAGAGAATCCGCAACATTATTTTTGAAATTATGCCTTTGATTTGTTGATTTGCGTATTAAGAAGAGGGCAGCTTGATTGGAAACAGAGATGAATTGTATGTAACGAATTTATTAGAGTACTTTGCCAACTGAGACGAATGTATTTGAGTTATCGAAATTCATGGGAATCGAAATGAAGTCACATGCTGCTCGACAGAGTGTAAAGGAACGATGCGGGAGACCCGCACCACCGTACTAGGCAAGTTCCTAATGGACGTGGTTTGCCGTTGCCTTCCTCCGACCGTAATGGGGTGAATGATGATGATGATGAAGACGACACAACAACACCCAGTCATCTCGGGGAAGGTGAAAATCCCTGACCCCGCCGGGAATCGAACCCGGTACCTCGAGCTCGGGAAGCGAGATCGCTACCGCGAGGTGACGAGCTGCGGACATCACAATTCATGGTCAATTAAAATCCGAATTCGCATTCGTCATGTATATAAAGGGAGTCACATAAATTATGCTACATCTGAGTGTATTTTCACACAAATTTATTGATGAGGTTAAGTAATTTACATATTATTTCAGTGAATGGTACCTGTTACTCAAATGATTTCGACGACTCTACAGGCACATTCTCGTTCTTTAGGTAAGATTTTGATATCTTTTTGGCATACTTCACCTCTAGTTTGAAATCACACGCTAAACCTCGGCCTTAAGTTGTGGCAGCGATTGTGGTAGTTTGTAGGCGCACACACTAGGTTTCAAATACCCCCACAGAAGGAAATTACATGGTGTTAAATCATAAGATACGTGAAAATCGCCCGTCGAGAGAATGTCTCTCGCATCAAGTCCATTGTTGCAATCGTTGTGTGACAGGTGGCGCCATCTTCTTGAATCCAAACCTTTTTGCCATTCATATGATCGACTTCAAACAACACTCTCTTAACATACTGCGGTAGTGTTGGGCGTCCACTATTAATGCGTTTACAACCCCATCTTCCAAGAAGTACGGTAAGATTATGTGATCAGAATAAATTCCACACCACCATTACTCGTGAATGTGATGGCTTTTTCATTAATAATCGAGGCTTTTCTGTACCCCAAGTCTTGCAATTTTGCTTGTTCGTGAAACCACTCAGCAGGAAGTGCGACTTACCAGTAGCAAATTTTTCTTGATGAAATTGATGTCCGCTGTTAGTTTTGCAAGCATCCAGTGGCTAAATGCTCGGTGCTTTCCGTGATCATTTAACTTCATTTCTTGTATCAGTTGGATTTTATAGTCTAAAAGGTGCAGCTCTTTCAGAATTTGTTGCACGCTGGTGCAGGAAGTATCCAGATGTTTTCAACGTTGGCGAATAGATTTAATTGGACGTACAGCGATATTATCACTCATCGTGGCGATTTTTTTCCGCAAAACGACTAACTGGAGGACGCTTCGAGTGTTCAGTGTCCATAGTCGAAACAATTTTCTCAAATGTGGCAATTAGTCTCATCACAGTCAACTTACTCGGTGCTTTACCTTGAGCAAACGTTTCACAGAGACTGAGAACGGCCTTTGCACAATATACACCACAATTGTAACATGGTTACTGTTGTGACTTGGCAGGACAGCCAAGTCACAATGAGAGGAAGCCGAAAGGCACGCGTTAAGCTCACGCAGATTGGCGTGAGGTCTGGAACAGTTAAAGGAATTAATAGTAGCAAATAAAGTACGTAGTTGATGTAATACTTAACTTTAATCCACAATTGTAGAACATCTCTCTTGACGGTACATGTTATAACCACAATATAAAATAATATCAATGCTATGGCGCCTTGCTAGGTCGTAGCAAATGACGTAGCTGAAGGCTATGCTAACTATCGTCTCGGCAAATGAGAGCGTATTTGTCAGTGTAGCGTCGCTAGCAAAGTCAGCTGTACAACTGGGGCGAGTGCTAGTAAGTCTCTCTAGACCTGCCGTGTGGTGGCGCTCGGTCTGCAATCACTGACAGTGGCGACACGCGGGTCCGACGTATACTACCGGACCGCGGCCGATTTAAAGGCTACCACCTAGCAAGTGTGGTGTCTGGCGGTGACACCACAGTTACCATATAACAACACGCTTCTCTGTAGTGAAACGCTCCGTTACTAACCGCAAAGAAAACTGATGAAAACTGTGCAACGTTCAGTGCTGCCAACTTCCTAGAACAGGAATGACGAGCTTATCAAATTTTTCTTTCTTAATGGGACTCGATGTATACGTATCAATCCTGTCATCGATAATTTCATTTTGCTGTTCCCCGCCTTGTTACATCACAATCTACATCTACATACATATCCTTTGTGGAAGAGGGTGCTTCCTGCTCTTCTAGTTTTTAGGGATATTTTCCGTCTGATTCACCGTGGATCGCGAGTAGAATGATTGCTTAAAGGCCTCTGTGCGTGCTGGAAGTAATCTAACCGGGTCTTCGCGATCCCTATGGGAGCTCTATGTTGATGGTTGTAGTATATTCCCGGATTCTTTATGTCAAACTGGGTCTTGGAACTTAGTAAACGGGCTTTGTCTTCAAGCGTTTGCAAGTTTATTTCTTTCAGTCTCTCCTCGACACTCTCCCATTCGTCAACCAAATCTGTGTCCACTCGTGCTACCCTACTTTGTAAACCCGCTGCTAGTCCTATTTGTTGCAGGTCCCACTGACGTAAGCAACATTCTAAGATGGGTCTCACAAGTATTTCGTAAGCTATCTTCTTTGTAGACCGATTGCATTTCCCTCGTTTATAGCAATGAACTGAAACCAGCGAGGTGGTGCAGTGGCCAGCACACTGGACTCGCATTCGGGAGGGCGACGGTTCAATCCCGCGTTCCGATATCGTGATTTAGGTTTTCCATGATTTTCCTAAATCGCTTCAGGCAAATGGCAAGATGATTTCTTTGAAAGGGCACGGCCGATTTCCTTCCCCATCCTTGCCTAATCCGATCTTGTGCTCCGTCTCTAATGACCTCGTTGTCGATGGGACGTTAAAAACTCTCCTCCTCTTACTCTTACTCCTGACAATGAACCGAAATCTGCCACATGCCTTATCTTTCGAACAGCAAGGACAGCAAGACAGTTTCCTGGGGCAGACACGAAATTATTTCTACATTTATCGACGACTCTCTAGCCAAGTTAACATGCCCGGTCCTCCCTACCAAGAAATTTTCGATCCTGTCACAAACTACACTTAATAACATTCGATCATACTTCCAATAACATATGCAGAGATGGTGCTGAGTAAAATAGTTTCCGGAAGTCAAGATATACTACAGGTTTTCCATTGCGAGAAAGGCGCAGGTTGAGTTTCACATGATGTTTTCGCAATCCGCGCCGGTTGTCTCGAAGAATGGCATCCTTTTTGAAATACTTCATTACGTTTGCAACCAGAATATTTTCTAAAATTCTGCAATCAACGGATGTGAAGAATATTGGGTGATAGTATTGGGGATCACTTCTTCCGTAGCCATCGTGTTCCACTCTTGTTGTGACCTGTGCTTCCTTCCAATCCTTGGCCAGGTTTTTTTTTTTTTTTTTGAAAAAAAAAAAGATTTATCGTTAAAATAATTCGGTATAGAATCAGATGGGGATCCCATCTGGCCCTAGACCTTTGTTCTATTTTAACAATTTCAACTGTTTCTCTACGTCACTGACACTAATTTCTGCCATAACCGAAGCAATTTCTCCTTCACGTAAGCAAGAATTTTACAATCTCTTATTAGCTTTTGTTGCTGAAAACGCCAACGAATCATTATGACCAACACTGAATTCAAATTATGAAGAGGTATTGACTATCTAGGCCCTGCTGGAAACCGTCAAACAGTTGCCACACCATTCGCGAAATTCACTATCTGGCACCTTGTTCTACTATCTGTGCTGTTAAAACAGACCACACATAGTACCCCGAAATGGAAAGTACTTCCTGAACATACGGTATGTAACATCTTATTCAGAAAAATGTATTGTCACGTTTTATGTGATTCTGTTCATGGACTGTCACTGACGATGAAAACGGAGTTAATGCTCTGTACAACTGATGCTTGCTGTGAGCCTAGAATTTCAGTACCTTTGGTGTGAGTCATATACGAGCAGCTAAATGCAGGAAGAACAGGTGTCAATCGTAAATCCGTCAGTTCCCGCCTTATATTGTTTTACGTATATTCCGTGCAAGTACCACCACTCCGAGCGACATTTCCTAGCAACTAGGCGTAGTTTCCTACATCTCGCTTTATAGTTAGTTTATCTAGATGCTCATGGTCGTGATGGTCTAGCGTGTAGAGCGCTTGTCAGTGGCTTTTGAGGTCTCTTTTGCAGTCTTGGACAAAGTCGGAGATTTTTCCCCTTTCCAGTCCCTCCAGGACTCCCGCAGATCCATTCTGACTGCTATGAAATGAGTACCGGCAATCTTTCAGAAGGGCGATTGGTCCACCTCCCTCCCCCTCCATGCGCCGCAGCGAAAAAAAGCAGCATGTTAGCTGAACTCAGGCCATTAGCCTCGTAACGGCATGGGCAGAAGACATTTCTTTTATCTCATCTTGAGGATTTCACCAGAGAATCTGTACGCTTTCAATGATAATGTAGCAACAATGCGCGCTTGGAGGACATAGAATTATAACAGCAGCTCATAACATTCGTTTCTTGAGATACCGGAAGAAGGCCTGAATCTCGCGCCACTACAGTATATTACGCTATAGCGTCTATAGCTGTGTTTAAGATTTTTGACTAGGTCAAGGTTTAGGGTCCATGTTATTGGAACAGCGTCATTAAGACATTAATCGAAACGAAAGCGGGAAAATCTGCCAACAAACCAGACGCTGCAGCACGTTAAGCTGGGCTCAGCAAATGCGGGAAGCCCTTGTTGACTTCCTTGGCAAAGTTCTATCGAAGTCCTATATAATAGAGGTGGTTCGGCGTGGCCTCCTGCAAACCTGTCATGCAAAGTCGAGGATTCCTTCATCTTTTGGGCGCGCATATGGAAAAGAATTGTTGCTTCTTCAGTTATTACTGCTGATAGCGCTACATCCATTGTGAAGTGTCGGTTGAGTATTTAACATGCCCCTGAGATGTCAAGAGTTCAGAAGCCGGTGACCTATACAGTGAACTCATCCCTTCCCATGAGGCCATGAGAAAACGATGTCGTGAAACAGGTAACTAATGAAATATCTGAAATACGGGTATACCACATCTCATATAGGTACATTGATAACATTGATAAGGTTTCCGTCAAGCTACGAAATGAAACTAAAGGTTACTACAACAATCCGATTTATTGCTACATGGATTAGTGTGATGGTGTTTCGACGACCAATCCACCTGTCATGAAATATGCTATTCAATACCGCTTCAACCGCACGCGAGCTATGTGCCGCACATCCATCATGTTGGAACTACATCGCCATTCTGTCATGCAGTGAGACATCTTGTAGTAACAGCGGTAGTACATTACGTAGGAAATCAGCATACATTGCACCATTTAGATTGCCATCGATAAAATGGGGGCCAATTATCCTTCCTCCCATAGTGCCCCACCACACATTAACCCACCAAGGTCGCTGATATTCCACTTGTCGCAGCCATGGTGGGTTTTCAGTTGCCCAATAGTGCATATTATGCCGGTTTACGTTACCGCTGTTTGTGAATGACGATTTGTCGCTGAATAGAACGCGTTTAAAAAATATCTGTCATCGTACCGTAATTTCTCTTGTGCCCAGTATCAGAACTGTACACGACGTTCAAAGTCGTCGCCATGCAATTCCTGGTGCATAGAAATATGGTACGCGTACAATCGATGTTGATGTAGCATTCTCAACACCGACGTTTCTGAGATTCCCGATTCTCGCGCAGTTTGTCTGCTACTGACATGAATGTGTGTGATGTCCTTTGGTTAGTTAGGTTTAAGTAGTTCTAAGTTCTAGGGGACTTATGACCACAGCAGTTGAGTCCCATAGTGCTCAGAGCCATTTGAACCATTTGAACCGTTGGGCATTTTGATCACAATAGCCATACACGATATCGACCTTTTCCGCAATTGGTAAACGGTCCATTTTAACACAATTAATGTATCACGAAGCAAATACCGTTCGCGTTGGCGGAATGTTACGTGATACCAGGCACTTAAACGTTTGTGACTATTACAGCGCCATCTATGACAAAGCGAAAAAATGTGGTCCAACTAAAACATTCATATTTCTTTACGTGCTACACGAATATGTAATAAAAAGGGGGGTTCCTGTTTTAAAAAAAACGCAGTTGATATCCGTTTGACCTATGGCAGCGCCATCTAGCGGGCAAATCATAGCGCCACCTGGTTTCCCCGTTAAAGCTAGACGAGTTTCGTTCTTTGTAGTTTTTTCGTTTGATGCCTATTTCGTGAGATATTTGGCCCGGGCACTATCAATGGACCACCCTGTATCCTGCGAAGTAAATGCATGTACAGCAGAGATAACACAATTAGCTAACTTAATGTGTTTAAGAATAAAAAGTAGGAGGTGCTAAGTCAGTAAACTGACAGTGCTTAAAATTTTTCTGGTTAGTTAATATGAAAATGTAGGGCATGAATTGGAATGCCAGGCATTTTTTACTGACAAGAATTGGCCAAAATGAAATTTATAGGACACTTTAACTAACTGAAGGGATCAGCTGACAGGGCACATTCGTCAGTTTGGTAATGGAAGTGTGTGTGTGTGTGTGTGTGTGTGTGTGTGTGTGTGTGTGTGTGTGTGGAAGGGGGGAGGTAAAAATTGCAGGGAGAGGAGACCAGGGCTTGAATACAGTATACCGGTTCAAACGGATGTGGGTTGTGGTAATTAGGCAGATGTGAAGAGGCATCAGATCAGTTTACCGAGTGAAGACAACAGCAACAGCATTTCCTGGCCGAATTTGTGTGACTCTGGTTGAGTACTGTACCCTAGTTTTTTCATTTAGCATTTTATGCATCCTTGCAAAAAATCATATCGAAAAAGATGAACAAATTTCGCGAATCAGAATATCAATAAGAGACGCAGGATTTTCACTTTCTATAGCCTCAGTTACATACGCATTAGCATATTTTCACCTATGAACGTCATCCATTCAGGACGCAACTAATTAATTATACTCATGGGGAGTTGGAATAGACGACATGCTGATGACAATACTGGCACTTTACACAACCACACGTACAATAATCGAACTACATGAAAAAACGTAAATTAGTTACAAACTACGGTGCGCACACACTTTATTCAACATGTAAACCTCACTACAGATGTTCGGATTTAGGTTATGACATGTTAGATATGCCCGCCATCGTTGGCGATGACGTGACGCAGACGAATAGAGAAATTCTGCATGACCCGCTGAAGTGTCGGAACATCGATGCTGTCGGTCACCTCCTGAATGGCTGTTTTCAGCTCAGTAATGGTTTTGGAGTTATTTCTGTACACGTTGTCTTTAATATAGCCCCATAAAAAGGAGTCATGTGTTGATATCCGGAAAATATGGCCACCAGTCGAGGCCCGTGCCATTGGCTTCTGGGTATCCCAAAGCCAGAATACGGTCACTAAAGTGTTCCTCCAGTTTCGATGCTTCGATGGTATCGAGCTCCGTCTTGCATCGACCACGTCTTGTCGAAATGAGGGTCACTTTGGATAGTGGGGTGAAATCATCTTCCAAAACCTTCACTTACCCACCGGTAGTGATGGTGCCATCAAGGAATATCACACCGATTTATCCCCTGACTGCCGTGCGGGATTAGCCGAGGGGTCTGGGGCGCTGCAGTCATGGGCTGTGCTGCTGGTCCCGGCGCTCTGTATGAAAATCACTGGCTGTGCTGTGTGCAGTCTGTGGCTAGTTTGCATTGTTGTCTGCCATTGTAGTGTTGGGCAGCTGCATGTTAACAGCGCGTAGCGTTGCGCAGTCGGAGGTGAGCCGCCAGCAGTGGTGGATGTGGGGAAGTGAGATGGCGGAATTTTGAGAGCGGATGATCTGGACGTGTGTCTATCAGAAACAGTACATTTGTAAGAATGGATGTCATGAACTGCTATATATATTATGACTTTTGAACACTTTTAAGGTAAATACATTGTTTGTTCTCTACCAAAATCTTCCATTTGCTAACTATGCCTATCAGTAGTTAGTGCCTTCAGTAGTTAGAATCTTTTATTTAGCTGGCAGTAGTGGCGCTCGCTGTATTGCAGTAGTTCGAGTAACGAAGATTTTTGTGAGGTAAGTGATTTGTGACAGGTATAGGTTGATGGTAGTCAGGGCCATTCTTTCGTAGGGATTATTGAAAGTCAGATTGCGTTGCGCTAAAAAATATTGTGTGTCAGTATAAGCACAGTCAAGTATAATTTTTCGAAGGGGATGTTTCAATGGTTATCATGACAGTGGAAGTACAGGTTTTAAAAGTCGCAGATTGTGGCATCCCTTAACAGGGCGGAGAAAAATTGTGTCACGAAATTTTATCCCTGGATAGCTGATGCCAGTAGGAAGCAAAAAATGGCCGTGGGATTACCCTGTTGCCGTTCGTCAGTTGACGGACAGCGCTATAGTTGTCGGTTCCCACATACAAACGACCCTCGCCCCATCACTACCCCAGCGTCGTACGCACACGTGTCGAATACGTCTTGCTGTTTGTCTTCACCTCACGTCAGAGGCATTCACACGTAAGCTTCGCTTCGGAGCACACACACGTCACCTGCGATTTAGTCACACAGTACGCATGGCGGCACAGTATTCGATCGAAGAACAACGAGATATGGGTTTTGTTTACAACCATAGCGCCGCCTGTCAACCGACGAACGGCAGCAGTGCAATCCCACGACCAATCGGAGCGCGTGGCGCCATGCTTCCGTAGTTTAAAAATGGTGCATTGTCGACATACACAACATTAGTTATTTTGGTTCCTACTGGCATCAGCTAGCCAGGGTTATAATTTCGTGACACAATTTTTCTCCACCCCGTATAATCTTGCTGCCATCTGAAAAGTTAGGGAAAGTACATCAGTCATTCAGTGGAATCTGTGGCTAGCTGCGATGTGTTATTTCTGCATCGGGCTGTAATGCACTTGCGGAGTGAGACCGCCCCCTTCCCCCTGTGGGAGAAGGCTGGCAGAGCCCGGTTCCCAGGGCAACAGCAGGTGGCGGGCAGGTTCGCGATGTGTATCTATCTGTAGCAAACAGACTGGGCCCTCCCCCCCCCCCCCTTCCCTCCTCCCACGTCCCTCAAACCGGCGCCGATCGCTCGGAAAAATAACACACGCCTGTCCGACCGCGTCGGATGCGAGGAGCACCAGTGGCTGAATGGAGACGTATGCCTGCAGCGGCCCGCATCGCCTGCCCACCTCACCACGGGCAATTTCACGCGCTTTGTGGCGTGGGGTGTGCTGTGGCGCGTTTGGCTGCCAGGCGGTAGACGCGGAAGTGTACGTCACGACAACAGAGTGGCAAATCACGGGAAAGCGATGCGATGCGAATTATCACCTCCTTGATCTGTTTCGCTTCAGTCAATTACTTACTAGCGTGTTTTCCCATCTCCCTATGACGTGGAACGTGGTGGTTTTACAAGTGCAAAAATCCTTTTTCGGGGAAAATATGGCAACATGCTGACTATTTACAGTATCATAACCTTATTTCTGATAGACAGTTCTACATCTCTAACGAGGGGAAACTCCCCATCGCACCCCCTCAAATTCAGTTTTAAATGGTCCAGTGGATATCTCGTCAAAAATTGAACACATATCAGACATGAAAACTGGAAGAAAGTGTACTGAAATGTGAAAAAAGAAGCCAAATATAGAAAGTGAACGGTAGAAGCTCAAGATCTGCAATATCGAGAGCACGATCTTGACTGCAAATTCGTATTCAAACCTCCCTCGTGCCCAACCTTTTCTTTCCCTGAAATTTCTGAACTGTCTGTCTGGTAACTGACGTGCCTGTCGAAATTGTCATGACGTGCATTGGTTATGAAATATGAGTCATGTGGTGAGAATATATTACTATTGCAAGTAAATGTGTTGAATAGTGAGATCAGGCGAGATGCCGCATAGACGTCTCGCAGAAATGAAAACAACGAATAAACGGCAGCGAACTATGTTAAAACAGAGGAGTTCTGAAGTCATAACTTCCGAAACGGAAGTACGTCTGGAGGTCACTGTTGCAAACGGACGTTACACCACAGTACACACAGATTTAAATACAGCTAACAGGTACGTCAATAACCGAACGGGGAGCTCGTAATTTTAAAGGGAAAAAAAAGGTCATGAGTGAGATTTAAAGACGGATCTCCCCCTTCGTAGTCCAAAATCATGACCACATAACCACGACGCCGTATTGCTCAGATCCTTTCGATGATGCACATCTTGAGCAGTGAACTGTTTACACTTTGCTTCTTTCTTCACGGTTCAGTACACCGTCTTCCTGTATTCACGCTTGATTTGTGTTCAGTTTTTGACGGGCTCTCTACCTATCCATTGGGACATCTTACCACTAAATCCGAGGGGGGAGGGAAGGGGGGTGTGGTATGAGCGGTTGCCCTTGTAAGTGTCATTTCGCTAATGTTGGCTCATTCAGTGATAATTCGATGCCGCATATTTGAAAAGGTTGTTGATACGTCCATGTAACATTTCTCTTTTGCGTTCCCAACAGGAAAAAAATTGGATGTGTCAAATCAGGTGAATTCGTAGGCCACTCATGAAGAACTTGTTCAATCCATAGACCACAATAGTGTCGATTCAAAACTTCACGAGATATCCATGAATAATGCTCAGGACAGCCCTTGTGTTGAAACCACATGTCCATTCTTGTTCGAAGTGCGTCATCTTCCAGTTGTATTGGAAAATGTTACGAGTATCTAAAAAGTAGCCGTTCATTCGATCATTCACATTGCCGTTTATGAAGTATGAGCCAATTATCACGTACCTAAAATGCCGCACCAAACATTGAAACTTCAGGGCACTGAAGATAGACGTGCCTTAAAAAAAATAATAAAAAAAAGGAAATGTTCAAACGTGTTTGAAATCTTATGGGACTTAACTGCTAAGGTCATCAGTCCCTAAGCTTACACACTACTTAACCTAAATTATCCTAAGGACAAACACACACACCCATGCCCGAGGAAGGACTCTGACCTTCGCCGGGACCAGCCGCACAGGCGCCTTAACCAACGGGGATTGTCCACTGCCCAGTAATTCGCATTATGCCTATTCCCGTGACCACGATTCGCAAACATTGCATCATCACAGGAAAGTACCTGTGAATGAAAATCATCACTGGCTGACTAGAGTAGTGCAAATATATCATTAGCCCCTTCCTAATGCAATAATGTGGCAACGGCCTTGCCGCAGTGGATACACCGGTTCACGTCAGATCACCGAAGTTAAGCGCTGTCGGGCGTGGCAAGCACTTGGATGGATGACCATCCGGGGTGCCATGAGCTGTTGCCCATTTTCGGGGTGCACTCAGCCTCGTGATGCCAACTGAGGAGCTACTCGACCGAATAGTAGCGGCTCCGGACAAAGAAAACCATTACAACGACCGGGAGAGTGATGTGCTGACAACACGCCGCTCCTATCCACATCCTCAGCTGAGGATGACACGGCGGTCGGATGGTCCCGATGGGACACTTGTGGCCTGAAGACGGAGTGCTCTTTTTAGTGCAATAATGACACATGTAGTTGGTTGGTTTAAAAGGGGGAGGGAGAGGGAGAATGGATCAAACACCGATGTCATCGGTCCCTTGCTCCCAGTAGAACAATTACCCATGGGAAAGAAGAAAACTAGGAAGACGTACGCCGCAGTAACAGGAGAAAGGAAGGCCCAGAAGAACAACAAACACTACAATGGACAAAATAGGACAAGGAAACCACAGAGAGACGCGAGAAACAGGGAGAAGAGATTAAAAACAAGAAAGCAGATTACCATGGCTGGCTGACCATGAGAATAAAAAAGGAGAAACCAGCCATTCAGCAACACATTAAAACCTCCACCCTAAAAGCCCTAGGGTGGAGGACACAGAGGGACAAAGCAGATTGCTAAAACTCAGATCAAATAATAAAACCCACTCTCACGAATAAAACGTAAAACTAAAGCTGCTGTTGAGGCATTGTCGCCCAACACCGAATGCAGGGTGCTGGAAAAGTTGAAAGTCCTCCGCAGAGCGGCTCAAAGTGAGCACTCCAGCCACAGGGAAACCTTCCACACATTCACACTCTCCTCAGTGACACACTGATTGTTGTGCATACTGTTACGTCACTCCGTCTCCAAAAGCCGAAAAACCTTGCGGCGTAAGACAGAACGCAGGTCAGTTTGAGAAATGCCTATCTCCAGGAGCGGTTTCTGCATAGCCGGCCGAAGTGGCCGTGCGGTTAAAGGCGCTGCAGTCTGGAACCGCAAGACCACTACGGTCGCAGGTTCGAATCCTGCCTCGGGCATGGATGTTTGTGCTGTCCTTAGGTTAGTTAGGTTTAACTAGTTCTAAGTTCTAGGGGACTAATGACCTCAGCCGTTGAGTCCCATAGTGCTCAGAGCCATTTGAACCATTTTTGGTTTCTGCATAGACAAATTGGCCAGCCTGTCAGCAAGTTCGTTGCCTGAGATTCCGACGAGTCCTGGGGTCCACACAAACATCACTGAACGACTGGACCGTTCCAGGGCAGAGAGGGACTTCTGGATGTTCGCTACCAAAGGATGGCGGGGGTAGCACTGTTCGATAGCTTGTAAGCTGCTCAGGGAGTAGAGGTGGTAAAGGGAAGGTCTCCAGTTGGGAGAGAAGGGATCGCACGCGAACCGCAATCGTCATCCCTGACCTGGGCCACTGATGAGGGAGACGGACTGCCGCTGGTGGAAAAAGGAGACGGTAATTGGGACGCTCAGGAGAACTACGAATGTGTGCAACATAACTGGTGATCAGTTATGCACGTCGGATCCGCAATGGAGGGACTCCAGTCTCCACCTGGATACGGGTCACCAGAATTGTTCTAAAAGCTCCCGTCGCTAGGCGAACGCCACAGTGGTGCACTGGGTCGAGTAAACGCAATGCTGAGGAGTCAAGACGAGATTGAACAAGGGCTCTGGACAGCTGCAGCAGCGTAGAGTGATCTGCACCCCAGTTTGTGTTGCTCAGGCAACAGAGAGCATTGAGGTGCTGGCAGCACTCCCACTTAAGCTGACAAAGGTGAGGTAGCCAAGTCAATTGGGCATCGAAAACCAGTCCTAAGAATCGATACGTCTCCACTACAGTGAGTGGATCGTCATGAAGAGAAAGTTCAGGTTCCGGATGAACGGTACGACGCTGACAGAAGTGCACGACACTCGACTTCGCGGCTGTAAACTGGAAGCCGTGGGCCGGAGCTCATGGCTGCGCCTTGTGAATGGCTCCCTGTAGGCGCCGCGCCCTGTAGGAGTACTGGGGGAGCAACACGAAACGCAGAAGTCATCCGCATTCAGAGAAGGGGAGACTGACGGCTCTACAGCTATTGCTAGGTTGTTAAGGGCCGCTAAAAATAAAGATACCTTCAATATTGAGCCTACAGTACGACATTCTTCTGAATATGGGGGGAACTATGGGAGGCACCAACTTGGACACAGGAAGTACGAGGTGACACGAAGTTTTGGATAAAGCGGGTCCCAGAGACCCCACTCATACAATGTGGCTAGGATATGCTGTCGCCAGGTCGTGTCGTATGCTTTATGTAAGTAAAAAAAGACGGCAACCAGGTGATGGTGTCTGGAAAACGCTTGGTGGCAGACACGAGGGACAAAAGATTATCAATGTAGAGTGACCCTGGCGGAAGCCGCCCGGCTAGGCCACGTGACTCCGGGACCCAACCCAACCGCCAACACACGATACGTTCCAGCAGCTTACAGAGAACGTTTGTAACGCTGATGGGCTCATAGTTATTCACATCAAGCGGATTTTTACCGGGTTTTAGCACCGGAATGCTGGTGCTCTCCCGCCATTGCTATGGAAAGACGCCATCCCACCATATGCGGTTGAAGATGACGAGGAGATATCGCTTGTAGTCTGACGAGGGATGTTTAATCATCTGACTGTGGATCCGATCCGGCCCAGGAGCTGTGTCAGGGCAATGACCAAGGGCACTGGGGAGCTCTCACTCTGTAAATGGAGCGTTATAGGGTCACTATGGCGTGTAGTGAAAGAGAGGACTTTCCTTTCCATCCACCGCTTGAGGGTGCGAGAGGCTGGGGGATAGTTCTCCGACATAGAGGCTCGAGTATAGTGCTCAGCAAAGCACTTGGCAACCGAGTTAGTGTCGACAGAGGGTTCAAATGGCTCTAAGCACTAAGGGACTTAACATCTGAGGTCATCAGTCCCGTAGACTTAGAACTACTTAAATCTAACTAACCTAAGGACATCACACACATCCATGGCCGAGGCAGGATTCGAACCTGCGACCGTAGCAGCAGCGCGGTTCCGGACTGAAATGTGTCGGTAGGACGCCATTGATGTTAACACCAGGGACACCTTTTGGAGTCTGGTACCGAAAAAAACGTCTGATCTTCGTCCAGACTTGGGAAGGTGACGTATGGCACCCAATGGCCGACACGTACCTCTCCCAACACTCCTGTATCAGTCGTTTTATAAGCAGGCGATCATGCGCACGGAGCTGCTTAGAGGCTATTAGGTTCTCTAGGGAACGGTGCCGCTTATGTCGCTGTAGAGCCCTTTGACGCTCTTTAACGGCCTCAGCGACTTCTGGCGACCAACCAAGGGACTGACTTTCGCCGGGGGCATCCTAGAGAACGAGGGATCGCGTTTTCCGACGCAGGAATTATCGTTGTAGTGGCCTGCTCAATCACAACATCGACGGCACCACGTGGGGGATATTCAACGGTGACAGCAGAGGTGAAGTGTACCCAGTGTGCCTTATTTAAAGTCCATTTGGGCAGGCGCCCATGGGCATTATGCCGGGGGAGTGACAGCAAGATGGGAAAGTGGTCACTACCACACAGGTCATCATGTGCTCTCCAGCGCACAGATGGGAGAAGTCCTGGGCTGCAAATTGATAAATCAATGGCCGAGTAACTACCATGAACCACACTGAAATCTGTGGCGGCCCCAATATTTAAGAGGCACAGGTCGAGTTTGGACAGTAAATTTTCGACGTCTCTGCCATGGCCAGTAAGCATGGTGCTACTCCACAAGGGGTTATGGGCGTTAAAATCTCCCAAAAGTAGGAAAGGCTTAAGGATTTGTTCAGACAGAGCAGCCAATATTTTCAGGGGTACCGCACCATCTGGAGGGAGATATATGATGCAGATAGTTATTTCCTGTGTCGTCCATATCCTGACAGCCACAGCTTCAACAGGAGTTAGAAGGGGCACAGGTACACTACATACCGATTTCAGGACATAAACGCAAACGCCACCTGACACACTTATATTCGCTGTGGTTCTTGTAATATCCCCTGTAGCTGTGAAGGGCAGGGGTCCACATTGCCGGGAACCAGGTTTCCTGGAGGGCAATGCAGAAAGCAGGTGTAAAGCTTAACAGTTGCCGTAGCTCATCCAGGTGGTGGAAAAAACCGCCCCAATTCCGCTGGAGGATGACGTGATCGTTAGACTGGACTGGGAAGGCGTGAAACACTCAATGAGGCAGTCTACGCCTCAGGGTCATCTGCTGCCACCGACTTATTTCCTGAACAGACTATATTCATTGTTTACAGCATCAAATTTTCACTCTGCAGTGGAGTGTGTGTTGATGTGAAACTTCCTGACAGATTAAAACTGTGTGCCGGACCGAGACTCGAACTCGGGGCCTTTGCCTTTCGCGGGCAAGTCCTCTACCATCTGAGCTACCCAAGCACGACTCACGCCCGTCCTCTCAGCTTCAATTCTGCCAGTATCTTGTCTCCTACCCTCCAAAGTTTACAGAAGCTCTCCTGCGAACCTTGCAGAACTAGCACTTCTCAGCTGGTAGAGCATCACGATTTGTATTATAGAACTGTACATAATGTGTACATAGGATAGATGGTGATCTGTGGCATCTCTGCCTTAAGAGCAGAGATGCCACACGCACAAGTGTTTCAGAGCACACACAATTTGTATGAATTCCATATGGTGTGTAGCTCCAACACGCTGGAATCAAAACGTCTAAAAAGGAATCAATGAAAGTAATGGATATCTCCATTCGCACTTTAAGAATGGCCTTGCGGTTCTAGGTGCTACAGAGCTCAGAGCCATTTGAACCATTTTTGAACTTTAAGAATGATTTATTTATTAAGAAATAATGATACTGTGTGTAATTTAACGTTTCTCAAAGTTTATGAGCACGTAAAACATCCCAGATATCAAAGTTTCTTTCTCTTATCTTAAACATACCTTTGCCGTACATGCCAAAGCATTATGACCATCTACTTAATAGCTTGTTTGGCCGTCTTTGGAACGAAATACTTCACTGATTCTGCGTATCAGGAGTCCAACAGGGAGGGCCGCTCTCGTCGAGCAGTTCTAGGCGCTTCAGTCTGGAACCACGCTGCTGCTACGGTCGAAGATTCGAATCCTGCCTCGGACATGGATGTGTGTGACGTCCTTGGGTTAGTTAGATTTAAGTAGTTCTAAGTCTAGGGGACTGATGACCTCAGATGTTAAGTCCCATAGTGCTTAGAGCCATTTGAACCATTTTTGGATCCCACAGTTTGTTGGTATGTTTTTGGAGGTATGTGGCATTATAAGTTTACGCACAGGTCACGTAATTTGTGTAATTTGAGTGCGCGGTGATCGAGCCCGACAGCGACGCAGACAGATTGATAGAATTTTCATCAGTCAAATTTGGTTGCCGAGACATCAACGTGAGTTCAGTATAATGCTCCTCAAACCACTGTAGTACTATTGTGGCTCCGAGACACGGTGATGGAAGGTGTCATCGTCGTCGGGGAAGACATCAAGCATGAAGGGATGTAGGTGGTTCCCAGCCGTCAGCGTGTCTTCTATCTCTACCGCAGGTCCCATGCAAGCACAGGAGAATGTCTCTTGATCGCACCAGTGTGTGTCTGTGGCGCGTTGTACGTTTCGAGCCGCCGCTCATCTCGCTGTCGGCGTTTTTGGAGAAGACAATCGACCTTGTATAGCAAAAATGTGATTCACCAGAAGAGCTGATACGTTTTCATTGATCGACGGTCGAATCCCGATCGTCCTGTGCCCTCTGTAATCGTAGCTGACATTGTTCGTTGGGCCACATGTGAACACGTAGGTGCGTTCTGCTGCGGAGCTCCACGTTCAACAATGAAGATGAACGCTGAGCTCCGAAACACTTGTGCGTGCACCAGAGTTGTGCTATTAAGCCAGAGATGCCACAGATCACCATCTACCCTACTTTACAGAGCAGACATGCCTCTGAATGGCACGTTCAGTGAAGAGTTGTGGACATCCAACCATCTAGTGCCTAGTGGTAGTTTCACTGTCCTTCTTATCTCTTTCCGTAGATGCTCACGGCAGTAGCGTGTGAACATTCTATCAGTATCGCCGTTTTAGAGATACTAGGTCTCAGACTGCGTAATAATAATCTGACCTTTGTCAAAGTCGCCTATCTCAATGGATTTCTCCATTTGCAAACCATAAGTTCCCTAGGATGGTCACCCGTCCTTGTCTGCTCCGCTTACATATTTTTGCTATCGCGTCACGTGCCCGCAACACTAGCAGGCTGCATCCAACTTCGCGGTGAGCCGTGTTCATAACTTTTTGGCTCATCAGTGTACCTTACCAGGTGAGCCATCCCTAATTTCCACCCTCTGTGTCTCTGCGTTAAGGCAACTTTGGTTGTGCCCTTTTTGCGTGAGCGACTTCCTTGTCTCAGTCGCCCTCTCCTGACGGCGTCTAGTGTGCCCCTGCTGTTCTATAGTGTGCTCGCTGGTGGCCAGAGATTCCTGATCTTGCAACTCCTTGGTTAATGTGAAGTAATATTGTCTGCTGCAAGTTATGGCTGTTTTGTAACCAGGTTCCTTTTATACCGTTTTTTCTCACTGTCAGATTATATTAAGAGTCCTGAGTTCTTTATTTTTAAATGAACGCAAGTTCTTCAAGTTGCGTTTTAACAGATTGAGGACTCAAAATTGCAAATTAGAAGCGTTTGTTAACTTTGTACTTGTCTCTCTTACGAAGTATATGCCGTATACGCAAACGAAAATGTACCTTGTACAATTTAGAATGAGGTTTCTACTTTTAACTTGTAACACATCGTACGTACGGAAATGTATTAGGTTCACGTATTTTTTATGTTAGTAAATCTTTTTATTGTATCATGCAAGAATATTCTTTACTCTGTCGACTGGCTTGTGCACATGCTACATGACTGAACATGTAACCTCCCCTATTGTATCTTCTGTACTTTTTACGTAGTTTTCTGTCTCATTCTTGCAACAATTGACAAACTGCACCTTCCAGCACTAGGCACGAATAAGTTCATAATGTTTTAATGTTATTTGAAATACTAATGTCACTATTATTTATAGTGTTACACGTAAGTAACTTTTATGTTATCGTGCCTCATTTTACCATTCCCAACTTAAGTCTGAAGATGAACTGCTAGCTAAATCGAAGTCTGTCATCTAAAAAATGAATACTGCTCCAGACGGTGTTCTTCACTCATCATACATTTCTGTATAGCTTTCGCGCATGTTTAACCCATTCAGATACGCCAGTGCTCACATTCTCTGTCACCGAAAGTCGCAGTCCCAGTTTTCCAACTGTCACCGCTGAACAGAACATAGTTAAAGTTTTCCAAGATTAGATTTTCCAAACGGTGTATCACAATGTTTTACTGTGTAGCACATACATGAGGAGGGTGTTGCAGTATTTTGTTATATCCAGAGTCTATGGTTTATAAGTTTATAATATGACACATTTTACTTTTTGAAGTCAGCTGTAATAATTGATGATCAGTTTCGAGACAGTCTGCGCAAGCCACCACATTCAATGAGGGGAAACTGTAAGGTCTGCTTGGCCGTAGTTCGAGAGATGGTAAAAAAAATCGAGAGCGAGAACAATTTTTTTACACCTAGGAAGAACAAGAATAAAAGCTCCCTCGTCACTATGTCAGTGTTAGAGTACTCGAAGTCTAAGTAGGCAGGAGTGAGTGCTGTACCTGGACGATAGTGTACCTAGGGACACAAGACATTTCATGACCCGTATTTCAGTCTGCAAACCACCATAAGCAGTTTCTGGCAATTTCTTATGTTTCTGTTGTTGAGCGACATGTGGTTGTATTTTGTGCAGCGTTTTTAAATATTACAAATTCTATATGTCTTATACAGGTGTAAATGGTATAAGTGTAGATATTTCTACTGGTGACTGAGGTTGGTGTACCCAACAATATTACACCAGTATTAATAATTATAGGTATTTCAAGTCATGTGCTTTTAGGTTGGTTAGTGCCTCCAAGTGCATGTTGTAAGAGCAACCCATTAATGCTATTTTTCCCTTGGGCAGTAGGTCAAGTGTTGAAGTATGGACACGTGGGTGCAAAACGGTTAGTCTGTACTGGGAGGCGTAGTGCACTTTGCGATGCAGTTACGACTGTGCAGACATTAAGAAGTAAAGTTTGTGAGGCGTTTGTGGTAATATTGTTGGACACAGAGAAAGAGCAATCAACACACTGACGTTTGTTGATATTAAGGTAGCACGTATAAAAATATCTTCACCTATTAGCGTTACAAACTATGTATTAAAGCTGTTGTTAATTCTTCAGCTGCAGAGTTTTACAGTGAGTAAAAATCTGAATATTTTCAAAAATAGGTACGTAACATAAGGATATGGAACAAGGTCTTTTACAATAAAACACGTGAGATTTACAAATGAACTGAGTCTCTTTAATGTCTTGACGATTTTCCCTGCCTTGAGTGTGGAAATTTGTGAGAGTTGACACTATTTCTATCTGAAAACCTTTTTAATTATTAATTGGTTTTTGATAATACTTCTTCTTCATTTGATTTCACTTACTACTGAACAGCAGTAGACTAATAATGTAACACATGGACTATTAAATGCAGCAGTAACAAGATTTGCACGATTGCAACACTACTGAACTTCAATAAGATGTTTGTTACTAGGTACGTGACCACGATGTGGAGGAAATTCGGGTAAGTTGACGACATTAAGGTATATTATGATTTTCCTGACCTTTACAGGGTCAAACAGTTTATTTATGGAAAAATTATTACATCATGTATCTCTTAATTTCTTACTGTTAATTCATGTATCTCTTAAACATTCCCCTAAAACTAAACATTTTTGTAGACGGATCAATTTTTGTTTGTGGTAGTAACATTCGTCAGCTTACCCTACAAGATGGGTAAGATGACTTTGGAGAATGGGTGAGATGACGAAATGAACATTATATTTCGAAAACAAAGACATTTTATTATTGGTCATCCATTTATTACAAAAGTCACAAATATAACATTTCTATTTTTATTTCCTGTGATTTAAGCCTGTACACTGAGCAGGAGTCCGCTCTTGGCATCGAGAACATTGGTACTACGTTTCTGTCTTTCCAACCTCACCACAAAGGATGTAGTCTCTTTCATCGACGCAATCGGAATCACTGTAGGCATACTCAATCTCGATGGGTGAGTTTGAAGGTAAGTCGCAAAAGTATGTTCTAGGATCCTTTCTTTGTTTCATTCCAAAACCTCCGCCGAACGCAAGTTTACGTTTAGGACGTTTGTTCATTTTTTTTAACTTTGCATTCGCATTCTCTTTCAATTTCTTATCTCTGTTCATTTTTCTTTCTTTTTTCTTCTTCTCATTGTCCTCGTTTCCGTCTAACTTTTGTTGCCGAGCTGCTTTCACGGTTGGGCTGCTTATGTGCAGAGATGGCAACTTATTTCTTCGTTTTCTTGGACCTCCTTTAGGTGTAGCTTGAGGTAACGGATGTAGAAGTTGAGTTAGAGATAAGTGAGGGCACTGATAACGCACAAAATTTTGCGCGGACCAACGGAGATAGGAGATCAGTAGGTGGAGTGTTACATGAAGGCGCTCCTAGAGCATCAAATTCTGCACTTTGATATCCCAGGTAGAGCATCTGCTTTAGGCGGAATTTCATTGATGACAGTGTCTGTTGTTAATGATGGCGCGAAGCCTTCATCACTAAACATCTGTGACTTCATGTGTCATTAAAGTTCTTGATCGCATTATTTAAAGATGCAGCTTTTCTAAAGCAATATTGAGCAATCTTGCAGTGACTTGTATTCTTACCGCTCCACCTGGATGGTTAGCAAGATAATCAGTACAAGATTTCCTACGGGCCGTCTTCAGAGATCCGAATGATGACATAACCTGCGGTTGCCATCTGTGACTTATGTGAGGTAAGGAAACCTACAAGAATAATCAAATTATCTGTACAGAGAGTAACGTGTTCCAAAGTGAGTTGTGACGTATGATTTTCCATAAATAATTGCATTTCTTTCTGATGGTCTTACGTATTTAATGAAATACTCCAGCCATATCCCAGTCAGATTCATGGCCAACTCAAACAGATCTAGGTGGTGCACCATCAACGTATGCTGGCTGCATTCTAACCCTCTGATAAATAAAAAAATGGAGGTATGATGTGACTTGCGGCGCTAACGCAGAAATAAACCCTGACTTTTTTTTCCCCTCTACGCAGATGAAACATTTATTACCCTTCTTCTGTACGGTGGTACATTTGTTGGAACATTTTTTGAACATCCTGTCTCATCAACATAAAAAATTTGATGGGATTGCAATTTGTATTTTGTCCTTATTTCTCTGTATGCATTAAATAATACCTTCACATTCACTCAAATAAATTCAGACAACCTAGTTGCCGACTCTGGTTCCGGTTTACGAAATGAAAACTTGAGCCGTGCCATGAAATTTCGAATGTAATCATTCCCTGCCATCTTGTTAGCTTTATTGAATCTGTGCTCTATATTCTTACATTCAGCATAATCCTAGACAAAAAGCGAAGTCAGACCTTGTTAGTTGTAACGGGACATCCTCCCCTAGCATTAATTTTCATCAAATGTAGTTGTCGATACCAGTATTATTTTTCGAATTTTGGACAGGTCAGTATCATCTCTGTTGCTTTTCTCAAAACTTTCATATAGTTTTATACACAGTATATTATATTTCAAACTAAAATTTATGAAAATGAATTACTTTATAAAATGTTGTAGTGTCGATTTCATAATCGATAAGTACTAGTTTTGAATGTACAGATTTTTTTTATTTAGAAACATTTGAAATTACGAACTATTGGTACACTTACGATTTATATTATTAATTACGCAATTCTGTACTGGTGAGTATGTTTATTTCTGGATTCATTCATTAAATAATAATCGAAAGTAATAGTGTAACAGAAACTAGGAGAAAATCATTTCTTAAGAAAAATTGTAAACCGTTTGGAATATGGTTATTTCTGCAGAATGTGAGAGTCGTATGCACGCCACTGATGTGATCGGACATATTTTTGTCCTAACAATGTAATTTCGGCTTTGTTAATTTGAAAAATCAAAGGCCTGTATGATATACTAAAATGTGAGAAAATAGATTTACGTAAAAACAAAAGTTCTACAACAACAATCTTCAAATTTATTTAGATCAATCCAACCGTCAGGACCTAAACTGTGACATTTTCAGCTTCAAGAATCAGACCCCTAGAAATGAAGAACTGGAGGGAACTCTATACGACAAGCTAAGTAAATTAGAAAGTTTATTGTAATGTTTGCTCCTATAAAACCTTCATAAAAGACTAACGTGGACAATAGATGGAATTAGGGAACGTAGACAATAGATGGAATTAGGGAGGATGAGGGAGATTGCACAGTCCAACAGCTCTTCTATCCGAATCGATGACATATTTCTCGAATTCTTGTACAGTGGAAAGTCTTTAAGCTGACTTCTTGAATTTTTGCGAAAAAGTGGTCGTCTGGAAGGGTAGTCTTCTTACAGGGTGATCAAGGTAAAATGTGATGTTGAACATAACCATTGAAACATAAGTACTGACAACAGCTGATACAATAAAAAAAACAAGCTGTGATAATGTATTAATAACCGTATTAATAATATTATAATAATACAGTTCATACCTAATCACTTACGTAATAAATACGCGTAAACGGGTATCTGCACATATTTTTTCATGCGTTTTTTTATAATTACATTCTCATATTCCTTTTCCGCCTCAGAAAGTAACTGTATCAGTTTCTGGTTAGAAAGCTCAGAAACAAAGGATTGTATCTAACAATCTACACTCCTGGAAATGGAAAAAAGAACACATTGACACCGGTGTGTCAGACCCACCATACTTGCTCCGGACACTGCGAGAGGGCTGTACAAGCAATGATCACATGCACGGCACAGCGGACACACCAGGAACCGCGGTGTTGGCCGTCGAATGGCGCTAGCTGCGCAGCATTTGTGCACCGCCGCCGTCAGTGTCAGCCAGTTTGCCGTGGCATACGGAGCTCCATCGCAGTCTTTAACACTGGTAGCATGCCGCGACAGCGTGAACGTGAACCGTATGTGCAGTTGACGGACTTTGAGCGAGGGCGTATAGTGGGCATGCGGGAGGCCGGGTGGAAGTACCGCCGAATTGCTCAACACGTGGGGCGTGAGGTCTCCACAGTACATCGATGTTGTCGCCAGTGGTCGGCGGAAGGTGCACGTGCCCGTCGACCTGGGACCGGACCGCAGCGACGCACGGATGCACGCCAAGACCGTACGATCCTACGCAGTGCCGTAGGGGACCGCACCGCCACTTCCCAGCAAATTAGGGACACTGTTGCTCCTGGGGTATCGGCGAGGACCATTCGCAACCGTCTCCATGAAGCTGGGCTACGGTCCCGCACACCGTTAGGCCGTCTTCCGCTCACGCCCCAACATCGTGCAGCCCGCCTCCAGTGGTGTCGCGACAGGCGTGAATGGAGGGACGAATGGAGACGTGTCGTCTTCAGCGATGAGAGTCGCTTCTGCCTTGGTGCCAATGATGGTCGTATGCGTGTTTGGCGCCGTGCAGGTGAGCGCCACAATCAGGACTGCATACGACCGAGGCACACAGGGCCAACACCCGGCATCATGGTGTGGGGAGCGATCTCCTACACTGGCCGTACACCACTGGTGATCGTCGAGGGGGCACTGAATAGTGCACGGTACATCCAAACCGTCATCGAACCCATCGTTTTACCATTCCTAGACCGGCAAGGGAACTTGCTGTTCCAACAGGACAATGCACGTCCGCATGTATCCCGTGCCACCCAACGTGCTCTAGAAGGTGTAAGTCAACTACCCTGGCCAGCAAGATCTCCGGATCTGTCCCCCATTGAGCATGTTTGGGACTGGATGAAGCGTCGTCTCACGCGGTCTGCACGTCCAGCACGAACGCTGGTCCAACTGAGGCGCCAGGTGGAAATGGCATGGCAAGCCGTTCCACAGGACTACATCCAGCATCTCTACGATCGTCTCCATGGGAGAATAGCAGCCTGCATTGCTGCGAAAGGTGGATATACACTGTACTAGGGCCGACATTGTGCATGCTCTGTTGCCTGTGTCTATGTGCCTGTGGTTCTGTCAGTGTGATCATGTGATGTATCTGACCCCAGGAATGTGTCAATAAAGTTTCCCCTTCCTGGGACAATGAATTCACGGTGTTCTTATTTCAATTTCCAGGAGTGTATGTAAGGTACCGCCTAATGGGATTGCCTCTACGGGAAGTGCATGATCTTCACTATTGCAGCTTTGGTTGTCACTGTACTGAGACTCTGTGTTCATTTCCGCAACGACATCTTCTCAACTATCACCACTACTGAAGCAGTCAGTTTCTTCGTTCACTCCAGAATTGTTCAGTAGTGGCAGCATCGCACAGGTGACTGGGGATGTTTATTGATTCATCGCCACCTTCTTCTCCAGGGTCCATATGTTGTGCAGACTGAAAACCAGAATTAATGAAGCATTTTGTAGTTGTTTCGTTTTTCACTTCATTCCACGCACTTTTAATGCAGCTGACAGCATCACCTACGATCACAGGCTTGGCTAGGTCATACACTGACGTGGAGTTGCCCAATTTCGCAACTAGGAAACGCAGAAGCTTGTTCCGGTAATCTGAGTTAAAAGACCGGATCACTCGTTGGTCAAGAGGCAACACACGATTTTATGTTGACAGGAAAAAGATTGACTTCCACGTTTGATAACTTTTCGCTACAATGACATAGTGCCTTACTTATGAAAAATAGATTTTTACGTTCCTGAATGCTCACTTTTGAGTTTAACTTATTCAGCCAAGGACGAAAAACGTCACACGTCATCGATGCATTTTTATTTGCATGCCAAGCGAGACCAAGCAATGATATATTGTTTCTGAAGCAACGTGGACCATTTTCTGTACGCATCACTCATGGTTCTTCTTTTTCACGGCAGAGATTAGGACTAAAAACAATCGTAAATGTGTGGTTCGCCATTTTGCCGCCTTTTCACTGATCACCCTTCACAATTAGTGTTCTGCCTGGAATAGCTTTAAGAAATAGTCCAGTTTAATCCACGTTGTAAATGTCACTATCACAATAGTAATTACACTAAGTCTCGATTTCCAATCGCATACAACATCTTGATTAACTCCTGCATTTTCTTCACAGACTGCTCCAAAAGCAATGCTGTGTCGGAAACGAAAGGTCCAACCAGCAGCTGCTTCCATTGATATTAGGAATTCCAAGATCAGAAGCAAATTTAAGAGCTTTTTCTTACAGCAACGGTCTACTAATAAGCATTTCTTTGGCACGTTCTTTATTAAACCACTCTGAAAAACCACTATTAAATTCTTCAGATGGTTGCCACCGTATTTTCTTCGAATTTCTTTTTTGGCGTTTCCTTCCCGTTCCTCAACATACCTGCCGCAATTTGAAATTGTATTCTCTATTTGACTTTTCCCACAGTTAAAATCACTGGCTAGGCGACGCTAATGTTTTCCTCTTTCACTCTCTCTAGTAACAGAAATTCACTCTTGTATTGAAAGAACAATAAGTTTCCTTTTATTTGGAGTAGCCATGACTGCTCACCACACAGGAAAAACCAGAATTGTTTGCTATGAGAAACACAAATGACAATGAAATTTTAGAGATTGTTTTGTCACATTATCGAGGAGAAACATTACAGTAATACAATATTGTCATTCCCTCTTCCATCGTTGTTTGTAGTCGTCATAAGGAAGGACATTGTTAGTTAAAGAGTAGTCGTTGGTCGGGAATATGGGTGGTCATCTTAAAGGGGATAAAGATGCACTGATCTTATGGAAGTTTATTTTCGTTCCTTAAAAATATGGTCGTTTAAAGAGGGGATCGGCGTAAAGGGGTAGCCTTGTAGAGAGGTCTCACTGTAATTGCTCATCATTAAATGTATTTCTAATCTGCATACATTTCGTAGCAAATCCTGAAACAAAACAAGTAGTGTTCACAATAAGAGATACGAAAAATTTAATGACCAAGATCTTATTTTTATTTTACTTTTAATGGAAAATAAATAAAGTATTAGTTTAATTAATGTATTTACATATGAATATATTCAGAAAAACAGAACGCCTTGAACGACTAGAGATAGGATGTTGATATTCACAGGACATGTACATTGCTATGTTCTGTAGAAATAGCATTTTAACCTTGTCGGCCTAGAGGGTCGAGGTAAATACAGATATCGCGGCGCAATACCAACTACTGGTAAAATGTCCCTGTGAGTCTCATAGTTTCTGTAAACAGAAGGTAATGGATCAGTGCGACTTAAGCAGACGTTCCGGATGGCTCGCAGACGTATGTACCAACCGTACCTTCAAATCAGTAAGCCTCAAAGAGAGCGCATGATTGGCACGAGAGAATGTGATGCACCCATCCGGGAAATTGCTGTTCGTGTGGGACGGAGTGTTTCGGGAGTGCAATGGGTGTGTGCGGGTTGCTTCACGGATGATCTTAAAACACGACGAGATGGGTCAGGTCGCAACACCCAGATTACACCCCCCCCCCCCCCCCCGCCTCCCCCGAGAAGATCGACAACTCATGGCATTTCAGGACACTAGTTATAGTGTATCCAAACATTACAGGTTTGTCCTTACTACCCATCCGCATTAACTTGCATTTTTGCACAGTTAGATCTAGTTGACATTCATCATAGCAAGTACAAATTTTGTCTAAGTCGTCTTGTATCTTCCTAAAGTCACTCAACCGCGACACCTTACCGTACACCACAGAAGCATTAGCAAACAAGCTCTCATTGCTGCCTACCCTGTCCACCAAACCATTTATGTATATGGATAACAACAGCGGGCCTATTACACTTGGCTGGGGCAGTCCTTGTCTTTAATGGACACTCACATCGAGGACAACACACTGGGTACTATTACTTAAGAAGTCTTAGAGGCACTCACATACCTGGGAACCTATTCCGATTGCTTGTACCTTCGTTAACAGTCTCTAGTTGGGTATTGTGTCAAATGCTTTTCGTAAATGTAGAAATACGCAATCTGCCTGTTTCCCTTCATCCATAGCTCGCAGTATATCATGTGTAAAAAGGGCAAGCTGAGTTTCTCACTAGCGATACTTCCTAAAACCGTGCTGATTCATCAGCATAAGTTTTTCAGCCTCTAGAACATATATTGCATCCAAACTCAGAATATGTTCTAGAATTTTGCAGCAAACCGATGCTAAGGATATTGGTCTGTAATTTTTTGGGTCCGTTATTTTACCCTTCTCAGATAAAGCAGCCATCTGCGCTTCAGGTTACGGGTGGTAGTGACTCTGACGGTACAATGGTACAGCACGGACATACTGTGTCTGCCATATTTCACTTCTCATGCGACACTATCGAGGTGGGATTTTTCAACTGGTCAGTGCTGGTACACACGTGGCACGTGTCCCTATGAACTACCTGTGTGAGGTTGAGGTACTCCCATGACCAGATCTGTTACAGGTAGAACACGTGTCGGACCAACTCGTGGTGCAAGCGTCTGCCGAGTAGTGATGTGCGGCGCCAGTAATTCGGGCACGGAATGTGCAGAGTCACGGCTGGCGATGTGTTACACGGACCGCAATTACTCTCTTATGGAGCCCTGAAATCTTGGCAGATTCCAGAGTGTGACACTCTTGCATCTGTGCCCCTGCCGTGGATAGAGGCACCTAGCAGATCTAGGTAGGCAGCTTTTCGTCTCTTCGGCTGAAAGCAGTGTGTGCACACCGGTGTGAGAAATTCTTGGGGCCAGCATTCTGTCCCCGGTAAGTGCTTCGAAATGTTCCTTTTCCTAATAGCGGCATATAGCTTCCAAACCCCAAACGTTCACTGCGCGCTTTTCTATTAAATGCCAAGCTGCCTGCTTGTTCTCAACTCCAGAAAGTACTATTGGAAGGACAGCCACCGTGAAGACCCCGCATCCATTAACAACGTACATGCTTCCATCAATGCCTGTTCTTGTTCGCAACTTCCTGTCGTCGTCACAAAAATGTCTTGGGCGTAAAATCAACATTCAAGAAGAGTCCTGAAGATGAGAAATAGTGAGAGAGTGATTTATCCTCTCTCAGCATCAAGGTCCAATTGCAAAAGTTGTTGGCCAGCTTGCCCCAGGAAAGGCCGCAACAGCTTTATGACATCCTTCTCAACTGAATCATTACTTGGATCCAGGCAGGAAGGGGGCAATGTGACGCTTATAAGGGGCTCATCCTTTCAAGTTCTTTGCAAATTTGACTCGATATTATAATCACTAGAATAACATCAACCCTTGTGACTCGTGAAGTTTTATTCCGTTTTCTCCTCCCTCGTCTTTTGTCAGGCGCTATACTTACGTTGTGGTCGTTGGTTACACAGGATTGTGGGTCCACATTTCCATTATATATCTGGCGGTACCTTAACTTTAAAAATAACAAACAAAACTTCAAGTATGATTGCTTAATATTGTTCAGTACAAAGATAATGACACTAGTGCAATGATCGCATCGTATTACAGTCTCAGTGTTGCCACCCTAGATGAAATCAGCACAGCGCCACCTTGTAAACATAATAAGCACACGGAGGCAACTGACAAAGTTTCCGCTGCGTACGTTCGTGTGACCACAGTCACCTAAGGACCTACCTTCAGCTGAGCCGGCTGGTTTTCCCCTTGAGGCCTATCGTCTACATGCTCAACGTGGAAATGGCAACGTGCTTTTCGAATTAAATTAAGTTTAATGTAATTTTGAGCTACATTAATGGCCAATATCCAGTTAATTCAGCGCATCCGAATAAAATTTGGAGGCTGCCACAATTTGCCAGTTCTGATCGCATGCAAATCGCGTTCACTGAAAGCGTTTAAAGAGAGTGGAAGGGCTTAAAAATACAGAAACAAAAATCACTAGAAAGGTGTCAAGATGAAAATCGAACTGAATATTGGCATGATGTATGTCAAACGACACCGTTTGATCAGGGAATTACCACATTGAAACTGGATATTGTCGAGGCAGACAGTTATCGTTGTATCCTTATCGATGGTTTAACTAATAGCTTTTAAAACATCGGCATTTGAGTAATACTTATTGTCAGAATCGAGGAACATTGGCCCCATGATTACACTGAAATACTTCTTTCGACTCAAAAGGCTTTTATTTTCAAAATATCAGGCTGTACAGAAATAACACAGAGAAGACATCATTAACAAAACCTACACTGCGGGCCATTAAAATTGCTACTCCAAGACGAAGTGCAGATGATAAACGGGTATTCATTGGACATGACATACCAGAACTGACATGTGATTACATTTTCACGCAATGTGGGTGCATAGATCCTGAGAAATCAGTACCCAGAACAACCACCTCTGGGCGTAATAAGGGCCTTGATACGCCTGGGCATTTAGTCAAACAGAGCTTAGATGGCGTGTACAGGTACAGCTGGCCATGCGGCTTCAACACGATACCATAGTTCATCAAGAGTAGTGACTGGCGTATTCAGTTGGTGAGAGATCTGGAGAATGTGCTGGCCAGGGCAGCAGTCGAACAGTTTCTGTGTCCAGAAGGGCCGGTACAGGACCTGCAACATGCGGTCGTGCATTATCCTGTTGAAATGTATGGTTTCTCAGGGATCGAATGAAGAGTAGAGCCACGGGTCGTAACACATCTGAAATGTAACGTGCACTGTTCAAAGTGCCATCAATGCGAACAAGAGGTGTCCGAGACGTGTAACCAATGACACCCCATATCATCACGCCGCGTGATACGCCAGTATGGCGCTAACGAATACACGCTTCCAATGTGCGTTCACCGCGATGTCGCCAAACACAGATGCGACCATCATGACGCTGTAAACAGAACCTGGATTCATCCGAAAAAATGACGTTTTGACATTCGTGCACCCAGGTTCGTCGTTGAGTACATCATCACAGACGCTCCTGTCTGTGATGCAGCGTCAAGGGTAACCGCAGCCATGGTCTCCGAGCTGATAGTCCATGCTGCTGCAAACGTCGTCGAACTGTTCATGCAGATGTTTGTTGTCTTGAAAACGTCCCCATCTGTTGACTTAGGGATCGAGACGTGGCTGCACGATCCGTTACAGCCATGCGGATAAGATGCCTGTCATCTCGACTGCTAGTGATACGAGGCCGTTGGGATGCAGCACGGCGTTCCGTATTACACTCCTGAACCCACCGATTTCATATTCTGCTAACAGTCATTGGATCTCGACCAACGCGAGCAGCAGTGTCGCGATACGATAAACCGCAATCGCGATGGTCTACAATCCGACCTTTATCAAAGTCGGAAGCGTGATGGTACGCATTTCTCCTCCTTACACGAGGCATCACAACAACGTTTCACCAGGCAACGCCGGTCAACTGCTGTTTGTGTATGAGAAATCGGTTGGAAACTTTTCTCAAGTCAGCACGTTGTAGGTGTCGCCACCGGCGCCATCCTTGTGTGAATGCTCTGAAAAGCTAATCATTTGCATATCACAGCATCCTCTTCCTGTCGGTTAAATTTCGCGTCTGTGGCACGTCATCTTCGTGGTGTAGCAATGTTAATGGCCAGTAGTGTATTTCATCGTTGTGAATATGATATAATTTTGAATTCCAGTGCGTATTAGTCAAGATGGGGTGGTGTTTAAAACAGAAACTGTGGTTTTACATATCGATACGACCCCACAGGCGTCAAGGTTAGCAGTGGAATTGCAGGTTTCCATCAGACGCCGACAGCAGTCATGCCGCATCTGGTGGATCCAATGGTGCTCGCCCGCTGCGCCACGTCTCCTCCGGTCCTGGATTAGGACCTCCCCATGCCGCGGCGATACAGGGTGGCCGGCGGCAGCCGCTTATAGCAACCACACTTGGTGCCTCATCGCTACGTGACGCTATGCAGAAGCCGCCCCCAGTCGCGGCTCTGACTCCATCTTTTGTGCTTAGTTCAGAGAGCCTCGTCCTTGTTGACACTGAGAGCTGGACTCTATTTTTTGCTGCATAATTTGTAGTGAGTCTTCATATGCTTGGAGAAATGCAAGTTACGTACATCTGCTGTTTACTGTTTCCGAAGGTTGCTGCACCACTCTGCAGCCAATCTCTCCTTACCGTTATGTATGAAGTCGAACGCAAAAAAATGGTTCAAATGGCTCTGAGCACTATCGGACATAACTTCTGAGGTCATCAGTCCCTTAGAACTTAGAACTACTTAAACCTAACTAACCTAAGGACATCACACACATCCATGCCCGAGGCAGGATTCGAACCTGCGACCATAGCGGTCGCGCAGTTCCGGACTGAAGCGCCTAGAACCGCTCGGCCACCCCGGCCGGCGAAGGTCGAACACAACATAAACCAAATACTAAAACAACGAACAAAGCTAGTAAAGTAAATACCAACGTTTAGTTCGATATTGAAATTGCCTTACAGTTTCAAGCAGTATTATTTAGTGTCCGAAAGTCTGTTACCCCACATTAGAACCAAATTTCATTGGGTAGAATATAGTTATGACGAAGAATGTAGTTTTCGTCTGAAGCAATCGGCTTGGAATAAATCAGGAGGTCGCAGTCGATTTCGGATTTATGAAAAGAGCTGGAATTCAATAGAATTACTGAATAGGAGCCCCACAATTCGTCAGTGCTCTGGATTCTGCGCAACCGTCTTTTATTTTTAATTTATTGATGACTTTTATCTTTCACCCATATGTTAGCCTCTGAATGAATTTTTCACATTAAATGTCCAACGGTCTGACCGTTAAAATGAAACAAGTATTACAACTACCATTACAACAATAATAAATTAACAATTTCTTTCAGTTTACCTTAAATTACGTCCATGATATGAATTAACTTAAAATAATTCATTAATTCAAAAGAGAGTTGATAATACAAACCATACTCATTCATTTACTATATTATTAAGAAGTGAAAAGAAAATGCTTTCCCTCTGCTATAAAATCGTATAGGAGTCTACAGACTTTTAGGTCCTCTGACATTGTCACTGTTTCTGCTGCATTTGCAGTTTTGGTATCACGGATATCTTGCGTCATTCAGTAGCCTCTTCCTCTAATTTCGTAACCGCGCTGTATATTTTCGTACCATCAGAGTCGTGATACTAGTCGCTACGGTATGTAGGAGTTGGCGGTTCACCGTACTTCACCAAATCTGTGGACTCATCTGCCTTGGTCAAAGTATGTACGTGTTCATTTTGTTTCATTCCGATGTGCGACTTCCCTCAGAACTTTATGGTAGTCTTACTCCGGCGACAAAACACCTGAACCGTTTCTAAAATGTGATACACGAGATAATTTTTGGCGTTTTGACACCGTAGTATTTTAACATCATGAATTCTGAGCGTGAATCTGATTAAAATAATGACTGTTTCTTCTTCATTTTTTATTGCGTATTTAATTCCGTCTAAAATCGCTGTAAATTCTGCATTGAGTATAGACGCAACTTCATGAACCTCGAATTCGTCACATCGATTAGTTTTGCCATCTACATCGTGCTCCTTCTTTTACTTCAGACCCTCTGCGTCAAATTGCGTTGACGGTAAACGTCAGTGAGCGCGGCTAATATATATTGACTTCCGATCTTCTTTTTTTCTCTTTTTAATCTCAGAGTACTGGCTTTCGTTTTGTGCCCATACTGCCACGGAAATAGTGGAAAAACTATACAAGAGCGTGTTTGAGGCGACTTCCATATCAGTAATGATGATACGGACATACTGAGAACACAACACGTGGTCCCCGGCCGGGCACTGAACCCGGGGCCTTCGGTTAGCAATCCCCGCTCTAACTCAGCAGCTACCGAGGCGGACTGTGTCTGATCTTAGCAGGCGACACAACAGTCATCTGTTTCTCTGCCACAAGTTTGTGTGGTATGCTCAGGATCTTAGAACTTTACTCTCCACAGAGTCCACATTTACAACCAGACTCTTATCAACCACTGAGAAGTGAATGGCAGAGGGTACTTCCTATTCTTACAGCTATTACGACTTCTTTCTGTTCCATTCACATATAGAGCGGGAGAGTAATGGCTCACGGTGCATGCTGTAATTATTGTAATCTTATCCCCACGATCCGTATGTGAGCGATACTTAGGAGGTTGTAGTATACTCCTAGAGTCACCATTTAAAGCTGGTTCCTGAAACGTTTCAACTAGGCTTTCGCAGGATAGTTTGCGTCTGTCTTCAAGAGTCGGGCAGTTCAGTTTCTTCAGCATCTCTGAGACACTCACCTGCCGAGCAGCATACCTGTGATCATTCGTGCTGTCATTGTCTGTAAACGTCCAATATCCTGCATCAGCCCTGTTTGGTATGGGTCCCACACACTTGAGCAATACGCTAGTATGGGTCCCGCGAGTGATTCGTAAGCGATCTCCTTTGCAAACTGATTGCACTTCCCTAGCGGACTATCAATACACCCAAGTCTGCTTCTTGCTCTGCCCACACTGAGCCTACGTGATCGTTCCATTCCGCGTCCCTACAAAATGCTGCACCCGGGCATTTTTATGCGTTCACCGATTCCAACTGTGACTCATTGACATTATAGTCATAGGATACCACATCGTTTCGTTTAGTGAAGTGCACACATTTACGTTTCAGAATATACACTGAAGTTATAAAGAAATTGGTATAGGCATGCGTATATCAAATACAGAGATATGTAAACAGTCAGAATACGACGCTGCGGTCGGCAACACCTATATACGAAAACAAGTGTCTGGCGCAGTTCTTACATCGGCTATTGCTGCTACAGTGGCAGGTCATCAAGATTTAAGTGAGTTTCAACGTGGTATTATAGTCGGCGCACAGCACCTCCGGGCTACAGCGCTGAAGTGTGCATTTCACGAGTGTACCGTGAATATCAGAAATACGGTTAAACAACAAATCTCCAGACATCGCTGCGGTCGGTAAAAGATCCTCCAAGAACGAGACGAACGACGATTGAAAAGATCGTTCAGCTTGATAGAAGTGCAACCTTTCCGCAAATTGCTGCAGATATCAATGCTGGGTTATCAACAAGTTTCAGTGTGCGAACCATTCAACGAAACATCATCCATGTGGGCTTTCGGAGCCGAAGGCCCACTCGTGTACCCTAGACGACTGCACGATACAAAGCCTTATGCCTCGTCTGGGACCGTCAACGCCGACTTTGGACTCCTGATGACTGGAAACATGTTGCCTGGTCGGACGAGTCACCTTTCAAATTGTATCGAGCGGATGGATGTGTACGGGTATAGAGACAACCTCATGAATCCATGGACCCTGCATGTCAGCAGAAGATTGTTGAAGCTGGTGGAGTCTCTGTAATGCTGTGGGTTTGGTTTGGTTGTTTGGGGAAGGAGACCAGACAGCGTGGTCATCGGTCTCATCGGATTAGGGAAGGATGGGGAAGGAAGTCGGCCGTGCCCTTTCAGAGGAATCATCCCGGCATTTTCCTGGAGTGATTTAGGGAAATCACGGAAAACCTAAATCAGGATGGCCGGACGCGGGATTGAACCGTCGTCCTCTCGAATGCGAGTCCAGTGTCTAACCACTGCGCCACCTCGCTCGGTAAGGCTGTGGGGCGAGTGCAGTTGGAGTGATATGGGACCCCTGATACGTCTAGATATGACTCTGACAGCAAACACGTACTTAAGGTCCTTGTCTGATCACCTGCATCCATTCATGTCCATTGCGCATTCCGACGGGAATGGGCAATTCCAACAGGACAATGCAACACCCCACGCCTCCAGAATTGCTACAGAGTGGCTCCAGGAACAATATTCTGAGTTTGAAAGCTTCCGCTGGCCACCAAACTCCTCAGAGATAAACATTATTGAGCTAATCTGGGATGCCTTGCCACGTGTTGTTCAGAAGAGATCTTTACCCCGCCGTACCCTTACGGATTTATGGACAGCCCTCCGGGTTTCATGGTGTCAATTCCCTCCAGCACTACTTCAGACATTAGACGAGTCCATGCCACGTCGTGGTGCGGCAATTCTGCGTGGTCGCGGGGCCCTACACGATATTCGGCAGGTGTACCAGTGTCTTCGGCTCTTCATTGTATGACGTAAGCTGCCAGTCTTCGTACCGCTTTTAAATGTTAAAAAGATGTAACAGAATATTTGTGCAGCCTTTTACCCTTAGTGCGCCACAATACATAAATACATCATCTGCGAAAACTCTGATTTACTGTTGATCTGCAAGGCCATTATTACAGAACATGAACAGCAAGTGTCCTAACACGCTTGTCTCGGAGACACCTTGTGTTACTTACACAACCATCGGAAAAAGGACAGAAAGGAAAAGCCCAGTCAGAAATTTCACTTGATACCTCATGCCCCATATGATCGTACTGAATCAAAATCTTTTCGAAAATCGATAGATACAGCACCTACTTGACTGCGTTGATTCATGGCTTTCTAGATATAATGTGAGAATGATGCAGTTGGGTTTCCTGCGATCGATGTTTTCAGATTCCATACTGGGGTTGGCATGGAGATTGGAGATACGTCATTAAGACCACTGGATTCACTGAGCCACTCGTGACGCACTTCATCGCAGATTTACGCGCAAGTACGTCACGCGCTCGCACCGGAAGTAGTCGATTTTGACCAGATAGAGCAAAACGGGCTGTAAAACAGTCGACAGGCGTCGCCTGTGGCTTGCCTATCGACGGCGCGAGGGCAGCGGCTACCGCCGGCGGCGAGAGCCCAGCGCGCATGCGCGGACCGCGGACGCGCGCAGCCAACCGCTCGGCGCGACGCACTTGTTGATGACAGGCGCGCAATCACCGAAACAATGGCCAATTACTGTCCCTGCGGAAAACTCGTCAGCCGCCTCTATGGTACTTGTCACCTCTGCGGCGCCGCCTGGCAGGCCGGCTAGCACAGTTTATTACACATTAGAATTTCAAAGTGAAGCAGTTATTATTGCTATTAATAATTACCATAAATTTCCATCGGCGGCGGCGGCTGCGGCGGCCTCTGGCTGGTGCGTGGGCCGTGTCAGGCGCAGCACAGCGCATCGCAGCAGAGCTGGTGGCTGGGGTGGAGTGGGAGCGCAGCGCCGCCCCGCTGTCCCGCCCTCTCACCCACACACACGGCCGTCACCAGCCGACAATCCCCGCGCCGTTTTTGCTATAGTGCCGCGAGCCGATTGGCAGCGTGGGCCGTTCCCTGTTTGCTGCTTCGACGCCCGCAGCACTTGCCACGGTCCGCCGACACACAGTTACGCCCTCACTGCAGATTTGAGAGCAGTGCAATGCTGTACTCACACGGAACGCGAAAGTGCACGCGGCCCAAGAGCTGGTTGGGTTTTGTGACGTCAGGAGGTGGAATTTCACGTGACAGAGTGATCCAAGTGTGAAAGGCAGAATCACATACATGGCATTTTTCCTACGTGGAAAGTAACGTGGCCAGTTGCAACACAACGAACCTTCTGTGGACAGCAGTGAAGTGAGATGCACACGTGGGCAGCCTCAAACAGAGAAAGGATTGAGTACGAATCATTACACAGTTAATCAGATGACAAAAAAATGGCTCTGAGCACTATGGAACTTAACATCGAAGCTCATGTCCCCTAGAACTTAAACTACTTAAACCTGACTAACCTCAGGACACCACACATATCCATGCCCGAGGCAGGATTCGAACCTGCGACCGTAGCGGTCGCGCGGTTCCGGACTGAAGCGCCTAGAACCGCTCGGCCACAACGGCATGCTAATCAGATGACAGATTAAGGACGTTCTGATAATGAGCATTACAGCGATTTTTTTTTATTCGAGTTTCTTGAAAATTCATTAGTGATTTAAGCCGTTAACGCAGTTTTCAAAAGAAACTTCATGATAATGATTCCTAAATACCGTAAAACTGAAATATGAAAACAGATTCCGACTACTGTCACTCTGAGAAGAGTTGACAATTTACTCAAAAACGGCGGCAACCACTAAAAACTACTCACTTTGTAAACGGTCATTGTTCCTCCTTGTGGTGGTGTAGAGGTCCAGTAAGAACCGCCTTTGAGTGGCTGTAACTGAGCTATAATAGGAAACCTGTGTTGCGAAAGAGTCATAGTCAGCTCCTGTGTCCCCAAAAAAAAAAAATGGTTCAAATGGCTCTGAGCACTATGGGACTTAACAACTGAGGTCATCAGTGCGCTAGAACTTCGAACTACTTAAACCTAACTAACCTAAGGACACCAACATATCCATGCCCGATACAGGATTCGAACCTGTGACGGGAGGGTTCGCGCGGTTCAAGACTGAAGCGCCTAGAAGCTGTGTCCCAACGGGTAGACTATGACTCCTGCTCTCTCAAGAACCTCTCACACTCAACGCTTGCACAATACGTTACAAGCGCTTTCAAAGAAAAATACGGACGTGGTGCTGTGAGCATCGCAGCACTCATAGTTGCAGAAGGGATGTCGTCACATCAGAGTATGCCTGGACCCCGAGAGCTTGCCCAGTGGAAAACAGACAGCTGCGTCCCTTCTCTGAGTTGATCATAGCATTTCAACACTCGACACTGGTTTCTGGTTATCGCCGAGGCAGCGCTACAAAACACGTTGTCGTCCATTAAGTTTGCATGCCAGCACGGATTCGATGAGAAATGGCGTAGTTTTAGTGAACTTTCCGGCTCGCATTCGAATAGAAATGGCTCACTTTTAGTGTAAGTACCGGATCGCGTCTGAAAATAAAGAGCAACTTTAGTGCGGTATTTTCAGTGAGCTGTAGCACATTAGCATATCATAACCAGCTGCCACTCGTCTTTCATACCATAAAGCTACGACGATTTTTCGACAGACAGAGTGTTTCTGTGGTAGAATAGTCAGCTGCCAAGCAAAGGTACTGGGTTACAACTTTTTAAACAAAGGTGCATGTTCTATGTGCATTTTTGTGAACTCAAGAGTCGTAATCCCCGAACATTGCTCCAAGTTTTGTTTTTGTCGTTATTTTTGTGTTTTTTCCGTTCGGTTCGACTACCAATTTCATTTAATATAAAATTCATCAAAGATATGCTAATTAAGATATGCCTAATGTTATTTTTATGAAAAACGCACGTCTTCTAATTCATACACTGCACATAACAACCCTGATTTCATTGCAAATATAAATTCTTAATTACATGTTTTCTAAAGATTGTTATTAAACATAGCTGAAATTTGAAAAAATACAAAGTTTTTTCATCTTTATGCGTTTTACACCTCACGACCTTTGATTAAAAATTTACGATGTCCAGGAATCCAAACCAATCCTCTTTGTAGGAGGCGAGCATTCAGGGGAAAAAGATTTTCTCAAGAATTTTTGAGAGCTGCATCTAACTGATTTGGGCAATTGATATATAACTTCACGTACCATAAATATAAAGAAGTACCGAAATCCGACTAACATGCGATCTCCTTGCCATAAAAGGTTTGTCCGTCTTCTTCTCCTGCCCATTCAGTCTGAGATTCGAGACGTAGCTCTCCCCCTTTGTCTGCCTTGATCTGCTCCCTTGGCTCAGTACTTTTTTTCTTTTGTAAACCATCATCGCCAGTTCTGTAAGGGTCTCGTCGCTACTGCTGCAACGGTCGATATGTCACTGTCGTTACGATAGGCCGAGTTTGTGGGTTCGCGGAACGGCTTCTGGCGCAGTTCACCATTACGACAATTTCTGCCTTCCACTGTTACGCAGCTATGTCCCACGGTCAGGTGACAGGATAGGAGAACGAAGGTTCCACAACACTCCAACAAATTAGCAACTCAGTCACACAAGTGAGTTAAAAGGTTTACTTATCTTTGTCACTTGTCGAATGATTAAGTCTCCAACCCTTGAAACCTTTTTGAAGAATTATACAAGACTGTGCTTATCCTGACACACAATATTTTTTTTAGCACAACGCAATCTGACTTTCAAAAATCCCTACAAAAGAATGGCCCTGACTAACATTAACCTATACGTTTCACAAATCACTTACCTCACCAAAAATCTTCGTTACTCGAACTACTGCAAAACAGCGAGCGCCACTACTGCGAGCTGAATAAAAGATTCAAACTACCGAAGGCACTAACTACTGATAGGCATAGTCAGGAAGTGAAAGATTTTAATAGAGAACAAACAATGTATTTACCTTAATATCATCAAAAGTCATAATATATATAGCAGTTCATGACAAATTACAAAACTCCACCATCTCTGTCCCCACATCCACCACTGCTGGCGGCTCACCTCCAACTGCGCAACGCTACGCGCTGTTCACATCCAGCTGCCGCTGCCCAACACTACAATGGCAGACAACAATGCAAACTAGCCACAGACTGCACACAGCACAACCAGTGATTTTCATACAGAGCGCTATGTAACGTTGCCAATAAGAAAACATAAACAGCCTACTTACACCCTGCATGTAATATATCATAAAAAGAGCCTCAATGGCTAACTGCAGATAATCGTAGGTAAACTTCACAGTACGTAGCAAGTGCAATTTATGAGAACTGTCTGTTCACTTCTACGAGTTCACTAAACGAACGTTCCCTGTCTAAGTCAGCCCTGGGCGATGATCTGTAACGAAATGAGCGAGAGCTACTCTTTTATTTTCCGAATAGGCTTCTGTCCGTTGTCGTGCGGTCACTGGCGGATTCCACTCGGCCGGCAATTGGACGAGACGAGGTCGATATCTTCATCCTCTGCGCCGCCAGTGGCGCTGGTGTAACTCGAGCAAGTGGCGAGTGCATATGGCTCTGGCACCAGCTCGCATCTTTGCGCCCGTGGTGCTTTTGCCCTGGCTTTGTCTTGTACAGACTACACAGCACTTTCCGGGTCTTTATTGTGTTGTATTGTATGGAACCGGGCACCTAGAAACGACGGAGAGGCTTCGTCCCCGCCGTAGCCCTCAGTGGTCCACAACCCCACAACAGGCCACAGCACTCCACCCACCCCACCGCCGCCCCACACCGAACCCAGGGTTATTGTGCGGTTCGGCCCCCAGTAGACACCCCCGGGAACATCTCACATCAGACTAGTGTAACCGCAATGTTTGCGTGGCACAGTAATTACGGTGTACGCGTACGCGCAGACAGTGTTTGCGCAGCAATCGCCGAAACAGTGTAACTGAGGTCGAATAAGGGGAACCAGACTTTCAGGGTTCGTCGTAGTTCTGTGCACATAGCTATGGTTTCGGAGCATGTGCTCTGTGTCGTTTATCACTCCGCAATGCCAGTGAAAGCTGCACTAAGCAAGTTATTCTGTTCTGTTTGATTCTAGTTTCAGAATACTTCAAAATTTTTACTATACCTTACTACTTATTTGATTTGGGATATTCCCCCACCTGTCCCAGTGTCCAGGGACACCTTGCAAGTATCAACGTTGCCGCGCATTATACGGTCGAATATTCGATAGGTAATCAATTTAAAATTCCGGTGGCCTGTTAATATTTACCACACCTCCAAATCTGGATAAGATCCTTTCAATTTTCGCCGCCTGGGTTTAAAAGAGCGGGGTGAGAAAGCCACACAACGTGGTGCAAGGTCACTTTTAAGTCACAAGCAGAACTTTTATATTGGATTATCTCGTTTGCAGCAGAAACCTGTATTTCGTGCATTTTGCATTATAACTGAAGTGCCATGAAAATATGCTGTCTCAAAGCACTGACACATAGAGGACATGTAGAAAACGTACCGTTTTTGCTACATTTATTATAATGAAATGATATAAAATGACATATTGGCTGCTAAGGCATTTCGTATTTGGTGTTTTTCGTTTTATAATTTGTGTGCTACTAAAATATGCTGTTCCATGAAATCAGTGCATTAGACACTTATCATAAACGCATCATTTTTGCTCCGATTTGATGTAACTAAATGTGAGTTAACGAAATATCGGTGCATAAAGTCTTCAGGATATCTTAACATCAGAGGCAAAGACGTAAACTGAAATCATCAACTATAGGAGTGAGAAGAAGAGCACATTATCATCTCAAAGGTTGCTGGCTTGATTCGTGCTACATCTACATCTACAGCTAATTTCTAGCTGTATGTCAGCCGCTGTGAATGCAGTGTTCACCTAAATTTCTTCTCTGCGTCATACAGAGCGTTATGCGCTCCATTCTACACTTGACACCGGTTCAGCGAGGAGTCCCCCAAAATTTCCATCTTGCCTTACTCATAACCGAACTGTCTCTCCACCTGGGTTCTTTCATTCTTCACATCACGACTTTTTTCGACCAATAGTAGCGTTCCTCTTATTTTGAGGAAACTCTCCCTACCAGTCGCAAGGTCCCTACCATTAACTTGCATCGAAACTTTGGCCCTTTTCTCCTTCCTAGCGCGTTTCGCCAATCGGACGTTTTGTGCCCGCCCATTCCAGACGCCTAAATGCGTATGTTGGCTCTCTCACATGTGTAGCACTCGCTGCTCACGTGGTCGAAAATGCGTCACTAGTTTTGTTCATATCTCTGTCGAATTCCAAAACACAGTTTTTAAGAGCTTTCTTTCCTGTCCTCCCTCAGATGGACCGTTATACTCGCTCTCCCCATCTGAGTGACGTGGTCAGTGGTTGACTTTCCGCCTGGGACACCCCTTTAAGTGGTTTCCATGGTACCCTCTGTAGCGTGGACTTGCCTCTGCTTACCCCTCTGATATTCCAAACTAAACCGCGTCTCGCTGCTTGCTGTACCTTCTGCTCATAGACATGCATTATGTAGGAACTGTGTGTAAATTACCGTCGATTGTGTGTCATCCCTGTATTGCATTTCATTCTGCTAGGAAAATTTGCCCATTACCACCGAATTAAGTTAGGTGCCGTATTCACCTTCCCGTTGTAATGTATAAAGGTCTCATGTAAGGTGCGAATCTGACCTTCATTTATTCTGCCACCTTACAGCAATATTTTGCTGCTATTGAGTTCTTGTTGTTGGGCGATCTGAGGAAAGCTGTTTACAACATTCTTGTACAGTTGTAGGAACACCAGATTGCACGGTTTACTTGTTCGGCAGGAATGGTCCACCATACTGGAGTTCTCTTCCAGAGAATGTTTCAGAACTTGCTGAGGAGCTGAGATATGTTTAATGTACATGGCGATTGTCTTATCGAACAGGTTTTGCAGTTTGCGACATCAGAAACATCAATATCAGATCTATAATGAAAAAAATTGAGCTTTTCTAAATTTTAACATGGAAATCGCCCTTTTCCATATACTTAAGACCTTGTACAACATCTCTGTCTCCTCGTGGTGGAAGTTATGGAACTACCTGACCATTATTTTAAATAGACAACACGTCAGAACTTTCAATGCGAACATTCTTCGTTAGGCTTTACAGTGAGTGCTACTGATATCGAATGACACAAGTTTACTAGTAGTAGTCAATGTTTAGTTGCTTCCACAACACTTTTTCAAGGTTTAAACATCCATCATCAAATGGATGTGTGTTAAGGTGGCATGGCTGTGTTGTGTTACACCTGCAGGGTAGCCTACACCACCGTCTCCAATGCACACCGGCTCCTATCTCTGTCGCGTTATACATCACTTTCTGTATAAACTATCACATTTTGTGAACACAGTTTTCAAAGTGTGATGGTTTATATGTGATGTATCACGACAAAGAAAGGAGTTTGTGACCACTGGAGAAATGCTAGAGATTACCCCAAAATAGTAACACGACACGTCCATGCTATATTAACACTCGTCCATCTGATGATGGAGATTGTGGAAATATGCAGGTCTGCTGCAAAGTAATATCTCCGAATTTTGTGTAGGAAAACTCTTAAAGCTTTTTGAATGAAACAAACCTTATTAACAGTTTACACCTTTGTTCTTTGTGTCTTCATATTCGCAGTCCACTGCAACTAGAGGGTTCGCAATTGTTGCGTGTGACGGGGCGGCGGTTCAGAGGTTATATCAGGAAAGATGTTACTTCCAAGCCTTAAGTTTTTGTACCTCCTGTTAATTTCGTTGTCTCTGTTGGTGAAACATACTTTATAAGGCAACGTTTCTGAACTATTTACGAAAGAATATGTATTACAAACGGAATAAACCTACAGAGACATCCAAAACCTGTATGACTACACCGCTAGTTACGCAAAGAAAAACTGGGGACACTTGGATAAGGCGTGCAGAAGTGAGGTGTGTCTTGGTCCAAAAATACAGTGCAACGTACGGCGAATTCTCATTTGTATTTTATACAGTGTGATTCCGTCTGCTAGCAGTCGCCAAAGGCTGTGAGAGGGAAGTAACATCGATTACGTGACTGTCGCCTGACTGGATACCGTTCCTGATGTAGACGTAGTGCGCTTTGCATAAAACCAATCGGTAGGGGCAGCTGAATCATCCTGTATATTTGTTCGACTTTAAGTCATCATCATATGTATTCATTGCAACCAATAGCAAATACTGAAGCTAAAGTTTCACAGGCAACAGATGTACGTTTTAAACAATGCTTACATAAAACAATCAGAACCGATAATCATCTATACTTCCGTTTCAGCAATCGAGTGATTTTCGTCAATTATCAGGTCTGATTGTTTCATGTAAGCACTGAGCAACAGCTTTTTGTGTGACGTCTAGCTTTAACATTTAGTACTGATTAAAGCTGGAGCGCTTAATAATACACTACTCGCCATTAAAATTTCTACACCACGAAGATGACGAGCTACAGACGCGAAATTTAATCGACAGGAAGAAGATGTTGTGATATGCAAATGATTAGCTTTTAAGAGCATTCACACAAGGTTGGCGCCGGTGGCGACACCTACAACGTGCTGACATGAGGAAAGTTTCCAACCGATTTCTCTTACACAAACAACAGTTGACCGGCGTTGCCTGGTGAAACGTTGTGATGCCTATTGTAAGGAGGAGAAACGCGTACCATCACGTTTCCGACTTTAATAGTGGTCGGATTGTAGCCCATCGCGATTGCGGTTTATCGTATCGCGACATTGCTGCTCGCCTTGGTCGAGATCCAATGACTGTTAGCAGAATATGGAATCGGTGGGTTCAGGAGGATAATACGGAACGCCGTGTTGGATCCCAACGGCCTCGTATCACTAGCAGTCGAGATGACAGTCATCTTATCCGCATGGCTGTAACGGATCTTCAGCTACGTCACGATCCCTGGGTCAACAGATGGGGACGTTTGCAAGACAGCAACCATCTGCACGAACAGTTCGACGACGTTTGCAGCAGCATGGGCTATCAGTTCGGAGACCATGGCTGTGGTTACCCTTGACGCTGCATCACAGATAGGAGCCTCTGTGATGGTGTACTCAACGACGAACCTGGGTGCACGAATGTCAAAACGTCATTTTTTCGGATGAATCCAGGTTCTGTTTACAGCATCATGATGGTCGCATCCGTGTTTGGCGATATTGCGGTGAACGCACATTGGAAGCGTGTATTCGCCATCACCATACTGGCGTATCACCCTGGGTGATGGTATGGGGTGACACTGGTTACACGTCTGGGTCACCTCTTGTTCGCATTGACGGCACTTTGAATAGTGGACGCTACATTTCAGATGTGTTACGACCCGTGGCTCTACCCTTAGTTCGACCCCTGCGAAACCCTACATTTCTGCAGGATAATGCACGACCGCATGTTGCAGGTCCTGTTCGGGTCTTTCTGGATACAGAAAATGTTCGACTCTGCCCTGGCCAGCACTTTCTCCAGATCTCTCACCAACTGAAAACGTCTGGTCAATGGTGGCCGAGCAACTGGCTCGCCACAATACGCCAGTCACCACTCTTGATGAACTGTGGTATCGTGTTGAAGCTGCATGGGCAGCTGTACCTGTACACACCATCCAAACTCTGTTTGACGCAATGCCCAGGCGTATCAAGGCCATTATTACGGCCAGAGGTGGTTGTTCTGGGTACTGATTTCTCAGGATCTATGCACCCAAATTGCGTGAAAATGTAATCACACGTCAGTTGTAGTATAATATATTTGTCCAGTGAATATCCGTTTATGATCTCCATTTCTTCTTAGTGTAGCAATTTTAATGGCCAGCAGTAATGTATTCAAGTTTACTGGCAAATTAAAACCTTGTGCCGGACTAGTATTTTAATTCGGAATCTTTTTCTTCCAGGGGTAAGAGCTCTACCAACTGAGTATTTTTCCTTCAAGTAGTTTTAAACCAACTCACGCTACTGCCGTGTGAAAAATGATCACGGCACTTCGTAATGGATGAAAACCGAAACTGCGGCTGTGGTATTTAATGATACTACATGCAGACAATAGTGAAAATGTAGTCGCTCAAAACATAAACGTCGACAGTCAACCATCTAATTTAACGGCATGGTTCACAGCAGTTTATAAAATGTGATCGTTCTTTTCATTTCTTCAACAGGGAGCAACAAAGCTGACAGGATTTTGAGGACACCTGCGTGAAGTCATCGCCAGACGGAACCTAGCCAAACAAAGCAGCCACTGTTGTCCTGTATTAGAGACGTACCTGAGAGCTCGATTACCAACTGTGGAATGGTACCCCACAAAAGGACTCAATAGGTGGCCGAGGGTAGCTGAACGTACAGCTGAGCGACTGAGGTTTACAAAGAGGACTCGGAAATAATTGTGTTGGGCGCGCGACGACACGGCTCCAACACAATGGCAGCCACGTCGCCCCAATGTCGGCCGTAATCAAGCGATGGCGGGTTCGTGACAGCGCGCGTAGGGTAGAAAACAGCTGGACACTCGCCGACACGGCGAGGAGTAATTCCGTCCGCGAGTTTTTCCAGTAGTGGCGAATGCCTGGCTGGAGAAACCGGAGACGACTGGAAATACGAGAGGCGGTCGCCGGGAACTGGAGCAGCGCCGGAAGCCATAAACGAATGCTCTGCGGCAACTGGAGGTGAAGCTTACTTTTCTGAATCAAAACTTGTTTATCCTTTTGTATTTATTTCGTTAGCTTCCGACAGTAGCGGCATCAGTTTCTCTTACAGGTAACCAAAGGCAAATTTGTTAATTCAATACCAGACAAACATGTATTTTGCTCACGTATCATGTCATTTCTGGAAACCCAGAATCTACTCTGTAGGAAACAACATGGATCCCGGAAACAGCGATCCTGTGAGACCCAACTCGCTTTATTTGTTCATGAGACCCAGAAAATATTAGATACACGCTCCCAGGTAGATGCCATTTTCCTTGACTTCCGGAAGGCGTTCGATACAGTTCCGCACTGTCGCCTGATAAACAAAGTAAGAGCCTACGGAATATCAGACCAGCTGTGTGGCTGAATTGAAGAGTTTTTAGCAAACGGACTACAGCATGTTGTTATCAATGGAGAGACGTCTACAGACGTTAAACTAACCTCTAGCGTGCCACAGGGGAGTGTTATGTGGCCATTGCTTTTCACAATATATATAAATGACCTAGTAGATAGTGTCGGAAGTTCCATGCGGCTTTCGGCGGATGATGCTGTAGTATGTAGAGAAGTTGCAGCATTAGAAAATTGCAGCGAAATGCAGGAAGATCTGCAGCGGATAGGCGCTTGGTGCAGGGATTGGCAACTGACCCTTAACGTAGATAAATGTAATGTATTACGAATACATAAAAAAGAAGGATCCTTTATTGTATGATTATATGATAGCGGTACAAACGCTGGTTGCAGTTAATTCTGTAAAATATCTGGGAGTATGCGTACGGAACGATTTGAAGTTGAATGATCATACAAAATTAACTGTTGGTAAGGCGGGTGCCAAGTTGAGATTCATTGGGAGAGTCCTTAGAAAATGTTGTCCATCATCAAAGGAGGTGCCTTACGAATCACTCGTTCAGCCTATACTTGGGTATTGCTCATCAGTGTGGGATCCGTACCAGGTCGGGTTGATTGAGGAGATAGAGAAGATCCAAAGAAGAGCGGCGCGTTTCGTCACAGGGTTATTTGGTAAGCGTGATAGCGTTACGGAGATGTTTAGCAAACTCAAGTGGCAGACTCTGCAAGAGGGGCGCTCTGCATCGCGGTGTAGCTTTCTGTCCAAGTTTCGGGAGGGGGCGTTTCTGGATGAGGTATCGAGTATATTGCTTCCCCCTACTTATACCTCCCGAGGAGATGACGAATGTAAATTAGAGAGATTCGAGCGCGCACGAAGGCTTTCCGGCAGTCGTTTTTGAAAAATGGTTCAAATGGCTCTGAGCACTATGGGACTTAACTTCTGAGGTCATCAGTCCCCTAGAACATAGAACTACTTAAACCTAAATAATCTAAGGACATCACACACATCCATGCCCGAGGCAGGATTCGAACCTGCGACCGTAGCGGTCGCGCAGTTCCAGACTGTAGCGCCTAGAACCGCTCGGCCACACCGGTCGGCAAAATTGATTAGAACATACGTTATGAAGTTTGCTTTGGGCATTGATAAACATTGTCGTTAATTCCACAATTCCGATCCTATACTTTGAGTTTTTGTATGACACATGGTGATACGTAATCTCACTTTCGTCGTTCAGTACTGGGCTAAGCGAACTAAAGTGACGTGGCGTGACAGTGTAAATACACGTTGACGTGACGGTGCCATTGAATGACGCCCTTTAATTTTGCTCTTCACTGTAAAGAGCCCATAATATTTCAGGAATCAGATGCAAAATGTTGTGGTGTCTACAAGACGCCTATACCAAACCCATACTACCTACAAGGGGAATCTATCTGTACAATTGACATATTGACGTTCCATACTTGTAGGAGGTATTACTGACAAACTTACGCCGTATCGAGATCACGTGATCACTGTTGCAGTGTACATTGGCAACATAAAATCAGTTCTTCACATCTGAAAGCTCACTCCAGTGATATTTCTGCTCAGTGGACAAAACGTGAGCGCATCTCTGAGGAGAGATGACCTCCGACGCGTTGCAGCTGGTGACCTGCACACGAAAGCACGGTTTGGTCTTCAGATGCATCAGGCATTCTCCCAGCGATCGGCCGTTACATGAAAATAATAATAAAAAAAGAACAAATTTTCTGTAGATGCAAAGCAAACGCACACTATGTGATCAAAAGTATCCGGAAACCCCCAAAAACATACGTTTTTTTTTTAATATTAGGTGCATTGTGCTGCCACCTACTGCCAGGTATTCCATACCAGCGACCTCAGTAGTCATTAGACATCGTGAGAGAGCAGAAGGGCGCTCTGAGGAACTCACGGACTTCGAACGTGGTCACGTGATTGAGTGTCACTTGTGTCATACCTCTGTACGCGAGATTTCCCCACCCCTAAACATCTCTAGGTTCACTGTTTCCGATGTGACAATGAAGTGGAAACGTCATGGGACACGTACAGCACCAAAGCGTACAGGTAGACTTCGTCTGTTGACTGACAGAGACCGCCGACAGTTGAAGAGGGTCGTAATGTGTAATAGGCAGACATCTATCCGGTCCACCACACAGGCATTCCAAACTGCATCAGCATCCACTGCGAGTACTATGACCGTGAGGCGGAAGGTGAGAAGACTTGGATTTTATGGTCGGGGGGCTGCTCATAAGCCACACATCACGCCGGTAAATGCGAAACTACGCCTCGCTTGATGTAACGAGCGCAAACGTTGGACGATTGAACAGTGGAAAAACGTTGTGTCGAGTGATGAATCACGGTACACAGTGTGGGAATCCGATGGCAGGGAGTGGGTATGGCGAATGCCCGGTGAACGTCATCTGCCAGTGCGTGAAGAGCCAACAGTAAAATTCGGAGGCCGTGGTGTCATGGTTTGGTCGTGTTTTTCATGGAGGGGGCTTGCACCCCTTGCTGTTTTACGTGGCACTATCACAGCACAGGCCTACATTGATGCTTCAAGCACTTTCTTGCTTCCCACTGTTGAAGAGCAATTCGGGGATGGCGATTGCATCTTTCAACACGATCGAGAACCTGTTAATAGTGCACGGCCTGTGTCGGAGTGGTTTCACGACAATAACACCACAGTAATGGACTGTCCTGCACCGAGTCCTGACCTGAATTCTATAGAATATCTTTGGCATGTTTTGGAATATCGACTTCGTGCCAGGCCTCACCGACCAACATCGATACCCCTCTTCAGTGCAGCACTTCGTGAATAGTGGGCTGCCATTCCCCAAGAAACCTTCCAGCACCTGATTGAACGTATGCCTGCGAGAGTGAAAGCTGTCATCAAGGCCGAGGGTGGGCCAACACCATATTGAACTCCAGCATTACTGATGGAGGGCACCATGAACTTTTAAGTAATTTTCAGCCAGGTGTCCGGATATGTTCGATCACATGGTCTACGTTCTGTCATATAGTAAAATCTCTAAAATGCTTAGCAGGTAGCCTACGTTTTGTTGGGTGTTGAAAGTAGTAAGTGTCACAAGCAGTTCTGTGACACTACAGAGGTAACTGTCGTTAAGTTGCAATGGCCAGAAAACAAGAGCCTCTTAATCAACGTTTTATCTCAACGTTCCTCAAATTATGACTATCATCTATTTTAATGAAACCTAGAGAGAAAATGTAAAGTTGTGTTGGATAATACACTGCTGTGCAAAACTTCAGCCGAGCGGTTCTAGGCGTTTCAGTCCGGAACCGCGCTGCTGCTACGAAAGCAGGTTAACAATGTCGAATTTTGTACCAGAAAGTGATGATTTGCGGAAAGCATTAATTTTTTGTTTTCATTTGAAAAAAAGTGCTGCAGAGTCGCATCGAATGCTTGTCGAGGCATATGGTGATCATGCCCTATCTGAAGCAACATGCAAAAGATGGTTTCAACGGTTCAGAAATAGTGATTTTGATGTAAGAAATGAAGAACGTGGAAGACCATCAAAAAAGTTCGAAGACGCCGAATTGCAAGTAATATTGGATGAAGATGATACTTTGAGTGAGAAGCAAATAGCAGCAATGCTAAATGTTGCACAACAAACAATTTCTGACCGTTTGAAAGCTATGGGAAACATCCAAAAGTGTGGAAAATGGGTGCCACATGAATTGAATGAAAGACAGATGGAAAACCGAAAAACTATATGTCAGATTTTGCTTCAAGGACATGAAAAAAAATCAATTTTGCATCGAATTTTTACTGGCGATGAAAAATGGATTTCTTTTAAGAATCTTAAACGGGAAAAGTCATTGGTTAATCCGGAACAACCATCAACATCGACTGCAAAAACCAGATCGATTCGGCAAGAAGACAATACTCTGTGTTTGGTAGGATCAGAAAGGTGTGGTGTATCATGAGCTTCTAAAACCCAGTGAAACTGTGAATACTAATCGCTACAGACAACAAATGATGAATATGAACTATGCATTGATCGAAAAAAGACCAGAATGGGCCAAAAGACATGGAAAAGTAATTTTTTTACACGACAATGCACCAGCACACAAAGCAAAACTGGTTCAGGATACAATCAAAACACTTGGCTGGAAGCTGCTACCCCACCCACCCCTTCCAACTACCATTTGTTTTCATCAATGGGACACGCGCTGGCTGAGGAACATTTCGATTCCTACGAAGAAGTCGAAAATTGGGTGTGTGATTGGTTTGCTTCAAAAGACGAACATTTCTATTTGCGTGGTGTCCACAAATTGTCAGAAAGGTGGTCAAAATGTATAGAAAGCAATGGTCAGTACTTTGAATAAAATGTTTTTACTTTTCAATTCAAAATTAGTGTTTCATTTTCACAAACAAACGCTCGTTTTATACCGGTACACCTGGTATGTCCATAAGTTTTGCACCCAAGTGTATTATTAAATAAACGTGCGCGTGCTGCCGGTTACGGACGACAGTAGCCGCTAACAAACGGTTTTATAAACGCCCGCTTCCGCTGACTCTGCTTCCGGCTCTTTTTCCCGCACTCCAGAAAAGAGACGCGTGTTCCAGGCGGCCTTTGTCAGGCCTGGACAGCCCTCGTGTTATTTTCTTCCGAGTGACTGAAGTTTCTTTGCGAGGGAGACAGAGACGAAAGAGCGGAGAGCGGCCTGTATGGTGCAGATAACGAGGGGCTGGAACGAGGTTAACCGCAGCTGCTCGCCGGTGGGCGGAAGACGACAGCGCTTCGCTGGGACCACGCACACGCACGCACACACGCACAGCCGTACTTCCACAGCGAGCCCCGATGAATGAACTGGCCCGTCCCCTCGCGCGGAGAGAGATTCCCTTACCGTTGCGAGCGTCGCGGTTCGGAGCCCGGGTAACCCAAGACGGCGCTGGGTGGCGGTGCGCAGTGCTTAATGACATTAGGCGACGGCGCCTGCACCGCGGGGGTTCCCCGGGCAGAACAGTAGCGGAAACGCGAGCGGCCGGGACACGCCCAAGCCGGCGGCGGGGCGGCGCCGCGCTTCGGTTTCACAGCGAGGCGGCCCACTTCATTGTTGTCCGGGCAGGTAACTGGCCACCCATACCCATAAAACCGCTCGCCTCTTTTCTCTCGCAGAATTCGCAGGGGGTATTCTTCTGCTCCTTCTTCCTGGACGAGCAGCGACGTAACAGGATACGGTTGCTAAAACGGAGAAGAGAAAGGCGGGGCGTTCGTCTGCGGCTAATCGCTAAACCACCGGTGTATACAAGAGAGGATGGTGACTGAGGGGAAAGAGAGGAAGATCCTTTGTCTCATCTCCAGGTCTCCAGAGATAGAAAGAACGTCTTCTCAGAAAAGCATTGTTGTCAATCTACTGTACAAACGAAGTGTGTGAGGGATGGAGAGACCTTCACAGATCTCTCTACCACACTCCTTTACTGTTTGGTTTTTACTACACTGAAACGGTACAGTAGTTTCCGCTCTATAAGCAGCAGGTTTCGCTGCTCGCTCGCACCGGGAAATAGAAACAGAGGCGGCTCCGCAGCCAATTTTATTACACGACGCGGCCGGCCGCGGGTGCAACAGAACCCATGTGGACTGATGGAAAGAAATGTGACAGGCTTCATAATACGCATTTATATGCGTCGTGTATTATGCATTTCTTGTACATGAATGTGAATCTGCACATGAACTTTCCTAATCCTCCTCACACCTTTCCGTAAAGCGTGGCCAAATCTTTGTTGGGAAGTAATTCTGTAGTATAGTAGTGCCTACCTTACTCCTGGGTGGGGGATCAGAGAGACAGCACAGGCAGGTAAAAGTCAAAGACTTTCCAGTGTCACAAGATTTGGGGTGGAGAGGTTGGTCGCGGCCAAGTGGTTCGACCATCCCCTCCACCGGGACCCAGGAAGGCCTCCGGGTGCCCGCCATATTCTGGGAGTGTTACAGAAGACGGGTAAGTGAGCAGACGTGGCCTTAGTGCGTCTGTCTCGATGTTCACGCATGGAAGAGAGGTAATTGAATATTTGTACTAATTCTTTTATTTTCAGCTTCGGATTGTGTAAGGAAATGAATGATCTCGTTAATTTAGGAAATCTGACCCCCCCCGTGTTAATGTATCTGGTCCCCAGTTTGCCTGTTATCCTCCTCACATAGTGGATGCCCCATGTAAAATATTGGGTGACTTTGGTGGTATACATTTGGCCAACGCAATTCCGCCTTGCGCGTAGAAATGTGCGTGCAGATTGGTATATAACATACCCGAGCTACAAGTTGTAAAATTGTAATATCTGTAAACTGGAACAATTGCTGCAATCGCTGTAAAATCGAGTGATAACATTTAAAATAAATACGTAATCAATTGTCATCAATCTTTAACATACCTTAAAATCACAAAGAAGTCAAGTTAAAGGAATTAATTTAAAATAAAAGCTATAGAATGCAGGGACCCACACGTCAGCGTGTGAGCCCTCCAGCCCCTTGCCTAGTATCGTACAGAAAGGGCACGCTCTCTAGGTAGCGCTCTCAAGCTCCCCTCCGCAGCTATCCGTTGCGCAATTTTCATTCAGGGCTTGACGACATCAACTTTCATCTGGCGTCCCTAGGTAAGGAGGTGAGACGTTAAACTTTCAACACTCTTCATTTCTATAGAGACTTTTTCCTCAGTTTTGAGCATTCACATTATTTTGATAGCAAGGCTATTGTGATGTTTATCCAGGCGTTAAGAAACATGCAGATATCTGTGTGGACTATTTCATCACCATTGTTTTTCCACTCCTATTGCCCAGGTGTGGTTTACAAGCCCTCTCCGCTGGTGCCTGTCCATGTTGCATTTTTCTCTCAGGACTGTATTCTAGCCGATTCTTCTTGTTCGTGTAACCTCCTTCATTTGATACAGCGAACTTCTCCTGGGTTTTTCTATCGGTCTTTCACCAGTCACATACGTGTGCAGAGTTTGTTTGCTATCCTTCCTTCATCCATTAGGTTGACATAACCAAACCGTCGCAAACGGGCCCATGTCACTTTTTCCTTCAAAGATGTGTACACTCCAGCGTCTTCCTATATTTTTTCATGTCTTACGCTATCCTTCGTAGGTTTTTGGACCATAGTTCGTAGGAACTTCATCTCTATGGCTTGTTGTCGACCAGTATGATTGTTTCTATGCCATATGCTATTACGACGACGTATGACTCAAGGAGAATCTGTTTTGATCTTCAGGAACTAGTTCGTTCTGGAGCAGATGTCGAACTAGATGGTGCAACTTGTGGATTTTTGAGCACGGAACTTAGTTGATTATTGAATTCGGTTACTGATCTCATGGCGTATTCTGCTATCGCCTTAAATGATGCACCCGAAATATTTGTGCTGGTCTGTCGTTTCAAGATGTGTATCTTCAAGCCTTATTTTTCCTTTCTGGTTGTGTCTCTTTATTGACATTGTAATCGTTTTTGATCTATTTATTGTTAATGGGTGTGCTATTACACGGTCGTTTCCTGTATAACTGCAAATTATTTCATCATCTGTAAATCCAAATGCGTTGATTGCGTGAGATATTTAGTTTCACAAATTTTCTACTGACATGCAAAATCTATGCAACACCTATGTCGTTCTTATGGTGTTAATAGAACTTGCCTCGAAGTTGTGGCTCCATATACTGACACAGACGTAATTTACCTCCAGCTATAACTAACATGACAAATCCGGCAACCACCTCTTCAAGCACGAAAAAATAAACTCAAATGGATACTACTATTGTGTTAGTTGGAAACAGTCTTTCAAATCAGCTTTTATTTCACACAGTGTTGTTGAAAGCTAAGGTATTAAAGCATAAGGAACGAAGGAAGATTAGCGTTTAACGTCCCGTCTACATCGAGATCGTTAGGGACGGAGCACAAACTCGTATTGCTTGAAGGGTGGGGAAGGAAATCGTCCGACCATTCCGGCATTTGCCTGGAGCGATTTAGGGAAATCAAGGAAAATCTGAATCTGGATCGTCGAACGCGGATATGAACCGTAGTCCTCCCTAATGGGAGCCAAGTGTGCTGATCACTGCGCCTGTCTGTTAGGTTTGAAATGTTAATAGCGTGGTTGCGTGATAATACGAATGAGTATTACTGAAAGTATAAATGACCATAACAGTACTACAAAGTGTAGTAGTACGATTCTGCTGAATTTTGTTTTATATTGTATTATCCGTCGTATATATTATGTGAAGATAATTCGTTAATTCTATGTGCGTAATGAAAAACAAAGTCATGTTTTAATCATTACCTTATAGATAATCATTGTTTTTATCATAATAATGAGTTACTTATTATTTTCAATTAACAGAATACCCATATACGAAACGGTAAACTAAAAACAAAAAAACCATGAATTTAGAAAGTAAAATAACAATTTAAAACAAAAATCAAGTGAAAGTAAAGCAAGTAATAAGAATAATATTAACGTTTACATATTTATGTAGGGTATTATGAAAACACTACAGTAGCATCTTGTGTATAGCCTGTTTTCCAGAAATGGTATTTCTAAAACCAGATTTATTACACTTGGGTGGACGTGGCGAGAAAGCTTCGTTAATTTGTGCTATAACAAGAGTTTTCATTTTTAAATATTAATTAATAGTCGTCGGGTATTTTGGAAAATTACAGATTATTATAAAAGTTGATTATACACTTTTCAAGAACATTAATAACATTTAAACTTTTATAGGGAACACATTTTTATGTATCAAGGTCGTTTATTTACGCCTGGTATTATACCCTTGTGAGCTAATAGAGTATATATTACATTTAGAGTGTTAGACAATGGTCGGTGCAGCAATAACTCATACTTGGGGGTGTGTTTCATTCGCGTAATTTTGCCAAAGTGCCTGAGGGTACAGTCCAACTCAAGGGAAATTGCAATAGCCAAAACGAACGGTCTGAATCGCTCCAGAATCCGAGGATGTGTAGAACAGTGGAACCATAATAAGTGATTAAGACTTCGGAGAGATGGCGTGCGCATAGACTGATCAGTGCTCTGTTTTGTGTGATAGGACAGGTCAGTATTACGCCACGCTCAGTCTCTGAAGACCCGTCAGACGAAGTGGTAACGCGACAACAAGTACCGGTGTGCCTCTTAGACGCCAAAGGGCGCAACGTCAGTATGTGAGTGAGTTCGGAGGGAGCCGAATGATTAGTGTCTGGGACTGGCAAGCTTGTGTCCACAAATCAGTATGCGTTTAGTCCGCATTGGTGCTGCCTCTAGTGTTGCAGATTTTGCTATTCACACACATTTAATCAAATATAACAGTAATGAACCTATAACACTAGATTGCGTACTCACGGCAGTTCTGCTCTGCCGTTTTTGGTACGACTTGCAAAGAGAGACAAATTATTGGATGATCGCCGATGCGTCGGTTCTCGATTGTGCTCAGGAGACGTAAGGTTTGATTACGCGAAGGTGGTTTCGTGACTGACGTATGACCCGGATTGCCTTCATGCAAACAGAATCTTCGACGAAAATACCAAAGGGACCTATTTGAGTAATAAAAAATGGAAATGAATGCAAAACAGTGAAATTTTGTAAAAAATTATGAGATCGGAAATTAAACACATTAATGGCCTCCCGAATACAATCGAGATACCGCGATGAAGAGCGAACTTGTAACAAAGCTTGTATACATTGAAAAATCATGGTCAGCTTAAAGAAAAGAATAAGCAGAGATTTTCTGTAAAGTAAAGCATCAATATATTCTCAAAGAACAAAGGCGTCAAACTAATAGACTTTAACAAACATACAATGAATACAAAACTTACATTTTTATGTTTCCCTCGTACATGGAGCGGTTCAACAATCGCTGCTTTTGTCTGTCCGCGATTTCTTAAAAATTAAATGTCCTGGCGTGCCCATAAGTATTTTTTTGCGTCACACGGTTTACCGAAGCGTTTTGCTTGGTGATTTACATGGTTTTTGACACTAAATAAAATATAACTTGCAGCGGTGCTACACAACACGTTTTAACAATTCGGCGACCAAACGTAAAAAGGTAATGAAGTATCTACAACATTTGTCAACAAATGATGGATTGTTCTTTCAAATGTTTCGCAGCTTACTGCTATCGAGCGCCGTGGCAATGATTTAAATATCTGCGCCCAGCGGGTCATAGTGTTTATTTGAAATATTTTAACGCTGGACGCACGTGTTGGTGTAGGCGCACATTATAAAGCATTTCGTCTCTTTACACATGCGCTGTGATGCTTAATATCTTTACGAACTACAGCCCGGTGGCTGTTCCTTTCTTTTATGACAAACGCCTCATTTGCGAAGTATCTGAAATCCAATAATGTTACATGCGTCTGGGTCACGGGGTTCGGGGTTCGATTCCCGACCGGCTCGGGGATTTTCTCCACCCAGGGACTGAGTGTTTGTGTTCTCCTCCTCATTTCGTCATCATTCTGGAAAAGCAGCGAGACTGGACTGTGTAAAGACTGGGAATTTGCACGAGCGCTGGTAACTGCGCATTTGAGCGCCCCAAAAACCAAATATCATTATCATCAGTATGGTTTTAGAAAGCATCGTCCTGCGAAACTGAGGTTGCACTTTTCTCACATAACATACTGCGAACTACGGATGAAGGGCAACAGCCAGATTTCATGTTTCTAGATTTCCGTAAAGCATTTGACACGGTGCCCCATTGCAGACTGTTAACGAATGTACGAGCACACGGAATAAGTTCACCGGTATGTGGGTCTCTCAAAGGTTTCTTAAGTAACAGAAGCCAGTATCTTGTCCTCAACGGCGAATATTCATCAGAGACAACGATATCGTCAGGAGTGCCACAGAGAAGTTTGACAGAACCGCTGCTGTTCTCTATATACATAGATGGTTTGGCAGACAGGGTGCCCAGCAGTCGGCGGTTGTTTGTTGATGATGCTGTGGTGAACGGTAAGTTGTCGAAGTTGAGTGACTGTGGGAAAGTACAAGACGACTTAGACAAAATTTATTGTTGGAGCGATGTATGACAGCTTGGCCTAAATGTGGAAAAATGTGAGTTAACGCGGAAGAGTAGGAAGTACAAGCCTGTAATGTTCGGATACAGTATTATTAGTGTGCTGCTTTAGACAGTCAAGTTGTTTAAATACCTGGGAGTGACGTTGCAAAGCGCTATGAAATGTAAAAAGCCTGTGAGAACTTTGTTAGGGAAGGCAAATTGTCGACTTCGATTTATTGGGAGAATTTTAGGAAAGAGTGGTTCACCTGTAAATAAGGCAGCATATAGGACGCTAGTGCGACTTATTGTTGCGTACTGCTCGAGTGTTTGGGATCCGTACCAAGTAGGATAGAAGATAAGACATCGAAGCAAATCAGAAGCGGGCAGCTAGATTTGTTACCGGTAGGTTCGAGCAACACGTAAGTGTTATGGAGGTGCTTCAGGAACTGAAATGGGAATCCCTGGAGGGGAAGCGACATTCTTTTCGAGAAACACATCTGAAGCTGACTGGCGAACGATTATACTGCCGCCAGCACACATTGCGCGGAAGGGCCACGAAGATAAGATTCGAGAAATTAGGGCTCACGCGGAAGCATACGGACAGTTGTTTTCCCTTCCCTCGTTTTGCGAAATGACTAGTAACGGTACGTTGGTTTGCGGAAAATGGGTGCAGATGCAGATGTAGAAACGCGTTTGTGGTACCGTGACGTTGCTACTCGTACAGGTCACTCTGCTACGACAGTGCTGCGACTATGGGACCAGTGCACAGGAAAGGGTCGCACGCAGCGACAAGTGCGTACTGGTGCTGGGGATGCGGCCACAGGACTGGATGACCGCCGGTTGCCTACGTGGCCGCAACCAAGGGGCAGAGTAGCGCGCAGCGTTGACTCGACACTGGTGCAGTGCAACGAGAGTGGACGCATCTGCATCGACGGTTCGACGCCGTCTTCCGAGGCCTGCGCTGTTGGCAGCCGTGCTATAGGTTCAGCTTGCATTGACCAGATACCACCAACAATTCAAACTACACTGGGTATGGGAACATTAAATGCTATCATGGTGAACGCAGTCGGGCTAATTGCGCTGTTGAGCGGCTTAGCAAACAGACGCTAAGTGTAACGATTTGCGGAGAGCCATTGACTGTAACACGCCATCTCGCCTCGTAGTTATTGAGAGCAATCTGAACTGAATCCGCTATATTAGTGATGTTTAAGTGGCCGGTGCATTGCCACTCATGCGAGGTTTCACGTGGCATATTTCAGCAGCGCAATGCCCCGCTGTGGCGAGGAATGTTGAAGCATTCTTCAAAGAACGACGGATGTCACTTCTGCCCTGATCTGCACGTTCACCTGAAATTTCGTCCGTCGAACATGTCTGGGATATGGTCGGTAATCTTGTATACACTGTAGATGACTTGTGGACACGGCCCCAAAGCACTGACAGTGTATTCCCTAGAAACATATCCACACTTTCTTTGATTCCATGGCACGACATTTAGAGGCTGCGATGGCAGCACGTGGTTGCTTCACACTGCACTGAATACTCACGGTTAAAGGACATCTCCATTCTGTAATTATGATAGCCGGCCAGTGTGGCTGAGCGGTTCTACGCGCTTCAGTCTGGAACCGCGCGACCGCTACGTTCGCAGGTTCGAATCCCGCCTCGGGCATGGATGTGTGTGATGTCTTTAGGTTAGTTAGGTTTAAGTAGTTCTAAGCTCTAGGTGACTGATGACCTCAGATGTTGAGTCCCATAGTGCTCAGGGCCATTTGAACCATCTTTTTGTAATTATAATAATTTGTACATTGTCATATCTTCAACACCAGGAATAAATGTCATTCTAATCACAGGCCTCCTATTTCGTGTTGCAACTTTTACAAACAATAGTGTACATTGTTTTGCTGTGGCAAATTTTATCAAAATCGTCTCTCAGCACCATAGTCCAATGTACTGCACGAGCGCTCCAGCTGAAATTTTCATGTAGTAAGTCGGGTGATGATGAGGGAATTAGATTAGGAAATGAGACACTTAAAGTAGTAAAGGAGTTTTGCTATTTGGGGAGCAAAATAACTGATGATGGTCGAAGCAGAGAGGATATAAAATGTAGACTGGCAATGGCAAGGAAAGACTTTCTGAAGAAGAGAAATTTGTTAACATCGAGTATAGATTTTGGGAGGCACCCACATGCCTTGCTCATACTGTGGCATCAAGCAGTCAGGCCTGCAAGATGAGTGGTCTGCCAAGCGAGTGGATTCATTCTTATTTATCGAGTAACATGAACTCTCGTACTCACAATTAAGTCACTAATCAACCTCCTGTATGAATAATACGCAACGGAAACACGTTCTGACTATCAGTAATTTACAGAACTCTGACTGTTCACTACGCACTGGCAATATCACATTTTCTTTCCTTTTTATTTAACGGCTTTTATCAACACGTGGCCATCGCACTGAATATGAGTGGCGCACACATTATAAATTCTGGATATCATGACAACATACAATTCGAAGGAAAAGGCCACCAATCTTTTTCTTTTCACTATCTTATTTATTCCGATAAATTCTATAACCTAAACACACAAATCCTATAACCTACAACAATAACACATGAGAAATTCCGCCCAGTGGGCATGGCTTAACATTGGTGATTCTCTACCTTATGGTCTCGTTATTATTTAACGCTACAGTGCACTTTCTGGATAGGATGGTGGATCTTTTATTATACCTCACACTTCGACTCTCACAATCATCATCACGAAACTTTCCTCCAGTCCGAGTGATACCGAAGGAACAAGCATAACCCACTAATATTTTGAAACTACCTCGCTACTCTCCCATGCAAACCACACATACCCAAATTGCATGACATACTCCACACTACAATATGAAATACTACACAGGGAATAGTCACAACATTATCACTTTCAGCTTTCCCACTTCAATTAATATTTATCCCAGTTTCACACGACACTGCCCCACTTCGTAATTCTACTTTCCTACTATGAACTCTGGAGATATATGCACGTCTTCCTGTGCAATGCAACCCAAGTGGCGTTGATGGATAGACGGCCGACTCACCTTGCTTCTCTCTCAGAGTTTGAATCTAGCCTAACACGGAATCATATCACGCAAAGTAATATTAAGAATGTATTCATCACACACGCGAGTCCTCAACTGATACCATGGACGAGTACTTCTCTTTATCTTTTGTCTCATACACAGTTTCAGACTCACACAGTACTCACCACGTGGAAGTACTCGTCTCTAATTTAAAGTCCTGCACACGCCATTTCTTAAATATTTCAACTTATGGTACACACGCTATTTCTTAAATATTTAAACTTATTGTACACATGCTAGTAATTCAGCTTAACTTAAGCACACGGAAGTTTTTCAACTTATTGCTACATGTGGTTTCATTGTGACCATTGGTCACTTCCGAAGATTACTACGATCCCATTAATATTACCTGCCTGACATTTAATTCTCCCCACAAAAGTTCCTGAAATAGAGAAATTATTATTTCAAACTACTCTTAAATATTCCACATGCATACCATGTCTCCACTCTTTCGTCTTTACAGAGCACACCCAAGACAGGTCTTAACAGCACAAGATCCAGCGGCAGAGTGCTGAAACATAGCCGTTCTTCGGGTCATCTCGCACCTCTGTCGAGGTGGGGGAAGACCATGCTACCGTATTGGTCAGCCACATTTCAGGCGCTCAGAGCTCCGGTAAGTTTCATCTCTTTGGTTCCACCAAAGGTGGCCAAAGGATCGTCTCAAAGATGATCATATACTCACATTCACTATCTGCGGTTAGCAGACGACCATACATTCATTCATTTCACAGATCTCACCAAACTGGATGTAGGGATTTATTTTGTGGGAGTGCACATGTGATCAATTAAATAAATAAATTGTCATTCTTTCCTACACTGGTATCCGGCTTCGCTGTATTAATTGAAATTGAGTTATCTTACAAAAAATGTGTTGTTCTGACAAAAATAATGAAGTATGTTGTACCTATTTTCAATGTTTGTTCGGAATCTGGTGTTAGGGAAAGAGGCCACTAGCACCTAAATTTCTAACACTTGGGCTGCCCATTTCTCCCAGCTTGTATACTCTCTGCACACATTTAATTTTCGTGTAAGCTCAGATTCCTAACTAGCAAATTCTTTACTGTGTATAGTAGACCATTCAGAGTGAGGCAGATTGTCCAGGAAAATTCTGTACTGATTGAGACGATCAAGGGAAAACAATCTCGTGGGCTTCATCACATTTCTAACATCAAATTATGGGAAGGTTAAGGAGAGATCGAAAGTAGGCAATTTATGGTAGATAGTCAGTGTATTTATTTGTGGTGTGTAACGTTGTGCAGGGGCAAATCGAACATAAGAATTTTCAGGCGGGATGTCAGGAAGTATGACGGAATAGACTGGTCGAATGAGTCATGAACAGGAGTCGACAGAGTGGTGTATGTACGTATTTTTTGTCATATGAATAAGGATCAAGCAGAAACGACGTGATGATTAATGAGTGGATAAAGATGGTAGATAGAGAAGCGACGTGATAAATAGTAGTGGATAAAGGTGATATTTAAGGAGAGAAGCGACATGAAGCAGTGTGATTAATAAAGAGAGATTCGACGTGATGAAACAGTGGTAAATAAAGGTGAGTAGAACTAATAATGTGGAGATGTGTTAGAGGTATGTTACAGAGAGGCCTGTGTATGCTGCAATCGAGATTGATGCGAATGGCGAAGGAAGACAAGGAAATGATGGAGTAATGGACCGACGGAGATCCGAAATACGAATGAAGAGATGAGGACAACTGCACAACGTGAAAGGACATAAAGGGAGTATGAGATCCAGATGGTGAACGTCGTGGAATACTGACGTAAGATGTAATATAAGTGTAAATCTAATTCTTACCATAACATTTGCTATATGAAAAAAATAATTTTGTTGTTGTTGTTGTTGAAGCCTGGTACCAGTATAACTAATCAAAACGGTACCAAGAATGTGTACAGTTATTTTGCAGGATGAATAATTTGTGTATTTTTTGTTCTTAGATGAAATGTCACAATTCTAAGTTGATATTTAGCAGGATGAATAATCGGTAAAGTGAATGCAGAGGTAAGCCGATGGAGAGAGGTGCCAGAGTGAAAGGACGAATTCGGAGACTGGAAAGCTATCTCCGAAACAGCTTCATGTGTTATGTGGTTGAGTATAAGGGAGCAAAGGTATGGTATGTTGTTGTGAGTGTGGTGGTGTTAGGGTTAGCTGACTTCTAGACCTATTCTGTTAGTGTATTAATGGGTTGAATGAGAAGGAAAATGTGATGTCTGGTGAGTGAAAGTCGTAGAGTAGTGTGATCAATGCGCACACTCCTGTAAAGGGGATGCTACCGATCCATAACTAAAATACTATTGTGTTATTGTTTGATTTGGATGAACCTCGATGGCGGGTCAGGATCTGGCATCGTGTGGATGGTACATACATGTCCTAGAAATGTTGTTATATATAATAAAAAGGTAAAATATATAAAGAGATACTAATTTCAGTCTGTCACAAGCACAAAGGTGCATTGTATGTTGTAGATTTAGAGTCATCAGTTTCTAAAATGTTTATTGTGTTAGGATGTTAAAGTAGTTTAATATTTAATAATATGTGGTAGGTAATTGTGAGCTGTGTAGATTATTTCTTATTTTTTTGTTAGAACACTTTCAAGGGGTATTAATTTCAGTCTGCCACAAGCACAAAGGTTCATTGTATATTGTAGTTTTAGAATCAACAGTTTCTAATATTTTCACTGTGATTGGATGTTAGAATAGTCTACTATTTTATATTGTAATTATGAGTTGTATAGATTGTTTCTTATTCCTTTTCTTTTTTTTTAACACTTTCATGTTTTGTATGAGAGACGACAGGTACAATCAATAGCACAAGTGTGGGCTGTATATAGAAAAGGGATAAATGTTGATGTTGTATGTGTAGAAAACTAGGGTGTATGATTTTATGTTTTTTAGAACAAAGATTCTTTTATTACCAATGTATCTAATAGATCATACATGTAATCAATGAGTATTCAAATACTGTAAGAATATCCTTTTGTCTGTAATGTTGCGAGATGCACGGAAGGGTCTCACTGATTGGGTGTCGTAGCGCTGAGGGGCTACACCGAACGCGCCCGTACCACATAAGCCAAGCAGACGTCGGCAACAGAGCCGATGCACTCCCCACTCCACTGCTGGTCGGGGTACACTCCACGCGCCCGCTACAGCAGGTCAACGGCCTGGGGCGACATGCAAGTACCACTGGCCATTCATAAGTTCCGCCACCATTACGACTGGGGAAAGTATCCCGCGGAGGCAACTGCGGGTGGTTTCTTCTGCTTAACGGGTCACGCAGCGGCGCCACGGCAGAATGAACGACGCGGCGCAGAGTCCGGCGGGCATTTTTTACCAGCAGCTGTTAACTAGTACTGGACTGTGGAGCTGTGAAACAAGATGACTGCGACTTTCCATAAGGTGGAAAGTGAAGGACTGGTGTTTCCACGTTGTGAGTGGTGGAAAAGCTTTTGTCTTTAGCAGACAGGACGATTGTTTTGTTTTGTCTTGACCACTGGACGGTGGGATCCATAAACTTTTGGCAGTGACTTGTTAAGTGTGCTTTGTGAATTGCATGTGGGACATTTGGTATACTTAAAGAGGACAGTTGTCGTTTGGTGACTAATTATTGTATGAACGCAAGAAACTAGAGTGGGACATTGACATTTGCGTTTGTAGTGGGAAACATTTCTTTAATTGGTGCGGGAATAAGTGCTGTTTGTTGGAACTTACGACTTTTAATTACACCATGAACTGAAAGGACAGAACCGTGGGTAATAGTAGTTGTAGGGCCATTTCTGGACGACCAGATTCGTGTGGATGGTACTCTGAGAATGACTATGACATTTGTGTTTAATGTGAGGTACAGTTTACTGTTCAGTGTGTGTTCAAAATGCCGATTTGAGTGACTTAAAGACTTTCGTCCGGGTAACCATGGGAGAGCTTTGACACCAAGACAGTGTTTCTGGGGAACCTGTCAGCAACTTTTTTGACCCCAAGAAAATCACAGAATGAAATGATTCCGTGTGACTCGCAAGATAGGGAATAATGTATTTGTACTTGTAATTGTGTAAATTTTTTTATATGTTTCATTCCTGAAGGGACAGCAAGTGTAATTTTATTTCATTAACATTTGTGTTTAGAATAGTTAGTGTTTTTTTTTTGTTTGTTCTGGGCTGCCAGTTCGGGCGGTACTGTACCCTTTCAATTTAAGTGTCAGGAAGTCGTTTCTGAAAGTATTTGTATGGAGTGTAGCCATGTATGGAAGTGAAACATGGACGATAAATAGTTTAGACAAGAAGAGAATAGATGCTTTCGAAATGTGCTACAGCAGAATGCTGAAGATTAGATGGGTAGATCACATAACTAATGAGGAGGTATTGAATAGGATTGGGGAGAAGAGAAGTTTGTGGCACAACTTGACTAGAAGAAGGGATCGGTTGGTATGACATGTTCTGAGGCATCAAGAAATCACCAATTTAGTATTGGAGGGCAGCGTGGAGGGTAAAAATCGTGGAGGGAGACCAAGAGATGAATACACCAAGCAATTTCAAAAGGATGTAGGTTGCAGTAGGTACTGGGAGATGAAGAAGCTTGCACAGGATAGAGTAGCATGGAGAGCTGCATCAAACCAGTCTCAAACCAGTCTCAGGACTGAAGACCACAACATCTACAACAACAACAACACGTCGGACAGCATAGAAAAATGACTAATGTTGCATTTCCGCGTATTAAAAAAAATAAGTTCGGTTATTGACAGTCACCTTCCGTTTAGATGCCATCTGTGTCCACACACGCCTGCAAGCGTTGCTTCGATTGCTCAAAATATGTCTGCATGTCGTTTTTAGTTTGACTTGCAGATGTGCCGCAGCTTTTCCGTTACAACGGAGCCCGGCAACCACGCTATACCAAACCACTACCGCTCTTACAGAAAACTGATCGATTTTGTCACTGACAACGAACGTAGTTCCAAGACGAAAAACAGTGGCGTAGTAATACTCGAGAATAAGTAGTTCTCCAGTGAAGTGTGCAGTTCCGGTTGTTATCGTTGCAGCATCATGAAGGCATCTGCGCTCACAGGTGTCGAAGACGTGTTTCCCATGATGAGTCATTTCGATGTGGGACTTACTGCTGCACAAAACACGCCGCAGAACAGTCTACATAACTATGCTGTATGCGCGTTTTCTTCTTTTCCATTTGCTGTATGAGACTGACAGTTTGGAGATGAACGAGGTACCTACAGATAGCCCGCTTGTACTTCTGTACAAGTGCAATGACAGCATATAAAATGTACACCATGACTACCAAAACATGATGTACAAACATGTTTTGGCTACAGAATCTCTGTACGAGGCCTCTGATAGGCTTTTCATCTTAGCGCTGGGCAGGGCAACCAATTTATTAGTGGATAACAAGGGCCTTAATCTTGCTAGAAAAACGGGAATGTTGTATTCTTTACTCATCCATAGACCGTTATTGCAAAACTTCATTCCATTTGTCTCAAACCGTATCCTTTCGAAGCCTTGTACGTCAAATGCACCAAACGTCTTGTCAAAGTTCTGATAGTGTAATTTGTAGGCTCCTCATAATGTGCTATTACGAATGACAACTTCATGTAGCCCGATTTTGATCTAGACTGACATTATTCCCCCTTATTTGTCTTCCTGCTTGTGTTCCTTGATTTGTGCTATCGATTCATTTTGGGTAACTTGTTCCTTTTCCTGTTCTGAGCTTTTATGGCAAAACAGTATCTGACAAAAAGTATCTGGACGCCTCTCTGTGATGCAGGATTGACCACTAGGTGTCCCAGAGGTGGATCCGCCAGTACAAAAGGTGGCGGGGAGTATTGTTCTGTCACCAGAGAAGAAGTCGGTTGCGTCGGTCAGGAGAACTCAGTAACTTCGAATGTGGAATAGTAATTGGAAGTCATCTGAATAACAAATCCATCAGGGACATTTCAACCCTTCTAAAACGGCTGAAGTCAGCTGTTAGTGGTATGACTGTGAAGTGGAAACGCGAGAGAACAACCAGCTGAACCAAGGCCGCGCAGACCTCACGTAATGACGGACAGGGACCGTTGAACACTGCGATGGGTGGTTGCAGTAAATCTAATGAAATTAGCGAAAGGAATTGCCCATGGGTTCGAAAGTGCTTCCATCAGTCCAGCTAGCACTATGGCTGTGCGTGCGAAGATAAAAAGAATGAGGTATAACGGTTGATCAGCTCCTCATAAGCTACACATTTCTGTTGTCAATGCTGTGCGGTGGGAGAGATGGTGTATAAAGTGACGCCAGTGGACAGTGGATACTGTTAAGAGGGATATGGAGCAATGAATCATGCCGCACCCTGTTGCTATCCGACCCAGTTGTTTGTATTTGGCAAATAGCTGTAGAACGTTATCTGCGATCTTGTGTAATGGCAACAGCGAAGTGCGGAGGAGGTGTTTTCACGGTGAGGGTGTGATTTCCCTATTGCGCTTAAAGAAGTGGCAAATGTGGAATGATAAGGGTACACTTTACAGCATTGTGTACTGCGTAGAGTAGAACAACGGTTCGAAGATGATCGCTGTATCAGCAAGACAATGCACTTGTCATATGGCAGCATAATCACGACTTGTAGCCAACTGAACTCCTTTGGGATGAATTAGAACGTCGACTTCGATCGAAATGCCAGTGTCCACCACTATTTTCACTGTTTACGGCTGCCGGCCGCAGTGGTCTAGCGGTTCTAGGCGATTCAGTCCGGAGCCGCGCGACTGCTACGGTCGCAGGTTCGAATCCTGCCTCGGGCATGGATGTGTATGATGTCCTTAGGTTAGTTAGGTTTAAGTAGTTCTAAGTTCTAGGGGACTGATGACCATAGATGTTAAGTCCCATAGTGCTCAGAGCCCTTTGAACCATTTGTTTCTGGCTCTTGGGGAAGAAAGGACTCCAAATACACAACAGACATTCAGACACTTCATTGGGAGTGTCCCCAGCAGAGCTGAAGCTCCATGAAGGAGAAGGGTCGATACACCCCATACTAATGTCAACTAATAGGTGTCCATATAGTTTCTACCATATAGTGTAGAATGCTTGCTAAAGAAATACTTCGTAATGAAAGAAAGAGTCGTATGACTTTGATGGTTGGGAGATGCGAAGGGTGGATTAAGCCGTCTAATAGGAAGTGTCGTTCTTACCTGAGTACAATGGATCCTTTCCTAGCTGGGGTTCAATTGTGTCTGACGTGCCTCAGTTGAGTGCAGGTATCTGTAAAGAGCGCCCCATACAGATGTTTTCATTGTGTCCACTGTACCAAATTATTTTTACTGAGACTCCACTCCGTGTGATACCTGCGTTTGGACCATAACACATCGCAACATATCCGTGAGGTCTGTACCTTCACTAACCTAGCGTCTTCATTGCAAGCAATTTATTTGTCCCAGCACAGAGATACGTTTGTCATCGGTTCTGTATCAGGTACTGCTGTCTGAAATGGATGCTGCTATTCATGACTCAGATATTCTTGCTTAGTCAGACTAATAAAGTCCTGTAACGGATGTCTGTTATTTTATTTACGACGTTGGCGTTAATCCTAGATAGATCGATAGTTGAAGAGCTGTTTTGATAGATATAAAGGATAGTAGAAGAGAAGGCAGCAGTGCAGAAAACTAAAGATGAAATAGCACTACTACGGCTCGGGGCCCTGTGCACACTACGGCACATATTCATCAAAGTGTAATGAATCCCCTGAGGTCAATTACGTGCTGAACATAAATTTTAGTTTCTGTGTTACAGGAAATGCCGGTGAAAATTCAAAAACAAATTGTTGTATCCAGTCCAAAGCCTGAATCTGTGTTCTGTCATTTTTAAATACTTTAAATTATTTTACGGATAGAAAATGCTTGTAATCAAAATTATCGTCTGTGTATGTATGACCAGGTTCAGTATTGTATGAGAATCTATTTGTCTGTGACTGTTCGGAATCTAACTCACGTACTCTCTGTAAATTACTAAATTATACTGGCTGTGTGAGTCTGATAAATGTTCGCAAAGTGGCGTATGCTGTGATGTGTTAAAGGCTGAAACATTTTTCATCTCTGTTACCTGTTGCTGTAAAGTTGACAACTTTCTACGTAATGTATTATTGGACGAACCTATCTCACTGATTGTCTGCTGTAAATATTGGAATTCGGGTGTTTGATTAAGCGAAACTGGTGACGTATCGTCTGATTTGGTGTCATTATTATTTTCGATAACATCAACACGACTGGCCAATTCATCATATTTTTCAGTCAGTGCTTTTACCTGATCATCGTTTTTATTATCACAAGCATTAATTTGTTTTTGTATTTTACGTGTGGTTTCGTTCAATTTTTTAACGTCTGCTTTGATGGCATTGGGATCCTGTATTAGTTCCAACTTTTCAAGTCTGTTGGTCATGTCTGAAAGTCTAATGTGTGTGTGTCTGTTTTTGTTTTAAGATCGGAAATTTCATCACGCAATTCGGTGCTCAACTGTTTGATTTCGTCCGATACTGTAGCAATATTGTTGTCTACGTATGTTTTTGTTTCGTAAATAATTTACGCTTATCTTCCTGTCTCTGTGCAGTAATTGTTTCCATGACTTGTCGCTTTACTTTATTCTGTTCCTGTATAAATTTACGGTAACGCGTTTCACTATTTTGTAGGTGGTGATTAAAACGTTCGTCAATTTGGCTATTCTGTTGGTCAAATTTCGCATCTACTTTCGCGTCCAGTGTGTGTGAAAGTTCTGCTGACATTAATTTAAACTCGTCCCGTAACTGTGTTGCGTTTTCAGAGCATTGTTTAGCGACTGCACTAATTTCGTCTCTAAGTATCTTAGTTGTGGCTGCATGTGTATTACTTAATTCTTGTGCCACAGATCTAATTTCTTCACTACTGTTCCTAGCGCAAGCCTTAATTTCCTCACGTAATTGTTCTTTAGTATCATGACATTGCGCGACAACGGCTGTAATCTGTTCACTAAGTTGTTTGTTCTGTTCATTAAGTTGTTTGAAATTTTCACTAAGTTGTTTGTTCTGTTCATTAAGTTGTTTGAAATTTTCACTAAGTTGTTTGTTCTGTTCATTAAGTTGTTTGAAATTTTCAGTAAGTTGTTTGTGATTGTTGTCTTGTCTTGCATTCTGTTGTAGCAATACTGCCATAATTTGATCCAAGCCAAAATTAGCGACTCTATTTTCTATGCTGTGTGTTGGTGTATCTGCATTTGTCACGTTTTCTGTAACCATTTGGTCATTCTGTAATTCTTGAAAAGGTTTACCAATTGAATGTACACTGTTGGTCACTACACCGGAATCAAACAAATCTGACGTACTTTGAGTACATTGTTCACCTTCGTTAGAAACAACTATTTGTTCACAATTCAAATTTTGCAAACCGGGTGTGTCAAACTGGGCAGCGTTCATTGTAATGAAACGTGCCGCGTCATCAATTGTCGTTAAATTAACAGTGGACATAATTGAATTTGTTTGCTGATTATTAGGATTAATATCATTACTAGTGGTCGCTACGCACTGATTATCTGAAAATGGAGGATTCTCATTATTACACTTGTAAGTAGGCTGTTTATGTTTTCTTATTGGCATCGTTACATAGCGCTCTGTGTGCAGTCTGTGGCTAGTTTGCATTGTTGTCTGCCATTGTAGTGTTGGGCAGCGGCAGCTGGATGTGAACAGCGCGTAGCGTTGCGCAGTTGGAGATGAGCCGCCAGCAGTGGTGGATGTGGGGAGAGAGATGGTGGAGTTTTGTAATTTGTCCTGAACTGCTATATATATTATGACTATTAAGGTAAATACATTGTTTGTTCTCTATTAATATCTTTCATTTGCTAACTATGCCTATCAGTAGTTAGTGCCTTCCGTAGTTTGAATCTTTTATTTAGCTGCCAGTAGTGGCGCTCGCTGTATTGCAGTAATGAAGATTTTTGTGAGGTAAGTGATTTCTGAAAGGTATAGTTTAATGTTAGTTAGGGCCATTCTTTTGTAGGGATTTTTGAAAGTCAGATTGCGTTGCGCTAAAAATATTGTATGTCAGTTTAAGCACAGTCTTGTATAATTGTTCAAAGGGGACGTTTCATATGTCGACCCTTAGCCGAGGATACCTCACTGGAATCTTCTGATTTTTTTCTTGTAGTTTGTGTAATTAGTGTAGCTTTTGTTTATTGCTAGCGCGTAATTATAGAGAGAGTTTCCATTGTAGTTGTAGTTTTTCGTTGTTGTACAGTGAAACAGTTGTGGCATGCATGTAGATTTGCACCAAGTATTTCGCAGCTGCGCTTGCAATTAAGTAGACATTATTTCCATTGCTATGTTATCTTATTTTTGCTCTTCAAATTGTGCTTTTCTGTGTTGTCGTGTGAAATATTGTGACAATAATGACGTGTGAAAAACGTAATACTAGGCTCCAAAGTAAACTGAGAAATGACAGTGAAGACGAAAGCAGTGTGTTAGCGCCGCAGAGTAATGAATTAACTAACGTTCAAAGTAGTAATTTGGTAATTGCGCATAGGGAAATGGAGCAGGTTGCAAATAATGGTGTACACAGTGAAACAATTGGTGAACAGGGAAGCATTATCGATCGATCGGTCGGCAACAGCTCGCCTCAGAAATCCGAAATGACAGGAAACAATCTCACAAATACTGTAGATTCAGGTTTTGGGTCCTCATCGTTTTCTCAAATAAGTCAAGACCCATTTTCTGTTTGTCAAAATGTGAATGTTGCCGGTGCAAATGCACTGCCGAAAAGCATAGAGGAACAGATTCCAGACACTAATACATTATTATTGCAATTAATGCAACAAATGAAACAAAATCAGAGACAAACACAGCTACAGTTAGACACAATGGAACAAAATCTTCAAAAGTTAGACATAATGGAACAAAATCTTCAAAAGTTAGACACAATGGAACAAAATCAGAGACAAACACAGCAAAAGCTTCAAAAGTTAGACACAGTGGAACAAAATCTTAAAAAGTTAGACACAATGGAACAAAATCTTCAAAAGTTAGACACCACGCTTGAACACACACGTGAAGATTTAACTACTGAGTTACATAACATCGAATCGAAATGTCAAAAAGTCTGTAATGACGCAAAAACACAAATTTGTGCGCATTTCCAGCCTATTTTTTCGCGTCATGAAAATGCATTACAGAATCACGAAGCAGCCATTAAAGAACTGCAAACTATTGTTCATGAAAATCACGACACCTTGCAAGCTAAAATTGACTCAGTTGCATCTACCGATTCGGTTACGCAACTTGCAAAAACTCAAGAAAACTTGAAGGACACAGTAGATTCGATTTCAACACAAATGGACACTCTGAAACTTGGTTCAGAAAAACACACTGAGGAAATGTGTTCACTATCGGAGAAAGTAGCCGAACTTTCGGATCAGGTCACTAATTTATCTACGAAGGTAGATGATAATCTGAATGACACAGAAAAGTGCAAACAAATTAGGAAATTCAAATAAAATCAGAATCAAATTAATACGCAACACCAAAGAGAAATCCGTGAAGTACAAGATCAGCTGACTCAGGTAATACAAGAATTACATATTTCAGAGGACACTCACGCCCCAATACGGGAAGAGGGAGATAGAAATACGGAACAGCCACAAAATAATAACACAGCGCACTTCGGAAATTATGAAAGAAATTGGCAAGGCACTTTGGATTTTGAGATGGAACCGCCGACACGACGTAACAATGACCGATATGCGACTTGCCGACATGATGACATTGACTATAAGCTATTCATTACTACACGTAAATTCAAAACATTTAAGAATTCTGGCAACGACATTCATCCACAAGTGTGGCTCCATCAATTCTCTCATTGTTTTCCTCCCAACTGGTCATTAGAGCACAAATTAGAATTTATGTGTGGCTACTTAGAGAATGAACCAGCTGTAAGAATGCGATCGGTCATTCACGATTGCCACAGTGAAGGAGAGTTTTACCATGCCTTCCTCTCAGCATATTGGTCTCAAGCTACACAAGACCGAGTAAAACATAGCATCATAATGATGAAACGTTTCGAACAATCTGAATTTTCCAGTCTTGTCAAATATTTTGAAGACGTGTTGAATAAGAATCAATATCTTCCAAACCCATACAGCCCTTCAGAACTCATCCGCATTTGCTTAATCAAATTACCTGAACATTTACGACATATTATTTTGGCAGGACGTTGCAAAGACGACATTGAAGCTTTTCAGGGACTCTTACAAGAATTATAAATTGACACAGACAGTCGCCGGATGCGAAAATGGGAAAACAATCACTACAGGTCACATCCGTCACAATTCCGTGACGACAGAAGCAATAACTGGACATGACAAGTCTATTCTTACAACGCAAATAGTGACCAAAACAGACACCACCCATATGACAACCACTGGCAGAGTAATAATAGTTACAGAGAAAGATCGCATTTCCGTAGTAATGACTATCACAGAGACAATCAGAGAAACAGACAATATGGGAACCAAAACAATTATTATCAAGGGAGGCAGAATAACTTCAGACGCAACAGTTCGGCGCACAGTTACGATTCACGAAGAAATTCTCCACCACGTGACGGACAAGGAAGAAACTACGGAATCTACCGACATGACGACAGACGATATATTCGTAACGACAGACCTGAATTGCATCAGAACTGGCGGGATTCAAACAGGGCAGGGCCTTCTCGTCAGAGTGAATTTGTAGAAGTTAGGTCTCCTAATCCCAGTAACGACGCGCGCCAACAAAGAAACAGACAATGACTCGCACCGCAGGCAACCACGTGCGGCCGCTGGCTCAGGGAAAAATAACATAGACGCTAACCTTGAGAAAAATTCCAGTTTTCTTTACCGACATATACCACATGATAATTGCTTTTCAGTTGAAACTCTGCGTACTAGGAAGAGTAAAGGTTTACACCACATTTCACATGTAAAACCGTTTATTGAAAGATAATCTGCTTTTTAACTTTGTTTTTGCCATAAAACGTTTCACTTCATGTTACTAGTATTCTTTAGAAACTGTTACCATGCAACAATGTTTGAAGTTAAATATCCAGTCAAGAAACAAGAGAACTCATTTAAACAGAAATTATGAATGCATTGTTATTGCGAACAGACGACACAGTGTTATTGTGTGTGTACATTCTTGCTTGATAGTTGCACGATTACGTAACGACTATAAGGCTCACATACTTAAAATATATACTGGTACTGCTAATGAGATTTTAATGCAACATTTTGGTTTACTTGAAAATACATTCTGGATTTAAAGTACTTTCTGTGAGATACCAAATGGCACAGTGGTTAGTTTGTGTGACAGCTACACGATTTTATCACGACGCTACTAATGAGTGACAATTTACAATGTTGATTTTGCGGTGTTTCTGTTTGATATCTGCACAGTTTTTCTGAATTCTTCTGGAAAGTAAAACGTATTAGTAGTAACTTTTGTGGTATAGCTACAATGAGACAGCCTTTTCCGTAGCACAACATTATGTTACATTATAGTACTTTCTTCATCATGGCAATAAGCATAATAACTACGATATCTATACGCAAAGATCTCACTTTTGTTTATGATGAGGTGAGTACATTGACTTCAGCAGAACTTTGCTTACAGAGGACGATAACTACGACACTTCCACAGAATTATCTTACAGCAAGACGCACATTTAGCGCTACAGGACACGCATTTGAGTGATCAATTTTGTACTTAAACCATTTATTTTTCAAGATTTTTGAATTACAAAGAAAGTTTTCCGTGATACATTTCATTCCATTGCTGTAATCTGTAACACTTGAGGATATAATTACACTTATCCTCAGGGGGGTACACGCCTACTTTGTGTACCATGTGTTTGGCAAGCACAAGGAGCCCTAGCTAATATGGTATTTGCTTATACAACTATACACATCGGTACCATATTTTTCTAACACTCAAATTACACAGCTATCTGATCATTTAACTGAGAGATAAACATTTTTTTACTACATCAGTGACAGATGTTTACGTAATTACACAGTTGGATAACTTCACACTTATGAAATTGTATTTTGTCTGTACTTTATGAACTGTTCATATTTTTTCAGACCCATTGTGATATTATGAGAGCTTTGAATGATATATTTGGTATGGGATAACGATTTTTAAAGTACGTTTGAGGCAGATGACACTTTTGACATGAGCAGAGAATTTTTTTTAATTATTGGAGGAAGCTACGACGATTTTGAGAGTTGACTGAGGTGTTATGATGTTATTATTACGATGACTATGTGTATTATGCTGTTACGGTATGTTTATGATCAATAAGCTGATGCTATATGAGTTATTTGAGTATGCTACGTATCTGTTATGATGAAATATTGAAGAAGTGTCGACGAATGAGGTAAGGAATAATGAGTAGTGGTTAGGGACTCTGGTTTGTGAAAAAGGTTGTTGGAAATCAAGAATCGTACTTTAAGAGTTATGAAATGTATGTAAATGCGTGAATGTATTACAATGCCACTGAAAATTTTTTGGACTCTGTTATATTTACAGGATTTTGTTTCTACAGATTTGTAACGCAAATTCTTACCTGTGAAATATTTTTATATGAGACTGCCACTGTAGCGGAAACTGGTGTCGTAAATATTTCGGTAAGAAAGTTAAGTGACCACCTGCACCTAATGCGTCGTGGGCACCCAGCTGGGCGACAGTTGCCTTAAAAAAAGCCATTAGCATGTGCCTTCCAGAGGCACAGGTGGAAAAAAAAGGGAGGCCATTATCCTCGCTGTTGACGTTCCTTTGTAGCAAGCATCGGAAAAACGACACGGTCGAACTTGATAACATATGATTAACTGTGGAGCTCTTAATTTATGATATTTACTGAAATGACTAATGAAATGACGAGAAATATTTTTATGTCTATACACCTGATTATGACTACTGTCTCTCTAGTTGAGAGATTTTTCTACTAACTTATGAAATGCCTAATGACTACTGAATGATGTTCTTATGCTTTACTTTGTACATAGTTGCTTATTTCATTTGATATCTAGTTTCTAGCTGCACTGCAGCATTGGTTAAAATTAAATTTTATATATGTACTAATATAAATATTTTCTGTCTACAGATCGAGTAAATAATAATTTTTTTCAAAAAAATGAGGGAGCACAAAACGACATTTACCTTCACAGGAACTGCATTCATAATTTTCTTTTCAAGTACTTGGTAATTTCTTTTGTAGAATAAATTGTGATGCATCACTCTAGTATTAAGATGTGACATAGGTATTAGACATGGCCATTTTTAGTGTACTATTTTTACTGCTTGAGCTTTGACATGTTTAGGTATAAGTTATTTCATTTTCTGTTGTTGATTGCCAGGCATAGTGCTACTGAATTTCAATTTGTGTTTCTCTGATAAGCCAGATTTATTTTTTTTGTTTGCTGTGCATTGCCTCATATTAGTTGTAATGTTGAATTGCTTGGTAATTTAGATTTACTGTAGCTTGCTTTGCAAATTTCCATTTTTTCCATTGCTGTTTGCGTTAATTGTTTTGTGTTGCTGCATTGCCTCGTCCCTTAGTTTAGCATCTGAGCTCAGTAGATTTAAGTTAGCTTAAGAGGGGTAGACTATATAAGAAATTGACTATGGAGAATAGGTAAAGAATGCGTTGCGAAGTTATATGAAAAAGATTTGGGCCAAAATGAGTATTGTACACTGAGAAATAATTATATTGAAAGAAATATGAATAGAATACAGAAAGCAGGTATAGATAGGACTTTTTGGGAATAATGATGAATGAAGGGAGATCTCCAAGAAGTAAAGGAAGTTTTGTTTGCAAAATACTGCAGTAAAACAAACCCTGTCCTTTCCTTTTGTATTATTCCGCTATATGTGTGTGTACTCTTGTGTATTTGTGTTTTTCCTGTCTTTATGTGTTTAGCTAATACGATTTATGTTGTAGAATTTTTCTAGTACTAAGCTATATTCACTATGAAGAGGAATACTGTTATCCTCAAATATAAGTTGCATTAATAACATGTTATTTTCTTTGTAAAGTTGTTTACAATTCTGTTCTGTTTCAATGTTCATGTGTGAAATTAATGTTTCGAAAACTATTCTCATTATTTTATATATTTACTTATGTCATAATTCCTGTAACTCTGATGGATATGTTATTTCGATTCTTTTGTAAAGCCCATATTACTACAAATGTTATCTGTATTGTTATGTTCTTTAATGATGTATTTTGTACCTTTGTAATTGTATTCTTATGTTATATAATTGTAATTGACACCAGTTCATCATATTATTAACTTGTAAGTTACATTTCACTGCACACGTTTCTGTTGGTCTTAGTATATGGACAATATGTGAGAAGTAGGGACTGTTAGTGCTTGCACGTGTGTTGGTAATTCAGCAAGGGACTGGATAACAGCATTGCTGGTTCTAAAGAAATTTCAAAAAAAATTTTTGTGAGTGCACAAGTGGTGGTTTATGGACTTGCTATATTGTCCGCAAGACTCTTCAATTGTGATTGTGCACCTGCACAGTCGCAACAGATGGCTGCTGGCCATCTCCACAAGGACTCCAATGGGTCTGTACCTCTGGTGGCCCACCAATACCGCAATCTCTACCAGGACTACAGTGGGTCTGCTCTGTGATGACCTACCTACCAATATTCTTCAAAACTTCGAATGACTCTGTTGTGGGTTTGCTCTGTTGTGACCCATTACCTATCTGCATGTCGAGAGTCAGCACTGTCTTTCCGTTGGAAGGTCAACACTACTTCTTCAAGACTGCATGGAAATCCACTACTTCCGTGTGCATCTTCTTTTACTGCTCAGACTTTGAGAAAAACACTGCTATTTTACTGTGATGAACGATTAGGACTGTCTTTATGGACTGTGAGAAAATTTTAGCTTTTGACCAACATTGTATGAATAAGTGTGTGCATTTGATATCTTTGTTATTGCAATTATGAAAAATTTTCTCAAATCATTGTTGGCCACTGCCCAAAACAATTTGTAAAATTTTTTTGTGGGGAGCATGGGGGCTATGTAAGTTGGCTGTTTATGTTTTCTTATTGGCATCGTTACATAGCGCTCTGTGTGAGAATCACTGGCTGTGCTGTGTGCAGTCTGTGGTTAGTTTGCATTGTTGTCTGCCATTGTAGTGTTGGGCAGCGGCAGCTGGATGTGAACAGCGCGTAGCGTTGCGCAGTTGGAGATGAGCCGCCAGCAGTGGTGGATGTGGGGAGAGAGATGGTGGAGTTTTGTAATTTGTCCTGAACTGCTATATATATTATGACTATTAAGGTAAATACATTGTTTGTTCTCTATTAATATCTTTCATTTGCTAACTATGCCTATCAGTAGTTAGTGCCTTCCGTAGTTTGAATCTTTTATTTAGCTGGCAGTAGTGGCGCTCGCTGTATTGCAGTAGTTCGAGTAATGAAGATTTTTGTGAGGTAAGTGATTTCTGAAAGGTATAGTTTAATGTTAGTCAGGGCCATTCTTTTGTAGGGATTTTTGAAAGTCAGATTGCGTTGCGCTAAAAATATTGTATGTCAGTTTAAGCACAGTCTTGTATAATTGTTCAAAGGGGACGTTTCACACTGAATGTCGCAAGTATTATCGGTCAAACTATTCGAGTTGGCTATTTCACTCATTGCACATCGCGATGTACTATTGACAGTTTTTCGCGGCATTTTTCACAAATCAAAATTAAGCACAAAAATGAAACAAAGACAAAGCAAAAATGGAACAAACAAGTACAACAAAGAGCAATAAATTGCCGATGATCTGTGAAAGAAAGAGTTACTGTTGCGGGTCCGACGTATACTAACGGACCGCGGCCGATTTAAAGGCTACCACCCAGCAAGTGTGGGGTCTGGCGGTGACACCACAGTGACAAATTAGTAAATGCGTTGCGCCAGATGCAAACTACATTTAAGTAAATAAGAGCAGATATATGACTACTTCTCAGAGATTCACAAAGAAATACGATCCTGGCCGGTTGTCGCCAAGTGTAACCTCCCCACAAAAAAAAATAAAATAAAATAAAATAAAATAAAAAAATAAAATAAAATAAAATAATAATAATGGATAGCGATTCTAATTTTTGTGTAAGCTCAGAACAAAATTAGTTCCCATTTAATGTAAGCTCGAAACAGAAAAATTCCTAAACCTCGAAATAAAAAATAAATTCAGTAACCTGGTAGAATTTGGACGACACCAGCGCTGCGTCATGGCCCTGTAAGATCATTCTGAATAAAAAAAAAGAAAAATTCTTACCTCAATAAAAACGGCGAATATATCTTCTCTTATATAAAACTCTTCCGGGACAGCTCTGTGCAATGCTGGCCGATAGATTTGTCATTTATGAAAGGAAGCAATTGATTTTTCTTTTGTAACAATAGGAATGATCATGGACTGGAGAAATTAGTAAATTCTTTAAATTGAAATGAATGTTTTTTTTAGAAATTACTTTATATGACAAAGATTATTATTAGGACATTTTTAAAACATTTGCATGGGAGTTCAGATAACATTACTAGATACGCGCGAGGCTGCTTTTTACCTTATACAATAATACTCAGGCTCCGGCATCGCTGCACCGCGACCGGGCCAGCCAACAAGATACACCAGACCAGACCAGAGCAGACAGGCGACTGCTCTCTAGCAACAACTTACTGCTACTACTACTACGCAGTTCGTACTGCAGTCAACACTGCTCTTTGGTCTCAGATTATATTATAGCTTACATATCGCAGGCAGCACATACCTCTTACAGCTTATGATGGTCGACACATATCGAGTGGTCATATCAGCACTGACGCTTCATAACAGATAGAAACAGTTCCTCTAATGGTTCAAATGCCCCTATCGTATTCAAGACTGATGCGAGAACGAAAACGTAACCTCAGATTGTCACAGGAGAGCGTAGCATTTTCTTTCCCGTAGTCAGTCTTAACAGAAGACTTCTACATTATTTTCTTAAAAATCTTATAGATCAACGTTCGTCTGAATAAAATAGAATCGTGTAATAATTAGAATCAGTCAAGAATGTTTCTAAATATTTGCTTAAAACGTTTTCAATAAATGCAGGGGAAATACATTAATGTTCAGAGAAAACCGAACACCTAACTACAGACATGACGTTCGTATTAATAAGACATGTACAACAGTATGTTCTGCAGAACTGATTAGCAGTCCAATCATATCGGCTCAGCATGTGTCCTGTTGCCCAGCAACCACAGGGCCCCCATGGGCCCTGATCACTTGTTCCACGTGTGATGGCAATAACGCGTGTAAGACGCCCTGTTGTATAGCCGTCCATGCTGCATTGATCTCGTTCCAAAGTCCATCTGTGGAAGTTGAATTTGGTCATAGAGCTGCAACTGTCGTTTCACCATGTCCCACACATTTTGGATTGGCGACAAGTCTGGTGATCTGGCAGGGCACAGCAAAAGGCTGACATCCTGTGGTACCAAGAAGGGACGTGTTCATGCAACATGCGGCCGTGCATTGTCTTGCTGAGAAATGGCGTCTCGAGTGTTGTGCAGAAATGGTAAGGCTACGGGTCACAGGATGTCATTCACGTAGGTCACAATGGTCACATTGCCCTGGACACGCATGAACTGGGATTCGTGGTTGGACCCAATAGTGTCCAACACCATAAGGCCTTGAGATAGCACTCTGTCTTGTGCGAATGCAGTCACTGTGATGCCGCTACTCCAGTCTGCGGCGAACGAAAATGCGGCCGGCATTTTCAAAGATACAGAACCCGGATTCGCCCGAAAACACTGTTGTTGTTGTTGTGGTCTTCAGTCCTGAGAGTGGTTTGATGCAGCTCTCCATGCTACTCTATCCTGTGCAAGCTTCTTAATCTCCCAGTACCTACTGCAACCTACATCCTTCTGAATCTGCTTAGTGTATTCATCTCTTGGTCTCCCTCTACGATTTTTACCCTCCACGCTGCCCTCCAATACTAAATTGGTGATCCCTTGATGCCTCAGAACATGTCCTACCAACTGATCCCTTCTTCTCGTCAAGTTGTGCCACAAACTTCTCTTCTCCCCAATCCTATTCAATACTTCCTCATTAGTTATGTGATCTACCCATCTAATCTTCAGCATTCTTCTGTAGTACCACATTTCTAAAGCTTCTCTTCTTGTCCAAACTATTTATCGTCCATGTTTCACTTCCATACATGGCTACACTCCATACAAATACTTTCAGAAATGACTTCCTGACACTTAAATCTATACTCGATGTTAACAAATTTCTCTTCTTCAGAAACGCTTTCCTTGCCATTGCCAGTCTACATTTTATATCCTATCTATTTCGACCATCATCAGTTATTTTGCTCCCCAAATAGGAAAACTCCTTTACTACTTTAAGTGTGTTATTTCCTAATCTAATTCTCTCAGCATCACCCGACTTAATTCTACTACATTCCATTATCCTCGTTTTGCTTTTGTTGATGTTCATCTTATATACTCCTCTCAAGACACTGTCCATTCCATTCAAGTGCTCTTCCAAGTCCATTGCTGTCTCTGACGGAATTACAATGTCATCGGCGAACCTCAAAGTTTTTATTTCTTCTCCATGGATTTTAATACCTACTCCGAATTTTTCTTTTGTTTCCTTTACTGCTTGCTCAATATACAGATTGAATAACATCGGGGAGAGGCTGCAACCCTGTCTTACTTCCTTCCCAACCACTGCTTCCCTTCCATGTCCCTCGACTCTTATAACTGCTATCTGGTTTCTGTGCAAATTGTAAATAGCCTTTCGCTCCCTGTATTTTATCCCTGCCACCTTTAGAATTTGAAAGAGAGTATTCCAGTCAACATTGTCAAAAGCTTTCTCTAAGTCTACAAATGCTAGAAACGTAGGTTTGCCTTTCCTTAATCTTTCTTCTAAGATAAGTCGTAAGGTCAGTATTGCCTCACGTGTTCCAGTATTTCTACGGAATCCAAACTGATCTTCCCCGAGGTCGGCTTCTAATAATTTTTCCATTCGTCTGTAAAGAATTCGTGTTAGTATTTTGCAGCTGCGGCATATTAAACTGATTGTTCGGTAATTTTCACATCTGTCAACACCTGCTATCTGATGCCATTCAGGTCGACAGTGACGTTGTTTCGTACACCATTGCCTTCTGCCATGTTTCTGCAATTTCGTCAAAGATAGGACGACGCGCACGCAACCCATGCCGTAATTAACCGCGATGGACTGTCACCTCTGATAGTGTACGATGTGTTCTATTGTTGCGCCAGGATCGAGCGGGACGCAGTTCTGTGCTGCAACGCCTTCCGGATGAGGTGTCGATCATATCGCGAGGGTGGTGCGACCTGACCCATCTCGTCTTGTTCTACGGCCTCCGTGAACCATTTTGCACCCATCCGTTGCACTGCTGAAACGCTTTGTCCCACACGAGCAGCACGTTCCCCGACGGATGCATCGCATTCTCTCATGCCTTCTTTCAAGCCCACTGATATGGCGATACGGTTCGCGCCTGAGTCGGCGACGCATCGCACACGTCTGATCATTTCACAGCAATCCATTACCCTCGGTTTATAGCGACAACAAGAGCCGCAGGCACATTTTATCGGTACGTGCTGTTGCACCGCGATATCGATGATGTCCTTGAACCCAACACGGTTCAAATGCTAATCATTTCTGCAGAACATACTAATGTACATGTGCTGTGAACTTGAGCCTCCTACCTCTAGTCGTTCAAGGTGTTTTGTCTTTTCTGAACATAAATGTAACTGTACTAAATTTTTATGTTTATTAGAAAAAGTGTTTTCAAATATTACAGGCTGTTGTCGATACTCTTCTTGACTATATTTCCACATAATCGCCATACCGTTCAATGCATGTTGTGAGTCGTGGCGCAAGCTTCTGTATGCTCTCCTTGAAGAACTCTTCTGCCAGCTCCTACCTCCACTTCTGAACCTCTTCTTGCATCTGTTCCACGGTCTAAAGTTTAATTCCACTCATCTGAGCCTCCAGGTAAGTGGAGAGATGATAATCTGAAGGCGCCAAGTCAGGGAAATGAGGGGCGTGGTTCAAAACATCCCAACCGAGTGAGGCCAATAGCGTCTTGGCGGCCAAGGCTGTGTGAGGCCGGCGTCGTCCTGCAACAAGTACCTCCTCTCGGCCGCATTACCGAGCGAGGTGGCGCAGTGGTTAGACACTGGACTCGCATTCGGGAGGACGACGGTTCAATCCCGAGTCCGGCCATCCTGATTTAGGTTTTCCGTGATTTCCCTAAATCGCTCCAGGCAAATGCCGGGATGGTTCCTTTCAAAGGGCACGGCCGAATTCCTTCCCCATCCTTCCCTAATCCGATGAGACCGATGACCTCGCTGTCTGGTCTCCTTCCCCAAAACAACCAACCAATCGGCCGCATTCCCCTCCTTTTGTTTTGATGCCACATTTTGAGTTTTTATACGGTCTCACAATACCGTTGTTCATTGATGCTCTCCCCCTGAGGCAGAAATTTGACCCAAATGACACCTTTTCTATCCCTACTCAATGACACCACGATTTTTTTGTCCGAGAGTGTGGTTCTGAATTTTTTTGACATGTGGGGAATTGGAGTACCGCCACTGTGACGACTGTCTCTTTGTCTCAGGCGTGTGGTGAGCCACGTTTCATCTCCTGTCACAACAGAGCTCAAAAAATCGTCACCTTCCAATACAAGCAGCTGAAGAAACTCGGGGGCACTACTGAGCCGATTTTTCTTGTGCTGTCCTGTCAGCTGTTTTGGAACCCATCTTGTGCGCTGTTGCCGGTAGCTCAGTGTTTCTGTGAGTGTCTCGTAAACGATACCTCTGGAGACTTGTGCAAGTCTCGCAGAAATTTCGTCCACTGTCAATCGACGGCCTTCACGAACAGTTTCCTCGATTTTTGCACCTACTCATCAGTCATAATGGAAGGTCTCTCAATCCTCTGTTCGTCATTAACAATTGTTCTGTCTCCACTCATCTCCTACACTATCTAAACACATTCGTTCCATTCATAACACATTTGGAGTAAAATGTTTTGATTCGCGAAAAAATTTCTGTACGGTAGGTGTTTTCCTTCCGCGAGTAAGAAGCGGATCACAGTGCGTGGCTCGCCCTTGGCGGAATTTCTTACTGACATCTCTCCACTTCGACAAATATCAATTATTTTGGTACCCACTTACCCAAAGTCATCTAATAATTTTAGTGTCTCATTTCCTTGATCCATCATCAGCACTTGATTTATTCCACTTCGTACAAACAAATTACACGCTTGGGGCCGGTCGTCGAGTAATTCATTGCACTATATTTCGACTGGGCCCCCTCCAGTCATTTTCAGGTGACCCATACAAGATGGCTGCAAGACCGATATTTATTTGAACGTTTGTAACCTCCCCACAAAAACTTTAATAATGACAATATTATTTAAGAATGCTAATGGACATTGCAGTAAGTGTAACCTCCCGCAATGAAATTTACTGACAATGACAATTAAACAAAAATTAGCAATCTGACTCAAATATAAGTTCTTCACAAAAAAATTAAAGTCTATTCAGTGATAAGAAAATCTCAGTGATAATGATAATTCAATTAAACCGAAATATCGGTCTTTGGCCCTGTGCAAAAAATCAGAATTAAATTCTTACCTCATTGAAACTGCTTGTCAAATTTCTGCTCTTATTGTTGCGCACGGCTTGGAGGAACTGCATTGCAAATAATATATTTTTTTCTTTTTTTTGAAATTTGACTGAAACTTTTCTTTAAGGGAAATGAAGGAAATCGTAATTAAATGATTTTTTTTTTTTTGTAAAAAATTGCTTTGAAATCAAAATTATTATTGGGGCACTTGTTGAAAATTAATTACAGTAAATAAGCTTTACATTATCTGATGATTACCTTAACTAACAATATACCTTATTCAGCATCTTGACCAGAATGCCATGTTGACGCTCGCCGACTCCTCACACACACAACTGCACTCGACTGCTATTACCGACATACTGGACTGCTCACAGACTGCCCACTGACAGACTGCTCGCAACTGTACTGCACGACTACTAGTAGCGTACTGCTGGACGTAACTGAACTGCTCGCAACACTCGCGCGGTCGAGCGCAGACTAACTACGATAAATGGCTCTCTGGTCAAAGATTTTATCATGCTTCACCATCGCTGCTACGTTACATACGTGTTTCATAACCCTCCACTGGGGGGGCAAAAATTTGGCAGCGATGGTGAGTCATTTGGACTTGCCATCGCAAGAAATTTTTTCTTTAATTAATGAACTTTTACAATTTACAGAATATTTAAATACATGAATTAAATGTTGTGCACATGCACCGAGTACAAAACATTTCAGACAAAGACAAGATATGAGTACAAAACTTAGTAGCAAATCAGAAAAATGTATATAAAAATTATTTGACAGATAAAGTGCACAGGCACTGAAAAAATTCTTTAGCATTTTCAGAACAAATAAACAGAATGGCAGAAAATCGCGTTGATAAGTGACATGAGTGTACTCGCACTGGAGTTGAGAACATATTAGCAAATGACGAAATGTATATACAATGAGTAACAAATGACATAAGTGCATACGCACTGAAGTATTGAATATACAGAATGAGTACAAATCATATTGAAAAATGAGAAAAGTGCACAGGCACTGAAGTTCAGAAGAAAACATATTAACACATAACATTAGTGCACATGCACTGTAGTTCAGAACATATCATCAAAATAAAAGACAAGAGTGCACATATACTGTACTTCAGAACAAATCGAAAAATGTCTTTAGCATTTTCACAACAAATAAACATAATGGCAAAAAAATCATATCGACAAGTGACATAAATGTACTCGCACTGGAGTTCAGCGAATCGAAAAAAATGTACAGCCATGAACATAAATGATGTTAGCAAAAAATGATTTTCATTATTATGATAGGAAAGGGAAGGATTGCATCATGGTTGTAGCACTTTAGATTGCACACAGCTGTTCTGAAAGTCCATATCTTTCCACAGAAGTACAACACCAAGTGACACAATTTGAAGTTCTTTTCCCATCAGAATTTATCAGTGTAGCCAAGACACTGAACTGTCGTAGAAATGTTCCATGTTTTCATTTTGGCAGTACACTAGGTACACCAAACAGTGGGACCATAATAACGTCTTCATCGCTCACGGTGGTGGACAGCATGTCGTGTCAACACCACGCTCTTACAAGGCACACCAACGTAGAATTAGTGCAAAACCAAATATAGTGCTCCATGATCACTAGGATAGACAGGACAAATGGACATTGCAGTAATTCAGGGTAGTTAGATCATAAGGTGAAGGACATTAAGTCACATACCATTCTTCATTAGTAGTTTGCGGCATTCATAGCCCAGTTATTGGACATTTCTGTACCATGTATGTAGTATTACAGAAAAATGTTCATTAATTGTTTTACATAGAATCAGTACCCTTCTTTTCCTAGTTACCAAGCATTATTAAATAATCGCATTCTTTTCCAGTTACAAAGTATAGCATGGTTAATTAATCATTTGTCATTCCAATATAGTATTAATCATTATCCTTTTCCTAATTACAAAGCATTATTAAACAATCACATTCTTTTCCAATTACAAAGTATGGCATAGTTAATTAATCATTTGTCATTCCAATACAGTAAGAATCATTAGCTATTTCCTAATTACAGAGCATTATTAAACAATCACATTCTTTTCCAGTTACAAAGTATCAACATTGAAAACAAGAGCTAATTAATGGCATAATTAATAACATAATTCATTGATTGACATTAATTATTGGCACTCAGTGGCCAGCAAGTATTGAATAGAATAAAACATTGTTCATCATTCAGTATTATTCAGATCATTACGAAGTCATTGTTAAAAATCAGTTAATTACAGTCATAGCATTAATAATCATGGCCATTATAAGCAGTCTCATTACAATAAACAGTGGCAGTTATTAGCCAGTTACAAAGCATTATTTTATATATATATATATATATATATATATATATATATATATATATTTTGTATCATTAAGAAGTTATTACTGAATTATCATAAACTAGTGACATTATGTGGGACTGGTAATACCTCTTTTAGCAATGCATTGCGTTGGGATCGATAATTAATTGCTGAGGCATAACACTATTTGCTTTTGACCTATTGCTGCAAATGAGGATAGTTAACGTCATTCGTCATGAGTCAGCTGTAAAAGGTTATGTAACAAGGCAATATATGTGATCACATTTATAAATGATAAACACAAATGGGTAAAAAATAAAAATGCAAGTACTAGAACAGGTATAATAAGTAACAGGTTTAGTAAGTATCATGAAAAGCTTCTCCTGGAAAAAATACCAAATGGATTATTGACCTGAAAGAAGAAACGCACACTGTGCTGAAAAGTAGTGAACTTCGAATTAACAGGTAGTGAAATGTGTATAAAAATGTGTTCCATAGCTGTCCTTTCCAAAACTTTCCGTCATCCTACTATGCAATATAACACCTGCTGTCAAAACGAACTGCAACAAATACTTAAATAACTACATAGCATAAACATAACTTCAACATTATCCTCATTTGCAAAGAAAAAAACTTCATTATACATCTCATCATAACACCATTATCATCATCACCTGTAAAGAAAAACTTCATTATTCATAGTAGCATATTCTTCATCATTATTCATCACCATTCATTATCATCTGCAAAAAAAAAATCACTTCATTACTCATTACACAACTAATCCTTATCTCTAGCATATTTCATCACTAAAACTAAGATGTGTAGTTCTGTCTGACAGCCTGCATCAATCACCTTGTATTCTGAAAGAAAAAATTAGTTAAGACTGCTATTCTACGATGAGTATAGTATATTCTTGTTAATGCTTGTTAATCCTGATCCATTTACTCTTCCTCATAAAGTTATTGCATCTTCTTTCGTTTATTCCGTAGGTGAAATTTCCCATTTCTGTTGAATTTATTTCTTACACGCATCATTTCTTTCTGAAATTGATGAACAAAGATTAATGTCTTGCATTTAAATCATATACCCACTAGATAATGACTGGTTTATGGTAACATAATTAACCATACAGCATAACATGACAGAAAACGTAATATGTCAAAGACATTGACAGTGTTCAGATGCAAAAATGTACACAGAATAATACAATGCAGCAGCAAAAAATGTAAAACAGTCACGATGTTGAGATGTCATAAGGCACAAAATGTCAAAGTCGACTGGTGTGTGTTATATCTCAACTATTTCACAGTGCATATAAACAAAACATGAAAAACAATCATACATAAAAAGACAAAATGTGACGTTCGTTGTGTTCAGCTTGTATGTAGTGTAGTTAATAGAGGCGAGAATTAAAGACTTAAATGGAGAGAGAATTTGATAAAATTACTACGTCATTACATAGAATTGCATAATTATTCATAAAATACGTAAGCTCATCTGGAAAAATATGCACGGTCTGATGTGTAACGACAAGAAGAGCGACCTGCTAACCTTACCTTGCCGGGCACTTGCCAAGAAAAAATACGATAATCATCAGTAATTAGTCATGTGAATATAATTGCATTAGTGAATAGCATCATAGTGTGTTGAATCATAAACTGGTTTCATTCAATAAACGGTTTAATGTTTGAGATATGGTGAGTGCCTTTCGATTTTCTGGTTCTCAAAGTTTCGACGTGTATAACATTGGGGTGAGGGATGCTGCGAATCCGATATAGACCTGCGTATAGAAGTTCAAATTTACTGCACTTACCTTTTAATTTGCTGGATAAATAGTGTGTACGCACTAATATCTTCTGTCCAACGTGAAAGTCGCGGCGTGTACAAACCTGTTTTTGCTGTCTTCTCCGGCGCTCTGCGGCACGTTTGATGTTGTTCAGCGCAATGTCAATTATTTCGTGGTGTCTTAGTCGACGACATTTAGGGAAGTTTACTAATTCTTTAATTTTGTTTGGTGGTTCAACGTTTTTCAGTATAACAGACGGAGATAGCATAGTGGATTCATTTGGAATGGAATTAATTACATCTTGGAATGAGAGTATGTGTGTATCCCAATCAATACGTCTTTTGTGGCAGTATATTCTACACCGTTTACCAATTTCTTTCATTACTCTTTCACAGGGGTTCGAAGAAGCATGGTACTTGGATATATAAATCGGAGAAATGTTTCTAGCTCGTAACATGCGTGTCCATATGCCGGAACGAAATTGAGATCCATTGTCAGAAATTACTTTCAACACATGCCCTACATGAAATAGAAAATGTTTTACAAATGCTTTCGAAACAGTTTTAGCAGTAGCTTTGCGTAGTGGAGTGAAAGTAACAAATTTTGAAGTGAGTTCAACAGCGACAAATATGTAGCAAAAACCTCTGTTAGTTCTCGGAATCGGATCAAAAATGTCTACTGCGGCCATGTGTCTTAGTTTAACAGGTACAATGGGATATAAAGGAGGAATATGTGAAGTGGTGTCTGATTTATCTTTCTGGCAAATTTTACAAGACGCTAAAACTCGTCGTATACGTTTCTCCATGTTGGTAAAATAACAGTTCTGTCTCAGTATAATAAAACATTTTCGTGCTCCGTAATGTGCGTAACTTAAATGAGTGTACCAGATTAATTTGTTAACCAGTTCGTCAGGAATGCATAATAACCAATTGTTGCTGTCAGGATGAGAGCGGCGAAACAGAATGTCATTGCGTACAGTGTAATGGTTTCTAATCGTAACATTATTCTTATCTTGCCAAAGCTGTTTAATTTCTTTCCACACGTTGTCTTTATTTTGCTCCTTTGCTATGTCCTGTAATGACGATGAAATAAAGTTTTCAAATGCAACTTGCTGAATGTACATGACACTGAAATTTGCTTTGCAGAAGTTGGTTGCTACGTCTTGCTGATTGTTGCCGAGAGAACGCGATAGTGTGTCTGCTATAACATTTTGTGTGCCGGGAATGTGAACTATTGTAAAATTAAATTCCTGTAAATAAAGTTTCCATCTGCTTAATTGTAAATAAAGTTTCCATCTGCTTAATCTGTCGTGAGTGAATTTAGCCGAAAGTAAAAATTGTATCGCTCTGTGGTCTGTGTAAACGGTGGTATGTCTGCCATAAAGAAAGTGCCTAAATCTCGTGAAAGCCCATACAACACATAATGTTTCAAGTTCTGTAACAGAATAATTTCGTTCAGCAGGTGACAGAATGCGACTTGCAAATGCGATGTTTTTAATTACTGTTGAACCATCTTCTTCAATTTCCTGGAAAATATGTACGCCTAAAGCGGTGTTGGAACAGTCGGTGGCAACGGAAAAATTTCTAGTAAGATCTGGGTGCGATAAAAGTGGTGCATTCAACAAAGCATGTTTCAAATAACATTCTCGTGAGCAAAATTCTGCGTGTCAAAGGTAATGTTTGCTTTACTGTAATATGCAATCTGTGCTGTATCTGGTTAAAATCTATCGTACGTGTTATTATTTACGGGAGAATGTTGTGGCATATCCACTATATGAACTGTTCTGTTATTTCTTACTGACGTGTTACGCTATGGATGACACCTATTGTCTGTTTCATTCATGATTATTCGTTGTTGCTGATGCTGTTGCTGCTAATAAGATCGACTGTTATTAAATGTACGCTGAAAATTGTGCTCGTTATTTTTACGTCTGTCATGATAGTAATTTCTATACGGCGCATTGCGATGCGAGTTGAAATAGTGTGTTGTCTGTACGTAGTTATTTCTTTGCTGCCATGCGTTACTATTTGTTGGACCTGGGACTATACGTGCACGCGGCGGAACATTAAAGTTTGGTTGACCTTGTAGACTGCATTGTTGGTTAGGTATGCTAAGCGGTTGACTTTTATGCTATTGTAGCGAAAAACATCTATTGTTACATAAATATGGTTCCTATTGCTGATAATTTTACACATACTGATGATTACGATTTTGTCTGTTATTAAAATTACGGCGGTAGTTGTCATTAGGGGAGTGCCTACTGAAAATTGTCACATTCGGTAAAAGTTTGTCTTATCGGGTTTTCATTGTCATTTTTCTTAATTCTAGGTAGAGCAATAGTTAAAGAGCAGTTTTGATAGATATAAAGGATAGTAGAAGAGAAGGCAGCAGTGCAGAAAACTAAAGATGAAACAGCACTACTACAGCTCGGGGCCCTATGCTCGCTACGGCACATATTCATTAAAGCGTAATGAATCCCCTGATGTCATTTACGCACTGCAAATAAATTTTAGCTTTTGCGTTACAGGCAATAGCGGTAAAATTTCAAAGGCAAATTGTTGTATCCGTGCTAATTCAAATTTCCTCATTACAGGCAATGCTGATAAAAATGCAATAGCAAATTGTCGCATCTGGTTCAAAGCTAGTTTCTGCATTACAGGCAATAGCGGTGAAAGCATAAAAACAAATTGTCGTATACAGCTCAAAGCGTGTACCTGTGTTCTATCATTATTAAATTCTTTACATTTTCTTACAAATGCAAACTGCTTATTATCAACGTCCTCGTCACTGAATTTGAGAACACGTTCGGGTTTGTGTGTGAATCTGTTTGTCTGTGTCATTTCGTACTTCAAGTTACGTTGCTTTTCAGATTTTAAGTCGCGTGGCTTTTTCGATTGTAAGTCGCGTAGTTGCTGTAAATTGCTCACATTATACACGCTGCGTGAGTCAGACAAATGTTCGCAAAGTGGCGGATTCTGTGACGCGTTATTAACTGAAATACTTTTCATCTCTGTCACTTCTTGTTGTAAACTCGACAATTTTCTACGCAACATGTTATTAGACGAATCGATCTCATTAATTGTCTGCTGTAAATTTTGAAATTCAGGTGTTTGATTAAATGAAACCGGTGAAGTATCGTCTGATTTATTGTCATTAGCACTTTCGATAGCATCAATACGACTGGCCAATTCATCATATTTTTCAGTCAGTAATTTTGCCTGATCATCGGTTTTAGTGTCAGTGGCATTAATCTGTTTTTGCAATTTACGCTCAGTTTCATTCAGTTTTTTAACGTCAGTTTTGACGAAATCTGAATCATGTGCTAGTTCTAATTGTTCTAGTCTGTCGGTCACTGTTTGAAAATCGGTTGTGTATGTGTCTGTATTCGACTTAAGATTGGAAATTTCGTCACGTAATTCTGTGTTCGACTGTTTGATGGAATTAATTTCGTCGGACACTGTAGCAATATTATTGTCTACATACGTTTTTGCCTTCGCAAACATTTTACGTTTGTCTTCTTGTCTTTGTGCAGTGATTGTTTCCATGACCTGACGTTTGACTTTATTTTGATCCTGAATAAATTTGCGGAAACGCGTATCACTGTTTTGTATGTGCTGATTAAAGCGCTCGTTAATCTGAGTGTTCTGCTGTTCGAATTTCGCGTCTATCTTTGCGTCCATTGTGCGCGAAAGTTCTACCGTCATTGCTTTAAACTCGTCGCGTAATTGTGTAGCTTTTTCAGAGCATTGTTTAGCGACTGTACTAATTTCCGCTCTAAGTGTATCTGTTGCGGCTGTTTGCATTTCCCTTAATTCTTGAGCAACAGATCTAATTTCTTCGCTACTTTTTTTTTAACAAGCCTCAATTTCCTCGCGCAACTGTTCCTTAGTGTCATGGCACTGCGCGGCAACGGCTCTAATTTGTTCACTAAGCTGTCTGGAATTGTTATCCAATTTTTCATTCTGTCGTCTGACCTGTTCACTAAGTTGTTTGAGATTTTCGTCATTATTGTCTAATTTTTCATTCAAGTATTGTTTGAGTTTTTCGTTATCTTGTTTGTTATCTACACTCTGTTGTTTGACCTGTTCATTAAGTTGTCTGAAATTTTCATCAATTTTATTAAATTTTTTGTCCTGTTCACTAAATTGTTGTTGTAGCAATCTTACCATAATTTGTTCAAAGCCAAAGTTAGCGTTTATACTCTCTGTGCTGTTTGGTGGTGGATCTGGAACTTTCTCGCTTACTGTAACCATTTGGTTATTCTGAGATTTAGAAAAAGGTTTGTCAGTCGGATGTACACTGTCAGACATTATTTCGGAATTAAATGGATCCGTCGTACTCTCACTACACTGACCATTTTCATTCGAAAAATTTGTTTGTATGTTACTTGAATTTTCCAAACCGGTTGTGTTAAGCTGGGTAGCGCTCATTACAATAGAGCGTCCCGCGTCATCAATTGTCGTCAAATTAACAGAAGAGACAATTGAGTTCGTTTGTTCATCATTAAGATAAAAGTCATCATTAATGGTTGTAATGCAATGATTGTTAGTGAACGCAGGATTGTCATCATTACACTGCGTGTCACAATTACTATCGGTTAAGTTGCTTAAGTCGGTAATTTCGTTCACAATACCTCGCGATACACTATTCACAGTCTTTCGCGGCATTTTTACAGTAGTCACAATTATTCACAAAACAAATAAGCACAATGCAAAAGCAACACACAAATACAGCAGAGCAACGAATTGCCGTTGACCTGTAGAGGGAAAGTCACAAGATTAATAAAAGCGTTGCGCCAAATCCTAATTATATCTAAGCAAATAAGAGCAGATATCTGACTGTTTTTCAAAAGACGCTCAACGAAATTCGATCCTGGACTGGTTCAAAAAATGGTTCAAATGGCTCTGAGCACTATGGGACTCAACATCTGTGGTCATCAGTCCCCTAGAACTTAGAACTACTTAAACCTAACTAACCTAAGGACATCACACACATCCATGCCCGAGGCAGGATTCGAACCTGCGACCGTAGCGGTCACGCGGTTCCAGACTGACGCGCCTAGAACCGCACGGCCACACCATCCTGGACTGGGTGTCGCCAAGTGTAACCTCCCCACAAAAACTTTAATAATGGCAATATTATTTAAGAATGCTAATGGACATTGCACTAAGTGTAACCTCCCGCAATGAAATTTACTGACAATGACAATTAAACAAAAATTAGCAATCTGACTCAAATATAAGTTCGTCACAAAAAAATTAAAGTCTATTCAGTGATAAGAAAATCTCAGTGATAATGATAATTCAATTAAACCGAAATATCGGTCTTTGGCCCTGTGCAAAAAATCAGAATTAAATTCTTACCTCATTGAAACTGCTTGTCAAATTTCTGCTCTTATTGTTGCGCACGGCTTGAAGGAACTGCATTGCAAATAATATATTTTTTTCTTTTTTTTGAAATTTGACTGAAACTTTTCTTTAAGGGAAATGAAGGAAATCGTAATTAAATGATTTTTTTTTTGTAAAAAATTGCTTTGAAATCAAAATTATTGTTGGGGCACTTGTTGAAAATTAATTATAGTAAATAAGCTTTACATTATCTGATGATTACCTTAATTAACAATATACCTTATTCAGCATCTTGACCAGAATGCCATGTTGACGCTCGCCGACTCCTCACACACACAACTGCACTCGACTGCTACTACCGACATACTGGACTGCTCACAGACTGCCCACTGACAGACTGCTCGCAACTGTACTGCACGACTACTAGTAGCGTACTGCTGGACGCAACTGAACTGCTCGCAACACTCGCGCGGTCAAGCGCAGACTAACTACGATAAATGGCTCTCTGGTCAAAGATTTTATCATGCTTCACCATCGCTGCTACGTTACATACGTGTTTCACGTTCAATTCCAATTTTAAAATTCACATTAGTCTTAGAATCTTTTGTGAAGCCACTATCCATTCCCTTAAACCGCTCTTCAGAGTTCTTGGCCGTTTCTGGGAGAATTTAGAGCCACGGATAGCTCAAGAATTTTATTTTGTCGTCGTCAACTTTAATTTGCTTTCTCAATTTCTGTTTCCTTTCCTTCACTGTTTGCTCAATTGAACAAACTGGAGGAGAGGCTACAACCGTGGCACGCTCCCTCCTCAACCACTTCCTCTCTTTCACGCCTTTCACGCCCTTCTACTCTTTTAATGGCACTCTGGTTTTTGAATAACTTGTAGATAGCATCTGGCTCCCTGGTACCTTCAGAATATCAAAGTGTATATTCCAGTCAGAACACTTTCGGTAAATCCAGAAATGTTATAAATGTTGGTTTGCCTGTCTTCTAAGATAAGTCGTTGAGCCGGTATTGCCTATAATCCACTTGAACTAGGTGTAAAGCTTTTTTTTATTTTTCGACATAGTCTCCTTTTAGACTTGTGCAATTCGTCCACCGCTGTTCTAATTTGTTGATATCTTCAGAATAAAAGGAATTGTCCAAGTCTGCAAAATAACTATTAGTTGCTGCAATCACCTACTCATTTGAATAAAATCTTTGTCCCGCCAGCCATTTCTTCAAATTGCGGAACAAATAGCAGTCCGAGGGAGGAAAATCTGGAGAACAGAGGGGATGTGAAAGGAGTTGGAACCCTGTTTCCATTAATTTTGCGATCACAACTGCTGAGGTGTTTGCTGGTGAACTGTCATGATGAAAAAGGACTTTTTTGCGATCCAATCGCCGGCGTTTTTGTTGCAGTTTGGTTTTCAAACGGTCCAGTAAGATGAATAATATTCACCTGTAATAGTTTTACCTTTTTCCAGATAGTCGATGAGGATTATCCCTTGCGAATCCCAAAAGACAGTCGCCATAACCTTTCTGGCCGAATGACTGGTCTTCGCCTATTGTGGTGCAGATTCTCCCTTGGTAACCCGTTGTTTAGATTGTTGTTCGGTCTCAGGAGTATAATAATGTATCCATGTTTCATCCACAGTGACGAAATGACGCGTAAAGTTCTGAGGATTCTTCCTGAACAGCTACAAACCATCCTTGCAACACTTCACACGATTCCGTTTTTGGTCAAGCGTGAGCAGTCGCGGAACCCATCTTGCGGATAGCTTTCTCATGTCCAAATGTTTATGCAAAATATTATTTACCCGTTCATTCGAGATGCCCACAGCACTAGCAATATCACGCACCTTAACTCTTCTGTCATCCATCACCATATCATGGATTTTATCAATGATTTCTGGAGTCGTAACCTCCACAGGGCGTCCAGAACGTTCATCATCACTTGTGCCTCTATGGCCACTCCGAAAATTTTGAAACCACTTATAAACTGTTCTAATCGAAGGTGCAGAGTCACCTTAATGTTTATCAAGCCTCTCTTTAGTATCCTGTGGCGTTTGTCTTTCATAAAGTAATGTTTAATCACCACACGAAATTCTTCTTTGTTCATTTTTTGACAATCACTCGACTTCCTTGATTCAGACAAATGCAAAACACAAAGAAATAGACCATTATGGCTGAAACATAGTGTGCGTTCTTTTCAAAGATGCCAATAACCAAACATGACCTCGATATGCGCCGGTGGTGCCATCTCTCGGACTTTGCACGGACTTTTCAAACGCCTCTCGTGTATATTTGTTCCACATTTTAACTTTACCTTCTTTAGCAATGGCCTGCTATATGACCTCTTGAAATTCATATTGCCGCATCTGTTTTCTGCGATGATCACAAACGACAATGACACATGAAAAAATGATTGTCGAATAAGGCAAAGCTTTGTGATTCTAGGCAAATATGCTGGCTTAAGAAAAGTGTGTGTGTTCTGAATTTTTTTATTTTTATCCATGTTTTGTAGCTTAAAACGTGACTGTATTCAAAACATTGGAGGTATGAATCAAACAACCCCTTCAGTCACAGCTTTTTCACGTTTTATTAACTACACGATGCATTTCGGACAATGTGGGTCCATCGTCAAGTGTACTCTGTCTTAATACATGTTCTGAAATTTATTTTCTTGTGCAAAAAACATATTAAATCTGTGGGGTCACCGCCAGACACCACACTTGCTAGGTGGTAGCCTTTAAATCGGCCGCGGTCCGTTAGTATATGTCGGACCCGCGTGTCGCCACTATCAGTGATTGCAGACCGAGCGCCGCCACACGGCAGGTCTAGAGAGACTCCCTAGCACTCGCCCCAGTTGTACAGCCGACTTTGCTAGCTACGTCATTTGCTACGACCTAGCAAGGCGCCGTTACCAGTTACTATTGATGCCGTAAAACATGTACCGTCAAGAGCGATGTTCACCATTTATGGATTAAAGTTAAGTACTCCAGCAGCTACGTACGTTTTTTGTTAGTCTCATTTCCTTGACCTGTTCCAGACCTCCCGCCAACCTGCGTGAGCTAAAACGCGTGCCTTTCGGCTTCCTCTCATAGTGGGTTGGCTGTCTTGCCAATCCACAACAAAATATCTGGTGGTGTTACGTCGAGTGGTGTCTGTGTGGACCACACGACATTGTTCCGCAGACTACAAGGGTTGGAAATCACTGGCAAAACCCATTTGTTCGTCAAGAACCATACAAGTTAGGTAAAGGGAAAATCCATCTCGAAAGGCAGCCGTTTTGTCGAGAGCGTCTTCCACAAATCGCTGACGCGGCGCCACGCGCAGAGTCACCGCCGACTCACAGACGATCCATTATTATTTGGCTCTGTCCGGTGGAGAGGTACATTTTTGTAAACAGGAAAGGGCAAGTAAACCTTGTGGAAGCACCAGCCAGAGCTTTCTCCGCTGCCGGCCAATCAGGGCGCTGGACCAGTATTTTTCGGTTGGACGCCTCGTGTAGTTTTAAGCACAAGTTCTCGGCCTTGGGTGAATGTGGAGTTGGACTGATTCAGACTCTTGCGTATTTGATATATGCGCACTCAATCAGAAGATCTCAACATAATGGCCAGTTGCATCACGCTGCGAGCATTCCAGTTGTATTCACATGATTGGAAACAACAAGCGCATTATAATCATGTAAAATCGCGTCCTTTTTGCGTTGTATTTCGGTTTCGGACTTGACATGGATGATGTGGTGCTTTTTTTTCTTAGTTTTGATATAATCAGCGGACTCGGCACTCGTTTCTGAGTTAAGGGGTAAAACCACTGTAACGGCCTAAGAAAGCGTTTCCTCGACAGCTTTTTACGGGTGGAAGGAAATGTGACAGAGGAATAACACTAGGGGTAGTCGACATAAAAGTTTTCTGGGTTGGTACCGCGTCATAATGTAAAAACTACTGCTGCCATAGAAAAGCCATCGTTTCGGCCACGATTGCAGCGGCCTTCTTCTGGGTCCTTCTTAGACCAAGAAGAAGGCCGCTGCAATCGTGGCCGAAACGTTGGCTTTTCTATAGCAGCAGTAGTTTTTACATTATGACGCGGTACCAAACCCAGCAAACTCTTATGTCGACTGACTCTGGCCGCGGAGGCCTAAGCAATTATATAACACTAGGGGTAGTTATTGAGCATATAATTTAGTATATTACAAAAAATTTTGGCGGAAAACATCACGAAATGGCGCCACTGCAGCAATTCTTCCGAGCCATGATGAATTGAGGCGATCTGCGGCACGCTCTATTACGTATGCCAATCTGAATGTGGAAACAATAAAAGAAGGTATGGAATCTACATGAGCGTAGCCAGTGAATCACGAAGAGAACTTTAGAGATATTGATTTTTGTGTAAGGCGAGGGTTTGAATAAAGTCGTCCAATTTTCATCGAAAAGAAGAGCTATTTGCTAATAAATATTGTTAAAGTGAACTAATGGAAAATCCCCAAAGTGGTTCACTTTGAAATGTTATTTTAAAGTGGTTAAATTTTCAAATTAAAAGACTGAAAATTGTTGAAGTTATGCTGCGTGCCGTTTTGAAAAATCATATTCCGAGAAACAAGTTTGAAATTTTTAAATGTGTTACAGACATTCGACAAATGAAAAAATTCTATGTTTAGAAGACAGCATTAATCTGCTGTCCCAGAACTGGCCTGGCGTACTATTGCCGTTCCGATCGCAATCATATCCAATGGTTTATCAGAGAAGCATTGAAATATCGGTCGGGGCAATTCCATGAACGCACAAAACTTCACAAATCCGTTTATCTCTACTCCAAGCAGGCACATATTCTAGGATGATTCGAACGTTGACTTCATATGCGTTCCGTATAAAGTTACCGTGTGTGTGAAATCTTATGGGACTTAACTGCTAAGGTCGCCAGTCCCAAAGCTTACACACTACTTAACCTAAATTATCCTAAGGACAAACGCACACACACACACACCCATGCCCGAGGGAGGACTCGAACCTCCGCCAGGACCATGAAGTTACTACTTGCTAATTGGTATAACAGCTTCAGGGCAGTTTGGACAATTGATAATTATTGTGAAGCCTAACTTCGTTCTTGCAACGAGATGTCTGCCTTGCACGTTTTACGAGCACATGTTGAGAAATAAAATTTATAATCTTATAGCCCAATTCGTAATTCACATCAAAATAGTGGTCACTGTCTTTCAGTTTCTTAGCAGAGGCACTGACTCCTTCCGAACTGCTCTCAGCTTCCAATCTATTCTTTGGACGCTTTTATGACATACTGCTTCGACGCCGAGTTTAGATACGATGTTTTTGTTTCTTTTCTGTCGGAGTACTTTTTATTACCACTCATTCTTGCTTGAAAGACAAAACTGTATACTACAAGTTCACAAATAAACTATCAAAAGTGAAAACTGCACACAAAAGTCAAGACTCGAAGCGAAAGAATTGCCTTTTTTCGTACACGTACTGACGCGAAGCTGACGTCCGGTAGTTCTGAAACGCTTCTAACTATACCTAGACAGTACAGAGGGTATCGAGTTGGTGCAGGTAGCCTGTTTCGGGTCGTCCGAGGCATTAGAGAAGTAGCTCGGAATTCCATAGAATATTTTTGCAGTACCTTTGCCTCATATTTAATCCAACAAGAAAATGACATTTTTTTTTTAAATTCACAGTGGTGTTACCTCTTAGCTACATGTAAATTCAAGTGGCTTACAAACAGTTTCTCTCTTGCATACAATCTTATTTTTCAAAAATTTCTACGTATATTTTTACACCATGACATTTCGACGGCATGTTAAATGCTCTAATTCCATGAAACTTCCTGTCAGATTAAAACTGTGTACCGGACTGAGACTCGAACTCGGGACCTTTGTCTTTCGCGCGCAAGTGCTCTACCATCTGAGCTACCCAAGCACGACTCACGCCCCGTCCTCAGAGCCATACTTCGGCCAGTACCTCTTCTCCTACTTTCCAAACTTCACAGAAGCTCTCCTGCGAACCCTGCAGAACTAGCACTCCTGGAAGAAAGGATATTGCGGAGACATGGCTTTGCCAGAGCCTGGGGGATGTTTCCAGAATGCAATTTTCGTTCTGCAGCGGAGTGTACGCTGATATGAAATCTCCTGGCATATTAAAACTGTGTGCCATACCGAGACTCGAACTCGGGACCTTTGCCTTCCGCGGGCAAGGGCTCTACCATCTGAGCTACCCAAGCACGACTTACGCCCCGTCCTCACAGCTTTACTTCCGTCAGTATCTCGTCTCCTACTTTCCAAACTTGGAGTTCTTGGGGCGTGAGTCGTGCTTGGGTAGCTCAGATGGTAGAGCACTTACCCGCGAAAGGCAAAGGTCCCGAGTTCGAGTCTAGGTCCGATACACAGTTTTAATCTGCCAGAAAGTTTCATATCAGCGCACACTCCACTGCAGAGTGAAAATTTCATTCTACTCTAATTCTATGTTTGTATTTTCCCATAGTGGTTGACATTGTATTTTTGATTGATGCATACATTATACTGGCTTTATCGTGTGTTACACGAATTCATTTCTTCCCTGTGTTCACGAAATTCAGCACATGTACGTCACTTTCATGTGTGAATATTTAATATTTGTTGCAAACACGGTTCTAGGCGCTCTGTCCGGAACCGCGCGACTGCTACGGTCGCAAGTTCGAATCCTGCCTCGGGCATGGATGTGTGTGATGTTCTTAGGTTACTTAGGTTTAAGTAGTTCTAAGTTCTAGGGGACTGATGACCACAGATGTTAAGTCCCATAGTGCTCAGAGCCATTTGAACCATTTGTTGCAAACAAAGAGTGTTCCATTTGCTTGTATTGGAATTTACTCGCGGGATATGATACATACTGTAACTGTACTTGCATTTACCTTCCGCAGCAATCGACATAAGGCGACGCTATAGGAGTCAGAACCAGAGGGAGCGTCGCCGTTAATTATTGTTTACACGATACAAGTTGTCCACCTTTATGTTATTAGGAAGTGTAGGCAATAGATGACAGACACTTGTGTACTTCCTATAAGGCTCAGCTTTAATACACTACTGGGCGTTAAAATTGCTACACCAAGAAGAAATGGAGATCATAAATGGGTATTCACTGGACAAATATATTATACTATAACTGACAAGTGATTATATTTTCACGCAATTTGGGTGCATAGATCCTGAGAAATCAGTACCCAGAACATCCACCTCTGGCAATAATACGGCCTTGATACGCCTGGGCATTGAGTCAAACAGAGCTTGGATGGCGTGTACAGGTACAACTGCCCAGGCAGCTTCAACACGATATCACAGTTTATCAAGAGTAGTGACTGGCGTATTGTGACGAGCCAGTTGCTCGGCCACCTTTGACCAGACGTTTTCAGCTGGTGAGAGATCTGGAGAATGTGCTGGTCAGGGCAGCAGTCGAACATTTTCTGTATCCAGAAAGGCCCGTACAGGACCTGCAACATGCGTTCGTGCATTATCCTGCTGAAATGTAGGGTTTCGCAGGGATCGAATGAAGGGTAGAGCTACGGTTCGTAACCCATCTGAAATGTAGTGTCCATTGTTCAAAGTGCCGTCAATGCGAATAAGAGGTGACCGACACGTGTAACCAATGGCACCCCATTCCATCACGCCGGGTGATACGCCAGTATGACGATGACGAATACACGCTTCCAACGTGCGTTCACCACGATGTCGCCAAACACGGATGCGACCATCATGATGCTGTAAACAGAACCTGGATTTATCCGAAAAAATGACGTTTTACCATTCGTGCACCCAGGTTCGTCGTTGAGTACACCATCGCAGGCGCTCCTGTCTGTGATGCAGCGTCAAGGGTAACCGCAGCCATGGTCTCCAAGCTGATAGTCCATACTGCTGCAAACGTCGTCGAACTGTTCGTGCAGATGGTTGCTGTCTTGCAAACGTCCCCATCTTTTGACTCAGGGATCGAGACGTGGCTGCACGATTCGTTACAGCCATGCGGATAAGATGCCTGTCATCTCGACTGCTAGTGACACGAGGCCGTTGGGATCCAGCACGGCGTTCCGTATTACCCTCCTGAACCCACCGATTCCATATTCTGCTAACAGTCATTGGATCTCAACCATCGCTAGCAGCAATGTCGCGATACGATAAACCGCAATCGCGATAGGCTACAATCCCGAGCTTTATCAAAGTAATGGTACGCATTTCTGCTCCTTACACGAGATGTCACAACAATGTTTCACCAGACAACGCTGGTCAACTGCTGTCTGTGTATGAGAAATCGGAAACTTTCCTCATGTCAGCATGTTGTAGGTGTCACCACCGACGCCAATCCTGTGTGAATGCTTTGAAAAGCTAATCATTTGCATGTCATAGCGTCTTCTTCCTGTCGGTTAAATTTCGCGTCTGTAGCAGGTCATCTTTGTGGTGTAGCAATTTTAATGGCCAGTGGTGTACTTCCAGCCAGTCAATGTTCTACTCGTGCCACTTCTGAGTAACCCCCAGCTTTCTCTTTCGTTGCGCTTTACACGAGAATTACCGGTCGTGAAACAGAGGCACTGAAGAGAGAATGTGTTAATATTGAGTCATTTCCAGTGTCTGTCGGTATATGTCAAGGCAGAAATCGTGTTCATTATGTTGTTATGAACGCTCATGTACACTTTCAAGAGGACCAGCGTGCTTACAGTCTACAAGGTTGTGTAATTTTTTGTACATCCCGCGTACGACCGTAGGAATGTCCTGGTGAGGTGAGCTGTGTACATCTGCTTCGAGATAGGAGAGCAGGCAGCGCGGCGCTGGCTGGGGGCGGCCCGCTAGAGACGTGAACAGCTGATAGCTACTGGCTGGCGGCTGTCACTTGCCGTGTGCCGCAGGGTCGGGAGACGCCGCAGCCGCCTGCCTCCAGCTATTCCGGCGAAATAAATTGAACCGCTGGGGCCGCGAGGCGCTCGCGACCGGGCATCGATCTCGCCGCGAGGAGACGAGGAAAGGAGTACATAAAGGCCCGCCGGCGGCCGGGGGCGAAATTCAATTGAAAAGAATAGTCTATAGCCGGGGCAGCGCGTCAGATTCCGTACCGAGGCGCGGCGCGGAGCGGCTAGGAGGCTCAAGTAATAAAAGGAGGCGGCCTCCTCCTCCACGGTTAATTGGAATCCTCGGAGGGGAGGGGAGCGCAGGCAGATGCTACACTGCCGCCGCCAGCTGGTGCGTAATTTGATTGAGGCGAGCGGCTCGGCTCGGCTCGGCGCGGCGCCCCCAGCGCGAGCAACAAGTGCGCGATATTGTGTGTCTGCCGGCGCCGGCGTCTCCACACCTACCCTCCGTGCATCCTCACGCAGTGTCAATGTAGGCGCCTTCTGTTCTCACTGCTGATAACTTCATCCTGCATATCTTCCACTTTCGCGATAGAGGCACCAAAATATGACTGTCCTTTTCAGGCTTGGGACTTAACATCTGAGGTCATCAGTCCCCTAGAACTTAGAACTACTCAAACCTAACTAACCTAAGGACATCACACACACCCATGCCCGAGGCAGGATTCGAACCTGCGACCGCAGCGGTCCTTCGGTTCCAGACTGTAGCGCCTAGAACCGCTCGGCCACTCCGGCCGGCAAATATTAAATATTCACACATGAAAGTGACGTACATGTGCTGCATTTCGTGAACGCAGGGAAAGAATGAATTCGCGAAACACATGACAAAGGCAGTATAATGTACGCATCAATCAACTACACAATGTCAACCACTATGGGAAAATACAGACATGGAATTAGAGTATTTAACATGCCGTCCGAATTTCATGGTGTGAAAATATACCGGGTGATCAAAAAGTCAGTATAAATTTGAAAACTCGATAAACCACGGAATAATGTAGATAGAGAGGTAAAAATTGACACACATTCTTCGAATGACATGGGGTTTTATTAGAACAAAAAAAAAACCATATTGCTAGATTCGTGAAAGATTCCTTGCGCGCGTCGTTTGGTGATGATCGTGTGCTCAGCCGCCACTTTCGTAACGCTTGGCCTCGCAGGTCCCCAGACCTCAGTCCGTGCGATTATTGGCTTTGGTGTTACCTGAAGTCGCAAGTGTATCGTGATCGACCGACATATCTAGAGATGCTGAAAGACAACATCCGATGCCAATGCCTCACTAGAACTCCAGACATGCTTTACAGTGCTGTTCACAACATTATTCCTCGACTACAAAAAAAAAAAAAAAAAAAAAAATGGCTCTGAGCACTATGGGACTCAACTGCTGTGGTCATAAGTCCCCTAGAACTTAGAACTACTTAAACCTAACTAACCTAAGGACATCACACACAGCCATGCCCGAGGCAGGATTCGAACCTGCGCCCGTAGCGGTCGTGCGGTTCCAGACTGTAGCGCCTTTAACCGCTCGGCCACTCCGGCCGGCTCCTCGACTACAGCTATTCTTGAGAAATGATGGTGGACATATTGAGCATTTCCTGAAAAGAACATCTTTGCTTTGTTATGCTAATTATTGCTATTCTGATCAGATGAAGCGCCATCTGTCGGACATTTTTTGAACGTTTGTATTTTTTTGGTCCTAATAAAACCCTATGTCATTCCAAGCATGTGTGTTAATTTGTACCTCTCTATCTACATTATTCCGTGATTTATTCAGTATTCAAATTTATACTGACTTTTTGATCACCCGGTACGTAGAAATTTTTGAAGAATAAGATTGTGTGCGTGACAGAAACTGTTTGTAAGTCACTTGAATTTCCAGGTTGCTAAGAGGTAACACCACTGTAGAATTTTTTTTAAAAGAATCTTTTTCTTATTGGGTTAAAATATGTGATCCTTCTAAAATATGAGGCAATGGCCTAATTACTGCAAAAAAATAAAATATTCTACGGAATTCTGAGCTACTCCTCTAACGCCTCGGTCGACCCGAAGTACGCTACCTGCACCAACTCGATACCCTCTGTAGTGACTGGGTATAGTTAGAAGCGTTTCAGAACTGCAGTACGTCAGCTTCGCGTCAGTACGTGTACGGAAAAAGGCAATTCTTTCGCTTCGAGTCTTGACTTTTGTGTGCAGTTTTCACTTTTGGTAGTTTATTTGTGAACTTGTAGTATACAGTTTTGTCTTTCAAGTAAGAATGAGTGGTAATAAAAAGTACTCCGACAGAAAAGGTACGAAAATTCGTATCTGAACTCGGCGTCGAATCAGTGTGTCATAAAAGCGTCCAAAGAATAGATTTGAGGCTGAGAGCAGTTCGGAAGGAGTCAGTGCCTCTGCTAAGAAATTGAAAGACAGTGACCAGTATTTTGATGTGTATTACGAATTGCGCAATAAGATCATAAATTTTCTTGATTTCTCTGTTATTTCTCAACATGTGTTTGTAAAACGTGCAAGGCAGACGTGGTGCCAGCCTTTCTCTAGCGTTCCACTCCCAAAAGGCGCGCGAGAAAATCGCGCACTTCAATCTTTCTGTGCAAGCTCTGACTTCTTGTATTTTACTACGATGATCATTCCTCCCTATAAAGACGGGCGTCAACAGAACATTTTCGCAATCGGATGAGAAAGTTGGTGATTATTATTATCGTATGCATCAATTACAGTAATACACATTTAGCAAAACTAAGAAAGTCATATAAAAATGAAACATGTGAAATTATATATAATACACAAGTATTAAAACGGCTCAGACTCGGATGTTGATCGACTCGATCCAGCGGAGTGCCGCGTGGGATGCTTGACGGAGTTTCTCAATGCCACCAGGGAAGCGCCTGATTGGACAGTCATTCACAATGTGACTCATTGTTTGGGTGTCACCAGAGTCACACACACTGTCACTTGAAAAGCCCCACTTGTGCATGTTGTATTTGCACCTATCCTCTTCAGTCCGACAGCTGTTTAACTGCGCCCATACCTGCCTTGCTTGGTGGAAGCCTGGAACTGGAACTGTTAGATCGTCTACAAGTTAGTGGTTTCGGGTTTTTGTAGCTTGCCACTCACGTTTCCAATCTGCGTCCTGGTCGAATCCTGTGGATAGCATTTGGACTCCCATTTCATATGCTGGTTTTTGTGGACTGGCAAGACAGCCAATCCACTAGGACGGGAGGCCGAAGGGCACGCGTTTAAGCTCACGCAGGATGGCGTGAGGTCTGGAACAGGACAAGGTCTTTATAGTAGCAAAAATAGTACATAGCTTCTGGAATACTTAACTTTAATACATAATTGGTGAACATCGGTCTGACGGTACATGCATCACAAGATAAATAGCAAGTGATAATGGCGCCTTGCTAGGTCGTAGCAAATGACGTAGCTGAAGCCTGTGCTACCTATCGTCTCGGCAAATGAGAGCGTAATTTGTCAGTGAACCATCGCTAGCAAAGTCGGCTGTACAACTGGCGCGAGTGCTAGGACGTCTCTCTAGACCTGCCGTGTGGCGGCGCTCGGTCTGCAATCACTGATAGTGGCGACACGCGGGTCCGACGTATACCAACGGACCGCGGCCGATTTAAAGGCTACCACCTAGCAAGTGTGGTGTCTGGCGGTGACACCACACTGGTCTTTTAGATTTGAGGCGTTTCCTGGGCAGTGATAGTAAATCGTCATGAAGAGGGATCGAGTTGTTTTCAGAAACTTGCTGACAGAGGTTGTAAAGAGCAGCCATTCGAAGTAGGTCTGGTGGACAGATGCTTGAAAGCACTGGTAGCCAGCAAGTGGGTGTAGACCGGACTGTACCACTAATTACTCTCATAACTGATTTCAGTTGGACGTCTGCTTTCACTACGTGGGCGCTTCGGAGCCAAAGTGGTGCACAGTATTTTGGTGCCGAGTATACCAGTGCAAGGGGTGTTCCTCGGAGGACTGATGAGGTTGCTCCCCATGTACTGCCTGCCAGCTTTCTAACGAGATTCGCTCTTGTTTGTATCTTCGTGGCCAAGTTGGAAAGGTGTTTTTTGTATGTTAAAGTTCTGTCCAGAGTGACTACCAGGTATTTTGGGCTTTCGTTGTATCTGACTGTGCCAAGAGGGTCGAACTGTGGACTGATCTTTGCTGATGGTAATTAGAAGGTAATTAGAGAGATGGAACAGGCTTACCTCAGTTTTAGAAACATTTGGTCTCAGTCGCCATGTCTCAAAATACTCATAAAGTTTAGTAAGGCTGTTGGTTAGATGTTCTTCACATTCAGAAAGGTCTTCACTCTGATACGAAACTGCCAGGTCATCTGCATATTGAAAGTTTCGGCAGGTCAAATCCTGCAGGTCAGCTGTGTAGAGGTTGAATAACACTGGAGCAAGAACAGAGCCCTGAAGTAATCCGTTATTGACTACATGCCATCTGCTTTTCTCTTCTCCTTGGTGTACTTTAAACCGCTTATTGCTTAACATGTTGCCTAGAGTTTTGCAAGGTACTGCTCTCAAAAATTTCAATAATAGGCCCTCGCACAACACCGTGTCATAAGCTGCTGACAGGTCAATGAACACTACTCCAGCTGTTTAACCAATTTAAGTTGGTGATTGAAATTGCACGAGAAGATCCTGCCGCAACGAAAAAACGACTTTGTTTTAATAATTGCCACCCCGAGTCACGCATCATGTCCTTTGCACTCTGTCCCCTGTTTCGCGATACTATAAAACGAGCTGCTCTTCTCTGAAGTTTTTCGACGTCTTGTGTTATAGTCGCCTCTGATGCAGATCCTACACAGAAGAGGGCTGACAAGCTTAATGTAGGCAGTCTCTTTAGTAGACGTGTAGCACTTTCTGAGTGTTCTGCCAATAAATTACAGCCTTTGGTTTCCTTTCCCCACAAACATTACCTATGTGCGAGTTTCAGTTTAAATTATTCGTAATTGTACTTTCTAAGAATTTAATTGTGTGAATTAATGTGTAAGCGAAGTTTAGTGGATTTCTTTTAGTACGCATATAGATGACCTCACATTTGTCATTATTTAATATTCCAATTTTCGCACATTCAGATATCTTGTGTAAATCATTTTGCAAGTGCTTTTGATAATACGAAGTTTTTACAAGACGGCAAATGGCAGCAGCATCTACAAACAATCTAAGATGGCTACTTAGATTGCATTCTGAATCGTTTGTTCGGGTAAGGATCAGCAAAGGGCCTATAATACTTCCTTGGGTAATGTCAGATATTACTGTTGTTTTACTCGATAACTTCCCGTCGGTTACCACGAACTATGACCGTTCTCATAGGAAATCAGGACCGAGCACACAACTGGGGCGATACTCCATAGAAATGTAATTTGATTAGGAGATGCTTCTTGAGTACGGTGTCGAAAGCTTTCTGGATATCTAAACATAAGGAATTAATTTGACGTCCCCTGTCAATAGCTCTCATTACTTCGTGAGAATAAAGAACGATATTTTCTGTATCTGTGCTGACAATTACTCGATAGCCGCGCAGGGTAGCCGCGTGCTCCGAGGTGCCTTGTCACGTTTCGCGCTGCTCCCTCTGTAGGAGATTCGAGTCCTCCCTCCGGCATGGATGTGTGTGTGTTGTCCTCAACGTAAGTTAGTTAAAGTTAAATTGAGTAGTGTGCAAGCTTAGGGACTGATGACCTCAGTAGTTTGGTCCCATAGAACTTAGCACAAATATCCAATTTTATTAGTCAATAAGTCGTTTTCTTCGAGGTAATTCATAATATTCAAACACAGAATATGTTCCAGAACCCTACAGAAAATCGACGTTAGTGATATGCGTCTGTAATTCGGTGGATTACTCCTATTTCCGTTCTAGAGCATTAGTGTGACTTGTGCAACTTTCAGGTCTTCAGGTACGGATTTTTCGAAGAGCAAGCGGTTGTATATGAGCGAGTATTGAGCTATTGTGTCAGGGTACGCTGAAAGGTACCTGACTGGTGTACGATCTGGAGTGTCTTTATTAAGACATTTAAGCTGATTCACTTCACCGAGAATGTCTAGTTCTAAGTTCCTCATGTTGGCAATTGTTCTACATTTGAAATCTGGAATATTTGTTAGCCATGGTAAAAATTGCTGTTTTGAAGAGCGCGCCGCAGCGCGTAGTGTGAAGCCCTCCGTTTCTGGCGGTGGCGCCGCTGTGGCAATCGCAGCTTTGATGTCTCCCTCTGGTGGGAAAGAGGAAAGGCTTGCCTGTTCACGTGCATTCAAGGGGCGCTATGAGCTCGCCAATTGGTCAATCGGGGGTCAGTCTGGGTTAGTCTCTCGTCCCCAGCTTGCTAGTCTGTCTCTCGTCAGCACTTGTGAGGCAGTTAGTGTCTGTCTGTTGCTCAGAGCTGCCTCTGTCATGTTTGTCGGATCTGGCGTGTAACGAATTTATTGCTTGGAGTGTAACGGCCCAATACCTGAAATATGTTTCGATCTTGCCTATGATCTTGAGAGGCGGCACCTGTGTACTGTAGAGCATCTTAACTTGTTTAACCACCTTGTAGAATTTTATATAAGATTGCATTTCATGGGCTTTTATTTAAATGATCATTTTAGTATCTAAAAATGCCACCCTTTCACCGTAAGACTTTTCTTGAAGTTAAAATGAAGTTGCACCTTCCGTGGCAAGTTAATCTTTTAATTTTTGTGTTTTGTACCATTCCCATCCCTCCTACGGGGTGCATAGTTTGTGTACTTGCGTGAATTCTTAAAACTTTTAGTTTAAAGAAATCTGGTGTGTTGCAGCTTTGCACCAGTGTAGTCTTTCAGAGGTTGTTGTGAGCGGTCGTGACTACGGCCGTGTCAAAAGGGAGTGGCAAGGTACTCAGCCTGAAAGCTCATGCACTCAAAAATTTGTTTCTTTCTGCCTCTGAATAAATGGTGACTTGATATTTAGAGGGTGTTTTCTGCTTATAATTTTAAGTCCGTTTCTTTTAAAAAAGCTTTAGGAATAAAATCCCCATTTGTTAAAAGCAATTTGACTTTGATTTCATCAGTTACTCCCTGGCAACTACCTCCACGCTCACATAGTGTGATTAAATGTGTTAATGTTCTTGATGAATCGCTAGTAAATAAAATAAATTTTTAAGAATATTCTTTGAAATTAAATCCACGGTTCAATTTGCTTCGTCTTCTTTGGTGAATAAGCTTTGGGAAACCGTGTTTAGCATCTCTGCTTTAGTGGCCCTGTCATCAGTGACATCATCACTGTGATTCCTCAGTGAAGCTGTTGACTGCGTCTTGCCTCTGGTGTGCTCTACATATGACCAGAATCTCTTTGGCTATTCTGCCAGTTTTCGAGACAGAGTTTCGTTCTGGAAACTATTAAAAGCATCTCACATTGAAATCCGCTCTAAATATTACAGAGACAAATAACGGTAGTATCGAATACACAAGTTATAAATGGGCAGTGCATTGGCAAAGCTGTCGATTGTACTCTGGTGATTCATGTGAAACGGTTTCCGTTGTGATATGGTTACTTGGCGGGATTTAACAGACTTTGAACGTGGAATGGTAGTTGGACCTAGACACATGGGACACTCCATTTCAGAAATCGGTAGGACATTCAATATTTCGAGATCCACAGTGTCAAGGGTATGGCGAGAGTATCAAATTTCAAGCATTACCTCTTACCATGGACAAGACGATGGCAGACGACCTTTACTTATCGACCGAGAGCAGCGGAGTTCGCGTAGTCATTGCTAACAGACAAGCACCACTGCGTGAAATAATCGCAGAAATAAATGTGGGACGTACGACAAACAAATCCGTTACAACAGAGCGTCGAAATTTGGCGTTAATGATGTAGGGCAGCAGACGACTGATGCAAGTGTCTTTGCTAACAGCACGACATCGCTTGCAGCGCCTCCCTGGGCTCGTGACCTTATCGGTTGGACGCTAGAAGACTGATGAGCCCCGATTTTAGTTGGTAAGAGCTCATCGTAGGTTCGAGTGTGGTACAGACCCCACAAAGACATGGACCCAAATAGTCACCAAGGCACTGTGCAGGCTGGTTGTGGCTCCATGATGGTGTGGGCTGTGTTTACATAGAATGTACTGGATGCCCAGGTCCAACTGAACCGATCAGTGAATAGAAATGGTTATGTTCGGCTAGTTGGAGAACATCCGCAGCCATTCATGGACTGCATTTTCCCAAACAACAATGGAATTTGTATGGATGACGATGTGCGTGTCACCGAGCCACAATTGTCCGCAATTGATTTGAAGAACATTCTGGACAATTCGAGCGAATGTTTTGGCCACCCAGATCGCGGGACGTGAATGCCATCGAAGATTTACGAGACATAGTTGAGACATCAGTTCGTGCACGAAATCCTGCACCGGCAACACTTTCGCAGTTATGGGCGCCTATAGCATGCTCAGTATTTCTGCAGAGGACTTCCAACGATTTGTTGAGTCCACGTCACGTTGAGTTGCTTCACCACTCCGGGGAAAAGGAGACCCTACACGGTATTAGGAGGCATACCATGACTTTTGTCACGCCTGTGTAATACAGTTACCGATCCTGGGTCCACTGACTGTATGGGCTGAGAACGGCCATGGGCGCTGTGCACACACCTGAACGTCGCATAGCTGCCACGCTTTGTTTCCCACTCTAACAGAATGCACGAAGCGAACAAGTGGGCGGTCGCTGTGGGCGTCACCGCCATGGAGTGCAAGCAGTTATTGGCGCGTCAACAGCGGTCGCAGCCAAGCAATGGTCAAGGCGGTAGGTGAAGTTGAAACTCTGTTCAGAAAACATAGGTGTGGCGGTAATAACACAATAGTGGAGGCCACGCGGCTGAGAGCTTTCGAAACATACAGCTAGGGCACGCACTGAGGGATCCCTTTATTTGATCGGCTGATCATCGCATCTTGGCGCACCGTGTTCCAACTATCGACTCGTATATTTCGTAACTTTCGTGTAATCGATTATTTTTAAAGTGAATAAGAATTATATGTCGAATTTTTAGTAGGCCCAAAAGTGGGGACGTTGGTGTTCTGTGGAAGGCTTTCGTGGGACGGGTAGTAACAACCACAAAAATTGGGACATCTCGCAAAAATTGGGGCATTTTGCAACACTAGTCAGGGGCGTCATGACAAACCCCCCTTCCCCCCAAGGAAAATTATATTGAAAGAGCTTGTATTTTTATACACAGGTTAATTATAATTAAAGTTCCAGTTTGAAAATTCTTTAAAAAACAACGATCCTCAGAATGACGTCAAGGCTGAATGAATATTATCGAAGAAGGGCAACATTAAGGAAATTAAAAAAAAAACAATTTTACCACTATATGGTGCTTTAAGCGGCGAATTACGCAAAACAAAATACGCAGGCTACACGGCTGTTCTTCACCAGTGCAATAAACACTGTAGTAACCACCAAGACAGCAAACAAAGCCAAGATTATTTATTTAAATATGTGTCACTAACACAGTAGGCATAGCCACAAGGCTTAAACTTCGATGTCGCAGATCGGATAAACCAGACGCCCCCACAATTACAGCGTCGGCTGTTCCTCAGTTTGCGTTTGAGACTCTCGCCATGACTGTCTCATTGCAGGATCGCGAGTTGCTGATGAAGCTCTTTTACAAGAACGGTGACTGTGCGGCAGTAGCTCTGTAGAAGTTCCGGACACTCAGCGGTATGAGAAAAAGCATTGGTCAGATGTCTGATAAGGATCTGGAGAAAATGATTACAAAATTGAAACGAGAGGTTCTAGTGAAGTGCAATCTTACAGAGGGACGAAGACAATTGATCCGATGTCAGCAGGAATGTGGTCACAGTGTAGTAAGAAGGGGCGAGCGGTGGTGTGCAAATGACGTATAAAGTTCTAAGCAACATCCTGCATTGTTATCCGTACAAAATCACGCATGTTGAGGAGCTGCTTCATGTTGATCTGACAGTAAGACTAACTTTTGCTGTAGAATTTCTTGCTCCGATGAAAGTGGACTATGAATGATCATGGAACATGCTGTCAACAGACAAAGCCAATTGCCATATCCAAAGACATCTCGATGCGCAGAATCGCAGCATATGGGAAACGGAAAACACGTTCGCACAACAGCCGGTACCGCTTCATTCTGCAGAACTGACTGTGTTGTGCAGGATGGCGGCATCGTTTATAGTAGGGCCATATGTTTTCGAGGAGATTGGTCCTGCGGGTCCTGTGAGCTGTAATGTCACTGGTAAACGCTACGGGCGTCTTCTGTGCCCCAACATCCCCTTAAACAGCCTGGAGTGTGTGTGCAGGATTATTTTTATGTGAGACGGCGCTTTACCACACATTGCACATCCAGTAAAGCGGCTGTTGCAGACGCGTTTTGGAAACGCTACAGTTATCAGTCGTCATTTTCCTGCATTCTGGCCGTCTACATAGCTTGATCTTAATCCGCGTCACTTCTGGGTTTGGGATTATATGAAAGATGTTGTTTTTTGTGCTCCGATAAGCTGAAGTGAAGGTACGAATTGCGCAACGCTTTCTGATCGTGACCCCCGAGATACACCCATCGATTGCGTTACATGCTGTTTCTCGATTTCAACTTCTGGTCGAAAATGGCAGAAAATGGTGGACAGCGCATTGAACATGTCTTGCGCCAATTTCAAGACAGTTAAAAACCGAGTTCACTGTTACATTTTTACGGCTTTTTTGGCCTCTGGATCACTAAAAACCGATGCCATTGTTGCCTTATCGTGGTGGATGGGCTTACCTGACTGAGAGCGAAACTTCAGTTGAATGCCACACCTGTGCGGTCATGCACATCAACTCACACCATAGCCGTCGTTTGCGATTCATCTAGTGAGAAACTTTTCGTTAATTTTGTTTCCTTTCCATAACGTTCCCTCCTTCTTCGTTAATACTCTGTTCAAATCTGCCGTCATTCTGAAACGTGTTTCTTCTTTTACAGAGTTTTCAAGCTGGAACTGTAATAATAAGCACCCAGTATATAAATTTCCTACTTTCCCAACTAATTTTCAGAAAACAGTTGCATGAAAATAGTCCGAAAAAGGGAAAGATTGCAAAATATTGTGAACTACGTGTACTGCAAGGTACGTTTCAGCCGATTGCCTGAAAACCTGTCGAAGTGGACGGGCTTTCATCCAGACAGTCTGGAAAGAGTATTCCAGCCAGGTTCAAAATGGCTCTGAGCACAGTGGGACTTAACTTCTGAGATCATCAGTCCCCTAGAACTACTTAAACCTAAGTAACCGAAGGACATCACACACATCCATGCCCGACGCAGGATTCGAACCTGCGACCGTAGTGGTCGTGCGGTTCCAGACTGTAGCGCCTAGAACCGCTCGTCCACCCCGCCCAGCTCCAGTCAGGGAAAGGGTGACCATACCTGCTATCAACAACAAACCCAACAAGGTTCCTGAGGCCACAGGTGCAACCGGCGAACCACAGAAAGTTCTGTAAAACAGAAAAGAAAGGGAAAGATTCTCCATTAAGAAATGAGTACGACAAAGATTGAGGAAGAAAGTAAGAAACTCTGACACTTTCCTCAGCTGAAGTGTAGATCTGCACCTGTTTCTTCGACAAAGCTGTGCAGCTGATACAAATCCACCTCTCGCGTTTTGCTAGGGTAGTCTACCATATCGTCCAACCCCAGAGGTAACCGGATCATAGCCATATTGAGCGTTTACAGGATAATGCCGATACTCAGGTACCTACTCTCGACGGGCCCAGCACCAAACCCAACACAACAAATCTGGGTACCAGTGCCAGCTGCATAGACCAATATCTCTCCAGAACGGTTCCAACACTTTGAATAGTCCATGCATCGTCGTGCCAACAGTTTCGATGGCTCGCAGAGGAGACACTTGCTATTAACATCACATCCAATGCCTTCCCATATCATTTGCCCACGTAGTGTGTGGAGCGAAGGCGACGTTTTAACTCATACGAAAGGTAGTCCAATGGGTCCAGGTCGGAACTCCGGAAAGCCAGTCCATGTTGTTGTTGTTGTGGTCTTCAGTCCTGAGACTGGTTTGATGCAGCTCTCCATGCTACTCTATCCTGTGCAAGCTTCTTCATCTCCCAGTACCTACTGCAACCTACATCCTTCTGAATCTGCTTGGTGTATTCATCTCTTGGTCTCCCTCTACGATTTTTACCCTTCTTGCTGCCCTCCAATGCTAAATTTGTGAACCCTTGATGCCTCAAAACATGCCCTACCAACCTATCCCTTCTTCTAGTCAAGTTGTGCCACAAACTTCTCTTCTCCCCAATCCTATTCAATACTTCCTCATTAGTTATGTGATCTACCCACCTTATCTTCAGCATTCTTCTGTAGCACCACGTTTCGAAAGCTTCTATTCTCTTCTTGTCCAAACTAGTTATCGTCCATGTTTCACTTCCATACATGGCTACACTCCATACAAATACTTTCAGAAACGACTTCCTGACACTTAAATCTATACTCGACGTTAACAAATTTCTCTTCTTCAGAAACGATTTCCTTGCCATTGCCAGTCTACACTTTATATCCTCTCTACTTCGACCATCATCAGTTATTTTACTCCCTAAATACCAAAACTCCTTTACCACTTTAAGTGTCCCATTTCCTAATCTAATTCCCTCAGCATCACCCGATTTAATTTGGCTACATTCCATTATCCTCGTTTTGCTTTTGTTGATATTCATCTTATATCCTCCTTTCAAGACACTGTCCATTCCGTTCAACTGCTCTTCCAAGTCGTTTGCTGTCTCTGACAGAATAACAATGTCATCGGCGAACCTCAAAGTTTTTACTTCTTCTCCATGAATTTTAATACCTACTCCGAATTTTTCTTTTGTTTCCTTTACTGCTTGCTCAATATACAGATTGAATAACATCGGGGAGAGGCTACAATCCTGTCTCACTCATTTCCCAACCACTGCTTCCCTTTCATGCCCCTCGACTCTTATAACTGCCATCTGATTTCTGTACAAATTGTAAATAGCCTTTCGCTCCCTGTATTTTATACCTGCCACCTTCAGAATTTGAAAGAGAGTATTCCAGTTAACATTGTCAAAAGCTTTCTCTAAGTCTACAAATGCAGTCCATTTCAGAAGTATTATTGTCCAAGAACTATTGTCTTACGGATGCTGCCTTGTGACAGGGTGCATTATGACGCCGATATAAACTACCATCGTCTGCGAGATGTTCCTCTACTTGAAAGTTGGACATTCATATCCTTTTTTGGAAAGTTGGCTATTGATTCTGCTGTTGCGCACATAAACAAACGCTGGGTCTGAGATATCATTATCGCGAGTGGAAGCGAGCGAACTGTTGTTGAGAGTGGTAAGACGCAGCCTGGCGTGGAAAGAGGCCGCGCGTCAGGAGGGGCCGCAGCCTGCCCTGACCATGGTAGTAGTGCCACCGGAGGCCATTTTGGTATTAATCGAGGATTTTTGGTAGTTTGCGTTTTTGCTGCCCCTAGTCGTTTCTTGCTTGCGCGCTGGAGGGATTTTGTCAAATTTGTGTATGCATGCATTGAAAGCAATACTCTTACGTTTGGTGTCACCAGATGCCTGATTATCCTAAAGACATTGTGGAATAATTAAAGTTTCTGCTAATCAAAATGTCGAAGAAAAAGAAAGATCTGAATGAAGTTTGTCAGTGTTTGAACCGTCAATTTTCAGAGTACAGTAAATTAAAAGTTTTTACTGGTTCCTCTCATTTCTTACACCACTTGAGGCTTGTTGACCAAACCCCTCCTGATAATTCAATTTCTATAAAAAAAAAGGGCAATAGTTGCATCTGTAGTTGTGACCATGTATTGCGCTCTGCATGGTCGCAGTATTTCTTTTTGGTTACTTTAGCATGCAGCTGGATGCGGAATGTTCACTAAGTTGCAGCGGCAAGACGAGGTAAGTAGTCTGTTGCGTTAGGAGGTTGGGTTGGGTTGTTTGGGGGAAGAGATCAAACAGCGAGGTCATCGGTCTCATCGGATTAGGGAAGGACGGGGAAGGAAGTCGGCCGTGCCCTTTCAAAGGAACCATCCCGGCATTTGCCTGGAGCGATTTAGGAAAATCACGGAAAACCTAAATCAGGATGGCCGGACGCGGGATTGAACCGTCGTCCTCCCGAATGCGTTAGCAGATGTTAGAAAATACTTTATAAATCGCAGTCAAATACAATACAATAGATTTTTCATGGTTTATAGGAAGAGTAATCGATTTCTGTTCTTTTGTTCTCAATTGGAATGCTGAAATGTCGGAATAAGGGTTTTCATAATACGGGTTGTACGGCTACATATTAGATTTCATGATAACGACAATAAAGTTTCACTAGACAGCCTAGCAGTTTTAAAGAAAAAGGATAGAGAACAATAATATTGTCACAGATGGAGCTCCACAAATTTTTCTTAAGTCTGTCGCCATAATAATAATTTTTGACAAACATTCACCAAGCTAATAATAATTGCAATTTTTGATAATAAAACTTTCATTCTGTACGCGGTACAAGATGCTGTTGCGTATCTTTATATTCTTCCTCAGATAGCGTTTCCTCGAGCGCCAAAAGGATGCTACACCGTACACACTAACCGCGAAAAGCACCACCGTATGGAAACTCCATCTCCTGCATACTACACTGTCGGTACGACACATGATGCCAGGTTACCTCCTCCTGCCATTCGTCAAACCCAAACACTGCCACAGGCTACACCGCAATTAATCACTCCAAGCCACTCGTTTGCAGCCGTCCGCTGTCCATTGACTACAGAAATACGTGGCTTATCAGAAGCTGCTACACCGTAGTACACCATTATTTTCGACACTACGCACAGTCAGTGTGCTAGCTGAACTTTCTTCCCTTTCTTTGGTCATCAGTCTTCTGACTGGTTCGCTGCGGCTCGCCAAGAATTCCTCCCTGAGCTAACCTCTTCATGTCAGAGTAGCACTTGGAACCTAAGTCGTCTATTATTTACTGGATGTATTCCAATCTCTGTCTACCTCTACAGTTTTTACCCTCTACAGCCCCCTATAGTACCATGGAAGTCATTTCCTCATGTCTTAACAGACGTCCTGCCATCCTGTCCCTTCTCCCTATCTGTGTTTTCCACATATTTCTTTCCTCTCCGATTCTGCGCAGAACCTCCTCATTCGTTACTTTATCAGTCCATCTAATTTTCAACATTCGTCTGTAGCACTACATCTCAAATGCTCCGACTCTCTTCTGTTCCGGTTTTCCCACAGTCCATGTTCCACTACCATACAGTGCTGTACTCTAGACGTACATTCTCAGAAATTCCTTCCTCAAATTAAAGCCGATATTGGATATTACTAGACTTCTCTTGGCCAGGAATGCCCTTTTTGCCATTGCTAGTCTGCTTTTTATGTCCTCCTTGCTGCCTCCGTCATTGGTTATTTTACTGCCTAGGTAGCAGAATTCCTTAACTTCATCTACTTTGTGACCATCAATCCTGATCTTAAATTTCTCGCTGTTCTCAATTCTACTGCTTCTCATTACCTTCATCTTTGTTCAGTTTACTCTCAGTCCGTAGTCTGTACCCATTAGACTGTTCATTACGTTCAGCAGATCATGTAATATTCTTCACTTTCACTAAGGATATCAATGTCATCAGCGAATCGTATCATTGATATCCTTTCACCTTGAATTTTAATTCCACTCCTGAACCTTTCTTTTATTTCCTTCATTGCATCATCGATGTACAAATTGAACAGTATGGGCGAAAGGCTGCATCCTTGTCTCACACCATTTTTAATACGACCACTTCGCTCTTGGGCGTCTACTCTTATTATTCCCTCTTGGCTGTTGTACATATTGTACATGACCTGTCTCTCCCTATAGCTTACCCCTACTTTTCTCAGAATTTCTAACATCTTGCACCAGTTTACATTGTCGAACGCTTTTTCCAGGTCGACAAATCCTATGAAAGTGTCTTGATTTTTCTTTAGCCTTGCTTCCATTATTAGCCGTAACGTCAGAATTGCCTCTCTCGTCCCTTTACTTTTCCTAAAGCCAAAATGATCGTCACCTAGCGCATTCTCACTTTTCTTTTCCATTCTTCTGTATATTATTCTTGTAAGCAGCTTCGATGCATGAGCTGTTAAGCTGACTGTGCGATAATTCTCGCACTTGTCAGCTCTTGCCGGCTTCGGAATTGCGTGGATGATGCTTTTCCGAAAGTCAGATGGTATGTCGCCAGACATATATTCTACACACCAACGTGAATAGTAGTTTTGTTGCCACTTCCCTCCATGATTTTAGAAATTCTGATGGAATGTTATTTATCCCTTCTGCCTTATAAAGCGAGGGAAAAATGACACTCTGTATTCCTCCGTACGACCCTTAATCTCTCTAATCTTATCTTTATGGTCGTTGCACGAAATGTACGTTGGTGACAGTAGAACCGTTCTGCAGTCAGCCTAAAATGTCGGTTCTCTAAATTCTCTCAGAAGTGGTCACCGAAAAAAAGTCGCCTTCTCTCTACTCATTCACATGTAAGTTGCCGAAGCATCTCCGCAATACTTGCTTGTTGTTCGAACCTACTGCTAACCCATCTAGCAGCCCGAGTCTCTATTGCTTCGATGTCTTCTTTTAATCGGACCTAGTGCGCATCCAAAACACCGTAACAGTATTCAACGACTGCTCGCAAGGGTGTCCTGTATGCGGTCTTCTTTACAGACGAACCTCAATTCCCTAAAATTCTAACAATAAACCGAAGTCGATCATTCGCATTGTGTACCACAATCCCCACTTGCTCATTCCATTTCATACTGCTTCGCCGGGTTAACCTAGATATTCAATAGACGTGATTATGTCAGGCAGCACACTACGAATGCTGAATTCGATCAACATGGGTTAGTTCTCTTCCTCATCTGCATTAACCTACATTTTTCTATGTTTTGAGCTATCTGCCATTCAACGCATCAAGTATAAATTTTGTCTAAGTTACCATGTACGCTCCTACAGCCACTCAATGATGGCACCTTCGCATACACCGTAGCATCATCAGCTACCAGCTGCAGGCTTCTACTTGCCCTGTCCACCAGATCATTTATGTATATAGAAAATAACAGCGATCATATCAGACTTCCCTGGTGCCATGCGGACAATACTAATGTCTCTGACGAACACTCGCCGTCGAGGCCAGCATATTGGGTTCTGTTGCTTAAAAAGTCCTCGAACCTCTCACATGCCTGGGAATCTATTCCGCATGCATGTACCTTTGTTAACAGTCGGCAGTGCGGCACCGTGTCAAATGCTTTACAGGGATCTAGGAATATGGAATCCGCCTGTTGCCCTTCATGCATAGTTCGCAGGATCTCATGTGAGAAAAGGGAAAGCTAAGTTTCGCGCGAGCGATGCTTTCTAAAACCATGCTGATCTGTGAACGGAAGCTTTTTTCCTCTTAAGGAAATCTGTTATATTCGAACTGAGAAATGTTCAACGATTTTGCAACAAATCGATGTTGGGGATATTGGTGTGTAACTTCGCAGGTCCTTTCTCTTACCTTTCGTACACACAGGAGTCACACGCGCCTTTTTCCAGTCTCTTTGGACTCTGCGCTGGGCTAGAGATTCGCGATTAATGCAAGCTAAGTACGGGGCCGAAGTACTCTTTGTAAAACCGAACTGGGTTTCCATCATGACCTGGCGACTTATTTGCTTTCAACTCTTTCAGTTATTTCTCTGCATCAGGGATGCTTATTAGTACGTCCTCCACACGGGAATCTGTGCGATGGTCTATGATGGTATGTCTGCACAATGCTCCAGCGTGAACAAGTTCTTAAACGCGAAATCTGAAACTTCGGTTTTTCTTTTGCTATCTTCTTGCTGCACTACACTGGTCAAGGAATGATTGGATAGAAGTCTTAGACACGCTTAGCCCCTTAACGTAGGACCAGAATTTTCTCGCGTTCTCGGCGAGATCTATTGCTAAGATATGACTGTGGTAGTTGTAAGCTTCGTGCATCGACCTTTTTACAGACACACGCATTTATATCAACTGTTTCCTGTCGTCCTTTGCGCGTTCTCTTTCGAAACGAGACTGCAACACCGTTACTATCTCAGCATTTTTCGAATTTCGTTGTTAAAGCACGGTGTTGAAGAGCTCCATTTACATTTCAAGTCTGAAGTGCATGCTTCGTCACACAAGCTTGTCAGTTAAGACGAAGTGGAGTCAAGAATGGAATACAGGAATCGCACATGTTTGTCGAACGATTTCAGCAAGAAGTACTTTTACGTTCTGAGAAGGAAGGTTATGAGACAACAACTTGCAGAACACAAGCATGGCAAGGAAACACTGACCATCCGTTAACTTAGATTATCTTACTAATCGACCACGATATTATTGCACCGGCGTGTGAGGGCGCTTCGGTCGTTTCCCGTGTTTGCCAGTGCGCCTGAAGCCCATTGGAATGTGTTTTGCTGTTCTAACGACCGGAAAACTTGCTCGTGAAGCTATCAGAATTTCCACAGTGAGTACGATGGTTGGAAAAATGGATATGGTTTCCTTTTACTGTAACATCACCGAGTGTTTACGATAACGGCCACGGGAGGCCAAGTGCAATAATATCGTGGTTGAGCAAAACGTGCACAGCACGTGGCCACTATTTGTAGAAACCAAACGACATCATTGAGTGCTAACAATTGAAGCGTGTCTCCACGTGATATTTATCATGATAAGCTCCAGTATATAATCAAGCTACAGGCTCAGCTTTGAGGCTCAGGTCCAGGTGGTACAGTGAAGTGGCTACCAAGTCAGTGATTTGCTAATCATGAATCTGATGAGGAAAGCGTAACTCACAGCATTATCCGCACTAAACATGTTACAAAATATTACAGACCACGGCACACGCAAAAGCATCGGAACTCTTTAGCACGTTCAGCACACAGAGGATAGCAGGCACAGCGACAATAGCCAGTTCCCTCAAAGCAGTACCCTGGAAGCAAGTGTATGGCACCGTCAAATTATGCCTGTCAGTTAACCTCTCGCAAAATCTTTGACATTAGCTATTACCGAGTTCGCCGGGCCTACCACAGAGGTGTACCTCATGCGTGTCTGCAGAATTTCAGGTACGAAGCTCTTTGGTTGAAACTACAGACGACAGCTAGAGCCGTAGTGGTGAATACGTATGCGTAAAGATAACTACAGCCACCTCTGAATGTGCATATTTTTTTAAAAAACACTTTTCATCACTTGTTAGACATGTGTACATTCTGAATCCCTCCGATATGTATTCGTTAGCTGAGGTATGTTGGACAGTAGAAAAGCAAACTGACTTTATCAGCAGAGAATCGCTGCAGCGCGCTAGGCAGTAAGATGTTTGTGCACACACTGCCGCTTCGGGGAAAATCCACCGCTTCATTTCTGTTCTTGCGCATCTCTGTCCATACTTAGACTACCTCGAGGAAAAATCGACCTCTTGTGGCGGGAGTGTTGTTTAAAATAACGCACTACACTAGCAAGAACGACAACCTGCTGTTGCAAAAACGACCTACGATGAATGAAAATGAATAATTTACGATCCAAGGCCAACATACCGGCACTGCTATCCACCATTTATAGTGGGGGTCACGGGTGAGGGAATACTGGACAAAGACTTGCCATTTATTCAAAATGTTGATGGGCATTTACTATCTTCACGTTTGTTTTAGCTGTACTTTAGCCTGATCCTACGAACAGAAATCAGGTTTTACAGTTTTCTCTTGTATTCGCTGTACTCAATCTACTTACGCAGGACGTAATAAAAGGGTGGGCCTGAACTTACACGACAAATTTTTCGCAGAAATTAGAAGAAAAGTCGGGAACTACTTCATTGTCTGCAACTGTTCACAGCGCAGAATTATTTGTAACCACCCCTTGGTTTTCATACGGCGACTGCGCTAAAACTACAAAACATACAGAAAAAACTACCGGAAAAACGCCCCTGTCGGACCACAAAAAAAGGTGAGTATGCTTGTATTTTCAAAGACCCTGACTGAAAAATAGAGCACCAACTGCCTCGGTCTATATTTCTCAGCACCTTTTAACAGTTTCCCAAAATATTGACAGGCGAACATACTCGTGCTCTCTTTAACATGAAACTCGCCTCTCACCCCCACAAACTACCCTAACTGTAACTCCCTGACGCCTACAACTCCGTCGCTGTAAGTCGTTCGTACCCATCCATTGCCCATTCTCACCCACTCATTCACCGCATCTCATTGACATTGTCTATTTGTATCTCTTGAAACCTCCCCTTAGAAAAAATTATGAATTACTGTGGTGGTAAGCCACTTACGTTATTTGACTTTCAAACAGCTGAGCAAAACTGAACGTACTCAGACATTTCTCTCTTTACTTATTCTGATCATCACAAAACTGACACACAATATTTTTAGCGCAACGCAATCTGACTTTCAATAATCCCTACAAAAGAATGGCCCTGACTAACAATAACCTATACCTTTTATGAATCAGCCAGATAAATAAAGGCTTATAACTACTGAAGGCACTAACTGATAGGCATAGTTAGCAGATGAAGGATTTTGATAGAGAACAAACAATGTATTTACCTTAATAGTGCTCAAAAGTCATAATATATATACATATCAGTTCATGACATCCAGTGTTACAAATTTCGTTTTTCTGACGGACACACGTCCAGATCTTCCGCTCTCAAAACTCTGCCATCTCTCTTCCCACATCCACCACTGCTGGCGGCTCACCTCCAACTGTGCAACGCTATGCGCTGTTCACATCCAACTGCCCAACACTACAATAGCGAATATTCCAACAATGCCAACCAGCCACAGACTGCACACAGCACAGCCAGTGATTTTCATACAGAGCGCTACGTGGCGTTACCAACATAAAAACCTAAACAGCCTACTTACACTCTCTAACTGTGCAATCTCCTGTGTACAGCCACAGTCTCCTACTACGAGGTGCATTCAAGTTCTAAGGCCTCCGATTTTTTTCTCCGAACTGGAAAGAGATAGAAACATGCGCATTGTTTTAAAATGAGGCCGCGTTCATTGTCAATACGTCCCAGAGATGTTAGCACCGTACGGCTGATGGAATTTTACCGCCAGCGGCGAGAATGAGAACTATTTTAAATACTTAAAATGGCGACGTTTTCCTTACGTTCAATCATTCGTTTTCTGAATTTGCGTGGTGTGAAACCAATTGAAGTTCATCGACGGTTGAAGGAGACATGTGGTGATGGAGTTATGGATGTGTCGAAAGTGCGTTCATAGGTGCGACAGTTTAATGAAGGCAGAACATCGTGTGACAACAAACCGAAACAACCTCGGGCTCGCACAAGCCGGTCTGAGGACATGATCGAGAAAGTGGAGAGAATTGTTTTGGGGGATCGCAGAATGACTGTTCAACAGATCGCCTCCACAGTTGGCATTTCTGTGGGTTCTGTGCACACAATCCTGCATGACGACCTGAAAATGCGAAAAGTGTCATCCAGGTGGGTGCCACGAATGCTGACGGACGACCACATGGCTGCCCGTGTGGCATGTTGCCGAGCAATGTTGATGCGCAACGACAGCATGAATGGGACTTTATTTTCGTCGGTTGTGACCATGGATGAGACGTTGATGCCATTTTTCAATCCAGAAACAAAGCGCCAGTCAGCTCAATGGAGGCACACAGATTCACCGCCACCAAAAAAATTTCGGGTAACCACCAGTGCTGAAAAAATGATGGTGTCCATGTTCTGGGACAGCGAGGGCGTAATCCTTACCCATTGCGTTCCAAAGAGCACTACGGTAACAGGTGCATCCTATGTAAATGTTTTGGAGAACAAATTCCTTCCTGCACTGCAACAAAAACGTCCGGGAAGGGCTCCGCGTATGCTGTTTCACCAAGACAACGCACCCGCACATCGAGCTAACGTTACGCAACAGTTTCTTCGTGATAACAACTTTGAAGTGATTCCTCATGCTCCCTACTCTCCTGACCTGGCTCCTAGTGACTTTTGGCTTTTTCCAACAATGAAAGACACTCTCCGTGGCCGCACATTCACCAGCCGTGCTGCTATTGCCTCAGAGATTTTCCAGTGGTCAAAACAGACTCCTAAAGAAGCCTTCGCCGCTGCAATGGAATCATGGCGTCAGCGTTGTGAAAAATGTGTACGTCTGCAGGGCGATTACGTCGAGAAGTAACGCCAGTTTCATCGATTTCGGGTGAGTAGTTAATTAGAAAAAAAATCGGAGGCCTTAGAACTTGAATGCACCTCGTACTACTCTCTTATCTCACTATCACTGTCTCCCTATTACTCTGTCTTACTGCTGCTATCTCATTCATTTATCTCCACTGCCATTGTCTCTTCTCACTGTCATTATCTGCCTCTTTCTCGTCTGCATTGTCATAGACTGTCTCACATTACTGCTGGCTCTCAATAACTTTCACTTTCTCCTTCTCTTTACTCCCCTCCCATTGGCACCATGCTATTCACTCTTTTCCTAGTACTGTTGTGTCACTGTCAACAGTTTCCCATTGATACTGAGTCCCTCTTTTTCTCTCAAATTGCCATCTCTCGTTCGCGCTTTCTGGACCATAGCCACTATCTTTTCATATTTATTACTTTTTCGTCTTTTTCCCCCCTGCCACTGTCTCCTCCTCTCTCAGCATAAAAAAGTGTGAATGTGTTCCATTGCCAAAATTTTTTGGGAAAGTTTTCGAAGGTGCTGACGGCAGCTGGTAGCCCCCTTTTCAGACTCTTTCAAACAGCAGCATATTCTCTTTTTTCGTTCTACAATTGGAGCATTTTACCGCTGGTTCCCTCCTTTTCCCCTTCACAGCAGGTCATGCCGGTCATATGGAGAGAACTTTAGGGGTCAGTAAAATTTTGAAAGTTTACTCATGTGGAACTGAAATAGCGAAAACTTATTTCACACCTCTGACCGTATTTTACGTTCAAAAAAGAAACCTTCTGATAAGGCAGATACTTTCCAGAATATTTCTCTGTGCTATGTCACTTTATAAACTACATTTTCGTTTCACACCAGATCTTACGTGCTTATTTTATGTTTACAAGCAGGGTAACTTTGAACTTCTGTGTCTCGGAAACGGATAAAGATATAAAGAAAATTTGTGCTCCAATTTCACATTTCTGCGGAGAGACATCTCTCCACGTTTCGACGCGTGATACGCTGTGGCGTAGATCCAACAGGAGGAAGGTGAGTCACATGTAGACAAATACATCCGCTCCCTATTGTCGCATCGAATTAGTCGCGCCTACATATAGGCAACCCGATGAACAGAACTCCACAGCGGGCTGCTGCCGCATCTTCCCAGGGGATTCGTGACAGCGGCTTCAGTCAACTGTATGCATGTATCGACATTTACCGCATCACCAACGGTACCCATACTTAGCACGTGTAATATGAAGAATGCTCTGTCCGCATGTCTGTGTCATTTATCTATATGTGTTGTGGTCTTCGTGCAGTCATCTTCTGAAGCCTCAGAGGTAATTATGAATAACGCCGTATGCAAACGTACAGGAACAGAACGTACCAGCATAACACATAAACTCATTTTATATGAAATGTGCAACATAGCCTACATTAGCATTGATACACGCATGAAATCCACCGACGCACTGAAACTCAAATGTGGTGATGTATGCCTGGAGTATTGCGTGAGGTCCGCAGACCTTCCACAATGCAGGCACGCGGACATCCTGCTTCTTCTAACGTGGTTGGATGAACGGTAGCTTTCAAATGCCTCCATAAATAAAACTCTTGTGTGTTTGGATCCAGAGAAAGCGGATACTACTGAACTGGTTCATCGCTTTCTATCCCCCCGTCACATAACTTTCTTAAGCATTTTTGGAAGGTGACTATTAACAGCCGTCAAGTAATTTATAAAATGCAAGTTTGAGCACACCATTTTGATGGTCTGTGACTGATACCAGTCGATATTTGGATTTTAAATAAAAAAAAGCAGCTGATGATCAAACACGCATTTTATACGTAATATTCTATTTAGAAGCCGAAGCCGCCAGGCGTTAATATTGAAATGAGGATGGACTCCACTGTGCACAAACTACACGTTTCACCATAGCAAAAAAGTCACACCTCCTGGGTGTCGGATAGTAAAAGCATTACAGATTCGGTTGCCGAGACTTGGTGGAAAGCCTGAGGCCCTAACAAACAGCCGCTAACAATGCCGATCCAAGCAGTGATAGAACATCTTCGTTGATAACGTATTTCATCAGCTGCTTCAGGATTCTAGTCATCCGATACCTTCTGACTGCGACAATTTACCATCCGGTCACGATCAAATATCGTCTCGCCCTTACAGGTGCGCTACATCTACATCTATACTATGTCATCAAAAGTATCCAGGCACCCCCCCCCCCCGCCCCCCCAAAAAATGTTTATCATATTAGGTGCATTGTGCTGCCACCTACTGCCAGGTACTCCATATCAGCGACCTCAGTACTCATTAGACATCGTGAGAGAACACAGGAGTTCCAAACTGCATGAGGATCCACTGCAAATACTATGAGAGTCACGTGGGAGATGAGAAAACTTGGTTTTCATGATCGAGGAGCTGGTCATAAACCACACATCACCCCGGTAAATGCCAAACGACGCCTCGCTTGGTGTAAGGAGCGTCAATATTGAACGATTGAATAGTGGAAAAATGTTGTGTGGAGTGACGGATCAAGATACACAATGTGGCGATCCGATGGCAGGGTGTGGGTATGGCGAATGCCCAGTGAACGTCATCTGCCAGCGTGTGTAGTGCCAACAGTAAAAGTCGGAGGCGGTGGTGTTATGGTGTGGTCGTGGTTTCCATGGAGGGGGCTTGTACTCCTTGTTGTTCTGCGTGGCACTATCGCAGCACAGGTCTACATTGATGTTTTAAGCACCTTCTTGCTTTCCACTGTTGAAGAGCAATTCGGGGATGGCGATTGCATCTTTTAACACGATCGAGCACTTGTTCATAATGCACGGCCTGTGGCGGAGTGGTTACACGACAGTAACGTCCCTGTAATGAACTGGCCTGCACAGAATCCCGATCTGAATCCTACAGAACACATATGAGATGTTTTGGAACGCCGACTTCGTGCCAGGCGTCACCGACCGACATCGGCACCTCTCCTCAATGCAGCACTCCTTGAAGAACGGGCTGCCATTCCCCAAGAAACCTTCCAGTACCTGTTTGAACGTATGTCTTGTCATCAGGGCTAAGGGTGAGCCAACACCGTACTGAATTCTAACATTACCGATGGAGGGCGCCACGAGCTTGTAAGTCATTTTTAGCCAGGTGTCCGGATACTTTTGATCACATAGTGTACATACATACTCCGCAAGTCACTTTATGGTGCGTGGTGAAGGGCTCTCTTTACCACTTCTAGTCATATCCTTTCCTGTTCCACTCGCAAACAAAACGAGGGAAAAACGACTAGTTCTATGCCTCCGTACGGACCCTAATGTGGTCTTTAAGCGAAATGTACGCCGGCTACAGTAGACTCGTTTTGCAGTAAGCCTCAAATGCCAGTTCACTAAATTTCCTCAATAATACTCCTCGAAAAGAACGTCGCTTTTCCTCCAGGGATTCTCATTTGAGCTCCCGAAGCATATCCGTAATACTTGCGTGTTGCTCGAAGCTACCAGTAACAAACCTAGCAGCTCGCCTCTGAATTGCTTCGGAGTCTTCCTTTCCTCCAGCATGTTGCAGATCCCAAATACTCGAACAGTACTCAACAATTGGTCGCACCAGTGATGTATACTCACGCAGACGCACACAAAATACACTGGTGAGCAAAATGTAAGGACGAAAGTAAATTTCGCATGATGTGTCGGAGCCAGGCAACACAGCTCGATGAAACTTGGAAAATTAAAAAAAAATACCAGCATTATGGAATCTATGAACGTGCTAGAACTTGAGATCGGCCCAGTCTCTGACACCATTCCACGAAAGCGGCCGAAATGATCAGAGAAGGGGATAACAGTAACTACCAAACAAGTCCTCAGGAGCACCGTGGCTACGAAGAAGGTGGAGATGGACCTGCGTTTGGACCTGGAAGGTTTGCTGTGTGGTCCAGGGATCGGTAACTGGAGGTATGTTTACCATTACTACAAAAAGTTGTAACCTCCCCACAAAAATTGTAAAGAAAAAATATTTTAAATGTTAATGGACATCGTGCTAAACGTAACCTCCCAGAAGAAATAAAAGAAAAGTCTATGATAATGAAAACGTGCCAAAAATTAGTTCCCCACAAGATTACTGAATAATAATGACCCAATGTAAACTTGACACAAAAATTGAGAAATCAAGATTAATCATTAAACCCACAATAATAGGGCAGCATCGCTGACCTTAGGCCCTGTGTAATAATTAATCTAATAAATTGATTCTGGGAGGAAAAACATAGGAAATATTGTTTCAATTGGAATGATCCTTTTCTTAAAAACGATTGCTTTGAAAACAAAATTATTATTGGGGCATTTCTTGAACAAATTAATTACAATTAACATACATTACATTATCAGATGTGCGCACTGCTGCTTCATTACCTTATTTAACAATATACCTCGTCCCGAACCTTGACCAGAGACCCATGTCGACGCCCGCCGACTCCTCACACACTACTTCCGACTGAGTACAACTCGCAACTGAACTCTCGCGCAGTCAAGCGCAGACTAGACACGATAAATAACTCTCTGGTCAGAGATTCTGTCATGCCTCGCCATCGCTGGTACTGAATACATACGCGTTTCATAACCCTCCACTGGGGGGGCAAACATTTGGCAGCGATGGTGAGTCATTTGGACTTGCCATGAGCAACAAATTTTTTCATAATTAATTAACTTTACAATTACAACATATATACAGATATAGAACATGAAGTAAATATGGTGCGCATGCACCAAGTACAAAACATATTAGACAATAACAAAATGTATATACAATGAGTACAAAACATATTAACAAATGACATAAGTGGACACGCACTGAAAAACTCTTTAGCATTTTCACAACAAATAAACGTAATGGCAAAAAAATCATGTTGACAAGTGACATAAGTGCACATGCACTGTTGTTCAGAATATATCAGCAAATCAAAATGTACATACAATGAGTAGTAATCATGTTAGAAAATGACAAAAGTGCACTCGCACTGTAGTTCAGAATATATCAGCAAATCGAAATGTACATACAATGAGTAGTAATCATGTTAGAAAATGACAAAAGTGCACTTGCACTGTAGCTCAGCAAATCGAAAAAAATGTATAGGCCATGAATATAAATTATGTTAGCAAAAAAATGGTTTTCACTATGTTACAAGAATTAGGATAGGAAAGAGAAGGATTGCATCATGGTTGTAGCATTTTAGGTTGCACGCAGCTGCACTGAAAGTCCATATATTTCCACAGAAGTACAACACCAAGTGAGACAATCTGAAGTTTTTTGCCCAGAAGTATTTATCAGCGAACCCAAGACATTGAAATGTCGTAGTAATATTCCATGTTATCATTTTGGCAGTACATCAGGTACACCAAACAGTGGGACCATAATAACATCTCCATCGCTCACGGTGGTGGACAGCATGTCGTGTCAACACCACGCTCTTACAAGGCACACCAACGTAGAATTAGTGCAAAAACCAAATATTGTGCTCCATGATCAAGAGGATATACAGGACAAAAGGATATTGCAGTAATTCAGGGTAGTTAGGTCAGAAGGTGAAGGACATTAAGTCACATACTAGTCTTCATTGGGAATTACATTAGTAGTTTGCGGCAGTCATAGCCCAGTTATTGAACATTTCTGTACCATGTATGTAGTATTACAGAAAAATGTTCATAAATTGTTTTACAGAGAACATTGGCATTCATTGCCTAATTATAAATCATAGAAGTCATTCGTTTTACAGAGAACATTGAAATTCGTTTCCTAATTACAAATCATCAGAAGTCATTAGTTTTACACAGAACATTGAAATTCGTTGCCTAATTACAAATCATCAGAAGTCATTAGTTTTACAGAGAACATTAAAATTCGTTGCCTAATTACAAATCATCAGAAGTCATTCGTTTTACAGAGAACGTTGAAATTCATTACCTAATTACAGATCATCAGAAGTCATTAGTTTTACAGAGAACATTTTACAGAGAACATTGGCATTCATTCCCTAATTACAAATCATCAGAAGTCATTACTTAAAACAGGAGGTAGTCAATAACATAGTATTACAGAATAATGTTGATAATTAATCATTGGTCATCCCAATACAGCAATCAGTAGCATTCATTTCCCAGTTACAAAGCATTATTAATTAATCATTGGTCATCTCAATACAGTAATCAGTAGCATTCATTTCCCAGTTACAAAGCATTATTAATTAATCATTGGTCATCTCAATACAGTAATCAGTAGCATTCATTTCCCAGTTACAAAGCATTATTAATTAATCATTGGTTATCACAATACAGTAATCAGTAGCATTCATTATTCAAGTGACATACTATTCAGAGCTAATCAGAATTACTCAGAACTCTCTTAAACTGGTATCATTATTTGGGACTGGTAATACATTTTTTTGTTAGCAATGCATTGCGTTGGGTAATTATAGGGGAAAAAAGAAAAAAAATTTTGCTTTTGGGTTGTTGCTGTAAATGAAAATGTGTAACGTCATTCGTCATGAGTCAGCTGTAGCAAGGTTATGAAACAAGTAGAGTATATGTAATCACATTCACATATGACATAGATTTAATGAACAACTGCTTATAGCACATTAATTTCATAAATAATTTCTCCTGCAAAAATATATAAAAAATGGATTATTAAGCTGAAAGAAGAAACGCATTTTATGCTGAAAAGTAGTGAACTTCGAATTAACAGGTAGTGAAATGTGTATAAAGATGTGTTCCATAGCTGTCCTTTCCAAAACCTTCAGTCATTATACTATGCAATATAACACCTGCTGTCAAAGCGAACTGCAATAAATACTTAAATAACTACATAGCATGAATACATAACTTCCACATTATCCTCATCTGTAAAGAAAAAACTTCATTATCCATCATTTCATTATCTATATTATCATAACTCCATTATTATCATCACCTGTAAAGAAAAAACTTCATTATCCATAGTAACGTATTCTTCATCATTATTCATCAGCATTCATTATCATCTGCAAAAAAATCACTTCATTACTCATTATACAACTATTCCTTATTTCTATCATATTTCATCACTAAAACTAAGATGTGTAGTTCTGTCTGACAGCCTGCATCAATCGCCTCGTATTCTGAAAGAAAAAATTAGTTAAGACTGATATTCTACGATGTGTATATTATATTCTTGTTAATGCTTGTTAATTCTGATCCATTTACTCTTCATCACGAAGTATTGCATTCTCTATCGATCATTCCGAAGGTGAAATTCCCATTTCTGTTTAATTTATTTCTTTCACGCATCATTTCTTTCTGAAATTGATGAACAAAGATTAATATCTTGCATTTACATCATATACTCACTAAATAATGACTGGTTTATGGTAACATAATTAAGCATAAGCATAACATGACAAAAAACGTAATATGTGAAAAAACATAGTGTTCAGAGGCAAAAATGTACCCAGTGCATCACAATGTAGCAGTAAAGTAGTCACGATGTTGAGATATCATAAGGCAAAATGCCAAAGTCAACTGGTGTTTGCTATATTTTAACTATTTCATAGTGCATACAAACAAAATATGAAAACAATCGTACAAACATAAAAAAATGATGACAAGAAATGTGACCTTCTTTGTGTTCAGCTTGTATGTTGTGTAGTTAATAGAGGCGAGAATTGAAGACTTTAATAGAGAAAAAATTTGATAAAGTTAATATATCACTAGATAGAATTGCATATTTATTCGTAACATACGTAATTTTATCTGGAAAATGTGTACCGTCTGATGTGTAACGACAAGAAAAGCGACCTGCTAACCTTACCTTGCCGGGCACTTGCCAAGAAAAAATACGATAGTCATCAGTAAGTAGTCATGTGAATATAATTGCATAAGTGATCATAAAATTAGAAAAATGGCATTATAGTATGTTAAATCATAAAGTATCTTCATTCAATAAAAAGTTTGACGTTTGACCAGTGGTGGTTTCCTTTCGATTTTCTGGTTCTCAAAGTTTCGACGTGTACTACATTGGGGTGAGGAATGCTGCGAATCCGATATGAACCTGCGTATAGAAGTTCAAATTTACTGCACCTACCTTTTACTTTGTTGGATAAATAGTGTGTTCGTACTAATATCTTCTGTCCAACGTGAAAGTCACGGCGTATACAAACCTGTTTTTGTTGTCTTCTCCGGCGCTCTGCGGCACGTTTGATGTTGTTCAGCGCAATGTCAATTACTTCATGGTGTCGTAGTCGACGAGATGTAGGAAATGTTACTAATTCTTTAATTTTGTTAGGTGGTTCAACATTTTTCAGTATAACACACGGAGATAGCATAGTGGATTCATTTGGAATGGAATTAATTACATCCTGGAATGAGAATATGTGTGTGTCCCAATCAATATGTCTTTTGTGGCAGTATATTCTACACAGTTTACCAATTTCTTTCATTAATCGTTCAGAAGGGTTCGAAGAAGCATGGTACTTGGATATATAAATCGGAGAAATGTTTCTAGCTCGTAACATACGTGTCCATATAGCAGAACGAAATTGTGATCCATTGTCAGAAATTACTTTCAACAGATGCCCTGCATGAAATAGAAAATGTTTTACAAATGCTTTCGAAACAGTTTTAGCAGTAGCTTTGCGTAACGGAGTGAAGGTAACAAATTTTGAAGTGAGTTGAACAGCGACAAAAATGTAGTAAAAACCTCTATTAGTTCTGGAAATCGGACCAAAAATGTCTACAGCGGCCATATGTCTTAATTTAACAGGTACAATTGGATGTAATGGAGGAATATGTGAAGTTGTGTCTGACTTAGCTTGCTGGCAGATTTTACATGACGCTAAAACTCGTCGTATACGTTTTTCCATGTTGGTAAAATAACAGTTCTGTCTTAGTATAAGAAAACATTTTCTAGCTCCGTAATGTGTGTAACTTAAATGAATACACCAGATTAATTTGTTAATAAGCTCGTCAGGAATGCATAATAACCAATTGTTGCTGTCAGGATGAGAGCGGCGAAATAGAATGTCATTGCGTACAGTGTAATGGTTTCTAATCGTAACATTATTCCTATCTTGCCAGAGGTGTTTAATTTCTTTCCACTGGTTGTTTTTATTCTGCTCTTTTGCTATGTCCTGTAATGACGACGAAATAAAATTTTCAAATGCAACTTGTTGAATGTACATAACGCTGAAATTTGCTTTGCAGAAGTTGGTTGCAATTTCTTGCTCATTGTTGCTGAGAGAACGAAATAGTGCGTCTGCTAAAATACTTTGTGTGCCGGGAATGTGAACGATTGAAAAATTAAATTCCTGTAAATAAAGTTTCCATCTACTTAACCTGTCGTGAGTAAATTTAGCTGAAAGTAAAAATTGTATCGCTCTGTGGTCTGTGTAGACGGTGGTATGTCTTCCATAAAGAAAATGTCGAAATCTCGTAAAAGCCCATACAACACATAATGTTTCCAGTTCTGTAACGGAATAATTTCGTTCAGCAGGTGACAGAATGCGACTTGCAAATGCGATGTTTTAATTACTGTAGAACCATCTTCTTCAATTTCCTGGAAAATATGTACACCTAAAGCGGTGTTAGAACTGTCGATGGCAATGGAAAAATTTCTGGTAAGGTCTGGGTGCGATAAAAGTGGTGTATTCAACAGAGCATGTTTCAGGTTCATAAATTCAGAATGTGCTTGCTTATCCCAGGACCAAATAGTGTTTTTACCTGTCAATTGGCATAATCTAGGTGTGTCTAAAGCAGAGTGATGAATAAATGTACGAAAAAAGTTAATTAAACCCAAAAAGCTGCGTAATTGTTTTTTCGTCGTAGGAACAGTAATATCACGTAGCGCTTGAAGTTTTTCCGGATCAGGCGCAATGCCTTCTGCTGAAATTACATGTCCAAGAAATTTTATAGAAGTTTTGCCAAAATGCGATTTACTGATGTTAACTGTGAGTCCTTGTGCACGAAAAGTTTGTAACAGTTGTTCTAGAATCAGATTGTGTTCAGACCAGTTAGCTTCTGCAATAAGAATGTCGTCTACGTACGTCGTGATTCTGTCTTTAAGACCTGTCGGAAGTATTGTGTTCAAGCCGCGAATAAAGGCTGCAGAAGAAATAGTTAAACCGAATGGTAATTTACAAAATTGATAACAGTCACCAAAACAGAGAAAAGCTGTGTACTTTCTGCAGTTCGGATGGAGCTGAATTTGCCAAAATCCCGATTTCAAATCTAATGTAGAATAAATAGCAGTATCGTGAAATGTCTGTAGTAGTTCTCTGTTTCATTAATAATTATGTCATTGATGTGACGTGAATCAAGCACGAGGCGAAGAGAGCCATCCTTTTTCTTAACAATATGTTCTCTATGGATATATGGAATGGGATAATGCTTGGCTTTAAATGTATCATGCTGTTTGACTTGAAATTCATACATAAAACCGGACATAGTACCAGGAATATTGTAGAAAACTGGAGCTTGCTGTAAAAGAATTTTGTGTAGTTGCGTGCGTTCGTCGTCTGTATTTGCACTGCTCTGTTTAACCTTGTCAGAAATCATCTGCATTACATCATAATCAGCTTCGTGTGGAATATTATAGTTATGTACGTACGTATCTGTGAATAATGTGGAATTGCAGTTTACGTTACGTGATACGGAAACGACCTCTGTGCGATTGTTTGTTCTTCCGCAGATAGTGAGTGCTGTAATTCTATAGCCAATTGTATATTTTCATCCTTCAACATTAAATAGGAATTCTGAAAATCGATAACTGCGTCGTGTTGTACCAGAAAATTCGTGCCTAGAATAACGTCCGTTGTCAATAAAGGAACAATCCAAAAATTTGAATGAAACGTGTGACCTGCAATACAAAATGATAAATGCGTCTGTAATTTAACATCTACTCCTTTACTCGATACTGCTCCTTTTACTTTCGTTTTGCCTAATGGTAATATAGGATAGGTATTCTCTTTGTTACACACGTTGAAAGTTTCTTCATTTATAACTGACATAGGTGATCCAGAATCGATTACTGCTGAAAATTTCGATGATCCAATTTTAATTTCGATGACAGGGTGTGAAATGGATTTCTGAACAACTGGTCTTTCCTGCAAAAGAGTGTCTCGTATGTCGTCAAAAGTAATAACATTTTCGTGAACAACATTCTGTGTGTCTAAAGTAATGCTTGTGTTACTGGAAGATGCGACCTGTACAGTATGTAGTCAAATTCTATCTGACGTATTATTATTATCAGGAAGATTCTGTGGCATTTCGACTATTTGACCTGTTCTATTATTTCTTCCGGACGTATTACGCTCTGGGTGGTACCTACTGTCCGGCTCATTCATGAGAATACGTTCTTGCTGATCATTTTGATGCTGGTAAGATCGACTGTTATTAAATGTACGCTGAAAATTGTGCTCATTGTTTTTACGTCTATCATGAAAATCATTTCTGTACGGCGCATTGCGATAGGAATTGAAATACTGTGTTTTCTGTACGTAGTTATTTCCTTGCTGCCGTGCGTTACTATTTGTTGTACCCTGGACTATACGTGCACGCGGCGAAACATTAAAGCTTGGTTGACCTTGTGCATTACATTGTTGGTTACGTATGCTAACCGGTTGGCTTTCATGCTGTTGCGGTGGAAAACTTCTATTGTTACCAAAATGTGGTTCCTATTGCTGATAATTTTGACGATATTGATAATTAGAATTTTGTCTGTTATTAAAGTTCTGGTGGTTGTCGTTCCTAAAGCGTCTATTACTTTTGCTATTGAAATTGCGTGGCTGATCCTAATTACTGTAAGTTTGTTGGCCTTGGTTATTACATGAAAAATTTTTGTTTACAAAGGAATAATCCGATTGCTGTACTTCCAAAAGCTGTAACAGATCTCTGAATGCTGAAATATTTTCCTTCTGCTGACCCGTTAGAAGTGACACTCTTAATGATCGTGGTAATTTAGAGATACATAATTGAATAAGTGCAGATTCACTGTATGGTTCACTTAGGTACTGGTTTTGTTGGACCATGTGCTCAAAAAATTGCGTGACAGTGGAAAAATTTGAGTTCACATAATTCGGTAAACTAATTAACTGATCTTTAATTCCGCGCTGTGTCATCTTCGATCAATACGCTGACAGAAAAGCATTCTGAAATTCTTCTACCGAATAACATTGTCTCGCGTTCGGTCTCATACGAGTTGCCGGTTCGCCTTCCAAAAAACTACAAACAAATTCAAGTTTATGTGTTACAGGCCAAGTCGGTGGAAAAGCAAAGCTAAATTGTTGTACCCAATCCAGAGGGTGAATCTGTGTTCTGTCATTTTTAAAAACTTTAAATTTTCTCAGTGATAGAAAATGTTTGAAATCAAAATTATCATCTCTGTATGACGGAACAGGTTCAGTATTGTAAGAGAATCTGTTTGACTGTGACTGTTCTGAATCTAACTCACGTACTCTCTGTAGATTATCTAAATTATACGCGCTGCGTGAGTCTGACAAATGTTCGCAAAGTGGCGTCTGCTGTGATGTGTTATTAACTGAAATATTTTTCATCTCTGTTACTTCTTGCTGTAAACATGACAATTTTCTACGTAAGGTGTTATTATATGAATCGATCTCATTGATTGTCTGTTGTAGATTTTGAAATTCAGGTGTTTGATTAAATGAAACCGGTGAAGTATCGTCTGATTTGCTGTCATTATTACTTTCGATAACATCAATACGACTGGCCAATTCATCATATTTTTCAGTCAGTATTTTTACCTGATCATCGGTTTTAGTGTCACAAGCATTAATTTGTTTTTGAATTTTATGTGTGGTTTCGTTCAATTTTTTAACGTCTGCTTTAATGACATTGGAATCCTGTGTTAGTTCTAATTGTTCGAGTCTGTCTGTCACTGTCTGAAAGTCTGCTGTGTGTTTGTTTTCGATTTAAGATCAGAAATTTCGTCACGTATTTCTGTGTTCGACTGTTTGATGGTATTAATTTCATCGGACACTGATACAATATTGTTGTCTACATACGTTTTTGCTTTCGCAAACAATTTACGTTTGTCTTCCTGTCTCTGTGCAGTGATTGTTTCCATTACTTGTCGTTTTACTTTATTCTGATCCTGTATAAATTTGCGGAAACGCGTATCACTGTTTTGTATGTGGTGATTAAAACGTTCGTCAATCTGAGTGTTCTGTTGGTCGAATTTCGCGTCTATCTTTGCATCCATTGTGCACGAAAGTTCTGCTGTCATTAGTTTAAACTCGTCGCGCAATTGTGTAGCCTTTTCAGAGCATTGTTTAGCGACTCCGCTAATTTCGTCTCTAAGTGTTTCTGTTGTTGCTGTTTGCATTTCCCTTAAATCTTGAGCAACAGATCTACTTTCTTCGCTACTTTTCCTAGCACAAGCGTCAATTTCCACGCGTAACTGTTCTTTAGTATCATGACATTGCGCGGCAACGGTTCTAATCTGTTCACTAAGCTGTCTGGAATTGTTGTCTAATTTTTCATTAAGTTTGTCTTGTTTTTCACTCTGTTGTTTGAAATTTTCATCATTATTGTCTAGTTTTTTATTAATTTCATCAAGTTGTTTGAATTTTTCACTATTTTGTAGCAATATTGCCATAATTTGATCCAATGTAACATTTCCTACTCTATTCTCTGTACTGTTTGATGGCGTACCCGCAATTGTCACGTTTTGTTTGCCAGTCGGATGTACACTGTCAGTCACTATTTCGGAATTAAATAAATCCGTCCTACTTTGCGTATCCTGTTCATTTTCATTAGAAAAATTTGTCTGTACGTCACTTGAATTTTCCAAACCGGTTGTGTTAAGCTGGGCAGCGCTCATTGCAACAGAACGCCCTGCGTCATCAATTGTCGTCAAATTAACAGAGGACACAATTGAGTTCGTTTGTTCATCATTAAGATAAAAATCATAATTAGTGGTTGGAATGCACTGATTGTCAGTGAACGCAGGATTGTCATCATTACACTGCGTGTCACAAGTACTATCGGTGAAGTTGTTTAAGTCGGTAATTTCATTCATTACACCTCGCGATGTACTATTAATAGTTTTTCGCGCCATTTTTACACAAATCACACTTATTCACAAATGAAACAAAGGCAATGCAAAATTCAACAAATACAAGTACTACAAAGAGCAACGAATTGCCGATAGCCTGTGAAAGAAATTGACAAAATTAGTAAAAGCGTTGTGCCAAATCCTAATTATATTTAAGAGCAGATATCTGACTGTTTCTTAGAAGATTCACAAAGAAATACGATCCTGGACCGGATGTCGCCAAGTGTAACCTCCCCACAAAAATGAATGAATGATATTTATTAAATATAAATGGGAGCCAAGTGTAACCTCCCCGTAAAAATATGAAAATGAAAGGAATTGAATAAAATTGCGAATAGTGCCAAATGTTAGCTTCCCACAGAAATAAAACTCAATGATAATAACAATGTGCATAAATGTTAAGTCCCCACAAAATTAACGTTAAGATCAACCTGATAAATTTTATAAGGGCAGCATCGCTGACCTTAGGCCCTGTGCAATAATTAATCTGATAAATTGAAGGGCAGCATCGCTGACCCTTGGCCCTGTGCAATAATTAATCTGATAAATTGAAGGGCAGCATCGCTGACCTTAGGCCCTGTGCAATAATTAACCTGATAAATTGATTCTGGGAGGAAAAGCATAGGAAACATTGTTTCAATTGGAATGATCCTTTTCTTAAAAACGATTGCTTTGAAAACAAAATTATTATTGGGGCATTTCTTGAACAAATTAATTACAATTAACATACATTACATTATCAGATGTGCGCACTGCTGCTTCATTACCTTATTTAACAATATACCTCGTCCCGAACCTTGACCAGAGACCCATGTCGACGCCCGCTGACTCCTCACGCACTACTTCCGACTGAGTACAACTCGCAACTGAACTCTCGCGCGGTCAAACGCAGACTAGACACGATAAATAACTCTCTGGTCAGAGATTCTGTCATGCCTCGCCATCGCTGGTACTGACTACATACGCGTTTCAAAGTATAACGCAAACTGTAAACGTGTTTTTCTCGAAACCGTATTTTTCAAATTGACACGAAACGTAACTTGAGGACGGTATATACGATTATGATCACAGTTTAATATCGGAATCCTAAATCTAATTCTGTATTAGTGTACGTAGCCATTCTGCGATATCATCAAAAGTCTATTTTTTGGTGCAAACTTTAGACTTGATTTTGATGGCGAAGAAAATGACAATTGTTTCAGCAAGTCAACATTTTACAATTTCCTAGGTATGCTGACAGAAAATATATTGAAAAAGACATACAAAATTATTTTGTTATGGATCCAGTAGTAGAGCCTCTAGAATTCCCGCCGATGACCAATATCTAGGTTGTAAGGGCGAATGGTATAGTGGGTCACTTTACGTTTGAAGTGTGTGACTGTATGGGTGTGTACGGATGTATTTGTGGCTATTGTGAATCAATGGCGACGCTATCAGCGCTTTTGCTAAAATTGTCCGAGGAGAATGTGGTTAAAACGGTTAAAACCAAAAATACGTAAAACAGTGTTTCATTTAAAACCGCAATCACTATCTGCAGTTTCCTACTCATACCCAAGCACAATTAATGTCAAATGGTCAAGTTTATCGCTCTTAAAATTGAGTACCTGGCAGTAGGTGGCAGCACAATGCGCGTTATATGGAAAACGTATGTTTTTGGTGGTGTCCGGATACTTTTGATCACATAGTGTAGATGGTGGACGAACCTCTGCGAGAACAAGGAGACGCTACTCCGCTCCCTCAACCGTCTGTAGTTTCGCCTGCAAGACGAAAGAGGCAGGCATAGTAAAACTTCAGCGATAAAATGGCTTTCAGTCTGTAGTGGAACGTGAATGGGTTCAGCGTTCATGTGGACGAACTGTAAGTCTAGGCACAGGGCTGAATGTGCCCGACAGAGCCCTGTGCCTGTATCGGCGAGAAACTCATTTGTCTGATTCCTTTCTATTAATGGTCTACAGCTCCACAGAATGGGCGACCCTTTATTCTGAAGCAGTGACAACTCTATTATTGATGTTTGCAGAGTCAATAAACTATTTTGGTCTATTCGGCCACTACATCTCCAAGTATCATGTTGATGTGGGAGGGAACATCGCTGGTGTCTCGTCAAATGAGTTAGAGAAGCCAAGAAGGACGGAAGTTTTGACACACACACACAGACAAGCTGCAGACAGAGACAGTTCACACACTGTTAGAAACAGACAAGTAAAATATAATCATTATAAATTCAAACATTAGAGAACCCTTGTGTATCGTTATGTTGATCTTACAAGGGAAGGTCACGGGAGTTGTCACGTAGAATAGAAGAAAACTGTTTTTATTTTGTTACTGACCAGAAAGAAAAACTCTTTGTAAAGTTTCAGCTGCTGTGCTGCAACGGTATCGACACAAGAGGCTGTTTATGTTTTCTTATTGGCAACGTTACGTAGCGCTCTGTATGAAAATCAATGGTTGTGCTGTGTACAGTCTGTGGCTAGTTTGCATTGTTGTCTGCCATTGTAGTGTTGGGCAGCTGGATGTTAACAGCGCGTAGCGTTGCGCAGTTGGAGGTGAGCCGCCAGCAGTGGTGGATGTGGGGAGAGAGATGGCGGAGTTTTGAAATTTGTAAGACTGGATGTCATGAACTGCTATATATATTATGACTTTTCAACACTATTAAGGTAAATACGTTGTTTGTTCTCTATCAAAATCTTGCATTCGCTAACTATGCCTATCAGTAGTTAGTGCCTTCAGTAGTTTGAATCTTTTAATTAGCTGACAGTAGTGGCGCTCGCTGTATTGCAGTGGTTCGAGTAACGAAGATTTTTGTGAGGCAAGTGATTTGTGAAAGGTGTAGGTTAATGTTATTTTTGTGAGGTAAGTGATTTGTGAAAGGTATAGGTTAATGTTAGTCAGGGCCATTCTTTGTAGCGATTACTGAAAGTCAGATTGCTTTGCGCTAAAAATATTGTGTGTCACTTTAGTGAATGTTTGCGTACGTTCAGTTTTGCTCAGCTGTTTGAAAAGCAAATAATGTAAGAGGTTTATCAGCACAGTAATTCAGAAATTTTTCTAAGGGGACGTTTCAGAAGGAATAAGCGGTACGTAATAGGTTTCCCCTCTCTACTAAAGCCCTGCATTTACGTATCACTCTGCAAGCAGCGCAGCGGTCAAAATGTGTCAGATGTGTCTGCTGTTAAGAGTAGATCAGATTATCTTTGTGGTGTGGAAGTGTGTTTACAGAGTTAGTAAACAGTGGCCCACGTAGTGATAGTGAAACTATTTGTGAGTACTTTGATATTGCAAAAGGTGTACCTACAGAGCGTGTTATTTGGCTCTGAGCACTATGGGACTTAACATCTATAGTCATCAGTCCCCTAGAACTTAGAACTACTTAAACCTAACTAACCTAAGGACATCACAAAACACCCAGTCGTCACGAGGCAGAGAAAATCCCTGACCCCGCCGGGAATTGAACCCGGGAACCCGGGCGCGGGAAACGAGAGCGTGTTATTTATGAACAAACAAAGCAACAGTGGACAGAAGGAGATGCTGTAATAGCAGAGGTTACTACACTTTTAAAAGATGAAGAAGCATCAGATGAAGAATCTGGTAGTGCGATGGTAGTGAGGGTTGAAGCAATATCATCTGTGGTGCATTTCAAGGGAAGCAACGTCATTCATGAACCCCAAACATTGTGCAGGGTATGATGAATTATGAGTTCCGTGATCATTTTATAGCAAAGAGAGAGGAAAGCGCAATAACACATGACCACACGTTGAGACTCTGGGCGCTGAAAATAAAGAAGAGAATTAACTCTCACAATTCACTGCAGTTCAAAGCTTCTAATAGTGGGTAAAGAAATTTAAATGTAAGAATAATGTGGTGTCACCGCCAGACACCACACTTGCTAGGTGGTAGCCTTTAAATCGGCCGCGGTCCGTTAGTATACGGCGGACTCGCGTGTCGCCACTGTCAGTGATAGCAGACCGAGCGCCACCACACGGCAAGTCTAGAGAGACTTACTAGCACTCGCCCAGTTGTACAGCCGACGTTCATAGCAATGGTTCACTGACAAATACGCTCTCATTTGCCGAGACGATAGTTAGCATAGCCTTCAGCTACATTTGCTACGACCTAGCAAAGCGCCGTATTCAATTGATAATTAATATTATGAAGCATGTACCGTAACGAGCGATGTTCTACAGTTGTGGATTAAAGTTAAGTATTATATCAACTACGTACTTTATTTGCAATTCTCAAGATATTGTCCTGTTCCAGACCTCACGCCAGTCAGCGTGTAATTAAACGCGTGCATTTCGGCTTCCAGTGTTGGCTCTTCTGCCAACACTACAAATAAGACCATCCGTCGCTAAATAGCCCAAAAAGTTAGCAATCGGCTAGCTGAAGTGGATGCCGCTATTCGACGGAGAGCTTATCAGTTCGTGAGAGAAATCAGGTCTCTCAGATAGGTTCAAATGGCTCTGAGCACTATGGGACTCAACTGCTGTGGTCATAAGTCCCCTAGAACTTAGAACTACTTAAACCTAACGAACCTAAGGACATCACACACACCCATGCCCGAGGCAGGATTCGAACCTGCGACCGTAGCGGTCGTGCGGTTCCAGACTGTAGCGCCTTTAACCGCTCGGCCACTCCGGCCGGCTCTCTCAGATAGGGATCAGGTGATTATGCTGACCAATCGAGATTTGATAAACAGCTACGATCTGGACGGACTCTCGCAGTGAATGGAAGCAAGCATATCTTTGGTGCGGTTGGACCCATAGCGGCAACCACACAGTCTAATATGAGAATGCCTGGAGTTGTGATGGACGCTACACAGCTAACCCCATTTATACGTCCTTGGAGTCCACAGGTTATTTGTCTGCAATTATGGACATAAATTTAAAGAGTATCAAGGCAATTGCTAGAAATTCTGCTGATATGTGAAGAGGAATTTAAAAGTCTCCGTAGGTTCAAATGGCGCTGAGCACTATGGGACTTAACATCTGTGGTCATCAGTCCCCTAGAACTTAGAACTACTTAAACCTAACTAACATAAGGACATGACACACATCCATGCCCGAGGCAGGATTCGAACCTGCGACCGTAGCGGTCACGCGGTTCCAAACTGAAGCGCCTAGAACCGCACGGCCACATCGGCCGGCAGTCTCCGTAGAACAAATAATGTGGCCAGATGTACATGAGAAAACTAATGCCCCTCTTTTGAGTTAACTCCTGTTCGGCCAGCAGAGGTGACGAACTATACAACTGTACGGCTACAGAAGTTGAATTCATAGAGAACCTAATTCCAGCGACGTCCACAGACATTTTGCAACCAGCCCACAATTTCTTCTTCGTCCATACAAAATTTTCTGAAATGTATCACAGATACAATTATAATATCTTCGGACAATGACATTAGCATATGGCATAGAGACCACTTGTTAGCCCTCAGTCGTTTGTGTATTTCCATTTGTCGGCGGCACATTTCTGGAACGAAATCAAATTTGCATTTTGTCAGTGCCGCTGCACCAAAGGCTTTCCAGGTGTATTTCAAACATTCGTGAAGCACTGCTTCGAAGAAGGATTAACGGAAGAGTATTTCCACAGAACTATGACTAACTTGCTTTTGTCAAATGTGCACATTGCGAGAACTGACTAACATGCTGTTATTTCCGCCTTGCATATTTTTTTACCTCCAATAGTGTAGTCAAGTAACTAAACTCTCTCACAGAGTATTTCATGTCATATTATTGACTGTTTGTCTCAAATAATCCTTTTGCGTAATAAATCATTCATACTTATAGTATCCTCATTGTAACTTTGACGACTGATATCTCCTAGTCTAATAATCCATAGCAGCTACAATATATAATTTGTTGCTCTATTAACAGTGCTATGTATGAATGCAATTTGCGTGACAACGTACCGTGACCTTCCCTTGTTAGCTTCGTAGACATACTGAAACAATGAAACTGTACTGCGCGTTGAAAAGTCTGTGATCGTGTGTGGCTAACAAAGTAGTCAGGCATGTTGGCAACGGTTGACCAAGGTTCACAAGTTCTTCGAAAAGATTGAAGTACTTCCGCGTAGTCTGGAGTAGCCAAGAGAAGGTGATCTGTGTCTTCTTTTTATGCACAACAGCAGGAAGGTTTCTCTACGAAGAGCAGTTTGTAAAGATGTTTCGGGAAATATCGGACGTAAATCTGAGTCTGGCTATTATGCGAAGGGTCTGTCTCTGTAGAGCAACACGGACAAATGTAGTAAGTGTGCTCTTATAGATACCATCCAGCAAGGGTTACCTGATGTCGTCATTTGGTGAACAGGTATTGGCTCCGGAAACAGCTGGCTTTCCTTACCAGACCTTTTGACACCGTCTAAACCAATGACACTGTTCTCCGGCATGCAACTTAGCTTTTTTACAAAAACGAAAAGCAATACAATAATGTGGCCGCTTGGTCATTTTGTATCCTTCGTGGTCGCTGGTGATAGGGAAGACGACCAGACGGCTTTTCGTCAGCGTATGCCTTCTGCATACTGATGCAGACGGCAATTACCCAGCTTTCAGGATTCTTTTGCAACATGCTCAAGCTTACGTTTTACCGGCAGGGCATTGGCTAGGGCCTGATGTGGGTGGCGAAGACTTTTGATGGCATGGTCTGTTGAACAACTGCATAAAAACGATGCGATTTGACTTACAGCACTGGCAGACGCGTAGTGCGGGAGAAAAGTGGAACAGTGGTAGGACCATAATCCAGAGGTCTGTAGTTCGTAACCACGTTCTGCTAATAATAAATGGCTCTGAGCACTATGGGACTTAACATCTGTGGTCATCAGCCCCCTAGAACTTAGAACTACTTAAACCTAACTAACCTAAGGACATCACACACATCCACGCCCGAGGCAGGATACGAATCTGCGACCGGAGCGGTCACGCGGTTCCAGACTGAAGCTCCTAGACCGCACGGCCACACCGGCCGGCTGCTAATAATATTTGCTATTCATTCTTGCTCCAGACATTTTTGTTCGAAATCTACAATACTCAAGGAACGTTCATTTCGTTCAAAGAAGAGGTATCAGTCCTTTCTGATGAAGAGATTTTTTATGGTTTCCCTAAGGAGAGTTTGAAACCTTCTAACACGAGTATAATTTTTTCGATAGCGGATAACTAATATTTCGAATGCAGAATATTTAGTTTATACCGTAAATGAGTTTTAGCTTTTTTTCTGGAAAAAAGAATTTCAGTGTCTTCGAACTAGTGTTATATATTTTTGACGAATAGCTTAAAAACAACTCGAAGAAGATTTATAAACATCTCACAGGCAAGTGATTTAGGGGAACGTATGGCGTGTGTTCGATTCTTAAATGCAATATGCAGTTTTTTATTTTCATTTGTATTTTGCTCTGTTCAGAAATAAGAATCGGAAAAATAGTTAAGTCCACGCCCTGAAACGAACAAAAAATGAAGAAAAGAAAAGCGATAAAGTGAGTTGCAGGAGCGCAAGAGGCCTCGGGATCAATTGTCGATCAAAACACTGATTTTTATCAACGAAAAAAACTGGCAGAGCGTTTGGCTAAGAAGCGATTATAAAATAATAGCTGGAAGGCACGAGGCCTCGCGATCGATTGTCGATCAAAACACTGATTTTTATCTACGAAAAAAACTGGTAGAGCGTTTAGCTAGTAAGCGCTTATAGAAGAGACACACAACTTAAATAAGCAGCAGAGTGTTCAGTAACGCTGACTGTCATGCGGAACACCTGGATTCTATTATCAATACTATCATGATATTTCTTTGGTGACGGGACTGGTATTGAATGAAACTTGCGACGTGGTGTCAGCAGAGGACCTACTCTATAAATATCAGGAAACTCGGAAACGACTGCGAGAGCGGTGTGCTGACCACACGCTCCTCCATGCCACGTCCAATGGCGCCATTGGCAGATGATGACATGGCGGTCGGTCGTGCCTGACTGGTTCATCTAGGGTCAGAACGCGGAACTTTACGTACTTTTTTTCACTAGTCGAGACGCCTAGACGTTGAATGTGTATGGGATTTCGCGTAATATGGTATCGACAGGTGTATTATTGCGTTATTCGTTTCCTTGTGTCTTGTTGTTTCCTCCTAGACGGCAGTCCCTCACGCACCGCGCTACCTTGCTCCGTAAACAGAAATGATGGAGGAGAAAACCTGAAGAATCCTAACGCGCTATTAGTCATTAGCGCTCTGTGTGGCAGATCAAAGCGACTAAACATTGGCACGCCAGGCGTCGGCTAAGCCTTAGTGCTGTTTGCCTACTTACTGCCGCTTTCAGTTTCCCCTCGTAAGAGTCGTACGTCGCCTCGTTAGCATTTTCGACGTCCCCGCGACTGCACACTCTGAAAATAGAAAACAATTTCTTTGTGTGCCACAGGTATCGTGGGGCGTGCTCGAAGAGGCCTTTCCGTTGCGACGGCAGTAGAGGGGAGAGAGAGAGAGAGAGAGATGTGTGCGAGTGTGTACGCCGGCCGGCCAAATATCCGTGTTTGGTGTCACCGTATTTGCGTCGCACGGCAAACAGAACGGCGGCCGCTGCGGCAGCGAGTCCCGCCAGTCACAATATTTGCCGCCCGCTGGGAGCTGCGCTGTGCCGGAGGAAACTTCTCCCCCAGCCGTGCCGCGGGTATTTCTACAGACTCCGGCCGCTGTTTGGCGCCAGGATACAGTGCGGCCGTCTGATCGATTCGAGGTCGCCGTGGATCTCTCCACGCTTTCCCTGCAGGCACTTCATCTAGACTGCCGGAGAAAAAAATAGTACACATGGAAAGACGACGTCGATTTTAATATGACGATAGCATAGTCAGCCTGCTTAGCTCGTAGGCACGGTATCTCAGCGTGTTCGGCCAGAGGGCTGCGTGCTCTCTGTAATAAAAAAAAACTGAGTCAAGGAGTCAACGATCACCTTGAACGGATGTATTGTGACGTCCGCCCAGACCAAACGCAACGAACTATATCGAACAAAATGGAAGGGAAAAAAAAAAGATAGGTGGTAAGGTGGTAACGTGCCCGCTTCCCATGCAAGCGGGCTCGGCTTCGATTCCCGGACGGGTTTGGGATTTTCCCCGCTCGTGGACTGGGTGTTGTGTCGTCATCATCATTTCATCCTCATGGCGTCGAATGAAATAAGACTTGCACTTGGCGGCCAAACTTTCTCGAATAGGAGCCTCCCGGCCAACGATGCCATACGCTCGTTTCCATTTTGATTATGGCATAGCCATCTGGGGGATAGTAGATGTATCAACATCATCAGCCAACAGATAGCGTAGCAGCGTAGCTACCAGAGTGCCATCTGTGTCTACGCTATAATAGGAAATGCTCACAGACAGAAGGTTCAGTGTGGTGCAAACGTGTGAAGCCGTTTGAGTCTCGTACAGATTCCCGTATGGAGTACACAGTCATAGGCATCCCTGGGGTTGTGAAGCAGCTGAATGGGTTGAAAATAAATTAATCGCCAGGTCCTGATGGGATTCCAATTCGGTTTTACAGAGAGTACTCTGCTGCATTGGCTCCTTGCTTAGCTTGCATTTATCGCGAATCTCTTGCCCAACGTAAAGTCCCGAGCGACTGGAAAAAAGCGCAGGTTACGCTTGTATATAAGAAGGGTAGAAGGCCGGATCCTAAAAATTACAGACCAATATCCTTAACATCGGTTTGTTGCAGGATTCTCGAACATATTCTCAGTTCGAATATAATGAATTTCCTTGAGACAGAGAAGTTGCTGTCCGTGCGTTAGCACGGCTTTAGAAAGCATCGCACCTGCGAAACGCAACTCGCCCTTTTTTCACATGATGTCTTGCGAACCATGGATGAAGGGTATCAGACGGATTCCTTGACTTCCGGAAAGCGTTTGACTCGGTGCCCCACTGCAGACTCCTAACTAAAGTACGAGCATATGGGATTGGTTCCCAAGTACGTGAGTGGCTCTAAGACTTCGTAAGTAATAGAACCCAGTACGTTGTCGTCGATGGTGATTGTTCATCGGAGGTGAGGGTATCATCTAGAGTGCCCCAGGGAAGTGTGGTAGGTCCGCTGTTGTTTTCTATCTACATAAATGATCTTTTGGATGTGGTGGATAGCAATGTGCGGCTGTTTACTGATGATGCCGTGGTGTACGGGAAGGTGTCGTCGTGGAGCGACTGTAGGAGGATACAAGATAACTTGGACAGGATTTCTGATTGGTGTAAAGAATGGCAGCTAACTCTAAATATAGATAAATGTAAATTAATGCAGATGAATAGGAAAATGAATCCCGTAGTATCTGAATACTCCATTAGTAGTGAAGCGCTTGACACAGTCACGTCGATTAAATATTTGGGCGTAACATTGCAGAGCGATATGAAGTGGGCCAAGCATGTAATGGCAGTTGTGGGGAAGGCGGATAAAAATTCAAATGGCTCCGAGCACTATGGGACAAGTTCTAAGGTCATCAATCCCCTAGAACTTAGAACTACTTAAACCTAACAAACCTAAGGACATCACACACATCCATGCCCAAGGCAGGATTCGAACCTGCGACCGTAGCGGTCGCGCGGTTCCAGACTGTAGCACCTAGAACCACTCGGCCACTCCGGCCGGCGAAGGCGGATAGTCGTCTTCGGTCCATTGGTAGAATTTTGGAAAAATGTGGTTCATCTGTAAAGAGACCGCTTATAAAACACTAATACGACCTATTCTTGAGTACTGCTCGAGCGTTTGGGATATCAGGTCGGATTGAAGGAGGACATAGAAGCAATTCAGAGGCGGGCTGCTAGATTTGTTGCTGGTAGGTTTGATCATCACGCGAGTGTTACGGAAATGCTTCAGGAACTCGGGTGGGAGTCTCTAGAGGAAAGGAGGCGTTCTTTTCCTGAATCGCTACGGAGGAAATTTAGAGAACCAGCATTTGAGGTTGACTGCAGTACAATTTTACTGCCGCCAACTTATATTTCGCGGAAAGACCACAAAGATAAGATAAGAGAGATTAGAGCTCGTACAGAGGCATATAGGCAGTCATTTTTCCCTAGTTTTGTTTGGGAGTGGAACAGGGAGAGAAGATGCTAGTTGTGGTACGAGGTACTCTCCGCCACGCACCGTATGGTGGATTGCGGAGTATGTATGTAGATGCAGATGTAGATGTAGATGTAGATGTAGAAGCGAGCAGGCAACCATACCACGGAGACACTTTTGGCTTCCTACAGTCAAGTGTATCTTAGAAGAAAGATTAAGGAAAGGCAAACCTACGTTTCTAGCATTTGTAGACTTAGAGAAAGCTTTTGACAATGTTGAGTGGAATACTCTCTTTCAAATTCTGAAGGTGGCAGGGGTAAAATACAGGGAGCGAAAGGCTATTTACAATTTGTACAGAAACCAGATGGCAGTTATAAGAGTCGACGGGCATGAAAGGGAAGCAGTAGTTGGGAAGGGAGTGAAACAGGGTTGTAGCCTCTCCCCGATGTTATTCAGTCTCTATATTCAGCAAGCAGTAAAGGAAACAAAAGAAAAATTCGGAGTAGGTATTAAAATCCATGGAGAAGAAATAAAAACTTTGAGATTCGCCGATGGCATTGTAATTCTGTCAGAGACAGCAAATGACTTGGAAGAGCAGTTGAACGGAATGGACAGTGTCTTAAAAGGAGGATATAAGATGAACATCAACAAAAGGAAAACGAGGATAATGGAATGTAGTCGAATTAAGTCGGGTGATGCTGAGGGAATTAGATTAGGAAATGACACACTTAAAGTAGTAAAGGAGTTTTGCTATTTGGAGAGCAAAGTAACTGATGATGGTCGAAGTAGAGAGGATATAAAATGTAAACTGGCAATGGCAAGGAAAGCGTTTCTGAAGAACAGAAATTTTTTAACATCGAGTATTGATTTAAGTGTCAGGAAGTCGTTTCTGAAAGTGTTTGTATGGAGTGTAGCCGTGTATGGAAGTGAAACATGGACGGTAAATAGTTTAGACAAGAAGAGAATGGAAGCTTTCGAAATGTGGTGCTACGGAAGAATGCTGAAGATTAGATGGGTAGATCACATAACTAATGAGGAGGTATTGAATAGAACTGTGGAGAAGAGGAGCTTATGGCACAACTTGACTAGAAGAAGGGATCGATTGGTAGGACATGTTCTGAGACATTGAGGGATCACCAATTTAGTATTGGAGGGCAGCGTGGAGGGTAAAAATCGTAGAGGGAGACCAAGAGATGAATACACTAAACAGATTCAGAAGGATGTAGGCTGCAGTAGCTACTGGGAGATGAAGAAGCTTGCACAGGATAGAGTAGCATGGAGAGCTGCATCAAACCTGTCTCAGGACTGAAGACCACAACAACAACAACAAACAGCCAAGTGAGGGAGTTTGAAAGGAAGCAGATTGCGGCCTTCTGAGGAGCAGGATGGCCCTCTCGTAGGATTGCCACAAATGGCTGGATCTGCTGCGTCAGCTGTACAACGATGCTGTTATCAGTGGTCACGTGAACATTGTGGTATCTTAGACGAGGTTCCGGACGTCCACGCAGCACAGACGCCCACTAGGATCTTCGTATTGTAACGACAGCAGTGGGAGATCGTACAGCTATCAGAGCACAGGTAAGAGGGCTTATGAGCACAGACGTGTGAACACGAACTGTCGCGAAACGATTATTAGCTGTGGGACTACGGGCACGCACACATCTCTAGCCCGTCTTCCACTCACGCCACAGCATCGACGTGCGCGACCGGACTGGTGACGTTAGAAGATCACTTGGAAGATGGAACGGCACGCAGTGGTCTTCAGCAATGAAAGAAAAATCTGTCTGCATGTAAGTGATGGTCGTCATAGACCCGCCGAGCGCTGTCTCATAGAGTACATCCATCCAAGACACACTGGCGCCACACAGACCTTATGGTCTGGGGTGCGATAAGCTACAACTCTCGTCCGCCTTTGGTGTTCCTGAGGGAACGCTAACCAGCATTCGGTATGTGCAGAACGTTGTTCTTTTGCCGTTCTTGCAACAGGAATGTGATGTGTCGTTTCAACTGGATAATAATCACCAACACACTACCCGTGGAACTCAACGTGCTCTGCAAGACGTGCAGCAACTTCCCTGGCTAGCACGATCTCCGGACATGTCTCGAACTAGCACGCGTGGAATACGATAGGAGGAGAAGTGACTGGTGCGACTTGTAAACCAACAACTCTTACAGAACTACGTGAACAGCTCGAGCAGCTTGGAATAACGTATCCCAGGACACCACTCGCCGTCTGTTCGATCGACTGGATGCCAAAGTAAGCGCCTGCAGTGCCGCCCGTGGCGGCTACATCACGTACTAACGCGTTTCAGCATGGGCCGATACCTGGTGCCTCAGAACCGCTTATGCCATTGATCTATGGATTGAAACACCCCCGTTATATCCTTTACTGGGTTTTGTGTGATTTACCGAAGCCGCCAAACAGTTAATTATTATGAATATATGACCCTGTGCTTAATGGATGAAAGGCCATCGGTTTTTCTGCTGTGGTTTCGGGGGTATTTCAACAGATTGCGGCTGTTCTGAGACGGAATAGTTAATGATTGAAAGTTTTTCTATTATTAAAGACCCCAAAGGTTGCTATTTATAAACTTATACGTATTTAGAATGAGATTTTCACTCTGCAGCGGAGTGTGCGCTGATATGAAACTTCCTGGCAGATTAAAACTGTGTGCCGTGCCGAGACTCGAACTCGGGACCTTTGTCTTTCGCGCGCAAGTGCTCTACCATCTGAGCTACCCAAGCACGACTCACGCCCCGTCCTCACAGCTTTACTTCTGCCAGTATCTCGTCTCCTGCCTTCCAAACTTTACAGAAGCTCTCAGTTGGTAGAGCACTTGCCCGCGAAAGGCAAAGGTCCCGAGTTCGAGTCTCGGCCCGGGACACAGTTTTAATCTGCCAGGAAGTTTCATATCAGCGCACACTCCGCTGCAGAGTGAAAATCTCATTCTGGAAACATCCCCCAGGCTTTGGCTAAGCCATGTCTCCGCAATATCCTTTCTTTCAGGAGTGCTAGTTCTGCAAGGTTCGCAGGAGAGCTTCTGTAAACTTTGGAAAGTAGGAGACATGGTACTGGCAGAAGTAAAGCTGTGAGGACGGGGCGTGAGTCGTACTTGGGTAGCTCAGTTGGTAGAGCACTTGCTTGCGAAAGGCAAAGGTCCCGAGTTCGAGTCTCGGCCCGGGGCACAGTTTTAATCTGCCAGGAAGTTTCATATCAGCGCACACTCCGCTGAAGAGTGAAAATCTCATTCTGGAAACATCCCCCAGGCTTTGGCTAAGCCATGTCTCCGCAATATCCTGTCTTTCAGGAGTGCTAGTTCTGCAAGGTTCGCAGGAGAGCTTCTGTAAAGTTTGGAAAGTAGGAGACATGGTACTGGCAGAAGTAAAGCTGTGAGGACGGGGCGTGAGTCGTGCTTGGGTAGCTCAGTTGGTAGAGCACTTGCTTGCGAAAGGCAAAGGTCCCGAGTTCGAGTCTCGGCCCGGGACACAGTTTTAATCTGCCAGGAAGTTTCATATCAGCGCACACTCCGCTGCAGAGTGAAAATCTCATTCTGGAAACATCCCCCAGGCTTTGGCTAAGCCATGTCTCCGCAATATCCTTTCTTTCAAGAGTGCTAGTTCTGCAAGGTTCGCAGGAGAGCTTCTGTAAACTTTGGAAAGTAGGAGACATGGTACTGGCAGAAGTAAAGCTGTGAGGACGGGGCGTGAGTCGTGCTTGGGTAGCTCAGTTGGTAGAGCACTTGCTTGCGAAAGGCAAAGGTCCCGAGTTCGAGTCTCGGCCCGGGACACAGTTTTAATCTGCCAGGAAGTTTCATATCAGCGCACACTCCGCTGCAGTGTGAAAATCTCATTCTGGAAACATCCCCCAGGCTTTGGCTAAGCCATGTCTCCGCAATATCCTTTCTTTCAGGAGTGCTAGTTCTGCAAGGTTCGCAGGAGAGCTTCTGTAAACTTTGGAAAGTAGGAGACATGGTACTGGCAGAAGTAAAGCTGTGAGGACGGGGCGTGAGTCGTGCTTGGGTAGCTCAGTTGGTAGAGCACTTGCTTGCGAAAGGCAAAGGTCCCGAGTTCGAGTCTCGGCCCGGGACACAGTTTTAATCTGCCAGGAAGTTTCATATCAGCGCACACTCCGCTGCAGAGTGAAAATCTCATTCTGGAAACATCCCCCAGGCTTTGGCTAAGCCATGTCTCCGCAATATCCTTTCTTTCAGGAGTGCTAGTTCTGCAAGGTTCGCAGGAGAGCTTCTGTAAAGTTTGGAAAGTAGGAGACATGGTACTGGCAGAAGTAAAGCTGTGAGGACGGGGCGTGAGTCGTGCTTGGGTAGCTCAGTTGGTAGAGCACTTGCTTGCGAAAGGCAAAGGTCCCGCGTTCGAGTCTCGGCCCGGCACACAGTTTTAATCTGCCAGGAAGTTTCATACGTATTTTCTATTAACACACAAATTCGGAGGCAGTTGCTACCTTCGCCTTTCGCGTTTAATTACGGTTATGTCTTTTATTGCTTCCTGATATTAAGTACTTCGTCACAAGCAAAGATGATGGTTAACATTCACAACAACCCTCACTGCAACCCATGGTTGTTGCTGGCCGACGCGGATGACGCAAAACACATAATTCGGCACTTGTCACCTTTGGTTTTATATCACTCGCGAATCGGTATCGATAAGGTGACACGCTCATTTGTCACACTCTGTGAATTTACAATTTACTCTTCACTCGGCACAACCGCCTTTGACACCGTACTCAGCTCGACCGCCACTTTTTTTTATTTTTGCCAGTCTTTCCAGCATTGCTTTCACCCGACACTAATCTCACTACCTCCTGCAGCACTCGACAATCGACTCCTCTCTGCTATCAACCTGAGTGTCGGATACTAATATCTATGTTCGTGGGATCACGGATCCCTTACAAAAAGTAATCATTTATGTACTACATATGCGCAGTTTCAATAATTAATCTTTAGTGAATTGGGAAATGTATAAAAGGTTGTGCTTATTTTCTTCCGGCAGTGTATTTGAGCCGCGGATGCCACTTAAGCTGCGTATCGGCTGAGCACAGCTGCAGCGTGGTAACCGTTACTACGAGACAAACGCGTCATCCATAACGCAGCAGCCACACTCAGTTGATACAGGACTTCATTCCGAATCGGCTGTTCGATACTGATCGCTGGTGCCTTAGTACGTGCAACAACACCATAAATACGACACTTACAGCGGCTGCCTCCATTTGATGTACAGGGGGTGGACGAAAATATGGAAACTCCGTAAACACTTTACCACATCTAATATGGTATAGGATTACCACAGTCATTGAAAGTAGCTTCCTATCGTCCCGGAAGGGATACATACAGTTCCTGGTAAATAAGATAAGGATAATGGAGGTGGATAGCGATCAAAAACCCTTTCCTCCCAAGTAGACCACAAAGGCTCAATGAAACTGAGCTCTAGTTATTGTGGTCAGCAAGGGAGATACGACATTATCCTCTTTCTCACAAAACCAGTCCACGATTATGCATGCTTCGTGAACAGCGGCCGTGTCGTCTTGGAACGCAGAATCACCTTTGGAGAACAAACATTGTACCATGCGAGGGACGTGATCAGCGAAAATTGTCACATAATCCTTGGTAGTAATGCAGCCATGCAAAGTAACCATGGCGCCCATGAAATACCACGATACGGATTCACAAAACTTCACTGAACCCCTACCATGTTTCACTCTCGGGACGTAAACTCAACCAGAAGTTGCAAATATACTGAAAGAAGACTCATTCGACCAAATGACGCTCTTCCATTGTTCCATAGTCCAGTTTTTATGTCTTGGCACCACTTTTTCCTGTTACCAGCATTTGCATCACGGATGAATGGTTTTGGAATACCAGCTCGCCTTGGGGATCAGAGCTTATGGAGCTCTTTTCCTGTTGTGTTGGTGCTGACAGGATTCGCCAGTGTGACATTCAGTTCTGCAGTGATTTTAGAGGTTTCATTCACTTCTTCACAATCTTCTTCAAAGATAGTCCGTCACGACCACTCAACACAGACTTTCGTCCGCGTTGTGACTTAGCGGATGACACTTTTTTGTTTTCGCAGTATGCGGTATAAATCTTCGATAAGGTGCATCTTGGAACTCTAAACACTTCGGCTACCTCGATTACGGAAGCACCCACCATATGAGCACCAATTATTTGCCCACTTTCGACGTCACTTTGCTCCAACATAATGCACTCACAACTACACAGAAGACCGTTCTTATCACTATTGAGTAGATTGCACAGAAATCGTACATGGTTAAATACAACGGTGGAACATGCAGGAATGTCAGACCATTCTTCCTCAAGATCAGAAACCAGAGAACGTGGTATTAGACGTTGGACCTAGAGTCAAGTCGACGTTCTGACTAATCTTGAAGGTGTTCCTTTGTCTTCAAGTCGTGACTCTGGGGAGGTCACTCCGGTTCAAGAATGTTACTGTTCACAAACCATTACCACACAGATGCTGCTTTATGATAGGTTGCATTCTATTGCTGATACAAAACATCACTGTCTTCTAACTTTATGCTGTACACAATACTGTAATATTTAGCTTACCCCCCCCCCCCCCCTTACTAAACATCACCTCCTCCACATTTCACTGTCAGCATTACAAATGATGCCAGGTAAGGCTCCCCAGTCATCTGCCATACCCAAACCCTTCCGTCGGATTGTCACAGAGTATAGCGTGGTTTTCAGTCATCCACCGTTCAGTGGCTTCGCTCTTTACACAACCTCAAGTGCTGCTTAGCATTGGACTACAGAAATGTGTGGCTCCCCTTCTGTATTCGATTATTTTTAACTCCTTATGCACAGTCATTGTGCTAGCTAGGCTGAGGGTAATACTTTGGAACACAAGATTTCATGCAATTCCTTAAAACCACTCTCTGCAGTGTTTGACGGTTCCTGCTTCGTAATTGCACAGATTTTACAGACTGGATAATGTACACTGCCTGATCAAAAGTGTCCTGGCATCCCTACGTAATGTGGAATTGACCACTAGATATCACAATAGGCGGACCGAACACAACAAAAGGACGCGGGGAGTATCGTGTAGTGTCCTGCGATCGGCAGGAAAAAACTAACGATCAAGTTTGAACACACTTTATTCTACCTCAAACGCCTTCATTGCGTGTACAAGTTTCCAAACGCAAGAACAACAAGAAGCACAATAATTCTTGTGGTGGCAAAAACCAGATAAGAGTATAAGACAACGAAAAGAAAATAATAACCAGAATACTACTCTACACAATTAGAAAGATACAGCTTTCTACTGAATACTGCGGTGAGTGTCTACTATGCTAGAGATAGCATAGGTACTGGCTGAGGCTACCCTAGCTGTAGGTACACACTGCCGGTCTGACTCTGCTCGCATGCTTATAACGCCAGTTCGGCGGAGTGCTAAACGTGTTCACATTGGTTCCAGTTGGTGGAGATTCACAAGGCTTTTCACGAAGTAGTTCCGTGTTTATGCGGTAAGTCTGTTGTTGTTTACATCCACTGGCGATGTTTCGATCGAGGCTGTTCAAGGGAGGTCTGGAGCCCACCTTGCTTGTGTGTTGTGCGGGTCCTCAAACTGATAAGGGGCCGCTGCGACATACTGCGTTGTCGCCAGAATAGTTCGTGAGCTCAGTGACTTCTCAAATGTGAAAGTCTTTGCATGTCCATTAGGGAGAGTTCAACCTTTTGAAAAGCTGCCCAGTTCGACTGTCGATGATGTGACTGTGAAGCAGATATTTGAAGGAGCAACCACAGGTAAACCAAGACCAGGCAGAATACTGTTAAATATACGTAATTTGCAGACCACTATTAATGTTTTAATAAAACGAAACGTTTACGGTGAATAAAGTTTGCATATAGCAGTTGCACAGACAGGTGAAACAAAGTATCACATTATCAGTGTTTATTAGTGTATTCTTACAATTACAGATAATACGAGCAGTATACTCTCTAGAAATTTAACAAACGTGTTCTTACAATCTGCGATGAAAGATCTATTTACATTCTGTCATGAATAACGGAAATCTCTCGACTCTGAAGTACTCGTTTCGAATCCTGGTGGGGGAAGAAATTTTCCCCGTCAAGGGGACGAAAAGTGGTGGCGTAAAGTTTCTTATGACCAGACTTTGCGCCAATATCCTGGGTTAGATTCCAAACCTTTCCGCATTGTCTCATAAGGCGAAAGCATCTGACACCGTTAATAGCGATCAGATCATGTAATTAAAAAGTTAAGCCCGAGATTCCCCTTGACATCATTCGTGAAGACTAACATGCGTGCAGAGTATGGATGTCACCATCTCCATTCTCTCGTCACCATATATCACACTCATGATACCAGATTGTACAAGTGAACGTTACAGACTTACTCTCTAGATGGAATCAATCCAGACAACTCTACACTCCAGGTGGGAAGGGGCTGCAAGGAAGAATATCCTCTCCAATTAGTCGGTTGAATCTGCCCGTTGTGGTATCATTAGATTCTTTCTTTCTCTGCAACAAAAGATCTGTTAACGAAATTTTTTAACTGACAAAGAAGTTAACTAACATGCACATTCGCCAGAAAAATAGCACATTGTGCACGATAACAACTCGGGGTTCCTCTGTTCGAATAACTCACTTTGACTTGTCGAAGGAAATGTGCTCCATTCACTCATTGAAGCACGAGGAACAATATTTGCTTTTTTACTGTACAAATGCACTGGAAATAATTACGTCTTTGAAAATACAGGGAGTCGAACGATATCGAAAGATCGCATTTTAGAACAACTATCAGGAAAGATTAAATCACTAGAACAAACCGAGCCTAGGCTAATAACAAGAAAAAGTTTTCTTCGAAGAGCAGAACCTTTGAGACTGTCTCGAGACAATTTAAGACTTCCTCCATGGAAATCCGCAGAAGAAGACCAAATGGAACTGCGAGAATATATTCCAAGCCACAACGAGGATTGGGGTGACTGGACGTCACTTAACCGCTGAAGAACTGGTGACGGTAGGGGGGAGTCCTCCCTTAAAATACGGGGCTTCACATCGGAGGACAGCAAGTGTGAGTTCAGAGAACAAAAACGTACTGTGGAACCCTCATAACAATGCCCTCTTTGTCCATTTACGTCTTCAGCGCGAGACCTTATGTTAGCAAATGATAGTTCCCTAGGTGTGGCTCAATTTTAGACATATATAATGTGATTAGCCAATTTGGTGGATGGTGTTTCTGAATGTTATTTTCTACAAATGTGTACATACCGTCTTTAAATGTGTGTACTGTAAAATAGGCTTCTGACACGAGTAAATCAATGAAAAGTAAATGAAAAATAAGAATGATAAACATACTGACATTAATTGAGAATTTTCCCTTGCGTGGAAACGAGACTTGTTCCCCACCCTTTTCGATCCCTCAAGAAATATAGTACACTGCAAGTGAAATTTTTGGTAGTGTTGGGAACGCTGAAAGAATCAACCAACTAGTTGCGTAACAGATTTATTAGAACCCTTTTGAAGATGACAATTTTGTAATTGTTGCAAACTAGGTCAAGGGTTCTAATGAGCCTGTGTTAAGCAAACTGGTTGGCTTATTCTTTTGTCCTTTACAAGACTATGGCTTTACACTTGGTTCAAGTTTTTTTGAAACTTCCAAATTTATAATTCTCACAAACTATTATTAAAGTTACGTAAACTCTGATGTTCCAGAACACAGCATATTTGAAAGTTGGTAATACTGAAAACCGTAAAAGAAGAGCATCTAAACGTTTCAGATGTGACACTACGGAATGGCGTTGAAAATTAAGCTTTTGATAAAATACTAGATGACGAAAACCCCCACAAAAACTTTGCCAGGTCCCGAGTTCGAGACTCGGTCCAGCACACAGTTTTAATCCGCCAGGAAGTTTCAGGTTTCGATTTCTTTGAAGATATTATCTCTTTAAAAAGAAGACAAATACTGTGAGAGTAGATAACTAAAAAACTAAAAGATAAATTTAAATTAATTTCCAAGCAAAAATACAAGCACGTGAAAACGAGACTTGGTGAAACGTCGAAGTGTTACTGAAAAGTGCAGGGCAGGCGCTCACACTGTAACCTAAACGCACTGTCTTTGGGGAACTGAAGGCTTCATTTAACTACGTAAGAGTATAAAGTGGACGACGTTAAATCCGCAAATTACGATATTCGCAATGCAACTCCGACTGTGAGGTGTACCCTACTCAACGGCAAAACTAGTAAAAAAATTACATTATCTTGTTCAGTTCTGCTAGTACGAGTTAATATGGAGTGTTATCAAGATGGTGAAGTTGTACACAGATGTTCGATTGACTTTGTGTTTTAGTTTACTAGTATCATACTACCCCCTGCCCCCCTTATTCTTTCATTGTAAACAGATCATCTGCTTTCATCTTGCTAAGAAGTTGAATTTAGCTATGATATGTCGGAGTGCAAACCGTATGGACGAAAGCAAGTTTCGCATGATATGTCAATACCAGGCAACATAGCTCAATGAAAGTTCGACCATACATAGAAAGTATTGCTACAATATAGTACAGAAGGTAACTGAAAGAAATACGCAATGGGACGAACATAAATGACACTTTTATTCAAAGACAATAATTACGCTGAAGACGCCGCGACTCACCATGATCCCCTGCATGTTACATAAGCCGGATCATGTGTCTTGAGAGGATGTGAATCACGGACAGAAATTCATGCTCTATAAAGTGCTCCTGTGCTGGCCTCAATGTTGGTAAAGGAGCTCTTGTGATAGGGTGGTTCATTGCGCCACAGGGCGGTTGACAATAGCTGTATGGTCGTTTGTTCACGAGGAAGTGCCGCAATACGTCTTCCAAACGCACCCCACACGTGCTCGAAGGTATTTCTGTCGGGACAAGGGGCAGTTCTGTCCACCTCCTTCAAATAACTCCTCCAACTGCGCCGTTCGATGTGGTGACGCGTTGTTATGCATAACGATGAAGTGAGATCGGAATGTACCCCTGGAAAGATGGACATTGGGATGAGGTACAGCGTCACAATAATGTTGACAGGTGAATGTAGCGCGTTCAACGATTTGGATATCGTTACTACCGCGAAATAGGGTAACGAGTGTCACGGAGATGATACGCGAGTTCGAGTGACAGTCATTAAATCAAGGGTGGTTATCGTTGCGGCGAGACCTGTTCACGAAATCTCAGTCACCAACCTCCTCCTCCGCATGAGTAAATCCGTGATTGACTTCAAAATATCTGATTGACTCCCACGTGCCCAGAGAGAAATTCCCACAGTAATAAAATAACATAGGCCTAAATTCGAGCTAGCATGGAAGGATTTAGGTTTTCACTTTTCCCACGTGCTATTCGAGAGTGTAACGGTTGCGGAATAGTCTAAAAGTGATTATGTGAAGCCCTTCAGCAAACATTTAGGTATGAATTGCAGAGTAGCCCTATACAGAGTGGTCCATTGATAGTGACCGGGCCAAATATCTCACGAAATAAGCATCAAACGAAAAAAAAATACATAGAACGAAACTCGTCTAGCTTGGAGGGGGAAACGAGATGGCGCTATGGTTGGCCCGCTAGATGGCGCTGCCCTAGCTCAAACGGATATCAACTGCTTTTTTTAAAAATTGGAAGCTCCATTTTTTATTACATATTCGTGTAGTACGTAAAGAAATATGAATGTTATAGTTGGACCACTTTTTTCGCTTTGTGATAGATGGCGCTGTAATAGTCACAAACGTATAAGTACGTGGTATCACGTAACATTCCGCCAGTGCGGACGATATTTGCTTAGTGATACATTACCCGTGTTAAAATGGACCGTTTACCAATAGCGGAAAAGGTCGATATCGTGTTGAGGTATGGCTATTGTGATCAAAATGCCCAACGGGCGTGTGCTATGTATGCTGCTCGGTATCCTGGGCGACATCATCCAAATGTCCGAACCGTTCGCCGGATAGTTACGTTATTTAAGGAAACAGGAAGTGTTCAGCCACATGTGAAACGTCAACCACGACCTGCAACAAATGATGATGCCCAAGTAGGTGTTTTAGCTGCTGTCGCGGCTAATCCGCACATCAGCGGCAGACAAATTGCGCGAGAATCGGGAATCTCAAAAACATCGATTGCACCCGTACCACATTGATATGCACCAGGAATTGCATGGCGACGACACTGAATGTCGTATACTGTTCTGCCACTGGGCACTAGAGAAGTTACGGGACGATGACAGGTTTTTTGCACGCGTTCTATTTAGCGACGAAGCGTCTTTCACCAACAGCGGTAACGTAAACCGGCGTAATATGCACTTTGGGCAACGGTAAATCCACGATGGGTGCGACAAGTGGAACATCAGCGACCTTGGCGGGTTAATGTATGGTGCGGCATTATGTGAGGAAGGATAATTGGCCCCCATTTTATCGATGGCAATCTAAATCGTGCAATGTATGCTGATTTCCTACGTAATGTTCTACCGATGTTACTACAAGATGTTTCACTGCATGACAGAATGGCGATGTACTTCCAACATGATGGATGTGCGGCACATAGCTCGCGTGCGGTTGAAGTGGTATTGAATAGCATATTTCATGACAGGTGGATTGGTCGTCGAAGCACCATACCTTGGCCCGCACGTTCACCAGATCTGACGTCCTCGGATTTCTTTCTGTGGGGAAAGTTGAAGGATATTTGCTATCGTGATCCACCGACAACGCCTGACAACATGCGACAGCGCATTATCAATGCATGTGCGAACATTACGGAAGGCGAACTACTCGCTGTTGAGAGGAATGTCGTGACACGTATAGCCAAATTCACTGAGTTTGACCGACATCATTTTGAGCATTTATTGCATTAATGTGGTATTTACAGGTAATCACGCTGTAACAGCATGCGTTCTCAGAAATGATACGTTCAGAAAAGTACATATGTCACATTGGAACAACCGAAATAAAATGTTCAAACGTACCTACGTTCTGTATATTTATTTAAAAAACCTACCTGTTACCAACTGCTCGTCTAGAATTGTGAGCCATATGTTTGTGCCTATTACAACGCCATCTATCACAAAGCGAAAAAAGTGGTCCAGATAAAACATTCATATTTCTCTACGTACTACACGAATATGTAATAAAATGGGGGTTCCTATTTTTAAAAAAAACGCAGTGGTATCCGTTTGACTTATGACAGCACCATCTAGCGGGCCAACCATAGCTCCATCTGGCTTCACCGTTCAGGTTAGAAAAGTTTCGTTCTTTGTAGCTTTTTCGTTTGACGCTTATTTCGTGAGATATTTGGCCCGGTCGCGATCAATGGAGCACCCTGTATATGTAGATGCAGAAGTTAAATATGACTGCCCGATTCACAGAATGAAACAATGTACAAAGTACAACAAAAGAATCGAAGAGAAGTCGAGGCCGCCGGAATCAGAAATAACACTGACCGCCTACTAAGGACGTATCCCGACTTATTAAGGACATAAAAGTGTATTAACGATGTTGGAATCCCAAAAGAGGACTGCAGCTGCGCACACACTACACCGAGGTGCTGTTAACGTGCCACTGCGCTACCTACTCGGGTAGTGGAGGGCGACCTGAAGTGTCGAGCTGTAGTGGTTGCATTCCCATCAGGCGTCTGTGTCGTCCGTTCAAAGCCTCGAGATCAGAATGTTTGGCACAAGATCTGTAAATAATGAGCCATCTTCTATGATGATACATTACGTCACCATAATTACGAGAATAAAAAGCTCATCGAAATTCAACATTTGTAAACTTCGCTCCCCAACTCACAATCGGTCCTCTAACATCCTAACCTACACTTGGAGCTACTTGAACATCAGCCTGACACCACACTTTACCCTCCAAGAAACAAAGAGAACAAAATAAATGTTTTCGTTCTACTATTCCATCTCTGTTTGTGCACTGTGACATCAGACAACACAACATTATAATGTAACGTTTCAAAAAACGACGTCCGGTATTGCTGGGTTCTGTGAACCAAAGGAAACCACCTTACGGACCATTTGTCAGATATCCAAAAGATTCCCAGCAGCAGTTATTTTACCAAGCTATCCACAGATGAATTCACGCAGTTAGCGATTTCGTTCCGGTGCGTTGTGCGTTGGGACAGCTCATGAATTGTTTCCACGTCATAGTATTTAATAATGATGTCAATGAAATCAGAAGTTGGCATCTCTAAATATCTCAAAAATCGGTGAGAATGTGAGCTTCTGGAAATAAACCAGCAAAGGTGCACACTTACATTTAATTATTTCAGGTCGTTAAGTTTTAGCATTTTTTCTTCCATGTAGTTGAATTGAACGTAAACTGGAGCGGTATAAACTTACGGACAATGGACGACAAAAATAACACACTGTCTACGTATTTGCTGCGATTTTTTGTCCTTTTGAGGATGACGATGTTCTGATGAAATTCCACCTCCTGATACAGCACGACGGCAGAAAGTGAGAATCAAACAACTGTCAGATTATTCCTTAGATCGGTTATTAACGATTCTATCAACAGTTGCAGTATCTGTATTAAGCGACTAGTTACGAACCTTCCAGGTTCATTTTCAAGACTGGACCACTGGGGCTGCACTGACAGTGCCTGATCTAATAATAAACATATAAGTGGCAACACATGCTTTATGACTGTTTGCGGAATAAATGCCACAATCCACACATGCATCATACCAAGTCGAAATTAGACGTCTTTGTTCACTTTAGCGTGTTTAATTGGCTGCCTTTTTATATTTTCTCGTTGTCTCCATTAGATTCAATTACTCCTGTGCTACTCTATGTTGTATCTTGCCCTTTTACCACTTTGATCTTCACTACACCGCTTCCCAAAGTTACCTATTCTTTTTCTGTTGCGTGATGTGCATTCCTTTCCCTTGTTTCAATCAAACATTGCCTTTGTTTGAGACTCCCGAAGACCTCTGGTTCTTCTACAGTCCCACTCCTTAATTACCTGTCTTTTTGCAAATTTGTTAATTTTAATCGCAAGTTCATAAGCGATAAATTGTGGTTAAAGTCCACTTTTGTCCCTGGAAATGTTTTGCAGTTTAAAATTTGGTTTTGAAAACTCTGTCACGCCAGTACACAAAGAATCTGAAAACATTCTGCGTCTCCATGTCTATTCCATATACGCAACCGTCTTTCGCAAGTCTTGAACAAAGCACTAGCAATGATTAAAAGGCGTTCGGTGTAAAATATCACCAAACAGCTTCGTTTTTTATTCCGACACTCTTTAATTAATTGCTTAAACAACATACTTACAAGGTTGTTAAAATAGATAATTTTCACATAAAACATGCTAAAGGAAAATTGCCAGACGATTTAAGTTATAAGTAAATACTCTACTACACAGACATTAATGTCCCATAACAGCAGAAACTGCATTTAGGTAAAGCAAGTTACAATTATTAAAAGCTGCTACGAGAGCGTATCAAGTTGTTAATGTGAAGCGGTCTGGATTTGTAGAGGTTAATACAAGAAAACGCGAGTATTGAAGTATGTGAAGGAATATACGGTAGATAAAATAACTTCCAGCCAGCCAACTTCGCCTTTCTTTCATATAATTTCATGCCAAACTATATACATTGTCGCAGTTGCACCTTTTAACAATGTTCGGATACATGGAGGCATTTAAAACTCCCACTGCTCAGTATTCCAGTTCTCTGAACTGAACTGTACTGGTGCATGTACATCTGCCTGAGGTTCTCTAGTCGGAACTCAGCTCTGTCATTGGTTATCACCGCTAGCAGTTACAACTACATCTACATCTACATCTACATGATTACTCTGCAATTCATAATTAAGTGCTTGGCAGACGGTACATCACCTCCAAGCTAATTCTCTACCGTTCCACTCTCGACCAGCGCACGGGACAAACGAACATTTAAATCAGTCTGTGTCAGCTCTGATTTGATGAGCATTCCTCCCTATGTAGGTGGGCACCGACAAAATATTTCCACATTCTGGCGAGAAATTTGGTGATCGAAATTTCATAAGATGGTCCTGCGTAACGAAAAACGCCATTGTTTGCATGATTGCTATCCCAGTTCACGTTTATCATCCCTGGAACTCTGTCCTCTTTTTCGCGATAGTACAAAACGAGCAGTCGTTTTCTAACTTTCCGATATGCTCCGTCGATCCGGTCTGATACGGTTCCACATCGCTCTGCGATGCTTCAAAAGAGGACGTGCAAGATTCGTGTAGGCAGTATCGTTAGTAGAACTGTTGTATTTTCTCAGTATTCTTCCAATAAATCGTAATGTTTGGTCTGCTTTACCCACAATATTATGTGATCGTTCCAACGTAAGTTATTCGTAATTGTAATCCCTAAGTATTTATTTGAATTTACAACTTTTAGATTTGATTTATTTATCGTGTAACCGAAATTTGGCACATTCATTTTGGTTCAAATGGCTCTGAGCACTATGGGACTTAACTTCTGAGGTCATCAGTCCCCTAGAACTTAGAACTACTTAAACCTAACTAACCTAAGGACATCACACACATCCATGCTCTTGGCAGGATTCGAACCTGCGACCGTAGCGGTCGCGCGGCTCCGGACTGTAGTGCCTAGAACAGCTCAGCCACTCCGGCCGGCTTCATTTTGGTACGCATGTGGATGGCTTCACACTTTTCATTATTGAGAGTCAATTGCACTTTTCGCACCATACAGACATCTTGTCTAAATCGTTTTACCATTTGTTTTGATCACCTGATGGCCTCACTGTCTGGTCCGCTCCTTGAAATCAACCAACCAAACATCATCTGGTGACTTCATAAGACGGTAAATGACAGCATCATCTGCAAACAATCTCAGAATGCTACTCAGATTTCTCCTAAATGGTTGATGTAGATCAGGAACAGCAGAGAGCCTAAAAGACTTCCTTGGCGAACGCCGGATATTACTTCTGTTTTACTCCATGACTTTCTGTCAATTACTACGAACTGTAACCTTTCTGACAGAAAATCATGAATCCAGTCACACAACTGAGATGACAGTCCATAGGCATGTATTTTAATAAAAGACGCTTGTGAGGTACGGTGACAAACGTCTTCTGAAAATCTAAAACTATGGAATCAATTTGACATCCTCTATCAATAACACTGAAGGGTGGCTACACTAAGTCACAGCGTCAGAGATTGCGCCAAAGGTTATTATTCCGCCGCCTACACTGGGCGCAATAGTAGTTCAGTAATTTCGAGAGCAGTCGTTGTTCTGTTGGTCGAGAGAGTAGACGATCTGAGTGTTGACTGAAATGTTCTACTGTTCGGTTGGTGTAATGTCTAGATGGAAGAAGCTGCAATTGTCAGAATGAGAAAGGAGATGGGCTTTTGATTTATGATGCTGGTGTAGTGGCATATTTTCTTCAATATATAATGAGGTAAAAAGGTATTACAGTTTTCTTTAATAACAATCCCTCTTGCTCACAGATACAGTCAACAAAACATCTAGCTCGTGCTCATTTATTAGACTTGTAATTCTGGTTTCTATGTGCAGTTATAGTGTTTCTGGTTTTTCAATTAGTTCATTGTAAATGGTGTTTAAAATATTTTGTCGTATTGAGAAAGAACCGAGCCAGATACATGTATATTGAGACACACTACCACACGCAGAAGACTTACACTTGTGCTTGTTGTTTCGTAGCTTTTATAGTTGCAGGGGACTTAACTGATCTATTGCGTTAATGGAAATTCCATGTCATTCTTTATTTTTATTTTATGCAGTCAGTTTGCGTGCTAATAATAGTCAGGGCCAACCGGTTACGAGACTTCGTAACCGGTCACACAGGTAGTAAAATTATTGCATTTATTCATTAATTTTAGTACATTTCTTTTTAATTAAGCCTCCATGCACTTGGTTCAAATTGTTGAAAATTTACATCTTTCATGAAATAATTTTGGAAAAGTGTATTTAGTAAATCAGCTTTAGTGGCACCGTCGTCAGCACCATCATCATTGTTATCGCGCAGCTAAGGTATTGATTATGTCTTTCCTGCTGGTGTACTTTACGTACTGCCAGATTCTATTCGGATTTTCTGCCAGATTTCGAGACAGTTTCGGTACGGGAAGTATTAAAAACATCTGGCATTGAAGTTCGGGCTGCATTTCGAGCTTCTGTAAAACTTTACCAACACTGAAGGTTTTGCATTCTTTTACATTTGACATGCTGTTTTCTCGATGCTTCTGACCGGACTTTTGTACCATGGGGGATCAGTACCATGTCTTATTAATTTAGTTGGTACATGTTTCTCAATAGCCATCGATGCAATTTCTTTAAATTTAACCCACAGCTGGTCTACGTTCAAGTAGGCAGAATGGCCTCAAACGGGAATTCCAGCTGCGCGTGCCGCCTTGCGACGCTCTAGCGGGGACCTGGCCATAAGCGTTGTGCAGTGTGCGAGACAAATCACATGACGTGTGCTCGGTAACCTGCCGCCTATACGCTTCTTGGCGGACACGAGTTATTTCTATGCGCTGCTACAGGTACACTAACATACTAATGAATGATCGACATACTCGTTTTGATCCGTGAGATACAATTATAATAGACACTTCTTTTGTACTGGTAATTAATAGCCTGTAGCAACCCAGCTACACCATGTGATCAAAAGTTTCCGGACAACTGGCTGAAGATAACTTACCAGTTCGTGGTGCCCTCCATCGGTAATGCTGGAATTCAGTATCGTCTTGGTCCACCCTTAGCCTTGATGACACCATCCATTCTCAAAGACATACGTTCAGTCAGGTCCTGAAAGGTTTCTCCGGCAATCGCAGCCCATTCATCAAGGAGTGCTGCACTGAGAAAGGCTATCTATTGGATTCAGGTCTGGACGCTATGCGGGCCAGTCCATTACAGGGATGTTATTGTCGCGTAACCACTCCGCCACGGGCCGTGCATTATGAATAGGTGCTCGATCATGTTGAAAAATGTAGTCGCCATCCTCGAATTACCCCTAAACAGTGGGAAGCAAGGTGCCCACATCAATGTGGGCCTGTGCTTTGATAGTGCCACCTTCCATTCTCAAAGGCATACGTTCAGTCAGGTCCTGAAAGGTTTCTCCGGCAATCGCAGCCCATTCATCAAGGAGTGCTGCACTGAGGACGGCTATCTATTGGATTCAGGTCAGGACGCTATGCAGGCCAGTCCATTACAGGGATGTTATTGTCGTGTAACCACTCCGCCACGGGCCGTGCATTATGAACAGGTGCTCGATCGTGTTGAAAGATGCAATCGCCATCGTCGAATTACCCTTAAACAGTGGGAAGCATGGTGCTTAAAACATCAATGTGGGCCTGTGCTGTGATAGTGCCACGCAAAACAACAAGGGGTGGAAGCCCCCTCCATCAAAAACATGGCCACCCCATAACACCACCTGCTCGAAATTTTACTGTTGGCACTACACACGCTGACAGATGACGTTCACCGCATTCGCCATACCCACACCCTGCCATCGGATCACCCCATTGTGTACCGTTATTCGTCAGCCCACACAACGATTTTTCATTGTTCATTCATCCAATGTTTACGCTCCTTAAACCAAGCGAGGCGTCGTTTGCCATTTACCGGCGTGATGTGTGGCTTATGAGCAGCTGCTCGACCATGAAATTCAAGTTTTCTCACGTCCCGCCTAACTGACATAGAACTTGCAGTGGAACGTGATGCAGTTTCGAATTGCTGTGTGATAGTCTGGCTAGAGGTCTGGCAATGGCACATTACGACCCTCTTCAACTGTCGGAGATCTCTGTCAGTTAACAGACGAGGTCGACCTGTACGCTTTTGCGCTGTACGTGTCTCTTCACGTTTCCACTCCACTATCACATCGGAAACGGTGGACCTAGGAATGTTTAGGAGTGTGTAAATCTCGCGTACAGACGTACGACACAAGTGACACCCAATCACCTGACCACGTTCGAAGCCCGTGAGTTTCGCGGAGCGCCCCCTTCTTGTCTCTCACGATGTCTAATGAATACTGGGGTCGCTGATATGGAGTACCTGGCAGTAACTGGCAGCACATTGCACCTAATAAGAAGAACGTATATTTTTGGTGGCGTCCGGATACTTTTGATCACATAGTGTACTTGCAAGAGACTCTCAGATCCGACGACTCGATTGGAAAACTTGCACCGAAAATAACACATCATCTCCAATCACTTTATACGCTGCTCTGCAGTAGAGGTAGATAAACTACAATAGCACATTCATTATTCGGTGGAAGTGAATTCAAATGGGGAAACGTCTTGCCAGAGGTCTGAAAATCGTGCACAAAGGCTTCGACGTTACATGGCGTGAGCTCAGTGCCACTTTAGTACCACATGGGCTGGAACCGCAACACGAGTAACGGGAAAAGACAGTGTATTGCAATCAGCGAGCACTTATGGTGCACTGTGGTGGTGTTCTTCAGTACAACACGGCTACATTTGGATGATTTCACAGGAGACAAACGTCGGAAAACTGGAAGAAGGACGGAGTGTGACAAGTGCAGCCCAATAGTGCTCACAAAATTGTTTCATGTGCGTGGGAGAGTCTTCCGAAACGCAGAGACTACTGACCGAAGGAATGGAGGTGGTCGACGACGATCAATAACAGCAGTAATGACTGCCACATTGTGCAACAGGCAAGCTGGAACCCACGTCAAATAGCGGGTGCAATTGCAACTACATTTAAGAGGACTGCAAAGGATGTAATACCACTCTGTACAGTGGCACGGTGACTGCATGGGGGTGGTCTCTTTGCCCGACGACTAGTGCGTTGTGTTCCCTTGACACCCGTACATCGGGGGCACCGCTTCCGATGGCAGCAGGGGCATAGCGACTGAGCCAGCGTGGAGTGCGGTCGCGTGCTCTTCCTGGAAGAGGGCGGGATTAGTCTTAGAAGTGATTCTGCCCTTGCTCTCATTTGGCGAGAGGTAGCAACAGGTAATGAACCCAGGAACATTGACCAACAGGATCGTTTTGGTGGTCCAGGTGTTGTAGTGTAGGGACGCATAGTGTTGCGCGGGTGCGCTAACATCCAAATATTTGGACACGGTTCACTTACATGACAAAACTCTACCATCTGGTGAGCAAGATGTATGAGACAGGCGAAATACCCTCAGACTTCAAGAAGAATATAATGATTCCAATACCAAAGAAAGCAGGTGTTGACAGATGTGAAAATTACCAAACTATCAGTTTAATAAGTCACAGTTGCAAAATAATAACGCGAATTCTTTACAGACGAATGGAAAAACTGGTAGAAGCGGACCTCGGGGAAGATCAGTTTGGATTCCGTAGAAATGTTGGAACACGTGAGGCAATACTAACCTTACGACTTATCTTAGAAGAAAGATTAAGAAAAGGCAAACCTACGTTTCTAGCATTTGTGGACTTAGAGAAAGCTTTTGACAATGTTAACTGGAATACTCTCTTTCAAATTCTGAAGGTGGCAGGGGTAAAATACAGGGAGCGGAAGGCTATTTACAATATGTACAGAAACCAGATGGCAGTTATAAGATTCGAGGGGCATGAAAGGGAAGCAGTGGTTGGGAAAGGAGTGAGACAGGGTTGTAGCCTCTCCCCGATGTTATTCAATCTGTATATTGAGCAAGCAGTAAAGGAAACAAAAGAAAAATTCGGAGTAGGTATTAAAATTCATGGAGAAGAAGTAAAAACTTTGAGGTTCGCCGATGACATTGTAATTCTGTCAGAGACAGCAAAGGACTTGGAAGAGCAGTTGAACGGAATGGACAGTGTCTTGAAAGGAGGAATAAGATGAACATCAACAAAAGCAAAACGAGGATAATGGAATGTAGTCCAATTAAATCGGGTGATGCTGAGGGAATTAGATTAGGAAATGAGACACTTAAAGTAGTAAATGAGTTTTGCTATTTGGGATGCAAAATAATTGATGATGGACGAAGTAGAGAGGATATAAAATGTAGACTGGCAATGGCAAGGAAATCGTTTCTGAAGAAGAGAAATTTGTTAACATCGAGTATAGATTTAAGTGTCAGGAAGTCGTTTCTGAAAGTATTTGTATGGAGTGTAGCCATGTATGGAAGTGAAACATGGACGATAACTAGTTTTGACAAGAAGAGAATAGAAGCTTTCGAAATGTGGTGCTACAGAAGAATGCTGAAGATAAGGTGGGTAGATCACGTAACTAATGAGGAGGTATTGAATAGGATTGGGGAGAAGAGAAGTTTGTGGCACAACTTGACTAGAAGAAGGGATCGGTTGGTAGGACATGTTCTGAGGCATCAAGGGATCACCAATTTAGTATTGGAGGGCAGCGTGCAGGGTAAAAATCGTAGAGAGAGACCAAGAGATGAATACACTAAGCAGATTCAGAAGGATGTAGGTTGCAGTAAGTACTGGGAGATGATGAAGCTTGCACAGGATAGAGTAGCATGGAGAGCTGCATCAAACCAGTCTCAGGACTGAAGATCACAACAACAACAACACTTACCGTTCAACGATATTGTGACTCTGTAATCTAGACTCATGTGCATCTTTTCAGGGGTGCATTTGGCCTGAATTCCTTTTTATGGATGAAAAAGGGCGACCGTGTCGAACAGTGCTGGTAGAGAAGCTCCTGGAAGGAGAAGATACTCGGCGAATGGACTGTCCTGCCCGTTCACCCGACTTAGTTCCCATCGTGCACGTCTGGGACGACGCTGTGGAGACAAGGAAGAGAGGAAGATTGGGTTTAACGTCCCGTCGATATTGAGGTCAGTAGAGACAGAGCACGAGCTCGGATTTTGTCAAGGACGTGGAGGGAAATCGGCTGTGCCCTTTCAAAGGACCCTCACCGGCATTTACCTGGAGCGATCTAGGGAAATCAAGGGAAACCTAACTCTGGATGGCTGGAGGCGGGGTTGAACCGTCGTCCCCCCGACTGCGAGTGGCCGGCCAGACGTATTCCTGCGTTCACCAACGACTATCCAGCATTTGTCAACCGCCCTGGTGGAAGAATGCAAGGCCCCACCCCAACAACTCCTTACAAACTTTTGGTCAGCAAGGCAGGACGTTGCAGAGCATGCATTGTTGCCTGTAGTGATCGCACGTCCTATTGTTAAACATGTGCCGCCTTTCGTAGTATCCAGGGAATCATAATAAACCGCGACGACTTCAGTATAACTATAAGCTTTGAATAAAAGTGTCATTTATGTTCGCCATAGTGTGTATTTCTTTCGGTCAATTTCTGTACTATACTCTTAAATTTTCTTTCTCTGTATAGCCTTAGTTTAATCGAGCTGCTTTACTTCTCAATGAAACATCATGCGAAATTTACATTCGCCCCTAACATTTGCGCACATACACTGAACAAGATAACAACCTAAAAGAAGGACACATGCAAAATTGTAACAGGTGGAATTTATTGTCCTTTATAAGATATCGACAAGTCCGTCTGTTTGTCATCAAACACTACCACCAGCTAGCTGATGTTTCCACGTTTTAACGTAAGGCTTCTGTCCATTTAGCAACTGCTCACTCTTCAAGTCACATCTTTTCTCACAAAGAAAACAAGCATATTGATCACTGATGATTACTCACCCCAAGCTTTGTACGTGCAGCAGTTTCATAACCTCAGCTCAACACCATTGGGCCCACGTCTCTGTCGTGCCCTCGCTAGAGCTGCTGATTCATTCCGGATTTTGCGAGCCTCAAAACCTCTCCGCGTTGTTACTTTAATGTACACTGATTTTGAACAATCGGCCACGTTGGTACAATGTAGGCACTTCTATGGAACATTTCCCGCTAACGCTCATGGTACTTGCTGTAACGTGCTGCTTCCTGCCAACCGAATACCTCTTGCCATGAGTAGGTTCAAATGGCTCTGAGCACTATGGGACTTAACATCTGTGGTCATCAGTCCCATAGAACTTAGAACTACTTAAACCTAACTAACCTAAGCACATCACACACATCCATGCCCGAGGCAGGATTCGAACCTGCGGCCATGAGTAGGAAAAGAACATATTTTTTTAGAAGAAATCCACACAACAGGTCAGCCTACCCAAAGAGTACATCCAGAAGTTTAAAAAAACTCTAAAACAGAGAGTCACAGATTAGAGTTTAACATACCAAATGACAAACGTTTTAAAAGTCATAATGAAAAACCAACCTTTGGAGAAGGTAAGATGGGACATTACACAGTCAATCATCAAAGCATGCAATCAATAAAAAATAAAAGACATCTGTTTGAAGTTAACCTCTGACATTTGAAGTGCACACAAATTTTTGTCACTGAGACCTGATATAGTAACACAGGAAACTAACATGTAGTATTATTGTTATATGAGAGCAAAGAATCTCACTGCAGGAGTGCTTCGAAGGGTATAGGACCATGCATTTATATCAGAAGAGAAACAAAGTTCGAATCATGACATGACCTTAGCACAGTAAGTAACGACAAACATTTTTAAATATCATCTGTTGAATCAAAAGGGCCTTATATGAACAAGTAATTAATTTTGCGTGTGTACCTATCTCCCAGTGGCATCATGGACACATTTTTTCAATAAAGAAACAGAAGTTCTAGATGAAGCCTCAAGTGAAAAAGTCAGCATGATTTTCTGTGGGGATATAAACACAAATATCATAAATGAAACAAGTAGCACCCTCATAAGTATCTTTCAGAGTTTAGTCATGTCCATGTTCGTCAATAGTACAACAATGGTTACTACAATCGCTGCCTCAGTAATTGACCATGGACAGGGAAAAGTGTGATGTAGCTGTAAAGGTCCCTGGCCTATCAGACCATTTATGCCACTTAATAACAGTACAGTAGGTTGTGGGGAAATTCCGTAAATTGTATGCCTACAAAAGCAATTAAATAGAATTCAAAATACAAGATATTTCAAAATAACTAGCGAACAAAAGCTGGGAAAGGAACGTAAATGCGAAATTCTCCAAATTCTCAATACTATCTAAATTGAACTTTGAAAAGACATTTCAAAAAGTACCTACATCAGTATCAATGTCGCAAAAAAATAAATGTATATCATCAGGATTCAGAAGTCCTCCCAAACCCTTATGTACCTCAGTTCCAAGAAAATTAGTCGTAATGAGCACAGCTTAAATTTCTGTCAAATGTACAAAATATTTATAAGAATGTACTGACTGCTGCAGAAAGGCCATTTCGTGATAAAATAGTATGCAGTGCACACAGTAAAAACAAAGCAGTCTGATACATTATAAAAAATGGAACAGGAAAGGGGCAAACAAAAGCATAGTGTATTAACATACTGATAAGGGAGTGAGATAAAATAATAAATGATCTACATCACCTAGGAAACTATGTGAATGTGCATTTTCAAGTACTGCAGAGACCTTACACAAAATTATTCTCAAAAACAAATATACTACTTGTAAATAATTATGCACCAAGTACAATGATGTTACTAGCAGTCACAGAGCAGAAAGTAAGTAAAGCAGCACAAAAGTGTTTGTCCTGAAACAAGACTAAAGAGTATGCATGTTCCCTTAAGAAACATAATAAACAAAGCCTTCACACCATCGAGCGTTTAAAACAGGCAAGATGTATTACTCTACTAAATGTAATATAGAAGACATAGGAAATTACTAGCCCATTTCCCTGCTGCCATTCTTCTGAAAAATAATAGAAACGGTTATGAACGAAGGTTAATGAATTACCTGAACAGATACAACCATTTAAATGAATCGCAGAATACAAATTCAGTTATAGCACAATTCACAACTCTAGTACTTGATGCTGTTGGCAAAGCTGAATGTGTCTAATGTAAATTTTTAGATCTTTCTAAGGCATTCGATACTGTTGACTATAAGGTTCTACTAAATAAGGTAGTATCATAAGGAATAAGAGGGATAAGTAATGACTGTTTGTAATCATATCTATCAGATAGAGTATAAAGAGAAGAGGTAATACGTATCTCAAATAAGTCTAAGCTTTTAGTAAAAAAAATTTACTTTGCTGATGACAGCAATATTATAATCACAGAGAAAAACAAGAGAGCTCCTTGCAGAGAAAGCAAATGAAACTCTCAAGGAAGTTTACGATTGGTCAATAAGCAATAAAGTGACATTGAACATAAAGAAAACTAATGCCTTGAATTTCAGTTTGAAGAGGGGAAAATGGCAATGTTAAATTAAATGTAGATGGCACTTCTATAGATCGTGTAACAAATGTGAGATAACTGTGAATGAATATTCAGTTGAAGTAGAGTCAACACAGAAAGATCCCAGAAACAGAAAGTCAACAGAATGTTATGCCCCAGAGTCATGTCAACGGTGTATAGCAGGCAATATTTTTCAGTTACATACTGTTTATATGTACATTCAGTTCTTAGCCATGGCATTCTTTTCTGGAAAACAAATGCACAGATTATGAACACAGTTTTCAAACTGTAGGAAAGATCCATAAGAATAACAGCCAAAAACAGTAGTTCAGCTCATTGTAAAGATCTGTTGACAAAATGAGGATTTTTACTTCACCCTATAAATACATTTACATCAGTTGTACACCTCTCTTCATTACCATGGAACAAGATCTATACTAAACTTACATTTACCAAGAAAGAATAAACATAAAACTCAAAACAGCATTTTCTACCAATGGAAATAACTTCACAATAAATTGGCAGTGGAGATTAAGAAAATTACTGAAACAAACTTATTTAAAATGGCAGATAAAAGTTACATTACAACAGATTCTATACATTGAAGAATTACTTAGACAACACAGAGTAAGCATTTGGTAAAAAATGTAAAACAAATAAACATGTCTGCACTGATAAGAACCTTAAACGTTCGATCTATGTAACATACTTGGTATATGACACGAGACATTCTCAAATTAATTATTTTCTACATCTACAATGCTTGTCAAATATTACAATATTCTTTCCAAGTCTGCAGAACGCACACATGTGGCCACCTAAACAGGCAAATAAACTTTCTTATTGAATATGAGAATGAGTATAAAGCATACTTTCCAGAAACAGTTAAAAACAAACTAATACTTATGCATGAGAATGAGTATGAAACATACTCCTTAAATGGTTAAAACCAATAATTTCTTATTCAGTGAAATTAATGAATTATGTAATTGTTGAAGGTGAACTTTACTTTAAATACTGGTCTGTAAAACTTAAAAAAAAAAAAAACGCTAAATAAAATCAACTATTGGTTTAATCTCCTGTTACTTGTCCTCACCAGCATATGGTAGCAATCAAATTCGATCTGCACGCCACACTTGACTTAAGATACAACAGAGCCTGAGATTCATTCTATTACTTATCTTTCACTCTTATAAGATATCACAATGTTCTAAAAATCCACAAAAATGCACGAGGAATGCAAGAAACTGTAATGTTTACATTGGAAATTAAAATTAAGTTTCATGCTTCTTTGCAGAGTGTAGGGGAATTACAACAGCATAAAAAGCCTACATAGTGTATTCATTCTGATGATGAATATTGGCATCATGTAACTTTTTCATCACCATTTTAGGAGGGGAACAAATATAATTCATCACTGGAAAAAATACAATCGATGTTAATTATTGCAAATGATTGAATAAACTGCTACAATTAGAACTATGGGTTTCTAAAAAAACTGTAATCAACTACACAAGCGTCTAATAAAAACACCACAATACAATATGATTTTAAAAAGGAGGGTGATGTTCGTATCATTTTGGTTTTAGAAAGGAAGAAGGTGTTTTATTGTAATATACTGCAGAAACTGCACAAAGACATGCTTTTTATAGACACTTTTGAGATGGGCAAAGATGGTTCCGGAAGTGTAAGATCTCCAAAGACAAAGCCAAATTCGATATCTTGAAAATAAATGAAATTATTTATCATTTATTGTATTATACGTAAAATTTCTCACAGTTTGCAAGTACAGAGTGGCTTCAGATTAAATATTATTTATTAAAATGCACGCAGATTGCCTACTGGCATGTATGATAGAAACTTTTCCGTTAACCAGCACCCGTTTATGATGAATGCCCGATAGGTGTGCCACACTCGCAAGCTCTATGGACTCTTCAACTAAATATTTCCGGTTCTAAACTATGTATATAACTTATAAAAATAAACAAAGTATGTATGCTTAAGGTAATATGCAAGACTTCTACAACAATTCGAGCAAAATAAAATTGTATTAGATGTAGGATTTTGTACACTTTGCAAGCACAAAGGATTCTCAAGTTAAACATTTCTGCATTTGAATTTTCTGTGTTACTCATTAAAATAAACACAACTTCAAATTCATCTAGAGAATTACTGCAGATCTAATTTACAATTGATATTTATCAAAGTAAGCAATAACAATCTTTTATGGTAAAAGCTATACGTTTCCATCGTTATCATACCAAGCTTAGTATGTCTTAAAGTTATCATATACAAATTGTCACTTTATTTGCTGATCTTCAGGCAACAATCAATGCTTTCAGAAGTTCCTCTTCAATAGATAGTATTTCATTATCAAATTAATTATTACCCACCACATTCGAAGCCAGCAAGAAAACGAATCACTCTACAGGGCATTCTGCGGGTGACTTGTTGGAGATCGTATTGCAATCGTGAATGTCAGCTTCCTCTTCTTCCTTAATATAATAATTATCTTCATTCTCCTCATTATACCCATCCTCTTCGTCTCTACTTTCAGTTTTCATGACTGCATTGTTTTTAACGTCTTTAGTTGTCTTCTTTCAGAATAATTGTCCCAATCTCTGATAACCTGTCTGACGAGATGTTGAAGTTCATGCTCCTTGAACCACATCTTCTTTCCCTCTGTCAAAACCCGACAGTTTTTTTGTGTCGAACTTTAGGCACAGCTGGATTAAGGTTGGAAATTGAGAACAATATCACATTAATATCTCTATCAAGTCATTCTAAGAGACTATATAAATAGGCCTATTGCTATTTTTTATTTCTGCTCACTGAGTCTGATGTGAAGTTAAAATAAATGGTTCTTGAATCACATCTTCTCCCCTGACAAAATCTGGTGAGATTTTTTTTATCCAGCAATAGATACAGCTGGATTAGAATCTGGAACTGAGAAAAATACCTCATTAACATCTCTGTTAAGTAATGGTAAGAGACTATACAAAATTTGTTGTTTTACATTTTTGCTCACTGTGTATAATGGGAAGTTGAAATGTGTTGTTGTTGTGTTTCCTTCTTAAGTTCAGATCCAATTCATTTTCACTCCTTAACTTGATTTGCAGTGTGTTAAAAGGTATTTTAAAATATTCAGTGGTCTTTCTACTCTATTAACCTTCAACATCAGCCTGCTTTGCTATTTTCATATCTTCTGTAGTGCATTTTATAACCACCTGAAAGGTAAAACTGGATAAGATTAGTTTAAAGAATGATCACTAGAAGGCATTATTTAACAACTGTGTGATACACAGCAGGTCTTCATGTTCAATTACTTTCTAATTCTTAATCTGTCTTTCAATGTGTTATAAGGTATTTTAAAATTTTCAGCAGTCTTTCTGAACAATAAACTTCCACTGACAGCTTGTTCTTCCTCTATTTTCCACCCTCCTGGAACATAAAATTGGATGCCACTGGGGGTCAACGTTGAGCAGTAACAGTGATGACCAATGACCAATCATGGTAAGTGGTTAGTGATGGTCAGTGATCAATGATGGTCATTCAACAATAATAGTCGGTGGACAATAACGATCAGTGGACTATGATGGTCAGTAGTCAGTTGTGGGCAGTGATGAATAATGGTCAGTGGACAATAATGGTCAGTGAACAATAATGATCAATCATCAGTAATGGACATTGGACAGTAATAGTCAACAGATAATAGAGGTGAAAAGTCAGTGGAAAATAATGGTCAAAGGACAATGATGGTCAGTGGATAATGATGTCAGTGGGCAACAACGGTTAGTGGGTAATGAAGATCAGTGGAAAGTAATGGTCAGAGGATAATGATGGTGAGGCAACAATGGTTAGTGGGCAATGGTTAGTGGGCAATGAAGGTCAGTGGAGAATAATGGTCAGAGGACAATGATGGTCAGAGGACTGTGATGGTCAGTGGACTCTGGTGGTCAGTGGAAACTGATTGTCAGTGGAAAATTATTGTCAGTGGACAACAATGGTGAGTAGACAATGATAGGCAGCTAGGTGGTTAAAACCCTTAATAAACAATTATGAGATATAAAGTATGACTTACTATAATGTAGTGTAATCAATAGAATAAGTCAATCAATTGTGAGCTGTACTAACACTGTTACTCGCTTGATGCTCATACAGGAGCTGGCAGGATGGATTCCATTACACTTCTTAAATAAAGAAGATTGCTGCACTCACCATCATGAGTGAGGATGGGAAACATCATTTTACAAATACACTAATAGCATATTTTTCTTTCTCGATGTCACAGTATGTGGATGTAGCCATTGCTTCTCTGAAATTACCTAGGATTTTGTGCCATATCACAAATGAATGCTGACGTTTTGATATGTTTTGCTACAATTATTTTTTAACATAGCATGGCCCCTCTAAGAGCCTGCTTGAGTGAAGATAGTGTGAGGGCACAAATGCTTTTGAGATCATGTTTCTTGGAAATGAGGAAGACAAAGAGGACGCCAAATACCCGAAAAATGACAGAGGGGAATACCCTCCTGCTGTTTCACACGAGATGAGATATTCCATGGAATCCTCTCCTCACAACTTACTGATGTAGCTGTTAAATACTATTATGTACAATATTTTCGCATGTCTCTCATCAATACTCTGTGACTTATACACTTCAGTACATTTCCGGGAAACAACATACTACATAGGAAGTACAGTTTTCCTCCCAAGTATTGACCTTATAAGTCTCACCTTCCTTTTGCTTGCTGAAATAAGTCCCAGTTTGTTTAGTCGACATGATGATTAGAGTTGCTGATGTCTCTGCATGCGAACTGACGTAGTCCCCAACCATGTCATAGTTTGCCAGGTATTGGGAAATGCTTACCTTTAACTGAATATGAAATTATGCATTCGTCTCACATTTGGGCATTTCAGTAGATGTTGTGGGAGACATCCTCACCTAGAATGAAAATACATCTACATCACTACTTGAACCAACATTGTTGTGCAATTCAACGTGTGACACGCGAAATATCTTCATCCACATATGGTTAGCTAATCCTATATGCAACATATGCGAGGTGAAAGTAGCCTCCTTCAGTGATCAGTCGTTAGCTTCTGTACGGCATCCAGACAAACTCGGTGAACCTAGGTTTATTGGAAGTGGTCACAAAGATCAAACAATGTGCTTCCATCGAGGTGAAGGCTTGAAATGTTGGGAAAGAACAGATGATCAATGGGTTGAACATGATTTGTGGTTTCCCAGGTGTTGGTCTGTGCTATTTGTGAAGGGTAAATATTTGGTAGATTCTGCATAACAGAAGAAATATGTGTTAACTACAACAAAGGACGCAGCTAATATTGAACTTCCATCAGATCTTCAGGAAGGTGTAACGATTGTCAACCTGGAAGCGTCTGTAACTATACATGCATATTATGATAGCATTAAGCACTTATTACTTAGTATTTAGTACTTAGCAATTACCGTTTGCCATTTAGCATTTAGCGTTTAACATTTAACGTTGAGCATTTAAAGTTTACCGTGTTTGTTTGTGTGTGTGTGTGTGTGTGTGTGTGTGTGTGTGTGTGTGTGTGTGTGAGAGAGAGAGAGAGAGAGAGAGAGAGAGAGAGAGAGAGAGAGAGGAAATGATGACTTTGCATGAGAGAGAGCACATGAGTGTTTAAGGAGTGAAGCATTTTTTATGTATGAAATACATAGAGAAACGATTAGTATGAATCGTAGAGACTTCAGTTGTCTTTAAGGAGTATAGTATTTAAAGTACAAAATACAGGTAGATTACATCTTTGTAAGGAGTACAGGATGTGGTATTTCAAATAAAGGGAATAGTGCGTACACCATCTTACATATATAATGCATATCTTTGGACTTGAAATCATTTTAATTTTATTCCGAAAATACGTTTATGTAAACAATTGTCTTTGACTTTTACATAAACAATGTAATTAGGCACCATCTTCATGCATCACAATAGTAATCATACGCTGATCAAAAACAGGACATGTAAATATCATTCAGAAATAACAACATATTAGTCTTCCACAGATATAATGCACATCTTTGACTTTCCAGTTAAGGTTACGTCACACTGCATATATGGCGCCATTTTCACGCCTTAATTTAACACTACACTCTGATTGGTTGGATACAGGGAGGAGGGGAGGCAAAATGAGTGGCATTATGCTGACGTAAACAGTCTTTCGGAAGAAATATAATTTGACATCATTTTTAAAAAAACATTTTAATATTATGTCAAAGGTGTATGACTTTCACGCAAATAATGTATAGCTTTGTCTTTTTGCTGCATATCTCATGCCATTTTTATGCCCAAATTTATGCTGTTCATTGAATGGTTGGAAAGAAGAGAGGTCTTTAAATGTACCACCAACACAATCACTTACTTCCATCGTCTTGGATCTATTTCATTGCATGTTTCATTTTAATACTTTAATGTGATTAACTGGAGGTAGCACAAAGGAGAGAGGGAAGGGTAATGGCTTGAGGTGTACATACACTGACGGAAAAAGGTCGCAACAACGAGAAGGAGTCGTGCGACATAGACGAAAGTTGGAAAGTGCGTTTTACAGCTGGAAGGTGATGTCTGCTCCGACTTCCCGCCAGTTGCATAAGATTAACGCTAGTTGCGCCACAACGAGCACGCAAGTCAGGTTTGCTTTAAACACAACGCTGTAAGGTCATAAGCGTTAGTTACCTTTGCGATTGTACATGGTTAGTTGACGTCTGTCAAGAATGCCTTGAAGGCGACAAAGACGTCATTATCAACACCTCACTGAGTTTGAAAGGGGCCGTGTAAAAGTGCTACGAGAAGCTGGATGTTAACCTCTGTAAAAAATTTTGCAGAAAGACTTGGCAGGAATGTGGCCACTGTACACGATTGCTGTCAGCAGTGGTCACGAGAACGTACGCTCGCGAGAAGACCCGCCTCCAGATAGCCAAGTGGCACACCTAAGTGGGAAGACCGTTGTGTTCGCCGTAAGGCTCTTGGACATCGTACTGAATCTGCAACAGTTGGCACTACAGTCACACAACGAACTGTTAGAAATCGGTCATTTCAAGGACAGCTCCGAACCGGGCGCGCAGTAGCGCGCGTTCCACTGAACCCAAACCACTGCGTCTGCAGCTCCAGTGACGTCAAGCTAGAGCTCACTGGCGATCGGAGCGGAAGTCTATTGTGTTTTCTCACGAATGCTGGTTCTTCCTCGGTGCCAGTGGTGGAGGCCAGTTGAGGGCCTGGAGCCAAACCATCTGTGTGCTAGACACACTGGAACTACACCTGGAGTTATGGTCATGGGTGCGATTTCGTATGACAGCAGAAGCGCTCTCTTGCTTATCCCACACACCTAGACTGCAAATTTGTACGTCAGTCTGGTGATTCGATCGACTGCGCTGCCATTCGTGAAGAGAATTCCAGGGGCTGTTTTCCAACAGGATAACGCTTGCACACATACCGCTATTGAATCCGACATGCTCTACAGTGTGTCAACATGCTGCCTTGGCCTTCTTGATCTCCAGATCTGTCTCCAATCTAGCATGTATGCAATATCATCGGACAACAACTCCAGTGTCAACCACAAACAGCATTAACCGTCCATGTATTGAGTGATCACGTGCTATAGGGATGGAACTCCATCCCGCAAACTGACATCTGGTACCTCTCCAACACAACGCATGCACGTTTACACGACTGCATTCAACATTCCGGAGATTACACAAGTTATTAATGTACCATTAACATGTGATCTTGCAATGTTAATCACTTAAATATGTTACTTACACAAATATATTTCTGAAGTTTAATTCTGTTAATTAATTCCTTTTTGGTGTTGCGATTTTTTAGGTCACTTCTTTCACAAATAATACCTTGCCCAATCCATTAACATGTGATGTTCCAATGTTAATCACTTAAATATGTTACTTACACAAATATATTCCTGATGTTTAATTCTGTTAATTAATTTCTTTTTGGTGTTGTGATTTTTTAGGTGACTTCTTTCACAAATAACACCTTGCACAATCCATTAACATGTGTCTTGCAATGCTAATCACTTAAATATGTTACTTACACAAACAAATTCCTGAAATTATATACTGTTAATTAATTACTTTTTGGTGTTGCGATTTTTTAGGTCACTGTATAATATCTTTCACAAATAATGTAGTTTGACACCATTTTTACACATCATTTTAATATTAGACTGTGTATGGCTGGAGATAGGGATATGGGAGGGGGACAGGGTATTTAATTTCCCACTGATACAACAGGGCAATTTCCACAATCTATAATTATTTTGGTTCGCACTTTAATTTTTCATACTTTGCTATGACTGTTTGGAGATAGCGGGAGGGGGAGTGGAGGGGGCATGGCTTGATGCAATCACTGATAACGAAAAACATGGTTCATCACGTGATAATGGAGTATGACTTCCACCATCTTGGATTTTGAAGTCAGTGACACTCACCACGAAATGTAAACAAAGTGCGCCAGAGTTCCCAGTGTAAACAAGGTATTCCAGAGTCGGCATACCTGTACTACTAAGAACCCCTAGTTACATGTAAGAGTGAGCCTAATGGCCCTTATCTTACCTGCATAAATAAACAAAAACATAAAAACTTGTTGGTGTATATCCTGTTCCACTTCTTGCTCGTTTCTAGTACTCTTCCATGCATTATGTAACAATGAAATTTGTTATTAAGTAATTCAGCTTGCTCTTATTGAAGCTATATTTACAAGAAGGTAATGAACCTTCAATTCCGTTATTTTCAGTAAGAGTCCCGCAATACATTCACGAGCCAAAAATTCAGTAATAACGACTCATCATAAAATTTCTGCCAGCTAGTACCTCACTCGAGGACCACCAAGATATAGAAGACAGTTTCGGGATGTTGAAAACGAGAAAAGACGGACGGGTTATAAAGTGTGAGCATCGATGACTGTAATCGATTTTCCCCGTTTCTTGTTTACCGATCACTGGTTTCGAAACACAAATTTATTTCTGCTATGGATGAGGTTTCTTCCATTGTTAAATTAATTTAATCAAACTTTAATTAAATATGAGCATTACTCCATCATACAAGCTTTTCAAAATACTCTACTTTTTGATAAATTTGTGTGCCACAAATTAACTATACGGTCCGTAGCTGTCAACGAAGGGGCCAGTTTGTGCCCTTTGAGTGTGGGAAAAAAAAACATTGTTGGTGTGGGTGATAATGTTACATTTCCTGTATGCGATGATACTGTACCGTTACAAGGTGAAGCTGTGAAGAGCGGTCGTGAATCGTATCTGGTTGGGTTAGAGCAGGGGTGGGCAATTGTTTTGGCTTTGGGGGTGGGGGCATTACGGAAGCGCAATTAGTGGAGGGCCGCACGTTTTAAAACGATTGCAACCCTTAGTTAACTTTGTATTTCAGGAAAGGTATAAATTTTACCATAAAAATTAAGAAATACAAGTATAAGTTAAACAAAATTGTGGCAGTTTTAATCAATTTGTTTATTGCACTGATTTCGTACCATCTATAGCTGCAAGCACATTTAATTTTAGGAGCAGTTTAATGAGACAAATGTATCCTGTCACCCTCTTCTACAAATTTTCTTGAAAAAACAGGGCGATTGCTTGTTGAGATTCTGATAACAGCCTGTAAGTGAATGTCTGTCATAAAGCATCTAGGGGCCTATACTTACTCTTGTCGTTCTTCATGCAAGAAAAACTTTGCTCAAAAATACATGTAGACCGAAATAAAGAGAACATTTTCAACAGGAAAATTTTTCATCAGAAAAAAAGTTCTGTAAGTGACAGCTACTGTCACACCATTAAATATGTGCGATCTGAGCGCATGTCAGTAAGTTAGTGAAAAATGCCTTTATGGTCGCTGTCGCTCCCATCAGCCACCACGCTGAGTGTTAACAATGGCCCTCATCTCGTGGTCGTGCGGTAGCGTTCTCGCTTCCCATGCCCGGGTTCCCGGGTTCGATTCCCGACGGGGTCAGGGATTTTCTCTGCCTCGTGATGGCTGGGTGTTGTGTGCCGTCCTTAGGTTAGTTAGGTTTAAGTAGTTCTATGTTCTAGGGGACTGATGACCATAGATGTTAAGTCCCATAGTGCTCAGAGCCATTTTTTTTGTTAACAATGTTTTGCGAGTAGTACCTATACTGCGCAGAGCGCATGCGAACTCGCGTGGCCATCCTAGTAGAAATCCTCGGATGTCCACGTGAAGAAAATCACGGTTCAAAGCTGATTTTTCTGACTGCCTTAGGGGACCACAGAAAAACCCTTAGCGGGCCCCATACGGTCCGCGGGCCGCTATTTGTCCACCTCTGAATTAGAGTATTGTCCGCGATATGGAAGGTCACAGGTTCAATGTTCGACGTAGTACTATTCTTTAATCAGTCAGGAAGTCTACCAACAGTATACAATTCACCTCAGGGTGCTAGATTTATGCTTGGAGATAACTGCTTGAAAAGGGGAAACTTCTAAGTGCACGATACATGATAGCCGGATAGTAGACTGGAATCAGACGCGCACTGCGAGGAAACTCGCGAAAGCAGCTCGGAATGAGGAAGTAGGAACTGGAGCCAGTGCAGAGCCTTGACACTGCAGCGGTTCTGCGCTCGGAGCCCTGCGTCTAACGAGCCGCTGGAATGGGGTCGCATATCTGCGCGCAGTCTTTGATAACTTTGGCTCGCGGCGAATTCCGCGCACTTTGCATCGGCGCGACTCGGCTCCTCCCGCCCCCGCTCCGGGCTGCGGAAGTTTACTGTCGCTGTTCGCTGCTCTGCTCTCCGGCACAGATGCCCGGTTGCGAGCTTCGGGAAGATCCCCGTCCAGTTATTCAATTATCCGGCGAGATACGGGAAGGGCGCGCCCGGCGCCTCGGCGGCTTTGAAGTTACTCCGGGACTTCCCCGAACCGCGAAACACTTATCTGCGCCGCGGGCACCGAAACTGTTCTGCCGGCGCTATTCTGGGGCGCGCACGCCGCGGAAAATTGACAAAACCTCCTGCTACGCGAGAGGCAAGGGCGACACGAGCGCTGAAATTCCGCGCCGATTCCGATATTCCGTGCAACTTCCCGCAAACTTAGACTTGCTCCTCTCTTCTTTCATACGACAAAGACCCTATCGACCGCACTTGTGTTCCTTAACCCTCATACACTACTGACTATTAAAATTCCTACACCACGAAGATGACGTGCTACAGACGCGAAATTTAACCGACAGGAAGAAGATGCTGTGATATGCAAATGATTAGATTTTCAGAGCATTCACACAAGGTTGGCGCCAATGGCGACACCTACAACGTGCTTACATGAGGAAAGTTTCCAACACATTTCTCATACACAAACAGCAGTTGACCGACGTAGCCTGGTAAACGTTGTTGTGACGCCTCGTGGAAGGAGGAGAAATGCGTACCATCACGTTTCCGACTTTGATAAAGGTCGGATTATAGCCTATCGTGATTGCGTTTCATCGTATCGCGACACTGCTGATCGCGTTGGTCGAGATCCAATGACTGTTAGCAGAATATGGAATCGGTGGGTTCAGGAGGGTAATACAGAACGCCGTGCTGGATCACAACGGCATCGTATCACTACCAGTCGAGATGACAGGCATCTTATCCGCATGGCTGTAACGGATCGTGCAGCCACGTCTCGATACCTGGGTCAACAGATGACGACGTTTGCAAGACGACAACCATCTGCACGAACAGTTCGACGACGTTTGCAGCAGCATGGACTATCAGCTCAGCGACCATGGCTGCGGTTACCCTTGACGCTGCATCACAGACTAGGAGCGCTTGCGATGGTGTACCCAACGACGAACCTGGGTGCACGAATAGCAAAACGTCATTTCCTAGCATAAATCCAGGTTCTGTTTACAGCATGATGATGGTGGCATCCGTGTTTGGCGACATCGCGGTGAACGCACATTGGAAGCGTGTATTCGTCGTCGCTATACTGGCGTATCACCCGGCGTGATGGTATGGGGTGCCATTGGTTACGCGTGCCGGTCACCTCTTGTTCGCGCCCGCATCTCGTGGTCGTGCGGTAGCGTTCTCGCTTCCCACGCCCGGGTTCCCGGGTTCGATTCCCGGCGGGGTCAGGGATTTTCTCTGCCTCGTGATGGCTGGGAGTTGTGTGCTGTCCTTAGGTTAGTTAGGTTTAAGTAGTTCTAAGTTCTAGGGGACTGATGACCATAGATGTTAAGTCCCATAGTGCTCAGAGCCATTTTGAACCTCTTGTTCGCATTGACGGCACTTTGAACAGTGGACGTTACATTTCAGATGTGGCTCTACCCTTAAAAAAATGGTTCAAATGGCTCTGAGCACTATGGGACTCAACTGCTGTTGTCATCAGTCCCCTAGAACTTAGAACTACTTAAACCTAACTAACCTAAGTACATCACACACATCCATGCCCGAGGCAGGATTCGAACCTGCGACCGTAGCAGTCGCGCGGTCCCGGACTGCGCAACTTGAACCGCGAGACCACCGCGGCCGGCGCTCTACCCTTCGTTCGATCCCTGCGAAACTCTACATTTCAGCAGAATAATGCACGACCGCATGTTGCAGGTCCTGTACTGGCCTTTCGCGATACAGAAAATGTTCGACTGCTGCCCTGGCCAGCACATTCTCCAGATCTCCCACCAACTGAAAACGTCTGGTCTATGGTGGGCGAACAACTGGCTCGTCACAATACCCCAGTCTTTACTCTTGATGAACTGTGGTATCGTGTTGAAGGTTAATGGGCAGCTGTACCTGTACACGCCATCCAAGCTCTGTTTGACTCAATGCCCAGGCGTATCAAGGCCGTAATTACGGCCAGAGGTGGTTGTTCCGAGTACTGATTTCTCAAGATGTGTGCACCCAAATTGCGTGAAAATGTAATCACATGTCAGTTCTAGTATAATATATTTGTTCAATGAATACCCGTTTATCATCTGCATTTCTTCTTGGTGTAGCAATTTTAATGGCCAGTAGTGTATAAGCTCACCGACCGATGTTAGTCACCTCCTTAAAATGGCTCAGTTGTGACTTGGCAGCGTTGAAGATGCTGTAGAACTACTACTAGGTTGTCATACGAGTCTCCACCGCTGGCGTCAAGTGTACATCAGTTCTCTGCAAGCCACGTGACGGTGTGTGACAGCAGGCAGTTCTGGCATCACTAGTTGATATCCCCTTATCTGTTCTACTCGCGAATGATGCGTGGGAAGAATGGTTGTCGGTAAGCCTCTAATTCGTCGAATTTTCTCGTAGAGGTAATTTTGCGAGATGTATGTGGAGAAAGTAATACGACTCTTCCCGAAAAGTACTCTTCCAAAATTCCAATACTAAACCTCTTCGAGATGCACAACGCCTCTCTTGTACTGCCTGCCATTTGAGTTGTTGAGCTCATCCGTAACGCTCTGGCGCCGAGCACACAATCCCGTGACGAAACGCTTCGCTCTTTGTTGGATGTTGTCTATTTCTACTATCAGTTCTACCTGGTAAGCGTCCCATACTGATGAACACTACTCAATAATCTGTGTAGCAAGCGTCTTATAAACCAGTTCCTCCGTGGATGAGTTACATTTCCTTAAGATTCTTTCTATGATTATCAGTGTGGCATCTGCTTTCCCTTCGATTTCTTTTATGGGGTCACTTCGCTTAAAATTGCTCTAGATATCTTGCCGCATATACTGTTTCCAGCAGTTTATCGTCAATGCTGTAGTAGCACAGAGGTGGATTTTTTTTTTCTATGAATGCGCAATATGTTGCATTTACTTACTTTCACTGCCAACTGCCAGAGCCTGCACCATTCATCAATTCTCTGGACGTCATTCTGTAAATCGTTAGTAACGTCTGGCGTTGCTACTCTGATATCATCTGCGAACAGTTTTAGGGAGCATCCGACGCTTTCCAAGAGATGATTTATGTACACTGTAAACAGTAAAGGTCCTATCATACATCCTTAGGGTAATTCGCAAATTACATTTACATCTGACAATTTTGTTCCGTTAACATCGATGTGTGGAGTTCTATCTGCAAAGAAGTCTTCAATCCCGTGGTAAATCTGGTCCGATACTCGTAAACTGGTATTTTTTTCACTACACGACATTGCCGGACCGCGCCAAATGCCTTCCCGAAGTCAAGGAACACGGCTTAGACCTGGCCATCGTTGTCTGCAGCGCTATGGGTCTCATGGAGGAACAGAGCGAGCAGAGTTCCACAGGACCTCTTTTTGCGGAATCCATGTAGATTTTTATACAGGAGATTTTCGTTCTCCAAGAACCGTATAATTCCTGAGCATAAAATATATTCTACAATTCCACAACAGACTGCATCGACGATAAAGGCCTGCAATTATGTCCCTCTGTCCTACGACCTTTTTTCAAAATGAAAATGACCCGAGCTTTTTTCCAGTCGCTAGGTACCATCCGTTGCTCTAGCAAACAAACATAAATTGCTGCTATAAGTGGAGCAACTTGTTTCGCTTAATCTTTGTAGAATCTTACAGGTAACTCATCTGGTGCTGATGCTTTTCCGGTACTATGCGATTGTAGCTGCTTTCTTGTTCCGTGGTCGGTTATCTCAATATGTGCCATTTCGATGTTCGTACGATGATTGAAAGGATGGACCGCATTAAGATCTTCCATGGTGAAACAATTTCGGAAGACCAAATTCAGTGTCTCGCCGTTCTCTCTGTTATCTTCCGTTTCGATGCGAGTATGGTCACTGAGGGACTCAACAGATGATTTGGAACCGTTTACTGATTTTATGTAAGACCAAAACCCCTTAGAGGTTATTAAACGCTTCTGTCATTGCTCTCATTACACTCATTTTCACTTCATTCAGCTTTTGTTTTTCAGTTATAACTTCTCTTGAATTTGTGACGACGCTCTCTTTGTTTACGTACCACGGTGGGCCTTTCCCATTCCTGAAGACCTTGCTCGGCGCGTACTTGTCGAAGGCAGATTGAACGATGATTTTGAATTTTATCCATTTTTGCATCAAAACTTCGTTCGCAGCGCTGAATATTTGATGTTGACTACTCAGAAACTCTGCAGTTTGTGACCTGAATGAGATTCTCACTCTGCACCGGAGTGTTAGGTGATATGGAACTTCCTGGCACATTAAAACTGCTTGTCGGACCGAGATTCGAACTCGGAACCTTTGCCTTTCGCGGGCAAGTGCTCTACCATCTGAGCTAGCCAAGCACGACTCACGACCCGTCTTCACAGACTTCCTTGGGTAGCCAGTCGTGCTTGGGTAGATCAGTTGGTAGAGCACTTGCCCGCGAAACGCAAAGGTCCCGAGTTCGACGCTCGGTCCGGTACACAGTTTTAATCTACCAGGAAGTTTCGTATCAGCCCACACTCCGCTGCACAGTGAAAATCTTATTCTGGAAACATCCCCCAGGCTGTGGCTAAGTCATGTCTCCGCAATATCACTTCTTCGAGGAGTGCTAGTTCTGCAAGATTCACAGAAGAGCTTCTGTGTAGTTTGGGAGGTAGAAGACGAGGTACTGTCAGAACTGAAACTGTAAGGAGGGGTCGTGAGTCGTGTATGACTAGCTCAGTTGGTAGAGCACTTGCCCCCGAAAGGGAAAGGTCCCGAGTTCGAGTCTCGGTCCTGCACACAGTTTTCATCTGCCAGGAAGTTTCAATTTGTATCCTGTCACTCTTGCTACGAGAAAATATTTTCCTTCCTTTATTAATATTCCTTCTAACACCCGCACCCACAGATGCTGCTACAGCCATGTGATCACTGATACCTTCCTAAATGTTAAATCAGTCGATAAGTTCAGGTCTGTTTGTTGCTAGGTAAGAATTAATACGTAACCTTCAAGAGTTGGTTTTCTAATTATTTGCTCGAAATAATTTTCGGAATAGACATTCACAGTAATTTCAGACGAATCCCTGTCTCTGGCAACAGTTTTGATCGCGTGACTCTCTCAGTCTACATCTGTCAAGTTGAAGTCACTCATTAACACTACGGCATGATCAGAAGAGCTATTAACGATGTTCTGCAGGTTCTATCCGAAGCGCTCTACCACTACACCTCCTGGAAGTGCGAGTCTTTAAAAGCATCCGACTACCATTTTCGACAGACCTTTGATGCTTAACTTCACCCAGATTAATTCGCACTCGGAATCCGTGATAACCTAGCTAGATATTATCGAGTTATTTACTGAATTAAGTACGCCGCCTAGAATCAGTTGTTATTGCTCTTCCCGTCTTAAGCTTACTCCTTTTTAAGAGCGCTTTTCACCAGGCGCGCTTCGCTTTTATTTACAAAGCATCTTCTGGTTTTTTCCCTTTTATTTACATTGTCTTAAGTCCACTGAAAGCGCAGTCTGGTATTCCTCGATTCCCAACATCCGGTAACAACGAGAGTTTGTAAACAAGAGGAACTATCACAAGTAATTAAAAAAAAGGTTCAAATGGCTCTGAGCACTATAGGACTTAACTGCTGAGGTCATCAGTCCCCTGGAACTTAGAACTACTTAAATCTAACTAACCTAAGGACATCACACACATCCATGCCCGAGGCAGGATTCGAACCTGCGACCGTAGCGGTCGCGCGGTTACAAACTGTAGCGCCTAGAACTGCTCGGCCACTCTGGCCGGCTCACAAGTAATCACTTAAGATGCTTTGTAAATAAAAGCGAAACTTGCCTAGCTCTCTTAAACTGTAGTAAGCTTATAAGGGAACGCAAAGCGATGACGACTGAGGAGTTATAGTATTTCGGAGGTACTCATGAGCACACCGTGAATGAAGTTTCCCGTTTTTAGGCGCGCGGGGTAGCCGCACTGTCTGAGGCGCTTTGTCACGATCCGTGCAGCTCCTCCCTTCGGACATTCGAGTCCTCTCTCGGGCGTGTTTGTATGGTTGTCCACAGCGTAAGTTAGTTTAAGTCAGATTAGGGACCGATGAACTCAGCAGTTTTGTCCCATAAGACCTTGCCACAAATTTCCAATTTTTTTTTCCGTCAACTGTCGAATGTGTTGTAAGGTATACAGCGTAATTTTCATGCTCGTAATATAGTGTAAGGCAGAGCACATTCATTTGCATCACAAGTATAGGAAGCAACTGTTTATGTGTCAACGATACGGGAGCATACGGGTGGCAACTGATGCTATGCGCCAGCGACACTTACATTCGAGTACTGTTGTGTGGACAGAAGGTGGCCTTGGCCTGGTACGCTATCGTTTTTAGGGTCCCGTACCCAGACGGTAGAAACGGAACCCTAGTGGGATCACTTTGTTTTGCGTCTGTCTGTCGGTTAAAAACTCTTTTTTTAGGAATAGGTAGATGTATCAAGTTGAAATTTACGACATTTACTAAGGTCTACGGTCCACCGATGGCGTAAAAAATTGAAGCTTCTAAGCTAGTGCTTCCAAAAGATACGGCCCCTTGTATCACGTATTTTGATACTCGCAAAATCATTCATTAAAGTAGTTTGTTTGCGTGGTCATCATCCGCAGCATTCACAGAAATATACGTTTTGAAATTAAAAACCGCCTTTTCTTGCTGTAATGTATTTTATTTCTTCCAGAGGCGTTTCGCCTTTTCCTTTAAGGCATCTTCAGTGGAATCTAGAATGATACAGTTTTTTTTTTTTTTTTGATAAGGGATACTTGTAGATTATAAACTGTTTTATTATCTACAGATATCGCACTGCAGATGACTTAAAATAAAAGACCAAACGTATCTGGAAGAAATAAAATACATTGATCGAGAGAAAGCGATTTTTATTTTCAAAACTAATGTTTCACTCATTAAAAGCCATGAGCTACTTCCCATTGATCTGTTGTTGTTGTGGTCTTCAGTCCAGAGACTGGTTTGATGCAGCTCTCCATGCTACTCTATGCTGTGCAACCTTCTTCATCCCACAGTACCTACTGCAACCTACGTCCTTCTGAATATGTTTAGTGTATTCATCTCTTGGTCTCCCTCTACCATTTTTACCCCCCACGCTGCTCTCCAATACTAAACTGGTGATCGGTGATCCCTTGATGCCTCAGAACATGTCCTACCAACCGATCCCTTCTTCTAGTCAAGCTGTGCCACAAATTTCTCTTCTCCCCAATTCTATTCAGTACCTTCTCATTAGTTATGTGACCTACCCATCTAATCTTCAGCATTCTTCTGCAGCACCACATTTCGAAAGCTTCTATTCTCTTCTTGTCTAAACTATTTATCGTCCATGTTTCACTTCCATACATGGCTACACTCCATACAATTACTTTCAGCAATGACTTTCTTACACTTAAATGTGTACTCGATGTTAACAAATTTCTCTTCTTTAGAAACGCTTTCCTTGCCATTGCCAGTCTACATTTTATATCCTCTCTACTTCGACAATCATCAGTTGTTTTGCTCCCCAAATAGCAAAACTCATTTACTACTCTCAGTTTCTCATTTCCTAATCTAATTCCCTCAGCATCACCCGACTTATTTCGACTACATTCCATCACCCTCGTATTAGTTTTGTTGATGTTCATCTTATATACTTCTTTCAAGACACTGTCAATTCCGTTCAGCTGCTCTTACAAGTCCTTTGGTGTCTCTGTCAGAATTACAACGTCATCGGCGAACCTCAAGTTTTTTATTTCTTCTCCATGGATTTTCATACCTACTCCGAATTTTTCTTTTGTTTCCTTTACTGCTTGCTCAATATGCTGACTGAATAACATCGGGAATAGGCCCAACCACTGCTTCCCTTTTATGCCCCTCGACTCTTATAACTGCCATCTGGTTTCTGTGCAAATTGTAAATAGCCTTTCGCTCCCTGTATTTTACCCCTGCCACCTTGACCTAGAACCACGAAATTTCGCAAGAAGCGAGATTTCTCGTTACAAATGAAGGGGAAAATCAGAAAATTCTTAATTTGTAATTATATCACACGTATTTTGTCACTTGTTATGCGACTTCAAACTTATAAGTAAAACATAGAGTGTATTCGCAGTTGCAAGTATGGACTAGCATCTGCTAAATAATGGAATGTGCTAGACACGGACTAGATCCCGGATTCCCCGCCTATCGCTAGAGGTCGCCTTACCATTTGGCTATCCGTGCACCACCCACGGCCACACCCAAATTCCCATATGTCATCACCCATGTGTCGACATCCTGTACTCGTACATCCATTATGTATTTTCCTATACAGGGGAGACATTTTACTTGAAATTAACCTTCCCGATTTTGGCGGATAAATACTATACTGCAGTGCCTGTGGTATTCCGAATTACGATGTAAAGTTCCTTAGGACATGCATGCGTGTCCGAAGGAACTTTACATCGTAATTCGGAATAACACAGGCATTGCAATATCGTATCATAATATTAAAACATTCTAGAGGGTCTTGCTATTCCCGGGATCGATATCTTGTCAGTACCAATGTCGATAACAGGCAAAAATAGCCGAGATACTAGATCTCGGAATGGATGAACTGTCTAGATACATAATTAAGTTTGTATCGAACACTCAGAGGCCAGTCCTACTCACCTTTCGCCAATTTTTAACTTATAATTACTCTCTTTAGCGTTCGCCCTGCGAAAATTCATATACCATTTCTGTTACTTTCAATCAGCTCTTTATGACGCATGGTACGGAACAGTCGGAGGAAAACTACTAAAACAAATAAGTTTAGGTGTATCACAATGCTTATGTTGTTGATTAACCAATGAGACCTCAGAATTCAAGTAACAGATTATACAAATCCTCTGTCGTAGATCATGTTACTGGTCTATGTATTTTGGAGGATAAGGGCATGTTACAGTGTCTATAGCGAATGGTGCACCACTCGTGGCCATGTAAAAAATATGTAGCTGATGATGATCCCGAAGTTTTTTAGCGTATAATGTACAAGTAGGAGCCAAATCGGTAGGGAACATTTCGAGAAATATGTTAAAAATATATAGCCTATATCCGCCAGAGCTTTTACTGGATTGTCGCGGAAAAATTTGCCGTAAACCGGTCAAGAAATTTCCGAGACTTTTCACCGAATGTTTGTAAGTAACCTATAAAAATTTGTAGTACATCGATCACGAGCTTTTCGAGATTTTTGCTAATAACGTTTCCCCTGTTATGTACTACATTTATGCTTGTTAAAGAAATGTGCAGCCTACGTCCGTTCCAACGTTTATTATGGTATCCCGTAAAAATCTGAGGTAAATAGACCAAGAGATTCTCGAGACCTTTGTTAACAACGGTACCCCTCTGTTTATCATACATAGGGTGTCCGACTTAATTCTACCGATTCATATAGTTCCGAAAGCATACAAAATGGGAGAAATACGGCTTGTCAGGGATGCACCTACACTATGTGATGAAATGTACCCGGATACCAGCTGGAAATGACTTACAAGTTCATGGCGCCCACCATAGGTAATGCTGGAATTAAATATGGTGTTGGTCCACCCTTAGCCTCGGTGATAACTTCCATTCTCGCAGGCATACGTTCAATCACGTGCTGTAAGGTTTCTTGCGGAATGGTAGCCAACTCTTCACGGAGTGCTGCACTGAGGAGAGGTATCGATGTCGGTCGGTGAGGCCTGGTACGAAGTCGGCGTTCCAAATCCCAGAGGTGTTCTGTAAGATTCAAGTCAGGACTCTGTGCAGGCCAGTCCATTACAGGGATGTTATTGTCGTGTAACCACTCAGCCACAGGCCGTGCATTATGAACAGGTGCTCGATCGTGTTGAAAGATGCAATCCCCGAATTGCTCTTCAACAGTGGGAAGCAAGAAGATGCTTAAAACATCAATGTAAGTCTATGCTGTCTGTGACAGTGCCACGCAAAACAACAAGGGGTGGAAGCCCCCTCCGTGAAAATCACGGCGACACCATAACACCAATGCCTCCGAATTTTACTGTTGGCGCTACACTCGCTGGCAGATGACATTAACCGAGCATTCGCTGTACCCAAACCGTGGCATCGGATCGCCACATTGTGTACCGTGATTCGTCACTCCGCACAACGTTTTTCCACTGTTCAATCGACCAATTTTTACCTCCCTACACCAAGCGAGGCATCGTGTGGTATTTACCGACCTGATACGTAGCCTATGAGCAACCGCTCGACCATGGAATCCACGTTTTCTCACCTGCCGTCTAACTGTCATAGTATTTGCAGTGGATCCTGATGCAGTTTGGAATTTCTGTGTGATGGTCTGGGTAGATGTCTGTCTGTTACACATTACGACCCTCTTCAACTGTCGGCGATCTCTGTCAGTCAACAGACGAGGTCGGCCTGTACGCTTTTGTGCTGTATGTGTCCCTTCACGTTTCCACTTCACTATCACATCGGAAAGAGTGGACCAAAGGATGTTTAGGAGTTTGGAAATCTCGCGTACAGACGTATGACCACGTTCGAAGTCCGTGAGTTCCGCGGAGCGCCCTATTCTGCTCTCTCACGATATCTAATGACTGCTGAGATTTTTGCTAATAACGTTTCTCCGTTATGTACTACATCTATGCTTGTTAAAGAAATGTGCAGCCTAAGTCCGTTCCAACGTTTATTAGGGTATCCAGTAAAAATCTGAAGTAAATCGGTCAAGAGATTTCCGAGACATTTGATAACAATGGTACCCCTTTGTTTATCATACATAGGATGTCCTTACCTGGCAGTAGGTGGCAGCGCAATGCTCCTCATATGAAAAACGTATGTTTCTGGGTGTCTCCGGATACTTTTGATCACATAGTTTATGTCAGGGGTTCACACAATCGACAGGAATGCACAATCCATAAATGTAAGCAAACATGACTTTTAACACAGTTTCCTTTTTTCAGTGTCACGTATTTGTTTTTTTTTCTACGGAAATAAAAACTAGAGGTACAATTAGTGACGGCGGATTTATTTTCCCTGTTCTAAAACTCATACTTTATGAAATAGGTGGACTTTAAAGGATGGCGACGGCGCCACAGTTGCTGCCGTAATGTGCAGAGGAAGGGTTGCCTGAGCAGGCTACAGGACAGTACAGGCAACCCGCTTTACGGTAGTTACACCAGAAACTGTGGCACAGTTGGAATTATTTAAAGTCTAACTATTCCATAAAGTATTATATTTAGACCAGTGAAACCAAGTCTGCCATCACTAATTGTACTCCAGTTTCCATTTCGGTAGAAAAAACCTACATGTGTTCTTTTAAAGAAGCCTAAACCTCTGTCGAAAATTATGATTATTTAAGTGTAGAGATTATGCATTCCCGCCTGTTTTCTGAGGCACTGACATAGGTGCATCCCTCGCCAATTGCATTTTGCATATTTTGTTTCTTTTCGGAAATATACGACGAGGCAAAGTTAAGTAGGACACCGTGTATATATTTGTTGTTGCTGTTGTGGTCTTCAGTCCTGAGACTGGTTTGATGCAGCTCTCCATTCTACCCTATCCTATGTAAGCTTCTTCATCTCCCAGTACCTACTGCAACCTACATTCTTCTGAATCTGCTTAGTGTATTCATCTCTTGGTCTCCCTCTACAATTTTTACCCTCCACGCTGCCCTCCAATACTAAACTGGTATCCCTTAACACCTCAGAACATGTCCTACCAACCTATCCCTTCTTCTAGTCAACTTGTGCCACAAACTCCTCTTCTCCCCAATTCTATTTAATACCTCCTCAGTAGCTATGTGATCTACCCATCTAATCTTCAGCATTCTTCTGTAGCACCACATTTCAAAAGCTTCTATTTTCATCTTGTCCAAACTATTTATCGTACATGTTTCACTTCCATCCATGGCTACACTCTATACAAATACTTTCAGAAAAGACTTTCTGACAGTTAAATCTATACCCGATGTTAACAAATTTCTGTTCTTCAGAAACGCTTTCCGTGCCATTGCCAGTCTACATTTTATTTCCTCTCTACTTCGACTATCATCAGTTGTTTTGCGTCCCAAATAGCCAAACTCATTTTCTACTTTAAGTGTATCATTTCCTAATCTAATTCCCTCAGCATCACCCGACTTAATTCGACTACATTCCATTATCGCCGTTTTGCTTTGGTTGATGTTCATCTTATATCTTCCTGCCCATACCGTTCAACTGCTCTTCCAAGACCTTTGCTGTCTCTGACAGAGTTACAATGTCTTCGGCGAACCTCAAAGCTTTTATCCATGGATTTTAGTACCTACTCCGAATTTTTCTTTTGTTTCCTTTACTGCTTGCTCAGTATACAGATTAAATAACGTTGGGGATAGACTACAACCCTGTCTTACTCCCTTCCCAACCACTGCTTCCCTTTCATGCCCCTCAATTCTTACAACTGCCCTCTGGTTTCTGTACAGATTATAAATAGCCTTTCGCTCGCTGTGTTTTACCCCTGCCACCTTCAGGATTTGAAGGAGAGTATTCCAGTCAACATTGTCAAAAGCTTTCTCTAAGTCTACAAATGCTAAAAACGTAGGTTTGCCTTTCCTTAATCTTTCTTCTAAGATAAGTCGTAAGGTCAGTATTGCCTCACGTGTTCCAACATTTCTATGGAATCTAAACTGATCTTCCCCGAGGTTGGCTTCTACCAGTTTTTCCAGTCGTCTGTAAAGAATTCGTGTTAGTATTTTGCAGCTGTGGCTTATTAAACTGATAATTCGGTAATTTTCACATCTGTCGACACCTGCTTTCTTTTGGGATTGGAATTATTACATTCTTCTTGAAGTCTGAGGGTATTTCGCCTGTCTCATACATCTTTCTTACCAGTTTTGTCAGGACTGGCTCTCCCAAGGCTGTCAGTAGTTCTAATGGAATGTTTGTGACAACAACGACGCTGTACTATTGTACATATAAGTAATTTTTTTCCTTCTGATTTTTCGATAAACTTGTGTAATTAATGTTCTGATTTCATTTCTTTTTTGTTTCATGCCATTGTGTTAAGAAAACTGTAAACAAGTTTCAATGTGAATATTAATGTTTATGTCAAATGTCAAGCAATATTGTAATAGAACTGAAATGCAACAAGTGTTGAAACTGTTGTAAGATGTTTAAAATTGTAATTGTGGGTCTGGTCCATACGTAGGCAATGTGTTAGGACACGTAGAATGCAAAACCTCGGGTGAATACCCGGTCTGTCAGGGAGCGGTAAAAGGTGGATGGCAGGCGAGCGCGGCAAAGTGCGCATGCGCACTGCACGGCACAACGGGCTCAGCAGTAGTAGTTGGAGTTTGGCACTGGTTTGAGCAACACCTTCCGGAGCGAGGAGGCTCTCCTGGAAGACGTAGCTTCATTGAGCCTCGGGTATGCTGTTCCAACGCCCACACAGCGTGGCAAAAGTCCATAGGCACTAAATGGAAAAGTATTGCGACGCAAAGAAGAATTAAAGTGCCGATACGTCAAGAGCCATAGCTGTGGTTGTACGTGTGCTCTGTGCCTCGCCATCTCGCCGCCCGCCAACCGCCGCGTCGATACAAGCGGGTTGAAACTTTTAGTACTGTATTCGTATGGACCATAGAGTGAACTGTTCAATAATAACCTAAATTTTACCAGAACTTTCCCATCATTTAATTATCCTCACAACTAACCTAGACAGGGTCCTTTCCAAATGTTGTGCAATCCGAGTGTCCCGAAATGAAAATTAAAAATTGTGTTAATAATTATTATTTGCAGAACTAGCTATATTAGAATGGTGTTTAAAGAAATGTTTTGTTAATGAACCAGTAAATTAATAGCGAAGGTCTAACGAAGTCGAAAGATAACTTTAGTATTGATATATTAATGAAGTTTATTATTTCGAGGCAGATTTAAAGGCTTTTAAATGAGCAGTAAAGAAGATGAAAAGAGTCGTAACTTATATACTGGAACTCTTGAATGAATAATAAATTCAGTAATATTTTTTTAAAAAAATACAGCGATCATAACAGTTTCAGGGTCCTCCCCACATTCATTTGAATTCTGAAGTGTTCTAAATTGGTTTGACTAGCAAAAGTTAAAGTCAATATGAAAGTCAAAATTTTTCAGTGTTTTATCTTTATCAAAATTGACATTTTGTGTTTGGCACGAAAGTACAACTTCTAGGGTAACCTATGCCCGATTTTAATCAGATTAATAGACAGTATAAAGCTTTGTAGTAAACATTATAGTGTAGTGTCATGTATTCATGATTTTCCATATCAGTACTGAACGAGAACTAATAGTTCAATAGATTTTCTGGTTCTAAAATTCTACTATATTATGCAGTGTTACTACGTGTTGTTTTGCATGAATATACACCAACGTGTACAGGGAAGAAACTCAGTTAATGCCTAATTAGGCTGGCGACCGTATTATTATCAAATTGATAGCATCTTCAATGTTGCTTTTGGTCCATCTTGACGTGTAATTGCATTTTGAACTTACTTGACGGATCATTGTTATTACAGAGTGGGTGTAAGTCTTATTTGCCACCATTCAGGTACACGCGGTCGATATCGATACAAAAATCCTTTCTCATAAGGTGAACCCCGCTCACTTACCATAGTACAGGCTTTAAAGAGTATTGTGTGCCCCACGCGCACATAACATGTTGTCTACTCCCAGGGCCTTGTTTCGACTTAGGTCTTTCAGCGCTCTGTCAAATTCTTCGCGCAGTATCACATCCCCCATTTCATCTTCATCTACATGCTTTTCCATTTCCATAATATTGTCCTCAAGTACATCACCCTTGTATAGACCCTCTATACACTCCTTCCACCTCTCTGCTTTCCCTTCTTTGCTTAGAACTGGGTTTCCATCTGAGCTCTTGATATTCATAGAAGTGGTTCTCTTTTCACCAAAGGTCTCTTTAATTTTCCTTTAGATAGTATCTATCTTACCCCTAGTGAGATAAGCCTCTACATCCTTACATTTGTCCTCTAGCTATCCCTGATTAGCCATTTTGCAGTTCCTGTCGATCTCATTTTTGAGACGTTTGTATTCCTTTTTGCCTGCTTCATTTACTGCATTTTTATATTTTCTCCTTTCATCAATTAAATTCAATATTTCTTCTATTACCCAAGAATTTCTACTATTCCTCGTCTTTTTACGTACTTGATCGTCTGCTGCGTTCACTACTTCATCCCTCAAAGCCACCCATTCTTCTTCTACTGTATTTCTTTCCCCCATTCCTGTCAATTGTTCTCTTATGCTCTCCCTGAAACTCTGTGCAACCTCTGGTTCTTTCAGTTTATCCAGGTCCCATCTCCATAAATTCCCACCTTTTTTCAGTTTTTTCAGTTTTAATGTATATATTTAGGTACCATAAATATCAATGAAATAGGTATCCTATGTCCGTCGGTGCATTTATTAGAATATCATGTAAAAATTTGAAGGAAATCAATCAGGAACTTTTCGAGATTTTTGCTGAAAACTATTCCCATTTATGTATAATATACACGTATATAAGAGCGTCTTATATAAATGTGAAGTAAATCGGTAGGGAAGTTTCCGAGATTTTTGGCAACGAAGTTTCCCCTTTATATATTATGTAATCATATAGAGTGTTTTGAAATTATAGTTACAAACTTCTAGGACTTGTAGAGGGAAATGAGTACATAACATTTTGAATAGGAAACCATGGACGCAATCATACAGGGTGTTCGGAAATTCACGTTAGAAGCTTCTAGGAGTTATAGAGGGAAGTGAGTACATATTTTGAAAAGGAATCCATGTTCGGAAACGTACCGTGCTACAGCCGCTTGAAAACATGTTTGCTAGGTAGGTATATAATCAGGGTGTTGGGTGGTTACATCAGATCGGCTGTTATTTGACGTCTGTCCTACCTCTCTGACCTGGTTGAAGTATTATTCACGTGTCCGTGACTGTTATATCATCATGGTTGAGTACACATTTGCAGAAAACGCCGACATGATCCTTCTGATTGACGTAGTTCACGGTAATGGAAGAGCTGCTTGTCGCCTTTATCAACATCGCTCTCCGCAACGTCCGACTCCAACGCGTACCCTTTTCGCTACAACTACGCAACGTCTTCGAGGAAGAGTACCTTCACCGTCAGGGGGCGTGACTATGGTGCTCCAAGGAAAAGTCACGACCCCGAGTTGAAAGGGGCCGTACTGGGTACAGGAGCAATTTCTTTGCCAATTAATAAGTGGAACTGTAGAAGAAGTGATGTATTGGGTCACGACTAATCAATTACTGGTGAAAGTAGTTGCTTTACCAACATGTTTTGAAATGGTTATGGCACGGAAATGGAGCGTTTCAGTTCAATATATTATATGCTCTCTCCCCTCCACAACTCCTGTAAGTTTGTAACAGGTATATACGAACACCCTGTATATGTGAATATACACTCATGCTCATAAATTAAGGATAATGCTGATACACGGTGAAACAACGTTCTGGTGGGCGGTTTGCGGGTGCAAACCACCTCGGAGTATGACTATTCGGTGCATTTGACCTGCGGTCGCGCTGGCATCAGTTCACATACGCAGAGGTGTGTTGGTGCATGTCAGAGTACAGTGCAGCGAGTAAGTGTGCAGACGTTTTCAGACGTGCTGATGGTGACTGTCTATTGAAAATGGCTCAAAGAACACATACTGATACCGTTGTGAGGGTAGAATAGTTAGGGCGAGTGGAAGCTGGTCAAACACAGCAGGTCGTATTACGGGCCCTCCGTGTGCCACGAAGTGTGATCTGAAGATAATGGTAACGATTCCAGCAGACAGGAAACGTGTCCAGGCGCTACAGTACAGGACGTCCACAGTGTGCAACACCCCAAGAAGACCGATATCTCACCATCAGTGCCCACATACAGCCACGGAGAACTGCAGGTAGCCTTGCTCGGGACCTTACCGCAGCCACTGGAACAGTTGTCTCCAGACACACAGTCTGCAGACGACTGAGCAGACATGGTTTATTCGCCCGGAGACCTGCATGGTGCATTCCACTGGCCGCTGGTCGCAGGAGAGCCCATAAACCCTGGTGTCAAGAACACATTGCATGGTCATTGGAACAGTGGTCCCAGGTTATGTCACCGACGAGTGCAGGTATTGTCTGAACAGTGATTCTCGCCAGGTTTTCATCTGGTGTGAACTAGGAACCAGATACCAACCCTTTAATGTCTTTGACCTGTAGGGAGGTCGTGGTTTGATGGTGTGGGGTGGGATTATGATTGGTGCACGCACACACCTGCATGTCGTTGACAGAGGAACAGTAACAGGTCAGGTGTATCGGGACCTCATTTTGCACTAGTATGTCCGCCTTTTCAGGGCTGCAGTGGGTCCCACCTTCCTCCTGATGGATGATAACGCAAGGCCCCACCGAGCTGCCATCGTGGAGGAGTACCTTGAAACAGAAGATATAATGCGAATGGAGTGGCCTGCCTGTTCTCCAGACCTAAACCCCATCGAGCACGTCTGGGATGCTCTCGGTCGACGTATCGCTGCACGTCTTCAAACCCCTGCGACACTGCAGGAGCTCCGACAGGCACTGGTGCAATAATGGGAGGCTATACCCCAGCAGCTGCTCGACCACCTGACCCAGAGTATGCCAACCCATTGTGCGGCCTGTGTACGTGTGCATGGTGATCATATCCCATATTGATGTCGGGGTACATGGGCAGGAAATAGTGGCGTTTTGTAGCACATGTGTTTCGGGACGGTTTTCTCAACTTATTCCGTGGACTTCCAGATCTGTGTCATGTGTGTTCCCTATGTGCCTATGCTATTAGCGCCAGTTTTGTGTAGTACCACGTATTTTGGCACCACTTTCTGCAATTATCCTTAATTTATGTGAATGAGTGTATTTATTTGTTATATATATTAATAAAATATGTAGCCTATGACCATTCAAGTGTTTGTTAGAGCAACACGTAAAATCTGAAGTAAAGGAGTCAAAAATTTTTCGAGATTTTTGTGCGAGAACGTTAAACAACGTCTTTACATAGTAGTGTTGATATACAGTAGGTTTACACATTATGTTCATAGGTGATAGTAGTGAACTAAAGGGCATATAACTGACAAAGATATTAACCGACTGCAATGCATATCAAAGGATTTAATGGAGTCATCATACTTGCTGGACTGAAGGAGACATCTAGGTCAAGCGTCGAAAAACTGTGCGCAGAAACTGGAATCTCCAAGTCGCGAAATCTGTAACAGCCATCAAACACGCCGGAAGGATGTCGAAAAGCATAGTGTCATAGCTTGCACGGCAATAGAAATTTCCTGCATCCCAACTCTTTAACTTCAATTAACATTTTGTTCATTGTTGGCTAAGAAGGTACGCTAAAAGTGGGAAGAAAGAGTTGGCGCTGCGTGGGCGGGACAGCCTGCCAAGAGGGGCAGAGGCGGCGCGGCTCCCTTTGTCTCGGCAGAAGTAAGTTGCCAAGGAGCGGCGCTGGGGTGGTGGGGGAGCGGCGCTGCAGAAGGAGGAAGTCTTTCAACAGAGTTCCGACCCCGCTGTGGCGGCGCGTAATTTGTAATTTATAAGCAGACAATTTAATGTCCGGATTATTCAAACTAAAACTATTCTTTTCTGCTGGTGCGGTCGTCGCCGAAGGGTCGGACTGTCTGCCGGCGGTGTCGCGTCGCAGAAGGGAAGGGCGCGGCCGAGAGGCGAGAAAAGAGATTGGAATAAAGGAAAGAGTAGGAGATATAAAAATACACCCCCGGCAGTTCCTCTCGAGGAGCGCCCGCGCCTTATTCTTTAGCGCGCGCGGTGGAGGGGAGGCGGGAGGCGAAAAAGTTTTGTAATTGCGCTCACAGTAATAACTTGGGAGCGGAGTTCTGTCGGCCGCAGATGGCGGCACATATTACAAGAGCGAGTCTGTTGCCTGGAGACGGCGCGAGAAAGATGGCGGCGCCTTGCGGCTGATGTAGTGGTCTGCTGGCGCTCGGGGCGCCTCGCCAACGCCGCTGGCCCACTCCTCTCTCCGCACCACGTAACAATCCAGTAGAGCGATCTTCGAAGCAGAAATACTGTAACTTCGGTCTGACTATAACATACTTAATAGTCTTGCTCAAGCACAAAAGAATACACAAATGATTAACATTACATAATTCTATTGTAAAGTCCGCCATTTCCGAAATCCTCATCTATGGAAGGTTTCTAACAAGAGTCATGACGAGAACATTTAGAACGAAGTCTAATTGTCTATGAAGTGCCAAAAACGACAATGATTCCTCCAGGTCCATAGCAGAAGTCTTGTAGTCAACAACAGAAGTCATTGTCATAGAAAGAGATGCAACCAAAAGAACCTGACCATCCACCTGCAAACTGCATGCGTATGTTGCACAGTTTTTTGGTGTCACATATCGATACCACACATGCCTTATCGAGGCTGGAACGGAATGCCCCATTTCCACCAGATGTCGATAGTGGTCGCACAGGATCTGGCGGACCAAATGGTGTGTGCTCGCTGAGCCGCGCCTCCAGCAGCTCCATACCCCGAACACCCTCAGCCACCGTGATATAGGACGGGCGGAGTCATCCACTCAAGCCACTTCCTCTCTGAGTCACTTTGCTATGGAACACTATGCAGCCGCCACCCACTCTTGGCTCTGACTCCATCGTTCGTGCTTACTTCAGGGAGCATCTTCATTGTTGACATTGTGATATCTGGACTATGTTTCTTCCTGCATTATTTGTAGTGATCCTTCACACACTTGGAGAAGTACAGGTTAAGTGAATCTTCCGTTTATTGTGTTAAGTTGTTCACTAATCATTATTGCTCCTGTCCAACTTTCTTACAACGACATTGCCACATCATTCTGTAGTCCATCTCTCTTTGCCATAGCATATTAAGTCATACACAACACCATTAGCTATGCCGATGACTACCTTTGTATGGTTGACTGCTCACTTGAGGAGAGTGGGTGAATTCAGGACCCTGTGACCCACAGTTAATGTAACAGGGCCCCAGATGGCTGTGTCAGCCAGTGTGACGGTACGTAGCGTCACTAGAGCATCACCTGAATGTGCAGTGTACCATTGCAACATGTTCAACAGATTTTTACGCAGCTAGACTGGCTCGAAGGGGGGTCATATTGTGAGGCTGAGGGAGGGTGGTTCGTCCTCTCGTCGTACTGCTCGCTGCAGTAGTCGTATGGTCACAGACATTGCCAGATTTTGGGGGCAATGCATAGAGGAAGGCACGCATGAATGGCATGTAGAATCTCGACGTCCGACACCCTCAGTAAGGGGATAGCACCTATGGATTATCCGCCACACGTGAGCAGATCGAACCGCAACGATGGGGGTCATTCGGGGGGCTGTTCTGCGTTCTACACCACAAGTGCTGCTACCACTGGCAGGCAGTTGCATGGCACAGCATCTGCCCAGAACTCACATCCCTCAAGCTTATCCCCCGACTCACCTGGTGTCGACAATGACTGACATAGCACCCCGCCGGCTGCCAGCAGGTCATCTTTAGAACGAGTTCCATCTGTTTATCGGAGGCAACGACCACCACTTCTGTGCCTGGAGCCCCAGTGGAGAGCGCCACGAAGAAGGAGTCCCGCGAACCTAGGTTGTTTGTGTGGGGAGCGATATCGTATGGTGCTTGTTTACTGTTAGTGTTCCTAACGGTCTTCGTGACAGCCATTCGGTGTGTGGAAGAGGTCCTGCTAAAAGGGGTTCTGCCATTCCCGAACGTCCGCGCTGATCACCTGTTTCAGTGATGATGATCATGATGATGATGGCGTTTGGCTTGTGGGGCGTTCAACTGCGCGGTCCTCAGAACCTGTACAAAGTCCCAATTTTTACCCAGCCCATTTTTTTACACAGTCCAATCTAGCCACTGTCGCGAATGATGATGATGATGATGATGATGAAATTATGAGGACAACACAAACATCCAATCCCCGGGCAGAGTAAAGCCCCAACCTGGCTGGGAATCGAACCCGGAAATCCGTGATCCAGAGGCAGCAACCTGTTGCAACATCACAACACTCGTCCTCACATCGCTGCCATCTCCAGAGAGTGCCTTGCAGCTGAGGATACTCTACCAAGGCCTGCTGCATCACCCGACCTCCCCCCGACCGAGAATGTGCGGTATCACAGGACTACATCCGAGACCTGTACAACTCCCTGCCACGACGTCTCAACGCTTGTATCCACAACCGTGGGGAGACCGATGCCACATTAGCACTTGTGATTTGTGGTCGTGTAGCGCAATAACTGTTGATCCTTCAAAGTTGAAAGTGTAATAATTTCGTATGAGTACCGTCTACCCGCCTGTCAACAATGGTTGCTATCCGCCTTGTCTTTCTGGGTGCAGCTGTTTTTATGACGAGAACTCATCTCCATGTAGCGAATCCTGCGGTCTTCTTTTAAACGAAGAATATGGAATCTTCCTGCCGCTATACATTACAGCATCTAATATGCTAACACCGTAAGCTCTCCCTGGCGTGAAACTACATAAAGGACGGCTACGCTGGGGACATTGCGAGAGAAAATCTTATTAGTCTGAACTCAGTGGTTCGCTGGTTATTGGAGAGAGGTCTGCTCGCCCCATGTCTTCTAAAGTTGTCTCACTGATCCCATTGAAATTCCTCCCCCAAGGTCGAGGCTTCTCACATAGCCATTTTCAACGCTGAAAGTCAGCGTGGTTACTAAGATCGCTACTAGTGTCACTAAAATAATGTCCAAAGCCTTCGGCTTAAGAGACAGAGATGTCATCCTATTTATTTGTCCTTGTGAAATAAGGAACACTTATAATTCCCTATGTGGTGGAATTACTACCACGTGAGAATCAATAGAGATCCGTAAGTCCGCAAGACAAGCTAATGATCACGAAGTCTGATAGCAATGTCGAGCACCGCAACTATTTTACCAGATATCACAGCCTTTTCTTGAAAATCATTGAATATCATATCAAACGCTCCCCGAAGCACTTTTAACAATTATATCACTTTCAACTACTAAACTTTAACTGGTTCAAAATGGTTCAAATGGCTCTGAGCACTATGGGACTTAACTGCTGAGGTCATCAGTCCCCTAGACCTTAGAACTACTTAAACCTAACTAACCTAAGGACATCACACACATCCATGCCCGAGGCAGGATTCGAACCTGCGACCGCAGCAGTCGCGCGGTTCCAGACTGTAGCGCCTAGAACCGCTTGGCCACACGGGCCGGCAAACTGTAACTGGTTCTTTCGACAACGAGTTCCTTGTTCCCATCACCGAGCACAGAGCTATACTGATTGACTGATGAACTCGCCTAACAGTTTCTCGCTTGCAGACGCAGGCCGCATTTCCGTCAGAGATCATCCATCTCCGCCGACATTCATTACGTTAGTTTCTTTCGTTTGCTACCTTCGAAAATGGATTTTAAATGAATACACTGTGTGATCAAAAGTATCAGGACACCTGGCTGAAAATGACTTACATTTCGTGGTGCCGTCCATGGGTAATGCTGGAATTCAGTATGTTGTTGGCCCACCGTTAGCCTTGATGACAGCTTCCACTCTCGCAGGCATACGTTCCATCAGGTGCTGGAGGGTTTCTTGGGCAGTGGCAGCACATTCTTCATGGAGTATTGCACTGAGGAGAAGTATCGATCACGGTCGGTGAGGCTTGGCACGAAGTCGGCGTTCCAAAACATCCCAAAGCTGTTCTATAGGTCTTAGGTCAGAACTCTGTGCCGGCCAGTCCATTACATTGGTGTTATTGTCGTGTTGCCACTCCGCCACAGGCGGTGCATTATGAACAGGTGCTCGATCGTGTTGAAAGATGCAATCGCCATCCCCGAATTGCTCTTCAACAGTGGAAAGCAAGAAGGTGCTTGAAACATCAATGTAGGCCTGTGCTGTGATAGACCCACGCAAAACAACAAGGGGTGCAAGCCCCCTCTATGAAAAACACGACCACACCACAACAGCACCGCCTCCGAATTTTACTGTTGACACTGCACAAGCTGGAAGATGACGTTCACCGGGCATTCGCCATACCCACACCCTGCTAGCGGATCGCCACATTGTGTACCGTGATCAGTCACTCCAAACAGCGTTTTTCCTCTTTTGTCCAATGTTTACGCTGCTTACACCAAGCGAGGCATATTGTGGCATTTACCGGCGTGATGTGTGGCTTATGAGCAGCCGCTCTACCATGAAATACACGTTTTCTCACTTGCCGTCTAACTGTGATAGTACTTGCAGTGTATCCTGATGCAGTTTGGGATTCCTATGTGATGGACTGGATAGATGTGTGCCTATTACAAATTACGACCCTCTTCAACAGTTGGTAGCCGGCCGAAGTGGCCGTGCGGTTAAAGGCGCTGCAGCCTGGAACCGCGAGACCGCTACGGTCGCAGGTTCGAATCCTGCCTCGGGCATGGATGTTTGTGATGTCATTAGGTTAGTTAGGTTTAACTAGTTCTAAGTTCTAGGGGACTAATGACCTCAGCAGTTGAGTCCCATAGTGCTCAGAACCATTTGAACCAACAGTTGGCGGTCTCTGTCAGTGAACAGACGAGGTCGGCCTGTACGCTTTTGTGCTGTACGTGTCCGTTCACGTTTCCACTTCACTATCACATGGGAACAGTGGACCTAGGAATGTTTAGGAGTGTGGAAATATCGCGCACTGGTGTATGACGCAAGTGACATCGATCACCTGACTACATGGAGTTCCGCGGAGCGCCCCATTCTGCTCTCCCACGATGTCTAATGACTGCTGAGGTCGCTGATATGGAGCACCTGGCAGTATCCGGATACTTCTGATCATATAATGTATCTTGCAAATGCGAAACGGTAGTACGAGTGAAGAATGCAGTATGACTTGCCTGGTTTTTAATAAGTTATTTATTAACTCAGAAACGTATAGGGAATGTGTACCAGTCTCAGAGACTTTACACTGTCAGTATTTATAAAGAAACACGAATTATTTTTGAAACGTCGAGAAAACTTTCTGTACTATTCGATTGCAACATTAAGTGTCAGAGAAATTTTGTTTGCCGTGTGGGTCAATTGAGCTCATCGTGCTGAATATTAGTTAAAAGAGGGCTGTAGGTGGTGCAGAACTAGTATAAGGAGGTGGTCACGTGACACTCCATCAGTGACGTAAGTCATTACAGTGTAATGATGCGTATGTGCCACTTGGCTATAAGTAAACTGCGCAGGAACATGGGTCGATGTGCGAATGTGACAGAATCAGAGAATGCAGTTGCCATGCCCACGGCCAAACTTCAAATTCAGTTGATCGACTCGGTGCTGTATCAACGCGTACCGTCCACCGTGTGTAGAGGGAAAGGTGTGCCACTAGCGGCAGCGCACCACGATATTGCCTTCTTTTCACATGACGCATTACGTGGAATGCATCGATGGCCCAATTGGTCATTCAGTCCGCAACGTTTGGCGGGTGTAATTAATGACGTAGTTTGTTCTGTGATGTTTTTGCGGCGCTTTTCATGCTATGACTTGCGTCCACTCAGTAAATGTGTTACGATCATGAGCGAGGGTGTTTATCTCGACATTCCCAGCAACCAGGTGTTTCAATATTGGCCTTTCTTCTGCATCTTCACGATACAGGAAATAAAAGAGATCCAATGAAGAGCAACACGTTTCGTTACAGTTTCATTCAGTAGGGCCGAAAGTGTCGTGCAGATGCTGAGCCAATTTCAACACAGGCGTTCTGTACCACGTTGTGGTGTACTGTTAAAGTTTTGATAGCGCGCATTCCTAGAAGAGTGAATCACTATATTGCTTCCTCCTACGGATATCTCGCGAAAAGACCATGAAGATAAAAACACCATGAAGATAAAATTCGAGGGATTCGACCACACATGGAGTCTTAGCAGTAATGGTTCTTCCTGCAAAGCATACACGACTTGAACACAAAAAAGGAGATGACGCAGGTATACAAACCACACCCCGCCACGTACCGTACGGTGGCTTTCAGGGTATAGATGAAGATGTAAATGTAAATGGGTATGTACTGGCCACTCCCATCTTCCAAAATGACAACAGCCATCTTCACAGGGCTGCAAGTATACGTTGCTGATTTTACAAACACTGTGGCACTCTACCACATCTCGACTTATCCGCTAAATCAGTCGACTTTCATCCACAGAAAATGCCTGAGACTGTTTGAGGAGGCGGATGCAACGTAGCAATTAAGGTGCCCGCATTGGGGTAGCTATTCTGCAGCTAATCGTCAGTGAATGGAAATACACTAGTCTTTAACACCAGTATAATTTTTAATAACATATCATGATTGCAAAACACAATGTGTTTCTTTTTTATTTACCCAAACGTGTTTTGACACTTATGTATCATCTTCTGTGGCTAAATAAAATAGTGTTTTGCATAATATGGCATTTTTAAACAAAAATTCACTTCACAAACGCCGAAAAAAACCTAATTAGGTGCTTCTAACCCGAACAAGATCATTCTATGGTATGAATATAAAGTAAATGTCGTGTGACTAGGGCCTTCCGTCGCGTAGACCGTTCACCGGGTGCAACTCTTTCGATTTGACGCCACTTCGGCGACTTGCGCGTCGATGCGGATGAAATGATGATGATTAGGACAACACAAAACCCAGTCCCTGAGCCGAGAAAATCTCCGACCCAGTCGGGAATCGAACCCGGGCCCTTAGGATTGACGTCCTGTCGCGCTAACCACTCAGCTACCGGGAGCAGACAAATATAAAGTATGAGGCAGGAAATGAAATTTAAAGATGCATATTCTTTTCATTTCGTGTACAATAGTTTATGTTGATTATGGGGGTATCCCGAAACGCGTAATGATGAGACTGATGAAATGTTAATAAAATTGTATTGGCGACCATGGCTAGTGTATTTCCATTCATTGCTAAAGATTGTCGCGGATTTCCTACGATACTTCTTGTCAAAGTGATATAACCTAATCATCAATGAGTGGCTTCAACTCAATACGGCAATAACTTTTTGAGTCATTTGTAATCTGACTGGTTTGATGCGGCGCTCCTCTAATTCCTTTCTATGGCAACCTTTTCATTTCAAAGTTGCAATTGCAACATACGTCCTCAGTTATTTGCTGTATTTATTTCTGTCTCTGTGTACAGCTCACTCTAGTACCTTGTAGTTTGTTAGCTGATATCTTAACAAATGTCCTTTCACTTACTCCCTCCTCCTCCTCTTTGTCAATGTTTTCCATGAATTCCTTTACCCTATAATTACATCTAATTTTCAACATTCATCTGTAGCACCGTGTCTCAAATGCTTCGATTCTCTTCTGTTCTGGTTTTCCCACAGTCTATGTTTCATTACCATACACGTTGTGCTTCAAACATACATTCTTATAAATTTCGTCCTCAAATTAAAGTTGCCAGAAGTACCATTTCTAGCAGTGATTGTCTGCTTTTTATGTCCTCCTTTCTCCGACTATCATGGGTTATTTCGCTGCCTAGGTAGCAGAATTCCTTAACTTCGTCTACTTCCTAATCTCCATTTCTGGTGTTAAGTTTCCCCTTGTTTTCATTTCTGCAACATGTCAGTACTTTCTTCGATTTACTCTCAGCCCATATTCTGCGCCCATTAGACTGTTCATTCCATTCAGCAAATCTGTAATTCTTCTTCACTTCCACTGATACGATATACCTGAAGAAATTTGAGCATACTCGTCCCCGGCAATTAAACTCGTTAACGAGAGTACAGGTGGTGTTACATGTAATTAGCGTGACGTCTTCTGGGGATGACAAAATTTGTATCCGGGGCGCTTAGCTCCGCACTGAATGTGGTGCGTCAATTTTTTTCGACATGACGTAGAAAACTGTTAAGTAAGTAGGCCCTGGTATAAAACGACTGCGCTTTTCTTTCAGACAACGTGCACATTATGTTTCTCTTTTTCTCTCTTTTTTGTTTTTAGTCTTAAGTGTCCCAAGACAAAAACATGGTAAAACGTTTGCACTGACTGCCGTCTCCAACTGGGCATTAGAAACGCAATGCTCAAGAGAAAACGCGAATACTTCAATTCTACCAACTTTGAAGTCACTCTGCCAAGTAAACTGGGATATGTACCTCAGAAAATGATGTGACAAGGCTTCTAGGTCTAAATACAATTCAGAACCATAGACCCAAGTAATAAAAATTTTGGACAATAATTATTCTGAGAAACATGCGCAGCAACATGCAAAAACAGGTTTCGCGGAAAATATAGATGGAAAAAAAGACTGAAACACCGTGAGTGAAGCTGTGATACACATTTGGAATCTGAATTATATAGATGAATGAACATAAATATTTTGTAATGGTATGCTTGCCTGGAATTTCGTTAAAAGCAGACAACAATAAAAATACGATAAACAAAACTGAGCTTTCGGTTAGCGTCAAAATTTTCATACTGAATATGACGACCACAGTTGATGTTAGAAGCCGTCTTTCTGGACTCTTCCTACTTGACGGAACACGAGAATAAAAACGTAATAAGATACAGAAAATACGCATAGTAAATAGCTACTGAAGCACCTGAGAATGACACTTTCGTACAAACTCACCCCTGTTTCCGGCTCCGTAGCAATGAATCACGGATAAAATTAGTTACTATACCTCAGGAATTTTTTGTAGTAATTTTCATAAAAAGAATTGAACCATTAACTGAGGGTAGGTTCGAATTCAGGTCAATATCCCTACCATTCTTACTTTACCCACAACAACATCTGCAGGCAAAACAGATCGTTATAATGTCACCAAATTTCGATACCTTGTATTCCTGGTGCAGAACACCCACAGCCCAAAATGTAAGGTTTTGAACCTGAAAGAAAAATAATTAATTACAGTATAAAGAAGTACAAGACGTTGGCATGTACTGAAGCTTCAGTACTTACTGAGAACTGCCTTAGTCAGGTCACTTAGTTAAACTAACTATGACAACAATAAAGGTAATTGATGTTTAAAGAAGACAGTACGTGGAGTTGGAGAATTTCTTCACCAGGTTGTAATACAAGCATGCTCGTAATTTAGCCACATTTCTCTGAGAAAGAAATCCCGCAAATACAACAAATGTATGTGATTCTCTTTAATCGTATACTAACAAAATAACTTACTGTGTCCGGGTGGAATGGGATTCGGGCTGGCGTTTTGCAGGGGTAGAATCAATGCAGCAACTAGTTAATTAAACATAAAATCTTCTTGACGACAGAACGGTAACAACTAAACAGAACTTATTTTGCGGCCTAATACAGTTCTAGCAAACAGGTCTCAAATAAGAAATTAACAATCAAAATGACTTCAGGACAGTGTAACTGCCGTCCGCGGTGGCCGAGCGGTTCTAGGCGCTTCAGTCCGGACCCGCGCGACTGCTACGGTCGCATTTTCGAATCCTGCCTCAGTCATGGATGTATGTGATGTCCTTAGGTTAATTAGGTTTAAGTAGTTCTAAGTTCTAGGGGATTGATGACCTCAGATGTTAAGTCTCATAGTGCTCAGAGCCATTTGATTTTTGAACCACAGTGTATTTGAATTTAATAAAATAAAATTGAAGTCAACCTCGTCCCAGCACACAGAATAGCGTATTAAGAATAATAAATACAATATATGTTTCCTGGCCACATAAAGGAAAAAAGAAATTAATAAAGCGTCTGAAGCTAAGCATAAGACACCAAGACAACTCTCATACTTAATTAATATCACCCACATAACACACAGATAAACATAGGTCTATGACTACACCCATCACCAATTAGTCACTTCTAGGGTTTTTAAGTTTTGTGATGTGTCTGGACTCTGGCCTAAACTTTTAGGCTGGAGGTTTTAGTGTGTTGCAGAGTGGCTGACTCCTCCCTTTTTTCCTTGTGGTCAGCCAGCCACTTCCATCTGCTACATTGTTTTAGCTCCCTCTACCATTTTCTTCCTGTGTTGTCCATGTTTTACTGCTGACGCCCTGCTTCATCCCACGCTTCGGTGTGGGTGAGCACATTTTTTCAATGATTGTTCCCCGTGTTTTATGTTCCGTTTTATGTCAATGTTCTGAGGTTTTTTTCTTGACACCCGTCTCACTATGATACTGAACGGGCGCTGAAGACCTTGCTGTCGTGCGCCCACAAACCCCTCTACTACTACTACTAATTACTCACTTCGGCAACTATCTACAGGATTTCCTATACATGAATCGATGTATCGCAATACAATTTTTTGTACAATAAAATACATAAATGAATAACTCTGACAGTGCTACAGCACACTGTATATATTACACTTAAATTATACAATTTCTCTTCGAATATGGACCAGAAATGACGTTAAAATTACACCATTTCTTTTCGAAAGCACGCTGGTTTGTAAATGAGATAGATTCTAACATTCTGCGTGGTGTCTGTCTGTTCTAAGTCGTGTCTTCCTGCCACTTTCGCGCAACGACGCTCTGAGCGTGTTTTTTAGGAAATGACTAGTTTGAACCTGGGACCTGTTGCTGGTAAGGAGACGCCAGACCACACATGACACGTAGAGTTCAGAGGAGTTCAGTGAGAGTAGCGATGATATAATCAAATACTTAATGATTTCAGCGTCAGCTCCACTGCACTCCCTGTAAAAGAATCGTAATACTAAATAAATTTAGTGGACGGGGTTCAAGGCTTTCCTATTTTTAGTTAGCTGGTAAAATAACGTCGAAAAAGCAGTTAAGTTTACCATTGGATATTTTATTCTACTCACAAAACATTGTTTATAAATTGTACTATTGATAAAAGGAAATATTTTAATACAGGATGATAAAAACCAACTGCGTTCAACAAAAATGTGAACGAATATTCCCTGAATGGGTTTCCAAGTTCTATAATGGATCGAAGGATGACCTATGCCATATCACATCTATAATCTAGGTTTAAGTTGGTTTCATAAAAGAGAAAACTATCCAAATGATCTACAGTGACCCTCAGTTATCTTTAATTACTTATTTAACTTGTCGTAAGTTACAGTGGCTGATGTGGCTTCTCAATAATTAAATAACAGAAAAATCATCGCGTTTCAGATTTTAACTTCAAGTAGCAAATGTAAAGACCATGAGCTTTAATTGACGATCGACACTAGTATTACGTAAAAAAAGGGGATGTAACAGATGAGACTTCTGCAGTTCTGAGTGAAGCCTCATGCTCTCAAAAATGCACCATCTCGTGCGTTCATTACCTTGTCGGTGTTTAGGCAGCATCAGGGGGCGGCGGGCGGCACAGCTCCATGCACCTCGCTGTCTTGGAAGCAACTCTCTCCTAACTTCTCCTTACTACAATTTACCGAAGTTGGTTTAAAAAAAAACTATCTGGCTGTGTGTTCAACTGACCAATCAGGGTCTCAATGTTAACCTTAAGCTCCGCCTACAAAAATTCTGTCTATCCAATGAGAAAAGTTATACTTTTCGTGGTGGGGCAATGTTAGTAACGTTTGCAACGTTAACAGAGACGCGACAAAGTCTCACGCTAAAACTTGCAACTGGTGTGGCCCTTTTAGTGTTATCGTAAGATCTATACTGTTCTTGTGGAGGGCTTTATCTTTTAACATGGGCTTGGAGGGGTGGTTTTGGCGGTCGGCTGGCGACGTGGGTGTCCGTCCCTTATCGTAGGGCCTCATAGCCTACACGATTCTGCTCTCGGCTTCTGTTCTCGTTTCTCCCCTCAGAACTGCATCTGTTTCACGGTGGGAAGGTATGACATGCATTTAAGCGTTTTGTGTTTGTGGTATTCCATTTGCTCACTCGTTGATCGTATTACTTTGGTTAATTTAATGTCAGGATTTATTCGGAGCTATGTGACATACTGCCGGATTTGCTATCATGTCAGGGTTTTCATGGAAGGTGTTGGATTTGCCTGACACCTTACAACATGAAAACTTGTTTTGTAGCTCTCTCTCCACGATAACTGGAAATTAGTATCTAGTCCTCAAACGATGGTCAGCTGTGATACGATCAACCCAGAGAATGGGTGGAACTGCCTTGTTTTCTACTTTGCATGCCCAGATGTGGCTCCATCCTTTCTGCCACTGTGAGTAGTACATCGCTCACAGTACCAAGTCAGTATTTTTATTTGAAAGTGCGTGTAAAGTATTGTGCGAGTATGGAGTATGAGGCATTTTTGAGGAGCACTTGACGTGCCAGTGCTGTGGTCCGGTGGACAGCTGCACCGATTAAAGAAACAGCGAGTACACAGGGAAATTTAATGTGAAAGTCATAACATATAAGCTTTCACGGCTGGCGTCTGCATTAATTAAAAATTCCGGGCTGAATTGCCGTGGTCCATATATAAAACAGCTTCTCCTTTTTGATGTTTCGTTGCCTACTGCGGGCAACATCTTCTGAGGTGAGTCGGCGACTGGCTGCTAGGCGCTGGAGGTCGCGCTTATATAGATCGCTTAGATGGCGCCACCACTCATCACATGCTTTCGACTTTAAAACTATCTCTGGATAGTGCCATCTCTCTCAATTATAGGTAATCGATAGTCACTTGGTAGGTACAGAGTCGACCGCCATATCTCGTCTAGTTTTAATCCTTCTTCATTTTTATTAAAATTATTTTAGTGCTTGTAGATCTCTATAGCTTCTCTATATATGCGGGTATAATAATATGAGGTCCTAGCTATCACGTTTGTCTCACTAAATTTTATGTCGTGATCACCGTCTTTGAAAACGTGTTCCGCTACAGCTGATTTGTCAGTTTGTCCCAATCTACAGTTCCTTTTGTGTTCCGTTAGGCGGGTATTAACACTCCTTTTAGTTGTTCCAATATAAACCATGCCACAGCTACACGGAATTTTATACACACCTGGGGTAGCTAAGAGGTGTTGTGCGTCTTTCACCGATCTTAAATTTTCACCAATTTTCTTGGTAGGTCGAAAGATTGTCTCCACTTGAAACTTGGCCAAAACTTTCCCAATACGGTCCGTGATGTTATGAATAAATGGAAGAAAAACTTTTCCAGCCAACGGTTGTTGTTGTCGTGTATTTTCGGACACTTTTCTTCTAGGGTGGAGTGCTCGATCTGTTTCGTTGTCAGTGTACCCATTTCTCTTGAAAGCCGTTCGCAAATGGTTTAATTCATCTCGCAAATAAATTGGCTCACAGATATTATTAGCCCTTTCCACTAGAGTTTTTATGACTCCTCTCTTCCGCCTAGGATGATGATTCGAATCCTTAAGTAGGTAACGATCGGTGAGTGTGTCTTTCCTATATACCTTGTGGCCTAAAGTCCCATCTGCCCGTTTAATTGTGCAGAAGCTACCACCGTGAATTCGTATGTTTATGCTGGGTGTTTCAAGAAGACTTACACAATTTCAGAAGACTGTATGTTCTATATGAATGAAGACAGAAACATGATGTCACTTTTAACTTATACGTCGAAACTAAAGGTTTACTTTGGCTTCCGTTGTAAGTTGGTGGTCCATGTTGTTGATGGTACGAGTCTCCCTGGATCAGCCAGCTCGCTAACCCGTTCATTATACAATGTGCGTCGAGCTGAAACGGTCATAACGCAGCAAAAAAGAGATGTTCTGCGTTTCTCCTTTACACGGGTGCAATTCAATTAGAACTGTGTGGCGTGATTTTGGTCGACAGAGCGGCGCTCCATCTCTTTGCACTGAAAGCATTCGACGATGGTCCCAGCAGTTTCAAGACGCTGGTTTTTTATGTTAGGGAAAATCCAAAGGTCAACCCCGTCTGCTCGTTCAGGACGAAGGGAGCATCAAACAGAGTTTTGCACCTAGTCGACAGGAGTCTAGTCGTGATGTCAGGTGAGAATTAAAGATTTCTTGTGTATTTCTCAGGCGCGCTTTGCGCGAAAAGTGAACCATCACAGCATAGACTGTGTGGAACCCGCCCTTTTTTGCTGGAAAACGGTTGCACAATTAACGTCCTTACATGTGTTGGAGATCTGTCTTTTTCCGTAATTGCGGGGACAAGTCGACCATTTCACTTTTGAACAGGATGGAGCAGTGTCCCACTGACACCATTCATCTCTAAGGCCGCCTAGTCTTCCAGCATATGATATTTTTATGAGTACTTCCATGAGTGTTTCTGAAAGACTCCGTCTGTACACATCTCATTCACCAGCTTTGGGTGATCTGCAACGCTGTATAGCAGCAGTAGAGGATTCAGGAAATCAGGAAAAGCTCACAAAAGTAAGGGATGAGTCTGAGTAGTGTCTGGATATTTGTCGTGCATCTGCTGGAGAGCACACTGAACACTTGGTAAATGAGAACTTTGATCCTTGATGTAAATATGAAATGTACCCTGTGGTTGTATGTCCGTGTGTGTAGAACACATACCCCCGTAAAATGGGATGTTTCTTCTGAAAAGAAAAACTTCGTAATTCTACGTGTAAGTTCAAATTCACTCCAAGTTCCCATTTTCGGCCCTGCCCACTCTTTGGGCTGGAAATTCTTATGTAAGTAACGATCGGTGTGTGTGTCTGTGGTGTGCGTACTGTAAGACCTTCGGTACACACACCATCAGTTTATTTGACTTGTCGCTCTAACGAAGTAGGCGAGTGTCAGCAATATGTCTCGTGGTCTTATCATAGCGTGTTTATCTTCTGCCGTTAGGTCAGACGATAGAAATGCCACTTGCACTCTTAGAGTAGCAGATTGACGGTGACCAACTTTAAACAGAACTTGATTAATGTTCACACACATTTATTAAAATAATAACAAGCATAAACCTTACTTAACTTGATTCTGGATGCTATTTATAATTGACAATCTGAAGTCCCTTTGGTCTTGGTACGTTAATCGTATTCTCACATATCTCTGATACTTGACAAAGTGTCTATACGTTTATCTTCATGGCTATGTACAGGAATATGATAATCTTATTAGACGCAGACTGAAACTTGATTACAGACTAATGCAGACTGGTACAGACTAAGGCAGACCGACTAATCGGAGGTCTGTACACTCGTTACAATACCTCGAGCGTTCAGGTATCACTACGCGAGTGTGATCCGCGAGGAGAAAAGGTTCTACGTTAGCAGCAATCTCATTGGCTGTGAGACATATTAATACGCGGTTCGGCGGAAGCAGAATTTGGTCCGTCTGTAAGACAGCGCCATCTCGTAGTGCGGAGACGGACGAGCGCTGCGCCTGCGCTGTTGTGCTTAGCGGGGCGCGCTCTAGTGGCAAAGTTGTGTACGTGCCGACTATGCGGAACTATGTACACAACAGTGTCTTTCCTATATACCTTGTGCCCTAAAGTCCCATCTGCCCGTTTAATAACCAATACATCCAAAAAATGTAGTTGTCCATTACTCTCTTGGTGAATTGTATCTTTGGATTGAAACTGTTCATGTGCACCAAAAAATCACTCAGTTCCTCTTCAGCATGATTCCATATCACAAAGGTGTCATCCACGTATCGATACCATTTCAAAGGGCTTTTTTGGCCGACTACAGCACTTGTTGTTCGAAAAATTCCATAAATAGATTAGCAATAGCAGGGCTCAGAGGGCTACCCATGGCCACCCCATGAATCTGTTCATAAAACTCGTTGTTATATTGAAAATAAGTCGAGGATAGACAATGTCGAAACAAAGCTATTATATCAGTAGGAAACATATCAGCTATGTAAGAAAGTGCTTCGTCACCAGGGACCATGGTGAACAGGGATACTACATCGAAACTGACAAGGATGTCACTTGGACTAACTGTTATCTCCCTCAGTTTTTCGATAAAATGCATGGAACTTTTAATATGAGTGTCAGTTTTACCTATATACGGTTGCAACAAAGAAGCCAGATATCTAGCCAGCTCTTGAGTAGGAGCCCCAATGGCGCTTACTATCGGACTCAATGGGACATTGGGCTTGTTTATTAGTTACTATTCATCAATGGCCGGTTGCTGTACAGGCCGTACCGAAATCTACTGTCATGAACGGCAGATTCCAGGCTGCCCGGAGGTTCCTGTAGCATAGGGCGGCGCTTAGTGGTCTGGCGGGCTGCCCACACACCGATTCGTAGGCGCTTCCCATGAGGCAGATCCGTCGCGAAAGAGGCTTGGTCATGTTAAATACGTGACTGATTCACACGCCAACCAGAGACTGCTCTGTCCCTCTCTGACCACTGCCTACTTTGTCCCATGAGATGGACCACGGTGCTGGGTGCCATGAATGTCATGATGTATGCTGATCCTGGCTGCTGGTATGGTACGCCATCAGGTCCCTATGACGCCAAAGCATCAGAGCAGCTCATGCCCATAATTGAAATGGTGTTAGTGGACCCGTGGACTACACATCAGTGGCGTCTTCAGTTCTGGACTCCGGCATCAGTTAACCACGGTTACAGAACTGCTGACACTACGCCAGGCAGCGAGAATATGACTGGCACAGTGTCACAGTACTGGAAAAGTCTTACACGAGATAAATGCAGTAATCAGAGAATCGAGTGTGAGCAACATGGATACCATCGATCCTACTAGTCCACTGTCACTAGGTTAGCTAGTCGGGGTATTTATTGAACTGAGAAGAGGCTTTCCTTTGTGATGTTATTTGTAATGAAAAACCTAACTACTTAAACCTAACTGACACTACGCCAGGCAGCGAGAATATGACTGGCACAGTGTCACAGTACTGGAAAAGTCTTACAAAAGATAAATGCAGTAATCAGAGAATCGAGTGTGAGCAACATGGATACCATCGATCCTACTAGTCCACTGTCACTAGGTTAGCTAGTCGGGGTATTTATTGAACTGAGAAGAGGCTTTCCTTTGTGATGTTATTTGTAATGACAACATCGATCCAATTTTTTAAGGAGGGGTTTGTTTCAGTAGCGTATGTGTTGTTTCGTCCTATCAAGTACATCTTACTTAATGTTACGAAAGCAATGAAGGCAGTTCGATGGGCACTTGCCTTTTACTTTTCCACTGAGCTCATTCTTTCTTTCACACGGAAGTGTCAATATCGCTCTGTCGGTGACCTACTAACAATCTCGAAATATTTACGTCTTGGCTCTGAGCACTATGGGACTCAACTGCTGAGGTCATCAGTCCCCTAGAACTTAGAACTACTTAAACCTAACTAACCTAAGGACATCACACACATCCATGCCCGGTGCAGGATTCGAACCTGCGACCGTAGCGGTCGCGCGGTTCCAGATTGTAGCACCTAGAACCGCTGTTTACGTCTTTACACCTCTCTATATTAGAGCACCTCGGTTCGTAACAGTACTACGACTGCTGTTGTGTGATGTGATCTGACTGAAAAAGGAAAAAAAAAAATTAAAATATGTGTGAATTCCTAAGGGACCAAACTGCTGAAGTCATTGGTCCCTAAACTTACACACTACTTTACACTAACTTACGCTAAGGACAACACACACACACACACACACACACACCCATGCCCGAGGGAGGACTCGAACCTCCGGCGGAAGGGGCCGCGCAATCCGTGACATGGTGCCCCTAACCTTGCGGCCATTCCGCACGGCGACTGTAAAAAGAAATATTAGCGATAGAATCTGTGACGTGGAATATCTATTATTGACCAACGAATCGCACAGTCTCTGTAATACAAGCGGCGTTCAATAAGCAAAGCACCGTATTTTTTTCTGAAACCATGTTCGTTTTATTCAGGATGCCAGTACACCATATTATTCTCCCCTCTTCTGGAAACAAATTCAATTTTTGAACATAATCACCATTCAATGAGACGGCTTTACGACACCTTACTGGAATGGCCTGTATGCCTAAAATGGTTCAAATGGCTCTGAGCACTATGGGACTTAACTTCTAAGGTCATCAGCCCCCTAGAACTTGGACTACTTAAACCTAACTAACCTAAGGACACCACACACATCAATGCCCGAGACAGGATTCGAACCTGCGACCGTAGTGGTCGCGCGGTTCCAGAGTGTAGCGCCTAGAACCGATCGGCCACATAGGCCGGCCCTGTATGCCTACATGGTACCACTCTACTGGTCGACGTTGGAGGCAATGTCTTGCTGCAGCAGTAACCTCGTCATAATCCGTGTACCACAGAGTGCATTCTTCATTGTGCCAAACATCGAATTAAGTCGGAAGGTGCGAACTCAGAGCTGTAGGGTGGCTGAGCAAGGACAGTCCCATAAAGTTTTGTGAGCTGCTCTCAGGTGCACTGACTTTCGTGATCTGGCTATGCAGGGAGGTGTTTGTGACCCGTAGATCACCTAGAATGAGAGTGTCCGCACGTTCAAAGATTTCAGGAGTCATAGCTGTATGCGGCCGGCCGGCGCGAGGGAGATCGGACAGGATTGTGCGACCATGTAACGATGATGACAGACGCCTTGTCCAACGACTCACCGTGCTTTTGTTCATTCCCATGTGACCGTAGGCATCCTGCAAGCACCTATGAACGTTTGCAGTGCTTCGGTTTTAATCCAAAAGAAGTTCAAAGACAGTTCTCTGCTTGGAACGCAGCTCTGCTATCGGAATTTCATGAAACTATAGGGGCTTCTATGCTTGAAGAGATGGTTTGGGAAACATTCCAATGCTGTGCTCTGTTTGACCTTCAACATGACGGGGAGCTCTGGTTGAGTGCGTCGCTCCTTTCATGCTGAGGTTTTGTAGGACGAAGATCAAGTTAAAGAAGAAATCCACAATTAGTCGATTTGACTCGTAAATTATACATATCCACTTTGATTTTTTCGGCACCAGTTGCTAATCTGCAAAACCAGTAACAATTGCACAACCTTAAGTAATCATGTCAGGCATTTTGTCGAGCATTGACATCAGTTCTGTACTCATTTCATTATTTTACATAACGTTTCCGATTCTCTTGCACCATAGACGTTATATCCCAAATGCTAATTTTCTCAATACATTACACACACTCACACGTACTCCACTGCCGCATCCTTCATTGTTGCCGCCGAGGAATAGGTTATTAATTGAAGTTAATCGTGATTATTCTTGTAATCGTCTATAGATAGACCGTTATTTCATTTACATCAATTAATTTTACGCAATCCATCAAGCTAACGATTAATTTCCATCTTGTTTGTTTTAAGGCCTATTTAGTGTTGATTTGTTGACTATCGCTTGGTTAGGGAAATACCGTCCGATTGTCTCCTAGAACTGTTCGCAAATGGAACGTTTCGTGTCGAATGTCTTCTGTTTGTGATCGTTGCCGACATCAGTGATCTAACAGTAGTCGCTCTTAATGCTTCAATGTCTTGTTTATTTGTCAGATGTTGTGAGCACTGTTTTGATGAAGCCACCTGACAGTCTGATCATGCGCATTGGTTATGTAAGTTTAGTTATAAAAGAAGCCATTACACTTTTGTAGCCCTTATACCAACTAAATGTGGCCGTGTGGCTAGGGCCTCCCGTCGGGTAGACCGTTCGCCTGGTGCAAGTCTTTCGAGTTGACGCCACTTCGGCGACTTGCATGCCGATGGGGATGATATAATGATGATAAGGACAACACAACACCCAGTCCCTGAGCGGAGAAAATCTCCGAGCCAGCCGGGAATCGAACCAAGGCCGTTAGCTATGACATTCCGTCGTGCTGACCACTCAGCTACCAGGGGCGGACTATACCAACTAACAGAAGAAATCGGTGGTGAAAGGAACAGGAAGCAAAGTAATACCGTTTGTTCAAAATGGCTCTGAGCACTATGGGACTTAACATCTGAGGTCATCAGTCCCCTAGAACTTAGAACTACTTAAACCAAACTAACCTAAGGACATCACACACATCCGTGCCCGAGGCAGGATTCGAACGTGCGACCGTAGCGGTCGCGCGGTTCCAAACTGAAGCGCCTAGAACCGCTCGGCCACAATGGCCTGCCTAATACCGTTTGTTATTTGTTCTTAGGAAAGCTAATGGACACAAATATTTCTGGAGCAGAATATAAATATCTGAAAGGGAGTCTGCTAGAACAATACCAAAGACGCTTTGACAACAATGGGAAAGCCATACTGTTGTGCACATTTCTAAGATCTTCCCTTCAAGCGACTCCGTTTTCAAGGTCCTTGTCAAAGACTACCACCGTTAGCACGTTAAATGTTATTGTTCAGAAGAAACAAACACAAAATTTAGCCTAAGTGGAAGAATCACTAGTGCAGGTACCGGCTGTTGCAGAAGATCGTTTGTGGAGCATTCATGAAACATTGGTTTCAATACAGCAAGAGCAGAGCTCCACCACAGCAGCAGCAAACAGCCAAGTTTTAGTCTCTGAAGTTCGCCTCCTTACTTCACTAGCCTGTAATCAACCCAAAATCGACTCCTGCGCAATTCTGGAAAGACGGTAAGGCAGTGTATCATTTTCTGCATGGTATAGCTCGTAAATATCTGGGGACAATGAATTACTTTGCTCCTTCTGAAACACTGTTTTCTGAGGTGGGGACCCAGCAACGGTTTCCGTTCGGGTCTCAGTGGAGGAAGATTACTCGAATTTCGGTCCTTTTATCTTTACATTAAAACAAACACTGTTTGGACAGGCCAAGAAGGCTCAACGGTACCAACCGGCCGCAGTGTCATCCTCTGGCCTTAGAGGTCACCGGATGCGGATACGGAGGTGCATGTGGTCAGCACAACGCTCTCCCGGACGTTATCGGTTTTCGTGATTGGTGTCGCTACTTCTTAGTCAAGTAGCTCCTCAAATGGCATTACAGGGTCTGAGCGCACCCCACTTGCCGTTTGCCAACAGCACTCGGCAGACCCTCACAATGGCTCATCCATCTGCTAGCCAAGCCCAACAGCGCTTCACTTCGATGATCTGACGAGAACTGATGTTACCATTGCGGCTAGGCCATTGGCACCTTTTTCTTAACAACAGGGAGCAGAAAGTAACAACTAGACATCAATTTTTTAAGAAAAAATGTTGTATTTGCACTTACTCAATTACTTTCTAATTTATTTTACAGTTTCAAACGAAAGGCACATACAACTTCTATAGAATATATAAAAACAATTTCGTTCAATTTTCAGTGCTCCTGAAACTTTTATCAACACACGCATTTTCTCCACAAATATTCTTAAAAACGAAGTTACGTCTTTTTTCAAACTTAGTGAGACATCCACCGTTACCAGACTAACAGCGAATTACTCAGCCTGTTCTTTACGCATGTAGATTCTGACAGGCACTTTTTGTCTCCTGCATTGATCAAGACCTGAGTCACATCACTAAGCGTTCTTCAGGACTGAGGTACTCACCTTTACCACTCCGTTTGCTCCCACATTTCTGCTACAGGATTGTCTCCAGCGTAAATGAAAGGACCACGACGGTTTTCTCTACATTCTCTGCTTTTTTTCTCTGCACTTTCCATTATCTCAATATCCAGCTCCTTTCTTGTGGAAGTTAAACACTTATTTCTTTCAAGTCATTTTCACAATGTCTTATATGCTGAAGTGAGCTGTGCACTTTGAGAAAACAAAGAAGTGTCCCGAAGAATTGAATGACGAAGTGATTCGCTGAACAACTAACGAAACAAATCTAATTTTCGAGTTTCAGTCAGGTGCCCACTTCGAATTATAGAGTGTTTGCTGGGTGTTGTGTTGTTTCAATCCCTGCGGCAATCGAGTGCGCCAAAACACATAATTTTTTTTATTTATAGATGTTTTTTCGAAGGACTCGGCAACTGGTTCGTTTCATCGAGAAATTCGATTTATCGAGGTTCGTAACAACAAGAGTTGATCTTACACTGAAGCGCCTGCAGCAGACACGTGGAGTTCACCGTGTCCCTGGAACCGACTCTACACCTGCCGGCGCCGTCGTCGGTCCTCAGTCGCGCGAAGCAAACACGCCAGCAGTCAAACTCGGTGAAAACAATCTGCTCGGCCTCTTCTCTTTGATCTCTGAGCGCGAGGGCGCACAGCAAAGACACAAAACAATTCGCCTCAAGTTACAGAACATTTCACGGGCCGGCGGGCAGCAGCTCGGCGCCTTCCCCCTTCTCGCTGTGCACATCCATCCCATTAACCCCCAGGTCATGCTGTCAAACTGCGTGTGAAATCGGGGCACGGCGCCGCCAAAGATTTTAATGATGTAGCAGCTGTGCTGCTGCTGCCATCTCTCTCCCCCGTCGGGAACAGGCGCCGCGCCTGACATCTCGCGGTCTACTGACGAACCAGAATGGAGCTCGTGCTCCGCACAAAAGGGACGTTTTAACATTTGATACGCGCTGGTCACACGACCGTTAAGGCTTCTATCTGGTGAGTTGCTGAGATTGTGGGCGCGGTTAGGGGAAAGTTACAGGCGCACGAAACCCGGAGGCGGAGCCCGTTTTAATCGTCAGAACGTGATCTCTTTCTCTCTTCCGCCACAAACTGCTAAAAGTATTTGAAAAGCAGCGGTTTTTCTTTACACAATTTTTGCCGCCTTCTCTCCCTTCGTCCCTTTACCCGCTCGCAATTTTCTCTCATGCGAAAAGAGAGAAAAAGTTCGCATTTAAGATGGAAAAGAAAGACGGATTAGCAGGGGGCCTCTTTTTTCTTTTTTTCTTGTGGAGACCGAACAAGAAAAGATTCAGAAACTTTTGGAAGCCGCGTAAGAATACGTCGTCTGCTGGACAACTGCACCAACATTTCTCTCTCTCCTCTTCGCCTCTCTTTCTCGCCGCAAAGAGTTTAATTAAGGCGACGCTTTTGTGCAAGTTGAAATTTATACGCCCGAAATGTTTAACAATTCTTCGCAAATAAAGGTCTGCTCAAAGAGCCTGTCCCGCGCAATAGAGAGCGGCGATGGCAGCTAAGCGAGATGGAAATACCGTGAGCGTGTTAATGTCGTATTAATTTAGGTGTGAAATTATTGCTGCAAAAGTCTGCCCCTGCATTTCATGTATGTAGAATAGAAGCGAGAGTTTGCGACGAAAAATTTTGGTCAGCGCCGAGCTACAACCATACAGTACTTTGTCCCTGTACCTGGAACGTTCTGACAGAGGAACCGTTTCGGCTGGCTGTATGCAATGTTTTTACTGGCTCAAATTTATCCTCATTTCGAAATTTTTTTCTCTCGTAGAGGTCGCTCGTAGGTCAGTAAAACTCCAGACTGCAGCTGGATGTTAAACTGAACATTAGCAATGTAAGGCATGACTAAAAATAACCTTAAAAATGAAAGCAATTTGCAGCGCCGACTCTGCTTCCAGGCTTTTTACGTCGATTCCTAACTAACGTGCGCGACTTAATGAAGTGCTTTTGTATGACCTGGCTGTCGTGGAATATATTGTCCTTAAACCTGACATTGTTGGCCAAATGTGCTTCGTGATCAAAAGAACGTGAATAAATGTACATAGGGTATGTTTATTTGCACGAGACACCGACCGAAACTATTACTTTCATTATTGTGAGGAGACCAAACAAACAAACGCTGAACTATTTGGAAGTAATATCAGCAAAAGTTGCTGATGGTCTAGCCATAATGAGCAATAAGAATGTAAAGTATTTGAATGTTATACACTGCCCAAAATGGACACTATTATGATAAGACACACAAGTCTAATATTTATTATTACACAGAGTGATCAAAAATTCGATTACCCCTAAGTACTAAATAAATGTTAATGAATTTGTGCTTCTTATTGTTGCAGGTACTGATAATAGTGAACCGCATTATTTTTTTCTTCACCAATTCTTTATTGCCGGCCGGTGTGGCCGTGCGGTTGTAGGTGTTTCGGTCCGGAACAGCGCAACCGCTACGGTCGCAGGTTCGAATCCTGCCTCGGGCATGGATGTGTGCGATGGCCTTACGTTAGTTAGGTTTAAGTAGTTCTAAGTTCTAGGGGACACCGTAGTTCTGTCAGAGACAGCAAAGGACTTGGAAGAGCAGTTGAACGGAATGGATAGTGTCTTGAAAGGAGGTTAAAAGATGAACATCAACAAAAGCAAAACGAGGATAATGGATTGTAGTCGAATTAAGTCGGGTGATGCTGAGGGAATTAGATTAGGAAATGAGACACTTAAAGTAGTAAAGGAGTTTTGCTATTTGGGGAGCAAAATAACTGATGATGGTCGAAGTAGAGAGGATATAAAATGTAGACTGGCAATGGGGAGGAAAGCGGTCCTGAAGAAGAGAAATTTGTTAACAACGAGTATAGATTTAAGTGTCAGGAAGTCGTTTCTGAAAGTATTTGTATGGAGTGTAGCCACGTATGGAAGTGAAACATGGACGATAAATAGTTTAGACGAGAAGAGAATAGAAGCTTTCGAAATGTGGTGCTACAGAAGAATGCTGAAAATTAGATGGGTAGATCACATAACTAATGAGGAGGTGTTGAATAGGATTGGGGAGAAGAGAAGTTTGTGGCACAACTTGACGAGAAGAAGGGATCGGTTGGTAGGACATGTTCTGAGGCACCAAGGGATCACCAATTTAGTATTGGAGGGCAGCGTGGAGGGTAAAAATCGTGGAGGGAGACCAAGAGATAAATACACGAAGCAGATTCAGAAGGATGTAGGTTGCAGTAGGTACTGGGAGATGAAGAAGCTTGCACAGGATAGAGTAGTATGGAGAGCTGCATCAAACCAGTCTCAGGACTGAAGACCACAACAACAACAAGTTCTAGGGGACTGTTAACCTCAGATGTTAAGTCCCATAGTGCTCAGAACCATTTGAACCAATTCTTTAATGAACATAATGAGAATTACACACACGAGAAAACGATGTTTTATCTCCATAACCTATTTTTCCACGTAATGTCCATCCCGTTCTACGCGCTTCCTTCAGCGTCAAACAATGGCGTGTATGCCCTGTCAGTACCAATCCTTGTCGCGGTGGAGAAGCCAATGCTTCACCGTGTGAGCTACCTTTTCTGGTTGACAGATGCAGGGCCCATTGCCGAGTCGTAATGTGTCTGTCCTCGCGAATGACATCAGCTCCCTGCAACATGTCAGGTGTGGCAACCGTGGATGGCCTCCCCGACCGATGCAAATCGTGGAGCTCCGCCGAACCGCCTTCTGACGACCCCACCCTTCGTGCCCAGCGATTAACTATACTTCCGTCGACAGCAGATGCCCCATAGATTTTGCACAAGCGTTTGTGAGTATTCCTCACAGTGTCTTTGGCGCACTCGGTCGGGAGACTTCAAATAATACATACGTAACGTTTCGCATTCGCTGCATTGTTTCCGGCTGAGAAAAAAAGAGGTGCATTACTTTCTGGGCAACCCTCGTACATCTAAGTCATGGCTGATGTGAATCTTCCTGGCAGATTAAAACTGCGTGCCGGACCGAGACTGGAACTCGGGACCTTTGCCTTTCGCGGGCAAATGCTCTACCACTGAGCTACCCGAGCACGACTCACGCCCCGTCCTCACAGCTTTACTTCTACCAGAACATTGTCTCCTACCTTCCAAACTTTACGGAAGCTCTCCTGCGAACCTTGCAGAACTAGCCATTTTGAAAGAATGGATATTGCGGAGACATGGTTTAGCCACACCCTGAGGGATATTTCCAGAATGAGACTTTCGCTCTGCAGCGGAGTGTGCGGTGATATGAAACTTCCTGCAGATTAAAACTGTGTGCCGGACCGAGACTCGAACTCGGGACCTTTGCCTTTCGCGGGAAAGTGTTCTACCAGCCGAGCTACCCAAGCACGACTCACGCCCCGTCCTCACAGCTTACCTACCCGTACATCGTCTCCTACCTTCCAAACTTTACTGAAGCTCCCCTGCGAACCTTGCAGAACTAGCACTCCTAAAACGACGGATATTGCGGAGACATGGCTTAGCCACAGCCTGGGGGATGTTTCCAGAATGAGATTTTCACTCTGCAGCGGAGTGTGCGCCGATATGAAACTTCCTGGCAGATTAAAACTGTGTGCCCGACCGAGACTCGAACTCGGGACCTTTTTGCCTTTCCCGGGAAAGTGCTCTACTATATCAGCACATCAGCGCAAGTTTCATATCAGCGCATATTCCCTTCCGAGTGAAAATCTCATCATGGCTGATGTATCCACTTACACCATGGATGAAGGGAAGCTCAGTGCGACAGCCACGTTGGTATCCCGTCCCCGTCTGGCGTGTCTGCAGACACTCCCTCGGCCCAGAATCTCATTGACTGGCGTAGAATTGTCTTAGTCATGAGTCCCGCTTCGGGTTGAGTCCGGATGACCAGCGAAGGCGGGTCTTGAGACGCCCCGAACAGTGGTGGTATACCTACCACCATATGCGCGACAACCAGGAGAGGTGGTCTGGGGTGGCATTTCTTTTCATAGCAAAACCCCTCTGGTCAACCGCGGCACCCTTACACCACAACTATATGTCGGCGTTTCGTTGCCCTTCATGGCTAACCATCCTGGGCTTACGTTTCAGCAAGATAATACCCGCCCGCTCACGCGACAGTTTATACTGCTTTTCTTCGTGCTTGACAAACTCTACCTTGGCCAACAAGGTCGCCGGATCTGTTCCCAACTGAGAACGTTTCGAGGATTGTGGGCAAGGCTCTCCAACCATCTGGGGATTTTGACGATCTAACGCACCAGTTAGGTAGAATGTGGCATGATGTCCCTCAGAAGGACATCGAAGAACTCTATCAGTCAATGCCAAGCCAAATAACAGCATGTATAAGGGCCAGAGGTAGACCTGTTACTGAAGCTCGTCCCTTGAATGAATCACCAAATTTTTCTGAAATTCTAATCATTTGTTTGTATGCACGTACACTATCATGCACAACACTAACCAAACGAACTGAATCACCTTTCGCCTGATTTGTATGCAACCCGCGTAACGTAGCTGTCTTTCAGATCCTCTAATCTCTGTGCGGTACAGTCGTTTGACTACGTAAAAGGATAACACGAGACCACTACAGAACACTGTTGCTTATGGCTATCAGTCCACATGCAAAATAACACCACGATATTGCGAATATTAAGAAACGTGTTACTAGAAATGAGACAGTCCTTAACCCTCGTCAATGCAAGTTTATTACAGTATGTGACGTTTCAAAATAATTACAACATTCATTAGAATCTAAGTCATTCAGTAATCCTTAGGCACAATTAAATATTTGTATGAACAAGAGATTTTGATACAATGTGTAGACTCATAAAATTCTATGACAATTCCAAGTATTTTTGCTCTGTTATAGGTTTCCCCGCGCCTCCTGAACTTCGTTTATTTAGCACGTGGTTTTCCACAAACAGGTTGTTAGAATAATCAGTTAAGAAAAACACGATTAACAGCGGCAAGCGCTCTATGGGAACCTCAAAACCAGTAATTTTTTAGTCTCCCCACTACATTTTTTTGTATGGAATTTAGGGCAACTTTACCTCTCACTCTATAAAATCTACGTATTACAAAAACTATGACCCCACAAACTGTTGTACAACTTAAACTGGTATTCTAAACTTTGACTAAACAGAAAATAATATGAACATAACTGTAACTGATCTGAAAGCAACTTCTCTTTATGTTAAATGCGCAACTGAAGTAAAAATATTATATCGCTCTAATCAAAACTTCCATTTAGTTCGCGTCTCGACAACATCGTTGCAGATTTCAAGGAAGTGCAACAGCAAACAGCAAGTAGGCACCGGCTAAGCTAGATTTCTACTTCTAAATACATATTCAACTGTTACATGTGGTAATGCGTAATAACAAACAGTTGAGTGGAGAGAGTAATTATTCCTATGAGATGATATTCCAAGACAACGATTTTAGAATGAAGTATATATTCAGATAGACGGAGTAAAACTTCGCATGATTTAACACATAACACTGGTCTGAACAATATTATGCTTGACAAATTGAGCAATGATTTAAAGAAGGTACAATATTAACAGTGAATTTCTATAAAGATCAAACAGCTTAATCAATTAATGGAAGTGTGGTGGTCTTTCTCTCAGCTCTGACCAAGTTAACTAGGTGACAATAATTATTCATAGCTGCGCAGTGCTGCAGTCTTACCTCAAACTAATCCCCGTCAAATCGTAACATTACTCAAAATTTATATTGTCTTCACTTTCTAGTTTGTTCGTCTTATTCATCCTTGCTGTTCTCTACAACATTTTTCATCTAACACGTACTATCGCAAGTCAACACAACGCTACTAATCATGTCCATCTCCTACCATACTTCAACTGTGTCAGACTGCGCAGAGTCAAGGACTCTGCCACGACAAGCCCAAAGATTGTTAAACAGTAACCTAACTTGCTCTCTCTCTGACCTGCACGTCGATAACATACAAAAATCAAAATGACATGACCACCTTACAATTTCACGGTACTCATTATTCATGAACAATTATATTTGCGCATGTTTGAACTTTAAATGGCACGACGAACTGTTCTGCTCTGTATGTGGATTGAAACTCACTACCTGTATCAATTGCTAACTAAGCAAGGCTTTCGCATCCGATTAAGCCTCGATCATTGCAACGATCGTCTTTGCCAACTACGTATAAAGAGATTTGAAGTATCGAATTTTTTACCGATATCGATTGCACAGCTGAACATGACAATGAATTAAACTTTTGTACTGAACTGGGAAGCCTATCAAGATCCTTATCTCCCTGTCAGTTAACAAAGAAAGACATGTAATATACTTCCACTCAGAAGCAACAAAGCGTGCGTGCTTTTAAAACTGAAAAACCACGAAAAAAAGTTATGTGACGGGGATTAGTACCCTTCACGTAATCGGATTGTTAACCACATAAAATCAGGTGCTACATGGCCAATCATTTCACAAGCACCAAGATGTCTGAACCTGAAATGAGGATACAGTTCTTTTTACTTGACGGGAAATGGAGGCCTGCACCTACCACCGAAATTTTCTGTCGGAGAATAGAAGTTAAGTGTCAGTTTTTTGCTCACCAGTAGTGGGACGTTTGCATGTTTGACTAGAAATAACGGCACCTTTTGCTATCGATGACAACACACGGAGAGACATTGAAAATGAAGATTAGTTTCCAGTAGTAGTTCGGTGTGCTCTTGATATGACTTGAAATACACTACTGGCCAATAAAATTGCTACACCACGAGGATGACGTGCTACAGACGCGAAACTTAACCGACAGGAAGAAGATGCTGTGATATGCAAATGATTAGCTTTTCAGAGCATTGACACAAGGTTGGGGCCGGTGGCGACACCTACAACATGCTGACATGAGGAAAGTTTCCTACCGATTTCTCATACACAAACAGCAGTTGACCGGCGTTGCCTGGTGAAACGTTGTTGTGATGCCTCGTGTAAGGAGGAGAAATGCGTACCATCAAGTTTCCGACTTTGATAAAGGTCGGATTGTAGCCTATCGCGATTGCGGTTTACCGTATCGTGACATTGCTGCTCGCGTTGGCCGAGATAAAATGACTGTTAGCAGGATATGAAATCGGGGGGTTCAGGAGGGAAATGCGGAACGCCATGCTGGATCCCAACGGCCTCGTATCACTAGCAGTCGAGATGACAGGCATCTTATCCGCATGGCTGTAACGGATCGTGCAGCCACGTCTCGATCCGTGAGTCAACAGATGGGGACGTTTGCAAGACAATAACCATCTGCACGAAGAGTTCGACGACGTTTGCGGCAGCACGGACTATCAACTCGGAGACCATGGCTGCGGTTACCCTTGACGCTGCATCACAGACAAGAGCGCCTGCGATGGTGTACTCAACGACGAACATGGGTGCACGAATGGCAAAACGTCATTTTTTCGGATGAATCCAGGTTCTGTTTACAGCATCATGATGGTCGCATCCGTGTTTGGCGACATCGCGGTGAACGCATATTGGAAGCGTGTATTCGTGATCGCCATACTGGCTCTACCCTTTATTCGATCCCTACGAAACCCAACATTTCAGCAGGATAATGCACGACCGCATGTTGCAGGTCCTATACGGCCCTTTCTGGATAAAGAAAATGTTCGACTGCTGCCCTGGCCAGCACATTCTCCAGATCTGTCACCAACTGAAAAGGTCTGGTCAATGGTGGCCGAACAACTGGGTCGTCACAATATGCCAGTCACTACACTTGATGAATTGTGGTATCGTGTTGAAGCTGCATGTGCAGCTGTACCTGTACACGCCATCCAAGCTCTGTTTGACTCAATGCCCATGCGTATCAAGGCCGTTATTACGGCCTGAGGTGGTTGTTCTGCGTACTGATTTCTCAGGATTTATGCACCCAAATTGCATGAAAATGTAATCACATGTCAGTTCTAGTATAATATATTTGTCCAATGAATAACCGTTTATCATCTGCATTTCTTCTTGGTGTAGTAATGTTAATGGCCAGTAGTGTTAAATAACGAATACTTTAGTGCTGGAACAGCATTTGAAACCAGTGACTTGCCTTTCGTGGAGACCTAGGGGAGTTTGCAATCTTGTGGAAAACAACAAACTGATCGAACTCTATCGTTCCAAGAGGGTCAAATATTGCGAAACAGGTGATTCGAATTCTAACGTGAGTCCAGCAACAAAATCTTTCAGTGTCTCAAGTTCAGGTACACTGATCAGCCAGAGCATTATAGTCACCGACCTACTACTGATAGAAACACGTCTAGGCGATAGCAGCGTCATTTGGCGAGGAATGACTGCTACTCAGACACACGCACGGTGCCTGCAGTATCAGTGAGCGTGCTGTCCGTGAGTAGAATGGGGAAAGCGCGCGATCTATCTGAGTTTGAGCGAGGGCGGATTTTGATGGCCCGCAGGCTCGGCACGAGTATTTCGGGTAATGCACGACCTTTTGGGTGTTCGGTGAGTGCTGTGCTGAGTGTTTTCAGCACGTGGTGAGAGCATGTCCAGACGTCGTGGATCTGGCCGCCATCCCTCATCACAGATGTCGAACGTCGTAGGCTGGGCAGACTGTTGAAACAGGACAGATGGGGAACCGTGGCGAAACTGACGTCAGACTTGAGTCCAAGAGTGTCTGAACACACAGTGCCCCGAACCCTCCTAACGACGGACCTCCACAGCCGACGGCCAATGCACACCACGACGTCGGCATCTTCTTCTGAACTGGGCACTGGGCCATCGGTACTGGACGTTGGGGCAGTGACAGAGCGTTGCATGGTCTGGTGAATCCCGACACATTCTTCATCATGTCGATAGGAGGGCGCAATTGGTCGTATTCCAGGGGAACGGCTCCTTGACACCTGTACTGCAGGACGAAGACAAACTGGCCTGGGCTCCATTATGCTCTGGGGAAGCTTCATGTGGGCGTCCATGGGTACAGTGAAGCTCATGTGACGCACCATGACAGTCAAGGGGTATCGTACACTGGTTGCAGACCACGTCCAACCCTTCATGAAGATCATGTTTCCCGACGACAGTGGCATTTTCCGAAAAGATAATACACCATGTCACAAGGCCAGGAGTGTGATGGAAGAATTCAGTGGTGAGTTCCAGTTGATGTGCTGGCCCCCCAACGCGCCAACACATCTAAAGTATGGCGTCAGAGATCATCGCCCCTCTCCCAGGAATTTACGGGAATTAGGTGACTTGTGTGTGCAGATGTGGTGCCAACTCACCTCCAGCGACCTACGAAGGCCTCGTTGCTTCCATGCCACGACGCGTTGCCGTTGTCATCCGTGCCAAAAGTGGACATACCGGCCAGCAGGTATGTGGTCATAATGCTCTGGCTGAGCAGTGTAAAATCAGAGCCCTGTGACCATTGATTCATTAAATAAAATAAAACTTCTAGTGCAAGGAAGCTTACTGATGACAGTTTTTCTCCTTTTCGCCACATTCGTCAGTGTTCAGCCCCAGTTTGTAGCGAAAGGATATGATATTTAATTTTGTGACCATTGATTCATTAAATAAAATAAAACTTCTAGTGCAAGGAAGCTTACTGATGACAGTTTTTCTCCTTTTCGCCACATTCGTCAGTGTTCAGCCCCAGTTTGTAGCGAAAGGATATGATATTTAATTTTGTGACCATTGATTCATTAAATAAAATAAAACTTCTAGTGCAAGGAAGCTTACTGATGACAGTTTTTCTCCTTTTCGCCACATTCGTCAGTGTTCAGCCCCAGTTTGTAGCGAAAGGATATGATATTTAATTTTGTTTTGAGTTCTCAAGTATGGCTGGTTTGCGCTAACTACTACCGAATCCTGGTCGACTCATACGTACCACCACAAACGATACGCGATGAAACCGGAAAATATTACAGGGTATTTGTCTAGTGTTGAATCCTGGCTACTCGTCAAATATGAGGTGTCTAGAAAAAATGGCTCAAATAGCTCCAAGCACTATTGGACTTAACATCTGAGGTCATCAGTCCCCTAGACTTAGAACTACTTCAATCTAACTAACGTAAGGACATCACACACATCCATGCTCGAGCCAGGATTCGAACCTGCGACCGCAGCAGCACCGATTCCGGACTGAAGCGCGTAGAACCACTCTGCCACACCGGCCGGCAGGGTGTGTAGAAAACCTGCTTCTCGGATCGCTAGATAACAATTCAAGCAAATCGTATTAAAGAGTTTTATTACAAAATAAATCGATGACAGTACTTTGAGAAATACATAGATGTGTCACAAGCAAAAGGTGACATGCAATATAATCAATGTCCTTCAGTATAACGATTCCAATACAAGTGAAGTAATATAGTGGATGCTTCTATCCAGCCCGCTGGTCTTGACGCATTTGAAACTGGTAAAAGTGGACAGCTACCAGTCGGTGAAGCGCTTATTTCCTCTTCCCCTAGAGGCCGCTGTCGTCGCGTTGTCATCCTGGAGAGCGGTCAGTATGCATGCAATTGGTTTACGTCTCCTTTACAGCCCTCTCTACTCTAACGTTCCCGACTGGAGTGCCCTGCTACGGTCGCAGGTTCGAATCCTGCCTCGGGCACGGAGATGTGTGATGTCCTTAGGTTAGTTAGGTTTAAGTAGTTCTAGGGGACTGATGACCTAAGATGTTAAATCCCATAGTGCTCACAGCAATTTGAACTTTTTTTTTTAACTGGAGTGTCGGCGCTTGACTTTACACCGGAACACTGCTTCTTCTTCTTGGTTGGCTCTACAGTCCTTGAAGAACCTTGGCTCCTGTATCACCTGCCTCCATTTTTCTCTGTCCATCGCATTCCTTCTCCAATTTCTTATTCCCATCGCCTTTAGATCTTCTTCCCTATCGTCCAGCCACCTTTTCCTGGGTCTACCTCTTCTCCTTCTCCCGTCAGGTTTACCCACGAAAACTTTCTTGGCCCTCTGAGTTTCTGGCATTCTCTGTACATGTCCTGCCCATCTTATTCTTCCCCGCCTAATTCTAACAACAATATCCATCCGTCCGAAAAGTATTCGTAGTTCTACATTTGTCCTTACTCTGCACCCATCTTCCTCTCTCACTGCTCCAAAAATCCTTCTCGGTATCTTTCTTTCCCATCTCAATAAACAGTTCTCCTCCTTTAATGTCAATACCCATCATTCTGATCCATATCTTACTATAGGTCTTAATATGGTCGTGTATATTTTGATTTTCGTGTTCCTACTAACATTCCTGGAATTAAATACATTCTGCAGGGCAAAATAGCAACGATTTCCACTCACTATCCTTTCTTGAATTTCTACTGCTACACATAGTGTAGGTATTCTGCTAGACTTTATCACACCTGCTTCTTTTGGAGGTGCCGATTGTGGGAGGGTGTGAGAACTTGGTAGCTGCTAAACAAAGTGTCATAAAATATCGATACACGAATGTCAAAGTTACTCACGTAGCAACTGCTCGTGCTGCGTAAGACGTGAGAATGTTTGAAGCGTATTATATACCACGGTGAATAAGATGTATCAGAACACGTAGCTGAACTATACACTTACCATACGACAAAAGTTTGGTATAACGAAACAGAAAGAAAAACTCTTTCTCTCAGTATATCAAACATGAAACAACCAAAAGTACCTCGTCTGATGCGGATGCAAGAATGTTGTCGTTGTTGTGGTCTTCAGTCCAGAGACTGGTTTGATGCAGCTCTCCATGTTACTCTATCCTGTGCAAGCTTCTTCATCTCCCAATACCTACTGCAACCTACATCCTTCTGAAATCTGTTTGGTGTATTCATCTCTTGATCTCCCTCTACGGTTTTTAACCTACACACTGCCCTCCAAACCTAAACTGGTGATCCCTTGATGCCTCAGGACATGTCCTACCAACCGATCCCTTCTTCTGGTCAAGTTCTGCCACAAATTTCTCCCCAGTTCTATTCAATACCTCCTCATTAGTTATGTGATCTACCCATCTAATCTTCAGCTTTCTTCTTCAGCACCTCATTTCGAAAGCTTCTATTCTTTTCTTGCCTAAACTATCTATCGTCCACGTTTCACTTCCATACGTGGCTACATTCCATACAAATACCTTCAGAAACGACTTCCTGACAAAATTTCTCTTCTTCAGAAACGCTTTCCTTGCCATTGCCAGTCTACATTTTATATTCTCTCTACTTCGACCATCATTAGTTATTCTGCTCCCCAAATAGAAAAAATCATTTACTACTTTAAGTGTCTCATTTTCTAATCTAATTCCCTCAGCATCACCCGATTTAATTCGACTACATTCCATTATCCTCGTTTTGCTTTTGTTAATGTTCATCTTATATCCTCCTTTCAAGACACTGTCCATTCCGTTCAACTGCTCTTTCAGGTTCCTTGCTTCCTCTGACAGAATTACAATGTCATCGGCGAACTTCAAAGTTTTATTTCTTCTCCATGGATTTTAATACCTACTCCGAATTTTTCTTCTGTTTCCTTTACTGCTTGCTCAATATACAGATTGAATAACATCCGGGATAGGCTACAACCCTGTCTCACTCCCTTCCCAACCACTGCTTCCCTTTCATACCCCTCGACTCTTATAACTGCCATCTGGTTTCTGTACAAATTGTAAATAGCCTTTCGCTCCCTGTATTTTAGCATTGCCACCTTCAGAATTTGAAAGAGAGTATTCCAGTCAACACTGTCAAAAGTTTTCTCTAAGTCTACAAATGCTAGAAACGTAAGCTTGCCTTTCGTTAATCTTTCTTCTAAGAGAAGTCGTAGGGTCATTATTACCTCACGTGTTCCAACATTTCTACGGAATCCAAACGGATCTTCCTCGAGGTCGGCTTCTACCAGTTTTTCCATTCGTCTGTAAAGAATTCGCGTTAGTATTTTGCAGCCGTGACTTATTAAACTGATAGTTCGGTAATTTTCATATCTGTCGACACCTGTTTTCTTTGGGATTGGAATTATTATATTCATCTTGAAGTCTGAGGTCTTTCGCCTGTCTCATACGTCTTGCTCACCGGATGGTAGAGTTTTGTCAGTGCTGGCTCACCCTCGGTAGTTCTAATGGAACTTTGTCTACTCCCAGGACCATCTTTCGACTTAGGTCTTTCAGTGCTCTGTCAAACTCTTCACGCAGTATCATTCATATCTCTTATTTCATATTCATCTACATCCTCTTCCATTTCCGTAATACTGTTCTCAAGAACATCGCCCTTGTATCGTCCCTCTATATACTCCTTCCACCTTTCTGCTTTCCCTTCTTTGCTTAGAACTGGGTTTCCATCTCAGCTCTTGATATTCATGCAAGTGGTTCTCTTTTCTCCAAAGGTTTCTTTAATTTTCCTGTAGGCAGTATCTATCTTACCCCTAGTGACATACGCCTCTATATCCTTACATTTATCCTCTAGCCATCCCTGCTTAGCCATTTTGCACTTCCTGTCGATCTCATTTTTGAGACGTTTGTATTCCTTTTTCCCTGCTTCATTTACTGCTTTTTTGAATTTTCTCCTTTCGTCAATTAAATTCAATATCTCCTCTGTTACCCAATAATTTCTACTAGCCCTTGTCTTTTTACCTACTTGATGCTCTGCTGCCTTCACTATTTCATCTCTCAAAGCTATCCATTCTTCTACTACTGTATTTCTTTCCCCCATTCTTGTCAATGTTTCCCTAATGCTCTCCCTGAAACTCTCTACAACCTCTGGTTCTGTCAGTTTATCCAGGTCCCATCTCCTTAAATTCCCACCTTTTTGCAGTTTCTTCAGTTTTAATCTACAGTTCATAACCAATAGATTGTGTTCAGAGTCCACACCTGCCCCTTTAAACGTCTTACAATTTAAAACCTGGTTCCTAAATCTCCATCTTACAATTACATAATCTATCTGAAACCTTCCAGTATCTCCAGGCTTCTTTCATGATACTTGAACCAAATGTTAGCTATGATCAAGTTATGCTCCGTGCAAAATTCTACCAGGCGGCTTCCTCTTTCATTCCTTACCCCCATTCCATATTCACCTACTAAGTTTCCTTCTCTTCCTTTTCCTACTATCGAATTCCAGTCACCCATGACTATTAAATTTTCGTCTCCCTTCACTATCTGAAAAATTTATTTTATCTCATCATACATTTCATCAATCTGTTCGTCATCTGCGGAGCTAGTTGGCATATAAACTTATACTACTGTGGTAGGCGTGGGCTTCGTATCTGTCTTGGCTACAATAATGCGTTCACTATGCTGTTCGTAGTAGTTTATCCGTGTTCCTATTTTTTTATTCATTATTAAACCTACTGCTGCATTACCCCTGTTTCATTTCGTATTATAACCCTATATTCACCTGACGGGAAGTCCTTTTCCTCCTGCCACCGAACTTCAGTAATTCCCAGTATATGTAACATTAATCTATCCATTTTCATTTTTAAGTTTTCTAATCTACCTGTCCGTTAAGAGATCTGTCTTTCCACGATCCGATTCGTAGAACGCCAGTTTTCTTTCTCCTGATAACGACGTCCTCCTGAGTAATCCCGGACCGGAGATCCGAATGGGGGACTATTTTACCTCCGGAATATTTTACCCAAGAAGACGCCATTATCATTTAACCATACAGTAAAGCTGCATGCCCTCGGGAAAAATTACGGCCTTACTACTCCCTTGTTTTCAGCCGTTTGCAGTACCAGCACAGCAAGGTCGTTTTGGTTAGTGTTACAAGACCAGATCAGTCAATCATCCAGATTGTCGCCCCTGCAACTACTGAATAGGCTGCTGCCCCTATTCAGGAACCATACGTATATCTGGCCTCTCAACACATACCCCTCCGTTGTGGTTGCACGTACGGTACGGCTATCTGTATCACTGAGGCATGCAAGCGTCCCCACCAACGGCAAGGTCCATGGTTCATGGGGTGTGGGGGGATGCAAAAATAAAGGTATGAAATTGCGTGGAATTCCAGATTTACTTCAGTGTGGGTTGATTGCTTCCATAAACTTGTCTGGAATGACGATTCCGCTCGTCGTGAACAACTCACAAAATTACTTTCACTAATGGTCACTTTAAGCCTTTCCCAAGTCTGTCTTGTGAAGTAACTCAGTATTTCCAAAACAGGCACTTCTGGTTACTCCTACAAGGTATTGAAACGAGGCCGTGAGGCGGCTAGCGATACAAAATACGTCAAGTCATATCACCTGAGGTCTGTTTGTTACTAACAGTTTAATTCTACCTCATTCGAGGCAATAGCATAGATTACTCCCAGGCAGATGTATAAGTGGTCTCAGTCTTCCCCAATTTTTCACCCATTTCTGTGTTTTATACAATTTTACACATTTTACCCACCTACGTGAGTTCCGATCCACTTTCTCGAAAATGTGTCACAGCGCCGTGCTGCGTCGATTTGAAGATGCTCTCAGCAAATCACACTGCAGCACTGTCCCGATTTATTTACTGTATCACTGCTACGTCGCCACTACATTACTAGTGTGGCTAACGTCATAGTGTATGAGTTAGATACGAACACATTGGTAGAAGTAATGATGTCACGTCATATTAATGGCATCACAGCAAAATATGTATGCACTACCGATTTCTCACCAAATACACTGTATGCATAAAAAATACCATACCGTGATAGATAAACCCTTGCCTCACCACCAATACGTTACTAGGTTGTGTAACATCATAGTAAAATATTTGTTAATAACAAATTAGATTAAGTCACGTCACTCGAGGTCTATTAGCTAATAACGATTTAATATCTCGTAATTCGATGCAGAGACCACACCTGGGCGGATTTGTAAATACTCTCATTCTTTTCCGATTTCACGTATTTTTTCACACATTTTCGTAATGTTCCCACAATATTTCGCATTTTATTCAGTTACGTATGATACAATCCCCCGCCCCCCGTTCTCGACGTCACATCTGCGTCCTGATGCTCTCAGCCAATCATAATGCAGCATGGTCCCGATTTATTTATCGTTGCTAAGCCACCTCTACATGACGAGTGTGTGTGACGTAACAGTGTGTATTGGAAACGAACATATTGATGGAAATAATGACATCACGCAATACTACTGACGTCATAGGAAATTCTGTAATACTACTGATTTCTGAGAAAAAATAATGTAAAAGAAATACGTAGGTAACCCCTGTGAAACCACAACTACGTGGCTAGATTGAGTGACGCCGTAGTAAAATTCTGATACTTCCAACCAAAGATACTGTATTTCGTGTACCACAGCGCTACAACATACGCACATGGAAAGCTGAGCAGTATCTCAGACAATCTTCCAAGCAGCCCGCAGCCTAGGCCACTCCCGCGATCTCCGACACGTTTTGTATAGCCGCGAGCACTGCGCTGTGGCTGAGAATCTGAGAATACACATAATATTATACATGTAATCTTTTCTGACCTGGTGGCTGACACAAAAAGGCTCAGAGAAGATCCGTCCGAGGGATCTCTGGCCCACAGGTAATAGCGGTAAACACATCAGTCTAAACGTCAAAGAATTCCATAAATATACACATAGTTTACGACGAATTCCCCCTGCATTCGCAGGTTTAGTGAACCAAATGAGATTCCAGTAGGATATGGACCTCCTGCAGCAGCCGCAACCGCACCAAATTCCTGGCTGCGTACGAGAGAGCTTCACATGTCTGACCAACACTAAGGCACACCATCTACCCAGGAATCGTAAAGAGATTACTATTGTGTAAACAGCATGTATGTGTAATCGTCTCCGACAATACTGATCTAGAGTCTGGCACTAACGGCACTCAGTCATTCAAGGGGGGAGCTTCCTGCCACAACAAACTTTTAACTCGCCGTCGCTTTTGCAGATAAAAGTTTAAGTGCTAGGCACCCCCATCCCCTCACCCTTTCTCTCTGGAATCATGAGAAGCAAGCTTACCATCCTCCCCCGCCGGCCGAAGTGGCCGTGCGGTTCTACGCGCTGCAGTCTGGAACCGCGAGATCGCTACGGTCGCAGGTTCGAATCCTGCCTCGGGCATGGATGTGTGTGATGTCCTTAGGTTAGTTGGGTTTAACTAGTTCTAAGTTCTAGGGGACTAATGACCTCAGAAGTTGAGTCCCATAGTGCTCAGAGCCATTTGAACCATTTGAACCATCCTCTCCCAACCATCATGCATTAAAACTTGCGCTTACGCGTCGGTGAACCCGTTTTCAGCCAGGCAGCAGCCCCAGGTGACTAGAATCACATTAACGCACGTAGCAGTAAACCGGACTGTCACCAGCGACCTTTAGTTTCATTTACTAGCTTGATGGAAACTTCTACCAATATAATGTGAGCTGTGGTACCCGCATTTTTAATTTAATTGTGCCACCCCTGTGTAATTCAGATATTTAATTAGTGGTCCGTTTTACGACATCGGTTTATTAATTTCACGTGACCTGATGCGGAGCGATCAGTTCAATCTATATGTCGCGGTATTCAGGTATCGTGGCAACTGAAGGGTATGCAAAAATCTACGTCGATACCTCACAGAAAACACATCACATTTATGCAATAAGCATCCATAGTTTTCAGTTTTTCTGGTGTTTGAAATGTATAACGTCCTCCAGATCGGCTGAAACAACTATCATATATATTAGAAGAACCATTTGAGAAATATTCTCATGACTTTTGTTTTTTCCTTATTAATGTTAATACCAAATTCTTCCCAAATGTATATGTCTTTCAAAGCCTTTTTTTTCCATTTCGGTGTGACCATAGTAACGTATTCGAATTACACCTTCTTAATAGTTCGCAATACATGAAAAACACAAAAAATTTCCAAGGTGTTCTGCATCACGAGCCATCCATAAAAATTTAATAATTTCGAAGACAGGCAACCAGCTTATTCGCTACCCTCCGAAATTAAATACTGTTGGTACCTCCCGTTTTCAAGTACACGTTTACTGCTTGCTTCATGCTTAGGTTGTAAACTGGTTGAAACATTCATCACATGGATATGATAGCTCTCGATTTCTCTGCTTGCAAAAATTAATCTGGAGAAAATGGTGTGGAAATTCTGTATACATGCGAAATTCCGTTGATTTGTTTTTTCTTCCTATCATCAAAAATAAATCAACTCTATACTGCTTACATCACAATGTTTCTACCAATTTGAAATGATCAATTTGTTGTGAACTGGAAGTTAATTAACGTAGAGATGGATTTATTATACAAGTACTATCCAGTTTGCATGCTACACACTTTAATTACATTTATGAATTATAGAAACTGCGCTTGAATGTGAAATTTGCAATAAATGCGAAATAAAGTAATCTACTGTGCTTGTTGCAGGAATATGATTAAAACATACAATAATTGCTTCTCTTTCCTCAAAATTTATCTTATTTTGTACCATGGCTTACCTTCTACAATACTTATTCTCAAACCACTGGTTTCCGGGCCTATGTTTCTTACAAGGGAACCTCCCCATCGCACCCCCCTCAGATTTAGTTATAAGTTGGCACAGGGATAGGCCATGAAAAACTGAACACAGATCAATCGAGAAAACAGGAAGAAGTTGTATGGAACTATGAAAAAAATGAGCAAAATATACAAACTGAGTAGTCCGTGTGCAAGATAAGCAACATCAAGGTACGTGTACACTGAGGAGCACCGTGGTCCCGTGGTTAGCGTGAGCAGCAACGGAACGGAAGGTCCCTGGTTAAATCCTCCCTCGAGTGAAGAGTTTTAATTTTTTATTTTCAGACAATTATCAAAGTTCATGCACTTAGACATGATCAATTCCCTCTCCAAAATTCTAGGACATGTTCAGATTTGCTTGGACACATGCAGAATTTGACGGTCTACACACGGAAAAACTTGAAAACGTTAAAAAACGTATGTTTTGACAGAGCACAGGGAAAACTGTGCGACTGTGAAACTGTTGCATTCATTTGTTGCCATTTATGTGACAAACTCTTATGTTTTCATCACTTTTTTGGGAGTGATTATCACATCCACAAGAAAACCTAAATCGGGAAAGGTAGAAGAATCTTTTTACCCATTCGCCAAGTGTGCAAGTTAGGTGGGTCGACAGCATATTCCCGTAATGTGACGCACATGCCGTCACCAGTGTCGTATAGAATATTTCAGACGTGTTTTCCTGTGGAGGAATCGGTTGACCTATGAATTTGCGATCAAATGTTTTCGCTTCCTATTGGAGACGCACGTCATTTCGTGTACTAATCGCACGGTTTTGCGGTGCGGTCGCAAAACACAGACACTAAACTTATTACAGTGAACAGAGACGTCAATGAATGTCGGTCAGATCGTAACTTTGCGAAAATAAAGTAAGTAAAATTTTTATTCGAAGGAGGACTCGAACCAAGGACCTCTCGTTTCGCAGTTGATCACTCTAACCACGGGACCACGGCGCTCTTCAGCTTATATAGTCCTTGATGTTGCATATCTTACACTTGGACTACTCAGTTTGTATATTTTGCTTATTTTTTCATAGTTCCACACAACTTCTTTCTGTTTTCTCGCTTGATCTGTGTTCAGTTTTTCAAGGCCTATCCACTGTGTCAATTTATAACTAAATCTGAGGAGGGCGCGATGGGGAGGTTTCCTTGTTAGGAGGATTTGCTTCTTTCTGTCCTCTGTTTGCCAGTATCGTTTGTATGTATAGTAACGAGACACCCTGCATAGAAACTCAATCTTAAATAAAATGTAAAATATGTATTTGTTTTTAAAATTACTTAAGTGGGTGATTTATAACTAACTATAATGTTTTGTTTAAAATAAAATGACTTTGAGGAAAAGAGAGTGGTCTATTATAGCTGAAAGAATCTTGGTGCAGATTACATGGTCGCGTAGGAGCAGGCAGTTAATGTATCGTTGTGATAGGATGTGGAGGGAGTGTATATGTAATAGTGGAGCGATATGATGGTACAAGAGCAACAGAATAGGAGGGTTGATAACCAGGTCTGAAACAATACAGTGATTGGTTTCAAGTTTGAAGGAAGTTCATAGAGAATACTAATTTGGACGTTAGATATATCTGAATTGCGTTCAAGGTTATGGAGGGAGTGGAAAAAGTTTGGTGAAGTGGATATTAGGTGACATACGAGTAATAGACATAAGAGGGGACTGCTCGGACTAAGGCATTATTTTTTGGTTTTAGAGTACGGTCGGGGGATCCAATCCCATTGTTCGGCCTTTTAGTGGGCGTCTTTTACTAGTTTCAGTCTATTGTGAGCTTTTTGTTGGATGGTTATGAAAGCTAACCATTGTCCTTTTAGCTTTAGTGAAATGCCAAACAGAAATTTTTAAGCAACTTTAAACTGATTCAATGGCTATTTTTCAGGCATAACGCTGTGGAATGCCAGCTGAGTCGGAGCATTTTAGCGGCAAAAGGTTAAACTTTCGCAAGTACAACTTTGGTTTTGTAGATACACTCCTGGAAATGGAAAAAAGAACACATTGACACCGGTGTGTCAGACCCACCATACTTGCTCCGGACACTGCGAGAGGGCTGTACAAGCAATGATCACACGCACGGCACAGCGGACACACCAGGAACTGCGGTGTTGGCCGTCGTATGGCGCTAGCTGCGCAGCATTTGTGCACCGCCGCCGTCAGTGTCAGCCAGTTTGCCGTGGCATACGGAGCTCCATCGCAGTCTTTAACACTGGTAGCATGCCGCGACAGCGTGGACGTGAACCGTATGTGCAGTTGACGGACTTTGAGCGAGGGCGTATAGTGGGCATGCGGGAGGCCGGGTGGACGTACCGCCGAATTGCTCAACACGTGGGGCGTGAGGTCTCCACAGTACATCGATGTTGTCGCCAGTGGTCGGCGGAAGGTGCACGTGCCCGTCGACCTGGGACCGGACCGCAGCGACGCACGGATGCACGCCAAGACCGTAGGATCCTACGCAGTGCCGTAGGGGACCGCACCGCCACTTCCCAGCAAATTAGGGACACTGTTGCTCCTGGGGTATCGGCGAGGACCATTCGCAACCGTCTCCATGAAGCTGGGCTACGGTCCCGCACACCGTTAGGCCGTCTTCCGCTCACGCCCCAACATCGTGCAGCCCGCCTCCAGTGGTGTCGCGACGGGCGTGAATGGAGGGACGAATGGAGACGTGTCGTCTTCAGCGATGAGAGTCGCTTCTGCCTTTGTGCCAATGATGGTCGTATGCGTGTTTGGCGCCGTGCAGGTGAGCGCCACAATCAGGACTGCATACGACCGAGGCACACAGGGCCAACACCCGGCATCATGGTGTGGGGAGCGATCTCCTACACTGGCCGTACACCACTGGTGATCGTCGAGGGGACACTGAATAGTGCACGGTACATCCAAACCGTCATCGAACCCATCGTTCTACCATTCCTAGACCGGCAAGGGAACTTGCTGTTCCAACAGGACAATGCACGTCCGCATGTATCCCGTGCCACCCAACGTGCTCTAGAAGGTGTAAGTCAACTACCCTGGCCAGCAAGATCTCCGGATCTGTCCCCCATTGAGCATGTTTGGGACTGGATGAAGCGTCGTCTCACGCGGTCTGCACCTCCAGCACGAACGCTGGTCCAACTGAGGCGCCAGGTGGAAATGGCATGGCAAGCCGTTCCACAGGACTACATCCAGCATCTCTACGATCGTCTCCATGGGAGAATAGCAGCCTGCATTGCTGCGAAAGGTGGATATACACTGTACTAGTGTCGACATTGTGCATCCTCTGTTGCCTGTGTCTATGTGCCTGTGGTTCTGTCAGTGTGATCATGTGATGTATCTGACCCCAGGAATGTGTCAATAAAGTTTCCCCTTCCTGGGACAATGAATTCACGGTGTTCTTATTTCAATTTCCAGGAGTGTATGTTTCCGCAGGAAAGTGATTCATTAATCTCGGTACGAGATTCAGCATGGGTATATGAATGCCTCATGTAATCGGCGTCATCTTACAGAAAAAGACCCCAGAAATGCAGACGGATTCGCAATAATCTAAATCTAAATATACGACAAAATGGATTTTTAAATCCTAACAAATATCGACGTAATTAAATGGAAGACCGATCTAAACTCTGACCGACGGTGTAAAGTACATCTAACGACAAACTGCAACAAAGTACTCACAGTGGAGCTGAAAATATTCATAAAGATACAGCGCAATGCGTGGCGATACGAAATGAAAGAGGCGAATAAGACAAAGAATCATGAGATGGCCACTACTGGTCATGGGTAACAAAAGGCACATGGCTTCTTGTTCACATAAAGGGATACAGCAAAAAGGTGATACCTTCCGTGAAACAATCTATAGTTCAAATTATGTGGTTGCAGCCCTAAATGAACGAATGCAAAAATCACAAATGTTACACTAAAATATCAAAATCCTAAATTTAATACACAAACAAAGGTATAAAAGGATCAACATAACAAGCTTTCTGACAGTTAAGAGAGGGGGGAAGAAGGACTCACAGATGTGGGAAAGACAACAGATATCTTTCTCTACGTGGGCACAGGATTCCAAACATAACACAAAGGAAGATATGCTCTATTACAATGCGATACGAGAAATTATTCCATGAGAAATATGAAAGAAATTAATAAGTTCACCAAAAATTAAGCAAATGGCTCTGAGCACTATGGGACTTAACAGCTGAGGCCATCAGTCCCCTAGAACTTAGAACTACTTAAACCTAACTAACCTAAGGACATCACACACATCCATGCCCGAGGCAGGATTCGAACCTGCGACCGTAGCGGTCTCGCGGTTGCAGACTGACGCGCCTAGAACCATACGGCCACACCGGCCGGCAAAACCCGCATGGAAAGTCGGTTTAAGCCAAGAGCATACAGCGATCTCACCTAAATAAGTGAGCAGAGCCACGAAACAACAGACCAGTGTCTATTCAGTAACAAAACTTAAATCCCAGTGAGCCCCCTTCCGGAGACCAAGCACACTCTACCTGAAATTCTCGCAATGCAAAGTCCTTCAGTTCCATGAGAAATATCATGCGCCGCTACATAGAGATAATGCCACTCACAACCAGGCAGGGCAGCCTGCCAGAACGTACTTAGGAACGAAACAAAAGACTGGCGAGTGCCGCGCTTGCGAGTTTATGAAACGAGTCGGTGCAAATATTCGACGTGTTTCAGTTACACGGTGCGGTTCCCACATTGACGGTCAATGGCTAGTCTGGGGTATTTTAGTGTGTTAGTTAACTGAATAGAACTGTCGTAGATGGTGAGGTATATGTCAGAGTGCAGAAACTGCGGTTCGTCCTTTAATTATTGCCTTTGTCACTGAAGAGTTGAAATTTGAGGACTCACTATTAGTAATGAAGGTAAGCTACTTCAGATGGAGCTGAAGGGATCGTTAGTATTTCGGGAAGGTGAGGTATATCCGTGGGAAGGCGGTGTCACCATTGTATTGGGGAAGGTGGACAGTGGCTGTAGATCGGATTTCCTCGAGCTGAAGAAAACATTTGGCCATACAGTGCAGGTCTTGACTGCCGCTGTTTGAGCCCTTGGTGAATTTTATTTTCTTGACCTGTGCCTAACGTATCGTCTCCTAACTCTGGAGACATCATTAGAGACTATAAAGAATCAGATAGCAGTTTCAGACTTGGAGACCCTCACGGAACTTTAGGGCGCACAGCCTACAGAACATTCGCTAACACTGATGGATACCTTCACAGAAATTGCAGAGGTGTGACTAGAACATTGGTGGACCGGTTTAAGGGAATCTATGAACCTGAGTACTTCAAGAAAAAGCTCGTTCATTTGAGAGCTACTTTCAGAAGAAGCGGATACTCTGACAAAGAGATACACTGATTAGCGTTCTTCACAAATGCGCCGCTGGTGTGCAGCTCCGGCTACTTTGCGAGGAAGCTCTTTTGTAAACAAATGTGGGGCAGAAATGTTGCTGTCATTTCGTGTTAGTTCTGGAGGAAAATCACATTGTCTGTTCTGGTAAACCGAAAAGTTTTATCGTTTGGTTACACAGTATTTGCACAACATTGATGCAGATTTTTTACTGAGAGTTTGACGTATGTATAGGCATGAATCTCGCCTAAAATGGCCACCGAGTTCGCTGACTACAGACAGGAGTGGTCCTTCTCTCCCAGAAAATCGGGAGAAATGGGCCGATATTATTTGGCAAACATAGATCGCTTGTTTCAATGTGAGAGGTATGGAGCACAACTAAATTTAGCTTTAAGGCATGAACAATAATCCCATGAAGATGGCCACAGTCTCAGAATATACTTATTTGTCAGAAGATATGTTTGTGCCCACAAATGGAAGAGCAGATTACCGTATGTAGGCCAAATAATCACTTCAAAGCTCATCAAAAGATTCATTGATTCCAAACGCACCAAAAGAGCAGAGTTATCTGCGAAAGTTAAATTCCTTCGCTGACATAACTTCGGACTCCACTACTACTAAACTTATAATTTTTAAAGTTGCAATATCAAAATTGGCTACTCCTTAGCCATCATACACAAAATTTTTGGAAGAAATATCACCCGTTCTTTCTATTGATAAAACCATCAAGTTTAAGAGGAAGGGAGTAACTGTACCCAGAGGGTTAAACTCTTTTGAAAATACTGAAACTGCAAAGAAAAAGATAAAAACATACTGAAGAAGCTCAATAAGAAAAGTACCGCAAATAGCTCACCCTGTTCATCAGATGCACAACAGCAGAAGATTACGAAAATAACTTTGATGAATGAGATGAGGATGAATGTGTCGGCTTTGGTGAAATCTATTACGAAACTAATAAAAGTTACAGTTGGATTCACTTTGTCGCCTTTTCACGATAGTCAACATTTGTAATAAAAGTAAATCTGCTGTGATGACAGAAAGACAGGCAACTGCTTCAACAAAAGCTCATTAGAAAATCCAATGTTCAGTCAAGATTATAATTAATCGATGAAACTGTTTTGGAGTAAAATATTTAATAGTATAGTTCTATATTTATTACAACATACACAAACAAAAATACGAAGTTTTAATTGGCTATTTTTTTTTCGTCTATAGCCATTTTATATGGTCCATGTCCCCCACTACACTGGTCCATCTCCTCCACAAACCTATGTGCATTTCCATTTCATCATACATCTTGTATTTTAAGTGGCAATGCCTCAATAATGTATTGTACTTAAGTTTATATGAAGCTCTATATAAACATGCTGGCAAACATTAAAAAAAGAAAATATTGAAAAATACACAGCTTTTTTTGCTAAAGAAGGAAAGTGGTCCAACTGTCCATGACTTACCCTATGCCCTACAAGATCTGGAGCGTCTACGGACAATGAACTAACTAAAGGGAAGGTTTTCCTCCCTTTCGTATCAGCATTAACAGATCGAATCAGAAAAATGCTAAAAAGACAAGAGTGTTACTACAGTAAGCTCAGTGGACAATGAATTTGTCACCCCGTGAGCAGACACAGATGGCGCAGCGATCGAGTAACGTGCTCAACCGCATTTACTGCCTCAGTATAAGTACAAATTAGAAGCGATCAGTGAGGCATTTATGTTTCATATTATTTAAATTGAATGTGGAGGTGGAAGAAAGGAAAGAGAAGGGAAGCAATTAACGATGTCAGCTGCCTCGGAACTTTGTGCGGAATCAGCGGGGATGAGAGAAAAATGTGCGCCCTAGCGGGATTCGAACGTAGGATCTCCTGCTTGTTAGACAGTTGCGTTAACCACTGCCCCACCCGGACACAGCGTTTAGTGCGCTTGCGCGGAATATCTCAGCACGCCCCTCGGCCGATCCACATTCCCACCCAGAGCTACAGACCTGAAGTCACTTCCGTAACCTCTCTGCTCGCTACCTTGAGATTCTTGCAGGTGGTCGGACGTAATTGTCCATCCGCACTGAAGATGGTCCGAAATAACAGACACCATGCACTCATGTAAATTATGTTTCAAGCGGATGTTATACGTAAACATGGGGAAAAGCAACGACGCGATAGAGTGACAAAAAGGGACAACCTTGTTTGGCCGTGCCCATGGTCATACGATGAGTGAAGTTTTTGTTTCGAGGCGGGCTGTTAAAAGTGTGTACAAGCAGTGGTGTAACACACGTTGCCATGAAGCGACACTTCAGAACTGTGGTCGGAAAATTATTCTGACAGAGTGGAACCGGAGTCGCGTTTCACGGATATTCAATCAAAATCGCTTCCAAACCCGACAGGAATTTCTGCAGGCAGTAAATGAAATTCCATTCCAAGCTGTTAGCGAGAAAACATTCCGACGGGAAATGCATACAATGAAGTTTTGGAGTCAGTCTCCACGCAGGAGGCCCTTACTCACACGGGCCCATAAAGACGATAACAGCAAAATTCGTCGTGTTGGAAGAACTTGTGACTGGTATTCTGAACACTTCCTCACCCTATTACATCTCATCTGGCCTGCAAATCATCTGGCTTGAGCCCCATAGAAACTCTGTGAGACGTGCTGGAACAGCGAGTAAAATACCGACAACAGCATCCCCGCAGTTTGGTGGAATTGCACGATCAAACGCTTAGTGAATGGCTTAATCTGAATATGTCGTACATACACAACCTTACGGACTCTCTCCCAAATCAAATCCGGGTGGTTATCAAGTCCAGGGCCGGAATTACTCGGTGTTAAGTAATGCTTGTAATGATGTCTCTCAGGGTAACTAATTTTTGCCCAGTGAGCTTATTTAAACCAATAAGAATATTTGGACAATGTGAAGGACCTACAAACAAAAGGAAAGAAAAGAAAAATTTTGAGTAGGAGTTAAGCTCCAGTAAGAAGTAATGCCGTTGGTGGGGAGGCTTGCGTGCCTCAGGGATACAGATGGTCGTACCGTAGGTGCAACCACAACGGAGGGGTATCTGTTGAGAGGCCAAACAAACGTGTGGTTCCTGAAGAGGGGCAGCAACCTTTTCAGTAGTTGCAGGGGCAACAGTCCGGATGATTGACTGATCTGGCCTTGTAACAACAACCAAAACGGCCTTCCTGTGCTGGTAATGCGAACGGCTGAAAGCAAGGGGAAACTACAGCCGTAATTTTTCCCGAGGACATGCAGCTTTACTGTATAGCATGGAGAGCTGCATCAAACCAGTCTCATGACTGAAGACCACAACAACCTCAACAACAAGTAATAAAAACTTTGAGGTTTGCCGATAACATCGTAATTTTATCAGAGACAGCAATGGACTCGGAAGAGCAGTTGAACGGGATGGATAATGTCTTCCAAGGAAGATATAAGAAGAGCATCAACGGAAGCAAAACGAGGATGATGGAATATAATCGAATTAAATGTGTTGATGCTCGGGGAATTAGATAAGGAAATAAGACACCTAAAGTAGCAGATGAGTTTTGCTATTCGGGCAGCAAAATAACTGATGATGGCCGAAGTAGAGAGGATACACACATCAAAAAATGCTTTACGTCACCTCGGTTCCGAGAGGTCCGGAACTGGTACAGAAAATTGGAATAGAGATCAAAATAAACATCACTTCCGCTCTTTTTGTTTTGCTTATGAAAACCACACATTGCTTGTTGTACAACGATACAGCGAGACCTTCAGAGGTGGTGGTTCAGATTGCTATACACACCGGTACCTCTAATACCCAGTAGCACGTCATCTTGCATTATTGCATGCCTATGTTCGCCGTGCTATACTAGCCGTGGTCTAGGGATGCCGGCACGGTAGCTCAGCGTGTTCGGTCAGAGAGCGGGTTGGCCTCTGTAATTAAAAAAACTGAGTGAAACGATCAACGAACGAACTTGACCGGATGTCATGTGACGTCCGCAACGAGCAAACGCAACGATCAACAACGAAAAAAATGGAAAAAAAAGGGGTAGCGTCTTTGATTCATAATCAAAACGTCTTCGGTCCCGGGTTCGATCCCCGCCACTGCCTAAATTTTGATAAATAATCAGCATTGGCGGCCGAAGACTTCCGGCATAAGAAGTCAACCTCATTCTGCCAACGGCCTTGTCAAAGAGGGCGGAGGAGCGGATACGGGTTCAGGGAATCTCTTGTCCTAGCGGTGACAAATTGCCCCTAAAGACGAAAGAATCAATAACGATCAACGACATAAGGATGCAGAAGGCAATGGAAACCACTGCATTAAAGACACGTAACGTGTATCCACAGGTCATGTGGCCTGTAATTGAAGAAGTGTCATGATGATCCCTCCATTGGCAAAAGATTCCGGAATAGTCCCCCATTCGGATCTCCGGGAGGGGACTGCCAAGGGGGAGGTTACCATGAGAAAAAGATTGAATAATCAACGACAGGATAACGTTCTACGAGTCGGGGCGTGGAATGTCAGAAGCTTGAAAGTGGTAGGGAAACTAGAAAATATGAAAAGGGAAATGCAAAGGCTAAATCTAGATATAGTAGGGGTCAGTGAAGTAATATCAACAGCAGCAGAAAATGGTATAACAGGTGTGGGATTCGTTATGAATAGGAAGGTAGGGCAGAGGGTGTGTTACTGTGAACAGTTCAATGACTGGGTTGTTCTAATCAGAATCGACAGCAGACCAACACCGACAACGATAGTTCAGGTATACATGCCGACGTCGCAAGCTGAAGATGAACAGAGAGAGAAAGTGTATGAGAATATTGAAAGGGTAATGCAGTATGTAAAGGGGGACGAAAATCTAATAGTCATGGGCGACTGGAATGCAGTTGTAGGGGAAGGAGTAGAAGAAAAGGTTACAGGAGAATATGGGCTTGGGACAAGGAATGAAAGAGGAGAAAGACTAATTGAGTTCTGTAACAAGTTTCAGCTAGTAATAGCGAATACCCTGTTCAAGAATCACAAGAGGAGGAGGTATACTTGGAAAAGGCCGGGAGATACGGGAAGATTTCAATTAGATTACATCATGGTCAGACAGAGATTCCGAAATCAGATACTGGATTGTAAGGCGTACCGAGGAGCAGATATAGACTCAGATCACAATATAGTAGTGATGAAGAGTAGGCTGAAGTTCAAGACATTAGTCAGGAAGAATCAATAGGCAAAGAAGTGGGATACGGAAGTACTAAGGAATGACGAGATACGTTTGAAGTTCTCTAACGCTGCAGATACAGCAATAAGGAATAGCGCAGTAGGCAGTACAGTTGAAGAGGAATGGACATCTCTAAAAAGGGCCATCACAGAAGTTGGGAAGGAAAACATAGGTACAAAGAAGGTAGCTGCGAAGAAACCATGAGTAACAGAAGAAATACTTCAGTTGGTTGATGAAAGGAGGAAGTACAAACATGTTCCGGGAAAATCAGGAATACAGAAATACAAGTCGCTGAGGAATGAAATAAATAGGAAGTGCAGAGAAGTTACGACGAAATGGCTGCAGGAAAAATGTGAAGACATCGAAAAAGATATGATTGTCGGAAGGACAGACTCAGCATACAGGAAAGTCAAAACAACCTTTGGTGACATTAAAAGCAACGGTGGTAACATTAAGAGTGCAACGGGAATTACACTGTTAAAAGCAGAGGAGAGAGCAGATAGGTGGAAAGAATACATTGACAGCCTCTATGAGGGTGAAGATTTGTGTGATGTGATAGAAGAAGAAGTAGGAGTCGATTCAGAAGAGATAGGGGGTCCAGTATTAGAATCGGAATTTAAAAGAGCTTTGGAGGACTTACGGTCAAATAAGGCAGAAGGGATAGATAACATTCCATCAGAATTTCTAAAATCATTGGGGGAAGTGGCAACAAAACGACTATTCACGTTGGTGTGTAGAATATATGAGTCTGGCGACATACCATCTGACTTTCGGAAAAGCATCATCCACACTATTCCGAAGACGGCAAGAGCTGACAAGTGCGAGAATTATCGCACAATCAGCTTAACAGCTCATGCATCGAAGCTGCTTACAACAATAATATACAGAAGAATGGAAAAGAAAATTGAGAATGCGCTAGGTGACGATCAGTTTGGCTTTAGGAAAAGTAAAGGGACGAGAGAGGCAATTCTGACGTTACGGCTAATAATGGAAGCAAGGCTAAAGAAAAATCAAGACACTTTCATAGGATTTGTCGACCTGGTAAAAGCGTTCGACAATATAAAATGGTGCAAGCTGTTCGAGATTCTGAAAAAAGTAGGGGTAAGCTATAGGGAGAGACGGGTCATATACAATATGTACAACAACCAACAGGGAATAATAAGAGTGGACGATCAAGAACGAAGTGCTCGTATTAAGAAGGGTGTAAGACAAGGCTGTAGCCTTTTGCCCCTACTCTTCAATCTGTACATCGAGGAAGCAATGATGGAAATAAAACGAAGGTTCAGGAGTGGAATAAAAATTCAAGGTGAAAGGATATCAATGATACGATTCGCTGATGACATTGCCATCCTGAGTGAAAGTGAAGAAGAATTAAATGATCTGCTGAACGGAATGAACAGTGTTATGAGTACACAGTATGGTTTGAGAGTAAATCGGAGAAAGACGAAGGTAATGAGAAGTAGTAGAAATGAGAACAGCGAGAAACTTAACGTCAGGATTGATGGTCACGAAGTCAATGAAGTTAAGGAATTCTGCTACCTAGGCAGTAAAATAACCAATGACGGACGGAGCAAGGAGGACATCAAAAGCCGCTCGCTATGACAAAAAAGGCATTTCTGGCCAAGAGAAGTCTACTAATATCAAATACCGGCCTTAATTTGAGGAAGAAATTCCTGAGGATGTACGTCTGGAGTATGGTAGTGAAACATGGACTGTGGGAAAACCAGAACAGAAGAGAATCGAAGCATTTGAGATGTGGTGCTATAGACGTATGTTGAAAATTAGGTGGACTAATAAGGTAAGGAATGAGGAAGTTCTACGCAGAATCGGAGAGGAAAGGAATATGTGGAAAACACTGATAAGGAGAAGGGACAGGATGATAGGACATCTGCTAAGACATGAGGGAATGACTTCCATGGTACTAGAGGGAGCTGTAGAGGGCAAAAACTGTAGAGGAAGACAGAGATTGGAATATGTCAAGCAAATAATTGAGGACGTAGGTTGCAAGTGCTACTCTGTGATGAAGAGGTTAGCACAGGAAAGGAATTCGTGGCGGGCCGCATCAAACCAGTCAGTAGACTGATAACCAAAAAAAAATACTATCCACAAGTTCATCAAGGCACTGTTGGTCCAGATTGTCCCACTCCTCAACGGCGATTCGGCGTAGATCCCTCAGAGTGGTTGGTGGGTCAAATCGTCCATAAATAGCCCTTTTCAATCTATCCCGGTCATGTTCGATAAGGTTCATGTTCGGAGAACATGCTGGCCACTCTAGTCGAGCGATGTCGTTACCCTGAAGGAAGCCATTCACATGATGTGCACGATGGGGGCGCGAATTATCGTCCTTGAAGACGAATGCCTCGCCAATATGCTGTGGATATGGTTGCACTATCCGTCGGAGGATGGCATTCACGTATCGTACAGCCGTTACGGCGCCTATCATGACTACCACCGGCGTACTTCGGCCCCACGTAGTGCCACTCCAAAACAGTAGGGAACCTCCACCTTGCTGCACTCGTTGGACAGCTGACCGGCTTGTCCCCAAAGACGTCTCCGACGATTGTCTGGTTGAAGTCATAGGCGACACCCATCGGTGAAAGGAACGTGACGCCAAACCTGAGAGGTCCATTCGGAATGTTTTTGGGCCCATTTGTACCGCGCTGCATGGTGTCGTGGTTGCAAAGATGGACCTCTGCAAGGACGTCGAGAGTGAAGTTGCGCATCATGCAGCCTATTGCGCACAGTTTGAGTCCTAACACGACGTCCTGTGGCTGCACGAAAAGCGTTATTCAACATGGTGGCGTTGCTGTCAGCGTTCCTCCGAGCCATAATCCGTAGGTAGTAGCCCTTGGGCGGCCTGAGCGAGGCATGTCATCGACAGTTCCTGCCTCACTGTATCTCCTCCATGTCCGAATAACATCGCATTGGTTCACTCCGAAACGCCTGAACACTTCCTTTGTTGAGAGCCCTTCCTGGCACAAAGTAACAATGCGGAAGCGATCGAACCGCAGTATTAACCGTCTAGGCAGAGTTGAACTACAGACAACATGAGCCATGTACCTCCTTCCTGGTGGAATGATTGAAACTGAGAGTCTGTCTCATCGCATCCGTCTAAATACACTCCTGGAAATTGAAATAAGAACACCGTGAATTCATTGTCCCAGGAAGGGGAAACTTTATTGACACATTCCTGGGGTCAGATACATCACATGATCACACTGACAGAACCACAGGCACATAGACACAGGCAACAGAGCATGCACAATGTCGGCACTAGTACAGTGTATATCCACCTTTCGCAGCAATGCAGGCTGCTATTCTCCCATGGAGACGATCGTAGAGATGCTGGATGTAGTCCTGTGGAACGGCTTGCCATGCCATTTCCACCTGGCGCCTCAGTTGGACCAGCGTTCGTGCTGGACGTGCAGACCGCGTGAGACAACGCTTCATCCAGTCCCAAACATGCTCAATGGGGGACAGATCCGGAGATCTTGCTGGCCAGGGTAGTTGACTTACACCTTCTAGAGCACGTTGGGTGGCACGGGATACATGCGGACGTGCATTGTCCTGTTGGAACAGTAAGTTCCCTTGCCGGTCTAGGAATGGTAGAACGATGGGTTCGATGACGGTTTGGATGTACCGTGCACTATTCAGTGTCCCCTCGACGATCACCAGTGGTGTACGGCCAGTGTAGGAGATCGCTCCCCACACCATGATGCCGGGTTTTGGCCCTGTGTGCCTCGGTCGTATGCAGTCCTGATTGTGGCGCTCACCTGCACGGCGCCAAACACGCATACGACCATCATTGGCACCAAGGCAGAAGCGACTCCCATCGCTGAAGACGACACGTCTCCATTCGTCCCTCCATTCACGCCTGTCGCGACACCACTGGAGGCGGGCTGCACGATGTTGGGGCGTGAGCGGAAGACGGCCTAACGGTGTGCGGGACCGTAGCCCAGCTTCATGGAGACGGTTGCGAATGGTCCTCGCCGATACCCCAGGAGCAACAGTGTCCCTAATTTGCTGGGAAGTGGCGGTGCGGTCCCCTACGGCACTGCGTAGGATCCTATGGTCTTGGCGTGCATCCGTGCGTCGCTGCGGTCCGGTCCCAGGTCGACGGGCACGTGCACCTTCCGCCGACCACTGGCGACAACATCGATGTACTGTGGAGACCTCACGCCCCACGTGTTGAGCAATTCGGCGGTACGTCCACCCGGCCTCCCGCATGCCCACTATACGCCCTCGCTCAAAGTCCGTCAACTGCACATACGGTTCACGTCCACGCTGTCGCGGCTTGCTACCAGTGTTAAAGACTGCGATGGAGCTCCGTATGCCACGGCAAACTGGCTGACACTGACGGCGGCGGTGCACAAATGCTGCGCAGCTAGCGCCATTCGACGGCCAACACCGCGGTTCCTGGTGTGTCCGCTGTGCCGTGCGTGTGATCATTGCTTGTACAGCCCTCTCGCAGTGATCGGAGCAAGTATGGTGGGTCTGACACACCGGTGTCAATGTGTTCTTTTTTCCATTTCCAGGAGTGTAGGTGATGTTCATGTATTGTTGTTTGCGTCTTTGGGCGGGTCTAGTGACGTCTCTGAACAGTCAAAAGGACTGTGCCTGTGATACAATATCCACAGTCAACGTCTATTTCAGAAGTTCTGTGAACCGGGGTGATGCTAAACTTTTTTTGATGTGTGTAAAATGTAGACTGGCAATGGCAAGAAAAGCGTTTCTGAAGAAGAGGAATTTGTTAACATCGAGTGTAGATTAGGTATCAGGAAGCATTTTCTGAAAGTATTTATATTTAGTGTAGCCATGTGTGGAAATGAAACATGTACGGTAAACAGTTTACACAAAAAGAGAATATAAGCTTTTGAAATGTGGTGCTACAGAAGAATGCTGAAGATTAGGTGGGTATATCACGTAACCACTGAGAAGGTACTGAATATAATTGGGGTGAGAAGAAATTTGTGGCACAACCTGGCTAGAAGAAGGGATCGGTTGGTGGGACACTTTCTGAGACATTAAGGAATCACCAGTTTAGTACTGGAGGAAAATGTGTGTGTGTGGGAGGGGGGGAGGGGAGGGCAAAAATCGTAGAGGGAGACCAAGAGATGACTATAGTTAGCGGATTTAGAAGAATGTAGGTTGTAGTAGTTACCCGGAGAGGCTTGTACAACATGGAGAGTTGCATCAGATCAGTCTTCGGGCTGAAGACCACAATAAGGACCTACGGCCGCCACTTGCTATGTCAGAAGTATACAAACACGCTTGCATATTTGTTCAGGTGTACGTAGGAACCAGAAACACAAGCGTAACGCCCTGCGTGAGGAACGTAACAGCAATTCTCGACCGGGCAACACTGAACTGGGACCAGGGAGATACCAATTTCCTCCGACAGGATGATTTTATCAAGATCGAATCATTAGTACGTAAGGATGTACAGAGAGACTACAGAAATTCTGAAAGACAAAAATTACTTTAAGAGAAAATATTGAAATTAGAGAAGTTGAAGCCCTTACTGCTAAGTGAAGCAAACATAGGGTGACCAGACGTCCGGATTAATCCGGACATGTCCTCCTTTTTAGCTCTTTGTCCGGGGTCCGGGCGGATTTTTACAGTGTCCGGCTTTTTCGCAAAGTTGAGCGTAATACAGTTAGATTTACAGTTCGTCCCGTTCTATTGCTCTTTTCTTAAGTACTTTAACTATTGGCACAGCCTTCGTGATAAACACTCACGAAGGCGGTGTTAGTAGGTGGCACCAGGAACGTCGATGTTATCGTTGATCTGCCTATAAGCGAATGCAAATATCGATTATTTAAAATTTTCGTTTCGTATCTTCGCTTTGTATTAGCTTGGCTTCTGTAGTGCACGTGTGATTTGTGGTGTGTAATTTTTAACCGAGTGAGTTACGTAAAATATTTGGCTATGCCTAAACGAAAGTGTGCATTTTCTGATGTCCTTTCATGCAAATATCCGACTTTAAGAAAAGGAGAAATGAATTTGAAGCGGAATGTAAGACATGTGGAGCTGGAACGTACGTCTTAGTGGCCAATGAAGGTAAGAAGTAACTCAACAGATTAACTGTCATGTTTTCATTTCATTGCTTCATAGTCATTCAATTTATTTGTATTCGGAAGGTTAAAGCGCAGTTTACATGTTGTCAGCTGCTGCTTGAATTGTAGATGTTGGTAGTGGTGCGTCGAATGAAAGAAGGTGAATGGTCTTACTTCTCCGCTTTGTAAACAATTCCGTGTTGTTGACATAACAAAAGAATTGACGCCACATTCTCACCACAATCAATGTTTTTAATTTTTTTTATATTGCTCAGTTAACCACCACCTGACCAACAGTAAGAATTAACTACTAGTTTTACCGGTAATTCCCGGCAGTCAAGTGACTTGTCCAAACGTGACCGGTGGTATAGTCATCTGCAGTTGACCCGTTTGAGGTGTCCTCTTTTTTTCTTCCTTTGTCCTCCTTTTTGAAGCTGTTTGTCCTCCTTTTTAAACAATTGCATCTGGTCACCCTAAGCAAACAACGCCAACTCTTCCCCCGACAAGTTCCAGGGACATAGGCGGGCGCTACGTCATGACATGAGCGGTACGTGTATACGAATGAACAGTTAGACATGCTGACCTTGTTTGAGCCTGAAACGGCTATCCGCCTCTTTATAGCCTCTGACGATTTCTGCAGTATTAGGAGACGAATCGTTCAACGGTCTAATATTCAGAAAACAAAATTCACCAAGAATGTATTTGATGTTCTTTTTCTAATAGCCACGAATGAGAACGGCCTCCGTTTCCAACTTCCGCAGTCTGCGACGCCTACAGGTCGCGACAAAGTCCCCTAGCGGCAGCTTACAGTACGCAAGAAGTTACCAGCGGAACAATTACTGGCGGCGCTGCGCAAGTAGGCGCGAGTTTAATGAAAGGAGCGCACGTGGCAGTTCAGTTCCCTCCCTCTGCCCCCACCTGCCTGGAGCAGCGTGAAGGTGTGCGAGCGAGCGGAAAACACGCCGAGCTCGGGGCGCACCTTTCAGAGACATTCTTTCAATTTACTGTGCAACAAACGGCGCGTGCGCGCTGCGAACTACGCACAAACGGCCTGCGAGGAAATGTGGCACATACAGACGTTAACGACGTCGGGGAACTGGTCTTTGTTGTTACGTTGCCGACGGAGAAAAGTCGTCGCCCGCCGCGAGGGCACAATGTTTTCTCCCGCAAGGCAAGCACTCCCTGCTTCCCGGCGTCTCTCAATTCAGACCGGCGGCTGAAAGCAAACGAGGCCCACCTGATACTGAAAAGTTTCCAGCTTCGTTTCGAAGGAGATCAAACACAGCCTACTGAAGAAAGAAACCCGTGGCAATAGCTGACTGGGATTGATGTTTGCTTAAAGGTAAAGCATTCTAGCTACAACGCTAACTTTTCAGGCTCTTTATTTGTTGTGTACATAGTTCCGCGTAGTCAGCGCGTATACAACTTTCCCACTAGAGCGCGCCCCGCTAAGCACAACAGCGCAGGCGCAGCGCTCGTCCATCTCTGCACTACGAGATGGCGCTGCCATAGAGACGGACCAAATTCTGCTTCTGCCGACCCGCGTAGTAATATGTAACGCAGCCAATGAGATTGCTGCTAACGTAGAACCTTTTGTCCTAAAGGATCACACTCACGCAGTGATACATGAACCCACGAGGTATTATGACGAGTGTACAACCCTCCGATTAGTCAGTCTGCATTTGTCTGCACCAGTCTGTACCAGTCTGCATTAGTCTGTACCAGTCTGTACGAGTTCTACATTTGTCTGTACCAGTCTATAGTCAAGTTTCAGTCTGTGCCTAATAAGATTACCATATTCCTGTACATAGCCATGAAGATAAATGTATAAACACTTTTGTCAAGTATCAGAGATATATGTGAGAATAAGATTAACGTACCAATACCAAAGGAACTTCCGATTGTCAATTGTAAACAGCATCCAGAACCAAGTTAAGTAATTTTTATGCTTGTTACTATTTTAATAAATGTGTGTGAAAATTAATCAAGTTCTGTTTAAAGTTGGTCACCGTCAATCTGCTACTCTAAGCGTGCAAGTGGCATTTCTATCGTCTGACCTAACGGCAGAAGATAAACACGCCACGATAAGACCACGAGACATATTGCTGACACTCTCCTACTTCGTTAGAGCGACAAGTCAGATAATCTGATGGTGTGTGTACTGAAGGTCTTACAGTACGCACACCACATTATTAGTCTTGCTTCATTCGTAATGTGCACATTCGGAAAAATCCTTCAGATTACGTATGAGGAGAGTTCAAAAAGTAAGTTAGACATTATTATGTCCAGCCTTGTAACTTTTGCTGAAATACTGTACTACACTTCAAAGTCACACATATACATGACACTATTTCTCAGCATAGTCTTCAACATTCGGACCGTGCTACCAATCGCTCAGTTCCTCGACGAAAGAAATCAGCCCCTTCGTCACGGACCCGTTTGATAACCGTTGTGTGAAAGTCCACAGCTTTGGAAAATTTACGATTTCTGCTCATCAGTTCCTCGATTGTCTGGAGATTGTCTGCGGCCTTCCTTTCCGGTCAGGATCAGCCATATCTGTGCGATCTTGATCAAACTGGTGCAACCATTTCACTTCGCCTGGACGCGACGTTGCATTTGCTCTGTACACCCTCACCATTTCACTGCGAATCTACGCTGTGTGATCAAAAGTATCCGGACACTCCCAAAGACATGTTTTTCATGCATTGTGCTGCCACCTATTGCCAGGTACTCCATATCAGCGACATCAGTAGTCGTTAGACTTAGTGAGAGAGTGTAATGGGGCGCTTCGCGGAGCTCACAGACTTTGAACGTGGTCAGATGATTGAGTGTCGCTTGTGTCATACGTCTGTACGTGACAGTTCCACGCTCTTAAGCATCCCTAGATTCACTGTTTTCGATGTGATAGAAAAGTGGAAACGTGAAGGAATACGTACAGCACGAAAGCGTACAGGCCGACCTCGTCTGTTGACTGACAGAGACCGCCGAAAGTTAAAGAGGGTCGTAATGTGTAATAGGCCCACATCTATCCAGACCATCACACAGCAATTCGAAAATGCATCAGGATCCAGTGCAAGTAATATGACAGTTAGGCAGGAGGTGAGAAAACTTGGATTTCATGGTCAAGCTGCTGCTCATAAGCCAGACATCACGCCGGTAAATGACAAACGATGCGTCGCTTGGTGTAAGGAGCGTAAAAATTGGACGACTGAACAGTGGGAAAACGTTGCGTGGAGTGACGAATCACGGTAGACGATGTGGCGATCCGATGGCGGACTGTGGGTATGGCCAATGCCACCACTAAAATTCGGATGTGGTGGTGTTATTGTGTGGTCGTGTCTTTCATGGAGGGGGCTTGCACCCCTTGTTGTTTTGCGTGGCACTATTATAGCACAGGCCTTCACTGATGCTTTAAGCACCTTCTTGCTTCCCATTGTTGAAGAGCAATTCGGGAATGGCGATTTCATCTTTCAACTCGATCGACCACCTGTTCATAATGCACGGCCTGTGGCGGAGTGGTTACACGACAACTACATCCCTGTAATGGATTGGACTGCACAGAGTCCTGACTTGAATCCTATAAAACACCTTTGGGATGTTTCGGAACGCCAATATCGTGCCTCATCAACCGACGTCGATACCTCTCCTTAGAACAGCACTCCGTTAAGAATGGGCTGCCTTTCCCCAAGAAACCATCCAGCACCTGACTGAACGTATGCCTGCGAAAGTGGAAGCTGTCATCAAGGCTAAGGGTCGGCCAATATTGAATTCTAGCATTACCGATGGAGGGCGCTACAGACTTGTAAGTCATTTTCATCCTTATGTCCGGATACTTTGATTACATAGTGTATGTGAAATTTACAATGTTGTCCATAAGAATCGTGTTGTCCCACGTACTTCAACCCTGGTGTATGTTCCCATTTGCCGCTCCATTGCACTCCAAACTTGTGATGCACCTGTTACATGTACCATGTAGAATTGCCTCTACAGGAGACCCGGAATATGTACTGTGTTCTGACGATGTGCAACGCTTGATGCATGCACTAAGGTGACAAAAGTCATGTAATACCTCCTACTCATTTCACATTCGTCGGACATTAGTAAAAACACTCTGTGAGTGCGTTAGTGTCACTAGAAAAAAGTTTTTGGGGTTAGGAGTGTACCTTTATTCTGTGACAGAGCACATTGATGTTTAGGTGTACACAATCTGTTTAATTTCTGTATGGTTGTCAAAGAAGCATACGGGTTTAGATAGATTGTGACATGACAATTTCAGGTCAGTTGTCAAGATAATGTATTGCGTCCTGATCAACAGAAATAACAATATCAAATTTAAATGGAAGGTTCTCTACATGATTTTTCTTGCTTCTAGATGGTGTAGCCTTGTCTAAGGTGGTCAGTCTTACGACAAATCATCTGATCCCGGTTTTAAGTTCTGTACTATTTAGGATGACAATCAAGTCTACAGAGAATGGTGACTTTTTGTGACAAGATGCGCAAAGGATTACTTAAGGCTGCTCTGGTTCACAGTGGACCCAAGCGGGTGATCCAACAATTTTACGCCTCTGCCAGCTGTGATGAGCTGTTGGCTGCATGGCTGCTCTCGCCCTCTGAAAATCCTATCAAAAGCTAATCAAAATCTTTACTGATTTCATCAGCTGAAATTGTCCTATGTTTCTCGTTAGGCGAGAAAACATGCACTCATCCCTAGTCTGGAAAATATGGCGATATACACGTGTATAGATGGAGCAGCATGTATACTTCAACGCCCTCTCAGTTCTCGCAAGAACAATTAAGTACGTGGCTGTTTCGTTTCTCCGCTATCGGAGCTCAACGACTCTTCAGCTAATTTCTAGCTGCATGTCAACCAAAGTGAACGCAGAGTTCACACAAAATTCCTCTTTAGACATCGTACAGAGCGCGATGCACCCTGTTCTACACTTGACGCTGGTTCAGGGGAGAGTTCCCGAAGTTTTCGGTATTGTGTCTATCGTAATAAACTGTCCCCCATTTGTATCCGCTCGCACTTCACGTCACGGCTTTTTCAGACCAATGGGAGTGTTCCTTTCAACTTGTGGAAACTACTTCTGCCAATCGCAAAGAGCCTACCTTAAACTGCTTCGAAATATCGCCCCTTTTACTCCTTCCAAGGTTATTTCAGCCAACTGGACATTTTGTGCCCGCTCCTGACTCCTAAAAGTTACACACGTATATCACGAGAGCTCATGGGCCTTTCACGTGACCAACTGCATCTCTGGCCTGTTTGTATCAAATGACTCTGAGCACTATGGGACTTAACATCTGAGTTCATCAGTCCCCTAGAACTTAGAACTACTTAAACCTAACCAACCTAAGGACATCACACACATCCATGCCTAAGGCAAGATTCGAATCTGTGACCGTAGCAGTCGCGCGGTTCCGGATTGAAGCACCTAGAACCGCTCGGCCACACAGGCCGGCGTGTTTGTATCCATCTGGAAATTCCTCAACACAGTTTTCTGAAGAATTTCTCCATAGCAAGCAGTGGTGGGTGGGCCACTACCTGCTCCCTTCGATGTATCGTCTGTCCCGCCTGTTGTCCCTCTTGCCGCAGATCACCAACCCCTGTTAGAAGCCTTTTGTTGCATGCGGGCCGTGTCGGCGCAACTCGCATCTGCCCCCAAACTAAAACGTTTCTTCCAGCAGCTTTTTCACCTTTTGCTCATTGACATGCAGGATTTGGGTTGAGTGTGTTCATATCATCGAATCGAGTGTCATCCCTTTTGGCTTTACCTACTGTACGTTTTGATAGGCAAGTCTGTTCACTAACACCAAAGTATGTCAGGTGGCATATCCATCTGCTTGTTACAACGTATTTCATGTAAGGTGCGACATTAACATTCATTCATATTGCCACGTTACATCAGTATTTGCCAGAGAAGTTGTAATTATTGGAGTATATGTACATACAAATAATACAAGAAATCAGGAAAAGATACTTTTTGGACAGACCATAGGGATGCAATAGAAAAAATCTCAAGAAGGAAGGACCTGATTATCATGGGGGAGATGTAAGGAATAGGCATTAGAGATTCATGTACGTTGAAAGGGTACAGTACCGCCCGACATTGAAAATAGGTACGCAATACTTCATTATTTTTGTCAGAACAACACATTTTTTTGTAAAATAACTCAATTTCAATTAATACAGCGAAGCCGGATACCAGTGTGGGAAAGAATGACAATTTATTTATTTAATTGATCACATGTGCACTCCCACAAAGTAAATCCCTACATCCAGTTTGGTGAGATCTGTGAAATGAATGAATGTATGGTCGTCTGCTAACCGCAGATAGTGAATGTGAATATATGATCATCTTTGAGACGATCCTTTGGCCACCTTTGGTGGGACCAAAGAGATGAAATTTATCAGAGCTTTGAGCGCTTGAAATGTGGCTGACCAATACGATAGCAAGGTGCTTCCCCCACCTCGACAGAGATGGGAGATGACCTAGAGAACGGCCATGTTTCAGCACTCTGCCGCTGGATCTTGTGCTGTTAAGACCTGTTTTAGTTGTGCTCCGTAATGACGAAAGAGTGGAGACATGGTATGCATGTGGAATATTTAAGAGTAGTTTGAAATATTAATTTCTCTATTTCAGGAACTTTTGTGGGGAGAATTAAATGTCAGGCAGGTAATATTAATGGGATTCTAGTAATCTTCGGAAGTGACCAACGGTCACAATGAAACCACGTGTAGCAATAAGTTGAAATACTTCCGTGTGCTTAAGTTAAGCTGAATTACTAGCGTGTGTACAATAAGTTGAAATATTTAAGAAATAGCGTGTGTACCATAAGTTGAAATATTTAAGAAATGGCTTGTGCTGGAATTGAAATTAGAGACGAGTACTTCCACGTGGTGAGTACTGTGTGAGTCTCTACCTGTGTATGAGACAAAAGATAAAGAGAAGTACTCGTCCATGGTATCAGTTGAGGACTCGCGTGTGTGATGAATACGTTCTTAATATTACTTTGCGTGATATGATTCCGTGTGACGCTAGATTCAAACTCTGAGAGAGAATCAAGGTGAGTCGGCCGTCTATCCAGCAACGCCACTTGGCTTGCATTGCACAGGAAGACGTGCATATATCTCCAGAGTTCATAGTAGGAAAGTGGAATTATGAAGTGGGGCAGTGTCGTGTGAAACTGGGATAAATATTAATTGCAGTGGGAAAGCTGAAAGTGATAATGTTGTGACTATTCTCTGTGTAGTATTTCATGTTGTAGTGTGGTGTATGTCATGTAATTTGGGTATGTGTGGTTTGCATGGGAGAGTAGCGAGGTAGTTTCAAAAGATTAGTGGGTTATGCTTGTTCCTTCGGTACCGCTCGGTCTGGAGGAAAGTTTAGTGATGATGATTGTGAGAGTCGAAGTGTGAGGTATAATAAAAGATCCACCATCCTATCCAGAAAGTGCACTGTAGCGTTAAAAATAATTACGAGACCATAATATAGAGATTCACCATTGTAAAGCCATGCCCACTGGGCGGAATTTCTCATGTGTTATTGTTGTAGGTTGTAGAATTTGTGTGTTTAGGTTAGAGAATTTATCGGAATAAATAAGATAGTGAAAAGAAAAAGATTGGTGGACTTTTACTTCGAATTGTATGTTGTCATAATGTCCCGAATTTATAATGTGTGCGCCATTCATATTCAGTGCGGTGGCCACGCGTTGACAAAAGCCGTTAAATAAAAGACAAAAAGGAAATGTGGTATTGCCAGTGCGTAGTGTACAGTCAGAGTTCTGTAAATTACTGATAGTCAGATGCGTGTTGCCGTTGCGTATTAATCATATAGGAGGATAACTTGTAACTTAAGTGTGAGTACTAGAGTTCATGTTACTCGATAAATAAGAATGAATCCACTCGCTTGGCAGACCACTCATCTTGCAGGCCTGACTGCTTGATGCCACAGTATGAGCAAGGCACGTGGGTGCCTCTCAACGTTAGTGGGAAAACATCGAGACAGAGAGTGTATAAGGACAGTGTAGAACTGCTGATTGAAATCTCTAAACAGTTTGATCTGAAAATTATCAACACATATTTAAACATAAGGATATTCATCAATATTCTGGATAACTGAGTACTAGAGAACTTCATTCTACACTGCAAGGCCAAAGAAATGTGTTCAGGCATGTCTATTCAAATACAGAGATACGTAAACGGCAGAATACGGTGCTGCAGTCGGCAACGCCTATAAGACAAAACGATCGTCCGGCGCAATTCAAATGTTCAAATGCTCAAATGTGTATGAAATCTTATGGGACTTAACTGCTAAGGTCATCAGTCCCTAAGCTTACACACTACTTAACCTAAGTTATCCTAAGGACAAACACACACACCCATGCCCGATGGAGGACTCGAACCTCCGCCGGGACCGGCGCAATTGTTAGATCGGTTACTGCTGCTGCAATGGCAAGTTATCAAGATTAAAGTGAGTTTGAACGTAGTGTTATAGTCGGCACTCCAGCGATGGGACACAGCATCTGTGAGGTATCGATGAAGTGGGGATTTTTCCATACGACCATTTCACGAGTATACTGTGAATATCGGAAACCGACTAAATTATCGAATCTCTGACATCATTGCGGCCGGAAAAAGATCCTGCAAGAATCGGACCAACAACGACTGAAGAGAATCGTTCAATGTGACGGAAATGCAACCCTTCTGCAAACTCCTGGAGATTTCAATGCTGGGCCATCAACAAGTGTCAGCAGGTGAACCATTCAACAAAACATCATCGATATGGGCTTTCGGAGCCGAAGGCCCACTCGTGTACCCTTCATGACCGCATGACACAAAGCTTTACACACCTCCTGAGCCCGTCAACACCGGCATTGGAATGTTGATGACTGGGCCGTCCGGAGTGGCCGAGCGGTTCTGGGCGCTACAGTCTGGAACCGCGCGACCGCTGCGCAGGTTCGAATCCTGCCTCGGGCATGGATGTGTGTGATGTCCTTAGGTTAGTTAGGTTTAAGTAGTTCTAAGTTCTAGGGGACTGAAGACCTCAGAAGTTAAGTCCCATAGTGCTCAGAGCCATTTGAACCATTTGTTGATGACTGGAAACATGTTGCCTGTGTCGGACGAGTCTCGTTTCAGATTGTACCGAGTGGATAGACGTATACGGGTATGGAGACAACAACCTCATGAATACATGCACCATGCATGTCAGCAGGGAACTGTTCAAGCTGGCTCTGTAATGGTGTGGAGCATGTTGCAGTTGGAGTGGTATGGGACTCCTGGTACGTCTAGGTATGACTGTTACAGGTAACACGTACATGAGCATCCAGTCTGATCACCTGCATCCATTCATGTCCATTGTGCATTCCGATGGACAATTCCAGCAGGACAATGCGATACCCCACATGTCCAGAATTGCTACAGAGTGGCTCCAGGAACACTCTTTTGAGTTTAAACACTTCTGCTGGTCACCAAAATCCTCAGACATGAACATTATTGTGCGTGTACGTGATGCCTTGCAACGAGACCTCCATCCTCTCGTACTCTTACTGATTTATGGTCAGTGCTGCAGGATTCATGGTGTGAATTCTCTTCAGTACTACTTCAGACATTGGTCGAGTACCTGCGATGTCGTTTTGTGTGTGCTCGCGGGGGCCCTACGAGATATTACGCAGGTGTGTCAGTTTCTTTGGTTCTTCAGTTTATAATAAATGATATTATCATTAGACAGACAAGTAGCTTCAAAGCAGCAAATGTTAGATCTTATAGAGGAGCCGAGTGTAAATCAGACCATTATCTAGTAAAAATGAAGAGCTTTTGGCCATGGAAGACTGTGAAAAGTTATACTAACAATACGAAAACGAATTGTGTTGAGGAATCTCAAAATCTACACTTTAATATTTCAGCCTAGAAGTGGAAAGTATACGGAAATTCTTTGCTGCCAGAATGGAAAGGTCATTGGAAGAATCGTTTGAAGGAAGTACAGAGGAAATATAAGAATACATAAATACCAGTGTTAGGAATATAACTGGAAACAACCCGAGCTGTACAGCAGAATGATGGTCAGAGGAAACAGAGGTGGCAGTTATAGAAAAGAGTAACGTATTCAACCAGTGACTGAATAATAAATCGGAAGCCACAAGAACACAAGACAATCTACAAGAAAAAGAAGAATGAAATGATAAAAAAAATGAGGATAGCAAGGAATGAAGCGTGGGAAAGTGCCTGTGCCAGTGTGAATAGCAAACCAGTAGTAGCAGCAGTAGCTTTATTCATCCGTAGATCTCCGTTTACAAGGATATTGTTGTTGTTGTTGTGGTCTTCAGTCCTGAGACTGGTTTGATGCAGCTCTCCATGCTACTCTATCCTGTGCAAGCTTTGTCATCTCCCAGTACCTACTGCAACCTACATCCCTCTGAATCTGTTTAGTGTATTCATCTCTTGGTCTCCCTCTACGATTTTTACCCTCCACGCTGCCATCCAATACTAAATTGGTGATCCCTTGATGCCTCAGAACATGTCCTACCAACCGATCCCTTCTTCTGGTTAAGTTGTGCCACAAACTTCTCTTCTCCCCAATCCTATTCAATACTTCCTCATTAGTTATGTGATCTACCCATCTAATCTTCAGCATTCTTCTGTAGCACCACATTTCGAATGCTTCTATTCTCTTCTTGTCCAAACTATTTATCGTCCATGTTTCACTTCCATACATGGCTACACTCCATACAAATACTTTCAAAAATGACTTCCTGACACTTAAATCAATACTGGATGTTAACAAGTTTCTCTTCTTCAGAAACGCTTTCCTTGCAATTGCCAGTTTACATTTTATATCTTCTCTACTTCGACCATCATCAGTTATTTTGCTCCTCAAATAACAAAACTTATCTACTACTTCAAGTGTCTCATTTCCTAATCTAATCCCCTCAGCATCACCCGATTTAATTTGACTACATTCCATTATCCTCGTTTTGCTTTTGTTGATGTTCATCTTATATCCTCCTTTCAAGACACTGTCCATGCCGTTCAACTGCTCTTCCAAGTCCTTTGCTGTCTCTGACAGAATTACAATGTCATCGGCGAACCTCAAAGTTTTTATTTCTTCTCCATGAATTTTAATACCTACTCCGAATTTTTCTTTTGTTTCCTCTACTGCTTGCTCAATATACAGATTGAACAACATCGGGGAGAGGCTACAACCCTGTCTTACTCCCTTCCCAACCACTGCTTCCCTTTCATATCCCTCGACTCTTATAACTGCCATCTGGGTTCTGTAAAAAATTGTAAATAGCCTTTCGCTCCCTGTATTTTACCCCTGCCACCTTTAGAACAAAGATATAGGACATGTCAAATTATTTACAAGTTTATACCAATTTAAAATAAGATAATTCGTATATACATTTATTTACAGACTTCTAGTTAGAGAGAATCATTAGAATGGCTCCTGGTATACAATACATTTTTTACAAATAACTTATTAAATAATGTAATGCCACACTGTTCACTCATATCTCACTCTCAGTCACTGCACACACTATACGCACATTGTTTCATAACATATCACTCACTAAACACACAAACACACACACACACTGGTGATCTCTGGGCCATTTTCTGTACCGCAACTTCCCATTTGCTATCTTGAAAAACTGCGTCAGCATCCCTCTATAAAGAGTGAGATCTTGAGATCAGAAAGAGGAAGATGTGTTAGTATTGTGCTATCCGTAGCTTGGGGCTAAGTTTTTCTAGAAAAGGAAAGAAGAAGGGAAAAACAGTGTGAAGGTGTTATGTGGAATGCTAGATGTTCTATAATCATTATTATTATTTATTTGTATAATTTTTTTTTACCAAACCCCTACTCTGTTTTATCTAAGTAATCGTTCGATGTATGAAATGTATTGCAGGACAGGTACTTTTTAGCTGCAATTTTAAATAAGTGTGTTTCGGCAATTTCTTTAATCCCTTTTGGTAATTTATTGTAGACTCTTGTTCCACGGTCATGGACAGAGGCCGGCCGCTGTGGTCTAGCGGTTGGAGGCGCTCAGTCCGGAGCCGTGCGACTGCTACGGTCGCAGGTTCGAATCCTGCCTCGGGCATGGATGCGTGTAATGTCCTTAGGTTAGTTAGGTTTAAGTAGTTCTAAGTTCTAGGGGACTGATGACCACAGATGTTAAGTCCCATAGTGCTCAGAGCCATGGACAGAGCTGTTTGTGCAGTAATTGCCAGTGTTATTTTTCATGTGCACGACTGACTGGTAAATGTATTCACACAGGGTAGTTAAAATCCCCAGTATTTTTGAACAGATCTTTACAATGAGGTCGACTACTATTTTTGGTTACTATTCTTATGGACCTTTTCTGGATTTCGAAAATTGTGTTCATATTTTTAAAATTCGCTCCCCACAAAAAGAATGCCATAGCTAAGAAGTGAGTGTACATATGAATAGTATGTAACTAAAAGACAACTGCATATTACACACTGATGGTAGGATTCTAAGCGCATAACATGCTGATGACATTCTGTTTTCAAGTTCCTTAGAAATTTTGCATTTGTTACAGTCTATTGAGGTGTCATCTACATTAAATTTAACATTGTCATTTTCCCTCTTCAAATTGAAATTCATGGCATTAGTTTTCTTTATGTTCAGTGTCATTTTATTGCTTATTGAACAATCGTAAACTCTCTTGAGTGTTTCATTTGCTTTCGCTGCTAGGGTTTCTCTTGTTTGTCAGTGACCATAATATCGCTGTCATCAGCGAAGAGAATATTTTCGCCATGAGTAACAATAGTGGGAAAGTCATTGGTGTATATCAGTAATAGTATTGGTCTTTATATGCTACCCTGTGGATCCCCTATATTAAAGGTGTCTTACTATATGTTTAGATCTATTTGAAGTATGCGTTGTCTCTCATCTTTGTACCCTACCTGCTACGTATGATCGATACCAGTCACTAGCTACCCCTGTTATTCCTAATGCTTCCAATTTATTTAATAGAATCTTGTGGTCGACTATATCAAAGGTCTTAGAAAGATGCCAAAATATGCCTGTGACACACTAGGATCTGGGAGAACGAAAGAAGCGGGGTCAGAATTAAAGAGCGTCGACAAGAGACAAAGCCAAAACCAATGTTAAACTTATGACACCGGAGGACGCGGAGAACATTTGCGGAAACTATTAAATGAGAACAAAGAAGAATATCTGGAGGAAGTAGCAGTGGAAAGAAAGGAACAGGTAGGGAAGGATATCCAAATTTTAGAAAGTGAGGTCAGTAAGGTACTAAGAACAGAAAAGAATGTTAAATCACCTGAACCAGACAGTATCAATCTAGATTTCTTAAAACATAGTGGTGCCAAAATTCTGAAACAAATAATACGGTTATTCAGTAAAATACTGAATGGAGATTCAATACCCAAGGAATGAAGCTAGGATTTAGCACGGTTTTGGCTCGGAGACACAGTTATATTGCTGAAAGCTAACAGCGTCGTCGGGGAAGGTTTCAATCGTGAGGGGATGCAGGTGGTCCGCAGCTGTCAGTGTGTCTTCGATTACTACCACAGGTCCCATGCAAGCGCAGGAAAATGTCTCCGATAGCATAACACTGCTGCGACCAGCCTGCGTCCGTGGCGAGCTGCACGTTTCGAGCCGCCATTCACCTCGATGGCGGCGTTTGTGGAGAGGACCATTGACCTAGTGTAGCAAAAATGTGTTTCACCAGAAGACCCGACACGTTTCGATTGATCGACGGTAGCATCCCGATGGTCCGTGCCCATTAAAATCGTAACTGACGGTATCGTTGCAACAAAATGTGAACACGTATGGGTGATGTGCTGCGGCGCTCCATACTCAACAATATGCGGTGAACGGTGTGCTCCGAAACACTTGTGCGCGCACCAGCATTGTGCTGCTCACCATCCGTCCTACTTTACCGAGCAGACAAGCCCTCGAATTTCACGTTCTGTACAGAGTCGTGGTAGTTTCACTGTCCTTCCATCTCTCTCCGTAGATGCTCACGACAGTAGCACGCGAACATTCGACCAGCTTCGCCGTTTTCGAGTTACTCGTCACAGGCTCTCCGTAATAAAAATCTCCCCTTTGTCAAAGTCGCTTATCTCAGTGGATTTCCCCATTTGTAGCCCATATCTCTGCTAGAGTTATCATGTACGTTCGTGTCTGCTCCGCTTACGTACGTCTGTTACCGCGTCACCTGCCCACGACACAACCAGGTGGCATCCAGTGCCGCGGTGGGCAGAGGCCGTAATATTTTGGCAGATCAGTGTATTAATAACATATTGGCTGCTCCAACTATCGAGGAATTTGTTTTATAAACTAATGAGAATTTTTAGAAAATAATCAAAAACAAGCTGGAAATAAATTTTAAAATCCAAGAATAACAATGTAGCTTCATAGCTGGTAGATCATGCATAGACCATAATTATTTTCTCGTTACGACAGATCTTAGAGAAACAGGGAAAAATCAAAAAACTTTCGATTAATATTCACAGATTTATAAAACTCATATAATACTGTCCCGAGGAAAGAACTTTGGAAAGCATTACTTATGGCGAACATAAGGGATATTTTAGTTAAAATAATACAAGAAATACGAGGGTGAGTCAACTGAAAACCTTAAATATTTTTTTAAATATTATTTATTGTGCAGAAGTGGTACACAGCTGTATCATTTTTCAACATTATCTCCACCACGCTCAATGCAAGTCCTCCATCGCTTACAATGTTCATAAATTCCTTTAGAAAAAAATTCTTTTGGTAGTCCGCGCAACCACTCATACATCGCGCGGCGTACCTCTTCAACAGAACGGAACTTCTCTTCTCCCATTGCATCTTTGAGTGGTCCAAATATATGGAAATCACTTGAGGGCAAGGTCTGGGGAGTATGGTGGATGAGGAAGACACTCAAAATGCAGGTCTGTGGTTGTTGCAACTGTTGTACGGGCAGTGTGGGGCCTTGCAATGTCATGTTGCAAAAGGACACCTGCTGACAGCAATCCACGTCGCTTTGATTTGATTGCAGGCCGCAGATGATTTTTTAGGAGATCTGTGTATGATGCACTGGTGACAGTGATCCCTCTAGGCATGTAATGCTACAAAATGACGCCTTTTTCGTCCCAAAAGAGAGTCATCATAATCTTCCCTGCTGATGGTTCTGTTCGAAACTTCTTTGGTTTTGGTGATGAGGAATGGCGCCATTCCTTGGTCGCTCTCTTCGTTTCCGATTGGTGGAAGTGAACCCAGGTTTCGTCCCCAGTAACGATTCTTGCAAGGAAGCCATCACCTTCTCGTTCAAAGGGCCGAAGAAGTTCTTCACAAACATCAACACGTCGTTCTCCCATTTCAGGAGTCAGCTGCCGTGGCACCCATCTTGCAGACACTTTGTGAAACTGGAGCACACCATGCACAATGTGGTGTGCTGATCCATGACTAATCTGTAAACATGCTGCAATGTCATTCAGTGTCACTCGGCGGTTTTCCTTCACAATGGCTTCAACTGCTGCAATGTTTTGTGGAGTCACAACTCGTTGTGCCTGACCTGGACGAGGAGCATCTTCCACTGAATCCACACCATTTGCGAACTTCCTACTCCATTCTTAGACTTGCTGCTGTGACAAACATGCATCACCGTACTGAACTTTCATTCGTCGATGAATGTCAATAGGTTTTACACCTTCACTACGCAAAAACCGAATAACAGAACGCTGTTCTTCCCTGATGCAAGTCGCAAGTGGGGCGGCCATCTTTATACTGATACTGCGACGGTATGTGTGCAGAAAGCCATTCTGCACGCTATTTGTAGCACGCTTACCAACTTACAGGATAACGGCGCGAAATTTCGATTTGTTATTACAAATTTAAGGTTTTCATTTGACTCAACCTCGTATATAAAGATAACGTCAAGTGAAAAATGATAATACACTTTCACAGAAATTTAGAACAACCAAGGATCTGTTATAAGGCTACCGCATGTCACCAACATGTCTTAAAATCTGTATAATGTATCTGTATTAGTCTTAAACATGGTCTCGTAAATACGATGGGTTAAGATTAAGTATAGGAAAACAGAATACAGAATAGCTGACTAACGATCCAGATGACTCATACGTAGAGGGGAAGAGAATTAAGAAGGTCAGTACTTTCTGATATTTGGGATCCATTAAAGAAAATGGATGGAAAATCAGAGGTAAAAGTTAATAAAAGAATTAGCAGTGAAAGGAAGGTCATTGAGATGTTCGACTCAATCTTATGGAGCAGAAATGTAATAAACCGAACCAAAAGAATCATTTACAAATCGATATCAGGTAGCATTATGTATGCAATGGAGACATGGACCACTGATCTGAAACACATAAAAAAACTTCAAGCAGTAGAAATGGACTTTTGTAGAAGATCAGTAAGAAGAACTAGAAAAGAAGAAATGGAAACGACGAAATAATAAAGAGAATGGATGTAAGAGAGAGAATACATGACACGATGGACTGAAGAAAGTTACAATGGTACAGGCATGTAAGAAGAATGGAAGAAGCCAGAATACCGGAGAGAAAGAAGAGAAGAGTAGGCTCTGTGGCCACCTGGCTCCAAAATGTACAGTTAACAATGGGAAGAAGTGGCGCAGAGGAAGAAGAGAAGAAGATATACAAGATCGAAACACTTGGGGTAACATCCTGAGGAGATACACTAAGATCTTACGTAACATACGTAATAATTTCCTGGTATTTGTTATGTTGGAGAAAAACCTTTGTACAGAGGAACTCTCAGTAAATAAATAAACCTAGCGAAATGTCCATTGCATTGGAATCATAGATATTTATACAGTTGCAAGGGTTTACCGACTCACAGTATTAAGTCATGGAGTCAGTTGTGAACTGACGAGCCACATCGAGCCTTGCATGTGGGAAGGGGGTGTAGTAAGCTGACCATGAGTGGTGTGTGAATCTCAGCTACCACCCCAAAAAATTTACTTAAATCCATAAAAAGAGTGTGTCATAATAACTGCTGCTAAATCAGTCATAGTAGCTGTAATTTGACGTATTTGGTTTGTTTTAAATGAAGTTTCTATTATGGTCCTCATTGTCTGGATCATCATAACTCATTTCAGTGCCTCGACTTGCGTGACGACAGGTTTCTCGACAGCCTCGCTCTTTTCCTCTTCCGCACACACTTTGCTCGCTATATCATTTGCTTAAATCCAGGTTCTCAAGCACCGCTATTCAACGATTCCTCATCATCTCTTTACACCCATGTATTTCTATTCTAAACGAAAATATTCTTTGGAATCATAACTGAATACTTCAGGCTTGTTTTTCCTTTTTTTATTTTCTCACACATCGCTGAACAACGCATGGATAATCTGCAATCGAGATATTCCGCATTCAGATAACCAAAATAATGTAAAGCCATTGCAAAACCATGCAAAATGGTACTTCTTTGACCGAAGGTGGATTCACTTTCAAGACAGTTGATCGCTTCAAGTACTTACCGAGTCTTTTCAGTAACAAACAACAGAACCGGTATAGACACCGATTTCCGTCTAGCAACAGTGCATGAAACAGACCTTAGTTATATCAATATCTTATGGAGAAAGTCACTTAGTACCAACTTGTAAATTCCCTTATATCAATCAACTGTTACATCGATAACATTGTATGGATGTAAATCATTGTTATTTAGAAACAAAGAAGAAGAAAAACTGTCAATATTCGAAGGAAAAATCGTAAAGAAAATGTTCGCACACTTAAAACTGTCCAAGCGATAAAGAAGACAAAGCAGAACTGGGCTGGTCACACAGCAAGAATGATGGGGAATAGATTACTTACACCAGTAGGTCTCAACCTGGTGGTAATTACCCCCTCAGGTGTAAAATGAAATTTTCTGAGGGGTTAAAACCACACGATTCAGTTCAGTTTCTGCCACAAAACTAAATTATTTTCAAAAGATCATTACTATTTCACAGTTTTTTAGGACTCTAATATTGATTATATAAGTTATCAATAACTACTTTTTCTGAATTAGTAGCATTAATGTGAGGGAGGTTACAGGTTCCTCACGTAGTCCATCCATTACACATATGTTGCACTTTGTGCCGTACATCGCTGACGATAGAAGTGAGACATATGCATGACCAGTGCTAAATGCCTCAAGAAAATATCTTCTCCAAATTATAGACAGTATCTGCAGTAGTCCATAAATTGCTTCATTACTCGCTTCGAAACAGATAAATAAATTAATTGAAGCACGCCACAGCAGAACTACATAAGGGCTACTACAGTGTTGTACGCAATATCATTATTACTATAAATATTATTGCTATTAGTGGGTGTGGTCAGACACAAAGCACTAACAGTCCGAAATCTTTCCATTTCTGCCAGATCAGAAGTAAGGGGTGCAACAATCAAGCGATTCACAATCAGTAAGCTTAGTGCACACATCTGAACTTGTTCGATTTTAAATGGGGTTGCAGTGTGCAGGTCAAGCAAGTGCCACGTTGGAGAGGAGTAAGGAAGGGGAAGCATGTTTTGTAACAAGTGTCCACCCTCACGGTGGATAATTTGCTTTCTTATATGACAGGGAGTTGTGGGTAGCACTTGCGATGCACCACAATTTGCAGGGGAATACATGGATCGACAGGAAGAAGAAAACCCAGAATTAGGTGGAGAGATGACACTCGGGAGGACACAATTACGATCAGTATCAACCCAAACGGACAAAGAGTGCAATCGACAGGAAGAAATGGAAGGTGGTCGTAGAACAAGTGAATGGTCAATACGATCCTTGCCACATGTAAAATAAAGTAGTTGTTGTGGTCTTCAGTCCTGAGACTGGTTTGATGCAGCTCTCCATGCTACTCTATCCTGTGCAAGCTGCTTCATCTCCCAGTACGTACTGCTGCGTACATCCTTCTGAATCTGCTTAGTGTATTCATCTCTTGGTCTCCCTCTACCATTTTTACCCTCCACGCTGCCCTCCAATACTAAATTGGTGATCCCTTGATGTCTCAGAACATGTCCTACCAACCGATCCCTTCTTCTAGTCAAGTTGTGCCACAAACTCTTAATCTCCCCAATTCTATTCAATACCTCCTCTTTAGTTATGTCAGCTACCCATCTAATGTTACCGAGCGAGGTGGCGCAGTGGTTAGCACACTGAACTCGCATTCGGGGGACGACGGTTCAATCCCACGTCCGGCCATCCTGATTTAGGCTTTCCGTGATTTCCCTAAATCGCTCCACGCAAATGCCGGGATGGTTCCTTTGAAAGGGCACGGCCGACATCCTTCTCCATCTTTCCCTAGTCCGATGACACCGATGACCTCGCTGTCTGGTCTCCTCCCCTTCATTCAACCAACCAAGCAAACATCTAATCTTCAGCATTCTTCTCTAGCACTACATTTCGAAAGCTTCTAAAATAAAGTAGGTAATTGAAGACAACTACGAAAGACAGTTTTAGTGTCTTGAATAATTTTTCATCTGATTCTTCAACTCCTCCCAGCGCAATTCGTTTTTAGCATGTTGGGCAAATGACACTTAAATAATCGAAGTGCATACCTAAAATGATTGAAACAAAGTTTCACATTAGTCTCACATTTTCTACTGAAGTAAAAAACTACCACTTCGTCTGCAGGCCACAAGTGGCCCATCGGGACCATCCGAACGCCGTGTCATCCTCAGTTGAGGACGCAGATACGAGGGGCATGGGGTCAGAACTCGGCTCTCCCAGTTGTTATGATGGTATTCTTGACCGAAGCCGCTACTATTCGGTCGAGTAGCTCCGCAATTGGCATCACGAGGCTGAGTGCATCCCGAAAAATGGCAACAGCGCATGGCGGCCTGGATGGTCACCCACCCAAGTGCCGACCACGCCCGACAGCGCTTAGTTTCGGTGATCTCGCGGGAACCGGTGTACCCACTGCGGCAAGGCCGTTGCCTGACTGAAGTAAGATAAGATAAAATTTGTAGTTGTAGTGTGCGTACTGTAAGACCTTCGGTACACACACCATCAGATTATTTGACTTGTCGCTCTAAAGAAGTAGGCGAGTGTCAGCAATATGTCTCGTGGTCTTATCGTGGCGTGTTTATCTTCTGCCATTAGGTCAGACGATAGAAATGCCACTTGCATGCCTAGAGTAGCAGATTTACGGTGACCCACTTTAAACAGAACTTGATTAATTGTAACACAAATTTATTACAATAATAAAAATCATAGATATTACGTAACTTGATTCTGGATGCTGTTTGCAATTGACAATCTGAAGTTCCTTTGGTCTTGGTACGTTAATCTTATTCTCACATATCTCTGATACTTGACAAAGTGTCTATACATTTCTCTTCATGACTATGAACAGGAAAATCATAATCTTACTAGGCGCAGACTGAAACTTGACTATAGACTGGTACAGACAAATGCAGACTCGTGCAGACAAATGCAGACTGACTAATCGGAGGTCTGTACACTCATTATAATACCTCGCGCATTCGGGTATCACTGCGCGAGTGTGATCCGCGAGGAGAAAAGGTTCTACGTTAGCAGCACTCTCATTGGCTCGGTTACATATTAATACGCGGATCGGCCGAAGCAGAATTTGGTCCGTCTCTAAGGCAGCGCCACCTCGTAGTGCGGAGACAGACGAGCTCTGCACCTGCGCTGTTGTGCTTAGCGGGGCGCGCTCTAGTGGGAAAGTTGTGTACGCGCTGACTACGCAGAACTATGTACACAACAGTAGTACATATCGCTGAACAGAGTAACAGCACGACTTTCAACCGGTCATGGTGCCGTGCGCCTTCTGTCACCGAGGCTGCATTCCCTGGCCACTCCAGCAGTACGTAATGATGTGTACTGGACAGTGCGAAACCCCAACGGGCAGGAGGCGTTACTGGTGAGTGACGGCAGGTGATAAAATGGGTGTGTGTACACTTTGGCAGACATTGTGGTCGCCACTCGTCACCTGTCCACCTGTCTGGCTGTTGTTCGCGTGGCCTGGACAGGGACAGAGGGGCGGGGCGGCAGGGCGTGTATCCTCCGCGTGGCTCCAGAGCGAGGCGGCGGCGGCGGCGGCGGCCAGCGCCGCGCACATAAACGTCACGCGCGGCGCGACGCCCATTGTGCGTCGAGTGCGCGGCTGCGCGCGGCACCACAATGCCGCCTCGCCGCCATCTTGTCAGCGGTCTTTTGTTTCTGCAGATTTATTGTCTGTCATCCGTCGCCAAAGCCGCCGCGGCCACGCCACGCCGCGGCGCGGCGCGCCGCGCAGCGCCGCCAGCGCCGCCACCGGCAAAAATTATCACACTCGATATCTCTCGATAGCGCGGGCGGTCGGTCGATCGCCGGCCGGCCGCGATAATCGGCGCGCTGATGGATGTCTCGCTGCCCGCCGAGTGACCGCCGCACAATGACGCTCCGAATCCCATTGTTTACACTACCTTACCGCGACACGTGCATCCCCTACCTGCAAATGACAGAGGCGTTATAACGCGGGCGCTTTAACGTGGCAGTTGTAGGTGGCGACAATTTTGAACTGTGGTTGCGTAAGGCAGATGTCGCACCTGTGCTAGCACTTTGTGGATCTGACAGCCTCAGCATAGCAACTGTGGTCGTCTACATCTATATCTACATTTATACTCCGCAAGCCACCGAACGGTGTGTGGCGAAGGGCACTTTACGTGCCACTGTCATTACCTCCCTTTCCTGTTCCAGTCGCGTATGGTGCGCGGGAAGAACGACTGCCGGAAAGCCTCCGTGCGCGCTCGAATCTCTCTAATTTCACATTCGTGACCTCCTCGGGAGGTATATGTAGGGGGAAGCAGTATATACCTCATCCAGAAACGCACCCTCTCGAAACCTGGACAGCAAGCTACACCGCGATGCAGAGCGCCTCTCTTGCAGACTCTGCCACTTGAGGTTGCTAAACATCTCCGTAACGCTATCACGGTTACCAAATAACCCAGTGACGAAACGCGCCGCTCTTCTTTCGATCTTGTCTATCTCCTCTGTCAACCCGACCTGGTACGGATCCCACACTGATGAACAATACTCAAGTATAGGTCGAACGAGTGTTTTGTAAGCCACCTCCGTTGTTGATGGACTACATTTTCTAATGACTCTCCCAATGAATCTCAACCTGGCACCCGCCTTACCAACAATTAATTTTATATGATCATTCCACCTCAAATCGTTCCGCACGCATACTTCCAGATATTTTACAGAAGTAACTGCTACCAGTGTTTGTTCCGCTATCATATAATCATACAATAAAGGATCCTTCTTTTTATGTATTCGCAATACATTACATTTGTCTATGTTAAGGGTCAGTTGCCACTCCCTGCACCAAGTGCCTATCCGCTGCAGATCTTCCTGCATTTCGCTGCAATTTTCTAATGCTGAAACTTCTCTCTATACTACAGCATCATCCGCGAAAAGCCGCATGGAACTTCCGACACTAAGTCATTTATATATATTGTGAAAAGCAATGGTCCCATAACACTCCCCTGTGGCACGCCAGAGGTTACTTTAACGTCTGTAGACGTCTCTCCATTGAGAACAACATGCTGTGGTCCGTTTGCAAAAAACTCTTCAATCCAGCCACACAGCTGGTCTGATATCCGTAGGCTCTTACTTTGTTTATCAGGCGACAGTGCGTAACTGTATCGAACGCCTTCCGGAAGTCAAGGAAAATGGCATCTACCTGGGAGCCTGAATCTAATATTTTCTGGGTCTCATGAACGAATAAAGCGAGTTGGGTCTTACACGATCGCTGTTTCCGGGATCCATGTTGATTCCTACAGAGTAGATTCTGGGTTTCCAGAAATGACATGATACGTGAGCAAAAAACATGTTCTAAAATTCTACAACAGATCGTGTCGTAGATTTAGGCCTATAGTTTTGGCTTACCTTACCAAACTTAGGGTATAGGTTGCCAACTCCGCAAGTGGGAGGTGCTGGTTGTTCCTGTGGTATCACGTACTGATACCACGCGAAGTGCATCGTAATGTTGGCGTTGGTAGCGTAAATTTCCGTCAGATACCGATAGGGTAGTACAGGATCTGGTGGAGCCAATGGTGCGTGCCCTCTGAACCACACTTCCAGTGGCTCTGTACTACAAGCGCCCTCTGCCACAGCGATATAGGACAGCCGGTTACAGCCACACACCCACTCGGAGCAACTTCACTATGTAATACTTTGCAGACGCTGCCTAGTCGTATCTCTGATTTCATAGCTCGTACTTTAGTTCAGAAGCCCTCTTCCTTGTTGACATTCAGAGCTAGACTCCATTTCTTGCTGCATTATTTGTGGTGAGACTTCATACACTTGGAGAAATACAAGTTAAATGAATCATGTTTTACTGTGTTAACTTGTTCGCTGATCATTTCTGCTCCTGTCTAGCTTTCCTATGGCAACAGTTGCTGCAAACACTGTAGCCCACCTCTCCATACCATTGTATACGAAGTTCCCCTGCACCTCTTCTATACCCACGGCAGTCCAAGTTCTCGCTTGTTTACGACTGCTGTCAGCTGCAACGAAAAAAGAGTCCATATGTAACTACTCACCTGAAATGCTTGGAGAAAGTAATAGAATTTCTGTAAACTGAAGAGATTATCTTTACCGGTCTCCACGAATGTTAATAACCATTACCTCTCTGTAACTGAGGGTATAAGTCTGCAGGGAAGCATATGGACGACGTACAGTGACCCCACCTCAGTTATGCTCAGCCCGTGGACAGGGCCAGAATGGGGTGCTTTTCGTACCTTAACGTTAGTGACAGCTGTAGTGTTAGTGCAACCACAATGGAGGGATATTTGTGGAGAGGACAGACGAACACATGGTTCTTAAAGAGAGACAGCAACCTCATCAATAGCTGCAGGGGCAACATTCAGGATTAATGACTGATCTACCACCGGCCGGTCTGGCCGTACGGTTCTATGCGCTTCAGTCTGGAACCGCGTGACCGCTACGGTCGCAGGTTCGAATCCTGCCTCGGGTATGGATGTGTGTGATGTCCTTAGGTTAGTTAGGATTAAGTAGTTCTAAGCTCTAGGGGACTGATGTCCACAGATGTTAAGTCCCATAGTGCTCAGAGCCATTTGAACCATTTTTGACCTACCGTTTGTAACTTTAGCCAACATGACATTTCTATGTTGGTACTTCGAATTAATGAAAACAGCTTGAATCTGCATCGATTATAAATTCCGAGGATATGCAGCTCTATATTACATGGGTTCTACTGAAACGCGAAGTGGGGCTTTTTAAACTTACTGGACTATCGAATGCCAACGCAAATAAGCGCTCTGATATTCTCTTTTATAATAAGTTGGGAATAAATTAATTACAATTAATTAAAGAAATTATTAACTTGTTGCATAGTAACCATTAAGATTTGAGTACTCTCATCAAATGAACACTGAAATTGATTTACTCAAAAGCGTGGTCATACTGAATAAAAGCAGCTAGGTAAATTAAAATATAATTCTTTAGAATCTAATTAAAATTCAGAATTTGGGCCTGCAAGAATACTGCGCTTTGGTAACGACAGGTTGGATGTACTAAGATCGATTTCGGAATGGCTGCGTTGATGGTCACTCATGAAGTATAAACACAGTTTATCTAACCAAAACCACAAGTTAAACACTGTACAGTAAACTGACTAATAACGCTTGCCGTTTTCTTAGTTAAGTTTAACACTGTTTCAAATGGTTGAATGGTGACGGACCACATGAATGGGAAGGTACGTGAAAATTCTGGGAACGGGATAGGATAAATACACATGCTTACGCAAGATCCATACTAAAGAACAAAGCTGAAGACACATTACGCCTTCACCAAAGAGTCAGGGAAAGAGATTCACGCCTTCCGAAGTAGCGATCTGTTGACAAATCCAACTGCTTAAAATAAGATAACACATTTACCAGGTGGCTGAATATTTTCACCAAACGGTTAAATTACATGCGCGACGCGCAAAGAAAGATAAAGTGTTTTGCAAAAACAGACATAATGTCTTATGGGATAACAGCAATCAGTGATTTTATAATGTTACTTAAAATCCGTCTTGATTGCAAATTTCAGAAAACCTACGTGTACAGATATAGTTAGTTATCAATGAGCGCTCTTGTCACCCACCGCGATACAAATGAGCATATTTTACTTCGATGGTATACAGGCTACTAAGATTGCCACTAAGCCAACACGAAGTAGAAAAGGAGTTAAGTATTTTAAAATAAGTGGCCGTAGCGAACGGATATACGTGTAAGCAGGTGATGAATATTTATAGGAAGATAAAGAAGAGGCAAATGGAACAAACAGAAGGAAGTCAAGTAGCAGTTAGGAGGAACAACAAGAAAAAATATGTAGCTCTCACTTACAATGGAAGAATTGCAGACAAAATTGAAAGATGCTTTCGTAAATCCGACGTTAAAATAGGGTTCCGAACAAATAACACGTTAAAATTGAAGCTCCGGCATAGAATATGTAATAGTAGGAATAAATTTCAGGATTCAGGTGTATATAAAATCAAATGTAATGACTGCTGTAAACAATATATAGGGCAGACTGGTAGGAACTTTGAAACCAGATGCAGGGAGCACACCTACTCTCAAAACAAAACAGCTTTTGGGGCGCCTATGGCTGCGACAAAGCACTCAGTCACGAATATTGAAAACAACTTAGACATCCTGAATAGAGCTCATAAGGGACGGTTTCTTAACATTTTAGAAGAGATCGAAATATACACCCACAAAAATAAAGATCCGGATTTAATCCTCAACGAACAAAGCGAATTCAGTCATAACGCCTATTTTAGCATTTATGACGACCTACTAAGATGACAACTGTTGCGTATGGAGATCCAGGCCGAGGGATGAGAGATGGTGCGCGGTGGAGAAGCCGGAAGACGCGTGCAGCGCCTGGCGTCGTTGACGGGGCCCTCCTGTGCGGCCCTCTTGCCCGCGGCGATGGACAGCAGACGACTGAGCGGACCGCGGCACAACACCAAAATGGCGGGAACCACAGAAGCAGACCGTAGAAGAAAACAAGTTCACACCAGCACCATAGATACATAAATCGCCCTATGCCTTTTAGATCGTATAAAAATGATAATTTTACTGTTTTTTAATCCTAACAAGTACAGATTTTAGCTTTGACATCTATATATTTCAGTTAAATATTTTTAATATAAAAAAGATCTACTGAATACAGTATGTGCAAATGGAATGTAACAAATGTATCAGACGCCACCTGTCGGTAATAGTGTCATAATTAATATAAATGACGTGCACTCTGCCAACCAATTTTATGTGACGTAGCATGTGAAAGTTGCTGGATTTGGACGGGTTACTCCTGTAACTGAAAATCAGGTACGTTCTGGTACATTTGATGTTGATTAGATAGGATGAAAAAGATTTGCTTTCGTGAAATAGTAAGTTAGTATAATTATTTTTACATATCTGAAGATGGTTCTGAATGAACCGAAACCGGTCATATGAATAATAAAAAAATTTGCAATCAAGACGGATTTTAAGTAACATTATAAAAGATAAAATGAATTGCAAGAAATTTATGCCTCCATGGACACAGAGAGCTGATGGCTCAACTGGTTCGTTCAAGCACCTAGTTCAGAATAACAAAGCAAGCACGCTATCCATTTGAAATTTCACACGGTAAAACACACTAAAGGCCATTAATTACATAGAACATTCAAGACAACCTAAATTCACTCTAGGGAACACGATTGACTGCCGCTGAACAACACAGAAGGCAAGTTCGCGCAATGTGGTGCAAAGCATAAAGGCAAATTTATCAAATCACAGATGAAACCGAAAGAATTCAAACTGCAATAGTGAATGAAAACATTCACACGAGAGTGTATCCCTGCACGCCTACGCACTTAGGAAAATCTACTGTAACGTAATGTCAGCATCACAAGATGGGAAGCCTTTGCACAATAGAAGTTCTGATAGCACAAACAAAGTACCAGAAGACACTTATTAAAATTGGTAAATTGCAACATGGCCTATGCTGCGTAAACTGTGGATCATGTACTGAACCTTTCGCTGTAATATAAAGTGAACTATACTACGTCAGCTAGCCTGAAGACTTACACATCTCACTCTAATCTCAGTCTTAGGCCACCGACCACCCTCGCCGACTGCCTAGCATCAAATCCTTAACCACCCCCGAGAACAACGAATCCCCGCAGGTAGCCAAAGGGGTTGCTTCCGGTACCAACCTACCCAGTGTCAACAAAGACGACTCAGAAGGCACGAACCTCTTTGCTTTGACTGAACACCCAAAGTTGGCCAGATTGACCAGAGCAGACAGCAAGTTCTGTACTTCTGTACTACTAGCTGCCAATGAGAACACGAAAAGTACATTCGCATGCACTTTCACACAGATGGTAACGAAAAGGATCGAAATCTAGGAAATATAGTCAGTAATAATCTAATTTAGGACTTGCATCCGAGCAATTAGGTAATTTAAGTATTTTCATAGTGATGCAGTACACAGAGACCTTTCAATATGGCTTAATGATGGTGGCATCTTCTCAAGTAAAATATTCCGGAGCTAAAATAATCCCCCATTCGGAACATCAGCTGGGGATTACTCAGGAGGATGTATAATCAGGAGAAAGAAAACAGGCTGGCACGTGGAGTGTTATATACCTTAATGAGGGTAGGTAAACTGGAGAGTTTAAAAAGAGGGAAGGAAAGATTGTCCGCAGCTCGTGGTCGTGCGGTAGCGTTCTCGCTTCCAACGCCCGGGTTCTCGGGTTCGATTCCCGGCGGGATCAGGGATTTTCTGTGCCTCGTGATGACTGGGTGTGATGTCCTTAGGTTAGTTAGGTTTAAGTAGTTCTAAGTTCTAGGGGACTGATGACCATAGCTGTTAAGTCCCATAGTGCTCAGACCTATTTGAACCATTTTTGAAGGAAAGATTGACGTTAGATACAGTGGGATTTAGTGAAGTGCGGTCACCAGAAGAAGAAGACTTTTGGTCAGGTGCCTACATAATTATTAACTCAAAATCAAATAGGGGTAATGCTATAGCAGGTCTAATAATATATAAGAGGACAGAAGTGCAGGTAATCTACTATGATTGGCATAGTGAATGCATTATCATAGCCAAGACAGACACAAAGCCAACGTCACAGTAGTACAATTTTATGAGGGCGTGCTGAAAAATAATGCCCCTGAATTTTTTATGTGAAAACTCTTGAGGCTTTTTAAACGAAACAAACGTTATTAAAATTCTAAGTTTTTAGTCTTCATGTCTATATATTTTCAACATAGTCATCCGGCGACGAACACTTTTCTCTCAACGAAAGACCAGTTAATTGATACCGGCACTGGAGAACATTTAACTTTGTTGAAGGAGTCACAAACCTCACCTCTGCTTGTATCGCTCCATCACTATCAAACTGATGTGCTCGAAGATGCTCTTTAAGTTTTGGAAACAGCTGAAAATAGGATTTAGCTCAGTTGAGGGTCATTGCTCCGTTTGTGGACGAACTCTTCGAATTCGAAACTCGATTGCAGCACTCTGTTTCTCACGCACCGACAGAGTTACGTTGCACACCGCCATGTTGCACATTACAGTTAGGAGCCCTCTAGCGGCAGAGGCCTGCAAATGTGTAATCATGGAGGATGAAGATGTACAATGTTAATAACGTTCGCTTTATTTAAAATGCTTTATTCGGAACCATTAATTTGCAGCACGCCCTCGTATATCCTTACAGGCTTCACAAATAATGAAGAGATTTAAAGAATGTATCATAGGATAAAATAAATAGTAATATAGTTAAACGAAACGAAGATTTAATTCTGATTGGGATTAGAATTCCATAATAGGAAAGGAAGAGAAGGAAAAATAGCAGAATAACATTGGCAGTGGGTAAGGTATGAAAGGGAAAGCAGCATGGTAGAATTTCTCGAAAACCACAATTTAATATTTTGCTTAAGCAATAATCCATATCTTCAGCAAGTTTAAAAAACGTCATTTTATTCCTTTGGAAGCGTTATAATGTCTTCTTTATTTGCTGCAACTGGTACTAGTCAGATGATCATCATCAGTCGAAGTTGTACTTTAATAGCGAATAATACAAGGTGAATTTCGTGGAGTCAAAAAGTACGAAATTCGAGCTGCTATATTGGTAAGGTACATCATATTTTTTGACTCTAAGCGCGTTGCCTTGAAACATTTGTTCCTAAAGTAAAACTTCGTAGATTGAAGATGATTGTGTCACTGAAACCAATTTCAACGAATAAAGCAGAAAATGTAGCAGCGTTTGCGGCTGTTATACTATGACTTTTTAAGCAGAGTTTATTTTTTGTTACAAATAGTTTAAGGGTTATGAAATGAGGTTGCGTACTTTAGGACACATGGAGACATCGAGAGATTTTAGACAGATTAGGTAATAGTAAGAGAGATATTTATAAAAAGATTTTAAACTGGAAAATATTCCAGAGCCAAATATGGACTCTGAACACAATTCCTTGGTTATGAACTGCAGAGTAAAACTGAAGAAGTTTCAGAATGATAGGAAATGAAGGAAGAGGAACTTAAATAATTCCAAATGTTGTTGAGATCTTGAAATCATTAGGCAACCTGAAGTAGCAGCTACTAAACTAGTGGAAAGAAGATGAATAGACAGTAATAAAGGCAGCAGAGGAGCCAATAGGCAGATAGACAAGTCACAGTGGAAATTCTTGGATAAAATACGAAATATTGAATTTAACTGATGAAAGGAAGAAATACAAAAATGCAGCAAATAAAGCACACAAAAGGGAATGCAAATCTTTAAAAGTGTATGTGGCAGAATGAGAAAAAAACAATTCTTGAACTCAATAGTTGACTTTGATTCCCAATCAGAAGTACTCTCAAGTCTTACATTCACCTTCACAAACGAAATCTACACAATTATCAATGCACATACCCCAATAAATGAGGATAACAGGAAAAACAAAGAAGAAGTGGAGGCCTTTTGGAATCATCGAGATGACATTATTCAGAAAATTCCAGATAAAAACACCGTCATTCTTCTTGGAGACTTTAATGCACAGATTAGTAAAGAAAGTAGATATAAGAAAATAGTTGGAGACTATCCTGCACACAAGAGACGAAACAGAAATGGTGTGAGGGTAATACAACTTTGCCAAGCACGCAATTTAATTCTTAAATCCACAGCTTTCAAGAAACTACCACGAAGACAAAAGACATGGATATCCCGAAATTCTAGCCTTGGGGGACTGCAACTTGATCATGTGGCAATCAAGCAGATTTCTCGCAAAGAAAGCAGGAATGTTGGGGTACTCAGGGCTCAAAACTTAGATTCAGACCACTACCTTTCTAAAATTAAGTTCAAAGTGATTCCAAACAGGAAACCCAGCATGAAACAAATTAAGGGTCGGAAGTACACCACGGGAAGGTATTAAAATCAGATGAATTAAAAAAAAAAAAACAGAAATCATTCAGACACAAAGCTGGGAGGATATCAAGGAAAACCTCATTACTACAGCCGAACGGATACCACCTAACATAAAAAGTAAAAAACATGCCTGGTGGTCGCTGGAATTTAATGCCCTCATTGAAACAAGAAAACGGGCGTGGTAAAACTTGCAATCTTAGAAAACAGAAGAAAGCAGATTAAAATTCATTACAGTTAGAAAACTCTCCTCCACATTGATGAAGAATTTACTAAAAACAACACAAGAAGCTTTTACAGAACTTTCAAACAAAGGTTATCAAGATACAAAGCACCCACCCACCAGTTTCGAGATGTAACGGGGACCATCGCTCACAATAACGCGGAAAATTGCAAAATTCTAGCAAGATACTTTGAGAAACCTCAGAAACATCATGGCATACCGAAAATCAAGGGCAAAGACATACGTAATCCCCTTCATTGATTTCAAATCGTTTCAAATGGCTCTGAGCACTATGGGACTTAACATCTGAGGTCATCAGTCCCCTAGAACTTAGAACTACTTAAAACTAACTAACCTAAGGACATCACACACATCCATGCCCGAGGCAGGATTCAAACATGCGACCGTAGCGGTCACGCGGTTCCAGTCTGAAGCGCCTAGAACCGCACGGCCACACCGGCCGGCTCATTGATTTCAAAAAAGCATATGATTCGACTGATAGAGAATCTCTATTATCAGTCCTGGGTTTCGATAAGAAAACAACTAATATTATAAAAGTCACCCTTACAAGTACATTTTCGGAAGTTAAATTTGTGGGTGAACTATCGGAACCCTTTGAAATAAAAACGGGAGTGCCACAGGGGGATGGGCTCTCACCGTTGCTGTTCAATTGTGCACTTAAGAAAGTAGTCGGAAAATAGAACACTAATATTAAGAGTGGTGTAAGACTGGTTTGCAAAAATCTGATATGCCCCTGTTTGCTGAAACTATGGAAGAAGCACGGGAGCAAATCCTTGAACTAAAGAAACAAGCAACTAAAATAGATCTTCACATCTCCTTTGAAAAAACTAAGATATTGAAAGACATCAAGCACTCATGTAAACACCTCAAAGTTCAAGAACAAAAGACTGAAATAGTAAACGAATTCAAATATCTCGGAGAATGGCATAGTTGGAATGCTGGGGAAAGCAAAGCAATGGAATCCAGAAAAAATAAACTTGAATTGGCCTTTCAACTTACAAAAAATACATACAACAAAAAATCCATTTCATAAGGGTCCAAAATTACACATTACAAGACAGTAAATAAGCCAGGAGCACTGCATGCAGCAGAAACACTAAACATGAATTTCAAAGGCGAAATGCAGAAACTTGAGCTAAAGGAAAGAAAATTTTTAAGAAAAATCATAGGACCAAAATTTCAAGACAATAAGATTATATACATCAAAAATGAAATTCTTACAAGAAAATTGAAAAACTTTCAGATACTATGCGAAAAAGGAGGATAATTTTTTATGGCCATCTTCTCAGAATGAATTCCAACAGATTAATCAAGCAAATCTTTGACTTTTTCCGTAACCGCAAAATGAAACCCAACTGGTGTAAAGAAACTGAGAAAGACCTAGTAGAACTAAAGATTTGGGAAAATTCACTTAGCGATCGAACAACTAAATGAATTACTAAAGATGAAAACATAAGGCTCCAAGACAAATCTACACAAAACTCTAAACCCTTCATCTCGGAAGAAGAGAGGAAAGAAGATCAGAAAGAATCAAGAAATACTGGGCCCTAAGAAAAGAACAAAGCACAAAGAAATGATTGATCGAGCGTGCCCCAAAGAGGGTGAAACGAAAGAAGAAGAAGAATGAGAAAAACAGCGAAGCAAAGGTGGTTATAGAAGCGTGAAAGGGAACGATAGATGAGGTCTATGGGAAAATTACAAAGACTTTTGGAGAAAAGAGAAGGAGATGTGTGAATATTAAGAGCTCTGGTTATGAGCCAGTAATATGCGAAGAAGGGGAAGCTCGAATATGGAAGGAATACATAAAAGCGCTATACAAAGAAAATTATCTTGAGGACAATGATATGGAAAAGAATTAGGAGGTAAATGAAGGTAAGTTGAGTGATACGATGCAGCGAGTAGAATTTTACAGTAGAGCCTTGCAATACCTCAGGCGGAGCAAAGCTCTTGGAGAAGATGACATCCCCTTAGAGTTACAAAAACCTTTGTGAGGGGCAACCATGATAAAGCTATTCCAACTTGTATACAAGGTATATGAAACAGGAGAAATACTCTTAGACTTGAGGAAGAATGTAATAATTCTAGTGTCAAAGGAATCAGATGCTGAAAGCTGTCATTCCTACCGAACCATCAGCTCAATAAATTATGGTTATAATGCACTGGCGCAAATTATTTGCAGAAAAATGGAAAGACTGGCAGAAGCCAAACTCGGGGAAGTTCAGTTTGGGTTTCGGAGAAATGTCGAAATGCATGAGACAATGCTGACGCTGTGACTTACTTTAGAAGACGCTTAAAGAAAGACAAACCGACATTTATAGTATTTGTAGACTTAGAGGAAGTGTTTGGTGATGTTGAAGCTAATACAATCTTTCTAGTTCTGAAGATAGCATGGATAAAATACAGGAAGCGAATGGTTGCTGGTAATTATAAGAGTTTAAGGACATGAAAGGGAAGCAGTGGTCGAGAAGGGAGTGAGTCAGAGTTTCTGACTGTTCCGCATGTTGTTTAGTGTGTGAACTGAGCAAGCAAAAAACGAAACTAAAGACAGATTTTGGAATGGGAAAGGAGAAGAAATGAATGGTTTGACATTTGCCAATCGCACTGTAATTGTGTCAGAGACAGCGAACGACTTGGAAAATTCGTTAAAGTAGTGGGCTATGTTATAAAAAGATATTATTATTTGAATAGCAACCGGGATAAAATGCAAGAAATGAAATGTTGTCAAATTAAATCGTACAGTGCTGAGGAAATTCAATTAGGAAATGAAATACTAGATGCAGCAGATACGTTTTGCTATTTGGGCAGCAATGTAACTTACGATGGACGAACTAGAGAAGATATAAAATGCAGACTGGCAATATCAAGACAATCATTCGAAAAAAGGAAATTTCTTAACACTGAATATAATTTAAAATGTCGGCAAGAGTTTTCTGAAGTGTGATGTGCATGGACGTAAAGCGTGGATGATAAGCAGTTCAGACAAGAAGTGAATACAAGGTTTTGAAACACAGTACTTCAGGAGAATGCTGCAAATTAGGTCTGTCGATCAGACGGGTAATGTGGAAGATGGATATTAATGGCACATCTTGACACATAAGGGAGATGTACTGAAATATCAAGAAATTCTCGTTTTATTAATGGGGAGTAAATAGTTTAGAAGGAACTGTGGCCTCTAAGCCTATAAGTTGTAACTGAAATTGCTCTGTGATTTTAAGTTAAACGGCAGTGTCAATATTATAATACGACATTCGTTCTAATATAAAGGATTGATTATAGTGGCACCATACTTCAAATACTAAGGTAGTTAAAAATGTGCGATCTGAGGTATTTATGGAATATTCAGAATGCGTAGGCTCAACAGAAGTCTGACTCCGTCCGTAAGTCCTGGCCAGAACGATCTTCCCTCTATCTATTGTTTTTACGCCGCCAAAACATCATTTTAAATACGGTGTCAGGAAAATAAAACTACCACGGGAAATATTGATAAGGCTGACGCAAAAGTTACCACTGTCAACGAGCAGGAGAACTGCCCACCACAGAAAATACTGGAAACCGTGATTTCGATGCCTCAGTCGATTGCTGTCACGTGAGGTGTTAGGGGAGGAGATCACAGCCGGCAGCAATCCCTTGACCACCTCGGTAGTCTGATCTCTCTCCCTGCGCTTTCTGTCTGTGAGGTAAATTAAGAGTCAGGCGTACTCGCATAATCCCACTGCCTGGGTACAGTAGAATATTGTAAACGTTATTGCAGCTATCCCTCGCCGGCCGCGGTGGTCTAGCGGTTCTAGGTGCTCAGTCCGGAACCGCGCGACTGCTACGGTCGCAGGTTCGAATCCTGCGTCGGGCATGGATGTGTGTGATGTCCTTAGGTTAGTTAGGTTTAAGTAGTTCTAAGTTCTAGGGGACTGATGACCACAGGTGTTAAGTCCCATGATGCTCAGAGCCATTTAGCTATCCCTCGGGTAGCCTGATAAATGGAGCACTGTGATGCATCGACGTCAAGGCTGAACATTTGCAGCGCCTTCTTTGATGTTCTTTAACAAGGGTCAATCCTACGTCAATCCTACGTCAATCTTATCATAAATATTCTTTGGGCTAGTTTTATTTTTCTCAACCTGAATAACAAGTGAAGCGTGTTGATGTGTGACAGAGGTTTGTTCGAGGATGTTATGTCTGTATGGAATTACCGCTCCCTTTCAAGTCTTGGACAGCTTGTCCAGACAAATAAAATTATTTCAAACTAGCTACACTCTCATGCTTCGGAATGTAAATTAAAAAGGGCTTTGTATACCGTCGCCTTTTAGATTTCTGTACCTCAATAGGTAAAAACGGAACCCTTATAGGATCGCTTTGCTAGCCAAGAAGTCAGATATAAATAAAACCTATCGAAAGACGCCAAGCAATTTTGTTAAATATTAAATTCACAAAGCGCAGGTCGTAAATCCTTGCATCCCATCCTAGGCAAGTAAATACAGGGTGGGGCAAACAGAAGTGACCCGGACGAACGGATACTCTTTTGAAATCATTTGTGGCAGCATTAACGGAAGAGGAAAAGACCTGCAGTTACTTCCACCAGGTTGAAGCAACTACCCGCACAGCCGGTCGAGCCTTGGAGCACATTTACACAATCTTCACGCTTGACAGAGTTCTGAAATAGGCCAATCTGATCGCAGCCCAAGTCACCTGATCTGTCAGTTAGCGAGTACTTCGAGGGGAACCCTCAAGTCAGCAAAACATTTTGAATGAGATTGCGTCAATTCCAGCAGGCCGGCTTCGATCTGCCATCGGCAATTTGCTGACCAGGGCCCAAAAGTGCCAAGAGATGAATGGTGACTACTTTCAAAATCTGCTGTAGTCAGGTTAGTACTGTATTTCCTTTCCTCTGCCGTGTTTCTTTGTACCCTGGGACTCTGTTCTCCAGGCGACTTTTATTTTCCCCACCCTGCATAATTTTAGTTAGCAGTCGTAAAGATAAGATTGCGGTGGTCAGTTCTGCCACTGAAGTAAATTTCCGAGAAACTTGTATCACTGAGGTAAAAAAAGTAACAGCGCCATCTATTGGTTCTTTCGTTTATTAAGAAACTAACAGCGCCATCCATTAGTTCACTGGCGTATTAAGCAATGATGATCGTGTCACTAAGGTAAATATTCGAACTACAAAACCGTGCAGACTCCTAAAAAATTTAATTACGATATCTTTGTTTTGATTAAGCAAAGCTTATGTTGCCCCAAATTACGCTCAACTTACCCGTGAAAACCCCATGAAAATTCGTCTAGTTGTTTTGAACATTAGCGTATTAAAACAGACAGACACAATAGTTTTAATAATACTTTAATTCAAGATATCTTTTTTACCATGACCCGATTTTGATGAAATAAATCCTGTACGTTTGCCCACTGAATACTCAGATTACCTGTTGTAAGTAGGCTGTTTAAGTTTTTGTGTTGGTAACGCCACGTTGTGGTCTGTACGAAAATCGCTGACTGCGCTGTGTGCAGTCTGTGGCAGGTTGGATTCATTGTTGGATGTGAACAGCGCGTAGCGTTGGGCAATTGGAGGTGAGCCACCAGCTGTGATGGATGTGGGGAGAGAGATGGCGGAGTTTTGAGAGGTTAATATGAGCGAACGATCTGGACGCGTGTCCGTCAGTAAAAGAAAATTTGTTTAATTGGATGTCACAAATATATATATATACAGGGTGGTCCATTGATCGTGACCGGGCCAAATATCTCACGAAATAAGCGTCAAACGAAAAAACTACAAAAAACGAAACTTGTCTAGCTTGAAGGGGGAAATCAGATGGTGCTATGGTTGGCCCGCTAGATGGCACTGCCATAGGTCAAACGGATATCAACTCCGTTTTTTTTTTTTTTTTTTTTTTAATAGGAACCATCATTTCTTATTACATTTTCGTGTAGTACGTAAAGAAATATGAATGTTTTAGTTGGACCACTTTTTTCGCTTTGTGGTAGATCGCGCTGTAATAGTCACAAACATACGGCTCACAATTTTGGACGAACAGTTGGTAACAGGTGGGTTTTTTAACTTAAAATACAGAACGTAGGTACGTTTGAACATTTTATTTCGGTTGTTCCAATGTGATACATGTACCATTGTGAACCTATCATTTCTGAGAACGCATGCTGTTACAGCGTGATTACCTGTAAATACCACATTAATGCAATAAATGCTCAAAATGATGTCCGTCAACCTCAATGCATTTGGCAATACGTGTAACGACATTCTTCTCAACAGCGAGTGGTTCGCCTTCCGTAATGTTCGCACATGCATTGACAATGTGCTGACGCATGTTGTCATGCGTTGTCGGTGGATCACGATAGCAAATATCCTTCAACTTTCTCCGCAGATCCGGTGAACGTGCGCGCCATGCTATGGTGCTTCGACGACCGATCCACCTGTCATGAAATATGCTATTCAATACCGCTTCAACCGCACGCGAGCTATGTGCCGGGCAGCCTTCATGTTGGAAGTACATCGCCATTCTGTCATGCAGTGAAACATCTTGTAGTAACATCGGTAGAACATTACGTAGGAAATCAGCATACATTGCACCATTTAGATTGCCATGGATAAAATGGGGGCCAATTATCCTTCCTCCCATAATGCCACACCATACATTAAGCCGCCAAGGTCGCTGATATTCCACTTGTCGCAGCCATCGTGGATTTTCCGTTGCCCAATAGTGCAGATTATGTCGGTTTACGTTACCGCTGTTGGTGAACGACGCTTCGTCGCTGAATAGAAAGCGTGCAAAAAATCTGTCATAGTCCCGTAATTCCTCTTGTGCCCAGTGGCAGAACTGTACACGACGTTCAAAATCGTCGCCATGAAATTCCTGGTGCATAGAAATAATTTACGGGTCCAATCGATGTTGATGTAGCATTCTCAACACCGACGTTTTTGAGATTCCCGATTCTCGCGCAGTTTGTCTGCTACTGATGTGCGGATTAGCCGCGACAACAGCTAAAACACCTACTTGGGCATCATCATTTGTTGCAGGTCGTGGTTGACGTTTCACATGTGGCTGAGCACTTCCTGTTTCCTTAAATAACGTAACTATCCGGCGAACGGTCCGGACACTTGGATGATGTCGTCCAGGATGCCGAGCAGCATACATAGCACACGCCCGTTGACCATTTTGATCACAATAGCCAGACATCATCACGGTATCGACCTTTTCCGCAATTGGTAAACGGTCCATTTTAACATGGGTAATGTATCACGAGGCAAATACCGTCCACACTGGCGGAATGTTATGTGATACCACGTACTTATACGTTTGTGACTATTACAGCGCCATCTATCACAAAGCGAAAAAAGTGGTCCAATTAAAACATTCCTATTTCTTTACGTACTACACGAATATGTAATAAAAAATTGGGGTTCCTATTTTAAAAAAACGCAGTTGATATCCGTTGACCTATGGCAGCGCCATCTAGCGGGCCAAACATAGCGCCATCTTGTTTCCCCCTTCAAGCTAGACGAGTTTCGTTCTTCGTAGTTTTTTCGTTTGATACTTATTTCGTGAGATATTTGGCCTGGTCACTATCAATGCATCGCCCTATATATATATATATATATATATATATATATATATATATATATATATATATATATAATGACTTTTGAACACTATTAAGGTAAATAAATTGTTTGTTCTCTATCAAAATCTTTCATTTTCTGACTATGCCTATCAGTACTCAGAGCCTTCAGTAGTTAGAAACTTCTATTTAGCTGGCAGTATTGGCGCTCGCTGTATTGCATTTGTTTGAGTAACAAAGATTTTTGTGAGGTAAGTGATTCATGAAAGGTATAGGTTATTGCTAGTCAGGGCCATTCTTTTTTAAGGGTTATTGAAAGTCAGATTCCATTGCGCTAAAAATATTGTGTGTCAGTTTAGTGATGATCAGAATAAGTAAAGAGAGAATTGAATACGTTCTGTTTTGCTCAGTTCTTTGAAAATCAAATAACGTAAGAGTTTTTCAAGCATTGTCATTCTTTATATACAAAGGGGAAGTTTCACTGCGATAACACCACGAAAATGTGTCGAGTAATTTTGGAGATATGTGTGTTCAAATAGAGAAATGTACACATACTGTGGTTATAGATAAAACTTTAAATCCCAATATCTTTTTTTTGTAATCTAATTTCAATTAAATAAAGCATATACGTTGCCCTAAGCCAGATTCCTGTGGAAACCCCAAGAAAGTGAGGTTAGTTCAGGAGCTTAGCATGTTCAAAAAGAAGAACACGACAATTTTACAGTTTTATTTTTAATCCAGAAATGTATCTACTTAGGTTTTTATCGACTGTAGATTTAAAATTTTGGCATGTCTGTTATAACTAGAGCCCGGATTTTAATGACCTAAAAATAGCGAAATATGCAAGCATTTATGACTTAATATTTACCCTAAAAAATAAATATTACTTTATATAAATTTCTTTAAAACATTCTTGTTGGTACTTTGATATACCACGTAATACAAACTGTGAATATAGCACTTACTTTTAGCAGATTTTGAAACTAACTAGAATTTACTTTTGAATGTCTGCATGTGTCTGGAAAAAACATGTTTTTACTACTGCACACCGTTTGCTTAAAATATCCCAAAGTAGTTAACAGATCCTGTCAAGCCGGCTGGAGTGGCCGAGCAGTTCTAGGTGCTACAGTCTGGAACCGCGCGACCGCTACAGTCGCAGGTTCGAATCCTGCCTCGGGCATGGATGTGTGTGATGTCCTTAGGTTAGTTAGGTTTAAGTAGTTCTAAGTTCTAGGGGACTGATGACCTCAGAAGTTAAGTCCCGTAGTGCTCAGAGCCATTTGAAACATTTCGAAGATCCTGTCAAACTTCAGTTTCTACAGAGTTGCATTGGATAACAAGGCGTATCTTCAAGTTATCCATTTTCAAAGATATACGAACGTAGCTGAGGACATAATAGTTTTAAATAAAGTTTTAGTTCAAGATATCTTTTTTTTTCTCATGGCCCAAGTTTGATGAAATAAAGCCTGTAGTTTGTCCCACTGTTTGCTCAGATTACTTGTGACAGTATCACGGAAATGTGTCTAGAAAAGCTCCTCTCAGCATCATAGGACATCATAGGAGAGCATATGAAGGCGACGAGGTCACTGCAGACCAGCTTTGGTTCACAGTCTTCAAATATTGTGGCATTCTCAGAAAGACTGCCACTAATCTTGTACACCGTAAAATATCCAGGATTCCGCTCCAGAATACTTTGCAATTTGTTGTTCGCTTTGTCAGCCATATGACCACGAGCTCGATCCGATTCACGCTGCACAGGATGCACAATGTCCAGGGCAGCAACAGCTGAGTACCACCAGCTTGCAGGCGAGAGATGGTTTCTGATACCACTGAAAAATTCTGCCGAGTTTCCAGACAAGGCATCTTTAAATGCATCTTTCTGAGTTTTATAGCATTTGATTCATCTTGATCAACATCACAGACTGTCTTTATTTTGCCGGCCGGAGTGGCCGAGCGGTTAAAGGCGCTACAGTCTGGAACCGCACGACCGCTACGGTCGCAGGTTCGAATTCTGCGTCGGGCATGGATGTGTGTGATGTCATTAGGTTAGTTAGGTTTAAGTAGTTCTAAGTTCTAGGGGACTTATGACCACAGCAGTTGGGTCCCATAGTGCTCAGAGCCATTTGAACCATTTGTCTTTATTTTGGTGTAATAGACACTGTAATACTCAGAGCATTATGCCAAAAAACCCTTATGTAAAAACAGACTGAAGGGGGAGGGACAGTGCAGATGCTTGTTCCTTGAATTTCTGCACCCGTAGCGGAGATTTTACATAGATTTTCTCTCCACAGTACATTAATTTGTCCACATGAGGGTAATATGACCATACTTCTTCTGCAACTCTAACAAACGCACATGCAAGGCCAGCGGCATACAACGTAGCAGGGTAGAGAATCGCAAACACTTTGGCCGTTTTAGCCATGTATGAAGCGCTATGTGTTACCAGTAGTAAAATGTTGTCTCTGTTCGCCACCTCCGACCACAGTAACTTCATAGATTTGCCTAACAGCATGGTTACTGTCGTGTTGTTTACGCTCTCGAGAGCTTCACGCGTTTGGGGGAACATTTCTGCAGGCCCGTCAACTTTTAGAACACCAGCAACATCATTTGCAACATAGTACTCGCCTATGCCGGTGGTTTCATCTGTGGACACCCAGACGTTTTGATCAGCAACACTAAGTCGTAATTTGTTGAGCAAGCCCTCGTTGCAGACAGATGAATAATTTTTTGGCAGTGTAGATTCGTGTGGAACTCGTTGTGCTGTATAATTCTCCGTAAAATGGCTGAAGCGTAGATTCTTCAACTTCTCCAATGGGATGCTGCAATACACCATCATTTCATACATGTTCTTGAAGAATGACTGCACATCTCATTTTCAGCACTTCTCTTCACACATTTGCAGTATATTCTATTAAGTAGATTTGAAAAAATTATTGGTTATTGTTGATCCACTTGCTGACCATTATTCCATATAATTGACATTCCGTCCAATGCATTTGGTGAGCCTTGGCACTGTAATATTAGTATCTGTTTCGATAGCTTAAATAAACTTACATTCGATAATCTAACCATGCAGGTTCATAAAACCCACTTGTGCAAAAATTTCTTAGATCGTCGCTGAGCAGCGACCACCTGATATTTCAAAGAATACCTTACGCGCCACGGCGCGGAATACGAATTGTTCATAAATTGTATCGATAGAGATATTTTGTGTTTCTCATTTTTTGACAGCTGAAGAATTGTAATCCTCTTCTGTTGACACATTCGTCATATTTTTTGAAGACGGCGGAAGCGTATACGGCGTGGTCCGCAATCACTAATTAGTTATTATAAAATATTACTGTTGTTCAGTGCTATGTCAGAATTTGTGTGTGCATCTAAGATGAAACATCGAAGACGTTAAAGGACTTTATTTAAGGAGACAGCCAGAAAGATAGAAAATTGAAATTGTACAGAACCTATTATTAGCAATACTGACTTAGGTAATTAAATAAGTTATTGTGCTCTCAAATGCAGTAGTGCCTGCTTATTACTTAAAGTATTTCTGTGCTACCCATCTCCTATTAATAGCAACAGAAATAACGGTGATTTTATAGTTTTCATACAACTACCAGGGACCGACTGCATGTCGGCAAACGTCGTAGTTAAGGCAGAAGGCGGATTGCTATTTACCTTGTTTGTGATTTAAATCCAACTTCTTTCAATGTGTGGTGTAGTATAGCAAAGAAAATCTCCAGCTCTGTCTGGTCCCTTAGGTTTCTCTGTTCGTAGTTGCTATGTCTCATATCCGGTCGTGATCTAACATATTCACGACACAAATAAATTAAGTGGCAATACGAACTCTGTTATTGATATTGAGAACGCTACGCCTTCTGCAAACGATTTCAGTTGACTTACAAAATATGACATACTGTATTTAAGTTTTTTGAAAAGTCTTTGCTCTTCCCGCCAAGAACTGGTGCAAAACTCACAACAGATTTCTGAATCTTCACAACAGAACAATAATTAAATCATAATATAATTTTAAAAAATCCACCACTGCACAAGCTGCTGTATGCCCTCCTTGAAGAACACTCCCGCAAGCTCCTTCTCCCACTTCAGAACCTGTTTCTACATCTGCTTGTCGGTCGAGAATTTAATTCCCCTCTTGTGTGCCTTAACGGAGATAAAAAAAATGATAATCTGAAGGCTCTAACTCGGGAGAATACGAGAGTTGGTTCGGAATACTGCAGCCAAATGAGTCCAAAAGCGCCTTGGTGGAGAGGCTGTGTGAGGACGGGCATTGTCGTGCAATAAGCAGACTCCTCACGTCAGAATTCCCCTCCTTTGGTTTTGACAGCTGTTTTTGAGTTTTTTAGTGTCTCACCATATCATTCTACGTTGTTCGTCCCCCCACCCCCCTCCCCAACCCAAACGCAGAAATTCGACGAAAATTATGACTTTTCTCGTCCCAAAAGGCTAAAGCCATAATTTTTTGCCAGAAATTGCGGTTCTGAACTTTTTGGCAGATGAGGAATTGGTGTGACGCCACTATGACGACTGTCCTTTCCTCTCAGGCGTGTAAAGAGCCTCCCACGTTTCATTCCCAGGCACAATACAGCTCAAAAAATCCCTACTTTCCAATTCAAGTCGGTCAAGAAACTCCTGGGCGCTAATAGTACGATTTCTCGTGTGCTGCTCTGTCATCTGGTTTGGGACTCATCTTGTGCACAGTTTCTGGTACAGCAGCATTTCTGTGAGTGTCTCGTATAAGAGAGCTGTGGAGAGTTGTGGAAACATCGCAGAAATTGCATCCACCATCAATCGGCTGTCTTCACGAACAGTTTCCTCAATTTCTAGCGCCAACTCATCGGTCAAAATTGAAGGTCTTCCACCTCTCTGTTCGTCAAGAAAATTTGTTCTGTCTCCACTAAACGCCCTACAACACGGAAATACACAAGTACTGTTCACATCAGTTTCGCTGTAACCCGTTTTGATTCGCGAAAAAATTCAGGCAGATGTTATTGATTCCACGAACAGGAAGCAGATAACAGCATGTGGCTCGCACTTGGTGGGACTTCTTACCGACGTCTTTCACGCAACTAGACAGTACAACGTGGGTTAAAGTGCTACCGCTGTCCCTGCGATGCTCACTCCGTTCAGGGAATTCCCCCACCCCCACCCCTACCACTTAGTGTTGCCAACCCTCAAAAAAATACGAAAAACGACTACCGTTTGGTCACTGCACATTTACTTTCTGAACATGCGTCGTAGTTTACAAAATAATATTTCCCCATGAGCAAAGAATAACATCTCTCCAAAATCAAGAACAAAACTTTGTAACTTCATGTGCTGCAGCAGTTTACTTTCAGAACGTTCAAACACACTGTGTTTCTTTTCTGACCAGGTAGTATGCCCATGTGTACGAAGTTTATTACGTCGAAAGCCGCCTGTCTTGGGTTCGGGAGCGTTTTGTCGACACCGTGCAACCACGCCATGTCAGCGGACCGACTAGTGTGTTACGCTGCTTGTCTACTGTTGAAAGGGTACAGTACCGCCCGACATTGAAAATAGGTACAACATACTTCATTATTTTTGTCAGAACAACACATTTTTTTGTAAAATAACTCAATTTCAATTAATACAGTGAAGCCGGATACCAGTGTGGGAAAGAATGACAATTTATTTATTTAATTGATCACATGTGCACTCCCTCTAAATAAATCCCTACATCCAGTTTGGTGAGATTTGTGAAATGAATGATTGTATGGTCGTCTGCTAACCGCAGAGACCAAAGAGATGAAATTTACCTGAGCTTTGAGCGCCTGAAATGTGGCTGACCAATACGGTAGCAATGTGCTTCCCCACTTCGGCAGAGGTGCGAGAGAACCTGAAGAACGGCCATGTTTCAGCACTCTGCCGCTGGATCTTGTGCTGTTAAGACATGTCTTAGTTGTGCTCCGTAAAGACAAAAGAGTGGAGACATGGAATGCATGTGGAATATTTAAGAGTAGTTTGAAATAATAATTTCTCTATTTCAGGAACTTTTGTGGGGAGAATTAAATGTCAGGCAGGTAATATTAATGGGATCGTAGTAATCTTCGGAAGTGACCAACGGTCACAATGAAACCACGTGTAGCAATAAGTTGAAATACTTCTGTGTGCTTAAGCTAAGCTGAATTACTAGCGTGTGTACTATAAGTTGAAATATTTAAGAAATAGCGTGTGCAGGACTTGAAATTAGAGGCGAGTACTTCCACGTGGTGAGTACTGTGTGAGTCTCAATCTGTGTATGAGACAAAGGGTAAAGAGAAGTACTCGTCCATGGTATCAGTTGAGGACTCGTGTGTGTGATGAATATGTTCTTAATATTACTTTGCGAGATATGTTTCCGCGTGACGCTTGATTCAAACAATAACACTCTGAGAGAGAAACAAGGTGAGTCAGCCGTCTATCCAGCAACGCCACTTGGCTTGCATTGCACAGGAAGATGTGCATATATCTCCAGAGTTCATAGTAGGAAAGTAGAATTACGAAGTGGGGCAGTGTCGTGTGAAACTGGGATAAATATTAATTGAAGTGGGAAAGCTGAAAGCGATAATGTTGTGACTATTCCCTGTGTAGTATTTCATGTTGTAGTGTGGTGTATGTCATGTAATTTAAGTATGTGTGGTTTGCATGGGAGAGTAGCAAGGTAGTTTCACAGGTAGTGGGTTGTGCGTGTTCCTTTTGTACTGCTCGGTCTGGAGGAAAGTTTCGTGATGATGATTGTGAGAGTCGAAGTGTGAGAAATAATAAAGAGATCCACCATCCTATCCAGAAAGTGCACTGTAGCGTTAAATAATTACGAGACCATAAGATAGAGATTCACCAGTGTAAAGCCATGCCCACTGGGCGGAATTTCTCATGTGTTATTGTTGTAGGTTATAGAAATTGTGTGTTTAGGTTATAAAATTTATCGGAATAAATAAGATAGTGAAAAGAAAAAGATTGGTGGCCTATTCCTTCGAATTGTATGTTGTCATGATATCCAGAATTTATAATGTGTGCGCCACTCATATTCAGTGCGATGGCCACGTGTTGATAAAAGCCATTAAATAAAAAGGAAAGAAAATGTGGTATTGCCAGTGTGTAGTGAACAGTCAGAGTTCTGTAAATTACTGATAGTCAGATGTGCGTTTCCGTTGCGTATTATTCATACAGGAGGATAATTTGTAACTTAATTGTGAGTACGAGAGTTCATGTTACTCGATAAATAAGAATGAATCCACTCGCTTGGCAGACCACTCATCTTGCAGGCCTGACTGCTTGATGCCACAGTATGAGCAAGGCATGTGGGTGCCTCTCACTGTAATCCTGATAAATAAAGCTCCGTAATAATTGTTGTGTTTATTTGTGACAATATCACCTAAAACATTGTCATCTGAGGAATATTTTCCTGCATTTATTCTCGTGCCCTTAGATATATGACAAATGTGTGTATTTTTGGGAAAAGTTGGCCGAAAGGTGATATAGTGGGGTAGGAGTGAACCGAAATATGACCTATTACTAAAAAAGATGTGAATATCACATTATACATACAATAAAAACATTTTTCCACACTGCAATATCTAGATTCGTGCTTAAATTGGCCGCGCGGGGTAGCCGAGTGGTCTGAGGCGTCTTGTCACTGTCCGGGCGGCTCCCCCCATCTCAGGTTCGAGTCCTCCCCCGGGCATGGTTGTGTGTGTTGTCCATAGCATAAGTTAGTTTAAGTTAGATTAAGTAGTGTGTAGGCTTAGGGATCGATGACCTCAGCAGTTTGGTCCCATACGACCTTACCACAAATTTCCAATTTCCGTGCATAAATTGTAAAATTCGCCCAGAAGTTAAGGAAATAAATATGACATGTTTTACGGCGTGAAGTCAAGCGCCGGCGGCACGCCAGTCGGGAACGACAAAGCAGACAAGGCTGCGAGAAAAAATGGTTCAAATGGCTCTGAGCACTATGGGACTTAACATCTGTGGTCATCAGTCCCCTAGAACTTAGAACTACTTAAACCTAACTAACCTAAGGACATCACACACATCCATGCCCGATGCAGGATTCGAACCTGCGACCGTAGCGGTCACGCGGTTCCAGACTGAAGCGCCTAGAACCGCTCAGCCATATCGGCCGGCTGTTTATACTGAAGGAGATTGGTTATTTCGTATTTCGCTCGTGAAACATTTGTGTAATTGTCAAAATTAAGTATTGTGGTTTAATTAATAATTAATTAATACGACTGGTTTGATTGTTTGTCTAGCGGCCCGAATATGCAGTCCTAGACGCTACAATATGTGAGTAAAATCCAGGCCCTGCTTATAACTTTCGACTGAGTCACTTCCGAAGCACGCTTCCCTTTCCGATGCATTTACCATTCAAAGTTGTCCCTGAACGTTGGTATCATAACGGAAAAGCACTGTGCTGTAGCAGACTTGAATATGCTATTATTATTCTCGAGAGTATTGTGTGGTGGGGTCCGGCAGGAAGCGAGTGATTCGCCGGGTTCTGGACAAGTTGAAGCTGAGGCGACGCGCCGTGTTGCACAGTGTGTGTGTGAGTATGTGTGTGTTTTTGCCGTCTGAGACCTCGGCGCCCGGAAACAAAGCGGCCATTGTGTCCGGTAATTACTCGGCCGCCAGGCGCCGCGCCGGGAACGGGCAGACCGTTTCCCACGCGACGAGCCTCGCGCATGCGCAAACTCAGGTTTCCTCCCCCCTGTGCCGCGGCAAACGAGGGCACTACAACACGACAACCGAGGTCCTGGCCGAGTAACACAAGTACAACCCAAACACACTGTCAGCACGCTGGTCATACGTAGAGTCGGTGCGAATCGATTTACAAAAATGGTTCAAATGGCTCTGAGCACTATGCGACTTAACTTCTGAGGTCATCAGTCGCCTAGAACTTAGAACTAATTAAACCTAACTAACCTAAGGACATCACACACATCCATGCCCGAGGCAGGATTCGAACCTGCGACCGTAGCGGTCGCTCGGCTCCAGACTGTAGCGCCTAGGACCTCACGGCCACTCCGGCCGGCAATCGATTTAAGAATGACATCAGTGTGCCGAAGCGGGACACGAACCTATGAAATATTCCGCTGCAGAGCGAAAATTCGTTCTGCAGATTTACAAATAATTTACAGTTTCTGAACTATGTTTTATTATATTTTGGTTACTCATTATACTGGAGCAAATCCAAACCTTAAGCGTTTCCAGAGAGTATCCTCTACTTAGGTCTGGGTTAAGAACTTAAGCTCCATTAGTGTTTTATTTTCTAACAATAAACTCTTTTTTACGCATTTAACATGAGTCAGGATGGGAATGAAAAATACATGTATTTTTTATTTCTCTCTTTCTCGAGTGTGACAAAACATTTTTGTCTCTAAAGTTCATACTTAAATTTCGTCTTGTTTTTAGACCTCCATTCTACTAAACGTACTCAAAACTGCTTGTATCATTACTGGTAAAGTGAGTGAAAAGTATTTTATCTTACTGATTTTAGTGCACGAAACTCACTGACTCTGTCAAGGCGCGGCGCAGAGATTCAGTGAGTCAAAGTTTACGTCTACATAAGTTATGGTGTTGCCACAACAAAATGCGCATATTGTGTTATTATTTACGAAATTATAAATGCATTTACGGAACATCACTTTCAAACAATAAGAAGCAAATTTCTGCTCACTTTAAAATGCTTTTTTTTTTTTTTTACTCTCTGATTTTATTATTTTGATCTCTATAGATGTAATGAAAGCACATTCTCAAATAACTTACAGTTTTTATGTATATGCATCGAAATACTTTCGTTTACCGTTTAATATTAGAAATTACAGCAAACACTTGTAATGTAAATAGAAACGTCTAAAGGTATAATATTTACTTCAATCTTTCGTAATTTATACAATCATGAGATCCAGTTTCTTAACAAAGCTGTCTTTTCTTCAAAAATGTGTAATTTCTATGTCGTTAATTCATTTTGTACGTTTGACAAACCCCAGGAAACCTATTTGCACACCACAAAGTTTATCTCTTTTAGTTTCACAATAATACACTGAAGAACGAAAAATACTGGTACAGTTGCGTAATATCGTGTAGGGCCCCTGCGAGCACGCAGAAGTGCCGCAACACGGCGTGGCACGCACTGGACCAATGTCTGAAGTAGTGCTGGAGGGAATTCTCCATGAATCCATAGTAGTACGATGAGGTGGAGACTTCTTCCGTAGAGCACGTTGCAAGGCATCACAGACATGCTCAATACTGTTCATGTCTGGGGAGTTTGGTTGCCGTCGGAAGTCTTTAAACTCAATACAAGTCCGTCGGAATGCACAATGGACATGAATGGATGCAGGTAATCAGACAGGATGCTTACGTACATGTCACCTGTCAGAGATTCACCAGCTTGAAGAGTCCCCTGACATGCAGGGTCCATGGATTCATGAGGCTGTCTCCATACCCATACACGTCCACCCATTCGATACAATTTGAAACGAGACTCGTCCGACCAGGCAACATGTTTCCAGTCATCAACAGTCCGATGTCAGTGTTGACGGGCCCAGACGCGGCGTAAAGCTTTGTGTCGTGCAGTCATGAAGGGTACACGAGTGGGCCTCCGGCTACGAAAGCCCATATCGATGATGTTTCATTGAATGGTTCGCAAGCTGACACTTGTTGATGGCCCAGCATTGAAATCTGCAGCAATTTGCGGAAGGGTTGCACTTATGCCAGGTTGAACGATTCTCTTCAGTCGTCTTTCGTCCCGTTCTTGCAGGACCTTTTTCCGGTCGCAGCGATATCGAGGATTTGATGTTTTGCCGGATTTCTGTAATTCACGGTGCACTCTTGAGATGATCGCACGGGAAAATCCTCACTTCACCGCTACCTCCGTTATTCTTTGAAGAGAATACACCCTGGACGCCTGTTGGGTGTACGGTCATGTCTGCACATTATTGAGATGTCCCTGTAAAGTGTGTGATTCCAGCTTCGGAAGAATGCAGCTGTCCTTGATGAAATATGGAGAAACACCTCATGTCACTCCCCCATTGAAAGATCTGCTTAATACAGCCTTCCACAAATGTGTTATCTCCAGACGTTTTCCAGATGAATGGCTTGCGGGATCACCTGATCTGAATCCATCTGATTTTTGGTTCTGTGGATATCTAAAAGAACACATTTACCAGGAAGACGTTCATTCTCTCCCTCGTCTGATGGCCTGTGTACAGGAACACGTTGCTCTTTCTCCACTGGAGCTGTCGCGAGCAACTGTTGATCACGTCGCTTTAAGGATGCAGTATTTCGTCGACGTCTCCGGGGCTCATATTGAACAACCCATATAAGCGGTTGGGAATGATAAAATCAACGATTATGCTGATGGTGTTGAGACAGCAACCAGCCACGTGTGGTGCACGAAAACAAGTACTCCAAACCGGCATTTCACGACAACTAATCAGTAAAAAATGCACCACATGTTCTAATGAAAGCATAAGGCCGTCTGACGATGAATTGTAATGACTCGAAACCGCTAACAGTACCTTTTGAATAAAGGAACTTAAAATAAATTTGTGGCTGGTTGCTGTCTGAACACCATCAACATTTGTCTTCAAATAACAAAAAAATGGTTCAAATGGCTCTGAGCACTATGGGACTCAACTGCTGAGGTCATTAGTCTCCTAGAACTTAGAACTAGTTAAACCTAACTAACCTAGGAACATCGCACACATCCATGCCCGAGGCAGGATTCGAACCTGCGACCGTAGCGGTCTCGCGGTTCCAGACTGCAGCGCCAGAACCGCGCGGCCACTTCGCCGGCTTCAAATAACAGCCACGGTCTCCAACTATGTCATCATATGACAAAATTGCATCAACATTATGCGTTTCTCTCTTGTTTGGCCTTTACTGCACAAGCCCGTTTCTAATCCGTCACATATGGAAACATTTCTATAGGTGTTTCTTGCTTTCAAAGCGCCAGATTTGCACTTGGTGGTCAAAATTGGAACTTTTTTTTTTCGTGGTAAATCCGTTCCGCATTAACTCACTAGATTATCTATCAGATGCAGCCGCCATACGACGATTATAGCCCACGCTGGACCTATGTGAATAGCTTTAGTTACAACCACCCAGTTGTTTTACGGTATCTACAGTTCCCAGTGATTTGTCGTCGGTGTAGTGAATTTTTCGCACGTCTATGGGTGTTACGAACATTTACTTACTCCGACCATCAGTTCCCGTGCCAATCGTCGATGCTCGGCAGGTCTTTCTGCAATTCTGTACAGTCTTCTGGCGTTGTACCTTCTCGTACACAACCGCATCATCCGTGTACAGCCTCTTGAATCTTCTGACGTTATCCACTAGCTCATTTATGTATACTGTCAACAGCAGCTCTTCTATTACACTTCCATGGGGTACTCTTGAAATCGCCTATACATTTCTCGATTTCATTCCGCTAAGAGCAAGTGGTCTACACTGAGGTGCCACAAGTCGTGGGATAGCGCTATGCACATATATAGATGGCAGCAGTGTCGCGCACAGAAGGTATAAAAGGGCAGTGCGTTTGCGAAGCTAGCATTTGTACTCAGGTGATTCATGTCAAAAGGTTTCCGATGTGATTATGGCCGCACTGCGCGAATTAACAGACTTTGAACGCGGCTGGAGCTAATCAAATGGCACATTCCATTCCGAAAATAGTTAGGGAATTCAATATTTCGAGATCGACAGTGTCAAGAATGTGCTGAGAAAACCTAATTTCAGGCGTTACCTCTTACCACCGACAAAGCAGTGACCGACGACCTTCACTTAACGACCGAGAGCAGCGGCGTTTGCGTAGAGTCGTCTGCTAACAGAAAATCAACACTGCGTGAGCCGACCTCGGTGGCCGAGCGGTTCTAGGCGCTACAGTCTGGAACCGCGAGACCACTACGGTCGCAGGTTCGAATCCTGCCTCGGGCATGGATGTGTGTGACGTCCTTAGGTTAGTTAGGTTTCAGTAGTTCTAAGTTCTAGGGGACTGATGATCTCAAAAGTTAAGTCCCATAGTGCTCAGAGCCATTTGATTTTGAACACTGCGTGAAATAACCGCAGAAATCAATGTGGGACGTATGAGAAGCGTATCCGTTAGGATATTGTGGCGAAATCTGGCATTATTGAAACAACAAAATTTCTCATGAACAGCCTGCAGACAAAGGTTGGTTGGTTGATTTACGGGATGGACAAAACAGCGAAGTCATCGGTCCCATCGGATGGGAAAAGGTTACTAGAGGAAATCAGCCGTGCCGAAATTTGCCGGGAGCGATATGGGGAATGACGAAAAACCTAAATCAGGATGGCAGGACGTGGGTTTCAACCATCGACCTCCCGAATACGAGTGCAGCGTGCTAACCACTGCGCCACCTTGCTCGGTCTGCAAACAAACAAACCTGACGTGTAATTACACTGAATGGTAAACCCACTGTATTTGTCGTCGCGCTAAGCAAAGCAAAATCTGCCTTTTGGAAGGATCACAGACAACTACCTGACAAGTAATGAATAAAAATTCTGTAGCCCAGATATGAGAACGCAAGTTCCCCATCCTGTCCCCACATTACAAACGGCCAGGGTGGTGCAAGCTCAAGCTCAGTAATTTAAAATGCAGGAAACAAAGCTGCAGCGCTGCTTCGGACAAAGAAGACGCATGTTCGCAGAAGTAGGGTCCCGTCTGCCAGCGCGCCTTGTAAAGGACTCCTTTGTGCGAAAACGTCGCTGACCGTTTGATTCCCAACAAAAAGCGAAACGGCCTCGAAGCGAGATCGAATAAACAGTCCGACTGCTCGAATGGAGTGGAGCGGCCGGTTTTTGTAGCGAAGTGTGTTGCGCGGAAGAGAGATAAAATCCCGCCTTTGTGCCGTCCCGTCGCATCCTTTGTGCGTGTCCGGCCCGGAGGCTACTTTTTCGCGCCCGAGAGGCGAATGGTGGGCGTGGCCGCGACAGTAGCGTAGGCCAGGCAACGCACGATAGCAGGTAGTCGGCAGGCGGGAGTCTGGTGCGCGCGGCAACTGTGTGGCAAACACCACGTGTCTGCGGGGGGCCATTGAGACGCTCGTCAGCATTAGCGGCTCCTGCTCTCCACCGTGCGTGCCCCAGCAGGCGCTGTCCCATCTCTCACTGCATATCTTGTTTTCGAATGTGCAAAACTTGGGACTTCTTTTGAAATTTTTCTTCATGTGCTGTAGAATGGGTCCACTCGCACCTTACTACCCACCAACAGCGTGTAATCACAGGAACAAAGAGTGATAACTGACGGATTTAGTATCACAGGTTCCACAAGGATCAGCATTGGGCCCATCTTTTTTCTCGTTATATGTTCATGGTGCGTCGTCTACTCTCTCTCATTGCGAATGTCATTTATACGCTGACGACCTTCAGTTACAACTAAGTGTATGTCCAACAAAGATGTACATTGGCATCCCATACACAAATGCTGGCTAATCAAATTGGTCGAAGGAGGTAGGCTTGAAACTTCAACAACCTAAAACGCAAGCAATGTTAGATGTGCACAAAGAAGTTACGCTGTTCTGAAAAATATAACGACAAGACGGGTGATGTAACGCACCATATAAACAACTCGCTGGAAATTAACGAAAGTGCGGGAGCACGTTGCTAGAGGTCTCTCATTCGTGCACAGGAAGCTGGACGTCACATATCGAGAGGTCAGGCTGCCTATAGGGACAAATGGAGCTGGCCCCGCACGAAGAGGCAGTTGAAGAAACGGGCAAGACGGTTTCTCTTAACCTGCGAGCACACCCTATGCTGGTGTTCTTCATTACAGCATGGACCAGTGACACCATCTGGGTGACACCACGGGGGAAATAATCATCGGGCCACAGGAAAATGGACGAAGTGTGACGGGTGTAGTGCAGGCGTTTGATATTGCTCAAATCATTGTTTCACGTGCGTGGGGAGCATTCTGAACCACAGTATTGCTGCCCAATAGAGAGGAAACCGTCTACCAAAGCTAGCTACAGCAAAAGGCAACATGTGACATTGTGAAAAAGAAGTGAGTCACGTCAAACAGCAGGTGCAAGTGATACGCCGTTTAGTAGGATTGCTAGGCAAGGCAACTGCATCGCGGTTGTCTCTTTGCTCGACGATCAGTACGTTGTCTTCCGTTGACACGTGCAGATAGACGGCACCGTTTGCGATTGTTGCCCATAGCATGGCAACTTAATCAAGGAGGAGTGGGATCGCGTGCTTTTCTCGGATGAGAGCAGATCTGTCCGAGTAGTGATTCGGGGCGTACTCTCATGTGGCGGGAGATGGGAACACGTAAGGCATCAAGGAACGTTGTCGAGTGCGATCATGGGGGGTACTGACATCCAAATCTTTGAACACGGTACACTCACTCGTCAACGGTGTTGTGACACTGTATTGTTCCCTACGTGTGCATTTTCAGGGATGCATTCGGTCGTGGCTTCATTTTTATGGATGACAATGCGCGACCGCGTCGAGCAGCCTTGGCGCAGGAGCTTAAGGAACGAGAGGATATTCGGTGAATGGTCTCAGTAGCCCGTTCGCCAACTTAAATCCCATCTAGTATGTGTGGGAAGCGATGGACAGACATATTACAGCACATCCACATGTACCAACGACCATCCAGCAGTTAACAACACCTCTGGTGAAAGAATGACATACCCTATCACAAAACTCCTTACCAAAATTTTAGAACGGCAGCCCACACACCCCATTGAGAACCATGTCTCGCCTTTTCTGATGTCCAGGGGTCCTTCATGAATTGCGGTGACTTCAGCGCAATTATTGTCTCTGAATGAAAGTGTCATTTCTGTTCGTCTGATTGCGTATTTCTGTCAGCTACCGTCTGTATTAACCTCCAACACTCCTCCTTACGTATGGTCCAAGGTTATTCGAGCTATATTATTTGACAGCGATGGATCACACGGAAGTTTCCCTCCTCCTTGTGTTTCGCACACAAGCGTATTACTACCCCCTTGCCAAAGAATCTGCTTGACTCCTAATCCTAAATCAGATAGAAGTAACTTATACTCCTGCCGCTAAGAACTTGCGAATAATTCCGGACCATCACTTCAACTGGACTGGACAGACAATAATAACATGTCAGAAGGTGTCAATATAACTTCATTTACTACAGATATAAAAAAAATATTTTCCCTGGAGCTGAAAAACAAACTTGTAGAATGACTAATAATCCCCATAATTTGTTATGGTGATCCTATACTCCAAGGACTTTGACATGACAGCTCACGCTAGCTGTAATTGCCGATGAATGTTTCCGTGCGATGCATCTGTGACGTTCACTATTCCGGCATCACCACCCCTGCCTACGAGGAATTATTATGTGCCGACAGGGGCAAAGACTAACACACTCTACGTTTCCTCTATCATCTTCTCAACCACTGTACTCCCTCTTATTTACCTTAAACTGTTACACTACTATTTGAACAGCACAGTATAAAGACTCGTTCTCAATAAAGTAAAACGCTCTCTACGCCGTTACATAACGCAGCCATCTTCGTGAAAATCTTTTTCTGTATCAGTAATTAGACTTTGGAACGAGCTTCCTCAAAATGTCTGAACTTATTGGGCAGTAAGAAGATGGTCTCATCGGCGAGGTGGCTACGATGTTGATTTGTGTCGATGGGGCCCAGACATAATTGGATCACGCATACTCCAATACTTATAGAGAAAGTGGATATCTTGTGACAAGTGCTATAGCGTGATTTGACCGTTGTGTGGAAAAAACACAAATTTCAAGGTTTCTGTGATAACATGCTACCATGTTAGCAAAGGCAAAGAATTTCGAACAACAGTTTATGCGAACAGGTCATAGTTTTCTAAGCGATTATATGCATTTTTTTGTCATTGAATAAGTGCGCTACAAACATGATATTAAGTAAATTTTATCCGTAGTAGATGCTGTTGAAATCTGTGACTGTTCCATTATAGGATATAGAAAACTTTCTGCTACCAGTCACTGGTAGCGGAAATTTTTGTACACCTTATGATATTAACTACATCAGCACTGTTTGGAACTAGCGTAGAAACCTGAAAACAGGTATGAAGCAGTGAGAATGCAACATAACCGTATCACTTGGCGATTGGGTTTAGAGCCTGATGTTCATAGAAAACAGCTTACTCACAAATAACGAATAAAAAAGTTGTAAATCAAGAGATTTCATTCGGTCATACCCGCCCAACAGTAACAAAATTAAAATAGTCACTGGGTGACAATGAAGACTGGAAAAGCGTGGGCTTCGCTAGACGAAAGGTAGAACATCGCCTGCTTTCAAGTACGCCAGAGCCTATGATGTTGTACCCAGAATGGGAAAAAATTACAGTGTACAAGTTACGGAACATTGAGAATATTCTTCCTTACGCTCCTCTGTTTTTATAACCGTATTAGATAGTTCCTACAACAGCAAAGAGAACATCACAACCTGAAACGAAGTGAAAACTTGACTAACAAACTAGAGCTGAAAGAAGCGAAAACGAACACAAGGACATAAATGAGAAAAGAGTTCAATCAATATGAAGTAAGTTTTGACAAACGATATGGCTAAAATCACTAAGAAATAAACGGATCGAAATCATCTACCCAGACGACCAGTGACTACACTGGCGCCGAAACGGAAGACGACAGAGGGAAAGGCGAAATACTTAATTGAGTCTTCCGAAACTGTTTCACCGTGGGAGATCACAAAACTGTTTTTCTTTTCAATCATCGCAGTGACGCCGAAATTGCGATACTGAGGTATATTATCACGGAATAGAAAAGCAACTTCAATCTCTTAATTACGGGGAGGCATCTCAAACAAGTCTGATATTCTACATCGTTTATGAGAAACACCTTCCTCCCCTTCAAGCAGCAGTTTATCGTAAGGCGCTGGGGCAAAGAAGAATACCTAGCGACTGGAAGAAAGCGCAGGCCATTTCTGTTTTCGCGCTGGATCACGGGAGAGATGCATATTGTTATAGACGTACATGGGTGACGTAAATCTGTAGTAGGATTACGGAACAGGTTTTGTGCTGACCCATTGGGAACGAACATCTCCTTTCAAATATCAACCTGAAATCTGCAAGTAGATATCTTGCGAAAACCAGCTCTCTCTGTTCGTACACGGGATTCCACAGCGCCGTTGACAAAGGGCACTGGTTGATGCTGTGTCCTAGACTTCAGGAAGGCATCTTCGACTGTGGTTTGCAGTCAAGGCTGATAATAGCCTTCACATCACAGTGCCGAAAAAGTGTCCCTCATCTTTTCTGTTCCGCTTTCTCATTTAGAAGAGGACAAGCTGAGTGAGCATCACGGGCTCAGATAGCAAGACGGTACCAAGCAGGAAAAAGAACGATAAAGCTAGAAGCCACAACACGCTTCGCAAAAGGCGGATTACGACAATGACGTATCAATACCGTAGTTTGAAAATTTAATGACTGCGCCGTTTGATAATGGACTGCTTGAAAGGAGAAACGATGTTAAAAGTGAAAAAGTGGCTTTAGTCAGATGTGCATACTGTTCTCTTCCAGTTTGCTTTGACCACTGCATTCACTTAATTCCCACAGGCGCGCATTGAAGACCAAATAGCTGTGCAACACTATCAGGTCAGCAGAAAAGATTTGTTTTCCCGATAGCGAAATTATTTCAAGCAAAGAGAAATAGAGTAAAAAGTCACGACATTGCAATATGTGTGTATTTGGTCCCACTGTAATGACAGTTTGTTTCTCCGTGTTGCCACAGTTCCTGTCTTAGACTTTGAATAAGTGATCATTCAAATGTCTTTTGTAGTAAGACGTGTAATTTTGTGTGTAACAGGCTGACACCAACGTCTTTCAGATGATCGATTTTTATTCTAGCACACTTTCCTGTAGTGAGAGTTCAAGGCGATGTACACAGGGATGGGATGTCATAGCTGAAGGTCAGAATTCACTGAAATAGAGCGACGATGTCGTCGGCGACTGCCATGATGTCACCCATCAACTACGAAATACCACTCGCCAATATCACATAGAACCGAGTCCAGTGTACCTACTTACGACATCTCGTCTTTAGATAACTCTGATTTTTACAAGTAGTGATTGAAAACATTTTAAATTACACTGCTGCTAACCAAAGCAGACACAGTCATAAACAATATGTAAAAGAGCAGCGGAACTGTAAAGTGAACACGTAGCGACAAAATCTTTCTGGAACTTATCTGCATCCAGAGGCACTAAAACCACACAGTTAAACTGATCAGAAGTAAATGTACTCCACAATCATGCTTATGACGAAAACGTGTGTTAATCTACACCTTAACCCATTGCCTAAATGAATTTATGTTTAGGAATGTAACATATTTCTGTGTCAAATTAAGTATTGTGCAGTTCCATTGAGAGAGGCTAACAATAAAATCCATTATAATTCAGATTTGTGTGTGCTATATAAAAAAATAAGTATGTAAACGAGGAGAAAGTTACGCTCTGTTTTGATACTACAGACTTGTGTGTAAAGAAATATTAGCTTGCATATTCCTATTTTAAAGTTTGCGGATGATGCCACCATTTACGTGTGAGAGAAAGTATTGTGAGATCAGAAAGTGACAAGGAGGTTTTCAGATCAATATGTTTAGTTTTAAGAGAGACAGTATGCTTCCAATGAAGGTCATTGTGAAATAAATATGGAACGACTTGCGTGATATGGTTTCGCGAGATCTCAAACAGGTGGTGCCTCGTGGTGTTTTGTAGTCTGCGGGTCTTTTTGCGATCAGTCAGCCTTTTGTGGTCAGTTGTTTCCGCGTGGTCGGGTCCGGTGGACAGTTGGTCGCAAGTCGCTGGGTGACTTTCGGCGGGAGATGAAATTAGTCGCCGAGCGGGATTAGCCGAGCGGTCTTAGGCGCTGCAGTCATGGACTGTGCGGCTAGTCCCGGTGGAGATTCGAGTCCTCCCTCGGGCATGGGTGTGTGTGTTTGTGCTTAGGATAATTTAGGTTAAGTAGTGTGTAAGCTTAGGAACTGATGACCTTAGCAGTTAAGTCCCATAAGATTCCACACACATTTGAACACTTGATTTTTTTTTTATTAGTCTCTGCATGACAATACAGCAGCACCTTTTCGATACTAGGAAGTTTTATGGGTCACAGAATTTTAAGCATCGTGTGGAAAAGCGAACATATTTATTATGCTTTCCTGTGCTACATACGTTGTGGCTTTGGCTTTGTGTGAGTCACACTCGTATATCGCGCGCAACTTTGAGGGAAGGGAAGTAGCCTCGTGACTTGAGTTTTAGTTCAGCTTTTACGGCAGCTGCTTTAAGAGGGAAATCTGCCTATTCGCGCAGTCTTACCTGTACTATTACGTTAGTTGTTTAGCACTGATATGCAGTTAATGAGTTTTATTTTTAATGCCATTATGTTTATTTTTGTAATTTTTATTAGATTGTTTTTTTTTTGTTTCCACTAAATTGCTAAAATTTAATTTATCCAGTTATTCGTTAATTATTGTAAAATATGCCAAAAGTTATGCATATAATCAGTGCTTCTCTGACTGAATCTATTGTGGTGTTATGCACAACGGTTGCCGGCCCAACCCAGTAATTCTACCGCCACATTTCGTCATCACGTTCGTTGACTAGCACGGACTACATAAAATCCTTGAACCAATCCGATACCTCGTGAATAATTTTCTCAGCTTGCAAGGATATGAAAGGGGAGCAATAGTTCGGAAGTGAGTGCTACAGGGTTGTAGCTTATGGACATAAATGATAAACTGTTCATAGAAAAACTTTATATGAAAAATGCGTCTCCCAAGGACCAGAGAAAGACAGAACAAACTCTGCATTATGCCTAGCAGAAAGCATAAAACGGCTAATGAATATCAGATAAGCTGAGCATTAGGCATAAAAATATCATTCTAACGCGGAAAATCATAGTGCCATATGCCAATATATGAGGAACGTCAAACTCTGACATACAGGGATTCGAACCCTCTCTTTTCAAATGAGGGTCCAGTATCTCCACGGCACCGGTTTCATCATCCAATAGATATTGAGCCAAGAATTACTGGAAAGGGTTTGTGTAGAGATGCTACCGGTATGACTGTTTTGCAGCTCGATTGGCATGACGATTGAGACACGTGTCGTAGTGGTGTGTCGACTTCACGCTGTAGGAAACAAATGACGACGTCGGATCGCATCGCAAGATAAGTCCATTCCAATATAATATGATCGCATGAACTGGTTGCTTCAAAACAATTTTTGCGGCTTTGCATTGCAAGCCTGAAACTTGCACTCAGAGTAGCTAGTTCTGTTAAAAAGTTTTCGTTCACTTACGTTTGCGCATACGCTGCTTGTTAAACGTTTAAGCTATTCACAAGCGCACTCGTGAACAATCTTACAACAGCCGTCTTTAGTAAGACATAATGCAGAACGAATCAGAGATACAGTCAGCAAACTTCAAAAGAAAGCGAACTAGGGAGAGGACTAATGCTACGCGGTTTTGTGCGGCTGTTGATGCCCTTACCACAGAAAGCACGTTTGATGATGTTGAACATTACAGGGACCGTCTTCAAGAAACTCTAGAGAGGCTCGTTTCATCAGATGACACTATTCATAATTTTCTCTCTGACGATGAGTACAATGCAGACGTACTGAGCTGTGAGGAATATATAGACAAAGTCAAACGCGCTATACAAAAGGCTACAAAAGCAATTGATTACAAGCTTTCAGCCACAACGTCGCAGATGAATATCACGTCACCACCAGTGCTCACACAACCAACTGTATTCCACTCTGTCAAGCTACCAGCAGTTTAGATTGAGTCATTCTGTGGAGATGTCGAAATGTGTTCCCGCTTCTGGGAACAATTTGAATCGACCATTGATAAAGACCCATCCCTTTCTACAGTAAACAAACATGTTTTCCTACGAGGGTATCTGTCAGGCAAACCGAAATTGCTAGTAGATGGAATACCTATAACGGCTAACACGTATGAAGAAACAAAGAAAATTTTATTGAATAGATACGGAGATAGCAATCGCATTATACAGGCGCATTATTATTTGGATGCGCTAAAGCCTGTACAGTCAGCGACACCTGAAACGCTGAACAGTACATTCCTGGAATGTAACCGTCGTATTCAAGCTCTGCGTGCCTTAGGAGAAGACGTCGTGGCATACGGTAAAATTCTCACTCCGAAAATTCTGCGTGCATTTCCCGCTGAAATGTGCCAGAAATGGGTCATTCATGCTAGAAGAATCGAAGTAGCGGAAGGAGATGTACTGAAAATACTTAACTTTTTGGAAGATGATGTTCGTGGTGCTCTCACTGCATAAAAGATTCGTACAGAATATCAGTCATCTCCTAGCTTCACGCGCACTGCAGCAGCGATTCACACAAATTCAAAGCAAGCGAAAAATCCGCGTAAGCCTAAACGAGAAGTGCCAGTACAACCATATTGCGTATTTTGCGAAGCTCGCTCTCATTGGTCCCAAGATTGCAACATAGTAACTGACAGCCAACAACATATCGATAAAATAAAGCAAGATAATCGCTGTTTTATATGTCTAAATCGAGGTCATAATGCTAGAAACTGCAGTAAGAAGGGCGAGGTCTCGTGTTCTAAGTGCAAGAAAAGTCATCTTGAAGCTATCTGTATTGATATTGCTGCCTCTTCTTCATCTTCTCAGCAGATTAGCTCTACATCTGTAGGGAGAATCGACGTAAGTTCAGCAGGTTTTGCTTATCTTCAGACAGCTCGAGTTTGGGTCGGTGGACCCGCAGGATTAAGCAAACTTACTCGCTGCGTTCTGAAAAGCGGTAGTCAGTCAAGCTTCATTTCCAAGTTCCTGATTAATGAACTAGGATTAAGAACTATAGAACACCGTGATCTATCTGTCAACGCCTTTGAAATGCCATCCGCAACTTCAACGCATCGTAGAGTCGTAGAATTCACACTACAGGGTACATGGACAAGTTCCAAGACGTCCATGACTGCGTTTGAAAGCACATACTCATTTTCCTCGCACCCAACTGTGCCTTCCGATTTAAGAAAACTTGTACGCACACGGGGACTTCAGTTTGCGGACCTAAGGGGTGGTACAGAAGATCTTCCCATCGAGATTCTTATCGGAGCAGTTTACTATTGGAAAATCGTTAAAGATTCCCCTCCGATTCGACTAAGGTCATCAGTTGTTCTGGTACCTTCCATTCTAGGTCGGATTTTTAGTGGAAGCAAATCAAACACCACGGCTAACCTTGTGACGGCAAACTACATCAGTTTAGAGACAGCGACAACAACAGACGACATTTTACGACGTTTCTGGAATTTAGAAACAATGGGACTCACAGAAGATGAAACAACAGCTCTGGATCAGAAGGAATTGGCGTTATTGCAAGATTTCTCAAAACCCTATTGCATCGAAGACAAAAGAAGAGTGGTGTCTTTCCCCAGAAAACCCAACGTTATGTTATCTGATAATCTTCAGCAAGCAGAGAAGAGATTTGCTTCACTGTAGAAAAAATTTACGAAGGACAAGACACAAACAAATTTACGAGGCGCAAATGATAGAACACATCAAGAAGAAACATGTGGAAGTCACCCCTTCTGGACAGAAATTGTGTGACACATTTTATCTGCAACATCATGCAGTAAAGAAAAAAAAGTTAGGTGTCATCAAATGGAGGATTGTATTTGATGGTTCGTCGCACGACCAGAATGCACGTTCACTGAATGACTCTTTAGAAATAGGTCCTAATTTACTTCCTGAAATTCTTTCAATATTACTGAGCTATCGTCTACATCAAGTAGCCTTAATTGCCGATATCAAACAAGCATTTGTACAGTTTGTTCTTCACAGGAAAGATAGAGATCTCACGAGGATTTTTTGGTGCAAAGTAATCGTAGATCAACAAGGAAACTATATATTACTAACGAAAGGATTGCATACTGCTTCACCCGGCTACCTTTCAGACTTACCTGCAGTCCGTTTCTTCTTGCAGCCACCCTGAAAGAACTTCCCATAATGCACAAAATGAATTTTCCGCAAGCTGCTTTACTTGTTGAAGATAAAATGTACATGGATGATTTTGTAGCAGGTGCTAAAGATGACAATGCCGTAATTAACTTATATTATGAGCTTACATCACGCATGGGACAGATCAGTCTACCAGTGGCAAAGTGGGCCACAAATTCAAGCCAACTGATTGGAATATGGCAATCAGAAGGTGTCATAAACACTACAAATACGGAGGTACTGGGAGTCCACTGGAACACACAGACTGATACGCTCAGTACTGTTCACAACAATGTTACTGACAATGTTATAAATCGTCCTGCCACTAAGCGAGAGGTACTACGAAACACTGCTAGATTCTATGACCCACTGGGTTTGTTGTCGCCTGTATCACTCACTGCAAAAATAATTTTTCAAGAAATTTGATCAAGAGGAATTGAATGGGATGATCTTGATCTTAGCAAACGCTGGCGAATGTGGGTATCAACATTGCCATCATGTTCACACATAATAATGCCCCGATGGGTTGGTGTATCTGAAAACACTGAGCCAGAAATCCATGTCTTTTGCGACGCATCAGAAAAGGCCTACGGAGCAGTCCTTCATGTACGGTGCACCACAACAAATATGGTATCAGTCCATTTAGTTTGCAGTAAAAACCGACTAGCTCCCATGAAAAAAATAACTCTTCCACGGCTGGAACTTCTAGTGACACTTCTTGGATCAAGACTACTTCATTATTTCTGTAAGGCCACGAGCTATAATGCAAGTCGTGCAACATTGTGGACTGACTCAACTGTAGCCTTAGGATGGATGCAACATGACCCTAATCGACGGAAAACCTTTGTGTCAAACCGTGTTACGGAAATACAACGACTAACGAATCCGTCACAGTGGAGACACTGCCCTGGTGACGAAAATACAGCTGACCTAACCTCCAGAAGTACCACAGCAGATAAACTTGTCCATACTTCTGTTAAGGTTCCATGGACCTGCTTGGTTAACAAAGAACAGAGTACAGTGGCCTCGAATTTTACAGGCAGAAGAGCACTCCTTGCCAGAAAAGAAGAAATTAACAGACCAAGTCTTCATGGTACAAACAACGATCCCTATTTTAAGAGCTACACGGTACAGTAGCTACTTCAAGCTGTTAAGAGTTACAGGATCGGTACTTCGCTTTAAACGGCACTTATTGAAAGAAAACAGAACATCTGGAAAACTAACAGCATCAGATTTGGGCGAAGCACGCACTTACTGGATTCAAGTTGTTCAACAGCAACATTTTGCGCTCGAACTGCATGCACTATACAACAACATGCCTCTACCACGTAATTCTCAGGTAGCTCGCTACAACCCATTCTTGGATAATGGTCTTATTCGTCTCGGTGGACGGCTGCAGCTTGCAGAATTACCCAGAGATCAACGCCACCCGATTTTTCTTGAAGGACATCATCATTTCACACGTTTGCTGATCCAGCAGACTCACATTCGTTTGCATCAACTTGGAGTAAACATAGTGTTATCTGAACTGAGAACAGAATTCTGGATCCTTAGAGCTCGACAGGCAATTAAACATGTTCTACAGCGTTGCCTACCTTGTAAGGTGGCGAAAGTTCACGTTGTTCAACAAACTGAGGCTCCATTACCAGCTGAACGAGTCTCACCACTGAAACCATTTACAGTAACAGGTATTGACTTTACTGGCCCATTATATGTCAGACAAGGACATATTACGAAGAAAGCATATATCGCTCTATTCACATGCGCAATAACACGAGCCATACACCTGGAACTATGCTCAGACATGTCAACTGACAGATTTCTTCAAGCCTTATAAAGGTTTGTCGGAAGACGAGGTGTGTCCAGCACAATTTACACTGATAATCCTACTACCTTCCATGCCACGCACTTAGAGCTGAAGGAGCTCTGGCAGACTCTCATGGCAAGCAAGACGCACAAGTACCTCGCCCAGCAAGCCATCACTTGGAAATTCATCGCCCCACATGCGCCTTGGTGGGGAGGATTCTGGGAACGGATGGTGGGATCTGTCAAACGCTGCCTGAGAAAAGTGTTAGGACAGTCACAGTTGAACGAAGAGGGTCTCAACACAATCCTGGTCAGCATAGAAGCAGCACTAAAACTCTAGACCAATTACGCAAGGGGGAGAGGAATCTGAGCCACCGACGCCCGCACATTTCCTTGTAGGTGATCGACTCACAACACTACCTACTGGTCCAGAACTACCAGTTACAAAGGACTTGTCCAAGGAATTTCAACGGCTGCAGAAGATGGTACAACACTTCTGGAACAGGTGGAAGAAAGAATATCTGATCCTGCTCAAAAACTTCCATGAAACTCGTCAACCAAGGCCAGGTTCAGGAAGACTCCAGCTGGGTGATGTCGTTCTTCTACAAGAGGATGTTCGTCCACGACACGTGTGGAGGACGGCGCGGATAGAAGATCTTCATGAAGGAAGAGATGGGAAAATACTAACTGTAACCTTACGAACTTCAGAAGGATCCATAATCTCACGTCCCGTTCAACTGATCATTCCTCTAGAAGTTGACCAGGGTGGGGAGGGTGTTGCGGGTTGATATTTGTAATTATAGACACTCTGGAAATATTAATTATCCTTCAATTAGTGTTTTATATTCCATGATGTACGTTCCTTGGAGAGAAATAAATTATGTTGTATTGGAATCACGGTGTTGCCCGTAATAAAGACATTCAGGTTTGAGTACACTGCTGTAACGTCTAAGTTTACGGAATTTAGAAAGTGATTTTTTACTATAAATATTTTGTGTTAATCTGAATAAAGTTGCCATCTTTTGACAGCGAACTTCATTTGCAGCTTTTCCCAGACTGTTTTCTTGTATGATTTCCCCCTAGTATTTAAACTGAGATATCATTTTTATTTTTCCATATTTCATGCTTGTTTGTTGCATGTCATGTATTCCATTTTTTCGAATGATATTTGTAGTTCTACCTTTTCCGAAACTTCTTTAAGAATTTCAATTTGTTTTTCAGCTGTGGTAACATCCCTAGTTAAAATTGCCGTATCATCTGCAAAGGCTAGGCAATCTTATCTAATATCACTTCTAACTTGATTGATTCGTCTATATTTTTAATCGACTTTTGCTTTCGCCATTCTGTAATCACCTTTTCCAAAACACGGTTAAACAGTAATGCCGAGAGTCATCTCCCTATCTAACACCAGTTTTTATTTCAAATTTTTCACAAAACTCTCCCATGAATTTAACTTTACATCTAATGTCGGTTAACGTTTCCTTAATCAGTGTTAGTGTTTTATTATCTAGTCCTTGTTCCTTTAAAATTTGGAAAAGAGACTCACGATCAACTGGGTCGTAAGCCTTTTTAAAATCCACAAGTGTACGTACAATATCGTTACTAGAAATCCTTTGGTGTCTGAGGATTAGTTTTAAAGCGAGAATTTGTTCCGGACAGGATCAGTTTGGTCTAAAGCCTGCTTTGTATTCACCAATTTTAGGTTCTAGCTGTTCTTGGGCTCCATCAAGTAAACACTGCTAGAGAATTTTGTATGTGACTGGGAAGAGAGATTCCTCGGTAATTATTAACATCGGTCCTATCCCCTTTTTTATGCAATGGATGATTTAGGGCAGTTATCCAGTCCTCAGGTATTTTCTCAGTTTGCCAGTTATGTCCTATTAGTTGAGTGATCTCTTTTATACCGTCTTTTCAAGATGCTTTACTATTTTTAAGACTCTTAATTTGTTTAGTTACATCAATTTCGTCAGGTGCTTTAGAGTTAGGATTGGTGTTATTAATTTGCTGGTTCTGGACAGTTCAATAGTTTTTCAAAATAATTAGCAAGTACCTTACGATTATTCTGGTTGTTAAGAGCCAAGCTGACATTTTCATTTTTGAAGCAAAGACTTTGAGGTTGGTAACCAGTTGGTTTTGTTTTAAATGTTTATGAAAGTTTCTTGTACTGTTCTTTCGGAAATCTTATTCGATTTCCAAAATTTGCGCATTTTCGTAGTGTCTTTTAGTCTTTCGGATCAATTTATATGTTTCTTAGCTCATTGTTAGAAAAGTGTTGTGCTTTTTTTTCAGTTTTGTTACTATTCCAATTGCCTCAAGCCTAGACTTAACTGCTGTTTCACAATACGTGTTCCACCAAGGATGTTTTTGTTTCTTTAGAAGCAGAATTAAATTTTGTGCTGTTTTGATGAACTTTTATTTTAGGCTTTGTCAATTTTTTTTGTCCAGTTCACTTGTTGTGGGGTTATTTTAGCAGTGTCAAATTTTGGGATAACATTTTTTGTTTCGAAGAGTTTCTGAGGCTGAAGTTGTACTTTTATTCGCGTTAAATAATTGTCAGAATCAATATTAGCTCCTTTCCTAACTTGGATATTTAAAATTTCTTTATAGTTACGGTACCAAATTGCTACATGATCGATTTGAAATTTCCCAATAAATGTATTGGGTGCCCGCCAGGTTTTTTGTTTAGAAGGGTTCTTTTTAAAATGTGTTGACATGATTTTAAGGTTAAAATTTGTGCATGTTTCAACAAGTCTTTGGCCATTTTGGTTTGTCCATTTATGCGCAGGAAATCCATCCACCGTTTTCTTATATTTTTCTCTTTGTCTAATCGAGCATTAAAATCACCCATTAAATTTTAACATGATGTGAGGGAATTTTCGACATGATGTTTCTCATGTTTCCCAAGCTTCATTGACTTCATCAGGTTTTATACGGATATCCTCATTGATTGTCATATGAGCATTAATTTAAGTGTATGCTTTATTTGCGCATTTAGGAGAAATTGTCATTAGTCTGTTATTAATGGGTTTTGGAGACTGCAAAAGCAGCTCCCAGATGTGGCGCATTATTAAGTGCTCTTTTCTCAGTTTTACTTTTAAAAAGACTATAATTACTGAAATCCATGGTGTAATTGTGCGTCATTCCTGTTTCTTGTAGTGCCAAAATTTGAATCCTCTGATCTCTTAATGTATCTCCCAACTTATGAAGGTTACCTGGTTGCAAAAATGTTTGTATGTTAAGTGCTGAAAAAAAATGTATTTGTTTTGTTTTAAGTTGGCCAGAGGACTCCGACTTCCTCTGCTGAATCACTCTGCATTTTAAGCTGGCCGCTCCAGAATCCGAAAGACCAGTTGCACCAATAATATCGACGGTGGATTGACCACCTGGGGTAATACTGTGATTATCAAAATGCTGCATGATGATTGCTGTGTGTGCTGCCTCACCGTTGGCTGGGGCAAGGCAGCACGCTCACGGTTGAGATAAGTAATATTATTGACTTGGTACATATATACGGTGCATTTGTAAAAAATTTTCATGGGTTCTTGCTGCTGGAGGTGTTGATTTTAGCCTTTGACTATGCCTATTTAGGCAAGCTGTTTTTATATTTGTTCTGATGACGGCGTGGTTACTCACGCTGAAACCTAGGTGAACACCAGGTAGTTTGTGCAGTCGAGGCGGATTTTTCATAATTATTTTTACCGGAAGAAACGATATAGACGAGAAATGGCCTACAGGATTATTTCCAGGATCAGTCAGCGGAAAGTACGAGAGAGGTACTAGCAGAAGTGAAGCTGTAAGTAGCCGGCCGCTGTGACCGAGCTGTTCTAGGCGCTTCAGTCCGGAACCGCGCTGCTGCTACGGTCGCAGGTTGGAATCCTCCCTCGGGCATGGATTTGTGTGATGTCCTTAGGTTAGTTAGGTTTAAGTAGTTCTAAGTGTAGGGGACTGATGACCTCAGATGTTAAGTCCCATAGTGGTATGAGCCATTTGAACCATTTGAAGTTGTATGTGCAGGTCTTGATTAGTGTCCAGAGAGCTCAGGCAGTAAGAACACTGCAGCGGAAGGAAAGGCTCCGGCACACAGTTCTGATCTGCCATGAAGTTTGAAATCAGAGTACACACCACTGCAGAGTGAAAGTTTCATTCGAGAAGAATGTACGGTACATATGGAACAATAAGTGTCGTCCAGAGAGGTCGACTCGAAAGTTTCGGGCCGAAAAGAAAGTGCGAGTGACTCTGAGAACGGAGGCTTTCGGCATGTGTCGCGCCACCGCGTGGCTGGAAGTGCCGACAAGTGCACGCAAGGGTAGTGGGGGGGGAGGTGGGGGAGGAGGGGGGTGAAGAGGCTGAGGTGTCACGCCGCAGCCGCGGCCGCAGCGCGCCCCACCCCCGCAGAGCGCCGGAATGCCCGCCCATTGTCGGCGGCTCTTTAATAAAGTGTCGGCAGCGGCGCTGCATTCCGGGGCCTCTCCGTGCGAAGCGCCCACTGCCACAGGCCGGCGACACCGCAGCGCTTCCAGCCGCCACCTGCTGTCACGTCTCCCGCCCCATCCCCACTACCGGCTGAAACGGCTACGTAGACTGCGTCATAATTAACAGCGAAAACTAATACGTGGGAATATACAGGGTGTTTCAGGGGGAATCTACACGATCAGGTAACGCTAACGTGACCACCGCCTGTGTACGACATCAGCGTGCACCAACCACTCACAGACGACAGGTGGCAGCACTAGCAGTGGAGGATATACAGGGTGGTCCATTGATAGTGACCGGGCCAAATATAACACGAAATAAGCATCAAACGAAAGAACTACAAAGAACGAAACTCGTCTAGCTTGACGGGGGAAACCAGATGGCGCTATGGTTGGCCCGCTAGATGGCGCTGCCATAGGTCAAACGGATATCAACTGCGGTTTTTTAAATAGGAAGCCAAATTTTTTAATACATATTCGTGTAGTACGTAAAGGAATATGAATGTTTTAGTTGGACCACTTTTTTCGCTTTGTGATGGATGGCGCTGTAACACTCACAAACGTATAAGTACGTGGCATCACGTAACATTCCCTCAGTGCGGACGGCACTTGCTTCGTCATACATTACCCGTGATGGCCGGAGTGGCCGTGCGGTTCTAGGCGCTACAGTCTGGAACCGAGCGACCGCTACGATCGCAGGTTCGATTCGTGCCACGGGCATGGATGTGTGTGATGTCCTTAGGTTAGTTAGGTCTAATTAGTTCTAAGTTCTAGTTAAGTCGCATACTGCTCAGAGCCGTTTGAACCATTTTTACATTGCCCGTCTTAAAACGGACCGTTTACCAATTGCGGAAAAGGTCGATATCGTGTTGATGTATGGCTACTGTGATCAAAATGCCCAACGGGCGTGTGCTATGTATGCTGCTCGGTATCCTGGACGACATCATCCAAGTGTCCGGACCGTTCGCCGGATAGTTACGTTATTTAAGGAAACAGGAAGTGCTCAGCCACATGTGAAACGTCAACCACGACCTGCAACAAATAATTATGACCAAGTAGGTGTTTTAGCCGCTGTCGGGGCTAATCTGCACATCAGTAGCAGACGAACTGCGCGAGAATCGGGAATCTCAAAAACGTCGGTGTTGAGAATGCTACATCAACATCGATTGCACCCGTACCATATTTCTTCTTCTTCTTAAGTTGCCAATCCTAAGATTGATTTGCAGCAGCTCTCCATTCAGTGCGATTGTCGGCCAGCCTCTTCAATTCCGTGAAACTTCCGCATCCTAGGTCCTGCATTATCTGGCTTATGTACTTTCTTCTAGGTCTGCCTCTTGCCCTTTTGCCCTCCACAAGGCCTTCAGTTATAGTGTGGAGAAGACTTTCATGTCTCAGAATGTGTCCCATCCATATATCTCTCCTCTTTTTGACCCTCTTCCAAAGAACTGGAACTTCCTCCGCTCTCTGCAGGACTTCTTCATTTGTCATCATGGCCGTCCACGGAATTTTTAACATCCTTCGCAGACACCACATTTCGAATCCTTCAATCCTTCTTCTTTCGTCCTCTCCAAGTGTCCAGGTTTCGCTGCCGTAGAGAAGCACACTCCCAACAAAGGTCTTTATTAACCGCTTCCTTAACGACAGACTTATCATATTTGATGTGAGGAGTCCTTTCCTTTTATAGAATGCAATCTTTGCCTGATTTATTCTACTTATTACATCTTTCCTACTACGACCATCTGATGTTATTCTGCTTCCCAAGTAGACAAAGTCTTGTATTTCTTTCAGCTTCTCTCCATTCAGCCTTATATTCGTAATTGCTTGATTATTTTGTTTGCTTGCAACTAAGATTTTTGTTTTTGACTTATTAATTTTCGTGTTGTACCGTGTAGCAAGAGTGTTTTCCATTTCCTCCAGCATTACTTGTAATTCTTCCTCATTTTCCGCTAGGACAGCAATGTCATCCGCAAAACGCAGCATATCAACTATTTTTCCCTGGATCCTGATTCCATTAGCTTGTCCTAACTTTTCTCTGACCTCGTCCATTGCTTTCTGTATGTACATATTAAAGAGGACAGGGGAGAGTGCACATCCCTGTCTCACACCCTGTTTAATTTTTGCTTGTTGTTGATGTTCCCCACATCTCACTATTGCCACCTCTTCTTTGTATATGTTCCATATCGTTCTCCTGTCCTTGTACTTAGCTCCAGTTTCCCCCAATATCTGAAATAGTTTTTTCCATTCAACCTTATCAAAGGCATTTTCGAGGTCAATAAATGCTATGTAGGTGTCCTTTCCTTTTTCCATTCTTTTTTCTATTATGAGCCTTAGGGCCATAATGGCTTCTCGCGTACCTCTCCCTCTTCTAAAGCCAAACTGGTCTTCTGTGAGCATGCATTCCACGTTCCCTTCAATTCTTCTGAGGAGGATGGTCGTCAAAATTTTTGATGCATGTGATGTTAGGCTGAGGGTTCTGTATTGTGCACACGATTTTGCTGGCATTTTCTTTGGTAATGGAACAATAATACACTTTTTGAAGTCCTCAGGCAGCTCTCCAGTTTCGTATATTTGGCAGATTAATTTATACAATTTATCTTTTATTTCTGTTCCAGCTGCTTTGATGATTTCTGCAGGCAATGAGTCAATTCCTGGTGCTTTTCCGTGCTTAAGTGCCTGTAGTGCCTGATCAAATTCAGACCTTAGTATGCTGTCTCCTAGTTCATCTTTATCTACTTCGTCCTCACTTTCAATCATGTCATCTTGTACGTTGCCTCCATATAATTTCTCTAGGTATTCCTTCCACGTAAGTGCTATATCTTCATGATTATACACCATCTTATTATCCTCTCTTATTAGGGCATTACATCTAATCCTTTGTCCTCCTGAGAAGAAGCGTTTCACTGTTTTGTATGCTAATTCAAGGTTCCCTTTCTTCAGAAGGTCTTCAACTTCTTTGCATCCGTCTTCAAGGAATCTTTCTTTTACTTGCTTCAACTTCCTGTTGATTTTGTTCCTAAGCACTCGGTATGCCGTTTTCCCTTCTTCCGTTTCATTATTTTTGAGCTTCCTTCTTTCCTCAAACATAAGTATTATTTCATCAGTTATCCACTCCTTCCTCTTTTCAGGTTTTTGTTTTCCAATTATCTCTTCAGCTGCTTTTATTAGGCCATCTCTCATATTTTCCCAATGTTGTTCTACATTCTCTATAGGATGCTGTTGAATTAGATCATTAGCCCTTTCTTGGAACTCCTTCTGCGTCTCACGGTTTTCAAGCTTCCCTATATCCAGTTTTCCATTTCCTATTTTCTTCCTTATGCATTTGAACTTGAGTCGGCATTCCGCAACAACAATGTTGTGATCACTCACAATATCTGGGCTTGCGTATGCTCTAGAGTCTTTTAGTTGATTTCTAAATCTATTTTTGACTAGAATGTAATCAATTTGGTATCGTTCTCTATCCCCTGGTGACTTCCAGGTGTATCTTCTACGGGGGTGATGTTGAAACCACGTGTTCGATATTATCAGTTGATTCCTGTTACAAAATTCTATAAGTCGGTCTCCTCTATCATTCCTTTTACCAAGGCCGTAGCGTCCAACAGCTGGCTGTACCTCTTTATCTCCTACTATTGCGTTCCAGTCTCCCATAATTATAAAATTTGTTTCTCCTTTGATTCCTCTCAAGGCTCCATTTAACTCTTCATATACAGCTTCAACTTCCTCATCCTCCTGGTTTGTGGTAGGCATATAGACCTGTATCACAACCGTCTCTGTAGGTTTGGTATCCAGACTGACAAGTATTATCCTTCCTCCATATTGTATATATCCCTTCACTCTCTGCCCCAATTTTCGACTCATAACTACTCCAACCCCACCTGCTCCAGGTCTATCTTCTATCGTTCCTGTGTGAATTATCCTGTACTCATCACTCCAGAAATCTCCGCAGTTAGGCCATCTCATTTCAGACACTCCTAGTATATCCAACTTCATTTTCTTCATTTCTTGCTGAAGGTTTTCGAGCTTCCCCATCTGCAGTAAGGTGCGGACGTTCCACTTTCCAATTCTACTATAGCTCTTTTTATTTCCTTTCTTCCCATGAACTGTTGAAACGAGATCTCTGGTAGTCCCCTCCCGGAGAACCGAATGAGGGGCTATTACTCCGGATTGCATTTTTACTAGAGCTTGTTTCATATTCATATTATGGCTGCTGATACTTGAGAAATCTAATTAGATCTTTAATGAAGTGGTTTCTCCTTGCCTTCTTCATTCTATGCCGTTGGCCATCATGTGGCTCTTCCGCCTTTAGGGACAGTTTCCCATCCCAAGGACAAGAGAGTGCCCTGCCTCTACCTGCTCATCCGCCCTCCTAGGAGGCCGTTTCGCTTGGTATAGGGTGTCTCCTTATTCCGGGAGATACTCGGTCGCCATATCCTCGTTAGTGGTAACAGGGTGTACCGTGCAGCAATCCTTGGCTGCAACTCGTGAAGGTGAGGTTGGCATTTGTATGGAGAGGCTGTTTGAGACGCATCACATACCTTACACCATATTTCTATGCACCAGGAATTGCATGGCGACGACTTTGAAAGTCATGTACAGTTCTGCCACTGGGCACAAAAGAAATTACGGGACGATGACAGATTTTTTTCCACGCGTTCTATTTAGCGACGAAGCGTCGTTCACCAACAGCGGTAACGTAAACCGGCATAATATGCAGTACTGGGCAACGGAAAATCCACGATGGCTGCGACAAGTGGAACATCAGCGACCTTGGCGGGTTAATGTAGGGTGCGGCATTATGGGAGGAAGGATAATTGACCGTCATGTTATCGATGGCAACCTAATGGTGCAATGTATGCTGATTTCCTACGTAATGTTCTACCGATGTCACTACAAGATGTTTCACCGCATGACAGAATGGCGATGTACTTCCAACATGATGGATGTGCGGCACATAGCTCGCGTGCGGTTGAAGCGGTATTGAATAGCATATTTCATGACAGGTGGATTGGTCGTCGAAGCACCTCACGATGGCCCGCACGTTCACCGGATCTGACCTCCCCCGCTTTCTTTCTGTGGGGAAAGTTGAAGGATATTTGCTATCGTGATCCACCGACAACGCCTGACAACATGCGTCAGCGCATTGTCAATGGATGTGCGAACATTACGGAAGGCGAACTACTCGCTGTTGAGAGGAATGTCGTTACACGTACTTCCAAATGCATTGAGGTTGACGGACATAATTTTGAGCATTTATTGCCTTAATGTGGTATTTACAGGTAATCACGCTGTAACAGCATGCGTTCTCAGAAATGATAAGTTCACAATGGTACATGTATCACATTGGAACAACCGAAATATACCGTTCAAACGTACCTACGCTTTGTACGTCTAAAATTGTGACCCATATGTTTCTGACTATTACAGCGCCATCTATCACAAAGCGAAAAAAGTGGTCCAACTAAAACATTCATATTTCTTTACCTACTACACGAATATGTAATAAAAATTGGGGTTCCTATTTTAAAAAACGCAGTTGAAATCCCTTTGACCTACGGCAGCGCCATCTAGCGGGTCAGCCATAGCGCCATCTGGTTTCCCCCTTCAAGCTAGACAAGTTTCGTTCTTTGTAGTTTTTTCGTTTGTCATCTATTTCGTGAGATATTTGGCCCGGTCACGATCAATGGACCACCCTGTATAAAGCATGTCGAAGGACGCGGAAAACAGTGCAGCCGTTTATGTAATGCGGAAACGGAGTGATTTATCTTACGTCCAGAAGGGCATGATTATTGGCCTCCTGTCCACCTTCTCAGCTCAGCGGTAACGTGTTTGCGACCATGCAGCAGGCCCGGGTTGGATTCCGGCCGGGCTGGAGATTTTCTCCGTTCGAGAACTGGGTGCTGCGCTGTCATCATCATCTCGCCATCACCGACGGCAAATCATCCATGTGGCGTCACCTGAAATAAGACTTGCCCTCGGCAGCCGAACGTCCCCGGATGAGGTCTCGCGGCCGTCAATGCCACACGACTATTTCATTTCATTGGCTTCCTGGCCAATGGTGGAAGAATTTTCAAAAGGCTGAGTCTGTAAACTGTTAGCGTGCCCTTATTGCTTAAGTATACAGTGAAAGAGAAAAAGGCGCTAGCCAAAATCCTCGCCAAGGCAACCGTGGTGCACTTTAGGACATAGATGACACGATTGAACGATGGCTGTGGAGATGTGTACGAGCGAATAGACATGAAATTGTTGAGCAGCTGACCACCCAGATCGACCAAGGGGCTACAAACAGTATCTCCTCGATGATTGCTCAGCGAATAGTGCTGCATAGAGGACTCTCCAGCTTGCGCCTTGTTATTACACTCACGCTTACTGCTGTTCATTGGCGAGGTAGGCTGGAATTTGCATGGCAGTACTGCAACTGGACGTCCATTGAAATGCTATAGGTAGCCTTTTCAGGTGAATCACGTTCTGCATCCCATCGGACAGATGGCTGTTGGCATGTGTGGTATGAAACGCCTGACATTAAACTCCCTGTAACAGTTGCGGTCTGGGGAATGTTTCGTGACTTTCCGTGGGTTATCTCACTGCAGATCAACACAAGTATACATCTATCGTTCGGGATCGTGTCCACCGTCACATGCAGTTTGTTTTTCTTCAGCATGATGACATCTACTGGCAGGACAACGGTACAACGTGTCAACTCACAGTGAACATGGGTGTTTCGGAGAGCACCAGGATGAGTTTATCGTACTTCCCTGGCCACCACATTCCCCATATCTTGGTCCGCTTGCTTGTGCCATGGATCCTCAACTGAGAAACCTAGTACAGTTGACGAGGGCACTGGAATCGGCATGACTCCACGTCCCTGTCGGTACCTTCCAGAACCTGACTGACTCGCTTCCTGCACGTCTCACAACGGTCCACACTGCAAAAGGTGGTTACACAGGCCTTTTACAGGGGGTCTCAATGTGATTGGGCAGTGTACGCAGGGTGAACATTAATAATACCAACCAACTGCAGGGAAGAATTCCTGGTCGGAAATGAAGGAAAGAAGGTCCTGTGAACAAGTGTCCAGAAAAGCATCGTCGCCACGGTAGTTGGCGCAGACGAATGAAACTGCCTCTGACCACGAGGTGTTTGTTCGTTCTGTGTTGCAGGCTATCCGATTGACGCAGCTTACTGCAAGTAGCAGAATGGTGTTTGTGTACGGCCAAGCAGATGGAAATCGGCGCGAGGCAGCACGGCTATACCAAAACAAGTACCTTCACAGATACCAACCACATCACACGACATTTAAAACCCTTTTTCGGCGTTTGTATGATCATGGGTCCTTTAAGACAGGCGAACGTTCGGGGAGGTAGCGGACTGTGTTCTGCTTCCCGACCGTTTCAAACTGCTGGGCCATACACAAACGCCATCTCGGCTTGTTTCCGACATGAACAGCTGACCCTTCGGCTGCTTACAGTACGCGGCGTCAGTCACACCGCAGCCCGCAACTCACAAGGTTCAAAAATGGCTCTGAGCACCATGGGACTTAACATCTGAGGTCATCAGTCCCCTAGAACTTAGAACTACTTAAACCTAACCAACCTAAGGACATCACACACATCCATGCCCGAGGTAGGATTCGAACCTGCGACCGTAGCAGCAGTGCAGTTCTCGACTGAAGCGCCTAGAACCGCTCGGCCACATCGGCCGGCAACTCACAAGGAACATACGGCAAGTGGTCAGAGGAACTTTCACTTGTCAGCGCCATCTACTGTCGCAACGATGCATTTCGGACACATGTTCATAGGATCTTTTTTCCTCAATTTCCAGTCAGGAGTCCGTCCATGCAGTTTTTGGATTTTATTAATGTTCACCCTGTATAAGTATGTATTTATGTACCAGGGGCATTCCATATTGATTTAAATTTCATTTTTTTTCCGCATCAGTCATGGAGCGCCATTTGACTCATCCTCACAACTGCAGGTATGTAGTACTTTTCTCTAACTGTAGGTCGCAGAACAATCACTAAAAGTGTAACCCCTAGACAGTACAGTCCATTTTTCCAACTGTTGTCTCTACGTTTGCGGACAGTATGGAGTGTGATCATCAGGGACAGCACTGGAAGGACGATGGAAACACTGTGGATGTTCACAAGCAACTGGCGGCAGTGTGAGGAAAGAGAACCGTTACAAAAAAGTGCTCTTGCAATGCAACAGCCGGCCCATGTGCCCATGTGGCCGAGCGGTTCTAGGTGCTTCAGTCCGGAACCGCGCTGCTGCTACGGTCGCAGGTTCGAATCTTGCCTCGGGCATGGATGTGTGTGATGTCCTTAGGTTAGTTAGCTTTAAGTAGTTGTGAGTCTAGGCGACTGATGACCTCAGATGTTATGTCCCATAGTGCTTAGAGTCATTTGAACCATTTGCAATGGGACAACGTTCGTCCCATAGGAGTCGGGAAACAGCGGTTGCATCGCTGAAATGATGTTCCAGGTACTACCACTCCAACTGTATGACTTGGCCCGTTTAACTTTTGCAGACCCTCCACGAAACTTTTTTTTTTTTTTTTGTCCTGCCGCAGGACAGCTGCTAGACGTTCCTGAACGTCTGTGGAATCACGTCTGTGCAGAGGTTTCTTGATAGACTCCAGTAGGTGGTAATCAGAAGCGGCCACCTCTGCAGAGAGTATGGTCGGTGTGGCAGTAGCTGAAACACCATTTCAGCGATGGCAACTGTAATGATGAGTCAAATGGCGCACCACCAACGCTGGGGCAAAGTAAAGAATAAATCAGCATCGAGCTCCTCTAGCATGTATGTGTGTATGTTCCACATCTCCCTCTAAACCACTGTATCGATAGCAACCAAATTTGGTGCGCATAATATCACTGTTTATGTGGAAAGAAGCGCTGTGGCGGTAAGAACTACGTACCTTTCAAAGGGGTAGGAAGGAATGAAATAGAAGTTGAAACACGTATGTAACGCAGCAGCGATGGCGAGGCATTGCAGCGTCTCTGACCAGAGAGTATGCGCTTGACCGCGCGAGTGTTGCGAGCAGTTCGCTAGTTGTCGCTATGCAGAGCAGTACTCTGTCTGTAGTCGTGGCAGTCGGTAGCTCGATTTAGTTGCGAGCAGTTCGCTAGTTGTCGCTATGCAGAGCAGTACTCTGTCTGTAGTCGTGGCAGTCTGTAGCTCGGTTTAGTTGCGCGCAGTTCGCGAGTAGTAGTCGTGCAGTGGAGTTCAGTAATAGTCGTCATGCAGAGCGGTCGGTCAGTAGTAGCAGCCCAGTGCGGTTGTGTGATGTAGGCGGTCGGCAACACTGGTCAAGATGCTGAATGAGGTATACTGTTAATTAATATAATCATTAGATAATGTAAAAATTTATTAATTGTAATTAATTTCCAACAAATGCCCCAATAATAATTTTTATTTCAGAACCATTTTTTTCAAAAATTTAATTTTTATTGAACTAAAAATTTCGTTGCACTTCCCCTTTCATTCCACTTCCGTTAAAGAAAAATTTCAGTAAAATCACAGAAAAAAGGAATATTATCATTTGCAATGCAGTTCCTCCAAGCCGTGCGGAAAGATAAGAGCAGAAATTTGACATCCAGTTATTCTGAGGTAAGACTTTAATTCTGATTATTTTGCACAGGGACAAAGACCGATATTTCGGTTTAATTGAATTTTCTTATCACTGAATGGACTTTAATTTTTTTGTGAAGAATTTATATTTGAGTCAGATTGCTAATTTTTGTTTAATTGTCATTGTCAGTAGATTTCATTGTGGGGAGGTTACACTCGGCTCCCATTACCATTTCTATTAAGTATTGTCTCATTTCCCTTTTAAATTACGGTGGGGAGGTTACACTTGGCGACACCCAGTCCAGGATCGTATTTCGTTGAGAGTCTTTTGAGCGACAGTCAGATATCTGCTCTTATTTGCTTAAATATAATTAGGATTTAGCGCAACGCTTTTATTAACTTGTGACTTTCTTTCTACAGGTCAACGGCAATTCGTTGCTCTGTTGTATTTGTTTGTTGCCTTTTTGCATTTGTGCTTATTTGTTTTGTGAATAACTGTGACTGTTGTAAAAATGCCGCGGAAGACTGTGAATAGTGTATCGCGAGGTATTATGAACGAAATAAGCGAATTAAATAACTTCACCAATAGTACTAGTGACACGCAGTGTAATGATGACAATCCTGCGTCCACTAACAATCAGTGCATTCCAACCACTAATGATGACTTTTACATTAATGATGAACAAACGAACTCAATTGTCTCGTCTGTTAATTTGACGACAATTGATGACGCGGGACGCTCTATTGTAATGAGCGCTGCCGAGCTTAACACACCCGATTTGGAAAATTCAAGTAACGTACAGACAAATTTTTTTAATGAAAATGAACAAGGTACACAAAGTACGCCGGAGTTCTTTAATTCCGAAATAGTGAATGAGAGTGTACATTTGACAGGGAAAGCCTTTTGTGAACCAAAGAATGACCAAATGGTCACACAAAACGCGACAATTGCAAATACATCATCAAATAGTACAGAGAATGGAGTAGATAATGTTACATTGGGTCAAATTATGGCAATATTGCTACAAAATAGTAAAAGACTAGAAAATAATGATGAAAATTTTAGACAACTTAGGGAAGATAACAAACAACAGAACGAAAAACTTGACAATAATGCCGAAGATCTCAAACAACTTAGGGAACAGAACAAACAGCTTAATGAAAAATTAGACGACAATTCCAGACAGCTTTGTGAACAAATTAGAGCCGTTGCCGCGCAGTGCCATGACACTAAGGAACAGTTGCGCGTGGAAATTGAGGCTTGTTCACAAAAAAATAGCGAAGAAATTAAGTCTGTTGCGCAAGAATTAAGGGAAATGCAAACAGCCGCAACAGAAACACTCAGAGACGAAATCAGCGGAGTCGCCAAACAGTGCTCTGAAAAAGCTACACAATTACGGGACGAGTTTAAAGCAATGACGGCAGAATTTTCGCGCACAGTGGTCGCAAAGATAGACTCGAAATTCGAACAGCAGAACACTCAGATTGACGAACGCTTTAATCTTCACATACAAAACAGTGATACGCGTTTCCGCAAATTTATTCAGGATCAAAATAAACTCAAACGTCAGGTTATGGAAGCAATCACTGCACAGAGACAAGAAGACAAACGTAAAATGTTTGCGAAAGCAAAAACATACGTAGACAACAATATTACTACAGTGTCCGACAAAATTAATACCATAGAACAATTGAACGCGGAATTACGGGATGAAATTTCTGATCTTAAATCAAAAACAGATACACACACAATAAATATTCAAACAGTGACAGACAGATTCGAACAATTAGATCTAACACAGGATTGCGATGTCATCAAAGCTGATGTTAAAAAACTGAGCGAAACTACGCGTAAGTTGCAAAAACAGATTAATGCGTCTGATTCTAAAACCGATGATCAGGTTAAGATACTGACTGAAAAATGTGATGAATTGGGCAGTCGTATTGATGTTATCGAAAATACTAATGACAATAAATCAGACGATACTGCACCGGTTTCATTTATCCAAACACCTGAATTTCAAAATTTACAGCAGACAATTAATGAGATCGATTCATCTAACAACACGTTACGTAGGAAGTTATCAAATTTACAACAAGAAGTAACAGAGATGAAAAACATTTCAGTTAATAACATACCACAACAGACGCCACTTTATGAACATGTGTCAGACTCACGCAGCGCGTATAATTTGGGTAATCTGCAGAGAGTACGGGACTTAGATTCCGAACAACCACAGTTCAATAGATACTCTTACGATCCTGAACCTGTTGCATCACACAGAGATGATAATTTCGATTACAAACATTTTCTGTCAGTAAGAAAGTTCAAAATATTTAAAAACGATAGAACGCAGATTCACCCACTGGATTGGATTCAACAGTTTAGCTTTGCTCTTCCACCGACTTGGCCTGTAACACATAAACTTGAATTTATTTGCAGTTTTTTGGAAGGTGAACCGGCAACTCGTATGAGACCGATCGCGAGACAGTGTTACTCGGTAGAGGAATTTCAGAATGCTTTTCTATCAGCGTACTGGTCGAAGACGACACAGCGCGGAATTAAAGATCAACTAATTAGTTTGTCAAATTATGAGAACTCCAATTTTCCCAGTGTCACGCAATTTTTTGAGCATATGGTCCAACAAAATCAATACCTAAGTGAACCGTACAGTGAATCTGCACTTATACAATTATGCATTTCCAAATTACCACGGTCATTACGAGTGTCGCTTCTAACAGGTCAGCAAAAAGAAAATATTTCAGCGTTCAGAGATCTTTTACAGCTCTTGGAAGTACAGCAATCTGATTATTCTTTTGTAAACAAAAACTTTTCTTGTAATAACCAAGGTCAACAAAAGTACAGCAATTATGATCAGACACGTAATTTTAATAGGAAAGATAACAGACGCTTTAGGAACGACAACTACCAAAATTCTAATAACAGCCAAAATTCTAATTATCAATATCGTCAAACTTTTCAGCAACAGGAACCGCACTTTAGTAACAATAGAGGTATTTCACAACAACAACATCAAAACCAGCCGGTTAGCATACCTAACCAACAATGGAATGCTCAAGGTCAACCAGGCTTTAATGTTTCGCCGCGTGGACGTATAGTCCCTGGTCCAACAAATAGTAATGCACGGCAGCAAGGAAACAACTATGTACAAAGAAGACAGTATTTCAATTCCCATCGCAATACACCGTATAGGAATGACTATTACGACAGACGTAAAAATAATGAGAACAATTTTCAGCGTACATCTAACAACAGTCGGTCATACCAACAGCAAAATTATGCACGAGAACCTATTCTCATGAACGAACCCGACAGTAGGTATCATCCAGAGCGTAACACGTCTGGAAGAAGTAATAGAACAGTTCAAATAGTCGAAATGCCACAGAATCCTCCTAATAAAAATAACACGTCAGATAGAATCTGACTAGATAATGTACAGGACGCATCTTCCAATAATACAAGCACTACCTTAGACACGCAAAATGTTGTTCACGACAATGTAATTACTTTTGACGATATCAGAGACACTCTCTTGCAGGAAAGACCAGTTATTCAGAAAACCATTTCACATCCTGTTATCGAAATTAAAATTGGTTCATCGAAATTCTCAGCAGTAATTGATTCCGGATCACCAATATCAGTAATAAATGAGGAGACTTTTAATGAGTGCAACAAAGAGAATACCTATCCGACATTACCATTAGGCAAAACAAAAGTGAAAGGAGCAGTACCGAGTAAAGGAGTAGACGTTAAATTGCAGACGCATTTATCATTTTGTATTGGAGGTCATAGTTTTCATTCTAATTTTTGGATTGTTCCTTTATTGACAACAGACGTTATTTTAGGTACGAATTTTCTGGTACAACACGACGCAGTCATTGATTTTCAAAATTCTTATTTAATGTTAAAGGATGAAAATGTACAACTTGCTTTAGAATTTCAGCACTCACTATCTGCGGAAGAGCAAACAATTAACCGCACAGAGGTCATTTCCGCAACACGTGACATAGACTGTAATCCCACATTGTTCACGGATACGTACGTACACAACTATAATACTCCAGACGAAGTGGACTACGACGTAATACAAATGATTTCCGATAAAGTTAGACAAAGCAGTGCAACTACAGACGACGAACGAACGCAATTACACAAAATTCCTTTACAGCAAGCTCCAGTTTTTGACAACATTCCTGGTACTATGTCCGGCTTTATGTATGAATTTCAAGTCAAACCACACGACACATTTAAAGCAAAGCATTATCCTATTCCATATATCCACAGAGAACAGGTTAAAAAAGAATTGCAGGATATGCTCGACCAAGGAATTATAGAACCAGCAGTTAGTCCGTACATAAACCCGCTACATATTGTTAAGAAAAAAGATGGCTCACTTCGCCTTGTACTTGATTCACGTCACATTAATGACATTATTATTAATGAAACAGACCGACCACAGACATTAGAGGAACTTCTACAAAAATTTCATGGTACAGTTATTTATTCTACATTAGATTTGAAATCGGGATTTTGGCAAATTCAGCTTCATCCGAATTGCAGAAAATATACAGCTTTTCTCTGTTTTGGCGACCGTTATCAATTTTGCAAATTACCGTTCGGCTTAACTATTTCTTCTGCAGCTTTTATTCGCGGTTTGAATACAATACTTCCGACAGAACTTAAGGACAGAATCACGACGTATGTAGACGACATTCTTATCGCAGAAGCTAACTGGTCTGAACACAATGTGATTTTAGAACGTCTGTTACAAACTTTCCATGCACAAGGGCTCACAGTTAACCTCAGTAAATCGCACTTTGGCAAAACTTCTATAAAATTTCTTGGACATGTAATTTCAGCAGAAGGCATTGCGCCTGATCCAGAAAAACTTCAAGCTCTACGTGACATCACTGTTCCTACAACAAAAAAACAATTACGCAGTTTTTTGGGCTTAATTAACTTTTTTCGTAAGTTTATTCATCACTCTGCTTTAGACACACCCAGATTATGCCAATTAACAGGTAAAAACACAATTTGGTCTTGGGATAAGCAAGCACACTCTGAATTCATGAACCTGAAACATGCTCTGTTGAATGCTCCACTTTTATCGCACCCAGATCTTACTAGAAATTTTTCCATCGCCACCGACAGTTCTAACACCGCTTTAGGCGTACATATTTTCCAGGAAATTGAAGAAGATGGTTCAATAGTAATCAAAAACATCGCATTTGCAAGCCGCATTCTGTCACCTGCTGAGCGAAATTACTCCGTTACAGAACTTGAAACATTATGTGTTGTATGGGCTTTTACGAGATTTCGGCACTTTCTTTATGGCAGACATACCACCGTTTACACAGACCATAGAGCTATACAAATTTTACTTTCAGCTAAATTTACTCATGACAGATTAAGTAGATGGAAACTTTATTTACAAGAATTTAATTTTACAATTGTTCACATTCCCGGCACGCAAAATGTTATAGCAGACGCACTATCGCGTTCTCTCGGCAACAATCAGCAAGACGTAGCAACCAACTTCTGCAAAACAAATTTCAGTGTCATGTACATTCAGCAAGTTGCATTTGAAAACTTTATTTCATCGTCACTACAGGACATAGCACAAGAGCAAAATAAAGACAATGTGTGGAAAGAAATTAAACACCTTTGGCAAGATAAGAATAATGTTACGATTAGAAACCATTACACAGTGCGCAATGACATTCTGTTTCGCCGCTCTCATCCTGACAGCAACAATTGGTTATTATGCATTCCTGACGAACTGATTAACAAATTAATTTGGTACACTCATTTAAGCTACGCACATTACGGAGCACGAAAATGTTTTCTTATACTGAGACAGAACTTTTATTTTACCAACATGGAGAAACGTATACGACGAGTTTTAGCGTCTTGTAAAATTTGCCAGAAAGCTAAATCAGACACCACTTCACATATTCCTCCATTATATCCCATTATACCTGTTAAATTAAGACATATGGCCGCTGTAGATATTTTTGGTCCGATTCCCAGAACTAACAGAGGTTTTTGCTACATCTTTGTCGCTGTTGAGCTCACTTCAAAATTTGTTACTTTCACTCCGTTACGCAAAGCTACTGCTAAAACTGTTTCGAAAGCATTTGTAAAACATTTTCTATCTCATGTAGGGCATGTAATGAAAGTAATTTCTGACAATGGATCACAATTTCGTAGTAGCGTATGGACACGCATGTTACGAGCCAGAAACATTTCTCCGATTTATATATCCAAGTACCACGCTTCTTCGAACCCCTGTGAAAGATTAATGAAAGAAATTGGTAAGCTGTGCCGAATATACTGCCACAAAAGACATATTGATTGGGATACACACATACTCTCATTCCAAGATGTAATTAATTCCATTCCAAATGAATCCACTATGCTATCTCCGTCTGTTATACTGAAAAACGTTGAACCACCAAACAAAATTAAAGAATTAGTAACATTCCCCAAAAGTCCTCGCTTACGACACCACGAAATAATTGACATTGCGCTGAACAACATCAAACGTGCCGCAGAACGCCGGAGAAGACAGCAAAAACAGGTTTGTACACGCCGCGACTTTCACGTTGGACAGAAGATACTAGTACGTACACACTATTTATCCAGCAAATTAAAAGGTAAGTGCAGTAAATTTGAACTTCTATACGCAGGTCCATATCGGATTCGCAGCATCCCTCACCCCAATGTTGTACACGTCGAAACTTTGAGAACCAAAAAATCGAAAGGCAATCACCATATCTCAAACATTAAACCGTTTATTGAGTGAAACCACTGTATGATTCAACACACTATGATGCCATTTACTAATGCAATTATTTCACCTGACTAATTACTGATGATTATCGTATTTTTTTCTTGGCAAATGCCCGGCAAGGTAAGGTTAGCAGGTCGCTTTTCTTGTCGTTACACATCAGACCGTGCATATTTTTCCAGATGAACTTACGTATTTTATGAATAATTATGCAATTGTATGTAATGACGTATTAATTTTATCAAATTCTCTCTCCATTAAAGTCTTTAATTCTCGCGTCTATTAACTACACTACATACAAGCTGAACACAACGAACGTCACATTTTGTCTTTTTTATGTATGATTGTACTCCAGTTTTGTTTGTATGCACTGTGAAATAGTTAAGATATAACACGCACCAGTTGACTTTGACATTTTTTTTGCCTTATGACATCTCAACATCGTGACTGTTTTACATTTTTTTGCTGCTGCATTGTGATATTCTCTGTACATTTTTGCATCTGAACACTGTCAATGTCTTTGACACATTACGTTTTCTGTCATGTTATGCTGTATGGTTAATTGTGTCACCATAAACCAGTCATTATTTAGTGGGTATATGATTTAAATGCAGGACATTAATCTTTGTTCATCAATTTCAGAAAGGAATGATGATTCTAAGAAATAAATTTAGCATAAATGGGAATTTCACCTACGGAATAAACAAAAGAAGATGCAATAACTTTATGAGGAAGAGTAAATGGATCAGGATTAACAAGCATTAACAAGAATATACTATACTCATCACAGAATAGCAGTCTTAACTAATTTTTTCTTTCAGAATACAAGGTGATTGATGCAGGCTGTCAGACAGAACTACACATTTTAGTTTTAGTGATGAAATATACTAGAGATAAGGAATAGTTGTATAATGAGTAATGAAGTGATTTTTGCAGATGATAATGAATGCTGACGAATAATGATGAAGAATATGCTGTTATGAATAATGAAGTTTTTCTTTACAGGTGATGATAATAGTGAAGTTATGATGATATGGATAATGAAGTTTTCTTTACAGATGAGGATAGTGTTGAAGTTATGTATTTATGCTACGTAGTTATTTACGTATTTGTTGCAGTTTGCTTTGACAGCAGGTGTTATATTGCATAGTAGGATGACGGAAAGTTTTGGAAAGGACAGCTATGGAACACATTTTATACACATTTCACTACCTGTTAATTCGAAGTTCACTACTTTTCAGCATAGTGTGCGTTTCTTCTTTCAGGTCAATAATCCATTTTGTATTTTTTCCAGGAGAAGCTTTTCATGATACTTACTAAACCTGTTACTTATTATACCTGTTCTAGTACTTGCATTTTTATTTTTTACCCATTTGTGTTTATCACTTATAAATGTGATCACATATACTGCCTTGTTGCATAACCTTGCTACAGCTGACTCATGACGAATGACGTTACCTATCCTCATTTGCAGCAATAGGTCAAAAACAAATAGTGTTATGCCTCAGCAATTAATTATCGATCCCAACGCAATGCATTGCTAACAAAAAAATGTATTACCAGTCCCACATAATGTCACTAGTTTATGATAATTCTGAATAATACTGATTAGCTCTGAATAGTATGTCACTTCAGTAATGACTTCTTAATGAGACAAAAAAAAAGTATATATTTAAGATAATGCTTTGTCACTAGCTAATAACTGCCACTGTTTATTGTAATGAGACTACTTATAATGCCTGTGATTATTAATGCTATGACTAATTAACTGATTTTTAATAATGACTTCGTAATGATCTGAATAATACTGAATGATGATTCTATTCAATACTTGCTGGCCACTGAGTGCCAATAATTAATGTCACTCCACGAATTGTTATTAATTATGCCATTAATTAGCTCTTGTTTTCAATGTTCATACTTTGTTATTGGAAATGAATGTGACTGTTTCATAATGCTTTGTAATTAGGAGAAGGCTAATGATCCTTACTATATAGGAATGACAAATGATTAATTAACTGTAATTAGGAGAAGACTAATGATTCTTACTATATTGGAATGACAAATGATTAATTAACCATGCTATACTTTGTAACTAGGAAAAGAAGACTACTGATTCTATGTAAAACAATCAATGAACATTTTTCTGTAATACTACATACTTGGTACAGAAATGTTCAATAACTGGGCTATGAATGCCACAAACTACTAATTAAGTCTGTAATTGTCAATATTATGTGACTTGATGTCCTTCACCTCATGAGCTAACTACCCTGAATTACTGCAATGTCCATTTTGTCCTGTTTATCCCAGTGATCATGGAGCACTATCTTTGGATTTGCACTAATTCTACGTTGGTGTGCCTTGTAAGAGCGTGGTGTTGACACGACATGCTGTCCACCACCGTGAGCGATGAAGACATTATTATGGTCCCACTGTTTGGTGTACCAAATGTAATGCCAAAATGAAAACATGGAATATTACTACGACAATTCAGTGTCTTGGCTACGCTGATAAATTCTGGTGGGAAAAGAACTTCAAGTTGTGTCACTTGGTGTTGTACTTCTGTGGAAAGATGTGGACTTTCAGAACAGCTGTGTGCAATCTAAAGTGCTACAACCATGATGCAATCCTTCCCTTTCCTCTTATTTATTGCGAAAATACTAAAGACATTTTTTTTGATTTGTTCTGAAGTACAGTATATGTACACTCTTGTCTTTTATATTGTATATACATTTTTATTGTAATGATATGTTCTGAACTACAGTGCATGTGCACTTATGTTAGGTGTTAATATGTTTCCTACCGAACTTCAGTGCCTGTGCACTTTTCTCATTTTTCAATATGATTTGTACTATTCTGTATATTCAATACTTCAATGCGTATGCACTTATGTCATTTGTTACTAATTGTATATACATTTCATCATTTGTTGATATGTTCTCAACTGCAGTGCATGTGCACTCATGTCACTTGTCAACATAATATTTTTTGCCAGTCTGTTTATTTGTTCTGAATATGCCAATGAATTTTTTCAGTGCCTCTGCACTTTGTTTTCTGTCAAATAATTTGTATATACATTTTTTCTGATTTGCTACTATGTTTTGTACTCACATCTTGTCTTTGTCTTATATATTTTGTACTTAGTGCGTGTGCACAACATTTAATTCATGTACTACATCTAAATATTCTGTAAATTGTAGAAGTTTATTAATTAATTAAAAATTTTGCCGCGATTGGCAAGTCCAAATGACTCACCATCGCTGCCAAATTTTTGCCCCCCCAGTGGAGGGTTATGAAACACGTATGTAATGCAGCAGCGATGGCGAGGCATTGCAGCGTCTCTGACCAGAGAGTATGCGCTTGACCGCGCGAGTGTTGCGAGCAGTTCGCTAGTTGTCGCTATGCAGAGCAGTACTCTGTCTGTAGTCGTGGCAGTCGGTAGCTCGATTTAGTTGCGAGCAGTTCGCTAGTTGTCGCTATGCAGAGCAGTACTCTGTCTGTAGTCGTGGCAGTCTGTAGCTCGGTTTAGTTGCGCGCAGTTCGCGAGTAGTAGTCGTGCAGTGGAGTTCAGTAATAGTCGTCATGCAGAGCGGTCGGTCAGTAGTAGCAGCCCAGTGCGGTTGTGTGATGTAGGCGGTCGGCAACACTGGTCAAGATGCTGAATGAGGTATACTGTTAATTAATATAATCATTAGATAATGTAAAAATTTATTAATTGTAATTAATTTCCAACAAATGCCCCAATAATAATTTTTATTTCAGAACCATTTTTTTCAAAAATTTAATTTTTATTGAACTAAAAATTTCGTTGCACTTCCCCTTTCATTCCACTTCCGTTAAAGAAAAATTTCAGTAAAATCACAGAAAAAAGGAATATTATCATTTGCAATGCAGTTCCTCCAAGCCGTGCGGAAAGATAAGAGCAGAAATTTGACATCCAGTTATTCTGAGGTAAGACTTTAATTCTGATTATTTTGCACAGGGCCAAAGACCGATATTTCGGTTTAATTGAATTTTCTTATCACTGAATGGACTTTAATTTTTTTGTGAAGAATTTATATTTGAGTCAGATTGCTAATTTTTGTTTAATTGTCATTGTCAGTAGATTTCATTGTGGGGAGGTTACACTCGGCTCCCATTACCATTTCTATTAAGTATTGTCTCATTTCCCTTTTAAATTACGGTGGGGAGGTTACAAAGTCTAACCAACTGTTCTCAAAAATCAACACCACATTCATCCAGTATTTGAGAATGAGTGTAATTCGTGACTTGCAACACACTTTACTCATAATTTCAAACTTTCACGACAATTTTCCTCGCAGACAAACCCCCAAAAATGATGAAATGGAAAAAGTTTTTTGCTTTCTACCCTTTCCATTTTCATGCAGCAAAACTGCCACATGAGGCTTGACGTTTTAATTTGTTGCTTCTTTATTAAACTCTGTTTGCAACATATTTTTGTGAACTGTGCCCACGTAGAACACTGAATATAACTGTAAAATTATATCTCGTACTACACACAGTTCAGAAAATTTGACGTCATAAACACTCAGAAGCTTGAAAAAATTGGTTTTCTTACGGTGGAGCGCAAATTACCAACACTATTCTCATCCAATGTTTGACAACGAGAGCACTCAGTGACTTGCAACGAACTTTAAACCTAATTCCAAACCATTTATAAACTTCTCTCATTTACATGAAGCATATTCGCAGTTGCGAATACGGACATCCGTCAGTTAAATAGTGAAATGACGACAGTGAAAATTTGTATGGGAGAGGATCTCGAACCCGAATTTCCCACTGATCGGGAGTGGTCGTCTAACTATTTTTTTTCTATAATTAGCATACAGCTGGACACAAACCCGTTTCGTTTCGTTCTGTAAATCGAAGTCTGTTCACTCTTTTTTTCTTTCTTCCTCACTGTTCTCGTCGTGAGAGGACAGCCACCCCACCGACCGTGCTGGCAACCACTAGGGTATCTGAGCATGCTTCACGGCCAGACACAAACTTCCATACATAATCCACCGTTTGTCTAGAACCTCCATTAGTGCGTCCATTTTGTATATTCCAGTACAGGGAAAAGATTTTAAATGTAAGTCACTTGTCCAGTGTCGCTAGATAAATACGATGTTGCAATGGTTGTGTTGTTCAGAAGTCCGATGCAGTATTCGTTCGGACATGCATGATTGTCTGAAGGAACATTGCATCAAACTTCTGAATAAGACAGGCACTGCAACATCGTATTTTCTCGTTCACACGTCAAATGTTTAACGCACTGACTCAGTTGAAAAACAATCAGACATTTCAAGCTGTTTTATACATGGGAGCTCGGTACTACAATCGGAGGTTTACTGATTACTTTCTGCCTGGAAAGAATCATCGTGAGATTAAGAAGCACGACCAAGTGATAGGAGTGGGAATAAAAAGGGAATGACGTTGAACAATGACTCAGCAACGCCTGGAGCAATTTTAAGAAAATTTCTTTGATGTATGAATTATTATTTATGTAAAAGACCCCACACTGTTACTAGGGATGGGGGTGTGCAATGTGCACTGCAGCGAGTCATTAATTTTGCCAACGTGTGTTGGGACCTAAGATCAAGCAGCATGGCCGAATATCACATAAATTTAACATCCTCTCTCGAGTTGTATGGTCTGAAACAGCACAGACTCAAATATATATGTGTTTAACATGTGCCACATATAAATATGTTCAACACCTCCTCCTAAACCTATGGAGCGATTTCGCACACACATATGACTTACAATCTGGAATGAAATACTGTGGGTGTAAAAACCTCCGCCGGCCGAGGTGGCCGAGCGGTTCTAGGCGCATCAGTCTGGAACCACTCGACCGCTACGGTCGCTGGTTCGAATCCTGCCTCGGGCATGGATGTGTGTGTGATGTCCTTAGGTTCGTTAGGTTTAAGTAGTTCTAAGTTCTAGGGGACTGATGACCTTAGATGTCGAGTCCCATAGTGCTCAGAGCCATTTGAACCATTTTTTGAAAAACCACCAATCACCCATTGACATGTGTGTGGATGTAATAACGAGGTGCTGACAGAGAAAGTGGGAGAAAGACGCGGACTAACAGAGCAGATATGAGGCGATGGACAGACAGATGGGGGGGGGGGGGTGGAGGGGTGGAAGGATATGGACAAAGAGAGGGGCAGGAAGAGATTGATGGATATAAGGGGCAGGAGGGGATGGAGATGGAGAAAGAGAGGAGGGAGGAAGAGATAGACTACGGGAAGACTTGAATAAAAAAAAAATTCCGTGCAGTGCCACGTGTCTCAGATAGTTATGAAAATATGTGTATATAGCATGTTCTAATGCATGTATTTATGTTCTACATCTCTGTCTAAACCACTGGATTGGTTTCAGCCAAACTATGTACACATCGTTGACTTTTTGGAAAGAAGCGCTGTCCGAGTAAGAACTGCCTACGTTCCATTGGGGTGGTGGGGGGGGGGGGGGGGGGAGGTGGAGATGGTGGTGGGTGTGAAAATGGTGTGACACAGAAGCGTAAGTCAGGAATGTCTATTGCAATTTCAACCAAATTTTGTTTATACATAACTCATCAGAGATATTATTTGTATAAAATTACTGTGTAACTCCTAGTTACCATCTCTTGCGTCAGGTTTCGAATGAGAAGCCATGAAATATAACAATGTTCGATAACGACCGATGTTAATATCGAATCCACAGTTTTTGGGGTTAGTGGGCTCATTGGTTAGAGTCCTGATGACGTTTCGGTCGAAACTCAGTATGGGCTCAAAGGCGGTGAATATCTGCGCACCTCTGTAACGCCTGATTCAATTCTACCAAACGTGGCACATGTATCGCTTCCAACCTGGAAAAAAATTACCGTCACAATAAGAAATCTATAGAAACCCTAGAGCACAGGGTGGCGTGAAAAGGGGTGACGGAAAAGAACTACTCAGGAACGTCTGGAGCAATTTGAACCAAATCTCACGTTGTGAGAGTAAGAAAATCCTAGGGATGGGGAGACATGGAAAAATGTTCTAAAACGATCTGATGGTATTTATATTCCATATTGACTTAACCTGGACTATCTGTGCTGTTCAGTGTGTCAACCAGGTCGCGAGAACGAGCAAAACATCGAGCCAATATTTTTGCCAGCACGGCTGATTACCACATATAGATTTAACATCCTCTTTGGAGTCGTGTGCAGTAAAACAACAGAGAACCAGACATATATGAGTACAGTGTATGTGATATAAGCGTACGCGAGCGAAGCTGCGGTTAAAAAGCTTCTAGTTAATATTGTAGAAGGTTACATTGTAGACTATTTCGATTAAGACATCGCGTATACATGCGTCCAGTTTTTAATGGTTACAGAGATCACTTCCATACTCATAGAAGGTGTTACGCGAGAGCAAAGGATTAAATTATAAGTTGATTTTCACTAATATTTTCAAATTACCTTTTCAATACCACGTTGAAAGCCGTCACTACCTATGAGCTCATAGCATACTATTTCTCAGGTTATGGTGCCCAGGAAACATTCCGCTTTGTATGAACTTTGCCACTGAAGTGATGACCAACTCGATCTGACTACTTTTAGTGAAATATGCAGTAGTGAATCAACTTTCATAGCTCAACTTAATAATTAAGGGGCATTTAACGGAAGTTAGATTACGATAAACTGGAACCAAACTCTCGGACTGTTCTACTACGAGGACGTACTAGAAAGTAATTCCTACAAATTTTTTATTCTGTGGTCAGTTTTGGCTGAGGTATTACTTGTCTTGCACATTACTTTGTCAACTTCCACCTTCGCTGATACAAGCTGCAACCCTCTACCGCAAGAGGGCTCCGAATTGTACCGTGTAACATGGCGGCATGTAACGTAACTATGTCGGTGAGCGAGAAACAGGGTACTATAATCGGGTTTCACGAATTCGAAGACTTTGTCCAGACATGAAGCATTCTTTGCTTCAGCATGACAATGTCAGCCTACAGACGAGTGCTGCTACATCTGTAACAGCCCGACGCTTTGTGTTCACTCTACATTTAGTCCCGACTTGGCCCCACGCCATTTTAATATGTTTACTAAATTTGAAGAACATCTTCGAGGACTTCAGTTCTATAGAGATGCAGCGGTGCAGGCAGATGCGAGGTGGTGGCTCAGTCAACAAAGTCAAACATTCTCCAGTGACGGAACCAACAAAATGATCTCTCGTTGGAAGAAGTGTGTTTGCCACCTGGGTGACTATGTTGGGAAAGAAATATGAAGGCATAGAGATTAAAGATGTAGAATGTTGATAACGTTTGTTTTATTTAAAATGGTTTAAGAATTTTCACATAAAAAATTCGGAGGAATTAGGTTTCAGTAAGAGCTCTTATAACCTGTTCGCGTTAACATGCCACTCGTTGTTGAACCGATTCGTGCTATGCGGATGTAACTGCACACTGTGTTTTCTAACACCTAACGAATGGAAAATGGCTCATCTGAAAGCGAAGTTTCGAAATATTCTTCGCTGGAGCACATGTCTTACACATCACTGCAAGTCGCTCTCACCTTATCTAGCTCTAAATTGCATATAAAATCATAAATCAATGTTCTGCCGAAGGCAATTTAAATAATGTTGCCTCCGTTGAACGCTGTTCAAAAAAATATTTCCAATACGTTGTACATCAGCGTGGTGCTTTCAAGAACAAAGTCTGAGTGAGCACTTGTGCGGACGAACTTCAGTAATCAGAGGAAAATGGTTTTGTGAACAGTAGAATTCATGAGACAGTTCAATTCAAACGCAGTTAGTGTTGAAAAAGTGGATACAAAAGCTCGTAAATAATACATACAGATGTCCTCTAACAGACCGCGACCACGCGGTTGTACAGAACCGCATATTTACAAAAGACTGAAATGTAACCACATATTCAGAATAATCCTCGAAATATTATTTAATTCGTGAGAAAGTAATGTGATAAGCCACTGATATGCCCAGATGACCAACTGAAAAGCAGATTCTGATCCCCACGTATTCTAACAATGATGCGACTGGAACGAAAAGCTGACGTTCACATCGAACACAACTGCGAAGAACATCCCGTAAATAAACCTAAGAAATCGCGTGACGTATACTATCAGATCAAAAATATGCGGACACCTCAACGTAATGCGGAACTGACCACTAGATGTTCGGGAGCCAGGACTTGGCCCGAGCCAGGATGCATCGTCCGGCCCCAACTCCAAATATAGTAGCAGTTCAATTTTATTATTATTTGAAAGAAGGTTTGACATGATTTGAACTTCACCCAATTCGAGGAATGTTTTAAATACACGAAAGATATTCATTAGGATTAAATATACAGTAAGTATAATTTTTTGTTAAGCACTAAACTTTTGTGCACAAATGCAATGTATACAATGGCACTACACATTACAACGAGATACTGCCGGTGGAATTCGAGCGAACTAACAGTTGTTCATGGCGCATTAGGTAGAGTAAGAGGTACGCGGTCGCATACACAACTTGTATCATCATGCGCTACGTTCGGTTGCATGATGTCTGCAGTGTTATCCTGTGTTACAGAGCCTGTAAACATTCGAGGTAATTATACAGACTGCGATGTGTCACTGCCTTGTATTTAGAAAGCAGAGGCTCCAGAAGAAATAGACGATGATGATGTTTGCTTTGTGGGGAGCTCAACTACAACATTATCAGCGCCCGTACAAACTCCCTATCTTTACACAGCCCACTCTCGCCATGTTCACGAATGATGATGAAATGATGAGGACAACACAAACATTCAGTCCCCGGGTAGATAAAATCCCCAACCCGGCCGTGATCCAGAAGCAGCAACTCTAGCCACTACACCACGAGCTGCGGACCCGAAGAAATAGGGCGAATTGTTCCGACGCAGAGTAAAAAATTTATGTACAGGTGTATAAGAGTAACTGTTCCTAATTTTCTCACGTCGTAGAGCAAATGAACATAAGCATTACTTACCAACAACACAGTATTTGCAAATGCATCATTTCCTATCCCAAAGTCAGTGCTCATCACTTTCGATGCTTTTGTTTCAGCTGCTGTTCTTACCATGGAAACAATGAAGTATTGAAGTTAGTCTGTTATTAGAAGTCACACAATATTTTCTATGAAATTTTTTACTTACAAGGGAAACTACCCTTCGCACCCCTCTCAGGTTTACTGTTAAGAGGGCCGAGTGGACAGCCCATCAAAAACTTAGCACAAGTGAAGCATAAAAACAGGAAGAAAGTCTACTGGACTGTGAAAAAATGCTAAATAGAAACAGTGAACGGTGCAAGAGCAGAATGTGCAATATAGAGATGGGTGAAGAGAAAAGTGATGGTTAAGTGGGTTCCGTGTTGGAATGCCACGCAGACGAGCTGTGTTCAAACCTCCCTGGCGCCAATATTATTATTTCTTTTTCCTCCTGTTCACCTTATTGAAATTTGTGTCTTTATCGTGGTGTAACGTCCTCTGCTACAGCGAGGCGTAAGGAAGCGACCTATAATGACAGTTGATTCTGCACAACTACTGTATTTGCAGCCGAAAGGAAGTGGCTTTCGAGTGGGAACCGCAAACGTTTGATAACAAGGCAACAAGTCAGCCGAATCCTCCACTGGAAAACACGTCTCGTGTGTCGTTCACGGCATTAGTGGCAATACGTGTGTAGTATGAGAGGACTCTGGTATGCCTGATGAGTGAGTGATATATGCCCTGTTTCCCGATTTAGCTGTTCGTATGAAGTGAACGTGATCACTAACAAGCAGCGTGGGATTAGCCGAGCGGTCTAAGGCGCTGCAGTCATGCACTGTGCGGCTGGTCCCGGCGGAGGTTCGAGTCCTCCCTCGGGCATGGATGTGTGTGTTTGTCCTTAGGATAATTTAGGTTAAGTGGTGTGTAAGTTTAGGGACTGATGACCTTAGCAGTTAAGTCCCATAAGATTTGACACACATTTGAACATTTGATCACTCCCAAGAAAATGATGAAAACATAATAGTTTGTCACATAAGCTGCAACAAATGAACGCAACTGTTTCACAGTCACAAAGTGTCTCTGTGCTCTGTCAAAACATATGCTTTTAACGTTTTTGAAGTTGCTTTCCGTTTGGAAGTCTTGACTCTTGAATTCCATTGTTGTAACAGAGTTCACACCCGTTTATTTATTGCTTTCATTTCTGTGAGATTTGTATGTGGCATCTCGCCTCCTCACTCTTCATCGCATTTAGTCCTGACGGTAACGTATTCTTACCACATGCGTCATATTTTAAATATAACGCATAGTATGATAACTGCCAAGAGTACAGAAAGAGAATCATTTCAATGATCGGACGGACAGTTAATAATGCTGTGATAAATAAATAAATAAATAAATATACACTCCAGGAAATGGAAAAAAGAACACATTGACACCAGTGTGTCAGACCCACCATACTTGCTCTGGACACTGCGAGAGGGCTGTACAAGCAATAATCACACGCACGGCACAGCGGACACACCAGGAACCGCGGTGTTGGCCGTCGAATGGCGCTAGCTGCGCAGCATTTGTGCACCGCCGCCGTCAGTGTCAGCCAGTTTGCCGTGGCATACGGAGCTCCATCGCAGTCTTTAACACTGGTAGCATGCCACGACAGCGTGGACTTGAACCGTATGTGCAGTTGACGGACTTTGAGCGAGGGCGTATAGTGGGCATGCGGGAGGCCGGGTTTGACGTACCGCCGAATTGCTCAACACGTGGGGCGTGAGGTCTCCACAGTACATCGATGTTGTCGCCAGTGGTCGACGGAAGGTGCACATGCCCGTCGACCTGGGACCGGACCGCAGCGACGCACGGATGCACGCCAAGACCGTAGGATCCTACGCAGTGCCGTAGGGGACCGCACCGCCACTTCCCAGCAAATTAGGGACACTGTTGCTCCTGGGGTATCGGCGAGGACCATTCGCAACCGTCTCCATGAAGCTGGGCTACGGTCCCGCACACCGTTAGGCCGTCTTCCGCTCACGCCCCAACATCGTGCAGCCCGCCTCCAGTGGTGTCGCGACAGGCGTGAATGGAGGGACGAATGGAGACGTGTCGTCTTCAGCGATGAGAGTCGCTTCTGCCTTGGTGCCAATGATGGTCGTATGCGTGTTTGGCGCCGTGCAGGTGAGCGCCACAATCAGGACTGCATACGACCGAGGCACACAGGGCCAACACCCGGCATCATGGTGTGGGGAGCGATCTCCTACACTGGCCGTACAACACTGGTGATCGTCGAGGGGACACTGAATAGTACACGGTACATCCAAACCGTCATCGAACCCATCGTTCTACCATTCCTAGACCGGCAAGGGAACTTGCTGTTCCAACAGGACAATGCACGTCCGCATTCACCCCGTGCCACCCAACGTGCTCTAGAAGGTGTAAGTCAACTACCCTGGCCAGCAAGATCTCCGGATCTGTCCCCCATTGAGCATGTTTGGGACTGGATGAAGCGTCGTCTCACGCGGTCTGCACGTCCAGCACGAACGCTGGTCCAACTGAGGCGCCAGGTGGAAATGGCATGGCAAGCCGTTCCACAGGACTACATCCAGCATCTCTACGATCGTCTCCATGGGAGAATAGCAGCCTGCATTGCTGCGAAAGGTGGATATACACTGTACTAGTGCCGACATTGTACATGCTCTGTTGCCTGTGTCTATGTGCCTGTGGTTCTGTCAGTGTGATCATGTGATGTATCTGACCCCAGGAATGTGTCAATAAAGTTTCCCCTTCCTGGGACAATGAATTCACGGTGTTCTTATTTCAATTTCCAGGAGTGTAGTACGAGGGGAGTCTGAAACACGGCTGGACTGTTTGACAGTCCAATACATGGCTACTTATCCAGGACGCAGTTACTGTTTCAGGTTGCTCCATATTGCACTTGTTTTTGGACTGTTCACTGTTTCTATTTTCCTTTTTTTTTCACGGTTCAGTACAACTTCCTGTTCTCGTGCTTTTTCTGTGTCCACTAAATCTGAGGGCGATGCGGAGTTTTCTTGTCAGTTTCGAGTACTAAAATTTATAACATGGTTTTCCTACGGAAGTGCGGGGAGACCGACTCACTAATTACCGAACTGACACGAAGCTAAATTACCTGCCTCAAGTACTTCATTTTTTATGGGCACATTTTCTGCATTCACATTGCTGATATCCATACACGTTTTCAATCAGAACTAGAATACACTGCAGTAACCACAAATTTAAGTAACATTTGTAAACGTATTTGCAGTTTTTACGCTTAAATATACTGACGGAAAAAATCGCAACACCAAAAGAAAATAATTAGTTTAGAGTGATGAAATTTCTGGAATATATTTGTCTAGAGCAGACTCGTCCAAACTGTGCCCCTGGGGCGCTGGCGCCCGCGATCGCCCGCGGCCAGCGCCCCGGGCGAATTCGTATGTTGTCGTAGTGGCCGACCCGTGTCACTTAGCTGACCGTGCGGACCACCCGAAAACCAGCCGATAGATATATTTGTTCGCCCGTTTTCCGTTCGGGCAGAGGACGTCTCACAAGTGCTTCAATTAGAGCTGATTGACCTGCAGTGCCATATCCGCCTGAAGGACCGCTTTCTTATGTGAAAAACTTTGGATGACTTTTACAGCTGTCTTCCACGAGAGAAATATCCTCTTTTGCACAAGCACGCGGCCAAAGTTCTCTCAATGTTTGGTTCCACGTATATTTGTGAGCGCTTTTCCTCTCTTTTAAAGCTTGCTAAAACTAAGAACCGTTCTTTCCTTGGCGATAAAAATTTGACCAATTCCTTGAGGTTAGCAGTCTCACGGAATATTGTACCAAGCCTGGAAAAAATCGTTTCCTCGAAAAAGAAAAACGTGTAAAATGTTAATTGTCTTCTTTAACAATGTTTACTGTAAGAATTAAAGAGCTTTATAACCTTAATTCTACTTTAATAAGTTTTCAAACTTGGTCAGTTAAAATTATTACGTAAAAAACAGCAAACTAAGGATCCGATTTCTAAACTGAAAAGGGGTACAAAAAATTGTAGCACGAAGTATAACAAAAAATACTTACTTGTAACTACTGACAGTAAGAATGAGACTATGTCCCTTACACAAAATGAATTCTAAAATAAAATATTTTGTTTACGTTAGATCTGACCGCGGTACAGTCCAGCGCAGAGCAGTGCTGCGCGGTCTCACTCGCTCTGCAGCTTTCTCTCTCTCTCTCTCTCTCTCTCTCTCTCTCTCTCTCTCGCTCCTATGCCGATACCAGCGACACACGGTCGCGGACGGGGCGCTGAACTACACTGCCTGCCGCGGGCGCGCCCGCCGGCCGCAACTCTTGGATGAGCCTAGTCTAGATAAATTTAAGTGTTTAACGTTGCAAGATCATTGGTTAACGTAAGTGCGAGATAAGCTATTGGAAATGTGGAATGCAGTTCGTAGTAATAGACGGCGAATCATCGAGTAAAACTGAAGTGATATCAGGTGTTCCCCAGGGAAGCGTCCTGGGACCTCTGCTGTTCCTGATCTATATAAATGACCTGGGTGATAATCTGAGCAGTTCTTGTTGTGAATTGGCAGGAGCCAATTCACGGAGTTTGGAGGAAGCCGAAAGGCACGCGTTTAAGCTCACGCAGGCTGGCGTGAGCTCTGGAAAGTGACAAGGAATTATAGTAGCCAAAAATAGTACATAGTTTCTGGAATACTTAACTTTAATCCATAATTGGAGAACATCGCTCTTGATACGAGGGCAGTTCAATAAGTAATGCAACAAATTTTTTTCTCGGCCAATTTTGGATGAAAAAACCGGAAATTTCTTGTGAAATATTTTCAAACATTCCCGCTTCGTCTCGTATAGTTTCATTGACTTCCGACAGGTGGCAGCGCTGTACGGAGCTGTTAAAATGGCGTCTGTAACGGATGTGCGTTGCAAACAACGGGCAGTGATCGAGTTTCTTTTGGCGGAAAACCAGGGCATCTCAGATATTCATAGGCGCTTGCAGAATGTCTACGGTGATCTGGCAGTGGACAAAAGTTCGGTGAGTCGTTGGGCAAAGCGTGTGTCATCATCGCCGCAAGGTGAAGCAGGACTGTCTGATCTCCCGCGTGCGGGCCGGCCGTGTACAGCAGTAACTCCTGCAATGGCGGAGCGTGCGAACACACTCGTTCGAGATGATCGACGGATCACCATCAAACAACTCAGTGCTCAACTTGACATCTCTGTAGGTAGTGCTGTCACAATTGTTCACCAGTTGGGATATTCAAAGGTTTGTTCCCGCTGGGTCCCTCGTTGTCTAACCGAACACCATAAAGAGCAAAGGAGAACCATCTGTGCGGAATTGCTTGCTCGTCATGTGGCTGAGGGTGACAATTTCTTGTTAAAGATTGTTACAGGCGATGAAACATGGGTTCATCACTTCGAACCTGAAACAAAACGGCAATCAATGGAGTGGCGCCACACCCACTCCCCTACCAAGAAAAAGTTTAAAGCCATACCCTCAGCCGGTAAAGTCATGGTTACTGTCTTCTGGGACGCTGAAGGGGTTATTCTGTTCGATGTCCTTCCCCATGGTCAAACGATCAACTCTGAAGTGTATTGTGCTACTCTTCAGAAATCGAAGAAACGACTTCAGCGTGTTCGTAGGCACAAAAATCTGAACGAACTTCTCCTTCTTCATGACAACACAAGACCTCACACAAGTCTTCGCACCCGAGAGGGGCTCACTAAACTTCATTGGACTGTTCTTCCTCATGCACCCTACAGCCCCGACCTCGCACCGTCGGATTTCCATATGCTTGGCCCAATGAAGGACACAATCCGTGGGAGGCACTACGCGGATGATGAAGAAGTTATTGATGCAGTACGACGTTGGCTCCGACATCGACCAGTGGAATGGTACCGTGCAGGCATACAGGCCCTCATTTCAAGGTGGCGTAAGGCCATAGCATTGAATGGAGATTACGTTGAAAAACAGTGTTGTGTAGCTAAAAGATTGGGGAATAACCTGGTGTATTTCAATGCTGAATAAAACAACCCATGTTTCAAAAAAAAATGTGTTGCATTACTTATTGAACTGCCCTCGTACATTCATAACAATCTCAATATAAACTGGTAATGGCGCCTTGCTAGGTGGTAGGAAATGACGTAGCTGAAGGCTATGCTAACTATCGTCTCGGCAAATGAGAGCGTATTTGTCAGTGATCCATCTCTGTAAAAGTCTGCTGTACAACTGGGGCGAGTGCTAGGACGTCTCTCTAGACCTGCCGTGTGGCGACGGTCGGTCTGCAATCACTGACAGTGGCGACACGCGGGTCCGACGTATACTAGCGGACCGCGGCCGATTTAAAGGCTACCACCTAGCAAGTGTGGTGTCTGGCGGTGACACCACAGTTCTCTTAGGTTGTTCGCAGATGATGCTGTAATTTACCGTCTAGTAAGGTCATCTGAAGACCAGTATCAGTTGCAAAGCGATTTAGAAAAGATTGCCTAATGGTGTGGCAGGTGGCAGTTGACGCTAAATAACGAAAAGTGTGAGGTGATCCACATGAGTTCCAAAAGAAATCCGTTGGAATTCGATTACTCGATAAATAGAACAATTCTCAAGGCTGTCAATTCAACTAAGTACCTGGGTGTAAAAATTACGAACAACTTCAGTTGGAAAGACCAGACAGATAATATTGTGGGGAAGGCGAGCCAAAGGTTGCGTTTCATTGGCAGGACACTTAGAAGATGCAACAAGTCCACTAAAGAGACAGCTTACACTACACTCGTTCGTCCTCTGTTAGAATATTGCTGCGCGGTGTGGGATCCTTACCAGGTGGGATTGACGGAGGACATCGAAAGGGTTCAAAAAAGAACAGCTCGTTTTGTATTATCACGTAATAGGGGAGAGAGTGTGGCAGATATGCTACGCGAATTGGGATGGAAGTCATTAAAGGAAAGACGTTTTTCGTCGCGGAGAGATCTATTTACGAAATTTCAGTCACCAACTTTCTCTTCCGAATGCGAAAATATTTTGTTGAGCCCAACTTACATAGGTAGGAATGATCATCAAAATAAAATAAGAGAAATCAGAGCTCGCACAGAAAGGTTTAGGTGTTCGTTTTTCCAGCGCGCTGTTCGGGAGTGGAATGGTAGAGATATAGTATGATTGTGGTTCGATGAACCCTCTGCCAAGCACTTACATGTGAATCGCAGAGTAGTTATGTAGATGTAGATGTAGATGTAATAGCCGGTACAACCACCAGAAGGTTCAATTCAAGCATCCAACCGTGTATGCATTGTATTGTACAGGTGCCGGATGTCAGATTGTGGGATGAAGTTCCATGTCCGTTGCAGTTGGTTGGTCAATGCAGGGACGGTTAATGCTGGCTACGGTTGTCGCTGGAGTTGTCGTCTGATGATGTGCCATACGTGCTCGAATGGATACACGTCTGGTGATCGACCGAGCCAACACATGTCGACAGTCTGTACAGCACGTTACGTTACAACGGCAGTATGTGAGCGAGCGTTATCGTGTTGGAAAACACCCTCTGGAATGCGCGTTCATGAATGGCAGCACAACATGTTAAATCACCAGACTGACGTAGAAATTTGCTGTTGGGCTTGTGAGGTAATCACGAGAGTGCTGCTGCTGTCATACGACATCGCACCGCAGACATCACTCCAGGTGCAGGTCCAGTGCGTCTAGCATGCAGACAGGTTGGCTGCAGGCCCTCAACTGGCTCCCTTCTAAACCAGCACACACCCACCTCTGGCACCTAGGCACAACCAGCTTTCATAAGAAAACACAACACACTCCCATCCTGTCTTCCAATGGGCTCCCGCTGGATCCCACTGGAGTCGTAGGTGGCGGTCATGAGGAGCTGTCTTCGAAGTAACCGATTTGTAACAGTTCATTGTGTAACTCTTGTGGCAACTGCTGATCAAGCTGCTGCTGCTGCTGCAGATGCAGTACGTTGCGCCAGAGACATACGCGGAACACGATGGTCTTCCCCTTCGGTAGTGGCACGAGGCCGTCCGGAGTCCGGTCTCCTTGCGAACGTACAGTCGTGGACAAAACGAGCGAGACCCCTTCGCCTTTTCGTTATGCTGATCCGCACAGCTTTGAAGTCTGCTACACAGCATAACAGGCAAGGCGACGAAGTGCTACCAACATACTATGCACAGGCGTGAAATTGAAAACTATCCGAAATTTGTCAAACTGTTTTCAATCCCGTGTAATACTATATTAACGCTGATTAGTGTGTTAAACACAACACTGAAATATAAGTGAAAGAAGAAACGCTAATTAGAATGAACTGTTCTAATAAAAATGAATTCCAGCTTATCGAGATAACATAACTGTTTTAGTAAGACAAAGTACCACACATCGTTACGAATTAGCAAAATATTATTCGCATTCGGCCACGAAACGGTCTGTGTCATCGTTCAGACCAGTCACACTGGATTACAGTTGCTGAACTACCATGAAAGTGTGCAAATTTAGCAAAGCGTGAAGATACATAACGAAATTCTGTCAAAAATCATTCGTTCCGACACTTAAGTCAATTCAGTTATCGACAGAAGCGGAAAAAGTAGGCAGTAACAAGTATGAAATTCTACAAGAGTTTCATATGGACATCCACAAGACGCTGGTTCAGAATAAAGGTAGGAATAAAAAGCATTGAGGGCGCGAGAATTTCTTAAAATGGTTTTACTGATAGTCTACCTGCCTCCATCAAGATTAGACCCGAAAACAAACCACACCTCCCTTGCAGTAGAAAATACCTTTGACTACACTAGCAGACAACCCATGCAAACAGCCCTCTATTATTACCCGAGACACGAATAAGCAGGCAATTTCGTGATGAAAATGACAAAATAATCTGCAGTTTCTGTTGCATAGAGCTTTCTAGACTCAAAAAAATGAATTTTCTACCTTTATGTCACCGCTCATGTGACGATCATTCGGGATGTTTATCGAAATAACAAAATACTGTTATTAGCGAGTAAATTTAGTAGGATAATTCTGCACTACCCCAGGAAATAAACGGCGACATAGCTGCCAAACATATTCTACAATGTTTCGAATTCTCCGTTAGACTCACCACAGACAGAAAACGTTCATTAGCCGAAGTATTTCTTCAGCTAGCTAGCAATGGGAATACTCTCACTTCTAAAACGTGGTGGAATTAATACTAGGATTTGAATTACTACGTGTATAGGCAAATGGATTTTATTTGCATTCCTATAAAGGTGATTTGGATCGAAAGCGTAGCTATGATTAATATGCTGATGTATCGACTGCAACTATAACATTTCGAATAAAGAGTAGGGTGAATTATTCATGCGGCCTTCATCTTCAGCAACTGTCGTAGCTATTTTCGTTCTAGGATTTCGTCACCTAAATCGGTAAAAATGGAACCCTACTAGTCTCACTTTCTTGGCCGTCTATTTTGCCTACCCAACCCTTGAAACCCGTTTACCTCCAGTACGGGCAGATATAATAAGCGGAAATGTGTCGCACTTCCTGCGGTACACGGTCCCTTGGTGGTGTAAAAAAGTGAGCTTCTATGTCAACGCAATCTAAAGATACGACCGTTTATGTAAATTTACGCGAAAGGGCAAGAAATTGCTCTAAGAACTATGCGACCAAACTTCTTAGGTCATCAATCCTCTAGATCTGGAACTACATAAACCTACCTAAGCTAAGGGCCTCACACACATCCATGCCCGAGGTAGGATTTCAACCTGTGACTGAAGCAGCCGCGCTGTTCGTGACTGAAGCGCCTAGTACCGCTAGGCCACCGCACCCGCTGAAACCCTTTCCACCATTAACAGAATTTCGTTATGTATCTTCACGCTTTGCTAAATTTGCACACTTTCATGGTTGTTCAGCAACGGTAATCCAGTGTGACTGGTCTGAACGAAGACACAGACCGTTTCGTAGCCGTATGTGCGTAATATTTTGCTAATTCGTAACGATGTGGGGTAATTTGTCTTACTAAAACAGTCATGTTATCCCAATAAGCTGGAATTCATTTTTACTAGTACAGTTCATACTAATTAGCGATTCTTCTTTCATTTATATTTTATATTTCCGTGTTGTGTTTAACGCACTAATCAGCGTTAAAACAGTCTGACAAAGTTCGGATAGTTATTCAGTTTCACGCTTGTAGGTTGGTAGCACTTCGTCGCCTTGCCTGTTATGCTGTGTAGCACAGTTCAAAGCTGTGCGGATCAGCATAACGAAAAGGGGAGGGGTCTCGCTCGTTTTGTCCACGACTGTACATCCGCTTGAACTCCGCTGCCATCTAACATATATGTGGCTACGTTCCTGCCAAATGTCTGCAATATCCCGGAAGGAACAAAGCTTCCCACAGCCATATTACACAACCTCGTTCAAACTCAGTGACCGAGCGGGGTGGCGCAGTGGCTAGCACGCAGTACTCGCATGTAGGAGGACGACGGTTCAATCCCGCATCCGACCATCCTGATTAGGTTTTCCGTAATTTCCCTAAATGTCTCCAGGCAAATGCTGCCGATTTCCTTCCCTAATCCTATGCTGCTCATTTTTGGATCACAACCTACGAACAGCTTAGAGACACTTTCTGCAGGATCCGAACATCATTTTGCAGAATAGTGCTCAACAACGTACGGTGCATGCTGTTACTGATTTGTTTGACTGATGGGGCTGCTAAGTGCTATATCACCTACTGCACTCCTCTAAGCCCTCGTGAGTTCAACTCTAAACTGAAGGAAACACTTCACCGCCTTCACTTCAGAACTGCTTTAAATAATTCGGGCAATAGACCGCGCCGCTCGAACTGTCAACACAACTGGCACAGCTAAGAGTATCCTACAACTTGCACATCGCTGGCAAGCGGTTATACACAATGCTGGTGACTACTTTGAAGCTCAGTAAAACTTTGAAACATCTATTTTGTACGAGCTGTAAATAAATAGTTGCCACTATTAAAATTTCAACCCTCGTATTGTACGATAAAAAAACTTATTTTACAATTGTAGTCTGATATTTACCGACTGAGCACTGAGGATCCGAACCCTTGAGAGATTTGGGCCACCGACGCGGCTTGGGAACCAGGGATTTTGACACTCCCGTCCCCCTACCGACCTTCTCTCGTCTGGACTGCCCCCTAATAAAAAAAGATGTGGGTAGTACTGTGTTGTAAGGAGAGAAGCTGTAACACCAAAATGGGTCGTTCAGGAGAGTCACTGGTGTCATCTGAGTAAGAAATCCACGAGGGACATTTCAACTCTTCTAAAGCTGCTCAATTCGATTATTGGTGATGTGACTGTGAAGTGGAAACGCGATGGAACAACCACAGCTAAAGCAAGACCCTGTAGAATTTCTGTACTGGTGAACTGGGACTGTCGATCATTGCTGAAGATGGTTGTTAGAAAATTCATGAAATCAAGGGAACTAATCACTCGTGAGTTCCAGTGTGCTACCAGAAATCCAGCTAGCACTTTGGCTGTGTGTAGGAAGTTTAAAGGAATGAGGTAGAATGTTGGAGCTGCTGCTCACAAGCTTCACATTTCTATTGTCAGTGCTGTGTGAGGCTTGTGGTGGTAAGAGCGACGGAATGGACAGGAAATGAGTGTAAACAAGTGATCTGGATTGATGAATCACGCTGTATACTGTCGGAGTCCGATTCAAGGGTTTGGATTCGACGCATTTCCGAAAAACTATACCTGTGCCAACAGTATTGTATGGAGGAGGCTGTGTTACGTTACAGGGTGTTTTTCATGGTTGGGGTATAAGTCTCATATTGCACTTTAAAAAACGCTAAATTCTGAAGGATATGAACACACTTTACAGCATTGTATGCTGCGTACAGTAGAACAGTTTCGCAGACGATGGTTTATCAGCTGACAATGCGCTCTGGCATAAAGAAGCATGCCTGAGGCAATGCTTTGTGGACAGTAACATTCATGAAATGGACTAGCCTCCCCAGGGTCCTGACCTGAACGCAAAGGAACACGTTTTGGATGAGCCAGGCAGTCGACTTCGCTCCAGACCCCAGCGAGCAACATGGCTACCTTCTCTGGCTTCAGCTCTTGAGGAAGAATAACACAAATCATTCTGCTGTGGCCGCCCACTTCATACATCGTAGCGCCTACTGCATCGGCATCCCACTTCACGTCCAACCGCCATGGGATGCCTGCATCACAGGGCGTGTATTCACCAGGAATACCTACGTTGTCTGTGTTGTCAACGAATGTGAAACGACGACGACGACGACGACCACCACCACCACCACCACCACCACCACCACCACCACCACCACCACCACCACCACCACCACCAGGTCTCCACCAACGGCCGCCAGGGACCGCTACCCGTTCGCGAAGCCTGCAGAACAGCTTCACCAGAGGTCGCAGCTAGCCCCGGAACTACATTAATACGCCAGGCACGTGATCGCTAATAGTTCAGGCAGATATAAAGCCTGTTTGGCGGATGTAAGGAGGAGCTGCCATCCCGGCAGCCACGGCCAGACGCCTCTTCTAGCTGGCCGATCTCTTGCCAGAGGACTTGGTATACTCGACGAACATCTTGACATTGTGTAATTGTTATGATTTGCCTCCGTGGCGAGTCGAGCCTTTTCTTCGTTATTGTATGTTAGTGACAATCCGCAGTTGGGATCGAGTCTTGTTCTGGAAATTGTATTATTGTTTCGTTTTGTTGAGTCAAATAAATTGCTTTCGGACTTGAGTTTTCCGAGTTTCCATTTTGCTATCGCAGATACTTTACGTTCCTCTACAGACACTCATAGTTCATTGAAAGTGTTATGAGCAATGCCCTGGCCATAAGAAAGGCCAAAGGTACACGCACCCTACATTAATCTTCACTAACATGTCCGGCTATCTTTTAATCAGATAGTGGATTACTTAAAGGACATAACGCATTCGTTTTATAACTTCAGACGCGTTTATTTTCCTGCTGTGTAATACGAATTTACGTTTCTAGACGTATCTTCGATGGATTTTTCTAAAATAAGCTTTGTCTTTACTCGTAGTTGTAGATTTCAAACCGTTCAAATTGTTTTAAATCGCCCAACAAACACTTCCGCACTGTAATAACTCAACCTGTTCTTCCTCTCTGCTCGCAACGCGACCGACTCTCCGTACACAAAAATAAACGACGACACAGCTACTGTCATTACGTCGTTGCCGTCGATACATTTAAGTAAACTTCCCTTGGCTCTTGCCCAACAATTTACAATGTTGTTATAATTACAATCAATTATATAGTTAGAAATATACTATTACATCGATTACATATTACTCATTGTTTCTGTAATAAAGCTTACCGTTTCATAATCAGAAGTATAGTACACGTCACGGATATTAAACGGTGAAAAATTCTGGATAGTGCACAAGATGTTTTATCTGCATTTTCTGGGTTACAAACGGTCTCTTAGTTTTAAATATACACGGGAGCAGGAAATAAATATTACGTTGCTGCTGTTCTTTGTACTGCTCTAACATGATCATCATGCTCGTCATTCATTCTCATTCTACAGGAAATGCTTTGAATTAAATAGCAACTTAGCTTACTGGTGCTATTTGAATTTGCCGGGAACTTTCTTAATACCATAATGTAGGACTAAGCAGACAAAACTATTCTTAAATTAGGTACGTACAAAATTTATTACATCCTACTAAATTCTTCACACGCACGTATTTGTCCTGATATGAATTTCATAAAGCACGACCATTTTGCAATTATTGTGCAGCTAACGACACGTAAGTCAAAGCTGTACACTTGACCTCTCCTTAGTCGATCGTTCTTGGAACGCAAGACAAGCAAATCCTAAACTGAACTACCTCAAGAACGCCCATTGCTCACTGGTTTGCGCACACAACTACGTGGGGAGTTGGAAATCAATGGCCGTTGTATTTACTTACCCATGTGAATCGATCTCGGTTTCATTACAAAATGAAACTTCAAACGTTTCTTCTATCTTAACCTAATTTAGGTTGCAAGACTCCTTACAGAACTGCTCTTATGGCTGTGTGGAGAATCACCAGCAGTCCAGAAGTCAATCGTAAGAAATCAGAAAATTTCAAGCGCCATTTTACTTAAGTATACCAGACAATTCGCACGGAAAATGCCTAACCAGAAATCTATGGACCTCTACTACCTTTTGTTGTACATTGGCGACCATGTGGTTGTATCTGACACACTGGGTGGCACCCACGCGACAGCGAAAATTCGTTCGATATCTGACAATCTAATTTGCGTGAATCATTAAAGGCAAGATAATTGAATTCAAATGAAACTAAATATGGTGAAGGCACCTCAAGATTGACTTTTTATTACTGGATTCTATTGTGCTCCATGCTCTGGGCAACATACCAAACTTCTAACCATTGATTTTATCTGTAAAGTTACTGCAAAGGGAGGTCGCCACGTAACCCCGACTTTGACGTTGCTGAAAAAGAATGGATTAGTAATCTTAGATAGCTCAGCCTCTTCAACTTTTTCAAACTACATAACGGAGCACATCACATCTTCCGTCCACCATCTAGCCAGACCAGGAAATTACGCCGAGAAATAGCGGAGCGCTCCTAACCGTCACTCTGCTCTTCCCTAAGGGAGAGTAGGAGGTGTATTTCAGGGCGCAAAAAAAAAAGTCTAAGTGCCCCTGTCATAGCCTTACAACACTAATAAGTAAAAGAAATTAAAAGGTAGCACACATTAAGTCAAATAACTACAAACAAGGATTTCCCTTTTGAGAAAGTTCCACAAGAAAGTGCTGGGGAATCACTTAAATGGCGATGGCTAAAACCACATTGCCCAATACGCAATCTGGCTAAAATGATTTCGTGGCGGCGAGAGGACTGGGAGGAAACCGGCCAAGCCAATCGGAGAGGTGCCATTCCCTGGAGTCAATTCCCGCTTAGAGAAGACGAGTGGTGATGCCAAAGTGACACTATCTGCTGACAGACGGCAACACGCAGATCATCCGAAGGAATGGAAGAGCTAGCAGACCGAGGTAGGGGGACTGCACCCTTGGCAGTAGAGTCAGCAGCCTCGTTTCCTGTCACACCGACTATACCAGGAGGCTACATAAACATCACAGTGGCTCCCTCACTAGCGAGCAAGTGGGACATTTCTTGGACCCGTTGCACTAAGGAATGGACTGTGTACAACACAGAGGCTCTGAAGGGTATTGAGAGAATCTGAGAACATGGAAATTAAAAGGCATATGTCGCTGGATGAACTGGGTGGCCTGATAGAGGGCAAAGAGGTCTACTGTAAAAATCCAGCAGTGCACTGCAAGCCAAGACCGACAGTGGTTCTTGCCTACCACGAAGGTGCTATCATTAAGTTGCGTACGAAGGTCGAGAAACTTACAGCAACAGATCGAATCTGGAGTAGCGTCACTAGGAAGCAAATGAAGTCCAAGATGAACACGGGCTGTCCCGAGAAGCCAAAGAGATGAACGGTTAACATTCATTGGGAGCCTGGCAAGTAGCTGGAAGTTAACCTGCCAGAGCAGTAGTCGAAAGCAAACTCCAGGAGGTAACAGAAGAAGGGCGCGACTCACACTGGCAGCCAAGGGAGTCGTCAGGAAAGAGGGCTTAGGATAGGTGGCCGCATGGCAGACGAACGGCATGCGTATCCGCTGAGGGCATCACGCCGGTGTGACAGCAGCAGTTTGGAAGCTTCTGCAGAGACTCAACCAAGCAACAGTAGGGCGCCAATGGCCGAACATAGTCCACAATGACGGATTGTCTTAAGACTACGTAAGATGGATGGCTGTGTTGAGGAATAAGCGAAATAATCACCGTCTAGTTTTGAACGGACAAGGGATCGGTAAGAACGCAGGAGGGTGGTCCGATCCGTTCCCCAGGAAGTACAGCTTCGGACCTGTAGGACATAGAAGGCCCGGATACAGCATGCGGGTAGCCAAGAAATTTTCCTATCAACCATGAGCCCCAGGAATTTCGCAGTTTCAGCGAACAGAAGATCAACAGGCCTACGTTGAAAAGACTGCGGAAGAAACCCAATGCGCCGCCAGAAATTGATACACACGGTTTTGTCACTGGAAAAGCGAAGGCCATTGTCAACGCTCCACAAGTAAAGACGATCAAGACATCTCTGAAGACGCTGCTCAAGGAGACAAGTCCGCAGAGAACTGCAATAGATTTCAAAGTCGTCGATGAAAAGAGGGGGTGAGAGGAGAATGAAGAAAAAGAGGAAGGAGGAGGAAGAGGAGGAAGAGAAGGAGGAGGAAGAGCAAGAGGAGGAAGAGAAGGAGGAGGAAGAGGAAGAGGAAGGAGGAGAAGGAGAAGGAAGAGAAGGAGGAGAAGGAAGAGGAAGAGAATGAGGAGAAGGAAGAGGAAGGGAATGAGGAGAAGGAAGAGGAAGACAAGGAGAAGGAAGAGGAACAGAAGGAGGAGGAAGAGAAGGAGAAGGAGGAGAAAGAGAAGGAGAAGGAAGAGAAGGAGAAGGAAGAGGAGGAGGAAGAGGAAGAGAAGGGGGAGGAAGAGGAAGAGAAGGGGGAGGAAGAGAATGAGAAGGAGGGGGAAGAGGAAGAGAAGGAAGAGGGGGAAGAGGAAGAGAAGGAGGAGGGGGAAGAGGAAGAGAAGGAGGAGGGGGAAGAGAAGGAGGAGGAAGAGGAAGAGAAGGAGAAGGAAGAGAAGGAGGAGGAAGAGAAGGAGGAGGAAGAGAAGGAGGAGGAAGAGAAGGAGGAGGAAGAGGAGGAGGAGGAGGAAGAGACGGAGGAGGAAGAGAAGGAGGAGGAGAAGGAGATGCCTTGTGGGAGAGAGGCCGTAATAGGGTTAATGGCTGTAGGAAAGAACGACGATCAGGACGGAGCCTTGAGCAACCCAGTTCTAGAAAAACGTTTCTTACAAGGCTGAATCCACAGGCACATTGAAAACTCTTATCTAAATTCTTAGAGGAAGTGGGGCAGAGGATCTCAGAAAAACCGCATGTATAGAGTATCGACAATACCAGTCTACCTACTTAAGGTTCTTCCAAATAAAAACATGGCTACAGTCTGGTATTTTCGCATAAGACCATTCATAATGTGGGTTGAAAAGTGACAAGATGGTTAATTGACGAACAGTGCGCTTGAAATTCAAATCAAACAGTGTTTAGTAGATTGCGAGTCTCGAGTCACCATACCATCCAGCCATGATTCATATGTTCAATCACCTTACAAACACAGCTGGTGAGAGAAATGGGGCGGTTGCTAGAAGGAAGGTGTTTGTCTTTACGAAGCTTCGGTGTGGGTATGACAGCAGCTTCACTCCAGTTTCTGGGAAAGGTGCCATCTGTCCAATGCTATTTACGTAGAAAGGAGAAAGTGCCTGCTTGAAAGAGAGAGGTGCTGCAACATCTGAATGTGGACATTGGCCGGCCCTGCGGCGTAAGATTGGGACGGAGTATGTTCTCTATCCCTCATAGTAAAGGTGGTATTGTAGCATTCACGATTCTTAGACGAGAAGGATATTACGCGAGTCGCCTCCACTCGTTTTCAGATAGGAAGGCAGTGTGGTCTTGGGTAGAGCTCTAAATGGTCGCGCAAGCTGTTGTAGATAGCAGTCGGGTCCACAGTGACATTTGCTACCGTCAGGCCGGAAATCGCGGGATGAACTTTGGGCAGAGAGCCGACAGAGGTTGCCCAACACAACATAAGAGGGAGTAAAACTGCTAAACGAACTAGTAAATGGGATCCAGATATCTTTTTGCTGCCCGAACAATGTGATGACACTGCGCACGCAAATGTTCGTAGTAAATACAATTTGCTGTTGTAGGATGACTATTAAAGACACAGATCGTCTCCGCGTGCGTATCGTGTCATCGCGCGTCTCAGTCCACCAAGGGACCAGGACACAGCGCGGTAAAGATGAAGTACGAGGTATGGAACGTTCCGTGGTGGTAAGGTTAACGTTCGTAAGATACTTTACGTGGTCATCACAAACTGGGAAAATGCTGTTCGTCGAAGGTCGCCAGGGAGGAGTAGAGCCTCCAGTCAGCCTTAAATGGCTACAATTTGGGTTTACATACAGGTGGGGGTAGGAGTCAGCAGACGGATGGTGCACGGGAAATGGTCGCTAGAGTACGTGTCAGAGAGAACGGACCACTCGAGATGACGGGCAAGCTGGGAAGTGCAGAGCGAGAGCTCCACATGGTAAGGTGAACGCGCGAGGTCTGAAATGAACGTGGGTGCTCCAGTGTTAAGACAGTCTGCTGTGTTTATTGAGAGGATATGTCAAGAGGGAACCTCTCAGGCATTTTTCCGACGAGCCCATAAGTGGACAGAGGTCGTTAAAGGCGCCGAGCAACAAGAAGGGGTGAGGGAGGTGACCAGTAAGCTGGAGTGAGTCTGCCCTGGTGATAGCCAATGGCGGGCGGATGAAGACTTTACAAAGAGAGAAGGTGAATCGAGGAAAGAAAACGCAGACTGCAACAGCTTGCAGCTGGGTGTTCAGTGAGATGGTTTGGCTATGGACGTCATCCCGGATGAACAGCATGACTCCCCTATGAGATGGAATGCCGACTCCAGGAGCTAGGTCAAAGGGAACCGGAGGGAAACGCGGGAGGTCGAAGTGGTCGTAAGGATGCAATTTTGTTTTATGATGGTAGAAAACAGCCGGACGCTGCGATTCCAAGAGCAGCTGTATTTCCTCCTTGTTTGATTCCATGACCGTTCCATTATAAAAGAGTCATTACGGGGATAGGGGAGGAGGGAACAAATGAAGGGTAGTTACGTCTGTGGCTGGCAAGTGCCAGCCTTCGAATGCTCATCACTACAGAGCACATCAGCTGGAGAAAACTGTTTCATCAAATCTGCATTCTCCTTGGATCGGCCTGCGGATTCCAGGGCAGAAAAACAGAAGGTGCTCATCGGCGGAATGGAGGTCGGCTGGGTGAGGGTATAACAAGGCGACACCATTGAAGAGGATCTCCGAGTTGGGGAGGGAGAAAATCATTTGTATTTGCTCGACTTCTTAGCGCCTTTGCGGTCGACACATGACGACTCAGACTTTTTTAGCTGGAGATAAGTAAAACCTTTTCGCAGGAGTATTCATTTTGTCGCTTCTGCCCTGCCAGTTGCGTATCAGGTGATTTCGTCACATGCGGCGAAGATTTTGGTAGCTTGTTGCGGAGCTGCAGGAGAAGGAGACAGGATACTGGACGATGTCACAACTGCAGTAGTAAGTTTGACGTCGCTAGTATGCATGACCATGTCCCTTGTGGAGCGAAGCGTAGCAAAAGCGGTAGTATAATTGCCAGATGGTAAATTGCAGGGTTTTCTACTAGTCCACAAGTTGCGAGCGACGGTCGGGTACCTTTTCCTTCACCTGGATCTCCTGGACAGCTCGCTCAGCGAAATACACGAGACATTCACAGGGTGAGATTGCATAGTCGCCATAACAATTGATACAGTGGGGACGAAGTGGGCAATCACCCTGTGAGGATATCTACCTTAAGTAACATTTGGGCGTGTTTTGACAGGACACTCGAGTGTGGTTATAAGATTGACACATAGCAATGCGGGGTGACTTCATATCCTGCCTTAGTCTTTGATTGGAGCGCTATCCGATCAAATGTGAGAAAGAATGTGCGTGTGTGCACTAAGTTTGCATCAACATTTGCCATTACCCGATGCACCATACTTACGCACTGATCAGAGAGAAGTCTGGATTTCTCCTGTCATTCCATTAAGCAACCGAGTGTAAATAACACTAAGCGAATAGTTCAGTGTATGATATGCGTCGACAGGAACAGGATTCCCATAGAGGAGCGAAGCTGTAAGCAGTTGTTGGGCTTGAAAATCACGATTGGTCCCCAATAACGAAGTCCAATTACGGGAGTGAGAGCAGGATTTCATAGGGCCTCAATTGCATCAACACCTTTCTGAATAATAAACGTATTAACTGTAGCAAAAGACTGATATTCAGTACGTGACACCACGAGGAATCGAGATGCAGCTGGGAGAGTCGTTGAGTCTTTACTCTCATTTCGTTTAGGTTTAGTTGATGAACACGGAAAATATCTTCCCTCATTGCCTGCGTCTCCCAGTGTGCCCCTCTCAGAGGGACCTCATCCACCTTAGGTGATTGTTCACACCCCCGCCCCCCTTCCGAACTCCTGATAGATAGACCAACTGGCAATTGGGAAGGTAACAGCTCAGGTAGTCACCCAGCCCTGAGCCTAGCCTGGCCTGGCCTGGCCTGGCCTGTACAAAAGAGTACATACAAGCCCTACCTGCCTACCCAGGGCTGAGATTTACACTTTATGCTGTCATCTGATACTGATCAAATGCGTGGGCGGCCTTCAGTGGCGCACAGGGAGGAAGGAGGAACAAAGAAATCTCAAACGCCGAAGCAAGGGAAGGGAAGAAGATGGAGAACGAAGAAAAACAGATGGACTGGTCCGATGCCACGGTATCGAAACTTCGGAACGAATTCCCGAAACTTTCCAAGACATTCCATGAGACAGTGGGAAAAGAATAGCAGTAGGGTGGACATGCAGCATGAAAAGGGAAGAGATGCTGCAAAGGCTCGGGACCTATGGTAGGCAAGCACGAACTCTCCAAATGGTGGTGAGTTTCCCGGGGGGGGGGGGGGGGGGGGGGGGAGGATCCTACCAAGCCTCGAAGACTACTGCTAAAGGTGCATCTTTGTCAGTTCCTCAGGAGTTACGTTGGCACGAAAATCTAACTATGCAGCTCTGTCCTACAGCTGTTCTGCAAACGAATCTACAATCAAAACAAGCACTAATTCTATACTTTATAGCCGCGCAATAAGGGCCAGGGGAAGGATGGACACTATTTCTCGTTCGATCTGCCAGATACATGTAGATGTACGTGTACATTTTGCAAATAACAGATAAGATTAATATGAATCACAATAAACGTTTGGAACTTACCATGTGGAACCAAATTATATCAGTTATTAGATTACAATTATGTCAGGAAAACATTATTAGATTGGAAAAAAAATCACAAATGGAAGACAATTACACAGTAACAAGATTATGGAGCCATTTCCTGGCATTGTCCGTTAACTTGTGGAGCGACATCAGACAGCCGTCTCTGAAACCATGAATGTTACAAACCAGAAGATGGTCCATTGTTTGTACCTCGCCACAGTCACAACACGAATCGTCTGAATAGCCCCATTTGGTTGGTTGCTGTCTGCATCGTCCAACTCCCATGCGAAGCCTGTTTAGAGCCGACCAGTGTTTCCTGTTGAGATTGAAGCCTTCAACCCTTTTGGTTGGGTCGTGGATTAGGTGATAGTTTTCCACGACGCCTCTTCTCAGACCCTGCCATGCATTCTTCCATTCAGCATCGATACCCTCTGTGCCCAATGTTCTGTTCCAGACGATAGGTTTCCTGGACTCCAGTCTCGTGGCTCCTCCCTTGTCGGCATGTATGGGTAGCCTTGGGTTTGCTTCAATTTTTACTGCTGTGTCCTGGGTTGCTTTCTCTCTACGTATGGAAGCAGGAGCGATGTTTGCCAGCACCGGATGCCACTCATCGGGGGTTGGCCTGAGGTTGCCGATGACGGTTCTAAGAGTGGCGTTTAGTTGTACATCCACTTTTTTGGCGTGCGGGCTTCTGCTCCAGACTGGGGCACAGTATTCTGCAGCGCTATACACCAGTGCCAGTGCAGCAGTTCGTAGAGTGGCAGCATCACAACCCCAAGTGGTGCCTGCCAGTCTGTTGAGCTGACTATTTCTCGTCTTTAGCTTTTGGGCAGTATCAGTTAGGTGTTGTCTGAAAGTCATGCTGCGATCTAGCTTAATACCGAGATATTTTGGGAAATTCTCGTGGCTGACAGTTTTACCATTTATAACCAGGCGCACATACCTTCTCGCTTCCTTGTTGTTTAGATGCATGATTGTGCTTACTGTTTTTGTCACATTGATTTTTAGATGCCATGTGTCAGTATTTTTTCAGTGTAGCTAGATCTTCATTTAGTGTTGATTCCAGGTTTTCAAACGAGTTACTTTGCGCTGTAATAGCTAAATCATCTGCGTAGGCAAATTTACGTGAGTGAAAAATCAGGCAAATTTGCTATATAGATGTTGAAGAGCCATGGAGCTAAGACATCCTTGCGGAAGACCATTTTTTAGGGTATGCTGCTTGCTGGTTTCACCATGGACATAATGAAATAAATGTATACAGTGCCTTCCATTATTTTTTCAGAGGTTCACTCCACCATACTACACTTACAAGAATGGTTAATGCATCATAAAATATGGTTCCGTCTAACTACAATAGTTAGCGAACACCGGGAATCACACAGAAAATATAAAACAGTTAGTACAAATCAGTTACCACAGCCTTATAAAACAGCTTTTATTGGACAAACTAGAAGCTATTTATACAGTCACTACACCAATTTCTGAGTGTGATACATGCAAAACAGCTGCGTCATAAAACGTAAAATTCACAGCCACAGAATGTCATGGAAATATAAACTGACACGTACAAAAAAGTAAATGAACTAGCTTTAACTATTAGACATACAACATTCGTCTTGAGCGCCATGCTACTTCATCTCAAACATTGTTTTGTTGTGTTGGTGTCTAGTAAATTATTTTCACGTAAGCTATACTGTTGAAATACGGATATCTGATATTCGATTACAATATGTGCTGATGTCTAATGCGATTGTGAGTTTGGTATGGTCTTCAGCTGCGACATAATATCGGCAATGGAGTAAAAATAGGATGAAAATATACGACAAGGTGTAAGTTGCATTCACAGAATTACTGCAACATATCAAGGACATTAATTACTTATGAAGTGCTCATTCCTCGAATCGCTACTCATCTCCAAGCTGATAATTTTGATCTATATATTCACAAAAAATTTTGTATCTAAAACAAGGGAATCAATCTTTTAAGCCCGTTGTTGCTGTAACTCTTTACAGGATTTGGAAAGTCCAGTCGCTGTACACACACTGTACTGAAACTTCTGAGACTATAGGTTTTTCAGTGTCTTTACTATGTCTAAGAAGTAATTCTGGTTTGATGGAAAGAAGCACAGGCGCTCATATCCTGACAACTTTATATTTGAATCAGAACTCTTCAGTCGATGAGGTATTGCACAGATACATAAGGAAATACAGAAATATCCAAGACTGCTGGTAGGTCGTTGCATTCGAGGTGTTCGATGGCGTTGCTTATAATCTATGGTGATGGTTGCCATAAGTTGAGTGCGTTCTTTTCCTTGTTGCCATCCCACGTGGTACCGGTTTGTATTGAGGTGGACGGCAGCGAGCGTCAGCAGTTTGAAAGATCTGGCAGAGGCTTGTCCTTGCAGCGGTTGATCCAGCCGTACCACGCGTTGAAGCCCTGCCGCGAGTAGATAAGGTGCGCACATTCGCAGTCGTCGTCGATGTCGTCGTCCAGAAGGTCTGCGGGCACAGCGAGACTGGTCATTAAACGAGACAGCAGTCTGGGTTACAGAGACAGGTGGCAAAGTCTGAGGCAATACTGGCCTTACGACTGGTTTTAGAAGTCGGATCGAAGAAAGGTAAGCCTGCGTTTGTAGTATTTGTGGATTTAGAGAAAGCTTGATAGTGCTGAGGAAGACAGGATCTGAAATTCCGGTGGTAGCAAGGATAAAATACGTGAAATGTTTTATATACAACCTTAACAGAAACCAAACTATAGTTTTAACGATCTAAGGGCATGGAGGGGAAGCAGTAGTTTAGAAAGAAATGAGTCAGGATTGAGGACTGTACCTGATATTAAGTCTGTACATTCAGCAAGCAGGAAAGGAAACGAAGATGAAATTTGGAAAGTGAATTAAAGAAATAAAAACTTTGAGATTTGCCGATGACTGTCAGACAAAAAACCTATAACCTATAATGACAAAGGAGTTTAAAGAGTGGTTGAACGAAATGAGTAAGTGGTTAACGCTAGTAGAATGTGGTAGAATTAAATTTGCCGATGTTGAGGAAATTAGAAAATGAGACAGTAAAAGCAGCAGACGAATATTCTAGTATATGATGACAGTAACTGTTCTCGAAAGAACAGATACTGTGAATGACCGTGCAGCTTTTCCCTGGAATAAATGGTGACTAACTGAAACCCTCAGCTGTCGACAGGTGGTGTTGATATACCTCGATGTGGACAGCTGAAAATGTGTGCCCCGCCCGGGACTCGAATCCGGGATCTCCTGCTTACATGGCAGACGCTCTATCCATCATATATATAGTTAAAGGCTACCCAGCCATTGACCTTCGTCTGTGCAAATGCACACATTTTGCCCAAACTCTTACGGGAATCGCCAAAGCGTGCGCGAGTAATGAGTGGATGGACAAATGTCTATAAGGTACATTACATATGTAGAATTGTGGATAGTTGGAAATGTGAGTCTCACGGGAAGCGTGCAAGGGATAAGTCCCTGCAGTCGCGGTATTCATCTGTGTCCTCGGTGGCTCAGATGGACAGCCGGCACGGTAGCTCAGCGTGTTCGGTCAGAGGGTTAGCAGCCCTCTGTAATAAAAAAAACTGAGTTAATGGATCAACAACGAACTTAAACGGATGTCTAACGACGTCCGCCCTGAGCAGATGAAGCGAACAAAATGAGATTTAAAAAAAAGAAAAAAAAGGATGGATAGAGCGTCTGCCATGTAAGCAGGAGATCCCGGGTTCGAGTCCCGGTCGGGGCACACATTTTGAGCTGTCCACATCGAGGTATATCAATAACACCTGTCGGCAGCTCAGGGTTTCACTTAGTCATCGAATATTCTAGTATTATTGCAGAAATGCAATTTATAACCTAAAAAAATAGAGAGGTTACAAAATGCAAACACGTTACAGCAAGGAATTTAAGTTTTAGGAAGTCTCTTACTGAAGTGAAAAGTGGACGATAAATAGTTCAGACAAGAAGAAACTGGAAGATTTCAAGTGTGATGCGACAGAAGAATGCTGAATAGATGGCTGAATTTATTGATTCAGTGATGAGGCGGTGCTGGAACGAACTGGAGGATAAAGATTTATGGTGAACTATGAAAGGATGGGTTCGATTGATAGACATCTTCAAAGGTCAAGGAATCTCCAGTTCTGGAATGGAGGGAAGTGTGAAGAGGGAGTAGGAGGAGAAGGAGGAGGAGGAGGAGGTAAGAACTGTAGAGGGACACGAGGACTTTAATATGGTAAACATTTTCAAATACAGTTTCCTCACATTAATGTGACTATTTGCTATGTGCTATGTCAACGTGCAATGGCCACTCACAGACTGAAGGTGGCAGCACCAGTAGTTTAAGGCAGATAAAGCGCTCGGGGGGCGCGGAAAACAGTGCAGTCGTTTTAATGCGTTAACGCAGCGAATTAACTGATCTCTAGAAGGTAATGATTATTGGCTTTCGGACCAAGGGTGGAAATATTTCCCAGACGGCTAAGTCGGTACATTTGAGCGCCGCCGTGGTTAAATATGCCGTGCATAACAAAATGGTGGTCTCCAAAACTGGCACGGAGGCAACTGTGGTGCATCACTGGCAATAGGTGACAGGTGAACGACAGCTGCGGAGATGTGTACAGGTGAATAGATGTGCAACTGTTGAGCAGCTACCTGCCCAGATGAACCAATGGGCTACCAGCAGTCTCCTCAGCGAACGTTCAGCGAACGTTGCTACGTAAGGGCCTCCGCAGCAGGCACGTGATTCATGCTGACTGCTGTTCATCGGTAACGAAGGGTGGAACTTTTACGCCAGTACCGCAAGTGGACGTCCACTGGCTACAGGTGGCCTTTCCAGATGAATCACGTTTTGTGCTCCATCGGACAGGTGGCTGCTGGCGTTACGGCGTGAAATGTCTGGAAGCGAACACCGTGCAACCGGGAAGGAGCGGTATGGTCTGGGGAATATTTTCGTGGCATTGATTGGATGATCTCGTCATTCTGGAAGGCACATTGGATCAATACTTCTACGCATCTATCCTTTGGGAACGTGTCCACTCCTACAGGGTGTCCAGAAAAGGGCTCCCTGATTTCAAAATTAAATATCTCGAAAACAAAGATCGATAGAGGAATGCAGTAAACGGTACGTTTATTGTGAAAGCTGTAAGAAGTTTATACAGCAGTTTGAAATAATAGTTACAAAAGCTGCTAACAGATGGCACTGTACGCTTTACAGCTCATATCAGCATGCATAAGTGAAATAATCGTATGAACACAATCTTTGCAAACAATCACATCACAATGTTTTCAAAATGTTCACCATTGGCACTACAGAGGTGGCGCAAACGAAGAATGAAATTCGCCATCACATTTCGTAGTGTCTCAACCGAAATGGATTCACATGACACAGAGATCGCCGATTCAAGCTCGTCCAGCGTGGCGGGATGCTTCGGGTAGACCATGCCTTTCCTTGTGCCAAACAAAAAAAGTCACAGGGAGTCAAATCCGGCGAATATGGAGGCCAATCCATGCCTGCACCAGTAAATTTGGGATATTACAAAGCAATGACTCGACTCCCGAAGTATTCCTCAAGAAAGCGAAACACTTGTTCGGTCCGATGTGGTCGGTCTCCATCTTGCATAAACCATTCAGTACCTGGTCGATCCTGTAACGCTTGCTGTATGGCGACAAATTGTTCCAAAATTGCAACGTAACGTCCACCAGTGAACGTTTCTCAAATGAAAAAAGGGCCAATAATGCCTCTGCTCCATACTGCAGCCCACACAGTAACTTTAGGAGAATACAGGGGTTTCGCTTCACACAAATATGGCTTTTCGGAACCCCAAAATCGCCAGTTCTGCTTATTCACGTATCCATTCAGGTGGAAGTGTGCTTCATCTGTAAACTAGATGCAGCCAACATCAAATCCTTCACTATCAATCATTGTGAGCATCTGATTAGCAAACGCAACCCTTTGTTGCACAGCTCGTACTGGTATGGCCTGGCGCGTTTGAATTTTGAGTGGAAAGATGTGTGGACTCTCAGTATTTTCTGCGTGCTGGAACGCTTCAAACCAGTCTCAGATGCAATTCTAAGGACGGATGACACTGGATTTCGCTGAATAATTCCAGAAACTGTGGCGATATTTTCAGGCGTAACTTCGGTTTGCTTGCGGCCAACATGCCCCACTAGATCATCAGTTTCGCTGCCTGTTAGTTGAAATATTGCGAAGAGCGTACGAATGGTTTTCGCATCGGGTCCTTTCGGAACATTAAATCGTGCTTGAAAACTTCGCCTTGTTGCCGTAGGACTCTCTTCTAACCTGTGGTACTCTAGCACCAGAAAAACGCGTTGTTCAATGGAGTACATGGTTTTAATCTCTTCCTTCGGTACGCTAACCCCCTTTCACGTTTCAATAGTGGAACTGGTCGCTCTGGGCTTCGGATCACTATTTATACTAGGCATTACGTATGGCGATTACAGCGCCATCTGTTAACAGCTTTTGTAACTATTATTTCAAACTGCTGTATAAACTTCTTACAGCTTTCACAATAAACATACCGTTTACTGCATTCCTCTATCATCTTTGTTTTCGAGATATTTAATTTTGAAATCAGGGAGTCCTTTTCTGGACACCATGTATATGCAGTTCGATTTTCCTCGCCACGACGGCATCAACCAGGAAGACAATGCTGCTTGTTACAGCTCACAGTGCACGTACGTAGTTCGAAGAGGACTAGGATGAATTTGCCGTACTATCAAACTATCCGGATTTAAACCCAATCGAGAATGTATGTGATTACCTCAATCTGACTTCCTGCACGTTTCGAGCTGCAAAAGGTGGCGGTTAAAGGCTTCTGATAGCTGGTCACAGTGTGACCAAACAGTAAATGTGGGTTGCGATAGTTACTCACAAGGGAAGCTCCCCATCGCACCCCCCCTTAGATTTAGTTATAAGTTGACACAATGGATAGGCCTTGAAAAACTGAACACAAATCAATCGAGAAAACAGGAAGACGTTGTGTGGAACTATGAAAAAAATAAGAAAATATACAAACTGAGTAGTCCATGCACAAGATAAGCAACATCAAGGACAGTGTGAGCTCAGGAGCGACGTGGTCCCGTGGTTAGCGTGCGCAGCTGCGGAACGAGAAGTTCTTGGTTCATGTCTTCCCTCGAGAGAAAAGTATTTTCTTTATTTTCACAAAGTTATGATCTGTCCGTTCGTTCATTGACGCCTTGTTCACTGTAACAAATTTAGTGTGTGTTTTGCGACCGCACCGCAAAACCGTGCGATTACTAGGGGAAAGGACGTGTCTCTCCAATAGGAACCGAAAACATTTGATCGCTAGGTCATGGGTCAACCGATTCCTCCACAGGAAAACACGTCTGATATATTCTATACGACAATTGTGACGGCATGTGCGTCACGTGACTGGAATATGTTGTCGACACACCTAACTTGTACACTTGGCGAATGGGTAAAAAGATTCTTCTACCTTGCCCGATTTAGGTTTTCTTGTGGATGTGGTAATCACTCCCAAAAAAGTGATGAAAACATTAGTGTCACATAAACTGCAACAAATGAATGCAACAGTTCTCTCTGTGCTCTGTCAAAACATATGTTTTTAACGTTTTCAAATTTTCCGTGTATAGACCGTCAAATCCTGCATATGTCCAAGCAAATCTGAACATATCCTGGGATTTTGGAGAGCGAAGTTCATTATATAAAAAATTAAATGTTGTGACTTGGCAAGACAGCCAAGTCACAATGAGAGGAAGCCGAAAGGCACGCGTTAAGCTCACGCAGATTGACGTGAGGTCTGGAACAGTTAAGGGAATTAATAGTAGCAAATAAAGTACGTAGTTGATATAATACCTAACTTTAATCCACAATTGTAGAACATCTCTCGTTACTGTACAAGCTTCACAATATTAATTATCAAATGCTATGGTGCCTTGCTAGGTCTTAGCAAATGACGTAGCTGAAGGCTATGCTAACTATCGTCTCGGCAAATGAGAGCGTAATTGTCAGTGATCCATCTCTGGCAAAGTCGGCTGTACAACTGGGGCGAGTGCCAGGACGTCTCTCTAGACCTGCCGTGTGGTTGGTTGGTTGTTTGAGGTTAAAGGGACCAAACAGCAAGGTCATCAGTCCCTTGTTTCAAATAGACTCCATTCTGCTAACGGGACATCTCAGTATAGTCAGAAAAATAAAACAGAAAAAGGGGAAACGTAAAAGGGCAGTCACGTTGTCATTAGTAAAAACAAATGAGGGAAGTTGGCAAGAGAACGAACCCAACACTATGCTGAAGCAGCATAGGCAAGACCACCTGTGACTTAAAAGGTACAACTGCTATAATGCAGAAAGTACGTATGGGAATAGAAAAACTAACCAAGCCTTAAAAAGAAGGGGTAAAAACAGAGTAAAAGGGAAAGAAAAGAGGATTCCGGTCAGGGAGGTGAATCGGGAATCTCTGAACACTGCCTACAGTGGGAGACACCCAAACACTCACCGCCCTGCCCCAACACCAGAGGGAGATTAAAAACTTTAAAACTGAGAATAAAAACCACTCTCCCGGAGGAAACCTAGAACCAGAGAGACCATCCGGGAATCGTCAGCCAACATCAAAGGTAAAGTGTGGGGGAGTCTGTACTTAGCACGCAGAGCCAAAAGAAGGGGGCATTCAACCAAAATGTGGGCCACTGACTGGAAGGCTCCACAACCACATAGCGGGGGTTGCTCATCACGCAAAAGGAAACCATGGGTCAGCCTGGTATGGCCAATGCGGAGACGACACAGTGTGGTCGAGTCCTTGCAGGAGAGGCGAAAGGAAGAACGCCATGGGCCTGGATTCACCTTAATGGCACGAAGTTTATTAGACAGTGGAGCAGCCTCCCAAGAATTGGCCCATGACTGTGCAAAGTGGGATTTGATGTGAAGCCGTAAATCCGCTGTAGGAGGGGTTACAGAAAACGGGGGGTAAGTAACTGCTCCCCCAGCCAAACTATCAGCGAGCTCATTACCCGGGATACCCACATGGCCCGGGACCCATAGGAAGTCAATGGAACAAGCAGCACGGTGAAGATCAGCGAGATGGTCATGGATGGCAGAGACCAAGAGATGGCGCGAAAAACACCGGTCAATAGCAAGAAGGCCACTCATCGAGTCCGTACATAACAAAACGCGGTTGTGTTGGGATTGTTTAATAAAGGTAAGGGCCCGGGAAATTGCCAACAATTCCGCAGTAAACACCCCACATGAGGGTGGCAGTAGATGATTTTCCGTTCCAACAAAGGACGTGAAGGCATACCCAACATGATCAGCAGATTTAGAGCCATCAGTGTAAAAAACAACAGCATCCCGAAACTCCCATAAAATTTGGCGGAAAAAGGAACGGAACACCACCGGGGGGATGGAATCTTTCGGACCGCGGCGGAGATCCATCCGAATTCGAGGCCGAGGAACTAACCAAGGAGGGGTGGAGGGGAGGGAGCGAGGAAGACAGGACAAAGAAGGAAGCCGAAAATCACGGTTAAGAGACGCAAGGCGCAGCCCAACCGGTAAACCCGCCCGAGGGCGGGAGTCAGGCGGGCGACGTCCATGGTCTGGGAATAGGATAGAATAGGAAGGATGAGCGGGAGAAGAACGGATAGTAAGGGCATAAGACACCAGAAGCTGGGACCGCCGAACAGAAAGGGGGGGGGGGGATCCCAGCTTCAACCAGGAGACTATCAACAGGGCTAGTAGGGAAGGCACCGGTGGCCAAACGGATACCACGATGGTGGACTGGATCCAGCACGTGCAGCGTGGAAGGAGCAGCTGAACCATAAACTTGACAACCATAGTCCAAACGTGACAGAACTAGAGCACGATAAAGACGGAGGAGGAGGGAACGGTCCGCACCCCAAGAGGAGTGGGCAAGGAAGCGAAGGACATTGAGTTTACGGAAACATCCTACCTTCAGGAGTCTGATATGGGGCAGCCAAGTGAGCTTGTTGTCGAAAAGAAGACCTAGGAAACGAAACTGTGGAACCACAGGCAATCTTTGTGCAGCGAGATAGAGCTCTAGATCAGGGTGGACCGTAGTACGGCGACAGAAGTGGACCACCCGCGATTTTAAAGGAGAGAATTGAAACCCGTGGGAGAGGGTCCATGCAGAGGCACGCCGTATAGCCACCTGGAGCTGCCGTTCTGCAGATGGCATCGAGGAGGAACTAACCCAAATGCAGAAATCATCCACATACAGGGCAGGGGCGACCAAGGGACCGACAGAGGCCACAAGTCCATCGATAGCAATGAGGAAAAGAAGGACACTCAAGACAGAACCCTGTGGGATGCCCGTCTCCTGGGTCCGTGGAGAACTAAAAGCAGTACCAACTCGAACTCTGAATGACCGATGGATCAGGAACTGGCGGATAAAAATCGGGAGTGGGCCCCGAAGACCCCACTGATGAAGGGTTAGTAAGATGTGATGGCGCCAGGCCGTGTCATAGGCCTTGCGAAGGTCAAAAAACACTGCAACCAAATGGCGGCGCTGGGAAAAAGCCTGCCGAACTGCGGATTCCAAGCGAAGCAAATGATCGATTGGAGATCGTCCCTCTCGAAAGCCACACTGGTAAGGGGGCAATAGATCCCGAGATTCGAGGACCCAAGTGAGCCGACGGGCTACCAGCCGTTCAAGTAACTTACAACCAACATTGGTCAAACTAATTGGCCGATAGCTGTCAACAGATAGGGGGTTCTGACCAGGCTTAAGGACAGGAACCACAATGCTATCCCTCCACTGAGAAGGGAAGTCACCCTGGAGCCAGATACGGTTAAACACCCGAAGAAGATGGTGCCGTTGTGGAGCACTGAGATGTTGAAGCAGCTGGTTATGAATGGAATCTGGGCCAGGGGCCGTATCATGAGAAGAAGATAGAGCAGAAAGAAATTCCCATTCAGTGAAAGGTTCGTTGTAAGATTCTGACTCACAAGTGGTGAAACATAAGGTGACAGCTTCAGCCTGCTGTTTTTGATGAAGGAAAGCAGCTGGATAGGAGGCCGACGCTGATGCCACTGCAAAATGGGTCGCAAGATGTTCTGCGAGAACTAATGGGTCCGTACAAATGCCATCTGGGAGGTGAAGGCCTGGGAGGGTGAACTGCCGATGGCAACCTTTGAGAGAGCGAAGTGTAGCCCATACCCGTGACAGAGGGACAGTGGAACCAAGGGAAGAAACGAATCGTTCCCAACATATCCGCTTGCTCTGTTTGATTAAATAACGGGCTTTAGCGCGAAGGCGTTTAAAGGTAGAAAGGCTGGCTACAGATGGGTGCCTCTTAAAGTGTTGCAAAGCTCGACGGCGATCACGGATGGCAATGGCAATGGCCATACTCCACCACGGGACTTGCCGACGACGAAATTGTCCAGATGAGCGCGGGACAGCAAGGTTAGCAGCGCGAACAATCGCGTCAGACACGTCACGGAGGACGTCATCAATACAACCCGACAAAGAGGGAGAAAACTCGACCTGTGCAGTATATAGAGGCCAATCGGCGCGGTGGAAAGACCAACGAGGTAACCTGTCCATCGGGGAGCGGGAAGGGAACGTGATAATCAACGGGAAATGGTCACTATCACAAAGGTCGTCGTGTGGCGACCAGTGTAATGAAGGGAGGAGAGAGGGAGAAGAAAGAGAAAGATCAATGGCAGAAAAGGTACCATGACCAGCACTGAAATGAGTAGGGGAGCCATCATTAAGAAGGCACAGGTCGTGGTCTGCAATAAATTGGTCTATAAGAAGACCTCGTCTAGATGGAAAGGCACTGCCCCACAAAGGATGATGAGCATTAAAATCCCCAAGGAGGAGGAAGGGAGGAGGAAGTTGCTGAAGAAGGGTGGTTAAGGCAGCAGGTGTAAGAGTCCTGTCAGGAGGGAGATAAAGATTGCATACTGTGACTGCAAAGTCTAAGTGGACCCTAACAGCAACCGCTTCCAATGTAGTTTGGAGAGGAATCCACGTGCTAGCAATGCCTGTACGGACCAACGTACAAACGCCACCAGAAGCCCGCAAGGGTCCGACCCGATTTCGACAGAAAACACGGAACCCACGGAGGGTCGGTGAGTGAGCATCAGGAAAATGAGATTCCTGGAGAACCACACAAGCTGCTGAGTAGGACGAAAGAAGGGATTTCAATTCCGGAAGGTGACGATAGTAGCCATTACAATTCCATTGGAGAACCACAGAACGATGGTTTAAATGAGGGCTGAACACGCTAAATCCAGTCATACCGCCGGGTCCCCACCCGTCACCGACAAGGAGGGGGCGACATCCATAAACGACAGGTCTTCTTTTCAGGCTGAGATCGAGGAGGGCTGTGTGGCATAATGGAGCCAGCTGCAGCAAGATCAGGAACAGAAAGAGACCGGGCGACCTGGGGGCCGATAGACCGCGGCTCTCGCGGTCGCCGCGCTGCAGCAGACCTTTGACCTGGAAGGTGCCGGGAAGGGGCATCCCGGGAGAGGCGCCCTTGACCGGCAAACGCCGAAGGAGTGGGACACTTCTCCGGCTGGGGAGGGGGAGCAGCGCCCAGAAGAGAAGGTGTGGGAGCCGCAGGGGAGGGGGGAAGGAGAGGGGTCCGGGATGGGGGTAAGGAAGGGGGAGGAAGGGATGAAGATGTAACCAAGGCGTAACTAGATGTCATGGACACAGGGTGCAATCGTGCATATTTCTTACGGGCCTCTGTGTAGCTTAAACGATCAAGAGACTTATACTCCTATATCTTTTTTTCTTTCTTATAGACTGGGCAATCTGCTGAACGTGGAGAATGACTACCATGACAATTTACACATACAGGAGGGGGAACACAGGGACTCCCCTCATGGAGTGGACGTCCACAGTCACCACAGAGAGGGTCCTGGGAACAGCGAGAAGACATGTGGCCAAAACGCAAGCACTTAAAACACCTCATAGGAGGGGGGATGTACGGCTTCACATCACAGCGATAGACCATAATCTTAACTTTCTCAGGAAGGTTATCCCCTTCAAAGGCCAGGATAAAGGCACCAGTATCAATACGATTATCTTTAGGACCCTTCTGAACACGCTGAACAAAGTGAACACCCCGCCGTCCGAGATTGTCCCGAAGTTCCTCATCAGTTTGAAGGATGAGGTCTCTGTGAAAAATCACACCTTGTACCATATTTAGAGACTGGTGAGGGGTAATGGACACGGGAATTGTGCCAAGATGGGTACAGGCACGAAGGGCCGCAGATTGGGCAGCCGAAGCAGTTTTTATCAGCAACGAACCCGACCGCATCTTGCTCAAGGAGTCCACTTCGCCGAACTTGTCTTCAAAGAATAAAGGTTTGACACTGGTGAAAGTATCTCCATCAGCCCTGGTGCAAACTAGATAACGGGGGAAAGGTTTTGCCCCTAGATGACGGGCCTCACCCTCCTCCCAGGGGGTAGCCACGGAAGGGAAGGCCGAAGGCGCAAGAGAAGCAGCACTTGAGGAATCAGTACCACGCAGAGAGACGGCCGCAGAAGAGCGGCCAGAGTTTTGGACCCGTATGCGTTTCATCTGCATAGCGTCCGCCCTGATACCACCCACTTCGATCAGGGGCTCTCCTCACGGGCGCCACCCAGCCACAGCAAGGGCCGTCTGGCACGGCGGCCATTGCCGGGAGTTCCGATGCTCCAGGATGACGAGCAACCACTCCAAGGCATGCATGAGGAGGTCACAGCTCAGGTATCAGAAGTGTGATCCCTGTGTGTTCAGGGGGTTCAACCAAAAGGGTACATAGCGACCCCACCACACGGGCTGGCTACCGTGCTGGCTATGCACCCTAGCATCAGACAACGACGTAAAAGAAAAGGTGGAATGTACTAGGAGGGCACACGTCGGAGACACTAGGTAAGGTGCTCTTCCCCAAATGGCTCACACTACGGAAGAGAAATTTTGGAATGGAGGTCAAACCCCAGAGGGGGACCAAGAAATGCCAAAAGGAGGAGATGATTACGCAACAAAGCCGGAGTGTAAAACCAACAGAACCAGGAGGATAGCGGGGGCCAACATAAGCAAGGACACCAATAGAGGGAGAGGAGAGGGCGAGGGGAAAGGGGTATGGGAAAGGAGGGGAAGGGAAAGGAAATGCAGCCCAGGAGAGAAAGAAGGCTGCAATGGCTCGGGGCCCCGTGCTCGCCACGCACGTATCCACAAAAGAGTTGTGGACCCCCTGGGGGGACCTGCCGTGTGGTGGCGCTCGGTCTGCAATCACTGACAGTGGCGACACGCGGGTCCGGCGTATACTAATGGACCGCGGCCGATTTAAGGGCTACCACCTAGCAAGTGTGGTGTCTGGCGGTGACACCACATTAAACTATTCACTCGAGGGAAGACTTGAAGCAAGGACCTCTCGTTCCACAGTTACTCACGCTAACCACTGGACCACGGCGCTTCTGAACTCACATTATCCTTGATGTTGCCTATCATGAGCATGGACTATTCAGTTTGCACATTTTGCTTATTTTTTTCATAGTTCCACACAACTTCTTCCTGTTTTCTCGAATGATCTGTGTTCAGTTTTTCAAGGCCTATCCACTGTGCCAACTTATAACTAAATCTGAGGGGGATGCGATGGGGAGGTTCCCTTGTCAGAGTTGGAGAGGATTGTACAGTTTCGACGAGCGTGGAGAGCTGAATCAAACCAGTCTTCTAAATGAAAACAACGTATTTCAGCTAGCAGAGGAAACAGGGGCCGTGTGGAACACTAAGTTCAACAGTTCTTGCATCAGAAGTGGTAGTTTGTGTTCGTGACCGAGTCATGCACAAGAAATATCAATCTTGTCGGTAACAGTCCTGCTAGGAACCTGTAGACCCATTACATAGCTTGAAGGTTGCTGCAACCTAACAATTATCTATCAGGAGTTGTACCGTTCTCCGTGTATAGAAAAGTGATTGCAAGTAAGGAGAAGTGTTAGTAAAACTTGATTGTGTCGTATACTTTCATGTGTTTCTGCACTCTTAAGAGGCATCCTGTACCACAATTCAAGATAACACTTTCAACCTTGTTTAATTCTGAAGTCTGGCAAACGTTCCACATTTTTTTACATTATATAATCTGACGAGCGCTTTGACTAACCCATGTATGTCCATTTTGAAGGGGTGTACTATAATCATAAGCATTTGAAAATGGCTTCACATTCGGATCTGCGCAGTAATAAAAGCAAAATAAGAAGCTGTTTCAGTCTGTCCAATGACAGTGTTACACAATGTTATTCAGCTAATCTACGAGAGTCAACGGACGTTAAACACACGCGTAAGTTTTTACCTTTGCAAGCAACGTGACAGTCTCCCTCAGTACCGTTCCAGCTATCGCACCAGTAGCGGTTGTTGATCTGTGGACAAAACGGAAGTTACATATTTCAAAATAATGAATAGTAAAATGGTAATTGGAACTGAGAATAATGTGACACCGTTAGGAAATATGGTAAACTTACGGAAAATAAGTTAATCATGATCATCCTTCACCAAGTAACACGTTGCAATCACAGCGGATGTTTCAGTGTATTATAGATTACCCCAAATGCTGTGGAGGATCGTTATTGCCGTTGTATGACATTCCTGCATGGCTATCTAAGTGGGTGCAGTCAACGTATTTCTGCTCTTGCGTCCCAGGCTGCTGTACGTGAGAGCAATTTCTGAGTGATAAACTAAGGCAATTTCCAGTTACGCTGCGATCCAAGAATGTATTGACAGTACGATTTTAGTAATTAGGCATATACGATAATGTTCGAAGCTGAAGAAATGCATTAATTTTCTGCCACGGTTGGGACTTTAGCCCGGGTATCACAGCTGCAGGGACTACCCTAGTCCAATACCCTCCCTAACACTTCGAGTCACGTGTTCAGCTCCTAGTACTAAAATACGTATTTGCATTCGGCTGTACGGCCATTCTGACGTAAGTATGACCTAATAACGTTGACACGTTTCCAAAACCAAATTGGACAAAACACGTAATTTATCTTTTCAGCGCTTTCCAACAGGGTTCCTTACATCGTAGGACGAAGTCCTCCTTGATCACAGTTAATAAACTATTCAAAGTCTGTTTTCATTTTCAGACACTAAATCAAATGGCTCTGAGCACTATGCGACTTAACCTCTGAGGTCATCAGTCGCCTAGAACTTAGAACTAATTAAACCTAACTAACCTAAGGACATCACACACATCCATGCCCGAGGCAGGATTCGAACCTGCGACCGTAGCGGTCACGCGGTTCCAGACTGAAGCGCCTTTAACCGCACGGCCACACCGGCCGGCTTTTCAGACACTTCTGCTAAGTTTATGTAAATGGTGACTTCTTCCTAATCCCTACATTTATTTCCTTAATGCTTCAATATTCACGGTACGTAGCGTCACCACTCTTTTTTGGTACTTATTAGTTAAATCCCAAATCGCTTGTGAAATCTATTCAGATAAACGACTGTGTTTCTTCGAAAATACAACAGATTTGACGGTGGCTTCAGGAAGTGGGTCCAAGCGTAACATGGTCATTGAGATGGTTCCTGCAATTTGAGTTCGGGACTCTAGGGAATACTCTGTGTAAACAGTTTAACCATATTTAACCTACAAATATTTAAATGCCCTCATCCATCAAGAATATTATTTCTTGTTCGTAAAAAGTATTCCCCCTGTGCGGTAAGTAGTATGCTTGAGGTGTCCTTTTCTGCTTCCACACTGTAACAGTGTTTTGGCCTCAATAACTTTGCAAACTGTAGGACGCCAAATAAGTTGTTCGTACTTCGGTTGAACTGGTTTGACCTGCATCTAAAGAAGACAACCGTTACCGGGAAAATAATCACTCCATGTGTACTAGCATAAACCTGTAATTCTTTACATATTTGAAGGAACCTAGTATTCTAATGCCTCTGAGCACTATGCGACTTAACTACTGAGATCATCAGTCCCCTAGAACTTGGAACTACTTAAACCTAACTAACCTAAGGACATCACACACATCCATGCCCGAGGCAGTATTCGAACCTGCGACCGTAGCGGTCGCTCGGTTCCAGACTGTAGCGCCTAGAACCGCACGGCCACTCCGGCCGGCCTAGTATTCTGAAATCAGTATCCTAAAAATGGAATTTTATTGGCATAATTTCATGAAAACAAATATTATGCTTACTTTGGAACGCTAGTCTGCGGCGCTCCAGATTTTTTTCGTGGAGTGAGTGGGGAGGCAAGTTTGGAGGGTAAAAAATATTTTTATTTACCATATCGACCAAACACCAATTTTTTTTCAATGTAATGTTTAATTCTACAGTGACAGATGCGTCGGTTTGGTGTCAATACTTCTGCTGTCCTGCTCCACCTCGGCAAAGCCCACACGAGAGTAGCCCACATTCCGCCATCTTACCTGGAAAAGTCCGAAGTCCTGGCTGCCATTGCTGTTGAGGGTACCCAGTGCTGACGTGTTGCGGGCACTCTCGTTCTCCACCAGGCACACCCCTGCAAACAAACGCTTTTATCAGAGAAAACAACGTTAAAACCACCTGCCTCCTGTACTCTGCCTTTTCCCTATACTGCCAGCAGCCTCAGAGCCAAATAAATGTTGATATGGACTGACAGTGGTCAGTATTCGTTAGCTCAATATTTAAACTGTTTTGATAATACATTAAATAAACCAAACAGTCAGTTTAACTGAGTGGGCATACTGCCACAGGGGAACACAGTGACCGTCTTCTAATCTTTTTTAAATAATATATATTTCTGGAGAGCACCCGTGTTCTAGGGGCAGCGTGTGACTACTAAACAAAAATGGTTCAAATGGCTCTGAGCACTATGGGACTCAGCATCTTAGGTCATAAGTCCCCTAGAACTTAGAACTACTTAAACCTAACTAACCTAAGAACATCACACACACCCATGCCCGAGGCAGGATTCGAACCTGCGACCGTAGCAGTCCCGCGGTTCCGGACTGCAGCGCCAGAACCACTAGACCGCCGCGGCCGGCCTACTAATCAAAAAGTTCCCGGTCCGGAGCTCTAACCCCGTCATCGCTTAAACTTTGAATAAAAATCACTTCCGGCATATTAAGTACTCCTCACTCTGCCATCGGCATAGAGGGCGGAAGAGCGGACAGAGGTTCAGCGCACTCTTGCCCTTGGGGTGGGAGACTGCACAAAGAGACGGAAGAACCAGCAATGATCAGTGAGACGAGGATGCTGAAGGCAATGGACACCACTGCATTAAAGGCACGTAATGTGTATCCACAGGACATGTATCAATTTAAAAAGTGTCAACCTCCCTATTGGAGAAATATTCCGGACTAGTCACCAAACGGATCTCCGGGAGGGGGGATTTTGCCAAGGGGCAGCTGACAATGAGGAAAAGATTGAATAGCCAGCGATATAATAACACTCTACAAGTCGGGGGTGGGGGTGGGGTTGGAATGTCAGAACTTTGGACGTGGTAGGGAATCTAGAAAATCTCAGAGGGGAAATGCAAAGTCTCAGTCTAGATATTGGGGGGTGGGGTGTGAAATGGAAAGAAGACATGGTTTTCTGGTCAGATGAGTATAGGGTTGTATTAACAGCAGCAGAAAATGGAATAACGGGAGTAGGATTACTTATTAATAAGAAGGTAGGGTAGAGAGGATTACTATGAATGGTTCAGTGATAGGGTTGTTATCAGAATCGACATCAAACCAACACTGGCTACAATAGTTCAGTAGATATGCCGACGTCGCAAGCAGGAGGTAAGAGAGAGAGAGAGAGAGAGAGAGAGAGAGAGAGAGAGAGAGAGAGAGAATACGAGGATATTGAAGGGGTAATACAGCATGTATAGGGAGATAGCCTATTAGTCGTGGGTATGGGTGACTGGAATGCAGTCGCAATGGAAGGAGTAGAAGAAAGGATTAAGAGGGAATATGGACGTGGCAGTAGGAATGGGGGAGAGGAGTAATAATAATTGAGTCCTGTGATAAATTTCAGCTAGTAATAGCTAATACCTTGTTCAAGGACCATAAGAGAAGGTGGTTCACTTTGAAAAGGCCAGAAGCTATTGGAAGATTTCAGTTAGAAATGTCAGGCAGAGATTTCTAAATCAGGTATTGGATCCTAAGGTGTACCCGAGAGCAGATACAAATTCAGATCACAATTTAGTAATGAAGATTAGGCTGACATTTAAGAGACTACTCAGGAATTGTGCAAAGAAGTGGAATACGGAAACGCTAAGGAAAGAAGATACACGCTTGAAGTTCTGAGGCTATAGATACTGTGATAGCTCAGTAGGAGATTCAGTTAAAAGGAATGGACATCTCTAAAAAGACGCCTGAAAGTAAAACATAGGAAATGGGAAGATAACGGCGAAGAAATCATGGATAACAGAAGAAATACTTCGGCTGATCAACGAAAGAAGGAAGCACAAAAATTTTGAGAGAAATTCAGGAATACGGAAATACAAGTCGCTGAGGAATGACATAAGAAATGCAGGGAAGCTAAGGCTATATGGTTCCAACAAAATGTTAAGAAATCGGGAAAGAAGTGATTGTTAGAAGGACTGGCTCAGCATATAGGGAACTCAAAATTAAAATTAAAGCAAAGGCGTTAGCATTAAGAGTGCAATGGTAATTCCATTGTTAAATACAGAGGAGAGGGCGGATAAATGGAAAGACGACATTGCTTCCATGAGGAGGACGATTTGTCGACGTAATAGAAGAAACAGGAGTCGATAGGGCTGAGACAGGGGATCCAGTATTAGGATTTTAAAGACGTTTGGAGGAGCTACGACAAGGCAGAAGGGATAGAAAATATTCATCGTAATTTTTTTAAAATCACTGGGGGAAGTGGCAAGAAAACAATTCACATTGGTATGTAGACTTTGAGACTGGCGATATACCATCAGACTTTCGGGAAACTCGTCCACACAATTCCGAGATGACAAGAGCCGACAGGTGCGAGAATTATCGCACAATCACCTTAACAACTCATGCACCCAACTTGCTGAAAAGATAATAAACAGAAGAACGGAAAAGAAAATATACGGTCTGTTATACGATCAATTTGGCTTTACCAGACAACATAGAGGTAGTTCTGACGTTGCGGTTGAGAATGGAAGCAAGACTGAAGAAAAATCAAGACACGTTCATACGATTTTTCGACCAGGAAAAACATTCGACAATGTGAAATCTACAAGATGTTCGGAATCTTGAGAAAAGCAAGGATAAGCTAAGGGGAAAGACAGGTAATGTATAACGTGTACAAGAGCCAAGAGGGAACAGTAAGAGCGGCGGGACCAAGAACGAAATGCTGAGTTTAAGAAGGGCGTAAGACAGATGTAGTCTTTCGCCCCTGCTGTTAAGTCTATTCATCGAAGAGGCGGTGACAAACAGGAGAAAGAGTCAAGTGCAGGTTTAAAATTCAGGGTGAAAGAATATCAATGATATTCGTTATGACATTGCTATCCTCGGTGAAAGTGAAGAATTGCAGGATCTATTGAATGAAATGGATATGCCAATTGGTACAAAATTTGGATTGAGAGTAAATCTAAGAAACACTAAAGTAATGAGAAATAACAGAAATGATAACAACGAGAGATTTAACAACAGAATTGGTGATCGGGAAGTAAACGAAGTCAAGAAAGGCAGCAAAATAAAAAGACGGACGGAGGAAGGAAGACATAATAAGCGGACTAGTACTGGCAAAAAGGGCATTCATGGCCAAGAGAAATCTAGTATGAAACATAGGCCATAATTTGAGGAACAAATTTCTGAGAACGTACGAATCGGGCACAGCATTGTATGTTAGTGGTGCATGGACTGTGGAAAATACAGAGGAGAATGTAAGTGTTATAGATGTGGTGCAACAAAACTTTGAAAATTAGGTGTATTGATAAGGTAAGGTATATTGAGATTCTCTGTAGAATCCGTGATAAAGGGAGTGTATGGAGAACACTGGCAAGCAGAGACAGGATGGTAGGTCATCTTTTAGGGCATCAGGGAGTGGAAACTGTAGAGGGTTAAAACCTCAGAGGACGACAGAGTGGAACACATCCAGCAAATATTTGAAGACGTAGGGTGCAAGTGCTAATCTCCAAATCATGGCACAAGAGAGGAACCCGTGGCGGGTCTTGTCAAATTAGTCAGGAGAATAAGTCTCTTAATTACTAACAGCTTCTGGTTATACTAGTGGTATTATTGGTTGGGACTCTTTACCACGAGACCGACTGATTATTTGAGCACGCTACGTAGTAGCTCGTAAACAGACTCGACCCTCTTCTGTTTACGAGTTTCCATCTAACGTGTTCAAATAAGCCGACTGTCTTTGTAATGCGAACAAACGTAAAGATATCGCTTGTATCAAAATACAAGGAAGAACTGTTTCTACATAACGGATAGGCCGAAGTCCGTCACTATAGGCCACCTAACAAATGTGGATAAAATAACATCTTGCCAGCTACTTAGAAATATCCATGAATATAAGAAGTGCTAAATTAAAATGCTCTAAATTCCGTTAGCCATTAAATTTCATTGTCTCCGCAAAATTGCTGCCAATTTGTATAAAGGCGAAAACTAATAGTTGTAAATCAGTTTCAGTGCACATGCAAAAGTTAATAATTTAGCTGTTAGGATAAATGTGAAACTTTACCAAACAAATTATTGCTGGAGAACTAGATAAAAATAAAGTAAATAACCTGAAAATCAGTCACTAAATGCTCTTTGAATTTTCAGCTCACAAAGGTTTGTGATTAAAGGTAGATTTTTGTAACGTTCTGCAAAATCTGTTATTGTGTAAATTTTTTCCGTAGTGTTACTGCAACTCCAACTTCTGCAATAGCGATTCGAAAGTCTGATTTGGACACCTCTGTACCAGCCGTTTGACAGTTGTTATTGTCGTCGTCGTCGTCGTCGTCGTCTTCAGTCCAGAGACTGATTTGATGCAGCTCTCCATGCTACCCTATCCTGTGCAAGCTTCTTCATCTCCCAGTACTTACTGCAACCTGCATCCTTCTGAATCTGCTTAGTGTGTTCATCTCTTTGTCTCCCTCCACGAATTTTATCCTCCACGCTGCCCTCCAATGCTAAATTTGTGATCCCTTGATGCCTCAGAACATGTCCTACCAACCGGTCCCTCCTTGTCAAGTTGAGCCACAAACTCCTCTTCTCCCCAATTCTATTCAATACCTCCTCATTAGTTACATGATCTACCCACCTTGTCTTCAGCATTCTTCTGTAGCACCACATTTCGAAAGCTTGTATTCTCTTCTTGTTCAAACTATTTACCACCGATGTTTCACTTTCATACATGGCTACACTCCATGCAAATACTTTCAGAAACGCCTTCCTGACACTTAAATCTATACTCGATGTTAAATTTCTCTTCTTCAGAAACGATTTCCTTGCCATGGCCGGTCTACGTTTTATATCCTCTCTACTTCGAACATCACCAGTTATTTTGCTCCCCAAATAGCAAAACTCCTTCACTACTTTAAGTGTCTCATTTCCTAATCTAATTCCCTCAGCATCACCCGATTTAATTCGACTGCAGTCCATTATCCTCGTTTTCCTTTTCTTGATGTTCATCTTATATCCTCCTTTCAAGACACTGTCCATTCTGTTCAGGTCCTCTTCCAAATCCTTTGCTGTCTCTGACAGAATTACAATGTCATCGGCGAACCTCAAAGTTTTTATTTCTTCTCCATGAATCTTAAAACCTACTTAGAATTTTTCTTTTGTTTCCTTTACTGCTTCCTCAATATACAGATTGAACAACATTGGGTTAAGGCTATAACCCTCTCTCACTCCCTTCCCAACCACTGCTTCCCTTTCATGTCCCTCGACTCTTATAACTGCCATCTGCTTTCGATACAAATTGCAAATAGTCTTTCGCTCCCTGTATTTTATCCCTGCCACCTTTAGAATTTGAAAGAGTATTCCAGTCAACATTGTCAAAAGCTTTCTCTAAGTCTACAAATGCTAGAAACGTAGGTTTGCCTTTCCTTAATCTTTCTTCTAAGATAAGTGGTAAGGTCATTATTGCTTCGCGTGTTGCAACATTTCTACGGAATCCGAACTGATCTTCCCCGAGGTCGGCCTCTACCAGTTTTTCCATTCGTCAGTAAAGAATTCGTATTAGTATTTTGCAGCTGTGACTTATTAAACTGATAGTTCGGTAATTTTTACATCTGTCAACACCTGCTTTCTTTGGGATTAGAATTATTATATTCTTCTTGAAGTGTGAGGGTATTTCACCTGTCTCATACATCTTGCTCACCAGATGGTAGAGTTTTGTCAGGACTGGCTCTCCCAAGGTCGTCAGTATTTCTAATGGAACGTTGTCTACTCCCGGGGCTTTGTTTCGACTCAGGTCTTCCAGTGCTCTTGGATTCCGTTTGACAGAGTACGCTTTATTTCTGTGGAAATAGTATCCACTCATTTCAAGTCCTGCAGTACCCTCCTTCAAATGATGTATTTCTCAGGTATTGCTCCAACGTGCCTGTACACAACACCATGGTCAGGTAAAGATCCCTGATTCTCATCCAAAACTCTGATGCTATTAGTGGAAAGAATTTATCTATGCCGCCTTCAGAGCAAGAACAGAGCTGTTGGGTGGATGAGGAACAGTTCAATGACGTTTAGCGAGCTGCTCTCAGGTGCGTAGACTCGGGTACAGTTGGGTTGCGAGGCGTTTGTGATCCGTCTACGACCTCGACTGAAAGTGTCTGCACGTTCCAACATTGCGGGAGTCAGAGCTGTGTGCGGCGGTCGGGCACGGTGGAGACCTGACAGGTTTGCGATGACAGACGCATCGCCCAACGACTCACCGTGCTTTTGTTCACTGCTAGGTGTACGTAGAAATTCCGCAAGCGCCTATCAACATCTACGATGCTCTGGTTTTCCTCCAGAAGAAACTCCACGACTACTCTGCTTTGACCGCACCTCCGTTACAGGCTCCATTTTGAAGGCTACGTATAGCACCATCACCTATCTGAACTTCATGAAGCTACAGGGGCTGAACCGGGCATGTTCCACGAGTCTCTCAAATTCTAGTTTTGTCAGCCGAAATCGGCTGAGAAAAATGTGTTGCATTACTTACTAAATGCTCCTCATTGTTCTGGAGTGTACCCTTGCACGAAAGTAAACTATAGTTAATAACCAGTTCAGACAAGAAGGAAACAGAAGCTTTTGAAGCAGGGTGCTAAAGAATAATAATGACGATTGGGTGGCTAGATTTAGTAACTAATGGGGGAATTTTGATTATGATGACTATGATTTGAGGTGAGGGGCGCTCAACATGATCAGCGCCCTGACGAAAAGTCAGCATGTCAGTGTCATGGGTGGGGACGAAGTCTGTCCCCAGATGCGGAGCTGTTCATAATGCATTAAAGTCTGCCTCCCTTCCCCACCAGTTTAGGGATAAGGCCTGACAGTTCACAAAATTTCACCACTCTTGTAACACTGAAGTCAGTATCGGCGAGGATGTTCGGCAGATATCCATAGAGCTTGAGGGCTGCCCTAATACTATATAGAACACATTTTGTCAAAATATGCTGAACTGAAAGTGGGACACCACAAACTTCACAGATTGGTGGATCCTCTTGCCAGAGGAGGAAGCAATGTGTTGAAGGGCTAGCTCAGTCTGGTAAGCAGAATCTCCTTCCAGTGATGAGGCTGACGAAGTGCGCATGCCTGTGTGGTCGACTTGAACGACCAGTCACCTGAAACTATTCAGTCTCCTACTAACGCATGATGCGTCTGACAAAACGAGATGGTGTGCAACGGGGGTGGGGGGACACCACCATCGTGACATGCTTCCTTGGCTGCTTTGTCGGCCGTGTTTCCCGTGTCCCGATTTGACCAGGTACTCAACATAAGGTCACCTCCTTGGCAGGGCGTCAGGAGAATTTTCAGTAATTGGGTAAAACTAAGTCATTGCCCAACTTTGCCTAAAATAAGAGATCGGTTGAAAGAATGAAAGACGCATCGAGGACTCGTCAATATGGTAATGGAAGGAAGTGTGGGGATAAAAAATGTAAACTTAGATCAAACCTTGAGTACAGAAAGCAGGTTCAAATGGTTGTCAGGTACAGGGATTACATGGAGATCGAGGGTTTTGCACAGGACGCACTAGGCAGGAGAACGGCATTAAATTAATCTTCAGCCTGAAGACAAGAACAACATGCCACGTCATAGCATTGCATTCATTTCATCCACGTTCATTTCATTTCACTGAATTTAATTCAGTTTGTGTTGGACTTCCACATCTCTTTAGGCGAATCATAGTGTAATACCTCAATTCGTCTTCGCACTACGACGTCCATGTAGTCGCACATTACTAAAACTATGTAACTTAAATGTTTTGTAGGGAATTTAGTACTCTGACAAAACGATTTGTGACTAACCACTGAAACTGAACAGTCGTAGAATAAAGCTATCACTATTCGATGTAAGAATGATTAGATTTTCGATTAGCGAATGTAGAGTAAATAACTTCACAAAAACTGTTTAAAGATGTTTAACTCATTTAAGTTATGCAGAGGCATCTGACGTTGTACATTCGCAATGAACATTTAGTTAAATAAAAATGAATGTTTAATATACCATGTTTTATACCTGATCACAAAATATAAGAATTTCTGCTAGCCCCATAAAGGTTCCAAATCCCATGAAAATAATTCTGAAATTAGCTATTAAAAATAAATTTTCAGGAACATTTATATGGCGGTAGGAGAAATTTTGTTGTGTGTAGTCCTATTTAAAACATGCTATATTAAAAATTAATTTTATTTATTAATTATCTTCTCGTTTTCAGCAATCTGTATGTGAAATTTGTATTGGATTTTAAACATTGATGAGATAAGATTCATGTGTTACATTTAGAGTTATTTTAGTGTCTTACCCCAATTGTGTCTGAAATGGAATAGTGTTATACTACCAAAATGAAGCGTTCTTTTCCTAAAAATTACTAAGCAAGCAAAATTAATTTTACATAATTTTTTTACAGTATTTTTACTTCCATTCTAGGTTTATACCCACAGCTTCAGCCTAGCATGTGTATTCCATATTTATTGCTCAAATCCCCGCCCCCCCCACCCCCCCAACACCCCCCCCCCACACACACACCACTAGCCCCCCCCACCCCCCCCCCACACACACACGCACTCCCCTCCCCCCACACACACACGCACACACACTCCCCCCCCCACACACACACACACACGCACACACGCACACACACACCCCCACACACACACGCGCACACACGCACACACACGCACACACACTCCCCCCCCCCACACACACTCCCCCCCCCCCCACACACATTCCCCCCCCCCCCCCACACACACACACAACCCTTAAACAGACAAGAAATAGTTAATGATGGGTTGTTTTACAGTTCTGAGCTATGTTTAAAATTTTAGGTACCTAGCTCGTCCATAAATTACTCTAAAACGAATGGCACAATTTATAGTGAACTGAGACACTAGAGGGCAATCTAATAAAAACTTGGTAATATTACTTAGCCAAAAAACAAACTACAAAATATTTGCCCTGCAATTTAGAACATAAGACGAATTTTTTACGCATACTGTCTTATTTTCCTCGTTAGATGGCAGAACTAAGTTCCTCTGCGGCCTAACGGTAAACACACAATGGTTTGAGCAGCAGAAGGAGCGAATTCAGACATGTACTGTCAAATTGATGTCCCTTAACGAAGGGATACTCAAATTGAAGCATCATTCTTGTTGCTTTTGCGCCATTACTCTTTAGCATTTTCCACTTGATGGAAGGACAGGTCTGCAACAAAAAAGATTCGTTCATTACAAATTGGTTCACCGTTTCGACGAAACTTTTCACAGCCTAAGGGCACAATTTAAAATCGAGGAACAGCAGCACACTCCACGATCAACCGATCCTTCATAATGTTAGCAGCATCTTTTGTCAAGGTGGTATGGTCACATATGGGTAACATTTTCATCTTCGGTAAATGCTGTGAGCTCATAGCATTAATGACGGGACAGTCCTACTGGTTTTAAAAACATACCTTTTTCCTAAGTCAGCTTTTCTTTATTTTTTGAAGCGACTGAAACAACCAAATGGAAAAAGTCTGCAGGCGCGTCAGCTATATCAGTGCGGCTTCTCTTGTTCAGCACTTGTAAATGGGCCGTACTGGTATTTTTTTAATCAAATGACGTCTTGTTTCAAAGAGGTTAATAAAATGTATATTTCTAACACCTTAGTATATTCACAATTTATGTATTCACTTGAATATGACTTGTGCTAGCATTAAACACAAGGTTTTTGAAGTTTAATAGCTTTAGCTACATTGCAGATTTTTATATAAATTAACAGTTTTTTTTAGTTGGAAGTAAATTCACTGAATACCAGTATCAGTTACAAAGCGATTTAGAATAAATTGCTGTATGGTGTGGCAGGTGGCAGTTGACGCTAAATAACGAAAAGTGTGAGGTGATCCACATGAGTTCCAAAAGAAATCCGTTCGAATTCGATTACTCGATAAATAGTACAATTCTCAAGGCTGTCAATTCAACTAAGTACCTGGGTGTTAAAATTACGAACAACTTCAGTTGGAAATACCACATAGATAATAGTGTGGGGAAGACGAGCCAAAGGTTGCGTTTCATTGGCAGGACACTTAGAAGATGCAACAAGTCCAATAAAGAGACAGCTTACACTACACTCGTTCGTCCTCTGTTAGAATATTGCTGCGCGGTGTGGGATCCTAACCAGGTGGGATTGACGGAGGACATCTAAAGGGTGCGAAAAAGGGCAGCTCGTTTTGTATTATCACGTAATAGGGGAGAGACTGTGGCAGATATGATACGCAAGTTGGGATGGAAGTCATTAAAACAAAGACGTGTTTCGTCGCGGCGAGATCTATTTACGAAATTACAGTCACCAACTTTCTCTTCTGAATGCGAAAATATTTTGTTGAGCCCAGCCTACATAGGTAGGAATGATCATCAAAATAAAATAAGAGAAATCAGAGCTCGAACTGAAAGGTTTAGGTGTTCGTTTTTCCCGCGCGCTGTTCGGGAGTGGAATGGTAGAGAGATAGTATGATTGTGGTTCGATGAACCCTCTGCCAAACACTTAAATGTGAATTGCAGAGTAATCATGTAGATGTAGAATACGAATAAATTCGCTTCAGGTATTGTAGTACCTATTGGTGACATGAAAATTTGTGAAGGTCACCAAATCAGACCCAGATCTGTCTCTTATCGCGAGTGGTCGTGTTAACCATCTGTACTCACCATAGCAGAAGCCAAGTTACTCGCATTCAGCGTATTTCGGTCGGAGTAATTTCCGGCAACGTGTTCATCCAGACAGGCAAGTAAAAATTACTTTTAAATTTAAATGTATTTGGTGGCCCGTCTGTCTCTTCCCGCTAGTTTGGACAAATCACAGGTAATTCTCTTTTAGTAAGTGCTGAAGTGACGAACAGAAAGCATACAGGACAATTTTAATGTTCGGTGATTTCATCACTTGCTTTTTAAGCGTATATTGCCACTTAAGTATTTTTTCGCAGAAAGAATTACCATTCGTTAGTTTACTTTGAATGGTAAACGAGCCGAGTATTCTCCCAGGTGAGTGTGGGAAAACAGCCTGAATATCTCTCAGACTGGCCAACGGAATCTACAGGCAGGCAAACTACAGACCTGTTTCATTTGCATTTGAAAAGGAAGAATGAATAATTCAATCAATATACACAACTAAAACCGATTGTAAAGACTTTCCATTTGATTGATTCGACAGAGTGGTTTCACTTAAAAGAGACAATGACTAATGGCTGTTTCTTGACCATCTATTGTAAACTGTGTTTTGCGGAATCGGTTGCACACAGCTCATGACTGTCATTGAGAACTGGAAAAGCGCCGCAAAGCATGCCTTATTGTGGAGTACATTTGGAAAGTGTGGCTGTTACTCCGCCCCCTTCCTCTTTCCAGATCTGCCTATCACAAAGTTCTCAGAAACTGGATCGTCGCTAAACCAAACATTTACCAAACTGAACAACAGTACCAGAATCTGTTACAGTTTCATGTCCCACATGTTAGACTGCAGCCGGGACGAGACTCACAGTCCGGCAGCTGGTCCTCGGGGAAGTCCCTCTGCAGCAGCTCGTGGTACAGCTCGCACCTCGTGAAGACGACGGCCCGGCCACAAGACGTCAGCGTCATGAGCGCCAGCAAGCTGCAGTACAAGACCCTCATCTCTGCTAGCAGTGCTCGGCCGTTTACCAATCTGCAGGAAAAAATGTATTGTGCGTGTCATCTTCACCAGTTACTGTGTAAGGTGTCAGCAGTTAACTCACAAGGACAGCGCACTAAATATAACAGCACACATTGCTTAGGTAGAAAGTAGTAAGTATCTATTACACCTTAAATCTAACAAATTAAGAACAGGGTTCAGCCATTGCTTGTAACGGCGCCGTTAGCTGTTTAGAACATACAGGTTCCTTAGACGGCTGTTCACGTTTAAAATTACATTACGCGCTGGACGGGGTTTTCGTCGTGGCGAAAGTTCCTTAGGGTTGTCGTACCCTGCAGCATGGGACGATTTACTAAAAAGGTTTAATTTACTGTAACCATGTCTAGCACTGAATGAAAACAATGTAACTAACTCTGGAAGATAGGCATGAGAGAGTTACACCAAAAGCCGTGCGTATTTTTTCCCTACTGTAAGCTGATTTGGAAGAAGTTAGTATTTCACCACTTATTAAAGTTGGTTGGTTTGTGGGATGAAAGGGACCAGACTGCAACGGTCATCGGTCCCTTGTTCCAAAACTTAAAAACTACCACACACAGTAAAAACTCGGATAATAGAGACAACAGACAACACATGACAAGAAAAACTCAGTCAAAGAACAGACATAAGAAATTAAAATCACATGGAGTGTGGCAGTGGTTGGCCGACCATAGAATAAAAAAGGAAAAGCCAACCACCGAGGACAAATTAAAAAACTTTTTAAAACCGTAGGCCAAAGGCCAGAATCAACACAAAACAATAAAATAAAACGTAAACACTCATATTAAATGATAAAACCCCCCTGCCCGAATAAAACGTAAAACTAAGCCAGCCATAGCAGGGCCATCAGTTAAAAGGGCAGGGAGCGTATCAGGCAGCGCAAATGTCCGCCTGACCACAGCTAAAAGGGGGCAGGCCAGCAAAATGTGGGCCACTGTCAAAGCCGCCCCGCAGCGACACAGAGGAGGGTCCTCCCGACGCAGTAAGTAACTGTGTGTCAGCCGGGAGTGGCCAATGCGGAGCCGACAAAGGACGACTGAGTCCCTGCGGTTGGCTCGCATGGATGACCGCTACACAGTCGTCGTCGTCTCCTTAATGGCACGGAGTTTATTGGGCGTGATCCGATCGCGCCATTCATCGTCCCAAAGCGCAAAAACTTTTCGGCGGAGGACCGCTCGCAAATCAGTCTCTGGGAGGCCAACATCCAGAGATGGTTGCCTGGTGGCCTCTTTCGCCAGGCAGTCAACATGTTCATTGCCCGGGATACCGACATGACCGGGGGTCCACACACAGACCACAGAGCGGCCGCAACGGGCAAGAGTGTGCAGGGACTCCTGGGTAGCCATCACCAGACGAGAACGAGGGAAATACTGACCGAGAGCTCGTAAACCTCTCAGGGAATCGCTACAGATCACGAAGGACTCACCTGAGCAGGAGCGGATATACTCTAGGGCCCACTTACTAAACAGAAATTTCGACTGAGCAACCGCCTGACGAAATTGTCGATTAGAAAGCCGAGACGACACTATTTTTGCTTAATAACCATAATTAAGAAGCGCCTTTCCTGATTTTACTTCTTCATAGAAATTACCCGACATTTTTATGCAGCCGCTGTTCCACGATATCAATTTTCGACAAAATAAAGACGTCGCATTTCAAATAGGGTTACCAGGTACAAAAATTGGAAAAACAGGGCTGAGTTATATTTAGCCAGACAGTTTGCACTAAAAGCCAGACTACCTATTTAACGTAGAAATACAGCCTGCTGGGTATTTTCAGTCGTTTATTAATAATCAATTTTTGCGAGATCAGCCTTAAAGCTGCATAAACGAAAAGCAAAAAAGTAATTTCCCAAAAATGATAGCAATTAAGTGCTCAGTCTTCTTACCAAGATAAGACGCAAAGTAAATGAAATTATCTTCTACTCTTCTGGAGCAGAAAATGACAAAATAGTCAATGTCGGTTGTTTCCATTAGACTTATTGGGATGGCAGATCAGTACGTTCTACTTTGCCTCTATCTCTATGCGCGTAGCATTGTTGTGACATTTTAGGTTCTTTCGGCCTACGAAGAAAAACGGACAGACATTCGACATACCTCATTCATCACTTTGATTCCTCGCGCTTACATGATAAGCTCAAAACAAGCCTTATATTTTATGCTTTATCGATAAAGGGCTGAACAAAAGTAGGACACAGCGAACTTTTGTATACTAGGCCAAACGCGACAGTAAAAAGCCGGATTTTTCTGGTTACTGCCTGCCGGACAATTGGCAACCCACCTTTTTTTCCTCCTCCAAGTCACGGAAACAAATTTGAAAAGTAAACTCTGAAGTTTATCTTTCTGTAATCTTAAGACAGATGTTTTGATTATCGAGACATACGTTCATGTGTTCCGTCAGTTTTTAACATGACCACTGGTTTTTAAAAACAAACGCATACTAGCGATCTGCAATAAGTGCACAGCTGTGAATTCGGCGGATAGTCTCACTTCAGGACAGTTACAGGGAAGAACTGATTTTTGGTGGTTCTCCACTCTGTCATAAGTCTGGAAGGAGCAACTGTGCATTTCTGTAAGAAAATAATTCTTAAGGTTTTTCCTGTACTTGGGCATGTTGAGTATAAAAATTAGGGAAATGGAACAGGATGCTTCACCGCACTATCGCGTAATTTATTGAAACTACATGGTTTAGTTCGGTTGTTTCTGAAGCTATAATCAGCTGAGAGTTCTAGTACATAAATCCACGGATGAAATCTTAAAAATATCACCATTCATGATGGAAGATAAGCATTTTTGAGGTTAGCTGCTTTGGTCTAAGAAAGTTTCTTTAGAGTTTCTTCCACGACGACACCGTCAGCTAACGTATTTCAATTTCCGTTGACAGAGGCAGAATGAAGATGTTCCCCGGAGTTCTGGGCGAAATGTCTGCTTTGAGAGCTCTTAAAAAGGAAGCTAGTATATGTTTTCCGAAAAAACACTAAAGAATGACGCTTTGTAATTGCTTCTTAGTACCAGTTGTGAGTAACCAAATGTATCGGTATATAACTCTTTAAACTATAAAAATAAGCAAACCAATCCAGTGACTAAATAAAACTGTACTATGACGCTACAGACGAATGGAAAAACTGGTAGAAGCGGACCTCGGGAAAGATCAGTTTGGATTCCGTAGAAATGTTGGAACGCGTGAGGCAATACTAACCTTACGACTTACCTTAGAAGAAAGATTAAGAAAAGGCAAACCTACGTTTCTAGCATTTGTAGACTTAGAGAAAGCTTTTGACAACGTTAACTGGAATACTCTCTTTCAAATTCTGAAGGTGGCAGGGGTGAAATACAGGGAGCGAAAGGCTATTTACAATTTGTACAGAAACCAGATGGCAGTTATAAGAGTCGAGGGGCATGAAAGGGAAGAAGTGGTTACGAAAGGAGTGAGACACGGTTGTAGCCTCTCCCCGATGTTATTCAATCTGTACATTGAGCAAGCAGTAAAGGAAACAAAAGAAAAATTCGAAGTAGGTATTAAAATTCATGGAGAAGAAGTAAAAACTTTGAGGTTCGCCGACGACATTGTAATTCTGTCAGAGACAGCAAAGGACTTGGAAGAGCAGTTGAACGGAATGGACAGTGTCTTGAAAGGTGGATATAAGATGAACATCAACAAAAGCAAAACGAGGATAATGGAATGTAGTCAAATTAAATCGGGTGATGCTGAGGGGATTAGATTAGGAAATGAGACACTTAAAGTAGTAAAGGAGTTTTGCAATTTGGGGAGCAAAATAACTGATGATGGTCGAAGTAGAGAGGATATAAAATGTAGACTGGCAATGGCAAGGAAATCGTTTCTGAAGAAGAGAAATTTGTTAACATCGAGTATAGATTTAAGTGTCAGGAAGTCGTTTCTGAAAGTATTTGTATGGAGTGTAGCCATGTATGGAAGTGAAACATGGACGATAACCAGTTTGGACAAGAAGAGAATAGAAGCTTTCGAAATGTGGTGCTACAGAAGAATGCTGAAGATAAGGTGGGTAGATCATGTAACTAATGAGGAGGTATTGAATAGGATTGGGGAGAAGAGAAGTTTGTGGCACAACTTGACTAGAAGAAGTGATCGGTTGGTAGGACATGTTCTGAGGCATCAAGGGATCACAAATTTAGCATTGGAGGGCAGCGTGGAGGGTAAAAATCGTAGAGGGAGACCAAGAGATGAATACACTAAGCAGATTCAGAAGGATGTAGGTTGCAGTAGGTACTGGGAGATGAAGAGGCTTGCACAGGATAGAGTAGCATGGAGAGCTGCATCAAACCAGTCTCAGGACTGAAGACCACAACAACAACATGCTACACTCTTGCCTGTATTTTCTTTTCAAGTAGTACATAACATTTGTTGGAAATGGACATACAGCTTAAAGTGAAATCCGAACCAAGACTCAAATTTAAAATTTTACACATAGGCATACTTTTATCGGTTTTGAAAGTCACTAAGCCAAAAACTCCGCTTACTGACCAGGACCGAACCACATTATTTCTGTCATTCTTGTACGTAACAGAAGGAATCTAGCAATTTCCACGGCACCTCTAGTTCAAAATATGTGTGTGAAACATCACAGACAGTCCGCTTCATGAATAAATTGAATTCCACCAAGTAGCACACTAACGTATTACACACCTCTGAATACCTTTTTGAAATAAGAGGAGTTTACATCCCGTCGACGATGATGTCAGATACCGAGCACAAGCTCTAATTGGGGGCAGAAGTATAAGGTATCAGCCACTTATCGAAGAAACCATCCCGATCTTTGCGTATATCGAGTGAGAGAAAAATAGAAAACCCTCATCTCTTTGGCTGGAGTGGGATTAAAACCACCGTCGTCCCAAGTGCAATCAGCTTCTCGCTCACTCAGAACAGGGAGATAAGCTACGTTTATAGCCCAAAACCGACAATGGACCACAAAATAATCGAGCACGAATGCAAAGTGCCTCACGTTGTTCTCTATGAGAACTACCGGTACATCTCCAAGAGGCTCCCAAAACCAGTTTTCACAATCAGATTTCCCAATACTGCTTGTGATGAGTTATAGAAACACTTCGTTCTCTGGAAATGCGTCTCTAGCTGCCAAATTTCCTCTTCCATAATCCATTTTCGCTCCCATACAAAGGCACAACCGTCTTTAGAACGCGCTTGGGTTGTCACGTTAAGTCTCGTTTTTAAAAATTTGCGGCTCTTGTGGACAGAGTAACTCTTCTTACCTGAACTAAAAGTAAATATCACACAACCCAGGAAGTTGTCTAGCTCCGATGTTTAATAGAAAAGAAACAGCCACTGTGCTAAGGCAGGAACCGGAAAAAAAATTACCTCCGCAGACCATTTACGTAAAACAACCGACGACGGGACAGCCGATATTCGACCGGGCTAACAAAACCACATCAGATATTAACATGTAAACACAACAGCGATAAACGGTGTACGAAATTTCATTATCTTCCCCGAGAAGTTATGTCTTGCTTAAACATAGCAATTTCGGTTCAATATAGTGTACTTACGGAGCGAAACAGTCTTGCAACAACAGCGTGCTTTGCAAGCAAGGACAATGGGCCAGTCCTATACGTGACTGACTGTAAGTCGTCAATAGAAAATAATGTTCGGGTCGTGATTGGAAAGATATCTCTGTTGATACGAGAGATATCGCTGTACCCTGATAATGCAGCGGAAACTGCCAGAATCGATTAACAGACAAAGTACGGCCTTATCACAAAGATCGACTACGTGATTAAATGCGCTACAAGAGTCTAGTAATGGCATAATAGGCGCCCAAACAACCGAAGTAACATTGATGCCGGCGCGAAAAATAATTTTTAATTCTGTCACAACAACGCAGAAAAGTGAACGGTCCAAAATCTGACGAAGACAAAATGGACAAACGCAAGTAGGAAGCTATAACATTGACTTGCTGTCTTTCTTTTAAAATTATTTTACTACATTTCTCCTTGTTATTCACTTTTAGTGTTTCGTGCCTCAGTCTGAAAAAACGGAACCCATATGGGATCGCTTCGTTGTCCGTCTTTCTGTCCTACTGCTTAGAACCCTTTTTCTCGGGAACGGTTAGACATAACACGTTCAAATTTATGTCACATATTAAGGCTTATGCTCCCTTGACAGTTAAAAGTTTTAAGCTTCTAAGTCAATTAAATCACAAGACATATTCTATATTTACATATACAAACAAAAGTGCCCTGTTCGCTCCTTCTTGTATGTTCGGCCAAGTCCTAGGAATTACTGTAGGGATTTTGATAAGCTCTTGGAATTACTGGGACCGATATGTAGGCCGTATCTGTACCGTAAACAGGAAAAAATCGTTGAGTTTCTCGAGTTCTAGGATGGATGATATGCTCCTACTTGCATTTGGACAATTTTTTTTATCTTTGGAAACAATTACGTTTCACAAGTCACCTAAAACGCTGAAACGTCACACCGAGTCACACTCTACAATTTGTAAAAGATACTATTAATGAAATTGACAATAATAATAATACAGAAGTGTGTCAAATGTTTCTCACTCGGTGAAAAAAAGCATAAAATTTTCGATCATTATTTTAGTTTGCCGGCCAGAGCGGCCGTGCGGTTCTAGGCGCTGCAGTCTGGAACCGAACGACCGCTACGGTCGCAGGTTCGAATCCTGCCTCGGGCATGGATGTGTGTGATGTTTTTAGGTTAGTTAGGTTTAATTAGTTCTAAGTTCTAGGCAACTGATGACCTCAGAAGTTAAGTCGCATAGTGCTCAGAGCCATTTGAACCATTTATTTTAATTTTGCTGTGGCTAGAATCGTGTAGTACTTCAGAAATGGAGAAGTGGTAACAATGTTCGTCTGGCTTTTTATTAGATGTGTTTATTCACATTGGTGGTTTCGACAACTGAGCCAGTGTTCAGTGACACCTGTAACATAATCCGTTGTTTAACGACCGTTTCAACTTCAAGAATACATGGTGTCTGCAAAAATTGCAGAGAACAAATTCTACAGATAACGAAGAATCATGTTTTCCTGTCTTATTACGTAAATGAATTAGATAAAAACGATTGACACGAAGGCAATGTCATCTTAAAGGGAATGATTATGCATTGACGTACTTCATGTTGAGGTAGAAAGTTGTATAAATCTTTTAAAAGTATTTGTCTTTTACAAGTTTTTCAGAACAGAGTGTGTTTCTAAAGCTGGATCTGCTCGATATAGAGATACAAACTTTGCAAAATGTCTACCCATGTGTAAAAGAATATCAGGATTATTGCACAGAGTACACTACTGGCCGCTAAAATTGCTACACCACGAAGATGACGTGCTACAGACGCGAAATTTAACCGACAGGAAGAAGATGCTGTGATATGCAAATGATTAGCTTTTCGGAGCATTCACACAAGGTTGGCGCCGGTGGCGACACTTACAACGTGCTGACATGAGGAAAGTTTCCAACCGATTTCTCATACACAAACAGCAGTTGACCGGCGTTGCCTGGTGAAACGTTGTTGTGATGCCTCGTGTAAGGAAGAGAAATGCATACCATCACGTTTCCGACTTTGATAAAGGTTTATGTCATGCCTATCGCGAATGCGGTTTATCGAATCGCGACACTGCTGCTCGCGTTGGTCGAGATCCGATGACTGTTAGCAGAATATGGAATCAGAGGGTTCAGGAGGGTAATACGGAACGCCGTGCTGGATCCCAACGGCCTCGTGTCACTAGCAGTCGAGATGACAGGAATCTTATCCGCGTGGCTGTAACGGATCGTGCAGCCACGTCTCGGTCCGCAAGTCAACAGATGGGGACGTTTGCAAGACAACAACCATCTGCACGAACGTTTGCAGCAGCATGGACTATCAGCTCGGATACCATGATCGCGGTTACCCTTGACGCTGCATCACAGACAGGAGCGCCTGCGATGATGTACTCAACAACGAACCTGGTGCACGAATGGCAAAACGTCATTTTTTTCGGATGAATCCAGGTTCTGTTTATAGCATCATGATGGTCGCATCCGTGTTTGGCGACATCGCGGTGAACGCACATTGGAAGCGTGTATTCGTCCATCGCCATACTGGCGTATCACCCGGCGTGATGGTATGGGGTGCCATTGGTTACACGTCTCTTGTTCGCATTGTCGGCACTTTGAACAGTGGACGTTACACTTGATTTGTGTCACGACCCCTGGCTCTACCCTTCATTCGATCCCTTTCTGGATACAGAAAATGTTCGACTGCTGACCTGGCCAGCACATTCTCCAGATCTCTCACCAATTTAAAACGTCTGGTCAATGGTGGCCGAGCAACTGGCTCATCACAATACGCCAGTCACTACTCTTGATGAACTGTGGTATCGTGTTGAAGCTGCATGGGCTGCATGGTACACGCAATCCAAGCTCTGTTTGACTCAATGCCTAGGCGTATCAAGGCCGTTATTGCGGCCAGGGGTGGTTGTTCTGGGTACTGATTTCTCAGGATCTATGCACCCAAATTGCGTGAAAATGTAATCACATGCCAGTTCTAGTTTAATATATTTGTCCAATTAATACCCGTTTATCATCTGCATTTCTTCTTGGTGTAGCAATTTTAATGGCCAGTAGTGTAATTTCCACATTTTACTTTACATACAAAGGACACATATAATAATAAGAAGCTGTTACTTGAAACAAGCAACTATCTTCTCACAGGAAATCACAGGACTTTCTGTCAGTAATCCATATTTTGTAATGTAAAAGCATACTTCATTCAAAATTTGCATAAAGCAACAACAAAAATTGGATTCATGGTGCTCGAAACTGTCAAAAATTCAATCAGTTACGTTATAATACTGGTACAAGACAAACGTAATTCACCATACCTTTCACACAAAAAAGACGTAATTCACCATACCTTCCAAACGCTAACTTTCTTAATCAGAACAAAAAGTTACGGTGTCAGCTTCCCGACGTTCCGGAAATCTTTTTCATGTTCACAATATTCTTGGAATAACATATGAGTTAAGGTATATGCGAAGAAGAATATGAATGAAACATACTTTATTATACAAGTAAACAATTACTTTACTGCACACTGTAGACAAAATACAGCAAAGTTACAAAATATATACATAAGAATACCAGTGAAGGAAAGTTGCTACTGACAATATAGCAGAGATGCTGAGTCGCGATAGGCCCGAAAAAAAGATTCACACAATTAAAGCTTTCGGCCATTAAGGCCTTTGTCAGCAGTAGACACATATACACACACGCACGCACACACACACACACACACTCACCTAACCGCAACTTGCACACACATATATATATATATATACCCTTCAATCTTCTTTTTCCAGGTATGTGCATGCATTTATACCCAGAGTATAAAGCAGCGAAGATTCCGAAAAGAAAGGCAGCAATCGTGTAGCTTACAAAGCTATACACCAGCTCTCTCAGTTTCAGAAGAGACGCGGAATGACAATATAAAATGTGGCAGCAATTAGTACGGTGTGGCACCACAGGGACGCTGAATAACGTGCCACAGTCATTCTGTGTATTATCCATCTCTTTGAGCCCTGATCGCTACGGGAACTTTCAGACATGCAGCTACTATATGTTGCAGCAGGATGTGGTGTTCAGAAATTCGAAACATAATAAAGCGAAAAATTTTGCAACAGCCAACATCCTGACTGGACAGAGCATAACATCACAAGTTATTAGGTCGTTCAAACAGCAGAAAAGTAACAATGATTACTGACAAAGAAGTTGTAAGATGACAAGAACTATGCCCCTTACATGAAGTCATTAAAGATCACCTAACTCACGTTGAGCGAACAGTAGGACTGAACAAAAATGACTGACAAGGCACAATGCATCTTGTAGAGGGTATAGTATGAACGTATTGGAATAATTGATGTCGGGTGATGGTTTTAAAGTAATTCACACGACATGAAAACTTTGTGGAAACGAGACGATTTACTGGAGGCTAGTTTATCCCAGGGAAACGTTTAGAGCTGACCGTGGCCGGCTAGGGAACGGCAAAGGGAAGCGACAATAGGCAGCTTAGGGCGACTCAAGCTCTGAGAAAGTGGTAATGCAACGCGGCCTTCAGCCGCCTTAAGATGAGTGACAGTGAGTGGGTGGTTGACCCCGACTGCATGCTGGTGTACCGGGAAACAGAAGGAGAACTTGTACGCCTGTTGATAAATGTCCGTCATCCCATTTTCAGTGAAACATGCGAAAAAGCCGCGCAAAGCTATGGTGGAGCGGTCAACAGAGCCCAAAATATGCGTATTCGTGACTATAGCAACTTCACGCTGAATTCACGGTCCACAGAGTCTGAAATAAATCAGGTGAAGAGCGACAGAATGAAATACGCCGGCCTCTGATGGGAATGTAGGACCAAGGAATTTGAAGTACTCTCCTGGGAGTCAGAATTCCGGAAAAATTGGTGTTTGTGCAGACGCTAACCTTGATGGGTGGCTTGGAAGGAGCTAAATATCAGAAGTTGGGAGGAAGGGAAATTTTGTGGGAATTTGTTCACGTTCCAGAGCAGGCATTGGTTGGCACTGGGAAGTGACGCATAATTAACGTGACTTGTGCTGCCATTGGCGTAAGTGATTTTGCTGGAGGGGAAGCCGAGGCGAAGAGCGGACTGTGAGAAGTCTCTGTGGTGGTCTTCCATTCCCAGCTTGCCTAGAATGTGGACGTGGCGTTCTTTACTCAGCTTGCCCGATAGAGAGTGAGCATCTCTGCAGTTTAGGACTTAGCAACTGGAACGATTGAGCTTGGAGATAGAAAGTTTTCGTTCAGCTATTTACTGAGCAAGATAGCTAGAAGTGAACAGACGAGCGCAGCCTTGCAGCACCACGAGGTCGGCCAACGTCCGCATAACGACGACGCGCAGCCACGCTGAATTCAGTGATATTGTGCCCGCTCTGGCTACTGATTAATTTGTTGGATCACGTCGGCAAAGCTTCCATGAGGGTTTCATGGGCCGTGTATTGTAGAATTCTTCTCGCACTTCGCATTACGCCTGGGTCAGTCGACAGGAATTACTTTTGATTTATCGCGCTTTATTCCACACAAACGCAATTTATTACCACTGCCTGTTAGGAGAGTCATGTAATGTGATGATTGAAGGTCATGAGTTAAAATAAATCTGTGCTAATCGACTGCATCTGTTTTCAATCAAGCAGTTGAAATCCCAAGTCACTTTCTTAATTAATTTTATGTTCAACATTTGCATCTGGTGTTCAATAGTTGAATATAACATCAGTGTGCACCCCTTTCTAATTAAAAGGGATCAATTCTGAATCAATTAATGTCAACACTGCCACTGCAGTTCAATCAGGAGTCACAGGGCCTTATTACTTTCTTTGCGTTACCCGACATTGCGGCAGTTTTTGCACTCTCTGATGATCTGTTAGTCAATTACCAGGGGTGAACACATACCAAAACCAGATAAGTGACGGGTGGGGTGTTACAAAGTATTTGTGGAGCAGGACCTCCGGAAATGGTATTCAGCCGCGTGGGCAAAGGCTCATTAATAAACAATTCTCACCTTCTCCATGAAACACATCTCAAAGAACGTTGAGTAGAGAGTGTTGACAGACCAACAATTGCCCGCCTATTATATGGAAGGTATACAAGCAACATGGTGAAATGATTTAGGTGCTAGTGTTGATTTCTGGTAGAGAATTATGATCTAATGTATGCGTTAAGACTGGCGATTGTCAATTTTTAACAGTTCTCAGCAGCGTATTTTGTTGCATTCTTGTCAGACATCTTAATAAACCGGAAATAGAGAACACCATTTTCTGTAACTATGACAGTAGTTTACTGGGAGTTGTAACTAATGTCTTCCTATTAACAACAAACTGCATACTGAAAATTATATATTAATCTCTAAACGTTGCACATATATTTCCCCACTGACTGCAAGTGTATTCTAGCATTGTCCAGATCCGAGGTGTGCAAGTTGTTGTTGTTGTTGTGGTCTTCAGTCCTGAGACTGATTTGATGCAGCTGTCCATGATACCCTATCCTGTGCAGGCTTCTTCATCTCCCAGTACTTACTGCATCCTACATTCTTCTGAATCTGCTTAGTGTATTCATCTATTGGTCTCCCTCTACGATTTTTACCCTTCACGCTGCCCTCCAATGCTAAATTTGTGATCCCTTGATGCCTCAGAACATGTCCTACCAACCGATCCCTTCTCCTTGTCAAGTTGTGCAACAAACTTCTCTTCTCCCCAATTCTATTCGATACCTCCTCATTAGTTATGTGACCTACCCATCTAATCTTCAGCATTCTTCTGTAGCACCACATTTCGAAAGCTTCTATTCTCTTCTTGTCCAAACTATTTATCGTCCATGTTTCACTTCCATACATGACTACACTCCATATAAATACTTTCAGAAACGACTTCCTATACTCGATGTTAACAAATTTCTCTTCTTCAGAAACGCTTTCCTTGCAATTGCCAGTCTACATTTTATATCTTCTCTACTTCGACCATCATCAGTTATTTTGTTCCCCAAATAGCAAAACTCCTTTACTACTTTAAGTGTCTCATTTCCTAATCTAATTCCCTCAGCATCACCCGACTTAATTCGACTACATTCCATTGTCCTCGTTTTGCTTTTGTTGATGTTCATCTTATATCCTCCTTTCACGACACTGTCCATTCCGTTCAACTGCTCTTCCAAGTCCTTTGCTGTCTCTGACAGAATTTCAATGTCATCGGTGTACCTCAAAGTTTTTATTTCTTCTCCATGGATTTTAATACCTACTCCGAATTTTTCTTTTGATTCCTTTACTGCTTGCTCAATATACAGATTGAACAACATCGGGTAAAGGCTACAACCCTGTCTCACTCCCTTTTCAACCTCTGTATCCCTTTCATGCCAATCGACTCTTATAACTGCCATCTGGTGTCTGTACAAATTGTAAATAGCCTTTCGCTCCCTATATTTTACCCCTGCCACCTTTAGAATTTGAAAGAGAGTATTCCAGTCAACATTGTCAGAAGCTTTCTCTAAGTCTACAAGTGCTAGAAACGTAGGTTTGCTTTTCCTTAATCTTTCTTCTAAGATAAGTCGTAAGGTCAATATTACCTCACGTGTTCCTGTATTTCTACGGAATCCATACTGATCTTCCCCGAGGTCGGCTTCTACCAGTTTTTCCATTCGTCTGTAAAGAATTCGTGTTAGTATTTTGCAGCTATGACTTACTAAACTGATAGTTCGGTAATTTTCACATCTGTCAACACCTGTTTTCGTTAGGATTGGAATTATTATATTCTTCTTGAAGTCTGAGGGTATTTCGCCTGTTTCATACATCTTGCTCACCAGATAGTAGAGTGTTGTCAGGACTGGCTCTCCCAAGGCTGTCAGTAGTTCTAATGGAATGTTGTCTACTCCCGGGGCCTTGTTTCGACTTAGGTCTTTCAGTGCTCTGTCACATTCTTCACGCAGTATCATATCTCCCATTTCATCTTCATCTACATCCACTTCCATTTCCATAATATTGTCCTCAAGTACATCGCCCTTGCATAAACCCTCTATATACTCCTTCCACCTTTCTGCGTTCCTTCTTTGCTTAGGACTGGGTTTCCATCTGAGCTCTTGATGTTGATACAAGTGGTTCTCTTATCTCCAAAGGTCTCTTTAATTTTCCTGTAGGCAGTATCTATCTTACCCCTAGTGAGATACGCCTCCACATCCTTACATTTGTCCTCTAGCCGTCCCTGCTTAGCCATTCTGCACTTCCTGTCGATCTCATTTTTGAGAGGTTTGTATTCCTTTTGCCTGCTTCATTTACTGCATTTTTATATTTTCTCCTTTCATCAATTAAATTCAATATATCTTCTGTTACCCAAGGATTTCTACTAGCCCTCGTCTTTTTACCTACTTGATCGTCTGTTGCCTTCACTACTCCTTCCCCGAGAGCTGCCCATTCTTCTTCTACTGCACTTCTTTCCCCCATTCCTGTCAGATGTTCCCTTATGCTCACCCTGAAAGTCTGTTCAACCTCTGGTTCAGTCAGTTTTTTTATTCATTATTAAACCTACTCCTGCATTACCCCTATTTGATTTTGTATTTTAAAACCTGTATTCACCTGACCAAAAGTCTTGTTCCTCCTGCCACCGAACTTCACTAATTCCCACTATATCTAACTTTAACCTATCCATTTCCCTTTCTAAATTTTCTAACCTACCTGCCCGATTAAGGGATCTGACATTCCACGCTCCGATCCGTAGAACGCTAGTTTTCTTTCTCCTGATAACGGCGTCCTCTTGAGTAGTCCCCGCCCGGAGATCCGAATGGGGGACTATTTTACCTTCGGAATATTTTACCCAAGAAGACGCCTTCATCATTCAACCATACGGTATAGCTGCATGCCCCTGGAAAAATTACGGCTGTAGTTTCCCTTGCTTTCAGCCGTTCGCAGTACCAGTACAGCAAGGCTGTTTTGGTTAGTGTTACAAAGCTAGATCAGTCAATCATCCAGACTGTTGCCCCTGCAACTACTGAAAAGTCTGCTGCCCCTCTTCAGGAACCATACGTTTGTCTAGCATCTCAACAGATACCCCTCCATTGTGGTTGCACCTACGGATCGGCCATCTGTATCGCTGAGAAACGCAAGCCTCCCCACCAACGGCAGGGTCCATGGTTCATTGGGGAAGAAGGTGTGCAAAGTTAGTCCAAATTAGTGACTGAAAATTTTTTTGTATCTCAAAATATTTTCATTTAGTTATAAATACATTGGTAGTAATAAATATTTTTTCGAAACTAAAAAGTAAAACGCAGTTTCGTCGGGAGGGCACCACTTGGTAACAGCTGGTTGGACTCCTCCATGGGCTACAAGGGTGGGATAGACAAATTCCTTCCGCGAAAATACGTTCTGTAGTGGACATAGCGTTCATAAAATTATTTCAAGAAGGGCTCCGAGTGAGTTTACTCTGGGTTACAGGTGTTGCGCATCAGAGTAGTTAAATTCTGAATATTAGGTAAAGTAACGCACTTGACATCACAACTTGATAAAAAGTTGCAAACAGAGGTAATGTTCCCTTGTTCTCGTGAGTGCTGGCCGCGGTCAGAACATGCAGCTGATGGCAGCCCAACCTCAGCGATTCAGTAAGGTGGTTATAAGTGTAATTATTTACAGTCCCTAGGAAGAGAATTTGATTGGTGCTAAGAAGTTACATATTTTTAACCTTGAGAATAACTGCAGATTTAGACGTGATCAGGTTGAACAAAATTTTTGTGGGGCTAATGTTACCCTCTCATCACTATCATAACACGGTCCTCATTTCCTGAATCCTTGCACAAATAACCTAATCCTCTATTACTTGCGTGCAACATGTATTTTGCTTGAAGATTGTAACCCGGTGCTAGTTTCCTATTTCTTTCTTCAGCAACTGGCCCAAACCTCTTCGGTGGATACTACCTCATAGCAGGACTTCTCTTTTCTGCTCTCCCTGAAACCATTGGTTCACGTTGAAAGCTTGATGCACCTTAATTATACGTAAATTTAGCGGAGATTCTTCCATATCTAAATGAAGTAGCAAGGCAAAGCAATTTTTATGCCAGTAACAACCTTTTGAGATACTGTTATTTTCCTGTGGTTCCTGTTTTCTTCTACCTTTCCCCCCTTTCGTTACCCGTCTCCCCGTTTAACCTTTCCAGTTCCTTCCTGTAACTGTCCACCTCAAGCTTAAAGACCCTAATTTTTTCCAGTTGTTCAGCTATTTCCTTGCCCCGTGTACAGTGTTTACAATACCACAGAAGATTTCGCTCCGTTCAAACTTTTCTACATCGGCACGATTTCTGCAATTGAATCATCTGTCAGAGATACTACCTAACTCTGTGAAGCCGACGTGTATTTGACCCATCCTCCTCTCACTCTGACCTTACTGTAAATGTATTAACGATCGAGACGAGAAGAACAAAAACCGGGAGAAAGTGTGTGCTTGAGGTTATGATAAACGTTGTTATCGACTGTTAACGAAGGTCCCATAAAAAACTAATGTGCTGCATGACACAGCCACTTCACTTAAATATCTAGGTGTAACGTTGCAAAGCGGTATGTAGTGAGACGAGTCGTAAGGGCGGCAGTAGGGTAGCCGAATTGTCAACTGCGGTTTATTGGGACGATTCTACCAAGATGTATCTCATGTGTAAAGGAGACTTCGTATGGGACACTAGTGAGACCCATTCTTGAGTACTGCTCGAGTTTGTGGGGTCCCTCCTACATCGGATTACAGGAAGACATCGAAGCAACTCAGTGGCGTGCTACTAGATTTGTTACCGGTAAGTTCGGCCAACATTCGAATATTACGGGGATGCCTGTGAACTCGAATGGGAATCCCTGAAGAGAAGACGTCGTTCTTTCCGCCAAACACCATTGACAAAATTTAGAAAACCGTCATCTGAAGCTGACTGCAGAACGATTCTACTGGCGTCAACGTACGTTTCGTGTGAGGACGACGAAGACAAGAAAGGACAAATTAGGGTACGTATGGAGGCATACAGACAATCGTTCTTCCCCCTCTCTCTATTTGCAAGTGCAACAGGAAGAAACGGCTATTAGTGATACAATGTACCTTCCGCCATACCCCATACGGCGGCTTGCGGAATTCGTTTTCCGATGTAGATGTAGATTTCTACCAGTATTTAGCGTTATAACTAATTTTTAGTTCCACATGACAGATACTGAAGAAACATTGACGTCAAGAAATTATTAGTCTCAACGTTGCGCTGCAGATGCAAGAAGAGGAGTGAGGAACTCAAACGTGCCGGTAGCAGATGAACACATTTCCTAACGGTAACGTTTAACGTCTTGTTGACGTCGGCTGCCGCAAACAAACACGACAGTGCTAAGGGTTTGCAAAAATATGCTTCAAAGAAACAGTTTCACTAATAGACGACATCTGCGAGCTAGTTTGTTTGTCGTTCTGATTGTCTGTGGGCACAATTCGAAATACTGCTACTTATTGGAAATGTTCATGTGTGCATGTTCATCATGCACCCTCAAACGTGGATATCGTAAGTTACAGAAATTTTTATACATTGCTTATTCGTTTGTCGTTCTGATTGTCTCTGCCCACATTTGAAATGGCTCTGAGCACTATGGGACTTAACAGCTATGGTCATCAGTCCCCACATTTGAAATACTGCCACTTATTGAAAATGCATCTTTGGTGCACATTCATCATCCACGCTCGAACGTGGATATCGTAAGGTGCAGAAATTTTTATACATAGTAAGTAGCCAGAAGTCTCTGAACATCCCACTGAACGCCCTCATGTTACCTCATGCTTGCACATCTTTTTTAACAAAAAAAAATGGCTCTGAGCACTGTGGGACTCAACATCTGAGGTCATCTGTCCCCTACAACTTAGAACTACTTAAACCTAACTAACCTAAGGACATCACACACATCCAAGCTCGAGGCAGGATTCGAACCTACGACCGTAGCAGTCACGCGGTTCCTGACTGAAGTGCCTAGAACCGCACGGCCACCGGGCCCGGCGCTTTTTTTTTTTACACATATATTATTATTACTACTCGTGTTATTAATATTATTATTACCTATCTTCACACACTGTGAAAATTCTTGACACCATTTCACAAGTAACCACGTTTTGCTACTTACGAGAGTTGGAACTTAAATAGTGGCAATTATTAATTCACAACTGATACAAAAGAGTTACATGTTTACACCTGTTACTGTCCTTCAAAGTAGTTACCAGCGTTGTGTAGAACACGTTGCCCTTCGAGCTCCGGAAGAAAGAGCACCACTTAAGACAAAGACACCTCGAAGATCTAGAGTAACCTTCTTTGAGAGATGAGAAAATCTGGTGCTTGAGAAACTGGGAAATTACGAGGGTTAGAGCTTAAATAGTGGCAACTATTTACTGACGATCAATATAAAAGAGTTACATGTTTGGACCTGTTACTTTCCTTCAAAGTAGTCACCAGCGTTGTGCAGAACCCGTTTCCAGCGAGGTGGAAGGCGTAATATACCGTTAGCAGAGCCTGTTCTCTTGATGGTACTAATGGAGCGGTCTACTGCCTGTCGAATCTCTGGAACAGTTCTGAAGCGAATGCCCCGAAGTGGTCCCTTCATCTTCGGAATTAAATCAAAGTGACAAGGACTTGAGTCCGGGGAGTACAGTAATTCCCAGTCCCAACGACCGAATAAAGCAGCCACAGCTTGCGCTGTATGCGCCCACGCATGGTCGTGCAAAATGGTGGATGGGTTGTGCAGAAAGTGTTGCTGCTTATTTCGCAAAGGTGCTCGCAGGTGATGCTCCAAAACCGAACAGTAACACTGTGCATTGACGGTCTGTCTTGGAGGAACGTAATGCGTTAGGATAACACCATCAGAGTCGTACACGAGAATCACCATAACTTTAGACCGCTCCATTCCCACCATCAACAGAAAAGGCTCTGCTATCGGTATAGTACGGCTTCCACATTGCTGTCAACGGGCTCTGCACAACGCTGGTGACTACTATGAAGGAAACTAACAGGTCCAAACATGTAACTGTTTTGTATTGGTTGTCAATAAATAGTTGCCACTATTTAAGTTCTAACCCTCGTAATTTCGCAGTTCCTCACACACCAGATTTTCTCTTCTCTCAAAGAAGGTTACTCTAGATCTTCGAGGTGTCTTTGTTTTCAGTGGTGCTCTGTACATATCTGGTGGGTCCCTGTTTCTTCCGGAGCTCGAAGTGCGTATCCAGTCCAACGAATTCACCTAACTTTGATTCTGGCAATGATGTCTGGCTCTCCGTTTGTTAGGTTTATCGATTCTTGTGTGGTTTATTAGTGGATTTCCAACATATCTCCCCTAAAATTTTGCTGTCAAAGATTTTTTATTTCACGTTTTCTGATTTTGTTCATGTCGAAGTGCCACAAGCGTATGTTCGGACAGGTCTGATAAAAGTTTTCCCTACATACCTTAGAACTGCTTGAAAATGGTCTGCTTTTTATTGAGTTCAGCAGTGCAAAATAACACGTATTTACTTTTTGTGTGATACTATTTATTCCTTCTTTGACACTGTCATGTGTAGTTCATATGGATCCAAGGTATGGCAAGTGATTTACTTTTTCAATGTTCTCTTTACCAAGTTTTAAGTTACATGCCGGGGTACTTTGCCCTGAGACGATAAAGTACTTGGTTTTATCAGTAATTATTTCAAATTCATTCACCACAATGTTATACGTAAGTAAACGCAGGAACAGTATGTTAACACTGTGAACGTATTTTCTGCCAGGATGAGTTACTGCAGAGATCTTAATGAGTTCTAAAAAGGCTTGTTTACAGGCACGAGTTGAAGTATCCAAGCAGAAAGATTCCGTAGCAGTTTCATTCGCAGAAATCGATGTTTAGCCTCGTTTTTGTGAAGGGGAGAAGTGAACTCAACAAACATTCGATCCGGATCATCTAAGAAAATAACTGACAGATCACACCCATCCCTGAAGCGAAGCATTCGGACTAATTTTGAGACACCTTCATGAACATTTCAGAGTGCTTCATTCACAGCTCACATTGTAATCTTCTTTTCCTTTTTCTTCTTCTTCATCCTTCATTAGACGAGATGGTCCACTGCAGCTTCTTGATCCATCCGTCTTTTCTTCCGTCTACCAATGTTCCATCTTCCTTTAGGGATGCAGTGTAACAGTTCTTTTCACTCTTTCCTGTCTTCCTTAACCTTTGCATTTAAATTATTAATTCCCACATTAATCCAGATCATCTAATCTTTCAATATGTCTCTTCTTGTTACTCGTTGGACTGTTCTCAAAAACCTCGTCTCTGCTGTATAGTACATCATGTAGTGGTGCGAGGTTTCTATTCATCAGAGTGTATATTGTCTGCGTGGTAGCTGTCTTTTGCGTTCGAACATCACCTAGAGATAAGCCCAACAACAGTATTACGCTGTTATAGCCAAGCGGCGATCGTAATATACCGTAGCCAACACCAAAATAATTGTGTGGCTCCTAAAATGAACGATTTTTGAGTTGATACTTGAATGAGGTTAGTTAACAGACAGAATACATGTAGTTCTTTATGTGGAAATGAGGCAAAAACAATTAAGAGCTCATACCTTTGATTAATTTCGTGCACATCATATACAATATGACTAGCATTTCCTTAAACAAAACTACTGATGCCTTTGAAAAATGCACAGAACTTGTTTGGTAAAATATTTACACATTGCCGACTAACATTTTTACACAAAAGCACCGGGGTGTGCACTTAATAGTCAGTTGCGTTCGCACAATCTTCTGTTACCAGCTCAACTTCAAGAACAAATTCAATGACTAGAATTTTGTTTAATGGAACTCCTTTTGAACAGACCTCCACTTCCAAATGATTATCAATCACAATATACATTACATAATGGGACCGCACACACAGCCCCATAATCATGAAAATAAACACTCTTCTTTCACTATTTTCACCGAATTCTTCTGTAAAAATATTACATTAACTTTATCTTCCACTTCATGGAAGTTGTTACATGAAATTCTTTTTAAATATTCATTATGACTGATTACACCAAATTTGATGCTTTCGTGCAGTATTGCTGCCTCCAACGTGCTGTTTCGCAGGTTCCTTACTGGACGGTCCTACAGCTGAAGATAAGTAGACAATTAGGTTGTAAAGAGTGGAGCAATGCCTGACACGGCATTTGAATCAAACCGTGGTTTAGAAAGTGGAACAGTTGTGGTTTTTCCGTCTGTGGTAGATACTTCACAGATATTGTCGCTATCTTTGAAATACTTTATGAGCAGTGAACTGCATTAATCGTAATATATTCAAACCAAATTATCCGGCAAACAATAGTAACCGTAATCGAAAACATGCTTCACTAAATTACATTCAAAACAAAACTTGACCATTAATAATTAGTAAAAGTGAAATTCTGCCTTGGAATTGAATGGAGCCATTTCTGCCTCATTACATGATATTTGGGAAACTTGAATACATGAACCTTGTTTCATGCAGTATAATTTCCATTACATTTTGCTACGCAACAATCCATAACTATAACGAAGACGAAACACAACAGTCGTATATTAAGTTGCGTTAAAGTCTCACAAACTAAGATCAGTACCACACAATATTATTTCTGTGTATTTAAGTAACACTCTCGTAACGATCACATAAAACAAGAGTTTTTTTTTCACCCAACGAGTTGTTGATACAACAAAACACAGCTGTTGACTTTCGCCGCTTCTCGCTGACGTCACAACTTCGAGTTGATGCAGCTGTTCGGCCTTTCTATCTAGGTCATGTTGGTTCGGCGTGTACTGTTCTCTTAGATGATCATCTTTTCTTCGGAATACCTTACCTGTTTTAACGGATTAATTATGATTTGCTCTCTCAGCTGTGGCTGCTGAATAAGCAGGGCGTGTACTTAATTGAGGAACTGATATCGCCATTTTAACTATTCAGAATATTGTAGCGATATTTGTGGATTGAGGAAGTTACTAATAACCGTCTCCATCATCATGGGGTGAGACTATAACCTCGACTTATGTATTCTCTTACTGTATGATTACCTGCTTTTATTTCCATCACAAACCGTTTATGTGGTGTGGGCATGGTAGTTTATAGTTCGGAATTACACAACCCGCAATTCATTCATTCAGTCATTAATACTATTTTAGAACTGATTCACGCCAACCAACAGTTTATTGTATCTGCACATGCTGTGCATCAGTTACAATAACATAAGTACAGGTCTGTATTGTAAGTCAGAATAATTTAAAATGATCAGAAGCAAATTTGCCAACATTCAGTGTAGTGAAAATTGTATTTTCGAAGTTACTTTGAACTCAAGTAACAACTTTATTGTTTCTGAGTAGACCTGGCAAAAAAGTTATATTCTTTTCACTACAACACTCAGAATCAAACAAGTAAGGTATAGTTAACAATTTTTTAATCATCAGTACGTGATATCAATTTCAACTAGATACGACCTTACTGTCCCAGGCAAAAACGCACTCAAAGACGTAAATACAAACCGAAAAGAAAAACGGATTACACAAACTCACGCAAAAGCTACTTTTTCGTCACATGTAATTACAAATTAAGCACTTTCCGTTACTCTCCTTTCATTCTACTGTGGAAACTAGTATTTTTTTACGTCGCCAAACGGTCCTATATCAAAGCATTTTTATCTTTGCGTAAGTGAGCAACAAGAAATTCTGCTACTTCTGCATCGGTAAGGCTCTCTGAATTTCTTTCTGTCAACTCCACATTTAATAGAATCCTATTAGCTTGAAAAGTCTGCATTCACCAGCACTGCATTTCTACATTGCATAAAGCCTGGAATTGTGCTAAGACCGCTTGTTAGCGCATCGCTTATCCTTGATGTAAATGCTATGTCTTGACAAAAAATAAAAATAAATAAATAAACAGAAAGTTCCTACATCTGTGCAAGTACGGAGCATTGCGTGGAGAGTGAACGGGTTTTAATTATATTATACCATAACAGGCAATTATGTTATTTAGAAAATCACGCAGAATTGCAAGGACCGTAGAGCAGAATTTGCCTAGCCCCTCATCCTTCACACATCCCTGTAATTTACATTGACAGAATTTGTTATGCATGGGATCAAGGAAGTATAAGAACAATTCGTTAGACGTACCTTGAATATTAGTAATATACACTCAGGGGACAAAACTCATGCGATACCGATGTGCACATGTACAGAAGACTGTGGTGTCACCTACACAAGATATAAGAACGGCAGTGCATTAGCGGAGCTATCATTGTACTCTGGTGATTCATGTGAAAATGTGTCCGACGTGTTTATGGGGGTCGACGGGAATTAACAGACTTTGAACGCGGAATGGTAGTAGGAGCCAGACGTATGGAACATTTTATTTCGAAAATAGATAGGGAATTCTGTATTCCGAGATCCATAGCGTCAGGAGAATACCAGAATTCAGGCGTTACCTCTCACCACGGACAAAGCAGTGGCCGACGGCCTTCACTTAACAACGGAGAGTAACGACGTTTGCGTACAGTTGTCACTGCTAACTGACAAGCAACACTGCGTGAAATAACCGCAGAAATCAATGTGGGGCGTACGACGAACGTATCCATTAGGAGAGTGCGGCGGTATATGGCGTTACTGGGCTATGGCTGCAGATGACCGACGCGAGTGCCGTCATAACAGCACGACACCACCTGCAGTGCCTCTCCCGGGCTCTTGATCATACCGGTTGGACCCTAGACGATTGGAAAACCGTGGCCTGGTCAGGTGAGTTCCGACTGCAGCTGGTAAGAGCGAAAAATGTTCAAATGGATCTGAGCACTATGGGAGTTAACATATGAGGTCATCAGTCCCCTAGAACTTAGAACTACTTAAACCTAACTAACCTAAGGACATCACACACATCCATGCCCGAGGCAGGATTCGAACCTGCGACCGTAACAACAGCGCGGTTCCGGACTGAAGCGCCTACAGGCACTCGGACACAGCGGCCGGCTGGTAAGAGCCGATGACAGGATTCGAGTATGGCGCAGACTCTACGAAACCATGGACCCAAGTTGTCAACAAGGTACTGTACAAGTTGGTCGAGACTCCATAATGGTGTGGGCTGAGTTTACATGGAATGGACTGTGTCCTCTCGCCAACTGAACCAATCGTTGACTGGAAATTGTTATCTTCAGGTACTAGGGACTGTTGTTGTTGTTGTGGTCTTCAGTCCTGAGACTGGTTTGATGCAGCTCTCCATGCACCTCTATCCTGTGCAAGCCTCTTCATCTCCCAGTACCTACTGCAACCTACATCCTTCTGAATATGCTTAGTGTATTCATCTCTTGGTCTCCCTCTACGATTTTTACCCTCCACGCTGCCCTCCACTGCTAAATTTGTGATCCCTTGATGCCACAAAACATGTCCAACCAACCGATCCCTTCTTCTAGTCAAGTTGTGCCACAAACTTCTCTTCTCCCCAATCCTATTCAATACCTCCTCATTAGTTACGTGATCTACCCACCTTATCTTCAGCATTCTTCTGTAGCACCACATTTCGAAAGCTTCTATTCTCTTCTTGTCCAAACTAGTTATCGTCCACGTTTCACTTCCATACATGGCTACACTCCATACAAATACGTTGAGAAACGACTTCCTGACACTTAAATCTATACTCGATGTTAACAAATTTCTCTTCTTCAGAAACGATTTCCTTGCCATTGCCAGTCTACATTTTATATCCTCTCTACTTCGACCATCATCAGTTATTTTACTCCCTAAATAGCAAAACTCCTTTACTACTTTAAGTGTCTCATTTCCTAGTCTAATTCCCTCAGCATCACCCGACTTAATTTGACTACATTCCATTATCCTTGTTTTGCTTTTGTTGATGTTCATCTTATATCCCATTTCAAGACACTGTTCATTCCGTTCAACTGCTCTTCCAAGTCCTTTGCTGTCTCTGACAGAATTACAATGTTATCGGCGAACCTCAAAGTTTTTACTTCTTCTCCATGAATTTTAATACCTACTCCGAATTTTTCTTTTGTTTCCTTTACTGCTTGCTCAATATACAGATTGAATAACATCGGGGACAGGCTACAACCCTGTCTCACTCCTTTCCCAACCACTGCTTCCCTTTCATGCCCCTCGACTCTTATAACTGCCATCTGGTTTCTGTACAGATTGTAAATAGCCTTTCGCTCCCTGTATTTTACCCCTGCCACCTTCAGAATTTGAAAGAGAGTATTCCAGTTAACATTGTCAAAAGCTTTCTCTAAGTCTACAAATGCTAGAAACGTAGGTCTGCCTTTTCTTAATCTTTCTTCTAAAATAAGTCGTAAGGTTAGCATTGCCTCACGTGTTCCAACATTTCTACGGAATCCACACTGATCTTCCCCGAGGTCCGCTTCTACCAGGTTTTCCATTCGTCTGTAAAGAATTCGCGTTAGTATTTTGCAGCTGTGACTTATTAAACTGATAGTTCGGTAATTTTCACATCTGTCAACACCTGCTTTCTTTGGGATTGGAATTATTATATTCTTCTTGAAGTGTGAGGGTATTTCGCCTGTCTCATATCGCCTGTCTCATACATCTTGCTCACCAGATGGTAGAGTTTTGTCATGACTGGCTCTCCCAAGGCCGTCAGTAGTTCTAATGGAATGTTGTCTATCCCCGGGGCCTTGTTTCGACTCAGGTCTTTCAGTGCTCTGTCAAACTCTTCACGCAGTATCTTATCTCCCATTTCGTCTTCATCTACATCATCTTCCATTTCCATAATATTGTCCTCAAGTACATCGCCCTTTCTAGGGACTATTAGCAGCCATTCATGGACGAGTTTATGTTTCCAAACAGCAATGTGCCATGTCACCAGGCCACAACTGTTCACAATTTGTTTGAAGAAGATTGTTAACAATTCTAGCGAATGAGTTGCCCACCCAGTCACTCGATATGTATCCCATCGATCATTTATGGGACATAATAGAGAGATCAGTTCGTGCATAGCATTCTGCACCAGTAACACTTTCGCAATTATGGACCGCTATTGAGGCAGCAGCATGGCTTAATATTTCTGCAAGGCACTTACAACGACTTTTTGAATCCATGCCACGTTGAGTTGCTTCATGACGCCAAGCAAAAGGAGGTCCGACACGATATTATGAGGTGTCGCACGATCTTGTCTTCTCACTGTACATATTCCGTTATTTAACAGTTCACAGTCCCCAACAATCTCCTGCACAATCGTTAGCGTAGACGCGCACACATTGAACGTACTTCATTAAGTTACAATTTCATAAGTTACAATGCACTACTATCATTCTCGTTAACGGAGTTACTCTCTAGTACGTTTCGTTCCGAAACTCAGAAAGAAGTCCCCAATTAATGATTTTCACCTGTCATTTGCACTTTTGTCTCACTCTTTTGTTAACATAACGGTTTGCAATATTTCCAGATTCTAGATTTACTGTTATCTTTGTTCCTGTTTATATCATTAACTTTGATGAGACGTAGTGGTATTCCTCTTTTTCCATAATATACCATAGTTTTCCTCTGTGCACATTATCAAAAGCTTTACTACAGTCTATAAAGACAAAGTAGACCTTTCAATTGTATTCTCCTCTTTTTCTGTTATTCGTTTTAATGAGAAAATGTCATCTGGGCAGGAATTTCCTTTCGAAATACCCGTTTGTTCATCGAGAATTGTATTTAACATTATTATCACATATATTTTCCATGCCGTATTTAACCTCCGCAGTCCGTTCTTGTTCCCCTTTAAAAATTGATGCTGCTATTGCTTCCTTCCATTCCATTCACATTTTCATTTGCTGCCAGCATTAATTCAAAAATTCCGGAAGCCTTTACTTGGCTTCTTCTGGTATATACTGAAGAAGTTATATATGCAGATTGTCCGTACTAGAAGACTTTAGGTTTTTATAGCTTTTCAGGATTTCTTGTAGCTCCTCAACCTTCATTTTATAAATTTCCGAAAGACATCTGTTCATTGCTGCTACTTATTCATCCTTCTCTTCTTCCTCTTCTTCTGACTACAGATTTTTACAGAACTTGATTTAGCCTTCTCTGTTTAGAAGATCTAAAGTTGCTACATCGTTCTCTTCTTTGTTGTTTCTATGCGGTACATTGACGGCCTTGTACATTCCTTTCTATATTAGATCTATATCTTTCCCATCTTTCTTTATGTGCAGCTTTGATTACTTTCTTCGTTTCTTTGAGTTTTAAAATCATCCATTGTGTGAGAAGTTTTCGTCATGAGCCACGGTAAGTATAGCTCCTTTTCGCGCCGAACAGCATATTTTAATTCTTGATTCAATCTAATAAGTCGTTGTTGTGTTTTGAATTTGTTTCTTTCCCCCAAGATTTCGAAAGCTACTAATTCAGTCAGTTGAGTTAGTTTCTGTCTTTGTAAATCGATTGTTTTAGTCATAGATTCCTCTACCATATATAGATTTATACGTGACTGATATAAGCTTCTGATGCTAGGTTCTTCTAATATGTTAATTTTCCATACTCTATGTTTATAACATTCTCTTTGTGTGTTGTTCTTGCCGGCCGGTGTGGCTGAGCGGTTCTAGGCGCTTCAGTCAGGAACCGAGCGACCGGTACCGTCGCAGGTTCGAATCCTGCCTCGGGCATGGATGTGTGTGATGTCCTTAGATTAGTTAGGTTTAAGTAGTTCTAAGTTCTAGGGGACTGATGACCTCAGATGTTAAGTCCCATGTTGCTCAGAGCCATCTGAACCATTTTGTGTTGTTCTTGTCCATTTAGATTTAAGTGTTACTTTCTTAGGAAATGGTCAGAGTTCATACCCATTTCTTTTTATCTCTCTCTCGTTCCAGAAAATTTTCCTGTCTTTACATTTGTTATTAAATAATCCGTTACTGAGTTACGTCCACGGGTCTCCCAGGTAAATCTAAGACCCTCTCTACGTTTAAAGAAGTTATTCTCCTTTCGCAATGAACTAACGCCCACCGAGTCGATCAACATTTTTCCATTCTGAGTAACTGCTGACTCTTCATTCATTCCAGTTATGTCCTTAATGGACTTGTTGTGTTGTAGCATTCGTGTCTCCTCCTATGACAAGACAGTCGTTCTTATTTGTGGAATCAAGGACACTTCGCTTGTTCTTATTTAATTAACCAGATTCACTTTCTTCATCAAAGGCGTACCTGATATAATGCTCATATACTCTTTAGCTATTTTAAATCTGCACACGGCGCATCTTTAATTTATCCAACTGTAAGATGCTATCCTGCGCCTCTAGTTCTCATTTACTGGAGCAACTTCCCCTGCTGCTCCTCTATTTTGAACAGATATACTATCACAGTTCAATGTATAATTTCCCAGATCACATGTTCCATTGCGTTCTTCTCAGTCTCCAACAACATTAGCAACTCCAGAGCAGCGTTATTAGCTTCTGTTAGTGATTTGTATTCTTTAATGGCAAGGCAACGTACATTTCAGATTCATATATTTACATGTTCTGATATACGAAGACGTTTGTTTTCACCTTTGCGGATATCTTTACCACTTCATCAGTCCGGTTTCCGAGGTTATTCAAAAGTTTAGCGGTAATATTAATTTTCCCGTGGCCTCATCTTGAACGCTGCACAAGGTAACCCGGTAGTGGGGCTGCCAGCTTACTGGTCCTGGGCCAGCTGGATGTTTTTGAGGGTTTAATCCATTAACGAAGCTGGTTTCACTACGCCTATGGAGCCCTTCCTGTCGTATGCTGCGGGATACACTCCTCTGTCATGGCCGACCCACCTTGAGTGGGCCTGAAATACATCCTAAAATCAGATGAAGTGATATTGCACTTATCACCACGTACTGGACGGTAGACTTAGTTTTTTTCCAACATGACTTAATTTGAATTAAATTTGTTTCACCTGTCTTATTCATAACTGAACTTCGCTGCATAATGCAAGTGATGTTAAAGAAGCAATTCTCACTCTTCAGCGGACTGTGCGCTGCTCTGGAACTTCCTGGCACATTAAAACTACGTGCTGGACTGTGGATCGAATTTTGAACCATGCCTTTCATGGTGAATGCTCCAATCAACTGAACTCACTTTTGCCACTCTCTCTTACATTCCAAACCTCACAGCAGTTCTCCTACATATCTTGCCAGAAGCTGGGTGCGCTGCGAACATAACCTTTTCCTCATCATTTGCTCCGTGGGTATTCGGAGTAGACTGATTCTGAATCTATCACCCCAGATCCTATAAAATGGTAGTCACCTCCATGAACCTAACAGGACACTTGAGGGATTAACTGCTGCTCATAGCAGAAACGTTATTCGATAAGTTCCTGAATTCGTCAGGGGCCTTGCATACAGCGCATGGTTGAAGCATTTGGGAACGTTTGGCCACTTCAATTGAATAATTTACCTTTATCAGCTAAAATAATATTTGTTGGTTGTAGGCCCTCAGCGTTTCACTTGAATAATAGTAGCTGAATGATAGAGTTTGACCTGATAAAATTTTCAACTGTCCCCGTTGACTTATATCAAAGCCTATATGCAGCTAGGGGTATTCATTTCAATATAATTTCCTGCTAACGACCTGCTTTCATTGATGGTATCTGTTCATTAATGGTTTCTGTCCGAAAGAACAGATACCATCTTCATACGTATATAGTTAAGGCGCACCGGCCATTTGACCATCTTCTTCTGTGCGGATGCACAAACAGTGCCCGAACTCTTACGGGAATCGGCAAAAAGCCGCGAGTAATTAGTATAATGGGCAGGGGCCCTATGAATATAGCGCGGGGCAATAAGTTGGGAAAGTGGGTCTCACGGGAGGCGTACCAGAGGTAAGTTCCTGCAGTCGCACTATCCTCCGTGCCCTCGGTGGCTCAGATGGATAGAGCGTCTGCTATGTAAGCAGGAGATCCCACGTTCAAGTCCCGGCCGGGGCACATATTTTCAACTGTCCTCGTTAACTTATATGAACGCGTATATGCAGCTAGGGGTATATATATATATATATATATATATATATATATATAACTTCAAAATAATATTTCTTCAAACAACGTGAAAAATTACTCCGGCCACGTAAACATTGAGGTTATTTGACAATTTGAGAACGAAATATACATATTTAAAATAGAACAATGATAAGAAAATTAATGGTTATTAAGATCACCACCAGCAAGATGATGGACAATTATGAGTGAAATGGTATCTAGGCACATAAAGGACACGAATTACGTTTTCAAACACGATTGCGTAGCTATATAATAATACAACAAAGAGTATGAATACAAGCAGAGAACACAACAATTCAGTGAATGAAGGAAGAATCAGAAAGAACCGTCACCGGACGAGGAAGCTCCAGTGAATGAACTCGATAACGAAACAAAAATATGAGTGACCCCCTTGAAGCAAGAATTAGATTTCAGAAAAGCATGCACACTAGTATGTGCAGTGCGTAGACTGAACTCTTCTCCCCTGACTACATAGCGGTTGTCGAAGTAAGGAGACCGCATCGCAAATGCAGTCTCACCGGTACTGCCGTCTAGGTACCCGCGAATACGTCTCGGTGCGCCGAATTGCTGTAACCTTTAACTGTTGCTGGGCTGAGCCAATGCGATGTGACTAAGACTCGCGGACCTCATCATTCTCCTGATTACTGATCGCAGATGAAAGTGAGTGCAAAGCGATACTTCAAAGCCTTTACAGAGGGCCGAAGTCAAGAAAAACATGTTCGAACCCAGAGTCCAAAGTAGAATGCTAAGTATAATTCCGATGTAGAATGCCTCTCTAAATTTCGATAGCCTTCCTTCGGACCTCTAGCCTGTTCCAGAAAGGGCGTAAGTGCTCTTCCAATACTGGATCTAGAAGTCGGTTCAATAGCTCCCACCGTCTATGCGCCAAAGACACACGTTCCCACTTGTTTGTCGGATATTCTGGAAATTTTGCTGAACCTCGCACGGTGTTCCTGCGGGAAGGCAAAGTTAGGAAATTTGCAGATGCGCGAGTGTATATATATTTTACTTGAGGAAACGGTGTCTGGAGATCACAACACAGCAGGATAACGACAATTAGACAGCTGAAGACTCCACCAAATGTTTACTAACAAGCAAGAGCTTCACCTCTTCCACATATGGTTTCCCGTTTTGCTGCAGAGGACGCCAGTTTCCCACTCCGTCACTGATTGTCCGTGGTTGCTCTACCTGGAGGATAATCCCTGAAAGGCTCGACCAACTAACCATGCGTTCTGCTAGCATGAATCCTGCACTCTTCAAGACAATGCGAAAATTACATTTGCGTCTCCCCAGCGAAAAGGAGTTCAACTGGCCAAGACAGGATGAGCTTAAGGGAAAAACTGTTACAAGAACGAAATGTTAGATTAGGTGCAGAGAGGAGATTTACCTACACTGCTTGAAGTTACGCCCCAAACACTCATGAGAATCAGTACACCATATAGGTGAAAAGTCGACACGTCAGAGCCGAAATCATGAAAATCTCCTATGCAAATTTAGAATGCAGATTGGATAAAATGTGAGCATAATAGCCTGAAGCAGGCCTCCGCCTCCCAGTCTTGCTGGACAGGTACGCCATGAAGGAAGGATACTGCGGAAATATGATTTAGCCCCGGCCTAAGGGACTGCGCACTGATTTCTGGAAACGGAAACAATATAGCACGCTAACCTTAAAACTCGCCTGGGGAAAAACTATCAAAGATTACTTTATTACAACGGAGCATTTTCGCATCAAGGAACATACACCGAGGTGACAAGCGATATGCACTTATACAAATGGCAGTAGTATCGTTTACACATGGAATGGAAGGACACTGCATTGGCCAAACTGTCATTTGTACTCAGGTGATTCATGTGAAAAAGTTTCCGACGTGATTATGGCTGCACGACAGAATTTGAACGCTGAATGGTAGATGGAGCTAGACACGTGGGATATTCCGTTTCGGAACTCGTTAGGGAATTCCTTATTCCGAGATCCACAGTGTCAAGAGTGTGCCGAGAATTCAAAATTTCAGGTATAGCCTCTCACCACGGACAACGCAGGGCCAGACAGCCCTCAATTAATGACTGAGAGCGGGGGTGTTTACGCAAAGTTGTCAGTGCTAACAGACAAGCAACACTGCGGGAAATAACAGCGAAAGTTAATGTGGGACGCACGATAAATGTATAGGTTACATCAATGCTGCCAAACTTGTAATTAATGAGCTATGGTAGCAGATTCACCGACGCGAGTACCTTTGCTAACAGCACGACATCGCCTGCAGCGCCCCTTCTGGACTCGTGACCGTTTCGACTGGACTCTGGACGACTGGAAAACCGTAGCATTCTCAGACGATGAGGATTCCAGTTGGTAAGACCTGATGGTAAGGTTCTAATGTGGTGCAGACCCCACCAAGCCATGGACCCAAGTTGTCAACAAGGCATTGTATAAGCAGGTGGTGGCTCCATAATGGTGTGGGCTGTGTTTACGTGGAATGGACTGGATCCTCTGATCCAACTGAACCGATCATTGACTTAGAATGGTTATGTTCGTCTACTTGGAGACCATTTACACCCACTCATGGACTTCATTTTTGTGGATGACAATGCGCCATTGATCGGGCCACAGTTCTTAACGATTGGTTTGAGGAACATTCTGGACAGTTGGAGCAAACAATCTGGCCACCCACATCGCCCGTCATGAATCCACTAGAACATTGATGGGACAAAATCTAAAGGTCAGTTTGTGCACAAAATCCTACACCGGCACTATTTTCGCAATTACGTACGGCTGTATAGGCAGCAAGGCTTAATATTTCTGCAGGGGACTTCCAGCGACTTGTTAAGTCCATGCCACGTGAGTTGCTGCACTACGCGGGGAAAAAAGGGAGGTCCGACCAATATTAGGAGGTACCTCATGGTTTTTTTCCACCTCAGTGCAGTGTGCCAGTGGGCCAATGGTCCAGCTGCTAGAAGCTTAGAGAAGAACAAATTTGTTCATCTTCCTTTCGTTCATGAGGCAAGGTTGTGAACGATGATGAAAGACCTAGAGTATACTCCCTTCAACGTAACATTAAAGACAATATGTTACTTAAGTGTTGGTGCAAATACCACTGAAATACTAGCTACACAGTAAGGCTCTCACTATGTGCACTCATAGTACTAGACACTACAAGTACCTGCATGTGATTGTAACGTGCCTCTGCAAGAGAGAGAAGCTATAATGCACAGCTACTATGTTTGTAGTTTATGATCCTGTACCCCTCCTGGATGAAACAAAGGATGCATGATTGTGTGATTGAGTTTAGTGTGAAGCTGTAGCACGATGTGGTAGTTCGATCTGTTTGAGATGGTCTAGCAACAGAGCAGAAAGGTTTGTCCGCATTGATAGGTGACGGCAGGTGTCGCGTTCTGAACCGTTATGTTGGTCGGCTGGGCACCCCCCATTCCCCCCCCTTCCGTTTTCCACCTCCGAGCGCTGAGTAGCGACTAGGTCTAAGCACTCTGTCAGCGGTGGCTAGTATAAGCGGACATGTTCTTCTGAACACTCCGCCTAGAAATTGGATTCAGTTGTTCTAATTTCCCATTTCTGAGCACTCATAGTGCTTAACGCTTTGCTTTCACCTATGTGATACCAGTGAGGATTTATTGTGTTCCTTTTATTTAATACTTCACTTGGGCAAATAATAAGATTCCCAAATGAGCACTTTGTTCTGATACGAACTGCGACCACGTAAATCCGTGGTGCAGAGGGGGGTTGGTTTTTCTAACTTTATGCCAACTAAATTCATTGCGAGTTACGTTGGTTCGATTAATGTTAATTCCATCTTTGATACCATGTAATCTGTTCTGAATTCTGTCGTGTTAGAGACCTAGACCTCTGTTCATTACCTTCCCATGTGGTGTTGGACGGGACCCGAACCTTCCACTCCTTCAGTAAATATCAGATGGTTGGGCTTTCAAGACATTTTTTAAAGACGCTTCTGCCGGCCGCTGTCGCTGAGCGCTTCTAGGCGCTTCAGTCCGGAACCGCGATGCTGCTACGGTCGCAGTTTCGAATCCTGCCTCGGGCATGGATGTGTGTCATGTCGTTAGGTTAGTTAGGTTTAAGTAGTTCTAAGTTCTAGGGGACTGATGACCACAGCTGTTAAGTCCCATAGTGCTCAGAGCCATTTGAACCACGAGTCCTTAAGACTCGCTTTTGCTCTACGAGTGCGTCACCAAATATTTTCTGTCCCAGTGAACGAACTCGAAATAAAATTACCGAACTTCTACAGTGAATTTTGGTACCGCCACTGCTGTTCGTTGTGTGGAATCCACATGGACAGAAGTGCACGTGTTTCCACCTTGCTGGTGGGTGGCTGAGCTGTTTACCCGTCGAACAACACACGGCTGTCCACGCTGAACGAATGCCTGCATGTCTGTAATTTTGGCCAACATACACTGTCAAAAAGTCAATGTAATTGGTTCAAAATGGTTCAAATGGCTCTGAGCACTATGGGACTTAACATCTGTGGTCATCAGTCCCCTATAACTTAGAACTACTTAAACCTAACTAACCTAAGGACATCACACACATCCATGCACGAGGCAGGATTCGAACCTGCTACCGTAGCAGTCGCGCGGTTCCGGACTGAGCGCCTAGAACCGCTAGACCACCGCGGCCGGCAGTCAATGTAATTATTGTCTTTACTTAGTTCATTTTTAAGCAGGGTGTTACAAAAATATATTTTTCAGGTAAATTTCCTCAGACGAATAGCAAGAGAAGATACACTCCTGGAAATTGAAATAAGAACACCGTGAATTCATTGTCCCAGGAAGGGGAAACTTTATTGACACATTCCTGGGGTCAGATACATCACATGACCACACTGACAGAACCACAGGCACATAGACACAGGCAACAGAGCATGCACAATGTCGGCACTAGTACAGTGTATATCCACCTTTCGCAGCAATGCAGGCTGCTATTCTCACATGGAGACGATCGTAGAGATGCTGGATGTAGTCCTGTGGAACGGCTTGCCATGCCATTTCCACCTGGCGCCTCAGTTGGACCAGAGTTCGTGCTGGACGTGCAGACCGCGTGAGACGACGCTTCATCCAGTCCCAAACATGCTCAATGGGGGACAGATCCTGAGATCTTGCTGGCCAGGGTAGTTGACTTACACCTTCTAGAGCACGTTGGGTGGCACGGGATACATGCGGACGTGCATTGTCCTGTTGGAACAGCAAGTTCCCTTGCCGGTCTAGGAATGGTAGAACGATGGGTTCGATGACGGTTTGGATGTACCGTGCACTATTCAGTGTCCCCTCGACGATCACCAGTGGTGTACGGCCAGTGTAGGAGATCGCTCCCCACACCATGATGCCGGGTGTTGGCCCTGTGTGCCTCGGTCGTATGCAGTCCTGATTGTGGCGCTCACCTGCACGGCGTTAAACACGCATACGACCATCATTGGCACCAAGGCAGAAGCGACTCTCATCGCTGAAGACGACACGTCTCCATTCGTCCCTCCATTCACGCCTGTCGCGACACCACTGGAGGCGGGCTGCACGATGTTGGGGCGTGAGCGGAAGACGGCCTAACGGTGTGCGGGACCGTAGCCCAGCTTCATGGAGACGGTTGCGAATGGTCCGCGCCGATACCCCAGGAGCAACAGTGTCCCTAATTTGCTGGGAAGTGGCAGTGCGGTCCCCTACGGCACTGCGTAGGATCCTACGGTCTTGGCGTGCATCCGTGCGTCGCTGCGGTCCGGTCCCAGGTCGACGGGCACGTGCACCTTCCGCCGACCACTGGCGACAACATCGATCTACTGTGGAGACCTCACGCCCCACGTGTTGAGCAATTCGGCGGTACGTCCACCCGGCCTCCCGCATGCCCACTATACGTCCTCGCTCAAAGTACGTCAACTGCACATACGGTTCACGTCCACGCTGTCGCGGCATGCTACCAGTGTTAAAGACTGCGATGGAGCTCCGTATGCCACGGCAAACTGGCTGACACTGACGGCGGCGGTGCACAAATGCTGCGCAGCTAGCGCCATTCGACGGCCAACACCGCGGTTCCTGGTGTGTCCGCTGTGCCGTGCGTGTGATCATTGCTTGTACAGCCCTCTCGCACTGTCCGGAGCAAGTATGGTGGGTCTGACACACCGGTGTCAATGTGTTCTTTTTTCCATTTCCAGGAGTGTATTATATGGACATTAGTCCGAAATCCCTTTATTTCCATCTTGGAGTCAAGTTTATACAACTCCCCAACAAATTAATCGTGTGAAACACATAGAAAAGAACGTATCGGTACGGTATGAAACACTTTCCTAAATGAAATGTTAAAAGTGCTGTCCGTTACCAAGGACACATGCATCAACCCGCCGTCACATTGAATCCCTGATGCGCTGATGTACCACTGGAGAACTGCATATTGTTTCACAGTCTTTCACAAAATGGGTACGAAGACTGTGTACATCTTGCACTTTGGTACCGTACACTAGAGCTTTCCAATGAGCCAACAAATAGAAGTCTACTGAGTTTAGGTCAGGAGACCGTGGAGTCCAAGGAATTGGTCTACCTCTACCTATCGGTCTGTCACGGAATATGTTATGTAGACGTCTACGAACATTAGCGCTGAAACGTCACAAGTAAACACGAGAAATGAAGTTAGTCGGCCGTCAAGACAAACAAGTCGCAGGTCAACATTACCTTCGTTCAATTGCAACAACAAACACTGGCGGTGAACCTAGGAATTACAGTTTAGAGTACATTTTTGCCAAACGTTGCTAACAGGGGTTTTTCAACATTTCGTGTAAGAAAACGTTTCGTGTAATGCTGTTACGTTCTCTTTCTGAGTATTTCCCGTACTCAACGTGATTATGGATGGAAGTAAAAAAATCAAGTCTACTACGGAAGTAAAGCGTATTTTATTCCTATGTGCGCTAGTAATGTTTCCTGACAGTTTGGCCATACGTTTTTTTACACGTTTTATTTTATTGTTCTAAGGTTAAGTACTGCTGCTACGGGCCTGCGTGCCCCGGAATGATCCTCACTTAAAATTTCATCATCGTTATTTTATGTTTTGGCTAACGTGGATATAGTCAATAATGAAGCTTTGTGGAATTAATGGTAGAGCTAGAAGATGGCTCATTTCAGAAGTAAAAAAGTGAATGCGCAAAGTTGCGCTTCATAATTCATAATCTTTAGGCAGGGATATTTTTGTTAATAAGGGGAAATAATTTAGGATATTTCACCCAGTGCAATATTGGGCGACCTGTTGTTTATCATACATGTTAAAGATCTTCCATTTTATTAGTTGTTTTTGCAAATGAAAGCAGTAGATGTATTAAAATCAATCTAAATATACATAAAGAAACACAAGAAGTGTCACATAGCGTGATTAGAAGGATTAATGAATGGTTTTCTGCAAAATGGTGTGTTTCTTAATTTGAATAAAACACAGTATACTAAATTCTTTACATCGAATTTTAAGCTTAGGCAGGAGTTAGTAAGCAAGGCTTACTCTCCAAAATGTTCGTCTGTGAGACTTTAAACTGGAAAAATCACATCTTACGACTTCTTAAACAACTCATTTAATCAACCTTTGCACTCCATGTTATTGCAAGTTTCCAAGAGAGACAAGTCAGTAAGTTAGATAACGTATAGTATTGTTCTTTTTTTATTGGCAAAATGACCACTTAGCATCACGCTACAGCTTCAGTTTGTCGTCTTTGTAGTTTCCTTGCTGTTGTTTTTGTTCTCCTGTCTACGTTCTTCCGGCCTTAGTAGTTCCCCTTCCGATTTGAATCCCTTCCAGGATTTATAGTCTTTTTCGTAATATGTCTCGTTCTAACATGAGGGCTTTCGGGGTGTCGGACCTCTCAAGGTCTTCCCCGAGTCTCAGTAACATATTACAGAGATTAGTAGTAATAAATAATAAGACATGAGTCAGTGCTTGAACGAAAATAAGTAATTATTTTCGCCTGCGTGAGCTTACGATGATACATATATCTTAATAGACCAAGGCCAGAAGGAGTAAAGATAAGAAGGAAGTAAAAGAAGAGCGTCAAACAAATGATATAGATTGCGTCACAAAGATATAGTAATTTCGACATCTTCTAAATTTTAGAATACAGTGATTTATGTTTTACATATAACACTCTTTTCTTTACCATCAGTTAATTCATAATATTTAGAAAAAAGTAATTCCGCTAGTACTGGAAAAAAAAGAAAAAAATTGCCTTTAGATTGATGCAAGGAAATGACATTTACTTGACGAAATCTTTTTCTTCCAGAGGTAATCAAATACTTATTTAGACAATCTATTTTTTTCCATTCCGTATAGGTGACCCAGGAATATTAGCCTCCTTTTCCTCATGATCTCCGAGACCCTTTCAACATTTTGATAGACTTCTTGGTTCCTCTGAAGTTTCCAGCCGTCTTCAGTCTGAATTTCACCCATGATTTTTCGCAGCATTCTCCTTTCCACTATATCCAGTTTCTCTAACTTTGAAGTTCCTTGAAAGGCATTACCTTGAGCGCTGGCATTCTGTTTTGACAACAGTGTTACGGTGTCTAACATTTCGGAAGAAGGCTTTTTTGTTGTAAATGTTTTTAGTCAGCCTGTATTCTCTCTGCATTTCTGAGAGACGATCGCCAGATGACTCCTGCGCACAAGAAGGATAAAAGAACAGATCAGAAAAGTTAGGCAGCTATCCTTAAGAAGAATTCTTGAACATGTTCTAATTTCGAATGTAACAAATTACCTTTAGTAGAAAAGCTCGTGTCCACAAATCAGCCCTTTTCCCGCACGGTATCCTGAGAACCATGGATGAAGGACAACAGCCAGATTCCATGTTTCCAGATTTCTCTGAAGCGTTTGACACGGTGCCCCACTGCAGACTGTTAACGAAGCTCCGAGCATACAGGATAGGTTCAGAGATACGTGAATGGCTCCATCAAAGGCGAACAGTAGATAGTCATAAGTGAAACCAGTGTCGTTCATGTATCTTCAGTATCGGTTCGTGTTTCTTCCTCTTCTGAAAATAGTTTAGATGATGAGGTAGTTCTCTGCTGATTCGTCTTTCAGTTTTGAATACCCGACTGTTTGATGAAAACTATTGGAACTAAAGTATAGATTTATGCATTTTCCATCGCTATTACTGGCATAACTCATCTTTCTGGTATTTTTCATTCTTTGTGAATGAACATGGAAACACAGAGTTCATGATTTCGTCTTTCACACTCTGTCGTCTATTTTTCTTACCGAATCATGAGAACAAGCTGACTGATATAAAGCACATTATTTTGCGTGTTACAGTTGTGCTACTGTATTCATTGGTAGTTTTACGCATTTTCCTGTTAGGTTATGACTTTCAGATAGCACCCGCTTATCCACAATCTTTTGAATACATATGTGGAAGCAGGCATTATTTTTCAATAAGCTTTCCAATATTTTTTCGTATATCAAGAGATATCAGTGCATTCTTTATACATTCGCTACCCTTTTCTCAATAAAAACGTTAAATTAAGTTTTTCCTCGAACTTGATGTGTTGTTCGTCGAAATGTATCTTAGCTGATGCAAACGTTTCTAGCGGCCGAGATGCTTGTTCCGTTAACTATATATGTTGACTTTTCCTCTAGTTTTGTTACCCATTGCACACCCGTTGTGTTGTCTCTTTCGTTAGTTTTATCTTTCCAATTAGCTTTTCCAGTAGTGTCATTGTACGTCTCAACGTCGACTGCTGGAGAACGATTAGCAGGTCATCCTGGCCAAGCCGCGTACGCATCCGATAAATACGAAATACGATGAACAGGAGATTCATCGTTGCTGTTGCTTAGCAGATCGTATGTTGCTGCTCTGATTTTATTGAAGAAGAAAAATAAGTTATGACCCAATTTACTGGAATCGCTAGTTTAACTTCTGCTCTGACGTTAAAACGATTAAACCAGTAAATGGTTTGCGTCGAGGAAACTTACAAATTATATTGCAAATACGACTGTCGAGAACGGTAGATCTTCTCATCCTTGACATTAGCGCACTTTAAGGTCGGTGCCACGGGAAAAACTTTTAAAGCAAGAAAGATTTTACGGAAACAAAAACAAGACTTTATCACCTTCCATTCTGAAAATCGCTATAAGCTACCGACGTACACTGTCGTAAAGTTTTCGTGAAATACTTCGTTGTACCCGTTCAAGGAAAATTTGCCTTTAACGGAACTCAGCTTTACGCAATAAGGAGCACTAAACGGTGGTTCGCGTGCTCTGCATTCAGTCCAAACTGAGAAAATGTTTCTGTACTTCTCTTTCTTGGAAGTTATACCAGACGTGCACTCCTGAAATTAAATTTCTATCAAAATAAGATAATGTATTTCTGACTAAATTTCCTCTGAATAAACGTTCTGACCCACAGTCCTGACAAAGGCGGGAGAATTTAATAAATGTTATGACGTTCCTTTGAGTTCCGTTCCGGTCGTCTGTAAAGGAGGCGACGATACTACTCAGGTCAGAGTAACATTTAATTAATTCCAGGGGCAATATACGCTCGAGGATTTGAAAGGTGGGACAAGTAATAAGATTTTCATAATGTGTGAGTTGAAAGGTGATATAGTTTGCACACTGGAGCGACAGCCGTTTGCGAGGCAATAAACCGTTCTTATAAGTGCCGCGTCCTCCAAGAATGCACAATATCGTGACAATAGGAAGGACCCCAACTCACCCCGCCACGCTAACCGGCTCCCGACGCCCTTTATCTTGGTTTCTTTCTCTCGGCTTTATTAAGAATCGGTATTCGTCTTACGGACGTGTGCCCCTTCCACGAATGCAAACCGTCGCACTAATCTGTTTCGAGGATCAGCCTACAACTCAGGCGTCATTTCTTGTCTCATTCTCCACAGGCAGTAACAAAAGTCATAGGAAGCATAGGGTTGGACAAAGACACGGAAAACCGCGAAAAAGGCTTGCTTCAACATAAGTGTAGATGCTACCCGAGTCATCAGGTTGTGCTGTTGTATTTGGCCACGAACTGCAACTGTGGTTTATTTATTTAATCACACGTCAAGTCCGTAGGACCAAATTGAGGAGCAAATCTCCAAGGTAATGGAACGTGTCAGTACATGAAATTACAACATAAAAGTAATAACAGATAAAAATAAAATGTTTATGAACTCGAAAAAAGTCAATTCATAAGTTTCAGTAAACGCAATCAACAATACAACAAGTATCAGCTTAATTTTCCAAGGAAATTCTCGAGATAATAAAAGGAGTGACACATGAGGAAACTCTTCAGTTTCGATTTGAAAGCGCGTGGATTACTGCTAAGATTTTTGAGTTCGAGTGGTAGAGTATACTGCTCACCTTTCTGTCCGATCCAAATGCAGGTTTGGTTTCTGCCAAGTATTAACTGAGTGAAGGCTGCTTATTCTTCGCAATAAGCTAATATTGTCAATAAGAAGTGACAGTAAGGATAATATATATTGAGTGGCCAATGTCAAAACACCCAGACTCATGAACAGGAGTCGACAAGGCGTTCGTGAACTTACACCGACCGTTTCTGAGCCAAAAATATCCTTTTAGAATGGGGAAAGTTACCCCACACTGTAATACGAGGGCTATCCACAAAGTACATTACGTTTTGGAATTTAAAATAAATAAAGTGTTGGAATTTTTTTTTATTATATACTGATGAAAGCCACACTTAAATACTACTTTTCTACATAGTTGCCATTTAAATTAAGGCACTTATCGTAGCGATGGAAGAGCTTGTAAATTCCTTCGTTGTAAAATTCGGCCGCCTGCGCCTTCAACCAGACAGACAGAAAAGGTGTGATTTTTGTGGATTTCCTGGAAAGAGGCACTACAATAAACTCTCAAAGGTATTGCCAAACTCTGCACAACCTCAGAAGAGCAATACAAAACAAGCGCAGGGGAAAGTTGGGCTCAAAGATCTTGCTGATTCACGACAACGCCCGGGCCCACACGGCAAATGCCACTCGTGAAGTTCTCGAATCTTTTAAGTGGGAGTTGTTTCCTCATCCGCCGTACAGTCCCGACCTGACACCGAGCGACTTCCACTTATTCCCAGCAATGAAGAAGTGGTTGGCTATGCAGCGTTTTGATGACGACGCACAGCTTCAAGAAGAGGTAACCACGTGGTTGAAGGCGCAGGCGGCCGAATTTTACGACGAAGGAATTTCCAAGCTCGTCCATCGCTACGATAAGTGCCTTAATTTAAGTGGCAACTATGTAGAAAAGTAGTATTTAAGTGTGGCTTTCATCTGTATATAATAAAAAAAATTTCCAATACTTTATTTATTTTTAATTCCAAAACGTAATGTACTTTGTGGATAGCCCTCGTACCATACGACATAAGCGTATGAAAATAAGCAAAGTAAGCAATTTTCGTGTCGAACTATCAGTCACTTCAGATTCCGCTCGAATAGTGTAAATGGCAGAATTAGGTCTTTGAACAATATCCTGAACTTGGACTTTCCACGACAGTTTACTATCTATCTGAACACCTAGAAATCCGAACTGTTCAGTTTCACTAATCATATGCCCATTGTGTGAAATTAAAAGTCAGGTTTTGTTGAATTGTACACTCCTGGAAATGGAAAAAAGAACACATTGACACCGGTGTGTCAGACCCACCATACTTGCTCCGGACACTGCGAGAGGGCTGTACAAGCAATGATCACACGCACGGCACAGCGGACACACCAGGAACCGCGGTGTTGGCCGTCGAATGGCGCTAGCTGCGCAGCATTTGTGCACCGCCGCCGTCAGTGTCAGCGAGTTTGCCGTGGCATACGGAGCTCCATCGCAGTCTTTAACATTGGTAGCATGCCGCGACAGCGTGGACGTGAACCGTATGTGCAGTTTACGGACTTTGAGCGAGGGCGTATAGTGGGCATGCGGGAGGCCGGGTGGACGTACCGCCGAATTGCTCAACACGTGGGGCGTGAGGTCTCCACAGTAGATCGATGTTGTCGCCAGTGGTCGGCGGAAGGTGCACGTGCCCGTCGACCTGGGACCGGACCGCAGCGACGCACGGATGCACGCCAAGACCGTAGGATCCTACGCAGTGCCGTAGGGGACCGCACCGCCACTTCCCAGCAAATTAGGGACACTGTTGCTCCTGGGGTATCGGCGAGGACTATTCGCAACCGTCTCCATGAAGCTGGGCTACGGTCCCGCACACCGTTAGGCCGTCTTCCGCCCACGCCCCAACATCGTGCAGCCCGCCTCCAGTGGTGTCGCGACAGGCGTGAATGGAGGGACGAATGGAGACGTGTCGTCTTCAGCGATGAGAGTCGCTTCTGCCTTGGTGCCAATGATGGTCGTATGCGTGTTTGGCGCCGTGCAGGTGAGCGCTACAATCAGGACTGCATACGACCGAGGCACACAGGGCCAACACCCGGCATCATGGTGTGGGGAGCGATCTCCTACACTGGCCGTACACCACTGGTGATCGTCGAGGGGACACTGAATAGTGCACGGTACATCCAAACCGTCATCGAACCCATCGTTTTACCATTCCTAGACCGGCAAGGGAACTTGCTGTTCCAACAGGACAATGCACGTCCGCATGTATCCCGTGCCACCCAACGTGCTCTAGAAGGTGTAAGTCAACTACCCTGGCCAGCAAGATCTCCGGATCTGTCCCCCATTGAGCATGTTTGGGACTGGATGAAGCGTCGTCTCACGCGGTCTGCACGTCCAGCACGAACGCTGGTCCAACTGAGGCGCCAGGTGGAAATGGCATGGCAAGCCGTTCCACAGGACTACATCCAGCATCTCTACGATCGTCTCCATGGGAGAATAGCAGCCTGCATTTCTGCGAAAGGTGGATATACACTGTACTAGTGCCGACATTGTGCATGCTCTGTTGCCTGTGTCTATGTGCCTGTGGTTCTGTCAGTGTGATCATGTGATGTATCTGACCCCAGGAATGTGTCAATAAAGTTTCCCCTTCCTGGGACAATGAATTCACGGTGTTCTTATTTCAATTTCCAGGAGTGTATGTCAGAAACTGTAAAAACTGAATCTTACTATGATTTAGCGTTAGTTTATTTTCTACAAGCCATGAACGTAGGGCATGAACTGCACTATTTGAAACCGAGCCAATATTGCACACAACGTCCCTTACTACCAAGCTGGTGCCGTCAGCAAACAGAAATATTTTAGAGTTACCCTTAATGCTAGAGGGCATATCATTTATGTAAATAAGGAACAGGAATGACCCAAACGTCGATCCCTGGAACATCACCCACTTGACTGTATCCCACTCAGACACCACATCACAGCCATTCTCAACTCTGTGAATAATGACCTTTTGCCATCTGTTGCTAAAGTAAGAGGTGAACCAATTGTGAGTTACTCCCCGTATTCCGTAATGGTCCAACTTCTGGAGGAATATTTTGTGCTCAACACAATCAAATGCCTTAGTTAAACGAAAAAATATGCCTAGCTTTCGAAAACTTTTGTTTAACCCATCCAGTAACTCACTCAGGAAAGAGAATACAGCATTTTCAGTTGCTAAAGGACTTCTAAAGCCGAACTGTACATTTTGATAGCAAATCGTGTGATGTAAAATGATCAAATGGTTCAAATGGCTCTGAGCACTATGGGACTTAACTTCTGAGGTCATCAGTCCCCTATAACTTAGAACTACTTAAACCTAACTAACCTAAAGACATCACACACATCCATGCCCGAGGCAGGATTCTAACCTGCGCCGGTAGCGGTCGCGCGGTTCCAGACTGTAGCGCCTAGAACCGCTCGGCCACTCCGTCCGGCTATAAAATGATCAATTATCCTTACACACACAGATTTTTCAATAACTTTAGGAAATGCTGATGGCATAGAAATAGGTCTGAAATTGTCTACAGTATCCATTTCTCCCTACTTATAAAACGGCTTTACTACTGAGTACCTTCACCGTTCAGGAAACTGGCCATTCCTAAAGGAAAAATTACAAAGATGGCTAAATACAAGCCTAACATGTGCAACACAGTACTTCAACATTCTGCTAGGCACTCCATCATATCCATGAGAGTCCTTAGTCTTCAATGATTTAATTATTCACTCAATCTCCCATTTGTCTGCTTCACAGAGGAGTATTTCAGGTAACAATCTCGGAAAGGCATTTGATAAGAAAGTTGTATAATTCCACGGAGAAACTAAACATTTATTTAACGCACCAGTAATGCTCAGAAAATGATTGTTAAATACTGTACATATATCTGATTTATCAGCAACAGAAATATTTTTACTACGAACTGACTTTTATCGTCGACATTGTGCTGTTGACCAGACACTTCCTTCACCCGTGACCATATGATTTTAATTTTATCCTGGGAATTAGATATTCTATTTGCATGCCACACTCTCTTCGCTTTACTAATAACATTTTTAAGCACCTTACAATAGTGTTTGCAATGGGCTACTGCAGCTTGATTGTGACTACTTATAACATTTTGATATAACTCCCGCGTTGTTCTACATGATATTCTTATCCCACTAGTTAGCCACCAGGGCTGCCTATGCCTGCTAGTAACCCGTTTAGAACGTTTTAATGGAAAGCAACTCTCGCCGGCCAAAGTGGCCGTGCGGTTCTAGGAGCTACAGTCTGGAGCCGCGTGACCGCTACGGTCGCAGGTTCGAATCCTGCCTCGGGTATGGGTGTGTGTGATGTCCTTAGATTAGTTAGGTTTAAGTAGTTCTAAGTTCTAGGGGACTGATGACCACAGCAGTTAAGTCCCATAGTGCTCAGAGCCATTTTGAAAGCAACTCTCAAAAAGCATGAGAAATGTGTTAAGGGAAACATATTTATCATCCTTGTTATCGACACTGTAAACACCCTGCCACATCTGTATAATGTCCTCGTTACTTTGCAAGTTTCAGTCTTGGTAAGAACAATGTTGTGTATAGTTGTGAGTCCATTATGTAGTAGTTGGCCGGCCGTTTGAACCGAGCTGTTCTAGGCGCTTCAGTCTGGAACCGCGCGACCGCTACGGTCGCAGGTTCGAATCCTGCATTCGGCATGGATGTGTGTGATGTCCTTAGGTTAGTTAGGTTTAAGTAGTTCTAAGTTCTAGGGGACTGATGACCTCAGATGTTAAGACTCATAGTGCCCAGAGCCATTTGAACCATTTTTGTAGTAGTTGAGCGAATTCGAAGGTGGGAAGATTGCTGTTGTTGGTATGCGTAGTGCTTCCGTAAACAAGGTAACTGAAATGTTTAGTATTTCAAGAGGCATCATATCGAAGATTTATACTGCTTACAGGGAAAGCGGAAAAACATCATCCGCAAGATCACAACGCAAACGGCAGTGTGAGGCGTGTGATCGTGACGGACGGCCAATGAAGAGAATTTTGGCGAAAAAGAGAGGACGGAAGCTGCAAAAGTCACAGCAGAACTCAATGTAGCACTCGTGAGCCTTGTCAAGACGACTCATCATTGATGCAAATGCCCGTAACAGGAAAACGTGATGCCAAAGAATGGAAGAATGTCATTTGGTCGGTGTGTAGCCGGTTGTTTGCAACTTATGGTCGAGTTTACGTCCTAAGAGTGAAGCGCGGCGCACATTTGTGATATTGCATGGGCGATATGGTTACTCTGAAAGGTCGCATTAAAGTCAAGGTTTGTGTGATCAGTTTGGCTGATCAAGTTCATCCCACGACACTATGTTTGTTCTCCAATGTTGATCTACATCTACATCTACGTCCATACTCCGCAAGCCATCTGACGGTGTGTGGCGGAGGGTACTTTGAGTACCTCTATCGGTTCCCCCTTCTATTGCAGTCTCGTATTGTTCGTGGAAAGAAAGATTGTCGGTATTCCTCTGCGTGGGCTCTAATCTCTCTGATTTTATCCTCATGGTCTCTTCGCGAGATATACGTAGGAGGCAGCAATATACTGCATGACTCCTGAAGGTACGTTCTCGAAACTTCAACAAAAGCCCGTACCGAGCGACTGAGCGTCTCTCTTGCAGAGTCTTCCACTGGAGTTTATCTATCATCTCCGTAATGCTTTCGCGATTACTAAACGATCTACATCTACATCTACATCCATACTCCGCAAGCCACCTGACGGTGTGTGGCGGAGGGTACCCTGAGTACCTCTATCGGTTCTCCCTTCTATTCCAGTCTCGTATTGATCGTGGAAAGAAGGATTGTCGGTATGCTTCTGTGTGGGCTCTAATCTCTCTGATTTTATCCTCATGGTCTCTTCGCGAAATATACGGAGGAGGGAGCAATATACTGCATGACTCCTGAAGGTACGTTCTCGAAACTTCAACAAAAGCCCGTACCGAGCGACTGAGCGTCTCTCTTGCAGAGTCTTCCACTGGAGTTTATCTATCATCTCCGTAATGCTTTCGCGATTACTAAACGATCTACATCTACATCCATACTCCGCAAGCCACCTGACGGTGTGTGGCGGAGGGTACCCAGAGTACCTCTATCGGTTCTCCCTTCTATTCCAGTCTCGTATTGATCGTGGAAAGAAGGATTGTCGGTATGCTTCTGTGTGGGCTCTAATCTCTCTGATTTTATCCTCATGGTCTCTTCGCGAAATATACGGAGGAGGGAGCAATATACTGCTTGACTCTTCGGTGAAGGTATATTCTCGAAACTTCATCAAAAGCCCGTACCGAGCTACTGAGCGTCTCTCCTGCAGAGTCTTCCACTCGAGTTTATCTATCATCTCCGTGACGCTTTCGCGGTTACTAAATGATCCTGTAACGAAGCGCGCTGCTCTCCGTTGGATCTTCTCTATCTCTTCTATCAACCCAATCTTGTACGGATCCCACACTGCTGAGCAGTATTCAAGCAGTGGGCGAACAAGTGTACTGTACCCTACTTCCTTTTCTTTAGCTAAAATAAACAGAATCTGCTCTTGATAATACTCCAGATCACGTTAACGTAACAACAGAAATAAGCCAACAGTTCATCTGAAGAGTTGTTATTAAATTAAATATACAGGTCCTAGTCATACAGACAGTTGCACCTCACTGCAGATACAATAAATGGCTCTGAGCACTATGGGACTTAACATCTGTGGTCATCAGTCCCCTAGAACTTAGAACTACTTAAACCTAACCTAACCTAAGGACATCACACACATCCATGCCCGAGGCAGGATTCGAACCTGCGACCGTAGCAGTCCCGCGGTTCCGGACAGAAGCGCCTAGAACCGCTCGGCCACCGCGGCCGGCGCAGATACAATAACTCTGTATTATTGATTCCTTGGGATTCATATTAACGCCAAACATGATAATTGCTATTAAAAAAAGAAACTGCCTGTAACATACAAGTAGAAATAACATATCAGATCACCTGAAATTTGTTCTTGTAGTAATTTATTATTATTTTATCTAGTGCTCTCATGTTATCGCCATTCTGATAAAAAAAAAAACACTTGCCCTTATATCGACTTTAACACAAGTAAAGAACATCAAATTACATATCTGTACAAAGTAGGCTAATGCCATATCTCTCTGTCAAGATCTTTGTTACAAGCAACAGTTGTAAAGCGCATGCTGGATGCTGGTAAAGTGTCACTGTCAAAGTGTAAACTAATATAGTTCGTGTGAAAGTCTTCTGGACATCAAAATGGAGGCAGACAGATACGAAAAAAGCTGCCTATACTGTCGCAGTAAGTAAAAAATAAATTTACATCCAAATCGAGAGATAAGCTATAGTCATGGCGATACATTAAAGTGTGACCCATCTTTCTGCCATGGAACCAGCACCCAGCATTATGCTACTACCAGTAATGATGTAACTTCCCGGATCCTCCCGAAATCATCTGAAGATGAACCTGAAAGGGTTCGAAAACCGGTTCATGTAATAAAGCGTTATTATGGGAAAAAAGTGACTGGTTGCAGTTGTGTATAACTTATTTACATTTAATATACAGTCACGGTTCTAAAATATCCGTAATGGATAAGCATAAGTTGTTTTTATTTTCTTAATAGGGTTAAGTAGGAATAATTAATATTTGTCATTTTAGAAATAATTGTGGTAGCAGGGAATGTCTGCACGAAAGTATTGTTGGCGGGAGAGACCGCACATTGATATAATGTTAAAAAGGGAAGGAGAGACCACGTATGGATACATCTTCAGAAAAGAGCCGGAAAGACCGCGCATTGATACATTTTGTTATGGTAGAAGGGATTGTCTGCACCAGAAAGCACTGTTGGCGGGAGAGACAGCACTTTAGCGTTTGTAGGAAGTCAGTGTTAAGCGAGAAGTGAAGCGAGTCGGTAGCAGGTCTGAAGCGAGAGGTTGAGAGGAGCGGTGTGCCTGCCAGCCACGACCTATGATTTACAAGAGATTATAAGGTTCAAATGGCTCTGAGCACTATGGGACTCAACATCTGAAGTCATCAGTCCCCTAGTACTTAGAACTACTTAAACCTAACTAACATAACGACATCACACACATCCACACCCGAGCCAGGATTCGAACCTGCGACCGTAGCGGTCGCGCGGTTCCAGACTGAAGTACCTAGAACCGCTCAGCCACAACGGCCAGCCAAGAGATTATAAACGGATGTACAGAGACATCAGCTAACTATTATCATAAGAGGAACTAATATTATTGAATTATTTTTTTGAGAAACTCAAGACGACTGAAGGTATGTTTGCGCAATGCTAGTTGTAAGGTTACTGTAAAATGTAAGTCCCATTTGAACGTTTGTAAAATCATTTCATTCAGAATATAATTAATTTTTGCCAGCGATATTGCATTACTGATTATAATCCATCCCAGAAACCATCAACGTAATAGCGAACCAGTAAGAGTAAAAAAGGTAAGAAACAGTTTTGGGTTATTGCAGATAACGACTGAGGGCCACGACGACGACACATTCTATGTTTCGTCGAAATAATCAGCCAATCACTTTTAATAAGCAGCATTTAAATTTGTATGCAAAGATTGCACCTATTATTATTGACAAAAACAATTAATTTCAAGGGGAAGATTTCATTTGTTATTATTAAGCAAGAGATAGAAATCCTGAGGGAAGGTTTCATAGGTTATTGTAGAAGGGAAGGTTGCGTAACAAAAGACATACAGAGGGGACGGGAGAGTTTCAACCGTAGCTAAATTTCGCTTCGAGTGCTGTCTGTAGCTGGAGCAGAGAGGTAAGGACGAAGCAATGCTGCAAGGTCCGATGTCGTCTTCCATGCGGATATTCTGCCGGAAAAATGTCAGGAGCACGAAAAGTACAGTATGAACTCAGAAACGTCAGCAAGGCATCTTCACGTGATTGTGAAGCTCGTAGTTTTGACTTTTGCGACTTGAACTTTCGAAACGCAACGTTCTGTCTCGCCGTTAGGCTGTGACGAAAATAGTGCTGTTCTGACATGCTGTCTTCCATTGTGTTAGCTAAACTGTGAAAGGGAAAGGAGTTCCAGCGTCAGAAATAATTGATTGTGGCAAGCATTCGAGAGCACATACAGAAGGGAACCCCTTGATAGTGCTGGCAGCATTCGCCGAATGGGTTGGGATAACAAAAGGGTATTTGCTGTAACCATCGACGATGACTAACCAAAAGCGGCCAGCAAAGACTACGTGTAGGCGTTGCCATGGAGTTGGGGTTGGGTTGTTTGGGGAAGGAGACCAGACAGCGAGGTCATCGCTCTCATCGGATTAGGGAAGGATGGGGAAGGAAGTCGGCCGTGCCCTTTCAGAGGAACCATCCCGGCATTTGCCTGGAGTGATTGAGGGAAATCACGGAAAACCTAAATCAGGATGGCCGGACGCGGGATTGAACCGTCGTCCTCCCGAATGCGAGTCCAGTGTCTAACCACTGCGCGTTGCCATGGAGTATCAGCAGGTCTGCAGGAGAAAATTTCCTGGTGTGGAGTGGTATGACCGTCCGTGCAAGCGCGACATTGTGCCATCAAACATTCTATTTGCCTATCTAATCCAAGTCACTTTCAATGTTTGCGCACCACGTGCTTAGTGCGATCTGTTCCCCAGTGACTTCCATGTAGAAGAATTAACACCTGCTGCTGGAATGAGGCGGGATTAACACTCTTGTCTGTTTGTTAGGCGTGCGAAGCAGAATCCCATCATTCAAAAGAGATAAACTGTTGTGTTGCACAAAGTATCTTAGCACTAAGGGATCGAGAGTACATTTCTGAGAGTGTGGCTAACCTTTGCGAGTGTAACATTTTAGCAGTCGTAGTGATTGGTCATGCCTCGTGACTTATGCCATCAGCCTTGAATTAAAAGGAAAAGATTGCAGTGCTTGCGAATCAGAAGAATCCATAAGTAAACAAGAAGCTTCCGATGCGTCGAATGCTGCATATGTCGCGACAGGTAAAGGAGGCAATGTGTCGCCGTTTGCGTGTTGCGCCATCGGGCGATACAGAACAGTAACAGAGACCATCGTTAAAACTTTTGCACCGTGCGGTCGGGAATTTGTGTCGACGGATGAAATACTGCAGTGAAAGTCTTACGGTCCGTAATCAAGAAAGTTTTCTGCCATACAGGTAATGATGAAATTTGGTTACACCACATATTATAACCAGGACTTCCTTCCTCAGCTGACTATAATTAATCTGAGCACCGATCAAAGTTTTGAAAGCAAATGCAATGAGACGTTCTCTTTTGCCAGTTTTGTGGAATAAATCCAACGCAATGCTATGGGACGAGGCATGGACTGCAAACACAAGTGGTTTGAGCGGAGCGTAGTGCATAAGCAAGGTTGATTAAGCAATGCATTTTTCAGTCTTTCGAAAGCTTGGCCAAAGCCTTTTGTCCAATGGAATGGAACATTTTACATCTGAGGCGGTTCATCCTGTGCAAGGTTCTTTATCTCCCAGTATCTACTGCAACCTACATCCTTCTGAATCTGTTTAGTATATTCCTCTCTTGGCCTCCCTCAACGATTTTTACCCTCCAAGGTGCCCTCCAATACTAAATTGGTGATCCCTTGATGCCTTAGAACATGCCCTACCAACCGATCCCTTCTCCTAGTCAAGTTGTACCACTAACTCCTATACTCCCCAATTCTATTCAATACCTCCTCATTAGCTATGTGATCTACCCATCTAATCTTCAGCATTCTTCTGTAGCACCACATTTCAAAAGCTTCTATTCTCTTCTTGTCTAAACTATTTATCGTCCATGTTTCACTTCCATACATGGCTACACTCCATACAAATACGTTCAGAAACGACTTCCTGACACTCAAATCTATACTCGATGTTAACAAGTTTCTCTTCGTCAGAAACGCATTCCTTGTCATTTCCAGTCGACATTTTATATCCTCTCTACTTCGACCATCATCAGTTATTTTGCTCCCCAAATAGCAAAACTCATCTACTACTTTAAGCGTCTCGTTTCCTAATCTAATTCCCTCAGCATCACCCGATTTAGTTCGACTACATTCCATTATTCTCATTTTGCTTCCGTTGATGTTCATCTTATATCCTCCTTTCAAAACATGGTCCATTTCTTTCAGCTGCTCTTCCAGTTCCTTTGCTGTCTCTGACAACATTACAATGTCATCGGCGAACCTCAAAGTTTCTTTTTTCTTCTCCATGGATTTTAATTCCAACTCCGAATTTTTCTTTTGTTTCCTTTACTGCTTGCTCAATATACAGATTGAATAACATCGGGGATAGGCTACAACCCTGTCTCACTCCCTTCCCAACCACTGCTTCCTTTTCGTGCCCATCGACTCTTCTAACTGACGCCTGGTTTCTGTACAAACTGTAAATAGCCTTTCGCTCCATTTATTTTACCCCTGCCACCTTCAGAATTTGAAAGAGAGTATTCCAGTCAACATTGTCAAAAGCTTTCTCTAAATCTACAAATGATAGAAACCTAGGTTTTCCTTTCCTTAATTATTTTCTAAGAAAAGTCGTAGGGTCAGTATTGCATCACGTGTTCCAACATTTCTACGGAATCCAAACTGATCTTCCCCGAGGTCGGCTTCCACCAGTTTTTCCATTCGTCTGTAAGGAATTCGTGTTAGTATTTTGCAGCCATGGCTTCTTAAACTACAGTTTAATAGAACAGCTTGCAGGTCACATAAATTCTTACAAGATGGCAATTCTTGAATTGCTCGCAAATATTTCATCGAATGACGAGCACCACTGGCGTCCATCATGAATCCCTAGTGTTCAATCGTTGTTTTGAAAACAGAACATTTTGTAAGTAGGCTGTTCAGGTTTTCATGTTGGTGACGCCACGCAGCGCTCTGTATGAAAATCGCTGACTGCGCTGTGTGCAGTCTGTGCCTTGTTGGACTCATTGTTGGATTATTCGTTAGTGTAGTGTTGGGCAGTTGGATATGAACAGAGCGTGTAGCGTTGGACAGTTGGAGGTGAGCCGTCATCAGTGGTGAATGTGGGGAAAGAGATGCCAGAGTTTTGAGATGTTAATGTGAGCGGACGATCTGGACGTGTGTCCGTCAGAAAAAGGAAATTTGTCAAACTGGATGTCACAAATTTATATATATATTACGACTTTTGAACACTATTAAGGTAGATACATCGTTTGTTCTCTATCAAAATATTTCATTTGCTAACTGTGCCTGTCAATATGTAGTGCCTTCAGTAGTTAGGATCTTTTATTTAGGTGGCAGTATTGGCGTTCACTGTATTGCAGTAGTTCGAGTAACGAAGATATTGGTGAGGTAAGTGATTCATGAAGGATAGGTTAATGTTAGTCAGGGCTGTTATTTTGTAGGGATTATTAAAAATCAGATTGCGTTGCACTAAAATATTGTGTGTCAGTTTCAAAAATTCAAATGGCTCTGAGCACTATGCAACTTAACTTCTGAGGTCATCAGTCGCCTAGAACTTGGAGCTAATTGAACCTAACTAACCTAAGGACATCACACACATCCATGCCCGAGGCAGGATTCGAACCTGCGACCATAGTGGTCACGCGGTCCCAGATTGAAGCGCCTAGAACAGCACGGCCACACCAGCCGGCTCGTGTCAGCTTAGAAATGATCAGAATAAGTGAAGAGAAAACTGTCTGAGTATGTTCAGTTTTACTCAGCTGTTTCAGTATCAAATAACGCAGAAGTTTACCAGCACAGTCTTTCTTTACATTCAGAGGAGAAGTTTCAGTTTCTCCAAGTTACATTTGAGCCCATCTTAGGTAAAACTTGAAAGATACAGTCCAAATTTTTAAGATGTTGTTCTGGTGTTTGTCTGGAATCGATTGTGTCGTCAAGCTAACTAAGAGAAGAAGGCATCTTGGACGTTACCTTTTCGAGAAATTTTTGAAACAACGCAGGCGAGGATGCACTTCCGAATAGTAAGCGCGGATATTCAAACAAGCCAATATAAGTATTCACAATGAAAATTTTCTTCTCTTCGTGCAGTGGTTATCGAAGACAGGCTACTGCAACATCAGTTTTTGAGAAGAAATGTCCTCCTTTTAGGTGATACAAAATTACCCCTATATATGGGAGTGGTTAGGAACCAGTGACTGAATTTACCGTGCATCTGAAATCCGCACAAAGACGAATGTTCCCATTTGGCTTACGAATGACGACTATGGGTCACAGAGTTGTTGAATTACGGCATGGGAAACTTTTGCGTCAATGGTATGCACATCGTCTAATCAAACGCATCCATGCCGAATGTATCTGCCCTCGTGTATGACCAGACGACACTTAAAGGGACTTCCTTAGTCGTGTTTTTGTATTTTACAGGTAAGGGTCGTGTTTCAAGCACTTAGGCGCTGAGATGCAGACATAAATTTGCAAAGGCGATTGGTCAATTTTTTCATGTGTATCTAGGTTAAGCAACGTGACAGAAGATCCAGTATCTAGTTGAAAAGCTCTGACTGGTTACAGATTTACAATGTAGTCCACAGTTTTCGATGCGTTTTCCGTATTGTAAAAACAGTTCTCTGTTGCCATCTGTGCACTACTGCAAAAAAATGGCTCTGAGCACTATGGGACTTAACATCGGAGGTCATCAGTCCCCTAGACTTAGAACTACTTAAACCTAACTAACCTAAAGGACATCACACACATCCATGCCCGAGGCAGGATTCGAACCTGCGACCGTAGCTGCAGCGCTGTTCCGAACTGAAGCGCCTAGAACCGCTCGGCCACAACGGCCTGCTGCACTACTGCACTTTCCCGACTTTTGAGAGTGGGAGAGCCTTGTTGAAGTGTGTGATATTCGCATTAAACACATGTGTGTGCCTCTCCTGCATCTTCGTCTGTCAAATTTTTGAGCAGGAGGAGGTGCAGAATCTGAACATGACATTGATTTCCAACCTTTCCTGCTTTGCTTTATGACCGTGTTAAACAGAGGAGGGCTTTCACATCTTTTGCAGCAGAGCGGTTATGTATATCCTATGCGACAATAAAAACTGCTTTCAGTTCGTCTGAAGAAGTTCTTCCGATCATGGGTGACACAGCATTTCACACGTGACTTTGCTCTGCGTGTAGCTGGGGCAGTGTAATTAGTCAATGCTTTATGTAGCGTGTCCGGCCTTGTTTACGCGGTGCTGACTTGCGAATGTTGTGGCCAGCTCTGTGGCTGTGGCACAAGTAGTTTGTCTCAAGTGAAGCGATAATTGGTAGACGGAAATCTTGCTCTGTTAAATTTTGAACTTCGCATTCATCGATAACTTTAAGCACTTCACCGAGGCTGGGATTATAATGCCTTAGAATTTCGGCCTTCAATCTCTAATCTAATCTGATGGATCCTGAAAAATAATATCGCGAAGCATTTCATCCCATAAGTTGCGCCACAGACAAAATTGAATATACAGTCTTTAGTCTTGCCCTGCAGTTCTGCAATCTGTTCTTTATAGGACTGATCACAACGATGTTTCGTGAGCCGACCAGGGTGGCCGAGCGGTTCTAGGCGCTCAGTCCGGAACCGAGCGACTGCAACGGTCGCAGGTCCGAATCCTGCTTCGGGCATGGATGTGTGTGATGTCATTAGGTTAGTTAGGTTTAAGTAGTTCTAAGTTCTAGGGGACTGATGACCTCAGATGTTAAGTCCTATAGTGCTCAGAGCCATTTGACCCTTTTTTTATGTTGCGTGAGGAAAAAATTGTACTGTGCAGCTGCAACGTGTATTTGACTCTCAAACAGTTCGTCAAATCTTGCACTTCTGGTATCTTAGGACTGGATTGGGGGCTCACTGAGGGGAAACAATTTCCCTAGGAGGCGGTAGCTATACACTCCTACACGTGTTATGAGAAATGCACGACGTGCATTACCTGTGATTTTGTACGCATCAAAATGTCGATGCAGCTACGTTATGTATTATTTCCATGTTTCCTTCGTCTCATCGAACTCACGAAAGAGCGGAGGCGGCAGTTGAATCCCTTCTTCAGCCTCTGGCGCCTTTTGCTGCTGGACTGCTTGCGCCTGAGTGACGCAAGAAACTGCAGACAGCATTTCTGCTATTTGTTGACTCCGAAACTGAAGAGAGATGTTAAACGCTGCTCAGCACTTTGATGTTGCTCTCCCTGGTTTGCCACTATTCCTTTAATATCTCACGTAAATATTTCAGCTATGTATTTCAACCTAATATACGTACACACACAAAAAGGAATTCAATAGAAAGAAAAAAAATTGTCCTACTCTGGTGTCCAAAGCTCCTTGTTCCGTTTTCTTTCCCTCGTAGCCAGTCTGTTATGACTTTCTTGCACGCTGTGTGATTCTTTACCGGATATAGTAGCGAGGAACAGATGCCGTTCATGAACCCGGATTTCAGATGTCGATTTATTCTACATCTAATATCACGTTGTAAAAATAATACATAACTCTGTTGCTGTAGCTGCAGCGTCAATTCCTAACAGTAGCTTTGAATGTTGAAACGTATGCATATACCGATCCAACGGCCTTGCCACAGCAGTAACACCGGTTCCCGTCAGATCACCAAAGTTAAGCGCTGTCGGGCTGGGCTAGCACTTGGATGGGTGACCATCCGGTCTGCCGAGCGCTGTTGGCAAGCGGGCTGCACTCAGCCCTCGTGAGTCAAACTGAGGAGCTACTTGATTGAGAAGTAGCGGCTCCGGTCTCATAAACGGACGTACGGCCCGGAGAGTGGTACGCTGACCACATGCCCCTCCATATCCGCATCCAGTGACACCTGTGGGTTGAGGATGACTCGGCGGCCGGTCGGTCCCGTTAGGCTTTCATGGCCTGTTCGGGCGGAGATACATGTCCCGCAGATTTAGAAATTAGCCACTCTCCAGCATAATGTCACACAGAATGTGTCGAGTCTGTAAATGTTATTCAACTGGCAAACACACAAAATGGGGTCACTGCATGAATTTTCGAACTAATCAGACCCGCCGCTGGAGCTCCGGAGAGGAGATGCTTGCGTCTCACTTTGCAGCGGCGTAATCGTTCGTGGCAGCGGCCTCGTGTCGTGGTGGCGGCTGTTGGAAACGCGGCGGCATAACTGGCGGAGCGTGTGTTTGAAAGTGCGGCCAGCTGGATAGCGGCCGATACCGCAAAGGTAGGAACTGATCCACATAACGCATAGCCCACATCGATCACATCTGTTTCTACTTGACTCCTAGAACACCTGAACTACCTGGAACTAAAAAAAAAAAAAAAATCCTCTTTCCTCGTAATCAACTTGGGTTCAGAAAACATGCTCTTCACACGCGATATCTGCTTGTGTCTTGGATAGAAAAAAACCAGGTTAATTCGGTGACTCTAGACTACTGAAAAGCTGTTGATGTATTAGGATATCGACGGCCTGAAAATACGTCCCTATGGGATTTCAAGACAAGTTTGTTTGACTGGATGAAAATTTCTTCGCAGGCAGGAGGCAGGTCATTATGCAGGAAGGAGACGAGATACATCTAGAGACCCAGAGATAATGTCTGGTGTGCTCGTTGGATGTGAGATAGGACTACTGCCGCTAATGTTAATACATTGACGACTTAGCCGCTGTCATTAGTTGCAATGTCGGGCTTTTTCGCAGATTCCACAGTTACCTCTCAGCAAAAATTGCTGTATTATCCAGTTAAATGTCGACAAAATACGTTACCTGGCAAAAGTAGTGAGGCACCTAGAAAGGGGGAAGGAAGAAAATGAAATGTAACGTCACGGGTTGAGAGTGTACGTCATGTTATTTCAGTGATTACAAAATCGAGACAAACTGACAAAGACCTTGGTAGTATCAGCCCATTTATCAGTATGACGTCGCAAGGTCTCTGCACTGGATGCATGCACTGATTCGATTGGGAAGGGTGCCATAAGGCCCTTGTATCCTCTCCTGAGAGAACCTGGCCCACAACTGTTGTAACTAGTCATTGGTATCCTGGACGCTGGAACTAGGACGGAGTCGGCGTCGGTGGTGGTCCCACACATTGAAAGGTGGCTACACTGAGCCACAGCGCCAGAGATTGCGCCAAAGAGTATTATTCCGCCGCCTCCACTGGCAGTGCTTGTTGAGAAGTAGCAGCAGGCAGTGCTTGTTGAGGTGTTGCAGTAGCGAGTCGTAGTTGAGAAGTTGCGGTAGTGAGTGCTTGTTCAGAACTTGTAGTATTGTTTTGATGGGCTAGACACCAGATGTTGTTGGATTGGGGATGCTGTAATGATCAGAGTGTACCTTTTCGTCAATATACAATCCTGGAAATGGAAAAAAGAACACATTGACACCGGTGTGTCAGACCCACCATACTTGCTCCGGACACTGCGAGAGGGCTGTACAAACAATGATCACACGCACGGCACAGCGGACACACCAGGAACCGCGGTGTTGGCCGTCGAATGGCGCTAGCTGCGCAGCATTTGTGCACCGCCACCGTCAGTGTCAGCCAGTTTGCCGTGGCATACGGAGCTCCATCGCAGTCTTTAACACTGGTAGCATGCCGCGACAGCGTGGACGTGAACCGTATGTGCAGTTGACGGACTTTGAGCGAGGGCGTATAGTGGGCATGCGGGAGGCCGGGTGGAAGTACCGCCGAATTGCTCAACACGTGGGGCGTGAGGTCTCCACAGTACATCGATGTTGTCGCCAGTGGTCGGCGGAAGGTGCACGTGCCCGTCGACCTGGGACCGGACCGCAGCGACGCACGGATGCACGCCAAGACCGTAGGATCCTACGCAGTGCCGTAGGGGACCGCACCGCCACTTCCCAGCAAATTAGAGACACTGATGCTCCTGGGGTATCGGCGAGAACCATTCGTAACCGTCTCCATGAAGCTGGGCTACGGTCCCGCACACCGTTAGGCCGTCTTCCGCTCACGCCCCAACATCGTGCAGCCCGCCTCCAGTGGTGTCGCGACAGGCGTGAATGGAGGGACGAAAGGAGACGTGTCGTCTTCAGCGATGAGAGTCGCTTCTGCCTTGGTGCCAATGATGGTCGTATGCGTGTTTGGCGCCGTGCAGGTGAGCGCCACAATCAGGACTGCATACGACCGAGGCACACAGGGCCAACACCCGGCATCATGGTGTGGGGAGCGATCTCCTACACTGGCCGTACACCACTGGTGATCGTCGAGGGGACACTGAATAGTGCACGGTACATCCAAACCGTCATCGAACCCATCGTTCTACCATTCCTAGACCGGCAAGGGAACTTGCTGTTCCAACAGGACAATGCACGTCCGCATGTATCCCGTGCCACCCAACGTGCTCTAGAAGGTGTAAGTCAACTACCCTGGCCAGCAAGATCTCCGGATCTGTCCCCCATTGAGCATGTTTGGGACTGGATGAAGCGTCGTCTCACGCGTTCTGCACGTCCAGCACGAACGCTGGTCCAACTGAGGCGCCAGGTGGAAATGGCATGGCAAGCCGTTCCACAGGACTACATCCAGCATCTCTACGATCGTCTCCATGGGAGAATAGCAGCCTGCATTTCTGCGAAAGGTGGATATACACTGTACTAGTGCCGACATTGTGCATGCTCTGTTGCCTGTGTCTATGTGCCTGTGGTTCTGTCAGTGTGATCACGTGATGTATCTGACCCCAGGAATGTGTCAATAAAGTTTCCCCTTCCTGGGACAATGAATTCACGGTGTTCTTATTTCAATTTCCAGGAGTGTATATGAAGGTAAAAAATTCCTTTTTTTTTCATTATTTCAATGTCTTAAACAATAATGCCTATTGGTCATAGGTTCAGTCAACAAAGCATCTGGCTCGTGTTCTTGTATTAGACTGTATTTCTGGTTTCTATGTGCAATTATAGTATTTCTGTTTATTTTTTTTAATTACTTCAGTGAATGGCGTTTAAAGCATCTTGTCGAAGTGAGGAAGAACCGTGCCAGGTGTCTACGTTGAATCACACTTCCACACACAGAACAGTTACACTTGTGTTTTGTTGTTTCCTAGGTTTTATAGTTGCTGGGGACTTAATTAATTAATTGTGTTAACGGAAATTTCCTTTCATTCTTTGTTGTTATTCTGTGCAGTCAGATTGCGTACTAATACTAGTCAGGGCCAACCGTTTACGAGACTGCGTAACCGGACAGACAGCTACTAAAAATTTAAAAATATTTGCATTAAATATATAATTAAGCCCCCATGCAACATGTTTGAAATGCCTGGGCTAGCAGGACAGAGCCGATTAGGCAGTGGAAAGGGGCCAAAATGAGTTCCTGTCAGTTACACTCAACGAACAGACTTTGTTTATCAGCACACAATATTACAACAAGGATGCGAAACACTCAAAACTTTAATCGACCTCCTTTGATTAACTTTAGATCGGCTGAAGCCCACATTCAAAATCCAAGACACAAGGCTTAAGCAAAATTGAAATACAAGGTTCTTGTGGAGGTTTCACCCACGAATATTTTCTAAATTTTCAGTCTAATCGTCTGAAGGCCTTAGCAATTTAATTTTAATGGAATTGGGCTCGAGGTCACATGTTAAGCAATAAGAGGAGTTTCAATCAAAAGGCAGAAGGCCTTATCTTAAAACATTTCATGCAAATTAGGTTGAAGGCCCCATTCAAAAGCATAACAATTTTATGCCTTAAGGGCAAGAGAAGAAGATTAATTTAAGAGATATTAAAACTCGGCTGAAGGCAAGAGCATTACCGTCGAGAAGAGATATGAGGAACAGTGTTCACTGCTAACACAATAAAGAAGACAGAGGGGTATGGAAATCTCTGCGCTGGTCTGCAGGCAACCAGATAGCTGTGCATATAATGGTGAAATATGATCAAAGACTCGAACATTATAGATACAACGAACACAGGCATTCATAGCCAGTTACAGGCGCAGGATAACATTGCTGTAAACAATTTTTGGAAGTGTTTTAGAAGGTCCATTTTCAGGTCAAGACGGAAGATCTTACATTTTTGTAGGGCATGGAGAGATGCTGATCCCTTCTTGCCCATTACAGTTACGTGCTCAGTCGAATTTAAATTTTCATGAATTATTACTCCTAGACTCTTTTCTGAAGGAGTGAAGTTGAAATATGTTCCATTTAGGGTTTAAGCTGGTACAGATTCCCGATATTTCAGACTAATGTGCCGAGAATGACCAGCTAGTACCGCTCAGGTTTGGATGGGGTGAGCTTACTCTATATCCTACACCCATTTTGATAGAGCACGCAGGTCGGTATAGAGATTCGCGACAGCTGCCTTCAGATTTCTTGTTTTGTACTTAAATACAACTGCGTACATATGCTATTTGCAGTAGAACAAACTGATGACATATCATTTACGTACAGGCCTAATACCGAACCCTGGGAGACGCTTGAACTATCTGACTCCATTGCGACATTATAGTGCCGGACGTGACGCATTGCTGGCGATACGTCACGTATGAGCGAAATCACTGCACTCACTTGACGAGAAATTTAAGCTGCCAAGTTTGGCAAGTAAAATGCCGAAGTCGACAGTGTCAAAGGCTTTGCTGAAGTCTAAGAATCACACGATGGTTGCCTCTTGAGCATCCATTGCAAGCTTCAGATCATTTGCTGCCTTTATTAAGGCAGATGTTGTGCTGCGATGTCTACGGAAACCTAACTGGTTCTTGTGTACTAGGTTGTTTGTGAGTAGGTAGTTTGTTATCTGGTCGTGTGCTACATATTCTAAGCAGGAAGAATGGAAATAACTCGGTAATCAAAAGGTACTGCGGCAACGTTCTCTTATGGTAGTGGCTTAAGTAGTGCCTGTTTCCGGGCCTTAGGAAAATACTTGTGGTTGAGGAGTAATGGAGAGTAGCGGGTCAATAATTAGCCTCATCATTTGTACTGTGATAGAATCATGGCCAGTAGATGCTGACCTGATATGCGTGTTTTTTTTTCTTTTGACTATATTGGAAGAAAGATATTTTGGACAGAATTTTTCGTGGCTATAGTCGTTTACCCCCACGAAGTAATCAATGAGTCTCTGACTCGTTTGTGGTTCAGTTGTGGTTGCAGTTAATGTGACGTACCGGTTCAGTTCTTCAGATGGTACAATGCGATCAGCTGCAGTTTTTACTTCGCTTATACTAAGGCCAAGCAGATTTCTCCATAAGAAAACCGGTCTGTTTCTGTTGTCGGGGGTATTTGTGGGAGGAGTTGTAGTGTGAATTACAGCTTCTTCTACGGCCGGACTGGGCGGGGGTCCAATTTTGACTGATAGCTATCGTTTCTAACCACGACCAAGGGCTTGAGCAACGTCCAGCAGAAGTTGAAGGGTATCAAATCAGGTGCAGCGTTAGAAACGGAATCAAAACTTCCTTTCCTCCGTTACTCGTTACTTAAAGCAGTATATGTAAGTTTTGATCACTTGATATTCATGTTTCCGTATCTACTTTTCTGGAAGACTGTTTCTAGGTCGTTTGATTCTTATTGAGGAATGACTGACGCGCAAGATTTGTGCGCTCGATCTGCAGGTCTTCATTACTCCCACGTTTGGTATTAGCTGGTGTTTAGCATTTAAGAAAGGAAGATTAGTATTTGGAGTTCCGTCATTGTTGAGGTCATTACGCAAAAAACACTGCCTCACGTTGAAGGATCGAGCAGTAAATCGGTAGTGTTCTTTTCCAGGGGAACCATCACAGAATTCGTCTTGAGCGATTTTAGGAAACCACTACAAAACATAGTCTGGACGGTAGTTCGAACTTCTCTCCGGCAGAAAGCGAATGGAGAAGGAAAAAGTGGTACGGCTTTACGACTGAATTTAGGATCTCCCAGCAAATCGAATAGAGCATGTCATTCTTAACGTAAAGAAATTGTCAGACCTAAAATTTGTTTTGAGTGCACCTCAAGGGAATGTTGTAGAACAATTGCTATTCATGTTACGTTTTAAGAATGTGGTGTGAGTACTGTAAGACCTTCGGTCCACACACCATCAGATTATTTGACTCGTCGCTCTAACGAAGTAGGCGAGTGTCAGCAATATGTCTCGTGGTCTTATCGTGGCGTGTTTATCTTCTGCCGTTAGGTCAGGCGATAGAAATGCCACTTGCACGCTTAGAGTAGCAGATTGACGGTGACCAGCTTTAAACAGAACTCGATTAATTTTCACACACATTTGTTAAAATAATAAATAACATAGACATTACGTAACTTGATTCTGGATGCTGTTTACAATTAACAATCTGAAGTTCCTTTGGTCTTGGTACGTTAATCTTATTCTCATATATCTCTAATACTTGACAAAGTGTCTATTCATTTATCTTCATGGCTATGTACAGGAATATGATAATCTTATTAGGCGCAGACTGAAACTTGACTGCAGACTAATGCAGACTGACTAATCTGACGTCTATACACTCGTTATAATACCTCGAGCGATCATGTATCACTGCGCGAGTGTGATCCGCGAGGAGAAAAGGTTCTACGTTAGCAGCAATCTCATTGGCTGCGTTACATATTAATACGCGGATCGGCGGGAGCAGAATTTGGTCCGTCTCTATGACAGCGCCATCTCGTAGTGCGGAGACGGACGAGCGCTGCGCCTGCGCTGTTGTGCTTAGCGGGGCGCGCTCTAGTGGGAAAGTTGTGTACGCGCTGACTACGCGGACCTATGTACACAACAAAGAACTTTCTGTTTAACGTCGAAACCTCCATGAGACTATTCGCAGATGCTATTGTTGTGTACAAAATAATTGCAAAACCTGAGAAATATCTGCCCTTGGTGCCGGGGTATTCAATTATGCCTCATTATTGTTTGAGTACACGCTTGCCGAACACCGATTTAAATGTTCGCTGTGGTTCTGAGAGTACGCGAAAGAAGCAATTTAAAGTATAACTACCTCGTGAAATTGGTAGGAGGGAAAGTAGATGCCAGACAGATACATTGCTAGAGTCCTCAAGGAAGTGGCATTCACCTACGAACGAGGCACATTACAAAACCTTTTCTCGATCTGTACTTCAGCACTGCTCCTACGTCTCAGTTCCTCACCACAAAGGCTTACTTCAGAAAATAGAGCAGATGCTAAAAGTGACAGCACATTTCGTCACGGGTGTAGGAGTGTTCATCCAGCTCCAATGGTTACAGCTTCAAGGAAGCCGTTGCAAGTCGTAATGTGATTTACTGTTCACATTAGAACAGCGTAGATTTCTGGAAGAACCAACCAACATATCGCTTTCTCCTGCGCATATCTCACGAAAAGACCGTAGAGGTAGAGAGATTACAGCTTATGCCGAGGCTTACCAACAGTCATTATTTCCCGTACGATCATGACTGCAAAACGAAAGAAGTTAAGTGACAATTCTACACAAAATGCCCTCCGTCACACACCTAAATTTCGTTTGCAAAGTACTGGTACAGAGTTACATCTACAGTAACTTAACCATGGCGTCACCTCTCTCGATGTGATTACAATTTTTGTTCGGGACCGATACCTACAAACAAAATCCGGTGCAACCAGAATGGCCGCGGCGACAACTGACTGTAGCTAACGAGTAAATACAAGGGGTTGCCCAGCAACGATCGCGACTTTGTACGTGGTGAGATGGCGAAGAGGCAGAACGAAGACTGCAGAAGGTCGCTCGAGTCCGCCACAGCCAAGAGAAAACGTCGGGAAAGGTGTGTTCTTTTACCATTCGTACTAAACTCGAAGAATATTTTATTCTGTAACAACAATCTGTACTGAAACTGGCTTCATGTTCAAGTTTGTTGGTGTGACAATTTTCTATAGAAAGTATAACGACTATTCGTTTTATAAATTCAGCTGCCTGTATTTGCTACAATATAATTTACATTCGCATCCTTTTACTCCGTTCAAATTAAAGGAGTCGGCAGTAGATTTTTCCGGATTAATACAGTTTTGCCTTTTACTTGTGCATGCGCGGTGTGTAGCAATGATCGCGCCAGTCAAGGAGCGCCGGAAGTCGTTAACGTGCGAGTATGGAGAGGAACAGGTGGAGCGGGCGGCAGTTCTAACTGCTGCCTGTCCCATAATTATCCGTGGCTCTGGAGACGACTCGGGGAGACATCCAGGAGCAGCAGCAGCAACAACAAGAGCTGCAGCTCAGCATTATCCTCGGCTACTTCCTCCACAGCAACATCACAAGACCGTAAATGACAGATAAGTATTACAGAGGCATTACCCAGTAACATTCCTTTCACAAAGTATGAATAACTTGAATAACCTGCAGGAGTTAAAACTTTTAGGGCACCTGTGTTGTCAGTGTCCTCAGTCATTATTATCAGACAGGGTCACTTTACGTTTCCATGCAATCACCAGGAGTCGTAAGAATATGAAGACTGATTAAGTGTTTACTGCCAGTTTCGTTTGTTTGGTAATGACCAGTTTGTCTAAATTTCCTGCCTCAGTAACTGTTCATTCCTTTATCTCATAACAGAGACTTAACTAATTTGCAGTTTTGAGTATTAACTTCATTCACTTAAATTAACGTAAAATTTCACTGCAAAACTAGTATCTAAAGATACAGCACAAATTAAGAGCGTGCAATTTCATTTATTCTGTATTTAGCTTAGCGAGTGACTCCCGCTGCATTGGTATGTATTTTATTGTTATTTTAAAAGTAAAATCACTTTGTAACTTGCTTAAAGTAAATTTAGTTCAATCCTTCAATAATCAAAAGTAAACTGCTTGCCTTTTTCTGAATTTTGCATTACGTTACACTGACGTTACTTAGTCATATTTTACATTACAATCTTTAAGTTAAGCCAGTCATTTATTTACTCAGTTACTTCATTTACTTTACTTTCAAAAATCAGTATTTCAGAATGAGTAACTGCAAACTCAGTGCTTTCTGATTCAATTATTTTCTCGTGCACTGTTGGGTTGTGGAAAAGCGTGACAACCTTCTGTTGCCACTCCAGTGATTATTTGCTTAAATTTCTTTGCCGTTACCTTTCTTAAAATTCTGGAAATTCATTAACCTAATGGGCTAGCGACCGTTTAATTACCCCCCTCCCCTTTTAGCAAATCGGTATTTTTTGTATTATCAATATTTTTGTATTAAATATTACGTGGTACCCTTTTCCCCCTTGTGCGGTTCGTGAGCGGCTGCGCTATATTCCACCCATTTCGAAATTATCATCAGTGCTTAGATTATAAAGAGAGAGGATATAGGCTGCGATAGAGACAACCGCCATCAGCGCGAAAAGACAATAAATAATGTTCCGTTTTCAAATGATTGACGTCTTGCATGACACAATAAATTGCATCATCAGTTGAGAATATTTGGTTTCGTAGTCTAATTATGTCAGCCCCAAAATCACTCCTAATCGGAATCCTGATTAGTTATCGCAGTTGATGAATTATATTCAATCGGTGAATAATTTTGGTAAAGTCAATGAAAGATAGATCGTGTCTGACAGTAAGGCAAGAATCCTCTAACTTTCTTGGTTGCTTGAGCCTTCCCATGCTTCATCCGTTGCGCATAGACTAACACTTTCTATTTCACTTAAGTCAAATAACAGTTTTGGGTCCATCCCTTTTTAAGAAATCCTAAGCATTGAATCAAGGAAGGTAGCAAAAATAAATGTCCTCATTGGATAGCAAGTACATTCAGTCTGGCAATGATCTCCCTATGAGTTCGACGCGAAGAAATAAAGTACAGTCGGATACAATTAAATGTAAAGAAGCAAATCAGAAAAGAGCGGTCATCGTTCAATAGATAGCGAACTATCCTCCGAATGCCACGAAAGGTCCTTTACGTGGCCACTGTGTGGGACAGACGCTTCATTAAAGGACAGGAAATTCTTCGTTTTTATGTATGGAGTTTAAATAAGTCTGAACACAGGAAAAAAGCCACGTTTAGCTGCACCATCATTTTGTGTAATTATCTTCTTCCAATCCATATGTGGCATGCAGCAAACCAGTGCTTAACAGTATTCGATAAAAACTGTCTTGGTTGCAATTTTAGTTTTTTATTTTTCAACGACGCGTTTCGCCTTATTTAGGCATCTTCAGGTTATGTACATAGAAAACAGAGAACAAATACATCTGTTTAAGAATCGCGATCCCGTTGTGGAGACCTGGATAAAAAAAGACTGCACAACGCGATCACGATTCTTAAATAGATGTATTTGTTCTCTGTTTTCTATGTAGATAACCTGAAGATGCCTAAATAATGCGAAACGCGTCGTTGAAAAATAAAAAATTTATTCGCAACCAAGACTGTTTTTAACCAATACTGTCTAATTTTCCGCTACTCGATATGTCATAAGTGTTTCTTTGTTAAGTCCTCCGATGGGCAGTTGGACTGATGGTATTTCCGTTAGCTACTTCTCAGAAAAATTTTTCGGATGTTTAAAACAAATGTCTGATAAAATTTAACACCCTTACGTAGATGACCGATGACATTATGGTCCTGATCGATAGCACACGTGACTTATATGCACTCCCAACTTAACAGTTTAAATAACAAAATTTTCACCACAGAAACAGAAGTTAACAAAACCATTGCTTTCTTAGACACTAAAATAACACATTCGCGTCATATCTAAGCTGAGGATCTTCCGCAAAGAAACTGTGGTGTCACCGCCAGACACCACGCTTGCTAGGTGGTAGCTTAAATCGGCCGCGGTCCATTTAGTACATGTCGGACCCGCGTGTCGCCACTGTGTGATCGCAGACCGAGCGCCACCACAAGGCAGGTCTCGAGATATGGACGGGCACTCGCCCCAGTTGTACGGACGACATTGCTAGCGACAATACGGACGAAGCATTCCTCTCATTTGCCGAGAGACAGTTCTTCTGCTAAGTCCATGGCTACGACCTAGCAAGGCGCCATTAGCCTTGCCTAGTTTGAGAGTTATCGTATAAATGTCTCAAGAAGAACGTTGTAAACCAACAAAGAATAAAGTTAAGTATATTCCAAAGCTACGTATTTTCTTGATAGCAGTCATAACGTATCCTGTTCCAGACTTGACGCCAGTCGGCGTGTGTGTACACGTGCCCTTCGGCTCCCTTCTCAGTGTGGCGTAGCTAGCTTGTTACGCCACAACAGAAACCACCACCGGCCTCTCGATACGCTGGCTATCTTGGCCTGGAAACATGTTGGCTATTCAGACGACTCTCCTTTCAAATAGCACCGAGCGGCTGGACTAGTACAGGTATGGAGACAACCTCACGAATCCATCGACCTTTCATGTCAGGAGGGGACTGTTCAAGGTGGTGAAGGCTCTGTAATTGCGTGGGGCGTGTGCAATTGGAGTAACATTATTGACGAAAACGTCATTTCCGGACTTCAATTTGGCGAATAGCTGCAATGATCGGAGAATATAACCCGTTTTATTTGAGGATTAACTATTTGAGCTTGGACTGAAAATGAACCTATATCCTATGAACTCTACTGTATCCATTAGTATACAAATAATTGTAGTCGTTTATGTTGGGGTTCAAAATTCGCGTCATCAGAATGGTAACTGTCAACCAGTGCTTTAAGTTCATTACACTTGTTTGGGACAGGTTTCTGATCACTATTACTAATGACACAGTTAAAGTAGCCACCATAGACAAGTTTATTACACTACTGGCCATTAAAATTGCTACACCACGAAGATGACGTGCTACAGCCGCCAGATTTAACCGACAGGAAGAAGATGCTGTGGTATGCAAATGATTAGCTTTTCAGAGCATTCACACAAGGTTGGCGCCGGTGGCGACACCTACAACGTGCTGACATGAAGAAAGTTTCCAACCGATTTCTCATTCACAATCAGCAGTTGACCGGCGTTGCCTGGTGAAATGTTGTTATGATGTCTCGAGTAAGGAGGGGAAATGCGTACCATCACGTTTCCGACTATGACAAAGGTCGGATTGTACGTATCGCGATTGCGGTTTATCGTATCGCCACATTGCTACTCGCGTTGGTCGAGATCCAATGACTGTTACCAGACTATGGAATCGGTGGGTTCAGGAGTGTAATACGGAACGCCGTGATGGATCCCAACGGCCTCGTATCACTAGCAGTCGAGATGACAGGCATCTTATCCACATGGCTGTAACGGATCGTGCAGCCACGTCTCGATCCCTGAGTCAACAGATGGCGACGTTTGCAACACAACAACCATCTGCACGAACAGTTCGACGAAGTTTACAGCAGCATGGACTATCAGCTTGGAGACCACGGCTGCAGTTACCCATGACTCTGCATCACAGACAGGAGCGCCTGCGATGGTGTACTCAACGACGAACCTGGGTGCACGAATGGCAAAACGTCATTTTTTCGGATGAATCCAGGTTCTGTTTACAGCATCACGATGGTCGCATCCGTGTTTGGCGACATCGCGGTGAACGCACATTTGAAGCGTATATTCGTCATCGCCATACTGGCGTATCACCCGGCGGGATGGTATGGGGTGCCATTGGTTACATGTCATTGTCACCTCTCGCATTGACGGCACTTTGAATAGTGGACGTTACATTTCAGATGTGTTACGACCCCTGGCTCTACCCTTCATTCGATCCCTGCGAAACCCTACATTTCAGCAAGGATAATGTACGACCGCATGTTGCAGGTCCTGTACGGGCCTTTCTGGATACAGAAAATGTTCGACTGTTGCCCTGGCCAGTACATTCCCCAGATCTCTCACCAATTGAAAACGTCTGGTCAATGGTGGCTGAGCAACTGGCTCGTCACAATACGCCAGTCACTACTCTTGATGAACTGTGGTATCGTGTTGAAGCTACATGGGCAGCTGTATCTGTACACGGCAGCCGAGCTCTGTTTGACTCAATGCCCAGGCGTATCAAGGCCGTTCTTACGGCCAGAGGTGGTTGTTCTGGGTACTGATTTCTCATGATCTATGCACCCAAATTGCGTGAAAATGTGATCACATGTCAGTTCTAGTATAATATATTTGTCCAATGAATACCCGTTTATCATCTGCATTTCTTGTTGGTGTAGCAATTTTAATGGCCAGTAGTGTATTATTTCTATAAAGTAACTGGCAAAGTTCTTGTGCAAAGAAACAGCTTCTTTTGGCTTTGTTTTCACTACCCGACGGAGCACAAACATTCACAAGAGCTACATCATGAATGGAAGGAGCTATTTCACGTGCACTTGTTAAAAATTCTGTATTCTTTATTTCAATGTCACGATGTATTGAACGGCAGTACGAGTTTTAGTCTGTGGGTCGATGTTAGGAATTACTGCGAAGACAAATGTTTGATTAACAGCTTCGCTTGTGACTTCTTGTGCTAGAGCTATATTACAATTAGTCTCCCTTAAGAAGTTGTTAAGAGCGACTATCTTAGTAACACTGAATATCTTATTTATGTTAAGGCTGAGAATGTTCCAGAGGGTATGACTGTGTCTTATTTATTGTTAGTGTCTGCGAATACTTCGTAGTCTTCATCGTCTGTCCATTCCATTGGTTTTACAGTTCGCTCCTCAATTAAACTGTATGACAATAAAGTCAAGATCAGATGCTTGTAAGGTTTCTGAGCGCACCAGTCTTCAAATTTTGCGTTACCTTTAGTTGTACGGGATCTTGATCGAATTTTACTTAATTCTTTGTCGGGCTGTTCGTGTGTGACATCTTTAATCTGATATGTTTCTGCAACAGGCTATTCAGGGGTATCATCAATAACTTCAGAGGCCACAGAGTTTTTGACTGCTCGTTTTTGCTTTTTTCTGCGCGGTTTGTCTGCTCTATTTTAGATTGATGTACTCGTCTGGGTCACGCCAGTCTCGGAGGTAGCACTACTTTGCATCTGTAGTACCGGTTCGTCACTTGTATTAGTTTGCTCAGTTTTTCTCTTTTTCTTTTCAGCTTTTGAAGTTGGTTTTGTTTCATTGAATATACCTTCTTCAGCGCTGGAGTGAGTCCCTGTAAGGTTTACCGCCACATGTGGGCTCTCTATTGACAGTCGTGCGATTTGTTCGCATAACTGCAGAAGATGTCACTTGTATCGATTAAAGTATCGTTTCATTCTGTGGAGAGCTGCACCGATATTTTTCTAGCACAATTACTACGCAGTTGGTCAGTAGAAAGCCGCGCGGGATTAGCCGAGCGGTCTTCGACGCTGCAGTCATGGACTGCTCGGCTGGTCCCGGCGGAGGTTCGAGTCCTCCCTCGGGAATGGGTGTGTGTGTTTGTCCTTAGGATAATTTAGGTTAAGTAGTGTGTAAGCTTAGGGACTGATGACCTTAACAGTTAAGTCCCATAAGATTTCGCACACATTTGAACATGTTTTTGGTCAGTAGAAAGACAAATGGAATATGTCTGTGTGTTATATAAGCTCTTTTTCCCACAATTAATGCGTGAGACTGAATGTGTCTTTTTTTAATTCCATCCGAACGTTTCGTACGCCACTGTCGAATTGATACCGGAAAGTGTCAGACCATTTATCAGTTTTCAAAACGGTACATTACTGTTTAAGATACCACTGTATCACGTCTTTTACGAATTCAAAACGCACATTATGAACTTTTACATACCGGATTCCTTAACTAGCATGCACTACGGCAACACAACTAACAAATCCGACAATGTGCTACAATTTCCTAGTATTGCCACCTGAAGTCACGGGTTTGTCACAATTTTCAGCATTTTCAAATTTGATGAACACCGAATTCAGAATGAAATCCATCTGAATACCCACTATATCATGTTCTACAATTGCTAGTTCTTCAAACATCCGCTTAGGAATTTCGAATGTTGAGGGTCTAACGCTCCATTACATCAACTACTCCCCAAGAATGTATTACACTCTACACTTGCCCAAAACGATACACGCCCTTTCAAAGAAAGATACTGACCTGGTCCGGAGAGTGACATAGCAGTCATCGTGCCAGATGGGATGACGTCAAATTAGAGCATGCGCATTCGAAAACAGACAGCTGCTCCCCTTCCGTGAGCTGATAGTAGCACGGCTGATCATCATTTCAGCTCTCGACAGTGGTTTCTAATAATCACAGAGAGAGCGCTACATCGTGTTTTTGACCATTTTGTCTGCATACCAACGCGCATTCGAACATAAACGGGGTAATTTTAGTGCGAGCTCCCGGCCGCATTCGAAGAGAAATGAAGTAATTTTAGTGCTACTTCTGGCTTGCATTCGAAGAGAAATGTCATTATTTTGGTACGATATTTATAGTGTGCTATAGCACATTAGCAAGTGATGGCTGCCCGTCACTAGTGTTCTGTTTCCTCAAAGCTGCCACAGGCCACAAACCACCTAAATAAGGACCTACTTCGGCAGCCTGCCGTAAGTCCACCAAGATCATGAATCTCGTTAGGTGATCATTGGGATGTTTCCTCTTGTAAAAGTTAGCCCCGATCTTCTTCACCATACCGCTCTTTTGTTTTGTCTTCGACATCGTGACACGGTCACAGACCCTAATCACCCTTCCTTTCCTCGTAGCATGAACACTCCGAAGAAGCAGCTAATACTACAACATCTGAGTAGATACAGGTGTTATCTCTGACCCAGTAAATGGTGGATCTCGCATTGAAGACGTTTTTCAGTGGCGTAAATTACGCCGAATCTCGTGGTTAAACAGTTTCAGCTCGGCGCATTATACTGATAAGACGCCAACCGTCCTTCCTGCTATATCAAATGTCTTTTTATGTTTTCGATGTGAAGTTCTTGACAAACAGAATTCATCCTGCAAATGTATTACCAAGAAGAAAGATTGTAATGCTGATAGCGTTCGCGAGATAGCGAGCATTATTTCGCTGCAGGATAGTACCTGATATCTTACAACAACCTCGAAGGCAGGCTTCTGGAATTTCAACAGCCACGACACGTATCTGGCACTAATAACTGATGCTACATTAAGCCGTAATAATGTGTACAGTTCTTGATTACCGTATTTTCCTCTGAGAGGTCAAAATCTGATCGCTTAAAAAGATGGGATAATGATTATCAACGACCAAACGATATCGTGAGTTCTCGCAAAAGAACTTGAAAGCCACGTGCTTAAGATGCTTTACGTGATGGTAATCACTTATCGCTGCTCGCCCGTCTATGACTGTCTGCTGTCGCGTTCTCCACGTTCACACGCCACATTCAAAGCACGTCCATCGCACAATGCTACTGAACTGGTCAATTAAGGGGAGTTAGAACGGAAAAAAGTATTTTTCACATTTTCGGATTTTTATCTCAGTATAACATTTTGCAATTTTCCGAATAAAATTATATATATATATATCACTTATAAATTCACATTGGAAGTATTTTTTCCATTTTGTATGTAATCTACACTGGTTGAAAATTTTAAAATTTTTATGTGCATTACTTCCAGATCTAATGAAATCGGTAATTGTTTATGTAGAAGGCTGTTGCTGTATTATAAAGGTTAAATTACATGTTTGTATTGGTAGCACTGTCAAAAACAGTATCGCGTCGTTTCATAGTATAAACACGCGCTGTGTGTCGAAGTGTTAACGTTTTACCGAGGAAAAGTGACAAATAGTTTGGTAAATCAGTCAAAAAGTAAAGTATGACGTCAAAACGAAGTGTTTTTAAGAAACGTGGGTTTCATGGTGATAGATTTCCGAATAAAGGGAAACATTGTGGTCAACATGTGTGAAGTTACAGACAATGAAATACAGAAAACACTCGTCAGTATCTAGAGGAACATCCATTAGTGCTTCGAAGATTAAAATAAAACGTTGTGATACACAGTTTTCTCAAAACGAAAGTGATGTAAATGGTAGGTTATGTTATATTCTGATAGATTTACACTCCTAACAACGGTGTTAGATGAATGCGTGTGTTGTAAAATACGTTGAGGGCCACTTAATTTACATGAAGACAGTGAGGTATCAAATGGAGTAGCCAGGAAACTTATTATTAATTGTGCGAGTTGTAAATATTCCCAGTGCTCAAACAGTTCACACAGCCATAAACATTCCACCCCAGCAACAGTCATGGATATCATAAAACCTATTTGCAGAGACCTGGCCAATCCTGAATTACTGAAGAAGTGTCTGCAAGGTCAGATTCAAAATCCCGATGACTCGTTTAATAATCCTATATGAACTTGCTTACCAAAAATAAAATTTTTGTAGGAATGAAGACACTTAAGTGGGAGGTTCAGTGGTGCTGTTATGTTTCAATGATTGCAATATTGGTAGGGTGAAAGTGCTACATCATATGGGCATTAATTCTGGAGCAAACTGCATCAGAGAAATTAAACGGATGGACAAGGTTCGCATTGATAAATCTGGGAATGCAGCACAGTTGGCCACTAAGAAGCCCAGAAAGAAGTAAAGAAGAAAAAACTTGGAAAAATATCAAGAGGTATACAGTATGGTGCAGGGTGCTTCTGAGTGACTAAAAATAAAAATTTAAGCATATGTTAAGTGAATTACAGTCTTTTGAAACTTTAGAAGCCGTTCCTGAAAATTTACATTTTCTGTTGCATTTTTCCCTAAATCTCAAAGACCACTTCGAGTAAAGTATTCAAATTTTCAGGGAGTAATACATTGCATATCCTGAGTCCGCTGAACTAAAAGGAGAACATAATATTACGTATAATAAAAATTATTTAGGGTAACGTACAAAAAAGTACATAAAATTTTAACTCTGTAATTAAAAAATAGTATTTCCGAAAGCAGTGGCTGAAATGTAGTTATTGTAGTTCAGTAGTTTCAGAACATACAGTTTAATGTCCTGTAAATTTTCATGTCAATGGCTGCAATGGTTCCTGAAATACAGGGAAGCCAAGTCACTAAATTTAACATTGTCGGGATAGGGCATTCCAACTCTCCTTGATTGAAGTCACCGCTATTATTTTTACGCGGAGCGGATAGCTACGATGAGACTTATTTTATTCCTTGACAGGCATATGGGGGAGAACGAAGGTGACGTCACAAACAATGTATACATTCTAAGTCCATTAAAATTCTTGCGAAGTATCACTCTTTTTCTAACTCAAGGCCTAGTTATGGGTCATACATGTCAGGACTTTGGAGCCTCATATGTCACGGATTCGGGGATGAGACTGTGCGCCAAAGTACCAAGAGATTCATTAATCGCAAACCATAATTATTAAGCAACAAAGAATAAGGACCCGCATTAGTAGGTTATCAAAGGTCATCTCTCTGCTCATCATCTTATGTTTACAAAAGTAAAAGGGGCAACACAGTTAAATAGCAAAAAACGTTTATGACAAAACTATTCTGTAGCGATCCCTTAATGCACATGCATGCAGAGCAAATCAGTAATGTAGTATTAAACATAATCGAACACAGCCCGAGGGCCAAAGATTGAGGGACAATTTGGTAAGAGGAGCAGACAACATTAAGTTCACTTACAAAGCGATACATGCAGGAACTAGACATGTAAGTCCACAATTACCAAATGAAACGCCATCAAAGAGCAATACGAAATGTCTGGGGCACGCATCAGGCCTGTGAAGTCATAAGCGCAAATACCACGTAAAGGGGAACGAAAATACGAGTACAGAACTCAGAGATTAAGAGAAATTCCGCATGCAAGTAGGTAGCCATAGTGCTCAAGATTGGCCGTCATGTGACACAACTTGGAGCGTGTATCTGTGGTGACCAGATTCAATACATGTGCGATCTCTGGGAAATTCAGAAGTAGAGGAACAGGCAGAAATTCCTCACACGTGTGGGCATTTGGTAGATTCGTTGCTTGTGATTTACGATTTAGCGGTAGTAACGAAGTATGGGATATGTGGGCGACAAGCCGGCCGGTGTGACCGAGCGGTTCTAGGCGCTTCAGTCTAGAACTGCTACGGTCGCAGATTCGAATCCTGCCTCGGGCATGGATGTGTGTGATGTCCTTAGTTTAGTTAGGTTTAAGTTGTTCTAAGTTCTAGGGGACTGATGACCTCAGCAGTTAAGTCCCATAGCGTTCAGAACCATTTGAACCATTTTTGGGCGCCAAACGGTCAAATATCGCCCCTCAGATGCGTGGGTAAGCATGTGAAGATGTTGGAAAATCAGGACTCACAACTAAACTACAGATAAAATCGTTCATCATACCTTAACGTTATGGGCACTAGCACACACTCGTTGGCAACTCTAACAGAACAAAACGAAACATTGAAAGCTATACGTAAATAAACGAAATTAAGCAAAAATGAAAACAGAAGGGAGCGAAGAAGCACTTTGATATTCAACTCAACAAAAATGAGTAGAACTGATGATATCATCTCAAGTTAACCTAAGGAAACCTATTACTCTTGTCCGTGTGCTAGAGGATCACTTATACAAGTGCCCACTACTTAACAGAGTCCAACAGAAGACTCCTGGAAGGCACTCTCCTTCGAAACGTCCACTCCGCGTTCAGTGGTGAGGAAGTTCCCGATTAGAGAACAGGTGAATTCCCGACCACGTATGTGTGTCATACATGACTGACTTCCACCCCTGTCACTGACCAAAACTCTCTCGTCCCTGCCCTTCCCATCTGCAATATGAGGTTGGTGATATAATTTCAGAGCCTTATGAATTCTGGATATTCTAGAGACAACTTCAAAATACCCTCATTCTCTCGTCCTCTCACTCATACGCGCTGAGATGAGTTGGTTACATTTTTTCCTCAGCTCTAAGCTGCGTTGGCTTAATGACACAGCTTCAGGCTGCAGTGGATGGGCATCACTGCTGTGTACCAGCCGTGGGGATCTAACGGACGTCCAGCACGACCGACAAGTCTGCTGATCAGTCTGAATCAGTGGTCAGCCCAGTTATTGCTCGCATTGAGGTTGACCCTCACCCGTGGTAGAGTGGAAGGTCACCTTGGGGCGTGGCAGACTGCAGGAGCCAAAACTAAGGCTTCCCCGGTTAGTGTGACAAACCTGTTCCAGGTGCTGACTGTGGCTGACAATGCCCCTCAGCCAGATGCAGTCCCTTGTCCTGTTTCAGAAGGAACCTCTCACGTTACAAGATCCTGGCAGCATGGAGATTGTCGGTAATTGGGGGCTCCAATATTAGGAATGTCATGGAGCCCCTTACGGACTTTGCCATCAAGGAGGGGAAGAAAAGTAATTTGCATTCCAAGTGCATACCGGGTGCAGTCATTCCAGGCGTGGAAGGGCTTTTCTGGATGCCACGAAGAGCACAGGGTGGAGCCAACTGCAGGTGGTGGCTCACGTCGGTATCAATGATGTGTGTTGCTTTGGACTGGAAGAGATTCTCTCTAGTTTCAAGCGGCTGTCTGTAGTGGTAAAGGCTGCTAGTTCTGCTTGCGATATGAAGGCAGAGCTCACCATTTGCATCATAGCTGATAGGACCGACAGCGAACCTCTGGTACAGAGCCCAGTGAAGGGTCTGGATCAGAAGCTCAGGCGGTTTGGGGACCATGTAGGCTGCAGGTTCCTTGACTTGCGCCATAGGATGGTGCGGTTTCGAGTTCCGCCAATAAATGAGAAGTCCATTACAAGCAGAGGGCGGCTACACGGGTAGCGCAGGCTGTGTGGCGTGGACTGGGCTGGCTTTCAGGATAGAGGATCTCGGGCAAACACAAAAAGGACCTCAATCTCAAAAGTTCCAGTCGAGCACAGGAAGAACGTAGATCTATGAACCATCGGTGTAACAGTTATAAATTACCGTAGCTGTGTTGGGAAAGTACCAGAGCTCCAAGCGCTGATCCTCAAATCGTTATAGGGTGAAGCCAGAGAAAATTCAGCCGAAATTTTTGAGAAGGATCTAACAACGTTCAGAAATGATAGGCTACAGTTGATACAGTTTGCGGTGGTGTGTTTGTTGCTGTTAGAAATAGTTTATATTGTGGCGAAATTGAAGTTCAAAATGGTTCAAATGGCTCTGAGCACTATGGGACTTAACATCGGAGGTCATCAGTCCCCTAGAACTTAGAACTACTTAAACCTAACTAACCTAAGGACATCACACACATCCATGCCCGAGACAGGATTCGAACCTGCGACCGTAGCGCCTAGAACCGCTCGGCCACAGTGTCCGGCTGAAATTGAAGTAGACAGTTCCTGTGAGTTGGTGTGGGTAGACATATTTCTTGGCAACCGGAATAAAATAATAATTGGATCCTTTTACCGACCTCCAAACTCAGATGATAGATGTAAAAGTTTCAAAGAAAACTTTAGTCCGATTTCTAACACGTACTAGACTCACATAATTGTAGTCGGTGGTGACTTAAACGCATTCTCTGAAAATTATTTCGAGCAATTAGTTCATGAGTGCACACGAATAGTAAACTGTTGTGGTAACACACTTGACCTCTTAGCAATAAATAATCCTAAGCTAATAGCGACCATCAAAACGGATACAGGGATTAGTGAACACAAGGTTGTCGTAGCGAGACTGAATACTGTAACCCCCAAATCGACGAAAAATAAACTATAAATATACCTATTGAAAAAAGCAGATAAAAATTGGCTTGACGATTTGCTGAGAGACAGTCTCCACACTTTCCAAATTAACAATGAAAGTGTAGACCAGATGTGGCTTGAATTCAAAGAAATAGTACCGATAGTAACAAAGAGATTTATACCAAAAAAATTAACAGACGAGGCAGCCGTTCCCTAGTGGTACACGAAAGTAATCAGAACACTGTTGCAGAATCATCGAAAAAAGCATGCCAGATGTAAACGAACCCAAAAGCTCCAAGATTGGCGATCTGCTACAGAATCTCGAAATTTAGAGCAGACTTCGATGCGATATGCTTGTAACAGTTCCCACAACGAAACTTTGTCTCGAAGCCAGTCAGAAAATCCAAAGATATTCTGGTCGTACGAAAGTATGCTAGAAACAAGACGCAATCAGTGCCTTATCTGCGCGACAACAATGGAGATACTATCGACGACAGTGCTGCTAGAGCATAGTTACTAAACACAGCAGTACGAAATTCCTTCACCGAAGAAGACAAAGTAAATTCTAGAATTCGATCCATGATCAGCTTCCAACATTGAGTAACTTAGAAGTAGATATATTCGGAGCAGTGAAGCAATCTGAATCACTTAATAAAAGCAATTCTTCCGGCCCAGACTGTATACCAATTAGGTTCCCTTCAGAATATACTGGTGCAGTAGCTCCGTACTTAACAATCATATAGAACCGGTCGTTAGACGATAGATCTGTACCCAAGGACTGGGAAAATGCACACGTCACACCAGTATTCGAGAAAGGCAGTACGAGCAATCCACTAAATTACATACCCATATCATTGACGTCGATACGCAGCAGGATTCTAAAACATATGTTGTGTTCGAACTGTCTGTTGACAAATAGTCAACACGAATTTAGAAATAAAACTAACTCTTTACTCTCACCAAGTTTTGAGTGCTGTCGACAAGGGATTTTAAATTGATCCTATATTTATAGATTACCAGAAGACTTTTTACACTGTACCTCACAAGCTGCTTGTGGTGAAAAATAGCGTGCTTATTGAATATGGTGTCAGTTATGCGACTAGTTTCGTGATTTCCTGTCACAGAGGTCACAGTTCGTAATAAATGACGAAAAGTCATCGAATAAAGCGGAAGTGATTTATGGCGTTCCCCAAGTAGTGTTATAGGCTCTCTACTGTTCCTTATCTATATAAACGATTTAGAAAACAATATGAGCAGGCGTCTAAAGTTGTTTGCAGATAATGTTTTCGTTTATTGTCTAGTAAAGTCATTAGAAGATCAAAACAAACTGCAAAGCGATTTAGAAAAGATATCCGTATGGTGCGAAAATTGGCAGTTGACCCTAAATAATGAAAAATGTGAGGTTATTCACGTGAGTGCTAAAACGAATCCGTTAAACTTCAGTTATACGAAAAGTCAATCAAATATAGAGTTCGTAAATTCAATTAAGTATCTAGGAATAACAATCACAAACCACTTAAACTGGAAAAAAAACACGCAGAAAATGTTGTGGGGGAAGCGAACAAAACACTACATTTCACTGGCAGAACACTTAGAAAATGCAACAGACATACTAAAGAGATTGCTTCTACTACGCTTGTCCGTCTTCTTTTGGAGTACTGCTGCGCGGTGTGGGATCCTTACCAGAGAGGATTAACGGAGTAGTCGAGAAAGTTCAAAGAAGGCCAGCACGTTTTGTATCATCGAGGAACAGGGGAGAGAGTGTTACTGATATGATACATGATTTGCGATGGACATAATTAAAACAAAGGCGTTTCACGTTACGGCAGGATCTTCTCACGAAATTGTGATCACCGACGTTCTCCTCCGAATGCGAAAATATTTTGTTGACGCCGACCTGCGCAGGGTGAAACGAACATCATAATAAAATAAGGGAAGGCAGAGTTCGCACGGAAAGTTACAAGTGCTCGTTTTATTCGTGCACGGTTTGACAATGAAATAATAGTGTTATTGTGGAAGTAGTTTGATGAAGTCTGTGTCAGGCACTTAAGTGTGATTTGCCATGAAGATATAGATTTACAGGATGATGTGGTAGTCAAATGGGTGTGCTGAGGTGAATAAACAAACAAAACCGCTCCTCCATTGTACAGAAACTGTTCGAAGCTTCTACATCTACATCTGCGTGATTACTCTGCTATTCACAATAAAGTGCCTTTCAGAGGGTTCAATGAACCACCTTCATGCTGTCTCTCTACCGTTCCACTCTCGAACGGAACGCGGGAAAAACGAGCACTTAAATTTTTCTGTGCGAGCCCTGATTTCTCTTATTTTATCGTAATGATCATTTCTCCCTATGTAGGTGGGTGCCAACAGAATGTTTTCGTAATCGGAGGAGAAAACTGGTATTTGAAATTTTCGATGTCATCCGTCAGTCCCACCTGATGCGGATCCCACACCGCACAGCAATATTCCAGAATAGGGCGGAGAAGCGTAGTGTAAGCAGTCTCTTTGGTAGATCTGTCGCACCTTCTAAGTGTTCTGCCAACGAATCGCAGTCTTTGGTTTGCTCTACCCACAACATTATCTATGTGATCGTTCCAATTTAGGTTATTTGTAGTGCTTCAACGTGGTGCAATGCCAAAAGAGACAAACACTGCCAGATGTGGTTCAAATCAACAGTGGTGGAGCCTTTGTCAGCAGGTGGTACTATAAAGTCGGGATCAGATTTTAGATGGTGGATTGCATTTCCTTCTGCGGAGCGTAAGGTTAGCATGCATCTTGAGAGGGATTTGGGGAATGATGGCGAGGAAAGGTTCGAGGTTAAGAAATTCTGGAAAGTTAACATGGAGTGATTTGGAGGCAATGGGGATAGGTCACACAGTTGCATGCAGGGGCGGAGTGAGTCACTCAGGGTTCAACAGTGGTCTTTGGTTGAGTCTGATTGGTAGGGTCAGTGGCGAAAAAGTGTTTCCACTCTAGGGACCGGGACAGAACAACCGGCACATTACAAGATTAAAGGCAGAAATAAGATTCTAAGCTTATCGGTATGTATGGCCATGTTGAAAATGAAAATCCAGTTGTCCCATAGGGACTAGGATGTCTCAGAATGGTGCTGTGCTTAGACGTTTATTTGTCTTTACTAGCAGTTGCTGACGGCAGAACATAACTACACATACACACTGACGTGACAAAAGTCATGTTATAGCGGAATGCACAAGTACAGATGGCAGTGGTATCGCTTACGCAAAGTGTAGAAGAGCAGAAATTGGTCATTTGCACCCAGCTGATTCATTTGAAACGCGTTCCAAGACCTATACTGTCAAGAGTATACCGAGAATACCAAATTTCAGGCATTATATCTCACCACGGACAACGCAGTACCGACGGCCTTGACTTAAAGACCGAGAGCAGCCGAGTTTGCGTAGAATTGTCAGTGATACTAAACAACCTACACTGCGGGAAATTACCGAAGAAATTAATGTGGAATGTACGGCGAAATTATTCCTTTAGGACATTGCCGCGGAATTTGGCGTTAATGGTCTACGACAGCAGACGACCGACGCGAGTGTCTGTGCTAACAGCAAAACATCGCCTCTACTGTCCCTTGAGAATATCGATTGGAAACTAGACGACTGGAAGATGTCGATCTTGTCGGGCCTGTTCCGATTTCAGTTGATAAAAGCTGAGGATAGGGTTCGAGTGTAGCGCAGGACGAAAAAAACAATAGACCCAAGTTGTCGACAAGGCACTGTGCAAGTTGGTGGTGGTTTCATAACGATGTGGGCTGTGTTTACACGGAATGAACTGGATCCTATGGTCCAACTGAACCGATCATTGACTGGAAATGGTCGTTTTCGGCTAGTTGGAGGCCATTTTCAGCCAAACAACGATGGAATTTTTATGGATGACAGTGCTTCATATCATTGAGCCACAGTTGTTTGGGATTGGTTTGAAGAACAGTTCGAGAAAATGATTTGGTCGCACAGATCACCCGACATGAATCCCATCGAACATTATGGGACGTAATCGAGAGGTGAATTTGTGCATAAAATCCTGCACCGGCTACACTTTCGCAATTATGGTGGGAGCATGGCTGAGTATTTCTCCAGGGGTCTTCCACAGACTTGCTGAGTCCAAGCCATGTCGAGCTGCTGCACTACGCCGGGCAAAACGAGGTTCAAATGGCTCTGAGCTCTATGGGACTTAACTTCTGAGGTCATCAGTCCCCTAGAACTTAGAACTATTTAAATCTAACTAACCTAAGGACATCACACACATCCATGCCCGAGGCAGGATTCGAACCTGCGACGTAGTGGTAGCGCGGTTCCAGACTGTAGCGCCTAGAACCGCTCGGCCACCCGGCCGGCACAAAAGGAGGTGTGATACGATGGTAGGAGGTACCCCATGACGTTCGTTTCCTCGTTGTAAGAACTGCACGGCTGGAATTCAGAGGTGTAGAAAGAAAAACTAAGAAAGAGAAACTCGCTTTAGGGAAGCGTCGGGAAATATCAGAGAAGTTAGCTTTCTAGACATTACAATATTTATACAGTACAATGATAAATTACTTAAGAGATCTATAAATGTCGATATCATAAGAATACGTATACAATGATTTTTTTAATACACTACTAGCCATTAAAATTGCTACACCGCGAAGACGACGTGCTACAGACACCAAATTTAACAGACAGGAAGAAGATGCTGTGATATGCAAACAATTACCTTTTCAGAGCATTCACAAAAGGTTGGCGCCGGTGGCGACACCTACAACGACCTGACATGAGAAAACTTTCCAACCGATTTCTCATACACAAACAGCAGTTAGCCGGCGTTGCCTGGTGAAACGTTGTTGTGATGCCTCGTGTAAGGAGGATGAATGCGTACCATCACGTTTCCGACTTTGATAAACGTCGGATCGTAGCCTATGGCGATTGCGGTTTATCGTATCGCGACATTGTTGCTCGTTTTGGTCGAGATCCAATGACTGATAGCGGAATATGGAATCGGTGGTTTCAGGAAGATAATACGGAACGCCGTGCTGGATCCCAACGGGCTCGTATCACTAGCAGTCGAAATGACAGGCATCTTATCCGCATGGCTGTAACGGATCGTGCAGCCACGTCTCGATCCCTGAGTCAACAGATGGGGACGTTTGCAAGTCAACAACCATCTGCACGCACAGTTCGACGACGTTTGCAGCGGCGTGGACCATCAGCTCGGAGACCGTGGCTGCGGTTGCCCTTGACGCTTCATCACAGACAGGAGCGCCTGCGATGGTGTACTCAACGACGAACCTGGATGCACGAATGGCAAAACGTCATTTTTTCGGATGAATCGAGGTTCTGTTTACAGCATCATGGTGGTCGTATCCGTGTTTGGCGACATCGCGGTGAACGCACATTCGAAGCGTGTATTCGTCAGCGCCATACTGGCGTATCACCCGCCGTGATGGTATGGGGTACCATTGGTTACACGTCTCGGTCTTGACGGCACTTTCAACAGTCGACGTTACATTTCAGATGTGTTACGACCCGTGGCTCTACCCTTCATTCGAACCCTGCAAAACCCTACATTTCAGCAGGATAATGCACGACCGCATGATCCAGGTCCTGTACGGTCCTTTCTGGATACACGACTGCCAGCACATTCTCCAGATCTCGCACCAATTGAAAACGTCTGGTCAATGGTGGCCGAGCAACTGGCTCGTCACAATACTCCAGTCACTACTCTTGATGAACTGTGGTATCATGTTGAAGGTGCATGGGCACCTGTACCTGTACACGCCATCCAAGCTGTGTTTGTCTCAATGCCGAGGCGTATCAAGGCTGTTATTACGGCCAGAGGTGGTTGTTCTGGGTACTGATTTCTCAGGATCTATGCACCCAAACTGCGTGAAAATGTAATCTCATGTCAGTTCTAGTATAATATATTTGTCCAATGAATACCCGTGTATCATCTGCATTTCTTCTAGGTGTAGCAATTTTAATGGCCAGTAGTGTATTTATCCCTTCCTTTGCATATTGGTCACTTAAATTTTTGGAAGGTTGCATCACATGTGAAGTTAAGCGCTTTTGGGCTGGCTATCCCTTGAATGGGTCGCCGTCCGGGTCTGCCAAGTGGTGTTGGCAAGTGGGGTGTACTCAGTCGTTGTGAGGCCAATTGAGGAGCTGCTTGATTGAGAAGTAGTGGCATCGCTCACGAAAACTGACGAACACCCGGGAGAGCAGTGTGCTGACCACATGCCCCTGTGTCCACATCCGGTGACGCCTAAGGGGTGAGAAAGAAACGGCGGATGGTCGGTACCATTGGGCATTCAAGGCTTGTTCAGACGGTGTTTGTTTGTTCGTTGTTTATTGCATCGGATGAGGAACTTTAATGTCTAAAAATGTAATTTTTCTTGCAAACAAGCTTTAATCGGGTTTTAAACGATTATGAACTTTTGCATCAGCTCACCCACCTGTAGTTCATGAAAAACTTGCATGGGGGCTTAATTAAATATAATTTTGATTGAAAATATTTTTTTTTGTTTTAGTATGTCCGATTACGCAAGTCTCGTAATCGGTTGGCCCTGACTAGTATTGTTACGCTATCTGACTGCAACAAACAATGAAAGAAAATTTTCGTAAACACAGTTAATTAATTAAGTCCCCAGCAACTATAAAACCTACAAAACCAATAAGCCCAAAAGTAACTGTTCTGTATGTGGGAGTGTGACTCAAACGTCCACATCTGGCACGGTTCTTTTCCAACAAGGCAAGAATTTTCAAATACCAACTATACTGACGTGACAAAAGAAAATTAGAAAACTATAATTACGCAAGAAAACCAGAATTCACTCTAATATAAGAACACAAGCCAGATGCTTTGTTGACTGAACCTGTAGTGACACATTATTTCAGATACACAAATAATAAAAAGACATTGTAAGTTTTACCTTCATATATATTGACGAAATGCACACAATAACATCTGCTATCTCTCCCATCAAATAACTGCATAAAACATGGAACAACACTCTTTACTACAACATCTTACTCCAACTTCACGACAACCACGAGCTCTTAACACACACTGTCTTCAACGAACTCTCAACAGGCACTGACATCCACGAGCTCTCTCTAAGCACTGACTGCGACGAGCTCTAACACGCACTGTGGAGGCGGCTTAATAGTACTCTTTGGCGCACTCTCTGGCGCAGTGGCACAGTGTAGCCACCTTTCAAACTCTGCCAACTTTTTCTTTGGTGACAATTGCTACTCGCTGCAAACCTGTGGTTTCAGCTGTTCTCATCTTCACGTTTTTTCATCAAATTACAGTAAAACTCTTTAGCCGCTTTCCTTTTTCTCTTATTGGACCAATGACGTATTTTCAGCTGCCTTTCGTGTTTAAACAGTAGATCTAACATCTTACTTTACTCAAAGCCACTAACTGGCTATATAAATTTCGAACTTGATCCTGATCATACCATACTGTTTCCCGTTCATCGCCGTAAGTTCTCCGCCAAATCTTATTATATGGTCTACTTCTACAGTTACACTCCGCAAGCTACCTTGCGGTGTGTAGCGGAGGGTATTTCATGTACCGCTGTCATTTCCTTCCTTTCCTGTTGCAGTTGCAGATGGTTCTCGGGAAGAACGACTGCCGGTAAGCCTTCTTGTGGCCTCGGATCTCTATGATTTTATCTTCGTGTTTTTTTCGTGGGATATATACTTAGGAGGAAGCAAGATATTTGCTGACTCTTCTAGGAACACAGTCTCTCGGGAATTTAACAATAAACCACACCCTGGTACTGAACGCCTCTCTTGTGGCGTTTGCTACTGAAGTTGTCTGATCATCTCTCTGACGTCTTCGCTCTTGCTAAATAACGCTGTAAGGGAACGCGCTGTTCTTCTGTGGATCTTGTCTATTTCCACTCTCCTAGTACTGATTCCTCACTGATGAGTAATACACTACTGGCCATCAAAATTGCTACACCAAGAAGAAATGCAGATGATAAACGGGTATTCATCGTACAAATATATTATACTAGAACGGACATGTGATTACATCTTCACGCAATTTGAGTGCATAGAACCTGCTGAAATGTAGGGTTTCGCAGGAATCGAATGAAGGGTAGAGCCACGGGTCGTAACACATCTGAATTGTAACGTCCACTGTTCAAAGTGCCGTCAACGCGAGCAAGAGGTGACCGAGACGTGTAACCAATGGCACCCCATACCATCACGATGGATGATACGCCAGTATGGCGAAGACAAATACACGCTTCCAATCTGCGTTCACCGCGATGTCGCCAAACACGGATGCGACCATCATGATGCTGTAAACAAAACCTGGATTTATCCGAAAAAATGACATTTTGCCATTCGTGAACCCAGGTTCGTCGTTGAGTACACCATCGCAGGCGCTCCTGTCTGTGATGCAGCCTCTAGGGTAACCGCAGCCATGGTCTCCGAGCTGACAGTCCATGCTGCTGCAAACGTCGTCGAACTGTTCGTGCAGATGGTTGTTGTCTTGTAAATGTCCCCATCTGTTGACACATGGATCGAGGCGTGGCTGCACGATCCGTTACAGCCATGCGGATAAGATGCCTGTCATCTCGACTGCTAGTGATACGAGGCCGTTGGGATCCAGCACGGCGTTCCGTATTACCCTCCTGAACCCACCGATTCCATACTCTGCTAACAGTCATTGAATCTCGACCAACGTGAGTAGCAATGTCGCGATACGATAAACCGCAATCGCGACAGGCTACAATCCGACTTTTATCAAAGTCGGAAACGTGAGTTACGCATTTCTTCTCCTTACACGAGGCATCACAACAACGTTTCACCAGGCAACGCCGGTCAACTGCTGTTTGTGTATGAGAAATCGGTTGGAAACTTTCCTCATGTCGACACGTTGGAGGTGTCGCCACCGGCGCGAACCTTGTGTGAATGCTCTGAAAAGCTAATCATTTGCATATCGCAGCATCTTTTTCCTGTCGGTTAAATTTCGCGTCTGTAGCACGTCATCTTTGTGGTGTAGCAATTTTAATGGCCAGTAGTGTATTAAAGTATTGGTCAAACAATGTTTTGTAAGCTTATTCCTTTGTTGATGGACCACATTTCTCGAGGTGTTTCGCAATGAATCTCAGTGTGGCCTTACTCGCGATTAATTCTGTGTGGTCGTTCCCTTCCAAACCGCTCCCCGCTCCCTACACATACTTTCATGTAAGTGCCTTCTTCAAAAATGATTGAGATGGTTCTAAGCACTATGGGATTTAACATCTGAGGTCATCAGTCCCCTAGACTTAGAACTACTTAAACCAGGTTAACCTAAGGACAACACACACATCCATAGCTGAGGCAGGATTCGAACCTGCAACCGTAGCAGCAGCGCGGTTCCAGACAGAAACGCCTAGAACCGCCCGGCCACAGCGGCCGGCGTGCCTTCTTCCAGTGATTGTTCTGCAGCTTTGTAAGCTTATTATAGTGGGTCCTTCTGTGTAGGTATTCGCAATAGATTACAATTTTTTTTGTGTTGCCACTCCCTGCACCTGCAGGCGTTCTTGCATTTCACTACAATTTTCCCACGTCACGACTTCTCTGTATGCAACCTTCCCGTGAAGCTCGTCCGAAGGTACTCTTACGTCGGAAGAGTTCTCACCATTCAGTGTCCACCGGAAGTCAAGGAACACGGCATTCATAGTTCACGTGGATTACCATGCCCGGCAAATGCGCAGATGGCAGAGCACACGTTGGGAGATCGGTAATGGTGGTAGTTAGATGTAGGCGGGACCCGAAGGGTAAGAACCATTCTAACTCACATTTTTTGTAAATATTAAATGGGGCCTCTCCAAAGCACGCACTTGCATACTGACCATTCAAAATTGTCTGTCATCTCTGCTTTGCTTAGTATCTAAAAAGATTATTTTCGCCTCGTTTGTTGACCTTTTGTAACTCTCAGAGAAGCATCAGGAGTGGGGATGTTTGAATAAAACCTACACATTTCACTGGCTACCATGTTAAAATTGCTTCTTTTGACAAAACGTGGTGGAATTTACATGTTGTGCAGACATCGTTGCGATACAATTCTGAAATAGTGGTTTATTAAATGTATTGAGTGAGTAACTGAGGAAAAGTAATGTTGGTAGCTTATGAAAAAGCAAATACTCAATACAAAAGAAGCACCTAATGACTTCACTCAGGTTGTTCCAATGTTTGCTGTTCTTGTGGTCTTCAGTCCTGAGACTGGTTTGATGCAGCTCTCCATGCTACTCTATCCTGTGCAAGCTTCTTCATCTCCCAGTACCTACTGCAACCTACATCCTTCTGAATCTGCTAAGTCTATTCATCTCTTGGTCTCCCTCTACAATTTTTACCCTCCGCGCTGCCCTCCAATACTAAACTGGTAATCCCTTGATGCTTCAGAACATGTCCTACCAACCGATGCCTTCTTCTAGTCAAGTTGTGCCACAAACTCCTCTTCTCCCCAATCCTATTCAATACCTCCTCATTAGTTATGTGGTCTACTCATCTAATCTTCAGCATTCTTCTGTAGCACCACATTTCGAAAGCTTCTATTCTCTTTTTGTCCAAACTATTTATCATCCATGTTTCACATCCATACATGGCTACACTCCATACAAATACTTTCAGAAACGACTTCCTGACACTTAAATCTATACTCGATGTTAACAAATTTCTCTTCTTTAGAAACGTTTTCCTTGCCATTGCCAGTCTACGTTTTATATCCTCTCTCCTTCGTCCATCATCAGTTATTTTGCTCCCCAAATAGCAAAACTCTCCTACTACTTTAAGTGTCTCATAAAACCTATAGCAATTCTTGTCTCATAGCTACTGATGGCCCTTAAAAATTACATGCTTTCATCAAAAAATTCTGTAGTTAGTGGAATAACACGGTGGTTAACGGAGTTCCCCATAATAACGATACGGCAATATACTCTCCTTTTTGCGGGCTATCATTTTCCAGAGTCTCTTTTCGATATCTGAAAGCGTTTATGAAATATGAGGAACGTAGGTATTTCACTCTGGCTGTATCGCTGACACGGTGGGATCGCAAATGAGTGTGTTACGTCAGATCAGTTTTCTCAAGACTGGTAACAGAAAGACACCTCTATCCAAGACTAAAGAAAAATTCAATATGCTAGCTAAATTTTATGCACAGCAATATACTACGTAATATGTACCAAACACAAAACCAAATCGAGCTCTATTTTTCATTATAAACTTTTCAGGATTTCTTGCAGTGTTTCAATTCCAAGTAAATACGATGAAAACTACGAGACTTAATGAAATTATGGGCATATCATCGTGAAGTAAACATATGAAGCTATAAGTAAAGCTAAAATGAACTTTTTTTACAAAATACTTTCTGTAAAATCGTTTGAGAAATATAGGAGGACGTGAGCCTCGATTGTCATCACCGACCTGTAGAAAGGTGGCAGACACTCGGCGGCCTGCCCTTCCGAACAAACAAATGAACTCGCCCATCGCTTTGGACAAAAACTGTTCACTGTGCATCGCCATCGGGCTCTACCTAGGCGCCTTATCTCCTGCCTTCTGGGCCTCGTGGACGAACACAGCAAGCTGGGTTCCACACTATCGTTGTTTTCGGAACTCATGTTCTTCCTATAGACGAGATTTTCGGCCCGCAAAAATGTTATAATACACGAGCATAAAACATATTCCAAAATTCCATAACTGACCGACGTCTTAAAACAGGTTTCATGCCCACCTCTTTGCTTTCCCATACAGTTTTGAGTCTATCCCCTAATGTACTTCATGCAACTGAATAATTCTCTTTCTCTCCCGTTTTCTTTTTCCACAGATTGCTTCATTTTATTTTCATCCGATTTATGTCCTCACTTTTCCATCTCTGCTTGTTAACGAAAAAACGTAAAATTTAAGTTTTCTGCTACATGATAGTCTCAGTGTCATATTCCTTGGCGTTAGTTGCTTTCTACATCTACGTCTGTACTCTGCAAACCGCAGTGGACTGTGTGGTGTCACCGCCAGACACCACACTTGCTAGGTGGTAGATTAAATCGGCCGCGGTCCATTTAGTACATGTCGGACCCGCGTGTCGCCACTGTGTGATCGCAGACCGAGCGCCACCACAAGGCAGGTCTCGTGATACGAACAAGCTCTCGCCCCAGTTGTACGGACGACCTAGCTAGCGACTAGATGTACGAAGCCTTTCTCTCTCATTAGCCGAGAGACAGAATAGCCTTCAGCTAAGTTAATGGCTACGAACTAGCAAGGCACCATTAGCCTTACAGTGATTGTAATTAAAGTCTCCTGTGTATAGTCAAGAGCGATGTACCACAACGATTGATTAAAGATAAGTATTAATCCAGCTACGTACTTTTCTTCATAGCATTAATTACGTAGCCTGTTCCAGTACTTCACGCCCATCTGCGTTAGTCTAGCGTGCATTTTCAGCCATCTCGATCTACAAGGTGTTGGCCCAGCTGCCGACACATCAGACTGCGTTAGGAGGGTGTTTCCCGTTCCATTCAGATATGGAACACGGGAAGGATGATTGCCTGAACCCATTTGTGCGCGCTGTAATTACTCTGATATTACTCTCGTTATCCCGGTGGAAATAACTTGTAGGTAGCTGTAGTATGTCCCTAGGTTACTAAGTCCTTGAAAATTAGCAAGCACGCTTTCACGGGGTAGTCTGCATCTTTCTACAAGCATTTGCCATTTCAGTTTGTTCAGCATCTACGTGATGCTTTGCCACGTGGGAAACTGACCTGGGACCACTCGCGCCGCCACTCTGTGTATACGTTGAGTATCCCCTGCTAGGCCTATGTGGTACGGGTCCCACACACTTGAGCAATATTCTTGAGTCACACGAGTGTTATTTAAGCAATCTCCTACGCAGACAGACCGCATCGCCCTATATTCTACCAGTGGACTGCAGTCTGTTACTTGCTTCACCCACGACTTGGCGTACACTATCGTCCCGCTTCATGTTCCTAAAACTTTTTGCAAGGAGGTACTTGTATGAGTTGACTGTGACTATGACTCGTTGATATTGTAGTCACAGGATTCTACGTTTTTCGGTTTCGTGAAATTGAAAAATTATGTTTCTGAACATTTAAGGCAAACTACCAATCTCTGAAACACTTGGAAATCTTATCGAAATATGATTGAATATTTGTGCAACTTTTTTTAGACACTACATAACTGCATCATTTGTGAAAAGTCGAACGTTACCACTGGTATTGTCTGTCAGGTTATTAATATAGCACGTGAACAGTCAGAGTCCCAACACACATTTCCGGGACACGCCTGTCGATATCCCTCAATCTAAGTCCTCTCTACGAAGAAATCCTTAACCAAGCTACAAATTTCACTTGATACTACATAAGATCGTACTTTCGAAAAACGTACATCTACATGATTGCTCTGCAATTCACATTTAAGTGCTTGGCAGAGGGTTCGTCGAACCACAATCATACTATCTCTCTACCATTCCACTCCCGAACAGCGCGCGGGAAAAACGAACACCTAAACCTTTCTGTTCGAGCTCTGATTTCTCGTATTTTATTTTAATGATCATTCCTACCTATGTAGGTTGGGCTCAACAAAATATTTTCGCATTCGGAAGAGAAAGTTGGTGACTGAAATTTCGTGAATAGATCTCGCCGCGACGAAAAACGTCTTCCATCCCAACTCGCGTATCATATCTGCCACACTCTCTCCCCTATTACGTGATAATACTAAACGAGCTGCCCGTTTTTGCACCCTTTCGATGCCCTCCGTCAATCCCACCTGGTAAGGATCCCACACCCCGCAGCAATATTCTAACAGAGGACGAACGAGTGTAGTGTAAGGTGTCTCTTTAGTGGACTTGTTGCATATTCTAAGTGTCCTGCCAATGAAACGCAACCTTTGGCTCACCTTCCCCACAATATTATCTACGTGGTCTCTCCAACTGAAATTGTTCGTAATTTTAACACGCAGGTACTTACAAGGGAACCTCCCCATCGCACCCCCCCCCCCCCCCCCGCCCTCAGATTTAGTTATAAGTTGGCACAGTGGATAGGCCTTGAAAAACTGAACACGGATCAATCGAGAAAACTGGAAGAAGTTATGTGGAACTATGAAAAAATTAAGCAAAATATACAAACTGAGTAGTCCATGTTCAAGATATGCAACATCAAGGAGAGAGCGATCTCTGGAGCGCCGTGGTCCCGTGGTTAGCGTGACAAGTTGCGGAGTGAAAGGTCGTTGGTTCAAGTCTTCCCTCAAGCGAAAAGTTTAATTTTTTTATTTTCAGACAATTATTATCTGTCCGTCCGTCCGTCCGATGTGAGGTAACTGCGCCGTAGTATGGGGACGCTACACCTAAACAAACTTCGAAACATACGTCAGTCGACTACAGCTCACGGAAGAGAGAGTATTCCTGCTAACGAGGCTCCCTGGCTGGCAGTTGACTGTTCGCTACTTTGGACGAGTGTGCATTAAATACGTGAGATGTATTCCGTGGGCAATATGAATCCAGCAAATATAGCTCGCGACTTTCGTCTACTAATCGCACGATTTTGCAGTGCGGTCGCAAAACACAGACACTAAACTTATTACAGCGAACAGAGAAGTAAACTTTCACTCGAGGGAAGACTTGAACCAAGGACCTCTCGTTCCGCAGCTGGTCACGCTAACCACGGGACCACGGCGCTCCTCATTAGTTATGTGGTCTACTCATCTAATCTTCAGCATTCTTCTGTAGCACCACACAATCCTTGATGTTGCCTATCTTGCACATGGACTACTCAATTTGTATATTTTGCCTATTTTTTTTTCATAGTTCTACACAACTTCTTCCTGTTTTCTCGATTGATCTGTGTTCAGTTTTTCAAGGCCTATCCACTGTGCCAACTTATAACTAAATCTGAGAGGGGTGCGATGGGGAGGTTCCCATGTTAGTTGAATTGACAGCCTTGAGAATTGTACTATTTATCGAGTAATCGAATTCCAACGGATTTCTTTCGGAACTCATGTGGATCACCTCACACTTTTCGTTATTTAGCGTCAACTGCCACCTACCACACCACACAGCAATCTTTTCTATTGTGTGTGGTATTGAGTCAAATGTTTTTCGGAAGCCGATAAACGCTGCATCTGCCTGACTGCCTTGATCCACGGCCTTCGGTACGTCATTTGAAAAAAGTGCGAGCTGGCTGTCGCGTGACTTCTGATGTTTCCAGACATATGTTACAAATATACCCGGATGAATCAGAAAGAAATAACAGATATCAGTTGTTTATTACAGACAAACTACGAAAGATAGGAATACGTTGCACATTGCCGGCCGTTGTGGTCGAGCGGTTTTAGGCGCTTCAGTAAGGAACCACGCCGCTGCTGCGGTCGGAGGTTCGTATCCTGCCTCGGGCATGGATGTGTGTGTTGTCCTTAGGTTACTTAGGTTTACGTAGTTCTAAATCTAGAGGACTGATGAACTCAGATGTAAAGTCCCATAGTGCTTAGAACCATTTGAACCATTCGTTGCACATGTCATTCGATAGAGGAAGGTTAAAAGTTTTCACACAGCGGCGCTACTGTTTGTTTGCCGGCTACACCACAAGTGCAATAATTTTGTGTGTTGGAATTTGCATGAAGTCAGTCCATTGATCAAGTGCAACGTTCATTCCGCCGTCGATCCAGCAAGAAGCCGTTCCACACAAGTAGATATATGACTGGCGTACATAATTCTTGGATGTTCGTTGCATATGCAAAGAGAAGACCACTGGTCAGCCACGCACATCTGATGAAAATGTCGAGGGTATCCGAGATGCGTTAGCACGGAAGTCCACAAGATGGGCAGTCCAGGAACTTTAACTTCCTCAAACAACGCTGTGGCGTCTTCTGAAAGGACGCCTGCGCATGAAGGCTTTCCAGGTGCAGTTACTGCAGCAACTGCGTCCCGTAAAAGAAGGTACCAATTTTGCATTCCAGTTCTCCAGGATATGGCAAAGGACACTTTTTCCGAACGACTCATCTGTTCGGACAAATCGACGTTTCAGATAAAACGTAAAGTAAACCGTCGTAATGTAAGAAGTTTGGACGTCACATAATCCTTGCATAGTTGTCGAACATGAAAGAGACTCCCCGAAATTCATTGACTTTTTTGCCGTTTCAGTTGTTTTTCTTTTTTTCCAGAGGAAACTATGGCAGAATGACTCTAATGATTTCATTTTTGTGCATGAGGTGCTCCAGCTTACTTTCACCTTGAGGCGCGATTTAATCTTAACAATAACATGCCATAAAGTTGCATTGCAAGGGGTAGACAACAAGACCGTGTTCATGGCTTTTGGCCTCCCATGTCACCACACTTCCAACTCTGCGATTTTTTTCTGCGAGGTACATACGTAACAAGACTCTCTGTCCCACCTATGGCAGCTGCTCATCAGGAGCAGACAAATTTAATTGCTGAAGATGTCTGTTCCATAAACAGGGGCCTGTTCATTCGTGTGTGGAATTAAATGGAGTACCGTTCCGATGTCTCTCGAGCAACGCGTGGTGCTCATGTAGAGTGTATGGTGTACTGTCTTTGAGCACATAAAACATTGAACCCTCTTCTAACCAGTGAAATGCGGAATTTGTTTCTGTCTTTCAAAGACTGTCTCCAATAAACAACTGAAATAGGTTCTCTGTTGTTGAATCAGCTGGTGCCTACGCAAGTGACCAGTTGGTGAAAACGTCTGTAATGTGTAATTGGCCTGCACTGCTCAGAGACTCGCGAGCGTGGAATACATCTTCACTAGGTTCCGACTAACCGCGTGGGCCATCAGAACCCAGTTCTACTGGCAGTCGGCAAGACCAGAACTTAAATTACAGCCATCGACGTTTTATCTACCGGGTAAAGTAAACCGTCATAATGTAAGAAATTTGGATGTCACAAAATCCTGGCACAGTCATCCGCATGACTTTCTTGAGGCACTGTTCGTGGCAACGCGACAATGCACGAAGTGATCCAGGCTGCCCTTAACTTTACTGTGTCTCAAATGCTATTGTCAAATGCTATTTTCATTAGTACTTCCTAATGACTCCGTTGTTGACACACCCTTTACGCCAAAGTAGATTTCTATTTGACGTCTTATTTAACAAACGAAATTATAAGTTTGGGCGGATATCTAGCCACCCGGTAATCAATCAGAGCGCAGAATCTGTGCAAATGGTTCCACGTCAGCTGAATGAAGGAGCCCCCGGACTGTGGTTCCTTTAACAAACGACTTGGTCACATATACCGATCAGTACTTTCTAATGACGTCACTTGGTTTCTGATGTACGCAGGATGCTTCGATCGACCATATCCCAGTAATCGTGGATGCAACAGCGAGAAATATTACAGTTGGTGCTAGAAGAAGAGCATGTTGTTCCACATCGTATATGATTATGAGAATCACACAACTGTGGCATGGAGTTAAGACGCTGAACGACTGAGGTTAGCTAAGGCCGAGAGTAGTCCTCTGAAGAGCGGTCGGTGCGTTTCGTTCCTCACACTCGCCCTGCCCGTGTTCTGCACCGTTTCTGTTGTCCTCATTTCTGTCGGGGCATTAAAAAGTGATCTGCATTCCTTCACACAGCTACATCTCGTTTGAGGGTCAACTTGAGCCTTCGGTATCACCAGTCGGCATTGAAGTGTGACGAACGTGTAGTGGTGTTGTAGTGGCTGACGTCATTCGTTAAAGAGCTTACGTTTCTAATGAATCAGACATTAAATATTATCTTTAGTTCTCGCAGTAAGGAGCGAAAACAAATGACTACAATTTAGTGCACTTGGAATTATTTATGAATACGTTTGCATTCGAATATAAATCGCCAGCCTGGCGTGCTACTTTGTTTCGGACATCGAGGTCCACTTTTCAAATAAAATGGTTCAAATGGCTCTGAGCACTATGAGACTTAACATCTGAGGTCATCAGTCGCCTAGAACAGAACTAGTTAAACCTAACTAACCTAAGGACATGACACACATCCATGCCCGAGGCAGGATTCGAACCTGCGACCGTAGCAGCAGAGCAGTTCCGGACTAAAATGTCTAGTACAGCTAGGTCACAGCGGCCGGCGCCCACATTTCGTGTTATAGTGATATTAACATACCAATTCATGGTTTGAGTTTATTAATCGCTGCAATTTTATACTGTCTCTATTGGTATCTCCTTTTGGTTTTTTGTACTGCTTAATGGTTTTTGGCTTTTCATATTAACATTTGCGTTTTAAATTGTGTTGTTTTTGTGTGTTTGTGCTAATTTTGTGTTTTTCCCCATGTGAAACCAACCACCGTATCTTGCTTTTTTGGTTGTTTCGTATATATTACTATTATTGCGACTTGGCGGTCGTTATCTTAGATTTTAGTTTGCCCCCGCCCAAAGTCCCCACTTTCTCATGGTTGTCCTGCTGGCTTAAATATGTATTATTAAGTTCTTGTACGATTCTGTATTTGATGTTTACATTTTGGCGTCATGGGAACAGGTAGTGTTTTTGGTCGTAATTTTTAAATTGTGTTGGTGTTGTATGTAGGAGCTTCTAATAACGTCTTCGGTCAAAGCCAGTGAACGTTATCGAAGCGTCTTGTTTATTCCCGTTTGGGTCGTCCGTTTTACCCTCTCAGACACGCACAGACTATATAAGCTTACGTATCATCTGTGAATGGGACAGTGTTGGCTGCCCTAGCTGAAACTACCGATAGCCCTTGTCGCCTACGAGTCGCACCTTCCTGGCTTCAATCGAGATTTATAGATGGATTCAAAAGATTAGGAATGAGGAGGTTCTCCGTAGAATCGGTCGGCCGCTGTGGCCGAGCTGTTGTTCTAGGCGCTTCAGTCCGGAATCGCGCTGCTGCTACTGTCGCAGGTTCGAATCCTGCCTCGGGCATGGATGTGTGTGATGTTCTTAGGTTAGTTAGGTTTAAGTAGTTCTAAGTCTCGGGGACTGATGACCTCAGATGTTAAGCCCCATAGTGCTTAGAGCCATGTGAACGATTTTTTGAACCGTAGAATCGACGAAGAAAAGAACATACGGAAATCACTGACAAGGGACTCTGTGACAGGACATGTGTTAAGACATCATCAGGGAGTAGTATTCTAGGGCTCTGTAGAGGCTAAGAACTATATGGGAAGAAAGAGGCTGGAATACATGCAACAAATAACACGACGTAGGGTGAAAGTGCTACTCTGAGATGGAGAGGTTGGCACAAGAGATGAGTCCATAAAAAATTCCTCCTGTATGAATATTAATTTAATACTTTGGGAGATTAAGACAACGTATGTGGACCGAATCACTTCATCTTCTACGGAAATGATTATTAAAAACATGGGGTAAATTAGTTTACTTTGGAGCCAGTTCTAAATTGCCGGTTCATGTGATTGACAGCATGGGTCTCCGCGGAGACACAATCGCCCAGTACCCAGTGTGAGTCGAGTCGTGATGGAACGTCAGAATGCACCGAAAACTGCATTGCAGGCGTCGCTCTTGAGGAGTCCGCTAAGCTCCCCTGTTCGGCAGCAGAAGAACGCCGCACCCTCGACTGGGGCCAAGCCGCGTGAAACGCCCCGGGGGCAGCACGCCATCCGCGACTGGCGCGCGCGTCGCCGCTATTGCTACAGCAATTAGAGAACCATTAGTATTCGATAAATGCAACCGAACCTCTCCAATCAGAAAACCGCTCCGCGGGCGAGCCGCCCTCTCCGCACCGGCCGTTTGTTTTCTTCCGGCGGGTGGGCCGCGCGTCCATTTAGCGGCGCCGCAGAATGTGTCAGGTGATTACGCGCCGCTATTAACGAGCGCTCGCCGCCCCCGCCTCCCCCGCCGCCAGACAAAGGAGGCGACGCTAATGGCCGCCGCCCACGCATATTGCCCGACGTGTCTCCCTTCCCTTTCCTTTCCTCGAGGGAGGCCTCTGCGAGCCGACACTTGCCGCGAGTGTATCGGTGCCTTCGTTACCGGCAACACCGATCGAACGGCAGCGGCAAGAGGAGCCGAGCGGCGCGATGCGGGAACAAGTGGGGGCGAGTCTTTACAAGCTGGCGCACGCGTAAATCCCTATTGCTGTTTCTTGCTCCCCTTCTTTATTCGGCCTACTCACATTGGAACGGAACGGAACGCCAGCCGACGCCACCGTCAGATGCTGGTGTGTTCTCACTGGGCGGAACTTCAGTGCTTTTGGCCCAGAACCATATGCGTTACAAAAAGTCAAAAAAGAGCGTTTCAAAAAGAATGATCTGATATCGAAACTCCATGCTTATTAACCAACTTTGATTCCATCAGGAACCGTTGTGCACAGCGACCGTAGACCATAACGAAGGACAAGTACACAGCAGTCAGTTGCAATCCCATTAGCATTTAGGTTTCCTTTACTTTACGTCTATGGTCACAAACTTTTAGTTAACAGTTTACAGGTTTCGTTCTATAGTACCTATCATCAGACCTGCATATATATTAGACGATGCCTGTGCTGATTCTGCATTTAACATTTGACGATGCCACTATGGCTGCAGTACATTAGGACTTTGATCTTATGAAACAGGTATGCCTCTTCATACTTAGAGCGCACACATGCATGTATTGCCAGTAGTACTTTTCGGTATGATCTATATATTGTTTTTAAGCTGTAGACAATCTGCGAGTGTATTTATGTTTTTCCAATTTTTGCTGCAGATCTGATGATGGTCATTACAGAGCGAAACCAGTAATCTGTTAACAAAAAGTTTGTGACCATAGGCGTAAAGTAAAGGAAACTTATTGCATGTACGGGTCACTGTTTCATTCGCGACAATGTCGCAGCTTGTGCGTTTACCATTTATTATTATAAAATATAGGTTCCACCTTTTAGGGAGAAACACTCCCCTTCTTGGTACCTAAATACGTTTCGGCACCTCTGTGCCGTCATCAGTAGGCTTCGTTTGTTGAATAACGTGATTTCACATTATATGGTTTCGCACGACCATCTACACTCCTGGAAATGGAAAAAAGAACACATTGACACCGGTGTGTCAGACCCACCATACTTGCTCCGGACACTGCGAGAGGGCTGTACAAGCAATGATCACACGCACGGCACAGCGGACACACCAGGAACCGCGGTGTTGGCCGTCGAATGGCGCTAGCTGCGCAGCATTTGTGCACCGCCGCCGTCAGTGTCAGCCAGTTTGCCGTGGCATACGGAGCTCCATCGCAGTCTTTAACACTGGTAGCATGCCGCGACAGCGTGGACGTGAACCGTATGTGCAGTTGACGGACTTTGAGCGAGGGCGTATAGTGGGCATGCGGGAGGCCGGGTGGACGTACCGCCGAATTGCTCAACACGTGGGGCGTGAGGTCTCCACAGTACATCGATGTTGTCACCAGTGGTCGGCGGAAGGTGCACGTGCCCGTCGACCTGGGACCGGACCGCAGGGACGCACGGATGCACGCCAAGACCGTAGGATCCTACGCAGTGCCGTAGGGGACCGCACCGCCACTTCCCAGCAAATTAGGGACACTGTTGCTCCTAGGGTATCGGCGAGGACCATTCGCAACCGTCTCCATGAAGCTGGGCTACGGTCCCGCACACCGTTAGGCCGTCTTCCGCTCACGCCCCAACATCGTGCAGCCCGCCTCCAGTGGTGTCGCGACAGGCGTGAATGGAGGGACGAATGGAGACGTGTCGTCTTCAGTGATGAGAGTCGCTTCTGCCTTGGTGCCAATGATGGTCGTATGCGTGTTTGGCGCCGTGCAGGTGAGCGCCACAATCAGGACTGCATACGACCGAGGCACACAGGGCCAACACCCGGCATCATGGTGTGGGGAGCGATCTCCTACACTGGCCGTACACCACTGGTGATCGTCGAGGGGACACTGAATAGTGCACGGTACATCCAAACCGTCATCGAACCCACCGTTCTACCATTCCTAGACCGGCAAGGGAACTTGCTGTTCCAACAGGACAATGCACGTCCGCATGTATCCCGTGCCACCCAACGTGCTCTAGAAGGTGTAAGTCAACTACCCTGGCCAGCAAGATCTCCGGATCTGTCCCCCATTGAGCATGTTTGGGACTGGATGAAGCGTCGTCTCACGCGGTCTGCACGTCCAGCACGAACGCTGGTCCAACTGAGGCGCCAGGTGGAAATGGCATGGCAAGCCGTTCCACAGGACTACATCCAGCATCTCTACGATCGTCTCCATGGGAGAATAGCAGCCTGCATTGCTGCGAAAGGTGGATATACACTGTACTAGTGCCGACATTGTGCATGCTCTGTTGCCTGTGTCTATGTGCCTGTGGTTCTGTCAGTGTGATCATGTGATGTATCTGACCCCAGGAATGTGTCAATAAAGTTTCCCCTTCCTGGGACAATGAATTCACGGTGTTCTTATTTCAATTTCCAGGAGTGTATATGGTGTCCTGCACTCATAGCTTGTCATGTTTTGTTGTGACTGATCCTTCTTCTTTTGCGTTCTGAGGGCACTGCACGCACATATTAATATACTTTGTGTAATTTCGTTTTTATAAACGCCTTTTCACTTCGCAAAACGCGGCAAAACAAGCGCTGTATCCCTTAGGCACCCTATAAGCGAAGAGTGAGCAGGACCCCACAACAATCAATAGTTACAAGTGTCAACTTGATCGGAGCAATATTTTGTCAAATCGGCGTTTTTACGAAAAACTGAAGGCGCTAAGTATTGGACTCGGAAAGATGAAAATTCGTATGTAGCCTGAGTTTGATATAAGACCATTAACTATGTGACGTCATTAATCTCTCTGTATTAGTTTTCAAGTTATTTACAAAAAGCTAAATTTGGAACAGAAACGTCCTTATTCATAATGGGTTAAGTATCATTTGTATTTATGATAGAACGTTCAAATTACAGCACTTGATTACATTCATTAAATAATAGAACTGTACGAAGTTATTCACCATTAAGCGCATAGATATGTCGGGTGTCTGTACCCTTTTTTTGATCTAGCACCAGTGTATACCTTTGATGGAAGAGAAATACAGACCTCACTGGCATTGAAATAAATCCATTGGCAACAAGTGAAAATTTTTGCTGTGCCAGCAAGCAGACCTGGATTTCCTGCCTTTGCCAGCAATAATCACTTTGGATAACTGAGAATGCTTCACGTCCAGCCCAAATTCTCATCTTGTCACACACAACACATGTAGCATCCAGTGTCCATTATCCTCCATGTTTGCAGCTTCGCTTAATTCTCACAATGTATCATTATTCACTCTCAGCCGCATTTATATATATAATGACGTAAGTGAAATTCAGATCGCAGCCAAAAACAGGCACCGAAATAAATCCAATGGTGACACGTGAAAATTTGTATCAGACGAGGAATGAAATGCAGATTTCTCCTTTCACGCAAACGATTACTGTAACCACTTGGCTATCCGAGCACACCTCACGTCCAGCCCAATTTCTCCACTTTTCGCACACTACACATGTGACGTCCACTGTACATTATCCTCATTCCTTGCAGCTTAGCCTGATTCCAGCGTTAATTGAGACATAGTGCGCATCTGCAAAAGAGGTATCTTTATTCACGGTCAGGCTCATATATATATGTACGGTATTGTTCTTTCAGATGCGTAAAAAATAAAAAAACACTATTTTTCTTATTCAGCGGCCATACAGATTCAAGAGGTACCTGGAATTCAGACCTCAGCTACAATCTGACTTTGTAGTAAATCCAATGGTGAGAATTGAAAATTTCTGCCTTTTTGTGCTTTGATCCGGATTTCCCACTTTACCCGAGTGGTCACCTTAACCACTTCAACTGTACATGATGCTTGATGTCCAGCCCAAATTCTCAATTTGTCTTACACTACACATGTAGCATCCACTGTGCATTATCTTCACTGCTCGCAGCTTCACCTGATTCTTGTAAGATGTCGGACCGAGTCTGCATCTACATTGGAGGTCAGTATTCACAGTCAGGCTGAAAGTACAGACTCTGATACTCACTGTCTTGTTGACTGTCGTTTGACGAGTCGCATCATGTATCATATCACATATTGTATAACCCTAGTAGGAACACTAGTGTTGCACCGACAAGTATTCTGTAGCGTGACCTTTGTTACAACATGTTGTATCGCATATCGTATCTTGACACTGTGAACTGTACCATAGGAGCACTGTCCTACGCTTCACAAACAACACCAGTTGTTTGAGTCCACTTCGTTTGGATCTTTAAGCCTTCTTCTGTTCGTGTTTATGGGTGTCCACAACTGTACTCATCTCGTCTTCTATATCGTCGTCATTGTCATCACAGTCGTCTCGCCACTTCCGCAGTCGTTTTGCCTGCCCAACCTCGCCACCTTCGCAGCAGACGTCTTGCTGCCACAGTCCCGCCACTTCTGCAGTAGTCCTCCGCCACCTCCCCTCTATCTCGACTTCGACTCCATTGCCGCTGCTGACGCCACCACTGACTTCATTTGTTGTTTCTCGTCGCCACCACATAACCCTAGACATCGCTGCCCCATGACACTTCATCGCCAGTGGCATCATCCACTGTGTCCTGCCTCATTTTCCACTACTACTACTTCAGTCATCTTTCCACAACATCCCCTGCACCAACTCTCTCTGCAAGCTGCACTTCCTCAAATCCATCACTATTTGTCCATCCTCCATTTCCCACAGTGTAGTCTCCATCTGCAATTACTTTCTTCCACCCTTCCTACTGTTCTCAGCTTTTTACCACTTCCTTTGCCTATTCTCCTCTTCCAACTTCTGCCACGCTGATCACTTCCCCTGCTTCATCATCAGCAAGGATAGTGGTAGTTCTACAACCCACAATACCTGTTGCCACTCAACAAGTAGCCACACCAATTCAATCCAAATGGAAGGACCTGAACCACAATGTATTCCACCATCTCCAGTTCTCCAACTCTTACTCTATACCACTATCTTGAAGAAACCACAGAGGATCTCCTAACACAGACTCCACTAGCAGCCCTTTTCCTTAAATACCCCAAATAAATCACAATCCCTCTGAACACATATTTACCACACTCCTCCCCCTTAACCTTTGCCGCTCGTTCTTCATTCCTTCATTCTTTTCCTCCCAGACCCGAAATTCTTTAACGCTAAATCCCTCGCTCTTGAAATCAGAGAGGATGTTATATATATTCCCATTGCCCAAGCAATACCCCACAAATATATAGTCGAACACCAACTACCATGCAGACTTCCTACTCAGAATCCCACATATCACCTTGATGCCTTTCTCATTCCCTTTATCATTCCCTCCCGATCCATAAAGCCCCAGCCTCTTTACTATTCCTCCCCACCTTCACCACTGTGATAATGAAGGTTGGCACTGAGATACAGCAGATGTGGTGGTATCTGAACTAAATTCTATCCTAGCTTAGAAATATCACAGCCCTCTGCATCTATGACTCAGGCCCCTCCTTCCTCATGTGCATTTTCACTGAGTCTGTTCTCACCATCAATCATTTTCTTATGGAGGAAGCTCTAGTTAACAGCGACCAACACACAGCTGAAGCCTCCATATCCCTCCCCGAGTCATACACATGCAAAAGTGCCTCTTTTACAGCAACCATCACAATTCAAATTGCAAAACTCCACCAGCCTGTCCTCACTGTAAGGTTTTCTACTTCTTCAAACAATGTTTAAACCTCGCTTCGGCTCCCAACTGCAATGAAGCCCACAATGTCTACTCCATGAAATACAAAGCCAGACCTCCACCATCAGACCAGTTTGAACTAAGGCTTTCCAACATACTGATAATCCTATCCATCCCAATAACTACCTCTGTCCACCTCCCACTGCTGAAGATATCATCAGATTCTTCATCCTCACCCTCAAAAACATCCACCCCTTCCAATTACCACCATACTCTCCAATTGGTGCCCACTTCATGTTTCATCTCATTACCCAAGCCACCTACTCCTGAAAAAAAGTGTACTTTGAATTCATCCATTTCTACAACCTTCTTTACACCCTCTCCATCTCTCACCCATGCAACCCACTCCCTACATTTCATCGTGGCACTACAGCAATACAGCATCCTGTTCCACAGCATTCGCTTTCTACGGGCCAACTAGCCCCTTTTAATGCATACCCTGTCCCAACAAAACGTCCATACCTCCATCTTTAACGAAAAGTTCTTCCAAACCTATCACACCATCTGAACCACTCCCCCCATTCTACAAGGTATAGATAATCCCTGTCTCCTGGCCAGAGGCACAGTTGCAGTCACTCATCACAAGAACATCCCTGTTGGGCCATAATATCCCACCAAACACATTTTCCTTACCTCTTCTTCAAATCACTGTTACCTGCACCACAACCTACATTCGATCTTATCACCCCCTTTGCTACAGTGAGGATATTTACTTTCAAGTTACTCATGATGGCAGCAGTTCTTTATTCTAATTCTAGAATATATACTTCGTCTCCCCCCCCCTCCCCCATGAACCAAGGACCTTGCCGTTGGTGGGGAGGCTTGCGTGCCTCAGCGATACAGATAGCCGTACCGTAGGTACAACCACAACGGAGGGGTATCTGTTGAGAGGCCAGACAAATGTGTGGTTCCTGAAGAGGGGCAGCAGCCTTTTCAGTAGTTGCAAGGGCAACAGTCTGGATGATTGACTGATCTGGCCTTGTAACAATAACCAAAACGGCCTTGCTGTGCTGGTACTGCGAACGGCTGAAAGCAAGGGGAAACTACGGCCGTAATTTGTCCCGAGGGCATGCAGCTTTACTGTATGATTAAATGATGATGGCGTCCTCTTGGGTAAAATACTCCGGAGGTAAAATAGTCCCCCATTCGGATCTCCGGGCGGGGACTACTCAAGAGGATGTCGTTATCAGGAGAAAGAAAACTGGCGTTCTACGGATCGGAGCGTGGAATGTCAGATCCCTTAATCGGGCAGGTAGGTTAGAAAATTTAAAAAGGGAAATGGATAGGTTAAAGTTAGATATAGTGGGAATTAGTGATGTTCGGTGGCAGGAGAAACAAGACTTCCGGTCAGGTGACTACAGCGTTATAAACACAAAATCAAATAGGGGTTATGCAGGAGTAGGTTTAACAATGAATAGGAAAATAGGAATGCGGGTAAGCTACTACAAACAGCATAATGAACGCATTATTGTGGCCAAGATAGATACGAAGCCCACACCTACTACAGTAGTACAAGTATATATGCCAACTAGCTCTGCAGATGACGAAGAAATTGAAGAAATGTATGATGAAATAAAAGAAATTATTCAGATAGTGAAGGGAGACGAAAATTTAATAGTCATGGGTGACTGGAATTCGAGTGTAGGAAAAGGGAGAGAAGGAAACGTAGTAGGTGAATATGGATTGGGGCTAAGAAATGAAAGAGGAAGCCGCCTGGTAGAATTTTGCACAGAGCACAACTTAATCATAGATAACACTTGGTTTAAGAATCATGAAAGAAGGTTGTATACATGGAAGAACCCTGGAGATACTAAAAGGTATCAGACAGATTATACAATGGTAAGACGGAGATTTAGGAACCAGGTTTTAAATTGTAAGACATTTCCAGGGGCAGATGTGGACTCTGACCACAATCTGTTGGTTATGATCTGTAGATTAAAACGGAAGAAAGTACAAAAAGTTGGCAATTTAAGGAGATGGGACCTGGATAAACTGAAAGAACCAGAGGTTGTACAGAGTTTTAGGGAGAGCATAAGGGAACAATTGACAGGAATGGGGGAAAGAAATACAGTAGAAGAAGAATGGGTAGCTTTGAGGGATGAAGTAGTGAAGGCAGCAGAGGACCAAGTAGGTAAAAAGACGAGAGCTAGTAGAAATCATTGGGTAACAAAAGAAATATTGAATTTAATTGATGAAAGGAGAAAATATAAAAATGCAGTAAATGAAGCAGGCAAACAAGAATACAAACGTCTCAAAAATGAGATCGACAGGAAGTGCAAAATGGCTAAGCAGGGATGGCTAGAGGACAAATGTAAGAATGTAGAGGCTTATCTCACTAGGGGTAAGATAGATACTGCCTGCAGGAAAATTAAAGAGTCCTTTGGAGAAAAGAGAACCACTTGTATGAACATCAAGAGCTCAGATGGAAACCCAGTTCTAAGCAAAGCAGGGAAAGCAGAAAGGTTGAAGGAGTATATAGAGGGTCTATACAAGGGCGATGTACTTGAGGTCAATATTACGGAAATGGAAGAGGATGTAGATGAGATGAAATGGGAGATACGATACTGCGTGAAGAGTTTGACAGAGCACTTAAGACCCGAGTCGAAACAAGGCCCCCAGAATAAACAACATTCCATTGAAACTACTGACGGCCTTGGGAGAGCCAGACCTGACAAAACTCTACCATCTGGTGAGCAAGATGTATGAAACAGGCGAAATACCCTCAGACTTCAAGAAGAATATAATAATTCCAATCCCAAAGAAAGCAGGTGTTGACAGATGTGAAAATTACCGAACAATCAGTTTAATAAGCCACAGCTGCAAAATACTAACACGAATTCTATACAGACGAATGGAAAAATCAGTAGAAGCCGACCTCGGGGAAGATCAGTTTGGGTTCCGTAGAAATATTGGAACACGTGAGGCAATACTGACCTTACGACTTATCTTAGAAGAAAGATTAAGGAAAGGCAAACCTACGTTTCTAGCATTTGTAGACTTAGAGAAAGCTTTTGAAAATGTTGACTGGAATACTCTCTTTCAAATTCTAAAGGGTAAAATACAGGGAGCGAAAGGCTATTTACAATTTGTACAGAAACCAGATGGCAGTTATAAGAGTCGAGGGACATGAAAGGGATACAGAGGTTGGGAAGGGAGTGAGATAGGATTGTAGCCTTTACCCGATGTTATTCAATCTGTATATTGAGCAAGCAGTAAAGGAAACGAAAGAAAAATTCGGAGTAGGTATTAAAATCCATGGAGAAGAAATAAAAACTTTGAGGTTCGCCGATGACAGTGTAATTCTTTCAGAGACAGCAGAGGATTTGGAAGAGCAGTTGAATGGAATGGACAGTGTCTTGAAAGGAGGATATAAGATGAACATCAACAAAAGCAAAACGAGGATAATGGAATGTAGTCGAATTAAGTCGGGTGATGCTGAGGGAATTAGATTAGGAAATGAGACATTTAAAGTAGTAAAGGAGTTTTGCTATTTGGGGAGCAAAATAACTGATGATGGTCGAAGTAGAGAGGATATAAAATGTAGACTGGCAACGGCAAGGAAAGCGTTTCTGAAGAAGAGAAATTTGTTAACATCGAGTATAGATTTAATTATCAGGAAGTCGTTTCTGAAAGTATTTGTATGGAGTGTAGCCATGTATGGAAGTGAAACATGGACGATAACTAGATTGGACAAGAAGAGAATAGAAGCTTTCGAAATGTGGTGCTACAGAAGAATGCTGAAGATTAGATGGGTAGATCACATAACTAATGAGGAAGTATTGAATAGGATTGGGGAGAAGAGAAGTTTGTGGCACAACTTGACTAGAAGAAGGGATCGGTTGGTAGGACATGTTCTGAGGCATCAAGGGATCATCAATTTAGTATTGGAGGGCAGCGTGGAGGGTAAAAATCGTAGACCAAGAGATGAATGGACTAAACAGATTCAGAAGGATGTAGGTTGCAGTAGGTACTGGGAGATGAAGAAGCTTGCACAGGATAGAGTAGCATGGAGAGCTGCATCAAACCAGTCTCAGGACTGAAGACCACAACAACAACAACATACTTCGTCTTCTTCGGAGAAGCAATTTCAGAAAACCGTCTTTAGTAACTCTACTTTAATGGTACTGTCATCAGTAACATTACCCTCGCTAATGCGCAATGAAAGTATTGATCGTGCCTTGCCGCTGATTTACTTTGCATACGGCCAGAATCTCTTTGAATTTTCTGTCCCCATTTTCAATACTCCCTGTTCTCTAATATCAATGAAAGCGAAAATACAGCAGCTCCATCCCAGGCTCCCAGCTTGCTTTACTGAGACAAGACAACACAAACAGAATTAAATACACTTACCACAGTGGACGACATAAAACAAATACTGGGTGTTTATAATTAAACTTTTCCTATTTAAAATGTTATAACACGGGAACTAATTTCCTTACGAGTACCAAACTTGGTAGCATTAATGTCAAGGACGTGGGAAAGAGAAATAATGCAGAATCATTTCAGTTCAAACACCTTTAACGAACTGCTACGGTACATCATACCATTACATACCGATACCATAACTGCTACTGAAGAGGCTCAATATGGTTCCCATCAGTGTCCAGAAGAGACTGAAAGAGCAGGATTGCATTCTGCACAGCAGAACTAAGCATGTCCATAGGTGCTGTCTCCCTCTCTTGATATGCTGCGCTTCAGGTCAGCACATGTGTGGATCTTCCTCTGGTAAACCCTGTCCTTCAGGTAGCCCCACAACCAAAAATCACAGAATCACAGGGAGTGAGATCAGGTGATCGTGCCGGCCAAGCATTTGGAAACAATCGGATGATAATTCGATCGTTCCGAAATGTGTTTCGAAGAAGCCGGTGAACTTCACGAGTGATGTACGGTGTGGCCCCATCTTTCATGAAAACTGTTGGGTTCAATGCGTAACTCTCCTAGAGGGCGGATATGATATGCTGGCGAAGCACATCGCAGTAGCGCTGGCCAGTCACACTGCATGTCTTTGGTCCTTGAGCACCAACGTGTTCCAAAAAAGAATGGACCAGTGAGGAGCGTAGCTGTGAAGCCACACTATACAGTGACGTGTTCACCATACAGAGGAACTTCATGCGCAGTGATTGGAGGTGAAGATCCCCACAGTCGGAAATTCTGTGTGTTCACCTCACCTGTCAGAGAAAAATAAGCTTCGACTGTCCATAGGATGGTTCAGGGCCAGCCCTCGTCAGCTTCAACACTTGGAGAAAGTAGAGAGCGAAGTCAACATGTCGTTGTGGGTCCTTCTGGTATATGATACGGATCTTGTAGGGACACCATCTGAGATTCGTTCGAAGCAGCTTCCTCAGAGTGGGCCACGGGATGTAAAACTGTCGTAACACAGCACGCGCACTATCTGACGATCAGGAATTCCGCAGAGCGTTGTCATAGCAACAGATATTTCTTCAACCGCCTATGATGCAATCGCTCGTTGGACTTTCCCCGAAGCGCAGCCCAGTTCTCCAGTTCATTTGAGTTCCTTCATCATGAGCGCCGCGCGGTGTAGCTGCGAGGTCTATGACGCTTTGTCACGGTACGCGCGGCTTCCCCCATGGAAGGTTCGAGTCCTCCCTCGGGCATGGGTGTGTATGTCGTCCGTAGCGTAAGTCAGTTTAAGATTAAGTAGTGCGTAAGCTTAGGGACCGATGATGGTTCAAATGGTTCAAATGGCTCTGAGCACTATGGGACTCAACTGCTGAGGTCATTAGTCCCCTAGAACTTAGAACTAGTTAAACCTAACTAACCTAAGGACATCACAAACATCCATGCCCTAGGCAGGATTCGAACCTGCGACCGTAGCGGTCTTGCGGTTCCAGACTGCAGCGCCTTTAACCGCACGGCCACTTCGGCCGGCAGGGACCGATGACCTCAGCAGTTTGGTCCCATAAGTAGACCTAGTAGATAGTGTCGGAAGTTCCATGCGGCTTTTCGCGGATGATGCTGTAGTATACAGAGAAGTTGCAGCATTAGAAAATTGTAGTGAAATGCAGGAAGATCTGCAGCGGATAGGCACTTGGTGCAAGGAGTGGCAACTGTCCCTTAACATAGACAAATGTAATGTATTGCGGATACATAGAAAGAAGGATCCTTTATTGTATGATTATATGATAGCGGAACAAACACTGGTAGCAGTTACTTCTGTAAAATATCTGGGAGTATGCGTGCGGAACGATTTGAAGTGGAATGATCATATAAAATTAATTGTTGGTAAGGCGGGTACCAGGTTGAGATTCATTGGGAGAGTGCTTAGAAAATGTAGTCCATCAACAAAGGAGGTGGCTTACAAAACACTCGTTCGACCTATACTTGAGTATTGCTCATCAGTGTGGGATCCGTACCAGATCGGTTTGACGGAGGAGATAGAGAAGATCCAAAGAAGAGCGGCGTGTTTCATCACAGGGTTATTTGGTAACCGTGATAGCGTTACGGAGATGTTTAATAAACTCAAGTGGCAGACTCTGCAAGAGAGGCGCTCTGCATCGCGGTGTAGCTTGCTCGCCAGGTTTCGAGAGGGTGCGTTTCTGGATGAGGTATCGAATATATTGCTTCCCCCTACTTATACCTCCCGAGGAGATCACGAATGTAAAATTAGAGAGATTAGAGCGCGCACGGAGGCTTTCAGACAGTCGTTCTTCCCGCGAACCATACGTGACTGGAACAGGAAAGGGAGGTAATGACAGTGGCACGTAAAGTGCCCTCCGCCACACACCGTTGGGTGGCTTGCGGAGTATAAATGTAGATGTAGATGTACCACAATTTTTTCCTTCATCATGCTCTACACAGCAGAAGGAGAAAGAGGACCCTTCTGTAACCCCTTCAGCTGGCGATATTCTCGAAATGCAGCTGCAGCATTATCGTTGTTCTGATAATAGAGCTTCACCAGTAATGCCTTGCTCCTTTTGTCCAGACTTACGTTGACATGTCAAGAAGTGCACAGCGACTGGTGAACTGTGTGAGAGTATGAATGACCATCACTGATCTCGGCACTTGACGGCCACAGCTGGAATTGGACGGTGGAGCTGTGACACATGGAAATGATGCACCCATACTCTGGACATTAATGCTACCAAGTTTGGTACTCGTATGGTAATTAATTTCCGTGTTATAATGTGTTAAATAGGGAAAGTTTAATTATAGCCCCTCGGTACTTCACAGAAAACGCAATTCTTCCGCTGGTCAAGGCCGCATTAACTATTGACGCCTCAAAAAATGACCCCTCCCCTTTCTACTCACCCTTCCAATCCTTTGCGCCACTACCCTCTCCACAGATTATTATCCTGAACTGTAGAAAAACCTCCAAAATCCAACTTTTCCTCAAATTGCACAAACCCCCTGCTAGTGTATTCTCCTACAGCGCCATCTGCCCCACCACAGTGTTTACCAAGGTGTCCAAATCCATCCGCTCCTGACAAATCCATCAGCATGTGAACCAGCACCACGTTCTTCCTGTCAACCACGGTGGCTGCTATCCAACTTTCTCCTCTGCACCGAGTGGGGTGGCGCAGTGGTTAGCAAACTGGACTCGCATTCTGGAGGACGACGGCTCAAATCCGTCTCCGGCCATCATGATTAAGGTTTTCCGTGATTTCCCTAAATCGTTTCAGGCAAATGCCGGAATGGTTCCTTTGAAAGGGCACGGCCGATTTCCTTCCCAGTCTTTCCCTAATCCGAGTTTGTAATCCGTCTCTAATGATATAGTTGTCGACTGGACATTAAACACGAATCTTCTTCTCCTCCTCCTCCTCCTCCTCCTCCTCCTCTACTCTGCTGCCAAGCTCCTGTACCCAGCTCAGCCACCAGCTGATCAACCATAAATCCGCTATATGTGTCTCCCTCGTTCTAGAGAAAGACTATGACAGTGCATGGGATTCCGATCTCTTTTCCAGTTTCCAGGCTTATGCGTTTCCAGTTAACTATGTTCGCCTTTTGCATCTGTCCTGTCTAATCGCCCATCCTTTGTCACTGTTAACAGTACCAATTCCCATACCTTGCATCCCACAGCAAGTTTACCCAAAGACCCCATCCTCTCCCCTCTCCTTTATCTCACCTGCACTGCCAATATACCCAAACCATCTCTGCCAGTCTACTTCCTTCAGTGTGCTGATGACACCGCTTTCCTCGCCCTCTACCCTTCACTCTATAAATCCTAACGATCTCTCCTCCTCAGTGAGTTTATCCCTAGGGATAAGCAATGGCTCTTCACGATCGACCGCCCCAAAAACTAGGCATTAACATTAGAACAGACCACTTGAACGTTCTGCCATGGCCTCTAACTTAGGGTTTACGACTGTCCTGTTCACACTGAAACAAGACTATCGGCCAGCAACTAAGCTGATCTACTAATCATCTAACAGAAAGACCACAATGGAGTAAACTACTAACTGAACTGAACGTGAGGATTCCAGCCCTGTGCTGCTCTCTACACCTACATCTTCTTCTACATCCTCTTCTATGCAAATGTTGCACGGATATCCACCCCGTCCCCCCAGACCCTTGAACGTCATGTATTCCGCCTCGCTTTTCGCATACATTTACCTTCCCCACATGGAAATATGACCTATTGAAATTTCCACTTTTCCTCACTCAGACTGAAAACCTTCGAACAACCTACACCATCCTCGAGCTTGACTCCAATAACCCTACGGGAAAGTGCTCTTTTATCGGGTACCGATTTAAACCGAAATTCACCAATAAATCGCAGTTTTAAATTATGAGAAATAAGTTACACTATTACTACGGAATACTTAAATACTACCCCCGCAAATATCTTCAGAATATATTCATTTTCTGTAATATCAGGACAAAGAATTAAAACGTGTAATTTATATCTCCAGAAAACTGATTTCTTAATTTTGGGTTTTCAGGTTTCCTAAACCTTAGTGAATTAATAACAGAGCCTTTATTCGTACCAAATGTTTGTTTCAGAAGTAAAGAGTACACAGACTCTGCAGACATTTCAACGATAACATGTAAAGTGTTCAGTCTTTGTGCTTTTTAGTACAGAATTCACATTTAAAATCTTTCGAGGTATCGTCGTCGACACCTGCACAAAGCTCATGACACCAGCGAAAGCAACCGACACACTTAACGCAGGTCTCTTTAGAAGTATCAGCTGACCACAGCTGGCCGCAGTAAATGCAATCTTCGTCCTCTTCATATTCAGGTGATGAGTCTTGCAATATAGTTTCATCAAGACTTGAATCGAGCTCTTTCTCACCTTGATTCTGCTGCTTCGTGACTCTCTAATTCTTTCGTACGAAGAGCTTCCTTTTGTTAGCCGAATTGAATGTCTATCAGATGCATCACATACAGCACCTGCAGCAGGTTTTGTTGAAACAGGATACTTTCCTGTATTCTTGGTAGTTTCTTTTTCCCCTTTAGCCAGGGACTGTTCCAAAGTATTTATAAAATCAGATGAGGTCAACGCTGCTACTTTGCCGACTCTTGGTGTTGGGTTTGATTGTGGAAGCAGACGAGATGAGCTGATTTCAGAAGTACGCTATTTCTTCCATTCCAGTAACTGTAGTTGACAATGGCCCTGCTGCAGCTTCTGAGGTTTTGTCAGATTCGCCCAACATCTCTAAAACAGTGGAAAGGTGGCATCTGTAGTAAAATTTAGAACGTCTCTTTGTATAAACTGACTCCAAATTTCTGGTTCCTGAGATAGTGCAACCTATTACTGCCCGGTACTACGGAACATCTCTTACTTCTATTTAGGCACAACCTAACCCGTAAGTTATCAGTGGACCACATTTTTATGAATTAGATAAGAAAGGGCGTGCTTCACACTACTGTCTGATATGAAATACTTTTTATACGAAATAGGTTTTATCTGGCTGGAGGAAGGACTTTCAGCTGAACTCTGTTCAAAATGTTTATCTTGACCACACAGCAAAAATAGCCGTGGAGAATGAAACGTTACCAGCATAGGCTCCAAAATCACAATGGCGTGTCAGAATGAGCTACGGAGTGCATCACCAAGCGAGAGAGATATTAAGCTACCTGGAATAGGCAGCCATCCGAAACACGGGCACTTTACCCTATTGCTTCTCCTCTAATTCCCAATCCTAGTACGCTGCCGCGCCTCTATCGACACATCCCACCAATGCCACTTGAGCACACCCACCACATTCCCTCCCAACGAAATTTCACCCGTCTCTGAGACGATGAACTCCACCTTCATATTTGCCCATACTACAATCCATAAATAGACCCTACACATTCCATCTCATCAGGCCTCCCTTTTTTTTCCCTCACCGTATTTCCCTACCCCTTTTCCCCCTATCCGCTTCCTACCCTACTGCCTTTTCCCCGTCAAATTAAGGCCTCACCACCACCCCCAACTACTCCTTCCTCCTTGTCTGCCGATGTCCACTCTTACTCTATCGACGCTATGAATCATGATAATTTACATAATACAGCAAATTTACATAATAAAACAAAAACGTGTATATTAAATAATCAGAATAATAATGAAGGTTTAGATAGTTTAACTGCGTTAGTTGCACATAATTTGGCAGCTTATTTTGTACAACTTATTTTCCAGAAATGGTATTACAGAAACCAGCTTTATTGCATATGGATGCATGTGGTGTGAAAGCAACTTTAATTTAGCTGGCGAAGAGTTCTCGGGCTTCCAGCCGGGTGGCGACGTTTCGACGAGTGACATACTCATCATCTTCTGGCGAAATGCCGAGACTTTGCGGATGCCGGTCCCTTTATACCTGCGGTGTGCCCCCCACCACCTGGCCGCGGGAGGCTGGGTCCAGAGGAGCCGGCGGGCGGGGCAGAGGGGGAAGCGGGTGCGCCGTTCGTGTCTCCGTCAGAGCATTCTGATCGCGTCTCGTGAGCTGGACGGTTCTTGTTGCGTTCCTGGCGTATTGCGGCTAATGCTGGATTCCAGGCCGCGCTCAGTTGATAGCCTTCGTCCCTGTTCACAAGATTCTCGTGCACCCGTATTTCTATTGATTCTTTAATGACGCTATCCCAATAGCTCCCGGCTCGGCACAGCACCCTGGTGCTGTCGAAGTCAAAGGTGTGGTTTTCTTTGATGCTATGTTCAGCTATAGCAGATTTCTTTATCTGTCCAAGTCGAACATGCCTGATGTTTTCCTCGCACCTTTTAGAGATGCAGCGCTGCGTTTGACCAATGTGCTGCACACCACATTCGCAGGCAATGTTGTACATACCAGGTGTGTTTAGTTTGAGTGGGTCTTTAGCTGAGCCCAGCAGCTCTTTCGTCTTCGGCGGTGGTCGTAAGACGGTATTTATGTTAGATTTTCTTAATAGCCTCCCGATTTTGGCTGATGTGGGCCCCAAATATGGAAGAAAGGCGAGTCTCTTGTTAACTTCCTCTTCCTCTTCCTGTCTCATCTTGAAGGCCCTGCCAATCTGTGTTTCACTGTACTTTAATTTATGTTGTGAAAAAATTTCCATTTTTCAAAATTAATTAATGGTGGTGGGGTAATTTGCAAATTTTCGATTTTACGTTAAAAGTTTATTATACAGTTTTCGATAACGTTAGTTACATTTCACGTTTTATATGAAACTCATATTTTATATTTGATGGTTTCGAAGTTGTTCGCTCTGAACCCAATATGCCGAATTACCTTTTGGAATGTGTTTTACCCCTTAAAAGTGAAATTGGGCACAAACAATAATATACGTATTGCATTATTCTGCCCTCCCTACACACTCACCAAGTTTCATCAAGATCATTCATCGACGTTTGGGAACGTTCCTTTGTGAGCGTGAGCACGTACTGGCGCATTGCTTTGAAAAGATCGACTGTCTTCGGCCGATGTCGGTCGTCGGTGTCATCCACCGATGTCGGTGACATTGCTACCACAGCCGTGAGGTCAGTGCTGCGCCACCGTGAAGGTGACCACACAGTGTTATCCCCAGTCACTCAAGTCGGGGACCTGGGAAACAACAAAGATGGCCATATAACTGAGCGCAGAGAGGCAGAAGCAAACAGGTATATAACAAACACAGAGAGGCTGGCTATGCGTTACAGCCACGTTGGTATAATAAGGGGAGTTGGCATGACGTCAAAAAACTTGAAGTCGGGGCCCACGAGAGGTACTCTTGCAACGAACTTGTGACGTCACACTAGTCGACTTGCCCGCCACACTTCGCGAACTCTCGGCTCCGTGCAGGGCCCACGGGAAATCGATATGTAATTGAAAAGGCATTCACTAAAGTACTTGAGATTGTCGTGTGCTGTCGAGTGCTTGCACTCATATAAAGGCGCAGTCAGCAATTATAAAACTTGTGGACGTCTCATGAAGCCGACGTCTGCCACGTCAGTCTCCCCAAAGGTTAGCTTTTGGTGGAAACTTTTTGATCAAAAAATGCCTGCCTCCTCCATTTTCGGGTGTGATAATCGCTCTGATTATTGTGTAAAGTGTAACAGAATAATATTTCGTCCAATATGGATTCGTTCAAGCGATATTTCCTTTTAATTCGTGCAATTTGGTCGCGCTGATCAATTTTATTGCAGTCGTTTTACTATTGTTGTTATTCGACGTCATATTCCCTATCAATCCAACTCTTAAACCTCTCTGGGTGAACTCTAGGAAAGAACGGAAACCTACCAAACGTAGCAAAATAATTCTCAGTATTTACGGGAAGGGGATACAGACTGAACATCAGTTTAATCAGATCGAATTAAGGAAAATCCTGGCTAACGAAAGCAGCCTTGTCATATTACGTAATTCTTTTGTCGCTCATGCGAAGCATATCACAAAATCAAAGTTGCAAGGCAAGATGCGTCGTACTACTTGATCAGATATACGTTTAAGACCAGAAAAAACATCTGAAAATGCCTTCCCGACACTGCGTTATTCACCAAAGCACTGTAACATTTACTATTTAAAACGAGTGTTACGTGCTCGTGATGGAAATCAAGAATAAAACGCAATCGTAAACTGTATTCTGCTAATGTTTTGGGACATCGCATATGTCGGCGCCGGCTTCGGAGCAACGTACAGCATTTGTCTGTAGCGCCATCTCCCCTCGATTATTACTCCTATGGTTGAAGTGCTGTGGGTAGCAGCAAGAAACAACGCTAGCCGCATATTTTCCAACGTCAGCTATAATGAACACTTAAGTTAAATGCAACAGATGCTGGATGATCGCATGTTCTTGTGCTCGAAATATAATTTAAAAGTATTTTTGTTGATCACAAATCATGCACAGTGCATGTTCTGCGTGTAATTGTATTAAGCGTAGTAACGAAAAAGCTGGAATGTTGTGTTTTAGCTAATTGTCAGCACGTTTTCACCCGTAAAGCTTCCTGTACCGGTCCTAACTGGTAACTGCTAAATTTATACGTCATTTTTTCTGGATCTTCATGGTCATCTTGGATGTCTGGCTGTCGCCTCTCTATTGCATTTAGTATATGTCACTTATCAACAAAGTATCTGTTTGTCGGGACTAAAATTATGTATTAAACATTAGCTACAATAGCATGTGTATAAAAACTGTAATCAAGCTAGTCTTTATTTTTTTCTACAGAATTCATGTGGAAAACAAGGAACTAACGCAACAGTGGGTGACTAGTATAAGGCTGGAAGAAGTAGCGATATGCTCATTGCAGTTACGCACTCTTCTTATCTGGGGGGGGGGGGGGGGGTTCTGGTAACAGCTCTTTTCCGAGAAACAGAAGGTCTAACGCAGAATGGCATAAAACAGCGCAGTTCCTCTCTTTAGCACATCTCAAAACCACAAGGAAGACATGACGCTAGAAAAGAAAATACTAGACCAAATATCTGTAATTCTCGTCAAAAGCAAACGATAATTAAGCCTTCTAATCGCCTATTAAAATGTTTATTTACGTCTACCGCGGCTTTCTTTCTGCATAAATATCAACGATTCGTATAAATATATCACCTTCAGAAATACGTAAGGCGGAACTTCGTGGTGTCAAATACCTGAAATGTTATTCAAGTGAAAGGCATAATAACTGTAAGTAAAAGTTATAAAGATATTCGCCAGTGTCTATATGGTAAGATACATCGGTACATTACGGTAAAGTCAGCAGAATAATGCAGCAGTTCACACATCACAGACATCACATTTGAGGTGGCATGCTACACAAAAACCGCACTTCATATTGGGAATTATTTGTCAATAAATGAAGAAAAATCGCATCTGAAGGAACAAATGTTATTCTATAACGAACTTAACCATATAATTTGGAGCTAGCAGACGACTAATTACAGTCAACATGATGTTGTGAAACATGGTGGCCAAGTTTCCATTGTGTAGTTTATATAGGTCGCTGGGCTCTTCGGGTAGCCATCACACGGTACACCACCATCTCTTCTCTCCACCACTGCCGTTGGAGTGTCTTTACGTCAACGCCCCACTATGCTGCACTCAACCGTATTCTTCGTCTCGCCCTTCTCTTGTCGCGGGACCTTGGCTCTGTCGGCAGCGCTCGGTTACAGCAGATGCACCCAGAATCATTTCTCTACATATCTGTGCTACTGCAGCCTAGGTCCTGTGGGACAGTAAATAAACTTGCTCACGTTAGTATCGAGTCCGACAGTTGTTTTTTTTCTACTTTGTACAGCTAAATTCAAGGATGGCTAGAGGACAAATATAAAGATGTAGAGTCTTATCTCATTAGGGGTAACATAGATACTGCCTACAGGAAAATTAAAGAGACCTTTGGAGAAAAGAGAACCACTTGTATGAATATCAAGAGCTCAGATGGAAACCCATTTCTAAGCAAAGAAGGGAAAGCAGGTATGTGGAAGGAGTATATAGAGGGTCTATACAAGGGTGATGTAATTGAGGACAATATTATGGAAATGGAAGAGGATATAGATGAAGATGAAATGAGAGATATGATACTGCGTGAAGAGTTTTACAGAGTACTGAAAGACCTAAGTCGGAACAAGGCCCCGGGAGTAGATAACATTCTATGAGAACTACTGACAGCCTTGGGAGAGCCAGTCCTGACAAAACTCTACCATATCGTGAGCAAGATGTTTGAGACAGGCGAAATACCCTCAGACTTCAAAAAGAATATAATAATTCCAAACACCAAAAAGCAGGTGTTGACAGATGTGAAAACTAACGAACTGTCAGTTTAATAAGTCACAGCTGCAAAATACTACTGCGAATTCTTTACAGACGAATAGAAAAACTGGTAGAAGCCGACCTCCGGGAATATCAGTTTGGATTCCGTAGAAATGTTGGAACACATGAGGCAATCCTGACTCTACGACCTATCTTAGAAGATAGATTAAGGAATGGCAGACCTACGTTTCTAGCATTTGCAGACTTAGAAAAAGATTTTGACAGCGTTGGCTGGAATATTCTCTTTCAAATTATGAAGGTGGCAGGGGCAAATTCAGGGAGCGAAAGGCTTTTTACAATTTGTACAGAAACCAGATGGCAGTTATAAGAGTCGAGGGGCATGAAAGGGAAGCAGTGGTTGGGAAGGGAGTGAGACAGAGTTGTAGCCTATCCCCGATGTTATTCAATCTGTATATTGAGCAAGCAGTAAAGGAAACAAAAGAAAAATTCGGAATAGGTATTAAAGTCCATGGAGAAGAAATCAAAACTTTTAGGTTCGCCGATGACATTGTAATTCTGTCAGAGAAAGCAAAGGACTTGGAAGAGCATTGAACGGAATGGGTAGTGTCTTGAAAGGACGATATAAGATGAACATCAACAAAAGCAAAACGAGGATAATGGAATGTAGTTGAATTACGTCGGGTGATGCTGAGGGAATTAGATTAGGAAATGAGACACTTGAAGTAGTAGATAAGTTTTGCTATTTGGGGAGCAAAATACCTGATGATGGTCGAAGTAGAGAAGATATAAAATGTAGACTGGCAATGGGAAGGAACGCGTTCCTCAAGAAGAGAAATTTGTTGACATCGAGTATAGATTTAATTGTCAGGAAGTCGTTCCTGAAAGTATTTGTATGGAGTGTAGCCTTGTATGGAAGTGAAACGTGGACGATAAATAGTTTAGACAAGAGGAAAATAGAAGCTTTCGAAATGTGGTGCTACAGAAGAATGCTGAAGATTAGATGGGTAGATCACATAACTAATGAGGAGGTATTGAACTGAACTGGAGAAAGAGAAATTTGTAGCACAACTTGACTAGAAGAAGGGATCGGTTGGTAGGGCATATTCTGAGGCATCAAAGATCACCAATTTAGTATTGGAGGGCAGCGTGATAAAAATCATAGAGGGAGACCAGGAGATGAATACACTAAGCAGATTCAGAAGGATGTAGGTTGTAGTAGGTAGTGGGAGAAGAGGCTTGCACAGGATAGAGTAGCATGGAGAGCTGCATCAAACCAGTCTCAGGACTGAGGACCAAAACAACAACAGCTAAATTGTTTTACTATAATGATACACTGTAGGATGTAATACTGCCATATTAAAACTGTGTGCTGAACTGCGACTCGAACTCGCGATCCCTGCCTTTCGCGGGTTAAGAAGTTTCGTATAAGCGCACACTCAAGTGCAGAGTGAGAATTCTTCTGGAAATCTTCTTCAGCCTGTGGCTAAGAAAATGGTCCGCAAATTCATTCCTGCTAGGAGTGCTAGTGCCACAAGTTTTGCAGTAGAACTGTGAAGTTTGGAGGGTAGGAGATGAGAAACTGGAGGATGTAAAGCTTGGAGGAGTAGTCGTGAATCGTACTTAGGTAGCTTAGCTCTTAGGAGCACATCACATCATTCTTTACCCTTAACTCTTTAAATTACTGAATATAACAGAAATTTTTGAAAAAATGTTCATTTCATAAGCTAAATATTTATATCCAAAGTACAGTAATTGCTAACTACTATCTTTATTGTACAAATGCTCATATTTTCTAATTCTCTTCGTATTAGTCGTTCATGGTTAATGCACAACTAAATCACGATAGTTTACAGGTCATTCGTTACTCATTCTTCCCGTCTCATTACTCCATTCTAAAGTTTTAAAGTACAACTGTCTCGATACTCACTGAAGCTCGCGTAATCCGCTTTTTAGTGAATTGTTTAACAGCGCTTAGCTTACTAACATTGGACCTAAAGAGATTTGTTCATGTAATACCAGAGCAGCATGATTTCCACCAACTCATCTTGTTGCAGTTGATTATAATAAAGAAAGGCTTCCACTCCAGAGCAGAGTCACGTTTTCGTTGTTGCACAGGCAAACCATGTCATTCTTAGGGCCAGGTTCGGAAATTGTTTAGTGAGTGCTTATTCATTTTGTACAGATTCAGATTACTTTCACCTACAATAAATATTTATCTTGTATGTCTATCAATTCCAATTGTTAGGCCAAACGTGTTACCATATTCAGAGTGTTTGTTCAAAGAAAAAAAAAACATGTTGTTCTATACTCGTATCAGTGGGTAGGTAGGCCTACTCCTTATCGTCAGTTGTTGGTTCATTCATGATCCAAGAATATTGCATAGCTACATTTGTACACGTTTTTTTGGTTAACATACAGAGCAAAGTTCTACTTTGAGAAGATAGTATAAATGTTTCATAGTTTTGTTGTTGTTGTTGTTGTGGTCATCAGTCTCAAGAATGGTTTGATGAAGCTCTTCATGCAACTTTATCTTGTGAAGGCCTCTTTATCCCCGAATAACTACTGCAACCTACGTCCTTCTGAATCCACTTACTGTATTCATCTCTCTGTCTCCCTCTACGATTTTACCCCCTCCCCCCACTTCCCTCCAATAGTAAACGGGTGATCCCTTGTAGTCTTAAAATATGTCCTACCAACCGATCCATTCTAGTCAGGTTGTACAACAAATTTCTTTTCTCCCCAGTTATAGTCAGTACCTTCTCATTACTTACGTGATCTACCCGTCTAATCTTCAGCATTCTTCTGTAGCACCACATTTCAAAAGCTTTTATTCTCTTCTTGTTTAAACTGTTTATCGTCCATGTTTCACTTCCATACATGGCTACACCCCACACAGATACTTTCAGAAAAGACTTCCTAAAACTTAAATCTGTATTACATGTTAACACATTTATTTTCTTCAGAAACGTTTTTCTTGCTATTACCAGTCTACATTTTAAATCCTCTCTGGTTCGGCCATCATCAGTTATTTTTCTGCCCAAGTGGAAAAACTCGTCTACCACTTTAAGTGTCTCGTTTCGTACTCTTATTCCCTCAACATTACCTGATTTAATTCGTAATTCCAATATTCTTGTTTCGCTTTTGTTGATGTTCATTTCATATCCTCCTTTCAAGATCCTGTCCATTCCGTTTAACTGCTCTTCCAAGTCCTTTGCCGTCTCTGAGAGAATTACAATGTCATTCGGCAAACTTCACCACTGTATTAGAAGTTCAAATAGAGAGATTACGCATAAAGTTTATACAGTGATGTAGTTTTCCCGTTTAGAAGGTGAGAACTGTAGGCTTCACAGAGACTGCATAAAGCATATACAACTACACACTCTCTCATCTAATACATTGGTAGATAGAAGCATAAAAATTATGAAGACACAGTAAAACATGATACGTTGGGGCACTGTGACAGAGGTCATATTAAAACCGATAAGTGGTATCATCTTGGAAACGCACACGTTTGTTCTCTTCCCTGTTTTCACGCTTGAAAGCAGAAGCCACATTTGCAAATGTCATATTCATTTATGTACGTCGTACAGTTACGATAGGTCTGTGTTGTTACTTGATGTGGAGAAGATTTGACAGCACTATTGAAGGTATTTTATTATTTTAATTAATTAAATGTGTAGTGTCCAGTCTGTATACTTAAGGCTTTTTAGAATAGTGTTCCATTTTCATTTTATTACCCTTATGGATTGTGCGAAGCTTGCCCAGTGATTTAATGTTGGTTCGTTTCCATACGTATACACTCTGCATTCACACTCCAACCATCTAACGGTGTTTCTTTACAGGTTCTGTTAGTCTGGACCCGACGTTTTACGTGTTATCTGATCCTACCGAGATATTTTTATTGTAAGGTATTTTTGCCGGCCGTTGAGACCGAGCGGTTCTAGGCGCCTCAGTCTGGAACCACGCGACCGCTGCGGTCGCAGGATCGAATCCTGCCTCGGGCATGGATGTGTGTGATGTCCCTAGGTTGGTTAGGTTTAAGTAGTTCTAAGTTCTAGGGTACTGATGACCCCACCTATTAAGTCCCATAGTGCTCAGGGCCATTTGATTTTGAATGTATTTCCATTTGTCCATAAGCAATTTTCTGCACCTAACTGTTATGATCGTCATTTATATTAAAATAATTGCGTAGTTCTTATGAGCAGTCGAATGAAAACATGAAAGTTCGAAGAAAAATAAGCAAGCGCTTTATTATTTCAAAAGTAATTGCCATAATTGTTAACAGATTTATCCCACTGTGAGAGAAGACTAACAATGCCGTCTTTGAAAATTGTTTGCGGTAGCCTATGGAACCGCGATTGTACACAGGCGTGCACCTCTTCGTCCAGTGCAAATAGACGGCCAGGAATGACTTTCTCCAGAGTTCTAAAAATATGGAAACCGGCTGGGGCGAGACCAGGCTGTATGGAGGATGTGTAAGGGCTACCCAGCAAGACTTCTGCGGCGTACTAGAAACAGCCCCGGCAACATGTGGGCCCATCCATATGATTCGAGTACGCTACAAAAGTTTCTTCTTGTCTCTCAGCTGGATAAAACTGTGAACAGTTGTGGTGATAATTTTTCAAAAAGTAAAGTTTACTTACTTTTTTCCCATCTGTCTCATCATTTGACTGCCCCTTATACATCTTTTCTTGTGGTATTCATCTTGTTACGTTGGTTAGCTTGAAAACGGTACTTCCTTCGAAAAATAGTTCACAGTAAAGCACAATTCAGCAAAATTAGGTTAAAATGGTAACACGATTTTTTTTTTCAAATTGTTGTCAACTGTCTCTGATTGCAACCTCTGATTGACGTTGGAGCACTGAAATATGAAGTGTCAGTTCCTTCTACACTACTGGCCATTAAAATTGCAACATCAAGAAGAAATGCAAATGATAAACCGGTATTCATTGGTCAAATATATTACACTAGAACTGACATGTGATTACACTTTCACGCAGTTCGGGTGCATAGATCCCGAGAAATCAGTACCCAGAACAACCACCTCTGGCCGTAATAACGGCCTTGATACGCCTGGGCATTGAGTCAAACAGAGCTTGGATGGCGTGTACAGGTACAGCTGCCCATACAGCTTCAACACGATACCACAGATCATCAAGAATAGTGACTGGCGTATTGTGACGAGCCAGTTGCTGGGCCACCATTGACCAGACGTTTTCAGTTGGAGAGAGATCTGAAGAATGTGCTAGCCAGGGCAGCAGTCGAACATTTTCTGTATCCAGAAAGGCCCATAAAGGACCTACAACATACGGTCGTGCATTATCCTGCTGAAATGTAGGGTTTCGCAGGGATCGAAAGAAGGGTAGAGCCACGGGTCGTAACACATCTGAAATGTAACGTGCACTGTTCAAATTGCCGTCAATGCGAATAAGAGGCGACCGAGACGTGTAACCAATGGCACCCCATACCATGACGCCGCGTGATACGCCAGTATGGCCGGCCGCGGTGGCTAGCGGTTCTAGGCGCTCAGTCCGGAACCGCGGGACTGCTACGGTCGCAGGTTCGAATCCTGCCTCGGGCATGGATGTGTGTGATGTCCTTAGGTTAGTTGGGTTTCAGTAGTTCTAAGTTCTAGGGGTCTGATGACCACAGATGTTAAGTCCCATAGTGCTCAGAGCCATTTGAACCATACGCCAGTATGGCGATGACGAATACACGCTTCCAATGTGCGTTCACCGCGATGTCGCCAAACACGGATGTGACCATCATGATGCTGTAAACAGAACCTGGATTCATCCGAAAAAATGACGTTTTGCCATTCGTGCACCCAGTTTCGTCGTAGAGTACACCACCGCAGGCGCTCCTGTCTGTGATGCAGCGTCAAGGGTAACCGCAGCCATGGTCTCCGAGCAAAATAGTCCGTGCTGCTAGAAACGTCGTCGAACTGTTCGTGCAAATGTTTGTTGTCTTGCAAACATCCCCATCTGTTGACTCAGGGATCGAGACGTGGCTGCACGATCCGTTACAGCCATGCTGATAAGATGCCTGTCGTCTCGACTGCTAGTGATACGAGGCCGTTGGTATCCAGCACGGCGTTCCGTATTACCCTTCCTGAACCCACCGATTCCATATGCTGGTAACAGTCATTGGATGTCGACCAACGCGAGTAGCAATGTCGGGATACGATAAACCGCAATGGCGATAGGCTAAAATCCTACCTTTATCAAAGTCGGAAACGTGATGATACGCATTTCTCCTTCTTACACGAGGGATCGCAACAACGTTTCACCAGGCAACGCCGGTCAACTGCTGTTTGTGTATGAGAAATCGGTTGGAAACTTTAATGTCAGCACGTTGTAGGTGTCGCCACCGACACCAACCTTGTGTGAATCCTGTGAAAAGCTAATCATTTGCATATCACAGCATCTTCTTCCTGTCGGTTAAATTTCGCGTCTGTGGCATGTCATCTTCGTGGTGTAGCAATTTTAATGCCCAGTAGTGTATTTCGTTTATTTTCCTGTGGACTTTAATTTTTCCTCGGATACTAGGTTTCGGCTATCCAAATTGCATGAATACTTGATAGCCAGTTAAAACAATAATTGAAAATAATATTTATTTGTTTCCCTAGGATACAGCAGAAAGCGCTCGAAGAAAACGGGGGATGTAAATCGTCGCTCAGTCATCTACTTGCTGTTCCTTCCGGCGAGGGAGATTCCTGCGAGGAGCTACCGCATTCGGAGCGTGGCGGCAGCCCCTGGAGCAGTTATACTTGAAATTCCCGGGGCCCGCGCCTGGGCTGTTCTCCGCCTCGCCTTGGGCCGCTCCACGCCTCCGCTCCACTTCCCAATAAGACGCGCCCGCGTTCCTGCGCGCGCGAGGTATGTGCGCCGTTAATTACGACTTAGCGCGCGGTCTGTCTGCGACGTGCGCCGTTATTACATCTGTTATTGGGCCGCGACGCGACGTGGCCCCGCCGCCGCCAATAGCGCGCGGAATTTCCGCGACGCGCGACGCGCAGCTCGAGGCCGCAGAGACAGTAATTGCTGCAAGCGCCTCCCGCCGCCTCCTCCGCGCCTGTACCTCGCGGCAGTTGAGTGAATTTAATGCCGCGGCAAGGCGGCCCGTCCCGCATTGGGTCACGAGTAGGCGACGCTAGGCGCCCAACAGGTCGAGGGCGCCCGTTACAGGTGTCCAGTTAGCCGACGAACAGATCAACCCGCGTCTTCGGCGTCAGAGAATCTGCTGCCATTCTATACTGGTGTGCAAAACGTAAGGACGAAAGTAACTTTCGCACGTTAGTGTTTAGCAAGAGTAATAGAAGGCAGATTTCAGTCTACCTAACAGTTCAAAACGAAAATTTCTGTTCCGACACTGACAAAGTTGAGTGTTTATGGAAAAAAGTTCAAGGCAATCGTTAAATGCGTTTTAGACAGGTACGTGCCGAGCAAAACTGTGAGGGACGGGAAAAACCCACCGTGGTTCAACAACAAAGTTAGGTAACTACTGCGAAAGCAAAGAGAGCTTCACTGCAAGTTTAAACGCAGCCAAAACCTCTCAGACAAACAGAAGCTAAACGATGTCAAAGTTAGCGTAAGGAGGGCTATGTGTGAAGCGTTCAGTGAATTCGAAAGTAAAAATCTATGTAGCGACTTGACAGGAAATCCTAGGAAGTTCTGGTCTTACGTTAAATCAGTAAGTGGCTCGAAACAGCATATCCAGACACTACGGGATGATGATGGCATTGAAACAGAGGATGACACGCGTAAAGCTGAAATACTAAACACCTTTTTCCAAAGCTGTTTCACAGAGGAAGACCGCACTGCAGTTCCTTCACTAAATCCTCGCACAAACGAAAAAATGGCTGACATCGAAATAAGTGTCCAAGGAATAGAAAAGCAACTCAAATCACTCAACAGAGGAAAGTCCACTGGACCTGACGGGATACCAGTTCGATTCTACACAGAGTACGCGAAAGAACTTGCCCCCCTTCTAACAGCCGTGTACCGCAAGTCTCTAGAGGAACGGAGGGTTCCAAATGATTGGAAACGAGCACAGGTAGTCCCAGTCTTCAAGAAGGGTCGTCGAGCAGATGCGCAAAACTATAGACCTATATCTCTGACGTCGATCTGTTGTAGAATTTTAGAACATGTTTTTTGCTCGCGTATCATGTCGTTTCTGGAAACCCAGAATCTACTCTGTAGGAATCAACATGGATTCCGGAAACAGCGATCTTGTGAGAAACAACTGGCTTTATTTGTTCATATGACCCAGAAAATATTAGATACAGGCTCCCAGGTAGATGCCATTTTCCTTGACTTCCGGAAGGCGTTCGATACAGTTCCGCATTGTCGCCTGATAAACAAAGTAAGAGCCTACGGAATATCAGACCAGCTGTGGGGCTGGATTGAAGAGTTTTTAGCAAGCAGAACACAGCATGTTGTTCTCAATGGAGAGACGTCTACAGACGTTAAAGTAACCTCTGGTGTGTCACAGGGGAGTGTTATGGGACCATTGCTTTTCACAATATATATAAATGACCTAGTCGATAGTGTCGGAAGTTCCATGCGGCTTTTCGCGGATGATGCTGTAGTATACAGAGACGTTGCAGCATTAGAAAATTGCAGCGAAATGCAGGAAGATCTGCAGCGGGAATTGGTGCAGGGAGTGGCAACTGACACTTAACATAGACAAATGTAATGTATTGCGGATACATAGAAAGAAGGATCCTTTATTGTATGATTATATGATAGCGGAACAAACACTGGTAGCAGTTACTTCTGTAAAATATCTGGGAGTATGCGTGCGGAACGATTTGAAGTGAAATGATCATATAAAATTAATTGTTGGTAAGGTGGGTATCAGGTTGTGATTCATTGGGAGAGTCCTTAGAAAATGTAGTCCATCAACAAAGGAGGTGGCTTACAAAACACTCGTTCGACCTATACCTGAGTATTGCTCATCAGTGTGGGATCCGTACCAGGTCGGGTTGACGGAGGAGATAGAGAAGATCCAAAGAAGAGCGGCGCGTTTCGTCACAGGGTTATTTAGCAAGCGTGATAGCGTTACTGAGATGTTTAGCAAACTCAAGTGGCAGAGAGGCAGTGCAAGAGAGGCGCTCTGCATCGCGGTGTAGCTTGCTATCCAGGTTTCGAGAGGGTGCGTTTCTGGATGAGGTATCGAATATATTGCTTCCCCCTACTTATACCTCCCGAGGAGATCACGAATGTAAAATCAGAGAGATTCGAGCGCGCACGGAGTCTTTCCGGCAGTCGTCCTTCCCGCGAGCCATACGCGACTGGAACAGGAAAGGGAGGTGATGACAGTGGCACGTAAAGTGCCCCCCGCCACACACCGTTGGGTGGCTTGCGGAGTATAAATGTAGATGTAGATGTAGATGCTGGTTGCCTAAGTTAGTCTGCGTGCTTGTGACCAGGAAGTCCAATAAAGGTCCGTCTGCCCAGACGCTCGAGACAACAAACAAGCTAACAATGAGCTCAAGGTGGGGTATCGCGTTAGGTACCACCTCATGGGCGTGATAGCAACGGAAGTGCACGTTCCTGTGAGACGCTGATACCAGTCATACGTCAGACGGAGGACCCAATGGAGCACACCTGCTGAGCCACGTCTCCAGTGGTTCGGTACCCTCTGCTGCTGAGATATAGGACAGCTGGCGGCAGCAAGTTCCCTGCTTGCACTCGGAGCCACATTGCCATGTCACGCTATGCTGATGCCTTCTAGCTGCGGCTCCATAGTTCATGCTTAGTTCCAGGGATCCTCATCATGTTAACTTCCCTGCTTGAGCTCGGAGCTTCGACCATAAATATAATAGACTGGACCTGACGTCATTTTCGTGGCTCCAACATCTCTGGGCTGAAGTCACGTCAATGTTGGCAAAACATGGTTGTTTCGTGTTGCGCTTATGGCTGTACTCAGCGTTTTGTCGGGGGAAATGGCATTACATTTCACGTGTAAGTGTTTCTGTGATAGTGCAGATGAGTTTATTGAAATCTGCTGAAGTGACTTTTCTATGTTTTTTACACTTGAAATAGCGTATCACGTAAATTAAAGTGTTGAAAGTGATGCCTGTAAAGTCAGACTCATATTACATTTTGGAAAGTATCTGTGATAATTCGGTTGCAGAAGTAAGTATAACTGTTTCTCGTTTCTACTCATGGGTTCATTAAGGATGAAACCCGAAGGCAGCTTTGGATACTGGCCCTGAAACGGAAAAACTTAAAGCCATCTGCCCACACGCGCCTTTTTGTGTATACAAGTGAGATTATAATAAGGTAAGAGCACCTATAGTCGACACATGAAGAGAATTTTTTCTGCCTTCTAATACTATTAAATAAATGTAGGCTCCAAAATTATTTTCTGAAACTTCAAAGTCTCACCTTTCATCTAAAATATCATTTTTTTAAACTGATGGTTTAAACTTTTGTAAAAATAGTAGGAACTGAACCTTTGAAGTGCACCTAAAATTGATACTCTAAAATGGACCTGTTCCTAAAGTCGACAATTTTGGCACCTATAGTTGACATAATTCCCATATCCCATTTTCTTTTATAAGTGACTAGAGCTCAAAACGCGGCGAATCCAATGTTTAAAGCTTTGACACGAGCCCACTGTTTAAAAGAATTTTAATGACTTTTGCTTCAATTGATACTTTATAGTAAATTCGTCCCGCTGCCCACCAGAGGGGCGTTCGATGTAATTGTTAGATTTTATAAATGGTACTGTGAACAAATCCAGGTCAAATGTAGTTCTGGCATAATTTTTCGCAAATAAAAAAGTAATTTTTGTTGGAAGTGTTTGGCAGTCAATTCAGAAATGTGGGTAAAATACGATACAAACATAGGATGGCAGACCGCTGATTTGAAATCCCGCCATGTTTTGCCAACAGTCACGGGGTTTATGTTGGAGCCACACCAGCCCTATAGCTTCTGCACAGTAAGGCCAGTCTACTAGTATCTATGGTCGAAGGCTCGGAGCCACATTGCCATGTCACACTATACTGATGCCTTCTAGCCACGGCTCCAACACTATAGTTTATGCTTAGTTACAGAGTCATGATGTTGACATTGTGATAGCGGGATTATTTGTAATGAGTCTCCGTTTGCTTGGAGAAACACAAGTTAAGTCAATGTTCTGTTGCAACATTAACTTGTTTACTGATTTTTTCTGCTCCTGTCCAATTATGATGACAGTTGGCACAACACTCTGTAGCCCACCTCTCCTTATGATTGTGTACAAAGTCGTACACAATGCAAGGTGTAATTTGATGACAGTATTCTCCGCCACAACAAATATGCCAAGTACCTTGGCATTACATTCAGCTGCACTGTATCTTATAACACCATATCGAAAATACACCAGTCAAGACAAAACTCGCAACACATTATTCAGAGTCTGTGTGTCCCAACCAGGTGGGCTTCAATGGAGACTTTGCATGCATCAGCTCTTGCATTGTTCTTTCTACTGCAGAGTGTTGCGCTTAAATGTGGTGTAATAATTGTCATACCAGCTTCACGATGCACAGTTCGACAACATGATGCTGATGAGTATCGTACAATCAAACAAACTCCTGTCTGCTGACTGTTCCTGCTAAGCAATATCTACCCACCACAGATTCACAGTACTGAGACCACGCTCAGAGATTAGCACAATATATGAGAGAATAAGAAGGTACATATTCATCACGACATACCTGTCTTATGAAGAAATAGGCTTAGTTTGGGACACTTGCTGCTATTGTATGCTGAACAGCTAGCTACAAATAAAACCAAACATCTCTGGCACAAGAACTCCCTACACATTGGAAATTACCAAGAATGGGAATGGTCCAAGAAATATAATTGTGATACTGTGGGTGTCGAAATTGACAGGAAAGTGTGGGTCAAATAAAATACCATCTGCGTTGTTTGTGGTCAGTGCTCTGACTCACTCTATAAATTTGATATTGTGCAGTCTCCGAGTTGTGACAGTTGAGTAGTGAAACAACCTACCAGACATATTAGAAAGGAGTACGTCCTACGGGCAAGTGGAATGATTTTGTGAATGACAATACTACAGCAGTGGAATGGATTAGTAAACTAGGTATTAATATTTAGTCGATTTATTTTTGTTTCATGCCGTGACGTTCATTACATACTACAAATGCACTGCATGTGCGTGCTATACAAATGATCATGACTTTCACAATAATGTAGCCAAGTAGCATAGCTGGATGAAACTCAGACCGTACATTGAAAGAACTCCTACAGTATGGTGCAGTAGGAAACTGAAAGAAATTCGAGACGAACAGAAACGGCACTTTCATTCAAGGTCAATAATTACACTGAAGTCATCGAGATTTATGGCGGTCTCTTGGACATTATAAAAGCAGGAAATTGGTTCTTAATAGGGTGTTTGATCACCACAAACGACAATACATGCCCTACAACGTGCTCCCCCACTGGGCACAAGATTGCCAAGATGTCCTTGTGGTAGGAAATTCCATTCTTCCTCGAGTGCAGCTGACAAATGCTGGATAGTTGTTGGTTCATGTGGATGTGCTATAGGGCATCTCCCTAACGCATCCCACATGTGCTCAATGGGAGTTAAGTCAAGGGCATGGGTGGCCAGCTGATTCGCTGAATAGCCTTTCTGAACAGTACAGCAGCGACGTCCACTGTGACACCACTTTGAGGAGTGTGGTAAGTGGTGGGGTCGAAGTCCCAATACAAACACTTTTGACACCAAACAACGTCTTTATTAGCTTTGGTACATATTCCTTTATGACTCAGTGAGTCAAAAACGTCTCTCCACATCGATTCTGGCCAGTGGTGATGCATAGACAGCAGTGTCGACCTGGAATGCTGTGTCAGCACCTGGCAGTGCTGATGAAAGGCCTGTGGATAGCCAACAGCCTACTAGGCCACAGCCGTATCTCAGCAATGCACTGATTCTCTCAGCAATAGTAGTGTACCCTCTGGATGGTTCCCTCTGGCCCAGGCACATTCATCATGGTAGTTCATGGAGACTATTCTTCTTGGGATTCGACCTGCTGCCCATGGGCAAGAGTCAGATGATGGCTATCACTGTGGCACTGTGTGCCCCTTGGAACTACTGCTGGCGGCAGTAGGTCATGGTGGCAGGCTGGTGGCTTAGGGGTACTATGTCCCACCAAGAACTGAAGACAGTGGGTGCAGCTTGGACTCGAACTGATGGCTGCTGCTGGCGATGCTCCAAGGTCCCAGAGTTCTGCACAGCGTCAGCATCGTGATGGTGTTTCAGAGATCAGCAGTGGTATGGAGAAGACGTCTGGATGCCGATTCAATGACGAATCTGACCTCTCTCAAAACACATACCTCTCTCTAGCACATCTGTTTCCCTGTAACTCGCGACTAGTCAAGTCGTTTATAACAGAGACCAACCCTGATGTGGTGACATCACCTCACTCAATGTGGTGGCTATTGCTACGCTATCCTGTTTTCTATTGCAGTCAGCTGTCCTTGCTAAGCAACACATTTGCCTGTCTGTTTATATTGTACTACATAAAGCCACATGGACAGCTTCCAGCCCATGGCAGCTAATGCAAATCCTTGTTGTGTCTAACTTACTTTTTCTTATTACTTTTGCGCTAAAGCTTAGATCATGGCGTTACATCTCGTTTCAATGGCCCCTCCACCTGCGCAATTCTATGTGGTCATGCATTGTCTTCCATAAACATGAAGTTTGGGCTGAGTGCACCTCTGAAAAGATACTTGTGGGAAAGAAGCACAGTGTTACAGCAACACTGCCTGGTAAGTGGATCATGTTCAAAGATTTGAAGGTCAGTATGTGCATGCAACATTATACCTCCACAGGTCATTACACTTGGACCACCAAAATGATCATTGTCTACCATGATCCTTGGTGCATTTCACACCACTCACTGTATGAGTCCATGTCCAATATTGTCGAGCATGATCATTTTGGTGGTCCAAGTGTTATGGTATGGGGATCATAATGTTTGATGGGTGTACTAAACTTATCTTTGAACAAGTAAAACTCATTGGCCGATGTTATTTTGACACTGTACATCTGACACATGTGCATCTTCTCACGTGCATATTCGGCCTTCTTTTTTGTGGATGACAATACTCCACTGCATTGAACAGTGCAGGTATGGGAGCTCTTGGAACGAGCGTTGCATTCAGTGACTGGACTAGCCTGCCGGTTCTCGCGACTTAAATTTCATCAATCACATGTGGGATGCATTGTGGGGATATATTGCAGCATGCCCACATGCACCAACGACCACCCACAAGTTGTCAACTGCTGTGGCAGAGGAATGGAACGTCCTACCACAAGAACTCCTTACGAACCATGTGGACAGCAGGGGAGAACATGGCAGAGCATGCACTAGCGTCCATGGTGATCCCACACCCTATTATGAACAATGTACCGCATTTTGTGATGTTCAGGGGGCCATTATGAATCACAATGACTTCACTGTAATTCTCGTCTTTGAATAAAAGTATCATTTCTGTTCGTCTGTTTGGTTATTGCTTTCAGTTACCTCCTTTACTATCACAGAACAGTTCTTTCTATGCAAGGTCCAGCTTTCATTGAGCATTGTTACCTAGCACTGTCACATCATGCACAAGCTACTTCCATCCTTAAGTTTTGCATACCAGTGTACATCTACGTACTTGTTTATTTGGTACAATCTGAATTATTTTTCTTTATTGTGATTTCATTCCCCTGCCCCATATGGGCAGGGGAGGACCATCAGCGGCACAATCCGCCACTCTTCAGCTGAGTGACATGACAGCTAAGACATGAATAAAATTATACATATAAAGGCGATAAAAAGGGGGACATAAAGACAGAGTAAGGGGAGATAATGGAGGTAAAAATACACTGATATGGAAACGTTCATTGGGGGACAGTTAAAAAAGTCGACCTAAAGTTAAAAAACACTGTTGGCTATTCGTAGAGCACAAAAAGGGCACTCAAGTCAGGCGCACTGGTTAAAAGTTGGTCGCAGTATTAAAAGCACTCCAGAACAAGACACTTTAAAACCACTTGAAGAGATGAAGCACACACAATGAAGAATAAAACTGCTAGAAAGGATCTGCTGAGGGAGAGGCTGGAGAGGATGGAAATGAGGGGAGAGCAAGGTGCAGCAGGGGAGGGGGCAGGATGAAAAGAGGAGGGGCGTCAGGGGGGGGTGTGGAGACACTGAAGAGGAGCACAGGAGAGGGAGGGGGCGTAGGAGGGGGAAGGCCACTCAGGGGTAGGCAGGGGGAGGAGAGGAAGCCCTAAGGAGGAGCCAGGAGAAAAGTGGGGTTAGAGGTGGTAGGAAGGGTAGATGTCAGGGCGAAGCTCATCTTCCAGGAGGGTTAGATGCTGGAAGTTGCGTTAGGAAAGGAGGGTGTGGAGATAGAGAGAGGGTGGAACACAATGGTAAAGGCGTGGCAACAGGGTGGGGGTGGAGAGGAGGGGAGACACCAGGGGGTGAGGGAGATCGAGGCAGCAGACAATATACAGGGTGTAGATGTGTTCAAGGAAAAGGAGAAGGTGGGGGATTCAATCTGAATGTGCGAGCCAAAACCCCTTGGTCATGGAAGTGGTCAGTACATATGAGAATGAATTTCCTCATGATGGTACTCTTGAATAAAACTTTCTCGGATTTCCTACCGCGTCAGCTCTAGGTATAACCTCTAGCTGTGGATGATTATCGCCATCACCTTTGTCAGGAACTACTGAGTGTCGTAGCTGCTGCTGTGGTGGTTTTGCGTAGCCCATGGACAGCTTCCGATCAATCGGCGTGCTTATTCGTTACGTCATGCTGTCAAAGATGGCGTCAACGTCTGCGCTGGTTGCCTTAGCGTCCCACGGATTTATAAGAAATTACATCCTTCAGTTCATCAAAACCATTTCCGCCAACTGTACGGAACTCCAATGGTACTCTTTTATCTTAAAAAAATTAACAGGCACAGCCGAGAAAAATTTAGATACCTGCGACGGGTAACGTAAGAAATCATGAAAGCGGCTGAGACTGGAGCTGTTACATCGGTCACAACCTGCTGACACAACTAGAACTGCTGCTATGATGCCAGGTAATCACCACATTGCTGGGTGGAAGAGTGACCGGCGCAGTAGAAAGGCATGGCCATGGCAGCGTTGGTAGCCTGGTTGCTTCACATCCAAGGCATGGTTTTGTTTAGCTTACTTCACAGAAACTGAAGCTGTAGCAAAACAAGGACGGCCCTTTTTTTTTTACCTTTCCATTCCCTTCAACGAGAGGGATAGTGGGCTATTTGACACATTTTTCATGCTCTATTCAGCCTTAGCGTTTAGAACTTATTTACTTTATTTTATATTATTTTTATTACAAACATAAAACATAGATATTTTAGTGAAAATTATTATAAACAATTTTTTATTTGAAAACTTAAATTAACATTCATTTTATAACTGCGGATTGTTGGCTTTTCCTGATTTTATTTCTATAGATTTCACTGCTGTGTGTAGGGACTGGTTGGTGCAATGTTCGTTGCTGTTTGTAGCTTACCAAGTGTACCGGTATGAAATGTGCGTTTTTTTGTGAAAATGAAACACTAATTTTGAACTGAAAAGTAAAAACATTTTATTCAAAGTACTGGCCATTGCTTTATATACATTTTGAACACCTTTCTGGCAATTTGTGGACACCACTCCAATAGAAATGTTCGTTTTTTGAAGCAAACCAATCAGACACCCAATTCTCGACTTCTTCGTAGGAATCTGTGTTCCTCAGTCAATGCGCGTCCCATTAGTGAAAACAAATGGTAGTCGGAAGGGGCCAAGTCTGGGGTGGGGTAGCAGCTCCCAGCCAAGTGTTTCGATTGTATCCTGAACCAGTTTTGATCTGTGTGCAGGTGCATTGTCATTTGAAAAAATTACTTTGCCCTGTCTTCTGGCCCATTCTGGTCTTTTCTCGATCACTGCATAATTCAAATTGATCATTTGTTGTCTGTAGCGATTAGTATTCACAGTTTCACCGGGTTTTAGAAGCTCATGATACACCACACCTTTCTGATCACACCAAACACAGAGCATTGTTTTCTTGCCGAATCGATCTGGTTTTGCAGTCGATGATGATGATTGTCCCGGATTAACCCATGATTTATCCCGTTTAGGATTCTTAAAATAATTCAATTTTTCATCGACAGTAGCAATTCGATGGAAAATTGATTGTCTTTCATGTGTTTGAAGCAAAATTTGACAAATGGTTTTTCGGTTTTCCATCTGTCTTTCATTCAATTCATGTGGCACCCATTTTGCACACTTTTGGATCTTTCCCATAGCTTTCAAACGGTCAGAAATTGTTTGTTGTGCAACATTTAGCATTGCTGCTATTTGCTTCTGACTCAAAGTACCATCTTCATCCAATATTGCTTGCAATTCGGCGTCTTCGAACTTTTTTGGTGGTCTTCCACGTTCTTCATTTCTTACATTAAAATCATTTTTTCTGAACCGTTGAAACCATCTTTTGCATGTTGCTTCTGATAGAGCATGATCATCATATGCCTCGACAAGCATTCGATGCGACTGTGCAGCACTTTCTTTCAAATAAAAACAAAAAATTAACGCTTTCCGCAAATCATCACTTCCTAGTACAAAATTCGACATTGTTAACACGATGAAAACATATTATATTGTTTGTTCTATGACTTTATGTATAGTAAATATCGTTGACAGATGTTATACCAACCAAACAAAAAAAATATTAAGGCTCAAAAATGGTTCAAATGCCTCTGAACACTATTGGATTTAGCTGCTGTGGTCATCAGCCCCCTAGAACTGAGAACTAGTTAAACCTAATTAACCTAAGGACATCACGCACATCCATGCCCGAGGCAGGATTCGAACCTGTGATCATAGCGGTCGCGTGGTTCCAGACTGTAGCGCCTAGAGCCTCAGCAGTTTGGTCACACACACACACACACACACACACACACCGCTGTGAGGTCTGGACTTTTCCTTGTCTAGACTCAGCGCAGGGTTCCACGCCAGACTGTTGTCGCCCACTTTCTTTCTTAATTACACCGTGTTGGGCCCTAATTTCAGTGGCCTCTTTAATCATGCAATCCTTGAAGGAGGAAAAATACCTACGTATTTTGGTGTTGTTCTTCGCCACAGATTGGACAATTTTTATACTATGGCTGGTCACGGCTCATTTGGTGGTCTAGCGTGAACAGTTATAACGTTTCCCTAAGTATGAGAATGGGAAACAAACTTTTCTTTAAGAAAGAAGACATGGGAGGACGGAAACGTTATAATTAGTAGTCCCGTTACATAACTTCACAGTACCTAATTTGACTTCAGTTAGAAAGAGAACTCCTTAAATTTAAAATGATTCCTCAACTAATTATTTTCATTGAAAGTTACAATCAAAACTATGCGTAATTTTTATCCAGCTTTTCCTGCCCGGGCGTAAAATGCATCGCTAGCAGTACGTGAATAATTGACTAAACGCGGGAAATTTGAACCGCCACGATGTATGAACGTTGACTTAGGAAAGAGCTGATTATTATCTGCTGCATATAACGTAAATTTAATTTTTGAACAAGATTTATACCTTAGAGGATTCGATCTGTGACTGTTGATATCTGACCGAATGATCTAGTCAACGTAATGCTACCGAATACTGATGAGCTGCAAAGAGATTCTAGTTAACATTTTTCAACAGGATATAGTGACAAACTCCTTGAAATAAAACCATTGTTATATTAAATAAATATTATTCAACTAATGAAAATACACTAGCGGATTGGAGCGCATACTTACATGCTCGGCTCAAGACACCGAAGGGAAAAGAACAATAATCGGTAGTCGCTTTTTATCGTCCATCAAAGATATTATAGTGTTCAATGATACTAGATCGATCACATCCTTCTTCTGATTTTCATAGAATTACGATCCATGATTGGGAAGAACGATAAAACTAATAGTGCAGTATTCACAAACCGTGATTTTGTAGAGAAACTTCTAAGTCCATTTGGAGGCGTTACAGAGCCCCCAGAATGGCAGCGGCAGCGCACCATGTTAGTGTCTTTATTGCTGCCATTCACCTGCGTGCGTTTGTATTATTGTAATGCCGGCCGGAGTGGACGTGCGGTTCTAGGCGCTACAGTCTAGAACCGAGCGACCGCTACGGCCGCAGGTTCGAATCCTGCCTCGGGCATGGATGTGTGTGATGTCCTTAGGTTAGTTAGGTTTAATTATTCTAAGTTCTAGGCGACTGATGACCTCGAAAGTTAAGTCGTATAGTGCTCAGAGCCATTTGAACCATTTTTATTATTGTAATTGTACAAGTCGTAATTTGATAACTGCTTCATAATTACAATCTGAGACACCAGCTGAATACAACATTACATCCACCATCTACTACTGTTTGGGGCATAAAAGTTACCATAACGGTTAGTACACTTTTGCGAGGGACAGTGACTCTAATTTCCCAACAGGCCTACTCAAAACAGTGTACAAATATGAGAACTCTAGTTTTATATAGGGATACAGGCCGGTACAAATGAGTTAAAAGTCATGTATATTCCTATACTGTAAACGTAACTGTAGCACGGTTTTACAAGCTAGTATCTTCGTTATCCAAATCATCGACAAAATTCACAATAGTTTTATCCTGTTAGTTTTCTTCTGTCTCCAAGTAAGAAATTATGCATAACCAATTATTAGATTACATAAGGTAAGTTAGTGAACTTATAAGAAACACAACATACAGAAATCATAGATTTTGGCCTGGTTTTATGCAGTAATTATGCCTGCATATTCCAAGAATAAGTAATTGGGCTTTTACCAATAAGAATAGGTATATTTACACTTTTTATAGAGCAATAAAGTGTCTTCCAGATATGACAGTACTAATTTCATTCGTTACACATTCATCAATTTACTCTGGTAACAATGAAGTTGTTAGTTTATCTCATTGGTCTTTGGTCTTTGGTCGGAACTTTCTGAAATTCAGTAATAAGTAATTTACTTTAATGACTCGGTTGTGCAAGCCCACTGTTACGGCAGATATTTAACATGTTCTTTCAGCAGGTAGTTTAAGTTTACGCTACAGTAAAGTGCTCACAATGTTTCTGCAAGAGCCTGTGTGATTTTAATCACACTCTAATAGTTTCTGTTCAAGTTTAAACGGTTCTAAGTGCCTAATTTTAACATATTAAGTTCAACAGTTTATATTTATGAAATGGGTTGTATTTGACAGAAGGCTCCTCGGGCAAATGAATGGAAAAGGTGGACGGTGACTTGGAGTTGTGTGACGTAGGAACTGGCGTCCAAAGTCATGTGGGGTGAAACCTCAGCAATCTGCGTATACCATGGGCTACGACGTGTTTCCCTCCCACCGATAGTTTATCTCGTCTCAGCAGATATACCCAGCTTATGACCAGTTGCCGTCATTGCTCGCCACCAGGGCATTAATATATGTACAGCTTTTTTACAATGCTGAAAGCCGGCCTGTGTGGCCGAACGGTTCTAGGCGCTACAGTCTGGAACCGCGCAACTACTACGATCGCCCTCGGGCATGGATGTGTGTGATGTCCTTAGGTTAGTTAGGTTTAAGTAGTTCTAAGTTCTAGGGGACTGATGACCTTAGGAGTTAAGTCCCATAGCGCTCAGAGCCATTTGAACCATTTTGAACAATTATGAAAGAGAACATGGGCTGTCACATTAAGTCCTATATACACACCACATGACATCCTTAATTTATGTAATTTCCTGGCATAATCTATACTAGCGTGAGGATGTTAGTTATCTATATTTTGAGCTGCATCACACATATAATTATGCATTAAGACAAGTTCATTTAACGCTAACATGCATTCTCGTCAAGATATGTACAGTATTAGACATAGAAATTGACCGCCGGCCGGCCGCCTCAGAGACTAAGTCCGAGTCGTTCACTTGGCCAATAAAACCGACCGCCCATGACAACGCTAAGTCGGGCCATCTGCACAATCTGGCAACACTGTAAGATGCAGAAGTGTCAGGAGGACGTGTTGCCTACTTGCGAGATGCTGTCATGTTGTGTGAGCCCGTGGTCTAGTGGACAGTCGGCATTTAGACATGACACGGCTCGGACGGAAGGCACGCTGACCAGCGGTCTGCACGTGTTCGTTTACTCACTGCGCGAGGTACTGCGTTTTGCTGTAGTGATTTAGAGCTCTCACTAGATATGGCGTTCTCTTACCGCCATGCGATGGTGAAACTCACGTTCGACGATTCCTACGCATGTCCAAAGGCTTATGAAATCGAATGGTTTCTGAGAGACGACATATATGTCGATCCCCAGGAGCTGATAGGCATACACCTGTCTATCACTTCCAGTATAGTCTATCTCAAGATGAAGAATGAAGAGGCATGTGACAACCTAATCCAATGTTCCACCAACGGCTATCGGTTTCGCCACTCTGACGGTAATGTAAGCACGGTAACCGTGGACAACGTGGGTATGGGTGTGCTGAGCCATCATTATTTAATACGAACAACTGCAGACATGTGCCAGCTGTGGACAGGATGGCCACATCTGATCCAACTGCTTCCAGTGCCGCCTTGTCCAGGTGCCATGTGCTGAACCAGTACAGACAGCTGTGCTGACCACATTACCGCTTACGTACGTGGAAGTGGTGCAGCCGGTGTGCACAGGTACCGCGTCCATGCTGTAGTCCAATGTGCCTGCAAGCTCAGCTGCCGAAGCCGCAGTGACTGCGGTCCCGCACAACAAGACGCCGTTGAAACACACAATTCCCACAACCACCACCACCACCAAGACCACAGTTGTCATACCAGAGGCGTCGGTTCCAGACGCAGGCCATATGGCCAAAGCTACTGATCCCAGCCCTTCGACGGGGGCAGACACATGGACACGGAAACAACAGTCGCTGAAGCGCCATAAGAAACGCCGCCTCTTGGCGGAAGATGACCAACAGGGCAGAGACAGGGAGTGTGCTGCCGGAGCCATCTCTTGATGCATCGTTGCTAACAGACTCTACCAGCACCGCCCCAAGGTAGGCATCCGACACCATGGACAGGATGGTGGCCTCACCCAGCCCAGACGTTCCCATGACTGAAGCCCCCAGGACGAAGACCAGGTGATGGAGAACAACGCCCATTACGATGTGCCATCACCAACTCCTTCCCCGCTCAGTGACTGGGCTGCTAAAATGGAGGCAGAAGACGTACAAGACACCCTCGACACTCCTTCACCACATGAGACTGGCGCCCCACGTGAGCAGAGCCTAACACCCGCAGAAGGGCTGCGATAAAAATACCTACCGCAAAGAATGCGTAGCCAAGCGGCCCCATTATCACCAAGAGGCCGCCATTTGAGTCTACTTACTCCACACTTAGATGTCCCAGTCCAACCGTGTGGGCACAGTCAATGTTAACAGCATATGCCTTGTCACCAATATGTGCATGTGCCATGATATGCTCCACATGGCAGGCACACTTAGATGTCCTAGCCCTACCGTGTGGGCACAATCAACTTTAACAGCATATGCCTTGTCACCAATATGTGCATGTTCCGTGATATGCTCCAGGCGGCAGACCTGGATATCACCCTCCTTCAAGAAGTCCATCACAAGCTACAACTGAATATTTATGGGTACACAGCCTACAGCAACCCATCAAGCGACAGTGCCGGTGGAACCGCCATCCTATTACGCGAAGGCATCAGGGCATCGGAAGTTACGTATCTGCCATCTGCATGAGGTGTTGTCATCATGATGGGAGTAATTGGCGTTGCCAATGTCTATGCACCCTCTGAGTCGTCTTGTCACAGAGAAAGGATCACCTTTTATTCTGACAAAATTGCTCCACTGCTGAATGGGAATACCGAACACTACATCATAGGCAGCGATTTTAATAGTGTCTTGGATCCAGCAGACCAAACACCGTACTATTCTACATGCCTGGCACTACGGGCTCTCGCACAAGATCTGACGCTACATGACATATGGCATCTCCTCCACGGGCACCGCTGTGGCTATACATATTTCACAGATCAATCTGCCAGCCGCCTCGACCGGATATACGGCTCCCGAGGACTCCGTGTCGCAACAGGGGACACGAAACTGTGGCCGACAGCCTTCACTGACCATTTGGCATACATCTGCTTGATCACACTCCCCCAACAGTTTACATACCACAGCTGTGGTCCATGGACATTGAACGTTTCATACCTGTACAAGGAAGCATGTCGGCGGGAGATCGCTGCTATGTGGGACCACTGTCCGGAGTTTGCATGCGCGTCCTTCCACCTTACATTGGTGGCCCAACCGTGCCAAGCTGGCCCTCCAACGGACACTCATGGCATATGACCACGACAGAACGTGCTGGCGTTGGGCGACTTCGGAATTTTCTTACACTGCGCTGAGGGAACTCATGACCCAGCCTCCATCACGTGAGCGGCAGACAGTGGTTAATCGTCTCAAAGCTCACCTACTCCGTCTCACCGCAGAACAGCTTGACAAAGCCCGATTCCGGGCGAGGGTGCAGGATACCATCCCCACCAAAATGGCATCCGTATATCACGTTATCAGAGAGATGCCACCGCAAGCGCCACCTTATAACATCTAAGGCAGTAGAGGGTGGGCGTGTCAACTCGCAGTGTGCCATCGCTGCGCCGCATTCGTCTAGCATTACAGGTCGTTTTACGCCGAGGACCCACAGACTTTGCAAGTACAAAGACATCCTGTGCGGTCTGCCTGATCCCACAGTAGTGGCCCAGGACGACGCCCTGCTGACTCCCATAATTGCTGAAGAAGCCAGCCGGTGTGGCCGAGCGGTTCTAGGCACTTCAGTCTGGAACGGCGCGGCCGCTACGGGCGCATGTTCGAATCCTGCCTCGGGCATGGATGTGTCTGATGTCCTTAGGATAGTTAGGTTTAAGTAGTTCTACGTTCTAGGGGACTGATGACCTCAGACGTTGAGTCCCATAGTGCTCAGAGCCATTTGAACTGCTGAAGACTTAACAGCGACCTTGGCATGCAGCGCCCCGAACAAGTCACCGGGCTCAGACAGCTTCCTGAACGAATTCCATTGCGCCTTCTATTCCCTGATAGGTGCACAGTGGATTCAGATGTTTCAAGACCTCCTCCTCGACGATTTTGCTGTCCCCACAGATTTCCTTGAAGGCATCATGACACCAGTTCCCAAACTGAGCAGTTCTTACGCTACTGAACGCGGATTATAAACTTTTCCCCCGTATCCTCTGCACTTGTCTTCAGCCGCAATCTGTCACATGATCCATCTTGACGAGACATGTTCAGGCGGTGCCAAACATCCACAGGGCACCTGGCGCCTACGGCGACGTCACGGTGCTGGCAGCGGCCTGCCGCCTCCGAGGCGCTCTTGTCGCCGTCGATTTTGATCACGCTTTTGTACGTATCGACCACAGTTTCCTTCGCGCTGTGCTCGAATGCATAGGCCTCTCGCAGGCGTCAGCAAGGGTGATCTTACACTTAATCCATGGGGCCCGCTCCCGGATTATGATCAATGGCCACCAGACTGAACACGTCACTCTTGGACGGTCGGTGCGACATGGTTGTCCTATACGAGGAGTCTTATTCGCGGCGGCCCTCGAACCTGCACTGCACGGCCTTCGCCAACGACTGGAAGACATCTGCATTCGAGACGTGACCTTCCGATGTGCTGCCTTCGCAGACGACGTGGTGCTCTTGGTGTGGTCGTGAAACGAAATCCAAGCGCTATGGCGTGGTATCGGGCAGCGTCGTCTACATGCACAAGACGATATACATGGATGTCCGGAGAGGCTTTCTGCACCTGACAGTGATCCCCTACCAAAAAGGTTCCCTCACTGATTGCATTAAGGGTGCAGTTCTCCACCGAACTGCGACAGCCATATATCGCCGGCTGCTACAAAGGACACCGGCGCTGCCCTGTGGTAGCAGATTCCGCAATATGGATATGATTTTCCGCACGCGTTACGTCAACGGTTACCTAGCGTCCAAACTTTATTATTTTGCGCACATTCTTCCGCTAATAGCTGCCATGGCCCACACTTTCCACTCGCTGTACGGACAATTTGTGAGTGAAGGTCATATATTCACTTTAACTAGGCCCCCACTGGCAGGAGGCCTGGGGTTGACTCACGTCCACAACTGCGCGCGGGCATTGTACCTACGAACGATGCGGCTCGCATGGACTGCGGTCAACAACAGTTTGACAGGGATGCTGCTACAGATCGTCGCGCCGCGAGATCTTCGTCCACCGGTCGCCATGGGCCACATAGTTCCGTCTGCTGCCCACATCCGCAATTTTCTGGTCAAACTAAGCTACATGACCGAGGATCTACTGGCGACGAGGGCGCCGAGCACGAGAGATTACTACCGCATCTACCAGTCACGACAACCCCGTAACAACGTCGAACAACAACACCCAACCATCCGCTGGACCAAGGTGTGGAGAGCCGTCCACACCCCATACCTGCCCACGTACGCTCTTTCCCTGTGGTATGTGGTGGTGAACGGCAAATTAGCCACACGCCAGCGCCTCCATTCCATCCATCTCACTGACGACCCTTTGTGTCCGCAATGTGCAGTCGATTCGGGCGCGCACCACCTGACATGTGCTGTGACAGCCAGATGTTGGGGTCTTGTCCAACTTGTGCTAGCACTCCTGCTGCGACGACATCCAGAATCTATCACGTCGGCCGAACTCCTACACCCAGGTACCACTTGCTTTCCTACTACCAGAGCGAACGCTGTCAACTGGCTGAAGGGCATGGTGCTGAATTACATTTTGCAAGCCGCCCCCGAAAACGCTCTGGACGTGTGGGTCCACCTGGCGACGACTCATGAGGCGTTCTGTCACCATGCATTGTACCGCACACGGCTATCGAATTATTTAGGCGCATTATTCGAGGATCCTCCTGTCCATTGGGGAGTTCCTAGTACTAGAAGGCACACACGATTGATCATCAGAGCAAACGGTTTAGAGGGAATCCCCCTTACATTCATTACGCGAAGACGACTCGGAAGCTTCTGGTGGCGGTTGTAGGAGCCCGTTAAAAATATATAAAAAAAAACAAATATATATATCCATAAATAAATGAATTTGATCCAGTAAGGTTCTCTTGATCCTGTCGAACCCCTTTCCTTCCTTGGCTCTGGGAGTGCGGGAACGAGACATTGAGGCTAGGCCTCGGAAGACGACCCCTGCCCTCTTTCCCCCCCCCCCCCCCCCAAAGAGGTAATCATCGTGCATTCTAAACTTATGCTCGCGTGTTCGAGGCCGACTGTATCTCTCTTTTCTCTTTAACCACATTTCGGCCATCGTCTAAAGTTACGAGTGTGATTGAACATCGAACAGAATTCGGTTCACTTTCTCCCCAAGAGTAATAACAAATTCTTCCAGAAGCAATTCCTTGCTTAGCACGTCGCTACATTCCTGAGTATTACTTTTTATCGGTTATTGTTCGGTTTGTATAGTAGTCACCTCCTCGGAAAGTTTTCTGTTTCCGGAACTTCACAGTAAGCAGCTTGGAAATTTCACGTATCAGTTTATACTGTATCTTGTCTGACAGTGAGCCTGACCAATCCGATGCTAACATCGTCACTTGTGCTGACACAGTCTGCTTTTCCTCCTTAATTTTTGCTGTTAACGGAGCAAGTTCAGTACGTAGATGTTCAGTAACCTGGTTAGTTATATATTCGGTTAGCCCATCTTTTATTAGTTTTAATTCTGAAATCATCCAGCTGATGTCTTATCTGATCCAGCTGATGTCTCATCATTCCCATGAGAATTCCCAAAGGAGAGCTGTTTGGCCTTCGAAGTATCTTCAGGTAAACCACAGCTGAGATCTATATTTGCTGTTGTAAAGTGATCGCTACCCGCGTGTGATTCACATTCATCTATGGTAGCGTTCATGTTTTCGTTGCTGTCTTCGGCGAATTCGCCACCTGTTGCTTCAAGATTATCAGCACTCGACACTTGAGACATCATCACAATTAATTGCCTACGCGGCCTTGCCGTATTCATAAACACAACTCCGGTACACAAATTTTTATGACTTCATGTTACGCGTTCGGTATATTAACAATTTCACAGACGTTTACCCCACTATCAACATGAAAATCGACAATTGAAATACATTCTCTGATCACTTTCTCCACACTACTATTTCCATCATGTTGTGGAAAATAAACATTTAAATTTTGAAATGTTAAACTTTTGCACACGGCCACTACGAACATACTCTTCTGACAGAAAGAGCACCGCACGTGATCATCAGAGAAATACCAGAACAGAAGTTATTCTCAACTTCGCGCTTCGCCTCGATGTTGTAGCCCCAATAAATTGTCTGTTAGAGACAAACTCTGGAAAATTGTCAAAATTATGTCAGTTGCTCAGCTTCTTATTGGCTCTCAATCCTTGCAAAAACAAAGTTAATAATATCTCCGGCAGTGATTAGTCATAGAACATGAAAAATTGGGTCAAGTTTAGGTACAAAGACCAGATAAAATTTTATACATACATAATTACATAAAATTACCAATGTGAATCGAGCCCCACGCTGCGCGGCAGTTACAACGTTTCCGTAAGTAATACAATGAAAAACAAACCTTTTTTAAAAGTAATGTTTGACTTTGAATTTTTGAGATATGGGAGGGCAGAAACGTTTTAATTAGCAATCCCGATACGCAAGTTCAGAGTATCTAATTTACTTCAGTTAGACAGAGAAATGCTAAATTTTAAAGTGATTACTCAGGTGCTTGAAAGTCAGAATGAAAACTCTGTATAGTTTTTATCCGGCTTTGCCTGTCCGGGCGTAAAATACATCTTAGCAGTGCGTCAACAATTGACTACGCGCGGGAAATTTGAACTGCACGCTGTATGAACACTGACCGAAGTTTCTAGTCAGTGTAATGCTACCATATACTGATGAGGTATTAAAAGATTCTTGTTAACATTTTTCAATAGGATACAGCATCATACTCAATGGAATAGAATAAGTTATTATCTGAGTTAATTATTATTCAACTAATGAAATTACACAAGTGGATTAAAGCAGATGCTTACATTCTTGGCTCAAGATACCGAAGTGAAGAGAATAATAGTCGGTAGTCGCTCTTTATTGTCCATCAACGACATTATAGAGTTCAGTGATACTAGCTCCAGCACATATTCTCTTGATTTATTTCTAAGTCCATATGGAGGCGTCACACGGGGTGTCATCTATATTCCTGGCACCTTTTTCTACTGTCCCTATAGTTTCCACAATGTATGCTTCGCCGCACTGCCAGGGTATTTGGTGACCCCTGCTTTGCGAAGGCCTATAGCAGGGGCCCGCAATTGATTTTAGATGGGGTCCACATAATTTTGAAAATTTTTGTCGAGATCCAGAAGAAAAACCTCACATACTTCACTATTTTTATTTTCACTCAGAAAACTATGAAATACCGTAGATAGGTATATTTGTATTAAAAATCCAGAAAAAACATATTCATTACTAGTTTTTATTTTAATTTTCACTCACTAAATATGAAATACAATAGGTAAGCATATATGTAATAAAAAAGCAATGGGAGAAACGACATTTGCGGTCCTGAGCCAGTTTCTAAGATTTAGGTTCACGTAGGAAGGAGTTTATGCGAATAAAGTCTTCAAGGTGGCCGGCCGTTAATCTTGAGCGATACTTGTTCCTCAGAAAATTCATTTCTGAATATGAAATTTCACGAATACGTCTGGAGCCAAACATAATAGCCAGGTACATGGCTAATTTTTTTGCATTTTTCGCATTTTGCCTCAACATGTTTACTCCAAAATTCGTCAGCGGACACAGTTTTATACGTTTGCAAGGAAATATGTCCCTCCAAGTCTATTATCTCCATTTGGAGTAAAGACTTTGAAAGGCAGATCAGCTTCACAGCCACATCCGCCCATTCTGCGCTGGAGAAACTACAAAAGGCGATTTTAAAAATTCCAACAGCTTCTCTGTCTCTGAAAAGTCGAATATTACTGCAAATTCCTTCTTAAGATCTGACATAAAATTTGAGGATGCTGCAGTGCCTGTTTGAGAATTATTTGATATTAAAATACCGTCGGAAAGTGAAAAAACTCTTGACTTGCAACCTCTTTTTCGAAATTATCCAGGTTGCGGCTGAAAGACGACACACTTTGTATCAGCTCATACATTAATTTACCATTTCCCTGTAGCACGGAATTGGGCGCCTTTAAATGTTCCGAAATATCTTTCAAGAAAGTCACACCTCGCGTGCTGCGTTCGTTTGCTATGAACTCCTAATGGCTTCTTGTTTCTTGTGAATGCAAGTTTTCTAAGACGGATGCTACTGTTTCTTTTATTTGCCAAGAACGCTTATTTGCCAGAAACCTTTAATCTCTAGACCATTAATTAACCAACGAACATTTTCATGTTGCAGTAAATCACAATGCGCCGAATCAGTCAGAAACAAAGTCTTTGAAATGTCTGTGCTTAAGAGCAGAAGGAGACCTCATACAATTAATCAACTTGACCAACTTGCCCGTTACTTCTTTCAGAGTCACTCTAGGTTTTTCACAAAGGGCTGCCTGTGAATTGTGCACTGATAAGACAGTAACCCAGCATTCTTATCTTTTATTCTCTTCACTAGTCATTATCTCTGCCGATCATCGCCCGGTCCCCGTCAGTTGAACAACACACCATTCTATCATAACTAATGTTACCTTCTCCGCGAGTCTTGTGTTTCAGCGGCAATATTGTTTGCAACTTTCCCTAAATTCGTTTCTTTCAGTATCAAACAATCGCACGAAAATCGACATTTGCTGTTCATCAACAACGTCGTATGATTCATCTAGTGTCATGGCGTAGCAAGGCGCCTTCTGCATATGTTCGAGCAAACTACTTTTATTGTCAGCAGCCAAAATTTCGGTCCTTCTTGTATAACTTCTGACCAACAATGGAATACTCTGAATTGCAGCAACAACATCCTTTTTCCCGTCTCCGAATCTGAAAATGGCTTCCAGTGTATCTTAAGCGTCCACGCATCACTGCTTCTACTGATTTATCTTGCTCGCTGACAGAGAGAACTAGGAAGGCGTTTTTTTCTGTAAGAAGCTAGATATGCCTAGAGCTTTTCTTGATGAGGTGCCCTACCCAGAGGAAAATTTTTATGGAACTACTGATGAGTTGTTCCGTAGTTGTTTAAATTAGCACCTAAGGGGACCACACCATGGTTCAGGTCGAAAAAAATCGATTTCATTACATTTCGATAAATTAAGATTTTATTTAAGTTTTCTGGAAAATTTTTTTTAGAGCGTTTAAAGAGCATTTAAAGAGCATTTTCCTACCAGGTGTTGTGTTTATGTGCCACCTCCACTTTTCTGTCACTCACTTTTCTGCATATATTTTTGGTCTTTATATCCCCTACATTGCACGTTAGGGACCTTTTTTTTACTCCCGAGTGTGTTGGCTATCCTTGGATTGCAACGGTCGGTATTCCTTTGTTTCTCCTGTTTGTAAACAACACGCTATCAAACACGCGTTTAGTTTTGTTAAAGTGTGATTGCGGGTAGTTGTTATACTTACGTTTGCAGTGCTTGTTTACTTTTTTTTTTGTTTTTTTTTTTTTTGTTTTTTTGTCGAACATGACGAAACGTAAAGTGATTTTCAAGAAACGACAATTTAGGGCAAACAAGTTTAGAAAGCTTTCTGTACAAGAGGATATGTCGCCTGGCACCGATGTTTCTAATTGCAACATCATCAAAGAAGCTCTCACCATTTCAAGAGAGTTACAACGAATTTAGTGTAAGCGACAAGGGATGCAGTAACATTATTATAAATTTGAGAATATTATCAGATGTCATTTCTAAATTTGTACAATGTAGACAGTGTGGTGAGTCAGAGAGTGTGAAAAATTGTGAGAGTGCCAGTGGGAGAAAAGGCCCAGCAATTGCTTTGGATTTAAGTTGCACTAAATGCTCAGCTGTGATTTCATTTATGAGTTCTTCAAAACCAGATGCAAGTGGCCCTTATGTAATCAATACTAGATTAGTTTATGCCTTACGATCCATTGGCAAGGGCATGGTTGCAGGGAGAACATTTTGTTCAGTGATGAACTTACATCAACCACCAAATAAATTTGAAAACTGACTGCAATGTTAGAAAAAGCTGTATGTGAGGTCAGAGAGGAAAGCATGAAACTGGCTGCTAGGGAAGCAGTGGAAGAAAATGATGGATGTTCGGATACTGCAGTTGCACTTGATGGAAGTTGGCAGGAAAGAGGACATACTTCTCTGAATGGAGTACTGACTGCCACGAGTGTAAACCCCGGTAAAGTGTTAGATATGGAGATAATGTCTAAATATTGCAAATGTTGTAAAGTCAATGAACATAAAGAACACAACTGTGTGGCTAATCTTAGAGCAACAAGTGTTGGTATGGAAGTTCATGGAGTACAACAAATATTTCATCGCTCCGTAGAAACAAGAGGCGTACGGTACAGCAAATATTTGGGCGATGGTGACAGTAAGGCATACAACAATGTGGTGAACTCTAAGCCATATGGAGATGCCATTATTAGCAAAATAGAATGTGTAGGCCATGTTCAAAAAGTTGGGGAACAAGGCTGAGAAAACTAACCATTGATGTGAGAGGAAAAAAATTAGAAGATGGAAAATTGTTGACTGGACAAGATCGGTTAACTAAAACTGAAATAGAAAACTTGCAGGTAGACTATGAGCAGGCAATTGAAGGAAATAAAGAAAATATGTAAACAATGAAGAGAAATGTTTGGGCCATATTCTTCCATAAGTCCTCTACTGATGATAATCCAAGTCATGGATTGTGTCCATCAGGAAAAAATTCGTGGTGAGACTTGCCTCACCCTGACCTTCTAAGGAAATGTCTGCATGGGCAGACACAGTACGCAAATGAATGTTTCAACAGCATAATTTGGAATCGCCTTCCTAAAACTGTATTTGTACGCATGCATACAATGAAACTAGGAGTTCATGACGCTGTTATTACATTCAGTTGTGGTAATATTGTAAGGTGTTGGGTACTGAAAAAGCTGGGAATTAATCCTGGTGAAAATATGATCACTGGGCTGCAACATTGCGATAAAATGAGGATAGCCGATACAGACAGGTCTGCATCTAATATGGCCAAGAAAGCAAGACAAACATCCAGAAAGGTGAAAAAGAAGCTGGAAGACCTGCTAGATAACAATGAAGAGCCATCATCTGCAGCAGGACAGTTTTAATTAACTGTAAGTAAGAAATTTCAAAAGTTTTTTCTTTGAAGTCAATTTCCCACAAACTAAAATTTTCAATACATATACCCCATTATATCATAAACTATCATAGATAAATGAATGAAATTTTCAGAGACTCTGCATAACATAAAAAGCCACCTCTGGTAATATATTTATTAATATTCCCCCATCAGGAAGTTCACAAATAATATTTTCTGTAGAAAAAACTTAATATTTTCTGTTATTAAATTTCAAAAAATTATTTCTTAAAAACTATAAAATGGAGAAAGTAGATTTTAGTACAGTTGACTCTATTAGCATCATGTAACATACAGTAAAAATATTAAGGTCCTGCATAAGTAGTTTTTTTTCAGAAATGGGTCAAATACTTGCCTAAATTAACATGGGTTAGATAGTCAGGGTGTGGTCCCCTTAACAAGAGTGACAATTGTTATGATGACGACGAACGAGTCATCGCTCATGTTGACTGGTGGCCAACGCTAAGTAGAAACATATAAATCACTGGAGGTTTGTCAGTAACGTCGATAAGGTGCTGGCTGCATGGTCTGGATCTGCAACGACTAAAATAATTGGAAGTCGTGGGTAAAAAATAATATATGTTGTACTTAACTGGTTGTACAGGATTCTTCTTGGTTGCATACATATAAGTACACTACTGGCCATTAAAATTGCTACACCACGAAGATGGCGTGCTACAGACGTGAAATTTAACCGACGGAAGAAGATGCCGTGATATGCAAATGATTATCTTTTCAGACCATTCACACAAGGAGGGCACCGGTGGCGACACCTACAACCTGCTGACACGAGGAAAGTTTCCAACCGATTTCTCATACACAAACAGCAGTTGACCGGCGTTGCCTGGTGAAACGTTGTTGTGATGCCTCGTGTAAGGAGGAGAAATGCGTACCATCACTAATTGATATCTACAGAAAAATATTTTTTAAATAACCTGAGTACGTAATTTATACTTTCAAAATGTTTTTGGCAGACCAGTTTCTAACCTTCCGCGCTCCGGACATGGGCCCCGGAGCGCCGGCTTACATCATCCCTTACTGAGCCTAGCAATGTCAAGGTGTCAGGATGTGTACGAAATACACAATTTAACATTGTGTTGCTCCAAGATCCTGCCGATTTTTCTGGAAGAAATGACTAGACGTGAAGTGCAAAGCTGTAGCACCATGCATCACTATGGAAAAGGTTGCTACAGCGCATAGGAAAATTAAAGAGACCTTTTGAGGAAACAAAAGCACCTGTATTAAGAGCTCAGATTGCTTGCCGATGCCAGTACTAAGCAAAGAATGGAAGACTGAAATTCACAGAGAGGTATTATAAGGGGGAAGAATTGTAGCCAATATAAGAGAAAGAGAAGAAGTATAAGGCGATGGGATGGGAGATATATGATACTGCGAGAATAATTAGAGAGGCTTCTGGAAGACCTAAATCGAAACGCTAGTGATTTGTGCTCTTTCTTTTCTTCTTGCTGCTGCCTAGATACGCCCTGCCTATATGCATATCAGTCCGCAGCTCGTGGTTTTTGCGGTAGCGTTCTCGCTTCCCGCGCACGGGGTCTCGGGATCGATTCCCTGCGAGGTTAGGGATTTTTCTTGCCTCGAGATGACTGTGTGTTGTTGTGTCGCCTTCATCATCATCGTTCATCCCCATTACGGTCAGAGGAAGGCAATGGCAAACCACCCCAGCTAGAACTTTGACTAGTACGGCAGTGCGGGTCTCCCGCATCGTCCCCTACGCTCCTATGGGACCTCATCATCATCATATGCATGCCTCATCTGTCTGCTGCTGTACCCTTTTCTTCGGAATGTCGTCACGAGATGCTTCAGCTCATTTGGAAGGGTGTCTTGGTCGCAACTACGTAGCGCCCTGTGAACAAGTGTGCTGGCACTTATGGTGGCTACTGGAGGTGTGCATATACAGATCTGTGTGTGCTTTGCTTCCCTGTAACACTATGACCAAGCTGCCATCTCGTTTTCGTTTCAGTAGGATGTCAAGAACCTGAGGGCGCCATCCTGTTCCACCTCCTTGTTAAGCTATATGGTGGGGGTGCACCGAGATGAGGTGATGGAGAAATTCATTTACACTGCCCCTTTCATGAGGCCAAACGATAAAAATAAGGTTGTTTTTCTTCGGCTTGTACCAGGGCCTTCTTATCGGCACCCTCCAAGAACAAATTCGCCACAACCGGCGACAGAACACATCCCATGGCGACGCCGCCCATATGTTCATACTCGAACAGGAAGCACGTAGAAGTGAGCACAAATTCCAAGAATGTCAAATATCTTGCTTATCAGTTCCACAGGGTCCTTCAATAGTAAGTACCCTGGTGGAGAGGTATACTACACTACTGGACATTAAAATTGCTACACCACGAAGATGACGTGCTACAGACGCGAAATTTAAACGACAGGAAGAAGATGATGTGATATGCAATTGATTAGCGTTTCAGAGCATTCACACAAGGTTGGCGCCGGTGGCGACACCTACAGCGTGCTGACATGAGGAAAGTTTCCAACCGATTTCTCATACACAAACAGCAGTTGACCGGCGTTGCCTGGTGAAACGTTGTTGTGATGCCTCGTGTAAGGAGGAGAAATGCGTACCGTCACGTTTCCGACTTTGATAAAGGTCGGATTGTAGCCAATCGCGATTGCGGTTTATCGTATCGCGACATTACTGCTCGCGTTGGTCGAGATCCAATGACTGTTAGCAGGATATGGAATCGGTGGGTTCAGGAGGGTAATATGGAACGCCGTGCTGGATCTCAACGGCCTCGTATCACTTGCAGCCGAGATGACAGGCATCTTACCCGCCTGGCTGTAACGGATCGTGCAGCCACGTCTCGATCCCTGAGTCAACAGATGGGGACGTTTGCAACACGACAACCATCTGCACGAACTGTTCGACGACGTTCGCAGCCGCATGGACTATCAGCTCGGAGACCGTGGCTACAGTTTTCCTTGACACTGCATCACAGACAGGAACGCCTGCGATGTTGTATTCAACGACGAACCTGAGTGCACGATTGACAAAACGTCATTTTTTCGGATGAATCCAGGTTCTGTTTACAGCATCATGATGGTCGCATCCGTGTTTGGCGACATCGCGGTGAAGTCACAGTGGAAGCGTGTATTCGTCATCGCCATACTGGCGTATCACCCGGCGTGGTGGTATGGGGTGCCATTGGTTACACGTCTCAGTCGCCTCTTGTTCGCACTGACGGCACTTCGAACAGTGGACGTTACATTTCAGATGTGTTACGACCCTTGGCTCTACCCTTCATTGGATCCCTACATTTCAGCAGGATAATGCACGACCGCATGTTGCAGGTCCTGTACGGGCCTTTCTGGATACAGAAAATGTTCGACTGCTGCCATGGCCAGCACATTCTCCAGATCTCTTACCAATTGAAAACGTCTGGTCAATGGTGGCCGAGCAACTGGCTCGTCACAATACGCCAGTCACTATTCTTGATGAACTGTGGTATCGCGTTGAAGCTGCATGGGCAGCTGTACCTGTACACGCTATCCAAGCTCTGTTTGACTCAATTCCCAGGCGTACCAAGGCCGTTATTACGATCAGAGGTGGTTGTTCTGGATACTGATTTCTCAGGATCTATGCACCCAAATTCCGTGAAAATGTAATCACATGTCAGTTCTAGTATAATATATTTGTCAAATGAATACCCGTTTATAATCTGCATTTCTTCTTGGTTTTGCAATTTTAATGGCCAGTAGTGTACATCGAAATTCACAAATTAATCACTATCGTTGAGGCGAGGGTCTAGTAAATGTTGTATAAAATTAATGGAAGGGCAGATGTGATGTTCGCATTTCCCCACAGATGGAGTCAGGAGAGCAGCCAGGTGTTGTCCAAGCCGTATGTTTCTGCTCCTATATTGCTAACTACGGGGTGCAGCGGAACGCCCTGTTTGCAGATCTTTGGCAGCCGCCCACAGTGCAGTGAAGTCGTGGTCCAAGTTCCTTTACAGTTTTCGCATCAAATTAACTGAGAAAAAGTCCTATGGTTTTTCTCTGGAGGCGACTTGTCGGATTTCCTTCTACCTTTCTCTAAGCTGCGTCATCGACAAGTCCATACATTGTTTTTATTCTGAGCGCAGGAGCAATACTATAGAATTTTGTGCTCTCTCAGACGCACAGTGTATATTCACCTTTACTATTTCGCGACATCCGAACACACACGTGTATTAAAACCAAGAGAAAATCTGTAATTTGATGTGCATGATGGTTTAGGCGACGTATGAAAACAATGTTGTATGTGCAGGGAATGCGCCAGGATGACAGAAGGTTGACGCATGTTTTAGCTGGGAAGCAACCACTGGCTATCGCAGAAGCCAGCGACGCTACGATAGCGCTATGAAGCAACCGGCCTCAGCTCGAGTTTACCGAAGGCCGCCGATAATGCACTAATTGTCAAAAGTCGAAGTGACGCTGTGTGTCTGTTCGTCTTTAATGGTTCCCTCATGATTTTCATGAGAGAGAGACAGTTCACGTAAAGGCCTCAGACTGTTCATATGTAAGTCTTAGTCTGTGTACATACAGACATCGCACCAAATGAATCGTCGCAAGACGATCAAGTTTAGTAAGGCCTGGGCGAGAGATTAGTAATCGTCTGGCATGACCAGATTGTCTGTACATCTGGCTTACGGGTACGGTAAGTCAGTGTTTTGAGAAGAGACGACCGTAAATTGCCGTAACTGCGAGAGTTGTTCCCTTCCCAAATCCTATGTTGGAATATTTAGATTCTTATGACTTTTCATAGTAGCATTTAAGCCATAGAGTTGAGGAAAAACTGACAGGGGTGATCTTTTCCTGGAATGTTAGTGCTTTGGGCGATTATAGTGAATTGTGATAAATTCAGGCTGTGAGAGGCACAGTTGGAGCGAAGTATTGATGCAAAAAATGGCTCTGAGCACTATGGGACTTAACATCTGAGGTCACCAGCCCCCTAGACTCAGATCTACTTAAACCTAGCTAACCTAAGGACAACAAACACATCCAAGCCCGAGACAGGATTCGAACCTGCGACCATGGCAGCAGCGCAATCCGGACTGAAGCGCCTAGAACCGCTCGGCCACAGCGGCCGGCTATTGATGCCATAATAGTAAGTTAAATTTGTGGTGATATCGGAGGTATCCCGCTTATTTGTCCGTGACGTATTGTTAGTGACTTACAGCTCGCCCAAATGTAATTGCGTCGTCTGTTGGTCCTTCACTGGAGGATTAGGCTGTTTCAAGTGTATCAAGCGAGGTGACAACTCAAGTGCGTTTTGGTGGAATTTTGGGCCCTAACATATACGACGAACATCATTTGGTTTGTTGGTTTGAATTGACCCACAAACAGTTAAATAGATCGTACCCTTAGCCGATGTTTAGTGCGCAACACAGTGGAGTGGAGCCGGTAATGAACCGCACGTAATTAAACTGAGACTTGCAGAGTGAAAACTGACGAGAGACCTATTTTCAAACAGGGAACTCTAGCGAGTCACGTGACGCAAACACCTGAAGAGGCAGAGGTTTGCTTTTATTGTTAATTGTCAGAGTCAAAGAGGCAGTGGCATTTACGATTTTTGGTTTATTTTTGTCGACTGTGCTATTACCGATTTGTGGGTATTAGTCTGTAGCTGGCACTCGATCACTTACGTCGAGAAAGTTGTATTGATATGCATTAAAGATTCAAATAAAATCATATTACATGGCTGAAATATAAAAGAAATATTGTCTTCTGAATTATAGTTACTCTAGATACACGTTGTAGTTCCGAATTCAGTATCATAGAATTTACATTAAATGTGCTAGGTTGACGTAGATAAGTCAGCTAGGAACAGAGTTAATATTTATAGGATTACCTAAATCGTATATAGTAATCAGAATTAGTAAATGGATTTACTAAAAGACAAAGGATCCTGTAAAGAATACAGTAATCTGAAAAGGCTAAAAAAAGCAAAGAGTTTCACTTTGAATGTAAAATAGCAATTGCTCGTTGGTCGTATAAAATAAACAGAAAAAGGTAAGAGAAAGTAAAACAGATCGGTAGTTTGAGAGTTTCTTTTGAGAAAATAACAGTTGGTAACGATGTCTAATAGTAATTACGCAATATCGCTGACATTCAAAAATAGGGTTATCTTTGCTCTATATTACGACCAATTGACAATCTAGATGGCAGTTATAAGAGTCGAGGGACATGAAAGGGAAGAGTAGCATGGCGAGCTGCATCAAACCAGTCTCAGGACTGAAGGCCACAACAACAACAACATCCAAAGATCTGATTAAGACATAATGTTTAAACGGGAAAGGAATTAGAAAGAAAAACATATTCGTATATATTTGTTACATTTAACTGCCTCTCAGAAAAGAAAGAAAGAAAGAGAGAGAGAGATTTATTGGTAAGGCGTAACTATTGCTGCTTACAGACAAGTAATATCTCAGTAGCAGCATTCAAAGATGTTGCTATTTTACGCTAGGAATTATATCTTTATTGAGCAAATGATAGCGATTTACTGCGATACATCAGAAGAAGTCTTAAAGGTATCGTTTTAGAGTTAATTTTTGTCTAAGCTTATGCGAGGTTAAGGTGTTCACGAGTTGATAACAATTTTGCAGGACTTATACTCATTGCGAGTACGATTTTTATGTCAGTTGAGATTCGAATACGAAGTATTAAGCTGTAATACGTCTCGGCGAGTGACGTAAGATTTCGGGTTCCCGGAATTCTATCTATTGTTATATACTGCACAGAAACAGTACTCAGGCTAAGTGTTAGCGAAGTTAAGTCGAAAATATTTGTCATTGTGTAAGTTGGTATCCTACCTTTTTCCACTCATTCGACTTTGAATAATAATTAGGCTCAAAACAACTGAAATTTCCTGAGACTAGTTTTGCGATACGAGTTAATATGGATGTGTCGACAGAAGTGCCGACACAGTGCGGTTTGAGGAAGCCGATATGCACGCGTTAACCCACGCAGGCTAGAGATAAGTCTGAAACGGGATACGTAATGAATGCTATAAAGAAAAGTATGTAGCTCCTGGAATAGTTAACTTTAATCCATCCTTGTGGTACATAGCTCCTGACGATACAAGTGAGACTCTTTAGATACAAGCTATGTAAGGCTAATGGCGCCTTGCTAGGTCGTAGCCATTGACTTAGCTGAAGGCTATTCTAACTATCTGCTCTGCAAATGAGCGATGCTTCGTCAGTGTGTATCGCTAGCTACGTCGTCCGTACAACTGGAGCGAGTGCTAGTAAGTCTCTCAAGACCTGCCGTGTGGTGGCGCTCGGTCTGCTATCACTGAAAGTGGCGACACGCGTGTCCGACATGTACTAATGGACCGCGGCCGATTTAAAGCTACCACCTAGCAAGTGTGGTGTCTGGCGGTGACACCACAAATATCATCTACTCCGATGTAAATACTGCACGTTAAAAGAGTACTCAGGTTAACACGCCTCCACAGTACACGTTTCCCTTGTCAGCGGGCTGGACGACCAACTCAGGATCGTCACATAACTCGCGGATGGACGCTCTTTTCGCCTTTAAGATGTCGCTCTTCCGTGTTGCTGCCCTGGAGAGCGCACGGCGCTCTTCACGTCTATTTGTCTGGCCGCATTGGCTGATAGAGCGTAGGTGAGCTGCTCCACATTGTTTGTGATGTCCAGAACCGGTAGTGGTGTAGGATTCGGGGTGAAGTTGAGTCCTTTCGCGAGTACTGACATTGCTGCATCGTTGATCATTCTCGCTGTAAGGTTCACCACTGCTCGCTTAGCTGATTCTCGCGTGGTTTTTCGTCTTGCTGCAAGATAAACATACTTTGAAATCTGTTTAGTTGTAGATATTCTTCGTGTGCTGTCCATCTATGGCCTGTGTTCATGAGATGTGGGAGAGAGCTGAAACGTCTCCCTGAAATTTTAATTCCATTTCCGAAGATCTCCTTAGTTTTTTTAACTGCTTCCTCAATATACAGATTGAATAACATCTCAACTACTGCTTCCGTTTCATTCCCTGCGACTCTAACTGCAGTCTGGTTTATGTACAATTTGTGAATCTTCTTCCGTTCGCTGTATTTTACTCTTGCTACCTCCATAATTTCAAAGAATGTATTCCAGCCAGCTTTGTCAGAATGTTTCTCTAAATCTACAAATGTTATAAGAGAGACTGGTCTTCCTTCCGTCTATCTTCTAACATACGTCGCAGGGTCAGTATGGCCTCATGTGTTCCTGATCTTCCTTAAGGTTGGTTTCTAGCAGTTTCTCGTTTCTACTGTAAATCATACGTGTGAGTATATTGAGTCCGTGACTTATTAAACAGATTGTTCGGTAAGATTCGCTCCTGTCACTACCTAGCTTCTCTGGAATAGGAACTATTACACTCTTGTTGAAGTCTGAGGATATTTCGTCTGTCTGTTATGTCTTGAATACAAGATGGGATAGTTTTGTCATGGCTGGCTCTCCCCAGGAACACAATAACACTGATGAAATGTCGTCTATTCCTGGGGGTCTTGTTTCGATTTAGGTCTTCCAGAAGTCTCTCTAATTATTCTCGCAGATATCATATATCTCCCATCCCATCGCCTTTTACTTCTTCTCTTTCTCTAATATTGTCTTCAATTTTTCCCCCTTATATTACTCTCTGTGAATTTCAGTCTTCCCTTCTTTGCTTTGTACTGGCACTGGCAACCAATCTGAGCTCTTAATACAGGTGCTTCTCTTTCCTCCAAAGGTCTCTTTAATTTTCCTATGCGCTGCATCAACCTTTTCTATAGTGATGCATGGTGCCACAGCCTTGCACATCACGTCTAGTCATTTCTGCTTTTGCAGTTTGCACTTCCCGACAACCTCAGTATTAGAGTCTGTATTCTGGCGAACAAAGCTACAATCGTATTACACAACCCCACAAAATCAAATCAAATTCCAGGTAAGGAAAGAGAGGTACAGTAATTTATCCATAACGAGAGCTTCGGTAACGAGATGCGAAATGTTAGTCGGGCAGCTTGGCGAAGTGCTAGTTTCCTACACAGGTCTGATTGCCTTCCCCATGTGAGACGTTTGCTTGACCCAACTTCGTAAGTGCAGCAATTTTTGTAACTCATTCCTTGGACTAGTCTAGGAAAAAAACTATGCATAAATCAAGCTAGGATGTGCTTATAGCAACATGCTCACATTATCGTCAACTTTCAAAGACGTAAATAATTGTTAACGCCACTCGCATGGAAGCTGACGGAGTGTCTTTATTATCATACTAGTAGAGGTTGGAACGATAGTGGAAATGAAATGGCAGGTGGGACTCAAGCCCTGGGTGGAAGGCCCACACAGGTGTGTTGGTCCTGCTTAAACACAGGAAGTAGCAAGACGGACGTTGGAACACGTGAGTGCTGGGTCACAATAGAGTCGCGACCGGCCGGTTTGTAGCCGGACGGGAGGGATTATACTTTGGAAACTGCGAAAATCTTGAACGCAGCTGGGAGGAACGCTGAAGTGTCACCTCGGAAAACATGCAGGCTGGGTTATTTCCAAGAATTTTTACTCAAAAGCGTGCCATTGTACGAGTATAGGTTATCTTCGCAAATTTTCCGTGCTGGACGAAAACAGACTAAAATAGGGGTGGTCGGCGTTCGGAAGAATTTGTAGAGATGGAGAATATTCCATGGTTTCGGGAATATGATTCGTTTTTGGATGATGGGGAGCTGAGCCTTGCTGGGAGGCCCCTGTGTGACAGTCGCTCGATATCAGCTTTGTTGGTACACACGGACTAAATGTATTCGCTCTCAGGTGAGTTTATAGTTAGAACAGTTAGGCACTGTACTGTTACTAACCTATACGATTCTGGACTTCACTTCCAGGTTCGAAGTCGTCTTTGACTATGCAGCGTTCAGTAATTGAGAGCAGTTCCTCTGCCTATACTTACGTTGAGATGTTATCTAAATTCCGTCCTTGTGGTTGGGAGTTCGCGTTTCTCGTCTGTAGAACACAGAGAGGAGAAGACAGTATTAGAGTATATTAGTCAGAGGACCGCCTTCTGCCGTCCTAGTGTTTGAAAGAGTTTATTTGTGGGTGGAGTTCTTCCATCGTCGCAGACGAGTACGAGAACCATCACAGGACGCAGTACATACGGTGATATCGCAAATTGCTTCGGCTTATTAGGGTTATAAAAGCTAAACACACAATAAATATATAAGCAGGTACAACGTTTATAATTTAGTACGATTAGTTGCCTTCATCTACATACAACATTCTCGGTATTCTTGCCGCATCAGTTCTGGATAGAAAGTCGAGCTTCCTTCTGAAACGTGAAAATGCTGTACACTCACAGGATGAAACACCGATTGCGACTCTTCCTTTTTGTGGTGCGATTTCCAGCAAAATAGGAAGAATACTGTGTAGACGAGGTATAAGACGGATTTTTCGTCCTCCTAAGAAAATGAAGAAGATGATGCGCCCTGTTAAGGACAATCTCGGCCTCAGGGTCCCTGGAGTTTATAATATACCCTGTGAGTGTGGAAGCAATTACATAGGTCAGACGATTCGTGCCGTTTCCGACCACTGTGCACAACACCAACGCCATATTGAAAATAGAGAATTGGAGAAATCGGCAATTGCGGAGCACAGCCTCACGAACAAACATAAAATATTGTTCGATGAAACTAAAATTCTGTCCCATGCCTCCACGTACTGGGATTCTGTTATTAAGGAGGCTGTTCAAATAAGAATGAGCCAAAAGAACTTTAACCGCGATAGCGGATACCATCTGAGCTGTGCGTGGAAACGAGCGCTTGATGCAAAGAAGCAGCAGAGACGTTCCTTCCAAGGTTTACGTTCAAACGGAAGCGGTGGCGCCACCGGCCCACACACTGACACCGTCTGAGACAGCAGTACGTAATCGCCGACCAATCATAAGCCGACCGATCAGAAGCCGTCTTCGGGCTATATAGATTATAGAGGCTACCACAGCAGCAGTGAAGACAGTCAGCTCCTGACGATGACGATGGAGGTAATCGTCGAAAGCTCGAGATTTTATCCAGAACTGACGCGACAAGAATACCGTGAATGTTTTATATATAAGTGCCGTCGCGAAAAACTTCGTTTCCTAGTTGCCTTCATCATTCATTTATGTTTAGATTGTAATTTATAGAATTAAGAGATCCTAAGATCTGCTTCAGGGGGTAGTCAGACAGGGCCAAATCTTCATTTTAGCGTTTATTGTTTTCCGTTGCGCACATTCATTTTACACCTGCCTGGAGTAGCATCTTGGAATATAATCACTCGCAGAACACATCACGCTAATAACCATGTAACAGCGGCTGCAGCAAGGCTGATGGCCGCAGGGTAATGGCTTCAGATAAGCCATATACAGCTGAAACCATTCATTGAGGATCAGATCCTGCAGACCTACCTATGGGGATGATGACTGTTGCGATTCTCCTGCTGTTGCAAATAGTCTCAGACATTTTCTTTGGGATTAAGATCTAGCGAGTTAGCGCGTCAGTCTAGGTGTCAAACAAGGAATGTATGTGTGCGGCCCTGTGAAGACACTGTTTTCATGTTGGAAAACGCGAGTGTCCTAAGCAGACTCGTCACGAAAGTCTAGATGAAAGGGCAACTCCCGGTCACCGAGAGCGTTGCAATAACCATCATGGTCCGAGTTCAGGGTAACCTGGATGAGTGGGTCCAAGTCACGGTACGTAAAACACCTCCAAAGCATTGCAGTACCACTTTTGCCTGTGCTACATTCACCACACACTGTGGGTTAAATGTCTCACTGGACCCTCGGTGTGATCAACGCCTCGTCTCATCTAAAAAGAGGAAAAATCGTGACTTGTCTAATAACGTTACACGTCCCGATCGATTACTGTCCATTTTCTGTGTTAGCCCATTGAAGTCGTGCAGCTTTATTTATTTATTTATTTATTTTATTTATTTATCTTTATCTGATTAGGGCCAGGAGGCCTTCTCTTACATCGGACCAGGGTTTCACGCACACAAAAGTTTTTTGCGTCGTAGTTACTTAATAACTAACAGGTTTAATATTAACACTAGTATTCAGGGGTACTACAACTGTGACGGCCTAAAATAAGCGTTTCCTTGACAATTTTATTTTTGGCGGAAGGAAAGGTGATGGAGAAGTAATACTTGAGAATATTTATTGAGCATATATTTTAGTATATTACCAAAAAAAAATTATGGTAAAATATTACAAAATGGCGACACTGAAGCAATTCTCACGAGGCATTTTGATTTTTAGTGGAACTAGTGAACCACGTAGGGGATTTTAGAAATATTGCTTTTTGTGTAACTGGCAAGTGTGTCAATAAAGTCGTTCAATTTTCACCAAAAGAAGACAGTCATTTGTCAGTAAGTATTGTTTAAAGTAACTAATCGGAAAATCACCAATGTGATTCATTCTGAAATATTATTTCAAAGTTGTTGTTATATTTTCAAATAAAATGATTGAAAATTGCTGGAGTTATGCTGCGTGTCCTTTTGAAAAATTATACTCTGACAAAAATGCGTTTGAAGTTTTGGAACGTGTTACAGACACGAACAAACGAAAAAAATTCTACGTTTAGAAAACTCTTACCATTAATCTGCTATCCCAGGACTGGCCAACCGTACTGTTGCCTGTTCCACTGAAGTCATACCTACAAATTTGTCATAGAACTATTGAGATGTCGATCGTGGCAATTACATGAACGCACAAAACTATACAGTTCTGTTCAGTCCTACTCCATGCAGGCGCATTGCTAGGTTGATTCGACGGCTGATTTCATATGCATTCTGTATAAACTTAGTACTTGGCACAACAACTTCTCGGCATTTTGGACAGGCAATAATTATAGTGAAGCCTAAGCGATGACTTCTTGAAACGTGATGCCTACACTGCACGTTTTACTTTTCACGTCTCGGGGGATAAGAGAGAAAGCGGCAACAAAATCTGTAGTGCTATAGCTCAGTCCTTAATTCACATCAAAATTCTGGTCACTGTCTTTCAAAAAATGGTTCAAATGGCTCTGAGCACTATGGGACTTAACAGCTGAGGTCATCAGTCCCCTAGAACTTAGAACTACTTAAACCTAACCAACCTAAGGACATCACACACATCCATGCCCGAGGCAGGATTCGAACCTACGACCGCAGACTGAGGCGCCTAGAACCGCTCAGCCACACCGGCCGGCCACTGTCTTTCAATGTCTTAGCAGAAGCACTGACTCCTTCCCAACTGCTCTCAGCCTCTTATCTGTTCTTCGGACGCTTTGATGACATACTGCTTCGACGCCTCGTTGGTTACGAAGTTTTCGTACCTTTTCCGCCGGAGTACACTTTCGTACCACTCATTATAATTTGAAAGACAAAACTGTATACTATGAGATCACAAATAAACTACCAAAAGTCAATACGGCACACAAAAATCAAGATTCGTAGACATAGTGACGCTTGTTTGACGCCAAGCTGCCGTGTTATTGTTTTGTTATGTTTCTAGCTATACCCAGAAACTACAGGGGGTATCGAGATGGCGCAGTTGGGCCCTTACGAGTCATCCGATGCGCTAGACGAGGAGCTCTGAAGTCCACAGAACATTTTTTTTTTTCAGGGATTAGACTTTTTGCCTCGTATTTTAAAAGATTCATAGTGTCTTTTATGCCAATTAAAAATAATTTTTTGAAAATTCTACTGTTGTGTTACTCTTTGAAATGATCTTAGCGTCTGAAGTGGCAGTATGAGTAAACTATACTGACAATGGACTAATAACGTTAATACTGGCATAACGTCTACTACTGCTGGTGCCGCTGCAACTGGTAATGGTAATATTAATAATAATGATAATAATAACAATAATGATAGTGGCAAACATAAAAAGAATTCATAGGTGTACAAAATAGACGTTGCTCATATAGAGAGTTCTGGGGAAAGGAAATTTTTGGAGACTGCACCGGTTAGGAATACTGGGAAATGAGGAATGTAAGGTTGCAAAAAGGGATGTACGAGGGTAACTAGTGCCTACATGTACAGCGGTAATCCTTATTGTTGCTTTATTAGATATGTCACTAAATTTCCATTACTTTGTGTCTATGGTCACAAATTTTTATGTCATCAGACTACGGGCTTTGGTCTATAATGACCACCTTCAGATCTCTTTTTTAGGATGGTCATTATGACCGAAACCGGTAGTATGATAACATAAAAATTTGTGACCATAGATGTGAAGTAAAGGAAATTTATTCTACTTTCGGGTCACTATTCAATTCGCGACCATGTTGCAGCTTGTGAGATACGTCACTGAGTGTCTTCTGAAGCTCGAGATGTTTCTCAGTTCTTTAATATAACGTGGGAGGCTATTCCAGAGCTGGGTTCCTGCTATTCAGAAGTAGTTCGAGAAAGTGACTGAAGGGTGGGGTGGGACAGATAGGATTTTTCTCCGATGGGAGCTGGTGTTTCCATCATGTTGTTCAGACAAGAGCGTTAAGATCGAGGAGAATTATCAGGGACATTGTTCGTTGCTAACATAATAGAGAAGACAGAAGATATGGAAATATCTGTGCTTCTCAGCATGCGGCCAGGGTAGCGGCGGATACGATAGTGAAATGTGATAAGAGAGTCGAAGATTATAGATACAGCGAACACAGGCATTCGTAACCAGTTCCAGGGACCGTGAGCTTTCTTGGGAAAGGCCTTGCGGGATAACATCTCTGTAATCAATAATTGGAAGTGTAAATATTTGTACAGGTTTTTTTTTCAGATCAAGAGGGGAGAGCTTTTCATATTTTTGTAGGGCACTAAGAGATGCTGCAATGCCTCCTTGCACATTGCGGTTAGGTGCTTAGACGAAGTTAAATATTCATCTATTATTACTGCTAGACTCTCTCTGAAGGAGAGAAGTTGATTATTTTTCCAGTTAACGTTGAAGAGGGTAAGGATTCCCCATATTTCGGCCTAATGTCCCTAGAATGACCAACCAGTACAGCTTCGGTTTTGGATGAGATGAATTTTAACCCTATACCCTGTGCCCATTTTGGTAGTGTACGCAGGTCGGTACTGATATATTTGATAGTTGCCTTCAGAGTTACTGGTTTTGCACTCAGATACAGCTGGAGGACCCCAGCGCACATGTGGTATTTGCCGTAGGACAAAACTGATGACACATCATCTACGTACAATGAAAATGGAATACGACCTAATACCGAACGCTGGGGGAAACCTGATACTACCTGCCTCCATAGTGACTTTATGGTGCCAGACATGAAGCCGGCGAGACGTCAGGTATGAGTAAAACCACTGCATTGAACTTGGCGATAAATGTAGGCTGCTGAGTTTGGCTACTAAAATGTGATAGTGGACAGCGTCAAAGGCTTTGCTGAAGTCCAAGAAGGACATGATAATAGCTTCTTGTGCATCCATGGCAAGCTTCATGTCATCTGTTACCTTTATTAAGGCAGAAGTTGTGCTGCAATGTTTACGGAAGCTTGATTGGTATTCATGTAGTAGGTTGTTTGTTTGTAGTTAGAATGTTTGTTAGCTCATCGTGGACTATATATTCCAAGGCCTTGGACGGTGCAAGAAGAAATCAAACAGGTGGGGAATCAGAGGGTGCTGTGGCAACGTCCTTTTTACATAATAGTTTAACTAGTCCCTAAGATGGTTCAAATGGCTCTGAGCACTATGGGACTCAACATCTTAGGTCATAAGTCCCCTAGAACTTAGAACTACTTAAACCTAACTAACCTAAGGACATCACACACACCCATGCCCGAGGCAGGATTCGAACCTGCGACCGTAGCAGTCCCGCGGTTCCGGACTGCAGCGCCAGAACCGCTAGACCACCGCGGCCGGCTAGTCCCTAAGAGAAAACACTTGTGGCTAAGGAGTGGTTGAAGATATCTTGTACAGTGAACAGTAGTGGATCAATAATAAGGTTGATCTGATTTGCATGATGGATTTTTGACAGTGTTGGAAGTAACACGCTTTAGACAGAATATTTCGTGGCTACAGTTGTTTACCCACATGAAGTGCAAAAATGATTCAAATGGCTCTGAGCGCTATGGGACTTAACTTCTGAGGTCATCAGTCTCCTAGAACTTAGAACTACTTAAACCTAACTAACCTAAGGACATCACACACATCCATGCCCGAGGCAGGATTCGAACCTGCGACCGTAGCGGTCACGTGGTTCCAGACTGAACCGCCTAGAACCGCACGGCCACACCAGCCGGCTTCATAGGACAGTTGGTCTGTTTCTGTTGTCGGTTAATGTGCTGCTCCGAGCTTTGGCCTTTTGCATGAAGTTCTCTTCGTAATGTTCGTTCGGCAATTGGCTGTGATGGACCTGCATACATTCCGACAATAACCGTAGGACGAATCATCCGCAGTTTCCGCCTCCATAAGTCCTACTTCATCGTGTTCGAATGTGTGTGAAATCTTATGGGACTTAACTGCTAAGGTCATCAGTCCCTAAGCTTACACACTACTTAACCTAAATTATCCTAACGACAAATACACACACCCATGCCCGAGGGAGGACTCGAACCTCCGCCGGGACCAGCCGCACAGTCCATGACTGCAGCGCCTCAGACCGCTCGACTAATCCCGCGCGGTACTTCATCATGTACAACAGTCCTATCTAGTTAACTAACACATTAATTTTGTACAGACACTATGAACCACATGATCATGGCATTTTGCTGTACGCATGTTATTGTTGACACTCGCAAATAATGCGACAGGAATAACCTTCTGAAGAAGGGCACTAAGTGCTCGAAAGCGTTAAAGAAGTTAAAGTTCTTTTATGCAACTAATTGTTTATTATTTCGTTATATACGACAACAGTTGCCGAGAAAGTATACAAACTAAATATTAAAATATTTTGGACTTACACATGATCGCCAACCAACATAGAAACGTCATCTACAAACCATTCGGTAGAAAGCATACAATAGACAAAAACTACTGAGTGGCCGAATTTGGGGATTACACCCGTCCACTATCCTCCATAATTACAAAATCCATGATCTGGCCTTTCGTCTCCTACGCAAATGTTGCAGGGATATCTGTGTCTCCAAAGTTTCATAGGTATCGCCAAACCCGTGTTCCTCATGCACACCACTTTCTTCCCCCATCCGTTTACCTTTCCCCACGTGGAACCTTTACCTCCTCATCGATTTGCCATCTCTCCTCATCCACACTGAACACCTCCGCAAATCCTACGCTATCCGCAAACTTGAGTCCACTATCACTAATTTCTCCTGTCCGACCACCGATCCCGATATGCAGCTACGCCACTACAAACACTGTTACTTAACCGCTTTCTGTGCTTCTCTGCATCTGCGTGAATTTTCGTAAAATTGTCTACCAAAACTTCTCAAAAATAATTACTAAACGAACTAATTCCGTACTTAAACTCATGTGCTGTGCAGAGCTCTGACTATACTGCATTATAAAAAGATTGGGTTTGATTTGCTCAACACTGTCTACAAAGCGAAGCTAACTATTTCTATAAAAATGCACTGGTGCCCTGAATCTAACTTGACTTCTGAAATAAATGTGCAACTGAAATTGCATAGATATTCGTGGCCCTTAACTGTATTTTCGCTTTTACCTCATGTCTTGACAAACATTTTGCAGAGTTCTTGAAAGCAGTGCACACCATACAGCAGCAAAGCAACATTAAAAATTACGACTGTTCAATTCGGTATTACAAAGTGCAATGTGTGTACATACATAATAAACTGAATGAAGAGTGGGAATTTTAAGTGGTAAGGAATGACATCTGACAAAATTGAAATGAAATTCTATGTACAAAAGTAGTGCTTTAGAAATCAACTGAATGTTCACAACAGTATTAACATAATATGGCTTTAAGAAATAGCTTTAAGCAAGGGGAATTTCATCTTCCTATTAGAGCAGTCCAAATAACAATCCTACGATCTGAGCTTCTTACTACAATCTGAAACAAAACAATGCTACGCACTTGCATGCTTACTTCAATCTCTCAACATACCAGAAAAAACTCACAAATAATCTCATTACAGTCATTCTCCACAATTGTATTAAAGATATTCATACTGCAATTCCATCAATCTCATATTACATATCGCGAAACTTTCCTAGCCACTGTTCAAAATGCGTCTGCTACTCAACCCTACTCAATTTAGAATGCGTGTAACTTTGTTAGCGCTCTCATGCAGAGGCGGTGTAGCAACACTAAGATATTGTAGCAATATAGAAAGATTACTCAGACGCATGGTTTTTCTCTGTGTGAGCTAAGTGTATTCGATATTTACATAAGAAATTGGACTTACAGGGTGACCAAAATAATGCATACCGCACAACACATCCCACCGTACCAACACGTTCACACACTCCATATCCTATCCCAACGCAACTTCAACCGAATCCCTGTCCCAGGCAATGAGATCTGCCCCGAAATCTATTCGTCATAAAAACTAGAATTTCCCACGTATTCCACTTCACACCAGAAGCCCCACTCTCCACCCTCTCCCTTTCTCCCCATCCTTTCCTCTCCCGACACCATGGCCCTCTCCGCCTACCAAACACGTGCTTCATTTCCGTCCTCTCACTATCCACACCACCACCTGTCTTCTTTTCCACTGATACCACTCAACGGCTTATAAATTTGCACCCGCAACCAGCTTCCCACCAGAGCAAAATGGTTCAAATGGCTCTGAGCACTATGGGACTTAACATCTAAGGTCATCGGTCCCCTAGAACTTAGAATTACTTAAACCTAACTAACCTAAGGGCATCACACACATCCATGCTCGAGGCAGGATTCGAACCTGCGACCGTAGCGGTCTCGCCCTTCCAGACTGAAGCGCCTAGAACCGCTCGGCCCCCGCCAGAGCACCCAACGTTTAATGTCCCCACCGCATTTGTACTCAGTGCAGGTCCCTCAGTCGCTTTTAGTGAAAGTGCAGATCTCCTTTCTTATTAAAGTCGCTGTCTTCTTAAATGTCTTTAAACGTCTGTTACTTCTTTTATCTTTATCTTTTAGACTTTTATTTTTTCTACATTTTAAAGGAAGAAAATTACTAATTTTGTAAATTATCTTTCCATGGCATGTTAAAAACGTTTTTAAATTTTTCGTCCATAAATCTTGTTTGTAATGTCTTCACACTTCCTTTTTGTAAAAGTTCTCGGTTGAAGAGCAGAATGTTGTGGACAGCCAATCCACAGTGACGGGTGGCCGAAAGGCACGCGTTTTAATCTCACGCAGGCTGGCGTGAGGTCTGGAACAGTTAAGGGAATTTATAGTAGCAAAGAACGTAAGTAACTACTGGAATACTTAACTTTAATTCATAATTGCTGAACATCGGTCTGACGGTACATGCATCACAAGATAAATAGCTAATGATAATGGCGCCTTGCTAGGTCGTAGCAAATGACGTAGCTGAAGGCTATGCTAACTATCGTCTCGGCAAATGAGAGCATAATTTGTCAGTGAACCATCGCTAGCAAAGTCTGCTGTACAACTGGGGCGAGTGCTAGGAAGTGTCTCTAGACCTGCCGTGTGGCGGCGCTCGGTCTGCAATCACTGATAGTGGCGACACGCGAGTCCCACATATACCAACGGACCGCAGCCGATTTAAAGGCTACCACCTAGCAAGTGTGCTGTCTGGCCGTGACACCACACAGAATCTTGTACCGCTGACAGGCCACTGTCCTCCCACATGGGGCGATGGGGACGAAATATCAATAAAGAAAATAAAAAGGACACATGGTTGCGAGTGTTATATTAGTTATTACAGACACAATGGACAATCCGCATCATTGCACTAACACGTATTTTATTTGTTTATCGCACGGCAATACATGTTGTTGTTGTTGTGGTCTTCAGTCCTGAGACTGGTTTGATGCAGCTCCCCATGCTACCCTATCCTTGCAAGTTTCTTCGTCTCCCAGTACCTACTGCAACCTACATCCTTCTGAATCTGCTTAATGTATTCATATCTTTGTCTCCCTCTACATTTTTTACCCTCCACGCTCCCCTCCAATGCTAAACTTGTGATCCCTTGATGCCTCAGAACATGTCCTACCAACCGGTCCCTTCTTCTCATCAAGTTGTGCCACAAACCCCTCCCCAATTCTATTCAATACCTCCTCATTAGTTATGTGATCTTCCCATCTAATCTTCAGCATTCTTCTGTAGCACCACATTTCGAAAGCTTCCATTCCCTTCCTGTCCAAACTATTTATTGTCCATATTTCAATTCCATACATGGCTACACTCCATACAAACACTTTCAGAAACGACTTCCTGACACTTAAATCTATACTCGTTGTTAACAAATTTCTCTTCTTCAGAAACGCTTTCCTAGCCATTGCCAGTCTACATTTTATATCTTTTCTACTTCGACCATCATCAGTTATTTTGCTCCCCAAATAGCAAAACTCCTTTACTACTTTAAGTGTCTCATTTCCTAATCTAATTCCCTCAGCATCACCCAACTTAATTCGACTACATTCCATTATCCTCGTTTTGCTTTTGTTGATGTTCACCTCATATCCTCCTTTCAAGACACTGTTCATTCCATTCAACTGCTCTTCCAAGTCCTTTGCTGTCTCTGACAGAATTACAATGTCATCGGCGAACCTCAAAGTTTTTGTTTCTTCTCCATGGATTTTAATACCTATTCCGAATTTTTCTTTTGTTTCCTTTACTGCTTGCTCAATATACAGATTGAATAACATTGGGGAGAGGCTAAAAACCCTGTCTCACTCCCTTCCCAACCCCTGCTTCCTTTTCATGCCCCTCGACTCTTATAACTGCCATCTGGTTTCTGTACAAATTGTAAATAGCCTTTCGCTCCGTGTATTTTACCCCTGCCACCTTTAGAATTTGGAAGAGAGTATTCCAGTCAACATTGTCAAAAGCTTTCTCTAAGTCTACAAATGCTAGAAACGTAGGTTTGCCTTTCCTAAATGTTTCTCCTAAGATAAGTCGTAAGGTCAGTATTGCATCATGTGTTCCAATATTTCTACGGAATCCAAACTGATCTTCCCCGAGGTCGGCTTCTACCAGTTTTTCCATTTGTCTGTAAAGAATGCGTTTTAGTATACATATACAAAGATTATAAAACTGCTACATGTGAACATAAAATTCACAAACAGTGCTCTGGGACCGCTGACTTGTTGGCACACAACAGTCGAGTGTGTCTCTGGCGTTCTCGGCAACGATCTTCGACGGTGCGCACTGTCTGTCCAGTACGGCCTTCCGCAAACCGAGATCATCTTTAACACTTCCCAATGATCCTCGTGTTTTATTGGGTAGGCAAGAGACTGTTTTCACTCGGTGCTTCTTCAACATGCGTCCTATTTTTCAGGATAGTTTGCAGTGTACGATATAAAGGCAGTGACTACCTGTTCCTCTGTGGCTTCTCCAGTCTCCACAGGTTGTACTGTTGTGGTGAGGTGGAGAGCGCCCCTAATCTTCCATTCTGGGTACCCGTTTTTCGGCATACAGTTCTGAGGTGTTGTAGCTCCAGGGGCAGACCTCTCCATCTGAAATAGTGCGCGCCATGTGTAGTAGTGTTTTTAGTACCCTATTCCTTTGTGAAGGGTGGCAGCAGCTCTCTGCATGCAGATACGGGTCAAGGTGCGTTTTCTTCCGATACTCACCATAGTGAATTTGATGTTGAGATGTATGGAGTGCAAATGCGTAAGGAAGTCAAGGAGTTTGTCGCTCCCTTGGGGCCAGATGACGAACGTGTCATCCATACATAGCGGAAAAGATACATCAGTTTCAATTCGGATGGCACCCAGCCTGCTTTTTATTGGCAGGACACTTAAAAAATGTAACAGACCTACTAAGGAGACTGCCTACACTACGCTTGTCCGTCTTCTTTTAGAATACTGCTGCGCGGTGTGGAATCCTTACCAGATAGGACTGACGAAGTACATCGAAAAAGTTCAAAGAGAGGCAGCACGTTTTGTATTATCTCGAAATATGGGAGAGAGTGTCACAGAAATGATGCAGGATTTGGGCTGGAAATCATTAAAAGAAAGGCGTTTTTCGTTGCGACGAAATCTTCTCACGATATTCCAGTCACCAACTTTCTCCTTCGAATGCGAAAATATTTTGTTGACACCGACCTACATAGGGAGAAACGATCACCACGATAAAAATAAGGGAAATCAGAGCTCGCACGGAAAGATATAGGTGTTCATTCTTTCCGCGCGCTATACGAGATTGGAATAATAGAGAATTGTGAAGGTGGTTCGATGAACCCTCTGCCAGGCACTTAAATGTGATTTGCAGAGTATCCATGTAGATGTAGATGTAGAAGTACTCCATACAGAAATTCGCTACTACGAACAAAAACGGAAGAACTCGCAATGGGCTGCCCACTCTCGCCTGTGGTCGCGACAAATAGTTTCGTGCTCTGGGCATGCCCTTTGAGTTCGAAGAGAATGAGACGACAAACACAGGCGACACAAAGAGCGTGAACAGTTTACATTTTTAATCAGCTACTCAAATTTACAGGCCGTATCATTTGACTGCCTCTACTTACGTCATACTGAAAGAAAGTTTGTGAACTCATATTGTGAAATGCTAATGTTGTGCAAGGAGTGTGTATAAAACTGTTGTTTCTTGGAAATTGTCTTTACGTTGTCAGTGTAAGTCTGTTATAATTTTAAAGGTTAAGTTTTACGGTATCAGTGAGGTACAGAAATAAAACATGTATTATTTTATTGTACTGTGCAAGGCAGTGGGACTGTGCAGTATTACAATCCCTTATAATAACTGTGCGCTTTATATACAATCGGTGTGAGAAATTTTATCGTTCTTTGTTTGGTTTTATTGGTAGACGTCCGAATTAGTCGGCGCTAAAAAGAAACTATGAGGAACTCAAAATAAAAAAAGAAAACTCGAGAAGAAGAAAGAATTAAAAAGCTGACTTCTCCGACTGATGAATGTAACTTCAATTAAAATGAACTTACCTGGTCGAAAAAAAACCTAACTGCGTGTTACATGTGTTGAATTTGGATAAATTTGTTTCTGGTAGGCTATCCACGATGACTGGGTAGGTAGAAACAAATTTTAAGTAATTCTCCAGTTGGGGGAAATAAATATGGTGCGAGTGTCCTTTTTTTATTGCGATTAGCGCCCCTGTCTGCGCTGTTTCATATTAGTTAGTGTTAATGCTATATATGCTTAATCACAGTGAAAAAAAATGACAGATTTTAGTGTAAAAAAAGCGCAGGCGATGGCGCTAATGGTAATATGAAAAAGACGCATATGCTCAGGCGTCACGTTTATCTCTCCCATCTGGAAAATTACAAAATAAGTTTAATAACCAGTTAATTATTTAGCATAATATGAGGCGTTGCTAATTTGGTAGCACGTTTGGCTAACGGTACATCCCGATCGCACGACTATCGTGGTCCGAGATATCGATTGTTGAGCAGTGCGTGCAAGGTTACCCATCCTCCCAGTCCATGTTACGCTGTTTTACATAAAAAACTTATTCTGATCAAACATTTGTTGTAATAACACTTTTTAATGTACGGGTCGGTAATTCTGGTATACAAACAGACGCTTACGATCAGGTGCATTTGACTACGAGAATCAGGGAACACACATGAAAATCAGAACATGCTTTGTTAATGAGATTGTATTCACGTAAGTACCATAACATTGCTGTTTAAAGCAGGTCATGCGTCCAAACAACAGTAAATAATAACATTCGTTAACAAAGTTAAACTTTTTTCTGCATATGGTTTTCAAATGGATGGATTTACCTAATTTTGAGGTGCTCAATACATTAGTAAAATCAGTTTTTCTCAATGACATATTTCCTAGATACACAGCAGAATAAAAAATAGTAATAGCGAAAATTGCACAATTAAGTCAAACAGAAATACACATACAGAACGTTTGAAATCAATACTATTTTGTATGTATATATGGGCATGATGCCAATGAAAGGTCCAAATTAGCTCAGAAGAAATTTTCACCTTTAATCGTCTTTAGTTTTTGAAAAATGCGACGACGGAGCACTTCTTTTGTTTGCCGTTTCATCACTCTCCCTAACAAGACCCCAGCAGTTGTCACTCATACCTGAAGGGTTCCAATGGCCTTGGTAACGGCGTTCCATGGTAAGAATGTATTGGTGAAAGCGTTCACCTTGCTCTTCGCTTACGGCTCCCAAATTTCCAGGGAAGAAATCAAGGCTAGAATGTAAAAAGTGAATTTTAAGCGACATTCTACACCCCATGTTCTTATAGTTGTCCAGCAGATCATTCGCAACGGTAACACAGTTTTTGTCTTTTCTGTTGCTCAAAAAGACCTTCACATTGCTTTAAAAGAAGACCAAGCAACTAATTGGATATCTGCGAGTTTGGTATCATAGGTTGGATCTTTCGGCAATTTTCTTATATGTGGTCCGACGAATATACCCTCTTTCAGCTTTGCCTCAGTTAATTTGCGAAACTTTTCTGTTAAGTGATTGAAGGCCTCACCTTCTTTATCCAGAGCTTTTACAAAGTTCTTGATAAGGCCCAACTTGATACGAATGGGAGGCAAAATGATTTTATCAGGCTCAACCAATGGGGTATTGCTCACATTTACGTTTCCTGGAACGTAGGACTTCCTTATAGGCCATTCCTTGACTGTAGTCGTTCTTGGTGTGACGGCTGTCCCTGAGCCACAAAAAGCACCAGTATTTCGTGAATCCAGCCTGTAAGGAGTGCAACAACTTTTAAAACACAGCAAAGCTGCCATTCATGATCCTTATATTTGACTACCTCTAGCAGCAAAGCCATGGTTTCATAAGTTTCTTTCATGTCTACTGCGTAAGCCAAAGGTACCGATGGAACTTTGCCGTTATGCAGTACTATTGCTTTCAAGCTGGTTTTATGGGAGTCAATAGATAGTCGCCACTCCTGTGCGTTATGTTGTACACCCATCATCAGACCATTGACATCTCTACATACACACATTGAATACTGCATATCGAAATACTGAGCGAAGGAAGCACCTTTTGATGTGAAACAGGAATTTTTTGTCCATTGAGATAGAAAGTTCCGTTGTTACAGTCTCGACCCCAAGAGTTCAGCTTAGTGTTTCGAAAGTTTTAGATCGCGAACCAAATCGTTCAGTTCGTTTTGATTAAAGAACTGAGGCGAAGTGTCATGATATTGATGGCAGTATTCTTCTACATGTTCAATACTTTTTCATTCACTTGACATGGTGTCTGGTTCCGTGGCTTTCAACTTACGGGCAGGAAAGGCAACCCCTCATCATGGGGCACAAGCAAATGCCCTGAAGATATATTCGGCTACTTTATTTCACGTCTAGTTTTGCTTGAATGTCCCGAAATATTTGTAAGACAGAAGTAACAGTCTGGATAATGGTCATTAGGCTCACACCACACCATCGGAACAGCGAATCGCATGGCTCGGCGTTTTTCTTTCAGCCGCTCGGTTAAGGTGGTAGTACAGGTTACGCAAGCAATACGAGGTGCAAAATTTTTATCTTGATCACCCACCGGACAATCAAAATACAATTTATATACCTTCTTAACTAGATCAGTGGCTGGTTTTCTTTGGGCTTTTCGAGCGAATTTCCCACACACATAACAAAAGTCGTCGGGGTGGTTTAGACAGCAACGACATTTACTAGTTGCCATTTTCCTTAGTGTAAATTTTAAACACAAAAATTTTGTACTATCTTTCACAGGAAACACTCACTGAGGAACTCTTTCACACCACTGGATTACCACACCAACCATTTACTGACGATTTGTAGATCTTCTATCTCTCCTCTGCTATTCAAAAACAAGCAATTAAACATCAAAACAGAAGAACAGCAAACAGCGAAATACTGGATACAAAAAACAAAAAAACGTTTAAAAACTCGAAACTGGTACGTGCTAGAACATTTTTAAAGGTATATTACGATTCTACACACCAAAATACATACTAGTTGATGTATCACATCCCAGATACAAAATGGCTGTTGACTAGTGTAATAATAAGAAGCTATCATGAAGAGTAGTCTGCTAATGTTGTGGAATATCTAACAGGACCGCACCGGTTCAGGGCGAAGCACTGCGAAGATTAGTAGTTCCGCTGCCATCAATATATCTACATGGAACTAACAGAATATGAAGTTTCATATTCATTAAGCACAGTCGAAAAGGTCACTCCTTACTCATAAATCGTTGGCGCTGCACGTCGGAAAGTGCTACTTCGCAAATGTAAACATAAGCACTCAAGTCTGTGCGTGATAGCATATTATGCTTGTACTGTAATACAGCTTAGTGCTTAACTGAAAATTAAATAGATTCGTAAGTTTGACTGACGTGTTTACTTAAACATCGAAGTTATCCTCACAGATGTAAAATTTTGAAACGTCGGCTACATCGGTTGGATCTCTATGAACAAGATGCAAGCATATTTTAGGCTTAGTCCTGTACTTTTTAGTTTTAAAAAGAAATTTCCGAAATTTTTATAGATGTACAGTGTGGTACCAGACACCATTTGTAGCTCATTTTTTATAGCGTAAATTCCTGAATATGGCACTACTGTGTCTATAGTTTATAGTACAGATAGAGGCTCATAAAAAATTATGATAGAATCTCATAAAAAATTATGTCACAGACATCACGAGACTGGAGGGAACATTTTTGCCGGCTTTCAAATCATTTTAATTGCATTTTCGATTTTTGTTGTATATAACTGCAGTTATCATGGAAAAAGCTTATTATAGGTGTAAAATAACGTAATTAACTGTTTAAGATGATTTCTGGAAAATAGTCAAATACGAAATGTTCCATCATATTTTTGTATTTTCTCGGTTTTTAAGAGGGGTGACCCTTTGAGAAGCGACATTTGGCTACCTGCCCAAATTGTTGAGTTACGGTATTTTGCATTTTAGGGGCATCCATGTCAACGTTAACTGAACAATCAGAAGAGATACCTTCTGCAGAAGGGGCAACTGCTTCAGAAGAGGCAATTACTTCATGAGAAAGGATTCAGAGTTCAAAAGATACTATCTCCACTAGTACCTCGCCTGCTTCAGATGAATCAATCACAACCTCTGAAATTCCGTTGGATGCACGATTTTCTGGAAATGCCGTGAATGATCCTGCTCTCTGGCCATAAATAATACCGATATAATGAGATTATTTTTAACAGAAAATGGGCCAATTCAGATTAAAATATCTACATATCCTGCTGACAGCAACGATAGATTGTTTAACAATACATATTACAGTAAAAAGATACAAAATTACGAAATTATTCCTCATGATTGGTTTCTTTATTCAGAATCTAAAGATTCGGTATTTTGTTTTCATTGTAAGCTTTTTATTATAAGTATCACTGCGTTTAATAGTCTGATTGGTTTTAAAGACATGAGGCATTTATTGAGAAATTTAGAGGGGCATGAAAAGGGTTTAGGTCACACGCTTTCTTACTAAAAGGTCAAACAGTAGACTCTGTAAATTAAACTCAAATAGATCGTGAGAAAAAGAGGTGGACGGCAGTTTTGGAGAAGATAACAGAGATGATAAAGTTTTTAGCTGGTCAGAATTTAGGTTTTAGAAGACGTACTGAAAAATTTTTCGAATCAAATAACTGCATTTTAAAAGTTAGTAGAATGTCTCTCTAACTTTGATAATATACTATCAGAAGGCATTGCATGAATAAAAAAAGCTTAGCATTACCTGCCCCATTGCCTTAGCCATAACATTCAAAACGAATTAACTAAATTAATTTCTGAAAGAATTAAAACTACTATAGCTGATCTTTTAAAACAATCTAAATACTGAATGAGATTTTCACTCTGCAGCGGAGTGTGCGCTGATATGAAGCTTCCTGGCAGATTAAAACTGTGTGTCCGACCGAGACTCGAACTCGGGACCTTTGCCTTTCGCGGGCAAGTGCTCTATCACCCTTTTTTTTTTTCTAATGAACCACTTCAGGAGCAGAACGACGGGTAGGGTAGGGGTCGACACCCGAAGCCTGGCCATCCCGCCGCCACGCCCAAGCAACGTGTTAGAGTTCGAGGATCGAAGGATCAGGAAGAGGATGTAGTGGGTTTGTCGATGTTGTTTTATTTATTTATCTCTTTAATTTTTATAACACTTTTAATTTTTTCAAAAATTTTTTTTTCATTTTGTATTTATGGATTTATTTTTGTTTCATTACAAAGAAAGATGCTACAACTGCCGTAGCCGAGCGCCCGAGTCGTCTTCTCGTCTATTTGGAGGGGTTCCCCCCCCCCCCCCTATTCCGTCCGTAGAGGATCAATATGCTCGAGGATTCTTCTTCATTTTCAGCGTCTCATACGCGGAACGCCCCAGTGAGCAGGAGGATCCGCAAATAATGAACCTAAATAATTTGCGAAACGAGTTCTGTACTTCGGGTGGCGGCTGAAAGCTGCATTTGTCGTCATCAATAGGGACCAAAAGTCGAGTGTGCCTTTAGGAGCATCGCAAAATATGTAGTAAACGGCCATGCCTTTTAGCCAGTTAACGGCGTTCGTTCTGGCTGATGGAAAGTATACGACGTCGGGGCGCAATACGTCATCAGGGGAGATAGACTCCGGCAATCGCCGCAAGAGTAATGCCAGCATGCGCTGCGTCAGTAGCCAGCACTCGCTGGTCGCGGCACACGTCAGACGGTGTGCATCCGAGCCAGCGACTGAGCATGTGGGACACAAGGGGTCGTCCGTCAGATGTATGGAATGTAGCCTCTGACGAGTAGCGAACTTCCCATTCACAACCACGTACCACAATGAACGCACCGTCGTAGGTAGAAAAGGCGTGTGTACCGCTCGCCACACCGTGTTCCAGGCAACTTCAGTATGTCTGTGGGCGACCGTATTTACAGGTTGCTGCTGTTGATAGAGGCGATCATAGTCTTTTGTGCTGGGCTTCCGTGTCGTCGGAAGTTCTGACCGTAAGTAGCTGAAGTCAATCAAGAACTCTCTGATGTGGGTGAGTGCCGGTGAAATGTGTCCTATAGAAACCAGGGGATGCAGAGAGTGTGGTGCCACTTCCGCTATCAGGGTGCCCGTCAGAGTGGCGTGGGCAGAGGTCCACGTGCGACGCATAGTGCTGAGATAAAGCGATCGCGCACGGTTATATACGTGAATTAAACCGATACCGCCCGCCCGCTGCGGCAATGTCAGGGTGGCGTATCGGACTTTAAAAACCAGACCGGTGCTTACGAAACGTCCATGTGCTGCTTGAAATCTGTCGGCCATCGTAGCCGTCAAGGGAAGGATATGCGCAAAATAGTTCAGTTTTGAAACAAGATAGGTGTTGACATAACGTGTTCTGAGGAGCATATCCAAGCGACGCAGTTTGTTGTCCTGCAGCAAAGCACGTGTCTGGTGTAGGAGCCGGCGGTACGTAGCCGCCGCCGTGCGGCGGACATTGCTATAGAATTGCACTCCTAAACACTTGAGTACGGGCACCTTGTCAAAGGGCACCGCCGTTGTGTGGGAAAGCCTCCTTCCGACATCCATGTATTTTGTCTTCTTCACGCTGATGACGCTCCCAGCGACCGCCCCGTACTGGCGTAGCCACTGTAGCGCCATATGCATTTCATCCTCTGATCTGGCCAGGAACACCACGTCATCGGCGAATGCACCACAACGAATGGTCACGTCCCGCAGTTAATCGCTGCCGTAGACCATGTAAAGCTGGTTCAAGCGCTGCAGCAAATAATATGCCCGACAGGGGCACCCTGGTCGCACTGACCGTCCAACAACGATGTGACCAAACTGATAACCGTTGACCATCATGCGGGAGCGCGCTCCGTGGACCAGTCGAAGGACCACCTGTGCAGACTCCGGAGAGAGGCCCATGTGTTGCAAAGCTGCGCGTAAGAAGCCGTGGTCGACGCGGTCGAATGCGTGGTCAAAATCTACGGCGACAAGGGCGCCTCGTATTTTGCAGACCGCCGTCAAAGCAATTACGTCGCGGTATGCTCCTAACGCCGTATGAATGTTGCTGCCACCACCTAAACATGTCTGATCGGTGTGGATGGCTTTCCCGATAGCGGTGTGGAAACGCGCGCGGAGGATACGGGCGAAGATCTTGTAGTCGTTGTTGAGGAGTGCGAGTGGGCGAATGTCCTGCCACCTACAACTACCATTCGGTTTCGGTACTGGGATCAAAATGCCTTCTGTGAATTCTGTGGGGACAGTGAAATCAGGGCGGATCAGGTTTTGAAACATTTGGAGCCACTTGTCGCCCATAAGGTCGTAAAAAGTGCGGTAGAATTCCAGGGGTAAACCGTCCGGTCCAGGCGACTTGTTCGGTGCTCCACGTGCCAAGGCCGATGTCAGCTCGTCGGATGTAATGGGCAACAGCAGACTATCAGCAGGTGCCACGTCCCTATGGGCGGGAAAATCATGCAGCAGCTCGTCATAATCACGTACATTTCGCGGATCTTCCATGTACAAGGTCCCATAGTGTCTGGCGAACGTGTGCGCGATGTCCGTTTGTGTCACTGCGCGGCCGCCCTCCTCCGTGTTTACCGCCGTAATGAGCTGACGTTTGCGGTGGCGCCTCTCGCGCACAATGTGATACACTGACGCCATTTCCTTGGGGATACAGTCTTGCACTCGCGCACGGATGCGGACACCTTCTAGCTGCTCTGTCCTGATGCGAAGTAGACGAGCTTTGATGCGTTGTACGGACACCTGACGTTCGGGAGACGGCGGTTGCGTCGCCAGCTCACGTAACGGTGTATAGTAAAATTCCGATGTTGCCCTTTGCCAGTTCGATCTGTCACGCCCGTAGGCCATCAAGGTCTTTCGGAGTGCAGGTTTGACACATCCCAGCCACCACAGCAACGTGGAAGCATACATTGGCAGGCGCCTGATACATCGACGCCACGTGTCAGTGACTCCTCGCCGACACGATTCCTCGCGAAGGAGGGAGACGTTCAGCGTCAACGGGCCCGTGTTGCGTCTTATGAGTTGTCGGGGTAAGGTGACAGTGCAGATGTACGCGAGATGGTCCGTGAAAGCCGTCGGCCAGAGTTCTGCATCACGGGTTGCTGTGCGGAGGGCACGCGAGACGTATATCCGGTCCAGACGACTGGCAGAATGGCTGGTAAAGTGCATATATCCACTCTGGGTCCCATGATGTAAGAGCCAAGTGTCGTGGAGCGCGAGGTCACGTATCAATGCTTGTAGAGCCGGGCATGGGACGTAATGCGGTATCTGGTCCTCGGGCCGCAGAACACTGTTAAAATCGCCACCCACTATGAAATGGTCCATATTTCCTTGCAAAAGTGGGGCTACCTCCTCCGAATAGAAGACATGCCTGTCACCACGGTGCGAATTACCGGAGGGAGTGTAGACGTTAATGAGGCGCACTGCGCCAAGTGTGAGTGCGATGCCTCGCCCGTTCGACAAGTACGTCGCGTCCGTCGCGTCTATGCCATCTCGGAGAAGGATGGCCGTTCCTCCTGCGCCATCACCTAAGGGTAGGCTGTAGGTGGTGTAGCTATATAGGTCCAAACGCAGCTCGGGACGGACCTCCTGGAGAAGGGCAATGTCCAAGTCTGCCGCTCTGATCATGTCGTGTAACATGCGGGTCTTGACAGTGGAGTGGACACCATTGACATTGACTGTTCCTACACGGTATGACTGAGACATATCAAGTAGCGGAGGCAGTGTGCCGGTGCAAGCCCACAGTGATCTCACTCACCACACAGCCATCCATCTGCATGCTGTGCATTACTGTGCCGTATGAGTCCCTGACTGGCAGAGCCCTCCGGGCTCAATGTCAGCCATGGGGTCTGGTGGAGATATCGATGTTTGCTGTGCATCATCTGCCTCCATATCGTCTGCCCAATCACCAAGAGACGATTGTGATGTCATTGGTGGCTGGTCGCTTTCACAGGAGCCCACATTTTGGGAATCGACGCAATGCGCCTCGTTTTCTGGGCCACCAAATTTAGGAGAACGTTCCTTGTCTTCAGGCACCTTCTGGTGAATGATGCCACTGGAGTCCGTTGCAATTGTGGACGAGTCAACGAAGTCGATGTCTTCCGCCGGCTTCACATCCCTGTCCTGTTCTTCAGCTGGCAATCGCCTCTTCTTATGTCGCTTGGGTGATTTTTGCTTTCGGGTCCGAGATTCGACATCCACTGGAGGGCGGGGCTCGACACACTCTCGGTCGCTAGGAACCCCTGTGTCTGATCCCGACAGTGACGGTGGCTGGGTGCCCACGACGCTGCGGTGGGCAGAGGCTGTAGGAACCTCTGCACCGTTGGGCTGCGGCGTTGTCGACGGCGCTGACTCTCCAACGGAGCTGGCAGCGGCTGGAGGTGGTAGCAGGTTTTGATCATCCATCACATCATGTCGTGCCGCCTCCACATACGTTAGCGGGAGAGAGGTCACAGTGGATCGTTGGGGAAGTTCATTGCGGGGCACCTGAACGAGGCGGCGCTGCAGACACTCAGTTCTAACATGACCCTCCTGGCCGCAGCCCGAACAGGTCCTCGGTTGTCCATCATATATAACAACTGCGCGGCAGCCACCAACGAAAATATATGACGGAACGTGCTTCTTAAGTTCTATGCGCACTTGTCGTACCCCGTTAAGGACAGGGTACGTTTCAATGTGTTCCATTTCTCCTCTTTGTGGCTCAGAACTGTGCCGTAGGCCGCAGCGCATCAACGACTGGGTTGGCAGGAACTTCGAACGGTAGTTCAAAGATGGGCACGGTACGCACCCCCAGACCAGCATGGTCAACTCCTACCACGCTCACATTACCGTCTGCGTGACAGAAGCGAAAGCCGTTTGCAGATCGTTGGAGTAATCTGTCGCAGGCCGCTTCGTCAATCAGTTTGAGGCACACTGTGTTGCTTACAATAGACAGATGAATGCCTATCAGTTCTTGCGGTTCTACGTGCATGATGTCTCGTAGAAACCGTTCAACTTCATGGGTCTTCGGTCTCGTGTACGATGCGTTGAACGTTAGTTTGATTGTAGCTTTTCGATATGAGAACGCCATGGCGGGTCGGTACAGGTACGATAAGGCAATACAACGACGCGACTGCGCGCTAGCGGGTAAACAACAACACCTGCGGATCACTGCCCGGCGCGCCGAGCCCGTCCGCACGGTATCACGGCTGAGAGCCGATTGCTGCCCATCCACGACTCACGACCCGTCCTCACAGCTTCAATGCTGCCTGTATCTAAATACTATTCTATAATTCTAGACTGCATACCTCACGTTTCACACATATTACAACTTACTGTTACTACAAGGTTCGTCTGTGTTAACCCGTCAACAAAAACGTGCTGAGGTAAGAGAATATTTTTTAAGTTTTTTTACCTGTAACTGACACTACTCGAAAAGGGTTAGCAACTTATTTGTTAGGTTTCCTAAAATTTTGCAAAGTAAAACTAGAAGATTTACGAAGCCAAGGATATGATAATGAGGCAAAAATGAGAGGAAAAAATGTAGGTCTCCAAAAAGAATATTGGACATGAACCCTCGTGCTTTTTACGTTCCATGTGCGGTTCATACAATCAATTTGGCCGAATGATGCCGCTAGAAGCCCTTTGGAAATCTCAAACTTCTTTTCTATTGTTCGGGAAATATACACTCCTGGAAATGGAAAAAAGAACACATTGACACCGGTGTGTCAGACCCACCATACTTGCTCCGGACACTGCGAGAGGGCTGTACAAGCAATGATCACACGCACGGCACAGCGGACACACCAGGAACCGCGGTGTTGGCCGTCGAATGGCGCTAGCTGCGCAGCATTTGTGCACCGCCGCCGTCAGTGTCAGCCAGTTTTCCGTGGCATACGGAGCTCCATCGCAGTCTTTAACACTGGTAGCATGCCGCGACAGCGTGGACGTGAACCGTATGTGCAGTTGACGGACTTTGAGCGAGGGCGTATAGTGGGCATGCGGGAGGCCGGGTGGACGTACCGCCGAATTGCTCAACACGTGGGGCGTGAGGTCTCCACAGTACATCGATGTTGTCGCCAGTGGTCGGTGGAAGGTGCACGTGCCCGTCGACCTGGGACCGGACCGCAGCGACGCACGGACGCACGCCAAGACCGTAGGATCCAACGCAGTGTCGTAGGGGACCGCACCGCCACTTCCCAGCAAATTAGGGACACTGTTGCTCCTGGGGTATCGGCGAGGACCATTCGCAACCGTCTCCATGAAGCTGGGCTACGGTCCCGCACACCGTTAGGCCGTCTTCCGCTCACGCCCCAACATCGTGCAGCCCGCCTCCAGTGGTGTCGCGACAGGCCTGAATGGAGGGACGAATGGAGACGTGTCGTCTTCAGCGATGAGAGTCGCTTCTGCCTTGGTGCCAATGATGGTCGTATGCGTGTTTGGCGCCGTGCAGGTGAGCGCCACAATCAGGGCTGCATACGACCGAGGCACACAGGGCCAACACCCGGCATCATGGTGTGGGGAGCGATCTCCTACACTGGCCGTACACCACTGGTGATCGTCGAGGGGACACTGAATAGTGCACGATACATCCAAACCGTCATCGAACCCATCGTTCTACCATTCCTAGACCGGCAAGGGAACTTGCTGTTCCAACAGGACAATGCACGTCCGCATGTATCCCGTGCCACCTAACGTGCTCTAGAAGGTGTAAGTCAACTACCCTGGCCAGCAAGATCTCTGGATCTGTCCCACATTGAGCATGTTTGGGACTGGATGAAGCGTCGTCTCACGCGGTCTGCACGTCCAGCACGAACGCTGGTCCAACTGAGGCGCCAGGTGGAAATGGCATGGCAAGCCGTTCCACAGGACTACATCCAGCATCTCTATGATCGTCTCCATGGAAGAATAGCAGCATGAATTGCTGCGAAAGGTGGATATACACTGTACTAGTGCCGACATTGTGCATGCTCTGTTGCCTGTGTCTATGTGCCTGTGGTTCTGTCAGTGTGATCATGTGATGTATCTGACCCCAGGAATGTGTCAATAAAGTTTCCCCTTCCTGGGACAATGAATTCACGGTGTTCTTATTTCAATTTCCAGGAGTGTATGTATTTTTTCTGCCTCAACTTTGCGATGCCATTATGCACCCGAGGCCTAGCTGATATCAAAGATTCTTTCAAATGCGCGATGGGAAAGTGGAGTTCATGCTTTAAGAGCTCTTCGCTTTATTATGGATTAAATTTAAATACATTACACTCTATTTATATCAGTGACAAATATGACAGTGGCACAAGAAACATGGCGAGTTCATTAATGTCAAAACTAAAGACGTAGAAGTTCATATGTTCATTTGTAATATCTAAGGTGCTGCAGTCATGGACTGTGCGGCTGATCTCGGCGGAGGTTCGATTCCTCCCTCGGGCATGAGTGTGTGTATTTGTCCCTCATGAACCATGGACCTTGCCGTTGGTGGGGAGGCTTGCGTGCCTCAACGATACAGATAGCCGTACCGTTGAGAGGCCAGACAAACGTGTGGTTCCTGAAGAGGGGCAGCAGCCTTTTCAGTAGTTGCAGGGGCAACAGTCTGGATTATTGACTGATCTGGCGTTGTAACACTAACCAAAACGACCTTGCTGTTGTGGTACTGCGAACGGCTGAAAGCAAGGGGAAACTACAGCCGTAATTTTTCCCGAGTGCATGCAGCTTTACTGTATGGTTAAATGATGATGGCGTCGTCTTGGGTAAAATATTCCGGAGGTAAAATAGTCCCCCATTCGGATCTCCGGGCGGGGACTACACAAGACGATGTCGTTATCAGGAGAAAGAAAACTGGCATTCTACGGATCAGAGCGTGGAATGTCATATCCCTTAATCGGGCAGGTAGGTTAGAAAATTTAAAAAGGTAAATGGATAGGTTAAAGTTAGATATAGTGGGAATTAGTGAAGTTCGGTGGCAGGAGGAACAAGACTTCTGGTCAGGTGACTACAGGGTTATAAACACAAAATCAAATAGGGGTAATGCAGGAGTAGGTTTAATAATGAATAAAAAATAGGAGTGCGGGTAAGCTACTACAAACAGCATAGTGAACGTATTATAGTGGCCAAGATAGACACGAAGCCCATGCCTACTACAGCAGTACAAGTTTATATGCCAACCAGCTCTGCAGATGACGAAGAAATTGAAGAAATGTATGATGAGATAAAAGAAATTCAGGTAGTGAAGGGAGACGAAAATTTAATAATCATGGGTGACTGGAATTCGACAGTAGGAAAAGGGAGAGAAGGAAACATAGTAGGTGAATATGGATTGGGGCTAAGAAATGAAAGAGGAAGCCGCCTGGTAGAATTTCGCACAGAGCATAACTTAATCATAGCTAACACTTGGTTCAAGAATCATAAAAGAAGGTTGTATACATGGAAGAATCCTGGAGATACTAAAAGGTATCAGATAGACTATATAATGGTAAGACAGAGATTTAGGAACCAGGTTTTAAATTGTAGGACATTTCCAGGGGCAGATGTGGACTCTGACCACAATATGTTGGTTATGAACTGTAGATTAAAACTGAAGAAATTGCAAAAAGGTGGGAATTTAAGGAGATGGGACCTGGATAAAGGACCAGAGGTTGTACAGAGTTTCAGGGACAGCAAAGAGAACAATTGACAGGAATGGGGGAAAGAAATACAGTAGAAGAAGAATGGGTAGTTCTGAGGGATGAAGTAGTGAAGGCAGCAGAGGATCAAGTAGGTAAAAAGACGAGGGCTAGTGGAAATCCTTGGGTAACAGAAGAAATATTGAATTTAATTGACGAAAGGAGTAAATATAAAAATCCAGTAAATGAAGCAGGCAAAAAGGAATACAAACGTCTCAAAAATGAGATCGACAGGAAGTGCAAAATGGCTAAGCAGGGATGGCTAGAGGACAAATGTAAGGATCTAGAGGCTTATCTCACTAGGGGTAAGATAGATACTGCCTACAGGAAAATTAAAGAGACCTTTGGAGAGAAGAGAACCACTTGTATGAATATCAAGAGCTCTGATGGAAACCCAGTTCTAAGCAAAGAAGGGAAAGCAGAAAGGTGGAAGGAGTATATAGAGGGTCTATACAAGGGCGATATACTTGAGGACAATATTATGGAAATGGAAGAGGATGTAGATGAAGATGAAATGGGAGATATGATACTGCGTGAAGAGTTTGACAGAGCACTGACTCGAAACAAAGCTCCGGGAGTAGACAACATTCCATTAGAACTACTGACAGCATTGGGAGAACCAGTCCTTACAAAACTCTACCACCTGGTGAGCAAGATGTATGAGACCAGCGAAATACCATCAGACTTCAAGAAGAATATAATAATTCCAATCCCAAAGAAATCAGGTGTTGACAGATGCGAAAATTACCGAACTATCAGTTTAATAAGTCACAACTACAAAATACTAACGCGAATTCTTTACAAACGAATGGTAAAACTGGTAGAAGCCGACCTCGGGGAAGATCAGTTTGGATTCTGTAGAAATGTAGGAACACCTGAGGCAATACTGACCCTAAGACTTACCTTAGAAGAAGGATTAAGGAAAGGCAAACCTACGTTTCTAGCATTTGTAGACGTAGAGAAAGCTTTTGACAATGTTGACTGGAATACTCTCTTTCAAATTCTGAAGGTGGAAGCGGTAAAATACAGGGAGCGAAAGGCGATTTACAATTTGTTCAGAAAGCAGATGGCCGTTGTAAGAGTCGAGGGACATGAAAGGGAAGCAGTGTTTGGGAGGGGAGTGATACAGGGTTGTAGCCCCTCCCGATGCTATTCAATCTCTATATTGAGCAAGTAGTAAAGGAAAGATAAATTTGGAATAAGTATTAAAATCCAGGGAGAAGAAATAAAAACTTTGAGGTTCGCCGATGACATTATAATTCTGTCAGAGACAGCAAAGGACTTGGAAGAGCAGTTGAACGGAATGGACAGTGTCTTGAAAGGAGGATATAAGATGAACATCAAAAAAAAGCAAAACGAGGATAATGGAATGTAGTCGAATTAAGTCGGGTGATGCTGAGGGAATAAGATTAGGAAATGAGACACTTAAAGTAGTAAAGGAGTTTTGCTGTTTGGGGAGCGAAATAACTGATGATGTTCGAAGTAGAGAAGATATAAAATGTAGACTGGCAATGGCTAGGAATGCGTTTCTGAGGAAGAGAAATTTTTTAACATCGAGTATAGATTTAAGTGTCAGGAAGTCGTTTCTGAAAGTATTTGTATGGGGTGTAGCCATGTGTGGAAGTGAAACATGGACAATAAATAGTTTGGACAAGAAGAGAATAGAAGCTTTCGAAATGTGGTGCTACAAAAGAATGTTGAAGATTAGGTGGGTAGATCGCGTAACTAATGATGAGGTATTGAATAGGATTGGGGAGAAGAGAAGTTTGTGGCACAACTTGACCAGAAGAAGGGATCGGTTGGTAGGACATGCTCTGAGGCATCAAGGGATCACAAATTTAGCATTGGAGGGCAGCGTGGAGGGTAAAAATTGTAGAGGGAGACCAAGAGATGAATACACTAAGCAGATTCAGAAGGATGTAGGTTGCAGTAGGTACTGGGAGATGAAGGAGCTCGCACAGGATAGATTAGCATGGAGAGCTGCATCAAACCAGTGTCAGGACTGAAGACCACAACAACAAGCAGTGTGTAAGCTTAGGGACTGATGACCTTAGCAGTTAAGTCCCATAAGATTTCACACACATTTGAAGATTTTTTTTTTTTTTTTGTAATATGGTACAACATGTTATCAAAAAATAATACTATAAGCTAAACTTTGCAGAGGTCAGACGTTATTCTTGTCAAAAAACATTTAGGTGCATACTTCACGGACATTGCATGTGAACAATTGTTAGTTGATTCAGAATGAACTACTGAAGATTTAGAACGTCAGTCTGAATCCACCGAAACAGCTCGTTCACGTCCTCGAAAACGACATTTTAATTACAAAGCAGCAGACGAGCCACATTAGACCCACAAATAAAATTTAAAGTATATTTTTATTTTTTATTAGTTGACACTGTGACCTTACAGTTAAATGAAAGATTCGATTTGTTAACAGAACACAACAACAGGTTTTCATTTTTGCAAAACATTGAAAGCAGGAGGGAGATCAAACAAAGACACAATGTCTCAACTTAGGACAAAAGTTAACACAAAAAAATAGATTGGATATTGGTGGGGAAGAAATGTTTAATGAGTTGGAGTTGCTTCCTTTATTTTTAGTAAGGAAATAAATCCACTCAATGTGTTAAATTATAGTTATTCCAATAATTTAATGTCTGTGTTTCCAAATATTTCAACATATTTACGCACGCACTTAACACTTCCTGTGACAGTAGCTGAAGATTAACGGTTATTTTCAAAACTGAAAATAGTGATAAACTGTTTACGATAAACTATGATCCAAGATAGACTGACAAATTCGGCCATCATAAGTATCGATTCGAATATAAACTTCAAAACAGACGATATAATTAAAACGTTTGTCGACTTAAAAGCCAGAAAAATTGAATTCTGCATTTGAAAATGGAGGTTAAACAAAAAGTGGAACATAAAAATTAAATGTTGTTGGATTTTTTTTCTTTTTCGGCAAAGGGGTTGGGGGGTGGGGGATACCCAGCCTGATTTTTCGCACCCCGGCGCCCAGCGTCGTTAACATGACCCTGCCAACGGGCACCAACACAGAAGGTCCTACGAAACATTTTAGCGAAAATGTTGACTCACGCAGCGTTACTGTTATCCTGCTCATTGTCACCAGGAAATTTCAGGTAGCAACTAAACATCCATAAAATGAAACCTACATGGGCGAAACCATAATAAATAGATCGGTTTGGTATCAGCAGTCAAGTCCTCGATGATGCTGTATTCATATCTCCTTACGATGATATTTTCTACAGATTGTCTTAATTAGGTTTAAAATCGAAGCTCGCTTTATACGACAAGGGTTAGTAAAAGGCGTTGAAGAATCTACAAGAAATGTATGGTAGTTGTATAAAACTCGTACGACCATGGGTGCACTCAATATCTTTTGAAATTATTTTCATAATTACTGAAAGTCAGACTGTCATTGAAGTAAAAATACTTCCTAAAGGCAAGAGAATGAATATCTGTCTTCTTAGTTTGTGCGGTCGGAGCACAAAAACGTGCGACATAGTTGCTTTTAAAATGTAATGCGCACAGTGGTATAGGTTATTCTTAAATCACTGTGTTAGATATTTATTCTTGCTGCTGTTCCAAATTTGTTGAAGAGGGGACGTTTTTAGACTGACCTTTAAGGAACAGCAATCGTTAAAGAGTCTCGTTAGTATTTTCATTTATATTCTTCTTCTACGCCTTGCTCTACGCCTCTGTTAATTCATAAAGTCTTCGCGTTTTTGTACATTTTCCGAATTTTGGAGGGGGGGGGGGAGTGTAGGCCACCCCTCAACGCACCATCTTCTGCACCTAGAGAATTTCAGCTCGATTTTTCATCATGTTTCACCAGTTTTTAAATGTAATGGCACCAGGGCCTTTCGTACAAGTTATTTGTGGAAGGCGTCCCCATGTCACATGTCAAGTTACTACAGACTTATCTACAAGAAGCTTCTACGTAAGGGCAGACGACGGCGTCTCCACTTGTCATTTCATTGACGCAGGTTTTCCCAAGGAGTCTGTACTCGGACCTCTGTTCCCCTGGTGTACAGGCTCTACACGGCGGGTCTACCTCAGAGCGAGTGGGCGCAGCATGTTCCACATGCTGGCGGCGCTGCTGTGCTCACGTGCAGCATGAGCACCGACGACTATAGGTGGTAAGCGACAACCTCGAGGAGTTAGCAAGAAACTGGCCGACTCTCCTGCGGCTTCTAGAAAATCCAGAGCAACATAGTTTTTCAGATGTTGGAGCCCACAAAATTACGTAAAATAATGATACGAAGCGAACCCGTGGGACGGTCCCATACTTTCAAGTGTTTTGGCGTCACATTGGACAGTAGACTGACAGGGTGCCAACGCGTTCTCTAGGCTATTAATAACAATGACAACACTCAAATATCAATAACCATTGAAATTACAAAAATTACAACAGTTAAATAGTCAAGAATGATCATGTGTTTCCGAAAGCCGCAGAGCTGTATGAAGGTGCTTTTTTCGCAACTACCGGTTTCACGTCTAGTATAGCCGGCCGCGGTGGTCTCGCGGTTCTAGGCGCGCAGTCCGGAACCGCGCGGCTGCTACGGTCGCAGGTTCGAATCCTGCCTCGGGCATGGATGTGTGTGATGTCCTTAGGTTAGTTAGGTTTAGGTAGTTCTAAGTTCTAGGGGACTGATGACCACAGCTGTTAAGTCCCATAGTGCTCAGAGCCATTTGAACCATTTCACGTCTAGTATAGACGCAACGTCAGGTTTATGTGTCAAAAACACAAATCACTGTGTGAAATTTTTTAAATGGTAAAATAGAGAACCGTAGTGTTGACACTCAATAAGAAACAGTGACAAGTATTCACAATAGATATATTTCCGTAATGTAAGTCGACAGGAGGCCCAGATTGCGGGAAGTCAAACCGCAATGGTTGACTGTCATAATAAAACGCATGTCAAAATGTGCAATGTGAGACTACAGAATGAGCCACGCTCAGAAAAAAATTTGGGGAAAAACTAATAATAAATAGCACATTATTGTAAACAGGGAAAAATGCCTGAAAAGAACTAACGTCTAGGAAATTTCTATAAGTACACGGGAAACATTATTCCGAATTTGTTTTGGAACATTCCCGCTTCAGCCCGCATAGTTTCATGAATTTCCGATTGGTAGCGGCGCTATAAATACCCCTCAAAATGGCGTCCGTACCGGAAGTGCGTTCCAGGCAGAGAGCTGTCACTGATACCAGCAACTCTCTGCTCTCTGGCGAGGGCAACCAAGCGCAGAGATATTATGAATAACAATAACAACACAGAACACTCAATAACCATTCAAACCATCATAAAAATTAGAATAATTAAAAACTCGAGAACGGTGACCTGTTTCCGAAAGTCGCAAAGCTGCGTGAAGCTGCTGTATTCGCAACTACCGGTTCCATGTCAGTATAGAAGCATCTTCAGGTTTATGGTAGTTACAAGCCTATAGTCTAGATGGACAATTACGGAGTCCCAGGTTTTGGTAAGTTGTCCACGTTAAGAGTCAAACCGCGTCGGTGGGTGGTAGTAATAAAATTAAGTAAACCCAGAAGATGCTTGTCAAAATGTACAAAGCATGACTGTGTGTTGGTAGCCTCCAAGACCTGCTTACACCACATCGTCCTGTCAACAAGACGGAGGAAATATTGATATTGCTACTATGCAGCTGGTGTCTACCGGATTTTATAATTATACCCTTCAGATTGTTGTTATCCGGCTTGGCTCATTCAACATTCATGCTCTGTACATTCTTTTGCGTATACTCAATTTTATTATGACAACCCACCAATGTGGTTTGTCTCTTAACGTGGACAACTTCCCGAAAGCTGGGACTCCGTAATTGTCCATCTACAGTATGGAAATGTAACCATTATAAACCTCAAGTTGCGAATAAAACACCCTCATACAGCTATGCGGCTTTTGAAAACACCTCATCATTCTTGTTGCTATTTTCAGGATAATTTGAATGGTTGTTCAGTGTTGAGTGTTGTTATAATTATTCACGCAGCTGTCGTTGAGTTTCTTTCGGTGGAAAACCAGAGCGTCGGCAGATATTCATATGCGGTTGCAGAATGTCTACGGAGAGCTGGCAGTGAACAAAAGCGCGGCGATTCGTTGTGCGAGGCGTCCGACGTCATCGCAGTAAGGTGGTGCAAACCCGTCCGATCTCCCGCGTGCAGGCCCGCTGCTCACAGCTGGGACTCCTGCAATGCTGGAACTTGCGGACACTCTCATTCGAGGTGATCGAACAACCTCGCTGCTGAACTAGGTGTCTGCTGGTAGCGCCAAGACACTCGTCCACCAGTTGGGATACTCAAAGGTGTGAGCCTGCTGGGTTCCTCGCCGCCTAACAGGAGACCATAAAGAGCTTCCATCTGTTTGGCCATATGAAGGATGCATTCCTCGGGAAGCAGTATGCAAATGATAAGAAGATTATTGATGCAGCAAGGTGTTGGTCCGGACGTTGTTCATTTGAGAAGTTACATGCAGACATACCATTTCATCATTGTCGCATGAGGCTTGGTCCTCTCTACATGAAAATAACTTAGGGCCATTAAACCGTCCACGACGGCTTGGACGACCTCCTCACGTCCTTCCCAGCGAGAGGAGGTCATTTTGGCCAGGTTGCCGATTGGGCAGTGCCGATTGGGCATTGCCGATTTATCCACCTCTACCTGACGACAATATTATGGAAATGGAAGAGGATGTAGATGAAGATAAAATGGGAGATATGATACTGCGTGAGGAGTTTGACAGAGCACTGAAAGACCTAAGTCGAAACAAGGCCCCGGGGGTAGACAACATTCCATTAGAACTACTGACAGCCTTGGGAGAGCCAGTCCCAACAAAACTCTACCATCTGGTGATCAAGATGTTTGAGGCAAGCGAAATTCCCTCAGACTTCAAGAAGAATATAATAATTCCAATCCCAAAGAACACAGGTGTTGACAGATGTGAAAATTACCGAACTATGAGTTTAATAAGTCACAGCTGCAAAATACTAACGCGAATGGAAAAACTGGCAGAAGCCGACCTCAGGGAAGATCGGTTTGGGTTCCGTAGAAATGCTGGAACACGTGAGGCAATACTGACCCTACAACTTATCTTAGAAGAAAGATTAAGGAAAGGCAAACCTACGTTTCTAGCATTTGTAGACTTAGAGGAAGCTTTTGACAATGTTGACTGGAATACTCTCTTCCAAATTCTAAAGGTGGCAGGGGTAAAATACAGGGAGTGAAAGGCTATTTACAATTTGTACAATTTGTACAGAAAGCAGATGGCAGTTATAAGAGTCGAGGGACATGAAAGGGAAGCAGTGCTTGGGAAGGGAGTGAGACAGGGTTGTAGCCTCTCCCCAATGCTATTCAATCTGTATATTGAGCAAGCAGTAAAGGAAACAAAAGAAAAGTTCGGAATAGGTATTAAAATCCATGGAGAAGAAATAAAAACTTTGAGGTTCGCCGATGACATTGTAATTCTGTCAGAGACAGCAAAGGACTTGGAAGAGCAGTTGAACTGAATGGACAGTGCCTTGAAAGGAGGTTATAAGATGAGCATCAACAAAAGCAAAACGAGGATAATGGAATGTAGTCGAATTAAGTTGGGTGGTGCTGAGGGAATTAGATTAGGGAATGAGACGCTTAAAGTAGTAAAGGAGTTTTGCTATTTGAGGAGCAAAATAACTGCTGATGGTCGAAGTAGAGAGGATATAAAATATAGACTGTCAATGGCAAGGAAAGCGTTTCTGAAGAAGAGAAATTTGTTAACATCGAGTATAGATTTAAGTGTCAGGAAGTCGTTTCTGAAAGTATTTGTATAGAGTGTAGCCATGTATGGAAGTGAAACATGGACGATAAATAGTTTAGACAAGAAGAGAATAGAAGCTTTCGAAATGTGGTGCTACAGAAGAATGCTGATGATTAGATGGGTAGATCATATAGCTAATGTGGAGGTATTGAATAGAATTGGGGAGAAGAGGAGTTCGTGGCACAACTTGACTAGAAGAAGGGATAGGTTGGTAGGACGTCTTCTGAGGCATCAAGGGATCACCAATTTAGTACTGGAGGGCAGCGTGGAGGTAAAAATTGTAGAGGGAGACCAAGAGATGAATACACTAAGCAGGTTCAGAAGACTGTAGGTTGCAGTAGGTACTGGGAGATGAAGAATCTTGCATAGGATAGAGTAGCATGGAGAGCTGCATCAAATCAGTCTCAGAACTGAAGACCACTACAACAACAACCTGTTGTCCGGTGACCCCGCCCCACAGTGCCCCTGTGGTCATCCATTGACGGTGCGCCATGTTTTATTGTCCTGTCCCCGTTTTATTCACTCTCGTATTGTCCTATGTCTGCCGTCTACTTTACAGGAACTTTGAGCTGATAACGCTCGAGCAGCTGCTCGTGTCCGTTTTATTACACTGACGGACTTGTTTCTCTGCGTCTTTGTAAGTACTTTCTGATGTTGCCGCCTTGCGTTTTTCTACGCAATTAGTGCACTAACGTTTGTGACTGGGCGCTAAAGACCTTAGTAGTTGAGCGCCCTGAAAAAAAAAAAAAAAAAAAAAAAGCACCACCACGCAGACCCTCCCAGTAAGGCGGCGTAAGGCCTTCGCATTGAACGGAGAATTTGTAGCGTAAAGTATGGAGTATTGGAATCCTGAATAAAATCAACCTGCTTTCACTAAAAAAGAAGAGAAAAAAGAATTGTCTTGCATTACGTATTACATGCCCCTTGTACCATCTTAGTATCCCATTGGAACGATGCACTAAACTGCTGGAATGCCACTCCTCCGCGATCGCTTCCAGAACTCGGCGCGACAGTTGTACGAGAAAACTTCGCACGTCAGGAATGTGAAAATTCATGTACCAGACAACTAAATGGCCCGACCAGTTGCGCACGAAGAACGTGACTGCGCTTCCTCACTATCACGAAATGACGATGACTGCCACTAATAACACGTAATGCCCAGCTCATCCGTTACGCCTAATGTCTCGCTGTTGTAGTTATGATTGAAGGAATTGTCATCAGCGGCGTGAGGGACACGTGGAGGCCCTCACGGGTCAGCTGATCTACTGATCTGCAGAGTCCTTCTGCGGTGCCATCACAGCTGTTGTAGCGAACTGCGGTCAGTACACGTGAAATGCGGGTGACTCTTGGGCCATAACTGATTTGGATGGTTTCTCACTACTTTCGGTGTCTTGTGGAAACCCACGTTTCCATCAACACGCTGAAACAATGTTTACGATTTATTGTGAGCGTAAATGTCGATTTGCTCGCGACTTTGTGGAAATCTTTCTGCTGGGAAACCACTTTATCAACTTGTAGTCAGTTTTGCAACATTTCTACTCGAGAAGCTCCTGTCACGCTCCCGGAATCTGAAGGGATCCCGCCCTTCTGTTGTGATGCCTAGACCGTGTGACTGAAAACGATAGTCGCCTATAGGGCGGTGCTAACTGTAAAGTAAATTCGTATTGTATGATTGGCTGGGAGTTCCTCAAGAGCGATGTTCTGCCTCCCGTTTGCAACTTCTTTCAATCGGTGACTTGACACACCCTCAGACTACGGTAACAGTAACACTGCGGAAAGTAAATCTACAGCTTAAAGTGGAATCCGAACTATGTCCCGTTTCTGGCATATGTTGAAATCGTCAAGAGGTCAAGGCTGACATAAAGGCAGACTGAAAAATTCCGATATCTGAGCCGGATTCCATGTCGCGACCTTATAGTCTTCAGGCTTGCATTTTCCGGTTATAACACGTTTCCCGATTTTATCAACGGTGAGGCAGTTGAACTGTCACGGCAATTCTTTCGCCATACGTCTTTTAGCTAGTGTCATGATACAACACAAAAATGGCGACGAGGAACTCAAACTCTGTCATATTGTTCACTAAAGTGTCAAAAGTCATGGGATGCCTCGTAACGTCGTGTCGGACTTCCTTTTGTCTGATGTAGTGTAGCAACTCTACGTGACATGGACTCAACAAGTCTTTGGAAGTCCCCTGCAGAACTACTGGGACGTGGTACCTCTATAGCCGTCCATAAATGCGAAAGTGTTGCCGGTGCAGGATTTTGTGCAGGAACTGACCCCTCGATTATGTCCCGTACATGTTCGATGGGATTCATGTCTGGCGATCTGGATGACCAAATCGTTCGCTCGCACTGCCCACAATGTTCTTCAAACCAATCGCGAACAATTGTCGCCCGGCAATATGGCGCATCGTTGTTTGAAAACACAAAGTCCATGAATGGCTGCAGTTGGTCTCCAAGTAGCCGAACATAATAGCCATTTCCAGTCTATGATAGGTTCAATTGGACTCAGATCATCCCGTGTAAACAAAGCTCACACCACTATGGAGATGCACAGTGCCTTGTGCATTTGGGTCCATACCTCCGTGGGATTTGCGCCACACCGGAGCCCTACACCAGCTCTCAGCAACTGAAGTCTGGACTCATCTGACAAGGCACAATTTTCCAGTTACCTGGGGTCCAACTGACATGGTGACGAACTCAGCAGAGGAGCTCCAGGCGATGTCGTGTTGATAGGAAGGATCCATTAACGGGAAATTTCACCGCACTGTCCTAACGAATACGTTCGTCGAACGTCCTGCATTGATTTCTGCATTTATTTCACGCAGTGTTACTTGTCTGTTATCACTGATAACTCTACATAAAAGCCGCTACTCTTGGTCATTAGGTGCAGGCCATTGGTCACTTAGTTATCTGTGGTTAGAGGTAACGCTTGAAATTTTGTATTCTCCGCACAGTCTTGATAAGGTGGATCTCGGAATATTGAAGTCCTAATGATTCCCGAAGTGGAATGTCTCATCCCTTTATCTCTAATTACCATTCCGCGTTCATAGTCTGTTGATTCCCGTCGCGCGGCCGTAATTACATCGCCGGCCGCGGTGGCCGAGCGGTTCTAGGCGCTACAGTCTGGAACCGCGCGACCGCTACGGTCGCAGGTTCGAATCCTGCCTCAGGCATGGATGTGTGTGATGTCTTTAGGTTAGTTAGGTTTAAGTAGTTCTAAGTTCTAGGGGACTGATGACCTCAGAAATTGAGTCCCATAGTGCTCAGAGTCATAATTACATCGGAAACCTTTTCACATGACTCACCTGAGTGCAAATGATAGCTCCGCCAATGCACTGCCCTTTTAAACCTTGTGTGCGCTATATCACCGCCATCTTGTGTATATGCATCTGTGTCTCTGATTTTTTGTCACATCAGTGTAATGTAATGGATTGTCGCAGCAGCAATAGCGAGATACCACACCATTGAAAGACGCTGGGCCCTGGATCACAGAAAGGGGCTACGAAGTAATGAAGACATGAGGGAAGTTTTCTGTAAACCACCAGCTACATGTCGACTCAGAATTCTCGGATAAGAGGGTCGCTCTGAAAGTTTTTAACTGCTAATGAAAATCCCTGTTGGTCCATTACGGCCAGGGGACATCGACTGGTACGTACGTATCAATGTCAACAAACTATATCAACAGCTGTACACTTTAAGATATTTTAAAATGGCTCTGAGCGCTATGCGACTTAACTTCTGAGGTCATCAGTCGCCTAGAACTTAGAACTAATTAAACCTAACTAACGTAAGGACATCACACACATCCATGCCAGAGGCAGGATTCGAACCTGCGACTGCAGCGGTCTAAGATATTTTATTTTATTCTGAAAGCAACCAGTTTCGGCAATTCATTTTGCCATCTTCAGGCCCCATACGCTTTTTTCAGATCAACGAACTTATCGTATAGCGGCATAGAACTGGATATCGTGAATTCCGATCGTTGTGTAGTTGCTTCAGACGAAAGCGTGACAGCAATCGTAAGAAGCAGCTGCACAACAATCGGAATTCACGATATCCAGTTCTATGCCGCTATACGATAAGTTCGTTGATCTGAAAAAAGCGTATGGGGCCTGTAGATGGCAAAATGAATTGCCGAAACTGGTTGCTTTCAGAATAAAATAAAATATCTTGAAGTGTACGTCTGTCGGTAAAGTTTATTGACATTGAAAACTAATTAAAGTTGTTGATTTTTCGACAACTTCCCTTTAAATGCTCACGGAGTACTATCCAGGTTGTATTTATCGGTATTTTAGGATCGCCAGACGGACATTTTCAGCCCCACACTTCTAAACACGAGAATACGTTGAAATGTTCCTCCCCAGTACCTGCAATTAACATATCATCTAATATTAAATAAAAACCCATCTTACTTTTGCTTGGTACTTATGTCTCACTGCAATTATGAAAAGCTCTGCTGGGAACCAACATGTCATTATTATACAACCCACCGAAAAAATATTACTTATCTTTTAAAAATAGATCACGTTGACCTGTCCACCGGTGTTTTAACCGATGAGACAGATCTTTCATTTTCAGGTTTCTTGTGGCAACCATTTTCGCAGTAGCTGTAAATAAATTACACTAGTTCTTCTGACCTGTTGTAACTTTTATTTTCACATTCATGGCTTATCTGATAACATCCGGCCAGCCATCACAATGCTAAAGATCAAATCCAGGCGTGGCCAAAATCAGAACGAGGCAAAGGGACACTGAATCTGAACGCTATGATCACAGCCAAGATAAAGTTTGAAAGTTTTTAACAAATATTCCATTTTCTATTTTGTTATGATTTCGGTTACAATTAATTTTATTGTATTCAGTCTTCAAGCGTAAATTATTTAATATTGTCCTCTAAAATCGTTAACATTATAACATTTTTATTAAGTTTCGTTTCTGATTCAAACTTATAATCCTTTTCATAAAACTCACATGTAATATTTTTTAATGAAATTTCGTACACATATATTGTGTTTTGTTAAATTTCCACATATATTCGGTAATTATTCATCAAAGATATTTGTACACAGTTCTCTTTTTTAATATTCACATCTTTTTTCTATCAAAAAGCCTGGTTTAATTTCTCTTAAGAATCAGCACTTACGTATTTTTGTTATAATTATTAACTTTTGAAATTACATAAAACAATTTCAAATTAAAGTGAAGAACTCCCTACTCGAAACCATATGACACTGCCAAAATACCAGAAAGACATAAGTCTAAAAGCACGCATGTAACGGCTGCTTCGTTAAACAGAGTATCGAACACTTCAGCTGTTTCCCTCTGAGGCAGCTACGTTTCAACATAAAACTCTTTGATCAGCAGTCACCAATGAACCGGTAGCCGACGAATCATTAAACTCCAATCTGGCTTCCTTCTTTGTAATGCCAGATGTACGATGGTAAAATAAGGTCTTCCAAAAAGAACATGCTAGTTAATTATAATCGTCGAATTGACACAATTCTCTGAAATAAATGTAGGCGAATGCCAAAAGAACTAGAATATGGACATTTCCCCTTACCTCCTATTCCAATTGATCTTTCGTACTATTTAGAATGGCTTTGCGGCCGACAGAAAGTGAAACTTTAAGCGTTGTACTATTTACTTTGCATAAATGTTCTTTCTTCGTCTTCAAGAAAAGTGCAGTATTTTATTGCAATTCATTGAATACAAAATCATTGCTTTACGTCTCTACACAATATTTTAGTACTGTAAGTCACATACTTTCATACAGAAGTACATCTTTCATAGGACGCGGCAGTTGGCAATAGGATAGTATCACATCATCATAGGCTATCTAGTTCTAGATCTGTATAACCATAGTGCTTGACGTATTATGGTACAGCACCAAAATCGGAGAATACGCGTGTACTTATCCCACTGTATTTTGATTAGCAGCCAATGCCTTGTGTAGTAGTGCTGTAGTCACTCAGCAGATGGCAATGCAATACGCGCTGCAACCGTACGTTACTCAGTGAGTTACGTTTTAGATCGGTAGATGGCACAGCAAACGCCAATATAATGCGAAGTTCCCGGCAGTTCCAGGACATTTTTGACTCTATACTGCAGTTACATCCGATAAATCATTTTTGTTGCTACTATGGACTATCAGTTAATCACATTGACTTCATTTAAAGGGACAGCTTGAAGTTAATAATGAAAATTACAATCGATACAGGTTGTAATTATTCCAAGAACATTCGGTGCGTAACGCCTCTGTACATTCTCTCGATGTCTCGACAGTAATTCTGAATTACTGATAGTAACCAAGGGCTGATCCAGGATCTGTGCTAGCTTGGGAAGGGGGCGGGGGGTCGTATTAGCCGCAAGATTACTTTCTTTTTTAACATCTAGCAGTTTTATTTTATTTTATTTTATTTTATTTTTTTATATAATTTCGATGTAGCTCATCACGTGCACTGAAGCAACGTTCCACAGTTACCGTTGTGCATGGAATAGTGCTCAAAATTCGTATTGCTGTTCTCATATTGAGAGTGGGGGGGGGGGGGGGCGGGGGAGGGGAATATACTGGTTTCGTTAAACAAGTGAACGACTTCTACGTCCCTTAATTTAGCCTCGGGTATTTCCTTTTCTTCTGTAAATTGTACCAGAGGTCCAGTCATCCAGCAATATCATCCAAACCATAATTTTTCAAACAGGTTTGCATTTTTATGAAATTCTGTTAAACTAATTTTGCTCATATTCAACAGATGTAACTTATTTAGAGCAATATCTGCAATATTTTCTGATGAAAATCAAATATTTAATGATGACACGAATCATTCGATGTATGACATTACCAGCGAACATCGCTAGTAGTCGGTGTCACTATCCGATAGTAGATTGCTTCTGACGTTTTGCTTAGAAAAAAAATTTGGAGCGGTAATTTCTATTTCCAGCTCTTCTACAGTGGCTGGTGCTTTTCCAAGTGATTCTTTAGTTGTTCTGTTTGCATCCTTTCGTTCATTATTGAGACCTCAAGGAGTCCTGCGATGTGCTATCTCACTACACGCACGTATACAGACTTAGATTGCTGGAGATTAGTTACTGGTTCCAAAGCTGCCTAGTAATTCGGCTACTGCTCGTAAAGATCAGGAATACTGCTTTTGTAATGGCTGAATGCAACTGAAATGCAGATTCTGTCTTTGCAAAATTTCCCTCCGTAGCCTGCTTTTCTAGAGTTCTCACAATCTCTGGGGGATGTTGACAAAATAGTCTCACGGATTTATATTTTATGGACCATCTCGTCTACACATTCGTGATAAACTGGGAGCTTATTTCCACCGTAAAGTCGATTCTCTAAAAAAAGTTTGTAGTGCCTTTTACATACGCAACAGTGTTCCTAATTTCCAGGACTGCATTTGCATCGTTCACCACAAGGCTGACTTCGTGACCTGAGCAATGAACTTATCAGCCTCGATAATACTTCTGCCTTAAAATGACCTATACATCGCTCTCTATGTATGCCATTGTAGAATAGCTATCGAATCCGAATCCCACACAATCATCTGCTGGAAGCCTGTTACTGATCAAGAAACTGTCAATTGCTTCTGCGATAATGTCACATTTTGTCACTACAAAACCTACAAATTCATACCGGATTTCCACTTTGCTTTTTTCAGCCAAGACTGCGTAAAACATTGCATTTTTGATCTCAACAGCTGTATTCTCCTGATAACATAACCACACAAATTTATCCATACGTTTTGTATTTTCGGCGATGTGTAAACGGCACTGCGGCGACAATTTTCCAGATGACGCCTTAACTTCTCGTCGTCAGAATCGATTCGTCTTGTGTTCTTCAGCCCGAGGATTGGTTTTATGCAGCTCTCGGTGCTACTCTATCCTGTGCAAATCTCTTAATCCCAGAGTAACTACTGCAGATTACATCCTTCTGAATCTGCTTACTGTATGCATCTCTTGATCTCTTGGTCTCCCTCTGCGATTTTTACGCCATACGCTTCCCTCCTGTAATAAACTGGTAAATCTTTGATGTCTCAGAATATGTCTTACCAACCTATCCCTTCTTCTAGTCAGGCTGTGCTACAAATTTGTTTTCTCTCCCAGTTCTATTTAGTACCTCCTGATTAGTTATGCGATCTGCCTATCTAATCTTCAGCATTCTTCTGTAGCATCGCGTTTCAAAAGCTTCTATTCTATTCTTGTATAAACTATTTATCGTTTATATCTCACTTCCATACATGGCTACACTCCAGACAAATATTCTCCAAAAAAACTTCCTGACACTTAAGTCTATTTCGATGTTAATAAATTTCTCTCTTTCAGAAAGGATTTTCTTGCCTTTGCCAGTCTATATTTTATATCCTCTCTATTTCGACCATCATTAGTTAATTTGCTGCCCACTTAGGAAAACTCATCTACTACTTTAAGTGTCTCATTTCCTAATCTAATTTGCCCAGCATCACCTGATTTTATTCAACTGTATTCCATTATCCTCGTTTTGTTTTTGTTGATGTTCATCTTATATCCTCGTTTCAAGACACTTTCCATTCCGTTCAACCGCCCTTTTAAGTCCTCTGCTGTCTCTGACAGCATTACAATGTTATCGGCAAATCTCAAGGTTTTTATTTCTTCTGCCTGTATTTTAATTCCTACTCCAATTTTTCGTTTTGTTTCCTTTATTGCTTGCTCAGTGTACAGACTGAATAACATCGGGGGTAATATACAACACTGTCTTATGGCCTTCTCAACCGCTGCTTCCCTTTCATGTCCCTCGACTCTTGTAAGTGCCATCTGGTTTCCGTACTAATTATAAATAGCCTGTCGCTTCCTGTTTTTTACCTCTGCAGCCTTTAGAATTTGAAAGATAATATTGCAGTCAACATTAGCAACAGCTTTCACAAAGTCTACAAATACTATAAACGTAGTTTGGCCTTTCCTTGACCTGTCTTCTATGAGAAGTCGTAGGGTCAGTATTGCCTCGCGTATTCCTATGTTTCTCCGGAATCCAAATTGATCTTCCCCACGGTCGGCTTCTACCAGTTTTTCCGTTCTTCTGTAAAGGATACGTGCTAGTATTTTGCAACTGTGACTTATTAAACTGATAGTTCGGTAATTTTCACATCTGTCAACAGCTGCTTTCTTTGGAATTGGATTTATTATAATTTTCTTGAAGTCGGAGGGTATTTCGTCTGTCTCATACATCTAGCCCACCAGATGGAAGAGTTTTCTCATGGCTGGCTCTCTCAAGGCTATCAGTATTTCTAACGGAATGTTGTATACTCCCATGACCTTGTTTCGACTTAGGTCTTTCAGTGCTCTGTTAAATTCTTCTCGCAGTATCATGTCTCCCTTCTCACCTTCCTCTACATCCTCTTTTGTTTCCATAATATTGCCCTCAAGTACATCTCCCTTGTATAGACTCTCTATGTACTACTTCCACCTTTCTGCTTTCCCTTCTTTGCTTAGGACCGTTTTTCCTTTTGAACTGTTTATATTCTTACAAGCAGCAGAGGATCAAGTAGGTAAAAAGACGAGGGCTAGTAGAGATCCTTGGGTAACAGAAGAAATATTGAATTTATTTGATGAACGGAGAAAATATAAAAATGCAGTAAATGAAGCAGGCAAAAAGGAATGCAAACGTCTAAAAAACTAAAGGAACTGCAAATTTAAGGAGATGGAAAATGGATAAACTGAAAGAACCAGGCGTTGTAGAGGGTTTCAGAGGGAGTATTAGGCAATGACTGACAAGAACAGGGGAAAGGAATACAGTAGAAGAAGAATGGGTATTCCTTTTTGCCGGTCTCTAGTGATTATACTAATGGCAGTGATTCAGGTTACCAAAATGTTTGTGTTCACGATCAGTATAGGCTATCTTTCCTCTACATGATTTTAATCCTGCATGGAAAAATTCAGACCACCTTAGGTTTAATCCAGGGAATCCTAATAAAAACATAGATCTGCCAGTAGGTTTCAGCCAGAATATCTCAACACTGGGGGCAGTTCCTGTCACGTAAAAAACTGGGTTACTTCTCGAGGAAAGCCACCATGTAAGAACAGTAATAACAGCAATGTTCATCCGGTACATAACCCAGTGACGAGTAACAATTACAATCACCGCTGGCAACCTCCGAAGTAGCTGAGTAGTAACATTCTCAGGCGAATAATTCGACAAATTAAGCTCGGCCATATCGTATACTTGCATGGTGGGCGAGGAGTGGAGCGAGGATGAAGTTCTTAAAGATAGTTAATCTTTTGCGATACAATGACGATAGCGTTATGAGGCGGGAATTATAGGAAGGATATAATAACTGTATAGACAAACCCAAACGTATTGTGCAAACAAAACTCAAAGCAGTGATAGGCAACATCTCTACAGTTGTTGTTCTACATACAAGCGCAACTATCAGTGTGATTTCTCAGGACTTACTTGACCAGATAAATAATAATAATGAAGTTCTTAAGTATCCAGTATAGTTGTCGGTGCTTTTGGCAGCAAGCCTGGATCAAAGTAGAACTTGAAAATGGTTGTGTGAGGGAGTATTGAAACATCTTTTACCTCCTTATTGTAGTCCCTTACTGACAGTAGCAAAAAGAGGGGGAAAATTCGGCTGGTCTTGGACGCTTAGAACATCAATAGAATTATAGTATCTGTCAATACTAGGCAAAGACAAAATCAAATTCCTAGGTTGTATCATTTCCCCTGAGGTCACTACACTTTATCCTAAAAAAGCAGAGCTATCAAAAATTTTCTGAGCCCAGCAACTCAAAACCAATTGAAAGCTTTCTTGGGTTTAGCTTCCTTTTTTAGAAGATTTTTGTCTGACCAGCTTCTAAACAGTAATGCTCTGCTGAAGCTGTTAAAGAAAAATTCTTGTTGGGTATGGAGTAACCAATATCAGGAGGATTATGACAACAAGCAGGTGACGTTTCAGGTACAGCATGGAATTCAATCATTTACACAACGACACAAGCTGAGCACAACAGGCTGTGGAGTGGTAGGACTGGACCAAGTCACACATCAGGCAATCACCATCGACAGTTGCACTGAACATTTATTTGGCACATTTAAACAAGACAAATAACAAATCAAACCAATAACACATACTTAAAATTACCATACATCTTTAAATTTACCATCATATGAGAGCAAGTTACTTCGAAATTTAAACATTCATAAACCATGGCACTTATAGCCTATTACACATTTAGTGAAATGAGTTAAAAAGTATTTACTCAAAAACTGTGGTCAACCTGAAGAACAATTTACTAAAATTTAAAGAGAAAATGTAGTCTTTCGGTACTGCAGTGATTGGTATTACCAAAGTTATTCAGAGTACAGGCAACAACAAATCAGATAGCATGGCACACAGCCACGTTACTTAAATGGCAGGCACCCTACAATGTAGGACAATAAATATAAAATTTCATGTGACCCAGCAACCTCGTGGGATTCAACAAACTACGCCCAGAAGCGGACGCCCGCTCACTCAGCTGTTTCCAATACAGGCCCGGCACGGACCCCCAAATGGGAGCACCAACGGTCACGAATAGGCACGAAAAATCCCAGAACTAGTGAGTATCTACAAGAGACTGACATCTGCCTTAAGTAACTTGAAACACAATAATTCATTACCGCACATCAACTGTAGAATTAATCAACCTATTAATGAACATCTGCTAAGCAGTACAAATCTATTATCTTATGTGCATAAGGCCAAATATACAATTATTTATTAAGACGCGAGCGATCTAGATAGACGGCCAACTGGCACGCGCGGGCAAAAGGGGGGGGGGGGGGGGTTGGGGGGGGATACACAACAGCACAAGCGGGGCACAACCCACGACCCCGCACCCGCTGTCAAGACAAACAGCAGAAGTCTCGATAAAACGAAATCAAAATGCAAATAACTAGCGTGCAGGCTAAGGGTATGTAGAGTTTCACCCCCCGCCCCCGTCGCAAAACACAAAACGACTTACAGCAAACAACCACACGTAAATTTGTGATTAAATAAGAATTAATTACAATATTCACATACTGTTATTGAACGAATTCAGTTTCAAAGTATTTAAACACCCAATAGCAGGTGGCCTCTCTGTAATCCATAAGAATTTATGAAACTACTCATTTAGAATTAGACACTTGTCTCTCAGACACACTATTGGATCAGATAGAAACGTAACAGTAATGTTATTGCAGTTCACGGCCAAATATATCCACGGAAAATTTTGTCCGTGTATATCTATAGCAATTGGACAGCTTAACTCCGTCGTGTGATATAAATACAATAACCAGACGTCACTTAGATAAGGACCATCCAAGCTGTTTTCAATGACGGTTAAACACTGACAGTAGAAACCTACAAACAGAATGTATGTGCACTCCAGGTGCTATTAAATGTTAATCATCACATCACATACAGCTCTCATCGGAACCTTGCGTACTAAGCAAGTTGAAATTAAACACATTCGAGGACAAACTCAGTAGGAGTAGCAACGGCCGGCCAAGAAAATGAAGTCAATAGCATAGAACCCAGTAGTCGATTCCGCCACAATTTACAGCACAAGCAAGGCCCTTACCCTCTTGCTTGTTCGGCGAAGGCAGTCGCCGCACATCTCGGTGCCAGGAGACATGCAGGAAGCGAAATACACCAACGACTTCCCAGTAACGTGACTGCTTCCGCGCTGGTGATATTTGCTTTGGGAAATTCTCCAATACTACATCACCCTTACATGTCCAAGGCATTAGCAAAGCATATACTGTAGCTGACGTACACTGTATGGTTCCGAAGATATAGTAAATAAGCAGGTTCAGTTTTAACAGTCGATCGTCGAGGGCGTGAGCGCATCGGTAGCAGTAGCTTTAGTTGTATTCACGATTATAAATATTTCCCTATCACGGTTTATTATTTTGTCGACATAGCAACCCAAAAATATTCACTTTCTGTCAAGTTTCCACAGCAACTGATCTTTGGTCCTAATAACATTTAATGTTGGAACAGTTTATGATTTTTCACGAAAAAAACACAGACTCACGAAGTTTCACTTTTAAAGAATAATTGGGTTGTGGACTAGTTCCAACTAACACCTTTCCACGATTAGTATGACTGTCCTCTTTAAAATTACATTTGACGTAACTTACAATATCCAGCGACTTTAGTATAGTGGTTCGCCGCAGCTGCGCTTCAAGTACAAAGATGATCTTTGTCTGTTGATTTATAACTGTCACTTGAAAACTTATTTCGCCCGTAATTTGATAAACCTTCGTTTCTGCAATGTTATGAAGTTAGATTTGGCTCTTGAATGCCTGCTAAAGAAAATCTCAGCATCCTAATCGTCGTGAGGTGTAGACCATAAAACATCACGTCCGTTGATTCAATATTTCAAAGACGGCATTATCCCGTATATTAGGTCCACAAACAAAGTTGACACTCGGCACGGAGGCTGATGGGAGCGACTGTAAGTGAGAAATGCCATTTCGGTCGCTCCCGTCAGCCCCTGCGCAGAGTGTCAACTTTGTTTGCGCGTGTAGTAATTTTATCTGACGTTTCATTAAGCTAACTTCAACTTTTAAAAAAACAAATTCGCTTAACCCAAAATATATTCCACTCAGACTCAATTCATAACAATTACTCCATACAAATTTTTCAACTGAACACTTCAAATTTAATAACTTCACTTTTTATCTCTTTATTACAGTGAAATCACACAGTTATAAATAGCCACGTATCAAACGTTAGCAACGCGGATGAATAAGTTTGTACCCATTCATGATTAACGCTGAACATGAACTCTCTCGAACTTTACAGTATCAATTCCTTACAAAATCTTTTTCAGTATATAACATTCTTCTTTTTTTTCCATTATTACGGCGAGGTTGGACAAGACGCTTCGGGACGTCTTCTTTGTAACTCGAATGTCGTTGTCACGTTTCTGATGGCCGGTAACTCTATGTGACGACGGGAAGACCTTCCCTTCTGCCACTGCCACACCCCCGCTTGTATCATGGAACAGAAATAAACACAAACATTTCTTCCATTATTACAGTTGTAACAACAAAATATAAAATCCATTTTACCGTATCTAAACATTATAACAAACCTACAGCTACTCACATTCCATGTGTCACGTGGCGGGAACAAATCAATGGTACGCCACTCCAAACACTGCATCATCACATAACCCCGCTACCAGCTACGTGACACATGGATTCAGACTAATGTACTTAATACTGAAAACCTTACTGAATACTTGTCAGTTTGTCCTTGTTCTTCTTATAAACTAAAATTATGCGTTTCACATTCCAATATAATTACTCTTTTATATCATATTCACACACACGTTGTGAAATGTCCTCACAACTGTCTTACATACCACAATACACACCGAAAGTGTATATTCTTCTGCACTTTTTTGTACATTACCACAATAGTCCTCATGGGTATAACCCCTTGATTATGATCACTGGCGTGCCCATGTCTATAAACCAAGTTCCCGTGACCTATGCCCTGGGGTATTGTTTCATTGGTAAATACTTCTTAATCTAAATCAAATACACTCCAAGCTTTGCACATATAGTCTTACTGTTTGGTCGTCTTTAGTATGAATTACTATCATGCTTATTAGCTTGTTGGTCATTCAAGACTATACATTTTTGTTCTCATAACTGTTAAGCTCAATTACTAATATTATACATTAATAACTACTATCTTATCCTTTGTGCTACTTTATAAATTCCTTTCTATATACGTACATATATTTAAGCAGTTACTTTTGGTATCTTATATTATTTGTAGTGCGGACTCTGGTAAAGAATAACTTTGAGCAGTATATGGTGGTTCCTCGGTTAATACATGAACATCTACATGGTATCCCCATCTCAAGTCATGAGGTTTGCTCTGTAATTAATCCATATGTATCTTCTGCAGTGAAATAAAACTTACGTAGCTGTGGTTTGCTTCGTGTTCCATTGATGGTCCTAACACAATATTTTATCTTTATCCTATGTACCGTTACAGTATTGTACTTACAGATCCTTGTTAATATGTACCACTTCATTACTAATTTTACTGATTAACGATTACTATTACAGTGTAACAGGTATCACCCAACTTTTTCAATTCTTCATACCTTCACCAATCCGATCATTTATGATCAATTTATGAGGGTCCAAAGCAATCGCAATTGATACCCTCTCCCGAAACCTGCTTATATCTGGTCAAGTTCGGATTATTTTCTAACCTCCTCCATATATTCAACTATTTCCCATTACAGGGCTTACTAATTTAAATATTTCACTTCATTCGCCACTGTTACTTTCTACTGTATCACTTCATAACCCGTAATCTTAATATAAATTGTATGGTAAACTAACAGGAATAGCTCATTCACATACTTTACATTTCCTTGCAACCAATCCCTAAGTGTGGCTTTACACCGTGTACAGGAACTTGAACGTCTACTGCTTAAGTCATTCTAAGTTTCTTTCTTTAATTCCACTACCGAATATTCTTCAGGAGGTTATATTCTAAAATAATGATTCTGAGTCCTAGTCAGTGGGTTTCCCTAGTCTCTATTTAAATTAAACTACACTCTTAAAGTTCCATTTGTTTTCTTTCTCACGCGGAATACGCTTAACCACGTCGACTCTTTAGCTAACATAGTAGCAAGCATAATCCTGTAAGATTAAATGTGATCCACCTTCGATTTTTTCCGTATTTGGGTCCCTTAATACCGCCGCTTTCAGGTGATGTGTTTCCAGTACTTCCAATGGTCCCTCATTTTTATAATAAAACTTATCTATTCTCTTATTTAACGTAGAGCTCTTATGGTGCACTTTCACCATGATTAGGTCTTCGACTCGTAACTTACTCATGCCTTGGTATTATATCTCCATAACCTTTTTCCGCTCTGGCGTTTAATCTTTCCTTCGGAAGTTGATTGGTTGATATTTTTCCCTTGTCGTGCAAAGGTCGCCACTTTACCATAGCTAGGAGTGGCTCCCTTACGATCCTTATTCCTACTACTTCCACAGGCACCAGTCCTGTACTTAAATGTGGCAACTCATTCAATATTGTCTCAAATTCTCTTACTTGATCTACCAAAATACTGTGCTATTTAACACAATATGTTCTACACAGTCTTCCCTATCAGAAATATTTTCATGTGGATGAAATTCCTAACATGTTTTATACTATGATTCTCTAAGAACTGCTTAAATACTCTGTTACAAATTGACTGCAATTATCTGATAGATTTCTTTTGGCAGTTGCATAGTTAGCAAAATAATCGTTTTTTAAACATCTGATTACAGAATGTGAGGTAGCAGCCTTTAGGTGGAGTTGGAACGCCCTATCCCGACAATGTTAAATTTAGTGACTTGGCTTCCCTGTATTTCAGCAACCACTATGGTCATTGACATTAAACTTTTACGGGACATTAAACTGTATGTCCTGAGTCTACTGAACAACAGTAATTGCATTTACGTCACTGCTTTCGGAAATATATTTTTTTTAATTACACAATTAAAATTTTGTGTACTTTTTTGTACATTATCCTTAATAATTTTAATTATACATAATATTATGTTTTTCTTTTAGTTCAGTAGACTCAGGATATGTATGTTACTACTCCCCGAAAATTTTAGTACTCTACTTGAAGTAGTTTCTGAGATTTAGGGCAAAAAGGCAAATGCAACAGAAAATGTAAATTTCAGAAGACTGTAACTCACTCAATATATGCTTAATTTTTTTTTAATTTTTAGTCACCCAGAAGCATTCTTCACCATTCTGTACATCATCCTCTTGATCTTTTTCCAAGTTTTCTCTTCTTTCATCCGTTCTGGACTCCTTGGTGACCAAATGTACTGCATACTCCGCTTTATCAATGCAAACCTTGTCCATCAGTTCTAGTTCTCTGATGCAGTTTGCTCCAGGATTAATTCCCATATACTGTAGCACTTTCACACTACCAATGTTGCCATCATTAAAAGCAATAACATATTTTGGTAAACGAGTCCATATAAGATTATTGAACGACTCATGGGGATTTTGAGTCTGACCATGCAGACACTTCTTCAGTAATTCAGGATTTGCCAGTTCTCTGTAAATAGGTTTTATGATATCCATGACTGCTGCTGGGATTGAATGTTTATGGCTGTATGAAGTGTTTGAAAATTGGGCATTGCGGTAATAGCACCATGAAGAGGTCCAGGAGGGCAAAGGTGGTGCACTGGTTTTTCATCAGCTGTTGACAGTCTGTGGAAGAAGGTAGCCCATACCGCCTGCTTCATTTTCAACAAATCCTCAGTATTATTTCTAATGGCCATCCCATAATACCGCTGTAGTTCATCAATCATTTTGTCTATCAGCCTGCCTCATATGGTTTTACCATCAGAAAGTTTCTTGTCTCTCAAACTTCGTTTCAAATTCCTCAACCTGGTGCCCACCCTCTTCTGGACATGACCAATACAAACACGTAATTTAACCTTTATAACACAGCAATCCATAGCACTCTATATAACAAATTGCAGATTTTATTAGATCTTGAAGTAATGCCTGTAAAAATTTTAACACTTTCAACCAGTGTAGATTATATTTAAAAAGAATAAAATAAAATACTTCTCATATGAGTTTATGTCCACCCCGATAGCTGAGTGGTCAGCGCGACTGATTACCGTCCTACGGGCCAGGGTTCTATTCCCGGCTGGGTCGGGGATTTTCTCCGCTCAGGGACTGGGTGTTGTGCTGTCTTCATCATCATTTCATTCCCATTCGGCGCGCAGGTCTCCCAATGTGGCGTCGAATGTAATAAGACCTGCACCAAGGCGGCCGGACCTGCCCCGAAAGGGGCCTCCCGGCCAATGACGCCAAACGCTCGCATTCATGTGAGTCTATAAGTGATATGTATACCATTTTATTCGAAAATTTTATAATGAGATAAAAATCCGAAAATGTGGAAAAAGAATTTCTGTTCTAACCCCCCCTTAAAGGATATAATCGAGCGCACTTGGACTAACATTCTATCACTACCAACACATACTTGCAACCACCTTTTCCTGAGGATAAAGGACCGAAAAGATCCAATGCAAGTAAATCCCATAATCCTTTTGGTATTACAGGAAACATTTTTAATCTACATGGTTCTTTCAAATCCTCCTCCTTCTGACAAATTAAGTAACCTCTTATCTTGATCCTCACTAACCTGACCATGTCCTAACAATAATAAAGCCTATTTAGATACAACAGACATTTCTTTATTCCAAAATGACTGTATCCATTATGAAAATAATGAAAAACATGTTTAGGTGCACAAATCTCCACTTCTCTTCCTTCACGTTTTCCCTCCTGCATAGTACTCCCTCGTACCATTTCCAATTATCTGACTTCTCCTTTGGCCATAGGCTTTTTTTCCAATAAGTTTATCACATTCCTAAAATGACAGTCTTTATCCGTTTCCTTTATAATTGATGGTGCCAAAGCCCTTTCTTTTGTGGTGGTAGTTTTTGAGCGCATACTATGAATGTGAAATTCCTTTCCTACACCTTCTACTTCGGTTTGCTCACTCATACCTACTGCGAGCACTTGTAAAGCATCAGGTACTATATTTTTATCCCCTTCAAAATATTGTGCCTCAAAGCTATATTGTTGTAAAAATTACATCCACCTCATTAGTCCAGGGTGTAACAATTTGCTATCCATCAAGAAGAATAGGGCTTTATGATCAGCATATACAATTATTTTTCTACGTAACAGTAAGTATCAAAAATGCTTAAAACCCCACGCAATAGCAAGCGCTTCCTTTTCTGTAACCGAATAATTCATTTCGTGCTTGCTTAGCACCCGACTAGCAAAAGCTATACTTCTATGATATCCATGAGTGTTCTCGAAATCTCCCTGAAAAATCTCACATGCTATTCCATATGAGGATGCGTCCGTGCATATTTTTTATGTCTCGTCGATTTTCGGATGGTGCTGCAACTTAGCATTTAATAACTCTAGTCTGATAGCAACAGATACTTCTCTCTCCTTATCGCCTCACTGCTATTTCGAGTTTTTCTTCAATAAACCTAAAATATCTGCATGTACAATGTTCAGTCCCTTCAAATATCGTCTATAAAAATCTACCATTCCTAAGAAAGCCTTTTGTTGTTTCTGGGTTCTTGGGTATGGACATTTAGCAATGGCTGGTAATTTATCAGGATTGGGTTTGATTCCCTCTGTATTAACCCTATGTCCTAAATATTTCACTACATTTGTTCCAAAGATTGACTTACTCAATTTTACAGTAATTTCGTTTTCCATAAATTCCTGTAATACCTCCTTCAGAGTTTCTTGGTGTTCCTTCCATGTCTTGCCCATACCCATCACATCATCCACATAACATATTACTTTGCGTACTAGTTCTGGACCCAAAGCTTGATCTAATGCCTGCATAAATTCACTTACTGACAAATTAGAACCAAAAGGGGGAACTTTAAACTGATGGGATCGTTCCTCAAAAAGGAAAGCTGTGAGTGGTCTGGAATCTAAATGTAATTTAATCTGCCAATATCTAGTGTCAGATCCATACAGCTAATACATTTAATTCCTTCTAGTTTAACTAATATTTCTTCAATGGGTATAGGTCTATCTCATTCTGTCTCAATTATTTGGCTTAATATGTGAGCGTCCAAAACGACTGTCACATTCCCACATTGATTCCTAACTGTTTAAATTAGACTGTTGTAGGGTCTCAAAAATCTTTCATTTATACCTTGACTAATCATCCTATTTATTTCTTTACTAGCAGCTTCTTTCCATGCCAAAGGGATGGAATACGGTTTTTTGAAAAAGGTTTTTCTCTCTTTGTATTTTAAGCCTACATTCGTAACCTTTTATCATTCCCAGTTCGTCACAAAATATTGCGTTGTACTGGTGTAATAATTCAGCCAATTTCGCCTTTTCTGTCTCACTCAAAATATTACTATCCTTTACCATTTCTTCTATCGTTTGGTCAGTTGTCTTAGCGGTTTATGGATTGTCTTTTGTATCCTGGTCAACTCCAGAGTCCTCATTTTCGACACTGATACAAATTCTTAACTCTTTAAACTCAGTTTCATCTTTGATAAATAGTCCATAAAAGGTATTATCACTAACTTGCCTTGAATATGCAAGCACAAATTTTCTGTTTCAAAATCTAAAATGTCTTCTTGCTCACTTATCCAATCTAAGCCAAACAGAAGCTGAACATTCAAATTTAGTACTACTAAAAAGGTATGGCTAAATGCATAACTTCCTAGATTAAAGGTTAACATCGCCTCCTCTCTCACTGGCTTACCTCTGTTAATGTGTACTCTAGTATATTGGATAGGATCTCTGTTGCATGAGTTTCGCAAACCATTCATTACTTATTACACATACATCGCTTCCTGAATCCAAAACAATAGCTACTGGCTGCCCGTCGGTGTGTCCCCCTACTACAGGTTTGAGAACTGTGTTTGATTGTTTATCCTTCCCTTCTTCTAATATTTGTTACCCTATTACATGTCCCTGACAGTTAGTTCGCAATCTTAACATTTTGGGTCGGTATTTGTCTCTTATTGGTCTCGCAGTCTGGTCCCTCCTGCGGAACTATCGTCGTTTCCCGCATTTTCTATCATTACCGTACCTATCGGAGATTCGTCAAGGTTCCTATTTCCATTCCTCTGGACGGATCTTTGGTGTGAATTTTGATTTCTATTCCCTTTATTGTAAAATTTTTTTTACTTTTACTTCACAATACTGACTATTCCTAACCTCAGACTCTCTTCTCATTCTTCCTCCACCATTAGTAAACCCGTTTTTCTGTTTACATGCCGACTCATCCTTCTCGAGGATATCTAGCTGTTCTAAATAACTCAAAATTGCACTTACTTGAGTCCATTCTCTACCTAACATCTTTTCTTTTACATGAGTGGGTAGTCGACTAATAAGTACTTTAATGAAATGTCTTTCGCTTATTGGTTCATCCAATAACTTGACCTTATTTAAGTTCCACTCAAAGTATTTACGAAATCCACCCCATTCGCGATCATATGGTTCAGGATCTAACAATTCTAAAATGAGTGGTTTCTGTTGCTCTCTCCTTCTGACCAGTATTTCTCCTTAAATAAATTACAAAACCTTTCCCAATTTTTAAATTCATTTCGATGGAGCAGTCCCCATTCTATAGACTCAACAGCTAAATGTCCCCTGACTGATTGTATTAACTTCTAATTGTTCCATGAAATTGGGAATGCCCCTTCAAATGTTCTTAAGAAAATAATGGGATGTAATCCATTTCCTGGTTTGAATACTGGGAACTTATTTGAGTGTCCTACGCCGCTTTCTAAACGAAATTCCTCCCAACAATCTTTAGCTGAACTCGGAGACTCTGTATTGTCAATTCCTTCTATTCTTACACACAAACTTTTCTTAGCATGATTCCCTTTGCTCTCACCTCTGAAACTTGTAGTACTACTATTATTGAACATTCGACCAGATGTTCTACCATTAATTACAGATACAGCCTCTACTCCAAATTTTGGTGATTCACCAACTTGCTTCAGGTTATACTGCTCGCCCTGAAGCTTGTTGGTCCTACTATAATCATTTACTTTTAACTTCACATTTTCTAACGTTTTCATATCTATATCCCTTTGTCCTTTCATAAATTCTACTTGATCTAATAAAAACCCAACATCTCCTTTCACCTTCCTAAACACTTCTCCATGCAACCCAGAGCCGTCAGGTTTTATTTCACTTAAGACATCTGATCTCCCTTCCCACAGTGTACTAATTTCATTAGTCACATGTTCTGCTTCGATTTATACCTTCTCATCTATTTCTTGACTTATATTAACTTGTATTCTCCTACATTCGTTAGTTAACGTGTCTGTCTGCAGTTTCAGTTGCACCTATTCATGCTTTGATTCTTCAGTATGAGTATCTATCTTTTGGTCTAGTTCGTCAATTTTGGCATGTAGCATTCCCATAATCTCGTCAGATCATCACTCACCTGTAGTGTCTCGGCATTTAATCCTCTATAACTACTATCTATCTTATTGGACAACTCAAGATAGTTACTATTTATTAACTGTAACATTTTATCTAATTTAACGCTTAACGCTTCCATATAGCCTACAATAGTTGAGTCTCTTTCTACAAAATTAATATTATTATATGCACTGACTTAACAAAACTTTTCCAGTAACACGTACTTGCCTCTAACACCCCCATTAGTCCTAATGTTAGCATCCCTTTCCTCTACAGACCATTCACTTGATTAATATTCAATTCTATGTTACCCTAACAGTCATTGGATCCTGTTCACACAGGTTCATTAATATTATTAAATACTACGCTAACTGCGATTCCTGTGATCGTCCTCTACACCGCGTCGTGGGAGCTGTGTTGCCCGCCAACTGCACCTCAGCTGCGTGGTTGTGCTGCAAGCATCGTCTGCGACTGCCCGCCCGACGATGGTTTACCGCGAGCCGCCGAATGCGTCTGTGATACGAAGCCGTCGAACTGCAAACACCGACTGTGACTGCTATGCGAAGCCGGTGTACAGCACCCACGGACCACGACTGGGATGCAAAGAGGATGAACTGCAAACACCGACTGTGACTGCTATGCGAAGCCGGTGTACAGCACCCACGGACCACGACTGGGATGCGAAGAGGATGAACTGCAAACACCGACAGTGACTGCTATGCGAAGCCGGTGTACAGCACCCACGGATCACGACTGGGATGCAAAGAGGATGAACTGCAAACACCGACTGTGACTGCTATGCGAAGCCGGTGTACAGCACCCACGGACCACGACTGGAATGCGAAGAGGATGAACTGCAAACACCGACTGTGACTGCTATGCGAAGCCGGTGTACAGCACCCACGGACCACGACTGGGATGCGAAGAGGATGAACTGCAAACACCGACTGTGACTGCTATGCGAAGCCGGTGTACAGCACCCACGGACCACGACTGGGATGCGAAGAGGATGAACTGCAAACACCGACTGTGACTGCTATGCGAAGCTGGTGTACAGCACCCACGGACCACGACTGGGATGCGAAGAGGATGAACTGCAAACACCGACTGTGACTGCTATGCGAAGCCGGTGTACAGCACCCACGGACCACGACTGGGATGCGAAGAGGATGAACTGCAAACACTGACTGTGACTGCTATGCGAAGCTGGTGTACAGCACCCACGGACCACGACTGGGATGCGAAGAGGATGAACTGCAAACACCGACTGTGACTGCTATGCGAAGCTGGTGTACAGCACCCACGGACCACGACTGGGATGCGAAGAGGATGAACTGCAAACACCGACTGTGACTGCTATGCGAAGCCGGTGTACAGCACCCACGGATCACGACTGTGATGCAAAGAGGATGAACTGCAAACACCGACTGTGACTGTTATGCGAAGCTGGTGTACAGCACCCACGGACCACGACTGGGATGCAAAGAGGATGAACTGCAAACACCGACTGTGACTGCTATGCGAAGCCAGTGTACAGCACCCACGGACCACGACTGGGATGCGAAGAGGATGAACTGCAAACACCGACAGTGACTGCTATGCGAAGCCAGTGTACAGCACCCACGGACCACGACTGGGATGCGAAGAGGATGAACTGCAAACACCAACTGCAACTGCTATGTGAAGCCAGTGTACTGCATCCACCGAGTGCGACTACGATGCAAAGCCGATGATTTCATCGCCTGGACGCAGTAAAACACCGAGCCCTTGCCCCAAATGGCTTCTTATTCTTTTTTGTTTCTTGTACTGCCGTCGCCCCTGGATCGAGTCCTGCCATGTCTGTGTCACATGAAGTGGCACGGCAACTTGGCTTGGTGACGAAAAGGTGCTATCTGTCAGTTACGATATGCTACTGCAGTCAAGCAAAGACATATTGTAACTGACGTACACTGTATAGTTCCGAAGATATAATCAATATGCAGGTTCAGTTTTAACGGTCGATTGTCGAGGGCGTAAGCGCATTGGTAACAGTAGCTTTAGTAGTATTCATGATTATAAAAATTTCCTTATCATGGTCTTGTTTATTATTTTGTCGACATAGCAACCCAAAGGTGTTCACTTTCTGTCAAGTTTCCACAGCAATTGATCTTTCGTCCTTACAACATATACTGTTGGAACAGTTTATGATTTTTCACTAAAAAAAACACAGACTCAGTTTCACTTTTAAAGAATAATTGGCTTTTGGACTAGTTACAAGTAACATTTTTCCATAATTAGTATGACTTTCCTCTTTAAAGTTACATTTAATGTAACTTACAATATCCAGCAACTTTAGTATAGTGGTCCGCTGCAGCTGCGCTTCAAGTACAAAGATAATCTTTGTCTGTTGATTTATAACTGTCACTTGAAACCTAATTTCGTCCGTAATTTGATAAACCTTCGTTTCTGCAATGTTATGAAATTATATTTACGTTTTGTATGCCTGCTAAAGAAAATCTCAGAATCCTAATCGCCATGAGTTGTAGTCATAAAATATAACGTCTGTGGATCCAATACTGCAAAGATCCCTGAGACACAATCACCCCGGAACTGTTCCAGCGTGACTGTGTCTCAGCGATCGCTCCCGAAGATGGCGGCCAGATGAGAGAGATGAAGTCCCATGCTTCTTGACAGAGCGTAGGGGAACGATGCGGGAGACCCGCACCGCCTTACTAGGCAAGGTCCTAATGGAGGTGGTTTGCCGTTGCCTTCCTCCGACCGTAATGGGGATGAATGATGATGATGAAGACAACACAACACCCAGTCATCTCGAGGCAGGAAAATTCCCTGACCCCGCCGGGAATCGAACCCGGGACCCCGTGCTCGGGAAGCGAGAACGCTACCGCGAGACCACGAGGAGCGGCCAGATGGATCGCCGAAATATCGTGTATTGAAGACGATCATATCCGGCAACATACCCGTGAAGAGCATAATCAGCTTGTATTGTTGTTTCTTAAACGTGAGAATGTACACACAAAACTATTGAAAACTGTCGGTTGTGTCATAAGACTAAACCCACCAGTGCCAACAGGCAGACTGAACTGTACTCTATTCTTCCAACAAAACCAATAAATATAGTATCAGTAGATCCTGCAGGACCTCTCCCCCTGGATAGGGGTAGTGTCAAACATTTCATAGCTATTTACGATATTTTCTGCACTTATGTTAAACTTTAAATGCTGCCAAGTCCTCTTGAGCAGCTCCCATTATTAGGCGGCTGATAGATAACTACATTGTAGCTGTCAGGAAACCCGACATCCTACTGTCAGACAATGCTGCGAATTTCACTCGTCAAAAATGGAAGGAATTTTTAAAAGAACAAGGAATCAAGCATGTGCTAATCTCAAAATTTCATCCTTAAGCGAACCTGGTTTCCAGGTTTTTGAGGAATTTAAACGTTTTATTACAACTTATGTGGCCAATCAATAGACAGAATGGGTTAACTATCTTGGCCTTTTTGAAGAAATTGTAAGTTAACTACAGTTTAGCTCGACTACATAGGCTCCAGAAAAAGTCGAAGAAAAGGTAAAAGAGAGCAGCGAGTGGGTAGACTCACTTCTGAAGTTTCTTAGGGGGGGCGTACTTTGGGAAGATAAGGTAAGGAAAATTCTAGTTACACTCATAGATGCAGCAAATTTGTGCAAGGAATATGATGATAGGTGTGTTGGTCAATCTCAAAAATGTATCACAGACGACCTATTGATCTTAAAGGCACATATTAAGTCTTCCTTATGGCATCAGAAAAATCAGCTGTGGCAATTATTTTATACAGGTCTATGTGAAATCATATGAATATCACATGGTAACAGCTACTTCCTGGCTTTGTCGAAAACAAAGAAAATAAAGGGACTATATCCCTTCTAGGATCTTGAGAGACATTACTCATAATTTAGTGTTAAGCAATCAATGGTTTTTATTGTTTTGTGTTATGCATGTATTTTTTCAGTGATTTACATTATTCCATGTGAACTGTTTACCTAGTTCAGTAAGCAATGGTGTAGCACAAAATATGCCTTAATATGTGAATATTTCTTGGAGAAGAGGGTTTTTTTTTTTTTTTGCTATGCATATAATAGCTTTCTCTCTAGAAGAATGAGAGGAATCATGGTCCTCACTGGACGCTGTATATAGTATTTTTAAAACCATAATTTAAATTACATAGCAGAAATTAATGCTCGATGAAAAGTAGGAAATAATAGTTTGTACTGTTTGCGTAGTCTTAACTCTTAGGTAGTCAGTAAAAGTTACACTTAGAGAAAGAACACTGTAATATTACTGAGATGAAATATATATACAGGGTAATTCTAATTAAAGTTAAACTTTCAAACCGCTGTAGAAATAACACAGCTGGTCAGAATGACATCAAGTTGCAACGAAATATTATCGGAGAACGGGGAAAACGTATGGCAGAAGAAAAATAAATGGTTACATAATGTAGCAATAGATGGCGCTTTAAGCATCATAATTTAATAGTGGTCGACTACAAATGACAAATGAATGATGCAACATTGCCTAGGGTACACGTTTGACGTTAAACAAACTGTACCACTCAGTGTGCATGAGTGCACAGGTGTGATACTGTTAGTTACGTAAGCCCATCCACCACGGCAAGGTCATAGTACTGGATAGGAAAAATCGGTTTTTAATTGTCCTGAGGCCAAAAACTGCATAAAAAGCATCAATCATACCGATTTTTAATTGTCCTGAGGCTAAAAACTGCATAAAAATATGAATCAAATTCAAATCGGATTATTAATTTTCGTGTGATTGGCGCAAAACATGTTCAATATGCTGTCCACCGTTTTCTGCAACAAGTTGAAATCGAGAAGCAGCATGTTTCACAACTAATCGAAATGTTTCCGGGGTCATATTCAGAATGTGTTGTGCTATACGTGCCTTCTATGCAGCTAAGTTTTCAGTCGGAACACTGAACACAACATCTTTCAGATAGCCCCCAAGCCAGAAGTCACACGGATTAAGATCAGGTGATCGGGACGGCCAGGCTGTTGGGAATTGGCGGCTGATAATTCTAGCATTTCCGAAATGGCCCTTCAGCAGCTGCTTAACTGTATTTTCAATGTGCAGAGGTGCGGCGTTTTGCATGTAAATGATCGCATCCACACATCCACACTGTTGGAGAGCTGGAATGTCGTGGTTGCGCAAAAGACACTCATAGCGCTTACCAGTGACAGTCCGGGTAACAGGACGGGAAGTACCTGCCTTTTCGAAAAAATGTGGCCCTACGATAAATGATGCCGTGAACCCGCACCACACAATGACCTTTTCAGGGTGAAGTGGTACTCGTTGATTTGCGTGTGGATTTTTCGTTGTCCATATTCGACGATTCTATGTATTGACATATCCTGTCAAATGGGAGTGGGCGTCGTCTGTCCACAAAATCTTCCACGGCCAATAATTGTCCACTTCCATGCGAGCAAGACATTCTGAAGCGAAGGTCTCTCTTGCTGGCAGGTAAACAGAAATCAATTCGTGCACATGGGTAATTTTGATTGGATAGGAAAGAAATATGTCTCGTGGGATTTTACGCACCGTGCTCACGGGTATGTCGAATGTTCGGGCAATTCTCCGTGCTCTACACATTTGCACACCACCACACGTCTCCTCCTGCATTGCTGTGGCCACTGCTTCCACTGACGTCGAATCAATCCGTTTCCTCCCTCTACCAGGTTGCACACCAAAAGAACCCGTCTTTTCGAATTTCCGAATCATTTTCTCCAGACCCACGGCAGTCATCGGACCAACGATTTTTTCAAACCCTTCAGTATCGGGAACTTCTGCAGAGCGACGTGTGCACGGTCATCATTCTTGTAACACAGCTTTACAAGCAGAGCGCGATCCTGCATTGAGAACGTCGGACACGCGAAAGGAGGAAAAGCCGTGTACCTGGCGTGTTTATACCAACTTCAATGAGTCGTGCGCATGACAGGTGTTTTCATTTACGTATTTTGACACTTACAGCGCCACTTGTTGGTCAATTTTCACACTATTTTGTTTCTTGTGCCATACGGCTTTCCCCTTCATCGATAATATTCCGTTGCAATTTGACGTCATTTTGACAAGCGTTTTGAAAATTTAATTATAATAACCCTGTGGATACATGTATATACAGGATCAGTCACCTAACATTACCGCTGGATATATATTTCGTAAACCACATCAAATACTGACGATTCGATTCCACAGACCGAACGTGAGGAGAGGGGCTAGTGTAATTGGTTAACACAAACCATACAAAAATGCACGGAAGTATGTTTTTTAACACAAACCTACGTTTTTTTAAACGGAACCACGTTAGTTTTGTTAGCACATCTGAACATATAAACAAATACGTAATCAGTGCCGTTTGTTGCATTGTAAAATGTTAATTACATCCCGAGATATTGTAACCTAAAGTTGACGCTTGAGTACCACTCCTCCGCTGTTCGATCGTGTGTGTCGGAGAGCACCGAATTACGTAGGGATCCAAAGGGAACGGTGATGGACCTTAGGTACAGAAGAGACTGGAACAGCACATTACGTCCACATGCTAACACCTTTTTATTGGTCTTTTTCACTGACGCACATGTACATTCCAATGAGGGGTGAGGTAAACGTACACACCTGGTTTCCGTTTTAAATTACGGAGTGGAATAGAGTGTGTCCCTACATGTCAGGCCAATAGATGTTCAATGTGGTAGCCATCATTTGCTGCACACAATTGCAATCTCTAGCGTAATGAATGTCGTACACGCCGCAGTACATCTGGTGTAATGTCGCCGCAGGCTGCCACAGTACGTTGTTTCATATCCTCTGGGGTTGTAGGCACATCACGGTACACATTCTCCTTTAACGTACCCCACAGAAAGAAGTCCAGAGAAGTGAGATCAGGAGAACGGGCTGGCCAATTTATGCGTCCTCCACGTCCTATGAAACGTCCGTCGAACATCCTGTCAAGGGTCAGCCTAGTGTTAATTGTGTAATGTGCAGGTGCACCATATGCTGATACCACATACGTCGACGCGTTTCCAGTGGGACATTTTCGAGCAACGTTGGCAGATCATCACCGTCCCCTCTGGATCCCTACGTAATTCGGTGCTCTCCGATACACACGATCGAACAGCGGAGGAGTGGTATTCAAGCGTCAACTTCAAGTTACAATATCTCCGGATGTAATTAACATTTTACAATACAACAAGCGGCACAGATTACGTATTTGTTTATATGTTCAGATGTGCTAACAAAACTAACGTGGTTCCATTTAAGAAAACGTAGGTTTGTGTTAAAAAACATACTTCCGTGCATTTTTGTATGGTTTGTATTAAACAATTACACTAGCCCCTCTCCTGACGTTCGGTCTGTGGTATCGGTTCGTCAGTATTTGATGTGGTTTACGAAATATATCCAGCGGTAACGTTAGGTGACTCACCCTGTATATAATACTGTCTGCAGAGCTTTGCTGTTATTTCCCTAATTGAAATTGACAGAGGGGACAGCCTTTTGGACACCGATGAATTTAGCTATCCATGGTCCATGCTTAGCACAATTGTGATTAGAAGAATTACATTATGCTGCAGTGCCTTTGCTCATGGTAGGCAACTGTGTTTGTAAGTAAACATTGTGGATAAAAACTTGTCAGGCGAATACCAAAACGAAGTTGTTGCTGCCTTCCGCCAGCACATCTCGTGATTAATACTGCATAAATCACGTGTAAGCCTGGTGTAAAATTTACCAATTGAACTGATGAGTTTGATGATCAATAATGTCCTTTGTGAAGCAAATGTAATGGAGAAAAATGAATAAGCACTGACCGCTATGTGTAGCGCGAAATAATATGTAAATATTGTTAATATGTATGAGTTTGCTTACTTGTTGGTCATAAGTACGTGAGTGACGTGAGACGCTGTAAACGTGCCAAACAGAAAGTAATAAATGAATAGTGGACACACACTGTTAGTCAAACACTAGTTAAAGTTATTAGTGTTAATGTCAGAATTGCTGGAACGATATTTTTCGTCCTGATACGTCAGTGAGAGTGTTATCTATGGCGGTGATTACGATGTGCTACACTTTTGACGCATAGTGTGATGGACGGTGGCGAAGGACAGCAAAGTTAATGTGATTCCTGACAGACTGTTTTCGGAGAGGGTCAGCAAGAATAATGCAAACCTCATGGCCAGCCCACTGGGAGCCGACTCACAATATGTCGCATAAACCTGGCCTATGTACATGTCGTAATGAGCATGCATGTTAACATGCAAAGAACTTTTCTTAATGCAATAATTATGTGTACGACGCCAAATAAAACATAGATTACGCGAGATATTACATAAATTAACGATTTCATGTGTTGTGTCTGTATGACTTAATGTGATAGCACATGCTCCATTTCAGACAATAATATGTTGTGAAAGTGCTGTATATACGAGTACATTAATGCCCTTGTTTAATCTTACATGTGCTCTACGGCTGATGGCTAGTGACAAATCTGCCAGTGACAATATAAACTATCAGCAAGATGAAAAACCTGTCATAACCCATGGTATGGCAGATTGCTGAGCCATTACCATGCATGACTTCTGAAGCCAGTTCCCATGACACCCAACTCTGACCATCCACCTGCTCCATCTGTTTACCTGACAGGCCTTCCGTCAAATGCAACCTATCTGATAAATGTAAACTGTTAAACTTAATTATGTACTCATAACTGTATATATCTGAACATAAATTATTAGAGGATCGTTAAAATCACTCGAATTTTAGCGTAAGCTTTGTCAACCCTTTACTGTAATTTAAATTTGATCTATTCATTGAGCGAAAATTTTTAACATCTGTGGTAAATGTGGTCTCGCCGAATTGTGTCATTAAAATAAATTATTTAACATCGAATTTCAGACAGTTCTGATCAAAACAGACCAGTGAGATAAATTAACATGACTTTATCTTTACCAAGATACACTGATGAATGTGTAACGACTGTAATTAGTACTATCACATCTAGAAGAAACTTCATTGCTCTATAAAAAGTATGTAAGTCTACCTATCTTAATTGGTAAAAGCCTAAACTGTAAAATATTCTTACAAAGTACAAGCATAATTACTGTGTAAAACCAGGCCAAAATTCTCTGATTTCTGTATGTAGTGGTTTTTATAACTGCACAAACTTATCCTAGGTAATCTAATAATTGGCGATGCATAATTTCTGATTGTAGATAGAAACAAGCTCACACAATAAAACCATTGAATATTTTGTAAATAATTTTGGATAATGAAGATACTAGCTTATAAAACTGAGTTACAGTTATGTATGCAGTATGTATATACACGACTTTTAATTCAGTTGTAAGGGACTATACCGATATTTGTATACGGTTTTGAACAAAATTCCCGGAAATCAGAGTTACTGCGCCTTGTAAAAGTATACTAAGTGTTATGGAAACACTAAAAAAGTGATGGTATGTGTACGGGTGTACTCAATTAGTGTTTCACACTGTGATTATGAAGCAGCTATCAAATTTTAACTTGTACCACAGTAATACAGCCTGATACAGGTGAATGGCAGCACCGAAAACTCTAAGATCGTGCCGCTGCCATTCAGAGGGATGTGTAACCCCTTCAGATAAATTTAGAAATTTCTCTACAAAGTCATGGTTCATGAATACTGTATTGGACATTGTTAATAATTAGATTTATCATTTTTCCGAAACATGAATTCTACGAGTTCTATGAAAATCTAAGGAAAGACGACAATACGATTGCATATCGAAAAATATGTATAGCGTATAATGTGATTGATCTAGCATCAGTGAACTCTATAATAACTTTAATGGACGATAAGACCTGCTACCGACTATTGTTCTCTTCCCTTCTGTATCTTGAACCAGGCATGTAAGCAACTGCTTTCGTCCACTAGCGAATTTTGTTAGTTCAACAATAATTAATTCAGATAATAGCTCGTTTTGTTTCAAGGGATTTGACTCTGTATCCTATTGACAAATGTTAACAAGAATCTAATTGTTGCTCGTCAGGATTTGGTAACATTAAGTTGACTAGAACATTCGATCACATACCAGCAGGCACAAATCGAGTCTTCTTAAAGTACAAATCTTGTTATGAAAGTAAATTTACTTTTGATGTAGCGGATAACAATTAGATTCTTTCTAAACCAATGTTAATTTAGGGCGGCAGTTTCAATTTCTAGCGCGTAATCAATTATTGACATGCCAATAACGATATACTTTACGCCCTGGCAGGGATAGCTGGATAAAAATTATACAGAGTTCTCATTGTAACTTCCAATGAAGATGATCAGTTGAGGAATCATTTTACTTTTTAGCAGTTCTGTGTGTAACTGAAGCCAAATTACCTACTTTCGACTTACGTCATGGGACTGCTAATTGTAACGTTTCTGCCCTCCCATATCTTAAATACAAATTTAACTTTAATTAAAGATAATTTTGTTTCCCCATTCTCCTATTCACGGGAACGCTATAATTTCCAGCTTACACTTTATGACCTAATTTTTATTCTTTGTCGTTGTCAATTCTCAATTTTTTTTGTGTCATAGTGAAAGGTTTGAAACTGCTTTAGTAGGAAGAAAACTAGTGATATATATTTTTGGCCTTTTATTTCACTTTTTTTAAAAAAAAAAAAGAGACTTCAGAATCTCGTCAGGTCATAATGGTCCAGTCACGACAGATATTACTTCATGAGAACTGATTCTCATAAAAACGATTTTCTCTCTCACTGGCATCTTACGATGGGAACATTTTGAACGAGTTCTTGGTTCTATATTGTAAATAGAGCAATCTTACATTTTCCATGGTTTGCAATAAAATATAGTCTTGAGCTCCAGGATTTTTGGTGCAAATTTCATTTGAAAGTGAAAAACCCTGCTTTCTTCTTTCGTTCTGAAAATAATAGGGAGATATTTCTTGTTATCCACTGCCATTTTCAGACTGAATTTCTTCAGCTTCTGGAGAATAAGAGGAAATATTTTGTTGGAGATAACGTATGTTCTGCTGACATTTTTTGTTTGTTTTGCCTGTAAATTTATGAGTTTAAATTATTCAAGAAATTATTTTGTTTCAGAATCATCACTTTCCTAAATTGATGTATCAATATCAGATTTGGAAAACTTCTAGAGTAACTGCATTATCTCCTTATCTTCCAATTTTCTTGCCATGGCCTGTCATGCAAAATCTTGAAGCTAGAGACTACGGAATTGGGGAAAAATTTGAAAATTAATTTATCACAGTAAATACCCAAAACCAAGCACAAAATTACCCACATCCCACTACACACAACTGAATAGCGTAAGAACCACAGAACACCGAAAGGTCAACAGTGCAGGGCCATTGTTAATATGTGAAAACAAAAAGATAGCAGCGCTCCTACAGGCCTGGCAGTGAACTTAGAGTACTTGAAAATATGGTGAGAGATTCCGTACTTTTACTCTAAATATGTCGTTTAGATGGCGATATTTTTCATTTATACTTTGTGGCTTGGCCTCGTAGTCTAGCAATAAAGCGCGCCTGGAAACCGAAACGAGTAGAAATATGATCTACTGATTTCCTTATTAAAAACTCCACCAACATTAAAGGTTCTGTAAGTAATGACGTCACGGTTATTAATACTTTTGAAGCCACCAATACCCTCAATAGCCATGATAAGCCTTCCAGTGCCATGACTAAATTTATCATCCTTTATAACTGAGAAATTCAAAATGCCACCTGCAAAAACACAAGGACCATCAATGATAGCATGGGAAGCAGTGCCTTTCACCTGAACTTTATTTTTCTCCTTGGTCCCAGCAGCGATTTCAGTATTATCAATGGTCTTGTAAACAGTAGCGTGTACTCCTTAGCGCAGATAAAAAGGAAAAATGTTATCTGATATGACATGACATGGCAGCTGGTTCCACTGCATTGCATTCTTGATTACATTTTCTTGTATGTATTGTAATCTTGCAGTTGCATTGTGAATATGTTGTCCGTGTTGTGCTTTATTCTTGCAAGCATCCATAATATTGGGTGGAGTAAATGATTTCATTTTGTTTTTGTTTCATACAGAAAAGAAGCTTGTTTTGTTGCATAGTTTTCTGTGGACATTTGTTCCTGCCTACGAATACATCTGTGATCTGCTCGATGTAAATGCGTTGTAAGTGTACCGCTCCTCTCTCTTTTACTTTAGTTAGTATCCGTTTTTCGTTCTTTCTCGTATTTAATGGAGAATCCCAGAATAAACAGCTTTTGACGGTCTTGTTATTTAACTAAATTACATCTTGTCATAGAATGAGTAGGGCCAATGCGTTTCTGCTTTGAATCGTGTTGCTTCCTGCAAAAGAGAACGCCTTGTAGTCTTGGTGAATGAGGGCTTCTGCCTTGGAAATGCTAAAACTACAACAGTAATTACCAAAATAGTGTGTTCACACGTTATTAACAGGTACTAAAAGCAATATATTTTGACAAAAATCAGTTTACTACTACCATCTCCCCTCTCCAACGAAAATTTGAAAGCAAATAATACACGTCGTCATGGTTTTATCATCGTATCAACTAGTGAATACAGTAGCATTCAATGAGGTGGAAGTACGTTCACGCTATACCACACAGTGTTATGTGTAAATATGCACTTCGATGTAAAATATTTTTTCTGTTTAATCGTATCTGGCACTGTAACTACGTACTCCGTCACTAATACTACAAAGCATACTCAGTTACAAGAAGCAACAACTTGCAAAGCAGAAAAACACACTATTTCCACGACACGAGGCAATGTAGTTGAATATCAATACTGTCAATAGCTGCTTATGAAAAACTTACCCGAACTAAAATAAGTTGAATAGGAACAATGTACTATACTTCTAATGCTTCTAAATCGAGCAGCTCACACATGGGTAAGTAGGCAAGAATAAATGTCACAGAACGGTATCTGACGAAACCAGATTCAGTTATACATTAAATAAAAAATGGCAACATTCACTCCACTAAGTATATGGTTGAAAATCAAGCAGAATACAAGCAACGTATTTATGATGCAGTGGCAAGCGAAATACACACATTAGTTCGTAGTCATGAACGAAACAAAAACCAATATGGACGACTTTAAATCGCCCAGCTAGAAACCGAGATGTTGAATTGATAAACGTGCAGTACTTAGAGTGGGATATCAGCGAAGCGTGTTACCCTAAGTCCCTATATGAGTTTCACCCCCGTGTTAAGGACTGCAAGTGTTGAGATTCAAACCGCTCTGGAGTCACAGACAGGACAGACTAGGATATCTTAGGAAAGTACCAACCTAAGAATAAACGGAGGTAAGGAGACCTGCCTCACTCCTAACGAAAGAGAATATTTTTAAGGTCGCCTCAGAATCCGCGTCAGATTATAAGGGGTAAGAAGTCACTGGTGGTTTCTTTGCGGAAGATCGCGAAATTACGTTTGCCATGAATGTTTATCTTAATGTCTAAGAAAATAGTAGATTTATTAACTTCTGTTTGCACCGTGAAAATAGTGATGTACTCTTAAACTGCAATTGCATTAAGTTACATGTGTCGTCAAAAGGGAGCATGACATCAGCCAACTACAAATCTATGGTAGTAAATAAATTTTATACGAAGTTCATTTGCCAATTTAAGGACCCATCTGAAGAACTGAAAATGAAATTCATATTCACGCGACTCATAGTGAGTAGCAAAAAATTAGAAAATGCATTTCGGTGTGTTAAGACTCATTAAAACTCCATGTATAAAATGAACTATACATCCATGCTTTAGCGGAAGGTGCACGTCTCTCTACTGGCCATTTGAACAAATGTAACAAAACGTGATTTCTTGACAATTCATACAGTGGACAGTTTTTAAATACACGTGTTAAAACTATTGAAATGAAACTGAATGAAATGTCCAGTGCTCCGCTATAGCTGTATTTGTTTGTGAGAGTTTACAAGTGACTTTGAGAAATACAGCTATAGCGGACCATTGGAGATTTCATTCAGTTTCATTTTCACATTTTTAAAATCTGTGTTTAAAAAACTGTTCACCGTATGAATTGTCAAGCAATCATGTATAACTATTTTGCTGCGGTTGCCCCAGTTTTAAAATTATCTGAAACAAAACGTCGTAATGGCTTTACAACGATCCACAAAAGACGTTTAAGACTTTTTAGAAATTAGTTACAACAATTTTTACAATATAGCGTTTATTGAACAAAAGTATTGAAATATGGTTATACAATAAATAAATCCATGAATATGACACATGCAAAACAGCTGCGTCCATAAAACGTGAAATTCATAGCTCCGGAATGTCATGGTATTGTAAGTTGCTATACATATAAAAAATAAACTACCTCTTAACTGCAATTCATACATCATTCATCTTGAGCACCATGCTACTTCCTCTCAAACAGGATTTTGTTGTGTTAATTTCTAGCATTATCATTTTCGTGTAACTTACATTTTTCAAATCCCAGCATGTGAGATTCGATTAGGATATCTGCGAGTATGAAGGGTAGCTACGGTTTTGTTTTTTTACAATCTTCAGCTGCGACGTAACTCCAGTAACGAAGGGGAAGATGATGGAAATAAGGTAAGACGTGCATTTATACAGTAAGTACGATATACCAGCTGCATTAATGTATTGCATATTAAGTGCACGTTCTTTGAATCACTGCTCATCCCCAGGCCGATACTTTTGATCGTTTATATAATTCACGGCAATTTTGACATCTACTGTGTGTTCTGTTTCTTATTCGCCGAAGTAGTCGTCTTAAGCAGCCCTTGAGTTTTTATATATGATTTCTAATAATACTGACACAGCACGACGTACCTAAACCATGGGAATTTATATGATAAATGTGTTGTTGCAGTAATCTTCTTTACAGGATTTCTAAGTCTAGTTGCTCTACAGAAGGTATACCGAAACTTCTCTGAGAGACTGTATACATTTTTCAGCGTCTTCACTGTATCTTTAAGGTCGTAGTAGTATCGCTGGTTTGACAGGAAGAAGCACAAGTGCCCGTGTGTCCTAAAAGTTTATATGTGGGTCAGTAATCAGGAACTATTCAGTGGATGAGGTAACGTACAGGTACATAATATTCAATACGGCAGGGTCTAAAATGTCCGCACATTCATCGCTCGAATGCCGTGCCGCTGACTGCCGCGATGAAAGTGCGCGTCCTTTTTTTTTTTTTTTTTAACTTTTTTCTCGCAGTCCCGCACGGGACCGGTTTGTAGTAATTCCCCCCAGTGGCTGGCTGGGTGATTGCCGCGGCCAGCGAGCCTCAGCAGTGTGAGAGGTCTGGCAGCGGCTTGTCCTTGCAGCGCTTGGTCCATCCGTGCCACGCGTTGAAGCCCTGCCGCGAGAAGATAAGGTGCGCACACTCGCAGTCGTCGTCGATGTCGTCGTCCAGCAGGTCTGCGGGCACAGCGAGATTGGTTATTAAACGAGACGTCAAGAAATATGGCAACATGTGAGGCAATACTGACCCTGTGACTCACTTTGGAAGTCGGCTTAAAGAAAGGCAAATCTACGTTTGTGGCGTTTGTAGATTTAAATCATACCTAACTGGAAGAGTGCAGAAAGTTGATATAAACAGTTCACATAATATGCAAAAAACAGGTGATTTCTCAAACTGGGGAACAATCAAGAATGGGATGCCGCAAGGTTCGGTCTTGGGTTCTCTGCTGTTCTTAATATACAGGGTGATTCAAAAAGAATACCACAACTTTAAAAATGTGTATTTAATGAAAGAAACATAATATAACCTTCTGTTATACATCATTACAAAGAGTATTTAAAAAGGTTTTTTTTCACTCAAAAACAAGTTCAGAGATGTTCAATATGGCCCCCTCCAGACACTCGAGCAATATCAACCCGATACTCCAACTCGTTCCACACTCTCTGGAGATGTTAGAGAATTGGCTGTTCCCTCGGCTCGAACAAGAAGCACAACAATTCATATTTCAGCAGGATGGAGCGCCACCACATTGGCACTTATCTGTCCGTAACTACCTGAACGTCAACTACCCGAGGCGATGGATCGGCGGCCAGGCAGCCCGTGACAGAGCACTTCATCACTGGCCTCCAAGAAGCCCTGATCTTACCCCCTGCTATTTTTTTCTTATGGGGGTATGTTAAGTATATGGTGTTTCGGCCACCTCTCCCAGCCACCATTGATGATTTGAAACGAGAAATAACAGCAGCTATCCAAACTGTTACGCCTGATATGCTACAGAGAGTGTAAAACGAGTTGGAGTATCGGGTTGATATTGCTCGAGTGTCTGGAGGGGGCCATATTGAACATCTCTGAACTTGTTTTTGAGTGAAAAAAAAAACCTTTTTAAATACTCTTTGTAATGATGTATAACAGAAGGTGTGGCTAGAAAAAAACCGGACTAGTACTGGTGAAACAATAAAACGAAAGCAATAAGGCTGAAAGTCGCGTGGCCTGTCACATGACTCTCGCTCCGCCTACTGCTCGAGTTTCATCTGCCTCCTGCACTCAGTCTGCCCGTGGCGTCTGTTTTAAGTAGTTGACGTTTTGTCTGTGCGTCGGAAAATGTTGAATGTACAGAAAGAACAGCGTGTTAACATCAAATTTTGTTTCAAACTAGGAAAATCTGCAAGTGAAACGTTTGTAATGTTACAACAAGTGTACGGCGATGATTGTTTATCGCGAACACAAGTGCTTGAGTGGTTTAAACGATTTAAAGATGGCCGCGAAGACACCAGTGATGACACTCACACTGGCAGACCATTGTCAGCAAAAACTGATGCAAACATTTAAAATATCGCTAAACTTGTTCGACAAGATCGCCGTTTAACAATCAGAGCAGTGTCTGAGTTAACAGGAGTTGACAAGGAAAGTGTTAGGCAGATTCTTCATGAAAGTTTCAACATGAACAAAGTGTGTTCAAAAATGGTTCCAAAGTGTCTCACAATTGAACAGAAGGAACGCCGAAGAATGATTTGTTCTGACATCCTGGAAAGCATTGAAAGTGATCCCACCTTCTTACAAAATGTTATTACTTGCGATGAATCGTGGTTTTTTACTTACGATCCCGAAACTAAACGCCAATCGATGCATTGGAAAACTCCTGGTTCTCCATGACAAAAAAAAGCACGAATGTCAAAATCGAAATTCAAGGCAATGATGATTGTCTTTTTTTGACATCAAAGGGATTGTGCACATTGATTGGGTACCAGAGGGACAAACAGTGAATCAGCATTACTACATTAGCGTCCTGGCTACCCTACGTGAGCGAGTACGGAGAAAACGGAACGATTTGTGGAGAAAAAAGTCATGGATCCTTCACCAAGACAATGCCCCAGCTCACAGTGCGTTGTCAGTGAAGACGTTTTTGGCAAAACACAACATTCCCATCTTAGATCATCCACCCTACTCACGTGATTTGGCCCCCTGTGACTTTTTTCTTTTCCCTAAAGTCAAGTCAGCTTTGAAAGGAACTAGATTTGAGACTGTTGAAGCAGTAAAAGAAAAAGCGACGGAAGTAATGTATGGACTTACCGAAAATGATCTGCAGCATTGCTATGAACAGTGGAAAATTCGTATGGAGCGGTGTAGAGACCGAGGAGGAGAGTACATTGAAGGAGATAACATGAAATTGTAAATAAATGTTTTTTCCAGCATCAGTCCTGTTTTTTTCTAGCCGCACCTCTTATTATGTTTCTTTCATTAAATACACATTTTTAAAGTTGTGGTATTCTTTTTGAATCACACTGTATATTAATGACTTGCCATTCTATATTCACGAAGATGCAAAGCTGGTACTTTTTGCCGATGATACCAGTATAGCTATCACACCCGACAGACAAGAATTAACTGGTGAAATTGTAAACGATGTTTTTCAGAAAATCACCAAGTGGTTCTCTGCAAATGGGCTCTTTGACAAAACACAGTATATACAGTTCCACCCAGTAAATGGAATGACCCCATTAATAAATAAAGACTTCGATCAGAAATCGGTAGCTAAGGTAGAATATTCAAAATTTCTAGGTGTATGCATTGATGATGGGTTGAACAGGAGAAAAACACACTGAGGATCTGCTGAAACGTTTGAGTTCAGCTACTTATGCTATTAGGGTCGTTGCAAATTTTGGCGATATACATCTCAGTAAATTAGCTTACCACGCCTATTTTCATTCTCTGCTTTCGTATGGCATCATATTCTGGGGTAACTCATCATTGAGTAAAAGAGTGTTCATTGCACAAATGCGTGTAATCAGAATAATTGCTGGAGCTCATCCAAGATTGTCCTGCAGACACTTATTTAAAGAGCTGAAGATCTTCACTGTAGCCTCACAATATATACATTCACTTATGAAATTTGTTATTAACAATCCGGACGAATTCAAAAGTAATAGGAGTGTACATGGCTACAACACTACGAGAAAGGATGATCTTCACTACTCAAGGTTAAATCTTTGGCTCAGAAGGGGGTAAATTATGCTGCCACAGAAGTCTTTGATCACTTACCTAATAGCATCAAAAGTCTGACAGACAGCCATATAGCATTTAAAGGGAAATTAAAAGAATTTCTTAATGGCAACTCCTTCTACTCATTAGATGAATTTTTGGATATAGTAAGTGGGTAATTTCCCAACCCCACAAAAAAAATTAAAAATATTTACTGTCCTGCAATATTTTGTCTAATGTAATATCTTGTATAGACGCCTTTTATTAGCCTGACACGTTCCACATCATTACGAAGTGTCGAATTCATGATCTATGGAACAAGTATTAATCTAATCTAATCTCTAATCTAAACAGTGTTAGCTTGAATACACTCTGGTATTCTGACTATATCAAGAATAAAATATGGAAAGCGAAAGGTTATCTTCGTCGTTTACAAAAACCAGGCACCATTTGCGAGGGACGTAATTCAACACTTTTCTTTTGTTTTTGCTCGGCCAATTTGGAAAAAAAGCGCAATTTGTTGTTGTCTCATGAAGTTCCAATGTGTGGCGGCGCCTTACGTAGCCTTGGAAATGGCGTCTGCAACGAAGGCGAGTTCCTGACATTGTGTTTCTTTTGGTGGAAAACCAGAGCATTGCAGATGTTCATATACTGATTGTTATTTACATTAAGGTCTTCAAACTTGTAATATCTTTATTATTTAATGAATTTAATCAGATACCTCGGTGCACAACTGGACGTTTCCGTTGATCGTGCTCACATCCTAGTCCACCAGTTGGCGTAACAAAGGTGTGTGCTCACTGGATTCGTCGCCGTCTTAGAGAAGCCTATAGAGAGAAACGAAGGACCCTCTGTGCGGAATTGTTTGCGTATTACGAGGCTAACTGTGACAATTTTTTGTCGAACGTCGGCACAGGTAATGAAACAAGGGTTCATCACTTCGAACCGGGAACAAAACGGCAATATCCTCTGAAGAAGAAGTTCAGAGCCGCACTCTCAGCCGGATTTTGAAGAGGTTATACTGTTTGATGTCCTCCATATGGTGCAATGATCAACTCAGACGCGTATTGCGTTACGCTCAGCAAATTGAAGAAAGGAGTTCAGTGTGTTCAAAATGGTTCAAATGGTTCTGAGCACTATGGGACTCAACTTCTGAGGTCATCAGTCCCCTAGAACTGAGAACTACTTAAACCTAACTAACCTAAGGATTTCACACACATCCATGCCCGAGGCAGGATTCGAACCTGCGACCGTAGCGGTCGCGCAGTTCCAGACTGTAGCGCCTAGAACCGCTTGGCCACCCCGGCCGGCAGTTCAGCGTGTTCGTCGGCACAATAATGCAAACCAACTTCTCCTTCTCCATGGCAACGCAAGGCATCTCCCACGTCTGCACACCCGGGAGAAACTCACAGAACTTCATCGGACTGTTCTTCCTCATCCACCCAACAGCCCGGATCTCGCACCTTCCGATTCCCATCTGTTTGGCCCAATGAACGACGCACACCGCGGGAAACAGTACATGGACAATGGGGAGGTTATTCATCCAGCAAGATGTTGGCTGCGCCGTCGACCAGTAGAATGGCACCATGGGGGTCATATAGGCCCCCCAAGTAACGTGGCGTAATGCCGTCGCATTGAACGGATATTATGCTGAAAAATAGGGTTTTGTAGTCAAAAGGGCGCGGAATAATATGCTGTATTGGCATCCTGAATAAAACTAACCTGCTTTCAGAAAAAAATGTGTTGCATTACTTACTGAAAGCGCTTCATATAAAAGTCGAATGGCATTAAAGAGAAGCAGTTGTTGGGAAGGGAGTGAGACTCGTTTGTAGGCTATCCCGATGTTACTCAATCTGTACATTGAGCAACCAGTAAAGGAAACCAACGATAAATTTGGGAAAGGAATTACTGTTCAGAGACAAGAAATAGAGAATGGTTGAACGGAATGGATAGTGTGTTTCAAAGAGGTTACGCGATGAATAGCTAAAATAAAAAAAAGGCCTGTGGAATGTAGCAGAATGAATTCTCGCGATGCTGTGGTAATTAGATTAGAAACTCAGACACTAAAAGGAACAGATAAACATTCTGCTATTTTGGCAGTAAAAGAACTGATGAACGAAAACGTAGAGAGCCTATAAAATGCAGACTGTCGGTAGGAAGAAAGGCACTTCTGCAAAAGAGGAATTTGTTAATATCTAATATAAATTGAAGTGTTACGAACTCTTTTCTGAAGGTGTTTGTCTTGAGTGCAGCCTTGTCCGAAAGTGAGGAATGGACGATGTAAAGTACAGAAAAATGAGTATAGAATCCTTTGAAATGCAGTGTTACAGAAGACTGCTTAAATTAGATGAACAGAGCGAGTCATTAATAGGGGCGGTACTGAATCTAATTGTGGGAAAAGAAATTTATGGCTCAGTTTGACCAAAAGAAAGGATGATTGACAGGACACATCCAAAGGCATCAAGGATACGTCGAATTGGCAATAGAAGGAAGTTTCTTCTGTTGGGGGTTCGAGAGAGGGAGGAATGGAGACAGAGACCTAAACTTGGAAATAGTAAGCAGGTTCAGATGGATGTAGGTTGTAGTAGTTATTCAGCGATGAAAATCCTTGCGCAGTTTAGGTTACCGTGGAAGGCTGAATTAAGCCAGTCTTAGGACTGAGAACCACAACAACGTGGCCTGTATAGTCAGCAGAGGAAAATGGGAGAAAAAAATGGTTCAAATTGCTCTGAGCACTATGGGACTTGACTGCTGAGGTCATCAGTCCCCTAGAACTTGGAACTACTTAAACGTAACTAACCTAAGGACATCAAACACATCCATGCCCGAGGCAGGATTCGAACCTACGACCGTAACGGTCGCGCGGCTCCAGACTGTAGCGCCTAGAAATTGGGAGAAGCGCGGCTCAGAAAGTGTTCTCGACACTGGGGCAGGCACAAGTCATCTCATAAACATGCTGTAGCTTCCCTCATAGGAACCTGTAGACCAGTAGCGCATAGCATGAAGGCTGCTCCAACCTAACGACTGTTGTCCAGCCGGCATAGTGCCATCCTCTATGCGCAGACAACTGGCCACACGTATCGAAAGGCATTGAGTAAAACTGGATATTAGCTTTGGTCTGCATATCTCTTACCTCTAAGAGGTATCCTGCATCACTACTTTTCAAGAAAGACTTCATATACTGTGTAATTGTGGCTAACTCTCCACCTTTTAACATTATATGATTTGATAAGCGCTTGAACTACCCAAAATATGTCCATTTTGATGGGAGACAGTACGTAATCATTTGCAAATGCGCAGTACTAAAAAAAGTAAAGAGCTGTTTTAATCCATCCACTGGCAGCTAGGGTGGCAGAACGTTACCATACGGCAAATCTTCGAGATTCGACAGAAGATGCAGAATACAGAGGCGTAAGTGTTTACCTTTGCAAGCGACGTGACAGGATCCTTCAGTACCATTCCAACTGTCGCACCAATAGCGGTTGTTTATCTGTGAACAAAACGAAAGTTCCACATTTCAGAATAATGAATAGTACTCCTGTAAAGAACGTTTGACATAGTTAAGAAACAAAGAACACATACGAGAAATAAATGTATCATCGCCATCCACCTGGGAGTAACAAATCGTAATCACTGCAGATACTTGACTGCATTATTGACTACCCCTAGTGTTGTAGAGGATCGTTAATACAATCACAATTTAACATTTGTACTTGGCTAGGTCAATAGGTGCAGTAATTCTATTTCTGCTGCTGTACGTGATGTCAGTTTGTGGCTGACAAGCTAAAGACATTTCCAGTTACTCTGGAATTCAGTATACTGTGTTGATAATATGATTCTAGTAATTATTCATATACTATTTTTTTTTTTTTCCTTTATTGAATTTCAATTCCCCCTGAAGGGGGCGGGCTGGCAGCAGCTTAGGACGCCGCTCTGCAGCCTACAGGTTTTCTGACAAAGAGCAGGAGAATAAATAATAATAAAAAACAGGCGATAAAATCGGGGACTCATTGAGTAACAAGGTGAAAAGAAAATGGGGAAATGACAACAAACAACAGAGGGATGATGAAGCGAATAAAAATACATACGGAGCAGACAGGGGAAACAATAGACAATTAAAAAAACACGGCGACAGTCTGGATTCTGTTCGCAAAGTATATAAAACGCACACCCAGCGACAGCATGGTTTCTGTTCGCAACACAACACTGAATAGTCACTAGAACACAGCACGAAAAAGTCGGCAAAGGTGACACCACAGTCGAGAGCAGGTGGGGGGAAACTGAACAGGAGATGGGAAAACAAAAAGGGGGGGAAAGGAGAGTAAAAGCGAAGGGGGGGGGGGGAACCGGGAAAGGAGCTGATGGAGGATGAGGACCCATAAGAGGGGTGGGGGGCAGACGCGACAGGGAGGGGGGTAGGCAGAGGAGGGGAATACAAAAGGACTGGGGGGGAGAAGGGAGGTAGGGAGAGGTGTAGTGGGGAGGAAACAGGACGGAAGGGGGGGGAGGAGGGAGCCCAGGGAAAGGACAGAGGAAAGGAGGGGGAGGGAGGATCAGAGTTGATAGGAAGGATAAATGGAGGGAGAGAGGGCATCATCCGGGAGGGGGAGTTGACGGAAGCCACCTTGGGAAAGGAGATGGAGGGTGTAGAGATGGAGGGTAGGGGGGACACAACGGTGAAGACGGGGCAGGGGGCGAGGATGGGAGAGGAGAGGAGCAACCAGGGGGTGAGGGGGTTCAAGACGGCGGGAGGTGTAGAGGATGCGGATATGTTCGAGGAAGAGGAGCAGATGGGGGAAAGGAATGAGATCATAGAGGAGCCACGTGGGGGACGGGAGGCGGATACGGAAGGCGAGGCGGAGTGCATGACGCTCAAGGATCTGGAGGGACTGATAGAATTTGGGGGGGGCAGATATCCAGGCAGGACTGGCATAACAGAGGATGGGACGGATTAAGGATTTGTAGGTGTGGAGGATGGTAGAGGGGTGCAACCCCCATGTCCGGCCAGAGAGGAGTTTGAGGAGGCGGAGGCGGTTGTGGGCTTTGGATTGGATGGATCGGAGATGAGGGATCCAGGTGAGGTGACGGTCAATGGTGAGGCCAAGGTAGGTGAGGGTGGGGGTGAGATGGACAGGACGTGCGCAGACAGTAAGGGAGAAATCCAGGAGCCGGAAGGAGCGAGTGGTACGACCTACGATGATTGCCTGGGTCTTGGAAGGATTGAGTTTCAGGAGCCATTGGTTACACCATGCAGCAAAAAGGTCAAGGTGATTCTGGAGAAGGCGTTGGGACCATTGGAGGGTAGGAGCGAGGGCGAGGAATGCGGTGTTATCAGCATATTGCAAGAGGTGCACTGGAGGGGGGGTTGGGGCATATCTGCTGTGTACAGGAGGTAGAGGAGAGGGGAGAGGACAGAGCCCTGGGGCACACCGGCAGAGGGGTAGAAGGTGCGGGAATTGGCATGATGGATGGTAACGTAGGAGGGGCGGCGGGAGAGGAAGGAGGCCACCAGACGGATGTAGTTGATAGGAAGGGCGTAGGTTTGGAGTTTAAACAGGAGACCGGGATGCCAGACACGGTCGTAGGCCTTTTCAAGGTCAAGTGAGACAAAAATGGCGGAGCGACGGGAGTTAAGCTGGAGGGAGAGGAGATGAGTGAGGCGGAGGAGTTGGTCATCAGCAGAGAAGGAAGGTCGAAAGCCACATTGGGTGTTTGGGAGGAGGTGGTTTTGGTGGAGGTGGAGATGGATGCGCCGGGAAAGGATGGATTCCAAGAGCTTGCTGAACACCGACGTGAGACAGATAGGACGATAGGAAGAGGCATCAGATGGAGGCTTATTGGGTTTGGAGAACATCAGGATACGGGAGGTTTTCCACAGGTCGGGATAGAAGCCAGTGGCAAGGATGACATTGTAGAGGGCGGCAAGGAGGGAAAGGAAGGAGGGAGGGCAGTGTTTGAGGTGGCGGTAGGTAACGCAGTCGTGGCCGGGAGCAGTGTTGCGTATATATACTAGTTTCGCGCCAGATTAATATGTTGATCTAGGACGTTTTTGAAGAGAGTAGTGTGTGCTGGAATTTTTCTATAGTTTTGCGTTTCTTGACAAGCAGTTGGGATCGTATCGTGCTCTGCGTCGTAGTACTTTTCCTCCTACCTCCACCATTACGTCATTACCATGGTAGACTACACAAACGGCGGTTCCACAGCTGAAGTCTGTGTGCATACAGTGACTTTGGCGCACCTCACACAGATGTCGCCAGTCTCCTGTACTGACCCGACAGTGCACTCTTCCTAGCACGACCCCTTTTTCTACCTCTTGTAGGTTGTCATTCCTTCATTATCCTTTCCGGAGCTCAAAAGCCTTTTAGCTTCCAGCGACTGCCAGCCCAGTTATCGCTGCATGAATGGAGAAAGAGAGCACGACTTTGCTAACAACATCAACACTGCTAAGGCAAACTTTTCCAATAACTGTTGAAACGAAACCTGAAATTTTTCTGTTTAATGATTTCTCCTTAAATTCTGCATAAAAAGTGTACCTATCTAATAGTCATGATACGGTGAAACTTTGGGCCAGGAAAACTGAGATGGCTGTGCTTTCAATGGCCAGAATCCTAGCCATCATCCCGTCTAAACCTCTGCTTCAAACGTGTGTGTGTGTGTGTGTGTGTGTGTGTGGTGAGAGAGCTGACCATAGATACTCTCCTAATAACATAACATTATAGAACGAGCTCCTGATTGCACAATTTGAACGGGATAACAAACTATGGTCTACATCTTTGTTATTTTCCGACACTTCCCTCCGATGTCAATAAATAGTGACTTTTCAGAGTTCCGAACCTCAATTGGGAAAAACAGAACCCTCGTAGGATGGCTTTGTTGTCCGTGTGTCTGTCTGCCTGTCTTTCTGACAGTTAAGAACCCTTTTCTCTCAGGAACGCTAGACAAATTACGTTGAAATTTCTGTCACGTATTAAGTTCTACGGTGTCTTGGCTGCGCAAAATATTTAAGCTTCTAAGTCCATGCAGTCTTTGACGGCTATTTATGTCAAATATTTTGATACTCGCAAACTCATAAGAAATTATCGGGTACTTCCCTTTGACCTAAAATCAGGCATCTGGCAAGAATGTAGGTTTTGTAGTACCAGTAAATGAAAAAAATCAGGAAATTGTTAATTTCTAGATATGTCACGCAAAATATTTTCTGACATTCTTGATCCGTCTGTACTTCTGTGAAGACCCCTTTTTCTCAGGAACGGTAAACTTATTAGTTAAAATTTATGGCACATACCAAGATCTATGGTCCCTTGACGGTGTAAAAAATTTAAGCTTCTAAGTCAATGCAATCTATAGCACATACCAAGATCTTTGGTCCCCTGACGGTGTACAAAATTTAGGCTTCTAAGTCAATGCAATTATACCATACGACCACTTATATCACATATTTTTATACTCACCAACTCACTCACCAAAACATATGGGGCACTTCCCATTGACCTAGAATCATGAAATTTGGCCGGAAGCAAGGATTCACAGTATGGGGAAAACTCCGAAAATTGTAGGTTGTCATTCCGTCATTATTCTTTCCGGAGCTCATAAGCCTTCTAGCTTCCAGCGACTTCCTATCCATCGCATAAAAATATTTTTTTGAGATTAAAACTTACATTGCGTTCCGTCAAAAAGATGATACAAAAATTTATGGCGTAGAAACATAAGATGTAAGTTCTAGCCAGTTTTAGTAAGTAAATAAAAATATTTTATTAAATCTCCTGTCTCTCTATATATAAACTGGATTCCCCTGTACGCTTCTCTTTGTATGTCTAGGCTAGTCTCAGGTGCTACTGCAGAGATTTTGATATGGTCTTGAAATTCCCAGGACCAACATCTTTCCAGCGTCGATATCGATGACACGCAAAAATCTTTGATTCACGGGGTGTATGAATTATCTATAAACATAATGAAGTTGCTATGAAACCCTCAATGCGAGTAGCCTACTCGCACTTGAGCGTTTTCATAATGCCTACAGCTATTTCATTAGTTATTTAATAGTCACGCTAAATAGCGCCAGCCACTCACGATTTGCAAAACTAACCAAATCTGTCTCTTTTCTCATTTTACTCAGACAAACATCAAATCACTTGTGGAATCGTTCCAGATAAACAAGTGTATTTCTTTGTAAATTCAATAGATTCAAGATGTTCTTAAAATGGCTCCGAGGGCATAACGTGGTTACTAAGTTAGTTGCTGCAATTTTGATTCATAAACATCGGAAATACTCTACCAAAATATGTAAGCCTATTTCGTGTACAAATATTAAAAGGCCACTATCCATCGGGAACATGAAATTGTTTCTTCTTCGTAAAATGTATTGTTACGTCTGTGGTACGTTGTATGTGGGATGTGTTCTCACTTTGCCCTTGAATACTGTAACTGAGGCACTGAAATCCATAAGAGCCTAAGAACACTCTCGTCGATTTTGAGATTCAGGCAGGCATGCATGTTCACAACATCTGTTGATCTTATGGTGAACCAGCTTTATCTCTTCTGAACCCCTACACTGTGTATTATAAAAATCTGCGAAAATCTGCCTCACTGACTTTTCTCATATTCACTTCCTTATGGGCCGAAGCACAAATTTTCATTGCAGTAGGAATACTTACTGACTACAATGACATCCATTTGTTCATAAAAAAGGCAGAAGCTCTTGACACCTAAGATTCTATGCTCTCAGCATTCTGGTATGCAAAATTGGCGACGAGGATTTCAAGACCTTTAAGGGTATTACAAGCCCTCACTATCAACCCAAAAGTAGATGCTCATGATAATGTACATTTCTGATGTTTGACAATGAAGTTTCCAACAGATTGCCATGGACTGTTGTTTAAAGTAAACTACTCTTCATTGGAGTCGCGGGAGGCCACCATTTTCGTCAAATCACGTCGAGGGAGACCACAATTTCTTATTTCCCCCTAGTCTCTACATGTCTTGCCAAATCTAGTTCCAAAATAAACAACTGGAAGGCAAATATCAACCTTGAAAAACAAAGACATAAAGCTATTAGATCAAAATTGAAACACGTAGAGCTAACAGAACTACTAGATTTCATGCCCGAAGTGAAGACAGTTTCATCTCAACCTCACACCAGAGAACGTGCTTGATGAAAATAATAACGAGGACCACGAAGTGGTGCATTTATTATCTTTTCTTTATGGTCCAATTCTAGTTTCGCATTAATTACAACGTACACAACAGTCAAAAAGATACTGTTTCCACTGGCTGTATATAACAGTTTTTTGAATTAACATTAATAATAATAATTCTAAATATTGATTAAAATTACATGACAAAGTGGGAACATTATTTTTGTAAGGAATAACGATACTGAGACATGTTAAAAAACAAGCCAAACTCATGAGACTGGTGGTTTGCCTTCAAGTTTGACTTTGGAAACTTTTTCTCAAAACTTTGTTCCTGTGCTTTGGGCCATTGTGGTTCCCAGTGCCTCAGTTGCGTTTTCGGGTGGCTATGGAACTTAGCGATCTGTGGGCTGTTACGTTGATTGTACTTCATACTGCATCAAACGAAAATACCTGCTTACTGAAAAAAATCAGTTTCATCAGTCTGTCTGTACTAATAAACACATAGAACTATTCTTCAATAATGTCATAGATTTGTAGGAACCTACTATTTTAAAATGTTTGTTCTTATAATGTACTATAATTTACAGGCATAGCTGCATCTAGACACTCATTACTGATTCCTATCAATGCTAATCTGTTGTACTCATGTCAGAACCAGATTTCTTTATTGGCGGGTGGAGGAGTGGTGGCTGGGGGCCAGATTTTTTCTTATCATTTTTTTAATTTTACGACCTTTTTTTTTGCAGAATGGGTCAGGCAGAAATTGTTTTGAGTTTCGCGGTAAATGATGACAGCCAAAACAGTTGCAGGATAAAGATTTATTACAATTTTGACCAAGGTTTCGGTATATATAAATATACCTTCATCAGAAGTAAAATATCTAAAATCACATCTTGCAGTGGAGATCAATAAAACAATTGTGTCAAATGTTTGTGCTTAACTGTGTTCAAATTGACCCTGTGTCCATAATCACGTTGTATAAATGGAGATGATGTCTTAACTGCTGACGACGCCATTGGCACAATTGTTTTATTAATCTCCATTGCAAGAAGTAATTTTAGATATTTTTCTTCTGATGAAGGTATATTTATACATACCGAAACCATGGTGAAGAATTTTAATAAATCTTTATCCTGCAACTGTTTTGGCTGTCATCATTTACCGTGAAGAATTTCAACAGTTGCTGTTTCAGCCATGTTTGAAATCTTGTTTTGAGTTTAATGTTGTATTGTAGGATGCTACAGATGCGTCCATCTGGAGTCAGTAATTCTGCTGTTGTTTTCCATAGCGCCGAAGCCCAGAAGTGACTATATTCCGCCCTCTTACCTGGAAAAGTCCGAAGTCCTGGCTGCCATTGGTGTTGATGGGACTCAGCGCTGACGTGTTGCGGGCACTCTCGTTCTCCACCAGGCACACCCCTGCAAACAAACGCTTTTGTCACAAAGACAAACGTGGCATCCACCTGTCACCTGTACTCTGGTTGCAACTTAAGGTTTGTACCTATTCTCCATACTGGTAGGAGTCTCTAGGCTAAATGTTCACATGGACTTGAAAAATGGTCAGTAACCTTTTGTTCACAAAGTTTAAACTGTTTAGGTCGTAATACACTGAAAGATCCCATTATAAATCAGTTTACACAAACTGAGCATATCATCTTAGGTGAACACAATGAATGTCTTGTAATTTTTTTTTAGTGCTGTATGTTTCAGCCTAAGGCAAACCTACGTTTCTAGCATTTGTAGACTTAGAGAAAGCTTTTGACAATGTTAACTGGAATACTCTCTTTCAAATTCTGAAGGTGGCAGGTATAAAATACAGGGAGCGAAAGGCTATTTACAATTTGTACAGAAATCAGATGGCAGTTGTAAGAGTCGAGGGGCATGAAAGGGAAGCAGTGGTTGGGAAAGGAGTGAGACAGGGTTGTAGCCTCTCCCCGATGTTATTCAATCTGTATATTGAGCAAGCAGTAAAGGAAACAAAAGAAAAATTCGGAGTAGGTATTAAAATTCATGGAGAAGAAGTAAAAACTTTGAGGTTCGCCGATGACATTGTAATTCTGTCAGAGACAGCAAAGGACTTGGAAGAGCAGTTGAACGGAATGGACAGTTTCTAGAAAGGAGGATATAAGATGAACATCAACAAAAGCAAAACGAGGATAATGGAATGTAGTCAAATTAAATCGGGTGATGCTGCGGGAATTAGATTAGGAAATGAGACACTTAAAGTAGTAAAGGAGTTTTGCTATTTAGGGAGTAAAATAACTGATGATGCTCGAAGTAGAGAGGATATAAAATGTAGACTGGCAATGGCAAGGAAATCGTTTCTGAAGAAGAGAAATTTGTTAACATCGAGTATAGATTTAAGTGTCAGGAAGTCGTTTCTGAAAGTATTTGTATGGAGTGTAGCCATGTATGGAAGTGAAACATGGACGATAACTAGTTTGGATAAGAAGAGAATAGAAGCTTTCGAAATGTGGTGCTACAGAAGAATGCTGAAGATAGGGTGGGTAGATCACGTAACTAATGAGGAGGTATTGAATAGGATTGGGGAGAAGAGAAGTTCGTGGCACAACTTGACTAGAAGAAGGGATCGGTTGGTAGCACATGTTCTGAGGCATCAAGGGATCACCAATTTAGTATTGGAGGGCAGCGTGGAGGGTAAAAATCGTAGAGGGAGACCGAGAGATGAATACACTAAGCAGGTTCAGAAGGATGTAGGTTGCAGTAGGTACTGGGAGATGAAGAAGCTTGCACAGGATAGAGTAGCATGGAGAGCTGCATCAAACCAGTCTCAGGACTGAAGACCACAACAACAACAACATGTTTCAGCCTATGGAGACAAGTTGTATCGTTAATGGTTTTGACTCATTGCAAACGCCAGTCTGTGCTTCTACAGCTTACAAGTTTCTATGTAACGTATTCAGACAATGCTGTCATGATCTGGTAATGAGTCAAAACCAGTAACGATACCACATGTGTGACCTCTAGCTGAAATACATAACTGTAAAAGAAGATCTGTTTCTTCATAATGGGTAGACAGGGTTCGTTACTGTAGTTCACCTATCACTCTGGACAAAATAAATCCTGTGTCATGTCGCCAACTACTGTTCGTCAGTTTAAGAAGTGTGAAATCGAAATTCTAAAAACTACATTAGCCATTAAATGTCAAGGCGTACCAGGTTACATAAAAGTGAAAACTAACCACCATAATAAATCATCTTTAGCGCAGACGCGAAAAATAATACAGTTGATGTGGAATCTAAAGCGTGACAGAATAAAAATAAATTTTTAATCGAGAAGTACGTAAAACTAATGTAAATTCATCTGAAATTGAGCTCCGTGGCTCTAAATACTTCATTGGTATTCAGTTGTCAACGATTTCTGACTGAAAGTGTGGGAGGTTGCACGCCACTCTTTCACTTTAACAGGTTTGTCAGTCAGATTAACGTTCATATTTTAGCTCATGATCCCAGTGTTCCCCATTACTACATTTGGTATGTGCGGTTTATGACTTTTTCGCATAAGGAAATTATGGACAGAATGTTTTTATAACTGTGTTTGTAGCCCGTAGAAAACTTGTACCCGAGGGACCGTAGTCGAGGTGAAGGAAAACAGGGAGAGAGAGATGGGCTGCTGGTCGTAAATACTAGGTAGCAGCACTCAGTGGATCATACCTGCAGACTAACTTCTGGCCGTTTCATCCTTCTCCTTCCGCTTAGTTGGACAAGAGGGCGCCGATTCACAAAACAGTTTACCTGGGCCAGGTGGCAGTCTCTCACAAGGGTGGCCAGCTGGCGGAAAGTGGGTGAGGAAGCCATTTTAGAAAGACTCCTGCAAAATGCCTTTGTGCAAATGGTGGGAAGGTCATAAGACTCCATGCATTATTAGCAGGTGTAACAATACAGACACAGAGGTTGGTGCACGTTTTTAATGGAGGCAAGACTGTAACTCTCCTGACGCCAGGAAGTCGCCAGGTTCTTTTAGCGAGCTGCGAAAACATATGCATTTCACAAGCCTGACTGTCTGGGAAGCTTGACAACCTTCTTCCAGAAATTGGAAATGCTTGGTCTCGAAAGATGAGATCTCTCCTGTCTTGGTGGATTTCTTTTTCTTGGCCAAACATAGACAGCTTGCCATGAGAGCGACGCCTCCCCAGTCTAAAATCCCCTTTTTTCAGACAACAGAGTTTTGGAGTCACTGATTTGCTCCTCTCAGGATAAGCAAAATGGAGGCTTACTCCCCTGGAGTGCAGACTCCAGCACTGTGTCTGGATTCACTATCAGGTCAACAGAACAGTCAAGAGGGTGTAAGGTGGCGTGGTCTCCTGACCTTCATTTCTTACTTATTCCGTCCTCACAATCGTATTCTGCACATCAAGACGCTTCATTCGAACCCAAACTCGATAAGGTAGAGTCAATTTTGTATGAATTCATGTAATCGATATGCAGATCTAATAAGTAAATCGCAAGTGCGCACCGTGGTTGAAAAAGTCGAGGCTGGCGAACACAATATGATGGCCACAGGAATTTCCGTTCTAAAGAGGCAACCAGCCCACTGGGAGGCCCATCCCTTCAGAGGGGTGAGTCAACACACACCTACGTCGGCCGGAGCGACCGCCCAGAGATACGACAGCTTTTGCCAGAGCGAAGGGATAACGACCCCCGTGTTCGACTTAAAAGCAAATTCCGCTACATTCTGTGGGAGCGCCCAGAAGACGCATTTTTTCACAGGCCGACTGTGTAGTTATGGAGTTCTCACAGGAGGACAGTATACACATAATGGAGATGCTACACGTTTCCGCATTAGTCAACTAAAAACGAAACTTCATTCTCCCGTTTAAAAGAGCAACGCTGGTTGGCGGATTATTTCAGACACAAAGAGCCGGAGGAGTGAGGGAAGACAGAGAATGATATACCTTGCAATTTTTCCAGAAAAGGGGGCCATTCCGTTGTCGCTCTTGGAGCAGGAATACGTAACGAGAGCGAGTGCTCTCGTAAGTGTACACAAAGAGCGAGCAACAAAGTCTCTCCTCAGTACTTCACTGGGAGAGCACCTCTGTCGCTAGCGAATTGGAGTGATACTCTATATTGAGTCGCTTGCGATTAAGTGTTGTTCACTGTGCCGGCTGCGGTGGCCGTGCAGTTCTAGGCACTGCGGTCCGGAACCATGGGACTGCTACGGTCGCAGGTTCGAATACTACCTCGGGCATGGAGGTGCGTGATGTCCTTAGGTTAGTTAGGTTTAAGTAGTTCTAAGTTCCAGGGGACTGATGACCTAAGATATTAAGTCCCATAGTGCTCAGAGCCATTTGAACCATTTTGTTCATTGTGTTGGCCGCCATACTTATTGTGCGGTGTGAACACGGACAGAGTACTAGTTAAAGACGTGGGAGCGAATATTGAGTGGCATTGCAGTGGACTGGTTATCTGACCGGTGTACAATGCCATTAGTTAGACTAGGGGTGGATAGGAGTCCTTGACTTCATCAAGGTGTAGGGAGAGTTTGATTGGCGAAGGTCAATCCAGATAGACAGAGATAGTTTTGTTATTGGTCAGCAGCGAGCGACGCAGGCAGCAGTCGTCGCAGCTCACGGTATTGTGTGCTACAGCGTATGCAAGCCCCATCTTTCCTCCCTAACAGTACACTTCATTACATTTCTCATGCGACAGCCTTGACCGTACCTAGAAAAGTTATTCAAGTTGTGTAGGCGCGGCTATCAGCCATCCTGCCGAGTAAATAACATTCTTAAAGAAAAGGGAGAAAAGAACCTTTCCATACTTTGTAAAATAATAGCATTCCTATCCATAAGAGGCAATCTACTGTTCTAAAAAGAACCTGGAAATTTATTAATTTATAAGAAAAAAATTCACTTGATTACTCAGAATTTTTTTTGCAATAAATAATATTTGTCGTTCGTTTAATGTTTTTGTTACACTAACTAGCAATACTCCAGTACCCAAGTATTCCACTAGTTACATAAGAATATAGAATATTTTTGTGTCCTTTCCTTACAGCGGACGACTCCAGAAGATATTTGTTGCTGAATGTTTTTCTAGCAGTTCTTGTTGGTACATCAGGAGCATCTGTCTGACTTCTGTAGTAGTGTGAGGTGGAAATTTTTTCTTGTAGGAGCCAAAGGGTACTTGTTGGATCAATCCATTGCCCAGCTTGACAAAGTAAAACACACACACTCACAAGGTTCAAATGGTTCAAATGGCTCTGAGGACTATGGGACTTAACTTCTAAGGTCATCAGTCCCCTAGAACTTAGACCTACTTAAACCTAACTAACCTAAGGACATCACACACCTCCATGCCCGAGGCAGGATTCGAACCTGCGACCGTTGCAGTCGCGCGGTTACAGACTGTAGCGCCTAGAACCGCTCGGCCAGACTCACAAGGGGAGGTACAATGAGTACATGATAGTTTGAACGGTTTGTGCAATGTGGCCACAGTTTCGTTTTTGGTAATTCGGCTTGGCTTTGTGGAGATTCGTTGTGATTCTTTGCTTCCTTAGTGTTCTAGTTCTCCCCTGGTGGAGAACTTCAAGTCTTTCTCTAGTGGGTGACACTTCTGATCTGTAACTCATGCGGACTGAGAGCCAGTGGCAGTATCCAACTGTTCCAACAGTGGAACTGCATACCATCTCAGACATATCGTGTGTCACGGGGGTGAACTTATTCGTCCTGAGTTGGCTGCCTGACATTTGACAATTCCAGAATGCACTGTTGCGCCTGTGAGTCAAATTGGTTTGAGCAGACCAGAGAACGAGTGCTCCTCACTTTGAAATCTGCCGGAATTTCAGGGCTCTGGTAGGGAGGTTTCCCTCATCCCGATAAGTAGAACGCCAGACCACATAGTTTTCAAATTTTCGTGGACGCGTCAGACCATTACAGCTGGTGCAGTGCGCGGGTCCTCGCCATAGCCCGCCGTTTTATGCTGCCGCCTCAATCAAGGTGAAAAGGTGAAATATTGTTCCACTGGCGTAGTGTTATTAAATGATGTTCATAGGCCTCTGTTCTCAGGCGGACTATAGTTTGTGGTATACTTGGTCTTAGTTGATTCCATTTGAATAGAGTAAGGACTCACAGTGGATTCGTGTAAACGAAGTCAGATGGTGTTTTAAAGGGATTAATTTAGGGAAGAACTGGTATAGCCTCCACCCCAATGTATGCTTTTCCAATCAGACACCATCGCTTTTCTGATTTGTGTCTATAATTTTTATGTAACATTTATCAGCTCGTTGTAGTTTAAAAAAAGGATTAATAAAACTTGTCATTATTTTGTAAACTTAAATATACCACTGTTCTCATTCATACTCCCAAAACTATTCACAGTTTTTATTTTATTGTGGTGGTACATGGGTACACCATTAATTTAAAGTTCAATTTTATTAAATTAATTAATATAGTTATTAATTTGAGTTCTGAAACTAACTGCAGGCATAGGCAACAGAAGTGCCTTGAGTAAATTCACTAATTCCACATATAAAAATTAAGGGTGCACCTCTCGATTCGAAGGTATTTCAGAATATAATATTTTTCTTTATGTAAAGATAACAACATTTAGCATCACTCAAGCATATATTTATGATTAAAGCAAGCGACGGCTTGCAAGTGGATTCCTTGAAAGTTTTGCATTGTGATATGTTATTGCGTCATAAGGATCGTGATTATATCTGTACCATTGTACCCAGTCGCAAAAAAGTACGTCTTTCCAGCGACTTGGGCTGAGCCCCAAGTTATAGCAGAGCAATGACCTTTCAGGTTAACAGATCTGCCCAATGATGCCGAGGTGTTGGGGGTAAAGGAAAAGAGACGCTTTCTGTTGCAAAGGCAGGCCTCATTTCAGGCGCTACTTGCCAACAGCGCACCTCTAAATACAGTACATTAGACAAAAGCGATTCCTTTATCTTAATCCAGGACTGTGGGAATTTTATTGTAACACCATGTGTTACACACCAGAAAGGTTAACCTGACGGTCGTGACTAGCACTGGAGATTTACCATATTTTGTTCACATTTTTAATGGCAAAAACTATGTCAGCTTTTGTACGATTAACTACACTTTGACAGTTCGCGGGTGCTTAGAGAGCGTACTTTTGAACCGGTATATTATAATAAATTACTAGTTGTCACGCTGAGTCAGCGATACAGCGGGGACCGTTTAGGTACTTCCCCGGAAACAAACTTGTTACGTTCCAGCTATGAATTACGGCGGCGAGTGGTTAACATTGAAGTGCTCTCGTAAGCTATGCGGGGGGAAAAACTGAGGGAAAACCGTAGAAAGTAGAAAACTGGCTGAAGAGTTGGAGCGAGCTGGTCAAGCGAGTACTTGCAATCCGCGAAGAGATGTTTCATTGCAAATGGCGACGTTGGTTGTCGACAATACACCAATCGCACGCAATACGAAATTGAACACTTTTTTGAAAAGGCTCAGTTAATGCGTAATGCGCGAACTGGTTTAGAATCAAGGCTTTGTAAAGCTGAATTAGTGAAGGACGTCATTGTTCCGCAGAGATATTTCTGTACTACACCACAGCCTTTGCCTGATAATTATCTCCTTTAACCCATAGATAGTCAATCTTTTTTGCCTACCGCCCGCTTTTGTATGTGTGTTAGTACTAAAAGTGTCTAACTGCCCACCAGTTCCACAAAAATGGCTCCAAGCACTATGGGACTTAACATCTGAGGTCATCAGTCCCCTAGACTTAGAGCTACTTAAACCTAACTAACCTAAAGACATCACACACATCCATGCCCGAGGCAGGACTGAAGCTCCTAGAACCGCTCGGCCACAACGCCCGGAGGGTAACACAGTAATTGTAATCTATAAAGTAGAGAGAAACTATACCTAAAAAAAATTATAAAGCAGAGTTACAGCAAGTCAAAGCATATAATAATAATTACTTACCATATACTTTATGTCAAAATTTTACGAGAACCTAATGAAACTGTTTTTAAAACCTCTATCGTCCACCAAATGGGCAACAGGAACCAGGTTGACTAGCAATGCCTTAACCTATTTACGAGCACTGTGAAACCCAGCACGAAGAAAACTTTCCAGGGACACATGATCACGTCAATAGTCCAAAAGATTATTAACATACCTTTAATGACGAGGTCGTTAGAGTCAGAAGGTCTCAGTAATGTCAGTTGGTCCTACCCCCCCCCCCCCCCCCACTCTGACAACCCTTCGCTCATCGCCATTCTGACCCTATGACGATGCGTTCAAAATTAAGAGGAAAAAATCAACAAACTTCTTCAAAAACACTGTAAATCTCATGGTTGCTGCCCCCTTCTCCATCCTAGTTGTCAGCTGTTTAGGACAACACATCTTAACGATGGAAGACCCAAATTTTTGCAGACGATCACGAATAAGAGGCACTTTGAGAGACATTTTCATTATGGACGTTATGCTAATGATCGCGTCAGCAAGATGACAGGAAAAACAAAAACTTTTTGGAAAATTCTCTTGCTCTAACCGTGAGACAGGGTGTCACAATTATTCTGTATGAACCGAAAAACAAGTTAAATACCATACAGGAATGGTGAGAGTTCAGCTACATCTTCATTGATGAAATTCTTTGGAATTAGTGCCTCTGATTAGCGGCAGACTGTTTCGATGTCAAAAGCAGCCTAGCATACATCTCCCTACGTTAGGAACGTCTGTTCGAAATATAGTGTTTAATAAGTTTTAACTGCGTTTGCCATTATTAAAATAATGCCCGCGTGTGAAACAATCGTGTTTGTGAACATTCACACCACAAATCAACATCATGTTCAGATGCAGTATAAAGGTGATGAGGTTGGCTAATGGGGTGGGGGGGGAGGGGGGGGGGGACTTACCGTGTCACTGGGTCTTATTCGCTAATTACAGGGACGACTTTCTTCGGCTTGTATCTGCGCACTGCAGTATGATGTTCTCTTAGGGGCCACAATTATTCACGATATTAGGCGGACTGAATATGTCATGTCAGGGGATCCTTTCACTCTCGCTTTAACTTATTAGGTCATCCCAGTACGTCTCGAAGACCTAATCAAACTTTCAGTGACACTAATAGGTAATCATTTCATCTGTGCTGAACCTCCAAGGCAATGAAGATGGGAAATCTTTAATGCCACTCTATGGTCTGGACAGTATTGGTGGCCTAGTCGGATGACAAGGCAATTGCGATCAATAGGTAGGAGATTAAAGTTCGAAACTCCGACCCAACAAATTCTCGTTTATCACAACTGCAGAATTTTAGTATGGAGATATCTAGAACGGTCTTATATTCAGGGACAAGAAAAAGAAATTTCGAGGTTTGCCAATGACGTAATTCTCACACCGGCAAAATCAAGGAACCTATTTCTGAAAAAGATAAATTTCTTCCCCATGCGAAAGTGAAACATGAACGATAAGCAGTTCAGACAAGAAGACAATAATAACATTCGAGATGTGGTGCTAGATAAGAATGCAGAGGATTAGATGAGTAGATATAGTAACTAATGAGGTGATACCACAGTGGTGAAAGTAAATAGGGGTAAAATTAAATTCACGGCCAGCTTGTCTAAAAGAAGGAATCGGTTGACAAGACACATTCTGAGGAATGGAGAAACTGTCAGTTTTCTAGTGAAGGGAAATGTGGGGCGGTAAAATTGTAGTGGGAGACCAAACTTTGAATACAGTAAGCACATTCAAATGGTTGTAGGTTGAAGTAGCGTGGAGAGCTGTATCAATTTTTCATTTAGCGCGGCTGCAGTCTAAATATTGTGAAGAAGTAACTAAAATTAGAATGAATATTTGAGTGAATCCTTGAAGCGTTTTCAGGAAAGCATTTCATAGCGCTCTGCTTCGCTAAACGCAGAGGTTTGGGTTCAAATTTCGCTCCGGTAGCATTTTCAGCTTCACACAATTGTTGAAAAATTGTTTAATCCGTTTGAAGTTACGCATGGGCGGGTAATGTCCTTCGTTCCCAATGTATAAAATAACTGTTTACTTCGCCAGTCTATACACTGAGAGATATACTATGTCCATACTGTCTCATTCCCTTTGCCAGAAGGGGTCACAGAACTCCTACGTAGCCTAACGGAAAGCCCCCAATAGCAGGAGGAACGAATTCAGGAGTTTACAGCCTCAAACTAGTATCCCACGTTAAAAACTGCCTAGCAAATATTGAACGTGTATGATAAATACACAAACTGCAGCATTAATCTCATTGCTTTTATTTCTTTATTCTCAAGTATTTTTCGCTTGATTTGTGAGACAGATCTGTAGCAAAACGTGTTATCTAGTAGCAATGTGTTCATCGTTTTGGTGAAACTTTTCGCAGCTTGAGGACACAGTGCAAATTCGAGAAACAGCCGCAACCTCCTTCACCAAGACGAACAAGTTCTTAATAATGCGATCAATGCCTTGTGTAGCGGTAGTATGGTGCAATAGGGGTAACGCATTTCCACCTGCCATGGTCTTAAATATGATCATGCATACGTATATGCACCGAAGAAAAGAGAGAGAGAGAGAGAGAGAGAGAGAGAGAGAGAGAGAGAGAGAGAGAGATGGACGACGACGAATAGCTGTTTTCTACATCTACATCTACATGGATACTTTGCAAATCACACTTCAGTACCTCTCAGAGGGTTGATCGAACCACCTTCCCCATAATTTTCTATCATTCTACTCTCGAACAGTGCGCAGAAACAACGAACACCTATATATATCTGTGAGAGCTCTGATATCGCTTATTTTATTATGATGATCGTTTCTGTCTATGTAGGTAGGCGTCAACAAAATATTTTCGCATTCGGAGGAGGAAGTTGGTGATAGAAATTTCGTAAGAAGATTCCGCTGCAACGAAACACGCCTTTGTATTAATGGTGTCCATCCCAAATCTTGTATCATGTTCGTGATACTGTCCCCCCTGTTTCGTAATAATACAAAATATGCAGTCCTTCTTGGAACGTTCTCGATGTATTCCGTCAGTCCTACCCGGTAAGGATCCCAGACCGCGCAGCAGTATTCTAAAAGAGGACGGACAAGCGTAGTGTAGGCAGTCTCCTTAAGAGGTCTCGTACATTTTCTAAGTGTTCTGCCAGTAAAACGCAGTCTTCGGTTAGCCTTCCCCACAACATTTCCTATGTGTTCTTTCCAATTTAAGTTGTTTGTAATATTAATTCCTTCGTATTTAGCAGAATTTGCGGCCTTTGGATTTGACTGATTTATTGTGTGATCGAAGTTTAACTGATTCATTTTAGCACTCATGAGGATGACCTCACACTTTTCACTATTAAGGGTCAATTTCCAATTTTCTCACCCTTCAGATATCTTTTCTAAATCGTTTTGCAATTTGTTTTGATCTTCAGATGACTTTAGTAGACGATAAATGACAGCAACATTTGCAAACAACCTAAGACGGCTGCTCAGATTATCCCCTAAATCGTTTATAAAGTTAAGGAACAGGAGAGGGCCTATAACTCTGCCTTGGGAAACCCCAGAAATCACTTCTGTTTTACTTGATGACTTTCCGTCAATTACTACGAACTATGACCTCTCTGACAGGAAATCACGAATCCAGTCACATAGCTAAGACGATATTACGTAAGACCGCAATTTCGCTAGAAGCCGCCTCTGTGGTAGTGTGTCAAAAGCCTTTTGGAAATCTAGAAATACGGAATCAACTTGTAATGAATGTCTATAGCACCCAACACTTCGTGTGTGTAAAGAGCTAGTTGTGTTTCACAAGAAAGATGTTTTCCAAATCCTTGTTGACTCCGTCTTAATAGACCGTTTTCTTCGAGGTAATTCATAATGTTCGAACACAATATACGTCTCAAAATCGTACTGCATATCGACGTTAACGATATGGGCCTGTAATTTAGTAGACTACCCCTACTACCTTTCTTGAATATTCGTGTGACCTGTGCAACTTCCCAGTGTTTGGGAACGGATCTTTCGTCGAGCGAGCGGTTGCATATTTCAGTATGAAGTTATTGCATCAGCATACTTTTATGGAAGCTGTTACCTTACCACAGACAACGGACTGCATATGTTACAGAATCTACTGCACGCGGCACGTGGCTTTTGTCACAGAAAACAGGAAGCACTGAAACAGAGAGACAAAAAAAGCACCGGAGGCGAATGTGGTATTATGTGCGGAAAATTCCACCACGTCTGCGTATCCACAATACAGTCTCTCCGTGGCAGGATCGTCCTCAAGCAAACAAGCGTGAATCAACATCACCAAATTGAACAACACCGTATTGCAGTCTTCTTTTGAAAACCAATTTATGTGCCAATATCGGTATGTAAACACAATTACTGGATTAATAGTTTCGCCATTATGCGTGTCCACAGAATAGTCTCTCAGTGCCAGGTTAGCCGTTAAGCCCAAAAGTGTGAATCAACAGTAGCAAACTGAACAGTACCGTATTGGTCTTCTTTTGAAAACCAATTTACGTGCCAATATGGCTATGTAAACACTATTACTGGATTACTAATTTCGGTAATGTGCATTTCTTAGATCTGTAAGAAGAAAATATGTCGAGGTTACAGTCTTATAGTCAAAAAATAAAAGAATAATGTAGTAGGGCATATCACAACAGTTCGATGACAAAAATTACGTACTTATAAAACCGAACAGTGGTATTTACGAGCACATCATACCTTGCTTACACCACTCTGTCACAAGAGAACTATGCAATATAACAATTCTCCTAAAATTCTGTTCATATGGACGGATATAATCCAAAGTAAACATGTAACAGTGAATATTTGTGCAAAAATGCAAATGTGTGTCAAATCTTATGGGACTTAACTGCTAAGGTCATCAGTCCCTAAGCTTACACACTACTCAACCTAAATTATCCTAAGTACAAACACACACACCCATGCCCGAGGGAGGACTCGAACCTCCGCCGGGACCAGCCGCACAGTCCCCGACTGCAGCGCCCCAGACCACTCGGCTAATCCCGCGCGGCAGTGAATATTTCAAGTAAGTAAAAATTTCTAAATAAAATCATAGGTATTGCGAGTACAATGACGTGCCAGGTATCCCAAGATAAAGTATGTCCTACTTTGAGTACACAAGGCACGGCAAGACAGATACATGCTATATCTTGCCTCTTCGTGGTATAAAGCCATGCTGGCTGCGACGGGGTAACTGACAATTGGATTTGGGTTATAATTGAAGATAGTGCTGAGAGGCAACACCAGATGGCAGTCTGCACTGCCATACGTCAATTACAACTAATGTAATAGGGTCACAGTAATTACCAGAAGAAATGTAACATCAATGTAGTATACACCAAGCAATCAAAACGTCAAATTTCCACAAATTGTAGATAAAAGAAACAGTATGCTGTAAACTGCCGACTGCCTACACCATCAAGTAAATACTGGACAATTTGTGACGTAACGATGTTATACTATATTACATACATAAGCAGTTCATGGCATACAATATATGTAATAGAATTAGTTTCAGGGGAAAGCTACACAGTCGACATTTACAGAATTATGAAACAGGATTTGACCTTAATGGTCGGTTTCGCTGCAAGTGAAGGACGTCAGTTAACAATAATGTTATAGGGAATTGTAAAACAAGCCCCCACATAATGTAGGACGGTAGTATAAAATACAATTAACGTACAAAGTATTTGTTATTACAAGCAGAGTGGTGTAAGTATTGTATGATGTAATTCAACTGACCGGTTTTATTGATACGTAACTTTGTCATCGAGCTGCTACGAGGGTGAGAGTGCTACAAACAGCCTGCAGAATGGCCTGCAGGTGGCAGCATAGTGCAGATGCACACATACCGTCACAGTATCAGTATAAATATGGCCGCCCCACTTGCGACTTGCACCAAGGAAGAACAGCGTTCTGTTATTCGATTTTTGCGTAGTGAAGGTGTGAAACCTATTGAAATTCGTCGACGAATGAAGGTTCAGTACGGTGATGCATCTTTGTCACAGCAGTACGTCTACGAATGGAGTAGGAAGTTCGCAAATGGTGTGACTTCAGTGGAAGATGCTCCTCGTCCTGGTCATGCACAACGATTTGTGACTCCACAGAAAATTGCAGCAGTTGCCATAGCGAAGGAAAACCGCCGAGTGACACTGAATGACATTGCAGCATGTTTACATATAAGTCATGGGTCAGCACACCACATTGTGCATGATGTGCTCCAGTTTCACAAAGTGTCTGCAAGATGGGTGCCACGGCAGCTGACTCCTGAAATGGGAGATCGACGTGTTGATGCTTGTGAAGAACTTCTTCGGCGCTTTGAACGAGAAGATGATGGTTCCTTGTAAGAATCGTTACTGGAGACGAAACCTGGGTTCACTACCACCAACCGGAAACGAAGAGAGCGAGCAGCCCAGACCTTGCCCCAAGTGATTTCCATATGTTTGGACCACACAAAGATGCAATGAGAGGAAAGAAGTTCCGTTTTGATGAAGAGGTACGCCACGCGGTGCATGAGTGGTTGCGCGGGCTACCAAAAGAATTTTTTTCTAAAGGAATTTATGCACTTTGTAAGCGCTGGAGGACTTGCATTGAGCGTGGGGGAGATTATGTTGAAAAGTGATGCAGCTTTGCATCACTTCTGCACAATAAATAATATTTAAAAAAATATTTAAGGTTTTCATTTCACTCACCCTGGTATGTATGCCCTACTACAATCTTTTCTTTTTTTTAATTGTAAGTCCGTAACCTCGATATATTTTCTTCTCTTATAGATCAGAGGATAGCAATACACACTGCCGAAACTAGTAATGCAGTAAGTATGTTTACATAGCGAACTCAACAAATAAATTGGTTTTCAAAAGAAGACTACAATACAAAATTACTGTATAATCGCCTCCTGCAATGACTGATCGTGTCAAGTAACAACTGAACAATGGTGCCAGAATCGTTACAGTTTCATGTCCCCCATGTTAGGCTGCAGCCGGGACGAGACTCACAGTCCGGCAGCTGGTCCTCGGGGAAGTCCCTCTGCAGCAGCTCGTGGTACAGCTCGCACCTCGTGAAGACGACCGCCCGGGCACAAGACGTCAGCGTCATGAGCGCCAGCAAGCTGCAGTACAAGACCCTCATCTCTGCTAGCAGTGCTCGGCCGTTTACCAATCTGCAGGAAAAAATGTATTGTGCCCATCATCTTCACCAATTACATAGTCAAAGTCATCAAGGACGATGAACTAACACAAAAAATATATGTACTAATGTATATTACCAAACTGCTGAAACGGTCACCTGATCTCAGTTTCGGGTTGCAACAAAAATTTGATTTTCAGGTTCGAATACTGCCCATGTCATGAATGTGTGTGATGTCCTTAGGTTAGTTAGGTTTAAGTAGTTCTAAGTCTAGGGGACTGATGACCTCAGAAGTTAAGTCCCATAGTGCTCAGAGCCGTTTGAACCATTCTGAACCAAGGAAGTATTACAGACCCTCTGGTGTTCCCAATCTACACATATTATTTAGGAGACAATCTGGGCAGACCTCTTGCATTGTTTACAGATGATGCTGTCATTTAATGTCTACTTAAGTCATCGGGAGATCAAAACGAGTTGCAAAATGATGTAGAAAAGGCATCTGTATTGTGCGAAAAGTGGCAATTGATGCTAAGCAATCAAATATGTGAGGTCCTCCACATGGATACTAAAGGGAATCCGTTACATTTCGATTACTCGATAAATCACAGACATTTGAATGTCGTCGATTCAGCTAAATTCCTAGGGATTTCAAATGTAGTGCGGAAGCCGAACCAAAGACTGTGTTTTATTCGCAAAACACTCAGAAGATGCAACAAATCCATTAAAAATGTTGCTAATCTGACTTCTTCTGAGTGTTATGGCATTTTTACGACATTCTGTTGGTGGAGTAATTCGAAAATGCTCAAAGGAGGGCAACTAGTTTTGCATTATCGCGAATTAAGAGACAGAGTATCACTTATATGATACGCGAGTTGAGGTGTCACTGTCATTAAAACAAAGTCACTTTTCTTTGCGGCGATATGGTTTGACGAAATTTCAACCACCACCTTTCTCACTTGAATGCGAAAATATTTCGTTGGTCACCATCTACGTAGAGAGGTACGACCATCGTAATAAAATAAGAGGAATCAGAGCGCTCACGGAAACTTTTATGTGTTCCTTTTCCCACGAGGTATTCAAGAGAGCAGCGGTAGAAAAATAGTCTGAAGGAGGCTCTGTGAACTCTCGCCAAGCACTTAAGACGGAACTACAGAGTAACTATGCAGATGCGTAGATGCACATTACGCTCTCGGGTTATTTCCTGGCCAAGAAGGTAGTCGTACAACTTCCTTTAAATATAATTCGGCTTTTACAAATTTTTAGGACAAAGTGTATTGTTATAGATGAACCGGTCTTTAAGCAAATTTTCGATGTTAGACGTGTCACTTGGAAATGGCACAACAGCCCAAATTGCGATCGTTAGTAAATACTCTTGAAGACTGGAAATGGGAATTTCACAAAATTCGTCTTTCACAAAACGTGGTTTCAGTTTTTTGGTTTTCTTGGTACTCTGCTGCATATCACTAGACTTGTTCCGAGTGTCAAATCCCGAAGAAAATATTTCAGAGGTTCGTTACTAGATGGCGCATGGTCTATGTCCCTCCCGATTTCCAAGTGACCTGCATCAAGGTCGCATCCATTTAGCCTAAGATGGTTTGAAGATATAGCACACAGGTTTTTGGTGAGTGGGTACATCTTTTTGAGCTGTGATAGAGATTTTGCAATTACTGAGAAAAGAAGTAAGGTAAACAAGCCTTTGTTTCGCTAAATTTACAAAAGACTGCTGAGTCAACTAGAGCTATGTACCCAATCCAAAAAAAAAAAAAAAAAAAAAATGGTTCAAATGGCTCTGAGCACTATGGGACTTAACATCTGTGGTCATCAGTCCCCTAGAACTTAGAACTACTTAAACCCAACTAACCTAAGGACATCACACACATCCATGTCCGAGGCAGGATTCGAACCTGCGACCGTAGCGGTCACGCGGTTCCAGACTGAGGCGCCTAGAACCGCAGTGCCACACCGGCCGGCGTACCCAATCCATGTGATTCCAAAGTAAGGATCTGACTTCTTTGGTTTTAAACATGCTGATGAAATACTGTTGTCAATGCAGGCTTTAAGATCTCTAAATGTAGTACGATTAAAGTGTCTTATACTCATCCATTCCATATAGCTACTAAAAACTCTTAGTGTGCAACCGAAGAACGGAAAAATGCCCTTGTATTCAAAAGCCAGATATAAGGCATGCTGTACTTTATCTGAAAGATCAGCCATGTTTTATCAGTTGCTAAACAAAAAGAGTACTTGAAGTCGGATCCCAAGAATGCAGTTATGGAACAAACAGAAGTCAATATTGAGAGATTTTTTTCCTTGAAATACATTTCGGTGTTCACTTGCAAAAATTAAAGAAATGAAGCACGGTTTTTGTTGATTATAGTTCTACTAATTAAAGACTACACTTGGTTTATCACAAATGAAACGTAGTGGCTCTTCATTAATAGCACATGGAACAAAAATTTTCTTAGTCGCAATTAGAACCAGTCAGTTTCCAAGTGTGGAACTTCACAGTGCTATTAATAAACTATTTATTTTCTAATTTGTCTCATTTTTGCAGTGTGAGAGGGTAAGTATAACTCTGTGTTATCAGAATACATTCTCAATTTTACAGGTGCGATTAACTTGTATCGGAGACACATTATTTTTTGATTCTCCTAACAAAAGTGAGAGATGACAGTTTGAAGGTTTTCCATTTCCACTGGTCATTTAATGACAGAGCAGGCGGAAAATGTACCCACTTCTAGGAAACGTTGCAGAACACTATAGAGATTATCAGTGACACTGATGTTTATAGCAGTACATACGCTGAGATAACGCTGTTAGACAACAGGTGTTCCGCAACATCTCATCACACTCACAGATAAAGACTGGTAAAACTTGTCCAGACTTTTCTTTGTCTCTGAGAGATTCTTAGTCCGTGGCTTCCGGGAGCAGCAAATTTCCTTGGCCTTATCTATGCTCTGTGGATCTTTCGGCTGAGCCTCTGGTGCGGGCTCCACCAACGGATATTTTGTGATGGCAAGCAAAAACAGCAGTTGAGAGCAGTTTTCAAATTAAAAGCCTATAACGCATTAGTTAAGGTTTATTATTCAGTTGTATTGAATTCCACTGTACCGTTTGTCATTTAAGGAACTTATGAGATGAAAAAACGTAAACTGACTTGAAATCAATACAGAATTCAACACGATTTATTAACACTGCTATGAACAGTTATCTTTTCATAGAAAAAAACAAATCCTTCAGGTTGATGTCCACGCAAAAACCTGAATTTCAATTTTAAATATACAGTAATATAATTACACTACTGGCTATCCAAAATGCAACAACATGAAGGACAGGTAGTATCACAGCCGAATTGATTTGGAGCCGGCCGCTGTGGTCGAGCGGTTCTAGGCGCTTCAGTCCGGAACCGCGCAGCTGCTACGGTCGCAGGTTCGAATCCTGCCTCGGGCATGGATGTGTGTGATGTCCTCAGGTTAGTTAGGTTTAAGTAGACCTATGTTCTAGGAGACTGATGACCTCAGAAGTTAAGTCCCATATTGCTTGGAGCCATTTGAACCATTTGAATTGATTTGGGAGATAACTCGTTGTACAAAGATCACATGACTGAAAATACAGCCCTATGTGATGCGAGGAAGATGATGAAATGAGCGTTGAGTGTTGGCGCCATTGCTGACAAAAATGGTTCAAATGGCTCTGAGCACTATGCGACTTAACGTCTGAGGTCATCAGTCGCCTAGAACTTAGAACTACTTAAACCTAACTAACCTAAGGACATCACACAACACCCATGCCCGAGGCAGGATTCGAACCTCGCTCGGCTCCAGACTGTAGCGCCTAGAATCGCACGGCCACTCCGTCCGGCTGAATGCTGACCATAACCGCTGTTACACCCCTCGGCGCAGAATCAAAGAGGCTCTGGATGTGTTGCTGGGGTACAGCAGTCCATGCTGCGTCCACATACTGCCAAAGTTCATCCGGTGTATCTTGCGTCAGTTGTTCCGCAATCATCAACCAGACGTTTTCGATAGGCGAGAGGTCGGGAGAACAGGGAGGCCAAAACAGCTATGTGGTCCAATGGGTGCCGAAGAAGTCTTTAACACTGCGTGCCACATCAGGTCACCCATTATCCTGTTGCAATGTGGCCGCCCGCAAGCTCCGAAGGAAGTACAACAGGCTCCAACAGTTCAGAGATCTAACGCTGGCTGGTTGGCGCACCGGCAGTGCTTGTGCTGCGGGGTGCGGGAATCCTGTACCACCCCAAACCATAATACCAGGTGCAGGACCAGTATGATATCTCTCGCTACGGTGTTTCCAGACTCTAATCCGACCATGGTGGTGGTGGTGGTGGTGCAGGCAGAATCGGGATTCCTTGGTAATAACTACGTCGTTCCATTCGGTTCTCCATGACCGTCGTTCACCGCGCTCTTGCCGGCACAAACGCCTGTGGCGTCGACTCAGTGGTAAACACAGCAATGGACGCCTCGCAGACAGTCCAATCTGCCGCAAACGACGTTGGATGGGGATTTGTTGTGATGTGGTGCGTGATGTGGCAGAGTGATCCATCGCTACCATCCGTACAATATGCCTGTTATCAGGAGTAGTGGTGCAACGAGGTGGATCCAATAGAATGCCTCGGTCCGTCGTTCCTCTATCCAACGTTTACAGATACGCATCATAGCTGCTTGGTTCCATCCTACATGATCACCGATTTCTCTGAAGGATAATCCGCAATCCGTGTAGGCAACTATTCTTCCCCAGTACAACCCCAGAACGTGCTCGAAAGACGCTCGTTGTCTTCTACAGGGCATGCTGAAGCTGCTTGCTCAAAACAATCGCACGAAAGAACAATAGGGTGTTCGACTGTTTTTCTGGAAATCGTCTTATATGTTTTGTCATTTTATGCTCCTGAAATGCTTTTTCTTCTCTTCAATTTCGGTATTCTTTTATAAAAACGGAAATTAATTTCAAATAATTTGGAAGTCCGCTAAATCGCTCCATTCGTGTCATGTGATGTCTGTGACGTCACTGGCTAGCTCGCTGCTCCTACTGTCAGAACGTGAATTCACAGTGATGTCTCGTTCTGGAATTTACTTTTCGGAAACGGGGTTACAACTGGTATGTAGTACCATACAGTACAAATACATCTATAAAAACTCCTGAAAAGTTGTTTTGAATACTGCAGACAATGAGAAGTTGCATAAAATGTGGTTGCGCTGTACCGGCAAATTGTCACCACGTGGACGCAAAAGTTCACTAACTTAATTAAAAATGATTTGCACTGTGAGTTTAATAATAATTCATCTCCGAGATATGCTTTCCCACTATTACAAGGAAGATTGGTGTCAGTTACTAAAATTAAACTCTTAGTGAAAATTGTCTTTTTACCTAGCTTAACATAAATTATTCGGTAGGTCAGTTGTTAGGGCGGTAACACGTCGAATTATATATGATGGTGTCAATAAATCGCTGGTTCGAATCAAACCCGAAAGAATATGTTAATTTATTTGTAAAACGACTCGACAATCCTCTCATGTCAAAACCAAATCACAATTACAAAATTTCCTCACACAGATCAGAAACAGAACATTATTGCGTTTTCCTTGCTGTTTATATGAGCTTGCATTGGCATTCGCTATACAAACACGTCACGTTTCTAGTTAATATGGCCACATACATTTTACTTTATTACAAATAATGTTTTTTTTTATCTTCGTACTGTCCATCTAGGGTCTTTATTGTTTAAACTTTTTCAAGTTTCATCATCTTACATACAGATGAAGTAAGTCTGCTTCAGACACTAACATCAGCTTACACTCACAAACATCACAGACCTTACGTTTGCGTTAGCTGCAAGCTGTACTGTTCTATATCTCTCTGCATACAAAGCCTAACTGTCCTACACCTCGTTGTAGGGTGAGCGTATGGTGATATCTAAACTACTAGCAGTGCTTTCCAAAAAAAGTGAATTGTTTGTTCAAAAAGCAAATGCATTTATCCTCTTTCATCCATTTCTCAAACTAAGATTAATACGAATCTATTATAATATATACCACCATCGAAGCAACTGCTACAAATGAGTTCTTACTAACGCTAATTTCGTATTTCGTGTACAACTTTTAAAAATACGGTATATGGCCCCATGACTGGCAGTCTACTACGCTATCCGTTGCGCCACGGAATGGCTACTGTAACTTACACCTCTGCCGAGTGTGTATAAGGGAAATCAGCACTAAGGTTTGCCAAGAACAATTTTCTGGTGCTTTGTGTTTTAGCTCATGACTCATAGTCGTCAATCTAGTTATAATATAAGGACCCATTTGCAAAAGTTCTACAATTCCTTAGTTTTGAACGAGTTTAATGCCGCTGCATGGAGCAGGGAAAATAATGCCCGTCGTTGCACATTTCGCCGCTCTAAATTGGCGGAGCATAAACTTACCAACTTCCACTATCAGCGTCCACAAAATTCCTTTCGATTGTTACTTGAAAGATGTAATTGCGTTTTTCCATTACTAAATAGCTGTTTGCAGAAAAAGTACGTAAAAGCTTCGAAACTTCGGCTAACACTACTATATCACACGTAAGCTTCGTCTTACTTGTAGTCTGTGACGTTACCAACTTTTTCGATCACGTGACCAAATCTTGATTATTTAATGATTTTTAAGCTTTAATTACATAAAAATAACAGATATTTTGTGAGAATATTGACCGTAAATGCTATTTGAATGTAATGATCAATCAGGATAACAACAATCCGAACCATATTTTTAACGTATGAAAATAGCCTATTTTAGTACGTCCACACGGCCTTATGTTCCCCCTTTACATAGCTCCTGCAGGTGGCGCTACTAGAGTTCGATTATGTGTACCTGTGCTGAAATGCTAATCAATCTCTCTAGTCGCCGAAACATCATGCTGCAAATTTCACCTGATTTGGATGCTTCCTTCAGGGTCTTGCGTTTTGGGTGTTCAACAGTGTACACATGTTTTTATGCAGATTGTCTTTGCTTTCTTATGTATAGTGCGGGAACATCGCCCCAAAGATTTATAAACGCATTATTAAGAATGAAAACACACACGACACTGGTGTGATATTCTACAGTATTTGTTATTAACTTCACATACCAGTTTTTGGCTGTTACGCCAGTCTTCATTCAGCTGTTGACGAACATGAGCATGTGTAGTCGGTACAATATACACGGCATTATATGTAATGATTGTTTTATGCTTGACGTGCCGGTGTACACTGAAGTGGCAAAATTCATGGAATAGCGATACGCACATATACAGATGACGATAGTATCGTGTACACAAAGTGTAAAAGGGCAGTACATTTGCGGAACTGTCAATTGTACTCAGGTGATTCATGCGAAAAAGTCTGCGACGTGATTATCGCCGTACGGCGGGAATTAACAGACTTTGAACGCCGAACAGTTTTTAGAGCCAGACGCATGGGCATTGCACTTCGAAAATCGTTGGGGAATTCAATATTCCGAGATCAGCGGGCTCAAGAGTGTGCCGAGAACACAAATTTCAGGCATTACCTGTCACCACGGACAACGCAGAGGCCGACGGACTTCACGTAGTGACCGAGAGAAGCGGCGTTTGCGTAGAGCTGTCAGTGTTAACAGACAAGCAACACTGTGTGACATAATTGCAGAAATGCAGCGTCTTTCCTGGGCTCGTGACCACATCGCCTGGACCCTTGACGACTGGAAAGCCATGGCCTGCCCGGAAGAGTCCCGGTTTCGGTTGGTAAGAACTGGTGGTAGGTTTTGAGTGTGGTGCAGACCCCACGAAGCCATGGACCCAAGTTGTCGACAAGGCACTCTGCAAGCTGGAAGTGGCTCCATAATGGTGTGGACTGTGTTTACATAGAATTGACTGGGTTTTCTGGTCCAACTGTACCGATCATTCACTAGAAATGGTTATGTTTAGCTACTTGGAGACCGTTTGCAACCATTCAGCGATGGAATTTGTATGTATGACAATGATCCACGTCACCAGGCCACACTTGTTCGCGACTGAATGGTTCAAATGGCTCTCAGCACTATGAGACTTAACTTCTGAGGTCATCAGTCCCCTAGAGCTTAGAACTACTTAAACCTAACTAACCTAAGGACATCACACACACCCATGCCCGAGGCAGAATTCGAACCTGCGACCGTAGCGGTCGCGCGGTTCTGTTCGCGATTGATTTGAAGGACATTTTGGACAATTCGAGAGAATGATTTGACCACCCACATCGCCTGGCATGAATCCTGAAGAACTTTTATGGGGCATAATCGAGAGATCAGTTCATGCACAAAATCCTGTCCCGGCAACACTTACTAAATTCTGGGCTGCTATAGAGACAGCATGGCTCAATATTCATGCATGAGACTTCCAACGACTTATCGAGTCCATGCCACATCGAATTCCTACTCTATACAGGGCAAAAGGAGGTCCGACACAATATTACGAGGTATCCCATAACTTTCCTCACCTGAGTGTACTGCTGTTTTCATGTTCTTGAAATGTCTTTCGGGGTGGCCGAGCGGTTCTAGGCGCTACAGTCTGGAACCGCGTGACCGCTACGGTCGCAGGTTCGAATCCTGCCTCGGGCATGGGTGTGTGTGATGTCCTTAGGTTAGTTAGGTTTAAGTAGTTCTAAGTTCTAGGGGACTTATGACCTAAGATGTTGAGTCCCATAGTGCTCAGAGCCATTTGAGCCATTTGAAATGTCTTTTTGTGATTTGGAACGGAATAATGTGCACACAGTCGATTTTCATTGAAGTGTATTGCCTGAGATCCGAAGACGGCAACATAGTTTGCTGAAATCGGTAATCAAAATAAATGCTGTACTCTAGCGATCTTGACTGTCTGATGTTTTTACTTCTAATTTCGTAACGTCAGACGGGGTGATTTTGGACACCAGCGCGAATTCGGACAGTATGGCTTATTTGCTCTTTGCTACTGCATAGAAACAAAGAGTTACTTATTTTAACGTCCGTGCGCCAGTTATTTTAAGCGCAAGATTGCACTTATCGCTTTCCACAACTTTTATATTCCGTCAATTGTTTCCCTAGGTGAATAACTGACGAAAGGTCTCACTGTTAAAAATCCGTGCATTATCGTAAAGTGGGAACTTTCTATTGTTGCGCCGAGCGGGAAGTTATTGTAACCGTCATTGTCGACTCGCTCAGTAGCTAACAGCATTGAGACAATTTCTGAACAAGTTTGTCGAGTCTCTCGTGCAAGGTTATAAAATAACGACGGTTTTTGTAAAACTGTGTACTGTGTGGGGTGATTTCGGACAATGCCATGAATGTATAAGAGCAGGAGAGGTGGTACAGTACGGTATAATTATGACCCGGAACATTTAGATAAAGCTGTTCGTGATATTCAGAGTGGTACATTTCCGTACAGAAAAAGCATGTGATTTGTATGGTATACCTAAATCAACCCTACAAAATAAAGTGCAGGAAGCACATTCGAAAAAAATGGGAGAACAGCCAGTGCTAAATAAAGACGAAGAAGAAATGTTGAAGCAAGGTATCTTGAGGGCTGCACATTGGGGATTTCCCTTCACTAAACTGGATATTAGATATTAGTTAAAGGCTACGTTGATAAATCTAGCCGAAAAGAGAAGAAAATTTCGTAATATCTTGCCAGCAGATGGATGGGTGCATTTATTCCTCAAACGACAGTCAGAAGGTCTTTCCGTTCCATTAAGCGAAAATATTAAATGAGCTCGTGCAGAAGTGAACAAAGAGACTGTTTATTTAAATTCTTGCAAAATAAAAACTTATCTGTAATATATAAAATTCATTGTATCATTCCATATCACTTGTTGTTGTTGTGGCCTTCAGTCCTGAAACTGGTTTGATGCAGCTCTCCATGCTACTCTATCCTGTGCAAGCTTCTTCATCTCCCAGTACCTACTGCAACCTACATCCTTCTGAATCTGTTTAGTGTAGTCATCTCTTGGTCTCCCTCTACGATTTTTACCCTCCACGCTGCCCTCCAATACTAAATTGGCAGTTCCTTGATGCCGCAGAACATGTGCTACCAACCGATCCCTTCTTCTAGTCAAGTTGTGCCACAAACTCCTCTTCTCCCCAATTCTATTAAGTACCTCCTCATTAGATATGTGATCTACCCATCTAATCTTCAGCATATAACTTATTCGTAACAAAGGGCTCCCTTAAAATGTGTAAAATGTCACCAAAATCAAATAAAAAGCATGCAGAATTTTAAAAACGGGCAGTAACTGCCCTAATTCGCCCTCTATATACTGTAACTTCGGACAGAGATTTAAAAGACACATGTGTCCGAAATCACCCCAATCCATGGGGTGCCTTTGGGCACTTTATTTAACTGCCTCAGATAAATATACCTACACATACACTTTCTGGTTCTGGGATGTTTTATTCGTTACACATATACCCTACCATTTCCATAACAATCAATTTAATCTAACAATACATACAAAAGTTACAATCAAAACAACGACAAAAAAATGGTTCAAATGGCTCTGAGCACTATGGGACTCAACATCTTAGGTCATAAGTCCCCTAGAACGTAGAACTACTTAAATCTAACTAACGTAAGGACATCACACACACGCATGCCCGAGGCAGGATTCGAACCTGCGACCGTAGCAGTCCCGCGGTTCCGGACTGCAGCGCCAGAACCGCACGGCCACCGCAGCCGGCAAAACAACGACAAAACCGTCCGAAATCACCCCGTTTGACGGTACTGAAACCTGATTGCTAGGTAGTATTCAACGCATAAGCAGGCGTTTTGTGTACTAGGTGACGGTGCAGAATTGTGTCGGAGGCTCACCAGAAGAAAAAGAACGCTGAATCAACCTGGGCTTCGCTACCCTGATTCTTTTGTATCCCACGTGATGATGACAAGCTGCTGTAGTCTGTCGGTAAACTGAAGAGTGAGCGAGCGAGTCCCCACTCTGCCAACCAAGCTACGTCACAGGGCGCTTCTACAGGCTGTTTCGCAACGTAGTACCGGCCCTGCCGCGGCGCGCGCTTTAAATCTGTGGCGACTCTGTGTACATATATGTCTCGGCTGCTTTCATTTTTAGACAAATGCATTAAGATCATAAGGAATACAAAAAACCATAGCTTCTTCCGAAACACAACATTATAGAGTAAATATTATTAACATAAGAACGTAAGTCAGATTATACTAGAAACATAGAACCGAATGTCTGTTCATGTGAATGTATGTTCCTCTGTTGCTACTAGTGAAACGAACCCCATATAATGTAATCAGTCTGTACAATTTAAGGCTTGTTCTCACTTTGTGTTTCTACCAAGAGGTAGACGTTTCCTTTGAAGCACTGCATTGAAACCTAACAATTCTTGCAGCACGAAGAGTGTTTAAAAAGTAAGCAGAAATTTATAATTTTGTGTGTTGTATTAGTCCGATTTGCACTACTTTTTCGTCACTGTCTTTGTAAACATGCCTCAAAATTATGTGTACAATGTTATGCATATTGGGTATTTACTCAGCTGTCAGAAACGTTACATGTGTTTTGGTAGCATCAACGATTATTTGTAATGTTTAAAAATAAATTAGAGAATCTGTATTAAATTTTGTTATAAGAATGGAATAAAGTGTATGAAATTTTTAGAAACGGTAAATATTGCTTTTGGTGAGCCTGTTCTGAGTAAACCAATGGCAGACAAGTGGTATAAACATTTCAAAGCAGGCCTTAAAAGACAGCTGTTTTACAAGCATGGATGAGATTAAAAACGCACAGTTAAGAGACGTATAAACTGTCCCGAAGAAACAGCTCCTGAAGTGTTTCGGGAATTGGAAAAAGCACTGGCGTAAGTGTATAGCATGTATTGGGGAATATTTTGAAGAGGATAACATTACTGTAGATTAACAAATAAAGTTCTTACCAAAAAATAAAAATGAATATGTGAAAGCACCTCGAATGTCAAGCTTTTTGCTTAGAATTCCAGAATCGGTGTACATGCTACGAAGGAAATTTCAGCAGTGTTTAGAAAATCTGTTGCGCACATGTTTTAAGCAATATGGCTTAGGATCAGGTGAATAGTGACCGAGATACAGATTTAGTGTTCCACAAGCATCAAAGATTTTACGTGATATTGAAACTGTCTATAACGATGGGTTTCTTCCCAAAATTATTAGTTTTCCTTGGTGGCGTTTCCAGTAAACCATGCGGCTTATTTTTCCGCTCCTTACTTATGCGCCCTATTGGGTGAGGCTGACGTTTGCATGGATTTCAGCCCTTTAATTGGGACTGGTAATATTAGCCAACAGTTCTTTTTGGGCCGCCTCTTTAATACAAACTGTAATAACATTAGAGAGAATCGAACGCTCGTTACTCCGCAAATACCTCTTCTTCCTAGTATTCTGCATATTTTCTTGCAATGCTAAACGATTATCCATCACTTCCGGATATCTACATCTGCATCTACATGACTACTCTGCAATTCACATTTAAGTGCTTGGCAGAGGGTTCATCGAACCACAATCATACTATCTCTCTACCATTCCACTCCCGAACAGCGCGCGGGAAAATCGAACACCTAAACTTTTCTGTTCGAGCTCTGATTTCTCTTATTTTATTTTGATGATCATTCCTACCTATGTAGGTTGGGCTCAACAAAACATTTTCGCATTCGGAAGAGAACGTTGGTGACTGGAATTTCGTAAATAGATCTCGCCGCGACGAAAAACGTCTTTGCTTTAATGACTTCCATCCCAACTCGCGTATCATATCTGCCACACTTTCTCCCCTATTACGTGATAATACAAAACGAGCTGCCCTTTTTTGCACCCTTTCGATGTCTTCCGTCAATCCCACCTGGTAAGGATCCCACACCGCGCAGCAATATTCTAACAGAGGACGAACGAGTGTAGTGTAAGATGTCTCTTTAATGGACTTTTTGCATCTTCTAAGTGTCTTGCCAATGAAACGCAACCTTTGGCTCGCCTTCCCCACAGTATTATCTATGTGGTCTTTCCAACTGAAGTTGTTCGTAATTTTAACACCCAGGTACTTAGTTGAATTGACAGCCTTGAGAATTGTACTATTTATCGAGTAATCGAATTCCAACGGATTTCTTTTGGAACTCATGTGGATCACCTCACACTTTTCGTTATTTAGCGACAACTGCCATCTGCCACACCGTACAGCAATCTTTTCTAAATCGCTATGCAACTGATACTGGTCTTCGGATGACCTTACTAGACGGTAAATTACAGCATCATCTGCGAACAACCTAAGAGAACTGCTCAGATTGTCACCCAGGTCATTTATATAGATCAGGAACAGCAGAGGTCCCAGGACGCTTCCCTGGGGAACACCTGATATCACTTCAGTTTTACTCGATGATTTGCCGTCTATTACTACGAACTGCGACCTTCCTGACAGGAAATCACGAATCCAGTCGCACAACTGAGACGATACCCCATAGGCCCGCAGCTTGATTAGAAGTCGCTTGTGAGGAACGGTGTCAAAAGCTTTCCGGAAATCTAGAAATACGGAATCAACTTGAGAGCCCCTGTCGATAGCGGCCATTACTTCGTGCGAATAAAGAGCTAGCTGCGTTGCACAAGAACGATGCTTTCTGAAACCATGCTGATTACGTATCAATAGATCATTCCCTTCGAGGTGATTCATAATGTTTGAATACAGTATATGCTCCAAAACCCTACCGCAAACCGACGTCAATCATATAGGTCTGTAGTTCGATGGATTACTCCTACTACCCTTCTTAAACACTGGTGCGACCTGCGCAATTTTCCAATCTGTAGGTACAGATCTATCGGTGAGCGAGCGGTTGTGTATGATTGCTAAGTAGGGAGCTATTATATCAGCGTAATCTGAAAGGAACCTAACCGGTATACAATCTGGACCTGAAGACTTGCCCGTATCAAGCGATTTAAGTTGCTTCGCAACCCCTAAGGCATCTACTTCTAAGAAACTCATGCTAGCAGCTGTTCGTGTTTCAAATTCTGTATCGAAGTACATCAGTAAGTATACAAAGTTAACTCACAGACACTGTCAACTAAGATCCCACGAACAGAAACAACGTATGTCACTGCACGCCGATCTACACCGCTAGACCGACAACGGGCAACAGATTTTGGATGTCCCTGTAGGCCGGTGGCATCGTTCTTCCCCCACCAAAAGCGCTGCTCGCTCTTGAGTTTACAGACTATAGGAGATGGGTCAGTAGCGAGAATGAGGCACTGCGGTACGTACCAGGTCAGGGCTGTGACGACGGCGCGCGGCTGCTGTGTGACGTGACGAGTCGCCGGCGTCGGCGTCGGCGTCGCTTTTATGTGGCGCGGCTTCTGTGCTGCGGGCGGGAAGTGTGGCCGGGGGGGGGGGGGGGGAACCGGTAGGCGGGGGGGGGGGGGGGGGGGAGTTGCCTGTGGCGTCAGGCTTCGTGTCGGCCAAAAAGCACCCGTGACCTTGCCGGCCTCGCTTCAGTCCGCTACGTTACGTTGCTACCGCGTATCGGATAATAGCCGGCGATGGTTGGTTTATTCCACGCCACACTTCACAGCTAGCTCGATATTTTGTTCCGATTTGCGTATTATCTCCCGATCCTCTTTTTTTTTCTGTGTACAGTTCTTCCCCGCCAGACAGCTGCCGAGATGAGCGAAGCGGAACATTGGCCTCGACTCGATTACAAGCGTGACATTCTCTCTCTCTCGGAGAAAGTTGTACCTGTACAACTAACCTGCTCACTAGACTTGGCCACTGTTTCTATGTTTCGATACAGTGTATCGATACGTGGAACTGTTTCAGTGTTTCGGAACGGCTGTGGTTCACTGTTTCGAAACAGTGGTGTTTCATTCCGTCCCTGTCTCGGATAACCGGACCAGATTCGATCTCGAGCCAGCCACAGAAACTGTATCGTTGTTTCAAAATAAGGCTGTTTCAGTCCACCTGTGCTTGGAACGGACTAATTGTATCGAAACAGTGATGTTTCATTCCGCTCTGTGTCGGACGAGATTCAGGTACTGAAACACAACATACCACTTCATGAAACACTTTCAAGAGCGTCGAAATCTTTTTGACAAGCAATAGCATGAAGCTTAAGATATCCGAAAATAAAGCTTCGTCTCTAGCTGACTGTCCTATTTCGAAATGGCGTAACATCTGCTTTATAAACACTAACCAAACAATAAAACAACGCATACTATTCACATTCAAAATAATAAATATGTGAAAATCATTCAGTTAAATTACCCTTTTTTTATAACACACGCTTCTCTGTTCATGTACAGTAATCATATTAAGCAACGCAAGTCAGCCTACAACATTTTGAATAAAAAAGGCGTAGAGTGACAGTTATTAGACATATACATAAATTTGATGTAGGTATAATTGCAAGCAATTTGTTTGACATATCACTGATAGTGTAATGGTGAACAGGAAGGGCTGGGAAGCATGGTGAATTTATAGTAACGGTTCGAAACACCTTGAAAGACAAAATTTTTTGTGTTATATTTTGTTATTTATTCGAATTATTTGGCGTTATTTGTGAGTCTATAGTCACTGTGCCTATTATCCACAATGATTCCATCTGTATGCATGGAAATTAGCAGGATGGATTATCCATACAAACGGAATGTGGGAATCCCAGTAGCATATCCGTTGTTTCCGCAGTTTGCTCCCACCTCCAGTTCCGTTCGTGGTGGTTCTTCTGTCTTCAGCTATGAAAAGTATGAAAGTCACACGTCACGAAAGCAACGCATTTGCTGCAGGAAATACGAAACTGCCAAGACGCCTAAGTTATAGTTTCATACTTTCTGCGATATGATTATCGGTCTCGCACATCATTTTTGTTTATGACATACTTATACAGTAGACATTCAAGATGATAAAATGTGTAGGTTTATTAGATTACAAAACACAAACTGTTTCACTGTTTCGAAACAGCGTATCGAGACATTACATTGTACTGTTTCATTTGTTTCGAAACAGTTACGTGTTTCATTTTGCCCATCTCTACTTCTCACCAGTTTCTCCAACAGGTGCGACCGCATTGAGGAGGTTCCGTTCGATGCCGACTCGAAATAATCGTACTCCATCCTACTTACAGCCGAGCAACAATCACATTCTTTAACCAGGTTCATTCATGAGTATTTGGTGAATGGGGCGGGCACAATCAGAATTACAACAACGGAAAGATCCGAAATGTGATTTTATAAATGATATACACAGGTTCTTTCAAAAATATTCAGTCTACTTCACAATACCATATATCTCCTGGATGATAGAAACATGAAGTGAATTTTAACATACGCATAGGAAGCTAAAGCTTACGTTGGCACCAGCGTTGAATTGTTGGTTCAAGCCTCTAGGAATCTCTCCCTGGCGCAGCTAGCTCGCTCGCTCATCTGAATGTTCCGAACGGTTCATTTTTCAACACGGTAGAGCGTTACCGCACTGACGCCTGTAGGTAAAGAGCATTCCATAACGATGAGCTGCCTCAATGTCAATCGGTCCTCAAGCTAAGTACATTTCTCGCATCGTACCAGAGGCCTACGCGATCGGCTGATCTCTCGCTATTTGATAGTCCTTACACTTTGTGAAGGTTCTTGAAAGACATCATGTTTCCGCCAGTGACTGTTAAACTTTTTATTTCCATTATTGAAATTTCGGTCTTTGCACGGCAGGGTAGCCGAGAGTGCTAATGCGCTGCTTCCTGGACTCGGGCAGGGGCGCCGGCCCCGGATCGAATCCGCCCGGCGGATTAACGACGACGGCCGGTGTGCCGGCCAGCCTGGATGTGGTTTTTAGGCGCTTTTCCACATCACGCTAGGTGAATACCGGGCTGGTCCCCACGTTCCACCTCAGTTACGCGCGTCACAGACATTTGAATCACGTCCACACTATTCCACGATTTACACTAGACACAGGCAGTTGGGGCACACTGACTGCGTCCGGGGGCATACGGGATGGCGGCAGCAAAGGGCATCTGGCCATCCCTAACACTCACGTTGCCAAATCCGTTGTAACCACGCCAACCCTGCGATCGCTGCAGGACTATGGCGTAAGCGAAAGAAAGAAAGAAATTATAATTTCGGCCTTAGGCCATTATCAAGTGCAGATGTTTTGGCTTTAAGCTGTGTCTACTTTATACAAGCTGACATATATATGTCGTTGTCATTTGCCGTTATATACATACGTAACTTTGTGAAGGTTTAAAAAGAAACGCGATCTATGTAGCACTCAATGCAAAAACTTTGGGTGAATCGTGACTCTGCCAAGTAATGGGCAGTGAATTCAGTAACTCCAGACATTGCTGCAGAAACAGGGACCGCGTCTGACTAACGTCTTGTTGCTCTTGTTCGTTCGCTGGAGGATCCATTGAACGTAGGTGCTAATTAAATGAAAACTTTTGTCCTGAAGGTAAATGTAAAATGTGCCTCAAAGTTGTATGTGCTTGCGTGCAAAAAATATATCCTTGAAAAATCGGATTTTTTTTTTAAATTATACTTTTTAGTTGCATGCATAACGTGAAAAAAATGTAACCAAAGTTCCGATTTTCACTGATGTACAAGATATAGTCTTACGAAGTCGGATGAATCTTTTTGTGACACCTAGTATTGTTCACCAAAGATTTACCTAAACTTAAGCAAACAATTAAGTTCCAGTGAAACTGCGAGAAAAGTGTCCACTACTATTGGTTGTGAGGTTTCACAGGTTAACACAGAACAACATTAGGAAATGAGCACCTTCTGACATTTTAAAAGCAACAAGAAAAACCTCATTCTCTTAAAGGCTGGCCAGTCGTTCTGGCTGAGCGGTTCTAGGCGCTTCAGTCCGGAACCGCGCTGCTGCTACAGTCGCAGGTTCGAATCCCGCCTCGGGCATGGATGTGTGTGATGTCCTTAAGTTACTTAGGTTTAAATAGTTCTAAGTTCTAGGGGACTGATGACCTTAGAAGCTAAGTCCTATAGTGCTTAGAGCCGTTTGAACCATCTTAAAGGCTATTTAGTGAAATTAAATGTTTTTATTTTGTTACACACACACTAGGTACTACATTTGTACCATTATCTAGTGCACTAGACGTGCAAAAAATAAAATACAAAACTATTTCTACATAGATGTGCATGATCTAGACTATAACAGATACAAGATACCAAGCAAGTGTGTTTGACATTCAACATACATAAGAGTGCATGACGTACCAACTATCGATGGTCTTTGACTTATCCTAAGTGGTTATATTTTAATTCACTGTCAACCTGCACGAACTTGGATACGCCTATTAGAATCATTAATCCAAGTGCACTCCATACATATGGGCTTAGAGGTTTACATCCCATGTCGGTTTTTTAACTGATTCAGTTAACCAGCCCTGGATACTCTTTCCAGTTATCTGAGCCCGTATTCAGCGTGAGGAGAAATCATGACTACCGCGACTGCTAAAAATTTCAGCTTCCAGATAAGCTACAGCTCTTTCTAGGAATAAACAGTGTGTCACTTTGAAGCAAATATTTTAAAACGTAATAACGAGTGTTGCTCTTCAATATGAAACTTCAACCAGGCAAGTACATTAATAAATTCACTCCACAAAGTCCACTACCAATCACATGTCAAGAATTTCGTAGCGATATATTCTTCCCATTCTTATACAGATATCACGCCTAATTCCCTAGCTTTCAGTAATATTTCAATTCAAAGTCCAATCAAGTAAACATAATCTGGCGCGTCCAGGTAATACAAGATAAGTCTCTGTACAAGAACAATATAAGACTGGTTCTTAACAATATTTTTTAAATATTTTCCTATGAACGCTGGCTAAGTTGGAAGTTCCGTGAGGACAGCTGCATTCTTGCCTCGCTGTAGTGCACCCCGCTTCCAACGGCCAGTTACTGTTACTCCACCGGTAGCGTCAGTGGCAGCGTAGCTCGAGCAATCAGAATTTTATGGAACAGTTTTTTGCCACTTAATACGGAAATATTATGTAACCAGCCTGAAAATCATGACTGCGGCCCTTGAATACGAACCTGACTGCGTAATGCACGCTCCGCGCCCTGTGAACATGCCAAGAGTACTCTCTAATCAATTAATGTCATACTTCCAAAAAGCAATTATTAATAAAACTGAACACTGGACTCAGTTGAGAATAAATAAAAACATATATTTTTGTATGGTAAAGACAGTCACTGCACCTTGTAATATTGACTGTGTAAGCGTTTCAAATCAGTGTTAATAATGTTAACTGTAGTCCTAGCGAGGGGCTGAAAATACGTTAGTCGAAAATGAATGTAAATGGACGACTGGCTCTATACGCTGAGTTTCAGTCTTCATTCTCCTGTAAATGACGGCTGGTTGAGGTCACCCTGTCTCCTCCTCCATTACGGTAGTCCCACGCCCCCACTGCATCTCCTTGGTCTTGTGTGAACTACATCCCTAGGGATGTGATGCTGCCTGGCACCTCGGAAACTGTTTGCTTGCGACAGATTTTCAAAAGATCATTAATAAAGGTATTTTTTCCCTCTCAGTGCAATTCCCTCATTACTCAGAAAATGTTCAAAGTTAATTTACCCAAGCTTTAGATTTGGAATTAATATTTTAGGTGGCAATAAACAAACGGATATAATTTATCTGTTACATAATCCATATGCAGTTAATGGTACAAATGCCAAGATTAATAAAAAAGAAAAGTGTCACGCAGAAGACACGGTGCACTTTTCCTGGCGCGTGTAGAACTGCCCAGCTGTCTGGTGTCTCACGGCATAACAGTCATAGATCATTCTTGTTCTTTCCTTGGGATGAACCTACCGTACGACATGTGGAGGGTATCCATAACAGAAACACTCCGGCGTGCTGTCTTCTGTTCTCCGAATGTGCGTTTTTCTGTGCAGCAGTAATACTGACGAGAAAATTGATAGTAGCTGTGTCGCCTAAAACCTTGAATGTTGTCTGTAGCAGCACATATCCTGGGTGTCTGACTACATTACTCAATGCTGGTCTGCTTCGTAGAATCTGCATCAATTAACAATGCTATCTTGTCCTGCGTGGATTCTACATCCAACGCCGCTACTTCCAGCCGTCTGGGTTCGACGATGACATATATAACAAACACTCGAAATCCTTCCCTGTTCGCGCTAGTAACGATGCGAGGTTTTGATGGTCTTCCATAACTGCCAGCCGCGCGGGATTAGCTGAGCGGTCTTGGGCGCTGCAGTCATGGACTGTGCGGCTGGTCCCGGCGGAGTCCGCCCTCGGGCATGCGTGTGTGTGTGTTTGTCCTTAGGATAATTTAGGTTAAGTAGTGTGTAAGCTTAGGGACTGATGACCTTAGCAGTTAAGACCCATAAGATTTCACACACATCTGAACATTTTTTAACATAACTGCCAACGATGCGACATTCGGAAGTCCACCCGGGGACTGGATGTTTGCGTTGTCCTCATCATTCCATCGTCATCCGTGAAAGTGGCTAGATTGGAATGTGTACAAAGTTGGAATCTGGACGGGTGCTGATGACCGCGCAGTTGTGCGCTACACAAACCAAACATCATCATCATCATCATCATCATCGGAAGTCCATCGAACGTCTTTCTGCTCACTCTTTTCATGTTTACTGCCACGATGTCTTGACACCACTTCATGAAGTCCTCTGTTGTGGTAACATTCTTCAAAAGAAGGGCATTACACACGTCCTGTGCCACACGCATCATTAGGTATGAAACTTGTCAGCATCCGCCATATTCAGGTTCACGGCGTGACACAGCGCCCGAGCGCACTGCATTTACGACTTGTCTTCTGCTCCTGCCGCTTGTCTCCGTCATCCCGTTGATCTTTGGCTATGCGAACCTGCTGCTGTTTGACACCGCCCGAAGTTTGATCCAGATCCTTAGCAGTCACATGGTCAAAGCACTAATCCGCTGCTGGATGCATGATGTGCATCAGACTCACTTATGTTTCTGCATCCAATAGTACCACGTCCATGGGGACCATACGAGGAATGTGCTTTTGGTACTCGCGTTTCTACCCATAAAGACGACGGCTCCTGCGTAGCTTTATTGGAGCCATGGCAATGTTGATGATTGCGACATCCGGTGTCTCCACCAAACTACGTCACATAGAATCCGGAATCAAGCACCAGCTACGAGAGCAGTGAACAAGCACTGACGCATCGCATTGAAATCACGTTTGCTGGGTGTTGTAGACTGGCAAGACAGCCACTATGACGGGAGGCCGAAAGGCACGCGTTTAAGCTCACGCAGGATAGCGTGAGGTCTGGAAAATGACAAGGAATTGAGACTACCAAAAATGGTACGTAGCTTCTGGAATACTTAACTTTAATCCATAATTGGTGAACATCGGTCTGACGATACATGCATCACAAGATAAATAGCAATTGATAATGGCGGCTTGCTAGGTCGTAGCAAATGACGTAGCTGAAGGCTATGCTAACTATCGTCTCGGCAAATGAGAGCGTAATTTGTCAGTGAACCATTGCTAGCAAAGTCGGCTGTACAACTGGGGCGAGTGCTAGGACGTCTCTCTAGACCTGCCGTGTGGCGGCGCTCGGTCTGCAATCACTGACAGTGGCGACACGCGGGTCCGACGTATACTAACGGACCGCGGCCGATTTAAAGGCTACCACCTAGCAAGTGTGGTGTCTGGCGGTGACACCACACTGGGAACACCGAAACAACACAGGCGAAGCTGAAGTGTCTGGCTCAGCAGAGTGTGCTCCTATACTGGTGTCCAAAATTAAAGCAAGAAACGGGAAATTCTGCAAGGTTGCGTTTAATTGCCACAAAACGGTATAAACACATGATAGTAAAGCAAAAACGATGTACGGAACACAGAACGTAATCAACTGCAACATGCATAACGGTAGACAAGAATGTTCTTCGTTTCTTCCAACTTAATGGATTTGGACACACATTCTGGCAACTGGTTAATGTGCTCAGTAGTGGGTATGACGACCTCTGGCATCAATGCAGGACTGAAAACGACGGGAAATTCTGTGAATGCTGCCATCAGTCTCAGGTTAAGGCAATAACGCCCATTCGTCCTGCAGAGCTGCTTACCAGTCTTGGACAGTGGTTAGTGGATGCTGACGTGATTCAGTGCGTCTCCCTAGTACATCCCAGATGTGCTCTACCGGATTCAAATCGGCAGAGCGAGTAGGTCACGCCATGCCTGCAATATCTTCCGTTTCCAAAAAAAAAAAAAAAAAAAAATCGTCTACCACCCGTGCTCTACGAGGTCGCACATTATCGTCCACCCATACGAAGCCTGGGCCCACAGCACCTCGCAAAAACCACGCATGAGATCCAAAGATTTCCTCACGGTACCTGACAGCTGTTAAATCTTACTGATTCAGCCGTACAATTTCATGAAGAGATGTTCGAACGGTCAACATAATCCCTGCCCTCACCATTAGAGATCCTCCTCAATATCGGTCTCTTTCCACAATGTTTGGGTCCAAAAATCGTCTTCCACGTGCCCTCTTCATGAGAATCCGTCGAGAATCACTCTCCAGACCAAATCGGGACTCATCTGTGAAAAGAACATGGGCCCACCGTTCGACCGTCGAGGTGGCATGTTGACGGCTCCACTCTAGACATTTCCTTCTGCGAAGACACGCCAGAAGTAAACAGACAGCAGGTCTCCAACAATAAAGCCCTCTGCTGAAGCCTTCTGTACACCGTTTGCCTCGATACAACACCTCCAGAGGATGATGCTAGCTCACATGGCAGTTGCAGTACAGTAGTAAGGCGGTACCGTCATCCCCTTACGGCCAAATAACGGTCCACTCTTTCTGATATCACACGTGGTCAGCTCTGTCCTGGTCTCTGGGACACAGTTTTGATCTCTATAGACTATCGGCTCCTCCGAGAAACAACAGACCGATTCACATTAAGCCGTCGGACCACATCAGTTTGCGCTCTCCTGCTTCCATTCTTCCTATGGCCCTCCACAGCAGATAGTCCTAGGTGTCTTCACTGTGCTATACTACCCCGTCTGTGACTGTGTACCCAGCGATTGTGGATGTGGGACTACCCTGTTAACACTACCCCGCTTGATAGATGCCCTGACGTTATTGCTGGCGTGGTTGTCAGTTGATGGGAATGCCATCTTCCGTGCAGAACACGACCGTAACGACATCTGTTGACAGTTTGTATGATTATACCGTGAATTAGACGAGTACGGGGAAATAGCACTTTTTTGCTTTAATTTTGGACATTATTGTATTTATACAAACGCAGAATGTTGCAGCAAATTGCAATATTCCATTAATGAGTAAGTACCACGCTCTTCGATAAATAACAAACGTTAAGTGATAAAAAATAAAAGGGAGCGGAAATCTCCCAACGAACCGTACGCATCACCCGGAAACTGGTCATGTTTTTTATATTTCCTTAGGCCTCCTCTTCCTCTTACATCTGTGTCATTTACTTCGCCTTTATTTGCATAACCGATCGGCTTCTCCAACATAAATTCACATTTGTACAGTAAACGGAAAATAAGAAACCCTTCTTCATTCAAACTGAGTCATGGCAAATTAATGCATGAAACAAACGCTTTGCTCTTCAATACTCATTTGAACTAAAAATCACGAAAATCTGCGTCTTCTGCTAGTATTTTGAGTCAGTTCTCAGCTCTAAATTTTCTATATTTAACATCTGAGTGAGGTCAACAGCTGGGTAAAGTCCAAGGGAGACGGTTGTTTACTATGCATTACGTATTAAATATCTTATCCCCATAACAAGGCGAGACTGTCATTTTATTCTCCAGAATAACAAGCGCTATCTGACCTGACGTATCAGACAGACATATATTTGCTTCTCGCTATCACTTGTCATTATCAGTATTCATTCGGCCATATGAGTCCTTAGCTGCTGTGCATTTCTTGGAGGAAGTCTTTTTCTCACGTAGGCGGATTTGCTTTGAAATAATCACTTGGTTTCGCGATTTAGGTAATAGTTAATTGCACCCACTTTGCTCTTATCATGCTACCTCGTGGTACAAACAGTACCAAACGTTATTGCAGTGTCAGTAAGAATCAATAATTAAAGTAAAAAAATACAAAGATAAAAATTTACACACTTCTGTTATTTACATCACAGTAAAACATTGCAAGCATATGGCATCATATATTCCACACATCTGAACTGAGAAAGCAACATTTCATGTCTTCCCTAATAGCGGTTTCAGACACACCTTGGTAGTTACGGGCACAGCCTGTATAAAGAACTTTGCTGGAACAAGTAGTAGTTCTAGCTGTGTTCTTCAGTCGAGAGATTGGTTTGATGCATCTCTCCATGCTACCCCATCCTGTACAAGCTTCCTCATCTCGAAGTACCTACTGCAACCTACATTCTTCTGAATCTGCTTAGTGTATTCATCTCTTGGTCTCCCTCTACGATTTTTACCCTCCAAGCTGCCCTCCAATACTAAATTGGTGATCCCTTGGTGCCTCAGAACATGTCCTACCAACCGATCCCTTCTTCTAGTCAAGTTCTGCCACAAATTCCTCTTCTCCCCAATTCTGCTCAGTACCTCCTCATCAGTTACGTGATCTATCCATCTAATCTTCAGCATTCTTCTGTAGCACCACCTTTCGAAAGCCTCTATCCTTTTCTTTTCTAAACTATCATCCATGATTCGCTTCCATACATCACCACACTCCATACAAATATTTTCAGAAAAAATATCCTGACACTTATATCCATACTCGGTGTTAATAAATTTCTGTTCTTCAGAAACGCTTTCCTTGCTGTTGCCAGCCTACATTTTATATCCTCTCTACTTTGACCATCATCAGTTATTTTGCTCCCCAAATAGCAAAACTTATCTACTACTTCAAGTGTCTGATTTCCTAATCTAATTCCTTCAGCATCACCCGACTTAATTCGACTACATTCCGTTATCCTCGTTTTGCTTTTGTTGATGTTCATCTTGTACCCTCCTTTCAAGACACTATCCATTCCGTTCAACTGCTCTTCCAAGTCCTTTGCCGTCTCTAACAGAATTACAATGTCATCGGCAAACCTCAAAGTTATAATTTCTTTTCCATGGATTTTAATTCCTAGTCCAATTTTTTTTGTTTCCTTTACTGCTTGCTCAATATACAGATTGAATAACATCGGGGACAGGCTACAACCATGTCTCACTCCCTTCCCATCCACTGCTTCCCTTTCATGCCCCTCGACTTTTATAATTGCCATCTGGTTTTTGTACAAATTGTAAATAGCCTTTCGTTCCGTGTATGTGATCCCTGCCACTTTCAGAATTTGAAAGAGAATATTCCACTCAACATTGTCAAAATCTTTCTCTAAGTCTACAAATTCTAGAAACGTAAGTTTGTCATTCCTTAATCTGTCTTCTAAGATAAATCATAGGGTCAATATTATCTCACGTATTCCAACATTAGTGTGGAACCTGAACTGATCTTTCCCAAGGTCTGCTTCTACCAGTTTTTCCATTCATCTGAAAAGAATTCGTGTCAATATTTTTCAGCCGTGATTTATTAAACTGATAGTTCGGTAATTTTCACATCTGTCAACATCTGCTTTCTTTGGGAATGGAATTATTATATTCTTCTTGAAGTCTGAGGGTATTTCGCTTGTCTCATACATCTTTCTCAGCAGAGGGTAAAATTTTGTCAGGGCTGGCTCTCCCAAGGCTATCAGTAGTTCTAATGGAATGTTGTCTACTCCTGGGGCCTTGTTTCGACTTAGGTCTTTCAGTGCTCTGTCAAACTCTTCAAGCAGTATCGTATCTCCCATTTCATCTTCATCTACATCCTCTTCCATTTCTATAACATTGCCTTTCAATACATAGCCCTTGTATATACCCTCTATGTATTCCTTCCACCTTTCTGCTTTCCCTTCTTTGCTTAGAACTGGTTTCCCACCTGAACTCTTGATACTCATACAAGTGGTTCTCTTTTCTCCAAAGGTCTCTTTAATTTTCCTGTAGGCAGTATCTACCTTACCCCTAGTGATATATGCCTCTATATCCTTACATTTGTCGTCCCTGGTTAGCCATTTTGCACTTCCTGTCGATCTCATTTTTGAGACGTTTGTATTCCTTTTTGCCTGCTTCATTTACTGCATTTCTATATTTTCTCCTTTCATCAATTAAATTCATATCTCTTCTGTTACCCGAGGATTTCTACTAGCCCTTACACCGATGTCTCTTCTTTACTATTTTTCTTCTTCTTGTTTATCCCGGCTTCTTGAAATGTCTTGTGAAGAGACACGATACAACAAGATCCGTAATGGTGTATTACTCATTGAAGTTACACAACAGCTAAAAATTTAACTTTTGAAACTGCCGGTTTATTTGCATTTATGGAAAGAAAAACACTCTCATACCCTCATGCAGTCAGCAAACTTCGTGTAACATTTTGTTTGTGTAATGGGCCTTACTATGTCACAAATCGTGCAAATGAATTAATTAATTTCCAACTTCGTGCATTAAGTCCAAACGCATTTGCAACTATTGTACTCGATTTATAGGACAGTTCGATCACGCACTGGCGTGTAACGTATTTCAAATCGAGCGCGCAGGTTTCGACTTTCCCTAATGGGCTAAACAACTATTTTGTAATAACGTGATGTGTATATCCCACGTTAAGTTTAAATGAAACTGGATTTACTCTCCATTCGGGTCAGGATCACAAAATAAAATTGACCACATAGATCAGCGAACTGTACACGGGCACGTTTAGCAATCTAAGTGATAACTCGTCTCAAGAGTAAAAGCCACACATAAATAAACACTTTATTTTTATGCATACAAAATTCAAAACACCTTTATATAAAACAAATAAATTATGGCATGTAATTACTATTTAAACATTTCCGATTCTGAATAAACTTCAAGAACTTATATTTCATTATCAATAAAATTTTATCGCCTGAGAGAAATTATATGTTTGCTGAAACGGATTCAGATTACAGTCAACTCGTGTCTGGACGATGACATCACGAATCGACACTTGCTTGGAATGAACGAAATACCTGTACTGAAAAATACTGTCCGTTGAGTAATTTACTGACTTTTATAACAAATTTGGTACCCATTGCATCGCTGCACCCTCGTCTTTTTACCTACTCGATCCTCTGCTGCCTTCACTATTTCATCTCTCAAAGCTACCCATTCTTGTTCTACTGTATTTCGTTTCCCCGTTCTTGTCAATCGTACCCTAATGGTCTCTCTGAAACTCTCTTTCAGTTTATCCAGGTCCCATCTCCTTAAATTCCTACCTTTTTGCAAAGTCGTCAGTTTTAGTCTACAGTTCATAACCAATAAATTGTGGTCAGAGTCCACGTCTGCCCCTGGAAATGTCTTACAATTTAAAACCTGGTTCCGAAACATCTGTCTCACCATTATATAATGTATCTGAAACCTTCCAGTGTCTCCAGACCTCTTCCACGTATACAGCCTTCTTTTTTGATTCTTAAACCAAGTGTTAGCTATGATTAAGTTATACTCTGTGCAAAATTCTACCAGGCGGCTTCCTCTTTCACCCCTTACCCCAATTCCATATTCATCTACTACTTTTCTTTCTCTTCCTTTTCCTACTATCGAACTGCAGTTCCTCATGACTTAAATTTTCGTCTCCCCTCACTATGTGAATGATTTCTTTTATCTCATCATACATTTCTTCGATGTCTTCGTCATCTGCGCAGCTAGTTGGCATATAAACTTGTACTACTGTGGTAGCCGTGGGTTTCGTGTCTATCTTGGCTACAATAATGCGCTCACTATGCTTGCTGTTTGTAGTAGATTACCCGCGCTCCTACTTTTTTATCCATTATTAAACCTACTCCTGCATTACCCCTATTTGATTTTGTATTTGCAACCCTGTACTCACCTAACCAAAAGTCTTGTTCCCCCTGCCACCAAATTTCACTAATTCCCGTTATATCTAACTTTAACTTATCCATTTCCCTTTTTAAGTTTTCTAACCTACCTGCCCGGTTGAGGGATCTGACATTCCACTCTCCGATCCGTAGAACGCCTGTTTTGTTTATCCTGATAACTACGTCTTCCTGAGTAGTCCTCGCCCGGAGATCCGATTGGGCAATAGGTGGTATAGCACTTAGCAGCCTCATCAGTCAAGCAAATCAGTAACAGTTTGCAGTGTACGTGCTTGAGCATTGTGCTGCAAAATGATGGTCACTTACTGCACTGCTCTGAATTAAGCCCTCGTAAGTTCAACTCGATTTATAAACTGAAGGAAACACTTCACGGCATTCGCTTCAGAACTGCTACAAATTCGTCGGGCAATAGACCTCACCGCTCGACCTGTCAACACAACTGTCACTGCTAAATTGGCTGCCTACGGTTGTACACAATGTTGGTGACTACGGTGAAGGTCAGTAAAACTTTGAAACACTTATCTATTTTGTTCGAGCTGTAAATAAATAGTTGCCACTATTACCGTTCCAACCTCGTATAAGCATGCAACATGGAATTTTTGTATTATAAGAATACTTAAAAGTTTCATGACGATATATTTGCTTTCTGGTTCCGAAAGTTACTTCTTCAGACCACGTAGCTGTCCACATACACTGATGAGCCAAAAATACGCAGTACGGCAGCGCTTCTACGAGTCATGTATTGGACGAGTCCTTGGCAGGTTACCGAAGGTATGTGGCACCAGATGTGTACCCAAAGGTCACGCAGTTCCAAAGGAGTCGATGGTTTGTAGGCGAATTTTATGGCTGTGACCTCAACTAAGTTTCCTATCCTGCCCATGAAACGACTGTAGCACGATTCTAGACTTGTGACATGAGTAACTACGCCGCTGGAAGATGCCATCGCCGTCGGGAAGAAATCAGGTGGTCCGCAATAGCGTTCACGTGGTCCGTAGCAGTCGTGGCGCCTTCGATTACTACAGATCTCATGACAGCCCAGGCGAATGTTCAGCGTAACATAATACTGAACCCACCGGCCCGTGTAGGGCCACAGGCCATGTTTTGAGCATATATTAACCTGACTGACGCGGTACTGAACTGGTAATCTACCAAAATTCTAAGGGACGGTCGCCTATCCCTGACGAATCTGAAGGAAGGCCGGCTACCGCTGACGATTTCTTATTTTTGGATTTTTTTGTGTGTCAAAAACTTCCGGCTTTGTATATCCTTTACCAGCGCCACATTACGCCCTCCGTCTATTTCTATACTAATTGATGAAAGGAGAAAATACAAAAATGCAGCAAATGAATCAGGTGAACGAAAATATAAACGCCTAAAAAATTAGATTGATAAGAAGTGCAAAATGGCTGATGTGGAATGGCTAGAGGACAAATGTATGGATTTAGAAGCATATATCGCTAGGGGTAAGACAGATACCGCCTACAGGTAAATGAAAGAGGCATTTGGAGCAAAGAGAAACAGCTGTGTGAATATGAAGAGCCGAGATGGAGAACCAGTACTAGGCAAAGAAGGGAAAGCTGAAAGGTGGAAGGAGTATACAGAAGGTTTACACAAGGAAGATGAACATGAAGGCAATGTTATTGAAATGGTAGAGGACGTAGATGAAGATGAGATGGGAGATTTGATAGTGCGATAAGATTTTGACAGAGTACTAAAATATCTAAGTCGAAACAAAGCCCCTGGAGTAGATTACATCCCATCAGAACTACTGACAGTCCTGCAAGAGCCAGCATAACAACACCACACCATCTGATGGGGAAGATAAATGAAACACGTGAAATACACTAAGATATCGGGATAAATGTAATAATTCCAGTTCCAAAGAAAGCAGGTGCTGACAGGTGTGAATATTGCCTATTACCAGTTTAATAAATCATGGTTGCAAAGTACTAACACAAATTCTTTACAGAAGAATAGAAGAACTACTAGAAGCTGACCTCGAGAGAGATCAGTTTGGGTTCTGGAGAATTGTATGAACACGCGAGGCAATAGTGACCACACCACTTATCTTAGAAGTTGGTTAAGGAAATGCAAACCTACGTTTATGGCATTTGTAGACTTAGAGAAAGCTTTTGACAATATTCTCTCACGATATCTCTTTGAAATTCTGGAGGTAATAGGGGAAAGCTATTTACTTCTTGTACAGAAATCAGACAGTGTTTATAAGAGTCCAGGGGCATGAAAGAGAAGCAGCGATTGAGAAGGGAGTGCAACAGGATTGTAGTCTATCCCAGATGTTGTTCATCATGTACATTGAGAAAGCAGTAAAGGAAAAAAAAAAAGAAAAATTTGGAGTAAGAGTTAGGAATCAGATGGACAAAATAAAAACAGGGTTGTAGCCTCTCCCCGATGTTATTCAATCTGTATATTGAGTAAGCAGTAAAGAAAACAAAAGAAAAATTCGGAGTAGGTATTAAAATCCATGTAGAAGAAATAAAAACTTTGAGGTTCGCCGATGACATTGTAATTCTATCAGAGATAGCAAAGGACTTGGAAGAGCAGTTGAACGGAATAGACAGTGTTCTGAAAGGACGATATACGATGAACATCAACAAAAGCAAAATAAAGACAACGGAATGTAGTCAAATTAAATCAGGTAATACTGAGAGAATTAGATTAGGAAACGAGACACTTAAAGTACTAGATGGATTTTGCTATTTGGGCTGAAAAATACTGATGATGGCCGAAGTATGAGAGGATATAAAATGTTGGCAATGGCAAGAAAAGCGTTTCTGAAAAATAGAAATATTTTAACATCAAGTATAAATTTAAGTGTTAGGTATTCTTTTCTGGGGGTATTTGTATGGAGTGTAGCCATGTATAGAAGTAAAACATGAACTATAAATAGTTTAGAGAAGAAGAGAATAGAAGGTTTTGAACGTGCTGCTACAGAAGAATACTGACGATTAGATGGGTATATCGCGCAACTAATAAGGATATACTCAATGGAATTGGGAAATAACATCTTTCCGGGCAACTTGACTAAATGAAGGGACCGGTTGATAGGATACGTTCTGAGGCACCAAGGGATCAACAATTTAGTATTATCGGGAAGCGTGGATGGTAAAAATCATAGAGGGAAACCAAGAGATGAATGCAGTAAGCAGATTCAGAAGGATGTAAGTTGCAATAGTTATTCCGAAACGAGGCGGCTTGTGCAGGATAGAGTAGCATGGAGAGCTGCATCAAACCAGTCTTCGGAAGAAGACTTCAACAACAGCAACAACAACAACGAAAGGATCCATAATAAATTCATCTTCTTGTTGCAAGTTAATCTGAGGCGTGGGGTACAAATTTGCCTACTATTTTGTGACGTATTTCTTAGCTGTGGTTTGTGGGTCCTGTCGAAGTCCTTCACCGCCTGTTATGAGGGTTATGATTTTAATATTTTCTGACTTTTCTCTTCCTATCACAAGGAATAAAGGAGTTCTTTCATTTTATAAGTCATAGACTTCGCTCTCCACCTTTCTTGCCTCTCAGATTTTGTCGTATTACTTCATTTATTTTCGCTTTTCCTCGTTTTATTTTAAGTTTGTGTGAGGAGTGTGTCAGAACTCTCTATTACATTGAAAAAAATCTAGCCTACTTAACGCTATTCTTTGCATTGTGTAAACGGTCAGATATCGATAGTAACAATCTGAGGGCGAAACATGGGAGGGCGATTCTAAGTATTGTTGTGAGACGAGGTCTGTCTGCGGGAGCGGAAGTAGCAGTGTCTGTCGAGAGCTCGGAGACAGAAGACGTGTCACGGTGCCCTCACGTCGGTTATGGCGGATCTTATCATATTCACGACCTGATTTCATCTATACAGCCAGGAGAGATTTAGACGGCTTAACTACGCTTGAAGATGGAATTCAAGGTAAAATTCGCAAGCATAGCGCAAAAGCAATTGCAGGGTTAGGTTCGTGATTGTTAATCCGAGTTTGCAATAATCCCATGTTTTGCTTGTCAGTGAATTTGGCTCTGAGCACTATGGGACTTAACATCTATGGTCATCAGTCCCCTAGAACTTAGAACTACTTAAACCTAACTAACCTAAGGACATCACACGACACCCAGTCATCACGAGGCAGAGAAAATCCCTGACCCCGCTGGGAATCGAACCCGGGAACCCGGGCTTGTCAGTGAAGGAAGCCACCTTATCCTCCAAATAATAATAATTATTCTCCACATCTAAATAATATGCTGCGGTTATTAAATCATAATGTAACTTTGAAATGGAAATAATTTGTTAATCTGGCACACTGCCATTATTGATACTTATGTAATTGTCGTTGTCCATTATTGGTCATTAGGATTTATGAAGTTTTAAATAGACTTAATTTATGAAATCCGTACTTACAAGTTATTTAGTAGTTAACAGGACCCAAACAAACTCCTTTTTATTAAATTCATTCTTATTAACAATAAGCTTTAGCCATTGCTGCTGCATGCTGCTGCACATTGCTGTAAACCACATGGAAAAAGGCGGTCATCTAAAGAGGTGAGTGCAAAACTAAGGGCCAAAACAGAGACACTGACACACCACAACATGTCATGCATTCTAATCCAGCAAATTCCGTTGAACAAGCCAGATTCTATATCACTTGTAAATTCTTGTTCAAAAACGCAGACAGATAGCTTAGGTAAGGTATTCATTGTTACAGGCTCATTTGTTCCTGTAGTTTTTCATATTCAAATACGTAGTCAGATAACTTGTCCAAATGTTAGTTTTAAGTTTTTCATGTAACGGTCTGTTGAGGGCTTAAATGACAGCGAAACTGACACTCATACAACACGCACACCGTGTTAAGCAGATTAGATTCCGTTTACTGATTGCTCAGGGTGCTTATCGAGTCTATTTTCACTGACGAACTTAGGTATATTGGCTGTAGCTACGTTACGTATTGGTTGCATATACGTTACATATGTTTTGTGACAAATCTGTTTGTCTTTTGTGTGGGTCTGAAAAAATATTTTGTGATTTACTTGTTGTCTATTGCCTTATTTTGGCATACAGTATTGTGGTTCTTTTCATAAGTGGTTAGACATTTACCAGCCACCAATCTAAATTGTTTCTGTAAACATGTTATTCATCAGATAAGCCCTACTTGTCTCGCGTATTTCGCATTTTAACGCGGAGTCGTGCAAGAGCAAGGCATTCGCCTGCCATACCCCACGTCCTTTAACAGTGTTCCGTGCTGCTCATTATGTCCAAATTCGATGTGCAGTATGACAGAAAAAGCTTAAGGGCCAGATTTCGTTTCGGTAATGTTCGGTAGAAAACGTTACCGTCCATAAAATCTGTCTAGTGTGTTCACTCCCATTGAGTATTACTTACGATGTTAGGGTCTGTCATATCCAGTCCATGACTAAGTTCTTCAATTTTTCACAGTAATTAAGACCGGGGCACGCAGTAGAAGTCCCCATCTATAAATCTAAATGGAGACGAAAATGCTAATAAACTGAAAATCTCTTCCCCAAAAAATTATTTCTTCTGGCACAGGCACGCGTATTCAGGGATATGTAAACAGGTAGAGTATGGCGCTACGGTCAGCAACGCCTACATAACACAACAAGCGTCTGGTGCTGTTGCTGGATCGGTTATTGTTACTACAATGGCAGGTTTTCAAGATTTAAGTGAGTCTGAATGTGGTGTTATAGTTGGCGCACGAGCGACGGGACATAGCATGTCCGAGGTAGCAATGTGTGGGGATTTTCCCATACCACCATTTCACGAGTGTACCGTCAATATCAGGAATCCGGTAAAACATCAAATCTCCTACATCGCTGCGGCTGGAATAAGATCCTGCAAGAACGGGGCCAATGACGACTGAAGAGAATCGTTCAAAGTGGCAGAAGTGCAATCCTTCCGCAGACTGCTGCAAATTTGAGTGCTGGGCCATCAACAAGTGTCAGTGTGCGATCCATTCAACGAAACATCATCGATATGGGCTTTCGGAGCCAAAGGCCCACTCTCGTACTCTTGGTGACTGCACAACACAAAGCTTTACACCTCGCCTGGGCAAGTCAACACAGGCATTGGACTGTTGATGACTGGAAACATGTTGCCTGGTCGAGTTAGTCTAGTTTGAAATTGTGTCGAGCAGATGGACGTGTAGGGGTAACGAGACAATCTCACGAATCCATGAACCCTGCATGTCTGCAAGAGACTGTTCAAGCTGGTGGAGGCTCTGTAATGGTATCGGGCGAGTGCAGTTGGAGTGATATGGGCCCCTGATACGTCCAGATACGATCCAGAGAGCTGACACGTGCGTAAGCATCCAGTTTGATCACCTGCATCCTGTCGTGTCCGTTGTGCATTCCGACAGACTTGCTCAATTCCAGCAAGACAATGTGACACCCCGCACGTCTAGAATTGCTACAGAGTGGCTTCAGAAACACTCTTCTGAGTTTAAACACTTCCTTTGACCACCAAACTTCCCATACATGAACATTATTGAGCATGTCTGGGACGCCTTGCAACGTGCTGTTCAGAAGATATGTCCACCCCCACGTTGTCTAACGGATTTATGGGCAGCCCTGCAGGATTCATGGTGTCAGTTCCCTCCAGCACTGCTTCAGACATTAATCAAGTTCATGCCACGTCGTGTTACGGCACTTCTGCGTAGTCGCGGGGACCCTACTCGATATTAGGCAGGTGTCCCAGTACCTTTGGCCCTTCAAGGTATTCTAATCCATTTTTCTCTGTCTCGAAATGTACGCTCAAATTGCTTGTTTCTGATGGTTCAGCTGGCTGAACGCTTAAGGAGACAAAACAGTGAAAATCATCAGTCGTTTCTGATGTTTTTTCAGTATGGGCTTTGTGTGTAATCTCTTCCACTAGGATGACGTTAAACTGCATGATGTCTGAGTGGGACTCTTATTGTAGTCAGTTTGAACTGAGTTGTGACTCTCTTTCGGGTACTTCCGACGGCACAAATATTTCTCGTCCCGCTTTGCTCCTACTTGATTATGAATTAATTGTGTGGCTGTCATGCGTTTATCTTTGTTCATCACTTTTGAGGGTCCTGTAGTTGCTATCTCTGCACATGTCAGTGTGTTGTCTGCAGGCTTGTCGGATCTGTTACGAACACTTCACTAATATGTTTTACTGCGAGCTAAAAAACGTTTACGCAGGCCTTAGGTCTCCCATTGAACCGCAGTTAGTGCAGATCATCGGCTGCCTCTTATAAAGCTTCAGTGCCCTAACGACGTATATCGTATGTTGTTTCAGATCTGTTTTGATTATTTTGGAGCCGTTATAAACCTAAAAATTCCAGAATTTGTCGTTTTGCTCTTCGTATTTACAACACATTGTCATACTGGGTAAATGACTACGTTAAATTTTTCTAATTGATCTCAGTAGGTAAATTAAAAACCTGGACTAGTCTTAGCCTTAATGCAACTTAAGTCGTAGCCACATTAAACCACTTTCCAACACAAACTCTGCGGTGCCGCATGTTCCTTACATGACTCTGGTACATGGCCTGTTGTCTACCAACCTCACGTACAGTGCGTCTGCAGTGAGCTCGTGTTGTAGGCAGAGTACGTTTGGATCTCACAGCTTCATCATCTCATATAACCTGCAATGAATGAAAGGATTATCAGCAGCGAATTTCCCTATATGGGAAGGATTTTGTCGGTGGTTGTCGCATCAGACCGTCACAATTATAGGATTTCTGCAATTTTAGGTCTCTTTACTCCCAACGGGAATGAAAATTTTATGGTGGTTTCTTACAACTTGCTCCATAATTATACAGACTGAACATTAATAAAGCTGACAAACTACGGGGACTGATTCCTGACTGAAAATGGATGAAAAAAGATCCTATAAACACGTGTCCGGAAATACATTGTTGCCCCAGTAGATGGCGCTGATGAATAAAATTTCCTCTGACCACGTACCATGTGTTTCTTGTGTGTTGCAGTCTGTGTGATATTCCGGTATTCATGTCTGGAAGAAGTCGATATGGTGTTTGTGCACGGCCAAACAGATGTTCGAGAAGCAGACGGCTATACCAAAACAAGTACCCTCATAGACACCAACCACATCACACAACATTTCAAGCCCTTTTTGGGCATTTGTGTTATCATGGATCAGACAGACGAATGTGCAATGAGACGGCGGATTGTGTGTGCGCCAGATATGAAGGACCGGATTCTACAGCATATCGAGATGAACCTTAGTACAAGCTCCGGGCAAGTGGCCCGCCAACATTGGCTAAGGCAAAGTGCGATTATGTGTATCCTGTATGACAACCGCTACTATCCCTATCACCTGCATCGAATGCAAGGATTATCAGCAGCGGATTTCCCTCTACGGGAAGGGATTTGTCGATGGTTGTCGCATCAGACCATCACAATTATGGGATTTCTGTCATCAGTCCTCTTTACTGACGAAGCAACGCTTACCAGAACTGGCATCATCAATCTGCATGTTCGTCATCTGTGGGCTACAGACAATCCATGCGGAATGGTTGAGGCGGCTCATCAGCATCGGTTCAGCGTCGGTGTGTGGACAGGGTTTCTTGGCGACCAATACTTGGACCGGTTGTTATACTCCAAAGTCTCAAGGTAGGGGCGTACGTGGACTTCCTGCGGAATACTCTGCCTGCCCTGCTTGATAATGTGCATTTGGCAATACGATAGGTTATGTGGTACCTGTATGACGGAGCATCACCCCACTTCGCCATAGCACTTCGCCGATACCTCAAGAACATCTTCCTCGGACGTTGGATGGGTCACGGAGGCTCTGTAGCATGGCCTGCTAGACCACCAGTCTTAAACACGCAAAATTTTTTACCTCTGAGCGCACCTGAAAACGTTGTGTGTGCTGAGCGACTTCCTGATGTGCAGACCCTTCAATAACATGTTCACGACGTCTGCGGTAATATTCGGAAAGAGACCGGAACGTATGAAAGAGTGCGGCAGTCGATGATGCGAAGTGTGAACGCGTGCATTGCATTCCAGGGAGGCCACTTTGAACGTCTGTTGTGACGTGGATGCGATGCAGCTCCGTACTGTATTCCGGGACGATTTTTTGTCGTTGCACGCACACCGTCCATTTCTGGACACATGTTGTTCTTAGAACCTTTTTTCCTCCATTTCTTGTCAGGAATCCATACCGGCAGTTTGTCGATTTTGTTAATGTTCACCCTGTATTTCTCTGTACTCACGCCTGATTTAATGCTAACCGGTTCCACATTTATTTTCTAAGGATGTAATTGAATTCCGTCAAATTTGTTTTGTAAAGATTTTCTTAGAAACTGTAGGATCTACTAAGGAAATGTTCAGACCTCTATTGCATGGTACTGATTTAAAACGATATTAAACGTGTCTGCAACTACAGTGATTCATTTTTCCTGTCTTTTTTATTATGTTCCAAATAGCTCTTTTCATGTTGTTGGGGGAAAGTTATTTTTTCTTGACAATATATACATTTTTGTATTCTGATGACTTTGATTAAAATTTTACACTTCAGCTCATAATGGATTAATTCCTGTCATTTGTGTCCCTTCATAGTCACTAGAGGCTTCTCTTACTTCTGTATGATATTTTAATTCAAATGGCTCTGAGCACTATGGGACTTAACATTTGAGGTCATCAGTCCCCTATAACTTAGAACTACTTAAACCTAACTAACCTAAGGACATCACACACATCCATGCCCTAGGCAGGATTCGAACCTGCGACCGTAGCAGTCGCGCGGTTCCGGACTCAAGCGCCTAGAACCGCTCGGCCACCGCGGCCGGCCTATTTTAATTCCATTCGTAACCCAGGATTTAGGTAACCTGCCTACATATGTTAATTTATTATGACAACAGCTTTCAAAGCACTTTATGACTATGTTATAAAATAAATTAAATTTTTCAGTTACACTAACTGTATTGTGGACGCCTTTCCACTCGGCGTTTCACAAATGCTTTTTGAATTAGTCAATTCATTTTTCATTTAGTGTAGTACCTAAACGACATCTGAGCGACCATTATATTTAGGAATAATACTTCAACTTTTTAGAGTCGAAGCACTCATAACAATGTTGTCAACAGCAGGGTTGCATTGTGTTAAAGGTTCCGCTATCAACTTAGCCTAATACCATTTCTCTTTCTTATTGTGATATATGCCCTGTGTCGTGAACCTTGCCTGGCAAAAACATCAACACAAAGTAAATCTATGTGCAACTCTTAACTAACAGAAGCAGTCGACCTGACTTACAGAGCTGTTCAACAGCGGTCTATCAGAACGGCTTACAAAATCAAGATATACACACACCTGTACAGAAAATTGGAATAGAAATCAACATAAACAGCATTTCCGGCCTCTTTATTGCTAATGAAAACCACACATTGCATGGTGTACCATCGTACAGCAAGACCTTCAGAGGTGGTGGTTCAGATTGCTGTACACACCGGTACCTCTAATACAAAGTAGCACGTCCTCTTGCATTGATGCATGCCTGTATTTGTCGTGGCATACGATCCACATGTTCATCAAGGCACTGTCCAGATTGTCACACCCCTCAACGGCCATTCGGCGTAGATCTCTTAGAGTGTTTGGTGGGTCACCTCCTCCATAAACAGCCCTTTTCACTCTATCCCAGGCATGTTCGATAGGTTCATGTCTGGAGAACATGCTGCCCACCCTAGTAGAGCGATGACGTTATCCTGAAGGAAGTCATTCACAAGATGTGCACGACGGGCGCACGAATTGTCGTCCATGAAAACAAATGCCTCGCCAATATGCTGCCGATATGGTTGCACTATCGGTCGGAGGATGGCATTCACGTATCGTACAGTCTTTACGGCAACTTCTGTGACTACCAGCAGCGTACGTCGGCCTCACATAATGCCACCCTAATACAGCAGGGAACCTCAACCTTGCTGCACTCGCTGGGAAGTGTGTCTAAGGCGTTCAGCATGACCGGGTTGCCTCCAAACACGTCTTCGACAATTGTCTGATTGAAGGCATATGCGACATTCAGTGGTGAAGAGAACGTGATGGCAATCCTGAGGGTCCACTCGGCATGTTGTTGGGCCCAACTGTAGCGCGCTGCATGGTGTCGTGGTTGCAAAGATGGACTTCGCCATGGACGTCGGGAGTGAAGTTGCGCACCATGCAGCCTATTGCGCGCTGTTTGAGTCGTAACACGACGTCCTGTGGCTGCACGAAAAGCATTATTCAACATGGTTGTGTTGCTGTCAGGGTTCCTCCTAGCAGATTAGCGGTCATCCACTGCAGTAGTAGCCCTTGGGCGACCTGAGCGAGGCATGTCATCGACAGTTCCTGTCTCTCTGTATCTCCTCCATGTCCGAACAACATCGCTTTGGTTCACTCCGGGACGCCTGGAAACTTCCCTTGTTGAGAGCCCTTCCCGGCACAAAGTAACAATGCGGACGCGATCGAAACGCGGTATTGACCGTCTACGCATGGTTGAACTACAGACAACACGAGCCATGTACCTCCTTCCTGGTGGAATGACTGCAACTGATCGGCTGTCGGACCCCCTCCGTCTAATAGGCGCTGCTCATGCATGGTTGACTACATATTTGGGAGGGCTTAGTGACATCGCTGAACAGTCAAAGGGACTGTGTCTGTGATACGATATCCACAGTGATCGTCTATCTTCAGGAGTTTAGGGAACCGGGGTGAGCAAAACTTTTTTTGATGTGTGTATAAGGTTCGATGTTGAAACTATCTTTACCAGTCACTTTCAATGAAATAGTCCTGATCCATCTCAATAATGTTTCCGACTCCGTCCATTATCATTGAAAGATCCCTTGCATTATTCCTTGCACAAAATACCTATATTGTCTATTACATGGCTCAGAAACGCACTGGCCAGTCTAAGTTTCTGATCGGGTACTTGTTTCTTAGTTTTTCCTGCAGCAACTGGCCCGCACTATTCCGTGACTACTACCTCACAGCAGGACTTTCCTCCACTTTCCTACTCTCTTTGAAAGTTCATGGATTTGCATCGAAAGCCTGTTGCGCTTTGGCTACACTTACATCTAGCGTAGACTCTTCCTTATGTAACTGAGGTTGCGAAACATAGGTACTTCTTTCTGCCAGTGCCAAAAGTATCCCATGCTGTGCTTCTCCTGCGGCCCCTGTTTCCTGCTACCACATCCCGTTTCTCATAACCTTATCCACCTTAACCATTTCAGTTCTATAACAGCACTGCCCACCTCCAGCTTAAGTGCCCTAATTTTTCCCTCTTGCTCAGTTGTTTTTCTGTCTCGTGACGAGAGATTCTCCCTTAATTCAGCTATTCCGTTGGCACTATAATCGCCATCACTGAAGCCATCTACGCTGCCTGACAAAAACGTGAAGGACCCTGAAGATCCCCATATCTGTGCCCAATGGAACATGTTTGGCACCACCTCAGACGTCAACTCCATAGCAGTGCCAGCATCCGGAATGTCTGGGACCAGTTATAACAGTTGCGGGCCATCTTGCCTCAGGAGATGACATCGCTGATTTGTGACAGCATTTCTAACCGAATCAGTGCATACATCCAGGCCAGAGGGGTGTAACGTCGTGCTGATAAGTTCTTTGTAAATTTGTCTGGATTTTGGAGTCACTGAAATAACGTCATATAATGAGGTGACAAAAGTCATTGAAAGGTGGCTACACTGCGCCAGAGAGTGCGCCAAAGAGTACTATTAAGCCGCCTCCACAGTGCGTGTTACGAGATCGTAGAAGTCAGTGCTTGTGAAGAGATCGTAGAGGACAGTTTTGTCGAGAGCTCGTGGTTGTTGTGAAGTTGGAGCAAGATGTTGTAGTAAAGAGTATAGTTCCATGTCTTATGCAGTTATTTGATGGGAGAGATAGCAGGTGTTATTGTAATGAGTGCATTTCGTCAATATATATGAAGGTAAAATTTATAATGTTCCTTTATTAGTTGTGTATCTGAAATAATGTGTCACTACAGGTTCAGTCAGCAAAGCATCTGGCTCGTGTTCTTGTATTAGAGTGAATTTTGGTTTTCTTGCGTAATTATAGTTTTTCTAAATTTCTTTTGTCACGTCGGTATAATTGGTATTTAAGAATTCTTGTCTTGTTTGAGAAGAACCGTGCCAGATGTGGACGTTGAGTCACACTCCCACATACAGAACAGTTACTTTTGTGCTTATTGGTTTTGTTGGTTTTTTTAGTTGCTGGGGACTTAATTAATTAACTGTGTTTACTGAAATTTTCTTACATTGTTCTCTGCAGTCAGATAGCGTAACAATTCTAGTCAGGGCCAACCGATTACGAGACTTACGTAATCGGACATACAGCAACTAAAAAATATTTTCAATCATATATTTAATTAAGCCCCCATGCACGTGGCGACCCTGCCAGGATCGTCCCTTGGAATTTTTCTAATTGTGAAAATTGTAGACTGTAGTATTGTTGTAGTAATTTTGAGTTTAGTGATTGTAGTCAGTATTGAGTGTGTAGATTTGGTAATTGACATTCTTCTAATGGTATTTTTCAAAATTTAATTTTTATTGCCTTGTATACGCGTTTGACAATTTTGTGCAATTATTTCAATTGTTCGTTAATCGTGTTTGAGGGAAACATCTCGTGTGAATAGTACTGTTGGAGATAAGGAGTCATTGTGTGTGATTTTCGTACAGTGACGAATCTTTCGTATATTTTGTAAATGATTACGCGATCAATGAAAAAGGCAAAAATGATGAATAGTGAGAATGACGAAATTGTTCACATGGCGAACTCGCCAACAGAGGAAAACAGTATGGTGGATAATGAGGTGGAAAACAATGTGATAAGTCGGGAAAATAGTCCGGAACCATTTCAAAATTTTTCTCAATCAGAAAATTCACAGAATACGAGATCAACGATAGAAGATTCTGGAATAGTATCGAACACAGATAGCTTTATAGCCATGCAGAAGGAAGCTGGTTTTGTGGGAAATGTGAGGGGTGAAAAGAATTTTGAAACAGTTACTATGGAGCAGTTGATGAGTGCTATATTAAATGTGGGATCACAGTTACGATCTGAATTAAAAACAGATATGGAAACACAAATAGGAACAATTAAAACTGATATAGGAACTATTAAAACTGAGATGGGAACAATTAAAACACAAATGGGAACAATGGAAACACGGATGGGAACAATGGAAACTCGGTTAGGATCTGAATTAAAAACAGAGATAGGAACAATTAAAACAGAGATGGGAACTTTGGAAACACGGTTAGATTCAAGAATAGGGACATGTTTCAAAAATATGAAAGATGAATTAAAGAAAGAAATCAGGGAAGAAGTACAACCGATTCTGAATTCTCACAATAATAGATTAATTGCAGTAGAAATCAGACAAAGGGAACAGGATAGAGAACAGGAAGAAAGAGATCGCGTGATAGTACAGAATTTTTCAGAGTTAAATTTACAACGTGCAAAGGATAAGGAAGAAATATTTGAGAGAATCGAAGGATCCGTACCAAATGACAGATTAAATAACCTAACACAACAATATGAACAGCTAGCTACCAAATGTGACAATACTGAAACCCGAGTCGCGACACTTACAGAAGACGTAAATAAACAGAAAGAACAATTTGGTGACTTATCGGAAAGAGTGGAGGAAATTTCAGATAAACTGACAAATCTTAGTTTACATGGGGACAGAGATTCGGATGATACAGCTCCATTACCATTTGCAGAAACCGAAGAATACCAGAACATAAATAAGCATGTTGAAAATCAGGGAAAATTTAATGAACGCGTGAAAAGGGAATTTGAGGCATTACGAAAGCAAGTCAAGCAGATCGAAGGGGAAATTGTAGGAAAAGATAGCAGAAGAAATTTGGAATCACAGGTAGCAGAGGGGTTTGAAGAAAATAATTTGTTTCATTTACGGGATGCAACAAGAGAGCGCCAGGCGCGCGAACTTTACAATAATCGTCATTGTGACTGGGACAGACGCGGTAGGTCTTTGTCGCCGCGAGGCGAAAACTTTGACTATAAACACTTTTTGACTGTCCGGAAATTTAAGATCTTCCGCAATTCTAAGAATGACATACATCCATGTGCATGGCTAGATCAATTTATGTACGCACTTCCGCCAAAGTTGCCATTAAGTCACAAACTAGAAATTATGTGCGGCTATTAAAGTCCTCAGGGGATTCACTACTCTAAGTGAATATGTGCCGTAGCGAGCATAGGGCCCCGAGCTGTAGTGGTGCTATTTCTCTTTTAGTTTTCTGTACCGCTGCCTACTCTTTTACTATTCTTTGCATCTGTCAAACCAACTCTTCGACTATCAATCTATCTAGTGAATAAGTAAACAATAACCGAATATGACTAATTGTACCTAAAAGTGACTTTGGAATTTACTGTTTGGACTTACTATATTTTCTGCAGTATTCATTTGTAGCCTAAACGAAATTTTACCTGTTTATCTTTGTGACAATATTACTTCTTATGTTGACGACATTCTTATTGCTAAACGTTCTTGGAGTAATCACAACAAAATTTTGGATTCATTGTTACGTATCTTTGCAAGAGTTGGCATTACAGTGAACTTGGAAAAATCTGAATTTGGTCGTTCTCAGGTGAAATTTCTCGGTCACATTATTGCTACAGAAGGTATTCTTCCTGATCCAGAGAAACTAGATGCTATTCGTAATTATGCTGTTCCTACCACAAAACGTGATGTTCGTAGTTTCCTTGGTGTCTGTAATTTTCTTAGACGCTTTGTTAGATTGGACGATTTGGCCACACCTCGTTTATGTGAACTATCCGGAAAGAAATCTAATTGGTGTTGGGATGAGGAAGCTCAGTCAGAATTTGAACAACTTCGTGATGCTTTAGTTGCTGCTCCACTTCTTTCACATCTGGATTTATCTAAAGAATTTTGTTTGGCAACGGACTCATCATACAAAGGCCTAGGTGCACATTTATTTCAAGAGATAGAAGAAAACGGCGTTGTAGTACAGAAGACTATTGCATTTGGAAGTCGCGTTCTCTCTAAATCCGAAAAGAACTATTCGATTACGGAACTTGAAGCTTTGGCTGTTGTTTGGGCTTTCACAAAATTTCGCACATTTTTGTTTGGCAGACATACGAAGGTTTATACCGATCATCGAGCTCTGGAATTTCTTATGTCAACAAAATTAACTCATGGCAGATTGTCACGATGGGCGTTGTACCTACAGGAATTTGATTTTAGTATTGTTTACATACAGGGTTCTTCAAATATTGTTGCCGATGCTTTATCACGTGCACCTATGGGTTTGAAACAAAGTGCTGAAGAGGACTGCAAGGAAAACAATTTTTGTTTGATGTATATTCAAGGTGTTGCGTTTGAGAACTTTATTTCGTCTTCGCTCCAGGACATCGCTAAGGAGCAAAATAAGGATCCAATCTGGAAGGACATTAAGGAGAAGTGGAGGAGAAAGGAAAGCGTAGCGATTAGACAGCATTATTTAGTTCGCAATGACATTCTTTTTAAACGAAGATCGGTCGACAACTCCGTTTGGTTAGTTTGTATTCCTGATGAGTGGGTCAATAAATTGATTTGGTATACGCATCTCAGTTATGCACACTTTGGTCCCCGAAAATGCTTTCACAAATTACGAGAAAATTGTTACTTCAGTAATATGGAAAAACGTATTCGATCTGTTCTTGCCAAATGTAAATTATGTCAAATGGCTAAGCCTCCAACGATTTCTCACAGAGCACCGTTGTTTCCCATCATTCCAGCGAAATTAAAGGAGATGGCTGCAGTCGATTTGTTTGGTCCAGTGGTTCGTTCTACTAATGGTTTTGCGTACATTTTCGTAGCAGTGGAATTGACATCAAAATATGTGTGTTTTACACCTTTACGCAAAGCAACAGCTCGTTCAGTATCTAACGCTTTTATCAAACATTTTCTTAAAGAAGTTGGTCATGTTAACAAGGTTATATCAGATAATGGATCACAGTTTCGTTCTAAAATTTGGCTTCGTACTCTACACCGTCGTAAAATTAAACCAATTTTCATTTCACTTTTTCACCCTCAATCTAATGCTTCAGAGAGATGGATGAAGGAAATCAATAAATTGTGCCGCCTTTATTGTCATCAGAATCACAGAACTTGGGATCAGTATCTTCATATTTTTCAAAACATTCTGAATGAACTTCCTAATGACTCAACTTCTTTACCGCCTCTATTGATATTAAAAAACAAAGCACCGACAAATCGCATTTCTGAAATAGTTCCTTTTCCGCCTTCACGGAAACTGCGACATTCTGAAGTTGTCAACCTGGCTCTACGAAATATTGCGTCTGCGGCTGCTAGAAGAAAGAAATCGGCGAAGCGTCCGGGTCGTTTAAAAAATTTGTCGGTTGGTCAGAAGGTATTAATTAAGTCCCACCGTTTGTCGCACAAAGGAAAAGGCTTATGTCGCAAATTTTTTCTGCTTTATAACGGTCCATATAGAATTCGCAAAATTATACATGATAACACTGTCGAAGTAGAAACTCTTAAATCTCGACGCTCTAAAGGAATACATCATATATCAAACGTTAAAATTTTTGTGGAATGACATACTTGTGAGAAACTAACAGCTAGATGTAAACACGCAGAGAGTACAAGGATACCGCGCTGTGTTTTGGCGGCGGCACATACTCAAAGCAACAGTCAAGTCTGCGCGCCGCACAAGGCAGTCGTTGACCGCGAACAATTGCTTCCTACGTCACGCGCCTACAGCTGATCGAGCGCTCTGTGCGAATGCACTGACAGCCGTAAACAAACACACAGTCTAATTTCTCCGACTAAATTCTGTATAAAGCTATAAGAACTTGTTGAATTGTGTTATTAACATTCAGTATTTTGCAGGATACGGTTGTATAAAATATTTAAGACCTTCAGGTAAATTCTGTGCGTGTCCGACGTTAAGACGACCTGCTATCGAGAAATTTTCAGGAAGAATGTAATTTCGAAGAAGAAACTAATAAAATAAAAAAGGGTAACTATTAATTGAGTTTATTTTTCAGATAACATATTTCCACATAGGTACGTACTTTAGACGTAATTTGCTGCTCGCGATTACGTGATTCATACTTTGTGCTAATTTTATGTTCTATGGATTTACTTGTGAAGCGACGTGCTTGTGTACATTTACTGATTTTGACAATTATTGATTAATGAACTGGGTTGTAACTTGTGTATATTATGCATCGCTTGGCTGCTATGCTTTTTCACTGACTGATTTTGACAATTATTGATTAATGAACTGGGTTGTGACTTGTATAGGTTATGCATCGCTTGGGTGCTATGCTTTTTCACTGATGTCATATTTTTTTTTTAATTATGTGCCTGCTGAGCTTATTTATTTAAATTATAATTGTAACCTGATTTATTGTGCTGATATGTTTAGGTATGTAAGTTATACTTTGTCATTTATCTGCTTGCGCCTTCATGTTTACTTATTAAGATGACATATGAACATTTATTTGCTTATGCTGATATGATGCTAATGACCTGTTTATTATGCTAATGACATGTTTACTGCTATGCGTATGTATTGCATATTTATACATTTCTGTTTTGTTGTCATAACTACTCTTCAATTTAGAATATAGCAATGCTGATGTACAGTGTACGAACATAGAGTTTAGGTTACACTGTGGTATTAATTATAGATTGTTCGCTTGGCAGAGCCTCGTTGTAGGAATTGTGCTGCATCCACTTGTTGACTTTTTGTTCTCTACTGGTATATTTACTCGCTATTGCAAGTTTTGCTTACACATTTCTGTTTTGTTGCCATAACTGCTCTTTAATTTGGTGTATAGAAATGCTGATATACTGTGTATAAACATAGAGTTTAGGTCACACTATTGGATTAATTATAGATTGTTCGCTTGGCAGAGCCTCGTTGTAGGAATTGTGCTGCATCCACTTGTTGACTTTTTGTTCTCTACTGGTATATTTACTCGCTATTGCAAGTTTTGCTTACACATTTCTGTTTTGTTGCCATAACTGCTCTTTAATTTGGTGTATAGAAATGCTGATATACTGTGTATAAACATAGAGTTTAGGTCACACTACTGTATTAATTATAGATTGTTCGCTTGGCAGAGCCTCGTTGTAGGAATTGTGCTGCATCCACTTGTTGACATTCTGTTCTCCACTGGTATATTTACTCGCTATTGCTTGTTTTGCTTACGCTCAGTGCCTTATATTTTTAAGATAGGAAAAGTAACTGCTATAATTCGACGAACGACATTAGTACAAGAAAGTCATAGAAGTCACATGAGCTGAGGTTTTATGGAAGCTGTATAACTTTATGCTAATAGGAAGGAAGCTAACGACATGACATACCAATACTAGGTTTAGACCATTAACAGTTATTACACTGCATTTTTCGTGAGCAATTGAAATAGGAAGTGACACTTGACACAAAAATACTCCACATGTTTGCTTCTGCTATAATTCTTGAAGTGGTGTACATACTGTGAAATATTATGATCATTCACACTCCGTAATCGTACTTAATTACTGAGAGTTATTCGAACTAAGTCTGTTAGAGGTCAGGTATGCATTTCTTTTATTTAATGATGGACAAGGAACCAAAATGTGTCTTATAATTGATAATGAGTAGAAAATTTGGGTCAGATGGATTACACAGAGGTTGTGTGTTGACAATGTGTCTTCGGATTGTATGGGATGCTGAATTGAAGTTGCATTAGGATTTTATCTGTACTTGTTCGAGGAGACTGACGAGAGGAAAGAGTTGTTATGGAAGTGAAATGATATTGGTGCTGAGGTTTATATTTATCGATGTATTATTATAGGTATTGAGAGTATATGAAGTTGTTTGTGGACAAGAGGTAAGGTGATATTGGTGCTGAGGTTTACATTTATCGACGTATTATTGAGGTATTATTGAGATTATGTGATGCTGATAATTATTGGAGTTTTGGTGGATAAGAGGTAAAGTAAGTGAGGAGCATATTTTTTTTGTTGGTCTTATGGAACAAGGAGGATGAAGAGAGCAGACTAGAACACTAAAATAGAAGGAAGATAGTCTATACACACACTTTGTTAAATAACTAAGCAGTATATACTTTTTTTTGGAGAGAGGAAGTAATTGCATATCTTGGCTCACTGACAGTTGTTCAACAACAGTACATTTTGATCTGGCTTGGCAAACATTGGTCTTGACATGATGACTATGACGTTGACTAACTATTATTGACTGTTATACATTGCTGCCAGTACTAGTTGATACACATGATGAACATCAGATTTTGACAGAATTACATTTACACAGTTAACACCATTCAATTACACAGTAGTACTTAAGGTGGATGAGAGATGAGTGAGTGTGTTCTGTGTGTTTTCCTTTACTAATCCTAACCACCTATCTCCTAAATATTATTTTATTTGTTTGTAGTGGCTTGCACTGACACCCATGAATATTATAGGTTTACTGGTATTTGTGTATTGTAATAGTTAATAGGACAATTATCTGACATCATTTGTGTGTTTGTTATGATTTGTATGTTACTGTAAAAGCATTTGTATGTGCATTCAAACTATTGTTCATGCCTGAACTGTCTGATTAGTGAAGATAAATATTCTGAACTGTTACCTGCACTTTTCAATATGATGTGTGACATTTGGTCGTGTTTAATTTCTGCTGATGAACAGTGTGATCAGTGCTAGTGAATTTTATCGAACTGCTTCTGCTGAGAGATGTGACTTTTTGCTGTCTGCACCTGCTCTCAACATTGCTGGGTGCAACTGATGGACTGTTTCTACTGAAATGATATCACTTGTTGGTGTTTGCACCTACTCAACATTGCTGGGTGCAACTGATTGACTGCTTCTACTGAAATGATAATCACTTGTTGGTGTCTGCACCTGCTTAACATTGCTGGGTGCATCTAATGAACTGTTTCCACTGAAATGAAGTCACTTGTTGCTGTATGCACCTACTCAACATTGCTGGGTGCAACTGATGGACTGTTTCTACTGAAATGATATCACTTGTTGGTGTTTGCACCTGCTCAACATTGCTGGGTGCAACTGATGAACTGTTTCTACTGAAATGAAGTCACTTGTTGCTGTCTGCACCTGCTAAACCTTACTGAGTGCAACTGATGGACTGCTTCTACTGAAATGATGGTCACTTGTTGGTGTCTGCACCTGCTCAACATTGCTGGGTGCCTCTGATGGACTGCTTCTACTGAAATAATGTCACTTGTTGCTGTATGCACCTACTCAACATTGCTGGGTGCAACTGATGGACTGTTTCTGCTGAAATGATGTCACTTGTTGGTGTCTGCACATGCTCAACATTGCTGGGTGCAACTGATGGACTGTTTCTACTGAAATGATATCACTTGTTGGTGTTTGCACCTGCTCAACATTGCTGGGTGCATCTAATGAACTGTTTCTACTGAAATGAAGTCACTTGTTGCTGTCTGCACCTACTCAACATTACTGGGTGCAACTGATGAACTGTTTCTACTGAAATGATGTTACTTCTTGCTGTCTGCACCTGCTCAACATTGCTGGGTGCAACTGATGAACTGTTTTTACTGAAATGAAGTCACTTGTTGCTGTCTGCACCTACTCAACATTGCTGGGTGCCTCTGATGGACTGCTTCTACTGAACTAATGTGACTTGTTGCTGTGTGTACCTCTGGAACTTTACTGGGTGCCACAGATGGAACTGCTTCTACTGAAATAATGTCACTTGTTGCTGTCTGCACCTACTTAACATTGCTGGGTGCATCTAATGAACTGTTTCTACTCAAATGAAGTCACTTGTTGCTGTCTGCACCTACTCAACATTGCTGGGTGCAACTGATGAACTGTTTTTACTGAAATGAAGTCACTTGTTGCTGTCTGCACCTACTCAACATTGCTGGGTGCCTCTGATGGACTGCTTCTACTGAACTAATGTGACTTGTTGCTGTGTGTACCTCTGGAACTTTACTGGGTGCCACAGATGGAACTGCTTCTACTGAAATAATGTCACTTGTTGCTGTCGGCACCTACTTAACATTGCTGGGTGCATCTAATGAACTGTTTCTACTGAAATGAAGTCACTTGTTGCTGTCTGCACCTACTCAACATTGCTGGGTACCTCTGATGGATTGCCTCTACTGAACTAATGTGACTTGTTGCTGGGTGTACCTGCTAAACTTTACTGGGTGCAACTGATGGACTGCTTCTACTGAAAAGATGTCACCTGTTAGTATCTTTTTTTTTGTATAAACTAATCATTGAAAGCATTTTATGTGAACATTTGTATAAACTGATTTTTTGTATATTGTGTAAACTATTATGTAAAGTCACATGTATGAAAAGAAGTTGTACTGCCTACTGTACTTTATATATTAGGTTAGTAAAAGGTCAGTGCAAAGCCAAAATTTTTAACTAATTATGTGATGTTTAGGTATTAATATTATCTTTTATTTTTGTCTGTATTTTTGTGGACGAATTTGGTGGTATTTTCACCACCGACGCTGGCAAAAATACCATCAAATTCTGGCCTGTGGAGGAGGGGCATATGAAAGGTGGCTACACTGCGCCAGAGAGTGCGCCAAAGAGTACTATTAAGCCGCCTCCACAGTGCGTGTTACGAGATCGTAGAAGTCAGTGCTTGTGAAGAGATCGTAGAGGACAGTTTTGTCGAGAGCTCGTGGTTGTTGTGAAGTTGGAGCAAGATGTTGTAGTAAAGAGTATAGTTCCATGTCTTATGCAGTTATTTGATGGGAGAGATAGCAGGTGTTATTGTAATGAGTGCATTTCGTCAATATATATGAAGGTAAAATTTATAATGTTCCTTTATTAGTTGTGTATCTGAAATAATGTGTCACTACAGGTTCAGTCAACAAAGCATCTGGCTCGTGTTCTTGTATTAGAGTGAATTTTGGTTTTCTTGCGTAATTATAGTTTTTCTAAATTTCTTTTGTCACGTCGGTATAATTGGTATTTAAGAATTCTTGTCTTGTTTGAGAAGAACCGTGCCAGATGTGGACGTTGAGTCACACTCCCACATACAGAACAGTTACTTTTGTGCTTATTGGTTTTGTTGGTTTTTTTAGTTGCTGGGGACTTAATTAATTAACTGTGTTTACTGAAATTTTCTTACATTGTTCTCTGCAGTCAGATAGCGTAACAATTCTAGTCAGGGCCAACCGATTACGAGACTTACGTAATCGGACATACAGCAACTAAAAAATATTTTCAATCATATATTTAATTAAGCCCCCATGCATCATTGACTAGCGATATGCACATACACAAATGGCGGTAGCATCACGTACATGATATATAAAAGGGCAGTGCGTTGGCGAAGCTGTGTCATTTGTACTCCAGTGATTCATGTGAAAATGTTTCCGAAGTGACTATGGACGCAAGACAGGAATTAACAGACTTTGATGCGAAATGATAGTTGGAGCTAGACAAGTGAGAAATTCGTTTCGGAAATTATTAGGGAACTCAATATTCCACAGTGTCAAGAGTTTGCCGAGAATACCAAATTTCAGACATTACCTCTCACCACGGGCAACGCAGGGGTCGACAGCCTTCATTTAACGACCGAGAGCAGCGGCACTTGCGTAAGGTTGTCAGTGCTAACAGACAAGCAACACTGGGTGAAATAACCGCAGAAGTCAATGTGGGACTTAGGACGAACGTATCTATTAGGACAGTGCGGCGATATTTGGCGTTAATGGGCTGTGGCAACAGTCGACCGATGCGAGTTTCTTTGCTGAGAGCACGACAGCGCCTGCACCGCCTCTCCTGGGCTCGTCACCATATCGTTGGACGCTAGACGACTGGAAAATGAAGGTCTGGTCAGATAAATCCCGATTTCAGTTGATGAGGGCTGATAGTAGGGTTCAAGTGTGGCGCAGACCCGTCGAAGCCATGGACTCAAGTTGTCCTCAAGACACTGTGAAAACTGGTGGTGCATGTTGAGGGCTGTGTTTACATGGAATGAAGTAAGTCCTCTGCCCAACTGAGCCGGTCATTCACTCGATATTGTTACGTTCGGATACCTGGAGACCGTTTGCAACCCTTAATGAACTTCATGGTCCCCAAACAATGATGCAGTTCTTGTGGATGACAGTGCACCATGTCACAGGTTCACATTTGGTCGCAATTGGTTTGAAGAACTTTTTCGACAGTTTGAGCGAATGATTTGGCCACTCACTTCGCCCAACATGAATCCCATCGAGCGTTTATGGGATATAATCGAGAGGTTAGTTTGTGCACAAAATCCTGCACAGGCAACACTTTCGCAAAAATCCTGCAGGGGCAACACTTTCGCAATTATGGCCGGCTATAGAGGCAGCATGGCTCGATATCTCTGCAGGGGACTTCTAACGACTTGTTGAGTCCTTGCTGCTTCGAGCTGTTGCACTACTCTGGGCAAAAGGAGGTCCGACCCGATATTAAGAGGAATCCCATGACTTTTCTTACCTCACTGTCCATCATCTGAACCCGTGGAATTTCATTTCGCATACGGCTCGCTTTCCGGGTGTGCCATTTTTTTTATTTTTTTTATTTTTATTTTATTTTTTTTTTGTCAGGCAGAGTGTGGTGTCACCGCCAGACACCCCACTTTAAATCGGCCGCGGTCCGGTAGTAGACGTCGGACCCGCGTGTCGCCACTATCAGTGATTGCAGACCGAGCGCCACCACACGGCAGGTCTAGAGAGACTTCCTAGCACTCGCCCCTGATGTGCAACCGACTTTGCTAGCGATGGTTCACTGACAAAATACGCTCTCATTTGCCGAGACGATAGTTAGCATAGCCTTCAGCTACGTCATTTGCTACGACCTAGCAAGGCGCCATTACCAGTTACTATTGATACTGTGAATCATGTACCGTCAAGAGCGACGTTCACCATTAATGGATTAAAGTTAAGTATTCCACCAGCTACGTCCGTTTTGTCTAAATTCTAATTCCCTTGTCCTGTTCCAGACCTCACGCCAGCCTGCGTGAGCTAAAACGCATGCCTTTCGGCTTCATCTAGTTAAACGGTGTTGCCTCTCCTGCCAACCACAACACAGAGTATAAAAACAGCTGCACTGCACCACATAAATAACCTTTCTACAGCAAGTCGAACACCTCCATCTTTTGGTTCTTTACAAATAATGTGGAAACCAGGGCCAACTAATGAAAGTAAATTTTTCTACGCTACAGCTAACACTTAGGCTTTATGACACTTTGCTTGAGCTGTTAAGAAGTAACAAGACAAATAAAACGTGCATGGGGGCTTATTTTATATATATAATTGAAAATGATTTTAGTAGCTGTCTGTCCGATTACGTAAGTCTCGTAATCGGCTGGCCCTGACTAGTATATTTACGCTATCTGACTGCAACAAACAATGTAAGAAAATTTTCGTAAATACAGTTAATTAATTAAGTCCCCCAGCAACTATAAAACCTACAACACCAATAAGCACAAGAGTAACTGTTCTGTATGTGGGAGTGTGACTCAACGTCCACATCTGGCACGGTTCTTTTCCAACAAGACAAGAATTCTTAAATACCAATTATACCGACGTGACAAAAGAAATTTAGAAAAACTATAATTACGCAAGAAAACCAAAATTCACTCTAATACAAGAACACGAGCCAGATGCTTTGTTGACTGAACCTGTAGTGACACATTATTTCAGATACACAACTAATAAAGGAACATTATAAATTTTACCTTCATATATATTGACGAAATGCACTCATTACAATAACATCTGCTATCTCTCCCATCAAATAACTGCATAAGACATGGAACTATACTCTTTACTACAACATCTTGCTCCAACTTCACAACAACCACGAGCTCTCGACAAAACTGTCCTCTACGATCTCTTCACAAGCACTGACTGCCACGAACTCTCAACAACCACTGACTTCTACAATCTCATAACAAGCACTGTGGAGGCGGCTTAATAGTACTCTTTGGCGCACTCTCTGGCGCAGTGGCACAGTGTAGCCACCTTTCATATGCCCCTCCTCCACAGGCCAGAATTTGATGGTATTTTTGCCAGCATTGGTGGTGAAAATACCACCAAATTCGTCCACAAAAATACAGACAAAAATAAAAGATAATATTAATACCTAAACATCACATAATTAGTTAAAAATTTTGGCTTTGCACTGACCTTACAGTAACCTAATATATAAAGTACAGTAGGCAATACAACTTCTTTTCATACATGTGACTTTACATAATAGTTTACACAATATACAAAAAATCAGTTTATACAAATGTTCACATAAAATGCTTTCAATGATTAGTTTATACAAAAAAAAGATACTAACAGGTAACATCTTTTCAGTAGAAGCAATCCATCAGTTGCACCCAGCAATGTTGAGTAGGTGCAGACAGCAACAAGTCACATTAGTTCAGTAGAAGCAGTTCATCAGTGGCACCCAGCAATGTTGAGCAGGTGCAGACACCAACAAGTGACATCATTTCAGTAGGAGCAGTCCATCAGTTGCACCCAGCAATGTTGAGCAGGTGCAGACAGCAACAAGTAACATTATTTCAGTAGAAGCAGTTCCATCTGTGGCACCCAGTAAAGTTCAAGAGGTACACACAGCAACAAGTCACATTAGTTCAGTAGAGGCAATCCATCAGAGGTACCCAGCAATGTTGAGTAGGTGCAGACAGCAACAAGTGACATTATTTCAGTAGAAGCAGTTCCATCTGTTGCACCCAGTAAAGTTTAGCAGGTACACCCAGCAACAAGTGACATTATTTCAGTAGAAGCAGTTCCATCTGTGGCACCCAGTAAAGTTGCAGAGGTACACACAGAAACAAGTCACATTAGTTCAGTAGAGGCAATCCATCAGAGGTACCCAGCAATGTTGAGTAGGTGCAGACAGCAACAAGTGACTTCATTTCAGTAGAAACAGTTCATCAGTGGCACCCAGCAATATTGAGCAGGTGCAGACACCAGCAAGCAACATCATTTCAGCAGAAGCAGTTCATCAGTTGCACCCAGCAATGTTGAGCAGGTGCAAACAGCAACAAGTGACATTATTTCAGTAGAAACAGTTCTAACAGTGGCACCCAGCAATATTGAGTAGGTGCAGACACCAACAAGTGACACCATTTCAGTAGAAGCAGTCCATCAGTTGCACCCAGCAATGTTGAGAGCAGGTGCAAACAGCAAAAAGTCACATCTCTCAGCCGAAGCAGTTCCAAAAAATTCACTAGCACTGATCACACTGTTTATCAGTAGAAATTAAACACGACCAAATGTCACACATCATGTTGAAAAGTGCAGGTAACAGTTCAGAATATTTAGCTTCCCTAATCAGACAGTTCAGGCATGAACAATAGTTTGAATGCACATACAAATGCTTTTACAGTAACATACAAATCATAACAAACACACAAATGATATCAGATAATTGTCCTATTAACTATTACAATACACAAATACCAGTAAACCTATAATATTTATGGGTGTCAGTGCAAGCCACTACAAAAAAATAAAATAATATTTAGGAGATAGGTGGTTAGGATTAGTAAAGGAAAACACACAGAACACACTCACTCATCTCTCATCCACATTAAGTACTACTGTGTAACTGAATAGTGTTAATTGTGTAAATGAAATTCTGTCTAAATCTGATGTTCATCATGTGTATCAAGTAGTACTGGCAGCAATGTATAATAGTCAATAATAGTTAGTCAACGTCATAGTCATCATGTCAAGACGAATGTTTGCCAAGCCAGATCAAAATGTACTGTTGTTGAACAACTGTCAGTGAGCCACGATATGCAATTACTTCCTCTCTTCAAAAAAAAGTATATACTGCTTAGTGATATAACAAAGTGTGTGTATAGACTATCTTCCTTCTATTTTAGTGTTTTAGTCTGCTCTCTTCATCCTCTTGTTCCATAAGACCAACAACAAAAATATGCTCCTCACTTACTTTACCTCTTATCCACCAAAACTCCAATAATTATCAGCATCACATAATCTCAATAATACCTCAATAATACGTCGATAAATGTAAACCTCAGCACCAATATCATTTCACTTCCATAACAACTCAACTTCATATAATCTCTATACCTCAATAATACGTCGATAAATATAAACCTCAGCACCAATATCATCTCACTTCCATCACAACTCTTTCCTCTAGTCAGTCTCCTCGAACAAGTACAGATAAAATCCTAATGCAACTTCAAGTCAGCATCCCATACAATCCGAAGACACATTGTCAACACACAACCTCTGTGTAATCCATCTGACCCAAATTTTCTACTCATTATAAATTATAAGATACATTTTGGTTCCTTGTCCATCATTAAATAAAAGAAATGCATACCTGACCTCTAACAGACTTAGTTCGAATAACTCTCAGTAATTAAGTACGATTACGGAGTGTGAATGATCATAATATTTCACAGTGTGTACACCACTTCAAGAATTATGGCAGAAGCAAACATGTGGAGTATTTTTTGTGTCAAGTGTCACTTCCTATTTCAATTGCTCACGAAAAATGCAGTGTAATAACTGTTAATGGTCTAAACATAGTTTTGGTATGTCATGTCGTTAGCTTCCTTCCTATTAGCATAAATTTATACAGCTTCCATAAAACCTCAGCTCATGTGACTTCAATGACTTTCTTGTACTAATGTCGTTCGTCGAATTATAGCAGTGAATTTTCTTATCTTAAAAATATAAGGCACTGAGCGTAAGCAAAACAAGCAATAGCGAGTAAATATACCAGTCAACAAGTGGATGCAGCACAATTCCTACAACGAGGCTCTGCCAAGCGAACAATCTATAATTAATCCAATAGTGTGACCTAAACTCTATGTTTATACACAGTATATCAGCATTTCTATATTCTAAATTGAAGAGTAGTTATGACAACAAAACAGAAATGTGTAAATATGTAATCCATACAAAAAGCAGCAAACATATATCTTACGTAATAAACAAGTCATTAGCATCATATCAGCCTAAGCAAATAAATGTTCATATGTCATCTTAATAAGTAAACATGAAGGCGCAAGCAGATAAATCACAAAGTATAACCTACATACATAACCACAGTCAGCACAATAAATCAGGTTACAATTATAATTTAAATAAATAAGCACAGCAGGCACATAATTAAAAAAAAAAATGACATCAGTGAAAAAGCAGTGCAGCCAAGCGATGCATAATATACACAAGTTACAACCCAGTTCATTAATAATCATTGTCAAAATCAGTAAATGTACACAAGCACGTCGCTTCACAAGTAAATTCATAGAACATAAAATTTAGCACAAAGTATGAATCACGTAATCGCGAGCAGCAAATTACGTCTAAAGTACGTACCTAAGTGGAAATAGGTTACCTGTAAAATGAACTCAATTAATAGTTACCCTTTTTTTAGTTTATTAGTTTCTTCTTCGAAATTACATTCTTCCTGAAAATTTCTCGATAGCAGGTCGTCTTAACGTCGGAGACACACAGAATTTACCTGAAGTTCTCAAATATTTTACACAACCATATCCTGGAAAATACTGAATGTTAATAACAGAATTCATCAAGTCACTATAGCTTATACAGAATTTAGTCGGAGAAATTAGACTGTGTGTTTGTTTACGGCTGTCAGTGCATTCGCACTGAGCGCTCGATCAGCTGTAGGCGCGTGACGTAGGAAGCTATTGTTCGCGGTCAACGACTGCCTTGTGCGGCGCGCAGACTTGACTGTTGCTTTGAGTATGTGCCGCCGCCAAAACACAGCGCGGTATCCTTGTACTCTCCGCATGTTTACATGTAGCTGTTAGTTCTCTAAAGTATGTCATTCCACAAAAATTTTTACGTTAGATATATGATGTATTCCTTTAGAGCGTCGTGATTTAAGAGTTTCTACTTCAACAGTGTTATCATGTATAATTTTGCGAATTCTATATGGACCGTTATAAAGCAGAAAAAATTTGCGACACAAGCCTTTTCCTTTGTGAGACAAACGGTGGGACTTAATTAATACCTTTTGGCCAACTGAAAAAGTTTTTAAACGACCAGGACGTTTCGCTGATTTCTCTCTTCTAGCAGCCGCAGATGCAATATTTCGTAGAGCCATGTTCACAACTTCAGAATGCCGTAGTTTCCGTGAAGGCGGAAAAGGAACGATTTCAGAAATACGATTTGTCGGTGCTTTGTTTTTTAATATCAATAGAGGCGGTAAAGAAGTTGAGTCATTAGGAAGTTCATTCAGAATGTTTTGAAAAATATGAAGATACTGATCCCAAGTTCTGTGATTCTGATGACAATAAAGACGACACAATTTATTGATTTCCTTCATCCATCTCTCTGAAGCGTTAGATTGAGGGTGAAAAAGTGAAATGAAGATTGGTTTAATTTTACGACGCTGTAGAGTACGAAGCCAAATTTTAGAACGAAACTGTGATCCATTATCTGATATAACCTTATCAACGTGACCGACTTCTTTAAGAAAATGTTTGATGAAAGCATTCGATACTGAACGAGCTGTTGCTTTGCGTAAAGGTGTAAAACACACATGTTTTGATGTCAGTTCCACTGCTACGAAAATGTACGCAAAACCATTAGTAGAACGAACCACTGGACCAAACAAATCGACTGCAGCCATCTCCTTTAATTTCGCTGGAATGATGGGAAACAACGGTGCTCTGTGAGAAATCGTTGGAGGCTTAGCCATTTGACATAATTTGCATTTGGCAAGAACAGATCGAATACGTTTTTCCATATTACTGAAGTAACAATTTTCTCGTAATTTATGAAAGCATTTTCTGGGACCAAAGTGTGCATAACTGAAATGCGTATACCAAATCAATTTATTGACCCACTCATCAGGAATACAAACTAACCAAACGGAGTTGTCGACCGATCTTCGTTTAAAAAGAATGTCATTGCGAACTAAATAATGCTGTCTAATCGCTACGCTTTCCTTTCTCCTCCACTTCTCCTTAATGTCCTTCCAGATTGGATCCTTATTTTGCTCCTTAGCGATGTCCTGGAGCGAAGACGAAATAAAGTTCTCAAAAGCAACACCTTGAATATACATCAAACAAAAATTGTTTTCTTTACAGTCCTCTTCAGCACTTTGTTTCAAACCCATAGGTGCACGTGATAAAGCATCAGCAACAATATTTGAAGAACCCTGTATGTAAACAATACTAAAGTCAAATTCCTGTAGGTACAACGCCCATCGTGACAATCTGCCATGAGTTAATTTTGTTGACATAAGAAATTCCAAAGCTCGATGATCGGTGTAAACCTTAGTATGTCTGCCAAACAAAAATGTGCGAAATTTTGTAAAAGCCCAAACAACAGCCAAAGCTTCAAGTTCCGTAATCGAATAATTCTTTTCTGATTTAGAAAGAACACGACTTCCAAATGCAATAGTTTTCTGGACTACAACGCCGTTTTCTTCTATCTCTTGAAATAAATGTGCACCTAGGCCTTTGTATGATGAGTCCGTCGCCAAACAAAATTCTTTTGATAAATCCGGATGTGAAAGAAGTGGAGCAGCAACTAAAGCATCACGAAGCTGTTCAAATTCTGACTGAGCTTCCTCATCCCAACACCAATTAGATTTCTTTCCAGATAGTTCACATAAACGAGGTGTGGCCAAATCGTCCAATTTAACAAAGCGTCTAAGAAAATTACAGACACCAAGGAAACTACGAACATCACGTTTTGTAGTAGGTACAGCATAATTACGAATAGCATCTAATTTCTCTGGATCAGGAAGAATACCTTCTGTAGAAATAATGTGACCGAGAAATTTCACCTGAGAACGACCAAATTCAGATTTTTCTAAGTTCACTGTAATACCAACTCGTGCAAAAATACGTAATAATGAATCCAAAATTTTGTTGTGCTCACTCCAAGAACGTTTAGCAATAAGAATGTCGTCAACATAAGAAGTAATGTTGTCACGAAGATAAACAGGTAAAATTTCATTTAAGCTACGAATGAATGCTGCTGAAGATACAGTAAGTCCAAACGGTAATTTCCGAAATTGGTAACAGTTACCAAAGGCTAAAAAGGCAGTATATTTTCTACAATCAGGGTGGAGTTCTATTTGCCAAAAACTTGCGCGCATATCAATCGTGGATAAGACTTTAATTCCATGGAAATGTTGAAGAAGTTCATCTAAATTTTGTGGGCGGTCAGTTTCAGGAATGATGATATTATTTATCTGTCTGGAATCCAGAACCAGACGAATTGATCCATCCTTTTTAAGAACAACGTGTAATGGGCTAGTATAAGGACTGACTGCAGGCTCAATAATGCCCTGATCTAACATGTACTGAAGTTCATTCTTAACCTTGTCTCTGTAAGCCAAAGGAATAGCGTACGTTTTTCCGCGAAATGGTGTGTGTTCTTTTACTTTAAATAAATATTGTAAGCCTTGTATAGTTCCTGTGTGATGACTAAACACTGTAGCATGTGAAGTCAAAATGTGGTGCAGCTCTTCTCTTGCAACGTCATCTGGCACTTCAGCTTTCTTAACCTTTTCGTTAATTAATTCTTCGCTATTAATTATATCATCCATCGCGTCTCTGTATCTGTTGTCATTATCATGAATAAACACATTGTCGTCATAATGCTCAACGAAAACATCAGAAGTAAGAAACCTTAAACATTTTGTATCTGACTCAGATCTTGTTAAACACTCGAAAAATTTTAAACATTTCGGCATTCCAGCAACAGTCAAATTCACACTTCCTTCTTTAAAGTTCAAAATTGCCTTATGTGCGTTAAGAAACTCCATACCTAATATAATTTGTGTACTGAGTAATGGAACAACAATAAAATTAGCAGAAAATTCGTATCCTTGACAAATGAAATTTAAATTGGTCTGTTGTTTGACTTCCACACTTTTTCCAGAAATAGTTTTAGAAATAGGTAACACAGGACAGGCAATAGTTCTTTCACATATACGAAAAACTGATTCACTAATGACATTCAATGGGCTCCCAGAATCTAAAACTGCAGTGAACTTATTCTTACCCACACATACTTCAATAACAGGATGTAAAAATGCGTCTACATTATTTTCCTTTTCATCTAACAAAATGTCTCTCATGTCTTCCAGGCGTACGTAGTGTAAAGTCGTAGTGTCATTACTTTCTGAACCGTCTATATTGCTGCCAGAAGCCGAAGCTGCAAGTCATTGTCGATTGTTTGCGTCACGTCTTTGAGTATTCGCATCATTTCGCGGATCAATTTCTACGATTTGCACTTGTCTCTCAGAAGTTCTGTCACGTGGAGGATGCCAATTAGGTCCCTCCTGTCTGCTAGATGCAAAGTCTGGGTTGTGTCTGTTATTAAAATTTCTACTTTCCTGTCTGTCTGCATAACTACTTCTTGTATAATTTCGACTGTCACTTCTGAAATTATTGTTGTATCTACTACCCTGATTGTTTCTGTAGTAAGAATTTCTATTACTGTTTGAATAATTTCTGTCTTGATAATACCGATTACTGTTTCCGTATGATTGATCATTCCGATACGAATTACCGTTGTTATAGTTGTCTGTGTAATTTCTGTTAGAACGTCTGTTATTGTCATAGGGCTGGTATCTGTTGTCCTGTCTGTTACGTCTGTCATTCTCAAAATTACCGCTATAACGTCCGTTCCGACCACTATCACTTTTTTCTGAAAATCTATTGTAAATACTGTTACTGAAAAAGTTACAAGAAGTCCCGTCGTCGTTGTCATACTCAAGTTCTTGCAACAAAGTCTTAAAAGTCTCAATGTCGTCTTTACATCTTCCGGCCAAAGCAATTTGTCTTATTGATTGTGGCAGCTTAGTTAAACAAATGCGAATTAATTCAGTCGGGCTATAAGGGTTGGACAGGAACTGATTCTTTCGAATCATGTCTTCAAAGTACTCCGCCGGCGTGCGGAACTCAGACTGTTTAAAATTACGCTGCATAATCAGACTATGTTTGACTCTGTCTTGTGTGTTTTCGGACCAATATGCCGATAGAAATGCATGATAAAAATCATTTAAATTATTGCAATCCCTAATGAGTGCGCGCATCCGCGTCGCCGGTTCGTTTTCTAAATATCCACACATGAATTCTAGTTTGTGACTTAGTGGCCAATTTGGTGGAAGTGCGTACATAAATTGATCTAGCCATGCACATGGATGTATGTCATTCTTAGAATTGCGGAAGATCTTAAATTTCCGGACAGTCAAAAAGTGTTTATAATCAAAGTTTTCGCCTCGTGGCGACAAAGACCTACCGCGTCTGTCCCGGTCCGAATGTCGATTATTGTAAAGTTCGCGCGCCTGGCGCTCTCTTGTTGCATCCCGTAAATGAAACAAATTATTTTCTTCAAACCCCTCTGCTACCTGTGATTCTAAATTTCTTCTGCTATCTTTTCCTACAATTTCGCCTTCGATCTGCTTGACTTGCTTCCGTAATGCCTCAAATTCTCTTTTCACGCGTTCATTAAATTTTCCCTGATTCTCAACATGCTTATTTATGTTCTGATACTCTTCGGTTTCTGCAAATGGTAATGGGGCTGTATCATCCGAATCTCTGTCCCCATGTAAACTAAGATTTGTCAATTTATCTGAAATTTCCTCAACTCTTTCCGATAAGTCACCTATTTTTTCTTTCTGTTTGTTTACGTCTTCTGTAAGTGTCGCGACTCGGGTTTCAGTATTGTCACATTTGGTAGCTAGCTGTACATATTGTTGTGTTAGGTTATTTAATCTGTCATTAGGTACGGATCCTTCGATTCTCTCAAATATTTCTTCCTTATCCTTTGCACGTTGTAAATTTAACTCTGAAAAATTCTGTACTATCACGCGATCTCTTTCTTCCTGTTCTCTATCCTGTTCCCTTTGTCTGATTTCTACTGCAATTAATCTATTATTGTGAGAATTCAGAATCGGTTGTACTTCTTCCCTGATTTCTTTCTTTAATTCATCTTTCATATTTTTGAAACATGTCCCTATTCGTGAATCTATCCGTGTTTCCAAAGTTCCCATCTCTGTTTTAATTGTTCCAATCTCTGTTTTTAATTCAGATCCCATCCGTGTTTCCATTGTTCCCATACCAGTTTTAATTGTTCCTATCTCAGTTTTAATTGTTCCCATCTCAGTTTTAATTGTTCCTATCTCTGTTTTTAATTCAGATCGTAACTGTGATCCCAAATTTAATATTGCACTCATCAACTGCTCCGTACTAACTTTTTCGAAATTCCTTTCGCCCCTAACATTTCCCACAAAACTAACTTCCTTCTGCATAGCCATAAAGCTATCTGTGTTCGATACTATTTCAGGATCTTCTATCGCTAATCTCGTATTCTGTGAATTTTCTGATTGAGAAAAATTTTGAAATGGTTCTGGACTATTTTCCCGACTTATTACATTGTTTTCAACTCCATCGTCCACCATACTGTTTTCCTGTGTTGGCGAGTTCGCCATGTCAACAATTTCGTTATTCTCACTATTCATCATTTTCGCCTTTTTCATAGATCGCGTAATCATTTACAAAATATACGAAAGATTCGTCACTGTACGAAAATTACACACAATGACTCTTTATCTCCAACAATACTATTCACACTAGATGTCTCCCTCAAACACGATTAACGAACAATTGAAATAATTGCACAAAATTGTCAAACGCGTATACAAGGCAATAAAAATTAAATTTTGAAAAATACCATTAGAAGAATGCCAATTACCAAATTTACACACTCAATACACACTACAATCACTAAACTCAAAATTACTACAACAATACTACAGTCTACAATTTTCACAATCAGAACAATTCCAAGGGACGATCCGAAGCAGCGGTCGCCACGTGCATGGGGGCTTATTTTATATATATAATTGAAAATGATTTTAGTAGCTGTCTGTCCGATTACGTAAGTCTCGTAATCGGCTGGCCCTGACTAGTATATTTACGCTATCTGACTGCAACAAACAATGTAAGAAAATTTTCGTAAATACAGTTAATTAATTAAGTCCCCCAGCAACTATAAAACCTACAACACCAATAAGCACAAGAGTAACTGTTCTGTATGTGGGAGTGTGACTCAACGTCCACATCTGGCACGGTTCTTTTCCAACAAGACAAGAATTCTTAAATACCAATTATACCGACGTGACAAAAGAAATTTAGAAAAACTATAATTACGCAAGAAAACCAAAATTCACTCTAATACAAGAACACGAGCCAGATGCTTTGTTGACTGAACCTGTAGTGACACATTATTTCAGATACACAACTAATAAAGGAACATTATAAATTTTACCTTCATATATATTGACGAAATGCACTCATTACAATAACATCTGCTATCTCTCCCATCAAATAACTGCATAAGACATGGAACTATACTCTTTACTACAACATCTTGCTCCAACTTCACAACAACCACGAGCTCTCGACAAAACTGTCCTCTACGATCTCTTCACAAGCACTGACTGCCACGAACTCTCAACAACCACTGACTTCTACAATCTCATAACAAGCACTGTGGAGGCGGCTTAATAGTACTCTTTGGCGCACTCTCTGGCGCAGTGGCACAGTGTAGCCACCTTTCAAACGTTCTGTGGAAATTTATCGATCACAAGTCACATGATGAATTTTTAAGGAAATATAAATTAGGTAAACAAATCTTAAACTATTGAACTACGAAGGACGGTAATGTATGTGTGAAAAACAGAATGTTTATAAATATTTCACTTAATACTTAAGAGGAATGAAATTAGGTGCTCTCACCAAATCACTGTACAGTCTGTCAGTCAGAAATATTCCCGTAAGTTGGTCAGAAGGTTGGCGAGTACATACGTTTCAGGTCAGCGACGATAGTGTTGTTGTGAAGATGAGAAAATATTACCCTTTTTTATCATTTCAGACGAAACATTTCTTCAAATTCGGTACACCGGAACTAGTTGCAATTTGAGAAAGAAAAGCACCGCGTCCTTTCCTGAAAAACCATCCCATCACGTTCATCTTAGTCAGTTTTTACGAAAAACTTACGTCTGTATGACCTACCGGGATTTGAACGACCATTACTGGTTCTCAGATTACACTAAATGTGTTAATATGTGAGTCAGTGCTCTCAGAAACTAGTAGGAGTTGTGTACTTATTTTGTTTACTTGTTCAATAAAAAATTGTTGTTGACGTTTCCCTCAGTACTGACATGGTACTGGAACTAACTTTTCGATGCATCCTCATTATTTTGTGTGTGTGTGTGTGTGTGTGTGTGTGTGTTTTAGGAGCATACGGAATAACGACAAAAGACTGTTCGATTTAGCACCTCTCTGCGTTGTTTTGGCGAAGCCGAGAAGAAGTGAGGAACTCGAATGTCCGGAACTGAGGCGAGTACGTTGGACAATGAGAACATTTCACGTCAGCACGTTGGCCAATGAGAACATTTCACGTCTTGTTGACGTCGTCTTCCACAGAGATACACTGTAGTGCATGAAGTCTGTCGTCATCTTCTTCAGAGAAACAGTAGAGTCCGTAAAGGCAATGTCACTTAACGATGACATCTACGAATGTGTTTATTTGTCGTCCCTATTGTCGCTGCACACAACTACAAAAGCTACAGTGTCTTACAAATAGCCAGAAGTCCGAACAACTCACTGAAGGCGTTCGTTTTGAAGTGATATGCGCGCAAATTATTATTTTAACAAGCTTTTGAAACCATGAAAACTCTAAGCCGCTGATTTTACAATGAGTTCCGTCTTGGCGTTTAATTTCTCAGTTCCTCAGACGTAGGATTTTCGCATCTCCTCTGGTGTTGTCTAAATGGCTTAGCCTAGGTTTCCAGAGACCTTCGTCCTTGAGCGTACTGAATACAAACTCAGTGGGTTTTCCTTTATGCCAGAACTCCAAGTATTTGTCCAATCTAAGGAAGTGTGCCAGCTTTAATTGCGGATGTGTTGACCGTTTTTTATATAAATCAGAGTCCTCTGTGTTTGTTATTTTTCTCCATTTTGCTGTGGTTTTATCTTGGATGTCTCTAAATAACTTCCCAAAATTTTCCTTTCAAAGAATTTAACTTTTATCTCTTCTTTTTTGGTTAGATAATGTATAAGTCACACATTGTTGTCTGTGGTCAATGTGGCTTCTAGAAAGTGAACTGATTTACTTTTTCAGTTTTTTTCTTCTGTGCCAGTTTTTAAGGTACAGCTGGAGTACGCTGCTTTATGACAGCATTTCCCACCGAACCAATGCATGCATCCAGGCCGGACAGGGTGGTACTACGTCATACTAGTAAGTGGCTTCACAAAGCCAAGTTCTTTGTAAACTTGACTCGTTTTTGTAATTACTGAAACGACGTCACATAAACTCTCATCCCGTAAATTTTCATTTCGTTCCCTTCTTTCTTTGTTTTTGTTAAGTAGTGTATTTCAAAGATGTTTATCTCATAGATAAGAATAAACATTTTTCGTCTTTTGTGAATTAGTTTTTATATTTGTGTTTACTAAACACGTTTCATTTTTAGAATTTACCAAATGTTAAAGGCATAATGATTTGTTCGAATATAAATAATTTGCTGTGTGATTTGTAGTTTCTTCCTGCAGCACCTCTGGATTGTCTTACCACACTGCACTGCAAGCCTTAAGGACGAGATAGATAAAGTACCGTAACGTATTGACTACTCAGTGAAAATGAATGAAAGTGGGAGATAATGCTGCTAAAGATGTCCTAGTTGTGGACAGAAAGCTAGATGTCACATGGCGTGGGGCTCAGCGAGATTATGGCGCCAAATGAGACTGGCCACACAACACGAGGCAGCTGAATAAACGGGAAAAGACAGTGTGCGTCAATCAGCGAGCACATGATGGTGCACTGTGAGGGTGTTCTTCATTACTGTAGGAGCCGCAGACAACATCTGGACGACTTTACATGTGGAGAAATCGTGGCGAAACAGGAAGAAGAACGACGTGTGGTGATTCTAGGCCCGGGGTTCGGTACTGCTCACAGCGTTGTTTCACGTGCACGGGGAGCGTTCCGAACCACAGACACCACAGCCCGAAGGAGAGGAACTGGTCGACCACGGTCAACTACGGCAACAGATGACCGCTGCATTGTGCAAGCCTTCCAGTTGGACGCCACTTTGGCGACTTGTGTGTCCTTTAAAGCCAACGGCATCTACTTTTCCCCGAACGGTTACCGATCCGAGTACTAACTGAGCCCAGCGTTGCTTAATTCGGTGACGGGATGGGAACCAGCGTTACGAACGTGGCAAAACCTCGTAATAACAGTGGAGGTAGGTTCACCGGACAATACATTTTTTCCATTCTGCCTCAGCAGACGGAGATATCGCACCTTCGCGGAACTTGTATTGCCAGAATTGCTGTAGGATGTATCTCTGAAAGTCAGACAAAGGATGTACCACCATAACGATGGGGTGTCATCCCATTTCAGAATTGCTGTGAAGTTTCATCTGACAGCCACCTTCGGAAAACGATGAATTAGCGGAGATGGCCCTGTGGCCCGGCCAACCAGGTCACCTGACCTCAAATACTCGGATTTGTTTCTCTGGGGGCCATATCAAGCAGGTGGTGTGCGAAACTGTTGTGGAAACAAAAGAAGACATCGTAGCTAGAATTGTCGTCGTTGCTTCTGCCATTGCGGACATTCAAGAAGAGACGTCGAACAGATGTGCAGAACTATAGAACTATAGCTCGTGGTCGTGCGGTAGCGTTCTCGCTTCCGACGCTCGGGTTCCCGGGTTCGATTCCCGGCGCGGTCAGGGATTTTCTCTGCCTCGTGATGACTGGGTGTTGTGTGATGTCTTTAGGTTAGTTAGGTTTAAGTAGTTCTAAGTTCTAGGGGACTGACAACCATAGATGTTAAGTCCCATAGTGCTCAGAGCCATTTGAACCATTTTATATCTCTAACGTCGATCAGTTGTAGAATTTTGGAACACGTATTATGTTCAAGTACAATGACTTTTCTGGAGACTAGAAATCTACTCTGTAGTAATCAGCATGGGTTTCGAAAAAGACGATCGTGTAAAACCTAGCTCGCGCTATTCGTCCACGAGACTCAGAGGGCCCTAGACACGGGTTGACAGGTAGATACCATGTTTCTTGACTTCCGTAAGGCGTTTGACACAGTTTCCCACAGTCGTTTAATGAACAAAGTAACAGTATATAGACTATCAGACCAACTGTGTGATTGAATTGAAGAGTTCCTAGATAACAGAACGCAGGATGTCGTTCTCAATGGAGAAGAGTCTTCCGAAGTAAGAGTGTTTTCAGGTGTGCCGCAGGGGAGTGTCGTAGGACCGTTGCTATTCACAATATATATACAGGGTGTTACAAAAACGTACGGCCAAACTTTCAGGAAACATTCCTCACACACAAAGAAAGAAAATATGTTATGTGGACATGTGTCCGGAAACGCTTACTTTCCATGTTAGGGCTCATTTTATTACTTCTCTTCAAATCACATTAATCATGGAATGGAAACACACAGCAACAGAACGTACCAGCGTGACTTCAAACACTTTGTTACAGGAAATGTTCAAAATGTCCTCCGTTAGCGAGGATACATGCATCCACCCTCAGTCGCATGGAATCCCTGATGAGAATGGCGTATTGTATCACAGCCGTCCACAATACGAGCACGAAGAGTCTCTACATTTGGTACCGGGGTTGCGTAGACAAGAGCTTTCAAATGCCCCCATAAATGAATCAAGAGGGTTGAGGTCAGGAGAGCGTGGAGGCCATGGAATTGGTCCCCCTCTACCAATCCATCGGTCACCGAATCTGTTGTTGAGAAGCGTACGAACACTTCGACTGAAATGTGCAGGAGCTCCATCGTGCATGAACCACATGTTGTGTCGCACTTGTAAAGGCACATGTTCTAGCAGAACAGGTAGAGAATCCCGTATGAAATCATGATAACGTGCTCTATTGAGCGTAGGTGGAAGAACATGAGGCCCAATGAAGACATCACCAACAATTTCTGCCCAAACGTTCACAGAAAATCTGTGCTGATGACGTGATTGCACAATTGCGTTCGGATTCTCGTCAGCCCACACATGTGGCGGTGAATCGAGGAAGTACAGTACATACTGACGAAACTAAAATGAGCACTAACATGGAAATTAAGCGTTTCCGGACACATGTCCACATAACATCTTTTCTTTATTTCTGTGTGAAGAATGTTTCCTGAAAGTTTGGTCGTACCTTTTTGCAACACCCTGTATATATATATATATATATATATATATATATATATATATATATATATATATATATATATGAGCTTGTGGATTTCTGCGGATGATGCTATAGTATATCGAGAGGTTGTAACAATGGAAAATTGTACTGAAATGCAGGAGGATCTACAACGAATTCACGCATGGTTCAGGGAATGGCAATTGAATCTCAATGTAGACAAGTGTAATGTGTTGCGAATACATAGAAAGAAAGATCCTTTATCATTTAGCTACAATACAGCAGGTCAGCAACTGGAAACAGTTTATTCCACAAATTATCTGGGATTAGGCATTAGGAGTGATTTAAAATGGAATGACCATATAAAATTAATCGTCGGTAAAGCAGATGCCAGACTGAGATTCATTGGAAGAATCCTAAGGAAATGCAATCCGAAAACAAAGGAAGTAGGTTACAGCACACTTGTTCGCCCACTGCTTGAATACTGCTCAGCAGTGTGGGATCTGTAACAGATAGGGTTGATAGAAGAGATAGAGAAGATCCAACGGAGAGCAGCGCGCTTCGTTACAGGATCATTTAATAATCGCGAAAGCCTTACGGAAATGATAGATAAACTCCAGTGGAAGACTCTGCAGGAGAGACGCTCAGTAGCTCGGTTCGGGCTTTTGTTGAAGTTTCGAGAACATAGCTTCACCGGGGAGTCAAGCAGTATATTGCTCCCTCCTATGTATATCTCGCGAAGAGACCATGAGGATAAAATCAGAGAGATTAGAGCCCACACAGAAGCATACCGACAATCCCTCTTTCCACGAACAATATGAGACTGGAATGGAAGGGAGAACCGATAGAGGTACTCAAGGTACGCTCAGCCACACACCGTCAGATGGCTTGCGGAGTATGGACGTAGATGTAGATGTAGATGCCAGGCATCTTCAAATGGACATGACAATCGTGGTCCGACCATGTACTGCGTGCGTATCGCATTCGAGCGGTTCCTGTAAATGTCACTGCTGTAATTAGCATACTAAATCGTATCTAGCTTCAGAAATTTCCGTCAGGGACCATAGGTTCCACAACTAAATATATTTGTTTTGTTGTTCTCCACCTCCAGTATTAATCTGAACGAACAGTTTCAGAACGCTCTGTGTACACAGTTTTTTACAGTACTGTTCGTCTTTCTGCGTTAAACCTTCAATATAATATAATAAATCTCAGTGGATGGATTACAGTATGAATCAACTTTAAAATTTTAAATTCGGTAAACAGTTATACGAAATACTGAAAATCAATGTTTTGTTGACTATCTGAGTCCTCAGATAGGCAATTTGCAACTGGCTGGAGCCCCGGGTTAGCTGTTTACTATTGTAGATCATAGCTTATGTTCCTCCTCTAAACACTTCTTCGTCGAAGAGATGTGTACCCCTAAATTTGTTTTCCTTCTTTGAACGTAACATCTAAGTCCGTTGCTGAAGTATCGTAATGAAACGCACGTAGTTTAAAGCTTTGGCTATTTTGGTGACTGGCGTAAGAGTGATAAAGTATAACCTTCCATTTTAGCTTCGATACCCGAAGTTTTAGCAAAACAAGTGGTAGCTCATTGAGGGGACGCGGCGTCGAGTTCGACACGGCGAACTTGGAGCAGTTCTTGTAACAGAGGCCGGCAGGTAAGTCTGAAGACCGAAACCGCACGCCGCGTCATGCTGGTGGTCTGCGGCAATCGCCTCGCCGTCGCGGGACATTCCCTGCTCTTACAAGGGGACCGCGTCAGCACCAGATCGTCCAGATTGGTGATGTATGCAGGGCTTGGCCAGCAATGAAAGTGACGGAAGTCGGCTCTCCAGATGGACAAGCGTTAAAAGAGAACGGGCGAGTGTGATTACGACCCGCGCTCTGTGGGTTTGTTCAAATGGCTCTGAGCACTATGCGACTTAACATCTGAGGTCATCAGTCCCCTAGAACTTAGAACTACTTAAACCTAACTAACCTAAGGACGTCACACACATCCATGCCCGAGGCAGGATTCGAACCTGCGACCGTAGCGGTCGCGCGGTTCCAGACTGTAGCGCCTAGAACCGCTCTGTCACTCCGGCCGGCCTTTAAAGACGGCCGTATCTTTTAATTACATTGAAAGCTAAATTTTTTTACACCGGCTAGGGACTGTAGTCACAAATTTCAAATCGATACCTCCACCCGTTCCTGGGAATAAGGGGTCTTAAACAAATGGACTGACGCCAGACAACAAATGACCAAAAGAAGTATTTTTATGTGGTACAATTACAAATTACAATTTTGCGAGTTTCTCCTCTACTTGTACTGTGAAACCTTACTTCTCGAGAAATTTTTTGGTGCTAGATCTACGAGAAGTACCTAGTAGGTACTGAAGAGCGAGTTTGCGAGTGTTAAAAAATGTGACATAAATGGCCCTATTTATCTTTGGCTTGCATTGATTTAGAAGCTTAAATTTTTTGCTCCACCAAGGGACCATTGACCTTGGTACGCGACATAAATTTCAACGTCATACCTCTACCCGCTCCTGATAAAAAAGGGGCCCTAAAAGTCAGACAGACAATAAGGTGATCTTGCAAGAGGACCGTTTTTACCGATTCTGGTACGGAACTCTAAAAATAACGTTTCTGGCGCGGGCCGGGAAAGGCAAGACCTATTTCTGTTTGTGTGGTCTGCAGGCAGCAGCTGGCTCGGGCGGAAACAGTAGAGATCGGCGGTACTCTAAAGGTCGTGAGGTCGAGTCCCAGTGCGGAAACTTTTTCATTTTCCATTTTTACGTTAGTTACCCTGCAAATTAACCGATATATGAGCAGAATAACCCACTCGTTTATGTCATAATCCTTTCTGCAGAATTACTGCGAACTATCTACGTATGCCTTCAAGAGAGTGCTGGCTCTGTTGGATCGAGGATTCAGAAAACGGTGGATGACTATGCGGCAAAATGTATGAACGCAGTCATAATTCGTTAAAATGTGGGAAACTTACAACAGCCTTGCACCAAAAGTATTTGAGTGATCTGATGAAGCCCTACGTGCATGTGAACAAATTTCTTCTGTTTTTTGACTCCTGGGGAACACAAACAAATCAACACTTATAAGGCGAAATTTTTGAAAATGAAGAAGGCTAGCCATCGTGTAGTATTAAAGTGACTGCCGGCAAATACACTCCGCTATTGCGACCCCGCGATGTCAATTTTTATCGTCAGGTAATTAATTAGACCAACAAACTTCAAAATTGCTCGTATCTCGTCGAAAGAGATAAAGAAATTACATCCCGAGAAAACACCAAAATACATTCAATTGTATATCACCAGCAGTGCTCGCCAATATTAAGCGAAATGATGCATTAAGCGGGGTTTACTTGCAAACTGTGAAATGAGAGAGAACCTTTTATAAATTTAAACAAGTTTGTTTTCTACAGAAACAGTCATAAAACTAAAAAATAACTACAACCAGATACCTTTTGTGATTCTTCAATTTTTATTTAGGCTACTACGACCGATTTCGAAACATCTAGCGATTCGTCATCATGTGGTACACATTTACTGAATGTGTGAAGCATTATGGGGGTCATGTAGGGTTTTGAGCATCCGTTGCTTTATTTTTGGTGGACACACAGTTCTCAAAGAGTAGGGTATGTTTTCCAGTAATGCTAAATCCACACCACTGCACAAATTTTGCCACAGGTAGCAACTCCCACGTGCTTCTCACACTGTAAATAAATCTCTGTGGTTTTTCCAGAGGTAGCAATTGCCACGTACTTTGCACAATGTAAATGAATATCTTTGGTTTATTTATTTTGTGTAAAGCACGTATGAATTGCTTCCTGTGGCTGAGTTTGTGTAGTGCTATAGATATGAAAACATACATTGCGTTTTCGAGAAGAATGTGTGCACCAGGAATAAACCAATGGATCCTAACATCTCTGCGCGACTCCCACAACGCTCCTCACATTCAGTAAATGTGTATCATTTGATGATGAATTCGCTAGGCGATCCGAAACCGGTCATGGTAAATAAAAAATTGAAGACTCATAAAGGGCAACTGATTCCAATTGTTTCTGGGGACCTTCAAGAGGCTCAGTTGCAGCGTTCCACACCACCCAGGTAATCGTAAAAAATGCGACGTTCATACCGTCCTCATGATGCCGACAAAATTACTGCCCTCCTGTTTTTAAGGTGAATTTCACCCAAGCAAGTCTATATCATCAAATGTAAAATGTGAAAAATATCTAATTTTACGTACGAAGTTTCCTGCACGCCTTATAATCCCCTGTTTCACAACATCTAATCTCCATTCGCCTTTTCTTTTCATGCCTTAGTCTGATGTTGTTTCTACCTGGGCACACGTGTCAAAGGCAGGAACGTGCTGCATTTAATTTTTGACTTGAGCATATCTGCTCTTACTTCTGACCATTGCCTTCTCGTAACGTAGTTTTACGGTTCTCAAAATTTCATTCTGATTAAGACATTCGTAGAATGTATCGAAAGCTATGTGAGTGTACCAAACAGTTATTTCCAACCGTTTGGCTATATAATCCTATGTTGAAAACGTTTATGATACTATTAATAAATACAATATACTGAACATTATTTCGCTTTATTTGCAGTGGAATTAACGTAAAAACTGAAAAAATTCCGTGACCTTTAGAGTACGCTGCCGTGCTCTTTCCGCTGCGGCAGCCCCCACCTGGAAGTTGCATTCACATAAATGGCTGTTCCATTTCTGGTCGCGCCCTGCATACATAATAAGCTTGGACGAAATCGGTGATGAAAGTTGGTGTGGACCTCTTGTAAGAGAGAAGTACGAGTAAATACGGATGTTACCCATACCATTACAGTGGGTGGAATCAACATTTGTGACGAGGTTACAGTTTTGTACCGGACCGGATCACGAACCCGGACCGCAGCCATTCTTTAGCCTCGCGTTGCAGATTGCCCTCTTTCTTTAGTAAATTTATTTAACCATATTTCCTTCTTGCACAACGTATATTTCAGTTCTTCTGCCATAGCTCAGACATGTAACTGCAAACAAAAAAGAACATTAATTTTGTACTTTTCTTTTAACGCTATTAGTTGAAACATAATGACATAACCTGTTGTGTTAGCTGAAGAGCCAACACCGTGTTAGTATTGGAGGCCGAAATGCACGCGTTTAGCTCACGCACGCTGGCGTGAGGCGGGAAGAACTATACTGACGTGAGGTCTGGAACATGACAAGGAATTAGAATTCAGAAAGCGGACGTAGCTAGTTGATACTTAACTTTAATCCATTTATGATAAACGTCGCTCTTGACGGTAGATGAGTCACAATATTATCTTTCAGAAGACATAGTAACTGAATATGGTACCTTGCTAGGTCGTAGCAAATGACGTAGCTGAAGGCTATGCTAAACGGTCGTCTCTGTAAATGAGAGCGTATGTAGGTAGTGAACCATCGCTAACAAAGTCGGCTGTACAACTGCAGCGAGTGCTAGGGAGTCTCTCTAGACTAGGCCTGCCGTGTGGCGGCGCTCGGTCTGCAATCACTGATAGTGGCGACACGCGGGCCCGACGTATACTAACGGACCGCGGCCGATTTAAAGGCTACCGCCTAGCAAGTGTAGTGTCTGGCGGTGACACCACATAACCAATATCGCGAGAGGCTTGATGCAAAACTAACGTGAAGAACGGGGATTATTTCGAAGAATTGGGGCTAATTAGTTGTGTTGTAATTTTAGTTGTTTTGTATTGTCCATTTAGGTTTCAGACACGATTAAAGCCGGCTGGAGTGGCCAAGCGGTTCTAGGAGCTACAGTCTGGAACCGCGCGACCGCTATGGTCGCGGGTTCGAATCCTGCCTCGGGCATGGCTGTGTATGATTTCCTTAGGTTAGTTAGGTTTAAGTAGTTCTAAGTTCTAGGGGACTGATGACCTCAGCAGTTAAGTCCCATAGTGCTCAGAGCCATTTGAACCATTTGAACACGATTAAATAAATAAAAATCCTAAAACCAAGGTTTCACACACAACGTCAGACGATCGCATAGTTTCATTACGGCCTCCTAATTCGTGCCGGACATCCTTTTGTCCGACGTACGCAGCAACTCGACGTGGCTTGCACTCAACAAGTTCTTGGAAGTTCCCTGCACGAACTGACCTCTCGATTATATCGCATAAATGTTCTGTGGGATGCATGTCCGGCGATCTGGGTGGCTATATTATTCGCTGGAACTGTCCAAAATATTCTTCAAACCAATCGCGAACAAATGTGACACGATGAAATGGCGCACTATCATCCATAAAATTTCAGTTTTTGTTAGGGAACAAGGAGCCCGTGAATGGCTAAAAATGGTCTCCAGGTAACCGAACATAACTATTTCCAGCCAAAGATCGGTTAAATTGATCCAGAGGACTCAGTCCATTCAATGTAAACACAGCTCACACCAGTACGGAGTCACCACCGGATTGCACAGTGCCTTGTTGACAGCATGGGTCCATGCATTCGTGTGGTCAGCGTCACATTCGAAACCTACCATCAGTTCTTATTAACTGAAATTGGGACTCATCTCACGAGCCCACGGTTTTCCAGTCGTCTAGGGTCCAACCGATATGGTCCACGAGTCCATAAGAGGCGCTGCAGGTGATGTCTTTAAGGCTAGGCGCAAATTTAGACGCGTATAGCACGTGTGGCGCGACGCAGCGCAGTGCGCGTTTTTGTAACATCACAGGTTCAAATAGGACCGCGCAAATTGCGACGCGACGCGACTGGGACGCGACACGCGTCTGCGCCAGGTCGCGCGGCGTTGTGGTTGAGGCACAGTTTCTCGCGCCGCGCTTAGCGCTTGCCTCGCTAGCACCGTGGGAAATTTGAGGCGGGGAGCGGAAAAGTAGCACGGCCATATGCTCACATCGGAACGGCGCATGTGAGCAGTGGTAATATTGCCCATACGATAAATTTTGCCTTACTTTGTATTGAATTTTATTGCCTTTGGGTAGTGTTTCGTTTTTCGCCATTTAAGCGCTCCAACTTTCTTCGTTAGCACGTTATACTTTTGTGTTATTTATATGTGCATAGTTTTGTTTTGTTTTTCTTCTGTCAAGAAAAATGTATACTTCAGTAACCGATGAGCCATTGGCCGCTGGAATTGCACCATATGCCTCGGCGAGGTTTCCAGATCGCAAGAAGGGACAGAGGGTAGTGAATAAGGAAGCAAGGAATATTATAAAATCATGTGATTAAGAATCAAGGCAGGAAAGTAAAGCAAGGTTATCTTCTCGCTGGCTAGTAAGCTAGCGTATCTGTACGATCTGTTACAAAAATTTAGTAAGGGATAATCTCCACAGGCGTGATCCCTTTGTGCATCCGGTAAAAAGCGTCGAAGATCTGAAGTATAGAAGTTTCGCTGTGATTACTCTGATATTGATGTAATAATGTAATACGACACACTGTACTACATGCATGTGAACAACATATTTCCACTGCAAGCTAGAAACAGTCGAAAAGCAGTCACAAATAACAATGTTTTAATTGGTTCGCCGTGATGAGAAAAAGCATTTCAATTGTTGTATGGACATTATCAGCATTAATAAGCTAATTATACAACAACAGGCTACACAAATGAAGAAATTGGTCGGTATTATTACGAAAGTAGGAATATTCTAAAAGAGTGTTATGATTAGATATATGTAATTTGTTGAAATGTGCTGCTGACAAAGGCAGATCTACTTTCATGAAATGTTTTTCGAACTCCATCTCACAAGGCACACATGGTTAGCTTGAGCATTCCTGTCGCGCGCATTATCCTTCGCTGCTGACAATACACTGACCATTGTGCTGTGCGACAGATCAATTGTTTATTTTTCTCTATAACAACTATTTTATTCGCGATCACGCATTGTCAGTTTGGCAAGCCCTAGGTGAGTAAACAGTATCTGGCATGTGCCTATCATTCCGCCTGAAGGAACGCTCGTCATTATTCTAATACTGCTCAGATCAAGGGAAGGAATAAAATCCTTTGGTAAGTTTCCGTCCCAGTCGCTCAGTGTTAAAAATACGATGGGTTACGGGGATTCCACCAAAATTCCAACAGAATTGCCAATCTGTTTTTGTGTGAGTTGTTAACCTTTTCTCATTCGAAGAAGCATCACCATTTATGAGTAAAGGCCACATTTCTCTTGGTGACTGGTTTAATTGTACTTCCTTTGTCACAGTGTAATTTGCCAAACTCATCTCACATCAGTACTGAGACAGAATCCCGAAACGGAGGGCCTCATTAACCAAGTAATAGGCAATCACAGAGCTCAATAGCTTACGAAAAACCTCCTAGTATCGGTTTGCAGTAACATAAAAGAAGAAATTACATGTTTATTTTCATACTAGGAAGCTCTTGTTTCGCTAGCTGTCGATAACTCTTAAAATATTACAGTCACTGGAATGAAATAAATAAAAAAAGAAGTAGTGATATATCGCCATAGATAAGAAAGTTCCGTCTGTTTAATAATTGGCAAAACACTCTCCTCCTTGTGTGCTATCATTCGCCAAACTTTCGTTTTTACCTGTGCGACCGAAGAGCTGTATTTTCAGGTAATATTATAAACTTTCGTTTCGATGTCTCGAGCGGTTTAGGAGATACGAGAGATGTTGCGAGTATTTCATTCTCGCGGGCGTGAGATCGGAAGTGAGAGCGCTACATGGGATCCATTTTCTCGAGATCGGAGGCAGATAGAGATCTCCTCCCACGTCTAAACAAAAATTCAGCATGTTAGCTGAATTTCTTACGCAGCAACATATGGTGTAACACGAACCAAACGCAAAATCATAGCGACCCCTAATTTTCGTTGCAAACTTTTTGAGTTTTGCGTAGTGTCTTACTAAATAGGTACATCACAATAAGAATAGTCATTAGCGAGGTGATGGGCACTTCGCCACGAAGCTGACATATAACGCTACAAGTAAGGCAAAAATCATATATTTTCAGAGAATAGTTTCTGTAAAATCGTTTGAGAAAGATAAGAGGTTGCGCGCGCTTCGGTTCAGTCAGCGCAGAGCGCCGCCAGTCGGCGCGTGCCAAGTATGGTGTACGCGTCGCAATGAGCTGGACCCGCGCAACCCGTGCGGCACGTGCGTGTAGCGCTGTAGTGTCGTGTCACGTCACACGTGCTGTACGCTTCTCAATTTGCGCCTAGCCTAAGAGCCACTGCGTTCTACATCTACATCCATACTCCGCAAGCCACCTCACGGTGTGTGGCGGAGGGTACCTTGAGTACCGCTATCGGTTCTCCCTTCTGTTCCAGTCTCGTATTGTTCGTGGAAAGAAAGATTGTCGGTATTCCCTTGTGTGGGCTCTAATCTCTCCGATTTTATCCTCATGGTCTCTTCGCGAGGTATACGTAGCGGGGAGCAATATACTGCTTGACTCCTCGGTGAAGGCATGTTCTCGAAACTTCAACAAAAGCCCGTACCGAGCTACTGAGCGTCTCCCTTGAAGTCTTCCACTGGAGTTTATCTATCATCTCCGTAACGATTTCGCGATTACTAAATGATCCTGTAAGGAAGCGCGCTGCTCTCCGTTGGATCTTCTCTATCTCTTCTCAACCCTATCTGGTACGGATCCCACACCGGTGAATAGTATTCAGACACACCTGAAATCACTCTTACTTCGGAAGACTTCTCTCCATTAACATGCTGCGTTCTGCGCTATTCGTGGTGAAAGATAATTTTTGAAATTTGCTATTCTCGGCGCACTCTTCCCTAACAGTTTCCAAAATGGAAGTCCCATGCGTCTAGCTCCAAATACCATGCCGCGTTCAAAGTCTGTGCGGCCACAATCACGTCGGAAACCTTTTCGCATGAATCACCAGAGTACAAATGGCAGCTCCATCATTGCATTGCCCCTTTGATACCTTGTGTACACGATACGGCCGCCATCTGTATATGTGCATATCCCTACCCCATGACGTCTGTCACCTCCGTGTATTACCAGTGCATGAATGCTGATGATGCTGCTACTTGTTTATTCAACCAACTCCTCATTTGGCCTCATGAGGCTGAATGGATCCCGTTCCAGAACTCGCTGCCTCAGAAAAAAATTGTGGCATTATTATAATCGAACCCAGTTCCCTCCGCAGCAAAAGCAGCGACGCTACCAACATTTTTTTCTTATCTTTGTTCTTTCGATCCATTTTTTCTTCCGTTTTCGTCAGTGATTTTGTGCGGTTGTAGCCTGACGTCTTTCAAATTGTGGCGATGAAAACTTTCAACCAGCTTTTATTTTATTTTTCATTTTTATTTTTTTCAATATGGAGGGTGGCCAGTCCCATGAGTGAGCACATTGAGCTGCCATGCCGGCAGTTCGGTTTTGAAGACAATCTAATAATAAAAATTAAACTGAATAGTTGCAACAATTACCAAAGAGTCTAAGTTATGCCTCTAAAAAAAAGTGTGCAACAAGAAAGTGAATCTGTGACGTTTAATGTAAAGATATGATCGATTTGTTTAAAGTTGTGTATAAGAGCAAAAATCTTAGTCTTCCAAACTGAATACATATTGAAATTAAACATAAGATACAATGTCCATTACTCTTCTCATATTTAAAAGATAATGTATAAAATCATAAACAAATAATACGCTAGCCTCTTTTGAACCGTCATAAGAAGTCTACGGTGTAGGTTGAGCTGAAGAAAACTGTTTTTGACCTATAGATATTACCAATAATAACTTATGGCTGTTAGTCATGGACAAAAAATTAGTTTATTGTTAGAAAACTCATAGCAGTTCAAATGTTGGGCTACACAGAGAAAGCAGTAGATATCATACGTACAACAAACGTCAGTGACATAAATGACAGAATAAATACCTTGAAATCACAATGGTCTGGTTGTGATACTCGAAGAAAGCATGACAGATAGTTAAAACAAATGCTATATTGGATCTAAATTTACAGTAACAGGTATAAGGAACAAGAAGTAAGATGGCACAAACACTTAAGAAAGACAGCTGAATACAACTGGCAACATGAAGCTCAAGATTGGCAGAAATGGATGAACTTATTGGGATCCTACGCTGCACATCGACTCAAAAGAAACCATGTCACCAAGTCATTGTAGCAGCAGCAGTAACCCATCTAACAACTGCGCCAGACACGTAGTCTTATATAGGCGTTGCCGACCGCAGCGCCGTATTCTGCCTGTTTACATATCACTGTATTTGATTACGCATGCCTGCACCAGATTCTTTGGCGCTTCAGTGTAATTTATACCGAAGTTAAAGCCAGTTGCGACAATATTTAAGATAAAGAGCTGTAAGTGTTAAGTAGGTAAGAATACAATAACAAGAAATCATTATGCGCTTTATTACTTTCCATTGGTTGGTTCAAATGGCTCTGAGCACTATGCGACTTAACTTGTGAGGTCATCAGTCGCCTAGAACTTAGAACTAATTAAACCTAACTAACCTAAGGACATCACACACATCCATGCCCGAGGCAGGATTCGAACCTGCGACCGTAGCGGTCGCTCGGCACTCCGGCCGGCCACTTTCCGTTGGATGGACTGGTTTTTATCGTACCTAATTATTTCTAATTCGTGTAGCGAATGTTGTGACCTTAGTTCAAATGACAGAAGAACTTAAGGCCTTCTGTGAAGTCTGTGAAAGCTGCTCTGCACCGTATAGGCCTGTATGTGTGACAGTTTCGGCTTTTGGTGTATACATACTAATGCGTTTTGTGCATCTAGTTGGAAAGTTCCTACCATTTTGTTCTAAGTATGACTGTAATCATTTTCTATATATTATTTTACTTTCTAAAATCGGATTTTTTTACTTCGTCAGCTGTTTGTATTAATTTTTGTCATAGTTTTTTAGTTATCGAGAGAACTATTCTGAACTTGTGAGGCTTCATGACATTTGCCATATAGTGTACAATATTAGTATAGAAGAATGCTCGCTGCAACAGTGTGTTTTGTCCTTTGCCGTCTGCTTTAGTCATGTCTGATTTTATTGGTCTTGTATTCTAGCTGTCAAAGGGTTGGGGAAATCACTGGGTCTCACAGTTTCTTTTATTGTGTTTATTTCAGTGTAAATGATGTTTTGTTGGATTTGGTCACTGCCTTTATTCTGTGAGCTGAGAAGTTCCGAACGTAAACAAGTCATCTCACCTAAGTAAAGCGTTAAGCGAAACGAAATAGTAGATGCTAGGATTATGCACGCTACTCATGCTAGAGAAATGAGTCATTGTGGAATCCCACCTAAGAGCTACTGTCTGTGAAGAATTAAATCCGTAACCTTTGAAGTATGGAACCAAAAAATGATAAGGATCTCCCGAGAGTATGGGAAGAGAGTTTGCTATCAGTGCGCCACCGGTTTGTGAGCAGTGTTACCATAACACTGAAAATTTACATCCCTTCCTCCTCAGTCTAACGCTGGCTTTTGGTCGGTAGGTCTACTGTTAACATAGCGAAATTCATAGTATTCTTGGCGACATCTCAGCACTGTTTACATATCATGGTAAGAGGATCTACAATATTCTTTTGGCCTCATCAAACCCTGTGGTACGCATATGATAATGGAACTAATTTTTCATAATATTGTTTTGTCTCTAAAAGACAAGACAATAAAGCCAACTGGCTACAAACAATATCTTTCTCCGTTTCTAGTACGAGAAATTTTGAAAAGTTCGAGTTTTCGTCTTGATTACCTCAAAGAAAAGCACTGTGTCAAACATTTAATTCAGTGGGGTGACTTTTTACACTCTTTAACTGAGTGTACACCGAGCGTGGTGGCCCATTGGTAAACCATTAGACTCACATTGGAGAGGCTGGTGGTTCAAATCCCCGCCTGTAGGATCCTTAAATCGCTCAACACAAATGCCGAGATGGTTCTTTTGAAAGTGACACCACCAGTTTACTTCTTCATTCTGTGCTTGTGTTCCGTCTCTAATGAGATCATCTTCGAGGAGACTTTAAAGCATTCATTTTCTTTTAAAGAGGAATATGCTTTAATAAACATTTATGACAACCTAAAATTATGTCCACTGACTGGGAGCTAACAGGATCTCCTGCTACGATGCTGCAACAACAAAGTTTGGAAGGTATGGTAATAACCAGGAAAGCTGACATTTCAGTTGGGCCTTGAGGCAGGCTCAAGGGCACTACCAACGTACGGGAATTTATTGACATTTTTATTACTGCAACAATGGATTATCACATCTGATCTAGAAGCCACTTATGAAGCCTGAATGCCCAGTTATATGCGTGTAACGGTCGACATAGATAAAGACCTGATAATACGGATGAATATTTGACACTGCAGCAGTAACACCATCAACAGAAGCAAAAATATTATGGGGAAATCGTCTTGTGAAACGACAAGAGGATGAAATAAAACGCAGTCTGTTTTGAGGCATCATCATTATCACGATCATCATCGTCGTCGTCGTTGTCATCATCATCAAATTCAGTCACTTGGTGGTGTGGTTTCTTTTGAGTCAATGTGCAACGTAGAATCCCAGAAAGTTCATCCATTTCTGCCAATCTTGAGCTTCAAGTTGCGAGTTGTATTCAGCTGTCTTTCTTAAGTCTTTGTCCCATATGTCTGGTGGTCACTCCCTCTATCTGTTACTGTAAATTTAGATCCAATCTAGTATATGTTTTGACTATCTGTCATCCTTTCTTCGAGTGTCATGACCAGGTCATTCCCATTTCAAGCTAGTTATCAAGATGTAAATGAGTATTAACTTGGTTATAATCGGTGCACTAGTCATGAGACACGGCATCTCCGAGGTAGCGATGAAGTGAGGATTTTCCCGTACTACTACTTCACGAGTGTACCGTGAATATCAGGAATCCGGTAAAACATAAAATCTCCGCCATCGCTGCGGCCGGAAAAATATCCTGCAAGAACGAGACCGACGACGACTGAAGAGAATCGTTCAACCTGACAGAAGTGCACCCCTTTCGCAAATTTCAGCAGATTTCAATGCTGGACTGTCAACAAGCGTCAGCGTGCGAAACATTCAACTCACTCGTCTATCCTTAATGACGCACGACACAAAGCTTTACGTCTCACCTGGGCCCGTCAACATCGACATTGGACTTTTGATGACTGGAAACATATTGCCAGGTCAGACGAGTCTCGTTTCAGATTGTGTGGAGCGGATGGACGTGTAGGGGTTTGGAGACAACCTCGTGAATCCATGGACCCCGCATGTTAGCAGGGGACTGTTTACAGTTGGTGGAAGCTCTGTAATGGTGTGGGGCGTTTTCAGTCGGTGTGATATGGGACGCGTGATACGTCTAGATACGACTCTGACAGGTGACACGTACGTAAGCATTCTGTCTGATCATCTGTATCCATTCATGTCCATTGTTCATTCCGACGAACTTGGGTAATTTCAGCAAGACAATGCGACACCTATACGTCCAGAATTGCTGCAGAGTCACTCCACGAACACTCTTCTGAGTTTAACCACTTCCGCTCGCCACCAGACTCCCCAGACATGAACATTATTGACCGTATCTGCAATGCCTTGCAATGTGCTGTTCAGAAGAGATCTCCACCCCCTCGTACTCTCGTGGATTTATGGACAGCCCTGCAGGATCCATGGCGTCAGTTCCCTCCAGCACTACTTCAGACATTAGTCGAGTCCATGCCAAGTCATGTTGCGGCACTTCCGTGTGCTCGCGCATACCCCACGCGATACTAGGTGTACCAGTTTCTTTGGCTCTTCAATGTATATTTTTGTTCATTAATATAACCTCGGCATACAAATGTATCCATGCACGTGTGCATTGCTGTAACTCCAGAACTAGAATGTGAGGTAAGCAACATTAATTTTCAAGTGTAGTGATGCATCATTTTTAAATAGTGTAGTTATGTTTTTGTGGTATGCGATGAAATCAAAAAGAAGCATATAGTCACAATACTGATCTGACGAAAAACACGTAGCTAATCGTACATAAAATTGTAAGGCGTAAAGATAGCTTGCCTGCAGAGGACTAAAAATATATTAACAATTTTCATAAAGGTTACACAACTGTAACTAAAAAAACGTGAGCTCTTAGTAGGAGTTGGACAAAAGGAATGTTTCGTGCTGCACATTTTGATACACAGTTAGGCATTTTATTAGAACTTTTTGTGAAGAGCAGTAAATAACATTTTTTATGAGCCGGTGTGTTAGACTACAATCATGTCATTTCAGTCATAAGTTTTTTACTCTAGAGACATTTGAATCAGATAAATTTAATGTTACTTTTTTATAATTAATCTGTATATATTTTTCTCCACGTTGATCGTAGATTATTGACAGTAGGCTACTTTCCTCCAAATAATGTATTGAAACATCCCAAAACTTTTCAGACAGCTAGCTCATATGGATTTTCCTTGCAAAACATAAATGTCAAAAAATTTAATTCTCTGGAAATTCTGTTCAAAGGTATATTTGATCTATGGTCCACCTCTCTTGTCCCAATGCATTCCAGTTTCACAGTCTTCTCGGTTTACGTTCCTTATCTTACCGCTTCCTTTTCTTGTTTCTCCTTGTTATTCTGGCGCCTTTAGCTGCTCCAAGGAACCACTTGTCAGCTTCGGCCGCCCTCATGGAATCAACGGCCAGCAATGATTGTCTCATCTTTAACCCAGTACACAGGTGATTCAAAAACAAATAAAAGTTTTCAGTTGTTTATTGCAGACGAACTATAAAAGGTAGAAACTCTTTACGTATGTCATTGGATAGAGGAAGGTTGGAGGCTTTTACACAGCAGCACTGTGTTTTGGTTGTAACAATACGGCGGATACACCACGAGAGAAATCGTTTTGTGTGTTGAAATTTGATTGTTCAAGTGCAACGTGCATACCGCTGTCGATTCAGCAAGAAGCCGGCTCTGCAAAAGCAGAATTATGAGTGGCATACAAAATACTTGGACGACTGTTGCATATTCAAACGGAAGAACACTTGTCGGCCACACACGTCTGATGAATACGAAGACTTACAGGGTGTATTTACTGCAACAAGTACTTCCCGGCGACCGTAACACAAACTACGAATTTTGCATTTCAGTTCTCCAGAATACGGCGCTTTTTTCGAACGACTCATACACTACTGGCCATTAAAATTGCTACACCAAGAAGAAATGCACATGATAAACGGGTATTCATTGGACAAATATATTATACTATAACTGACATGTGATTACATTTTCACGCAATTTGGGTGCATAGATCCAGAGAAATCAGTACCTCTGGTCGTAATAACGGCCTTGATACGCCTGGGCATTGACTCAAACAGAGCTTGGATGGTTTGTACAGGGACAGCTGCCCATGCAGCTTCAACACGATACCACAGTTCATCAAGAGTAGTGACTGGCGTATTGTGACGAGCCAGTTGCTCGGCCACTATTGCTCAGACGCTTTCAATTGGTGACAGATCCGGAGAATGTGCTGGCCAAGGCAGCAGTCGAACATTTTCTGTATCCAGAAAGGCCAGTACAGGACGTGCAACATGCGGTAGTGCATTATCTTGCTGAAATGTAGGGTTTCGCAGGGATCGAATGGAGGGTAGAGCCACGGGTCGTAACACATCTGAAATGTAACGTCCACTGTTCAAAGTGCCGTCAGTGCGAACAAGAGGTGACCGAGACGTGTAACTAATGGCACCCCATACCATCACGCCGCGAGATACGCCAGTATGGCGACGACGAACACACGCTTCCAATGTGCGTTCACCGCGATGTCGCCAAACACGGATGCGACCATTATGACGCTGTAAACAGAACCTGGATTCATCCGAAAAAACGACGTTTTGCCATTCGTGCACCCAGGTTCGTCGCCGAGTACACCATCGCAGGCGCTCCTGTCTGTGATGCAGCGTCAAGGGTAACCGGAGCCATGGTCTCCGAGCTGATAGTCCACTCTGCTCCAAACGTCGTCGAACTGTTCGTGCAGATGGTTGTGGTCTTGCAAACGTCCCCATCTGTTGACTCAGGGATCGAGACGTGGCTGCACGATCCGTTACAGCCATGCGGATAAGATTCCTGTCATCTCGACTGCTAGTGATACGAGGCCGTTGGGATCCAGCACGGCGTTCCGTATTACCCTCCTGAACCCACCGATTCCATGTTCTGCTAACGGTCATTGGATCTCGACCAACGCGAGCAGCAATGTCGCGATACGATAAACCACAATCGCGAGAAGCCACAATCCCACCTTCATCAAAGTCGGAAACGTGATGGTACGCATTTGTCCTCCTTACACAAGACATCACAACAACGTTTCACCAGGCAACGCCGGTCAACTGCTGTTTGTATATGAGAAATCGGTTTGAAACTTTCCTCATGTCAGCACGTTGTAGGTGTCGCCAACGGCGCCAACTCTGTGTGAATGCTCTGAAAAGCTAATCATTTGCATATCACAGTATCTTCTTCCTGTCGATTAAATTTCGCAAGTCATCTTCGTGGTGTAGCAATTTTAATGGCCAATAGTGTATTTTCGGTCGAATTGACATTTCATGTATAGGGTAAAATAAACCGAAATAACATAAGAATTTGGGAGTTACAAAATCCTGGCGTAGTTGTCGAACATGAAACAGACTCGTAGAAGCTGACTGTGCTTTTCGCCGTTTCTGTTCACAAAGTTCATGGACTTTTCATTTTTGGGGAGCAAATTGCGAAAGGACATGCTGTAAAATTGGTTGTTTCCTCATCTTCGCGAAGATGCCAGTGTTTTCATTTTGATGCATCACGGCGCCCCCCTCACTTTCATGTTGGAGGTGCAGCGTTATCTTAACAACACCCAACAACATTGGATTGGAAAAGGTGGTCAACAAGATCTTGTTCATTGTTTTTGGTCTCCCAGGTCACCAGACAGCACACCTTACGGTTTTTTCTGTGAGGGTACGTAAAACACAGAATCTTTGTCCCCTCTATGGCAGCTACGTTCTTCAAATTTCACTACAATAGATGTGTACTGTAAAACAGAAGATCGACGATAGAATCAGCGATCCAACACGCATCTTCCTTGTCCTCACACAAACAGTAAATCACTGTTGTACTCTAATGTGCAGCAAAGGGAGGGTGTGTCGCTAGTAGAGGGACAAGGTTCATGCCAGGCCACTCTGCATTGTTGCCAAATTTATTCAAGATGGCGGCGATGACGTCATCCAAGATGGCGGCATGTAGACTTGGCAATATTGCATGACGTCATCCAAGATGGCGGATTTTGGCGGGAGAATAGTCCAATTGTGCTACGTCCACGAATCTAAGCTCAAGAAAAAAGTGGCGGGAATTTTGAATTTTGGCGGGAAAATAGTCCAATTGTGCTACATCCACTAACCTAAGCCTCCAGAAGAAAAAATGGCGGGAAGTTTGAATTCCAACAGGATAATGCATGCAAAGACTGTACTTATCTTTTTATTATTATTTATTATCATTTATTAATGTTCATTATCATTTATTATTATTTATTATCATTTATTATTATTTATTATTATTGACCTGCCTCCACTAGAAAATTCCCTCCAAATTCAAATTCCAACATGATAATGGCTGCAAAACCTTACTTTTGTTTATTATCATTCATTATCATTTATTAACATTCATTATCATTCATTGTCATTTATTATCATTTATATCATTCATTATCATTTATTATCATTCATTATCATTTATCATTATTATTTATTATTGTAGGCCTACATCCACTAGAAAATTGCGCTAAATTCAAATTCCAACACGATAATATCTCGAAAACTGTACTTCTACATATTATTATCATTTATTATTTATTCAAGATGTCCGATTTTCTCGGTGAGAAAGACATTTTCCTTACATCCATAACAAAAATCTATCATTAGTTCAAATCCCAACACCATAATTGATCACACTTACGATCTTTCTCCCTCACTTATCTTTTTTTTTTTTTTCACTGGTAGCCTATCATAATCACGTCAAATAATAAACTCCACTTACAGTAACGTAAGTCACGTCCTTTGATTTTGCATGGGGGAGGGGACTGAAGACTTTATTTCAAGCAGTACGATCATCACTTGTTCTCCAACACAGTCAGCACACACATCTTTGATATCGCAGTGCAGTCACCACGATGTCCGCGCTCCAACTGAATTAGTTCAAATCCTCGCCACCCCCTTGCCAGCACGCAGAGACACTGCCGACGTCTGTCATGTGAGGCAGCCGGCCACTAGCACAGGGGGGAGCCCAGCGATCGCTCCCACGTCGTAAACATGTTTTCGCTGGACACACTGGAACTTGTCGAGTTTGGCGTCACAGTGGCCCCTTGTCCGCTCACCACGTGTATTCGTGGCCTCCGCACGTTTTCCGCCAAAATTGTCTGCCTCGGAGCTGAATCACACAACGGTCGGCCGCTTCCTTGCAACGCTTTCGGCGCCACGTTCAAACCTGTCGACGCCGACCACTCACCGTCCACCACGTGTCCCTGTGCGAGCGAGAACGCAGTGCTACACTTTTGGCAGCAAAGTTTGCTTGACAGTGGAATCCGCCATGACTATATAACAGCACGTTTGGACCGCACTAGAACGCCCGCTAATTGACTTGCTCTAGCGCGTGCTTAATAACTGTACAATCGCTGCACCGCCGCCCCCCTTACGTCACACACCCTCCATACACGCGACGGACATGGCCTTCTGTAAATACCTGGAAAATGACTCTTTATTTCAGACATTATAGTCATGCAGGTGTGTCCCAACTGACTTCTCCATGCTTACACAGCGAAACTCCAGAGCACAGCTGACGTACGCGCGACCGGCTGAGACCGCTCCATCGACTGCTCCCTGGCTGGCTGACGTCAAGCGACCAATGGTGGCCACACAGCCCCCACAGCCATCGCGCCGGGTCGGCGGCGGCGAGCAGCGCCTCAGGGTCCCGCCACAAACGGTCAGCCACGCTTGTCCCAGAGTCCGACTACGTAAACATCTTTCCGCGACCGCGAGCACTTAACGCCGGACAAAATGGAACCTGTCGACCGCGTCCCGGACAAAGGATACGTTTGGCGCCAGAGTTTGACCGACAGTGGAATCCACCATGGCCGTATAACAGCGCGTTTGCTCGTCGCGAGAATGCTCGCTAATTCACTCTCACCACCCCGCTATATTAAATAATTGAATTTACAATTACATATACGTATGCAAACGTGTTTAACTCCCTAATTTCAACTACTTTTCGAGGACCAGACTGCCACATCCTCCTCCTACGAACCAGCGCCAAGTTTGACATCTGCCAATAAACAAAGCTCACTTGCGCTTCCGCCACCAACCTAAGAAAATTGTTTCAAACTAAGCCACCAGCACTCAACCTCTTCCTACACGTTTCTGGTAAACGGACTCACCCTGCACTAGGTCCACGGATCTAGGAACGAATTTACTTTATTTAGGAATGGAGTATATGTATCACACCGAATTGCCCCACATCATACAGACATGCAAAACACTCCTACATAACTCATTTATAAAGTTCTGGACACACGCTTGCTAATTGTAAACAGTTAAAAATAACTCATAGCACAGCCTACAGACATGCGAACCGCTCATAAATAATGCAAAACATTTACCTCCAAATAGCCAAACAACTGCTAATTTTCGGAAATAATTTCAGTGCATAGGCTGATGGAAGGAGGAACAAGTGTACTTTATTTATTTGCGAGATATATTTTTGAAACTTTTACTTCTCATAGGTTTCGATATGTAACGCTCACATAAGGCAGTTTCTGAACTCCAGTAGTGCACTAAACTTGGCAACACAACCACACCCATCAAGATATTCATTCCAATCCAGGCCTGTAACTCCTCTACAGATAAATTTGTCCAGTTATTTCTCTACTCACTCACATTCTGACCAGATTGCCGTTATTGCACAAAAACAGCTCAGACTGCGCTGTGCTTCTCGGGGATGTAAGGAAGGGATGCACTCTATTTATTTGAAGCCCTTTTATTTAGTCGTGGGGTATATTTGTCACAAAACACCCACACTGATCCCACTGTGGTCATCTGACACAGGCCACAAACACGTAAACAACTCCTAATTTCACCACACAATAGCAAACAGCTCTTAAATAATGCAGTACACAATGTCAGCAGACGAGCTCTGTACTCTTAAACTCTCCACATAAAGCAGCGCACAGTGCACAGACATGCTCGCAAAATAGTGCAACAGACGCGCCTAAACACCACCAGCTGCCAAACCGACCAAAAGTCTCTGCTCGGCCTCCCCCAAATATGGTTCAAAATGGTTCAAATGGCTCTGAGCACTATGGGACTTAACAGCTGCGGTCATCAGTCCCCTAGAACTTAGAACTACTTAAACCTAACTAACCTAAGGACATCACACACATCCATGCCCGAGGCAGGATTCGAACCTGCGACCGTAGCAGTCGCGCGGTTTCGGAATGAGCGCCTAGAACCGCGAGACCACCGCCGCCGGCCCCCCCTCCCCCCAATATGACCTCAACACAGTCGCATTCGCACCTATCACCGGAGAAATTGATATCGCCTACGCGCCTTAGATTAAGCTCCAAGGCAGGCCGCGCGCGCGTGCGGTCGGCAGGGAAGGGGATTCCAGAGTCTCCAGCCAAGTTCACCTTCCGAGCGCTCGTGACAGCCGACACATGTGAAAGCTGCATTGTTATTCTCATGTATACCGCCTGCGTCTCAGGTCTGGACCTGCCCTCACATCTACTCTCAGAATAGCTCATAGCTCGTTGACACACTCGATTAACGCGGCCGGGAAAACATTCACTACTCGCATGCAACCGAGATGGTGACGGAAAACCAATCACTCTGATCTGCGCTGCAGGCGCGTGTAATCATTGAGAACACTCTATTTATTTTCTTCGAACAACTTATTTAATCATACAGTGTATCTATCACGCTATCACAAAACACCAATCCCAGATGTGCCCTGGGCCATGTTGCACAGCCCACAGACACGCACCCAATCATAATTTCAGTACACAGTATAGCAAACTGCTACTAAATAATACATCACACAGATGTGTAGATACGCTCAGTACTCGTAAACTATTCTAATAACGCATAGCAGAGCCTGCAGATCTGCTCGCAAAATAACTCAGCAGACGTGCGCAGGTACCGCTCCACTCTGCACACAGCCCACAGGATCGTGAAGTCACCCATTCATCTGATTTCAGACCTCGCACAGCCGCTGCTCGGCTTCCGCAAGCGTGAGCTGGCGCGGTCAACGCGCTCGTCAGCGGTCAAAGCATACACATACGTCCGTCCAGGACCGCGATCCCGAGCCGCGACCACTGAACGCGGGTGAAAGTTAACTTTATATCAACGTAGCATAATTCCAAAGTGCAGCCTCCATACCCTAGACACATCATAGCAGCACCTGTCTTTGCCTCCTATGACACTGTAGCACACTGCACATTGCTCCTCACACGACGTTACACGGCCCTTTAACTAAACATAACTACACATCCCTGCTCTCGCCTCGTCGCGTGACCAGCCATCTAAAAAACTTCTCAATATTATTCTTACTTTACAACATTTTTTTTAAAAATAAGATCTAATTTACACCTCCCACCGCACCTAACCTCACAACCGTCCCACCATCAACATACGCAAATGTCCTCAACCCTATCTTGACACTCATATATCACACCACAAACCATGCCCATCAATCAATTTACCATCCTCATCCCCTCTTTTCGAATTAAAAACGTAGCCTCTATCTAAACACCAATCAAATCATCTTTCTCGCACTTTCAACAGTAAAATTAATTTTACACACGCCCAGAAATACCAAACACAATTAAAGAGTCAAACTTTTATACAGAGCATCAAGCACATACGACAATATTCAAAGCCTGGTCCATATTTACGATGCAGGAAAACGATGACTTCGAAGCGAGCCAAATAAGGAAGGCAGTCAATTTTTTCTCGTTGAGTTCGTATTATAGTGTATGTCTACTGACGTAGCAGTGATACACGCGAGTTGAATACTGTATTTGATGCTTTTCAGGAGGACAGAGAATCATTCACGTCTAAACTTACATCTGTGTTAAATCATAACGGGATGATCGATTGAGACAGAGCTGCAACTAGGTACGATTCAAACGTTGACTCATTTATTCTAGAGAAGGACAAGTTGCTGAAGGTAGATTTTTTTTCCCAGTATTCTATTTGGATGCTTTAGTCACGTGATATAGCCAGCGTTCCAGTCGTGTCGTGACGTCAAACTCGACAAGTTCCAGTGTGTCCAGCGAAAACATGTTTACGACGTGGGAGCGATCGCTGGGCTCGCCCCCCCACGCTAGTGGCCGGCCAACTCACGTGACAGACGTCAGCAGTGTCTCTGCGCGCTGGCCAGGGGGTGGCGAGAATTTGAACTAATTGAGTTGGAGCGCGGACGTCGTGGTAACTGCACTGTATGACCAACAAGTGCATGTGCAGCAGCTAGGTATCAATTCTTTAATTGTAAAAACGGTCAGCACAACCTCATCCGCTGTAGCCGAGCGGTTCTAGGCGCTTCAGTCCGAACCGCGCTGCTGCTACGGCCGCAGGTTCGAATCCTGCCTCGGGCATGGATGTATGTGATGTTCTTACGTTAGTTAGGTTTAAGTAGTTCTAAATCTAGGGGACTGATGACCTCAGATGTTAAGTCCCATAGTGCATAGAGCCATTTGAACCATTTGAGCATACTTATCGTCAGTCGGTAACAGATTTGCGGGGTCTGACGAGGAAATTCAAATTCAAATGTGCTTGCGCTGCTTTATATTCAGATGTTATGTTGCGTGATGCGGTCGTGTACAATATACCTGATGTCAAACTCAGAGAACAGATTTTGAAACAATCCAACCCATCATTTCAGCAGGTAGTGCAAATACTAGATCAGTACGATTCCGGTGCCCTCTCGTCTGTTCAATTTGAGCAGCCAACTATTTGTCGGGTTGAGTCAGTTTTTTGCGATCGGCCAATTCGGCGGCAGCTTGGGCTAGCCACGCCGACTAAACAATACTCCACGCCGAGTAAGCAGTTCGCTAAACAGGAGGCTACACAGGCGAAAAGAATTAAGTCAGGCCCTCATGTTATTCATGGTAGAAAAGGCAAGACAGCCCCTCCTGGCAAGCTCAGTGGTGGGAAAGGACATGTACAACATAAGAATTCGACCCACTCACATAAATCTCGTACAAGGCCCATGTCATTAATGCAATATATTCAAAGTCTGCAACAGGCATCTGCAAAACTGGCACGCGAGCAATTCCTTCAGTAGTACGCCACTCAAACAAACTTTTCGTTCAAAATGACACTGGACAGACACGTGTGCTGATCCCTCAAGCTTTGCGAAAAGAAGTCCGCCACAAAAATTCTCTGCTTGGCCTAAGTGGCAATCGCCATGGCAACGAGTGCACATAGACTTTGCGGGAGCTCTTTGGAACACTCGCTGGTTGATTGTGGTTGACTCGTGTAGCAAGTTTCCTTTTGCTGTGCCAATGAACTCGACAACATCACGTAGCACAATATACACTCCTGGAAATGGAAAAAAGAACACATTGACACCGGTGTGTCAGACCCACCATACTTGCTCCGGACACTGCGAGAGGGCTGTACAAGCAATGATCACACGCACGGCACAGCGGACACACCAGGAACCGCGGTGTTGGCCATCGAATGGCGCTAGCTGCGCAGCATTTGTGCACCGCCGCCGTCAGTGTCAGCCAGTTTGCTGTGGCATACGGAGCTCCATCGCAGTCTTTAACACTGGTAGCATGCCGCGACAGCGTGGACGTGAACCGTATGTGCAGTTGACGGACTTTGAGCGAGGGCGTATAGTGGGCATGCGGGAGGCCGGGTGGACGTACCGCCGAATTGCTCAACACGTGGGGCTTGAGGTCTCCACAGTACATCGATGTTGTCGCCAGTGGTCGGCGGAAGGTGCACGTGCCCGTCGACCTGGGACCGGACCGCAGCGACGCACGGATGCACGCCAAGACCGTAGGATCCTACGCAGTGCCGTAGGGGACCGCACCGCCACTTCCCAGCAAATTAGGGACACTGTTGCTCCTGGGGTATCGGCGAGGACCATTCGCAACCGTCTCCATGAAGCTGGGCTACGGTCCCGCACACCGTTAGGCCGTCTTCCGCTCACGCCCCAACATCGTGCAGCCCGCCTCCAGTGGTGTCGCGACAGGCGTGAATCGAGGGACGAATGGAGATGTGTCGTCTTCAGCGATGAGAGTCGCTTCTGCCTTGGTGCCAATGATGGTCGTATGCGTGTTTGGCGCCGTGCAGGTGAGCGCCACAATCAGGACTGCATACGACCGAGGCACACAGGGCCAACACCCGGCATCATGGTGTGGGGAGCGATCTCCTACACTGGCCGTACACCACTGGTGATCGTCGAGGGGACACTGAATAGTGCACGGTACATCCAAACCGTAATCGAACCCATCGTTCTACCATTCCTAGACCGGCAAGGGAACTTGCTGTTCCAACAGGACAATGCACGTCCGCATGTATCCCGTGCCACCCAACGTGCTCTAGAAGGTGTAAGTCAACTACCCTGGCCAGCAAGATCTCCGGATCTGTCCCCCATTGAGCATGTTTGGGACTGGATGAAGCGTCGTCTCACGCGGTCTGCACGTCCAGCACGAACGCTGGTCCAACTGAGGCGCCAGGTGGAAATGGCATGGCAAGCCGTTCCACAGGACTACATCCAGCATCTCTACGATCGTCTCCATGGGAGAATAGCAACCTGCATTGCTGCGAAAGGTGCATATACACTGTACTAGTGCCGACATTGAGCATGCTCTGTTGCCGGTGTCTATGTGCCTGTGGTTCTGTCAGTGTGATCATGTGATGTATCTGACCCCAGGAATGTGTCAATAAAGTTTCCCCTTCCTGGGACAATGAATTCACGGTGTTCTTATTTCAATTTCCAGGAGTGTAGATGCTGTTCTCTGTTTTTTGCCTACAAGGTTGAACTGAAGTAATAGTGCCAGACAACGGACCTCAGTTCACGTCAAATGAATTTGAAACATTCTGTTATCACAATGGCATATAGAATCTAACTAGGGCACCGTTCCATCCATAGTCAAACAGCGAAGCGGAGCGTTTTGTCAGAACCTTCAAGCAGCTGATGACCAAACTTCGCTCCGCACACACGAGGGATGAAGCACTGCAACTGTTTCTCGTCTCATATCGTTCGCACCCACGAGATGGACCATCGCTGGCGGAACTACTTCATGGCTGCTGCCATCGGACACAGCTCTGTCTGCTCCACCCTCCTCAGCATCCGGCGCCGAAGGAAGTCGCAAGTATAGCTACGCGCGGCATGATACTGTCTTTTACAGGGTCTTTAGCGGCAGCAGACGGTGGGTGCGAGGCGAGAACGTCCGTCGACTTGTCGCTCGCATGTATCTTATTTCATGTCCAAATGGCTTGCAGCACCGCCATCAAAATCAACTTCGCCTCTATCATGTACACAATGATCTTTCAGTGTCTCTTCCCCCCAGATTGACGGCTCCAGAAGACAGCGCGGCCACAGCAGCCGCCAGAGGGTGTCATCACGACACCGCGGGACGACCCCATGGAGGCGGAGCCATCGCCCCCTCCGTCTCCTCTCGTCATACAGATGGAGCTGGACCCGCCCACACCACAGCAGTCGCCGCCGCCTTCTTCCTCTGGTACATGGCATCAGGAGGTGGACGCGTACCTTTCTGGTCGTTTTCCGGGGGACGTTTCCGCCAAAGCGCAGGCCGGATGTCAGAGTAGGTCCGGAAGATTCCGGTCCCGCGATGCGCTCGCGCTCCTCCCTCCCCCGCCGTGGTCGCACTCCCTACACGACGACGGTCCGTTCAAAAATGGTTCAAATGGCTCTCAGCACTACGGGACTTAACATCTGTGGTGATCAGTCCCCTGGAACTTAGAACTACTTAAACCTAACTAACCTAAGGACATCACACACATCCATGCCCGAGGCAGGATTCGAACCTGCGACCGTAGCAGTCGCGCGGTTCCGGACTGAGCGCCTGAACCGCTAGACCACCGCGGCCGGCGACGGTCCGTCGCTTTGGTTGGGTGGAGACATGTTCCGGCGTAACGAAAGCGCCGACACGAAGATGAAGAAAGCAAGAGCAGAGAAGGCTGTGAGACAACGTCAGCCAATAGCCCACTGACTAGGACCACCCCACGACAGGAGCGGCCTCCACAACAAGAGAATATAAGAGCCCCTCCTGCCAGCCTCGGCCACACAGTACTAGACCGACGCTAGAAGAGCACTACGATAGCAGTTATTAGTGATCCATACCCATTTTTTGTATGGACATGGTGTATAGAGAAACACACTGGCTGTTTGCCTGTCGCCCATCGCTTGCGACACGTTCTTGTAATACAAAGTTAAGTATTGTCTGTCTTTTTTATTGTAATAAAAACTAGTAATGTGATTGGCTTGAATTGTTGTATAGCATTGCGAGAACGCAGCATCCTTTAAGTACCCTATACGAGACGAGTGGGCAGGACCCCCCGGGCCGTTACAATTTCTCCACCGTAGAAGTCCACCCGTTGGTCTCGAAGCCATTCAAGAACCGCTGTGTTGGAAATTCTCTTTCCCTTCGTATTTTCTTTCAGTCTGCGAAAAGAAGGAAATCGTTTAGGGCAAGATCTGGACTGTATGGTGGACGCTTGCCAATCTGACATCTAAATCGTTGAAGCAAGGCTTGTGTTGAGCGCGCTGTGTGAGGTGTCGCACTGACATGCAGGAAAACAATGGGATTTGCTTAATTTTCCACACTTCCTGGTCTTTATGGCGCTGCGCTGCGATATCAGCTTCAGCATTATTGTTTGTATCCTTTGTATAAATTCTGTCGCTGACGATACGAGGTGTTTGTTTTGGTGAAGTTGTGGAGTACCTCTGCAAAACTTCTGTCTCAAAATCCTATAGTACAGAACAGTTACATTACTGTAGTATATAACGCAACAGGAAGTTTACACGCAAATGACTGATTTTGGTTTTTAGCAGTGAAGATGAAGTTGACGCGATGTACAATATTCTAAAAAAATTCTTATCAAGTCCCACATAAATGAATTAAATAAATAAATCAACCAGGTAAAAAAATCTTCTGAAATAAAGGATGAGATATCAAGCAACTATAAATTTATTACACCAACAGAGTATGGCATTAGACATGAATATACATAAACAATACTGATTACATCTAAGTTCTTGCATAATGAAATGACTTGTGCGTACTGACGTGTGGTTGAGAAAGTTAGGGGTGTGGGTGGAGAAATAACTACTACTCTGACATTAACTATGAATAACGCTATGAGAATGAAGCTGATTCATTGACAGAGATTGTGAACTGCGAAGCCGCAGACTGCCACGAAACGCGAAATGAACAGCGACGGTCGCTGTTGGAAACCGCCTACCGTGGACGGTGAAAATACATCTTACAAATTCCTACTGTGTCGGAGCTATGGAGTGCTTACCATACACCAGCTGGAGTCAGCAATGCAGCAAGCAGCGCACCTCCGCTTTGACTCGATCGATGGTCCTCCTCCTCGTTCGAATCCTACCTCTAGCGCTATCGTGGCCCTTGGCCGACAACTCTATGCAACACCTTCTGTGGCCGAGGCCCGAACTATGGCCTTCGCCCGAATCTTCTCTCCTTCTCTTCACTTTGAGTTCATACAAAACTCCATGTGGAGTACTCTCAAAAAGGCTAAAACCTGCACCTTAACTCACTGAAGAACTAGAACAGTTCATGAATCTTAGAGATGCTGCACATCGGGCGTATAAAGAGCGTCCCACGCCTGAAAATCGTATTACTTACAAGCAGGAGCGGAAAAGAGTCAGTCAAGCTGTGGGAAATGCAAATTTCAGGCATGCCCATGCATTAACCGACAACAGAAATAGACCAAGTGTCCCATGAAAAAAAAACTGTGTAGTCTTCGTATAGGCAGAGCAAAAGCCGCGGCTGATCGCATTGTCGCAGCCGATGAACTGGACTGATACTTCATTTTACCTGAAACGACAATTGAACTACAAACGAAACAGAGGCTCATTGATTACTTCATGGGGGTAAACGACTGAGCCACGAAAAACTATATCTAAAGCATGTTGCTTGCAACACCATCAAAAAAACCATCATTCATATTAGATCAGCTTCTACTGGGCACAATGGCATCACAGTTCCAATGATGAAACAGATTATTGACCCACTACTGCGCACTATGACACAAACCTCCAACCACTCCTTAACCACAAGCGTTTTGCCTGAGGCGTAGAAAAAGGGACTAGTTAATCCATTATCAAAAAAAGGACGCTGCCACAGCATCGTCTGATTACCGATCTATATTCATTCTTCCTGCACTGCACAAGGCCTTAGAATATATAGTCCATGACCAGATAACAAGTTACCTAACTACAAACAAGGTACTAGACGAATACCAAACAGTCTTCCGTAAGCATCGCAGCACATCTGTCTCAATAAAGGTAACAGATGACACGAAGCTCGCCGTGGATGCACAAGAGGCAACTATCGTCTGCTTCTTAGACTGCGGCAAAGCCTCTGACGCTGTCGATTTCGACATTTTAGTTGCCGAACTCAGAAGCCTAAATTTCTCGCCAGGTGTAGTGCAACGGTTTCGCTGATACCTAACGTCTCGCCATCGATGTGTTATATCCAGCATCATAAAATGACTATGGGGCAGGCGTCCCCAAGGTTCGTTATTAGGTTCTATATTCTTTTCATTCTACATGAATAACATGTCATCAGTTTTCTTCTACTGCAAAGTACCACATGTACGCTGATGATGTCCATTTGTATTTGAGTGTAAAACGAATAAACATGAAGAAAGCTGTCGAGAATCTCAAAGCCGACTTGTGTGCACTGTCAAAATGGGCGCAGGATATAGGCTTAAAGCTCACCCCATCCAAAACTCAAGTGGTACTGGTTGGTCATTGGAGTCTCATCAGCCCGAAATATCGGGAATCCCTATCATCTTTAACCGAAATGGAACAACTATCAATTTCACTCAGTCAGCAAAGAGTCTGGGAATAATAATATATGAAAATCTAAATTGGACTGAGCTAGTAACTCTCATATGAAAGAAGGCATCAGCGTCTCTCCATGCCCTACAAATTTTAAAAAGCTCTTCGCTCTTGACCTGGAGAATAAACTTGTACAGATTGGAAGTATGAGAATAAACTTGTACAGATACTTATACTTCCAATCGATGATTACAGCGATGTCATCCTACAAGGCTTTTTTCAGGAAAGCTAGCGGAATCTGGAACTGGTTATGAATGCCTGTGGTCGTTTTATCCGTATTGTTGGACTCTTTGATCACATTTCGCCATCATACGCACAGCTATCCTGGTTGGGTGAAGACAGGAGCAGAGATTTCCATACCCTCTACCTTCTCTACTGTATTATTAATGCACATTGTCCCTCATGTCGACCTTAATGCTCCTGTCTCAACAGCACGGCAGGAACACCCGTTCATCACAGCAAAATCCCTTTCGCGTCCTCCATCGTTCAGCGACCTTATCGCAGACCTTTTCATTAGTAAGAAACCGGCTGTGGAACAACCTCTCGCATTATATTAGAGAGCATCTCCAGCTTCAAAAGACAGGTAATGTCGTGTCTACTAAGGCAACATTAAGTTTACATTTGTTCCTATATGCACTCGTTAACCTTCTCTTTACAACTGATATTCCCCATTTCCCAGTTCTTGTAGCCGATGTAATTTTCTTAAACTTCTTTTTCCCATAACTCGCTATTTTGTAGAGCTGTAAATTCTTCTTTCACCTGTAGCTACCATTATCATTATTATTGTCGTCATTACTATTATTACTATTATTATTATTACTATTATCACTATCAGCTGCTGCTGCTGCAGGGGTAGAAGTAATGCCGGTATTAACTTTGTTCGTTCTTAGTCAGTATAATTTACTCATACCACCACTACAGACACTCAAATCTTTTTAATGCTAGTTGTCATACTGAAACTGTTATTTTCTTAGGTAACTAGACTATGTAATGAAATGTATCCGGACACCTGGCTGAAAATGACTTACAAGTCAGTGCGCCCTCCATCGCTAATTCTGGAATTCAGTATTGTGTTTGCCCACCATCAGCCTTGATGACAGCTTCCATTCTCGCAGGCATACGTTCAATCAGGTGCTGGAAGGTTTCTTGTAAAATGGCAGCCCATTCTTCACGGATTGCTGCACTGAGGAGAGTTACCGATGTCGGTCGGTGACGCCTGGCACCAAGTCGGCGTTCCAAAACATCCCAAAGGTGTTCGATAGGATTCAGGTCAGGACTTTGTGCAGGCCAGTCCATTATAGGGATATTATCGTCATAGGCCCTGCATTATGGACAGGTGCTCGATCGTGCTGAAAGAGGCAATCGCCATCCCCGAACTGCTCTTCAACAGTGGGAAGCAAGAAGGTGCTTAAAACATCAATGTAGGCTTGTCCTGTGATAGTGCCACGCAAAACAAGAAGGGGACCAAGCCCCCTCCATTTAAATACAGAACCACACCATAACACCACCGCCTACGAATTTTACTGTTGGTACTACACACGCTGGCAGATGACGTTCACCGGGCATTCGCCATACCCATACCCTGCCATCGAATCGCCACATTGTGTACCATGATTCGTCACTCCACACAACGTTATCCCACTGTTCAATCTTCCAATGTTTACGCTCCTTACATTAAGCGAGGCGTCGTTTGGCATTTACCGGCGTGATGTGTGGCTTATGAGCAGCCGCTCGACCATGAAATCCAAGTTTCCTCACCTCCCGCATAACTGTCATACTACTTGCAGTGGATCCTGATGCAGTTTGGAATTCCTGTGTGATAGTCTGGATAGATATCTGCCTATTACACATTCCGACCCACTTCAACTGCCCTTAGTCTCTGTCTGTCAACAGACGAGGTCGGCCTGTACGCTTTTGTGCTGTACGTGTCCCTTCACGTTTCCACTTCTCTATCACATCGAAAACAGTGGACATAGGGATGTGTAGGATTGTAGAAATCTCGCGTACAGATGTATGACACAAGTGACACCAAATCACCCGACCACATTCGAAGTACGTGAGTTCCGCGGACCGCCCCATTCTGCTCTCTCACGATGTCTTATGACTGCATAGGTCGCTGATATGGAGTACCTGGCAGTAGGTGGCAGCAGGATGCTCCTAATATGAAAAACGTATGTTTTTGGGGGTGTTCAGATGCTTTTGATCACATAATGTATGATGTAATAGACACTGTTTATGTGAAATCCTGTTTCGATTTAAGAGAGGGCCTGGTTGGCCTAATCAGATCATGCTAAATAAATAAATATGACGACCAGTAATAATGCATCAGTGCTTCCATAGATCAATCGCAAAATTCTCCGCTCTCAGCCTCCCTCCAGAAGACGGTCAAGTTCTCCTCCGAGCCTATCGCTATACGTGACAAAGAACAGGCGTCCACAAGCACGTTCTCCGGCGTCAGAGAAGACGTCCCAATCAATAAATTGTTTCTCCGCGCGCGTGGTAAGCAGCTTGGTGAAGGTGTCTGTATTACGAAGAAAATGCGAGAGCTGTCCTGGTGACATTGTAACAGGCGTCCTGACATTCTGGTCCATTTCATCCACCATGGCGAAATATTATTCACGATCCTACCAGAGAGAAATGTCGGCTGTAAAGAGCATAGGAAACCACGGGTGGGTACCAGAAGATTCAGAAATTACTCTCTCACCGGCTAGAAACAATTATCAAGACGCCAGACAGTCAGAACCGGTTAAAAAGGTTGTAAAAGTTCAGTCTACAGAGTCCCCATCAGACATATCTGTGTTCGCATCCCTTCTTCTTCCACAAAGTGATGCCAATAAAGTGGACGTTTTCTCCATCTACGCACAGCGAGTTTTCCTTCGCCTAGCCACAGCCACAACTGTCAGCCAAAACATAAATGCAGTCCTATCGCCTCTAATTACTCCATCCAATAAGCTGCTACTGAATTTGGTACACAACCATTGTCAGCCCTGCTTAATAAACATTATACAGATCACAGTGTCATCACAACTCGATGCAAGCACCCTGGTTGCATATGTATTCAGAAACTGAATAACTAGAATGAAAAAAAAAAGCGAACCCAAACGACTTGTCACCTTTGAACGACTTTCCCTGTTGGTGCCGCAACTTTGCATTTCATCTGCGGAAGAAAGGAGGTTTGTCTCCATTCCATAGACTCTCCTCTTAATGACCGTGATACCGGCCGAAGTGACCGTGCGGTTCTAGGCGCTGCAGTCTGGAACCGTGAGACCGCTACGGCCGCAGGTTCGAATCCTGCCTCGGTCACGGATGTGTGTGATGTCCTTAGGTTAGTTAGGTTTAACTAGTTCTAAGTTCTAGGGGACTAATAACCTCAGACGTTGAGTTCCATAGTGCTCAGAGCCATTTGGACCATTTTTTTGACCGTGATGATGTGGCTTAGGAAATCATTACAGTCCACCGAGTAATGCTCAAGGAAATACAGAGACTTTATAAACCTTACGTCTTTATGTCCAGCTGAAAGTGATAGCGGAACCCAGGGTCGGCACTAGAGCTGTTGATAAAATATCGATAACTTTCCCCCTGTACATAGATACACAGGTAACAAAATGCCAGTATCGAGTGCCAATATTTTTATTTTACGTTATATTCTTTTCACAATTTTTGGTGAATATTAGAACTTGTTCTTTTGAAATTGTAGTAGTTGATAATTTTACTTTCACTGTGTTAAGGTGTCTTAGACCTTTTTGAGGTTTAGTCACATCCAGTCTTTCTCTTTGAGTGCGTGCAAAAAGTGTAGGTGGCACAAAAGAAGTAGTCCGATTGCATTAGTCGGGGAGCGATGTGAATGGAATAACAAGATTTCCGATGTGAAGAATCAGCACACTAGTTGCGTTAAAAAACAATTTTAATGCAACTAGTGTGCTATTTCTTCAAATTGGCATTCTTCAAAAACAGTTGCTGAAAATTATGAACAAAATTCTAAATGACAAGATTGGTCGTTGCGGTGGACGGAGTCGTGTGAGCGGAGATGCTGACGTAACCGGCGCTTGGCGCTACCAACAGAAACTCCAGCTTCACCAAGTAATTTTGACACTACAGCTGCTGGGTCCCTGGCGTTGGCAGAAATGATAAAACAAGGAAGTCGACATGAAGTGGTCCGGACAAATCAGGTACGTCACGAAACCGAACGACAGACCCATCGGGCACATTTTATTGTGCCCCTCGCATGCAGTTGCCATTGTTAGCATACTAGTTATCGTTAAGAAAAAACGTGCATCGTTTCTCTTCCAATTCTTGCTCTAAGGGGGACAGGCAGGCTGCTGTACAGAATGCCTAATAATAAATCAGTACTCTAAAACGGGAAGTATATTTACAATGGGCAGCCGAATTTTTATAGGGCGGTGCGTCGATATATATCCTCTCGTTATATCGATACTATCTTCGATGAATCGAGAACAGATAGCCATGTTTCATGAACGTCGATACATCGGCTTACCGATATTTTTAAAAATATCAACAGTCCTAGTGAGCACAATCTCTGACTATGGAATTAGCGTTGGTTATTGAAATGCGCATCTGCTGAGAAGTATCTTCGACTGCCTGGTCACAGTCGTCCGTGGTCGATGTCGATGGCCTTCCTTCCCGATCAGCATCAGCCACGTCTGTGCTGCCTTGGTCAACTTGTTGGGACCAATTCACTATGGCTGGATGAAATATTGCATTTGGTCCATACAGGCCCTACTGCTAGTGCAATTTAGATGTTTTTTCCATAAGAATGGAACGTCCTGTGTCCGTGTACTTAAACTTCAGAGTGCGCTTCCACTTGCAGCAACATTTCAACCACACAGTGTGATGCACTTGTTATCCGCACCGCAGCAGAACTGTGTCTGCAGGATACTCAGAGCATGTTCTCTATACTGACAATACGTCACTCTTGTTTCGCAATGGTCTGAGCTCGGAGTGACATGTATAACGTACTTCCTGAAATCACTACGTACAGCTGGGCGTTCTTTACACTATTTCCAGCATTCTGGCAATAGCAATGGTTACCCGGAGTGCCCGAAGGGCAGTTACGCGAATCTTATTGGGATTATTTTCAGTCTTCCCTCATAATGGCACTTCTGCTTGCCAAAAACTGTGTATTGAGTCTTAGGCTTACCTGTCCAGTGTAAGTGACCGTGATGAGTTCATGCCAAGTTAGTCTTCTAGATCTACATCTACATACATACTCCGCAAGCCGCCACATACTGCATGACGACGTGTACCTTGTACAACTACTAATCATTTCCCTTCCTGTTCCAAATCAGCTTCAAATGCTGGTTCTCTAAATTTTCTCAATAGTTGCGTGTTGATCGATCCTATCGGTAGCAAATCATACTGCACGCCTCTGATTCAATGTCTTTCTTTAATCCGACCTGGTGCGGATCCCAAAAATTCGTATGGTGCTTAAGAATGAATGGCACTAGTGTTCTACAGGCTTTCGTTTATAGATGAGCTACGCTTCGAATAAACCGAAGTCGACCATTCGCCTTCCCTACGACGGACCTTACGTGTTCGTCCCATTTCATGTCGCTTTGCAACGTCATGCCTGTACTATATACTTAAAAAAAGTGACTGTACCAAGCGGCAATGCCGTATTCCAGCACTACATGATTGTTTATACCACTCATCTGCATTTACTTTTGTTTTTCTACATTTAGAAGAAGCCGTAATTCATCACATCATTTGACGATGACACCTTCCCGTTCACCACAGCGTCACCAGCAAACAGCCGCAGATCGCTGCTCACGTAGTCTGTCACATCATTTGTGTATATAGAGAATAAGATCAAACAGCCGCAGATCGCTGCTCACGTAGTCTGTCACATCATTTGTGTATATAGAGAATAAGATCGGACTTCTCAAATTTCTCTGGAGCAGTCCTGACGATGCCCTTGTCTCTGAAGAACACTCGCCGTCGAGGACAACGCACTGGTTTCAATTACTTAAGAAGTCGAACCGCTCGTATATCGGAATGTAATCCGGATGCTCGAACGTTCGTTAACGTGGGGCACCGCGTTAAACGCTTTCCGTAAAACTATCAACGTCGTAACTATGTGTTGCCCTCCATCCATGATTCGCAGGATATCATGTGAGAAAAGGGCAAGCTGAGTTTCTCACGTGCGGTGCCTTTCTTCTGGACAGAAGCTTCTCTCTCACAATGAAATATACTACACTCGAACCCAGGATATGTTGAAGAATTCTGCGGCAAACCGAAATTAAGGATATTGGTCTATAATTTTGCGCATTCGTTCTTTTAGCCTTCTTACATACAGGAGTCACCTGCGCCTTTTTCCAGTCGGTTGGGATTCGCGGCAAGGGGCCAATGCCGTAGAGTAGTCTCTGTAAAACAGAATTGGGACTCCATCTAGAGTTGGAATTTGTTTCCAACTCTATCAGTTGAGACTCAGGAATGCCCATAACTATATCCTTGGTACGTGAGTCTGTGCGACGGTCAAACGACGGTATATTTGTTTAATCCCCTTTTGCGTGAATGATTTCTTAAAATCGAAATTTAAAACTTCAGGTTTCCGTTTACTGTCTTACCGCCACAATAGAATCCTGCGATCCACTTGGCGATTACACGTACGAGGTGAGCTCAATAAGTAATGCCACACATTCTTTTCTTCGGCCAGTTCCGGTTGAAAAAAAATGTTAAATTTGTTGTGGGACGTCGTGGAATAATCGCGCTTCATAACCTATAGTTTCATGAAGACTGATAGGTGATGACGCTATACGTAGCAATCAAAATGACATCTATTTAAGCAGAGAACTGCCACTGAATTTCTTTTGGCGGAAAATCAGATCACTGCAGATATTATTAGGCGCTTGCAGACCTGTGGACAACTGGCAGCAAATAAAAGCACGGTGAGGCGTTTGGCAAGGCGTCTGTCGTCATCGGAACAAGGTCGTGCAAACCTGTCCCATCTCCCGCGTTCCAGCCGGACGCATACTGCTGTGACTCCTGCAATGTTGGAACGTGCGGACACCCTCATTTCAGGTGATCGGCGGATCACAATGAAATACCTCGCCACTCAACTGGACGTCTCTGTTTGTAGTGCTGGCACAACAGTTGGGTGGGTGGGTGCACGGTGGGTTCCTCACAGGCTAACAGAAGAACATAAAGCGCATCTGTTTGGCCCAATGAAGGGTGCATTCCACGGGAAGCAGGATGTGGATGATGGGGAAGGTATTGAAGCAGCAGAACATGGGCTCCGACATCGACCAGTAGAGTGGTACCACGCGGGCATACAGGCCCTCCAGGAATGTTGCGTCAGGCCGCCGTATTGAAAGGACATTGTGTTGAAAAAAGGGTTTTATAGCCAAAAGAGTGAGGAGTAATTTTTTCTACTGGAATCCTGAATAAAACCAACCTGCTTTCAGAAAAAAATGTATTGCATAATTTATTGAACGCCCCTCGTAGGATGGGAGTTTTCTCGGCAAGATCTTTTGCTATGTTATGACGGTGGAAGTTGTACATTTCGCGCAGCAATCTTCCTACAGACGCACGAATTTCTACTGACTTTTGCCTGTACTCATTTGCACGTTCTTTTTTCAAGTGAGATTGCAACAGTCTTTGTTTCCTGAGCATCTTCCGAATTTTGTCATTAAATCGCGGTGCGTCATTTCCACCCTTAATGCACTTACTAGATAGATATATCTCCAGAGCGGAACTCACATTCAATTTAAACTTTGTCAGTTTCTCCACATCCGTCTTATACGAACTATATCATGTCCATTCATTGCGTAAGTGAGATGACAACAACTGATTATCTGCTTTTTTTGCAAAAATATCTCCTAACATTCTCGGATTTGCTATGTTTTGTAAGCATCGTCGCTATGATGGCATCATGATCATTAATCCTTGTTTCTATACTGACACTGTCGTAAAGTCAGGCCTATTTGTAGCTACAAACTCTAAATTCCTTTCATTTCGTATGGGCTGCCGAAACAGCTGCTCAGGACAGTCTTTGGGGGAAGTGTTAAAACGTACTTCATAAGGCTATCTGTCTGTACCACCTGCAATGAATCCATAGACATCCCAGTCTATGCTCGGTAGGTTAAAGTCATGTTTGCATCTTAGATGTTGACAATGAGATAAAAGTGAGGCAGTGAAACCGATTGATGACACTATTCGTCTAGAATACCACCAAGGAGACCACCGATCTTAAAGAGTCCCCATTCGACGGATGGTTTACCATCGACGGTGTCAGACGTGAGTCTTCGGAATCAAACCCCCCGAGACTAACGCAAGATCTGGCGATCAGAATCTATACGGGTTTTTAACTGGCTGCTTTCGAGTCGAGCGACACTATAAGAAAGTGTATCAGTGACCTCGGTTATGGGAGTCGATCATTTAATTTTCATACACCTCATAACGCTGTCCATGTCTTAAGAAACGAAAACAAGGCTGGGGTTTAACATCCAAATGACGACGAGGTCAGTAAAGACGGAGAAAAATGTCGAATTGGGGAGGGAGGGGAAGGGCATCGCCCGTTTTCTTAGCACAGAACCATCCCGATATTTGCCTTCAACGATTTAAGCCACAGAAAACCTAAATCTGGATGACCAGACGGGGAACTGAACCGCCACCGTCCCGATGTATTGGGACTTGATGTTCGTGTCCGTCCCTTATTGTATCAATTGCAGTAGATTTAACGAGGTACACAACATACTTCCATGTATGTCTCGTAGGAACGCTATTACGGAAAATTAACATCTGCCACTGAAGTGTATGACGACTTTGGGCGCGCATCTCGCGCAGCAGGGGCTGCCTGCTCTGAAGTCATTGATTCAGACACACGACAGCTGACGGACATTTCCGTTCGTTGCACTCTTCAAGCAGTGATGGTTTCCTGACCGAGTAGTGTTGTAGAGTAGGTTAGGAGTGCTACTTTTCTAGTGAAAATTGCGATTTCGATGAAAAGAATAAGAGCAGGCGTAGTTTGAAATGGATATGTCGCATCTCTTTCATAATAATGAATCTTGTGGTGTTGTCTATACCTCTCGCTACCAGTTTGGCATAGTAGCTGACCTTGAGGACAGAAAAGAGTTTTGTTTCTTTATTTTTACCTCTATATAAAGGATATCAGCATTATTCCCTTCATCCTAATCCTGCGTGTAACTGTAACTGCATGATAAATTGAGACGAACGTATTTTCTTGAAGGTGATGGAATTCGTTGTCTGCTAACTAAGGTTTGCCAATTTGTGGAATTCTAGCGCCGGAACAGAGATATTAACTGTGCTGGCACGACAGGGATCTTGGTCACGGTGGTTCTACTAAGTTGGCGAGGGTGCAGCTTGCATCTTTTGCATCTTTGGGATACTTCTGCCCCCCCCCCCCCCCTCCCCCCCGAGACACCAGCTGTAAGCGGACTAGCTAACAGCAGACAGTTTTGAGCAGCACTCTTCGCGTTGGACGTAAGGTAGATGTGTTTATGTGTTTGCAGCTTATTCTGTAAAGGGTACAAGGAAGGTGTTAGAATGTTATTTAATTGAGTTAATATTCTGATTAAGACACTCTTTTTCGGTGCTAGGATGTAATAGAAATTTTGGTTGAAAGAAGTACGATATTGCATTTAGGGAGTTCTTGTAATTTTTGCGGGAATGCTTTGTGTTCAGCGGCAAGTGGCCATGTGCTTTGATCACACGAAGGAATCGTGCTTTTGCTTAATGTTTCTCTAAGTGAATTCACTGACAGTGTCTAGGTGTATCTTAGGGCAAGTACGTGCAATTATCCTGGAATAGGAATTCAAAACATTTTCGTGAGTTAGGGAAATTAGGAAGTTGTGCCATACCGATATGAACAGCGTGTAGACACCATGTTGAGTGTGTTTAAATCAACACATTGATCAGCCAGAACATCACGACCACCGACCTATTATACACTCATGCTCATAAATTAAGGATAATGCTGATACATGGTGAAACAACGTTCTGGTGGGCGGTTTGCCCGTTTAAATCACCATACGGTGCAATTGACCTGCGGTCGTAGCACCGTGACGCTAGCAGCAATCCATATACGCAGAGGTGTGTTGGTGCATGTCAGAGTACGTTGCAGCGAGTAAGTGTGGCCGGCCGGTGTGGCCGTGCGGTTCTAGGCGCTTCAGTCTGGAACCGCGTGACCGCTACGGTCGCAGGTTCGAATCCTGCCTCGGGCATGGATGTGTGTGATGTCCTTAGGTTAGTTAGGTTTAAGTAGTTCTTAGTTCTAGGGGACTGATGACCACAGATGCCAAGCCCCATAGTGCTTAGAGCCATTTGAACCATTTGAGTAAGTTTAAAAATGGTCCAAATGGCTCTGAGCACTATGGGACTCAACTGCTGAGGTCATTAGTCCCCTAGAACTTAGAACTAGTTAAACCTAACTAACCTAAGAACATCACAAACAGCCATGCCCGATGCAGGATTCGAACCTGCGACCGTAGCGGTCTTGCGGTTCCAGGCTGCAGCGCCTTTAACCGCACGGCCACTTCGGCCGGCTTGAGTAAGTGTGCAGATGTTTTCACGTGCTAATAGTGACTGTGTGTTGAAAATGGCTCAAAGAACACAATTGATGACGTTATGAGGGGTAGAATGCTAGAGCGACTGGAGGCTGGTCAAACACAGCACGGGCCCTCTGTGTGCCACAAAGTGTGATCTCTAGATTATCGCAACGATTCCAGCAGACAGGAAACGTGTCCAGGCGCTACAGTACGGGACGTCCACAGTGTACAACACCACAAGAAGACCGATATTTCACCATCAGTGCCTGCAGACGGCCACGAACTACTGCAGGTAGCCTTGCTCGGGACCTAACCACAGCCACTGGAACAGTTGTCTCCCGACACACAATCTACAGACGGCTGAACAGACATGGTTTATTCGCCTAGAGACCTGCAAGTTGCATTCCATTGACCCCTGATCACAGGAGAGCCCGTAAAGCCTGGCGTCAAGAACACAGCACATGGTCATTGGGACAGTGGTCCCAGGTTATGTTCACGGATGAGTCCAGATAAAGTCTGAACAGTGATTCTCGCCAGGAACCAGATATCAACCCCTTAATGTCCTTGAAAGGGACCTGTCTGGAGGTCGTGGTTGATGGTGTGGGGTGGGATTATGATTGGTGCACGTAAACCCCTGCATGTCTTTGACAGAGGAACTGTAACAGGTCAGGTGTATCGGGACGTCATTTTGCACCAGTATGTCCGCCTTTTCAGGGGTTCAGTGGGTCCCACCGTCCTCCTAATGGATGATAACGCAGGGCCCCACCGAGCTGCCATCGTGGAGGAGCACCTTGAAACAGAACATATCAGGCGAATGGAGTGGACTGCCTGTTCTCCAGACCTAAACCCCTTCGAGCACGTCTGGGATGCTCTCAGTCGACGTATCGCTGCACGCCTTCAAACCCCTACGACACATCAGGAGCTCCGACAGGCACTGGTGCAAGAATAGCAGGCTATACCGCAGCAGCTGCTCGACCACCTGATCCAAAGTATGCCAACCTGTTGTGCGACCTGTGTACGTGTGCATGTTGATCATATCCCATACTGAAGTCGGGGTGCATGCGCAGGAAACAGTGGCGTTTTGTAGCACATGTGTTTCGGGACGGTTTTCTCAACTTATCACCAATACCGTGGACTTCCAGATCTGTGTCGTGTATGTTTCCTATGTGCCTATGCTATTAGGGCCAGTTTTGTGTAGTCCCAAGTTGTGTGGCACCACATTCTGCAATTATCCTTAATTTATGAGCATGAGTTTAGATACAAATCCGTCCAGGCGAAAGCAGGGTCACCTGGTATGGAATGACTGCTAGTCAGACACACTCAGTTGCATGTAGTGTCAGTGAGCATGGTGTCTGTGAGTAGAATGGGGAAGGTGTGCAATTATCTGAGTTTGACCGAGGGCAGATTGTGATGATCTGGAGGCTCGGCACGAGCATTAAGCAAACTACACGGGCTGTCGGGTGTTAGAAGAGTGCTGTGGTGGGTGTCTTAAACATGTGGGGAAACCAAGGCGATACGAAGTCCAAACGTCCTGGGGTTGGGTGGCCAGATGTTAGACGTCGAAGGCAGGGCAGGCTGGTAAAACAAGACTAACATCAGACTTTAGTGCCGGGTAGAGTACAAGTGTGTCTGAACACACGGTGCACCAAATGCTCATAACGGTGAGCCTCCACAGCCGACGACCCATGGATGTGCCAATGTTAAAACCACGACATCGGCAACTACGACTGAAATGGGCACGTCGCCATCCACAGTGGAAGCTGGCACTGTGGCAGAGCTGTGCATGGTCTGATGAATCTCGTTACCTTCTTCATCTTGCCGACGGGAGGCCGCGTATCGTTGTCTTCCAGGGGAACAGCTCGTTGACACCTGTACTGTGGGACAGAGACAAGCTGGTGGCGGCTCCATTGTTCTCTGGAGAACATTCATGTGGGCGTCCACAGGTCCAATTAATCTCGTGCAAGGCACATTGACAGCCAAGGAATATCGTACACAGGTTGCAGACCACGCACACTCCTTCATGGCGATCATGTTTCCCGTCGGCAGTGGCATTTTTCAACAAGTTAATGCGCCATGGTAAAAGGCCAATAGTGTGAACGAGTGGTTGAAGGAACACAGTGGCGAGTTCCAGTTGATGTGCTGGCCCCTCCAACTCGCGAGATCTGAACACAATCAAACACATCTTTGATGTGACTGAACGTTGCGTGGGAGTTCATCGCTCTCCTCCTGGGAATTTACGGGAATCAGATGACCTGTGTGTGCAGGCGTGGTGTCAGCTCGCTCCAGCGACCCATCAATGCCTCACTGCTTCCCTGCCACGACGCGTCGCCGCTGTTAACCTTGCCAAAGCTGGAGATGCCGGCTATTGGCTAGTTGGTCATATGTTCTGGCTGTTCAGTGTAAATGGTTTAGTTGATTAAAGGGTGTCTAAATTCCGTTGTTACGTAATTTCAAGGTGAGATATTTAAGTTATTTCTTGTTAATTTCACTGCTGTTCACTCCTGTCCATCAGACAGTGGATAGGCACCTGTAACGTCGTTAAATGAAAAGAAGTCAATTTTATGAGTCTATTATCTACATGTATCGTAAATTCCAATTAGTTTTGTGGTTCTTGAATTAATCAGTATTTTCTTTATTTTTGCCAGTCACATGTGGACACAGTTCTACCTTTCTGTCAGTTGTATAATAGTGCTTGCATGATATTGAACTGTAACAGAGAAATCTTTTACGTGTAGTCTGTCGAATCAACTGGCGTATGACTACTATCGTTTTGCATATGAGCGCTCTTTATTGCTACGTGCCTATCCTCAGTTCGCTTATGCACTTGATGCTCTTAACTATCACTCATGTGTAGGAATATACATATATTGCATATTATTTATTATTATACACGTTTATGAGTGCTAAATGGATTATTTTCTGAACTGTGAGGACCAGCTTCAATTATTAGTTCGTGTGTAACTGTGTTTAACGAGATCTGCTCATTTATTGTTCAACAATTCCCATGTGAAAATTATTAGTATTCTACGACTACTATTTTACAAACTCCTAACAAATCCCCACTGAAACTTGTTAATTCAAATCATTATTTCTTACCGAATTAGACCTTGGCATGGTGAATATCGGTTGCTCATGATCAAAGAGTGTTATTTTTGGACTACCGCTGTTTGCTATGAGGTATTTATCATCTCCGTTGCCAGCCAATAATAAATTCATCGACGATTTATATCAGTAGTTTAGACAATGTCATCGCTTAGCCGCAATGGAGGTCTGAAGTCTGCGGTACTGCTGTCTCTCTGATGACGTCAGGGGCGCTAGCCAATGGCAGCTCACCTGTTAGATTTCTACCTAACTATAGCAGCAGCAGTGGTGAGCTGTATGTGGCAACAGCAGTTCCAAGAAACTCAGATGCGAAGTCACCAGCCAGTAATTTTTCTGCTAATCATCGTTCCCCAGAAACAGTGTTCCGTTCCCAGAAACAGTACAGAAGGAGTTTCAAGAACATCTAAGACATATGCCTTTACCGGCTATTTTTCAACATGCCAGTCAGTTGTTCCCCGGGAATGATAAAGTTCGCACAACTGTCAGCTGTCTCTTGCTGCAGCGAAAAGTCGTTTACACCATTCACAAGAAACTTTCCTCTGTTAACACACAGAGGTACGCAAGGACGAAAAAGAAAGTTACGTTCTACGAGTGTTTCCACATATTGACAGCAACAGTTCACGTGCCACTCTATGCGCATTAACCACTCCTTTTTACTGGCGGGAGATATGCTTGGGTCTGTCGTTAATTTCAGTATAAATGCAGTGCAACAAGAAAGGGGAATTAGGGACATATGTAAGTATGTTGACACAGTATTGACAGAATTCTGATGTAAAATAATCGTTAAGATTGAACGATAAGAATAAAGTGATACAGAGTGGTTCAGATATCAATGCTGTTGATCTGCTATTGAGACACTGTACGGCAGAGATATCAGTTCGCTTTTAGTACATTATCCCGGAGTGAGCTAACGCGGAGAGCTGTTTCTTATCAGCTTATGACTACTCTGTGTAGTATGTATTGTTGTACAGATTAGATAATGTCAAGGTAACACTAAAATCTTGTCAATGAAATACTGCCCTGTAGTCTGAGTATTAGAAAGAGAAATCACAGCTTCCGTTGTAACCATTTTGTGCAACCGACGTATTGGTTGCCAGATTTTCTCATTACTAGTTTGAAGTCACCCGGTTTGATCGTTATCATTCAAAATTTTTAAAAATAGTCACGGTTTATGGCATTCAACAACTTCCAGCAGAAAGGGTAACCCTTTCTGTGTGAGCGGAGTGTATCACATATAGTGAGATGGGTATGTCAGAGTTAAACGTATCGACTGGATGAAACATAAACAAAATGTAGAATATGCGACAGTTACAGGTAGCAAGCTCGCGAAACCTTTCCAAGCAAGCTGTATAGGACGCAGACAGGGACGTATAGCGGGTGACTTCTTTTTGTAACGCTACAGACTGGTACGAACTGAGGAACTAGTGCATTTTCGTAACATAGAAACAAATGGTAATAATTTACATATATCAATTTCTTCTTCTTTCTAGAACTGTCTCATGTTCACAGGGTTCGTTTTGTGTATAAACAAATGCCACTTTTGTCCACCAAACGCGTCTTCTCGACTTAGTTCTGCAATTCGCATATGTTCATTAATGTACGTGTAACCGTTTCTTTGGTCTTCTTCCTTCCTCATGCAGCTGGAATGCAGGCTGTTTATTTATTAGTTCTGTATTATAGCAAGTTGCTTTTTGTTCTTCAACAGATCCTATTTTCGTCTACAACGCAATTTCTACTGTCTTTAGATTAAATAATAATGACACTACAGTTCGAAATACACTAGAATATTACGACTACTAACACCATTCTTGTTATCAGTCCTCTGACTGGTTTGGTGCGACCCGCCACGAATTCCTCTCTTGTGCCAACCTGTAAATCTCAAGAGTACAACTTGTGTAAGTAAGCTGTTTAGGTTTTTATGTTGGTAACGCCACGTAGCGCTGTGTAAGAATATCACTGACTGTGCTGTGTGCAGTCTGAGGCTGATTTGCATTGTTGGAATGTTTGCTATTGTAGTGTTGGGCAGTTGCATGTGAACAGCGCGTAGCGTTGCGCAGTTGGAGGTGAGCCGCCAGCAGTGGTGGATGTGGGGGGCAGAGATGGCGGGGTTTTGAGAGCGGATGATCTGGACGTGTGTCCGTCAGAAAAAGGAAATTTGTAAGACTGGATGATATATATATATTAGAATCTTTTACTTAGCTGGCAGTATTGACGCTCGCTGTATTGCAGTAGTTCGAGTAACGAAGATTTTTGTGAGGTAAGTGAGTCATGAAAGGTGTAGGTTATTGTTAGTCAGGGGCATACTTTTGTAGGGATTATTGAAAGTCAGATTGCGTTGCACTAAAAAATATTGTGTGTCAGTTTAGTGATGATCAGAATAAGTAAAGAGAGAAATGTCTGCCTACGTTCAGTTTTGCTCAGCTGTTTGAAAAACAAATAACGTAACAGGTTTACCAGCATAGTAATTCATAATTTTTCTAAGGGGATGTTTCAATTGCAATCAGTGTCCTCAATTATTTCCTGGACGTACTCAACTCTGTTTTCCTCTACCAGTTCTACCCTCTACAGCTCCCTCTAGTACCGTGCTATCCCTTCTTGCTGCCAGTGTTTTCCACATATTCCTTTCCTCCCCGATCCTGTGGAGAACCTCCTCATTCCTTTCCTTACCAGTCCACCTAATTTTCAACAATCTTCCGTAGCACCATTCATATCAACTGCTTCGATTATCTTCTGTTCTGGTTTTCCCGCAATCCATATTTCACTACTCCAAGCGCACATTCTCCGAAATTTCATCTTCATATTATGGCTTACGTTTCATACTAGTAGATTTCTCTTGACCAGGTATGCCATTTTCGCCAGTGCTAGTGTGTTGTTTATGTCCTCCTTACTCCTTGCTCCGCCCGTCAAATGTTATCTTCCTGTCTACGTAACAGAATTCTTTAACTTCTACTTCGTCATCACCAATCCAGATGTCAAGTTTCTTGCTTTTCTCATTTCTACTACTTCTCATTACTTTCGTCTTTCTTTGATTTTCTCTCAAACCATATTCGGTACGCATTACATTGTTCATTCCATTCAGCAGATCCTGTAATTCTTCTTCACTTTCACTGAGAATAGCAACGTCACTAGCGAATCTTATGATGATATCATTTCACCTTGAATTTTAATTCCGCTCTTGAAACTTTCTTTTATTTTATAAATGCTACTTCGATGTATCGATAGAACAACGATAGGAGCGAAAGAAAAGTTCGACGACGTTTGCAGCAGCATGGAATATCAGCTCGGAGACTATGGCTGCGGTTACGCTTGACGCGGCATCATAGACAGGAGCGCCTACGATGGTGTACTCAGCGACGAACCTGGGTGCACGAATGGCAAAACGTCATTTTTTCAGATGAATCCAGATTCTGTTTACAGCATCACGATAGTCGCATCCGTGTTTGGCGGCATCGCGCTGAACGCACATTAGAAGCGTTCGGTAACCTCTGGTTCTCATTGACGGCACTTTGAACAGTGGACGTTACATTTCAGATGTGTTACGACCCGTGGCTCTACCCTTCATTCGATCCCTGCGAAACCCTACATTTCAGCAGGATAATGCACGACCGCATCTTGCAGGTCCTGTACGGGCGTTTCTTGATACAGAAAATATTCGACTGCTGCCCTGGCCAGCACATTCTCCAGATCGCTCACCAATTGAAAACGTCTGGCCAATGGTAGCCTAGCAACTGGCTCGTCACAATACGCCAGACACTACTCTTGAAGCCGGCCGGTGTGGCCGTGCGGATATGGGCGCTTCAGTCTGGAACCGCGTGACCGCTACGGTAGCAGGTTCGAATCCTGCCTCGGGCATGGATGTGTGTGATGTCCTTAGGTTAGTTAGGTTTATTAGTTCTAAGTTCTAGGCGACTGATGACCTCAGAAGTTAAGTTGCATAGTGCTCAGAGCCATTTGAACCATTTTTTGAACTACTCTTGAAGAACTGTGGTATCGTGTTGAAGCTGCATGGGCAGCTGTATCTGTACACGCCATCCAAGGTCTGTTAGACTCAATGCCCAGGCGTATGAAGGCCGTTATTACGGCCAGCGGTGGTTGTTCTGAGTAGTGATTTCTCAGGATCTATGCACCCAAATTGCGTGAAAATGTAATCACATGTCAGTTCTAGTATAATATATTTGTCCAATGAATCCCCGTTTATCATGTGCATTTCTTCTTGGTGTAGCAGTTTTAATGGCCGGTAGTGTTCTACTAATACTAGCACTGCCACCAACGCTGTTTCTTCTATGAGCACTGACGCCTGAACATTAGATTACAATAGCAGTTATAATAGCGCTAGTCACACAGTCGTTGTCTTTCAACGGGCAAATTATAATAGCACCAGCTAGAGGAGGGGGATCGGATATCTTTACTCCCTTTCGGTGTGTGGCGCTCACTGCCTCTCGATTCAGAGCTTGGTAATGATAAATCAGCTCCTATCAATACATAGATGTATTATTTCGTATTTGCACCAACTGGCTATTAAACTTGTGTTTCCAGGAAGGACAGTAAATAAAAAAGAACTGCTTATTGTTCGGGAACATGTGGTTAAGTTTGTAGAGAATTTCATGGTATACAAGATCTGAAATTTAGTACACATATCTGCCACATCTGGCACCTACAACGGCTCAATCAGGCTGGGCATGAAATTGGACTGAGCTTCGATAACGCACAGTTACTTTATTACGTACTGTTTCAGCTGTACTCCAGCAGTCATCAAACAACAGTGGCTGGCGAGTGCTGGAAACCCACTACCAAATCATTTTAATGGGTGAGATATACGCAGACGCTGGTCATGACACCAATCGAACGGGCTCTGTATCGAGGTAGGTTAATGAAGAACAAGCAGCTTGCGGTCTTGCGTTATCTTGTTGAAAAATATTGATATTGAGACCTCGAAAATACGGCGTAACCACCGCCCGTAAGGGGACCTGGACGTGAACGGGTTCCATTTTTATACTTAGCTCTCAGTGAACATTAATCGTGATCTACAATGCGGAGGAAGTTGTGGTTTTTTACCAACAATGAATGACATTAAGTCAAGCTGTGAAAGGAAATTTATTGAAATATCTGTTACAGTTTAAGAATTACAGTATTTTGCCCAATACATGTTTTTATAATACACGTTCCCATTCTGGTCCATCATCAGTCTAATAGCATTCAAACTGTAGCAGACTGCTGTCAACATTCATAGGAACACATTATGCCTCTCGTTTTGTAGTTTGCAGTATATCTGAGGAAATAGAAAAACCCTTATCATACCACATTACTATTTTGTCTAAAAAATACCGCTAAAATTATATACAGAATGACAAACATATATCATTTCTGTGATGTAATAGGCATAATACAAAAATACTATCCCATTCTTCACTTGAGAGAAATTTGGTGAACATGGATAAAACCATTGTGAAGTTTATATGTACCAAATGTTCTGAAAATGTAGTTTCGAGAAAGTGAGAAAAGAATGTTCACAGTGTCTTTGACTCACCGTATGCCTCTTTCAGAACATTCCAGCAGCGTAATCTTGCTGGCCAGCTGCTTCTTTATCCTCTGTAGACTTCTTACTCTGGACTCTTTAGTGGTGGCTTCCACAGCCCTTTCAGCTTCAATTAGTCGCTGACGATCTATGCCAATCAGAGCAGCTACCTTATTATTCCCTGGCTGGATGCCTAATTTGTCTATTAGTTTTGTCTTGCTGATTACACCATCACTGAAACAGATGACAGCATCCATCACATCCATTTTGAGTACTGTCCATCCAACAAACACTGTTTTTGGTACTCGTTGCCAGACGCAGCTGTTGAAACTCTCATTAGGGTTTTGTGTACGGCCATGTAGACATTTGCTAAGTAATTTTGTATCTGCAAGGTCCCTTTATATTGGCTTTATTGTTTCCATGACCGTGGCAGGCAAGAAATGTTTATGGTGATATTCCTTGCCTGTCGCATGAGAGTGGCTGATTTGCAGACATTTCTTCAAAGAATGTTTAAAGCCAAATCAACAACTGAAAAGTAGATAAAAATACGTTTTCTGAAACGGGACAAAATTGTCTTTCAGATGGTGACAAAAAAATGTTTTCGAAAATTTCAGTCATTTCACGTCCAGGTCCCCTTAACTTGTCAGGAATGCAACGCCAGCTGTTGATATTACCGATTATACGAAACTGTGGTGATCGTGTCCTGTACACATACCTAATGCTATACCTACGTGACGATGACGAACGCATTCTCGATCATCATGTGATCCACCGCCGACCCACGTTAATATTGTGATGCGCCACAATTGTATTCATACACATTTATTATGTCAAGACCAGTTTCGTTCAATGGACGTCACACAATCCACGTTTCAGAATGTGCCTTCAACGTGACGTAAGACAATTCTTCAGTTATGATATCCGCACAGTTTTTCTACATCCACATAGATAATGCGCAAATGATTCTCCGGTGCACTGTGGAGGATAACTCGTATCACTACTAGTGATTTCCTTTCCTGTTCCACTCGCGACTAGAGGTAGGGAAAATGGCTGTCTAAAAGGTTCCGTGCGAGCCCTAATTCCTCGCATGTTATCTTCGTGGTCCTTACGCGAAATGTACACTGGCGCCAGCAGAATCGCCTGCAGCCGACCTCAAATGCCGGTTCTCTAAATTTTTGTAACAGTGCCTCGCGAAAAGAGCTTCGTCTTTCACGAAGCATCTCTGTAATACTTGTGTCCTGATCGATCCTACCAGTAACAAATTACTAGCACGCCGCTGAATTGCTTCGATGTCTTCCTTTAAACTGACCAGGTGTGGATCCCAAGCACTACAACAGTACTCAGAATGGGTCGCACTAGTGATTTATCCACCGTGTCCGTTATGGATGAGCTACACTTTCAAAAAATTCTCCCAATAAAAACCAAGTCAAGCATTCTCCTTCTGTGTGCATATTCCATCTCATATCGTTTTGCAACGTTACGCCTGGATATTTAATCGACCTAGCTGTGTCGGGCAGCACCTTACCAATGCCGTATTCGAACCTTTCAGAATTGTTTTTCCTACTCAACTGCATTAACTTACATTTTTCTACATTTGGAGCAGGCTGCAATTCATCACACCAACTAGAAATTCTGTCTGAGTCATCTACAACACTCCTTCAGTCACTCAACGACGACACCTTCCCGTTAACCACAACGTCATCAGCAAACAGTCTTAAATGGCTGTCCGTTACACCATTATTGTATACAGAGAATAAATCGGCCCTATCGCAATACCCGGGGCACATGTGATGACACCCTTATCTCTGATGTACTCTAGCTGTAGAGGTCAACGTACACCACCAACATGCATCACACCTCATTCAAAATCGAAAATAGATCATTTATTAAGACAACTTACACCTCATGATGGACCCACAGGGTTCGAAATGCATCGTGTATTTAATAAGACACGAAAATTTGTGACTGAAGACGTTTTTATTTCATACTTCCAGTGAATCATCGGCCTGCTGATAGTCTATGGTTTCCCAAAAGCTGTCCGTGTGGATTCTTGTCTGGCTGCAAACATGCCCGATTCCTGGATCGAGGTACATGACGTGGCTATGTGGTCGTGCACGGCCGCGTGAACAATGGCACGCCTGAACCGACTGATCCCATACTCGCATGACAGTCGTGGGTTCCCGAGCAACGCGAGTACCAAGATCGTAGAACAGTGGTTCCCAATCTTTCCCGGGTTCCCGGGTTCGATTCCCGGCGGGGTCCGGGATTTTCTCTGCCTCGTGATGACTGGGTGTTGTGTGATGTCCTTAGGTTAGTTAGGTTTAAGTAGTTCTTAGTTCTAGGGGACTGATGACCATAGATGTTAAGTCCCGTAGTGCTCAGAGCCATTTGAACCCAATCTTTCTTAGGCCATTACCCCTGGGTGCAATCAGACATTAGCTAGTACCCCTGCCCCACCCTACCACCTGTTGTGCGCCTCCTTCCCCACATTATCACCAATTTTCCCATCTAACTAAACTATAGAATGACAGACTTTTCTTGGAACAATTTTATTTTAAACTGATGAAAGATAAATGATATTTAGTTCTCTCTCTCTCTCTCTCTGTGTGTGTGTGTATGTGTGTGTGTGTGTGTGTGTGTGTGTGTGTGTGTGCTTTAGAATGAATGGCGAAGAAATTAGTAGTGCATCGCAAGTGCTACCCACAACTCCTCAGATAAGAAACGTAACCATCCACAGTGAGGGAAGATACTTGTTACAAACCATACTTTCCTTGCATTACTCCTCTCCATTGGGGCACTTGCTTGACCTGGACACTCCAACCCCATTTAAAATCTACCAAGCCAAAGTGTGAGCACTATATTTATTGTCTCGAAATCACTTGATTGCTGCCCTCCTTACTTATGAACTGGCAGAAATTGAACGAATTCAGGCTGTTAATACTTTGTGTCTGACCACAGCTACTAATAATAATGATAATAGTAATAATAATAATAATAGTAATAATAATAATAGTAATAATAATACTGTGTGCAGAACTATAGCAGCCCTTATGTAGTTACAGTTGTGTCATGCTCTCAATTAAGTCATTTATCTGTTTCGAAGCGAATAATGGAGCAGTTTCTGAACTATTGCAGGTACTATCTACAACTTGGAGAGATTTTCTTGAGATATTTTGCACTTGTTACGTATATCATGAGCGATGTACAGGACAAAGCACAACATATGTTTTTAGTGGGTGGAATATATGAGGAACCTGTAACCTCCACCGCATTAATGCTGCTAACTGAGGAAAAGCAGTTATTGGTTCAAATGGCTCTAAACACTATGGGACTTAGCATCTGAGGTCATCAGCCCCCTAGCCTCAGAACTACCTAAACCTAACTAAACTAAGGACATCACACACATCCACGCCCGAGGCAGGATTCGAACCTGTGAGTGTAGCAGCAGCACGGTTCCAGACTGAGACGCCTAGAACCGCTCGGTCACAGCGGCCGGCAAAAGCATTTATTCATAACTTATATAATCAGTTTTAGAGTCTTACAAAATTATGATAAGAGTAATGGTCTTTTGAAAATAATTTATTTTCGTGACTGAAACAAAATCGAGTAGATTAGTTTTAAACCTGAGAAAATTTCATTTTACCCCTCATGGGGTAAATACCCCCAGTTTGGGAATCACTGTCGTAGAACCATAAATCCAAGTCTCTGTAGTCGGCGTTCCGACCGCTGTCGAACGCGGAAACATGCTGGTAGACGTCTGTACTTCTCACACGATCTCCTCTCAAGCAACAACGTTTGAATGCTGTTTCTTTCTTTATACGCTACCGGCAATATAAAGTGAAGCGCCCACACAAGGAAGACGTCTATGCGATGTTATTTTGATGAGTACAAAAACGAGCCACGTTTATAAATAACTTGGATGTATGAGCCCACTTACCAGAGTGACGTTCAATCCCATCTGGCCTGGATGCCTGCAGTAATTCTGTTGGTAAATGTGTCATCAGACCGTTGTATGCTCTTCTGAGGCAAGCTGGCCTACACCTGTTGTAACTGGCACTGAATCCTGGATACTGGCAGTGGGGCGGAGTTGTCAAGGCTGGTCCCACGCACATTCTATCTGGGGAAGATCTCAGGATGCTGCTGGCCACGGTAGTGTCTCAACATTAAGCACACAGTTCATAGACGTTTGTGCCGTGTATGTACGGGCATTGGCCTTTCAAGAAATGGCACCATGATACTGTCGCATGAGAGGCAACACATGAGGCAGCAGAATGCCTGTGACGTACCACTGTACTGAGTTCCTCCAATCACTGCCAGCCGTGATCTGAAGTCAGATCCAATGGCTCACATCACAGAGACACCAGGAAGAACACCGCCGTGCTTCTCCAAAATGTTGGAAGACCGGATCGCCACCATACTCTCCGAGGATGGTCATCTGGCGTAGGGCAGAACAGCGACTCATCGCTGAATACAACGCGACGCCGTTCATGGGTAGTCCATGGTCTCTGGCCACGGAACCTCTCGAAACGTAACTGTTTGTGTTGTGGTGTCAACGGCAGCCTACAAATGGTGCGGTAATTCCCTAATTCGGCTGCTGCTAGTCTGTGACAAATGGTGTGAAATAAAATAAAATGTTGCAGGGAGTCCAATATACTTGTTCTGGGATGGCTGGCGTAGTTGTGAAGGTTTTTGTATGTCCATTCTTCTGATTTGAGATTTTAGGGACTTCGACTGCTCACTTATGTAATAAAATGGAACACCTACCCATACCGAGGGGCATGTGGTCTGCAGACTCCTCTTCCTGCCATTCTCAGTTTTAGTGACCGGTGTCGCTACTTCTCTATAAAGTAGCTCCTCGGTTGCTTCACAAGGGCTGAGTGCACCCCGCTGCCAACATCACTCGGCAGACCCAGATGGAGACCCATCCAAGAGCTATCCAAGCCCGACAGCGCTTAACTTCAGTGATCTGGCGAGAACCGGTGTTACCACTGCGGCAAGGCCATTGGCGTTAGTTATTACATGGCTACCAGTTCTGGTGTTTCAGTGCACCATTTTCAGGCCTTAACGGACGCTGAAGGGGTTGTAATTGAGGGTTAGGAGACACAACATCGTTGTTACAGGCAATCTGCGAAAACTAGTTCATACATGTTGGCCACTGATGATTCGTGTATATGACTGGAGTTAGCCCCCTTAGCGTCAGTTAAGACCTGGAAATTGGAAATTTTTGGTAAGTCCTACGGGACCAAACCACTGAGGTCATCAGTCCATGGCTGCCCCTGGTAGCTCAGTCGTCAGCGTGACAGAATGTCAATCCTAAGGGCCTGGGTTCGATTCCTGACGAGGTCGGAGATTTTCTCTGCTCAGGGTCTGGATGTTGTGTTGTCCTAATCATCATCATTTCATCCCCATCGACGCGCAAGTCGCCGAAGTGGCGTTAAATTGAAAGACTTGCACCTGTCGAACGGTCTACCCGACGGGAGGCCCTAGTCACACGACATTTATATCAGTTCCTAAGCTTACACACTACTTAAACTAACTTACGCCAAGGACAGCACAGACACCCATGCGCAAAGGAGGACTCGACCCTCCGACGGGAGGAGCCGCGCGAACAGTGCAAGGTGCCTGAGACCGCGCGGTTACCCTACGCGGCGTTAAGGCCTGAATATGGTGCGACGAAGCACCGAACTGGCAGCCATATAATAAATAACATCATAAGGACGGCTGTTGGTGTTCCATTTTATAACACAGTTGTGAAGGGGTTGGCATCTGTCAGGTGCAGAATATAGCGATCTCCCCATGTGATCAGACGTTATCGACTGGAACCATGACATCGAGTGTGTCCACCCCATCAGTCACGCCAGTATCGGGCCGTGTCACATCCGAATGCCCCACAAAATTCGATACTGCACGATTCGACCAGCTGGGCAAAGTGGAGACCCAGAATGAGGCCCCAAACGTTGTCAGGTGTTGATCACATTTCGTGTCCTTCACAGTAATCTCTCCACATCTAAAGCTGTTCACCCCCCTTGCATGTCCTACCGGACCCGTTAACACCACTCTGTAGGCCGTCCTACCGGTCACAGAGAGCTGCAGCTGTAACCATTCGCATACCCGCCGATGTTGTGCATGTGTACGATGTTACACTGACATCCGACCGCGTCTCATGGGTACGTCACTTTCTTCCGTCAGGCAGTATACACAGAATGTATATGGCATTACCGCTACCCACTTTGTGGAGCACCGAAATACTCCTCATTTTTGTAACCAAGCTAATTAGACGTTTATTGCATGCCGTTTTTATAGCGTTGCGATTTTAATGGCCAGCAATGTATATTTCATGTTACTGTCTCTGAACGTATTTTCATTCTTATGCCAAATAAGTGCAGTGCTCCAAATATATGGCTTGGAAAAAATGTTCCTGAATTATGTCTAGTGCCTTAAACAGGAGATTTTCTTTTGTTGAGAAAATATTTCAAGATCAGGGAAAAATTTTTCTTGTTATCTCGTCCTTACATCAGCGACGTTTTCAACATCAGATAAGACTGGGCCAAGTGAATAAACATTCGTCGATAAAAACTACGCCTTATTTTGCTTCCAAAGTACACAATGCAGCGTCCACGTGCGCTACAGGCTGATAACAGTTTTCCTACACAGACCTTCCTTCATATACCGATAAACAAGCTATGTGATTAAGTCCAACGAGTAGTGCATGTAACATAGAGACACGCCCAGTTCACGTTGACAGCAAGCGTGAGAACACATAATCGCTTTAAGTTCCGTTGCAACTACGTGCACGTTCTACATTATTATGCACGAAAGATGGTGGTACCACGATTTAAGACCACTTTGCTGGCACAGCAACATGAAACGAGATGCAGGGAAAGCTAGCTGAAGTGTTTCATTTGTTGGGAGTATTCCAAGGATGTGAGGAGCATCTGCAAAGGTAACCATGTACAAGACCTAATGCGACAGATTTCAGAGAACAGCTGCATCGTTTGGAGTCGTTATCGAGTACTAATGACGCTGACATCGAGTAAGATCATAGATAAGGTCTCTCTCTCTCTCAGACTTACACACACACACACACACACACACACACACACACATACCCAGAAAACAATGTGATCTTGGCAGACCGAATTCGCACCCTATCCCATAACAAAAACGGACCAGTCAATTCAGTATCGGTTTCAAGAAATCCTAGGTATGGAATGAATATACTGAACAACAGAATACTCCCGACTAATATAAGCAGAAATGAACGCTGCCTTCAGAATCACTACAGGTGGAGGAATACCTTCGATAATTTGTATTAATTGTTTACTAAAAATTTTTTTGGTTACTTCGTATCTAGATTCCTTTTCCTTCCGCTCCTTTTTAACTTACAGTAAAGAGTCTCAGTGTACTTCTATTCTTACGTATTAATTCACGTATGTTAGGTAATTTTGCACTGTCTTTTAAAATATGTGAACAAGAACGAAAATTTACAGTGCACAGTGTGTCGTCAGTATGTTCATAACATTTTTTTTATCTGTTATTGTGGAACGAATCATTCATGCTGAAATGTACTACAGCAATGTGTCCTTCAGTCTGAATTTTTTTTACTTTTTTATTTATTTATATGCGGAGAATTGGTTTAGATTGTTTTAATGTACACATCTATGTCTTACCGATACGTCATGCGACTACATAAAACGTTTTTCCCACCACATATTTGTTTTTTATGTTAGTTTTACAAAACTGTTGACAAACTGGACGTTGCAGCGCCAGCTTTGTGGGAGTCCTTAATATTTTGTTGTTATTTCTGAAACACATGAGACAAATGTTTATAATAACGCACTTCTACAAAATCAGAACTGTTACTGCTTTTTTGTTCCAATCCACACGCGAAGATGATTGCAACGCAGATTGTAACAGGTGGTCGGTATATAAAAGGCTGTGAACCAGATGGTGTTTGTTTATTTGTTAGAAAGAGCAAGACTGGGTTTAATGTCCCGCTGACGACGTGGTCGTTAGACGTATAGCACAAGCTCGGAATGCTGGAGGGTAGGGGAGGAAATCAGGAGGGCACATGCGTTAAGGAATTTAGACTAGAGAATCCAAATGTTGTTGCCGGACAGAGATTCAAACAGCTGCCCTTCCGAATGCCAATTCAGTGGCTTAGCACGCGCCAACTGTCTCGGTCTTCGCTCGAAGAGGGTAAACAGCGCTATTAATAACCTCTGAGAGTGAAGACTCAGTTCTACTTTACAAGTTCCCGTATCTAATTTATAATTAAGTGGATGATGATGCCAAAAGTTTCTGACCGTTCTAGGATCTTACTTCTTCCTTATAATCAGTGAGAATCAAAATCCCAAGTATAAAACAGTTTCCAACATCTTAGATACGTTCAGTGGTATATGTGGCTACTATTGGTAACATGTGTTGCGAATATAATTAGTATTAAAGAAGTTGTAAGGTGGCAGAATAAATGAAGACGCGAGTGGTACGGTCGCAGGTTCGAATCCTGCCTCGGGCATGGATGTACGTGATGTTCCTAGGTTAGTTAGGTTTAAGTAGTTCTACGTTCTAGGTGACTGATGACCGCAGATGTTGAGTCCCATAGTGCTAGAATCTTACTTCTTCTTTATAACCAGTGAGAATCAAAATCCCAAGTATAAAACAGTTTCCAACATCTTAGATACGTTCAGTGGTATGTACGGCTACTATTGGTAACATGTTTTGCGAATATAATTAGTATTAAAGAAGTTGTAAGGTGGCAGAATAAATGAAGACGCGAAAGGTACGGTCGCAGGTTCGAACCCTGCCTCGGGCATGGATGTGCGTGATGTCCCTAGATTACTTAGGTTTAAGTAGTTCTACGTTCTAGGGGTCTGATGACCGCAGATGTTGAGTCCCACAGTGCTCAGAGCTATTCTGAATAAATGGTCAATTCCACACATAAGAGTTTTATATTAGTACATTGTAACGGAGAGGTGAATATGACACCTAACTTACTTCAGGGGTAATGAGCAGATTTGAGAGAGTTTCTACTGGAAAAATCAGCAATAGCTTAATTAGTTCTCATAGGAATTTCAGAGGATGAGAGCAGCCATGCAGACAACAGCTCATCGCAGCTAAGGTAAATACCGCGAGCAGAGGCGTAAACTTGTTGGTTCACCAGCTTGCGTCCACTGTAAACCCGAGCAACCTTGGGTAGTCTTTTGCCCAGCTTGTCACAAAACTAACCATCGTCCGTAGACTTGATTGTCATCCTAAATAATACCGGACTTTGAACTGGAACCGGATGATTTATCATAGTACTGGGCAACGTCATGACGTAGTCATAAGAATAATCTTGTAAGGAAACTTCTAGCTAAAATTTACTATTGTTGTGTTTAGGATTATTTCGATTTCTGTGGATGAGATGCGTTTGTTTGACAACTATTGTTACATTGTAAACTGTGTAAAAGCGTGTATTTCTGTGGTAAGATTGCAACATTAAACCGAGACATTTGCAGCTTACACAGTCGTTGTTCTGTCCTCAAAACCTTACAGAGTATAAATTAGTGGTAAAGAAGTAGTAGAATTTCGCTGCACGAGCAGCGGAAGTGTAGTAAGGGACAAATTTTTGTTCTTTTAATTTTGTGTGTGTGTGTGGGGGGGGGGGGGGGGGGGGAGGGGGGTCGGTAGGCAGCAGGGAGAAACTATCGAAAAGGCTTGAAATTATGTAAAAACGTTCAGGGAAGTCGCGGAGTAGTCTCGTTGTCAAATCCTGCATGACCATACACTGAGGTGACACAACTCATGGGATACCTCTGATACCTCTTAATATCGTGTCGGACCTCTTGCCGGGCGTGCTGCAGCATCTTGACGTGGCCTGGACACAGTAAGTCGTTGGAAGTCCCTTGTAGATATACTGAGCCATGCTGGCTCTGTAGCCATCCATAGCTGCGGATGTTTTGCCGGTGCAGGATTTTGTGCATGAACTGACCTCTCGACTGTGTCCCATAAATGTTCGATGGGATTAACGTCGGGTGATTTGGGTGGCCAAATGATTCTCTGGAATGGTTCACTATGTTTTTCAAATAAGTCCCGACCACTTGTGGCCCGGTGACACGGCTCACTATCAGCCGTAAAAATTCCGCCGTTGTTTGGCAACACGAAGCCCGTAAATGGCTGCAAATGGTCTCCAGGTAACCGAACATAACCACTTGCAGTCAACGATCTGTTCAGCTGGACCAGAAGACCCAGTCCATTCCACGTAAACACAGCCTACGTCATTATGGAGCCACCACCAATTTGCACAATGCCTTGTTGACAAATTGGGTGCATTGTTCTGTGAGGTCTGCGCCGTACTCGAACCATACTTCAACTCTTACCAACTGAAATTGGGACTCATCTGATCAATCGTCTAGGGTCCAAGAGCTATGGTCACGAGTCCAGGAGAGGCGCTGCAGGCGATGTCGTCCTCTTAGCAAAGGCACTCGCGTCGGTCGTCTGCTGCCCATTAACGCCAGCTTACGCTGCACCGTCCTCAGGGATAGGTTTATCGCATGTCCCACATAGATTTCTGCGGTTATTTCATGCAGACCTGCTGGTCCACTAGCACTGACAACTCTACGCAAACACCGCTGCTCTCGGTCGTTAAGTGAAGCGCGTCGGCCACGGCATGGTCTGTGGTGAGAGGTAATACTTGAAATCTGGTATTCTTCACGTTGCGGATCTCGAAATATTGAATTCCCTAACGATTTCCGAAGTGGAATCTCCCATGCGTCTAGCTCAAATTACCATTTCGCTTTCAAAGTCTGTTAATTCTCATCGTGAGGCCACAAGCACAACGGAAGCCCTTTCACATGAATCAGATGAGTGCAAATGGCAGCTCTACCAATGCACTGCCCTTTTATACGTTGTGTAGGCGACAGTGTACGCGATACTGCCCCCATTTTTATATACTCATATTGCTGTCCCACGACTTTTGTCACCTCAGTATATTCTAGATAATTTTCACACTGTGAATTACTCTGCCACTAACTGTATGAATGTATTTTAAACTATTACCGTGCGATTGTACTTTTTTCTGGACGTATTAAGGCAGCATTTTAAATTTTTGTATTTGATCAATCATTGTGTGAAATACTGAAAATCTAATAACTGTTGCATCTGGACGCCGTTTAGAGTGGCAACCAGCACCTGATCGTTTTATCCGTTTAGGAATGCGGATATTCATCAGCAGGCGGATCCCACTCCTGTAACTATTTCGGCAAAACATAGCTACTGGAGACTGCCACATATCAGAGGTTGTTTGAAGACACTAATTAAATTCAGGATCTCACAGAATTTCTAAACTAAGAAAAGTTTTTTCAAGCGTAAGACCCCAGACGATATTGTGCTATTGTCAGAATCGTTAGAAGAGGCGGTCAGTCAAACCGCGCAGCTACAGAGACAAACGGCTAAAGCAGGCCTCCAAACCTTTATCGGAAGACGCAGTATGTGAGAAACATCAAGGCAGTTCCTACGTGGATGACAACAGAAGGAGAGAAATTCAGAAGATGGAGAGATTTAAATACATAGGGGAATTGACAGAAACTGAGCTGACAGAAAACGAAGTAATGGGAGCACGAATAAACGAAATGAATTTAACATACAGACTATCAACATCCACAATAAGAATATTTCGATCAATGCAAAATTAAGAAATTATCAGACCGTGACCCGTCCTGAAGCCTTTACACAGTAGCCGGCCGGTGTAGCCGAGCGGTTCTAGGCGCTACAGTCTGGAACCGCGCGACCGCTACGGTCGCAGGTTCGAATCCTGCCTCGGGCATGGACGTGTGTGATGTCCTTAGGTTAGTTAGATTTAAGTAGTTCTAAGTTCTAGGGGACTGATGACCTTACAAGTTAAGTCCCATAGCGCTCAGAGCCATTTGAACCATTTGAACCTTTACACAGTAGAAACTCTGAGCCTAGAAGAACAGGAGTTCTTAGAGAGGTTGTAAATGGTGAAACGAAAGATTCGCATGAGGTTATGGGGACCTCGAAGAACAGAAGTCGGCCAATTTAGAAGACGAGTGAACCAAGAACGGTATAGGAAGATAGTGACAATCTCGGACATCATCAGCAAAAAAGGGAGCGTGTTCTTCGGACACATTTTTATAATACACCAGAGGAAGTTAACAAAGCAAATAGTAGTCTCTGGTGAACAAGGAAACCAAAGTACGCTGGATCCAAGAGATACAAAGGTATCTGGAAGAAATGAGCATACAGAAATCAGAAATATACAACGAAGTGATTTTCAAATAAAAAATTCAAGCTTTTACTGGTTTCTAGGTCATAACTAGACCCAGAACAAAATCTTCATGGACAGGAGAACGAAGAATATCGTAAAATATGAGAATGAAAGAATATTGGACAAGGAGAAAGACCAGAAGAAAAGAAGCTGAAGCGAATTAAGATGGCCAAAATGAAAAGAAGAAGAAGGGAAAGACGAAGTCATTAAACTCGTTTCTCTCACATCTGTGAGTTTCTAGCAAAATGAACTTTCCTTGCAGTTTACCCATTATCACAGACACACCACAAATCGTGTAAAGAAGCATACGACCTTATCAAGTACTGTGAAGCACCCTAGTCGATTGCCTGCCGCTGCTCTGTTCCTTAACCCCCATGCCCGCCCTAGGCCATCTTCTTTTGACTCCTCCATCTTCATCTATAAACGCCGGTGCTTGCATTTATGTGTACAGGAATATGAATTATTTGTGAGACAACAAGGGCATCTGTAAAAGGCTTCTTGTCGTTAACTTCTTTCCAAAAAATTGTACTGAATTTAACTCGTTCCTTAATATTTCCTCAAGGCTGTTCATATTTCTGTCTGATAAAACCTGGAAATGAATTTCATAGTGGGCGTCCTAAATCAGGCTACATTTTATTTTTTTCCATATATCAATTGTAATTTGTAAAAAGTTTCGTAGTGATTACTCGAAGCGTATCAGCCATTACCTTCCTCCTACATTTTACCTCCCTTCCACTCCACCACCAGTCTTACAAGTGCTAGAGTTTCATCGTTTCCGCTGTACGCTTGTTTTTTCTTCACGTAAAAATTCATGCGTTTATGAGGTATTATTGGTTTCACTATCATGCATCTAAACCCTTGATTCTGGCATTGTAACACGCACTGTTATACTGCTAGAAGATGCCATCGGCGTAGAGGACGATACCAAGAACGAAGAGTTGTCCCCAACAATGTTCATGCGGTACACAGCTGTCGTAGTGCCTTCGAGTACTACCACCATGGAAGGCCAGGTGAATGTGCCCCACAGTGTAATGGAGCTTTCACCTGCCAGTGTCCTGGTAGGAGCCGTCCCCCTGGACGACCAACCAGTTGGTGTCACAAGAAACGTGTTTCTTTCGACCAAGCTGTTTATTTCCATTGATTCCCGGTCCAATCTTGCGCCCACTGCAGTCGTAATGGACTATGTCGTTGAGTCAACGTGGGAACAGGTAGGGGCCGTACGCTGAGGAGCCCATGTTCAAGAATGTGCGCCGAACAATGTCCCCCGAACAGTGGCACTTGCACCAACAATGGAGTCTACCGTCAGGTCTGCGACACACAGCCGCTTATTCTGATTTACAGAGCGGGCTAGTCTCCGACTTCCTTGTTCTGTGCCGCACAGGATAGCCGCGCAGTCTTTGGCGTCTTGCCAGGGTTTGCGTGGCGTGGCTCGCCCTCGCCCCCCCCCCCCCCCCCCCCCCCCCCCCCCCCCCCCCCCCCCCCCCGTCGAAGGTTCGAGTCCTCCCTCGGGCATGAGTGTGTGTGTCGTCCTTAGCGTAACTTGGTTTAATTTAAATAGTGCGTAAGCTTAGGGACCGATGACCACAGCAGTTTGGTTCCATAAGATCTCACCACAAATTTCCAAATTTTCTTGTTCTGTGATGAGTCGTGAACGTCCAACGCCTTGTCGCCTACTCGCGTGGTTTCCTCTTCCTTTGACAACTTTTCATTGCTGCTCAAGACAACAGCTTCGCCTTTTCCGTGATGTTCGTTCCCGAGGCATAACAATCTGCCCTTTGTCAAAGTCAGTGAGTTGCCGCATTTGCGGCCCACAATAATATCTCATTGGTCTTTTATATAATTACCTAACTGCGTTACGTCCCTCCAATGCCACCAGGAGGCATTCGATCTCCCTGTGGGAACGTGTTTTGGCTTATCAGTATGGATATACACTCTCAGACAAAAAAAAAAAAATGTATCAGGAAGGAATTATCCAAATGGAACGGATATCGGTGGATTTGATGTTCACGTACAGAAACACAAATGATTACAGTTTCAGAAAAATTGTATGATTTATACAATAGAAAGAACTTTACAAATTGAGCTCTGGTCCATGTGTGGCTCTTACTCAAGCAGTTATTCGGATTGGCACTGACTGAGGTATTGGATGTCATCCTGAGGGATACCGTGCCAAACTGTCCAATTGGCGCATTAGATCGTCAAAATCCCTAGTGTGTTGGTGGGCTATGCTCATAATGCTCCAAACGTTGTCGATTGGGGGGAGATCCGGCGATCTTGCTGGCCAAGGTACGGTTTGCCAAGCAGGGAGACAAGTAGTAGAAGCTCTCGCCATGTGCGGGTGGACATTATCCTGCTGATATGTAAGCTTAGTATGGCTGGCCATGAAGGGCAACAAAACTAGGCGTAGAATACCATCCATTTAGCGCTGTGCTGTAAAGGCGCCTCCGATGACAACCAAAGTGGTCCCGCTATGAAATGAAATGGCATCCGTAATCATGACACCTGGTTGTCGGGTCGTTTGCCGGCGACAGCCAGGTTCATAACCCACCGCTCTCCGGGGCGTCTCCAAACACGTCTTCCGCCTGGAGTCTCGTTAATTCGAGTATAATTGTCTTCAGTGATGAGTTCCGCTTCGAATTGAGCCCCGATGACTGGTAGAAGCCGACCTCGGGGAAGGTCAGTTTGGATTCCGTAGAAATATTGGAACACGTGAGGCAATACTGATCCTACGACTTATCTTAGAAGATAGATTAATAAAAGGCAAACCTACGTTTCTAGCATTCGTAGACTTAGAGAAAGCTTTTGGCAATGTTGACTGGAATACTCTCTTTCAAATTCTGAAGGTGGCAGGGGAAAAATACAGGGAGCGAAAGGCTATTTACAATTTGTATAGAAACCAGATGGCAGTTATAAGAGTAGAGGGACATGAAAGGGAAGCAGTGGTGGGGAAGGGAGTGAGACAGGGTTGTAGCCTCTCCCCGATGTTATTCAATCCGTATACTGAGCAAGCAATAAAGGAAACAAAAGAAAAATTCGGAGTAGGAATTAAAATCCATGGAGAAGAAATAAAAACTTTAAGGTTCGCCGATGACATTGTAATTCTGTCAAAGACTGCAAAGGACTTGGAAGAGCAGCTGAACGGAATGGAGGATATAAGATGAACATCAACAAAAACAAAACGAGAATAATCGAATGTAGTCGAGTTAACTCGGGTGATGCTGAGGGAATTAGATTAATAAATGACAGACTTAAAGTAATAAAGGAGTTTTGCTATTTGGGGAGCAAAATAACTGATGATGGTCGAAGTGGAGAGGATATAAAATGTAGACTGGCAATGACAAGGAAACAGTTTCTGAAGAAGAGAAATTTGTTAACATGAAGAAGAGAAATTTGTTAACATCGAGTATAGTTTTAAGTGTCGGGAAGTCGTTTCTGAAAGTATTTGTATGGAGTGTAGCCATGTATGGAAGTGAAACATGGACGATAATAATTCGGACAAGAGGAGAACAGAAGATTTCGAAATGTGGTGCTACAGAAGAATACTGAAGATTAGATGGGTAGACCACATAACTAATGAGGAGGTATTGAACAGAATTGGGGAGAAGAGGAGTTTGTGGCACAACTTGACTAGAAGAAGGGATCGATTGGTAGGACATGTTCTGAGGCATCAAGGGATCACCAATTTAGTATTGGAGGGCAGCGTGGAGGTTAAGACCAAGATATGAATGCACCACGCAGATTCAGAAAGATGTAGGCTGCAGTAGGTACTGGGAGATGAAGCAGCTTGCACAGGATAGAGTAGCATGGAGAGCTGCATCAAACCAGTCTCAGGACTGAAGACCACAACAACAACAACGACCAGCGAAGACGAATCTGGAGACGCCTCGGACAGCTATGGGACATCAAGCTGAGTGTCACCCGCTATAAGAACCGACGACCAGCAGTGATGGTCCGGGCGGCCATTTCCTTTCATAGCAGGACTCCTTTGGTTGTGTCCACCTGCTTAGCTGGGCCGCCGGCACGGTAGCTCAGCGTGTTCGGTCAGAGGGTTTAGCTCCCCTCTGTAAAAAAAAAAAAAAAAAAAAAAAAAAAAAAAACTGAGTGAACGGATTAACGAACGACCTGAACAGTTGTCATCGGACATCCACGAACAAATTCAACGAACAATACAGAACAAAATGTGATAAAGAAACAAAGGTGGTAACGTGCTCGCCTCCCATGCAAGTGGGCCCGGGTTCGATTCCCGGCGGGGTTGGAGACTTTCTCCGCTCGGGCACTGCGTGTTGAGTGTCCTCATCATTATTTGATCTTCATCACGGACGCGCAAGTAGCCCAATGTGGCGCCGAATGATTAAAGACTTGCAGTTGGCGCGGCCGAACTTCCCCGAATAGGGTCCTCCCGGCCAACAATTCCATATACCCATTTCCATTTTTTTCCTTTGGTTATTATCCGTGGCACCATTACAGCACAGCGGTACATCGAAGATATTCTACGCCCTATTTTATTGCCATTCATGGCAAGCCATCCTGGACTTACATTTCACCTAAAGAAGGCCTGTCGGCACACGGCGAGAGTTTCTACTGCTTGTTTTTCTGCTTGCCAAACACGGTCATCCAACCATTTTGGGATTTTGACGATGTAACGCTCCAGTTTGTCAGAATTTTTGCGCGATATCCCTCGGGAGAACATGCAACAACTACCAATCAATGCCAAGCTGAATAACTGCTTGCATAAGAACCAGAGATGAACCAACGCGTTATTGACTTGCTCAATTTGTGAAGGTCTTCCTCATGAAAAAAGCGTCCAATTTTTCTGAAATTGTAATCATTCGGTTGTACATGTGTATTACGTCCATCAATTTCCGTTCCATTCGGATAATTCATTCGTGGTGCGTCGTTTTCTTTGTCTTCGAGTGTACTTTCGGAATTGTTCATAAAGAGTTCGTCACTCCCGACCGGACTCTCAGTACAGTGTTTTTTTCGCTATGCCCTAAGACAATGGAGGGAGGACACGAGGAGGAAAAGTCCACAGAGGTGGCGTTCGGAAAACTAGCCACTCAGCTGTGACAATGCACGACCGCATTATTCATGATTTTTTTTTTTTTTTTTACTGAAAACAAGATTCCAGTTTTTACCCATCTGCCGTATTCACCAGACTTACAAGGGAAATCCTCCACAAGTCGCCCTCTGATACAGAAGAAACTTACAGAGTGAAAGAGAGGATAGAATAAAGGGATATCTATTTTGGCTTAGGCGCCAACACTCAGCGCTTTCCGAGAAAATAGCGGTTACAATTTCTGCGCGAACTTCTTCAGTCTCTTTGCAAATGCTGGCTTTAAATGCGTCGGCTGCGTAGTGAAAAATAGCATAGATTCGAGTTTTTGTGACCCGTGTTCAAATCCAATCTTATGTTGTTTCTTTTCCTTTATCTTTTGTTATTGTTGATGTATGTGAGACCAACATTTTTTGTGACATCGTGAAATACAATATATTTATTGTCAACAAAATGGCTCTGAGCACTATGGGACTCAACTTCTGAGGTCATCAGTCGCCTAGAACTTAGAACTACTTAAGCCTAACTAACCTAAGGGCATCACACACACCTGCCCGAGGCAGGATTCGAAACTGCGACCGTAGTGGTGGCACGGTACCAGACTGTAGCGTCTAGAACCACTCGGCCACTCCGGCCGGCTATTGTCAACAGAAATAAGTGTTATAAGCCTTATTAAGGAATAGATTTTATCATCACAAATCTTATATAAAAGATGTACTACTTCGCTTCCCCCGTTTTTTTCCCGAAATTTGAGGCTTTAATGAAACAAATTGGTTACGCATGTATCATTCAAACGCATTGATTGCGTTCGATAAATGAGCGCCTGTGATTGTTTCACTTGGTTTTAATACCTCATAGTACACGATGCCGAGCTGATCCCACCAAATGCAGAGCATGATCTAGGAGCCATGAATATTCGGTTTGGCCGTCGACGTGGAAGCATGGCCGGAATATCTCCATGATTTTTTGCATTTAGGGTTATCGTAATGAACTCATTTTTCGTCCCCGGTCACAATGAGATGCAGAAATCCCTTCCGTTTTTGCTTCTGGAGCAACTGTTCACAAACACACAAACGCCGTTCAAGGTCTCTTGGTTTCAGCTCACACGGGACCCAAGTTCCTTCTTTCTGAATCATGCCCATAGCCTTGAGACTTTTTATTTTTTTTTTTTTGTTTATTTATTTACTGCTCCGTGGGACCACATTAAGGAGAAGTCTCCATGGTCATGGAACGAGTCAATACATGAAATTATAACACGATTGTAGAAACAGATAAAATGAATTATCAGAAACATATTCAGGTGACACGTCGTTAGTTTAAATAAAGAAAATCAAGAATGCAACACTGGAATTTGCTTAATTTTTTAGCTCTTCCAGGAGCTCCTCGACAGAATAGATGGAGTGAGCCATGAGGAAACTCTTCAGTTTGGACTTAAAAGCGTTTGGGCTACTGCTAAGATTTTTTAGTTCTTGTGGTAGCTGCTTTCACTCAGTTAATACTAGGCAGAAATCAAATCTGCATGTGGAATGCACTTCCTTTCTGCACAAGAGTCAAGGAAGTGCATTCCACATTCAGATTTGATTTCTGCCTAGTATTAACTGAGTGAAAGCAGCTAACTCTTGGGAAGAAGCTAATATTGCCAACAGCAAACGACATTAAAGAAAATATATACTGTGAGGGCGATGTCAGAATTCCCAGACTATTGAATAGGGGTCGACAAGAGGTTCTCGAACTTACACCACACATAGCTCGAACAGCCCGTTTTTGAGCCAAAAATACCCTTTTTGAATCAGAAGAATTACCCCAAAAAATAACACCATATGACATAAGCGTATGAAAATATGCGAAGTAGACTACTTTTCGTCTTGAAATGTCACTTATTTCAGATACTGTTCTAATGGTAAATAAAGCGGCATTTAGTTTCTGAGCAAGATCCTGAACATGGGCTTTCCACAGCAGCTTACTATCTATCCGTACGCCTAGGAACTTGAACTGTTCCGTCTCGCTTATAACATGCCCATTCTGTCCGATTAAAATATCAGTTCTTATTGAATTGTGAGTTAGAAACTGTAAAAACTGAGTCTTACTGTGATTTAGCATCAAATTATTTTCCACAAGCCACGAACTTATTTCATGAACTACATTATTTGATAATGTTTCAATATTACACACAAGATCCTTCACTACCAAGCTGGTGTCATCAGCAAACGGAAATATTTTTGAATCACCTGTAATACTAGAAGGCATATCATTTATATAAATAAGAAACAGCAGTGGCCCCAGCACCGATCCTTGGGGAACGCCCCATTTAACAGTGCCCCATTGGGACTGAACATCATTACCACTCTCAATATTGCGGAGAATTACCTTCTGCTTTCTGTTCTTAAAGAAAGAGGCGAACCAATTGTAAGCTACTCCCCTTACTCCATAATGTTCCAACTTCTGCAGTAATATTTTGTGATCAACACAGTCAAAAGCCTCCGTTAAATCAAAGAAAACACCTAACGTTCGCTACCTTTTATTTAATCCGTCCAGAACCTCACAGAGAAAAGAGACTATAACATTTTCAGTTGTTAAGCCATTTCTAAAACCAAACTGTACATTTGACAGCAAATTATGTGAATTTAAATGCTGCAGTAACCTTGTATATACAACCCTCTCGATAACTTTAGCAAACACCGATGGCATAGAAATAGGTCTATAATTATCAACATTATCCCTGTCTCCCTTTTTATAAAGTGGCTTCACTACCGAGTACTTTAATCGGTCAGGAAACCGACCACTCCTAAAGGAAAAGTTACAGATATGGCTAAGTACTGGGCTAACATACATGGAACAATACTTCAGTATTCTGCTAGATGCCCCGTCATATCCATGAGAGTTCTTTGTCTTTAGTGATTTAATTATTAACTCAATCTCCCCCTTGTCAGTATCATGGAGGAGCATTTCAGGTAACAGTCTCGGAACACTTTTTTCTACGAGCGCTATATGATTCCCTGTTGGAACTAGGTTTCTATTTAGTTCACCTGCTATATTCAGAAAGTGATTATTAAATACTGTACATATATGCGACTTATCAGTAACACGGACATTCCCACTACGCACTGATTCTATATCCTCGACCTGTCTCTGCAGACCAGCCACTTCCTTTACGACTGACCATATGGTTTTAATTTTATCCTGAGACTTAGCTATTCTATCTGCATACGACATACCTTTTGCCTTCCTAATAACTTTTTTAAGCACCTTACAATACTGTTTGTAATGGGATACTGCAATTAGATTGTGACTGTTTCTAACGTTTTGATATAATTGCCACTTTGTTCTACAAGATATTCTTATACCTTTAGTCAGCCACCCAGGCTGCCTGTTTGTGCTAGTACCCTGTTTTGAACGTTCTAACGGAAAGCAACTTTCAAAGAGCACGAGAAAAGTCTTGAGGAAAGCATTATATTTATCGTCTACTGTATCAGCACTATAAACATCTTGCCACTCTTGTTCCTTGATAAGGTTTACGAAAGTCTCTACAGCAACTGGATCAGCTTTCCTAAAACGTTGGTAACTATATTTAACCTGTGTTGCAGCACAAAAATCTTTTAGACTTAAAATTTGTGCATCATGATCTGAAAGGCCATTCACCATTTTGCTAACAGAATGCCCTTCTAGTAATGACGAATGAACAAAAATATTGTCTGTGGTTGTCCTACTGCTCCCTTGCACTGTCTTTGGAAAGAATACGGTTTGCATAAGATTATATGAATTAAGGAGGTCTACCAGCATCCTTTTCCTTGCACAATCACTTATACAATTTATATTGAAGTCACCACATATAACTAACTTTTTGTATTTCCTATAAAGTGAACCAAGAACCTCAGGGGAAGGGTCAACATTCGGGCACTTTGAAGGTTTCGTGGTCACGACCGGGTGGAGAGGGGGCTGGGGGACGGGTTGCTGGGGGAGATGGCGGGGGGCAGGACCACCCTGAGCAGTGGATGACGCAGACGGAGGGGGCGTCGGTGTCACAGAAACTGTGGAACGTCGAGCCGAAATCTGTGCTGGCTTGGAGCCCCTCGGAGGCGGTGCAGGGAGCGGCGGAAAGTCAGTAGCTGTCGATGGGGCGACAGTGATAGGGGAGGGGGAGTTGGGGGTGGTTACAACCGAAAGTGCCGCAGGGGTGGGGTGGACAGGGAGAGAAGGAAGGACGGGAAGGGGGGCAGAGGATGAGCTCCATGTGATGGTGGTTGGAGTAACGGAGGGAGAGGTGAAAATGATAGTGGTGGTGGGTTGGGACATGGTGGCGGCGCGCGAGAAGGGCGGCGGCGGCGGCGGCGGCGGCGGCGCCGCGACCAGGCGGCGGCAGCAGGCAGCGACCGAACGGCGGCGGCGGCGGCGAGGAGGAGGAGGACCGGACGGCAAGCAGACGGCACGGGAAGGAAACGGTGGGGCTCTTCTACGTCGAAGATACACCCTGAGAGTAGCCCAGGCAGTGCGAGTCCTCGATGAGGAAGTGAGGGAATCCAACTCTCGAATCAAAACAATAATAGTAGTTTTCTTATTAAATAGTGAGGAAAATGAAGAAGACGACTCGAGTATAAGCGTATTTAGTAATTGGACTCCTTCATATCTGTAAAAAAACTAACGCCTCTTCCGACAGGAGTCAACGTTACAGTTTCTAGGACTGTAGTAACCACTGCATTCAGATTGATACTAAAAAGCACAAGAAATACATTGGTGTCACTCCCAGCCATCTTTGCCGAATTCACCACACGCTGCGCACAGGTCTTCGCCGCTTGTAGCTTGTGCTGGATGGCGCACTAATACAAGTCCCATTAGGAACAGCACTGTCGCCATTTCTTAACTCACCGCCGTCCAAGAAACTCTTTCTGTGTTGCAGATGTACGTCCTCGGCATCTGAACAGAGAAACCCATTCTTATAAAAATGATGCGTCGCGCGGAGTGGCCGCGCGGTTTGAGGCGTCATGTCACGGATTGCGCGGCCCCTCCCACCGGAGGACGACGGTTCAATCCCGCTTCCAGCCATCCTGATTTAGGTTTTCTGTGATTTCCCTAAATCGCTGCAGGCAAATGCCGGGATGGTTCCTTTGAAAAGGCACGGCCGAATTCCTTCCCCGTCCTTCCCTAATCCGATGAGACCGATGACCTCGCTGTCTGGTCTCCTTCCCCAAACAACCCAACCCAACCCAACCCCAACCCCCCTCCCACCGGAGGCTCGAGTCCTCCCTCAGGCATGGGTGTGTGTGTTACTCTTAGCATAAGTTAGTTTAAGTAATGTGTAAGTCTAGGGACCGAAGACCTTGGCAGTTTGGTCCCTTAGGATTTAACACACATATGAATATTTGAAAAATGATGCAATATTTTATTTTGACTTTCATTAAATATACATTAACGCGTCTACCTACTTTCATTAGTGTGGCAGTGAAGTTGGGTGAAATGATGCTCTCGGCCTCTGTTTGTCAAATTACCCAAACAAGCATGGCTTACACAAAACTATAGTTCAACACCCGTGCTTTGCTTAAGACAAATAAACTTATATAATTATTCAAATGGTTTAAATGGCTCTGAGCAATATGGGACGTAACATCTGAGGTCATCAGTCCCATGGATTTTAGAACTACTTAAACCTAACTAACCTAAGGACATCACACACATCCTTGCCGTAGCAGTCGCGCGGCTCCGTACTGAAGTATACAGGGTGATACAAAAAGGTACGGCCAAACTTTCAGGAAACATTGGTCACACACAAATAAAGAAAAAATGTTATGTGGACATGTGTCCGGAAACGCTTAATTTCCATGTTAGAGCTCATTTTAGTTTCGTCGGTATGTACTGTACTTCCTCGATTCACCGCCAGTTGGCCCAATTGAAGGAAGGTAATGTTGACTTCGGTGCTTGTGTTGACATGCGACTCATTGTTCTACAGTACTAGCATCAAGCACATCAGTACGTAGCATCAACAAGTTAGTGTTCATCACGAACGTGGTTTTGCAGTCAGTGCTATGTTTACACATGCGTAGTTGGCAGATGCCCATTTGATGTATGGATTAGCACGAGGCAATTGTTGGGACCCATGTTCTTCCACATACGCTCAATGGAGCACGTTATCACGATCTCATACGGGATACTCTACCTGTGCTGCTAGAACATGTGCCTTTACAAGTACGACACAACATGTGGTTCATGCAGATGGAGCTCCTGCACATTTCTGTCGAAGTGTTCGTACGCTTCTCAACAACAGATTCGGTGACCGATGAATTGGTAGAGGCGGACCAATTCCATGGCCTCCAAGTTCTCCTGACCTCAACCCTCTTGACTTTCATTTATGGGGGCATTTGAAAGTTCTTGTCTACGCAACCCCGGTACCAAATGTAGACACTCTTCGTGCTCGTATTGTGGACGGCTGGGATACAATACGCCGTTCTCCAGGGCTGCATCAGCGCATCAGGGATTCCATGCGACGGAGGGTGGATTCATGTATCCTTGCTAGCGGAGGACATTTTGAACATTTCCTGTAACAAAGTGTTTGAAGTCACACTGGCATGTTCTGTTGCTGTGTGTTTCCATTCCATGATTAATGTGATTTGAAGCGAAGTAATAAAATGAGCTCTAACATGGAAAGTAAGCGTTTCCGGACGCATGTCCACATAACATATTTTGTTTCTTTGTGTGTGAGGAATGTTTCCTGAAAGTTTGGCCGTACCTTTTTGTAACTCCCAGTATAATTGTGAGTGTTGATGTGCAAAGATAGGCACAACAACAAAAACTTGTATTTTAACATAACAGGAAATGGCTTACCTCTTAGGAACTAGAGATCAGATATTAGAAGAAACAAAGATAAAATACACTCAAGCTTCTTGCGCCAACTGGCAAGTAACGGTTCACGGGCTCTGTATGCTTATTTGTATAACTAAGCACCAGGTGGCAGCACCGATCATATAAGACTAGCTCTCACAGTTAAAGACGTATAGATGTGCATCATTTTACCCACTGACCAAATTCCGCCACTCTTTCCTAATAATATTTCTGGAACTTTCGGATACCACCTCAGAGTGAAAGTGAACGAACTACTGTTACGCCACATCTCTCTCTCTCTCTCTCTCTCTCTCTCTCTCTCTCTCTCTCTCTCCAAAACTCGGAAGTATTCTCGTCACCAAATACTCCACTGCGTCACTTAACAAACGCTCTTAGAAGAAGTTTTATATACGTTCACGTGTGACAATTTTCGCCTATGTAAGTGTCGAAGTGTGTGAACAAATTTTATCTTGGACTCTACGCCCGTGAACGGCTCCATGTATTTTAAGAAGTGTTTGTCTCCGTTTATATGTCCACCGTATTTATTTCTCTAATTGTCTTCATTTGTATCTTTTGTGTTTCTCTGAGGCCCAAGAGCGGCGTAGTATGCTGCTGCTGGCCTGCCTGTACACAGGTTTCAAAATAACAATAAAGAAAAAAAGTAAGTTTTATAAAGAAAAATAAAGAGTATACTCTGCTCAGTACTGCTCTCAAAAGCTTTACACCCGAATGTCACACATTTGGCTTGCCTTGTACGTGAACAGCATCACGTTGTAGCAACCCGTGCTTATTTTCGCATGCAGATTAGAGTAGGATGGCCGGCCGGAGTAGCCGTGCGGTTCTAGGCGCTGCAGTCTGGAGCCGAGCGCCCGTACAGTCGCAGGTTCGACTCCTGCCTCGGACATGGATGTGTGTGATGTCCTTAGGTTAGTTGCGTTTAATTAGTTCTAAGTTCTAGGCGACTGATGACCTCAGAAGTTAAGTCGCATAGTGCTGAGAGCCATTACAGCAGGATGAATACTTTTTACACTGAAAGTGGAATTTCGATTCATGTTGCCCAAGATGTGCTGAAAGGAGCGTGAATAGACTCCATGCTTCTGTATAAATTTTATTGTTTTCATCTTTTAACAGTAAAATAATGATAAGGGAGACTTGCAGTCCTGCACTGACATTAGAACATTTATAAAATGTGGCAGTAGCGAGCCAGAAGGAAAAACTAGTATTTTCGTGCAGGTCAAGCAAAACTGAGATAGCGAGAAAGGATGTCGAAACTCTCAAAAGCAATCTCACAGACTTTGTCAGTGATTGTTTATCTGTAACTCAGTAGACTTAACCCGTGGCGCAGTGTTTCCGAGTAACAGCAACTCTTTATACATTTTCCTTTAGTTATTACGGTGCACTACTGGCGGACGTGTTTGCCCCGCTATAGGGAAGTGGCATTCGCGTGCCATTACTGTAATCCGGTGAGTATACTATTCCGTGATTTTCTAAGACTGTCAGAACGATAACAGCGATTGAGATTAGAAAGTGGTACAGAAACTTTTAACCGTCTCTGGTCTATGAAATCAAGACTGGCAGTCATATTTAACTATAGAGAATACAGGTAGATCGGAAAGCCATTTATATTCGTTTGAGGTCGAGTTATTGCGCAATTATCACAAGTCACAGTGGCTGAGGAGCGTACAAGTTGACAAAGTGTAGCGACTGCGCACTCTCCAGGACAGGCGGGCCTACAAGATAAAGTCATTTCGCGCCACACTCTTAACAACAGATAACCATCAGATAATTTACTGTGAACCAATATATCGCCTTATCTCTTCCCGTCGTCAAGCACACATCGAATGAAATGAAATGGACTGATACTTCCAAGATGTGATAAAGAACGCTATCTTGGGATTCTGTACTCGGGCGTATTCCCACAGTTGACAGGTGAATCACGACAAATCGATTCTGATTAGGTTTGGCTTCTCAAACAATGGAAGGAATAAACTGGTTTCACATTCGTCTCCAATCTGAAACTGTGTTCCTTGACCAATAACATTGGCACTGATTGAATGTTAACGCGAACTTTCGTTCTCCGATAATTTCTGGTGCTCATGACAACAAGCAGTCTTTCCTGCCATCCCGTAGAAGAACACACCATTCTAAGACATATTTTTGTTTTGAATTTACTGGTGGTTTGTATTATTTCCAATCGATTCTCTAGATAAATCTAACAGACACGCATTCGAATAAAATTACTCTGGATATACTGTGAAAGGTCTCGTATCACATCACTTTACCAACTTCATCAAAACTAGACTTATCAGACGTGACTTTTCTGGTCATGAGGTGATTCCTCTATTCTGTAGCATAAATACATCCATTTTTTTATCGGTGACTTTACGTCAGTCCTGAATTCAAAGGACCAGACTCCCACGTCAGACTTCTTTGAAGAGGTTTCCAACCTCGCAGATAAATCTAGAACTAGTTGACAAACGGAACAAACTGCATCTGGGGCTTAGCAACTAGCAGCCTAGATAGAGTGTATGTTCGGATCAGCCACGTTCTCAAAGTGATAAACAGAAAAATTTGTCCACTACCTTTTCCTGAACGTGCAGCTTCCTGTTTGTTTCAACCATCATTCGCAGAAGGTCCGCAGAGGTACGGGCCACCGGAAATTAAAGGGAAGTTTTTAGAAATAGTATTTTATGCGATGTGGCTAAGCCTATAAAAGAATACATATAAATTTTAGAGTATCAGTGACTGGTAGACACGGATGGCCGAAACGAAACTTTCACAACTTTTTAAAAAATGGCGTAAGGGGTGGCGTCATGTGAAAGAAGTACCAAACGATTCTACGTTCGTGTGCTAAACTTAAGGACGAAAGTAAATTACTCATGCTGTGTCACTGCTATATAGGATAACTGGATGGAATGTGAACCACACATAGAAAGAACGCTACAATATAGTATCAGTCATTCTGGGTGCTTTCCATTGGACTTTTTTGTACGCTCATCGTGAGCGTTTTCCATCGCCTGACACCTATGTGGCATGTTCAGAATAAGCTTATGTAGACAACCCTGTGGTACCCGTTCCCATTCTTCAATTAGTTCTTCGAGAGTGTGTGATGCAACAGGACGACTATGAACACGTCTGTCATGCATGCACGACACATGCTGTATGGAGTTTACTTCGGGATTCACCACTGGCCATTCCATTACTCTACTGTCCAGGGTTCGCAAGACATCCTTTGTGCCGTGTGCCACTATGGAACTTGGCATTATCGTACGTGAGGATGAATTCAGGCCACTATCGTCTTGAGCAGTCATCACATGGTCCAACAGGATCCGTCCGATGTACTGCTTGGCGGTAAGGCGACCTTGGACGACGAACGACGACGAATGTATCTGTCAGGATAGTGTCGCGAGATTTGGCGTTAATGAGCCATGGCAGGCGTCTCCTCGGCTTGTAACCATATCGACTGCACTCTAGGCGACTGTAAAACCGTGGCATCGTCAGATAAGTCCCGATTTCATTTGATAAGGGCTGACGATAGGGTTCATGGCTGGCGCAGACCCCACGAAGGCGTGGTCCCGATTTGTCAACAAGGTACTGTGCAAGCTGGTGGTGGCTACACGATGTTGCCGGCTATATTTACATGGAAGATCCAACTGAACTGATACTTGACTGCAGATGGTTATGTCCGACTATTAGCAGCCATTCATGGCCCAGTCACATGGCTCACTATAATCCATAAAAACTCTATGTTTCGGGAACGAAGTTTCATCTCACAAATACTCATGGAGGTAAGAATAAGGGGAGATGGCGCTACGTATCCCAGCCGTATTACGTTTTGAAGCCATGGGGGCGTGGCTCGCTGCCATGACACTCTGACCAAAACATTGCCAGTGTGCTATAGCACTGCGTGTATTACAGTCGCTAATTGCACCATATACGCATGTAACGTCATCAGATTGGTTGTTTCAAAGTTTTTGTTTAAAATAAAATCTCGTAAAGGCGAAATTCCGCGTTTCTTCGGATTAAAAATAGTTTTTAATGTAATATTACGAATAGCTAGCCTTCAATGTAAACGATACAATTTTGTTAATTCAGTAATAAACGTGTATCACAAACTAAATAATAGAAACTGAAAACTAAGTTAGCTATACCCTCCCTCCAAAGCCCCATAAATACTTCTTGTTTGTAATACGTACTGGGACATTTCGGTTACGTTACACTACTGGGAAACACTGTTCATTACCACCAATATTTACTGAAATACGGTACATAGAATGGCAAATCTACACAGTGTCCTGTTTAGGCCTATACTTTACGCCAATTAATGTAGTGTTAGCTTTTAATTTGGTACATGATGAAGACAAAGTGAGTTACTCAACACTCGATTATCGACGATACGTACGTATTATACTGAAACGTGAACTTGAAAACTAAGAACTTAATTCTTTGAATTAACATACCTTTTGCAAATGTTTTTGGTGTGTAATGAAAACTGATGGTACAGCATTTTCTCGGAGCCTTACTGTTGAAAGGGATGTTCGGTCTATGTCCTCTTCTCGGAAATGCTGAGAACATGTAGTGCTCCATTTAGACGCACGCCAATTCTTCCTCCTCACGGCATTCTCCCACAGAGCTTTCCGACTTTTATTTTTAGAAAATCTAAAATCATACAGGAGAAAAACACGCTATAGTACAAGTACCGATGTAGCACACATTCATTCACAATGAAGTTGTAAAATCACACTTAACGAGACAACTTACACACGAAATGTTATTCCCTTCGATTTCGCATCACAATCAGAACGATTCGTACACCTGGACACCACAGAAGTCACCATAATAGCGCAAAATCCTTCCAAAAGCGAGCGGCAAGCCTATGCACACAAGCTTACAGCAGCAATGTTTTGGTCGGATTGAGATGGCTACCCTCGGCTTCACATAGCTTCACAGCTGTGACGTCACGGCGTCTCCCTCTATTCTTACCTCCATGCAAATACTACTTAAAAAGTTAACTTATATCCCAGATAATTACTTTAGTATCTCCACCAGCGGACATCGAGATGGGTGCAGATGTACTGGCGTCGCCATCGCAGAACGCTTTCACGGACGGCGCGCGCAGAGGGTTGCATGGGCAGGGCAACGGACGCAGGCGATTGACCTGCTGGGGGCAACCGGTGTGGGCTGACAGCTCTTACGCTGATGTCAACATACTCGATCCCGGCTCTCGCTTCGCGCCGTGCTTTGGGCTCCACGTGCAGAGCTGTTCAGTCGTTCGCCATAGTCGTGTTATTTTTTCTCTCCGTGCCCGTTCTACGGTGTTCGAACTTCCTGCTTCGCCATAGCAGTCGAGTCACCATCGTCATGTGCGGGTACATTTGTGCCGACAGTGGCTGTTTCGCGACGTTCTAACGACTGTGCATATGCAAAAACTGCAAAACTTCCTCATGTACCTTTGTCCCGCATCGCGGCAGGGTCGGCCTGGTTATTAAGGGATATGGCATGGTTAATTTAAGGGTTGTCTGGATGCCCTTTCTGTCGTCACCACGCCGGCCGGAGTCGTCGAGCGGTTCTAGGCGCTACAGTCTGGAACAGCGCGACCGCTACGGTCGCAGGTTCGAATCCTTCCTCGGGTGTGGATGTGTGTGATGTCCTTAGGTTAGTTAGGTTTAGGTAGTTCTAAGTTCTAGGGGACTGATTACCTCAGAAGTTAAGTCCCATAGTGCTCAGAGCCATTTGAACCATTTTTTGTTGTCACCACGCTATCCCCCGTCCCTCCCCCAAGGCGGAGCGTGTGTACCGAACTGCCTGCGTGTAGTGTTAGTCATGTGAAAGTGAGCGAATCGCGTAGCTGATTCGGGACTTGGGTACCAGCCCGGTATTCACCAAGTGCGATGTGAAAAACTCCCTAAAACCCCCATCCAGGCAGGGCCGCACACTGAACCTCGTCGTTAACCCTACCAGGTGGACGGGGTCGACGCACCTCCCCGGCCCCTAAGCGGCGCTTTAACACGCGCGACTATCCGGATGGTCTTTAGCAGAGAGGATTTCTGATCTCAAAGAGCAACTATACTTCGCCATGTACTTATGTTGAGACAACAAAAAAAGTATCTTTAGCGAAATAAGGCATCTTCATATCAATTTATACCACAAACCGTTATCTCACTGGACACTTGTCCGAGTTGTTCTTATGGTGCTCTTGTACCATCCACTTTCCGACGTTCACGTTGGAACTGCTCCGCTGTCTCGACGTCTTCAGCAGCGCCCAGCATTCCGTAGCTTCCTTATCTTTTCTGTTCTGCAACAAAAAATGGCTCTGAGCACTATGGGACTCAACTGCTGTGGTCATTAGTCCCCCAGAACTTAGAACTACTTAAACCTAACTAACCTAAGGACATCACACACATCCATGCCCGAAGCAGGATTCGAACCTGCGACCGTAGCAGTCGCACGGTTCCGGACTGCGCGCCTAGAACCCCGAGATCACCGCGGCCGGCTGTTCAGCCATTTACGACTCTCATCATGGATCTGCAAATAATCATTACCTAACGATGGTTTACAAGTTTGCCATTCTGTTTATATTACCTGATTTCGCCACTCAAAAGCGTTAACAATGTTCCATATTGTTGTTCTACCTCATCTTCCTCAATCAGCTTCTTCTCTTTCGTGTACAAAAGACGTTCGTCTATATAAAGTGATAGTTAACTTCATCAAGAGTACTGGTTACAATCTGTAGGTTTTAATGGTGTACGTAAATTATAAATATGTTTTGCTGATGAAGATGTTTCAGAATTGGTGTGAATTGTAAGCCAAGATACTTTCAATCCAATTTTTAAAACATTATGTACAAAACTGTAACAGTTAAGCTTTTTATTCTTGTAAATATGCACTTCTGTATTTGTTTATTCAATTATGTGTACATTGACAAACTGCCTATTGGCTTCTGTCTCGGGTTCTTCGGCCGACGTTCATCTAATGATTTTTCTGACGTTTCGCCAGCACGAGTGGCTGGCATTGTCAAAGCTTCACCCTCCATTGCCCGTGGTGAACTGGAGCCGAGCTCGCGGCCGCAGACTATATGTACCTGGCGCGCCAACGTCCGAGGGCTTCTCCGCGGTCATTTCCGGTGCGGTTCTCCTCTTGCTACCTGCGACGGTCGTTCGCTGCAGTACGGGAAGCCAGGATCCGTTTACCTTAAGGCTTTCCTCTTCCTTTTTGAAACTGTTCGCGTGTTTTTGTATTTCTACAGCTTCTCTGAACAAGCGCGTGTGATAGTGCTTCTCTACAGCCAGAACTTCCGTGTCGGCGAATTTTATTACGTGGTCGGTCTCATTCAGTGCGTGCTCTGCCACGGCCGATTTCTCCACCTGCCCCAGCCTGCAATGTCGCTTATGCTCTTTGATCCTGGTGTTAACTGATAGTCCAGTCATTCCGACATAAACTTTTCCGCTTGTGCATGGTATACGGTATATTCCCGACATTGCAAGCACGTCTCTTTTCTCCTTCGCCGATCTAAGACACTCTTTGATCTTCCTTGTCGGTTTGAAAATCGTCTTTACGCCATGTTTGCGCAATATACGGCCGATTCTGTCCGTCACTCTGGGAATGTATGGCATGGTAAATGTTATGGAAGTAGAAAAGGACAAGAAACTGCCATTTCGAGATGTGCTGGTCACAAGGGACGGCGAAAACCTGGGACACAGCGTGTATCGAAAACCGACACACACGGACCGATACCTGCACAAACTGTCAAACCACCACCCGAGCCAGAAAAGAGGCATGATTAGTACGCTCGTAACGATAGCAGGACGAATATGTGAGCCGCAACACCTCAAACGAGAAATGCAACACCTGGAAACTGTTCTGAGGAGCAATGGGTACTCCACAAATTACATTAGAAGTGTAACAGAGCCAAACACTCGGCGAAGTAAGGAACCAGAAAAAGAAATGTCGGGGACGGCCTTTCTGCCATACATTCCCAGAGTGACGGACAGAATCGGCCGTATATTGCGCAAACATGGCGTAAAGACGATTTTGAAACCGACAAGGAAGATCAAAGAGTGTCTTAGATCGGCGAATGAGAAAAGAGACCCGCTTGCAATGTCGGGAATATACCGTATACCATGCACATGCGGAAAAGTTTATGTCGGAATGACTGGACGATCAATTAACACCAGGATCAAAGAGCATAAGCGACATTGCAGGCTGGGGCAGGTGGAGAAATCGGCCAGTGGCAGAGCACGCACTGAATGAGACCGACCACGTAATAAAATTCGCCGACACGGAAGTTCTGGCTGTAGAGAAGCACTATCACACGCGCTTGTTTAGAGAAGCTGTAGAAATACAAAAACACGCGAACAGTTTCAACAAGAAAGAGGAAAGCCTTAAGGTAAACGGATCCTGGCTTCCCGTACTGCAGCGAACGACCGTCGCAGGTAGCAAGAGGAGAACCGCACCGGAAATGACCGCGGAGAAGCCCTCGGACGTTGGCGCGCCAGGTACATATAGTCTGCGGCCGCGAGCTCGGCTCCAGTTCACCACGGGCAATGGAGGGTGAAGCTTTGACAATGCCAGCCACTCGTGCTGGCGAAACGTCAGAAAAATCATTAGATGAACGTCGGCCGAAGAACCCGAGACAGAAGCCAATAGGCAGTTTGTCAACAAGTGGCCACGAAAGCCTTAACAATTTTGTATATGTACATTGTCACTATGTGTTGCCGATGGCTAAATTGAGTACACTCAAAGGCCAAATAAAAAAAAATAAAATAAAAAAATGATGAATACGTCACTACAGTCGTTGTTGCTTATCTTCCCACCGAGTTTTTGCATCCATAAGCCGCTTTCAACATCCGCCGAGGTATTAGTGCGATAAATAGTACCTGCGAATTGAATTTGCGCAGCACGACCTCGTTACCGCATCGCTTGCCTAGTTGTATGCGCCGTCATCGTCACCAAAACTGTTTCACTTTTCTTTCTATTGCGAAACAACTCGTTTTATTCTTACCAATGTAACACGAACAGAAGTAAATTTACCAAGTAGTTGAAGTGTCAGTAATGTTTGTTCGCTCAAGAAGCTGCGCTGACACACGCGCATTACGACTACAGGCCACAGACGATGCGTCTGCCACACACCACCGACCTCTGCTTTGTTGCCCCTCGCGCTCAGAACATCCTGTACGAAGATTTTGCGCAGTAGCGCCCCTCTGCTTGGCCGCTCCAAGTGGCTGGTTGTGTCGCTTGCGCCTTAAACCGGTCCTGCGTCCTGTGAAGAAGAAGCAGGAACGGAGCTAGTGAGAGCAACGCTTCGCAAAGTGCATACACCGGCGGACATCTGCACGTATGGTATACTCTTTCTGAAACTCAGAAAAAAAGAAAATTTCGTAACGACATTCTGTCTAGTGGTGTAAAGGTTCCATTTCTGTTTTCATAATAATGATAGACTAGTTACAGCTCTACCCCTAAGACAGTCTAAAATGTAATTTGACATTAGTGCAGGAAGCTCTCACTTTCCATACAAAGTGTGTCCCGTGTCTGTCCAACATCAGTACATATTCTCCAAAAGACTGAGTGCAACAGATGTTAACGATAACTGAGATCCACTGTGGTTCAAGTCTTTGAAGAAAGTAAATCGCAAAATTGGGCTGTACGTGCTGCTATTTCTATTAGTGACTGAGTACAGTTTACTCAAGAAGAGTAGTATTTAGAAGTAACAAGTAGTACATTAGTATTTAAATTATTTGCAGACCAATGGTTATAGCTATTACTACATCCGGCAAGAGGAAGCCATTTATGCTTATTTTCTCCTGGGCAAAAGCTCAGGTGCTAAGATGTCGATGTGTGGCCGCAGAATGGGTAGTCTACACTGACTGTGTTAGTCGTCGCTGTGACCACGCAGAAAATACCAGGTAATAAATGATGTGACTTGTTTGCAGGGAAGACTGTACGACGCAGAGAAAAAACAACCATCACACTGATATGCGTACATATTAAGGTACACACATATAAAAACATCTACACTTATAACCGTTACACCCTGTGTACATATTTGTCGACTCAACAGGAGTACCAAGCGGCTTGATTCTATAGGACTCACTGCAGCCGCTTTTCCTTATATTTGGAAGAAGAAACACAGGCCTTGTCGCATATGCAGGTAAGTTCAGTAATTTGGATACAAGGTTTTGAAAGATTTAAGAAAATTGTACAAATAGCTGCTCTCATGGAAACTGTAGTGAACATATTCTCAAATAACTCTTCCTCAAGTTATTCGCATTGGTGTACTCTGTGGTTACTGAAAAATATGCCAGACTGATGGTTCAAATGGCTCTGAGCACTATGGTACTCAACTGCTGAGGTCATAAGTCCCCTAGAACTTAGAACTACTTAAACCTAACTAACCTAAGCACAACACACACATCCATGCCCGAGGCAGGATTCGAACCTGCGACCGTAGCGGTCGCGCGGTTCCAGACTGTAGCGCCAGAACAGCTCGGCCAGCAGCGGCCGGCTGCCAGACTGATCAACGTTCTGATATAACTCAAAGGAAGATATAGTGTCTTCTGCGTACTCCAAGGGCAACGGCCTTACCGCAGTGGATACACCAGTTCCCGTCAGATCACCGAAGTTAAGCGCTGTCGGGCGTGGCCGGCACTTGGATGGGTGACCATCCAGGCCACCATGCGCTGTTGCCATTTTTCGGGGCGCACTGAGCCTCGTGATGCCAACTGAGGAGTTACTCGACAGAATAGTAGCGGCTCCGGTCAAAGAAAACCATCATAACGACCGGGAGTGCGGTGTGCTGATCACACGCCCCTCCTATCCGCATCCTCAGTGAGGATGACACGGCGGTCGGATGGTCCTGATGGACCACTTGTGGCCTGAAGACGGACTGCTTTGTGTACTCCAGAGGGTGGTTCCTTAAGCTTTTGAGAACAACAAGACAACAGATGCAACAAGACGCACAACTATCTGCATTAGGTGCACTTCATTGAATGATTTTGTTTTGACCATCACGTAAACACTTGCAATGTGCGGCAAGACCTGACAGCTTCTCGTAGGTTTCTTAGAAAAGTTTTGGGCATATACCGTATATGCCAGCATACTAAACTGCGTGATCCACCTTCGTGTTCACCCCTGATGAATGAAACTAAAGTATTGTTGAACCCACACTCTTTGATGTCTTTGTTCATACAGGACGACCGTCATCACGTGGGATCCAGATACAGTGTGTATGGATAAGACTGTTATAACCGCATTTTGCTCCCATTTGCGATGTAACATACCAGTTTGGCATTCTGGAATTAAACCAGTCAAGCATCTATCGGTCGTGTTCAGTTTTAACAGCAGGAGAAGCTTGTACCAGTCTAAAAAAAACGGCTCTGAGCACTATGCGACTTAACTTCTGAGGTCATCAGTCGCCTAGAACTTCGAACTAATTAAACCTAACTAACCTAAGGACATCACACACATCCATGCCCGAGGCAGGATTCGAACCTGCGACCGTAGCGGTCACGCGGTTCCAGACTAAAGCGCCTTTAACCGCACGGCCACACAGGCCGGCCTTGTACCAGTCTGCTGGATACCAAAGCACATGGAAATTAATAGAAATGAGCATGGCAACATTGCAGCTAAGGTGGTCTGCAGCGATGGCAGTGTAAGACACTCTGTCATTTTCTTTCTGGACGTTATTTTGTTATTGAGTAACAATGCAGTTTAGCTTTGTCAGTTGCCAGTGGAGAGGGACAGTCAGCTGCAGCCGGTGAAGTCGACTGTTCAACAGCAACATACCTCATGCTAGTCACTCAACGGGCGTCCCAACTAGCCACTGCCATTTACACATGACGTACGTGTCAGTGTATGCCTAATTTAATCCGAACGCATTTTAATGTTAATGAGGGGGCAGAAGGTATCTTAAGTGGGGATCTCTCTTCCAGCTTTGGGACGATAGCAAAATGAGTATGGTAAAACTTTTAAAATTTTGCGTATAGTCCAGACTTTAGCCTATGTTTTAAGGATGAGCGTGAGTTTAGGCTGAAAATTTTACTGTTTTGCAGAATGGCTGTTGCAGCCTTCGTTTGTTCTGTGACCACCCAGAAACGTAATTCTGTCTTCCGCGTGCTCTCTCATTTGTGTATGAGATCGTGGAAACTTTAACCTTTTTTAATGTTAACCACACACTCTAGATACACCAGCGAGCACCGTTGCCGCCGCCGTCATCGTCGTCGTCATCCAAATTCATAGTTTTTTCTTCATCTGGAAGGCGTTGTATCTACCGTTAAAAACTTTATATGGAGAGTATTGTGACATCTTAAGACCGGCAGAGATTCAGTTCCAAGAGTACAGTGGATGAGCTGACGTGTGCCGTGGATGTCCTCTGCAATCCCTCACTGGAAATTAAACCCATGCTTCTCGGTAATGGTTGTTGTTGAGTAACCAAACCAACTCCCATTTTAAAGAGAATTTGAAAATCATCAAGTTTAAATATGAAGTCTTACACATGGCAACCGAGACAGCCGTACGGAATGTCTATAAGTTTGGTTCTTCCCTGTCTCTGCCTCAGTAGAGTCGTTACACTATAGTGGGTGTTCTGAAACTTCTGGGTGAAAAAATCGGAAGAGGATCCAAAATTGAGTTTTTTGTAACGAGAAACTGTCGTCGGATAACATTATTTCAAGCGTTACGAACTCGGGAGTAAGCAATGTGAGTCAGATTTTTGTTTGTGAATTGACTGTGTTTGTGAGTCGTTTGTGATGTGTCGACGGTGGATTTATTTTCCTATGGGATCAGAAGTCGTTGGTGTATGAAAGCACAACATAAACCTGAAGAGCAACTGGTTTGCAGGGCCCTAGCGGCGTGTCTAATTGAGCAACAGGCAACAGCGATATTTGATAGAAATCGTGGCAAAATTTTATGTGTCTTTGTTATGCGTGCATAAAAGACTGACGTTTATGACTTCCACCATTTGTTACGAGCTTAACTCGTGACTACAGGGTATAAGTCGTTTGTGTCAATAACGCCAACGAGATTACTAAGAAAACGATAGATTCCCTGGCGAATTATTCTCCACTCGAACGATTTGCGGTCTCTCAAGCCATCGTAACCAACGAGACAAAGTCTGCCCTACTTTCCTTCCTTCCTTATGGACTACAACGTATGTTAATTCATGCAATACACTGTAATTATACCACTATTTGATAGTCAGGTGTACAGTTGTGGATGTATTCCTTTGTGGACAGGGTGTCCTAAGAGGAACAATCAGTATTGAGGGATACGTTGGGAACGAGCACTTGAAGCAGAAAATTTCAAACGGACCTATGTCTTATTCCAAATTGTTTCCGAGACAGAATACATTTAACGTACATTGGAATTTATTTTCTATATTATTTAGTATATCGTCATTGTCTACAACATATCACAGTAGTGTAGAGGAAGTTTTTGACCAAAATGTTGATACGCAACACTTGCGGTCTGCCAAGTCAGGAAACTACCTCAAACCTGCCAACAAAAACTACCTAAGCTTCGTGCGAGGTTTTCGGCTGTCGCTTGGTCTCTCTGTATAAACTATTAATCCTAGAGAAAAAGTAAATAGAACTTTTTTGCAGGAAATGTAGTTTTCGTTAGAGGCCGCAGTTTTCGAGTTGTTCGAGAAAACGTACAAAAGTTATATTAAATGTGTTCTATCGCGAAAAACATTAGGAATAGGCCATATCTCCATATGAGATTATTTGCTTCACATGCGCGTTCCTGTCATATTACTGAATATTGATCATTCCTCCTGGGACACTGTATATTGTAGGTTCAAATGGCTCTGAGCACTATGGGACTTAACATCTGAGGTCATCAGTCCCCTAGAACTTAGAACTACTTAAACCTAACTAACTTAAGGACATCACACACATTCACGCCCGAGGCAGGATTCGAACCTGCGACCGTAGCGGTCGCGCGGTTCCAGACTGAAGCGCCTAGAACCGCTCGGCGACACCGGCCGGCGCCTTGGACCATTAAAGGCACCACAGGACTTACCGATTTCCACTGTCTATACTTTTACAAATAAAATCATAAAACTTTTTCAGCATGCTGAAGGATTCAGGAATCATACTCATAGCAGTGGAAGTTCATAAACATAACAAAATAAATGTTTCTTTTACAAGTGACAGTTCATAAGTTTTTCACTTACTATTGGCTGCATTCGTTGCTATAGGTACACTTTTCTTCGTAGGTAACAGAGATGCTTCGATGAATTTTGCACAGCATACAAACCGTACTTACAGGTGTATGAAACTCTAGAATTTTCCAAATCTATTGAAAACTGTGGTAAAGATTGAGATAATTAACAATAAAATTGGAGTTTTTTCTAGACATGACGTTTAAAATGTAAGAGCTCTTTCTTTTTTCATAAATTAAATAAATTCTAGAGTTTCATACACCTGTCATTCCTTACGACGGAGGGCAGAGGGATGCATTCTCACGACATGGACGCCACGTAGTACACCTTCTGTAGACGCGTGTTTATCGCATAAAGTATGCATTTTCGGGTCCATGTTTATTTTACTTATTTTTCTTGTTTCGATGAGTACTACCATCTCTGAAAGTAGTCTACACTTGTTTTTGAACACCCTGTATAACATTAAACGAGCATTTGTCTGGCACTGTGTCTGGCGTATAAGCTTAAATGAGATGTTGCATGTGTATCAATGGTTCTGAGCCTCTGATACTCAGTTTGATGGTAAGCAGCAACTTCCGAGGCAACTTCAAGCTATGCAAGCAATTCTCTTGCGGATATCATTATATTTCGTTGCGCAGTTAAGGCCGTATACCAGTATCGGTAATGTTGAGGAGTGGTTACTCTTCTCGACTTTGTACTGCCCTACGACGAACATCTTTTGTGTCTTGGAACAATCGCCAAAGCCTTGCAAGGACTGTTTGTCGTACGTTCAGCGCTGCTGAAGATGCGGTCTGCATCTGGCCAACTTCAAGGCGTTCGAGGAATCAACGAAGCTGAACAGTGTGCAAGTGTAATACTTGTCCAACACGTTTCTAGTTTCACTAAGCTCACAGCAAAATAATAAACACGACTGCGCTTTTGGGCTCTGGTGTTCAATACTTTGGAGGTCAATAAAAACACAGTGGACACCATAAATGTTGCATATTGCCGAAACTTCAATACTGAACGTTGTGATCCTGAAATTCGTTATGATACCAATACATTAATAGAGTTGTGATGTAACTGTAGCGGAAGTAGTCCATGTTTGTACTGTGAGGGGACAATAAGTGCTGTCTATAGCAACATTGCAGCACCTGTGCTGTGCGTCATTACGAGAATTGTGTTGCTTCAGAATGGTTCGGACAACAATAACGTACGATCAGAGGCTCCATGTAGTTACTCGAATGGAGCAGGGAATGAGACGGCTGGACGTTAATGTCGCTGCGAGTCAAAGTGATGTCTTTACAATCTGGAATCAGATTACAGCATCACTTGAAGATCTTCATAGCTGTGGCCACAGAAGAAGAAGTACAGCTGTGCAGGAACGATATCTGCGTATAACAGCAAGCAGGAACCACCATCGCAATGCTACCCGTCTGCCACGCGAGTTCCAAACAGTTGCAGGAGTGCAATTGTCAGTACAAAACGATATGAAATGGCCTGCATCAACAGGGATTACGTGCCAGAAGACCTCTCAGGACTCCTACCCTAAATCGGGTTCGGAGAGAGGCTCGTGCATCATGGGCACGAAACCATTTTGTGGGTTGGGCAGCAGTGGGACACAACGTCGATTTCTGATGAGGCTCCACCCTGACAGTACTGACATTCGCACGTGGAGGTACGAGGACAACGATTACACTCGAACTGTACCGTAGACTTCCATCCTTATCAAAGCAGTTCAGTTACCTTTCTGGGTGGAATCTTTCGGACTACCCATTGTGCCAACACATGGGACAATAACTAGTGAGAAGTCTTTGGACGACATGCTTGCACGCATGGTGGCTCCATTTGGTGAACATACTGCAGCGGGATTCACGCTGTGGACAACAATGCACGCTCCCCTTCGTCAGAATCTTGTAAACACGTTCCTAGTGGAGCATAGAATCAGTCGGATGGAATAACCTCCACATTCCCCAGATCTCAACTGCACTGACGGAATAGCCTCCAGATTCCCCAGATCTCAACTGCACTGATAACACGTGAGCCACGCTAAAGCTAGCGGTTTGCAATCATAACAATGTGTTACGCAAGACGACAGTGAGAAGAAACTGTAGTATTTGAAGTGGAATCTTTTGTAAGATTTGTTCCTGTTTCTTTGTTTATGTTTATCAAGTGAAAACGTAATATTGTTTATTGTTGTTTTCATATGACTGTACCAGGCAGAAAAAGATGCCTTTTGTTTCCCTTATGTCCAGTTTCGACAATAAAGCAATATGCAACATTTTTTTCTGACGACTGTAATTTGTTCGTTTCGCCTAATGTTGTTGTAGTCTTCATTCCGAAGTTTGATTTGACGCAGGTCTCAACGCCAGTCTGTCCTGTGCAACCATTTTCAACTCTGTACGAGTGTTGCATCCTACATCTATTTCAACCTGCTTACTATATTCAGCCGGCCGGGGTGCCGGGGTGACCGAGCGGTTCTAGGCCCTTCAGTCTGAACCGCGCGACTGCTACGGTCGCAGGTTCGAATCCTGCCTCGGGCATGGATGTGTGTGACGCCCGTAGGTTAGTTAGGTTTAAGTAGTTCTAAGTTCTAGGGGACTGATGACCTCAGCTGTTAAGTCCCATAGTGCTCAGAGCCATTTGAACCATTTTTTTACTAGATTCATGATCTAGATCTCGTCTTACAATTTTTGTTCCAAACACTTCTATCTATTGCAAAATTGACGATTCTTTGATATTTCTGGGTGTGTCCCATTAAGTAAACCCTTCTTTCAATCAAATTCCGTCATAAAGCTCTTTTTCCCTGATTCTGTTCAGTACCTCTTTCATAATTATCCGATCTATTCATCTAGTCGTAACATTCTTTTGCAGCATCAGGTTTTAAAAGTTTATATTCTTTTCTTGGCAGTACTGCTTGTCGATAACGTTTCACTTTGGTGCAAGAATGGACAAATACATTGAAAAAGGTTTCCTAACATTTAAATTTATATTCAGCTTTAAGAGATTTTCTCGTTGTAGAAAAGTTTTCCTTGCTAGTGGGAGTCTGTATTTTATATCCTCTGTACTTCAGCCGTCGACAGTTACAGTAGCAAATCTCATCTACTTTTAGTGTTCCATTTCCTAATTTAATTCCCTCGACTTTGCCTGATTTAATACCACCCTTTTCTGACTTTCGCTGATTTTTATATTAAAGCCTACTTTCAAGACACTGGTCATTCAACTCAGCTGCTCATCCAAATCCTTCGCGCCTCTGGGACAGTTAGAACATCATCTACAAACCTTAAAAATTTCATTTCTTTCCCCTGACCTTTAGTTCATTTTCCAGATAACTTATTTGTATTTTTTTTTACTGCTTTCATTTTTAGATTCAATAACATGAGCTATAGACTGCAAACCTTTCTGAAGCTCTTCTCAAGTAATGCCTCCGTTTCAGGTCCGTCCCATATAACTACAGTCTGCTCTCTATTCAGATTGTAGATGGTCGTTTGCTTCCTTTATTTTGTCTCTGATAACACCGAATTTCAGAAAGAGTATTCGATTCGTCGTCAAAAACTTCTCCCTAAACACAAAAATACTAATAAACTGACGTTATTTTTAGGTCCTTATTATAGAAATAGGTACTGACAACTGTACGTTTTAATTTCAAAGCAGAATGGTGGTTGAGCACCGTGGCCTTATTTGAAGAAATACAGCTACCTGTCACTTATGGCTGGTTGTTGTATTCCCTCCAGTAATTAGAGGTGTCTGACCATGCGGTTGGGTTCGCTTCTAACGAATTTTCTCCAATGAAGAGAATGACAGGAAGCTTCACCGTGGTTCAGACTCCTGCCGGCCGGTGTGGCCGTGCGGTTCTAGGCGCTTCAGTCTGGAACCGCGTAACTTTTACGGTCGCAGGTTCGAATCCTGCCTCGGGCATGGATGTGTGTGATGTCCTTAGATTAGTTATGTTTAAGTAGTTCTGAGTTCTAGGGGACTGATGACCACAGATGTTAAGTCCCATAGTGCTCAGAGCCATTTGAACCATTTTTTGTGGTTCAGATTCCACAGCAAATGGAACCTGCGTATCGCCTGCTAGTAGAGCGAATACACAGTTCCGAGGGAAACAAAGCAAAAGGAAGTCACTTCCAATGGGACAGGACCAAAAAAACACTGTAGTTTGCGAAATAAGATTTGGTGATTGCACTGCGTACCTCGTCGCTGTTATGGCCGTAATGTTAGTTGTTTAAGAATCTCATGGGTGAATTTGTGCAAACGACGGTTCACTAAGTTCTGGATTTCAACTCAGTGCTACTGCACTGAGCACCTGCTTCGATAAAAACAAGAAAAAATGAAATCAGTTAGATGTAGACGCGATTGGCGGATGTTGGTTAAGTACTTCCAAGAAAAATTCTTTCCTCAAGCTCGTTCCTTCCTTGAAAGATAACACTCAAAGCTTTTTTGAAAATTTGCCATCCTGTAGCAGCTAGAAGCAATTCACTTACTGGAGACAGGTGATGAAACATAACGCTATCACAGATAAAGCGGACAAACATGATACTGTTACGGTAAGCGAACGTATTGCAACAATAAATTTTTCAGAACGACTGTAGCCATGTTATAATGACAAATTAGAGCTTTGTACTCGATTGGAGTACTTTTTCTGCCAAGTACTAAGGAAAAGAACGCGACCAGAGTTCAGTTTTTCTAAGTTTGTATATTTAGTCAATGCCCTCCAGCAGCACTTACAGTAATATTTTAATAGTTTTGAATGTAACGTCTGCTATAAAAATAACAATATACGAGGGTAATCCCAAAATTAAGGTCTCCTATTTTTTTAATAAAGTACAGAACTCTTTTGGTGTGGCAGTTGGTCACACTGTTACGAAGAGTGCTTCAAGCACTGTGTGTAAACATATGCACGCCGCGCTAAGGCTCTCTGTCTTGGCTTGACAGCTGTTGAGAATGGATGTTACCGCCAAGTGCGAATTGCGCGCAGTTATTGGGTTTTTGAACGCAAAAGGGCACTGCGCCGATTGAAATCCATCGCCAATTGACGGACTTGTATGGCGAAACGTGCATGGATGTCAAAAATGTTCGTAAGTTCAAATGGTTCAAATGGCTCTGAGCACTATGGGACTTAACACCTGGGGTCATCAGTCCCTAGAACTTAGAACTACTCATATCTAACTAACCTAAGGACATCAAACACATCCATGCCCGAGGCAGGATTCGAACTAGCGACCGTAGCGGTCGGGCGGTTCCTGACTGAAGCGCCTAGGACCGATCGGCCACATCGGCCGGCCGTTCGTAAGTGGTGTAGAGAGTTTGCAGCTGGTCGGACCGAAATTCATGACGAACAAAGGAGCGGAAGACCGTCAACTTCTGAGGAGACAGTGTAGAAGGTTGAGCAAAGCATGCGTGAAGATCGGCGGATCACCCTGGATGATCTGTGCACGTTGGTTCATGAGGTTTCCCGAAGCAACGCTCACAGAATTTTAACGGAAACATTGAACTACCGGAAAGTGTGCGCAAGATGGGTGCCACGCTTGCTGACTGAGGACCACATGGGGCAACGAGTTGATGCTTCCGCGCACTTCTTCACCGCCCTGCAGCCGAACAGGACAACTTTCTGGACTCAATTGTCACGGGTGACGAAACCTGAGCATACTACTTTACACCTGAGACCAAGCAACAATCACGCCAGTGGCGGCATCTTTCTTCGCCAAAGCCACGGAAATTCAAACAAACACAGTCTGCCGGTAAAGTCATGACAACCGTTTTTTGGGATCGGAAAGGGTATTGTTGGTCGACTTTATGCCCACTGCGACCACAATTAACGCTGACAGGTACTGTGAAACTCTGAAAAACCTCAAACGTGCAATTCAGAACCGGTGAAGATGAACGTTGGGCAAAGGCGTACACATTCTCCATGACAACACTCTCCCACACATCACACGGCAAACCGTTGCTCTCCTGCAACAGTTTCAGTGGACATAATCAGCCACCCACCCTATAACCCTGACTTGGCGCCCAGTGGCTATCACTTGTTCCCTGGGTTAAAAGAACATTTGGCCGGAAAGCGATTCGGTTCCGACGACGAGGTGAAAGAAGTGGTTGCTAACTTTCCGAACAACATGGCGGTGAGCTGGTATGACATGGGCATACAAAAGCTGCCACAGCGCCTACAAAAATGCATCTACGGAAATGGTGATTATGTCGAAAATTAGCTAAATGTTCACGCTGTAAACTAATGTAAACCATTGCAGAAATAAACAGGTCTATGTACTTATTAAAAAAAATAGGAGACTTTACTTTTGGGATTACCCTCGTATTACGATTTCCTAGGATGTTTTGAGATGGACATACTATCTGAATTTAAGTCGTCGTTCGGGGTGAAATCATCAACGTAACAGCTGTTTTCGGAGTGCCCGGAGACAGAGTTATACGGCCAGTATTGTTCTAGATATGTATATAAACGATCTGATGGACATCATCTCACGCTTCCTCAGGCCGTTGACCGGTGGTGCTGGTGTATCTAGGAAAGCTGAAACGTTATAAAACTGTAGGGAAGCGCCGGAAGACCTGCACTGGATCGACGTTTTGTGCAAAGACTGCCAGTTACCATGTAGGATTGAAGGTCCGGTCACACACGTCCGGGCCGTGTCAGGACCGAGAGTCGGACAGGTACACCCGTGCTCTGAAATGTAGCCGACGCTCGTCCACATTTCTGTTGTTCCTTGTAGTGACTCGGCAGTGGTAGTCTGTGTTTGTGTTTGTGAATGTAGAAAATATGCTCGCCAGTTTTCGTGATGGTGAATTAGGACTTATAGCACTTGCTTTAGAGGAAGAAGAAAAACAAGGCAAGAAGAGGAAGAAATACGTGGATCCATAGTGTTTGGGAAACAAGACGAATACAGGGAGAGTCTCTAACATTAATTCCTGATCTCATGGATGATGAGACAAAGTTTTATGAATATTTTGAGATGAGGCAGCACATCTTATGGCAACTTTTAAACAAAGTAGAACGAATACTGAAAAAAAAACGACATTTTCTGGAGACAATCAATTTCACACGAACAACGCCCGGCTCTTTTTTTTTTTTTTTTAAGGTGTTTTCAAAAACGAATGAACTGACGGTAAACAAAAGATTCCGAAAGATCATCAAATCTCAGAAACCTACAAGGGAGTATGGAATGGCAAAACACGTCGCCTTGGCGATATAGCGATGCCATTAAACAAAAACGCCTACCTGTTTACAAAATAAAAAGTAAATAAGTGTCTTTCTGGTATTTAAATTTGCATAATTTCTATCTTACCTCTGGTTTGCAAATCAGTAGTAGTTTTCATCCAGACTCTGTCTTTGTACTCAGCATTCCGGTATTTTTCATTTGTGTGGCAGAAAAAAAATGGTTCAAATGGCTCTGAGCACTATGGGACTCAACTGCTGTGGTCATAAGTCCCCTAGAACTTAGAACTACTTAAACCTAACTAACCTAAGGACATCACACACATCCATGCCCGAGGCAGGATTCGAACCTGCGACCGTAGCGGTCGTGCGGTTCCAGACTGTAGCGCCTTTAACCGCTCGGCCACTCCGGCCGGCTGTGGCAGAAAAGCACAGGTAACTTGCGAACTACTTCTATTAGTGTTTCCACGCCCATTTTTTGTACACTGAACAGTCTTGCACAGTCGCACAGCCTAGAAAACCATTCTATCGTCCCTATGTCCGTCCATCCGTCCCTAACGTCTGTCACATGGAAAATTAAGCAGAACAAATTCCGCGCGGCACGCTCTTGGCTCACTGACGTTCCTAGAGCGTGGCCCGGTCATCATGTCTGGACCGCTACATTTATTTTAATGGTGTATTTCATCCTCCTGGTCCTAGCGATATGGCGCAGTGGTTAGCAAAATTGACTCCCATTCGGGTGGACGGCGGTTCAAACACGCGTCCGGCCATCCATTTTTAGATTTTCCGTGATTTGAAATGGTTCAAATGGCTCTGAGCACTATGAGACATAACATCTGAGGTCATCAGTCCCCTAGAACTTAGAACTACTTAAACGTAACTAACCTAAGGACATCACACACATTCATGCCCGAGGCAGGATTCGAACCTGCGACCGCAGCAGTCGCGCGGTTCCAGACTGAAGCGCCTAGAACCGCTCGGCCACAACGGCCGGCTTTCCGTTATTTCCCTAAATGGCTTTAGAAAAATGCCGGAATGGTTCCTTGGCTAGGGCGCGGCCGATTTCCTTCCACGTCCTTGACGCAAACCGAGCTTCTGCTCCGTCTCTATGATCTCGATCTCGACGGGACATTAAACCCCATCTTCCTTCCTTCTTTCTTCCTTCCTTCACTCTCCGGGTTACCGCCAATAGTCGGACGTGTCCCTGCACTGACACGACCCGTATATGTGTGACCGAACCCTGACAGAGAGGGCAAGGGGTATCCAAAGAAGAGCAGCCCACTTCGTCACAGGTTCGATTAGTAAGCGTGAGATCGTTAGGGAAATGTTCACCAAAATCTCCGTGACAGACACTCTGAGGAGTACTCAGAGTCGTAATTTTCACTACGAAAAAATAAAGTTACGTAATTAATTTTTTGTTTGTTTCCTGGTACATGTTGCAGTTCTAGTACACACTGAAACCCCCGCGGCACAGTTCCGCAGTAGGCCAATAAAGAAACCAAAACAAGATAATTCAAATCATTGATAAAGTGGAGATCGTTTGCATCATCTTGTTTTGGTTTCTCTATTTACGTACTGCGCAACTGTGCCTTGGGGGTTTCTGTTTTTACTAGGCCTGCAATCTGTACCCAAAAAACAAACAACATGTTAATTGCGTAACTCTATTTTTAAATGTAAAATGGTTCAAATGGCTCTGAGCACTATGGGACTTAACAGCTCAGGTCATCAGTCCATAGAACTTAGAACTACTTAAACCTAACTAACCTAAGGACATCACACACATCCATGCCCGAGGCAGGATTCGAACCTGCGACCGTAGCAGTCGTGCGATTCCAGACAAGCACCTAGAGCCGCTCGGCCACATCGGCCGGCTTTACATGTAAAAATTAAAACTTTATAACTATAGTCGTACAAGAGAGGCGTCATCCATCACAGGGAAATTTACTATCAAACTTCTTACAGCGCTCGTTCCGAGACTAGTCGTGCAACATCTTGCTTCCTCTCACATACGTCTAGCCGACGGGAAATCAGAGAAATTAGATCTCATACGTCAACTTATCTACTGTTCTTCCCACGCACTATTTCCGAATATAAGAGGAAATGGTAGAAGCACCCTCATCTTTCGGGGTAAGGAACCACGCGTAGATGTTGTGTGAGGAACAAATTTGTAATTCTTCCCAGCAATTACAATTGCATGTGTCTGAATGGCCAAATGCAAGTCTTTGAATTGGAACCTACTTCGTCGACTTGCGTGTTCCTAACTTATTCCAGTGTAATGACATATTAATGGAGAAATTATTTTTTTCTGAAAGCAAATGTAATGAACTAATTCTGAACTGTGCCACTGGTGACGAGGAGCAGAGTTTTTAAGTCGCGTTTACGATATCTTTGTAAAGTAACCTCTATCTTTCGTCTGAAAGTTTTGTTTTGTTACTTTTTTCTTTACCTTTTCCTCCTGCTGGCCTTGATCAGATAAGATATATGTATTAATGTAAGTTCCCACGCATCAGGACAATTGCTTATTTTCGTTCAAGCATTGACTCATGTTCTGTTATTTGAAACCACTAATCCCATTAATATGTGATTGACAGGTTTCCAACGGGAACTGTGGGCGAGTCTTGTTCTATAAATGGAAATAAGCTGCTTGGGCAGTATCTGTTGAGCTGTCTCTCGGGCCATAACATGGAGGTGACTATGAACTGCAGTTATTACAGTGATTACTTAAAGCCTGCTTGTCATTAAATTCTCGAAGTCTGATTGCTCAGTGCGAATAAAGTTGTTGCACTTAAGGTCGCGAAAATACGAAGCCAAGCCGCTTATTCCGAAAGAGCAATATATTGTGACTTTTAAAACTTCAGTCCGTAGATTTTTGAATTTAACTCACCCGCTGCAAGGAAGGGAGAGTAAAACCAACTGGGGAAAGGGGTCTTAACCGTTTAACGTGGAATCCGAACCACATGACGTGCCTGACGACTTCCCAAGTCGTTGAGGGGTGAAGGTTAAATTAAAGGCAGACTGAAAATTCCGTGGTCCGACCTGGATTCAATTACGCGACCTCCATGTTTCCAGCCAGGCGCTTTACCACTCCACCACCAGGCCCGACATTCCAGACAGTTACGAAGTAGGATATTTGTGGTCAACGTCATTTAAATTATTATGTTGCATCCTTTGCAAATATTTACTTTTAGAGGTTAAATACAATGTACAAAATATTTCAGTTAATTTAAATGAAATAGGCATTGCAAATCAGGTACTATAAGAGCTATATAACCGAATAAACTTAATGTATGAGGGTTATTTCAGAAGTAACGCATAATAATACATATATCTTCTCCCTGTTTTGCATTGACTGAGCTAAAAAGACTGGAAAGATTTAGTTGCAGCACTCCTAACAAGGAAAGTATTTGGGTTCGAACGAAAACATTTACCCCACAATCGCGTGAGAAATCATTTGAAGGTCCCTTATCGCACCGGTGGTATTGGTTTATCTGCCAACCTTTGCAATCGTCCATCAGAGGCCACTAGATATGTCATGCGATATTCGACCTTTGCCTACCGCTACACCAGTCGAGAGCTGTAGAAACAGTGCAGAGTGATGTGAAGCTACATTTTTTTGGAATTAATTGTGTAGTGAAGCGTCAGATGGCTCGGCGATTGGTAATCAACCCTGCTAATGTACTGCGATTGGTTCAGATTACCAGAAGTAACACATTTGGCCGTCCTTCGACAGGACAATTGAGTGGACATTGACGTGGTAGCAGTGCATCAGGATGGGAATGTACTGCCAGACCGTGATGACTTCATAGCCAGCTTTAATCTTTGGTGGAGGCACTACTCTATCAAACGTGACAGAGACAGTGTGGGTAGGCACACTAAGTTTGGATCAACATTTTACCTGATGGACTTCAGTGACGCCCAGGTCAGAGACGTAAGTTTGGATTTCTCCCTCGGACGGACCATCGACCAGTCTAGTGTAAATAACACCACGCGAAGAATTCAACGTCCGATGGGCCCCAACACCAACAGGATAGCCGTCAAGTAGCGAAGCTGCAAGCAGTTGTTGGACTTGAGAATCGCAATTCGCCTCCAAAAGCAAAGTGCTACTACATAAACGACTGCAGGATTTCAAAGAGCCGGCAACTACATCAACAGCTTTCTGAATTATAAACAGATTAACCATAGCAAAGGACTGGCCTCCTTCAGTAAGTGATACCACGAGGAACGGAGGTGCAGCTGGGAGAATCTTGAAATCTTTAGCCTCATTCCGTTTACGTTTAGCAGACGTAGACTGAGATGGTGATTGGCTCATTGCGAGAAAATCCCCCACGATTGCCAGCGTTCCCGATGCCGCACCCCTTCCAGCTGGGTCCCCCTCTCAGAGCGGGGATCGCTCACCTTCCGTGATTGTGCACACCTCTGGCCACACCTTCCGGACACCTGACGGAAGGACCAATTGGCGATTTGTGAAGATAACAGCTCAGGCAATCCCCCCTCCCTGGGTCTAGCCTGTACCAGGGGGTACGTGTCGACTAGGAGCTGGAAACTACCCGTTTCCCAATCACTTGTTACACGTCTGACGCGTGGGCCGGCCTTCAGGAGCGCACAGGGAGTAAGAAGAGACGAAGAGAAACCTCAACGCCGAAGGGTAGGAGATGGAGAACGGAGAAAGAAAGAAAGAAAGAAAGAAAGAAACAAAGAATGAAAGAGAAAACAGTGGATGGATTGTTCTGATGTTAGGCTACTGAAAATTCAAAATACATTTCCAAAAATATCGCAGACGTCTTCCGCAAGGCTAGGGACAAGAACAGGAGTAGGATAGACAGGTAGCTAGGAAGGGAAAAGGTGCTGTGAAGGCTGGGGCCTCGTGGCAGCCAAACACGAACCCACTAAAGAGTGTCGAGCTCCCTGGGGGAACGTGGTGTTCGGCACCGATATTGTAGAATGAGCAGATACGACATGTGATCAACTTGGTTTTCTCCACTGTCCGTTTTGTAGTCATTCACACTGCTCTGAGAATTTTGCTGAAAATCCTCATTTGCATTTGCATTTAAGATATCTGCACTGCGTTTGGCTTCTACAAAGACATTGTAAGTAGGCTGTTTAGTTTTTTATATTGGTAACGCCACGTAGCGCTCTGTATGAAAATCGCTGACTGTGCTGTGTGCAGTCTGTGGCTGGTTTGCATTGTTGGAATACTCGTTTTTGTAGTGTTGGGCAGTTGGATGTGAACAGCGCGTAGCGTTGCGCAGTTGGAGGTGAGCCGCCAGCAGTGGTGGATGTGGGGGGAGAGATGGCAGAATTTTGAGAGCGTACGATCTGGACGTGTGTCCGTCAGAAAAAGGAAATTTGTATGACTGGATGTCATGAACTGATATATATATATTATGACTTTTGAACACTATTAAGGTAAATACATTGTTTGTTCCCTATCAAAATCTTTCATTTGCTAACTATGCCTATCAGTATTTAGTGCCTTCCGTAGTTAGAATCTTTTACTTAGCTGGCAGTATTCACGCTCGCTGTATTGCAGTAGTTCGAGTAACGAAGATTTTTGTGAGGTAAGTGATTCATGAAAGGTATAGGTTATTGTTAGTCAGGGCCTTTCTTTTGTAGGGATTATTGAAAGTCAGACTGCGTTGCGCTAAAAATATTGTGTGTCAGTTTAGTGTTGATCAGAATAAGTAAAGAGAGAAATGTCTGACTACGTTCAGTTTTGTTCAGCTGTTTGAAAATCAAATAACGTAGAGGTTGACCAGCACAGTCATTCTTAATTTTCCAAAGGGATGTTTCAACAGCTTCGGTCATATCTAGAGCACATTTGCAAATTAATGCAGCAAAACGATATCACCAGTACATTTAGAGGTACGTAATGGTACTGCAACCAAAATTTCGTACAGATATTTTCGTTCCAACGCAACTACTTTCCTTGTAAGACGCCATCGTAAAAAAAAAAAAAAAAAAGTTGTCCTCTGATGAAACTCCTGTGAGGAATGTAGATTGCATCAGGCAAACTTCCCGCTTGTATTCGTGCAACTTTTCTGCTGAGACATTTCTGATGTGTGGGCGAAGGCTGTCTTTGAAATGATATCGGGTTTTGTGCGTTTTCATTCGTTGCTTCTTCATTAAATCGCGACGATAAAAGAAGTCTGTGTCCCTTATTCCACACGGAACTGTTTCATGATCACTGATAAGCAAACATCATCAGTGTTTGATCTTGGGCTGTGCACTTCAAGCTCAATGGCATTTACTCAAACTAGATCTTTAGCATGTTGAGCTATCATTTCACAGAAATAAAAATTTCATTAATTATATCATTGGTGCTGAATGAATAATACTTCACCAAATCACAGAAGTCAAAGCACTTTGTTACACGTGCACTCTCGCCCCGTTCTGAATCTGTATACTGTTGGTACATACTGTATACTGTTGGTATAAAAAATTAGTGCTGTACAAGAAAAGCTTTTAGAATCTCATGTTGCTGCAAGCTCTGCACCGCGCCTCACTTCTGGAAACAAGGAGCACACAGCATTATCCAACGGTATATGTGCTGAAATTGTAACAAATATATGTTGTAAGCAAAAAATGTTTGAAATCTTTCATAACTGTTTTTCTCAGTTGGACATTGATAGTTATCTGAAACGCTGAGACGGTGAGCAGAATCTGTGTGTTTTCGAGTAGACCTGGAAAAGTAAGTTACACATGTCGTCGTCTCATGCTAACAAGAAAACCCCTGAGTGCGAGGTTGCAAATGTCCAATGACGTTCACGGTTTTCGACGCCCCACATATTGCTTACGATGCAACCACGACGTTCACAACGTTGGCTGCTAATGGCAACAGGAAGCGGGGTTGGAGTTATCCAATGGCGAGAACAGTATGAGGCTACGAAGCGTAGTTGAACTGCTTAGTCGACGAGTACCTCAACGATGCTGCAATGCTAGTAGTGTTGATAAAAAGGAGAGCAGTGGGAACGATAAACGAAGAAAAAAAAATTGCGTTATGCCTACGACGACAGTTGTAGCTGACATTTCGTCAGTAAGGAACCCAAGGAATTTCGCAGAGTGAGTAAGAAGTAGTAGATGACGTATTAGCGTTACTGCAAGTTTAGTCAGTGCAATGTGTGGTGTCGTGCACAGTCGATTGTGCTAAAAGTGCTTTTGTACATGAGGAGTGCAATGTTGACGATACGTGCTTAACAAGTGAAAGTGGTATTGTCGAGCCGTGTAGTTCATCATCCTTGTCGGACAGGGAGTCGCAAATCCCGTCCCCAGTGAAACGTAGTAAAGGGAAATCGTTGTCCAAGGAGTGGGTACCAAACATTATTGCGTACATGGAAGATCATCCGCAGTACAGTAAAAAGAAATTATGAAAGGATTTCAAATAATTTCGCACCAATATGGCCTTGTTATGCAGAAGAAAAACTACGGATATTCAAGGGAGGACAAGACGCACTTGCTACAAAAAGTAGTGTTGTCGCGTTTCAAGGATACTTGATAGAATTTACAGAACATGCATGATAGTGACCTACTGAGTTGTGAACACCAAATAGCGCGCAACAGTTTACAGTGATTTCAAAGGAAGTAGTGTATCGTTGCACATCTTCAAACACTGCTACAGAACTGGAAGACGTATGGTAAAGAAATTTCAAACAAAATGGCAACAGCAAACTGCGGAATCGACCCGAAACTGCCACTGTTGTTGAGCGATGGTCTTATAAGGAAATATCAGAGTATAGAAGTCAGGACGGATTATAACATAACAAAGGACTGTATGATGCTTGTGGGCAAAAACTCTGAATGACACCAAGACACACCTTGAATTTCTGGCGGTATAGGGACCAAATACAATGTAGCGACCAACCTTAGTGAAACGGTGTTTTAACTGCTGCAACGTAATATTTGCGGCAGTTCCCAAAAGATGGTGCTTGACGATATTTAGTCTAATTTTAAATCACCAAGAACACACGCCACTTGGCCTCCTTAAGACTTCTTTATTGACTTTTCTTAGCAGCTATCCCAGAATCATAAGATCTTTGCTACCAAAGAATAAACAAAACAAAAATTAAAGATATTACATCATGTTACCAGTAATTAACTATAACTATTAACGGTCTTGGCAACTTCATAAAATATAAAAATTCCATTTCCATTTTATCACTGTTGCCTTTACACTACTCCCCCACCAGTAACATGGTTACGAATTAATACATGGTGATGAAGGAATTTTCTTAAAAAAATCAGCACAACATTAACATAAAACAATTAAAAAACATATTGGAATGACAAAAGATATGACACAAAATAATTACAAAAACTTTTTACAATGTCTGGTATGATATTTGATTAATTATCCACAGAGACAACTGCTCTAAGAATCGAGGTGGGAACTTTATAATCCGTCCTGACTTCGATACTCTGATATTTGGAGATGGTTCCTCTGTGGGATGCTGTAGTTCAGTGTCCTTGGAAAAGTTTGGAAGTTCCTTCCCTGATTCCCATTTTTCTTGCAGGAGATAAGCTGGTTTAAGTCTGTCCACTGACACATTTATGTGTTTGCACTTCCTTTTAGTAGTGAAATATTTTTCACGTCTTGAAATGACAGGAAATGGACCTTCATATGTAGTTCTTATGGTTTTCTAACCCTGTCACGTCTCAGGAAGACATGGGAACAGGTTCGCAGATCTTTTGGAACAAATACTGATCTCGATTTGCTTTGTGTAGGCCTACTAGGTTTCAGATGAAGCATTTGCTTTTCCAAATTAGATGCAAATGAATCAAGGTCAATCTTTGTAGTGGGCTCTTCAAAAAATTCAATAGGAAGTCTTGTAGTGTTTCCATATACCATCTGTGCAATGGAATGGTTCGATGTTTCTCGCACTGCAGTGCGCAACCCCAATAGAACAGTAGGCAGAATTTCTGTCCAATTAGAACTGTTATGGGCCTTGATTGCAGACTTCAGAGTTCTATGTAGTCGCTCAATTTTACCACTGCTTTGAGGATGATATGGCGTTGTGTGCTGAATTTTCATTCCACATACTATGCCCAAATTATTAAACAACTGCGATCTAAACCGTGTTCCTTGGCAGTGATTACCTGTGATGGTACACCAAATCTTGCAATCCAGTGCTGGTAGAAGGCTGTTGCCACTTATTCAGCTGAAATATCTTCAAGTGGTATGACTTCCATCCAGTATGTGAAACGGTCAATACAAGTTAAACAATAAGTCATGCCATTAGGAGGAGGAATAGGTCCGATGAGGTCAATGTTACAACACTGAAACGTTCATCAGGTTCTTCAAACTTCTCTAGCGGTGATTTTGTGTGGCGAGTGACCTTGGTTTTCTGACAACTGACACAGGATTTAGTCCACTGTTGCACATCACTTTTGATGTTTGACTAAATGGCTCAACAGTTTCACTGTTGTCTTTATGCCAGGATGAGCTAAACCATGAAAATGAAGAAATATTTGATAACGAAAAGATTGAGGAACATAAGGTCTGACATTTGCAGTGGATGTGTCACACCACAATGTTTTCCCTGATGGAAGTTGATATGACTTGAAGTTTAAGGAGTTGTTCCCTGTTCGGAGTTGCTGTAGTTCTTGATCTTGTTGCTGGTTTTTGACAATTTCATCATAGTCCAGTATTACTACTTCATCAACTCTGGATAGGGCATCTGCAACAATATTGTCACGGCCACTGACATGACGAATATCGGTCGAAAGTTGTGAAATGTACTGCAACTGTCTCATCTATCGAGGAGGTGCCTTCTCATTGTTTTGCTTGAAAGCAAATGTGAGTGGCTTATGATCAGTGAAAATTATGAAGTCTCTTCCTTCCAGTAAATGTTTAAAATTTTTTACAGGAAGGTAAATTCCCAATAATTCTCGGTCATAGGTACTGTAACCCTTCTGTGATTTACTCAGTTTCTGTGAAAAGAATGCAACAGCTCTCCAATTTCCATTTTCCAGTTGCTGGAGCACAGAACAAACAGCACTATCTGATGCGTCTGCACATAATGCTAGGGGTAACTCCGAGTTAGGAAAAGCCAATAATGCAGCATTTACTATATCTTGTTTAGCTTTCTCAAACATTTTCTTTGCTTCTTCAGTCCACTGAATTTGTCTTATGTCCTTCTTTCTTGCTCCCTTAAGATAGTCATGCAAAACAGCTTGAATCTGTGCCGCATCTTTAAGGTAGCGACGGTAGTAGATGACAATGCCAAGAAATCTGCGGAGCTCAGCAGTTTGTCAGGTAACTTATACTCTAAAATTGCTTGCACTTTCTCAGGTAGTGGACGGGTCCTTCTATGTTATCCAGTACCCCAGGAATCCAATTTCATTTACTCCAAAGGTTGATTTTGATATGTTGATTCGAAGTCCATAATTTAACCGTCTATAATCTCCACACGTACGAATTGAGCCATCCTTCTTAGGTACTATATGGAGAGGACTTTCCCATGTAGATTTAGATGGTCTAATGATGCCATTGTCTAACATGAATTTAAATTCTTGTTTTGCCTTCGCCATGCGCTTTGGGTCTAATTGTCTTGCCCTAGAAAACACACGCGGGCCTTCGGTGGTAATATAGGGTTTGACATGTTTAATTTCGCTAGGTACCAAATTAAGTTTAGCTATGTCTGGATACTGTAACAGTAGATCTGTAAATTTTGTGTTTTGGCTCATGGTGCTCAGGATGTTTTCCTCTGAGATTGACATAACTTTACCCTCAGCATTGAGCTTGGTTACATCATCTATTAATCTTTTATTATGGACATCTACTAATAATTGAAATTTATTCCAGAAATCAGCACCCAATATAGCTTTATTGATCTTCGCAACTATAAATCGTCATTGAAATTGACGTCGCAGTCCCAGATCAATAGTACGAAGTTCGATTCCGTATATAGGAATTTCGGTACCATTTGCAGCATACAATTTATATGGTGAGTCACCATTAACATTTGCGTGAGCGGGAATTGCAGAAACATCCGCCCCAATGTCGACTAAAAATTGCAATCCCGTTTTTTTGTCGGTTACAAATAAGCGGGTTTTGCGGCAATGGACTTGGGCAGCAGAACTTGCCGCTAATTCAGCTGCTGGGTCGCGTTTCCCTTTTCAGTCCAGCTACATGGAGGTGTGCATTTTTCAGGCTTGCAGTTCTGCCCAAAGCGAAAGTGGTTATAACAGTACTTGCCCTGGGGGTTGTATTTATTTCGAGACTTACTACGACTTCTTTTACATTGACGCTCACAGCTGTTACGAGACCTGCCTCGATAACCAGTTGACAGCGCTGCCATTTGTTGCTCTATCCCCGAAATTCTTGTCATCAAGTCAATCATTGTTATCGAAACATCCTGTTGGCTACAAGCATAACTTTTTGTGACGAACAATTCGTTACGGGGATTTATTTCTGTTATTCTGTCAGCCATTATAGCCACCTTTTCGAGTCCCTCGTCACTGACAATTAGAGTGTTCCTTATAGAATCCGGAAATTTTTCTAGCCAAAGTGTCTTTAGGGCTTTTTCTGACACATCTACACCTGCCAAGGATTGCATTTTGCGTAATAACTGACTAGGTTTTTGGTCTCCCAAATCAATTCCAGTAACTAATATCTTAACACGTTTATCTTCACTTTCTTTGAAAATATTCGATAGACGTTCCCTAGCCAACGAATATTTATTCGCATCTGTGCCGCAAATATTCTCGATGTATTTTGGTTCTAATTGTGACACTAGGTGGTTAAATTTAGTTTCTTCTGTGACAATTTTGCAAATGCTGAACTGTGCTTCTACTTGATAGAACCAAATTTCGGGTTTTTCACTCCAAAAATGCGGAATTTTGATGCTAACCTTGTTTGCTTCCAGTCGATCTTCGGAAACGCTCCCGTTTGTCGTCATATCTTCTTATCACGTCGGGGTCACCAAATATAACTGCTGTAACGTAATATTTGCGGCAGTTCCCAAAAGATGTTGCTCGACGATATTTAGTCTAATTTTAAATCACCAAGAACACACGCCAATTGGCCTGCTTAAGACTTCTTTATCGACTTTTCTTAGCAGCTATCCCAGAATAATAAGATCTTTGTTACCAAAGAATAAACAAAACAAAAATTAAAGATATTACATCATGTTATCAGTAATTAACTATAACTATTAACGGTCTTGGCAACTTCATAAAATATAAAAATTCCATTTAGATTTCATCACTGTTGCCTTTACAGTGTCAACAATTTGACCGAGACCGTGTAGACGTGACTGATGCTGATCGGGAAGGATAGCCATCGGCACCGATCACAGACGACAATGTAAAGGCAATTTTATATTTTCCGACGATGGGTACATACAAGGCAGTTCTCGAATGGCTTTGAGACAATGAATGGATTTCTATTATCGAGGAACTGAACGACTGGTAGAACGTTCAGACTGTTTGTTGTTTATACAGTGATTTGATGACTGTGTTAAAAACAGTGTCGTCTATCCGAGTCACTTTGAAGTGTTGTGCAGCATTCAGTAAAGTGACTTGCCATGATAATGTGTGACTTACCTTTTGAAGTCCCCTCGTACGCTTGCCACATTTCGTATTTCTTTTTATTCCCTTGCGTCGCTCTAATGCGTTGTTGGGGAAAACAATGACGACTCTTCTTACAGCATCAGTTTCATAGTTCCCCTACGATAGTTTCACAGTAGTCAACAACAATGTTCGTCTATTTTGGTCCTGCACCAATCAAGTGTAACTCATCACATAATACGTCAGGCACTCTATTTTTATTTTTGTAAAAGTCAGTGAGAATGAAATCTGGCGCGCGGGATTAGCCGAGCGGTCTGAGGCGCTGCAGTCATGCACTGTGAGGCTGGTCCCGGCGGAGGTTCGAGTCCTCCCTCGGGCATTGATGTGTGTGTTTGTCCTTAGGATAATTTAGGTTAAGTAGTGTGTAAGCTTAGGGACTGATGACTTTAGCAGTTAGTCCCATAAGATTTCACACACATTTCAACTTCTTTTAAGAATGACTTCTGGAAACTTAACACGCGGTTGGAAGTTATGAGGTAGACTCTTAACACAATTACAAAAAGAAGCTTAAATATATACTGAAGAAATTCGTTTTGACAGCCCGTTTCTTGTTCCAGTATTCGCCAGTATTCAATTAATACATTGATCACATGTGATTAGTTTACAAACGGTAGGTGTGCCCCAGGGCAGCGTAATAGGTCCGCTGCTTTTTACGATTTACATAAACGATCTGGTTGATGGTATTGACAGCGGCATTAGACTGTTTGCCGATGATGCTGTAGTCTACAGGAAAGTAGTATCACACAGAAGTTGTGAACAAATCAATGAGGATTTGAAGAAAATAAATTCTTAGTGTAATGACTAGCAGTTATCTCTCATTATTAGTAAGTGTAACCTACTGCGTACAACAAGGCGAAAATCACCATTTATGTACGAGTACAAAATAAATGCGCAGTCTTTGAAAGCGGCACCATCCGTCAAGTATCTGGGCGTGACTATTCGAAATGATCTCAAATGGAATGATCAGATTACACAAGTAACGGGTAAGGCGAACTCTAGATTGCGGTTTATCCTGAAGCGATGCAATCCTTCAACAAAGGAAATAGCTTACAATACGTTAGTTCGTCCAGTCTTAGAGTACTGTTCGTCTGTATGGGACCCTTACCAATTGGGTTGGACTTGCATTCGGAAGGACGACGGTTCAATCCCGCGTCCAGCCATCCTGATTTAGGTTTTCCGTGATTTCCCTAAATCGCTCCAGGCAAATGCCGGGATGGTTCCTTTGAAAGGGCACGGCCGACTTCCTTCCCCATCCTTGCCTAATCCTATGAGACCGATAACCTCGCTGTTTGGTCTCTTCCTCCAAACAACCAACCAACCAACCAATTGGGTCTGATTCAAGAGATTGAGAAGGTCCAAAGAAGAGCGGCAATATTCGTGACTGCTACATTTAGCCATCGCGAGAGCGTTACAAATCTCATAGAAAGTTTGAAGTGGGACACACTTGCAGATAGACGACGCGCTAAACGGAAGGGGCTGCTCACTAAATTCCGAAATCCGATCTTAACCGAGGATATAGAGAACCACCAATTTTCAGATCGCGCAATGATCACCATTCAAAGATAAGGGAAATTGGTGCTCGTACTGAGGCGTTCAGACAGTTGTTTTTTTCCCTCGAGCGATCCGCGAGTGGAAAAGAGGGGGGGGGACTATGACTTCGGCTCGCATTGTGCCCTCCGCCACACACCAAAAGAAAGATTCAAATGTGTGTGAAATCTCATGGGACTTAACTGCTAAGGTCATCAGTTCCTAAGCTTACACACTACTTAACCTAAATTATCCTAAGGACAAACACACACACCCATGCCCGAGGGAGGACTCGAACCTCCGCCGGGACCAGCCGCACAGTCCATGACTGCAGCGCCTTAGACCGCACGGCTAATTCCACGCGGCCGCCACACACCGCTTGGTGGGTAGCGGAGTATATATGTAGATGTAGAACCGTTTCTGCCACAACAGGAATGTTAATATCTACATTATACGCTTACTAAGGGCGACACGGAATAATTCGTACCTTCTGGGGAACATCAGTTGTTTTTAGTACCTGCAACGAGATAAAACTGTGCGCGACATCAAGAGTCCAACCCGTATCAAGACAGTGCGTTACGAAATTCCCTGGCCGAGCACGAGTAACGCAGCGCACCAGAACTTCCATTTGCCACAGTCCTCCTCCCCTCTCCTAGTAAAGGAGAGTAATTCCTTATCACTTAACAGTCCTAAGGCTGCGTAGACACCAACCATTATTCTCAATTCTCCAGATGGTTGAAGATTCTAGTGCCACAACAGGGTGTCAGGGAGGCTCGTCCTAATTTGTTAATACGACATTTTAAACACATTCAGACTGTCTCAAACAAAAGAAAATACTTGCCTCAGCACGCTAAATAATGTACTGTACGTTATTTGACACACGTTCGTTCGTAGGTCCACTGTCATCCCCTCCTTTTTTTTGCTCGATGTCATGAACTAGTTCAAAAATTACAATGCCCTTTTATCCGATCCATCCAAAGAAAATACAGGTGAAGGAGTGGTTGCATTCTGGGGGATTCAAAAGTGTCTCACGAAAAAGTCACTACATGAGAGGTTGAATGTGTAAAGATTGTCTGCAAAAAGCAAGCACATATGCGTCAAAGTGATGAAAAGCTTCCACTTCTTGTTGCTTAGTTATCGGTCACAAAAGAAAAAGAACACGGGTTAAGTAGTCATATTTATTTTCACAATTATAAATAAGCATTTCATAAATCGCTACTCTACACATAATAAGTATTTTTCCATAATTGGCTTGTTCTAAGCTACAAATTATAGATTATTTATAACGTCTGCTGAGGTAACTATAAACAATAAAACTAATATTCGTATTACAACGGTTCCGTTTAGAAATGTCTGCTGCTACATAAGTAAAGATTCTGTAAGTCAAGTATTTACACTCTTGGTATCTCTGTAGACATCACCATGGCTTGAAAATAGTGAGTCTGCAAGGAACTCGAGGTGGCACTCCTTACAAAGTGTAGTTATTTAGCTTTTTATAGGCTTATGCCTTTGTAAATGCGTAAGTACGAAAAAATATCTTTGAATGTTACTACAGATTTTCGTGAACCTGCTACTTACAGTTTTCAGAAGGTGGACAGTAATTTTGGAATGAAGTGTTGATTTACATCAGTTGCAAATCGACAACGTTCAACAATCATCAAAAATCAGAAGCTATCATCCCATCCCCCTAAAAATTTTACTGAGTGCGTATGATGCGACAAAGGACAATACCTAAAAATTATTCCTCCCCGTCATTTTTGTTATGTTCGCAGGAAAGAATAACATTCTGACATTTAAAAAATATCCAAAGCAATAACCGAAAAATTATTGTTTATTTTTTACGTATTCTGTCTCGTTTCTACTGTCATACGGGCGACTGATGTGAAAAAGGTTCGCTGCGTTCTAATGGGTCCGTTTTATGCGTTGTGTGCGAACCTATCATTTCTTAATTCCTACCAAAATCTTGTCCATGCTTTTCGATATTTATGTACTTTAAATATGACGCCATAAATTATATGTGCGTAAGACTACGTCACACCCTGCAAATTTTTGCCAGATACGGATGTTTTAAAGACATATAATTGTGTATCACTACCCTCAGCCACTTAATTGTAAATGTATATGTATTCTCGACGTCGAACGTCCTCCATGCAGTCTCGAATTGCTTTGATGATGATAGATGTAATAATTTGTTAAATTCTCAATTATTAAATAAGTTTTCGTTTCACTGTTCACAGCTGCAACGGGAAGATTAATCCCGCCATCCTGTAGGATATCTTCCACAGGAATAATGAACAATGGTGTAGGCGGTAAGCGCCTATTATATTGTAAATTCGTACTTTTTTAAAATTTTGTTAACATTTTGAGTTTTTTCGTGTTCGTATTTAGCTTTTAGTTTCGTGCTTACGCTATTACTATTAGAAATTGTAGACTCATATTTAGAGTCATACTGTGTGTACGTCCAGACTCATCAAAAGTACACTTTTTAAAGTTAATGTCATCAGTTCTTTTCTTTGTTAACCATTAAAACACAGTTACTGTGTTTGTCAGAATTTGTCTCTCTGAATGTGACCGGAAAATAATTTATTTCATTCTACATTATATGAAATTTGCACGATGTAAAAAGCCGTATATGCTATTTCCAAGCTACAAGACTTACTTCATATGCAGTTACTGTCATGACTTATTTTTATTGTTGAATTAGTTTCAACAGGACACTTGTTTTACATTTCTATCGCACCTTCTGCAGTATTGTACTCAACTCTAGATAATTCAAAACGTTGGACGAACATAAAGTTTCGAATGAAACGTCCTGATGGATTAAAATTGTGTGCTGTACTGATTCTCGAATCTGGAACCCCTTACCGACTGAGCAGTACAGGTACTACAAGTTGCCCTCACAGCTTTAACTGCCATTCTCCGAGTACCACGACGAAGCTGTGAGAGCGAGTCGTGAGCTGTACCCGGATAGCTCAGTCGGTAACAGCAATGCCCGCGGTGGACAAGGTTCCTTGTTTTAATATGCCACAACGTTTCAGAATACTGCACATTCCTCTGCAGAGTGAGATATTCGTACTGAGAAGCACTGAATGTCTGAAAAACCACACTTGTTATTGAAATAAGTACACTAAAGTATGATTTTCCAGTAGATAAAACAAGTAAATTTACAAGAAATACTCAGAGTGAAATAAAAGGATACCGACAAACTTTCAGAGGTTGTAGAAACTCTCTTTAGGACCAAAAGTGAGATGTGGAAGAACAGACATCTTATTTGATCCAGCAGCCATACAATAGATTGCTGCAATGGTTTAATGACGTTAGCCGCATTTGCGCATTGAAATGAATCAGTAGTAGTAGGTGAACATTAGTTTCAGACCGGGACTCTAACCCGAATCTGCCGCTGAACGCGAGCGGCCGCCTCAACCGCATCGACTATTCGAGCACACTTCCCATACAGCCCAAGTTCCAAGCCTGTTACACTGCTACCCATAAAGCCCTAACTCACAGTTCCTGATTCCCGTAAGGGATCGGGGTGTCTAAGACCAATGATCCTTTCTTCGGTGCCATGCCCGAGCTCTTCCCGGACACAAGAACTACGAGTAAGTGGTCCATTGGTATGCGGCGCTAAGTCAGTAGGTTGTAACAGGCTGGGAATTTGGGTTGAATGGGAAGCATGCTCAGATGGCTGAGGCGGGAGGTCCGGAGTGGAGTGCCAGTCCGACACAAACTTTTAAGTGTTACCATTCACTCATTTCGATGCCGAAATGCGGATAAACTCACTACAACTTTGGAAAAATGAGTTTAGGGAGATATGTCCGGAAAAGTCCTTCCAGTGATCTACAGAGCGTCGAAATTACAGGGGACAAACCCTGCCAATAGTCGCTTCGACAGCAAACATCTGAAAGCACTGAAGACCTTACACGGCGCCGAAGGCGTTCACGCCTATCATAACTCTGCTTAGAATCTGGTAGCGAAAAATCTCATCTCTTCTGTCCGAGGGTTAATCCCTGTGGACGTTCTCTACCTCTGTTGGATACGTTTTCCAGACATGGCTTCCTATGCTCAAGATGCCCCCTATGATCCCTCTAAGTCAGTATCGTATTTTTATTACTAGTGTGTATTTAAGAAGAGATCGACACTGTTTCGGACAGACGAACTTCACACCTGGAAAATACGGCGGAGACAACTTCAGAGATGGTAACAAGTCCTATGAAGGTGTTTTACACAGGGTGAGCAGAAGTGAAATGGCTTACAAAATATTTCATGCCCCTTACGATAGGCAACCCAGCTTACGCCATTTGCACGTGGAGCACATGATGTAGATGGGTTGCCTATCTTAAGGTGTACGAATTATTTTCTGGTTCAGTTCAATTCTGACACCTGAGTGTAGGCTCGCAAATTATCAATGATTTTTCGTGGAGTGCCAGACACTGAACCACCGAGCGGGTGTCTCGTTAAGCAGAAGTGAAGCGGGTGAGTGAGGCTGTTGGGTGGTGCGGGTTCCCTGAGACAGACGCCGTGGAGTGGCTCCACGGTGGAGAGCCTACTCGTCGTCGTAGTCGTAGTCGGGGTCCCGGCAGGCCGGGATGGGCGGGCAGTCGGCGGTGGCGCACTGCACCTGCTGCAGGTAGCACTCGCGGCCCGGCGGGCACTCGTGCACCGAGCACGCGTTCGCCGCCGGCGAGCACCGGTCCGCGTCTGCAACAACAACAAAACAACCACTGTACAGTCTCTCCTCCCTAAGCAGTACACAAATGTTCCAGAGAAACTACCTGCCTTCCGCATCTCACCACTGATTACTACTGTTAGACACATACGATTACTGTCAACAAGTATGCGCCTGAAGATGACGATGTAACAACATCGAAACTAGTTGCCAATAAAACCAACACCTTAATACAGCTGGAGGAATTACGTCATTTTTTAACATATACAGGGTGTTACAAAAAGGTACGACCAACCTTTCAGGAAACATTCCTCACACACGAATAAAGAAAAAATATTATGTGGACATGTGTCCGGAAACGCTTAATTTCCATGTTAGAGCTCATTTTAGTTTCGTCAGTATGTACTGTACTTCCTCCATTCACCGCCAGTTGGCCCAATTGAAGGAAGGTAATGTTGACTTCGGTGCTTGTGTTGACATGCGACTCATTGCTCTACAGTACTAGCATCAAGCACATCAGTACGTAGCATCAACAGGTTAGTGTTCATCACGAACGTGGTTTTGCAGTCAGTGCAATGTTTACAAATGCGGACTTGGCAGATGCCCATTAGATGTATGGATTAGCACGGGGCAATAGCCGTGGCGCGGTACGTTTGTATCGAGACAGATTTCCAGAACGAAGGTGTCCCGACAGGAAGACGTTCGAAGCAATTGATAGGCGTCTTACGGAGCACAGAACATTCCAGCCTATGACTCGCGACTGGGGAAGACCTAGGTCCTAGAACGACGAGGACACCTGCAATGGACGAGGCAATTCTTCGTGCAGTTGACGATAACCCTAATGTCAGCGTCAGAGAAGTTGCTGCTGTACAAGGTAACGTTGACCAAGTCATTGTATGGAGAGTGCTACGGGAGAACCAGTTGTTTCCGTACCGTGTACAGCGTGTGCAGGCACTATCAGCAGCTGATTCACCTCCACGGGTACACTTCTGCGAATGGTTCATCCGACAATTTGTCAATCCACATTTCAGTGCAAATGTTCTCTTTACGGATGAGGCTTCATTCCAACGTGATCAAATTGCAAATTTTCACAATCAACATGTGTGGGCTGACGAGAATCCGCACGCAATTGTGCAATCACGTCATCAACACAGATTTTCTGTGAACGTTTGGGCAGGCATTGTTGGTGATTTCTTGATTGGGCCCCATGTTCTTCCACCTACGCTCAATGGAGCACGTTATCACGATCTCATACGGGATACTCTACCTGTGCTGCTAGAACATGTGCCTTTACAAGTACGACACAACATGTGGTTCATGCACGATGGAGCTCCTGCACATTTCAGTCGAAGTGTTCGTACGCTTCTCAACAACAGATTCGGTGACCGACGGATTGGTAGAGGCGGACCAATTCCATGGCCTCCACGCTCTCCTGACCTGACGCTCTCTTGACTTTCATTTATGGGGGCATTTGAAAGCCCTTGTCTACCCAACCCCTGTACCAAATGTAGAGACTCTTCGTGCTCGTATTGTGGACGGCTGTGATACAATACGCCATTCTCCAGGGCTGCATCAGCGCATCAGGGCTTCAATGCGACGGAGGGTGGATGCATGTATCCTCGCTAACGGAGGACATTTTGAACATTTCCTGTAACAAAGTGTTTGAAGTCACGCTGGTACGTTCTGTTGCTGTGTGTTTCCATTCCATGATTAAGGGGCTCCGGAACGCTCTATACTTGCAATGTTAAAATAACGCTTATAAATTACATCTTTCCTCACAAAGTATTTGAGGTAGGCAGTTGAACTTTTTACAGATTATTTATTGGAATATGGGCTACAACTTAACAAAGGGATTTTACAAAATTTTAGTTCAGTTATTAAAGATGATTTTTTTTCAATTGTAATGAAAATTCACAACATTTTTTTGCAATTTTTTATTTATATATTCAAAAATATACAGTTTTTTGGAAAAAGGCTGTGTTAAATTATGCAGAAGGTACTGTGTAACATTTACTGAAAGTTTGAAACAAATATGTTTGGAAGATCCTTAGAAAACATGTAATTAGTATGAGAAAATAAAAGTTTTGGGAATCGAGCGACAAAGATTGGATTAACTTTTTAGTGCATTCCAGGTCCATAGGATGGATTATCTTCATCCTCTGCAAACTCCTCCTCCAGCTTCCTCTTGTTCCTCCTCCTGTTTACTCTTGCTTGTATTTCTAGACTCTTTACAGCCCTGTCTGCAGCCCGAAGGCGTTCCTTGTCTAAAGCAAGCATTGCTCGTTGTTGTGTTCGTAGGTTTTGCTACCATTTTCTTCAGTTGCAGTTACTGCAACACTGTTCCAAAAGGTGGTCATGTATGAACACTTATCACATTTCAGTTGTATTTCACTAGCAAGTCCTACGTGCTTTATTATGGAGAGTTCCAGACTAACTTCACTACAATGAATACATCTTACACAGTTTGAAAAAATTCCTTTGAGAACCGACATATCAAATATTTCATTCACGTCCGATTCGCCCATAAAACATTCATAGTTTTCACTCATTGAACCAAGCTTCTTCTGTGAAGTATTTTCTTTCCCACTTTGACTGCTATGGGCAGGTGTACTTGAGAGGTTAGGTTCACTCACTTGGTTATCGTCTTTATTGTTTACAGTAATAACACATACCTTTGGCTTTCCAACATTTCTCCTTTTCTTAAAAGCCTTCAGAGGATTTCTAATAACTTTACTTTTACTCATTATTATACTTCAACAAAACGGAGACTCAAGAAACAGAATTAATTACGAATATTTTCGAGATAACGACAGAGTAAATAAACATGAAACAATCGAAAATCACACCAGCGATATATATTGAACCACCACAGGTTAGCCACAACACATACTTTATCTCACATCACTAAAATGTACCTGATGAACGCGGACGTTAATAATAACATCATTTGACAGCAGTTTAACAGCGCCACAGTGGGTCACGCCCATGTAGAACACATTTCAAAAAAAATTTAAAAATAGTTGTAGTCTTCGGAATTGAATAAATTATATATCTATTAAAAGGTAATATTCTGCAGACTCAGAAAACGCAAAAAAGTAAAAATTGAACTTTTCATGATTTTGAGCCTTTCCGGAGCCCCTTAATGTGATTTGAAGAGAAGCAATAAAATGAGCTGTAACATGGAAAGTAAGCGTTTCCGGACACATGTCCACATAACATATTTTCTTTCTTTGTGTGTGAGGAATGTTTCCTGAAAGTTTGGCCGTACCTTTTTGTAACACCCCTGTATTATACCAGCTGACGTCCCAAGTCGTCCGTTTTAATTATGGATATAAGAAAATGTATTGAGCGTGTAATTCATAACTTTTAAGAGGTTTTCGTCAAGCAGACGTCTAAAATAAGATGACCGTACAAAATATTAGCTACCCTAGCGATACCCAAGTTTGATAGGGTGGCTATGATAAGGAGGAAGAGAATCGCTGCTCAGAATGATGTCAAACTTGAACATCCCGTTTTGACACAGGGGGAAACGTCATGGAACAAAAAAAAATTAACGAAAATTTGACCAACAGATGGCGCTGTAAGCGTCGTAATACGCGCGCCAACAGACTAATGGCACACTGCTGTTCCTCAGTTTGCTTCTGAGACGCCTCACATAAGTGTCTCCGAGAAGGATCGCGTGCTGCTGGTAAACCTTCTTTACAAGAACTGTGACTATGCCCCAGAATGCCTGCTGAAGTTCTGGATACTGAAGGGTACGAAAAAGGCTTGTGCCCGTGAGCGCTAAGAGTCTGGAGTAAGTGATTACAAAATTCGAAAAGAGGTCCTGAAGTACAGTCTAACAGGGAGAGGAGCAGTTGTTCTGGCGTCTGTCGAAGATGTGGCCACAGCACTGCGGGACATGTCGAGCGGTGGTGTGCAAACATCCACAGGAAACTGCCGGAACATCGGAAATGCCTGCGAGCACAGGGCATAAAAACCTACAAAACATCCTGCATTGGTATTCATACAAAATCATCCATGTTCAGGAGTTGCTTCCTACTGACCTGCTAGAAAGACAAAGTGGACAATGAATGGCCATGGAACATTCTGTAGACAGACGAAGTCCATTGTCATCTCCAAAGACAAGTTAATACGCAGAACTGCAGAATATGGGCAACAGATAAACAGCATGCACATCAACTAGTAGCATTTCATTCCGCAAAGATGACTGTGTGGCGCGGGCTGACGGCATTGTTTACCGTAGGTCCGTATTTTTTTCGAGGAGAGGCATCCTGCGTGTCCCATTACCTGTACCATCATTGGTAAACGCTATGAGAGTCTTCTGTGCCCCAAAATCATTCTAACCCTTCAACAGCGTGGATGTGTGGGTAGCATCATTCATGTACAAGCTGACGCTCCTGCGCACATTGCACAGCCAGTGAAACGACTGCTGCACGGGCATTTCAGAAATGCTTGAATTATCAACAAATGGTGCAAATGGCTCTGAGCACTATGGGACAACTTCCGAGGTCATCAGTCCCCTAGAGCTTAGAACTACTTAAACCTAACTAACCTAAGGACATCTCACACATCCATGCCCGAGGCAGGATTCGAACCTGCGACCGTAGAGGTCGCGCGGTTCCAGACGAATTATCAACCATCAGCTGTCATTTCTCTACTGTGTGACCGTCCGGATCATTTGATCTTAGTCTGTATGACTTGTGACTGTGGGGTTATCTGAAAGATGTTATGTTCAGTGCTCAAATTATAAAAGTAGCTGAATTGAAGGCACGCATTGTGCAACACATTCTGAACGTGACCCCTGAAGCCATCCGATCTGTTGTGGAACATGCTGTTTCTCGATTTCAACTTATGGCAGAAAAAGGTGGACAGCTATTGAATGTGTCTTGCGTCAGTCCCACGACAATTAAAAGCCTATGCAATTTTGCTTTTTATGCGGTTTTTGCCCCAGCACAACTAAAAACCGATTTTTCCCGTCAGATGTGGCACAACCTTGCCGCGCTGGATGGGTTTACCTAACTAACAGTGCCGTAACTGTTCGCTGCAGAATTTGTGGAGTCATGCACATTCTGCAGTACGGGTGGTGTAATGTGCAACTCAGATCACAGCCGTCGTATTGCGATTCATCTGTCATTTGTAAAAGACCCCATTTACGTTAAGACGATTACAGTGCCACCTATTTTTAAAATATTCGTTAATTTCTTATTTTCTTCCATGATTTTTCCCAGTGCTTCAATAATATGCTGTTCAAATTTGATGTCATTCTGAGCAGTGGTTTTGTTTCTACAGCGTTTTCACACTGGAACCTTAATTATGGACAGTCTGTATATTTAAATCATTTTCCTTCCCAGCAGTCTTGCTTCCACCCTTTCAGTCCGCCTTTTCTTGACGAAGAGAAACGCTATATGGTCAAAAGCATCTGAAACCCGTTTAGTAGACATTAATATGTTCCGTGTCCATCATTTGCCTTTATGAAAATTTTAACTCTGCTGGAAACACTTTCGATGAGGTGTCTGAATTTCTGTGGAGGAATAGCAGTCCATTCTGCTTCAACAGCCGAAAACACAGAAGGCAGTGATGTTGCCTGCTGGCGTCTGATGCGAAGTCGACTCTCTGAGTCTTGCCATCACCTTCGGGTTGGGGGCTCCGGGCAGACCAGCCCATTTCAAGAAAGTTGTTCTCCACAAATCACTGCCTCGCAGTGCTGCTTTATGACAGCGTGCATACAAACAATCATCGTCTCCGAGCTGTTCCTCTGCTGTACACAATGTTGTAAAATAAAGCTGTTCTCATATCCTTCCGCACTTATCGTTTTCTTAAGCGCAATAAGGAGACCACACCCTAACCACGAAAAACATATAGCATCACCTCTTCTGCCCTTCACTATTGGCACTACACATGATGGCATGCAAAAGTTCTCCAGGCATTCGACAAGCCCAAACCCATCCATCCTACAGGCACAGAGTGTAGGTGACTCATCATTCCAAATCACTCATTTCCACTCATCCAGTGTCCAGTGGTAACGTTGTTTATACCACCCCAAGTCCGGCTTAGCACTGACTTCGAAGTGTGCGGCGAATGGGGACCTTCTCGACCATTCTACCTAGTTATTTGTGGCGCCCTACGCACGGTCATTGTACGAGTGTAGCTGGACTGCCGGTGGTACTTTGCGTCTCACGAGTGATTCGTTCCGCTGATTTAATGAGACTTTTTACAATCATCTCCCGCAATGCTCGGCAGTGCCTGTCCATCAGTACTTGGGGTCTGACTGGTCTTTGTTTATCTGTGTTGTTGCTTCGCGTTTCCACTTCACAGTCACATCACCAACAGTCGACTTGAGCCGCTTTAGATGAGCTGAAATGTCCCTGATGCATTTGTTACTCAGTTGGTTCGAAATCACTTAGCTCTCCCGTCCGACCCGTTATGCTGTTACTGCTTGTCACTGTCAACACAATACTCTCCGCCTCTCGTTAACATCTATTGGTCGATTCCGCATTACATAGGCGTGTCCTGATAACTTTTGTCCAGATCGTGTATGTATTATGGATTTTTGTTTTCGTGGCAGCTTCTATATCCTTTACGATCTCCTACCCACGAGTCCACAGGACAAAAAAAGTTATCTACCAAACAAATACAGTATGAAAGTATCGAAATCAAAGGAACACATACAATGCGAACAAACATTTCAATGATAACCAAGACTTTTACTCTTCAGTGTGTGACGTAAGTTACAATGGGAAACACGACATAAAAATAAATTACCTTAATTTCAGTGATAGCCTTGTACTTGTATTCAGACTCCTTCCCTTTGGCCAAGTTAGAATAGGGATCTCTTTGGACTTCTTAAAGGACACCCGGGAAGGAAAAAACGGAAGACATCCTAACTAACGTGACTACGCTTTCCGTCCTTTCATTCTTTTTCATTCACTGTCGTTCATTATGCTACATCAAAAAAGAAAAACCGGCCGCTGTGACCGAGCGGTTCTAGGCGCTTCAGTCCGGAACCGCGCTGCTACTACGGTCGCAGGTTCGAATCCTCCCTCGGGTATGGATGGGTGAGATGTCCTTAGGTTAGTTAGATTGAAGTAGTTCTAAGTCTAGGGGACTGATGACCACAGATGTTAAGTCCCATAGTGCTTAGAGCCATTTGAACCATTTTAAAAAAGAAATGATCGATTTGTAATTGCTTCAATCAAAAATGGCTGCTGCCAAGGGCGCTCATACAACTTTTTTTGTGGGGGGAGGGGGGGGGGGGAAGGGGGCCTCTCGACCTGGAGACCTGGTATATTTTCAATATTTTGAAAGACGAATGACGATTTGTAAGTAGCCACAAAAATGTTTCACAAAAACCTGTGTAATACTGATTTTTGAATCGTTTTCTTGAAAGAAAAACACCTGAATACACCATATTTTTCCTCTTCCAGAGAGCTAGGGGGAGGGGGACGTGGCCCTACCTTCTCCATAGCTGTAGGTGCCCTTGGCTGCTGTCGATAATGGACTTATGCTAGCAGCTGATTCTCGAACAATGGGAACCATTAAATCTCAAATGAAATTGAAACTACTATACGCATCTAACTGCCCAAGGCGCTAGAATCTGTTGCTACCACGGTGTGTCGCAAATGCCTTTATTTAGCGTTTTCTTCGTTCAGGTAAGATCTAGGTTTCACTCCTCAAAATGCTACTTACAAGCATGCAGCTTCTACTGCAGTGGTGTAAATCTAATTTGAACGCAGCAGGCAAGGAAACTAGGTACTGGTACTAATGGCAGTTTTGGATCCAGAATGATAAGAGTCTCAGTTTCTGATGTGATGTACGCCGCGGCTCACGAGTTTACCTCCCGTTCTCTGATAAGCTGGAGTATCAAAGATATACAACGACTGTGTATTGCAGAGCAGGTACTTCAAGTTTCAAAACGCCTTACTAGGATATTTAGCGTTTTTAATGCCATCATCATCTTCTTCATCTAAAATGTTCATTAATTTCCCATTCTCCGTTCTATGCAGACTTTTAATATTTGTTACTACATCAGCTGCGGTATGAGTATCTCCAGTTTCCCTTTACTGTCCTTTATGTATTACGAGGTGATGTGGACCACAACATCCTTGGTGTTTTCTAAGGGTTTTCACTGCGCACCATACGACAAAAAATTTTCAACCAATAATTTCTATGACACATACTAATACATCTACATACATACTCCGCAATCCACCATACGGTGCGTGGCGGAGGGTACCCCGTATCACAACTAGCATCATCTCTCCCTGTTCCACTCCCAAACAGAACGGCCTATATGCCTCTGTACGAGCCCTAATCTCTCTTATCTTTGTGGTCTTTCCGCGAAATATAAGTTGGCGGCAGTAGAATTGTACTGGAGTCAGCCTCAAGTGCTGGTTCTCTAAATTTCCTCAGAAGCGATTCACGAAAAGAACGCCTTCTTTCCTCTAGAGACTCCCACCCGAGTTCCTGAAGCATTTCCGTAACACTCGCGTCATGATCAAACCTACCAGTAACAAATCTAGCAGCCAGCCTCTGAATTGCTTCTATGTCCTCGAGCAGTACTCAAGAATAGGTCGTATTAGTCTTTTATAAGCAGTCTTCATTACAGATGAACCACAGATGAACCACATCTTCCCAAAATTCTACCAATGAACCGAAGACGACTATCCGCCTTCCCCACAACTGCCATTACAAGCTTGTCCCACTTCATATCGCTCTGCAGTGTTACGCCCAAATATTTAATCGCCGTGACTGTGTCAAGCGCTAGACTAATAATGGAGTATTCAAACATTAAGGATTCTTTTTCCTATTCATCTGCATTAATTTACATTTATCTATATTTAGAGTTAGCTGCCATTCTTTACACCATTCCCTGGGGCACTCCAGATGATACCCTCACCTCCGATGAAAACCCACCATCGAGGACAACGTACTGGGTTCTATTACTTAAGAAGTCTTCGAGCCACTCACATATTTGGGAACCAATCCCGTACGCGCGTACCTTAGTTAGGAGTCTGCAGTGGGGCACCGAGGCAAACGCTTTCCGGAAGTCAAGAAATATGGCATCCGTCTGATACCCTTCATCCATGGTTCGCAAGATATCATGTGAAAAAAAAGGCGATTTGAGTTTCGCAGGAGCGATGCTTTCTAAAGCCGTGCTGATGCATAGACAGGAACTTCTCTGTCTCAAGGAAATTCATTATATTCGAACTGAGAATATGTTCGAGAATCCTGCAACAAACCGATGTTAAGGATGTTGGTCTGTAATTTTGAGGATCCGTCCTTCTAACCTTCTTATATACAGGCGTCACCTGCGCTTGTTTCCAGTCGCTCGGGACTTTACGTTGGGCAAGAGATTCGCGATAAATGCGAGCTAAGTAAGGAGCAATGCAGTAGAGTACTCTATGGAAAACCGAATTGGAATCCCATCAGGACATGGCGATTTATTTATTTTTAACCCATGCAGCTGCTTCACAACCCCAGCGATGTCTATCACTATGTCCTCCATACGGGAATCTGTACGAGACTCAAACGGCGGTATGTTCGTACGATCCTCCCGCGTGAAAGATTTCTCAAATGCTAAATTTAAAATTTCAGCTTTCGTTTTGTTGTCTTCCGTTGCCAGGCCATACTGATCAGTGAGTGACTGGATGGAAGCCTTCGACCCGCTTACGGATTTTACGTAAGACCAGAATTTCCTTGGGTTTTCAGCAATATGTTTTGCTAAGGTATGCGGTGGTAGTGGTTGTATGCTTCGCGCATCACTCTTTTTACAGCAGCACGAATCTCTACTAACTTTTGCCTATCCTCATTCTCCCAATCTTTCTTATATCGCGAGTGCAACTGTCTTTGTTTCCTGAGCATTCTCCAAATTGCGCTAATAAGCCACGGTGGATCTTTTCCGTCCGTAACCCACTTTTTCGGCACATACTTCTCCAATGCGTGATTTACAATGTGTTTAAAATTTGCCCATAATTCTTCCACGTCCATCGTACCGGAAGTAAATGAAGTCGATTCATTTACTAAGCGGGATGATAAGAACTGCTTATCTGCTCTTTCTAGTAAGAATACTCTTCTAGCCTCCTTGACCGACTTTTTAACTTTCGTAACCATAGTCGTAATGACAACATCATGATCACTAATCCCTGTCTCAACACAGACACCGTCGATGAGGTCTGGTCTGTTCGTGGCTACCAGATCTAAAATATTTCCATTACGGGTTGGCTGTCGATTTAGCTGCTAAAGACAGTTTTCGGATAATGAGTTCAAAAGTAATTCACACGACGGCTTGTCTGTACCACCTGTAATGAATCCATAGACATCCCAGTCAATAGTAGGTAGGTTGAAGTCACCTCCGACTAATATAGCATGATCCGGGTACTTCTGCGATACAGAGTGTAGACTCCCTTTGAATGATTCTAGAACTGTTACGGTGGAACCTGGTGGCCGGTAATAACACCCAACAATTAACTTTATTTCTCCTAGCCCTGTTAAATGTGTCCAGATGACTTCACAATCACACTCTACTTCGACCTCAGTAGACACAATATTTTTGTCAACTGCAATGAAGACACCACCTCCTACGGTGTCCAATCTGTCTTTCCGATGCACGTTCCAACCCTCACTAAATGTTTCAGAACTTCCTATCTCACGGTTCAGCCAGGTCTCAGTCGCGAGAATAATTTGCGCGCAACACGCTTCCTGGAGGGCAGTAAATTCAGGAACTTTATTCCGAATACTCTGAAAATTTACTGCTAATATCTTGATAGCTGAAGTGTCTTTACACTGAGCGCGTCCTGATTTCCCAGCCTGCATATCGACTGGCGAGTGTTCATCAGGACGCCTCGCACTACTGCCTAGCATTAAAAAAAACCATGTGCACGCCACAAGTACATTGTTGTTTTACCTGTCTAACAGTTGGTTAGCATAAACATCTAAGTTATGGACAACATTTTAAATTACTGGTTACAATACAGTCAAAAAGTTTAACAAAATACAACATGGCGAAATATTTTTTCGTATAAAAGGAATTTCGTGTCAAACGGTGCATGCAAAGGAAAAACTATACAGAGTGATTCAATTTACAACTTTGGGGTGATAAAGAAATTTGTTGAGATAACTTGCAGAATCAGTGGATGTGTCATTTCGTAGAAAACAACCTCCAGTTTGATTCCCGTAACGCTTCAGCACGCCATTCCGCCACCAGGAGCGCCAGAGTAGTCCACAGTTAAAATTGTTAATTTCACTGGTGCGGAGCGTGCTCGCTGTTGTGTTTTCGTTTCATGAAACGAACTCTGCAAAAATTGTTCGGCGTAAATTTTGCACCGCATACGCTAAAGAACGTCCAAGGACGCCTACAATTTACTCTTGGCACAAGAACTTTGTTGAGAATTATGTCGAACAGGTTCGGGAGAGATTTGCCTGTAGTCCACAAGATCAACGCGACGCGCGTCTCGCGAGACAGGCATTCCACAAAGGACTGTCTGGCGAGTACTGCATGGACGTTTACACTTGAAACCATGCAGATTCACAACGCCACATGACATTAGTGATGCAGATAAGACTGCTAGTGGGCAAGTCTGTGCGGAAATGTTGCTCGGATATAGGACGACGAGGCACAATAATATCCAGCGATGAGTCAACACTTACAAGGGGAGGCCGCCAATTGTGAAATTCAGATTCGATTCATACTGCGCATAATAAAAGCTCATGGCCAGAGGTGTAATGTGGCAAAGCACCAAGATGCACTTCTCAGCCGTTGTCGAGAAAATCGACAGTTAAAAGAAACCGTTGCGATGAAATACTCTCTACGATTTACAATTTCCTACAGCGTCGTGGCGCAGCGGTAGCTCGGGTTCGTAATCGGAAGGTCGCTGGATCGAATCTCGCGCCATGCAACCTTTTTTTTAGTATTTGTTTTTTGTAATTAATATATATATATATGTAATTAATATATATATATTATATTTTTGTAATTAATATATATATATATATATTACAAAAAACAAATACTAAAAAAAAAGGTTGCATGGCGCGAGATTCGATCCAGCGACCTTCGGATTACGAACCCGAGCTACCGCTGCGCCACGACGCTGTAGGAAATTGTAAATCGTAGAGAGTATTTCATCGCAACGGTTTCTTTTTAACTGTCGATTTTCTCGACAACGGCTGAGAAGTGCATCTTGGTGCTTTGCCACATTACACCTCTGGCCATGAGCTTTTATTATGCGCAGTATGAATCGAATCTGAATTTCACAATTGGCGGCCTCCCCTCGTTAATATCAGAAGCATGATGAACACCCACAACTGCAGAATACGGGGCAGCGAAAATCCACATGCAATCCTGGAAAATATTCGCGACAGCTCCATAGTTAATGTGTTTTGTACCCTTAGCAAACAGAGTGTACGGCTCTTTGATCTTCATGGAGAAAACTGTCACTGATATTATGTATCTGGATATGCCCGAAAACTTTTTAGTTCCACAGAGCGCTGAAGATTAGCGAGATGAAATGGCCGCGCGGAGTGGCTGCGCGGTTAGAGGCGCCATGTCACGGATTGCGCGGCCCTTCCCGCCGGAAGTTCGAGTCCTCCCTCGGGCATGTGTGTGTGTGTCTTTTGTTCTTAGCATAAGTTAAAGATAGTTTAAGTACTGTGTAAGTCTAGGGACCGGTGTTCTCAGCAGTTTGGTCCCTTAGGAATTCACACACATTTGAACATTCAAGAGGAAACGGTTTACTGCCAGCAAAATGATGCATCGCCTCATTTCCTCAAGGAAGTTCGAGATTTCCTCGATAATCGCTTCCCAGGTCATTGAGGGCTTACTAGACTTGATACCACCTGATTTCTTTCTCTGGGATTTTATTAAATACCGTTTGCGTATTCCTCCTCTGCCAAACAATTTAGCAGACCTGAAAAAAGTTACGCTCGATTTACTGCAACGAGTGTGGGAACAAATTCATTACCAGTGGGATGTTTGCCGCATCACAAATGGTAGTCACATCTAACCAAAATGACACTTGACGCTTTTTTGTGAAACTTAAGGTTGTTCGCTACAAAATGACACACTGCGTATTCTGTATGTTATCTCAATAAATTTCAGTATCATTCCAAAATTGTAAAGTCCTTTTCCACTCAACCTGTCCTGTATGTTTAATCTCGTCTAATTTTATTACAATGCAGTAACTCGATTTCACTCCAAAATTTGCTCTTAAGCTCCAATATCTGTATACCACAGAGTATTGCTTTCTGGAGAATATCCTCTTTTTTTACAGTATTTTTTTCAGCTTCAAATTTCCGACAAATTGTTCGACATTATACTTCGTTGTATTCATTTCACCATTCGAATGCTCATCTTCACATGCTGGTCACTAAGTTCTTCATTTCTGATGTAACAGAAAGGAACTGTGATGTAGATTTTATTTTCAAATTTTGTGTCTTTTACATCCATGCGATCTTTAGAGCCTTAAACTAGCTACAAAATACTTTTTGTCATAGTCGGCGCTGTACACACACCGTCATCTTGATCAGATGGTCAGCAACAAAAAATGTGTGTGAAATCTTATGGGACTTAACTACTAAGGTCATCAGTCCCTAAGCTTACACACTACTTAACCTAAATTATCCTAAGGACAAACACACACACCCATGCCCGAGGGAGGACTCGAACCTTCGCCGGGACCAGCCGCACGGTCAGCAACAAATTCATCCAGTGATATTGTATGACTGTTTAATAACGTGGAAACTTTCCCAAACATTCCATCAGCTTAGTTTCAATACCCATTCATTCTTGAGGCACCAAACAATTTTGTAACATGGAGAATTTCTCATGGTGAAAAAAAAATATTCAGTCGACTTTGGAATCATCCAGTTCCACGCATAATTCACATGCAAGGATGCCGTACACAGGAACGATGTGTCACGTTAATCCGTCGCCATGTGGCACCACCTGCCCGTACTCAGCACGTGTGTGGGCAAATCGCAGGTCGCTTGTAATCACACGCAATCTGATGCAGCGCTTGCGACATGTGATAAAATAGCAGTCTGGCCGCCATTCGGTGTCTAGATACGAAGCGTGATTGTGTAATTTTGTTTCGTTTTGGTATGGCCACTTTGAGTAATAACTTCACATTGGAATTTAGAGTTATTCAGGGGGCACAAACCACTCTGAAAAATTAGGTTGAAACCAGACTTGTGTCTTATATTAAGAAGGAATACAAAAATGAAAACGTTAACGCCCTCATATTATTCAGTGATTTGCATTTTGAAGCTTGTGGTGTAGAAGCAGAAATTCATGGGCAGCTCTTGGCTATACTCATTTTATACAGGGCTCCATCAGGTGATTCTGAGTTACCCATGAAACCGCAAGATGAATTTTACTTGGAAACAGGATGCGGTAATACCACGTGAATATTTTGATTTAAAACTTTGGATCATATCTACTCTACAGCTGTACTTAAGCCCGTTTTTGTTTCATATAATCTAACTCTGCTTCATACTTAATATTCTTCTCATAATGTGGGGCCACACACATATTTCTTTAATGTCAGTACCGCCATAAGACTGTTTTTTATTTGCAGTGTTACATTTACGCTGCAGATAAAAAAGTCTAATGACGGTACTGACTTTAAAGTCTGCTTCATACTGTTTACAAGAGATACGTACAACAGCAGTGCTGCATTTGGTAACATTTCTACAGACACATCAAGATTTCAAAAGCAACGTACAAATACTTACAGTTAAACTAAAAGACTGATAAATGTAGAAAGAATTCACTTAATGAAGCACTTCCGAAATACATACAAGAAAAATGTACCATTATACACGCCATCAACGACAAGTTTATTATATAACATCACCTACACATCCCAAGAAAAGCGTTTCAAAACAATATTAACAAATTAAGATTCCCATTTTCTTCTTATTCCCGTTTGGGCCTACGTAGGACCACAGGACTTGTTCTGACTTTTCGCGGGTTTCCTAATCCTTCTTAGACCAAAAAGCTTTCGTTTTTGGCTGTGAGTAAGCGTCCCCTCCTCAGTCCACTTTAGTCTTCTGATTCCTGTGGTTTCTTGCTGGTAAGGGACACTGAGAATACCGATTGTACAGTGATCTTCCAGGATCTGGACCGATTCTGTATGGTTTCTTCAGGAATTCCAGGTTGCTCCGAATCTGATTTCACTATGGCGATCCATTTGTTCTTGGAGACTTTCCCTCTACATGTTGTGGCGAAGATCCTGTTCCTAAGTCTGTAGGATTTCATGCGGATCACATGTCCACAGAAGGCTAATCGCCTTTTCCTCATACATGCTCTTATGTCTTACACACTGAAGAGCCATAGAAACTGGTACACCTGCCTATATCGTGTAGGGCCCCCGTGAGCACGCAGAAGTGCCACAAGACAACGTAGCATGGACTCGACTAATGTCTGAAATAGAGCTCGAGGAAATTTACACCATGAATCCTACAAGACTCTCCACAAATCCATAAGAGTACGAGATGGTGGAACAGCATGTTGCAAGGCATCAGAGATATGCTCAATAATGTTCATGTTTGGGGAGTTTGGGGCCAGCGGAAGTATTTAAATTCAAAAGAGTTTTCGTGAAGCCACTAACAATTCTGGACTTGTGTGGTGTCGCATTGTCCTGCTGGAATTGCCTAAGTACGTCGTAATGCACAATGGACATGAATGGGTGCAGGTGATCAGACAGTATGCTTACGTACGTGTCACCTGTCAGAGTCGTGTCTAGACGTATCAGGGGTCCCATATCACTCCAACTGCACACGCTCCACACCATTACAGAGCCCCCTCCAGCTTGAACAGTTCCTGTTGACATGCAGGGTTCATGGATTTTTGAGGTTGTCTCCATACGCGTACACGTCCGTCCACTCGATACAATTTGAAACGAGACTCGTGCGACCAGGCAACATGTTTCCAGTCATAAACAGTCCAATTTCAGTGTTCACAGGCCCATGCAAGACGTAAATCTTTGTGTCGTGAAGTCATCAAGAGTACACGAATGGGCCTTCTGCTCCGAAAGAGTAAGATTATATGAAATGACAGGGAATTTTGAGTTCATCTGTGTAACAGATATGCCCTATACATTTAAATTAAAATGACCACTTAATATTACGGTACATCATTCCGTTTGGAAGCCAAAAACCTTAGTAATGCGTGTAGTAGTTTATAAATAACTCCATGTCATTATATGGAGCTAATCTGAACTGAGCTGTAGTTGATATGAATGCAGCTTGTCATTATACTAAATGCGCAACTGAAGTAAAGCAATTATCTGGCCGTAATCAAATTTTCTACTAATTTCGCGTCTTGAGAATATTATTGCAGGTTTCTCGAAAGCATAACATCAGACAGCAAGCAGGCAGTGGCTAAGCTAGTTTTCTATTTCTAAATATATTTTGCAACTGTTGCGTACCACATGTGGTAATGTGTAATGATTAACAGTGGGGTGGGGAAAGTAACTATTCCTATGAAATGATATTCCAAGACAACGATTTTAGAATGTAGTATATATTAAAATAGACAGAGTCAATCTTCGTGTGGTCTTCACACTTAACATAGGTCTGAAAAATAGTATGCTTAACAGAGTGAACAATGGTTTAAGGAGGGTACAAAATTAAGAGAGAGTTTCAATAGAAATCAGACAGCTTAATGAGTTAATGTGTTGATGCATGATACGGAAGTGGGGTGGTCTTTCTCTCAGCACTGAGAAAGTGAACCAAGTTAACTAGCTCCCAATAATCATTTTTACAAATTAGGTGCGCAGTGCTGCAGTCTGACATCAAACTTCTCTTCAAAAAATAATAACATTATTCAAAATTTATATTCCTTTCGTTTGCCAATATATACATCGTATTAATCTCTGCTATCCTTTACAATATTTTTCACCTAACAGATACAATCACAAGTCAACATAGCACCACAGAATACGTCTATCACCTACCACACTTCAACTAAGAACGTGTCAGACGGCGCAGAGGCAAGGACTGTGCCACGACAAGACCAAAGATTGTTTAACAGTAACATAACTTATTTTCTCTCTCTCTCTCTCTCTCTCTCTCTCTCTCTCTCTCTCTCTTTGAGGTGCACATCGACAACATACAAACATCAAAAATGACATGCCCACCTTACAACTTCCTATCAAAATTCTACAGCACGATCTTCAAAATGTTAATTACTGCAAAATCTGAGGTTGTCAGTGTTATTCCAAAAATGGTTCAAATGGCTCTAAGCACTATGGGACTTAACATCTGAGGTCATCAGTCCCTTAGAACTATTTAAACCTAACTAATCTAAGGACATCACACATATCCATGCACGAGACAGGATTCGAACCTGCGGCCGCAGCAGCATCGTGGTTCCGGCCTTAAGTGCCTAGAACCACTCGGCCACAGCGGACGGCGTCGGTGTTATTAAATTTATATTAAGTCTTAATACGAGGGCCGTTCAGAAAGTAACCTACGGTTGATTTAAAAAAATACACCAAGTTAAATAAAAATATTTTAATATATACATCTTACAACTACATCTTTGCACTATTTTTCTACATAGTCCCCATAGCGATTGAGGCACTTATCGTATCTCTTCACAAGCTTTGAAATTCCTTCTGCATAAAAATCATCCGCTTGTGCTTGCAGCCAGCCTGTGACTGCATCTTTGAGCTCTTCGTTGTCATCAAACCGCTGTGACCCGAGCCATTTCTTCAAATGCATGAAGAGGTGATAAACACTTGGCGCCAGGTCTGGGCTGTAAGGTGGATGGTTGATAACGTCCCACTTGAAGGACTCAAGAAGGGCCGTTGTTCTGCTAGGAGAGTGAGGACGGGCGTTATCGTGCAAAAAAACGATACCGGAAGTCAGCATACCACGGCGTTTGTTCTGTATAGCCCGTCGCAACTTTTTTATTGTTTCACAGTACACATCTTGATTAATGGTCGTACCACGTTCCATGAATTCAACCAACAACACCCCTTTGGCATCCCAAAACACCGTTGCCATCAGTTTTCTGGCAGAAAAATCTTGCGAGGCTTTTCTTGGTTTGGTAGGCGAATTTGAATGTGCCCACATCTTTGATTGTTCTTTTGTCTCAGGGTTCACGTACTTAATCCAGGTTTCGTCACCGGTCACGATTCTGTTTAACAATGGTTCTCCTTCGTCCTCATAACGTGACAGAAAGTCTAATGCAGAGGCCATTCTTTGAGTTTTGTGGTGGTCGGTAAGAATTTTGGGCACCCATCGTGCACAGAACTTACGGTAACCCAATCTTGCTGTCACTATCTCGCACAAGAGAGTCTTAGAAATCTGTGGAAAACCAGTAGACAACTCCGACATTGAGAAACGTCGATTTTCACGAACTTTTGCATCAACTGTCTGAACGAGTTCGTCAGTCACCAATGATGGTCTACCACTCCTCTCTTCATCATGAACGTTTTCTCGTCCACTTTTAAATAAACGTACCCATTCACGGACAACTCCTTCAATAATAACTCTTGGTCCGTACACGGCACAAAGCTCACGATGAATAGCTGCTGCAGAATATCCTTTGGCTGTAAAAAACCTTATGACAGCACGCACTTCACATTTGGCGGGGTTTTCTATTGCAGCACACATTTCAAACTGCCACAAAAACTAAACTAGCGCAGGTACGACGTTCACTCGACCACGGCTTGATGCCGACTGACCTGTTGAGTGCGTGAACACACAGATGGCGTCGCTACTCCCCCCACAACCCGCACTGTGACCAATCGGAGGTTACTTTCTGAACCGCCCTCGTATAAATGGTAGTTCTGGCCTCAGCTCCACTTCTCAAAGTCGTTCGTGGCACCTGAATAATACACACATCAAAAAAAAGTTATGCATCACCCCTGTTCTCCTAAAGATAGACGTTGACTGTGGATATTAAAGCAGACGCAGTCCCTTTGACAGTTCAGGGAAGTCAGTAAACCCGCTCAAAGATGTAAACAACCTTGAATGAGCAGCACTTATTAGACGGGGAGGACCCAACAGCCGATCAGTTCTACTCATTCCACCAGGAAGGAGGTACACGGCTCCTGTTTTCTGCAGTTCAACCATGCCTAGACGGTCAATACCGCGGTTCGATCGCGTCCGCATTGTTACTTCTCAACAAGGGAAGTGTCCAGGCGTCTCGGAGTGAACCAAGCGATGTTGTTCGGACATGAAGGAGATAGACAGGAACTGTCGACGACATGCCTCGTTCAGGCTGCCCAAGGATTACTACTGCAATGGATGACCGCTACCTACGGATTATGGCTCAGAGGAACCCCGACAGCAACGTCACCATGTTGAATAACGCTTTTCGTGCAGCCACAGGACGTCGTGTTACGACTCAAACTGTGCGCAACAGGCTGCATGATGCGCAACTTCACTCCCGAAGTCCATGGCGAGGTCCATCTTTGCAACCACGCCACCATGCAGCGCGGTACAACAACATGCCGGATGAACCGCTCAGGATTGGCATCACGTTCTCTTCACCGATGAGTGTCGCATATGCCTTTAATTCGACAATCGTCGGAGACGTGTTTTTACGCAACCCGGTCACGCTGAACGCTTTAGACACACTGCCCAGCGAGTGCAGCAAGGTGGAGGTTTCCTGCTGTTTTGGAGCGGCATTATGTGGGGCCGAAGTACGCCGCTGGTGGTAATGGAAGGCGCCGTAACGGCTGTACGATACGTGAATGCCATCCTCCGACCGATAGTGCAACCATATCGGCAGCATATTGACGAGGCTTCTGTCTTCATGGACGAAAATTCGCGCCCCGATCGTGGACATCTTGTAAATGACTTCCTTCTGGATAACGACGTCGCTCGACCAGAGTGGCCAGCATGTTCTCCAGACATGAACCCTACCGAACGATGCCTGAGATAGACTGAAAATGGCTGTTTATGGACGACGTGAGCCACGAATCACTCTGAGGGATCTACGCCGAATCGCCGTTGAGGAGTGGGACAATCTGGACCAACAGTGCCTTGATGAACTTGTGGATAGTATGCCATGGTGAATACAGGCATGCAGCAGTGGAAGAAGACGTGGTACTGGGTATTAGAGGCAGCGGTGTGTACAGCAACTTGGACCAGCACCTCTGAAGGTCTCGCTGTATATACGTACAACATGCAATTTGTTGTTTTCATGAGCAATAAAACGGGAGGAAATTATGTTTATGTTGATCTCTATTCCAATTTTCTGTACAGGTTCCGGAACTCTCGGAACCGAGGTGATGTAAAACTCTTTTTGATGTGTGTAACAAATTCTAATGCGAAGTTCTTACTCAACGTGGGCAACACGACACGAAGCAAACTCCAGGGCCACGCTTAATAAATAGAACAACGAACCGCGGCCATATTGCCAGAAATCACACACGATGCATCAGATTGCCTGTGATCTCCAAGCGATCATCGACCGATCGTTGCGATTCGCTCACACATGGGCCATCTACGAAGCTATCCCTTGTATCCCATGTCCATTCGGCGGTCCGCTGCGACTCGTCGCTCCCCTGTGGGATCCTTTTCTTAAAATAATAATAATACAATCAAATAAAACCTGCGAAACGATTTTGAAACAAAACACAGACTTAGATAACAACTCACCAAAACAAAAGATAACCCGTAACGTAACAGCAACAGCTAGCGTTCACTTTGTACGGTTTAATGAGAAAAAGAAATGCAAGAAAACATAGATGAGATCAGAATTACCGAAAGCAGTTTCTTCTGTCCGATAAGCGAAACAGGTATAACTTATGAAACTACATAATACTCCTATTTTGTCGGGAGCACAATATTATATTACGTTGAATGATTCTTCGTGTTAAGCGTTTACCTGTTAAACGTTTTTCACTGTTTATGATTTTGGGTACTATGTGTTTTTTCCAGACGGTCTTACTTTGTAACATATACTGCCTGATGAAGAACTCCATTCGAAACTAGTAGCGAGATGATGCACAAAACAACCAAAAATCGGCTCTGATACAATAGTGTATAATCATTTGCGATGGGTTTAGCTCACCAATGCAAAAAAATAAACATTTGTATAACGACAAAATCGGCTGCTTACTAATTCGGGTGGGGGGGGGGGGGCGAGGAGGGGGGTTCACAGCAGTGTCAATACATAGAAGAACATGCCCTTTTTCGGCTGCATCTTAAGTCCGTCGTGGCATACCATCGATGGGATCAAATTGCGCCGCTCTTCAAATGGTTCAAATGGCTCTGAGCACTATGGGACTCAACTGCTGAGGTCATGAGTCCCCTAGAACTTAGAACTAGTTAAACCTAACTAACCTAAGGACGTCACAAACATCCATGCCCGAGGCAGGATTCGAACCTGCGACCGTAGCGGTCTTGCGGTTCCAGACTGCAGCGCCTTTAACCGCAGGGCCACTTCGGCCGGCTGCGCCGCTCTTCAATGACGATGCTGCGTAAGACGCGCAGAACACGTGATTGCTATTGACGCCCAAAAACGGCCCTTTTCAATAGATCCCACACATGTTCTATTGGGTTCATGTCCGGAGAACAGAGAGCCACTCCATTCTGGTGATGTTAGCAATATGAAGGAAGGAACGTGTTCATGATAACAGCACATGACCACACGAAATATCATCCATCAAAATGAAACTGTCGCCAAAATGTTGGCGATATGGTCGCACTATTGGTTCTAAAACCTCGTCCTTATAATGTAGAGCAGTGAGACTGCTCTCGACAACTACGAGAAAATCACTTCTCCACCTCCTTGTCGCACATGGACGACACAGCGGTGGAGGCATTCGCTATTACCAGCCACTCTCCCAACATGTTTCCTGCGATTAGTAGGATACAAACAGATTCGAGTTTCGTCCGTAAACAACGCCCGAAGTCAATCTTGTGGCTCCCACTGTGCTTGAGTTCTTGCCCATCTGTAACGGATTCCATGCTGTTGTGGTGCTCGCCACCGTCTTCAAGAAAGGAGATTCGCATCGTGCAATCGTCTCCAAACCGTTGGACGCGATGCACGATGTCCTGTAGCGTCTTCGATCGCGGTCTAGAGCACTCAGCCCACGGTTCCTTTGATCGGAAGTGGTAGACGTTGATCATTCTGCGCACCTCTAGAACGTGGACGACCTGTGCGCTGTAAGTCCTCAACGCTACACATCAACTGGAATCGAACCAATGTCCGCACCACATCACTTTGACGCCGCTGCAACACGTTCGGCAACGTCCCTTGTCGACAAGCCTTCTGCGAGTAACGTGCAGACCTGATCTTCGGTCGCGAATCCTTCGTAGCATTGTGGATGGTCCTCTACTGTTCCACAGACGTCTCGAATACGTCCCCACTAATGCCTAATTTTCAACTGAAATGCTTTAGCCTACTGAAGTTCAGCGCTCTGCCGATGTACAGTGCTAATAGTAGTAGTGTGTGTGTTTGCAAACAAGGTCAGGGGTGACCTTTCGATCGGTACAGGGACAGTCACAATAGCAATACACCTGCACTACATATTTGGGTGATGCAAAACTTTTGTTGGTGTGTGTAGATAACATAAATTGCCCCTCTTGTGGAATAAAAGGACGTCATTCTTGAACTTCGTAAAAGTTCTGGAACCAAAGGTACAGAAATTATTCATGTTGCTGCGGACTCATGGCACTTAAATGAACGGGATGGGCTCAGAGACAGTTTATGCACGTGGCGCTCGTAACACATTCTATGTGTTACGAACTATCAACGAAGCCGCAGACGCCCTGCCAAATTTTTCGGTGTCGAATCTCCCATTAACAGTTTTGAATCGAAAATTATAACACTGTTTACAATTATATGCGTACGACTATACAGCAGTTTTATAGCAACGGGAGTAATAGACCATTGGCGTAAATCTATGTGCATTTTCGGCCTTTGGAGGAAACTTTCGACGTAATCCTGTTTAATACACATGTTATGTATTTCAAGTAGACACAAGAGATTTACATGTTCAGTTCAGCTGCGATCTGCTGTTTGGTGATATGTGATTTTCCTACATTGTTGACAGTGATTATTTGCTGTACATTGTTAACAACACTCGCCTAAAAGTGTTTCCTAATAAACACAATCGCCAAAGGACTTAACAATAGGTTGCTCAGCGAAACAGTAGGACAATTAAAATATTAAAAAAGTCTGACGGCCAGCCTGTTGAACTAGGGTTAGTAATAACCCTACTCAATGTGTACTTTAAGTCTGTCTATCATGATTCACTCTATGTCTGAAGTCTTCATGTGTGTTTTCGTGTACATCCCATTCAGGTACGCCTCATTCTCTGCCACACTCGCAGTACTAAATTTATAGCTTCTGGGTTCTATGTGCAATGTGTGTCGAGACGTTTTACCGTGGGACATAGATCTGTGCAGGTTGTCGCGAAATTTTCTTGTCTTTAGAGTTTTAAACTTCGCAAGTTCACAATAGTGAAGTGCTTTTTAAAGTGAGCTGTAATAATTTACGGGGGAGTACCTAAAGAACCGCCTGTGTGTGCAGATGCGTTGTCGTGGTGGAAGAACCGGTCCCCTGTCTGCCACAAATATGGCCTTTTTTCACAAAAACTGTTGAGCAATCTTCTTAAAATTTCCAGATAAAAGGATTGATTGACGGTCTTACCTGGGGGAGAACAAACTCTAAATGAACTATGCCCTTGGCATCGAAAAAGGCAATCAGTACTGTTGTGATGTTTTGATTTGCCTTAACTACATTTTTTAGGATGGAACGACGATGATGTCTAGCATTGGCTTGACTGCTGGTTTGGTTCTGGGTCGTAATCATAGCAACATGTCTCATCACCAGTAATGACCTTTGACAAAATATCGAGATCAGTTTCAAGCTGTTGTTGCAAAGCACGTGTTTCAGCTCCACGTCCCTTTTGATTGTCAGTCGGAACCCGAGGAACAAACTTGGCAGCAAACCTTTTCATTCCCAAATCTTCCGTTAAAATTTACTGAACCGAGCTCCAAGACAATCCACTAATGTCTGACAGTTGATCAATTGTCTGTGGATGGTCTGTGAGCGCAAGCTCTCGAATTTTTTTAAATACTTTCGTCGACTCGGGCAGTTGCTAGACGTCCAGAACGAGATTGTCATCGGTCGACATGTCGACATTTTTAAATCGGGCAAACCAGTCGTACACTTGAGTTTCTCCCATAGCGTCATCTTGGTAAGCTGTTTTCAATATTAAGCAGTTTCAGCAGCATTTTTTCTAAGTAAAAAACAAAATTTCACAGCTGCACATTGTTCTTTTACAGTTGCCATCATAAAAAAAACGAAACAAGTAAGGAACAGCGCTGTCAAAAACAATCACTGCAGATAAACAGAAGAAGCCAGATTGACAACACAGGCGACAATGAGTTGCGCTATAATGCATAGGGGGCAGGAATGCGTACTACACAAGGTCCGCACACGGCAGTGTTATTCGTTTTTGTTTTTTTTTTTTTTGTACTTCCTCGTATTATTATTTTGAGGCAGTATGCTGCAGCGGCGTGTAGTAATCAGATCTACTTGCTGGTAGTCGAGAATCTTGGTTAGCTTACTCCTCCTAATTAGTAAAAACGGTAGAACAGGGCGTATACGCTCCGGGACAGTCGGGAAATCCGCGAAAAGCATGGGAATTTTTTCATCCGGGAGAAATCCGTGAAAATCCTGCAAATTTTTTGGAATTTCGTAAATTTTCCATTATTTTAGTTTTCAGTTAAATTTTTATAATTTTGGCAAGTAAAAACTGAAACTGTAAGAATTTAACATCCACCCGCTATTGCAGAATAATACTGCAGCAATAAAAAATAAATGGGAGAATAACGCCGAAATTGAACTTAAGTTGCAAAAATATGGCCATTTACAACAAAACACAGTGCACATACACGCGTCTGCCGACAGCGTAACGTCTCAAAAGACTATGCAGTACCTCGTAATAACAAATTGCTTTCGATGTGTCTTTCTCGTGGACCTTGTTTCGAGGAACGTGACGCCACAACTGTTCACATTTGTACTACATAGGTCGCCGGAAAATATTGCGAATGATGATTTCAGAAGCGTTGATTTCAAATTAAATTTCCTTTTAGGCAAGATGATTTTTGTTACGTGTGAGAATGTGAGGCGAATTTCTTAAATTACAGAGCGTTAGACTCATTCAAAACTTAAACACTGACGACCAGCCACTTAGAATAATTTCGGGCCCACAACACCAGAGATTTATATCATTATTTAAAATTTTGCTGAAACATATGTGTTTGATATATCTTAAAATGTTAACACACGCTAAGAAGACCAAGTTTCAAGGCTGGTTTCTCATATTTATTTCAGTTCTTTCATAGATTACAAATTATGCAAAACGGTGACAGAAAATATAAAGCACAAATTGAGTTCTTGAGCAATTCCTCACGTAATTGGCTTTATTATGGAAAAGTCGAAGCGCTCGACGGAAGATTTCATTCAAGTAATCCACAATACACGAAATGTTCGGTGCACAGCACTGAAATCTACAATCGTGCTTGTCAGAAACATTCAGCCGCTGCAATTTAAGCTGGTGCTCTTAGGATCCTGCCCAACCACATTCTCGGATAAAAAAACCGCAGAAAAAAGTTGACGACTAATATTTCATCTGAAAGCTTGGCTTTTCCTGTGGTTATACTGTTTGTATATCCGTTTAAACCGTTAACTTTTTCTATTTGTGTGTCCGCGTTGATTAACAGTGATGTTGCTATGGGCTGACCACATAACGTGGCCTATGCTCTGAATATCTGCTGTCATTGGCTGGCGACATCACGTGATAATGAGGTGCGATTGGCTGACGGAAAAGCACATCACAATTTCGATTTCAGTGCTTCAGAAGCTACCGTGCTGTAACTGGTGAAATTCGTGTTTATACTTTTCGTAATACACGCATCCAAGATCTTTCCAAAACGCATTGTTTTTTGCTGGGTTGCGTTGCCTAAAGTGCCGGGAAGTTCCATTCCGGTGTACAAATCCTTCACCGTCCAAAGGATTTGTTAAGTTTTACAACTCCACAGAAAGTATATAGTCACTTAAGAAGGAAATAAATGTACTTTCACCCGGAAGAACAGTGTATTTTCACCAGAGAAAAAGTGTATTTTTATCCACGAAAAGTCTGTTTCTTTTTTTTATTGTCCGCATATACGCACTGTAGACACACTGGTCACTTGATCAGTTTCAGTGAATATACTAAGTAGATAGACGCCTAAATATTTTGTTTTAATTTTTTTGATGAGACACTTATGATTTCCTTTCTATGTGTCTGGAGCTAGCAAGAGTAGTGAACTATGATGCGCAGTTTTAGTGTTTTGAGTAATGTTGATTATATTTTCAGGGCTAAGGCTCAAAAAGGACCGCACCTACCATCTGTTCGCGCTTAAATTAGTGAAATAAAGTTTTATTTCAACGTTACTTTCACATATGATACGGAAGTAAAGTAATACATTTAAAGAACTGTTGAGTACATTTCGGTGAATAGGGACCCCAAAGTTCATCAGTGCTATGAGCGACCTTAAACCGGCCATGGATGAGGATCATTTGCGGTTTGAATACTTGCTCACGTCAAAACTGTTCTTTATTTTTTGAAAAAAAGGAGAGAGAGAGAGAGAGAGAGAGAGAGAGAGAGAGAGAGAGACAGACATGGTGGGTTCCACGAGCGTGCAAAGTGGTGTTTCTGTTTAGAGTACTGGCGAACGCTTACGCAACCCTTTCAGCTATCGGCAGTTCCACGAGATATGTGCGCAGTTATTCCCCCGCGACATCTGTTGTCACTCGCCTGTCTCGGTGCTTTCCCCTGCATAGCGTATATCTCTGTGGCGACGGAACCATCAGCGCAACGGATCCGCCGCGCTTTGATAAGATTATTACGCACGTAGCTGCATCGTGTCAACACCAGTGGGCCTGTCGTACTACTTAAAAATAAACTGATGTAAACAGCTCTCCTTCGCGCCGATTTAGGTTCAAGCTTTTCTCATCCTTTCGCCACTACAGGACTTCACGTTCGCACAGGCGCCGCCTTTGGGCTGCTGACGGAACGTTTGCGGGAAGGGCCCAACTGTTACTACGTATGCAGCGACGCGACAAATCTGTAGGCTGCGCCTGTCGCTGTAATACTTGCTCCCGCCAACGAAATCCCATTTCGTGCTATACTCAAACTTAACAACCTGTTTTCCATAAGATTCGAAGCTAATTTGGATCGCTTGATTAATTGCTAAGTTGTTAGGTAGGACCAATACATTTAATTTCGGCTTCTGAGCTCTGCAATGTAATTTGCAACAACTTCATGGCAAGGTATCGGCTAATACACTACTGGCCATTAAAATTGCTACATCTAGAAGTAATCCAGATGACAAACGGGTATTCATTGGACAAATATATTATACTAGAACTGACATCTGATTACATTTTCACGCAATTTGGGTGCATAGATACTGAGAAATCAGTATCCAGAACAACCACCTCTAGCCGTAATAACGGCCTTGATACGCCTGAGCATTGAGTCAAACAGAGCTTGGATGCCGTGTACAGGTACAGCTGCCCATGCAGCTTCAACACGACACCACAGTTCATCAAGAGTAGTGACTGGCGTACTGTGACGAGCCAGTTGCTCGCCCACCATTGACCAGACGTTTTCAATTGGCGAGAGATCTGGAGAATGTGCTGGCCAGGGCAGCAGTCGAACATTTTCTGTATCCAGAAAGTCCCGTACAGGACCCGCAGCATGCGGTCGTGCATTATCCTGCTGAAATGTAGAATTTCGCAGGGATAGAATGAAGGGTAGAGCCACGGGTCGTAACTCATCTGAAATGTAACGTGCACTGTTCAAAGTACCGTCAATGCGAACATGTAACCAATGGCACCCCATACCATCACGGCAGGTGATACGCCAGTATGGCGATGACGAATACACGCTTCCAATGTGCGTTCACCGCAATGTCGCCAAACACGGTTGCTGTAAACAGAATCTGGATTCATCCGAAAAAATGCCGTTTTGCCATTCGTGCACCCAGGTTCGTCGTTGAGTACACCATCGCAGGCGCTCCTGTCTGTGATGCAGCGTCAAGGGTAACCGCAGTCATGGTCTCCGAGCTGATAGTCCATGCTGCTGCAAACATCGTCGAACTGTTCGTGCAGATGGTTGATGTCTTGCGAACGTCTCCATCTGTTGACTCAGGGATCGAGACGTGGCTGCACGATCCGTTACAGCCATGCGGATAAGATGCCTGTCATCTCGATTGCTAGTGATACGAGGCCGTTGGGATCCAGCCGATTCCATATTCTGCTAACAGTCATCGGATCTCGACCAACGCGAGCAGCAATGTCGCAATACGATAAACCGCAATCGCGATAGGCTACAATCCGACCTGTATCAAAGTCGGAAACGTGATGGTAGGCATTTCTCCTCCTTACACGAGGTATCACAACAACGTTTCACCAGGCAACGCTGGTCAACGGCTGTTTGTGTATGACAAATCGGTTGGAAACTTTCCTCACGTTGTAGGTGTCGCCATGGGCGCCAACCTTGTGTGAATGCTCTGAAAAGCTGATCATTTGCATATGATAGCATCTTCTTCCTGTCGATTAAATTTCGTGTCTGTAGCACGTCATCTTCGTGGTGCAGCAACACACACTTTATGTAAACGTCACTACAGATATTAGGATTTAGGTTATGACGTGTTCGATATGCCTGCCATCATTGGCGATGATATGGTGCAGACTAACAGTGAAATTCTGCATGACCTGCTGAAGTGTTGGAACATCGATGCTGTCGATGACCTCCTGAATGGCTGTTTCCAGGTCATTATAGCTGCACACATTGTCTTTAATACAGCCCCACAAAAAGGAGTCGCATGTATTCAGACCCGGAGAATATGGCGGTATCGAGGCGCATGCTTGTGACCTCTGGGTACCCCAGAGCCAGAACGCGGTCCCCAAAGTGTTCCTGCAGGACATAAAACACACTCTTGCTTCGATGGGGTCGAGCTCGGTCTTGCATGAACCAAAGCTTGCCGAAATCATGGTCACTTCTGATAATAGGGATGAAATTATCTTCCAAAACCTCCACATACTGTTCGGTAGTCACCGTGCCATCAAGGAATATCGCACCGATTATTCCGTGACTGGACACTGCTCACCACACAGTCACCATTTGAGGGTGAAGAGACTTCTCGGTCGCGAAATGCGGGTTCTCAGTTCCCCAAATGCGCCAATCTTGCTTATTGACCAACCTCTCCAAATTAATATACTTATATGGATATTAATATAATTCTAATTTATCCAAATTAAAGTGGGCTACGTCGCTACTAATTCCCATCATTCCCCGCGGCCAACCGTGATGTTTGAACGTCCTAACGAAAAGTGTTCAGAAGTTATGACGATTTTATTTCATGAAGTTCAATAATTGTCACCCTGTATGTAAATTATGCTAGCGGCAGGGCAAAGCAATGCCTTCTCTGCGCGATAGCAATGGAAGTACTATCGACGATAGTGCTGCCAAAGCAGAATTAGAGCTTTCCGAAATAGAATACAAAGTAAATGTTTCAGAATTCGTATCAAGAACAGCTGCCAACATGAGAAACTTAGAAATAGATATCCTCGGATTAGTGAAGCAACTTAAATCACTCAATAAAAGCAACTCTTCCGGTCCCGACTGTGTACCAATTAGGTTCCTTTCAGAGTATGCTGATGCAATGGCTTCATACTTCGTCTTATACAACCGCTCGCTCGACGAAAGATACGTACCCAACGACTGGAAAGTTGCACAGGTCACACCTATATTCAAGAAAGATAGTAGGAGTAATCCACTAAACTACAGGCCTATTTCTTTAACTTCGATATGCAGTAGGATTTTGGAACATATATTGTGTTAGAGCATTATGAATTACCTTGAAGAGAACGGTATATTGACACACAGTTAACACGGATTTAAAAACATCTTTCCTGTGAAACGTAACTAGCTCTTTACTCACATGAAGTGTTGAGTGCTACCGACAAGGGATTTCAAATTGACGATGTTTTTCTCGATTCCCAGAAGGGTTTGTACACTGTACAACACAGGCTGCTTGTAATGAAATTGCGTGCTTGTGGAATATCGCTTCGATTATGTGACTAGGCTCGTGATTTCCTGTCAGAGAGGTCACAGTTTGTAGTAATTGCCGGAAAGTCATCGAGTAAAACAGAAGTGATTTTTGGCGTTCCCCGCGGTAGGCCCCAAGGTTATAGGCCCTATCCTCTACCTTATGTATATAAACGATTCAGGAGACAATCTGAGCAGCTGTCTTAGGTTGCTTGCAGATCCTGCTGTCGTTTATCGCCTAGTAAACTCATCAGAAGATCAAAACAAATTCGAAAACGATTTAGAAAAAGACATCTGAACGGTGCGTAAATTGGCAATAGACCCTAAATAATGAAAAGTGTGAGGTCACCCACATAAGTTACACGACATGTAAGTCAAATCTAAAGGCCGTAAAGTCAACCAAATACCTAGGAATTACAATTACGAACAACTTAAATTGGTAAAAATTCACAGAAAATGTTGTGAAGAAAGAAAACCAAGGACTGCGTTTCATTGGCAGAATACTTAGAAAATATAACAGATCTACTGAATAGACTGCCTGCACAACGCCTGTCCGTCCTTTCGGAGTACTACTACGCTGTCTGGGATCCTTACCAGATAGGATTAAAGGAGTACATCGAGAAAGTTCAAAGAAGGGCAGCACGGTTTGTATTGTCGTGAAATAGGGGAGAGAGTGCCACTGACACGATACAGAATTTGGGGTGGAAATCATTAAGACAAAGCCGTCTATCTTAGCGGTGGAATTTTCTCACGAAATTTCAGTCACCAATTTTCTCCTCAGAATGCGAAAATATTTTGTTGACCGCGGCCTACATGGGAGGAAACCATAATCAAAGCTCACTGAAGGAAATAGGCGTTCGTTTTCTCCGCACGCTCTTCGATATTGGAATAATGAAGAATTTTTGTGAAGGTGGTTCGATGAACCTCTGCCAGGTACGTAAGTCACCTAAGTGTGATTTGCAGAGTATCCATGCTGATAAAGATGTTGTCGATCCGGTTGGTTGCAATTAGGACTTTTCATTTATAAACAATTGGATAGCAAAAGAAGCACCAAATATACTGTATTTGATACTGTCAGGAACCTGTAACAACTCCCGTCGTCATGCTGTCATCTTGTTGTACAACTGTTTGACATAACAGCACCTGATTACTTCGTAATTACTTTAATTCACAATACGAAACTAATTGACAATGTAAACAAAGTGTGTATCTAGGCTACTGGATTATATATCCAAGTTCTGTCTACACCAAAAAATAATGTACTCATATTTGAAGCAGGAAATATGGTATGAATACATGGGATAATGTAGGTTCATTGTAATGAACAAAAATGTAATCAGCATTATTGAATCATTTCACTTACTTTTCCTTGAAAATAATAATATGTATTTAACCTGTATCCTATTTCATATTTTTCTACATCTACATCTACATCCATACTCCGCAAGCCACCTGACGGTGTGTCGCGGAGGGTACTCTGAGTACCTCTATCGGTTCTCTCTTCTATTCCAGTCTCGTATTGTTCGTGGAAAGAAGGATTGTCGGTATGCTTCTGTGTGGGCTCTAATCTCTCTGATTTTATCCTCATGGTCTCTTCGCGAGATATACTTAGGAGGGAGCAATACACTGCTTGACTCTACGGTGAAGTTATGTTCTCGAAACTTTAACAAAAGCCCGTACCGAGCTACTGAGCGTCTCTCCTGCAGAGTCTTCCACTGGAGTTTATCTATCATCTCCGTAACGCTTTCGCGATTTCTAAATGATTCTGCAACGAAGCGCGCTGCTCTCCGTTGGATCTTCTCTATCTCTTCTATCAACCCTATCTGGTACGGATCCCACACTGCTGAGCAGTATTCAAGCAGTGGGCGAACAAGCGTACTGTAACCTACTTCCCTACGTACTGTAACCTAATTCCTTTGTTTTCGGATTATATTACCATAGGATTCTTCCAATGAATCTCAGTCTGGCATCTGCTTTACCGACGATCAACTTTATATGATCATTCCATTTTAAATCACTCCTAATGCGTACTCCCAGATAATTTATGGAATTAACTGCTTCCAGTTGCTGACCTATTTTGTAACTAAATGATAAGGGATCTTTCTTTCTATGTATTCGCAGCACATTACACTTGTCTACACTAAGATTGAATTGCCATTCCCGGCACCATGCGTCAATTCGCTGCAGATCCTCCTGCATTTCAGTACAATTTTCCATTGTTACAACCTCTCGATACACCACAGCATCATCTGCAAAAAGCCTCAGTGAACTTCCGATGTCATCCACAAGGTCATTTATGTATATTTTGAATAGCAACGGTCCTATGACACTCCCCTGCGGCACACCTGAAATCACTCTTACTTCGGAAGACTTCTCTCCATTGAGAATGACATTCTGCGTTCTGTTATCTAGGAACTCTTCAATCCAATCACACAATTGGTCTGATAGTCCGTATGCTCTTACTTTGTTCATTAAACGACTGTGGGGAACTGTATCGAACGCCTTGCGGAAGTCAAGAAACACGGCATCTACCTGTGAACCCGAGTCTATGGCCCTGTGAGTCTCGTGGACAAACAGCGCGAGCTGGGTTTCACACGACCGTCTTTTTCGAAACCCATGCCGATTCCTACAGAGTAGATTTCTAGTCTCCAGAAAAGTCATTAACTCGAACATAATACGTGTTCCAAAATTCTACAACTGATCGACGTTAGAGATACAGGTCTATAGTTCTGCACATCTGTTCGACGTCCCTTCTTGAAAACGGGGATGACCTGTGCCCTTTTCCAATCCTTTGGAACGCTACGCTCTTCTAGAGATCTACGGTACACCGCTGCAAGAAGGGGGGCAAGTTCCTTCGCGTACTCTGTGTAAAATCGAACTGGTATCCCATCAGGTCCAGCGGCCTTTCCTCTTTTGACTGATTTTAATTGTTTCTCTATCCCTCTGTCGTCTATTTCGATATCTACCATTTTGTCATCTGTGCGACAATCTAGAGAAGGAACTACAGTGCAGTCTTCCTCTGTGAAACAGCTTTGGAAAAAGACTAGTATTTCGGCCTTTAGTCTGTCATCCTCTGTTTCAGTACCATTTTGGTCACAGAGTGTCTGGACATTTTGTTCTCATCCACCTACAGCTTTGACATAAGACCAAAATTTCTTAGGATTTTCTGCCAAGTCAGTACATAGAACTTTACTTTCGAATTCATTGAACGCCTCTCGCGTAGCCCTCCTCACACTACATTTCGCTTCGCGGAATTTTTGTTTGTCTGCAAGGCTTTGGCTATGTTTATGTTTGCTGTGAAGTTCCCTTTGCTTCCGCAGCAGTTTTCTAACTCGGTTGTTGTACCACGGTGGCTCTTTTCCATCTCTTACGATCTTGCTTGGCACATACTCATGTAACACATATTGTACGATGGTTTTGAACTTTGTGCACTGATCCTCAACACTATCTGTACTTGAGACAAAACTTTTGTGTTGAGCCGTCAGGTACTCTGTAATCTGCTTTTTGTCGCTTTTGCTAAACAGAAAAAACTTCCTACCTTTTTTAATATTTCTATTTACGGCTGAAATCATCGAAGCAGTAACCGCTTTCTGATCGCTGATTCCCTGTTCTGCGTTAACTGTTTCAAATAATTCGGGTCTGTTTGTCACCAGAAGGTCTAATATGTTATCGCCACGAGTCGGTTCTCTGTTTAACTGCTCAAGGTCGTTTTCAGATAAAGCACTTAAAAAAATTTCACTGGATTCTTTGTCCCTGCCGCCCGTTATGAACGTTTGAGTCTCCCAGTCTATATCCGGCAAATTAAAATCTCCACCCAGAACTAGAACGTGGTGGGGAAACCTACTCGAAATATTTTCCAAATTATCCTTCAGGTGCTCACCCACAACAGCTGCTAAGCCAGGGGGCCTATAGAGACATCCAATTACTATGTCTGAGCCTGCTTTAACCGTGACCTTCGCCCAAATTATTTCACATTGCGGATCTCCGTCAATTTCCTTCGATACTATTGCGCTTCTTATCGCTATAAACACGCCTCCCCCTTCACTGTCCAGCCTGTCTCTGCGGTATACATTCCAATTTGAGTTTAGGATTTCATTACTGTTTACATCTGGTTTCAGCCAAATTTCTGTCAGTACTATATGGGCGTTGTGACCGTTTATTAATGAGAGCAGTTCTGGGACCTTTCTATAGACGCTCCTGCAGTTTACTATTAGCACATTAATATTGTTATTCCCTGTTGCATTTTGCCTACTCCTACCTTGCCGCGTCTCAGGAGGCGTCTTGTCGGGCCTAGGGAGGGAATTCTCTAACCTAAAAAACCACTATGTGCACTCCACACGTACTCCGCTACCCTTGTAGCCGCTTCCGGCGTGTAGTGCACGCCTGACCTATTCAGGGGGACCCTACATTTCTCCACCCGATAGCGGAGGTCGAGAAATTTGCACCCCAGATCTCCGCAGAATCGTCTGAGCCTCTGGTTTAAGCCTTCCACTCGGCTCCAAACCAGAGGACCGCGATCGGTTCTGGGAAGGATACTACAAATAGTTAGCTCTGATTCCACCCCGCGAGCGAGGCTTTCCGCCTTCACCAATTCCGCCAACCGCCTGTACGAACTGAGGATGACCTCTGAACCCAGACGGCAGGAGTCATTGGGACCGACATGAGCAACAATTTGTAGTCGGGTGCACCCAGTGCTCTCTATCGCCGCCGGTAGGGCCTCCTCCACATCTCGGATGAGACCCCCCGGCAAGCAGACAGAGTGAACACTGGCCTTCTTCCCCGACCTTTCCGCTATTTCCCTAAGGGGCTCCATCACCCGCCTAACGTTGGAGCTCCCAATAACTAATAAACCCCTCCCCCCGTGTGCCTGCTCGGACCTTGCTGAAGGAGCAGCCACATGTCCACTCACAGGCAGAGCGGGCGATGCCACACGGCCAGCCTCCTCAGTTACCCTCCGCCTCGTGCGCCGCGAACGCCGCTGAACCCGCAACTCCCCTTGGGGAGAGGGTGGCCCAACCGCGCCCGTTACCCGCGAAGATGTCTCGACAGCAGGGGCAGTGGGTGAAGCATGTAACACCTGGGGTGTACCATGCGACGCACCAGACTCCCCACTGCCACTACACTCCGCGGCAGCAGCCTGAAGACGGCTGACCGCGGCCATCAACACACTCAGCTGTTCGCGAACAGTGGCCAGCTCCTCCTGCGTCCGTACACAGCAGTCACGCATCCTATCCATCCTAAGAAATCAATTTACTGCAGAGAGTTAATCAACTTTTAACTAGACTGCTAATTCACTAAAGGCGGCTGATTGTTGACTAAACTGTGATTGCTAGCCACTTCTTGTAGGAAACAATGAAAATAGCACTGCCTCTCTCTGGACTGTATTGAAAACAAACACTAGCAGTATGGGACTCAACTGCTGAGGTCATGAGTCCCCTAGAACTTAGAACTAGTTAAACCTAACTAACCTAAGGACATCACAAACATCCATCCCTAACCACATTACAGATTTTATAAAGTTTCAGGCATGTGACTGCAGAAACTTTTAGGTCTTCCTTGGCTAAGCAGCATTACCAGGCTGGAGGCTACAATATACAACTACGTAATGAATCGTGCATTCGACCTTGGCCACCAGTGTTTACGTGTATTAGACACAAAAAAAAGTATTTACATTGTGCTCCACTTTACTCTGTGACACTTATTTACAAGTGGCGTCAATTACCAGAATACGTACAGAAAAACTATTGTGTTGTGTTTAGTAACGTCCTGCAGTTTGTGTACTGGGCTACTAAGAATACCCGAAAATTGAAAGGCGTGCAAGTAAGTTTTTCAGGTGTTCAAGACCGAGAAAAGCTTATCAGCTATGTCCTGTCAGCATACGGCTTTAATTATCTACCCATAAACTACGTGGAGAGTCTTACCTCTGACTACAATAAAGCCGATATAAGTATCCCATAGAAGTGTTATGTTAAAGCAGGAGAAACTTGTTTTTCTAAGTGTAGAACACTGTTCTTCACAATACTGTCCGATATAAATATTGCAGAACTGGGATTGGTTGACACGAACTACGTTGTTCCGCAAGTCCTAAGAGAAAGAGTAAATGTAGCACACAGACTTAAACCATTCCCTATCAACACCTTTAAGCACAGTTAATGTGTTGTGCGCGCAGAAAATGAAACTGGAAATTGAGGACATCCAATTAAAGAAACAAAAGGAGGAGTATATGGAGGAAAAACACTGCCATAGAGGAAGAATATAAGCTGCGAATGAGCAAATGAGAAACGAAGAGGCTATTGCGGATGTGCAGGCAAGATTTACATATGGCTTTAAACACAGTGACTGGAGAAATCTGACTACTACTGATGAATACAAGATATTAGCATTTACTGTAAACAGCAGAGGTAAGTGGCCATATGTTGGAGCCTTAGATGAAAATGGCGGATTGGAGCAAGTTTACAACGTTAAAGGACAGACGAAAAATGTGTTTATCAAAGTCAGTTCCTACGTATACACCTACATCTGCATCTAAATAGATACTCCGCACGCCACCGTAAGGTGCGTGGCGGAGGGCACCCTGTACCACTACTTGTCATTTCCCCCTGTTCCACTCACAAATAGTGCGAGGGAAAAACGACTGTCTGTAAGCCTCTGTATGAGCCCTAATTTCTCGTATCTTATCCCCGTGGTCCTCACGCGCGATGTATGTTGGCGGCAGTAGAATCGTTCGGCAGTCACCTTCATATGCGGGTAGGCCTACTCTCTAAATTTTCTCAATAGTGTTTCTCGAAAAGAACGTCGCTTTCACTAAAGGGATTCCAATTTGAGCTCCCGAACGATCTCCGTAATACTTGTGTTGTTCGAACGTATCGGTAATAAATCTAGCAGCCTGGCTCTGAACTGATTCGATGTCTTCCTTTAGACCTGGTACGGATCCCAAACACTCGCATCAGCGTCCTATATGCGGTCTCCTTTAAGGCTAACCACTTTTTCCTAAAGTTTTTCCAATAAAGAACAACAGCAGTGTTATCACCATGGAGGTAAAAATAAGAGGAGTTGTCATGACGTCACAAACTTGAAGCCGATACAAGAGAAGGTCCGCCATGTTAGCTACCCCAAAACATTCGCTTCTGGTGGTTTGATTCCGTGTAGTCGTGAAGTGTTTTGATAAAAAATGCCGGCTTGCGTCGCTCACGGGTGTACTAATCGTTCTGATTGTAGTCTAAAGTTTAAACAAATCACATTTCATTCGTAAGTGGACTTATTTAAGTGCTATTTTCTTATATATACTTGAAATTCTGATGCACTGTAAAGTTTTACAGTATGGTTTTATTTCTGTGATTTAACTTTAGATTTCCTATCAATCCAAGGCGAAGAGCTGTCTGGAAGTGAGCATTACACTTGGTTTTCACTGTGTGGTTATTCTGAAGTAACTGAAAAGTCCTGGCAAGAAATATCCTGGAAATGGGGACTAATGTTTTAAAATGCAATAATTTAATGTAAAACTAATGTAACTACATGAAGTTAATTAAATCTTCAGTAAAATGTGTGGAACACCTGTTACAGTGGTTAAATTATAAGTACTTAAATGGTTACATATTTGTTAAAGCAAAGTTCCCTATCGAAGTCCAGGCTTAAATCATTACATTAATCACTGTGTTGTTGTGTTACCCTGTAAATTTCCGTTCTTTGCCACACTGAATGTCATTTGGTAGGTACAATTTAAAAAGAAAGCAGATGTGGAAATTGCAATGGGCCTGACAATCTTAAATTCAGTTCTGTTCCTTCGTAATTTAACGTATTTTTCACTTTGTTGACATGACAGCTAGCTTGTTTATATCATCGCTGCATACATCTATGGGACACCAAAGGAAATAAGGTAAGTTTCTTGCAAACGTGAACATTTAAAATTTGCATTTGACTTGAAAATGCAACGAATACAAATCGGTGCCTCTAAACTATCAATCATTGTTTTTGGAGTTCTGGCTTTATCAATTATCGACACAAACACAATGAAAGTGAATAGAAATGGATTACAAAAGCACGCTTTTCATAGCACATACGTCTCTTCTCGGTTATTCTAAGTGTATAAACAAAAAGGAATTACAGTACTGAGGCAAGAAGCGTAACATTTTTACGTATTACTGTATCGAATACGCATTTAAGACCAGAAAAACGTTTGAAGTTGCGTCCCTTGTGCTGTGTTGTTCACTAAAACCGAGTAACATTTACTATATAAAACAAATATCACGTGCACACGACATAAATAACGAACAAGAAGCAATTGTAAACACTCGTCTGCTAATGTTTTGGGGGATCCAAGATGGCGGCAGGCCTCGCCCACTGGCTTCAAAACAACGTACAGCGCAAGTCTGTAGCGCCATCTCCCCTTATTCTACCTCCATGGTTATCACACTTCCTGGGGCACTCCTGCCGTTACCCTTGTCTCTGATGAACACTCGCGGTCGAGGACAACAAACTGGGTTCTATTATTTAAGAAGTCTTCGAGCCACTCACAATTCTGTGAACTTGTTCCATATGCTCGTACCTTCGTTAACAGCCTGCAATGGGGCACTGTGCCCAATGCTTTCCGGAAATCTAGAAGTATGGGATCTGCGTGTTGCCCTTCATCCATGGTTTGCAGCATATCATGTGAGAAAAACGCAAGCTGAGTTTAGCACGATCGATGCTTTCTAAATCCATGCCGATTCTTGGACATAAGCTATTTAGCCTCAAGAAAGTTTATTACATTCGATTTGAGAATATGTTCAAGGATTCTGCAGCAAACAGAAGATTTATTTGTTTTCAAACTTTCAGTTACTTCTCCACGCAAGGTATGCTTATTTCTATGTCCTCCATATAGGAGTCTGTCTGATGGTCAAATGACGGTATGTTTGTACAGTTCTCCTGTGTGAACGATTTCTTGAGCGTGAAATTTAAAACTTCGGCTATTGTTTTGCTACCTTCAACTGTCACACCAGACTGGTCAACAAGGTACTGAATGGAAGTCTTAGACCAGCTTAGCTATTTTACATACGACCAGAATTTTCTCAGGTTCTCTGCCAAATCTTTTGCTAAGGTGTGATGATGGTAATTGTTGTATGGTTCGTGCATAGATCTTTTCACAGACGTACAAATCTCTACTAACCTTCGATTGTCTACTAACTGTTCATAACCTGTATGTGCTGAAGATAATCATTATAGCAGTAAATAGTAACAAAACACTTAATAAAGAAATACACGATCACAACACTAGAGGCAGAGTGAGACCCCACATCATCTCTCATAGAACAACACTTTATGAGAAAAGTCCTCACTATGCAGGCATAAAACTACTGAATTGCTTCCATCCTAATATCTCCAAATTGCCCATTACAAAACTAAAAATGAAATTAAAATTACGGCTCCTAAACAATCCTGTATATTCAATAGATGAGTTTCTTGATTTAGTACACTCGTATGATGGAAGACCATCTATCTAAAAATATATGTAATCTCAGATCTTAGACTGTGTCACAAACTGTAAATATTTGAATGTTAGATATGAATACTGTGTTACAAACTGTAGATTCCTTAATCTAAGTATGGCAATAACAATTTTGTTTATGTATAGTCCATATATGTAACTCTGTTCTCTCAACTAAATTTAGAAAAAGTTGTGTAGATAAAAGTGCCAGCCAATAATGTGTAACCCTAGTAAGTAAGGCTCTGACTTATCCAGAAGACTGGAACAAAAAAAAAAAAAAAAAACCTTTTTTTGTAATCAGTTGATGTTGGATAAAAATAAATAAATAAATAAATAAATAAATAAATTGTCATTTGTGTGTCCCCTTTTGAACCTAGAGTGCAACAGTCTCTGCTTCCTCAGCATCTGTCGAATTCCGTTATTAAACCATCACGGGTCTTTTCCATCTTTTATCCTCTTACTAAGCACATAACTCTCCAGACCATGATTTACAACCTGCTTAAACTTTTCTCACAATTCCTCTACATCCATCTCACTGGAACAAAGTGATGCCAATTCACTGTCTAAGTGAGATGTTAACAACTGCTTATATGCTCTATCTAGCAGAAACATTCTCCAAGCTTTCTTGACTGACTTATTAACGTTCGTAATCATAGTTGCCATAATGACATCACGATCGCTAATCCCCGTTTCTATACTGACATTGTCCATAAAGTCCGGCCTATTTGTAGCTACAAGGTCTAAGGTATTTCAATTGCATGTGGGCTACCTAGCTAGCTGCTCAAGACAATTTTTAGAAAACGTTTTCAAAATTATTTAGCATGACTGTGTCTGTCTGAACCCCCGAAATGAATCCACAGACATCCCAATCTATAGCCGGCAGGTTCAAGTCGCCTCCAACTAGTATTGCATGATCCTGTGTATTTACGCGCTATTGACCGTAGACTTTCTTTGAATGACTTTGTAACGGTCACAGCGGAGTCGATTGGGCAATCTAGTAATTAATTTAGTTTCACCTACACCTGTTATACGCGACAAGATGACTTCACTACCACACTCAACTTCGACCTCACTACAGAGAATGTTTTTGTCTACTGAGATTCCTCCTTGGATCTGCTTAAAAAGGATGGTTACATTATATTGAAATGTGGTGGGCTTGATGTCATACACCTAACAACAGGGCAACCGTGGAATAATAACCTTTAATGGCAATTCGTTTGCAAAAGCTGTAAACTTAAAGTTCTGTATGCAGAACAACTGGCACCCTACAACCAGGAAGATGTGGAGTGTTGTTACAACAGTGTTATGCAGGAAATAAGAGGAAAAATTAAAATTCCCGAATGCTCTCGTCTAGAAGAACTGCCAGAAGGAATAGAACTAATTGTTACAGCCATAAATGAGGTAGTTTACAGGAAAAAAATTGATTTATACTGGAATTCGAGAAAATATCTTCTTTGTACCTGTCAAGTTACTGGCTGGAGGATGAAATAGCCGATTCAGATGTGGATTTAAATAATAAGATAAAAATTAAGCTGGATGAAATTAAAACTGCACCAAACAAACACAAGGAAAGAGTTGTTTTCTGTGAGTAAATGTGATTGCAAAAGTTAAGAAAGATTCTTACTACAGCATTTGGTTATCTTATTGGCATACCTATCAAAAATCCTACGCCATTTTCTATTTATAATGACCTATGTGCATGTATTTTGGATGGGGAACTTGGGTAGTCAGGTGATCTTGAAAAGTAGTCTAAAATAGGTAGCTGAAAGTATAGTGACCCCCTTTCATACCTATATGAGAAATTTGAGGTGTATGGTCAACAACATGTCTGTCTCAGATTGGTTAAAGCGAATTTTTTTTTTTAAACTGACGGTGAGGTGAGGGTGGGGGTTGGGGGGGGGGGGGGGGGGTGGAATTGGTTAGAACTACTGTACACGTATACATGTATACATCCAAGCTGCAGCTGTTTGTGTACAACACACCAGCTTTAGGGACCAGAAGTTGCGGATTAGCTGGTACTTTTATGTCCAGTTAGGTTCAAAGAATGCCCAACATGTCTGCTCTTGCTTGCAGCAGTGGTGGCTGGCAAAACGACCCATGTGCTGGGTGAGCAGCGACAGAAGCAGATGCATGTGTTGCGTGAGAAGATTCAATATGATGGGTGTTTGTGCTGGATGATTATTCACCCACCCCATTCTTTCCCACATAAATTGAAGACGTGAGCTCTATCCAGGTGGGGGAGCCCTGTCTCCCACAAACTGATTAAATAAATAACATGTATCACTATATTATTAACACTGATTTGAATTTCGTGTCATGAGATCCTACCCTCAAAGGAGGGGGAGAAGGGGGAGGGGAGGTTTCTCAGAAGTCCGGATTATCTCCAGAAAGTCATAAAACAACCCTCAGGGGTCATAACCATAGGTTACGGTCATGAATCAATTAAGTTTGCACACGTATGCAACACACACTAACAGGAAGCCCTGATACCTGCTTTGCCCTACTAGTGGAGGTAAGGGTGAAAATGAAGCATAGCTCACAATGCACAAAGAGCCAGACTATATTCATCCAGTATTTGAGAATGAGAACACATAATGACTTTCAACCAACCTTACACAGGGTTCAAATGGCTCTGAGCACTATGGGACTCAACTGCTGAGGTCATTAGTCCCCTAGAACTTAGAACTAGTTAAACCTAACTAACCTAAGGACATCACAAACATCCATGCCCGATTCAGGATTCGAACCTGCGACCATAGCGGTCTTGCGGTTCCAGACCCTTACACAGGGTTTCAAGCCTTTAGGAGACATTTTCTTGCTGATATCCCCCACAAAATGATGAAGGGAAAAATGTGAATCACTTACTGCGTTTTCGCTGATCATGCAGTAAAACTTCCACATGTGGCATGACCTTTTAATTTATTACTTCTTCGCTACTAGCTCTGGTTGTGCCTGAAAAATTGTCTTTAAATATGTCTGCTTGTGTCTGTATGTGTGGATGGATATGTGCGTGTGTGCGAGTGTATACCTGTCCTTTTTTCCCCCTAAGGTAAGTCTTTCCGCTCCCGGGATTGGAATGACTCCTTACCCTCTCCCTTAAAACCCACTTCCTTTCGTCTTCCCCTCTCCTTCCCTCTTTCCTGATGAGGCAACAGTTTGTTGCGAAAGCTTGAATTTTGTGTGTATGTTTGTGTTTGTTTGTGTGTCTATCGACCTGCCAGCGCTTTTGTTCGGTAAGTCACCTCATCTTTGTTTTTATATATGAAAAATTATATTGTTGTACAACATGTAGTTCAAGAGGTATGATGCAACAGACATTGATCTGTGTGAAAACGAAACTGTAGAGCGAAATCCTCAAGCCATACATGTGAGACATGTGTGAAATATCTTAAATATATGTGAAATATATCTGACATGTGCATGTGTGCACATCCAAAGCCCCAGGTAAAAAGCCCCTCTTAAACCTCCTGATAGATTTCCACCCAACTTGGTACTCATATTACTTTTTATCTGGAAAGAAATATTGTGAGGTGAGAACTAGTAACCTTCTATTGGGGTGGGAGTGATAATGAGGAGGGAGAAGGGGGGGAGATGGACAGAGAAAGAAAAGAGAAGGAGATGGGCAAACTGCAGGGAGAGCTGGAGGCAGAGATGGTCAGAAGGTGAGAAGAGCAGACGATTGGAGAGAAGAGGGAAAAAGACATGGACAGAGAGGGAAGAGGAGGAGATAGACAGCGAGAGGGAGGAGGAGATGGAAAAGAGAGAGTAGGGAAGAGAAGATGGACTAACAGAAGAATGGAATAAATTCATATCTCTGCAATGCCAAGGCTCAACTAGTTAATCAATACAAGTTATCAGAGCTGCGAATACTCCATGTCATGAGTAGGTAAGGACCCACATCCCACCCTATATCCTAACTAAAATAATGTGTATAGAGATGAAATATCTGTGTGAAAACCTGAACATTGTACTAACTTCAAAGGACCACCAAACACGATTAACTATAATTTAAAAATAATTAATGCTACATAAAAACTAATAGCACCACTGCAGGCAGTAGCAAAGGCACTATAAACTGACATGTCAGACCTATAAATTTATAATTTAAAACACTTAAGTATAATTCATGTTTTAAAGAGATGTGCCTGATAGCACCTTTTTACATTTTTCCACCAAGTGGCTTACAAATTATCCCTCAAGTGATAAGGTATTTTCACTTTAGTCATTTGAGGTGGTCATGAGCTATTCATGTCATCATAGTTCAAGAAGCATTTAGGGCAGCAGAAAGGGTACAGAACAGTAATCTGATGGCCATGGGATTGACTCCCTACACAGAAACTTTATTTTCAGTTTTTATACTACTAACACTACTACTACTACTACTACTACTACTACTACTATCACTACTGCTGCAAATGAACCAAAATCCATAGTGTCAAGAGAGCATGACATTTTCCTTATTATCTCTTCCTGGGAATTTATTTACAGTCCCAAATTTTCCTTTGCACATCTTTTCCATGTATTTTATGAAAAAAATTAATAAATAAACTGCATTTCATGTTATTTCAGTTTATTTGCAGTGGGAGTAATGTAAACATTGAAAATAAAGAAGTTACCACATAGGGACTTGATCCCACTGCCTCAGATTACCGTTTTGTACTCTTGCTGCTGCACCAAATGCTGCTTGGTAACTTTGCCAACATAAACAGCTCATGCCTCGCCTGAACCACATGAAAAAGTTAATTTTTTTTGTGAACACTTGACCACCTGGAGCTCCCCTTGTTAATCTCCTGGCATCTGCCAGCCCCATGCCTTCAATACTTTTAACATTATGTGGGTAGTGGGTGACAGAATCTGGAGCCACGAGATTTTCACACTGCCTATAAGTATTAGAAGTATCTGTGGCAGACCAACTGTAATCTTGTGCAAGTGTTATTTCATTCTGATACACTCTGAGGAACTTAAACTAGTAGAAATCTGGAACTTTAAAGTTGTTCTGTTTTAAGGGTATTTACTTATCTGGGATACCGCCAAAACTTTTTCTCTGTAAACGCACTCTGACGTCTACTATACTATACCATACAGTGATTTCATTTATTAATTCTGCTATGAAAAACCATTCACTCTTCAATATTTTCTGTGAAGTCACCATAAGACTCATATTTTTCATTGAACAATACATTGAATTTTAAATTGCAAGCCTTCACTGTGTTGCCCACAGTTGTTTCTTCATTTCCACTGATTTTCCTATCCTGATAAGTCCTTCTCATTAAAAAGCTGGTGCCATTAAAGGGCAGAAGTACAGCTGTGTTTCAGCCATTCCTACAACTTTGGAGCCATACATGTCAGCAGTGTCACTCACTAGCTCAAACCTCAGGTACTTAAGGAGGAGTGAGCTCACAGTACTAATATTCAAATCATGGTGAAAGAGGTACTGCAGAGGTTAAAACAACATTCAGTGTGCAAAGTGTGTAAAGTTTGACCTCAGATACAAACAGACTGACAAGAAAAGTGAGGCACCAAGAGGGAGGGAGGAGGAATTGAACTGAAAATTCTGGGGTTGAGAGGGTATGTGGCACTATTTCAGTGATTACAGTATCAACTCTAATTTACAAGAACTTCGCATTATGAGCCCTATTAACAGTGTGACTTTGCAACCCCTCTGGCCTGGATCCATATACTCATTCTGGTGGTGGTGGTTGTTGGGATGTTTAAGGGGGACTAAACAGCGAAGGTCATCAGTCCCCCATTCCAAAATCAGGCGAGCCGAAAAACTACGGAGCAGGTAAAAACCAAAGGGGGAGGAGACGTCCCCCCAGGCGCTAAAAGAACACAAATGCAGCAACAAAAACTACAGACAAGAACAGGACAGAGGAACACCAGACAGAAAGAAACAGAAGAAAGGAAGATGGCCGGAGACTGGTTGACTGACCACGAGAACAAAAAAAGGGAAAGAGTCAACCATCTCACGGCACACCAGAACAGCAACAGACACAAGGACAAAAGACACAGAAAGGGAAAGGTGCAGGACCTCCCTAAATCGAACCATAAAACGGACTACCACGGATAAAATTTAAAACGTCATCAGCCATGGAGGCATCATCGGATAAAACCAAAGCCAAAGTGCCCGGGAAATTAAAAGATGGCCGGAGTGTGCGCAATAGAGGACACTCCAGCAAAATGTGGCTGACCGTCAGCCGGGACCCACATCGACACAGGGGGGGATCCTCCTGACGCAACAGATGGCCGTGCGTCAGGTACGTATGGCCGATGCGCAGCCGACACAGGACCACCGAGTCCCTGCGAGAAGCCCGCAGGGAGGAACGCCACACAGCGGTCGTTTCCTTGACAGCCCACAGTTTATTCGGGGCTATCGTGCCACGCCACTCAGCAGCCCACATCCCAAGTACCTTACGGCGCAACACCAGCTGCTGGTCACGAGCCGTAAGGCCGATCTCCAAAGCTGGGGCGTCTATCACCCCTTTGGCCAGCCTGTCAACACGTTTGTTCCCCGGGATGCCAACGTGACCTGGCATCCAAACAAAAACCACCGAACGACCAGAGTGGGTAATGGTGGAAACAGACTCCCGAAGAGAGGACACCAGAGGAGAAGAGGGATAGCAGCGGTCGATGGCCTGGAGGCTGCTCAGGGAGTCACTGCAGATGACGACGGACGCACCTGAGCAGGAACGCATATGCTCAAGAGCGCGCAAGATGGCCACCAGCTCTGCAGTAAAAATACTGCAGCCAACCGGCAAGGAGCATTGCTCAACATGGGCAGCGTGAGCAAAAGTGCAGGCAGTGCGACCATCAACCAGGGAACCATCAGTGTAGACAGGCTCACAGCCCGGAAATGATTCGAGGAGCGCAAGAAAACGGCGACGGAGGGCTACAGGCGGAACCGAGTCCTTAGGTCCCTGTGCCAAATCCAGACGGACGGATGGCCGGGACAAACACCAGGGAGGCGTAGGTGTACGGACCCGGAAGGGAGGCAGAAGAGGGAATGACCCCAGTTCGGACAGCAGGGACTGGACACGGACAGCGACGGAAAGCCCAGACCTAGGTCGCCGTTTGGGCAGATGGAGGACCATGGCAGGGAAAAGCAGGCGACGATTGGGATGGCCTGGCGAGCAATGTACGTGGACAGCATAGTCGGCGAGCAGGCGATGGCGGCGAATCTGCAGTGGGGGAACCCCGGCCTCCACCAGTAGACTATCCACGGGGCTGGTGCGAAAAGCGCCAGTTGCAAGCCGAACCCCACAGTGGTATATGGGGTCTAACAACTTCAACACTGAGGGGGACGCAGACCCATAGGCCAGGCTCCCATAATCAAGCCGGGACTGCACAAGGGCCCCGTACAACCGCAGCAGCGTGCAGCGATCTGCACCCCAAGATGTGTGGCTAAGGCAGCGGAGGGCGTTGAGGTGCCGCCAGCATTTTTGCTTCAGCTGAGTAACATGAGGAACCCATGTGAGTCGGGCATCAAACATGAGTCCCAAGAAGCGGCAAGTGTCCACCACTTCAAGCAGGTGGCCGTCGAGGTAAAGTTCAGGATGAGGGTGGACTGTCCGACGCCTGCAGAAGTGCATAACTCGAGTCTTGGGTGCAGAGAACTGAAAACCGTGAGTCAGAGCCCATGATGCTGCCTTGCGAATGGCGACTTGCAGCCTGCGGTCGGCGACTCCCGTAGTCGTGGAGCTAAATGAGATGCAGAAGTCATCGGCATACAAAGAAGGAGACAACGACGAGCCCACTGCTGCAGCCAGACCATTAATGGCCACCAGAAATAAGGAGACGCTCAACACTGAGCCCTGCGGGACCCCATTTTCCTGTATATAAGATGAACTAGAGATGGCACCGACTTGCACCCGGAAAGAGCGGCGCAATAAAAAGCTTTGAAGAAAAGCCGGGAGCTGACGACGAAGACCCCACGCATGCAACGTGGCGAGGATGTGATGCCTCCATGTTGTGTCATACGCCTTCCGCAGATCGAAAAATACAGCAACGAGATGCTGACGTCGGGCAAAGGCCGTACATACAGCAGATTCCAGCCGCACCAAATTGTCCACTGCAGACCGGCCCCGACGGAAGCCACCCTGGGATGGAGCGAGGAGACCGCGCAACTCAAGGACCCAACACAAACGCCGCCCCACCATACGTTCGAGCAATTTGCACAAAACGTTGGTGAGGGTAATGGGACGATAGCTGTCCACCGCCAGCGGGTCCGCACCGGGCTTCAAGATGGGGACAATAACACCCTCTCGCCATGGCGACGGGAACACGCCTTCGCTCCAAATGCGATTAAAGATCACGAGAATGTGTCTCTGGCTGTCCCTGGAGAGATGCTTCAGCATCTGCGCGTGGATGCAGTCTGGGCCTGGTGCTGTATCAGGGCAATCGGCGAGGGCAGCGAGGAATTCCCTCTCGCTGAAAGGAGCATTGTATGTTTCAGAACGACGCGTGTGGAATGAGAACGGCGTCCGCTCGGCTCGCTCCTTGAGAGAGCGAAAGGCGGGGGGATAAGATGCAGTCGCAGAGCTCTGAGCAAAGTGCGCGGCAAGCCGTTCAGCAATGGCGGCAGCGTCCGTGCAGACAGCGCCGTCCAAGGAGAGCCCAGGGACACCCATAGGGGTCTGGTATCCATAAATCCGCCGGATCCGGGACCACACGAGTGAGGGGGAGACATGGGAGCCCAAGGATGAGACATACCTCTCCCAGCACTCCTGCTTACGCCGTGCAATAAGACGACGTGCCAAGGCACGGAGCCTCTTAAAGGCGATGAGGGTCTCGAGAGACGGGTGCCGCCTATGACGCTGGAGAGCCCGCCGACGGTCGCGAATAGCCTCAGCAATCTCCGGCGACCACCAGGGTACAGCCTTCCTCCGAGGGAGGCCAGAAGATCGGGGGATGGCAGCCTCGGCCGCTGAAATGATGGATGTGGTTAAAACACGGACCACCTCGTCAATGTCACCCTGTGGGGGAGACTCAATGGCAGCAGCAGAAGTAAAAGCCGGCCAGTCTGCCCTGTGGAGAGCCCAGCGGGGCAGGCGCCCAGAAGAACGACTCTGGGATAGTGACAAATAGATGGGAAAATGGTCACTACCGCACAGGTCAGGGTGCACCCTCCAGTGGAGGGATGGGACAAGTCCGGGGCTGCAAAGAGAGAGATCGATGGCCGAGAATGAGCCATGGGCAACACTGAAATGCGTGGGAGCACCGGTGTTCAAGAGGCTAAGGTCGAGCTGAGCCAACAAATGCTCCACGGCCCGACCATGGTCATCAGAGACAGTCCCACCCCATGGAGGGTTGTGGGCATTGAAATCGCCCAGAAGCAGCAATGGTGGCGGGAGTTGAGCCAGCAGCGCAGCCAAGACATGTCGGGGGAGCTCCCCATCCGGAGGAATGTAAACAGAGCAAACAGTAATAGCCGGCGAGAGCTCAACCCTGGCAGCAACTGCCTCTAAAGGCGTCAGAAGGAGTACTGGCGAACTACAGACAGAGTGGTGAACAAAGAGGCAAACCCCACCTGACGCTCGATGACAGGCAGCACGGTTCTTATAGTATCCCCGATAACCGCGAAGGGCGGGGGTCCGCAGTGCCGGAAACCAAGTTTCCTGCAGAGCAATGCAGAGAACAGGGGAATCACTCAGAAGCATCCGGAGCTCAGGCAGGTGGCGGAAATAACCGCCGCAGTTCCATTGGAGAATGGAAGCAGGAAGGGACTGGGAGGGCATGAATGCGACTAAGAGGCAGACAGCGCTTCAGAGCCAACTGCCACCACTGGGGGAGAGTCAGCTGAGTCCATAGGAGAGGCCCCCAAGGGTTCCGTGAGGGCGAGATCCGCGGCAGAGGCGAGGATCTCCACCTCATCCCCGGAGCCAGGACTATGTACAGCAGGCGGTGCTGAAACCGCCGGAACGTCCTTCTTCTTGGACACATTCCGTTCCTTCTTCTCGCGTCTGCCCTTAGAGCGAGAGGGCTGGGAGAGCTTCTCTGAAGGAGTGTTGGAGGCTGACGACGACGCAGAAGCCCTACGACCAGCAGGTGGCGGAACCTTCAGCCACTGGCTGACATCTGGCTGGGAAGGAGAAGAAACGGAGGAAGGGAGAGCCCCGAGGGACCCCTTCCGCAAGAGAGGAACCGGCGGAGGCAACGCCGCCGGAGAAGGAGGGGGAGGAATCGAGCCTCCCGGTTGTGGAGCAGATGTCACTCCCGAAGCAAGCTTGGGGGGAGCGACAGAAGAGGGTTTGCCCCCAACTGCTAAGGGGGCAACAGAGGAAGGCTTGCCCCCAGGCACGAGGGGGGCAGACAGAGATACACGGTCCCGAGGGCCCACTGAAGGCGGCACAGATGAGGCGACAACCGTCGCTCGCGTGGGCGACGATAACGTGGCTGCAGCATAAGATGGTCGAAGGGAAGCAGGATACAACCTTTCATATTTCAGTTTTGCCTCTCGATAAGTAAGCCGGTCCAGGGTCTTAAATTCCACGATCTTCCGCTCCTTATGAAGAACGGGGCAATCCGGCGAGCATGGAGAGTGGTGCTCCCCACAGTTGACACATACAGGCGGGGGCGCACATGGAGAATCGGGATGAGAGGGGCGTCCGCAATCTCGGCGTGTAGCGCTGGATGGGCAACGGGAGGACATATGCCCAAACTTCCAGCACTGGAAGCACCGCATCGGGGGAGGGACGTATGGCTTCACGTCGCACCGGTAAACCATTACCTTGACCTTCTCGGGCAAGACATCACCCTCGAAGGCCAAGATAAAGGCACCGGTGGCCACCCTGTTAGCCTTGGGCCCTCTATGCACACGACGGACAAAATGGACGCCACGTCGTTCCAAGTCGGCTCTCAGCTCGTCATCGGATTGTAACAAGAGGTCACAATGATAAATAATCCCCTGGACCATATTTAAGCTACTGTGGGGAGTGACGGTAACAGGGACGTCACCCAGCTTATCGCACAAGAGCAACGCTCGTGACTGGGCTGGGGAGGACGTCTTGAGGAGGATGGACCCATTCCTCATTTTAGACAACCCCGCCACTTCCCCAAACTTATCCTCCAGGTGTTCCACAAAAAACAGGGGCTTCGTCATAAGAAAGGAGTCACCATCAGTCCTGCTGCAGACAAGGTATTGCGGTACGTAAGGCTCCCGCTTGGCACTAGATCGGCGTCCCTCCCATGGCGCAGCCAACGAGGGGAACGTCTGAGGGTCATATTGCGCAGCATCGAAGTCGACTCTACCTCGCTTAGAGACGCTGGTGGCCGTGCGACCACCAGCTTGGTGTGATTTATTGCGCTTCATTGCGCCACATCCGCCCAGATGCCACCTACTCCGAACGAGGGCTCTCCCCAAGGGCGCCACCCAGCCAAAGCAACGGGTACCTGGCCGATATCCCGTTGCCCGGAGTCCCCGTGCCCCAGACAAGATGGGCACATACTCCTTGGCATGCATGGGGAGGAAACAGCTCTGGCATCTGTAGTGCGATCCCTGCGTGGTCAGGGGGCTACCACCAAGAGGGTACATGACGACCCCACCACAACGGACTGGCTACCGTGCTGGATTTTAGGTGTCTAAAGGGTCCACAGGTGTCGTGGGCGCTAAGAAGAAGATGGCGCACAAGACGAGAAGGAGGCAACCCAGAAGACGTTGGGTGTAAATCCCGCCACACGACAATGGGTAGTATGCAAGATGGTGGTGCATGATGGACCAATAGAAAAACACCACGTAAGGTGTCCTTCCCCAAATGGCACGCACTAAGAACGGAAATTTGGAAAAAAAGGAGGTCAAACCCAAGAGGGGACCATCACAGAAGGCCGAAACGTTTGAGACTCCTTTTAGTCGCCTCTTACGACAGGCAGGAATACCGCGGGCCTATTCTTACCCCCGAACCCGCAGGGGGTATACTCATTCTGTTAAGAAGAATGTCTCAAAACTGAGGTAAACTGTCCCACAACTATTTTAATTGGTCCTTGATACTCCAGGTACTGGCAGTGGAATTTGTCAGCTGAGCTGGTCCCAGACATGTTCTACCTGGAATAGATCCAGGTATCTTTGTGGCCATGAGAGTACCTCTGCATCTCAGATACTTCACAGAGACATGTGCCATGTGTGGACGAGCATTGTCCTGTTGAAAAATGTTACTATCATACTGTCACATGAAAGGCAACACATGAGGACCCAGGATTTCTGTGATGTAGCGCTGATATATCTGAATGTCCCACAAATATGGATCTTGTGTGATACGACCGGCCAGTCAAATAAACCCCCACACCGAGGCTCCTTTCAAGCTCAGTAAGGTACTGACAATGTTGCCTCACACAAGTACGTAGCATCTCCATGTTCTTCACATTGTCTGATCAAAGTGTTACACTGGTCACCCCCGTATATACCTTACTAGGTTAGTACCAAAAATGAATGTGAACAACACTAGTCCACTCTAGTGGCCATTCTACCTGTCACAGAAAACAAACTGTAATCATTTACATACCCGTTGGTGGTGTGTACACGTACAAAGTTACATTGACATCTGACCATGCCTTCTGGGTAGTCCACTTTTTGCCGGGCAGTAGGTGTATTTTCAATGCAGAGGGAGCAGCAATTTTATAAGATCATCAAATGTATCTAAATCACTTAAAACAATTTTGAGGCACTGGCTTGGCTGAATGAGACATCTATAATTTATTTAATAAGTACTGAATAACACTATTTTTGGCAATTTAGTCAGAAACTGACTGATACAAAATACTTAGAGCAATGACAGCTGTAGTAACTGCGACCAGGATGGTCGCGGGGTAGCAATGACGGAAAGTGTGGCAGGACCTGCAGAGAGGCCCGTGAACAACAACACGACGGAAGAGGACGGACATGACCAATCAATGACAGTACGAACACAACAAGACCGAACAACAGAGTCACAAGGAAACAAACACATCCATTCGTACGTGAATCAGAAAGTAAGCAGTCTAGCGCAAAGCGAGGTGTAAACCGATGTAAGTGAGATTAGACTGACTGGCTGAGCGAGAGGCGGGCACTTAAGTACGCTATCGGGGGAGCCACTATTGGCCGCAGGGACCACATGTTCAACTGTGGCGCCCTCACACTAAAAGTGGGCCAGGAGGTGCAGAGACCTCTATGGGTCTTTGACGTCCATGACGTCTGGCACGGATTCAAATTCCGCGGCACGCGGTACCAGAACAGCAGAGAGAACTGAAGTCTGTTCTACAATTTTCTTGGTCAGAAATCATCATCTGTGTAGAATGTTGCACATCTGACTGGAAACAAAGAAGTCCATTTTTTCAAACCTTGATCTCACATCTCCATGTAAGACACTATGAGACTTTGCCTGGAGAAGCTCTAATAATGTTACTATGACTGATTATATTTCTGCCTCGGAAAAGTCTTTGGAACTTTATTCCAGTGGTAATCAGATCAGTTCTGAAAGTGTTCCTGTTTCAAGTGGAGTAGGTGTCAGTTATTTTCATTGTTTGCAAATAGCTACTGGAACATCTCAGTGCATGAGCACAGCTTTTAAGTTGATGATTCACAGCAAGATTCCAACTTCTTTCCTTTACATTTTCACAAAGAAAAAAATACTTTTTTTAATCAGTCTGCCAATTCTGTTACATTCAGTGCTTTTGGTTAAATCCATTAAGACTTTGATATGCACCACCAGTAGCCATACTTTGTGGAGTGAAACCTTCACTTAAAATGACATCATCAGCTGCAGTGAATCTGAAAATTTTGTTGAACTGTACCATTAACGTGAATTTTTTGTTATTTATGGTCTATAGACAGCTTTCAAATGGCAAAAGACATCATCTAATGTTACTTGGATATACTGTACCTACTTCAACACAATTTCTATTGGTCAATACATAATTACTAGCAACATGCTGTTACAGAGAAAGACACTTTTCAACTGAACTAATTATACATAAGCCAAATTTAGTTGTAATATTCACATCATTACACACATAGTGTTAAGAATAATAAGGCCAGAAGCTATATGTTTACAGCTATCTTAAAAGGTCACTTACATTATTATGTACAAATTCATCAACAATGTGGACAGCATTTTCTTTCAGTAAAGATTATATTCTGTTTCTGAGCTTATTAATTTATAACTGCTTGCCTTGGTAATTTACAAATAAAATATTTTCCAGAAGCAGAGTGTTTTCTTGTATTCTTTAGTTTTGCCCAGAGCATATTTAAAAACTGGACATGTGATCTTGTTTTACTCTCTTCCAGACTGATCATAGTGTGCACAATAGTATGAAACATGTATAGACTCAGCACAGGTCAATGTTTTGCTTTCAATGAAATACATTTTGTGGGAAGTGGTGACACTCAGACCACAAATGCTTTCTTATGGCAAATGAAAACTCTCTTGGCTCCAGCCAAGTTACCTCACATCATTAAAACATAGTTTGAATGCAAACAGAAGGAAGAAAAGTACACAAGGAGTATGTTTTTCCACTAAAGCAGGTTTTTAATTTTCTGCAGAGACACAATGCAAGTGATAATTTGTTGCATTGCTGTTATCATGCTTTGTCCTACAAAAACAACATTCAGTTGGTCCTAAACTGCAGTAAAAGCAGCTGGTGATTTCATTGACTTGGGACTTACGTATAGCTTCATCAAGTTGAAATTATTGTGCCTCCAGCCCCCATAAAGTTACTTGCACCTTCAGTTCTCAGATTTATTAAATGAAGAACATACAAGTGATTCAGCTACCCTTGCCTAGAGGTTTTATGCAATCTACAACGCCTTCAAAAACTATGCACCAGATTTTCATAGTCTCTCATTCGATACACATAAACTATTAATGCTATAGTAAAAATAAACAGAACCTTTTTGCAGGAAATTTAATATAGTTAAACTTTGTACTGGGGCATGTTTTTGCTAGAGGCTGTAGTTTTCAAATCATTCAAGAAAAACACATGAAAATAATCTCCAAACATGTGTTTCTTAAATAACTCATAAGCTTTGGCCTCTGGTGAAAAATTATCCCAGTACAAAATTTAACTACATTAAATTTCCTACAAAAGGTCCTGTTCATTTGTTCTTTACGACTAATAGTTCACATGTAGCGAGCATGAGAATATGAAAATCTTGTGCATGGTTTTTAAGGTGTTGTATGTTGCATAAAATCCATAGGTAGGGGCAGATGAATCAACTTGATATGCTGTCAACACCAAAATCAGAATATACCGCCAGTACTGTAAGGCACATACCAGTGAACGCCAGACTATTAATTTTCATGATTTACAAAATGAAGTGCTACTGAGTAACAACAAATAAGTCATAATGAAATCAGTAAACTTCGAAGTGAAATGGCAGTTCCTGTAGCCTATCTATCTGAAAACAATATCAAAGTGAAAAATAAGAAAGGAAGATTCAGATTTAATGTCAGGATGGGGAAATAAATCAGACAAAGAATCTATATTGGCATTCACATTGATCAATTTAGGGAAAACATCCATCCATCCATTTCAGTACCCTATAACTGGCCTATGTTGGATTGGGACTGCCATGGCATTTCTCCAACTTTGTAGAGAATCAGCTATACCTGTCCATAATTATTACAGTGGGGTCACCACTCACAAGGGCATTTTAAAGTTACTGCCAGCTTTCCAATCTGTGTGCCTCTTTTGTCTGTGTCTAAGTGTACATGGTCAAACATGACATTGTTTTTCAAAGTGTGTGCACATTGTGTAACTGAAATGACTTGGAAACCAGCTTGTATTTGCCTAAGTGGATGTAGAAAACCACCTAAAAACTGCACCAGCCCCCATCATTAATCTGTGATATCGATTCGAGATGAGGCTGGTGTAACTACCCATGCCTTGATAGTGGCCATTTTATCATGCTTGGCTATATGGACAGAGTTTAAGGAAGCCATGGGAAACGTAAATTCAGATGCTGAGATGAGCATTTACGAATCTATTCGGCAAGTAAGTTAGGGCAGATTTGCCAGTTTCAAATGTAAATTAATGGCTTACGTTTTTGAATAACAGATGCTCTATCTTTACGTTTCACTGAGTCTCTGCTCATCATTATCAATACTGCTAATATTATCACCAATAACATGGGACATTAAACTCTAAATCTTCCTTCCTTCCTTCATTTTGACTACATAGATTCCTTTTTTATTTTATTTTTTCTCTCCTTTACATTGCATTCATTTTATTTTTCTTTGAGTTTTCCTTCTCTGCCAAAGTGGAAATGTGATTATTTGCAACCTAGTCACTGCAAACTGGAAGAGGTGCAAAGGAGTTCCCCAATTCAGAACAGCATTTAGCAATTCCAGGATATGAAAGATAAAACTAGAAAACTCCACAATAAACTTTTTCTGGTCTGCGATTCCTGATTAATACTGTTCCACATGAAAATATGTAAACCTGATTAATACTGTTCCACATGAAAATATGTAAACCTGATTTGCATACGTCTTATTGCATGTAGAAGAGCTGAGTTGATTACTTGTTACCATCTACAGTAGCACATTTGTTTCTTCTGATGATAAGTTTTGATTTTGTGTTAGACTTATTAGCACTTGAATTTAACACATGAATTTATTAGGTATTCTTATTCTTTGATACATAAAAGTAGGTTCACTTACATCACTTAAATGTAAGATGTCTGCCACAATTTAAGAGTGTCTTGAAGGCTGTAATCTGTGCACAGTAAACAACCCAGTAAAGGAACTGTTCATCAACAAGGAGTCAACTTCTGAATTTCATTCTTAATACTGAAACACTGTTTTTTTCCCCTAATTGTTGTCTTTCACCATTGCTGCTCTTTTCAGAACAGTTAACCATTCCTTCATAGTTATCATATGTTTCATTACCATTTTCCTCCTTGTAAGGATCTTCTCCAGTCTTTAATTCTTACCTGGTTTTTTCTAGAATCCCTCCATTTAATATGTTTCCTATTTTACTGCCTAGGTAGGAGAATTCCTTAACTTCATCCATTTCATGACCATCAGTCCTGATGTTAAGTTTCTCACTTTTCTCATTTCTGCTACTTCCCATTACCTTCATATTTCTTTGACTTACTCTCAATCCATACCATGTACTCATTAACTGTTCATTCCATTCAGCAGATCATGTAATTCTTCTTCACTTTCACTCAGAATAGCAACGTCACCAGCAAATTGTATCATTGATATCCTTTCACCTTGAAATTTAATTCCACTCCTTAACCTTTCTTTTATTTCCATCATTGCTTCCTCAATGTACAGATTGAACAGTAGGAGTGAAAGACTACAACCCTGTCTTGCACCCTTTTCTAATACGAGCACTTTGTTCTTGGTCATCCACTCTTATTATTCCGTCTTGGCTGTTGTACATATTGTATATGACCCGTCTCTCTCTGTACCTTACCCCTACTTTTTTTGGAATTTCGAACATCTTGCACTCATTTTACACTGTCAAACACTTTTTACACGTCAACAAATCCTATAAATGTGTCTTGATTTTTCTTTAGTCTTGCTTCCATTATTAGCCGCAACGTCAGAATTGCCTCTCTCATGACTTTACTTTTCCTAAAGCCAAATTGATAGTCATCTAGTGCATCCTCAATTTTCTTTTCCATTCTTCTGTATATTATTCTTGTAAGCAACTTTTATGTATGAGCTGTTAAGCTGATTGTGCGATATTTCTCGCACTTGTCAGCTCTTGCCATCTTTGGAATTGTGTGAATGAAGTCACACAGTATGTCGCCAGACTCATACTTTCTACACACCAACATGAATAGTCATTTTGTTGCCACTTCCCCCAGTGATTTTAGAAATTCTGATGGAATGTTATCTGTCCCTTCTGCCTTTATTTGACCTTAAGTCCTCCAAAGCTCTTTTAAATTCTGATTCTAATACTGGATCCCCTATCTCTTCTAAGTTGATTCTTGTTTCTTCTTCTATCACATTAGAGAAATCTTCCCCTGATAGAGACTTCACTCTCTCCTCTGCACTTAACAGTGGAATTCCCACTGCACTCTTAATGTTACCACCCTTACTTTTAATGTCACGGAAGATTTTTTTGACTTTCCTACAATCATTTCTTTTTTGATGTCTTCACATTTTTCCTGCAGCCATTTCATCTTAGCTTCAACTGAAGTATTTCTTCTGTTACCCATGGTTTCTTCACAGTTATCTTCTTTGTACCTATGTTTTCCTTCCCAACTCCTGTGATGGCCCTTTTCAGAGATGTCCATTCCTCTTCAACTGTACTGCCTACTGAGCTATTCCTTATTGCTCTATCTACAGCCTTAGAGAACTTCAACCGTATCTCGTCATTCCTTAGTACTTCCGTATCCCACTTCTTTGTGCATTGATTCTTCCTGACTAATGTCATAAACTTCAGCCTACTATTCAAACTACTGTATAGTGATCTGAGTCTATATCTGCTCCTGGGTATGCCTTACAATCATATATCTGATTTCAGAATCTCTGTCTGACCATGATGTAATCTAACTGAAATCTTCCCATATCACCCTTTCTTTTCCGAGTATACCTCCTCCTCTTGTGATTCTTGAACAGGGTATTTGCTGTTACTAGCTGAAACACATTACAAAACTCAATCTTTCTCCTCTCTCATACCTTGTGCCAAGCCCATATTCTCCTGTAACCTTTTCTTCTACTCCTTCCCCTACAACTGCATTCCAGTCCCCCATGACAATTAGTTTTTCATCCCCCTTTACATACTGTATTACCCTTTCAATATTCTCATACACTTACTGTATCTCTTCATCTTCGGCTTGCGACGTCAGCATGTATACCTGAACTATCGTTGCCGGTGTTGGTTTGCTGTCGATTTTGATATGAATGACCCTGTCACTGAACTGTTCACAGAAGCACACTCTCTGCCCTACCTTCCTATTCATAATTAATCCTACTCCTGTTGTACCATTTTCTGCTGCTGTTGATATTACCCTACACTCAGTTGGCCAGAAATTCTTGTCTTCTTTCCACATCACTTCACTGACCCCTACTATATTTAGATTGAGCCTTTGCATTTCCCTTTTCAGATTTTCTAGTTTCCCTACCATGTTCAAGTTTCTGACATTCCATGCCTTCACTTGTTGAACATTATCCTTCCTTTTCTTCATGGTAACCTCCCCCCTGGCAGTCCCCTCCCGGAGATCCGAATGGGAGACTATTCTGGAATTATGTACAAACAGCAGAATATTTTGTAATAGTCATAACACCATAGGAATTTTTAGGTTACTAACGGGGCATCTAGTCAAAAATTACACAAATGGCAAACTATTAGATATCATCAAGATAGTCAGAACTTCGAGTCTAACAAAACTGTATGTATCATACAGGAAGATGTGGATAAAATGTAAGTTTAGACATAAAAAAATACTTATTACAGCTAAGAAGGCCTTATTCTTATGCAACTAATCATGAGACGGGAATGTTCAAGCCAGTACAGAACTGTTACTTTTTTGGTCTCTCTCATTTTCTTGCTGTGATTGGCTAAGGGTGTATTTTCAGATGTTCGGCTGAGTTGCTTCCACTTTATAAATAAACTGAAAACAACAATTTGGCTGAACACCTACAAGTATACCATTAAACTATATTTTTTATTTATGTAAATACATAAAACTGTAACCAGTCTCTTTTTTGAAACAGCCATTTATCCATTAACTGGCTGATCTTCATATAGTGCACAGGAAGTTACATAGCTAATTCAAAGCATAATGCTTGATGCTGCCTCTATGGCAAGAAGATGGAATATGCTTTAATGTTCTTGTCACAGAGCCAGCATCTAGCATTACGCTTTGGAATGCCTGTGTAACTTCCTGTACCATCTGAAGATGAGCCTGAAAAGATTAAAAAACCAGTTCATGAAATAAATAACTATTCCAAAGAAGTGACTGATTTCATTTTATGTATTTACATAAACATTCATATGTTCTGAAACAGTCATAGTGGATAAGTTTGATCATTTTTCTTTATATTTTGGTGACTATGTGCTGAAGGAATGTCATGAAGTCAAAGACATATTTCCAGTTGTCCAGAAAGGCTGATTATTCTAATGTTCTGCAAAATATCCTAATGGCTTGTCTAGTCATATTTCTTCTGTGCTTTGAGTGATGGTATCAGAGATTCTGAATGGAACACATTTGGCTGTTAAGAGAGTAATGCGAGAAGCCTTCAGTGACTACAGTTGCACAATATTGTCAAATGATCTTTCACAAAACCCACAGAAATTCTGGTCATATGTAAAGGCTGCCAGTAGCACAAAAGTTAGTGCCCAGTCCCTAGTGAATGAGACACAAACTGAAATTGATGGTGGTAGCAAAGCAAAAGCTGAAATGCTTAACTCCATTTACAAATGTTCCTCTACAAAGGAAAATACGGGACAATTCCCACAGTTTAATCCTTGTACCACCGAAAAGAGGGTTGGAATCAGTATTTCTGTCAGTGGCATTGAGAAACAGGTGAAATAATTAAAACTGAACAAAGCTCCTGGTCCCAATGAAAGCAATAAAAGCCCTTATCAGATTCTATATTGAATTTGCAACTTAGACCCTTTCTAACTACAATCCACTGTAGATCCCTCAAACAAAATACCATGACCAGTAGTTGGAAGAAAACACAGGGCACACCCATCAATAAGAAGGGTAGTAGAAGTGATCCACAAAACTACCATTCAGTATCTTTGAATTTTGTTTGTTGTACAATGTTAGAACATATTCTAAGCTCAAACATAATGAGGTATCTTGAACAGAATAACCTCCTCCATGCCAACCAGCATGGTACCGAAAACATTGATCATGTGAAGCCCAACTCGCACTTTCCTCACATGGCATACTGAAAGTTTTAGATCAAAGCAGTCAGGTAGATGCAGCAATTCTTGATTTCTAAAAAACATTTTACTCAGTACCATACATATTTTTATTGTCAAAAGTTTGATCATATTAGATATAAAGTGAAATTTGCAACTGGATTGAGGAGTTTTTGGTCAGGAGGACACAGCATGTTATCTTGGATGGAGAGTCATCATCAGGTGTAGAAGTGACTTCCAGTGTGCTCCAAGGAAGTGTGTTGGAACCCAAACCCTTCCTGTTCATGTTGTATATTTATGAACTTGTTGACAATATTAGTAGGTTTTTTTTGTGGAGATGATACATTTATCTATAATGAAGTACTATCTGAAAGAAGCTGCATAAATATTCAGTTGGATCTTGATAACATTGGTTGGTTGGTTTTGGGGAAGGAGACCAGACAGCGAGGTCATCGGTCTCATCGGATTAGGGAAGGATGGGGAAGGAAGTCGGCCGTGCCCTTTGAAACGAACCATCCCGGCATTTGCCTGGAGCGATTTAGGGAAATCATGGAAAACCTAAATCAGGATGGCCGCACGCGGGATTGAACCGTCGTCCTCCCGAATGCGAGTCCAGTGTCTAACCACTGCGCCACTTCGCTCGGTTTGATAACATTCAGAAGTGGTTCAGATAGTGGCAACTTCCATTAAATGTTCAGAAATGTAAAATTGTTCACTTAACAAAAGGAAAAAACTTAGTACTCTGTGACTGTGATATCTGGACTCAAGCAAGTGGAAGACCTCATTTTATTGGTAGAATACTGTGGAAGTGCAACCAGTCAACAAAGGAGACTGCTTACAAGTCACTTGTGCCACCCATTCTAGGATATTGCTAAAGTGTGTGGGACCCATACCAAATGGCACTAACAAGCGATAATGAACATATATAGAGAGAAGAACAGCACAAATGGTCACAGGTTTGTTTGACCCATGCGAGAGCTTTACAGTGATGCTGAAGAAACTGAACTGGCAGACTCTTGAACATAAATGCAAACTATCCCAAGAAAGTTTTCTAACAAAGTTTAAGGAAACACCTTTAAATGTTGACACTTAGGAATATGCTGAAAACCCCCATGTATCACTCACATAGGGATTGCCAGGACAAAATCAGAATAATTACAGCTTGTGCAGAGATATTCAAACAATTGTTCTTCCTATGCTTCATATACAAATGGAACAGGAAGAAACCTTCATAACTGGTAAAATGGGACATACCCTCTGCCATACACTTTGTGGTGAATTTGCAGGGTATAGATATAATAGGTACATAGATGTGCTCACTGCCTGGACTGTAGTGAAACTGATGGAATGTGTTGTGAAAATCAGCTAATGTCTTTTTTTTTTAAGCACATGGTAGAGCTGATGGACATCAATTGCAGCTTAGGCTCTTTCAGGAAAGGTCTTGGTATAAAGATCATGTTGTCATAGTTGAGAATTCAGAATTAATCTCAGTTAGACCATAGAAGATGACAGGCATGTCCATGGGAAAGTATTTTGTGCTAATGTCTAGATCTCGGCACACTTTGATGAGTGTAACAAGACCTGGATGAGGCTCTTAATGTGGCTTTAGCAATATTATTCAGAAGACAAGAACACTCACACATATTTGATTGATGGATCTCTCCTTATTCATTCACATCATAGGTACAGCACAGTCTGCATATGAATTTTCCGATGAGAGCCTAGTTCTGCAGAGAATCGCCAGGAGCATACACAATAAACAAATCAGAATCTATCCATTCCAGCAATTTCCAGTTTTTATATTAGGCATAAATTATTGTCCTTCACTGATAAGATACAGCAGTGACTCGGTACTCATTCTGATGTGCTTTTAAATAGTAGTATATACCATTCTAAAAGCATTTTCATAAATACAATTACATTAACATTGTAACTGTGACTGACTCGAGGTCTGAGTGAAATAAATAAAGGGTAAACCCATACTTCACCAACATATTTTCAGTGGCTGTGTAGGGATATTTTCTGAATATTTTGGTATAAGGTGTCTGTGTCTTCTGACAGAGCAGCCTAACTGCAATAAGTCTGATTTCTTACTTGCATTTATCTTTGTATCTGTAACACACTGAAAGGCACAAATAGTGGTGCTATGGGCAGTGTTTCTTGTCTGGAAATGAATTAGTTCTATTCACTCACAGTACTTGCTGTAATGTCCACTTTACTCTTTGCCCTCAAGTTTGCATTCAGCACTACTCAGTTCTAACTCAAGTTTGTCTTTCTGGCTCTGTTAGTTGTACACAAACAGTGATACACAGCTGTATGAATAGGTTTACTGATGAAGAATTGGCCAATTCTATGTGACTCATGTATTGGTAGCTGAATGCAATGACAGGGCAAAATGACAACATTACATTAGCTGTTCCCACAGTGATGCCAATCACTCATAGTACTTGTGTTGTGTGTTTTGATTGTTGTTTGTTACAGACTTTTTCATCGTTGTGAAGATGTTTTCACAGGAAAAAAAGGTAATTGAATAGCAAACTGAATACATCCATATTACATTATTACTCTGCAAAGAGCCACAGAAGATATCTGTGAGTAACCTCCAAACTTTTGTCACTAGAGTTTGGGTTCACCTTGTATATTAAATTGTCTTACCCACCCAGTACTTCAAGAATAATCTGTCAAACTCTCCAACTGTCTCTGCATGGTACTCGTAGCTGCTGTACAAACAGTTCATTAATAATTATATTAATGAATGCATCTCTTGTCATTAATTCACATTTTGTTTATTCAATCAAAACTTCACCAATGTTAGGTTTTTCTCACTGTATCTTGGTTACGGTGGGGATGTGACATCTCCATAAACATTTCATGAGAATTTTCCTCTTTGACATTGCTGCCATTCATAAAAATAGAAAAAAGTCAGAGACCATAAACAGCAAACAATAAAACACAACAAGGCTTACAGTGAAGTCTACTGGCAAGGTAATATTTTTCAGATGACCAATAACACAGACCATGGACAGTCAAAAGGCAGAAGGGATGGGGGAAAGACTGTTTCTCCACTCTCAGCCTCATTGTTCACTGGCAGTCGTGTCAGATGCCTATTGTACTTAACTCATGAAAAATTTAGTGTAACATGTTAAAAGGCCTAACAACAACAAAATAAGTGTTCTGCAAAACCAATGTCTGTATACCTGTTCAAACAACATTTCTGTTGTCTCTCTCTTTTCCTAGATGAAGCAACTTTCAATCTGTAAAGCTTTTGTATACATTTGACACACTGCTGTCTAATGGTACATACAATTTCTTTGTCTCAGCTACTGTGGTTTTATTTTTGTACATAATGTAGTGGTCTCCACTTCACCTGTTCATTATGAACTAATAAAAAGTAACTCTCTTGATTAGCACAAAAGTCTTTATTCATATTTTGTCCTAGGAGAATCCAAAGACTAATTAATTAATTACTTAATTAATTACTACATCAGGAAACTCTTTAAGTTAATAAAAGGTTTCATTCAGCTACTGTTTTTATTTACTACTTAGTATGAAATAGTAGGTCTGTTGATTTCACAGGACACTATGAACCGTTTATATACTGCAGGATTTAAAAATCTCTGTGATATTGACATTCCCTGAATTCATATTAGTCTGATAAATCATATATGTAGCAGCTAATAGAAACACTTTTATTTTGTTTTTTTAGTGTCGAGAGATTTTCAATTAAGAACTTCTGCACACATAGTCTATATGGGAATTATTTTTACATCTAATAATGTGGCTGTAAAATTTGTAGTTCATCCTCTCTTATTACTCACTACAGGGAGTAAATGTATTGGCACAGAAATGAAAGAATCCCCAAGTTCCTGAAGAGGTCTGTGCAAGACTTTTGGTTATCAACCTCACATAATATTCTCACTGCACCCTTCTCTAGAATAAATATTTTTTATTCTATGCTGCAGTGCACTATAATATTACCACTTAGTCATAGGACAGTACTAAGTGAATGTATGATGAAAATTCCATATGCAGGTCAACACAATGAGAGAGATTCTCAAGTGCAGAAAGAACGGGGCTTTTTATCTAACTCTCGTAACAACGTTGTTCATGCCAGTCAGCACAAATTTTAAAAAAAAATTGAATGAGTTATACCTCTTTCTTATTCCACATGAAATGATAAAAATCATTCATATGAGTAACCAAGTCTTTATGGTGTCATTGACTTCCAAGTAATTTTGAATTCAATATTGCACTTAGGTTTGTTGAAGAAATACATTTACACTATGTTATTTTATCCATGGTGGATGCTTTGAATGCTGCTGCCATTAATCATAGTTGATGAATGATGCAATCAGCCACAAAATTTGGCTCATTGTATCATCCACCAACTACATTTATACTATCTGATCAAAAGTGTTTGGATATCCCTACATAATGTGAAATAGACCAGTAGGTGTCCTGATAGGTGGACCTACCAGTATAAAAGGAGGTAATGGTGTAGCAAGTAGAGAAGTAGTAATAGCAGGATGGGTAAGTCAGGACAGGTCAGTGACTTCAAATGTGGGCAAATCATTGGACATCACCTCATTAACAAATCCCTCAAGGACATTCCAACCATTCTAATGCTGCCAAGCAGACTGTTGGTGATGTGACTGTGAAGTGGAAACACGAAGGAACAACCACAGCTACATCAAGACCAGGCAGACTTCATACACTAACGGACTTGAACCACTGAGCATTGAAGAGGGTGGTTGTCAGAAATCCCACGAAATCAGCAGAAGGATTCGCTCATGAGTTACAAAGTGCTATACCAGTAATCACCTATCACAATGACTGTGAGCAAGGAATTACAAGAAATGGGGTACAATGATCAAGCAGTTTCTAATAAGCCACACATTTCTGTAATCAAGAGGTGGTGTGAAGCGCAACACCACTGGACAGTAGATGGATGGAAATGCACAATTTGAAGTGATGAATCATGCTACACCCCACTGAAACTTTTATGGAAGAGTATGGATTGGGCAAATGCCTCAATGAAATTTCACAACAGCACATCCCAACAAATGTGGAAATGTTACATAAAATCTAATGTTAGCTTAATTTTCAACTTAACAACAATTTAAAACAGCAACTGAAACATGAACTGAAAAATGCATATGAGAAATTTGATGGCTCTGGGGTATACAGGATTGATTTTAATAACTGTGATAAATGTTGTATCAGCCAAATTGGCTGCTCTTTTAACACAAGGTTCAGGGAGCATTCACAACTGCATAACAAAATTTCTTTGGGATTGCATTTATCAGAAATCGGTCATACTATAGGGGACACTGAGAATAGTATGCAGAGTCTCCACAGGGCACAAAAAGGCTGTGTTCTCATATCATTAGAAGAGCTTGAAATTTACAAAGTGAAAAAACAGGAGTCAGCTAAAGTGTTCAATGGGCAGAGCAATTTTGTACCAAATGCCTACGTTGCTTTGTTTGACAATATTCTACTTTAACCACTGAACACCTCTCTCATATATATCTTCCTTTGGTTTTTACCAAGTATACAGTGCATTATACATTTGCTATATTTTTTGACACTGAGTTGTTTATTACTCTCATGCTTACTTGTCCCTTCTCTGTTTATATGATCTAATTCATTAACTAGATCAATTGACTGGTAGTCTTTTATCATTCTTTTCTTGTAAGATCTGTTGTAGAGTACAAGAGGCGGTTAAGTTCCTCTGATCATGCCTCGCCTACTCGACATTCTGGTGGCCACACCAACTGATTGCTTACTACAGTCTGTTGTTTCATCCATTTGGATTTTTTCCATATTTATTTTATCATTTTATATTATTCTATCAGCTCCATAAGCTTGTTCTTATGTATGTAATCGTATTTTTATTTAAAATCACCACAACAGCATATCAAAATTATTATCACTTAATCACTTCCTTTTTAACAATCTAAATTTAACTTCAGTCATGTTTTTATTTATTATAGTTCATTACTGTAGTAACATATATACATGGGAAGCCCACAATAGACTTTACCTATTGTATTATTCTTTTTATTCAATATTGTACAGTTATACACTCCTGGAAATTGAAATAAGAACACCGTGAATTCATTGTCCCAGGAAGGGGAAACTTTATTGACACATTCCTGGGGTCAGATACATCACATGATCACACTGACAGAACCACAGGCACATAGACACAGGCAACAGAGCATGCACAATGTCGGCACTAGTACAGTGTATATCCACCTTTCGCAGCAATGCAGGCTGCTATTCTCCCATGGAGACGATCGTAGAGATGCTGGATGTAGTCCTGTGGAACGGCTTGCCATGCCATTTCCACCTGGCGCCTCAGTTGGACCAGCGTTCGTGCTGGACGTGCAGACCGCGTGAGACGACGCTTCATCCAGTCCCAAACATGCTCAATGGGGGACAGATCCGGAGATCTTGCTGGCCAGGGTAGTTGACTTACACCTTCTAGAGCACATTGGGTGGCACGAGATACATGCGGACGTGCATTGTCCTGTTGGAACAGCAAGTTCCCTTGCCGGTCTAGGAATGGTAGAACGATGGGTTCGATGACGGTTTGGATGTACCGTGCACTATTCAGTGTCCCCTCGACGATCACCAGTGGTGTACGGCCAGTGTAGGAGATCGCTCCCTACACCACGATGCCGGGTGTTGGCCCTGTGTGCCTCGGTCGTATGCAGTCCTGATTGTGGCGCTCACCTGCACGGCGCCAAACACGCATACGACCATCATTGGCACCAAGGCAGAAGCGACTCTCATCGCTGAAGACGACACGTCTCCATTCGTCCCTCCATTCATGCCTGTCGCGACACCACTGGAGGCGGGCTGCACGATGTTGGGGCGTGAGCGGAAGACGGCCTAACGGTGTGCGGGACCGTAGCCCAGCTTCATGGAGACGGTTGCGAATGGTCCTCGCCGATACCCCAGGAGCAACAGTGTCCCTAATTTGCTGGGAAGTGGCGGTGCGATCCCCTTCGGCACTGCATAGGATCCTACGGTCTTGGCGTGCATCCGTGCGTCGCTGCGGTCCGGTCCCAGGTCGACGGGCACGTGCACCTTCTGCCGACCACTGGCGACAACATCGATGTACTGTGGAGACCTCATTCCCCACGTGTTGAGCAATTCGGCGGTACGTCCACCCGGCCTCCCGCATGCCAACTATACGCCCTCGCTCAAAGTCCGTCAACTGCACATACGGTTCACGTCCACGCTGTCGCGGCATGCTACCAGTGTTAAAGACTGCGATGGAGCTCCGTATGCCACGGCAAACTGGCTGACACTGACGACGGCGGTGCACAAATGCTGCGCAGCTAGCGCCATTCGACGGCCAACACCGCGGTTCCTGGTGTGTCCGCTGTGCCGTGCGTGTGATCACTGCTTGTACAGCCCTCTCGCAGTGTCCGGAGCAAGTATGGTGGGTCTGACACACCGGTGTCAATGTGTTCTTTTTTCCATTTCCAGGAGTGTATAACTGACAAATATGTGTAGGCCTACAGTAGTGACATCTAATGAACTTCCAGTACAAACATTTTGTGGCTACTGTACAACAGTTTGTCAGGAACAGTACAGTAGCACTGTTAAGAAGATGACACCGTGAACACTGTGGCCTACTATATAACATATTAAGATACGTGCAGTGATGCTAAGCTGATTTTGTTTTTATCCGTTGATGATGCCACAATGACTTCATTATATTAGGACATATTTTAAAGAGGTATGCCTCATCATAAAAACTGCACGTTTTATCACATGTATGTCAGTAATACTTTTAATTATGGCCTATTTTATTGTTTTAAGATGTAGACAATCTGATAGTTATATTTGTATCTCTTTCTATGTGTGCTGCAGATTTGAAGACAATCACTGCTGAGTGAAACCAGTAGTCTAGGGACCTTAAAAATTCGTTATCATAGACAGAAATTAAAAAAAAGAATTAGAAAAAACTATAATCTGAACCATTGTTCTATTCATGACCATGTTGCAATTTGTGATACATATTATGCAGTTTCAAACAAATAAAACAGATCCTACAGTGCAAGTTTCCACAACCAGTTTCTGCATCCTTGGCGACTTGTTTCATGGGCATTATGCCAAAGTCCAAGGCACATTTCTATGTGTATTATTTTGTTTCCCTGAGCTGGAGATATCATAAGAGGCTACAAAGGCTCATATAGTAGTTTCAAACTTAAACAAGCTCAGCAAGCTGAACTGTTGGTATCCACCCATGCAAAAGTCAGGTCACAGTGTCATCAGATTATTGCCTAGGTTTGCAGATTCATGCTGATGCATGTTATGGAGCTTATATTGGATAAATGAGATTTATGTGCCTTAGTGCTAAATAAAGCAAACAGCACCAATTCTTCCTCACTACAAGCTCAATAACAAACATCCGCCAGACTCTGCAAACTTAGGTAGTGGTCTGATGACATCACAACCTGACTGATGAATGGACCATGGCCTAATGCCCATAAAACAAAAATCACCAATGAATCGAATAAAACACACATTCTTTTACCAAAAGTTGTCATTAATGGTTATACTAAATGAAACTCTGTGCAAAATTCCTCTTAGTCAAGTCAAGCCAATTTCCACTTACGTAGATTACACAAATAAATAAACTGACAAAGCAGCTCAGTTCACCAGTTCTTCACTTAGAATTATCTCCCACTGTGCTGAATGTCAAGAACAGGATGTGAGTTTATTCTGAATACCTACTTACCCTTTACTCTTATAGAAATATCTCCTGCGGAGCATCATCTAAATTAAATAATGATGGAAGCAGAGAGAATACTGAGTAAAACAGGCATCGTAACTAAAAATTCAGCAGAAGCACTTACAAAGTTTGTAAAATTCTTACATTCATTCCTAGTGCACATTGAGGTGATGTGAAATGAAATATGATCGTATGGTATTGTTGGCCGGGAGGTTCCAGTCAGGTTCGGCTGCCAAGTGCAAGTCTTATTTCGGGTCGGTGTCACATTGGGCGACTTGCAGCCAATAATAAGGATGGAATGACAATGAGGACAACACAACACCCAATCCCACAGTGGAGAAAATCTCCAACCCGGCAGGGAATCGAAGCCGGGCCCAGTGCATGGGAGACAAGCACGTTACCACCCAGCTAAGCAGGCATTGAAGTGACAAAAGACATGGGATACCTCCTAATATCATATTACACCTCCTTTTGTCCAATGTAGGTAGCAACGCAATGTAGCGTGGACTCAACAAGTTGTTGGAAGCCTCTGGAGAAATACTGAGCCATGCTGCTCTATAACCACCCATAATTGTGAAAGTGTTGCAGGTGCAGGAGTTTTTTGCACAAACTGACCTCTCAATTATGTCCCATCAATCTTCGATGGAATTTATGTCAGGCAATCTTGATAGCCAAATCATTCACTCAAATTGCCCAGAATGTTTTTCAAACCAATTGTGAATGACTGTGGTCTGGTAAAAAGGCATGTCGTCATAAAAATTCCATTGCTGTTTGGGAACAAGTAGCCAAATGTAACCATTTCCGGTCAATGGTCAGTTCAGTTGGACCAGAGAGTCCAGTACATTCCATGGAAATAGTCCACAACATTATGGAGCTGCCGCCACCAGCTTACACAGTGCCTTGTTGACAACTTGGGTCCGTAGCTTTGCAGATTCCATGCAACACTTGAACCCTACCATCAGCACTTATCAACTGAAATCAGAATTTATCTGATGAGGTCATAGTTTTCCAGTCGTCTAGGGCCCAACTGATAATGGTTGTGACCCCACGAGGGGTACTGCAGGCAATTCTGTGCTGTTAGCAAAGGCACTCGCATTGGTCATCTACCGCCATAGTCAATTAATAGAACATTTTTGCCACACTGTCCTAATGTATGTGTTCATCAAACAACCCACATTTATTTCTGAGGTTATCCCCCACAGCGTTGCTTATCTGTTAGCACTGACAACTCTATGCAAAAGCCACTGCTCTCAGTCATTAAGTGGAGGCCGTCAGCCACTGCACTGTCAGTAGTAAGAGGTAATACTCTAAATTTGGTATTCTTGACACACACAAAACAATATAGATCTTGAAATAATGAAATCCCTAACAATTTCTGAACTGTAATGTTCCATGCATCCAACTCCAATTACCATTTCTGTACCTTTGTGTACACAATACTACTGACATCTGTATGTGTGCATATCGGTATCTAATGACTTTGTCACTTCAATGTATTTACCAATTTGCTACATTTCACATACCTGAACACTCTTCTGCATGGGGTTTGTGAAACACAAAATGTGAATTCATTAATTTTATTTGTTGCTAATTATAAAAATAATCAAAATAAAAAATAATTTCCATGTAGATTTTGCGTCCTTTTCTAGGACTCCTAGTGGGTTTTTGTATTTTGGTATTAAGATCTACCACAAGTTCCCACTTAGTGTTGACTAAGAAACAAACACTCACTATAAGTTCAAAAGAAAATTAAAAACATACTACATGGCTACACCTTCCACAACTTATCTGATCATTTAAGATTCAAGGATTGAAGATGCTCATTAGACACAGAGGCATACCCAACAAGGGGCAGGGAGGAAGGCAGCTGTACTGTGCCACATAAGAATAAAACAGTCTACAGTTTTGTGAATTTAACTCATACCCTACTTCACCAAACAGATGCATCATTTCACTGTCACTTTCTACAAAGTCAGAACATGTAATAGATAGTAACAAGTACTCCCCCTGAGCCATTTGTTGTGAAGTGAAATATTTTGCTGTTCACCACCATTCACCTTGCACTGAAAATGCCAGAAAGCTCCAGGTTCTAAAACCTTCCAGCAGCAGCATTGCACCCTCGATACGATACTATTCTTTTCTGTCTCTCTCTCTCTCTCTCTCTCTCTCTCTCTCTCTCTCTATCTATCTCTCTCTCTCTCTCACTTTTTGAGATAAAAGAAATTATCCACATAGTCAAGGGAGATTGGAATTTGATTGTGATGGGAGGAGGGCAGAATTTAACAATATTGAGAAAAAAAAGGGAAGAATATATATGAGAACATTGACTGGGGGAAAGGAATGAAAGGGAAGTCACCTGGTAAAATTTTACACAGAGCACAATTTAATCATAGCTAACGTATTATTCGAGAAGACACTTGAAGGTTTCAGACCAAATATATAATAGTAAGAGAGAGATTTCAAAACCACACTTTAAACTGCAAAACGTTTCTGGAGGCAATCCATACACATACAATAGAACGAAGAGCAGGATGAAGCAACAAAACAAGAAAGAGGCTAAAAGGACACTAGCAATCTGACATGGACATCATTCTACTTAATTAAAAAAATAAATAAATAAATTGAAACTGCTAAGGTTGAGCTTTGTTGAAAGAGCCGGCAATAGTAACACTGCTCAGACATTTGGTACTGTAACAGCAGTTAATGCAAGCCCGAGTAAGTTTTCAGGCCTGTAGTTTTATATCCACAAAAACACAATCTTCTCGTATATGCATACACAACATCTCTGGTTAATATAAATGAATAACCCATCATCTATATAATAAGGTTCTGAACTATAATACAGCTGTTCTGTCCAATTGTTTCATTCTGTTTCAGGAACCCAGAATACTGGGATGTGGGACATAATCAACAGCAAATGACCAGTCTGTGGTGATAGCAGGTGCCTAATCACATTGTTCACCTGAATATAAGAGCCATCTAAGTATTGCCTGTATGTGAATGTGGTGTAGTGTAGTTTCACCTCTCTGAGACTTCAGATGTGTGTGCAGTATTTTGTTGGGACAAAAGTGTTAAGAAAACTCGTTAATCTATCTATTTTAGTGAAGGGAGTTTAAAATATTTTATCAGAAGAAACAAGTGGGAAAGTGGGGGGAGCTTCTAAAGCAATAAAACTAAAAGATAAGATGCACTTTGGGAGAAATTGGTAAGTTTTTTGACAATCCTTATCGACTGAAAAAGTGGGGTAACATGGAAAATTACAGATGATAAAAGAAACTAACAAGTAGATTATTTATTAATGAAACAAAGAGGAACAAAGTGTATTATAGGAGGAGCTACTTCGAACCTGACAATGACAGTGTCCTCGGCTTTGTTCTCAGAACCAAAAGTAAGAGAATTTTAAAATATACTGCGGACTTAAATTTATCCTACAAAATATTTGGAATGAAGGTAAGTGGTATTATCTTTACATGAAAGGAAAACATGCCAAAAGAAATAATGCCTAATAATGACTGTGTAGTACGAAGTGACTGATACAGTAATGAAGTACCATAGAGCATACAAATTAGCTCTCACAGGCAAGCAGTACATAGCATGCAGCAGATGATGTGACAAAGAAAGGCCATTCTTAATTTCTCCATGTTCAAAGAGAGTGTTGATTCTGCAACTGTTTGTTTAATTAATGGAAACTGCTGCAATCGCTATTGAGAACTTTACTCAGTCCACTACCAGTTTCAGTCTTTTCATGAAGGTGTTTTTAAAATCTTTCTGAGGAACTTTGCTGTAGGAAAGGCACATCATTTGATCAAACACATGTCCAATGATGTTGCTTCTTGACTGTACAGTTTCTCAGAACCACTTATAAAGAGCCTAATGTAAAACAAAGTGGTAGAGGATTCAGTAAAGTTCTCAACAGCAACTGGAGTAGTTTCCATTACTTAAATAAAAAGATTAAGCAATTACAAAATTTATGAAAAGATATGATGACAAAATCAGGACAAGCATCTAAGTAAGAACATGAACAGAAAATCAACAATTCTGAAGAGGATTACTGTGTATGGCTAATGAAAAGATAATAGATACAGCACAGAAGAATGATAAAAGGAAACACTTTAGAAGCTGCTCCAGAACTTTATTAAAAAGCAAAGGTTTATGTATAATAAAGTAAAATATTAGGGTGAAATAATAATATAAGAACACAAAAGGATGTCAAACATTTGAAAACAATATCTTGATAGGATTGGAGATGATATAATGCTTTTGAAAGCAGTAGGCAAAAATGAACACAATGACTTGTATAAATGTTAAATTTATGGATTTGTTAAATTACCAAAGTACTTAAAGATATTATTAACGTATAGTGCAAACAACAAAGAAACAATTTATCAATGAATGAAAGCTGTACTGCATACTACTTTTGTATCTCGTGCATCTAAAGAATTGATAAAAAGGACATTAGTATAAACAATAGCCTATAAAGTGAAAGCCCAACTCTGAAGTGAGTTCAGAAGAGGCAGAAGAACATGGGTAATAGTGCTTATAGGACAGTATCGCAGACAGACTGTCCAATGAATATTCTAACAAATAAGAATATATCTTGAGGGACCATACGAAGGAGTCAAAGAGAATCTATGGGGTGTTGTTATTGTTGTTGTGGTCTTCAGTCCTGAGACTGTTTTGATGCAGCTCTCCATGCTACTCTATCCTGTGCAAGCTTCTTCATCTCCCAGTACCTACTGCAACCTACATCCTTCTGAATCTGCTTAGTGTGTTCATCTCTTGGTCTCCCCCTACGATTTTTACCCTCCACGCTGCCCTCCAATACTAAATTGGTGGTCCCTTGATGCCTCAGAACATGTCCTACCAACCGATCCCTTCTTCTGGTCAAGTTGTGCCACAAACTTCTCCTCTCCCCAATCCTATTCAATACTTCCTCATTAGTTATGTGATCTACCCATCTAATCTTCAGCATTCTTCTGTAGCACCACATTTCGAAAGCTTCTATTTTCTTCTTGTCCAAACTATTTACCGTCCATGTTTCACTTCCATACATGGCTACACTCCATACAAATATTTTCAGAAATGACTTCCTGACACTTAAATCTATACTCGATGTTAACAAATTTCTCTTCTTCAGAAACGCTTTCCTTGCCATTGCCAGTCTACATTTGATATCCTCTCTACTTCGACCATCATCAGTTATTTTGCTCCCCAAATAGCAAAACTCCTTTACTAAGTGTCTCATTTCCTAATCTAATACCCTCAGCATCACCCGACTTAATTCGACTACATTCCATTATCCTCGTTTTGCTTTTGTTGATGTTCATCTTATATCCTCCCTTCAAGACACCATCCATTCCGTTCAACTGCTCTTCCAAGTCCTTTGCTGTCTCTGACAGAATTACAATGTCATTGGCGAACCTCAAAGTTTTTATTTCTTCTCCATGGATTTTAATACCTACTCCGAATTTTTCTTTTGTTTCCTTTACTGCTTGCTCAATATACAGATTGAATAACATTGGGGAGAGGCTACAACCCTGTGTTACTCCCTTCCCAACCACTGCTTCCCTTTCTTGTCCCTCGACTCTTAGAACTGCCATCTGGTTTCTGTACAAATTGTGAATAGCCTTTCGCTCCCTGTATTTTACCCCTGTCACCTTTAGAATTTGAAAGAGAGTATTCCAGTCAACATTGTCAAAAGCTTTCTCTAAGTCTACAAATGCTAGAAACGTAGGTTTGCCTTTCCTTAATCTTTCTTCTACGATAAGTCGTAAGGTCAGTATTGCCTCACGTGTTCGAGTATTTCTACGGAATCCAAACTGATCTTCCCCAAGGTCGGCTTCTACTAGTTTTTCCATTCGTCTGTAAAGAATTCGAGTTAGTATTTTGCAGCTGTGACTTATTAAACTGATTGTTCGGTAATTTTCACATCTGTCAACACCTGCTTTCTTTGGGATTGGAATTATTATATTCTTCTTGAAGTCTGAGGGTATTTCACCTGTTTCATACATCTTGCTCACCAGATGGTAGAGTTTTGTCAGGACTGGCTCTCCCAAGGCTGTCAGTAGTTCCAATGGAATGTTGTCTACTCCGGGGGCCTTGTTTCGACTCAGGTCTTGCAGTGCTCTGTCAAACTCTTCACGCAGTATCGTATCTCCCATTTCATCTTCATCTACATCCTCTTCCATTTCCACAATATTGTCCTCAAGTACATCGCCCTTGTATAGACCCTCTATATACTCCTTCCACCTCTCTGCTTTCCCTTCTTTGCTTAGAACTGGGTTTCCATCTGAGCTCTTGATGTTCATACAAGTCGTTCTCTTATCTCCAAAGGTCTCTTTAATTTTCCTGTAGGCAGTGTCTATCTTACCCCTAGTGAGATAAGCCTCTACATCCTTACATTTGTCCTCTAGCCATCGCTGCTTAGCCATTTTGCACTTCCTGTTGACCTCATTTTTGAGACGTTTGTACTCCTTTTTGCCTGCTTCATTTACTGCATTTTTATATTTTCTCCTTTCATCAATTAAATTCAATATTTCTTCTGTTACCCAAGGATTTCTACTAGCCCTCGTCTTTTTACCTACTTGATCCTCTGCTGCCTTCACTACTTCATCCCTCAAAGCTACCCATTCTTCTTCTACGGTATTTCTTTCCCCCATTCCTGTCAATTGTTCCTTTATGCTCTCCCTGAAACTCTGTACAACCTCTGGTTCTTTCAGTTTATCCAGGTCCCATCTCTTCAAATTCCCACTTTTTTGCAGTTTCTTCAGTTTTAATCTACAGGTCATAACCAATAGATTGTGGTCAGAGTCCACATCTGCCCCTGGAAATGTCTTACAATTTAAAACCTGGTTCCTAAATCTCTGACTTACCATTATATAATCTATCCGATACCTTTTAGTATCTCCAGGGTTCTTCCATGTATACAACCTTCTATCATGATTCTTAAACCAAGTGTTAGCTATGATTAAGTCATGCTCTGTGCAAAATTCTACCAGGTGGCTTCCTCTTTCATTTCTTAGCCCCAATCCATATTCACCTACTACGTTTCCTTCTCTCCCTTTTCCTACACTCGAATTCCAGTCACCCATGACTATTAAATTTTCGTCTCCCTTCACTATCTGAATAATTTCTTTTATTTCATCATACATTTCTTTAATTTCTTCGTCATCTGCAGAGCTAGTTGGCATATAAACTTTTACTACTGTAGTAGGCATGGGCTTCGTGTCTATCTTGGCCACAATAATGCGTTCACTATGCTGTTTGTAGTAGCTTACTCGCATTCCTATTTTCCTATTCATTATTAAACCTACTCCTGCATTACCCCTATTTGACTTCGTGTTTATAACCCTGTAGTCACCTGACCAGAAGTCTTGTTCCTCCTGCCACCGAACTTCACTAATTCCCACTATATCTAACTTTAACCTATCCATTTCCCTTTTTAAATTTTCTAACCTACCTGCCCGATTAAGGGATCTGACATTCCACGCTCCGATCCGTAGAACGCCAGTTTTATTTCTCCTGATAACGACATCCTCTTGAGTAGTCCCCGCCCGGAGATCCGAATGGGGGACTATTTTACCTCCGGAATATTTTACCCAAGAGGACGCCATCATCATTTAATCATACAGTAAAAGCTGCATGCCCTCGGGAAAAATTACGGCTGTAGTTTCCCCTTGCTTTCAGCCGTTCGCAGTACCAGCACAGCAAGGCCGTTTTGGTTATTGTTACAAGGCCAGATCAGTCAATCATCCAGACTGTTGCCCTTGCAACTACTGAAAAGGCTGCTGCCCCTCTTCAGTAACCACACGTTTGTCTGGCCTCTCAACAGATACCCCTCCGTTGTGATTGCACCTACGGTACAGCTATCTGTATCGCTGAGGCACGCAAGCCTCCCCACCAACGGCAAGGTCCATGGTTCATGGGGGGGTATGGGGTGTTAACGAGGTTAAAAAATACCAGTCTCACTATGGGTTAGCCTAAAGGCAATAAGTAAGAATAAAAAATATATATGTACAATCTTTCATTTCAAAAGGTTAAATTCTCATTAAACTATCTATTTATTAACATAGAATTCATTAATAAACTTGTTATTCAAAATATTTCTTTGATACTGACTTTATCGTATGCTACAGAAAGAACGTAATCGTGAGAGATATACAGATGTTAGCTGGCTCCAAGTTACGCAATAAAAGGAAAGAAAAAAAAATCCTAGCCAAAACAAAATGACGCAATAGAATCATTGTTTGTGAACAATGGAGTATGCGTACATTCTGAAGTAAAAGTTACACATATCTGGGTAAGAGGAAAAATGAAAGACAAAAGTGAAGAGCCACTGAAAATGACGGAAGTTCCCTTGCTAAACTAGACCCATATTATCTATATGGGAAATTAGTGCTTCCAGTGCTCCCAGTTGGTGCATATTTTGAGGATAACAAACGTAGTGCATTAGGCCCATAAAGAATGCCCTTTCATTATTAGCAGTTTATAATCTCTTAGTGTAGTTTACAATGTAGTGCCTAGGGATTTCCATTTCAATCCTGCTTTGCAAGGTAGAATCCTCAGTCACTTTTAAGAATGTCCAATACAGACCACAATCTCAGCAGTGTTGAATGTTTCACTGTCATTTCAAGGCTACACTGATGTCCTGAAAAACAGGCTACATTTGTTATTGGCAAGTACAAGGTCAAACAAGATTACCAATCATGTAACTGAAGTAATATATGTCATTAATTGCACAAAGAAATCCAGCAAAGTCAGCAAGCAATTGTGCGCAGGAAGTACAGCTGCCTTAAAAACTGTAGTTTTAGGTTCTAGTGCCCCACTTTTGCCTGTGCTGGATGGGCTCCTTTATTATGGAAGCAGCAATATTGAGATTGGTCATTGATATAAATAAACTACAGTTACCATTGTCAAGAGGCTGAGTTCAGCACGTTTTGCATCCCCCATAGTATTGACCTAAAAATGTTTGCGCATTTTCATTGCTTGTCATCTTACAGAATTGTCTTATGGGGTAGTGCATGTACAGTAATTAAAGTCAGCAGAAGCAAGCAGTAAAAAGTAGATAAACATACTTCTTCCATATTCCTTTTTTAAGGATCTAGGAATTTTTACACTCACTTATGAATACATTTATGCCTTAATTTTTTTTTGACAATGAAAATTAGTTTCAACTTAACTGTGGTCTATATAATCACAATACAAGACTCTTTATCTAGCGTTCTGAGTGGAGTTACATACTCTGGTGCGTAGGTGTTCAGCGAATTCCCATCTGCTATGAATCAAGAAATAGAGTATATCAACTGGTTCAAAAGAAGATTAAAAACATATCTCACTAGTCATACTTTTTAGAAATTATTTAACTACCTAGCTTCAGTGATTGAAAAGTTCTGTAAGCTACATGGCAATCAGAGCTGTTCATTTTAAAGCAGAAAAATTGGTAATGTACTGTCAACAGGACCCAGTATTTACAATTGTAGGTAACTGTTTTCTTTAAAAGATATATATGTATTCAAGTAAATATTAATTATCAATAGATAAACACCACCCATTTGGTTTAAGTGACAAGCAGTAGCTCATTTCAGAGTAGCTGCTTGAAACATAGTAGCCCATTAGGACCCACTCAAAATGAATATTTTCCAGTCTAATTCAGGATCGCACACGTAAACAAAATAAACTCGTCTAGAAAAAATTATAACTGAGAAAATAACTGTTTAATCTCTTTCACTTCAAAGTGTAAAAGCTCTGTAAATGAAGGGAACAATTCCCATGAAGGGAGCCTCTAGTAATTAATAAAAAATGTATATGTATTATTGTAATTTCTTATTTGAGAATTTATTCTCGAATAAAATAAGACTTGTACTAATATCGTAATGTACTAGCTGTTCAGGAGTAAATATACAATCAGGTATGTATTTTCAATGTTTTGTATCAATTTTAATTGTTAATTAATCAAATATTCATTTTAAACAATGCCGAGGATTGTTCAGGATTGTTAAGAAAGTATAAATCGTTACAGTCATGTTGGCAGTGTGGGTCAGTACTTTGAGTGTATTTAGACAGAAAGCATGTAGCTTGTTGACCTTGATTTATTTCATTATTGTAAGTATGTTATAACTTATTTCAGATTTGTCAAGATGCTTTTAATGAATTTGAGATTATAATAAATGTTCAGTGGAAACAAAAAACAGGATTAAGTATTTAAAAAAATAACTTTATAGGTTTTTTTTTTTTTTTTTTTTTAACGGTAACTGTCTCAAAGACTTATGCTGCGACAGACTGCCAGATACAACGAGTGAAACAACCCCTAAGAATGTTATATGCTTTCCTTGTTATTTACTTGATTAAGTACCTCAACTCCTTCCACAAACCTGAAGGCTTTCCTTCACAAAGGACTATGCAGAACAAGATGAATGAATAAAAAAAATTTTGAGGGACATTCAATAAGCAGTGCAACACACATTTTTTCTGAAAGCATGTTGCTTTTATTCAGGATTCTAATACATCATATTATTCCCCACCCTTTTGGCTGAAAAACCTTATTTTTTAACATAATATCCATTCAATGCAACAACCTTACACCACCTTACTGAGAGGGCCTGTATACCCGCACGGTACCACTCCACTGGTCAATATCAGAGAAAACATCTTGCTGCATCAATAACCAATGTTCGACAAAAAAACTGTCATGATCAGTCTCATAATGTGCAAGGATATCCAAACAGATGGTCCTTCATTGTTCTTTATGATCTTCTGTTAGGTGGTGAGGGACCCAACAGGCAAACACCTTTGAGTACTCCAACTGCTGGACATGTGTGTCAGCACTACCAGCAGAGATACCTACTTGGGCAGCAAGGTGTTTGACTGTGATACATCAATCACATCGAATAACAGTCTCTACCCATTCCAACATTGTAGCAGTCACCACTGTGTGCAGCCAAGCAGCATGTGGGAGATTGGACAGGTTTGAATTATTTTACTACGATGATGACAGACTTCACTCAGTGACTCATCATGCATCATGCATTTGGAGACATTCTGTGAGCACCTATGAATATCTATGATGATGTGGTTTTCTGCCAAAAGAAACTCAATGACAGCTTGCTGCCTGGAATGCACCACTATTAGACACAATTTTGAAGGCTATGTATAGTGCTGCCCGCATATAGGGACTTCAAGAAACTGTAGAAACTGACGGGGGAGTATTCTACTGACGCATGACAAATTCCATGGTTTTTCAGCTGAAAATGGCTGAGAAAAAAACATGTTGCTTTACTTATTGAACACAACTTGTAATTAATTAATTAAAAAATATAAGGCTCCCAATAAATGATAACACAATGTACGTGTTACAGTTTGCAGATGACCAAATGGTTTATCCGAACACTGTGGTGTTACAAAGTATATGACCAGACAACTGATACAAGAATATAAACAGGGGCATTGTCGAGTGCATAAACATTAATAAAATAAAATACACAGTAACTGGTAGCATAAATGAAGCTTTAGAATTGGAAAGAAAGATATAAACAATAGCATCTATTAGTAAATATAAACATATAGGAAAGGAAATTATGAAAGACATGAAACAAGATAACAAGACAATCATGTTTATTGAATTTATTCTTGATCTAATTTCTGTATTTCTTTGTTTTTGCAGTTGTGTTCTTCAGTCCAAAAGTTAATTTGATGCAACTCTCCACACTGATCTACTCTGTGCAAGCCTTTTCATCTCCGAATAACTGCTGCAACCTACACCCTTTTGAACCTGCTTATTATATTCAAGCCTTGGTCTCTCTTTGCAGTTTTGACACCCCACCCTTCCCTGCAGTGCCAAATCAACAATTCCTTGATGCCTCAGAAAGTGTCCTGTTAACAAATCTCTTCTTTTAGTTAAGTTGTGCTATAAATCTCTCTTTGGCTCAGTTCGGTCCAGTACTCCTCATTAGTTTAGTGATCTACCCACCAAATCTTCAGCATTCTCCTATAACACCACATTTCAAAAGCTTCTGTTCTCTTTTGTTTATAAATGCTGAACATTATATGGGTAAACCGAGCGAGGTGGTGCAGTGGTTAGACACTGAACTCGCATTCGGGAGGATGACGGTTCAATCCCACGTCCGGCCATCCTGATTTAGATTTTCCATGATTTCCCTAAACCGCTTCGGGCAAATGCCGGGATGGTTACTTTCAAGGGGCTCGGCCGAATTCCTTTCCCGTCCTTCCCTAATCTGATGAGACTGATGACCTCACTGTCTGGTCTCCTTCCCCTAACAACCCAACCCATTATATGGGTAGATCAGGTAGATCACTTACCTAATGAGAACTTTAAGAACTGCTTATCTTTCACATTTCACTTCTGTACAAGGCTGCACCAAGGCGAATATCTTCAGAAAATTCTTCCTAACACTTATTTAGTTTGGATGGTAACAAAGTCCGCTTTTTTAGAAATGTTTTCTGTGCTGCAGGCAGTCTACATTTGAAATCCTCTCTACTTCAGCCATCAGTTATTTTGCCCCCCCCCCCCCCCATATAACAAAATTCACCTGCTATATAACAAAATTCACCTACTATTCATCTTCCACTTTCAGTGTCTCATTTCCTGATCTAACTCTTTCACTATCACTTGATTTAATTTGACTACATTCCATTACCCTAGTTTTAACTTTGTTGATATCCATCTTATAATCCCTTTAAAAGACAATATCCATTCCAGTCAACTGCTCTTCCAACTCCTTTGCACTCTCTGATAGAACTACAACACTATCAGCAAACTTCAAAGTTTTCCTTTCTTTCTTCCTGAACTTTATTAAGTGGAATTCTTCAATACAAACACCTAAGAAATAACACCAAAACAAGAATATGTTAAACAATAAATAGGAGCATCATTAGACTATTTCAGAAATATGGGCAACATTCGAAGTTACTAACTGTAGAGGTAGCTTTCTGAAGAAGTTCAGCAAGAGGAAGAGCAATGGCATTTTTTTCCAAAGTAGCTACTTTCCACATATCAGCAAAGTACTCTTAAAATATTTACCATAATTACCAATGAAAGGAGATCAAGTACTATCCATATTCATTATTAGTATGCTTTACAGAAGTAACAAAAACAATCAGTCCAGATCACAAATGCTGTTTATTTTTATGGTAACTTTTTAGAATATTTGAATTCAAGGATGTAAATTAGTATATAAATACCTGATAGCATTCTGTGTAAAGCTATATAAACACTTGCTACATGGTATTACATCAAAACAATGACTAATTGATTTCAGTCATACAGAGACCATTTTTCAGACTGGTAATGACTCCACTGGTCAATGTGCAGACCCACTGTAAGTGCAATAAGTACTGCATTGACAATGGGTGCTTCTTGCATTTATAATAGCTCTGCACCTTGACTCCACACATCACCATTGGACCATTGGAGACATTACCGGTCAGAAGATGGTCTTTCTATGATTGAAACTGGTTACCACACCCTAAACACAAACAGATTTGCTACCTGATTGTTTTTATTAGATTATGATACAAGTTCTTTGATGTTCCAATTATGAGTTCAAAAATTGACAGTAGTAGTTTGCAGTGGCTGCTTCTGCCATTGAAAGTATAATGATGTCACTTATTACATGTCCATAAGGACTCTAATTCATTATAGGATTTATGAAACATGATGTGTGAATTAATGAACTTTTGTTCATGAAATATGCTCACATTTGTTGATTGTGCTCAGTTTTCTCCTGTAGTATACATCTAATGACCTTTTTTGAGTTTTCTATTATCTGCAAGTAACAGCCCATTAAAAAGTTGCTGACTCAGTTTCAGTAACAGCCATGTTTCCGTCTACACATGATTACTGGACTTCTACAAAATTTACATGTAACATTGCAATTTAGGAGAGTCTGGAATTAATAAATCAGACCATATCACACTTTTTATCTGACAAATGTATGCACATTCTTATGGTAGTGGAAGGTATTGGTGGGTATAAAAATTTTAACAGAGCTGACAACTATATGAGAAGCAGTCTCATTGCTTAGGTATTAGAACTCTTGACTTTGAATTTTTTTAATATTAGCAAATTTAGGCATATTGATGCACATATATTTTTTTCATTTCTGGCATGATCATATAAATGTAAAATATTAGAAAAAATCATAAGAAATCAAATTGCAAAATTAGCACATTATGTGCCTCTTACCCCACAAAACTTTGACTGGAACTTGCTTCCACATATCAGTTTAAATAACCATTACTTAATATGTCAGTAAATCTTATTTTTAGTTTATTTGGTTCTCTTGAGAGTTTCAAGTACACACAGAACCTGACCATAGACAGTTTTCCACCAGATAGTTTTGCTGTCTTAGCTTTCATCTAATAATTACAAAAGTAAATCAACATCAAACCTACAATAAACAACTACAATCAGTCAATAGCAAAATTTAAATGAGATAACTGTGGTACACATAGTACAGGCCTTTCATTGGTTCCAGATCTGGCTTATAGCCACCAAGAAAAAAGAAGATAGGGTGTATACACTTTGAGATTGTAACTGAAAAAGTGAACTGTGAGGTCCACTGTTGACTACATATGTTAGATGAAATCAATTATATCACGAAGAGAAAGGATTAGAAGAAATGGTACTGGAATCAAGAGTAAAATGACATTATGAGAAGGGATATTTAGAATAAGAGGGGGGGGGGGGATGGGGAAGGGAGGGGGGGAGAGAGAGAGAGAGAGAGAGAGAGAGAGAGAGAGAGAGAGAGAGAGAGAGAGAGAGAGTTGAAATTATAATTCTACCTTTTGTATGTGTACTCTATTACCAGTTATAATTCTTCCAGTTATGTGAAATGACCAAGGTAAGATACAATCTGTGTAAATCTTTCACAATATAATTTTCTCTCTCACGTGTTAACTAACTGTTTTACATTCACCGTAATATTTTTGACATGTTCACATATGCCATATACCATATGCTGTCTCTTGACTTCGAAAAAAGATCAGAATAAATCAAGCTGACCTCAATGAATATGACCCTCATGTAGCCAAAACAAACAGTGTAACACTAGCTGTGTCCTATTTTCACCTAATCTACCACCCTGTATATACATACGTCATTCAGAATTCCCTAACTATTCTGTGAATGTGTTGTTGATCAAACTAATAATTAAGTATTTCTTCTCTACCTTCCAACTTTCCTTTCTCTTCTACCAAATTAATTAACTGTATTTCTAAAAACTACTACTCATACCATTTTTTGTTACAGTACATTAATTTGTAATTGTTGGTAAAGAGAAGTTCTTTCGTTATCAAAGTTCCAGTTTCTTTCTGAAATTACTATTATTATTATTATTATTGTTATTATTATTATTTGTTTTCCAAGTTCAAAGTAACCAGGACAGACAAAGAATGCTATGTGCATAAATAACTACAACAGTTTCATCCAGTCATTTATTTTATCTATTTTTCAGAGTTTCTTTAAACTATATTTTTCCTTCTTGTTAGATGTGTTCTACAATCTGAATTTGTTATTGCAACAGTTAAGTGAACACAATTTTCAAGACATAGGAAATATTTATTCAAGATATTTATTTCCAGTAAGATTCTTTGGCATGATTATACAATAGATGTTACTAGCAACAGGAGTAAATCTTCTTCCAACTGCCACCCTCAGTAGTTTTCAGTTTATTGGATAAGTGGTTTCAAACACCTGTAAGTAGTAACTGTGTTGTTGAGCAAACAATAAGTAAGAAAGACTGCGAGAAAAAATTCTAGTTCCTTCAAAGAAACCAATGAGCACAGAAGGTGTCATAACAACATGGAGAAGGTAAGTAACATGATTTTGAAAAGAAGTATTGCCTTTTTTGGCCATGTGGAACAAATGAGACCAGAAATATTATCTAAAAGGATATTAATGTACTTTCTGGATAAGAAAATGAAAGAAGCGTAGTTCACAGAAGTTGGGAGAGATGAATACAAACTATAAGTTTCTCCTACAGATATCCAGGAGCATGATCTGCTTAACCCTCGCATTACCAAGTGGGGTATTCTCACTACCCCAGGTTGATTTTTTTCCCTATAATAATGTTATCTGAAGGGCTACATGCCAGTGGTTTCATGACTTTGTACTAAAATGATTGACGTTGAATTCACACTCACAACTGTCTAATTGTTTTGGCTTTATCATTGTTATTCAAGTCATTTATTGGTGGGATTGTGAGACTACCCTGCTTGGTATGAAATGTCTTATTTGTAGAAAAAGAAGATTTTGGGAAATATATCTGTCATTCATCTTCTTTGTTGAGTTTTGCCATAGAACCAATGTTTGTTACTGTTGCTGGTTATTACTGTTGAGTTGAATTTGACGTTCACTGTTGAGCTAACATTACATGAGTCAGTATTTCATCTGTAAGTAAGGATGTCCAAAGGACTTTCTAGTGAAGAGATCATGGAAATTCTATACAATTCTGATGTCAGTGATGATGAAAATGAATGGGACATTGACAATGAACTGAATGAATATATGGAACTTCTTGACAAAGACCACATCATAGCATCAGATGAAGCTGATGATGAAACATCAGAAGACACTACACATTCACGTGAACAAGTAGAAGAAGAAGAAGAAGAAGAAGATAATGATGATGAAGAAGAAGAAGAAGACGAAGACACTGGAGATTTGTATGTTTCTAGAAGTGGGCTACAATTTTCTAGTGAACCACCAAAAGGTGGGCAGTGTCGACGTCTCATCATTTTGAACATAACGCCTGGACCAGTGAATGATGGAAAAACAATCAAAACAATAACAGAGTCAGTTTTATTATTTATCTCACCAGAAATCGTGAGCATCATTGTAGAAGAAATGAACAGGGAAGCCAAACGATTAATTTCTTTGTGGAATGCAGCTCAGTCTTCGAACAAAATGACATGGAGAGATATAAATGCAACTGAAATGTACGCTGTATTAGCAATTCTAATAGGAGGTGGTTGAACTCGTGGACATCGCACAAGTGCTTCTGATCTGTGAGGAGGTAATGTTGCCTTTCGGCAACCATTCTTTTCTGCTGCCATGTAAAGAAACTGATTTTTGTCTGTACTGAAATTCTTGCGATTTGACAACAGAGACACGAGAGCACAGAGAATTGAAGAAACCAAGGACAGGCTACAAGCCATCAAGGTAGTGTTCGACAAATTTGAATCTAACTTCTGCAAGAACTTCTATCCTTATGAATACGTGACTATTGATTAACGATAGCAACGTACCGAGGAAACTGCCCTTTTAGGGTTTATATGAAGAGCAAGCCCGGCAAGTATGGCATTAAAATTTGGGTTTGTGCTGATGTGAAGACATCTTACTTATTACAGATCCAAATTTACACAGGAATAGTGGACAATACTCGGGAAGTGAATCAAGGACAGAGAGTTGTTTTGGATCTGATGGAACCATTTCTGAATAACAGTCATGGTGTAACAACTGATAATTTTTTCACCAGTTTTCCATTGGCTGCTGAACTACTAAAATTACACACAACATTGGTTGGTACCTTGTGTTCCAATAAGAAAGAGATCCCCAAGGAATTCTTGCCAAACAGAAAGAGAGAAGTTCACTCTTCAATGTTTGGTTTCACAAATGACTTGACCCTAGTTTCCTATGTTCCAAAGAAGGGAAAGGCAGTAATACTACTCTCTACTCAGCATAATAAGAGACAAGTGAGTGGTGAAGAAAGTCAACACAAACCCAAAATCATACTGCACTACAACAAAACCAAAGGTGCTGTAGATAATGGGGACAAAATGACAAGAGAATACAGTTGTGTTAGAGGAACAAGGTGGTGGCCACTAAGAATCTTCATGTAAATGATAGATATTGCAGCACTAAATGCATATATTCTGTGCACTCAAAGATTTCCTGAATGACAGAAGAATAACTGAAGCCGACGTAAACTCTTCACAACTGAACTGGCATTTGGACTCAGCAAAGGCAACATGGAAGAAAGAGCCAAAAATATCAACACACTTCATAAAGAAGTACAAGATGCACTGAAAGCTTGTGGTATTGCAATTCCTACATCAGTGATCCAGACCCAGTGTTCCAAGTTACCAACGCCACAAAGATGTCAAGATTGCAAGAGAAACGAAGATTGGAAAACAAGATTCTGTTGTATAACATGCAAGAAACCTTTTTGTAATATACACAGAGAAGAAGCTGTTACTGTGAAGTGCATGCAGTGCAAAAATGTACTTGACTGAAAAGTTGAAAAAAGTCTTGTGTTATTTTACTGCAGTGACTGTTGAGGTACATAGATTATTAATTTTCTGTTCGTTGAGTACTGAATTTAGTCAAAGATATAAAAAAAATTTTGTACTTTGTATCTGTGATTTGATTAAATACTTCTAATAACCTGAAAAGCTGTTTCTCAATACTAAATAAACCCATTCAATGGAAATAATGATATCTGAGTACAAATATTACAATAAAACACAAAACTCTTTTGGGGTAGTCCAAATACCCCGCTTGGTAAAATAGAGGTGTGAAAAAGCTTGGTAACGGGAGGGTTAAGCAGAAATTACAAACACACAAAAGTTTTCACAGCCAACGAATCATCCTGTCCTCACAAAGCACGTTATGTATTCTGTGTGTTGTATACTTTAAGCTACTGATTTGCATTGCGTTACTAAGACTATTTCTATACCGTTGTGAGATGATCCTTGGATGAATAATGATAGATAAATAGGAAAAGTCAAAGCTGAAGACACTAAAGGCAGGGATCTGAGAGAGAAAAGAATGACACCAGAAATGAATGTGAGAGCATTGTACAACAGTTGAAGCTCAGAAAAAGAGACAGCAGAATTAACACGGTTTCTGGTTGACCAAAACAAAGAAAGAAGATGAAGAAGAAGAAGAAGAAATAAAACCATTTTGGCTGTATGCTTACAAAATTATACACTTTCATGCAATCAGCATTTTCCGTAACTAAAGATACTCTTATGTGTCAACTTTGGAAAATGCTAATTACAGATCTGATTGTATATTTTTCTAATCATATGTTTATGATGCTGTTATACATTGTATATCGGACAACACTTTCGTTATTTATGTGCATTTGAAAATAAAATATAAAATTCTAAAACTGGTAAGGGACTCAAGTGAAAACAGTTGGAAAAGGATTTACTCCAATTCCTAATTCTGTTAGTTGTTGGTCAATTCCGATCCACAAATGTGGAAAATGTTCTAGAAATCTGTGTTATTATTCACACTTTGCATATCTGCTCTAGAAATCTGTTATTATTGACACTCTGCATACCTAATTCAAAACCAATAGCCCAATGAGGAATTACTCACATTTGACACATTTTCCTTCCAGGCAGCAACCATTGCAGCATTCAGCATCTCTGACACACTGCAAAGACAGACAATCTCAATTAAAACAAAATCTCGTGTAGTGGTTCATATTGCTAATACATTATTAGAAGAAGAACATACATAAAACAAAACAACTTACGATATATCATTAAAAATATTTAAGTCACTTTGGCTGCTGAAACTGAATTATGATTTAGTACACAGACAATCAGATAAATAAAAAGGTAGTAAGCCTAGTAATTCCAGTCAGATATATCTTCATCTAGGTATAAAACAAATACCAGTATGTTCGAGAGAATGAAAATTTTAAACACGAGGAAGGAAAGTTATAACATCACACATCAATGAAGACAAAGCAGATCTAGGTGACTGAGAAATCAGCGAGAAATGACTGATGTAATTTGATGTGGAGCTTTCAGAACTGATTTAATCTCTGATAACACTGATTTAGGGCAGTTACAGTTACTGATGTCCAGTTTTGGTATAACACCCTAGTTGAACTCCCAGTGAGAATATAAAACAGTGATGGATAACTTAGTTCTGAAACAGACTATCATTCTTGAGAAAAATACATGTCCCACAATTGACGACTTATCTGAGCAAGGTGGCCAAATGACAAAGTAAAGTATCCCTATAATCAGATTTAATGAAGAATTGAAATATAGAACTGCATATAATCATAAACGCTGACTCAATCACACTATTAAGAGAGATTACCATATGAATAATGCAAAAAAGTATACAAATGGCACACATTGAAATGAGAAATTCAATTCTTTCCTACAAGAATTCTTACAACACATGTGGTTACAGATATAGTCATTTTTTTTAGTATCGATATCTGTAACTTATGCACAGTGGCCCAGCACAACACCACTGCTGCCAGGGGAAACCCAGTCTTGGAGAAGCTCAGTTTGGGTCCAACCATTATTGATGGTGTGGAAGGCAATGAGTAGTGCGAAGTCACAGCTATGTGTGCCATGAGAAGTTTGATAAATCTGTTAAATGCTGCAGTGTTTATGGACAGGATTGAGAACTATTGGTAATGAATCAGTAGCAAAGATCTCTAAAAGCAATGGTTGCCTCAGAAAAGTAAGAAGAAGCTGAAATAAGAGTGAACGTCAATATGTGTGCGTAGAGATGTTAGGACCCTGTACCGTGCCTTGTACTACAGGCAATAAACCTTTCAGTTCTATGAAGTCAGTGTCTCCTTTTGACTTCTTTTAATATCTATTAGAACTAACTGAGTATGAAGATTATGAATGGCAAGTGTAATGATTTTGATGGGGCATGTACCTGTGGGCAGATGGTCCAGTTTTTAGTCTACAGGTGCATGTTCCTTGAGAGTATAAAGCCCATTCTAAGCTGTGCGACAAAACAATTGGTATAATTGCCATGGTTATACTAACACAGCTGGTTTTAGAGAGAAACTTTTCCATGACAGATACAAAAAGAAGGTTGGTTGGTTTTGGGGTTTGATGGGGGCTAAACATCGAGGTCATCAGTCCCCTGTACCAGACAGACAGAATTGTAAAAGGCCTATACAGTAAAAGCATAACTTCTGCACCCAGAGGGAGGGAACACCAAGGGGTACAGAGCTAAAATAAACATCGCAGTAACACAAAATAGAGGACACTTAAAAGGACCAGAGCAAATAGTTGACTAGAGTAAAACAGACTACAGTAGGTGATGGATCAGGTAAAAGACCAACTACTCAACTACAAACGAAGAACCTCCAGCTGGAAAGCATTGAAGAGGTACCAACACAACTTGTTACCATAAAGGACACTATTTTGGTATCCACGTCACAATTAAAAGTCGCTGGAGTGGGTGTAGCCTGAGAAATCATGCGAGAGCACCCACACTAGAGTGAGTGATAAAACCCAGCTGCATGGATAAAACGTAAAACTGAGTCAGCTATAGAGGCATTGTCACCTAGAATTAAAGGAAGTGCAGCTGGTAAATTATAGGACTGCCACAAGGGGGCTAAAAGGGGGCAGTCCATCAGAAGATGGACCACTGTCAGCCCTGCATCCAGCGACACCTGGGCGGGTTATCACGACGAAGGAGATAGCTGTGGGTCAACCGCATATGTCCAATTCGGAGATGGCAGAGAACAACTGAGTCCGTACGCGTGCCCATCAAGGATGAGTTCCACACAGCCGTGGACGACTTGACCATGCGGAGCTTATTTGGTGTGTTCAAGACAGACCATTTGGTGCTCCAGACATCGTGGACCTTGCAATGGAGGTCTCTTTCCACTAGACCAGGCTCCAGAGGTGGCGAAGTGGTGGCCTGCTTGGCCAACCGATTGACACGTTCGTTTCCTGGAATGCCGATGTGGTCCGGGGTCCACCAAGAGCAAAAACAGCATCTTGAATACCATGCACCAAAGGGTCCCGAGAAAAACAATGGTCGAGTGCTTGCAATCCACTCAGGGAGGAAAGGTGAGCGAGTGCACGATAAAGAGCAACCAGCTCTGCAATGAAAACACTGCTCCCCCAAGGCAGGGAATGCTGCTCAATGTAGTCGCTGTGGATGAAAGCAAACCCAGTGCGACCATTGACCACAGAACCATCGGTGTAGACTACATCTGCATCGCAAAATGAGGCAAGAAGAGCCAGGAATTGTTGACAAAGATTGACAGGTCGAACGGAGGACTTGGAGTCGCAGGACAAATCCAAGCAAAGCCACAAGTGAGGGAGGGACCAAGGAGGGGTAGAAGAAGAGGGCCGGAAGGATGGAGGAAGGGGTAAGGACTCGAGTGACGAGAGAAGGAAACAAACGCGGACCGCGATCGGGAGACCCAACCTAGGCCGCCGCAAAAAGAAGGAGTAGGCATCTTACAGTTGGTGACATGCATGAAAGATCTTTTTGAATCCATAGTTATTGTCTGAGGAAAGAATGCTTAAAAAAAGAAAAGCAGCAGCACAGCAAGCAGCATTCAATGGCCAGAGAATAAACAGTAATCATCACAAATGCCTAGGCCACTAACAGTTTTTCAAAGGAAAGGAAAGGAACTAACCACAATTCAATGTACTTGGAAATAGGGCTAAAATAGGAAGGTTGTGAAGAAAAGTGTGTGTGATAAATGTAGTACATACTTTCAGTATTATCAGAAAGTGTGTCTTTTGTTGTTTAATGTTTTTGAAACAGAACTGTGCATTCCAGCATGACAATTTACAGGTTGAAGGAAGGCAACAACAAACCATCTCTACTAGGTTCTTCACTAGAATATTGGTGCAAAATTTCTGCATCTGCTGCCCAATACTCATTCCTCAAGTATGGGACTGCTTTTGAGGAATATAGAGGCTGATCATTACCACGTTTTAACACAAGATCACTTGTGATACATTTCTTAATTTACAACTTTCTGTCATTATTACAGAAGCTGATTTTCTTAAAATTTCTGTAGAGTATTTACTTAGTATTTGGAAGTCAAATAAAGTCAAGTTACAGTTGCTAACATGCTTGGATATTGCTAAACATTAATGATTTAGTTCATTTATCAAAAGTTCATTAATTGGTCACAATATTAAATTACTTCTCAATGCCAAAAGTGTTGCATTGTGAATTTTTAAATACATTTAAGAGAAACATTAAATTATTCACTGATTTTTTACTGAAACTCAGTTATGTTGAATGATATATGAAGACTCAGTTGTAAGCTACATTAAGGAACAGTTGATAAGAAACTGAGTTATTGTATGTAAAATAGAGAAGGTGATGTACCTTATTCATATTAGTTGACAGTTCTGTGATAAACAGAGAAATGTCAGCTGTACCTCTAATTTCAGATACTCACTAATCGGGACTTTGTCAGAACGTGTGTTGTTCACTTTCTAATGCACATACACTCTACAAATCACTACATACATACATGATGGTACTTCCCATTTTACCAAGTCTTGTGGCAGCTTTCAGTACTCACGTAACTGACATATGAATACAAATTAAACAGGTATGACTCAGACTACAGGTGCAGGATATGCTTGTAACTGTGCAGATATTGAGGAAGAGTGCCATGTCACCATCTTTAGCACATGCAAATGTTAAAAATGCACCTAGTGTCTCCAGGAGACTGCACATTCAAATCTATATAGCGCAATTATATGGAGATGTTACAAGCTTTCAGGGTTGATGGAGAATGGTAAATGTATCAATTTGAGGTAAGGGACCCTGGTCAGGAAACAACCGAGTCGAAAGTTGTAGCAAAAATCATTCTGATATCTCTTCCAGCAGAATACTTCTACTGGTATGGTTGTTCCTAAGATTGTTAGGTAGTTGGCAGTATGAACCAAAACAAGGAGGTCATTAGAGATGGAGCACAAGCTCAGATTAGGGAGGAGTGGAAAAGGAAAGCAGCAGTGCCCTTTTGAAGAAACCAAAACAAGAAAAAAATGTCCAATAATCCTCGGGCCCTAAAGTGCATACCTTAATAGCTATGAGCAACTGTTTATCTACACTACTGTGAAACAAATCTCTTCTACTGCACGAGTGCCCATATTTATTGAACATTTTTTTCTTGTTTTGGTCCATACCACATAATCCAGAAATATGGAAATCAGAGAGCTTGTAGTAGAACTGATGTGTTTTACAGTAATTACGATGAACAAATGTCCATATCTCTTAAGGTATGCATGTTAGAGCTAATGTGTACTAGACATATTATTTATTTATTTATTTTGATCCACACTAACACCTCTGAAAGTTGTCTACAGTCAGCAAGAAAAGTACTGGTACAGGTATTCCACTGTCAGAGGTATCACAATGATTTTTGCTTATAACAATCATTTTTGGACTAAGGCCCCTTATCTCAAATTGATGCAATTACCCTTCTCCACCATCGCTGAAAACTTGTAACACACAGAATCACCCTGTGTAATGGTACTCTGTCCCAAAGGGGTAATACTAATGCTTTTAACAACAACTACAACAACAACAATAATAATAATAATAATAATAATTGTTAGTACTGATTGCTTCTATTTCAAAAATAAAGAGAAAATCATCACTAATTTAAGTCCTAGTGGACATAGCTCAGATGAGATCTGAATAAGTCTACAAGCTGTTCACAGCTTAATCTCATGAAGATTCGTATAATGCATTTTCACAATGACAATACTGACCTCCTACCACCAGACACCCACTAATGGTCACACACTGAATGAAGCAGAGTTTGCAAAATTCCTTCAGGTGCAGCTGAATAGTAAGTTAAAATTGACTCAAAATATGGATAAACTAATCAGGAAGTTAAGTTCAGCATGTTAGACCCTTAGCAGCATTTCTCATTTTGTTAACTTATAGGCCAGAGTAATGGCCTATTTTGCATATTCTCACTCCCTCTTAACTTGTGGAATTAACTTCCAGGATGTTGTTGTTGTTGTGGTCTTCAGTCCTGAGACTGGTTTGATGCAGCTCTCCATGCTACTCTATCCTGTGCAAGCTTTTTCATCTCCCAGTACCTACTGCAACCTACATCCTTCTGAATCTGCTTAGTGTATTCATCTCTTGGCCTCCCTCTACGATTTTTACCCTCCACACTGCCCTACAATACTAAATTGGTGATCCCTTGATGCCTCAGAACATGTCCTACCAACCGATCCTTTCTTCTGGTCAAGTTGCGCCACAAACGTCTCTTCTCCCCAATCCTATTCAATACTTCCTCATTAGTTATGTGATCTACCCATCTAATCTTCAGCATTCTTCTGTAGCACCACATTTCGAAAGCTTCTATTCTCTTCTTGTCCAAACTATTTATCGTCCATGTTTCACTTCCATACATGGCTACACTCCATACGAATACTTTCAGAAACGACTTCCTGACACTTAAATCAATACTGGATGTTAACAAATTTCTCTTCTTCAGAAACGCTTTCCTTGCCATTGCCAGCCTACATTTTATATCCTCTCTACTTCAACCATCATCAGTTATTTTGCTCCCCAAATAGCAAAACTCCTTTACTACTTTAAGTGCCTCAATTCCTAATCTAATTCGCTCAGCATCACCCGTATTATTAGACTACATCCCATTATCCTTGTTTTGCTTTTGTTGATGTTCATCTCATATCCTCCTTTCAAGACACTGTCCATTCCATTCAACTGCTCTTCCAAGTCCTTTGCTGTCTCTGACAGAATTACAATGTCATCAGCGAACCTCAAAGTTTTTATTTCTTCTCCATGAATTTTAATACCTACTCCGAATTTTTCTTTTGTTTCCTTTACTGCTTGCTCAATATACAGATTGAACAACATCGGGGAGAGGCTACAACCCTGTGTTACTCCCTTCCCAACCACTGCTTCCCTTTCATGTCCCTCGACTCTTATAACTGCCATCTGGTTTCTGTTCAAATTGTAAATAGCCTTTCGCTCCCTGTATTTTACCCCTGCCACCTTTAGAATTTGAAAGAGAGTATTCCAGTCAACATTGTCAAAAGCTTTCTCTAAGTCTACAAATGCTAGAAACGTAGGTTTGCCTTTCCTTAATCTTTCTTCTAAGATAAGTCGTAAGGTCAGTATTGCCTCACATGTTCCAGTGTTTCTACAGAATCCAAACTGATCTTCCCCGAGGTTGGCTTCTACTAGTTTTTCCATTCGTCTGTAAAGAATTCGTGTTAGTATTTTGCAGCTGTGACTTATTAAACTGATAGTTCGGTAATTTTCACATCTGTCAACACTTGCTTTCTTTGGGATTGGAATTATTATATTCTTCTTGAAGTCTGAGGGTATTTCGCCTGTTTCATACATCTTGCTCACCAGATGGTAGAGTTTTGTCAGGACTGGCTCTCCCAAGGCCGTCAGTAGTTGCAATGGAATGTTATCTACTCCGGGGGCCTTGTTTCAACTCAGGTCTTGCAGTGCTCTGTCAAGCTCTTCACGCAGTATCATATCTCCCATTTCATCTTCATCTACAACCTCTTCCATTTCCATAATATTGTCCTCAAGTACATCGCCCTTGTATAGACCCTCTATACACTCCTTCCACCTTTCTGCTTTCCCTTCTTTGCTTAGAACTGGGTTTCCATCTGAGCTCTTGATATTCATACAAGTCGTTCTCTTATCTCCAAAGGTCTCTTTAATTTTCCTGTAGGCAGTATCTATCTTACCCCTAGTGAGATAGGCCTCTACATCCTTACATTTTTCCTCTAGCCATCCCTGCTTAGCCATTTTGCACTTCCTGTCAATCTCATTTTTGAGACGTTTGTATTCCTTTTTCCTGCTTCATTTACTGCATTTTTATATTTTCTCCTTTCATCGATTAAATTCAATATTTCTTCTGTTACCCAAGGATTTCTATTAGCCCTCGCCTTTTTACCTGCTTGATCGTCTGCTGCCTTCACTACTTCATCTCTCAGAGCTACCCATTCTTCTTCTACTGTATTTCTTTCTGCCATTCCTGTCAATTGTTCCCTTATGCTCTCCCTGAAACTCTGTACAACCTCTGGTTCTTTCAGTTTATCCAGGTCCCATCTCTTTAAATTCCCACCTTTTTGCAGTTTCTTCAGTTTTAATCTACAGGTTATAACCAATAGATTGTGGTCAGAGTCCACATCTGCCCCTGGAAATGTCTTACAATTTAAAACCTGATACCTTTTAGTATCTCCAGGGTTCTTCCATGTATACAACCTTCTTTCATGATTCTTAAACCAAGTGTTAGCTATGATTATGTTGTACTCTGTGCAAAATTCTACCAGGCGGTTTCCTCTTTCATTTCTTAGCCCCAATCCATATTCACCTACTATGTTTCCTTCTCTCCCTTTTCCTACACTCGAATTCCAGTCACCCATGACTATTAAATTTTCGTCTCCCTTCACAGTCTGAATAATTTCTTTTATTTCATCATACACTCCTGGAAATGGAAAAAAGAACACATTGACACCGGTGTGTCAGACCCACCATACTTGCTCCGGACACTGCGAGAGGGCTGTACAAGCAATGATCACACGCACGGCACAGCGGACACACCAGGAACCGCGGTATTGGCCGTCGAATGGCGCTAGCTGCGCAGCATTTGTGCACCGCCGCCGTCAGTGTCAGCCAGTTTGCCGTGGCATACGGAGCTACATCGCAGTCTTTAACACTGGTAGCATGCCGCGACAGCGTGGACGTGAACCGTATGTGCAGTTGACGGACTTTGAGCGAGGGCGTATAGTGGGCATGCGGGAGGCCGGGTGGACGTACCGCCGAATTGCTCAACACGTGGGGCGTGAGGTCTCCACAGTACATCGATGTTGTCGCCAGTGGTCGGCGGAAGGTGCACGTGCCCGTCGACCTGGGACCGGACCGCAGCAACGCACGGATGCACGCCAAGACCGTAGGATCCTACGCAGTGCCGTGGGGGACCGCACCGCCACTTCCCAGCAAATTAGGGACACTGTTGCTCCTGGGGTATCGGCGAGGACCATTCGCAACTGTCTCCATGAAGCTGGGCTACGGTCCCGCACACCGTTAGGCCGTCTTCCGCTCATGCCCCAACATCGTGCAGCCCGCCGCCAGTGGTGTCGCGACAGGCGTGAATGGAGGGACGAATGGAGACGTGTCATCTTCAGCGATGAGAGTCGCTTCTGCTTTGGTGCCAATGATGGTCGTATGCGTGTTTGGCACCGTGCAGGTGAGCGCCACAATCAGGACTGCATACGACCGAGGCACACAGGGCCAACACCCGGCATCATGGTGTGGGGAGCGATCTCCTACACTGGCCGTACGCCACAGGTGATCGTCGCGGGGACACTGAATAGTGCACGGTACATAAAAACCGTCATCGAACCCATCGTTCTACCATTCCTAGACCGGCAAGGGAACTTGCTGTTACAACAGGACAATGCACGTCCGCATGTATCCCGTACCACCCAACGTGCTCTAGAAGGTGTAAGTCAACTACCCTGAGCAGCAAGATCTCCGGATCTGTCCCCCATTGAGCATGTTTGGGACTGGATGAAGCGTCATCTCACGCGGTCTGCACGTCCAGCACGAACGCTGGTCCAACTGAGGCGCCAGGTGGAAATGGCATGGCAAGCCATTCCACAGGACTACATCCAGCATCTCTACGATCGTCTCCATGGGAGAATAGCAGCCTGCATTGCTGCGAAAGGTGGATATACACTGTACTAGTGCCGACATTGTGCATGCTCTGTTGCCTGTGTCTATGTGCCTGTGGTTCTGTCAGTGTGATCATGTGATGTATCTGACCCCAGGAATGTGTTAATAAAGTTTCCCCTTCCTGGGACAATGAATTCACGGTGTTCTTATTTCAATTTACAGGAGTGTACATTTCTTCAATTTCTTCATAATCTGCAGAGCCAGTTGGCATATAAACTTGTACTACTGTAGTAGGTGTGGGCTTCGTATCTATCTTGGCCACAATAATGCGTTCACTATGCTGTTTGTAGTAGCTTACCCGCATTCCTATTTTCCTATTCATTATTAAACATACTCCTGCATTACCCCTATTTGATTTTGTGTTTATAACCCTGTAGTCACCTGACCAGAGGTCTTGTTCCTCCTGCCACCGAACTTCACTAATTCCCACTATATCTAACTTCAACCTATCCATTTCTCTTTTTAAATTTTCTAACCTACCTGCCCGATTAAGGGATCTGACATTCCACGCTCCGATCCGTAGAACGCCAGTTTTCTTTCTCCTGATAACGACATCCTCTTGAGTAGTTCCCGCCCGGAGATCCGAATGGGGGACTATTTTACCTCCGGAATATTTTACCCAAGAGGACGCCATCATCATTTAATCATACAGTAAAGCTGCATGCCCTCGGAAAAAATTACGGCTGTAGTTTCCCCTTGCTTTCAGCCGTTCACAGTACCAGCACAGCAAGGCCGTTTTGGTTATTGTTACAAGGCCAGATCAGTCAATCATCCAGACTGTTGCCCTTGCAACTACTGAAAAGGCTGCTGCCCCTCTTCAGGAACCACATGTTTGTCTGGCCTCTCAACAGATACCCCTCCGTTGTGGTTGCACCTACGGTACGACTATCTGTATCGCTGAGGCATGCAAGCCTCCCCACCAACGGCAAGGTCCATGGTTCATGGGGGGGGGGCTATGTCCAGGATAGTGTACCTAAAGACCAAACGTCTTTGCTCAGCCAAAGGGCATAGTAAGAATATTGCGTAAAGTAGATAACTGAATATATCACAGAAGCCCATTTTAAGGACCATAAAATTCTTAGAATTCTTACACTCACTCTCAGATACATATACAACTTTTTCCTGCTAATAATAAAAAAACAGTTTCAATTGAACTGTAATACATACTGTTACAATGCAAGGCTCAAAAATAATTTTCATGTCGACTTTGGCTCCTTGTCTAGCGTTCAGACTGGAATTATGTATTCTAGTGGAAGATATTCAACAAACTCCTGTCTGACATAAAGCAAGAAATTCAAAATCCCTACCAATTCAAAATAAAATTAAAAACATACCATATTAGCCACTCTTTCTGCAAATTATTTGAGTATCTACACTCCTGGAAATTGAAATAAGAACACCGTGAATTCATTGTCCCAGGAAGGGGAAACTTTATTGACACATTCCTGGGGTCAGATACATTACATGATCACACTGACAGAACCACAGGCACATAGACACAGGCAACAGAGCATGCACAATGTCGGCACTAGTACAGTGTATATCCACCTTTCGCAGCAATGCAGGCTGCTATTCTCCCATGGAGACGATCGTAGAGATGCTGGATATAGTCCTGTGGAACGGCTTGCCATGCCATTTCCACCTGGCGCCTCAGTTGGACCAGCGTTCGTGCTGGACGTGCAGACCGCGTGAGACGACGCTTCATCCAGTCCCAAACATGCTCAATGGGGGACAGATCCGGAGATCTTGCTGGCCAGGGTAGTTGACTTACACCTTCTAGAGCACGTTGGGTGGCACGGGATACATGCGGACGTGCATTGTCCTGTTGTAACAGCAAGTTCCCTTGCCGGTCTAGGAATGGTAGAATGATGGGTTCGATGACGGTTTGGATGTACCGTGCACTATTCAGTGTCCCCTCGACGATCACCAGTGGTGTACGGCCAGTGCAGGAGATCGCTCCCCACACCATGATGCCGGGTGTTGGCCCTGTGTGCCTCGGTCGTATGCAGTCCTGATTGTGGCGCTCACCTGCACGGTGCCAAACACGCATACGACCATCATTGGCACCAAGGCAGAAGCGACTCTCATCGCTGAAGACGACACGTCTCCATTCGTCCCTCCATTCACGCCTGTCGCGACACCACTGGAGGCAGGCTGCACGATATTGGGGCGTGAGCGGAAGACGGCCTAACGGTGTGCGGGACCGTAGCCCAGCTCCATGGAGACGGTTGCGAATGGTCCTCGCCGATACCCCAGGAGCAACAGTGTCCCTAATTTGCTGGGAAGTGGCGGTGCGGTCCCCTACGGCACTGCGTAGGATCCTACGGTCTTGGCGTGCATCCGTGCGTCGCTGCGGTCCGGTCCCAGGTCGACAGGCACGTGCACCTTCCGCTGACCACTGGCGACAACATCGATGTACTGTGGAGACCTCACGCCCCACGTGTTGAGCAATTCGGCGGTACGTCCACCCGGCCTCCCGCATGCCCACTATACGCCCTAGCTCAAAGTCCGTCAACTGCACATACGGTTCATGTCCACGCTGTCACGGCATGCTACCAGTGTTAAAGACTGCGATGGAGCTCCGCGTGCCACGGCAAACTGGCTGACACTGACGGCGGCGGTGCACAAATGCTGCGCAGCTAGCGCCATTCGATGGCCAACACTGCGGTTCCTGGTGTGTCCGCTGTGCCGTGCATGTGATCATTGCTTGTACAGCCCTCTCGCAGTGTCCGGAGCAAGTATGGTGGGTCTGACACACCGGTGTCAATGTGTTCTTTTTTCCATTTCCAGGAGTGTATTTACAGGGATTGAAAAGGTCTGTTAGCTACGTGCCATGTATTGATGTTTGTTATAAAGCTGTATGACAAGAAATAAAATACTGAGAACAGTATTTATAGATGTAAAAAATTATTTGAGAAATACCATTGTAGTAAGTAAATATGTAAATTACTGATTGATAAACAGCTTTATTCAAAGTAGCAGCTTTTTTACTAGTTTACTCACTTAACATTTGATGCAAAAGTATGACCATCATTAAGCAGTACAGTGATACTTCACAGTTAATATAGTATAAAGATTAAGTTTCTATGATGTCTCTGTCTCATGTTAATGTATATCTTGCCCTGTTCCACATTCCTGAAGTTTCTCCTTTTTGATAGGATAGATGAAACATGATGTCTGAATGAATGAATGAATTAATTAATTAATTAATTAATTAATTAATTAATCTGGATATCTGTTTCCACTAAGGTTTCCATCTTCAAAGTGAATATTATTGTGGATATCCATGGATATCTGTGCCTGCACAGACCTCTAGCTAAAGCTATACACTGTACAGAGTGAACTCAAATTTTAAGTACAAAGAAAAGCAAGTCTCAACATTATCAGGAATGAAACAAATGAACTTGGTAAGGCACATCATATTCAACTTTCTGAAAGCACACATACAAAAAATGGACCACTGGAAGTAGATGCTATATGTCAGACTTATTTAAGGTGCATTTACACCTGTGTGCCTTGTAACTAGTTGCTGTGCGACTGTGCTTCCCCCACATGCAAGTAGAGGCATACATGTAGGTTGCATGTCTCTTCCTTAACATGTGCATGTGGAGTGATTCCAATCACAACTGTGCCTCTACTGCCATGTGAGACAAGCTACAGCTGCACAGTGACTAGCCGCAAGGCGCACAGGTGTAAAAGTACCTTTAGACAGTCTTTCCACTGCCAGACATTACTGTCGCCAAAGAGATCACAAAATTCATGAACTTGCTGAAAATTAATTACTTTTCTGATTATGGCGTTACTTTAACCCAGTGCTAAAATACTGTGGTGACTAGGTAGTCCACTTTATAAAAGTGGAGATAACCAACTGAACCCTAGTTACAGGTTCATCTTGTTCCTTTTCATGGTCTCTAAAAAGTTTTTAGAAGGCTGCTTGCAACAGAATATTTGATCATCATTCTGAGAATAACATTTTCACAACAACAAAGTTTGGCTTTCATGAAGGCTTCCTCTAGCAATCATTGTGTTTGTAAGCTTTCCTGTCACACTAATTTTGTGCAAGGGTCAGAAATTAGTTTCAGACAACTTCGGCAGGGCAGCCTTCCCACTTTTTTTAATGAGAATATTTTCTATGACCAGCAATGTATTGTGTTGTACTCTAGCATTTTCCTTTCTTTTTGTGTGATTCAATTAATATAAAATGGACTGCATAAGTTATGTTGGCATATAATAACTTTTTAGAAAGTTCGGTTGCATTAACTTTACCTACTTTATTAATACTGAGATTAATTAATTAATGTGTGTGCACACAACATTTTTATACAGTTCTACTACATAAGTATTAAATAAAACTGTAATTTAGGTCATTGAGACTCATGAGAGTGAACAAACAAAGGCTTGTGGTTGCAATGAAGATTTATTGGCAAACATTATTCAATCTAATATTCTCAATAAATAGGCAGTATGAGCAACAAAAGCATGTGGCTTATATCAGGAGAGTCTGACTGTGATATTAATGTTATATTAACACCAAGGCTGTATACAGGGAGAATGAATAGTTGCAAAATGATGGAAAGATGTAAGATGATCTTCTGATGATAAAAACTTGGTAAAAAAACTGTCAGTTGATTGTCACCATAAGAAAATGTCATGCAAAGTGCGTAAAAATACAAAATGGCCCAATACAATTTGATTATCTCATCACTGAGTAGTTATTGGGATCATTCAAACCCATCAAATATCTATGGATACCCATCCAGAATGATTTAAGGTAGAATCACAACAGAAATATACCAGGTGGTTATGATTAAACTTTCCCTATTTAACACATTATAACATGGAAACTAATTACTGAATGATTTACCAAACTTGGTAGCATTAATGCCAAGGACATGGGGAAGAAAAATAATGGAGAATCAATTCAACTGAAACACTTTTAATGTGTTGCTATGGTACATCATACCATTACATACCAGTACCATTACTACTATGAAAGGGGCCCAATATGGCACCCATCAGTGTCTAGAAGAGTCTGAAAGTGTGAGATTGCATTCTGTACAACAGAACAAAGCATTTCCATTGGTATGCTGGCTACCTCTCTTGATATGCTGCATTTCGGATTAGCGTGTGAGTGAATGTTTCCCTGGTAAACCCTGTCCTCCAGGTAGCCCCACAACCAGAAATCACAGGGAGTGAGAGCAGGTGATCACGCCAGCCAAGCATTTTCAAATGATCGGCTGATAACTTGATCATTTTCAAATGTGTTTCAGAGAACGGGGTCAATGTCACAAGCAATGTGTGGTGGGGACCCATCTTGCATGAAAACTGTTGAGTTCAATGCACCTTTCTCCTGCAGAGTGGGCATGACATGCTGGAGAAGCATATTACAAAAACGTTGGTGAGTCACACTACACATCTGTAGTCCTTGAGTGCCAACCTGTTCAAAAAGAATGGGCCAATGATGAACATATCCATGAAGCCACACTATATGGTGACACGTTCAACATACAGAGGAACTTCATGTACAGTGACTGGAGGTGAACATCCCCATACTTGCCAATTCTGTGTGTTCACCTCACCAGTCAGGGGAAAATGAGCCTTGTCTGTCCATAGGATGGTCCACAGCCAGACCTCATCAACTACAATCTTTGCAAGAAAGTGGAGAGTGAAGTCAACACTTCCTTGTGCATCCTGAGGTGCAAGCTGCTGTATGATTTGGATCTTGTATGGATACCATTTGAGAATGGTTAGAAGCACCTTCTGTACAGTGGACCATGGGATGTTCAACTGCCCTGACACAGCACATGCACTGCCTGATGATGGGGAATTGCATGCAGTACTGTCTGCCATAGCAACAGTAAATTCATCAACCACATGTGGTGCAACTGGTCATCACCCTCTTCCCAGAGTGATGCTCAGTTCTCCAATTGATTCAAACTACTTCATCATGCTCCGCACAGTAGGTGGAGAAAGAAGACCCTTCTGTAATCCTTTCAGCCAGTGATATTCTTGAAGTGCAGCTGCATCATTACTGTTGTTTTGATAGTAGAGCTTCACCAATAATGTCCTGCTGATTTTGTCCAAGCTCATGTTGACACATCAACAAGTGAGATGCGACTCATCAGGTGTGTGAAACTATGAATCATGATGACTGATCATGGCACCTGGCCATAGTTGGAACTGGACAGTGGCAATGTGATGCATGGAAATCATGCACATTAGTGCTACCAAGTTTGGCACTCGTACAATAATTAATTCTGTGTTACAATGTGTTAAACAGGGAAAGTTTAATTATAACCACCCGGTAGTTTTGGAAAAAGCCAAACAAATTCAGTGGAAGAATTTTAATTATAATTACCTAATTTACTCACAATTATGGCCATTTACATAACATACACTGTTCCTTGACTACTGTTCATTAGTACTGAACTCTTATTAATGGAAGGGAAGAGATTACTTGGAATGGTCTAGCTGGAAGTGCTAAGGCCCTTGTCTTCCTCAAGCCTGTAAACAGAATCATCCTATAAGTTATGGAGGAGTGAAGGGGAGTCTGGGGTGTCTGAACAATATAAAATTGATTCCAAACCATAGTATAAATGGCATTTTGTTAGCTACTCCAAATGGACATGTGTTTGTTGTAATCCACATTGCATGTTAGTTTTGTGAGATATATTGATATTGCAATGTTCATCTTTGGCAGACTAGTGTAAAAGGGGACACAAAATTAGCCGAGTGCAAAATCTGCACGTTCTGTACATTATTTACTTATCTTCATGTATACAAGCTGAGTCAACTTTCAGTATTCCTCGTGCCTCCAATTAAAGTCACATGGGTCAAATAAAATCAGTTTGAAAAGTTAGGTCCAAAAATGTAACATAAATTTTAAGTGTGCTCATTTTATCAAAACTAATGTAGATGATCGCATGGGTACTGTATCACCAATTTGTAGGCATAACCTGTGTTTTTCAGAAATGTGATATATTCAGCTGTATAATGTCATCATTGTAAGCTTGTTTCATGAGTGTTTTGCATAACCTATTTCATAGTAAATCAGCATCTGTAATTTGCAGTTACTGGAAGTAAGTAATGTATATTGTCACATTATTTTTCTGTTGTAATTTGAGTGTGTATTCCCTGCATTTAATGTAAATTAATGTTACTGTCAAATTTGTTGGTGACAATAACCTGCAAAACATTTCAGAGAAACATTTACACTTGTTCCAAGTTTTTCTTCTCTCAATATATATCTCATTTTGGCTGTTAATCACTTTAGCTCTAAAAGGCTACTGGTAATACTTGTAGCATATCAGAATCATAAATTAGAAAAGAATCAGCAAGCTTAGTTTATAGCTGTCTGTTACTGTTGTGTAAAATATTGCATCAGACACAATACAGCCCCACTGTGTTTGCTGTTGTTAAGCAGCTAAAATCTTCCTGACTACTGTAAAGTGATCGAGAAGTGCTGCAAATGGATGTCTTGGGAGTGCTACCAAAAGTCATGTACCAGAGATACCAAAGGTACCTAAATTACTGAAGGATACTGTCTCTTCTGTGGGACATACAGGGTCCATCACTACTCATTCATTTCACTGTAAGTGACATGCCAATGGCAGAGCTAGGCACCCTGTATAGGTCAGACAAGGACTAGGGAGAACTTAAGATGTCAGGTGTGTACACCTAACCAACAAGTCTGACTTGCTGTCTTTCACTAAAACCAAAACTGAGCCAGTGAGACTTTTGGGAAACCTGCTCCATCCTAAACTAGTGCATAGTTTCATGGTGATATGTACTCATAAAGGTTTCTCGGGCTTCCAGCCATGTCACGTGGTTTAAAAATCGATGAGCTTTTGGCCGAGTACTCCTCAGCCATTGTCAAGTGGTGACTTGGATTTTAAACCATTTGGATTTTAAACCATTTGGATTTTAAACCACTTGATGCGGCTGGAAGCCCAAGAAACCTTTATTACTGCTCTGTCCTGTGTCAAGAGGATGCAAACATTAATGGGTCTGTTAATTGTTGGGAGTTCAAATGTATGGTGTATAATGGTATCTGTTAGGGAAATGGCATCAAGGGATGGGATGGAGCACCAGGTGTACTGTGTGTATGCCTGGAGACCTCATTCAGCATGCTGAAGAGGCTATTATGACAGCCACTGATGGAACAATGTGCAACCATTAGCAGATTGTGGCACACTTTGGAACAAATGATGTCTGTAATCTGGGCTCCAAGATCATAACTGGACCACTCTAGTACCTTGTAGAGGAGATTGATAATGGCAGCCTGGTTCACAGAGTTTCAACGAAGCTCACGATCTGCAGCATTGTCCCCTAGTTCTGAGTCAGTGGAAGGCTTGGTCTAGGAACTGTAAAAGTTCTGTAATAAGCTAGGCTGTGGTTTCCTAGACTTATGCTATATGTTGAAAACTGCAGGCTTCCACTAAATGTATTAAGTGTCCACTACATATGAAAGGCAGCTACCCAGATAGCTAATTTTTTGTGTGGGGCACACAAGTTTTTTTAAGGTTAGGTGACTCTCCATCCAGTAGATAAAGAAACTTTGAAGTATAAGTGTAAGATCCAAAGAAACACCCCCCATAGGTGAGATGATCAAAATCCTAGTGGATAACTTTCAAAGAATTCACAACAAAGTGCCAGAGTTCAAAGCATTCCTAAAAATCAGTGAAACTCACATAATACTAGGTACAGAAATGTGGTTAAAACCTAAAGTGGACAGCAGTGAGATTTTTGGTGGAAATTTAAGTGTATACTGAAAGGATAGGGTAATGGGAAATGGAGGCAGTGTATTTGTTGCAGCAGACATCAAATCCACCGAGACAGAAATTGGAGCTGCATGTGAGATTCCTTGAGCAAGTCACAGTATCAAAGACAGGCATAAAATTATAATTGGCTCCTTCTGTCAATGTCCAGACTCACCTCTCGATGTAACTGAAATCTTTAGACAAAACCTCAGCCTGCTTGTAAGTTCCCAGCTCCTACTGCAATTATTAGATGGGACTTTAATCATCCAACAATCAATTGGGATAATTATAGCTATGTTAGTGGTTAGCATGAAATGGTTGGTATGAAACATTACTAAATACCTTCTCTGAAAACTACCAACAGCAGATAGTTCAGAACACCAGCAGTGATGAAAGGGTATTAGATCTAATGTAAACAGATAGACAAGGCATCTTTGAGGATGTCCATATCAAAACATAACAATGACCATGAGGTAGTTATAGCAAAGTATAAAGTGCAACTGAAACAAATAGAAAGCTTTGGATGAGAAACATTGAACTTTTAGCTCAGAACAGGAGCATGTAGAGAAACTATGGCTCAAGTTGAAAAGAATAGCTTATCACACGCAGGGTAGAAACATACTCAGTACAATAGTCTATTGTAAGAGGTGCCCCCATGGTATACAGCTGCTATAAAGAAACTTCTCTAAAATAACAAACTATTGCATAACATGTATAAAACAAAGCTACAGATAGAAAGATACTGAGTTAAACACGTTTTGGTTCTCAAGAGTGCAATATGTAAATTCTTCAGTGACTACGATAGCAGAATATTGTTGAAATATCTTCCACAAAACCCAAAGAAATTCCGATCATATGTTAAGGCTGCTAGTGGCACCAAAGTTTAGTGTCCAGTCACTCACAGATGGGACAGGAATTGAAATTAAGAGTAGGAACACAAAAACAGAAATGGTTAAGAAATTTTTCAAATGTCCCTTTAAAAAAATTCAGTAATGTTGCCCCAAAATAATTCCCATAATACTGAGAAGGTAATTGAAACAGATATGGAGGTGACATTGAGAAGCAGCTGAAATCATTGAAACTGAACAAACAACAGGGCCTGATCGAATCACTAGCAGGTCCTATACCAAAATTGTGACAGAGTTAGCCCCTCTGTTAGCCATAATCTATCACACACCCCATGAACAAAACATGGTGCCCAGTGATTGGAAGAAAGTATGGGCCACTTCTGTCTATAAGAAGAATAGGAGAAGTGATCCACAATTCTATCATCCTATATCTGTGACAGCCATTTGTTGTAGAATCTTAGAACATATTCTGAGCCCAAATACAGTGAGGTGCCTAGAATAGAATGACCTCCTCCTTGCCACCTAGCACAGATTTCAAAAACACTGATCATGTGAAACCCATCTCTCACATTTCTCACATGACGTACTGAAAGCCAAAGATCAAGACAGGCAGGCAGATGCAGTATTTCTCAATTTCTGAAAAGATTTGACTCTACCACACCTACAATTATTATGAAAAGTACAGTTATATAGGGTATCATTTGAAATTTGTGACTGGTTTGAGGGTATTTTGGTAGAGAAGATGCAGAAAATTATCTTGGATAGAGACCCACTGATTGATGACGTAACTTCAGGTGTGCCCGGGGGAGGTGTGCTGAGTCCCTTGCTGTTCATGTCTTATTAATGACATTGCAGACAATATTAATTGTAATCTCAGACTTTTTGCAGGTGGTGCACATATCTACACTACTGGCCATTAAAATTGCTACACCACGAAGATGATGTGCTACAGACATGAAATTTAACCGACAGGAAGAAGATGCTGTGATATGCAAATGATTGGCTTTTCAGAGCATTCACACAAGGTTGGTGCCAGTGGTGACACCTACAACATGCTGACATGAGGAAAGTTTCCATCCGATTTCTCATACACAAACAGCAGTTCACCGGCATTGCCTGGTGAAACATTCTTGTGATGCCTCATGTAAGGAGGAGAAATGCGTACCATCACGTTTCTGACTTTGATAAAGGTCGACTGTAGCCTATCACAATTGCGGTTTATCGTATCGCGACATTGCTGCTCTCATTGGTCGAGATCCAATGACTGTTAGCAGAATATGGAATTGGTGGGTTCAGGAGGGTAATACGGAACACCATGCTGGATCCCAATGGCCTCGTATCACTAGCAGTTGAGATGACAGGCATCTTATCCGCGTGGCTGTAATGGATCGTTCAGCCACGTCTCGATCCCTGAGTCAACAGATGGGGACATTTGCAAGACAACAACCATCTGCACAAACAGTTCGATGATGTTTGCAGCAGCATGGACTATCAGCTCAGAGACCATGGTTGTGGTTACCCTTGAAGCTGCATCACAGACAGGGGCGCCTGCGATGGTGTACTCGATGATGAACCTGGGTGCACAAATGGCAAAACATCAGTTTTTTGGATGAATCGAGGTTCTGTTTACAGCATCATGATGGTCGCATCCGTTTGGTGAAATCGCGGTGAATGCACATTGGAAGCGTGTATTCGTCATCGCCATACTGGCGTATCACCTGGCTTGAAGGTATTGGGTACCATTGGTTACACGTCTCGGTCACTTCTTGTTCGCATTGATCATTGATGGCACTTAGAACATTGGACGTTACATTCCAGATGTGTTACAACCCGTGGCTCTACCTTTCATTCGATCCCTGTGAAACCCTACATTTCAGCAGGATAATGCACAACCTCATGTTGCAGGTCCTGTACAGGCCTTTCAGGATACAGAAAATGTTCGACTGCTGCCCTGGCCAGCACATTCTCCAGATCTCTCACCAATTGAAAACGTCTTGTCAATGGTGGCCGAGCAACTCGCTCCTCAAAATACACCAGTCACTACTCTTGATGAACTGTGGTATTGTGTTGAAGCTGCATGGGCAGCTGTACCTGTACACGCTATCCAAGCTCTGTTTGACTCAATGCCCAGGTGTATCAAGGCCGTTATTACGGCCAGAGATGGTTGTTCTGGGTACTGATTTCTCAGTATCTATGCACCCAAATTGCATGAAAATGTAATCACATATCTCTTCTAGTATAATATATTTGTCCAATGAATACCCATTTATCATCTGCATTTCTTCTTCGTGTAGCAATTTTAATGGCCAGTAGTGTATAATGAGGTACAGTCTGAAAGAAGCTGCACAAATATTCAGTCAAATCTTGATAAGATTTGAAAGTGGTGCAAAGACTGCCACCTTGCTTTAAAGGTTTCAAAATTTAAGAAACTTCACTTCACTGAATGTTTATGTCTATAATGTAAGTGACCCACAACTGGAATTGATCAAATCATACAAATACCTGAGTGTAACACTTCGTAAGGACATGAAATGGAACAACCACACAGGCTCAGTTGTGGGTATAACAAGTAGTAGAATTCAGTTTGTTGGCAGAATACTAGGTAAATGGAATCACTCTACAAAGGAGATTGCTTACAAATCACTGAAGCAACCCATTCCAGAATATTGATCTTGTGTGTGGGACCACATATTCAGAGAAGGACAGCATAAATGGCCACAGGGTTAACTTGAACCACGGGAGAATGTCACAGAGATTTTGAAAGAATTGAAATGGCAGACTTTCTAACAGATGGAAACTATCCTGAGAAAGTTTGGTTACAAGATTTCAAGAACCGGCTTTAGGTGGTGACTCTAGGAATCTGATACAAACCCCTAACTATCAGTCCTGACTGTGAGAACAAGATTAGTTTAATTACAGCATGCACAGAGTAATTCTTCGCACACTCCATACATGAATGGGACATACCATCTGGTTTGCAGAGTATGGATGTAGATGTAGACAAAAGATAAGGTTACATTGACAGCCAAAATAATATACAAAGATCAGCTGGCAGAAAACATACACCAAGCCACATTACATAATAATATACTATATTTATGTACATGCAAACAATTAAGTTATGTATTATGTGATGTTTAGTGCACCACTACTATCTAATTGTACTCTTTACAAATATAGAGGTAAAATAATAGTTTTATACTTTTCCAAATATTTCATCAGCAAAAGGTATTGTTTTTTATGTTTACCAATATCAGATCCTTGCCATCCTCTCTCAAAAATGCTAATGCTTATCTATAGTCTAAATACAAGGATCTATTTACAGTACACATATATTATAAAATATCATTTAGACACATTGGAGACTAGACTGCATTGGCAATGCATAACATGTATGACTCACCATATGGTCATCCTTGATGCATGGCCCTGGAACAGGATCTGCTACAGCATGCTGGACATCACAGATCAGCACAGCAATCAACACCACAGCCACAAGCAAATGGTATGGCAGAAAAACAGCTTTCCTTCTAGCAGTGGTCATTTTGTATTCTGAAACAAGATGCAATTTTAAATGACACACACATTTGTGGTTATGCAGAAACATAAAGGGCATCAAATTCTGTTCTTGTAACCTTCCTGTGCTGTTAATGCACACTTGATTGTCTGTAAGTCGCAATATAAATTAAAATTTTCAGAAACATGAAGTAGGTTAATGGAATATATTAGTAGAGACATAATTTGAAACTCCCTGACAGATTGGAAGTGCGTTCGAGTCTTGAACTCAAAAACTGACCATTAATTTCCATAGACAATGCTCACAGCAACTCTCCTATAAGGGCACAACTCAAAACATTGCTCAGAGCTTCTGTTTACCAGTTGTAGGACTTTTCTAGGGCAGATTATTTGAAATGGCTTAGCTGCAGGGTAATAATAGCTATAGTTGTGAGTCAAAGGTAATGTAGATCTGAAAACACCCATGTCTTATCTTCCTTCAAAAATAATGATACTTAGATATAAAACAAACAAACATGTAATACTGATAAAAAATTAAAAGGTGCATGGAATATCAGTAGATGTGGTATGCTTGTGATCACTACTGGAATATGCACACGCTAGTAGTACTGTTAGACCATTCACAGACAAGCATTTAGAATGTTGGTAAGGTTATGCAGACTTAACAGTGTTGACTTCAATAATTTTGTGCTTTTGGTACTGACTGAGAACACTTAAACAGCTGTTGACATTCTGTTTTGAATAGCTTCACACAGCAAAATTCCAAATTATGGTTGAAGGTCACAGTACATCAGTACTGATGATTTGATCCTAGACTGAAATATCTTTCAATTTTGAACATGGCCGATAATGTAGCAACCGTAGACGAAATTTATAATATTACTTGAAAATACAGCTCTTCGGTTGCACAGGTTGCACCTGTGCAACCGAAGAGCTGTATTTTCAAGTAATATTATGAAATATCTTTTGTAATTTGGATGTAAATGTGACAGTAAATGATTTAGTGTATGAAAATGTAAGAATGGAAGAAATATCAATAGTCATGGGGTTAAAGAAAACCAAGATGATCTGTCTGTTGGCAAAATAAAATGATCATATGGCTTTATTAGCTGGCAGATTCCTGTCTGGACCAGGTGCAAGTCCTTTTATTAGCTGCTGCTTTGGTGTGTTGGGTAGGATCCAATGAAGATGAGATGAGATGGAGAGAGAGAGAGAGGGGGAGAGAGAGAGAGAGAGAGAGAGAGAGAGAGAGAGAGAGAGAGAGAGAGACCAGCTGCTGATGGGAAATCAATGTCTGAGCTAGTACAGAGCTCCCTTAGAAAATACCTGGTAAATAGTATCCTTTGAATCAAATGGACTCAGTGACGCCATCTGTGATTTAGGCTTTCCAGAAAATGGTCATATGGTCATGGTAAAGATGATAATGTAGTAGTTCTTGGCTGCAGCTAACCTCAACTATGCAACTGAGTATGACATCAGGCATAACACTGGGAATGCTTGTTACACTAATGTGAAGACTGCTTCACTATTTGAGCGATATAAAAAGCCTTGGATGGAGCAATGCATCAAATGTGTAAATGCAGAACTCCAAAAGTGTGCCAGGAGTTGTGGAGTGACCACATGGATGTGACAGTTCATTTTCCCTCACATGGTATGGTATGTATACATCTTAATGATTCCAGTAAAGGGTCATATGGTCATGGTAAAATTACATGGCTAATTTCTAGAAACATTCAGTGTAACCAGAGCACTTTCTGTCAAATCTCCATGATTTCCAACATTTTCACTGGGACTTTTTAGGTTAAATGTTTCTGAAAGACAGGGCTATTGCTGTATAACTTATAACAAATAGAAATAAAAAGAAAATGACAATGTGGACTGTGCAAACAGTAACAATCAAACTGCATTCAGACTTCTCTGCGAAAACATAAGAAGCCTATTAAATAAGAAGAATAAGATCTCGTCACTAAATATGATTGAAAATTCTCAAGATATTTCTTCAGGTGTGCTCTGCATAACAGAACATTCTTCGGTAGTCACAGAAATCTAGCAGATGCAATTTGATGCAACTTGTTACCACGTCATTGTATACACAGTACAAGGGAAGAGAGAGTAGCTATATACATAAAAGAGGAATAAATCCCCATGCTAAAGACCAAATGAGTTCTGCATCTGCATGTCATATGTCGGGAACAGACTTGGAACGGCACAGGACAGTGTACAGGCACCACTATGAGATTTTTTTTTTTTTTTTTTTTTTTTTGTGGCAACCAATGCATCAAACAACAGCAATTGAAAAATGTTCTCAGTTGACACCTGATACTTTGATGCTTTAAAGGCAATGCAGAATAAACCTCTAGATTTTGTTGGAAGTATTGAGGAAACACCTATGGAAATCACTGATATGGTACAGCAGGGCTTAGAAAAAACACAATTTGGTTGTGAATTGTGTGTCTTCTTACTCTGCAGACAACACCAATGTGAACTTTGGAGAAACATGTTTCATATATCAGTTGCTGAGAAACAGAAACCCTAATTTGCTAAAAGCTAATTTTTTAATCAGGTCATACATAACAAAATTAAGTTTGCAACTGACAGATTAGATACTGATGTTGGACGTGTAGTCTTGAAGATTTATAATCATTTCTCAGTCTCAGTTCAAAGGAAGAAAATAATTAAAATCATTTTCTGAATTTGTGAATTACGAAAGGACTGATATTTTGAGGAATTTTCCAACTAGGTGGCTCTCATTAACACCAGCCATTTCTAGACTGCTTCAGAATTGGAAGCAATCAAAAGTTACAAGGATGTGCTGAAAAGTAATACCCCCAGATTTTTCATTCTGTTCTCAATACTGGTTTCAGTGTTGTGTGTTATTCATATTACTCAGTCGATTTTTCCATTTGGCTGATACAAATTGCAGCCCTCAGCTGCTCAGGGGTTCAAATTGCAGCATGTAGCACGCAATATGGCGGTGTGTAATATAACTACATTGGTGCATGCAAAACAGAATGCTGTAATAGAGTTTCTAATGACAGAAAACCTGCTGCAATTGAAACCCACAGAAGAATGGAAGCTGCATACAGTGACAATGGCAGATCACACAGAAGCACTGTGACATCTGCACCAATCATTGTCATCTATCACCACCACCACCACCACCACCACCACCACCAGTAGCATCATCATCATCAATCATCATCCATACAGTTCTGACTTGGCCTCATCAGATTTTCATCTGTTTCAAAAACTTAAGGAACAGCATTGAGGACTTCACTTTGATAGTGTTGAAGTGGTAAAAGCAGAGGTGAAGTTGTGGCTTTGGCAACAAAATCAAACATTCTACAGTGACGGTATCAACAGACTGGTCTCTCATTGGTAGACATGTTCATTGCCTGAGCGACTATTTTGAGAAATAAATAGTAGACATGAATAATAAAAATGTAGAATGTTAGCAATGTTTGGTTTATTTAAAAAGCTGTAAGGGTTATCACATAAGTTCAGAGGCATTACCTTTCACCATGCCCTCATACTTCATTAGCATTCCTTACTGTCAAATACTACTAATATTTTCAAGAAAGATGACTCAGAGGAGGTCTGTTATCTGAAATCTACTTTAATTTCTTAACAAACTTTGGGAGTCACCTGGAAATAGTAGCTAAAACACTGGAAAGGTCTGACTTAAGTGTACTAGAGATATACAACCAAATGATACTTCTTATTTCTAAAATCCAGGAGAGAAGAAAAGACAACTTTTTTGGTAGCAAAGCAGAACACTTCCAAAATGTATCATCTATAAATTTGTAGAAAAAAAGGTACCTCAAGACTTTAGCAGCTTTTATAGAAATATGTTTCAGTATCTGCATAAAAGGGATGATATGACAGTCCCTATGCATCCCTTGCAACTTTTTCTCTACAGGAAGGGATTGAGTTCAAAACTTTTAGAAAGGCTGTACAACTGTTTCACCTAACTAAAAATACCTGCGTAGATGACCTATATGAGGTGTTCGTGGTCATTGAGATTATCTGAGCAACAGTGTGAACAAAGATAGTGACAACATTGCAGACTGGCTTAAATTCTTTTCTTCATTATCTGAACAAGGTCTATCAAATATTTCCAAAGTGTTAGGATTTTTGTTCAAAATCCCTGGCTCAATGGCTTTATGGAGTGAATCTTTTCTTTCATGAAGAGTAAGTGGTGAGAGACAAGAAACAGATGTTCAACAGATTTAATGAAGGCAGAATTCCAGAAACAGTGGACTATGAAGGCATGCTCTGTTCAGAATTTTTTTAAATTTGCAATGTGTGATATTCAATCATTAAAAAGCGCCCAAAGTTTACAGAAATACAACTAATTTATGAGCTCCTTGCCAGGCTTTGTAGGTCCAAGGGATATCTACCAGCTGCCATGTCATCCTCTACCTTGCAGCATCATATGGATATGGTATGGACAGGGATACTGCCAGTGCACCGCTCTCCAAGCCATTTTACAGACTTTCCAGACCTTGGAGCCACTACTAGTTGGCAAGTTGGCATCACGAGACTGAGTGCACTCTGTTATAGTCCCCCCACTAAGGAAAAATCTGGAAGTCAAGTCCTTGTCCCCTGCATGGCAGCTGTCTATGCTGACCACTTTCCTGGAAAGATGGACATTTGACTGAGTAGTGCTGGGAAATGATCAGTAGGTACTTTTTGTGTTCTTTAAATGTGTACTTCTACATTATTAATATATTGTGCACTCTTGTTAAATATATGGAAGGGCTATGTAATTTTTTGTGTGATACAAAACATGTGTATTTTTGTTTAACATTGTTATAAACTAATAATAAATCACCACTCCCTTTTTTATTTTATGGAATATGGCAACCCTAACCATGAGTGACCACTCCACAACAGACCTGCTGCCTAGCATGAACACATGAGGGAATAAAAAGCCTTAAGATTTGTGTCTGCAGAGCATACGGCTTTCTTGATAGTTGCAGTACTCCAATAATCCATGTATCTGAGGCTAAGAGAAAGGTCTGGCAGTGTAGAACCAAATCATAGCAGTGCAAAGATGTTCCATTTCCTATAATGACAGCAGCATTGAAATTCACTTATCAACAAATGGTCAAGGTGCACTACATGTAAATACTCTGCTCCTAGTTGGAAAACGATTTTCCTCACACATTTGACTGGAGGGAAACTGATAGCCAGTATAGTCACATGGAAGTGATGGGAATGTTCTAAATGTAAAATAGCACATGTAATAAAATACCAAAAAGTAGTGTCATTTGACTACAATGTCAATGATTTGATTAGATTAGATGTACTTTTTGTTCCAAAGGACCCATCATGAGGAGATACTCCTGGATGTATAACATGTCAGAAAAACAAGTATACACAATAAACATTTACAAAGAAAATTAACATGCTAATATTAATATGCTAATGGTCCTCATGGATGTGGAATAATTCAAAAAATCTTTAACATATATTCATAGTGTTGTAGATTTAGAGAAAGCTTGTGATAATGTTGACTGGAATACACTGTATGAAATCCAGAAAGTAGCAGGGGTAAAATACTGAGAGCAAAATGTTATCTACAACTTACCAGATATCAAACTGCAGTTATAACAGTCAAAGGAAATGGAAGGAAAAAAGTATAGAAGTGAGTGAGACAAGACTGTATCCTTTTATCTATGTTATTTAGTCTGCACACTGAGAAGCAGTAAAGGAAACCAAACTGATATTTGGAAGGAAATTAATGTTCAGAGAGAAGGATAAAAGTATGAGGTTGGCTGATGATACTGAAATTTTGTTGGAGACCATAAATGGGTTTGAAGACTAGTTAAATGTAACAGATAGTGTCTTGACATGAGGCTATAAGATGAATATCAACAAAAGTGCAACCAGGGTGATGAAGTGCTGTCAAACCACATTATATAATACTGAGGGAATTAGATGAATAAATGTACACAAAAAATAATTGATGGGGTTTGCTATTTGGGTCACAATACAACTGTCAATGGCGTAAGCGGAGAGCATACAAAATGTAGACTAGCAATATCAAGAAGAGTGTTGCGTATAAATAAGTATATTTTAACATTTAATGCACCTTTAAATGATAGGCTATCTCTGAGAAAATATTCGTGTAGGTTGTAGCCGTGTATGAAAGTGAACCATGGATGATAAGCAGTACTCACAAGAAGATAATAGAAGCAGTTTACATGTGGTGACATAGCATAAAGCTGAAGACTAGGTATGTAGATGAGATAAAAAATGAAGAATTACTGAATTGGGGAGAAAAAATGTCAATTCCTGATCAAAACAATAAATCATTTAATAGCACATTTCCTGGGACGTCAAGGAATAAGAGGTTCATCCATATATGAAATAGCTACTCACACCTGCATCACTGCACACAACTGAAAGTACATTTTACGTAAGTACAACACCAAACAGCTTCTTATAGTAATATTTATGTAACTAATAAGACAAACTTCTTACGTTCAGAAAAAAAATGAAAAACTAATTAATAAACAACTGAATCATGTCTCAAAAAGTGAGATAATATCTAATACTGTTCTACAAAGAAAAACAAGAATGAACCGATAATTTCAAAGAAGTAACTGCACAAGTTTGTGTATCCACAAGTACATGTAAGCTACTAATGAAATATATTTTCTTGGTCACCTACTTCCTTATCTTTCGTGGATGAGTTATTTCCTCATTCTCGTTTGTGCAAAATGATCCATTGCTTAAAATAAATCAATATTTTCTGCTCTTTTATTTTCTACGTAACTTATTCATCTACATCTACACACACATATACTGTGCGAGCCATTAAAGCCTGTTCCTCTACCTTCCATTCGCGGCTGGAGCGTGTGAAGAATGAATGTTTCTTTGGCTTTGTGCATACTGCGCATTGCTTCGGGTTGCGTCTTTGACAATTCACGCATTATTTCGCCATTCCTGAACCCTTGTAAAATGCGAGTACTTAAAAAAATTTAATTTGGAAAAAGAAAGCTCAACTTCTGGAACAGCCTTGTGTTCTGTTAGATACATCAGCACTGTTTTAAATGAATTGCAAATCAGCATTGGCTACAGTGGTGGCTCAAATAGCTCTGAGCACTATGGGACTTAACTTCTGAGGTCATCAGTCCCCTAGAGCTTAGAAGTACTTAAACCTAACTAACCTAAGGACATCACACACATCCATGCCCGAGGCAGGATTCGAACCTGCGACCGTAGCGGTCTCGCGGTTCCAGACTGTGGCTACAGTGGTAACAGAACGGAAGTGTGATGAGGAGATGCAGAAATAAGGTTATACAGGTACGTATACTCTAAGATGTGCTTACTTCCTTAGAACTAGGTGTTTGGTTGCGAATAATTATTGTCAGTCATTAGAAAGGAAGACGTTACTTTAGGTCCAGTAACGGACACTGTCAACCTATCGCTTTCACCACAGTTCGTGGAAGTGCTTCTGTATTGCTTTAATTCTTTTGTCAGACGATTTACACTTGAAACCTCATCTTTCAAAGATGTTGGAAGCTTAAAGTAGTTTGTCGCATGGTCCTTCGATGCTAGCTACTTCTATCAGGAACCGAGACATACGTCGCACTGGTAAGATGGTTGACCCGAATTCAGAGGGACAGCGATTCGAAGCCTCCGTCCGCCCATCGGGGTTTTCTATTATTTCCCTCCAAACTGCTTAAGGCAAACGCCAGGGCAGTTCCTTTCAAAAGGATGTGGCCGATTTCTTTACCCATCCCTCCCTACCCAAGTTTGCGCTCTGTCTATAGTGACTTCCTAGTGGACGAGAAGTTAAATACTAATCTTCTGTCTGTTTCACACGGCGCGGTTCCTACGAAGCTGCGTTGTGTATATATTAGGACTGCAAAGTCTTAGGTGGTGTGTTATTTTTTTCTAGTGGTTTATATTGTTTATGAAAAGGTTAAGATATCTTTGAAATAATGACGGAACACGTTTTTAAATCCCGTTACCGTAGCATTCTGTGACCAAAAAATTTGTAGCTTCTCACCTGTTCCGAAATACAAGGATGTTCCTTGATTAACTTCTGTAGCACCTATAAGGACTAAATTCAAATTTTAACCTATTTTCTTCACCATTGTATACGCCGTTCATGACGAATTCACCGTCGTAGCCTTACTGAAACATTTGCTCACATCTAGCCCCTTACGTTCTACATATTCAATTAATTGATGATCGTATTCTAATGCAGACGGATCTTTAACGTGCGAAAAGAAGGAAACGATCCGCATATCTTTAGGACTCAATGATTTCCGGAACAATCTGTCATTATTCAAAGTAATTTAATTCTGGAAACCCGTTAGCCTGACTGTTTATGAAGGTTTGTCTACGTTTGTCTACGTTTGTGCTACGAAGTACGAATTTTATAAATCGTGTAATTACAGGAAAATCGGAATGCCGCAAATTAGACATGCTCATACGAAATTGTCGTTGTAAGTGATCTATGTAGGCCTATCCACTCGTATAGGTTTGGTCGACAAGTCTTGAGTTCCACTGTGATGTGCTGAAGCGTATACTTTCCATGCATATATCACATCATAAGAAATAATACATTTAATAACAATTTGTGATGATTATAGATGAACTATCGGACAAACCCGGCATTTCCCGGATATTCGTTTTGCCAATTTTCTATTAAGAACGAGAACAAAAAAATGAACTGTGTTTGTAGTGTAATGCACCGCACAGTTTCTGTTTCCTGAGCTCAGCTGCTTCGCGTATCTACAACTCGATTTTGTAAATGTCTCTTCGTAATTTATAGAAGGCTATCGTCTCCGCCTACAGCCGTTTGCGCTTTGCAGTTGAAAGCTGTCAAAACCGCTGCCAGGTGTCAGGGATTTCCATAAGTTGATTCAACTGTAGGAGTGTAAAGAATAAATGTATTACAACTTCGTGTATGATGCGGGATTGTTTCTCGCATCTCAGTGTTAATGAAGTGATATCTCTTGAACTATGTGTTTTACAATGATATATTTGTGTAGGTACATTTAGCGCCATATGTTAATACCGTCTGCAAAATGTTCCGAGTAGAGTTAGTAGCAAAGAAGCACTAAATTTAATGACATCCACGATGCGGCAATTTTACACGTGTCTCATTATTTATGACGTCACGTCTCCTGAACTATGATAGGCAGAATTTAATAATGCGTATTGATTTCAAATATTAAACTGTATTTTGTCAGAAAATCTAATTTGCCTTTTAACTCATAGCCATCATTTGAACGCAACGATTGAGAAATTTGAAACTTGTTTCAGTTTATGTATAATTGATTTTTGTACCACTGTCGTCCGTATACTCAGTCCCATTACTGTGCGACCATGTTTTCTTGGCTTCTCATCTCCCTAGTACTGAATCGGTAGATGACGCTGGAATTCATGTGCTAATATGTTCATCTTCTCTGCCAACACTGCCGAACGAACGTTATCCGCGTAACGTGCAAGACACTATAGTGTCACTGTTTAATTCTGTTTCATTTCGGTGACAAGTAATTTGTAGCTCTATCGTTTGTACATGACCTCTTACGAAGTTGTGTAACCTATGAACCGACAAGTATAGATTGTACAATCTGAGAAGATATACTTATTTGGACATGGTGTCTTATTTCGGACATGTCCGAAAGAACGGACACCATATCCATATAAGTATATAGTTCTGGCAATACCGGCCATGACCTTCCTCTTCTGTGCAGATGCACACATATTACCCGAACTCTTACGGGACTTGGTAACAATGTCTTCCACGAGTAATGAGTGTGTTGGGTAGGGACACTACGAATGTAGTGTGTGGACAAATAAGGTAAGAATGTGGGTCTTGCAAGGTAGGCGACTTTCAGAGATGGTTGTATGAACCCAAAACAAGAAAAAATGACTAGCAGACATGGGCTCTAAAACGCATACCTGGAGAGCTATGAGCAGTTATTCAATAAAAAGGATGTGTTCAACAGCAGCGAAGATGAACAAATCTTCACAGCTTATCAGGTATGCAATTTAGAGCCCATGTTTACTGGACTTTTTTTCTCGTTTTGGTCCATACTACTACGCTGAAAATTGCCTACTCTACAGTCTTCGCAACAATAGTATCGATACATGTATTCCATTGTCAGAGGTATCAGAAGGATTTTCGCTTAAACTTTCGACTTGTTCGTTTCAGAACCAGGGACCCTCGGCTCAAATTGATACATTTATCTTTCTCCATCATCCTTGGAAGTTTGTAACGGCGCCTGTAACTTTGACGCTCTGTCGTGCAGTTCGATGACGTTCGTAGTTCGATGACGTTCCCGGACTTGGGTTCCTATTGAAAATATTACGTAATCACTCACCGCTACAAGCCCTAGAAGTTTGTAAAGGGGATTTCCGATCACCCTGTACAGCGCACTCCCTTGATTTTAGCTCCGCACGTTGAGTGTGCCGAAGTTTTCGAGCACATACGCACACGGAACGCAGACTTGTCTGCTGGCTGAAGCTGACTAGATAATTCGCAACAGGGAAAGAGTTCGACTTTTATAATCAATTTTACTATTTTTTTTAAATTTTTGTTTTCATTTTAATTTTCGCTGCATTTTTCATGTTTCCATCTTCGACTGCGTGGACTTGCCACCTATGGTGTTTCCGATTCTCTTGTAGGTGCCGTACGTACCACGGGTCTTCCTACCTCGCAGTTTTGCACCGTGTGTTTTTAGTAATTACAACAACGAATGGGACGTTATGTCTTCTCAAAGATGGGCGTCGTTACTGCGTGCACAAAAAATGTTACGAGTGTACGAACAGGTTGTGCGTGAATTCTGAATGGAGAAAAATTTGCAAAAGACAGAATTAGGAATGTACAGCAACATTCTTGCCCATCTGACAATTCAGACGTGCAGATTAAGAAATGAATACAAAACTGCAGGAAAAAAGTCCACGAATGAAAGGAAAAGCATGTTTTCCAGAGTTGTAAAGAAAAATTTCGACTTCTGAAAGATGTAGGTTCAGCAAATACGCTAAATTATGAGGACTCCAAGACTACATTGTGTAAAGCAAGAAGGAAAGGTACTGGGACGACCCAGAATCGCGGCACTAGTTCGGATATTCAGCTGAGGGAAGATATTTTCAAATTAACAGAAAGGAATAGTTTTTCGGAAACTGATGACGGCTCTGTTCCTGGCGAAAGCATCTTGACTTTCGGTTTTGAAGAAGCGGAGAAAATCCTGTGTGAAAATTGAACCGTTCTTATGGGTGCAACGTTTGATAGTTGTTCAAAACAATTAAAAAAACTGTATACCATATATGCTGACTTCGGAAGCACGAAGATATTTTCTGTTTCATTTGCTTTGCTCCCAGACAAAAGTCAAAATACACATGACAGACAGTTTTTCTGGACGAAATATTAGGTGCCTGGGTAGTCACCGAAAGCTACAGCGCTAGACTTTGAAATGGCTGCAATTAAATCTATGAAAACTGTGTTCTCCGAAACATTCCTTTACGGTTGCTATTTCACTTGAAACACTGTGTGTGGAAGAAAATACAAGAAATGGGATTACCAGAGGAACAAAGAATAGAGGATAATATCGATCGTTTCGATACATACACGCTACAGCGGCACACCTTCCACCAAACAGCGTTGAAGAAGCTTGCATGGTAATACTGGGAGAAACGACAAGCACCGAAAGGACCATGAAATTCGCAGGCTATACGGACAATCAATGAGTGGATGGAAAATCCTCGTATGCTAATTGCTATGTGGCATGTTTTTGACCAGCGGGTCAGGACCAAGAATGCTGTCGAAGGTTGGCAAAGGTAATTAAACTCCTCAATAATAATAAAAAAACATCCGAATGTACACTTTCTGATAAATAAGCTAAAGAAGAAAGCAGTAAATGCTACATCTGAAATTAAAAAAGATTCCATTGGCGCGCCCTTTCAAACATAGAAGAAACGATACGTAGACGTTGACAAAAGGTTAAAACACATTATAAGAGTAAATCAGAATGAAAAATGCTCCTATCGCTGCACAAAAAGGGCGAATATATCCTGGACAGAGTTGGGATGTAAAAGAAGGGAACTAGCTTCTCGACTTATCTCACAGCTTCAAAGTTATTTAAATCAAAACATCTGGACCCATTCGCGTTTTTTTACTTGTTAATATTTGTACCCATGTTATGAAATGTAATGTAATGTAATACATTGTGTCAAGTAGAGTAACATGTTACATGATGTCATCCCTCCAGGAATAAATCGACCCCCCAAAATTTTATCCTCCCAGAAAAACTTTTTTCGTTATTACATATATGCTGCTGAGCAGTATGATGAAACAATTTATTATGGCCAGCGAATCTTCTGGATTTTTGCCACAGAATCTAGCCTATAAGTTTCAATATGCAGGTGTGGCAACACCCTTCAACTAAGAGGGCTCACTGCGCTGGAGAAGTACGGTTAACTCGTAAAAAAACGCGAATATATCAAGATAAAATTTTGATGTAAATGTGTTTTAAGCTGCCATGTAATTCGAAAAGCTAATTCCCTTCCTTTAAATCCCTAACTCTGCCCAGGAATATTCGCCTTCTTTGTGCTATGAAAGGAGCATGTTTCATTCTGGTTCGCAACTTTTGCTCTACAATATTGTTGACGTTAGACCGCCATAGCTTGGCAACCGAGATAGATTTTTGTTGACCAGGGCGAAGACTGACCCGTATTGTATTTATTTATTCTCTTTCGAACCATGTTACCTATATCGTGGCAACGGATAAGGCTTTCGCAAAAAACATTAATTACTTTTAATCGTCTATCATTTTACAAAATTTGAAGTGATACCCATAAGTCTGAAACATAAGAACTGTACGTAAAAAACCTCACAAAAAACGTACAATCCGAATGAAGCTAGATTTTTAAAACCAAGTTTTCCATTTTCTCATAGGAATGCATTTTTTATTTGTCTGAATCACCTTAAACCTTTCCGCTCATTCAGTTCACACAAGAATGACTTACGTGCTACATTTGCTTCGACTTTAAAGCATCGTACCTCGGCAACGGATAAAGATTATTTGATAAAAAAAAAATCGGTTTTGTCTCCGTTAGTGCAGCTTGAACTGATTCGTACAAATCAAAAGTATAGAAGTGGTGCGCTTGAAAAACTTCCAAGAAAGAACGTGTTTTTTGCAAGTGAAATCCGCAAGGTGCACAGACATTAACTGAACATTAATTTCAGCCCAGTTTGCAAAAGAAATTAATCGATTGGCACAATTTGGCTGAGCGTCAATTCCGATTCGTCGTCCAAGCGTTGCTTAATATACTGTAACTTAGCTGCTGCAAGATGGATGTTCGAGTGGCTATATAAATGGCCGCTGGTCCAGGCTACACCAAAAAATTCTTTGCCCCATGTTCCTTGCTCAAATAGAAACCGAGCGCCAAGCTGCCCCCCTCCCCCCCCCCCCCCCCCAAAAAAAAAACTGCGATTCTGCGTGCGGCCTTTCCAAACGTAATGACTCGGGGGTTTTAAGAATCTGTTTAAACTGTCCGGATTTATTACACAAAATTGTGTGAGAAAATAAACTCATAAAATAACACAATATAAACGTAGGCTTCCTGTTCGCTGTAAACAAACTGACCGGAACGCCGGTAGTTTTACATGTTGACTGCGGTCACAAACGCAGAAAAATTTTATTGACTAACACAAGAAATTTAACTCATTTGCTGCACTAACTTTGTAGAGGCAAGAGAAGGTAAAAAAGGTAAAAAAAAGTAATTTAACATGTACGTGGACTACCTGCACATCCAGTCGTAAGCTTAGATAAAATGTGAAGGGGTGTTCTTATTACGAAACAGTGGGCACAGCCTTCAAAAGTGTTGCGGCTTCCTTTGGCCGTCGGGAACCCACGTAGACGTCACGATCGCAAAGCCGAAGGTCGGAAAGCTGACGACACAGTTCTTTCGGGCAACCGCGTGGCCTCAGGGCAATGCCCTGCCGCTGCTGCCCGGTTCCGCCCTCGGGTTTGCCGCGTCGCTTCTTAAAAAGTAACAGTTCGGCTCTCCCCGCTAGCGTTCAGCCTGCAGTCCCAGAACGACATCCGACGCTAACGTCAAATCAAGATTCCTGACTCCTGGCGTAAACTGCTCGAGCCGACCGAGAGATGCTCAGCCATCACTGCGAGGAACAGTGAGGACAACGACGGGCGGTGTAGCTTGCGTGACTAGGAGCGGTTACGCAACTGTTAACGCGAGTTTCACAAACGGCCGCGCTGCACCGGCAACGAGGTCGCTTCCTGTCCGTTGTGTTGTCTGCTTCCTCCTCCTCCTCCTCACGCCCCTACCTCGTGCCCTAAAGAGAGGATTGTAACATCGCAGCCGGTAAACCGGTTCGGCTCCGGCTCCGTGATCACCTCCCAGGGACGTCGAGTTTGTAAACAAAGCAGATGGTTGACGCTTCTCCCAACACATACATTACTTTCAGACAGCTGTGCATGTAACTGACTTCAAGGCCGTTTATGTGAATCATAAACTAATGCACTAAAGAAATTACATCAAAATAGTTTCAACTTTCACCCGTGCCACATCGGCGGCTAACTCAGTCTAAGGCAAACAGAATATTTATTTAGCTTGAGTACGACTTGCCATAGAGAATCAGGAGTGCTCACAGGTATAAAAGGAGAAGCAGCAAAAGGTATCCTTTAATCGCTTGCTGAATTATTTTCAGTACTCCCCTGCTTTGAGTGATATTCCCGTGTATTTTGTAAGCTGCTAGAAGTCACCGATAACTTGATGTCGCTGACTTCAGTGTTTTTAACATCCAAACCCCCTCTCTATTTTGAACGCGCAATTTTATCCAGTACTGATCAGCCGCACCTGTCATAGTTAGACAAGAGGCCCATCGGCCATCATTTTTCAGGGTTCCTGCAGGCCCTTCACGATGCGGTATGAGTCCGGAATGACACAAAGTAGTCATCGAACTTCTCTCCTTAACCCTAGATTACTAAACCCAGTTACGATCGCAAACTGTATAAAACAGAACATTTTGTACTTAATTTGATGTGTAACATACCACTGAAGACCAAAAAACTGTAATCAACTAATGCATAACCTATGAACTTGGCTTAATTTGAGTAAAATGTGGAGTAGTGAACTTTACGATGGTTTAGTGGCAATGGAACATTTTCCCACCTTCAGTGTTCTAAGTTAAGGCAACCCCCAGCCTCATGTCGTTGGCAGTTATCCACGTTTCAGAATTTTGTCGATACTTTTACAACCTGATTGGGCAATAACGTTCTCCAGACAACCAGCAAAGTTTAGTTTCGAACTATTCGAGCTGCAACAGTGAACACTCGGTAAAGTAACAAATTTTTCTCATTTGTCGAAATAAGATCATGTTATACCTTAAGCTGCTGTATACTTTTTATTGTGCGGTCGATTCTGGTCAGACACCATCATCAAAGACAGACTTTTGTTAAAAGGAAGAGTCATGTATTCACAAAAAGGCAGTGTCAAGAATATAATATTTGTAAGTACTGTATATATAATATTTATATATATTATTTTTGACAGTGTTTTTATGATATGTGCCTGTAACTTTTGATGTTAACAAAAATCTTTGTCGATAAACGGTAGCACAATAAAAAAAGTAAACGGAAGCTTAATTCTGCAGTGCATCAAAGCTGTGTAATACAGCCAACAAAAAGTATTTTTCTCAATTTTTTTATGATGAATAGTTCAGACGAAGACTTAGTAACGTCTACATTGTGTAGCATACTGCAAGCTGGTTTGCGTCATTAAAAAAAAAAAAAACAATCGCAACATGAAATATCGGCGTAACTACGTCAAAACGCTGTATTTCGTAAAAAAAAGGTTTCCTTTATTTTGATAACAACTTATTATTCGGCCTATGGTGGTTGTATCCCTCTTAGGGGCTACAGTAAAATTGGAAAATAAGCTAATGAAACAGAACGCAGTTGAACACCATGCAAGTGCGAAGCTTAGCTCTGATACTTAACAACAATCTGTACTGCTGATAATACTAGCAACAGTCTGTTGCATTGTAAAAGGTTGATTGGAATACCACGGTGCATTACTACACAGGCGTAATGTTATTGGAGATGGTATGCCCTTGGCTTCTTCAGACCTGTGAAAGTGATTACTCAGTCAGTTGTACTGACACCTACAGTATGACGTGGTATATGATCCAGGGTGCAACTCGACATTTTTCATATTAACAGTCACTGACAAGAGATGAAAGAAATTATACGCGACAAAAAATCTGTTGAACTGATCAGAGATCGAACTCCAGCACCTTTGGATATGTAGTCTGGCACTTACCCACTTTTCCGAGTAAGATTTTTTTTATACAAACTGTCAAATACATATCGAACCAATTACGTATCAGAATATCAGAGAAGGTACTCCGCATGATCGTATCCCGGCTAGTAGTCGACGGTGTGGAAATAGTATCGAACGTTTTCGGAATATCTACGATGACAAACTCTACCTCTTCTTCTGCTTCTAGTTTTTGCAAGATATCGTGTATGAATGAAACAATCTGTGTTTCACGCGAGTGGTTTCTTCGGAATCCGTGCTGCCTGTTTGAGAGAAAGTTGCTTTCCTCCATATACATCTTACTGTTTGAGCCCAGTATATGCTTTAGTATTTTATTAGTTTTCGGCCGCAGAGTCAGACTGTAACACTAGAGAGGCGTCTTACGCCCGCGCCAGCGAAGATCAATGGCCTGAAACTGGTCCACTAAGAGGAGAAAGTGCGAGTCTGAGGACGTCTGCGAATTGCCCGCTCGTGCTCCGCGTATTATCCGTTGTCAAAAACACAACTTCGTCGATGAACGGTACTTTTCTTGACATTTTCAAAGAAAAGTATCATAGAAAAACATTTTGAAGAGGTCTGACCTTTTTACTTTTTGTCCAAATCAAATCTCAATCCGTTGGCAACAAAAATTGGTTATTTAGGCTGAAGAAGCATCTAGGAAGAGATTAATCATGGTGACGTCTGATATAAAATTACTTACTTCTTTGGTAAAAATGTGATGGGAGTAATTCAGTTCCGTTCTCCAGATTCTAGTTCAATCCCTCCCCGAAAACAGTGAGCGGGTCATTGTGAACCTGGTTCTGCGGACCTTACGTAGTCACAGTGACGGTTTTGAGGCCCTATCAAGTCTGTACACACCTGTTCTACATCGTAGCTTTTGAGGTATTTCGAGCAGAATTCACCAGCTATGCTAACAAACATCGTCATACGACACCCAACTCAGGCTTTCCTCACATAACATCCTTTAAAGTCTTGGATCAAGATTATCTGGTAGATGCAATATTTCTTAACTTCCGAAAAGAATGTGAATTAGTACCACGTCTACGCTTATTAGCGATAGAATGGCCGTATGAAGTATCGAGTCAAATTTATGCCTGGATTTTGAATTTCAAGGTAGCGAGGAAGTAGCCTCTTATCTTGAATGGAAAATCATCGACAGTTGTAGGAGTAAACTCAAATGTACTCCTTCCCATTCACGTTGCATATTTATCACTATGCAGACAGTATTAACAGGAACCTCTGACTTTTCGCAGATTAAGTAGTTATCTATAATAAAGTAGGGTCTCGAGAAAAAAGTACAAATACCCAGTCAGATAGTGATGAGATTTCAAAGTGATGCAGCGACTGGCATTTTGATTTAAATGTACAAAATTCTAAAACTGTACGTTTCACAAAACGAAAACACATAGTATCCTGTGACTACATTATCAATGAATCATGGTTGGGGTCGGTGAATGGATACAAATATCTGGGTGTAACACAGAACAGGGATACGAGAAGAACCACCGCATAGTCTCAGTCGTAAATAAAGCAGGTAACAGACTTCGGTTCATTGTTACGATACTACGAAAATGCAGACAATACAGGACATTGCTTACAAAACACTCGTATTGAACCCATCCTAGAATGTTACTCAATTCTATGGGTCCCGTACCAAACAGCACTACTAGGGGTTTTATGATTTGTTTTAGTTACTTATGAATTCAGTTTTCAGATTAATATCGCTTTCTATCTTTAGTTTACAAATGATGAGGTGGGTCAAGGCAAAACTTAATCTTTGACTGTAAGCATTAAATCAATCAAAACCGAAAGCAACACGGGCAATTTTGAAACAATATAATTTGCGTCAGATTAAAATTTAGTGTTGCAACTTACGCTTCATGGCGAATAGGATTACGGAAATGTGTAAATCGAACTCACGTAACACGTGTCTTCAGTAGACAGTGGTAAGTTACGTGAAAATTGTTCTATCAAAGATTTTATTGCATACATAATGCAATGTAATCTTTGAAAGAATAAACAATCGAAGTTTCCAACTACAGGCGGACACACGTGTAACTGGAAGATTGACACTCATGATCAAAGCGATTTGTTCAAGCATGTATATATCCCCTTAGCCTTCTCACATTTCAAGGATGTTTTTACAAGAAACAGTTTGTGATTCGACTACGTGGCGCTCAAGAGAAGAGTATTTGCCGTTTTTTGTCGACTTTGCCCTAATGACGTAAAAAAAAGCGAAAGGGGAAACGATATATTGGGTAAAAACTGGTTAATGAAACGAAAAACGAATTCTAATAATGAGTTAGTCCAGATGTTTGACGTAATTATTTCTGGATAAATTGAGGAACAAATTTACATCTCCCATTGCTCGCAACATCTTCGTTCGAAAACCGGGATACAATCATGAAATAAGGTAAGACATCACAGCAGTATAGCGGGTTCTCGCGTCCTGAACGGACCGTGAAAACTTCAAACACGCATCTACACACACCTGTTATACGCGATTGTTGACTTTAGTAGTTAATCTCTTCTTGCTCCGCGTTAAAAAATACCTTCGACTTCGTTTCCTCTTGTATTTCGCTCTGGGAGAATTTATCTTTTTGAGTCTAGTCTCCCACCGAGCGCCTCCCCAGACATGGTGGGTACCGAGGCAATAAAATATCAGGAGTGGACCTAAACTAGTACCAAGTACACGACGCTTCCATATGTCAGTGGCGGTACCCCAACACCGTCTAGTCCACATGTTATTGGCGGCTGATTAACATCCTCTCTGGCTAGCAACCAAACAAAAAATACAATAATTACAGGAAATAGCCCAGAATATTGGTCTAAAAATATCTTTTTTTTAAAAAAAGTGGCGGAACCGCCACTGGCAAACAAAATTAGAATTGGAGAAAACGAAATAAAAATTGTTGGAAAGTTTAAATACTTGGGAGGAATAATAATAATAATAATAAAAACATAACCTGAATGAGAAACCATCATGGCAGAGTGGAACAAACAAATTGATTGTAACATATTATGTTACCAAGCCACATATCACAAAAAACGCCTCTCAATAGCCACAAAAGTGGAACACTACAAAACAGTTACATAACCGCAAATAACATATGCTAGCGCAGTTATACTTAAAACAGCCAACACTAACAATAGACAGATCACTCAAAATAGAATGAAGGATAGTCATAACATGTATAAATAAAAAATTCCAAAAAGACGGAGTTTGGAGAACAGCTTCAAATGAAACTGTTTATAAAGAAATATGACCAGTGAAAGTACAATGAAAAAGAAACCGATCTCTTTCCTAAGATGTGTGATGAGGGCAACAGAAAACAGAATTAGTAGGAGAACAACTGAAAAATAATGGAATAATAAGAGCGCCATTAGATGGGTCGCCAAGATCAAGGGCGTCATCATGAAATTACAGATTACGACGGAGGATTTGAAAGGCAAGACAGACACGCTCAGGATACTTGAGGACAAACATACCATACCACCAATAAAAATTTACAGACAGAGAATGGGAAGGGCGGTTTTTGATGAGAAGAGAAGGGCACAATCTGAAAGAATGAAAAGGTATTGAGCCAACAGAAAACAGGAGAACGTAATTCATAATACTGACCAAAGTGATCCAATGTAGAACATAAAATAAAAAAAATGTTTCTCTCTACATGGGTGAAATGACAGAATTTTATCAAAAAGCATAATAATGCAATATTCCTTTTTGGCTTAGCGAAATATGCTTTCGATTTAGTACTGTTGAAACAAGGCTGACTTTCGTATACTAGATTAAACTTATCTTGTTGGAAGATATATAACGCTGGAAGATATATGAAGTTAGCGTCAAGTTTACTATCTGAAACCTTATGACACAACAATGAACAGCGTTCCATCAAGCAGTTAAGGTATTTGTTGGCGAATTCACAGTGCTATTATGGTCTAGGACAGGGGTCGCCAAACTACGGTTCGCCGAAGGTTCTTGAATGTGAAACGTATGAAACACGACACTTTGTGATATAATTTAATTTTAAATTTTATTTTTAGGCTATCAGGCGATCTTAACACGTGTGAATTTACTATGCTCGATTGTAAATTATTGTGTCTAAATAGTGTACAGACTGATGATGTGGCTAGCGTTCGTCGTTTTGTAAATTATCCGGCTGCCTGTTTAAAACATTTGGTGACCTCTGGTCTAGAACGCAGAGATACCACCTGAATCGATTGTGAAACACGAGACTCGTATGATCAGACTCGCCGAGAAAGTGTAATACAGCAAGTATGGTTAGAAGTTAATTTCTCGATTGTCTAGGGGTCGAGATCAAGGACGGTGCTTTACCACAACAAAAAATGTTAAAAGGTGAAAACAGTCTTATTTGTTTCCCACGAATTATCGTCGTTATTAACGCGAATTGCGAAAAGTTAAAATCTGATAGGTCGATTTTAAATCCGCCCGTCTGTTCTACTCATGCATAGAAACTGCCACCCAAGGTCGCCACATAGACCGAAAAAGTGTAAGACTGTAACTTCTTGGATTCAAACTTCGCCATGTCCTATTAATCCCGCGAACTAAAATAGTGCCTATAGGAGATAAGTGTAGCTAGGGGAGAAAATCGACCGAGCCTCATGCTTCTAACTGAAATAAAAAGGGTTTACGGCTGAAAGTCTGAGTCTGACGTTATGTTTACTTGGACGAAAAAATTCAGTTTTGCCTGAGCTGATTTCCCAATACCACTTCCAGTTGTTCACGTTAACAGCCCCCACCTCCCACCCCATCCCCAAATATCGATTCTGAAAATGCGGTTCTTCCTGCCCGGTTTCAGATTTCACAATAGATTTTTGATTCACATAAAAGTTCTACCGTATTTGAGATGTGGTTAGTTGGCAGGCAACCTGCTTCCTTTCTAAAATTTTGCTTAATGCGTACTAAGTGATGGAAAAGAACAGTTGGACCGCCCAGAAACTGATTCATTTCATTAATTTAACTGACGAGAATCATTTTATAGTAATTAATTGGAAAGAGCATAGAAATACTGTTATATTTGATGAACTAGCTAATTCTAAGTGCTTGTCATAACCCCGTGTCCTACGTAGCTTTCTAGCTTGTAATTCGCTATACCTACTCTCGCTTTTAGCAACAAAGGCTCTCTTACAAAGTTTATAACTGGTGACAAAATATTCATTGCTTTTGTGCACAGGGTTAAGAATATGTCTTTACTCATTAGGAAATTTTTCAGGTATTCCAAGTTAGCAAAAGGTTGGGAGTGCAACTGTTCCACAAGTGGTCACTTTGCACGTATGCAAAGCATGATCTAATTGGGCGTAATAAAATAGCTTTGCAGTAATTAACTGTCGTGGATCACATTATTAAACATTTTTAACATTTTTTCAAGAACTAGATATTTAGCATGAATTATATATGAAGGTACTCTCTGTTCCCGAAAGAACAGATACAGTACCATTGATGACCGTGCAGCTTCTCTAGAATGAAATAATTAAATCGACACCCTAGCCGCAAACAGGCGTTGAACATACATCATTTGGGATATGTTGAAAATGTGTGCCCCGACTGGGACTCTAACCTGGGATCTCGTGCTTACATGGCAGACGCTCTATCCATCTTTCTTTTTTTCTTTTTTTTTGCATGTTGTTCGTTGTTGATCGTTGTGTTTGGTCGTTGCGGACGTCACATGGCATCCGTTTAAGTTCGTTGTTGATCCTTTCACTCAGTTTTTTTATTGCAGAGGCGAACCAGCTCTCTGACCGAACACGCTGAGCTACCGTGCCGGCTATCCATCTGAGCCACGGAGGGCACAGAGGATAGTGCGCCTACAGGGACGTATCCCTTGCACGCCGCCCGTGAGACCCACATCCCCAACATGTCCACACGACTACAAGGCTCACTACGAATGTAGTAGTGAGGTCATGTCCGGAATGTGGGTCTCACAGTGAGCGTGCAAGGCATAAGTCCCTGCAGGCACACTATCCTCTGTGCCCTCGGTGGTTCAGATGGATAGAGCGTCTGCCATGTAAGCAGGAGATCCTGGGTTCAAGTCCTGGTCGCGGCACACATTTTCAACATGTCCCCAATGATGTATATTCAACGCCTGTTTGTAGCTAGGGTGTCGATTTAATTATCATTTCATTTAGCATTGTTGTTGTTGTTGTGGTCTTCAGTCCTGAGACTGGTTTGATGCAGCTCTCCATGCTACTCTATCGTGTGCAAGCTTCTTCATCTCCCAGTACCTACTGCAACCTACATCCTTCTGAATCTGCTTAGTGTATTCATCTCTTGGTCTCCCTCTACGATTTTTACCCTCCACACTGCCCTCCAATGCTAAATTTGTGATCCCCTGATGCCTCAGAACATGTCCTACCAACCGGTCCCTTCTTCTAGTCAAGTTGTGCCACAAACTCCTCTTCTCCCCAATACTGTTCAATACCTCCTCATTAGTTATGTGGTCTACCCATCCAATCTTCAGCATTCTTCTGTAGCACCACATTTCGAAAGCTTCTATTCTCTTCTTGTCCAAACTATTTATCATCCACGTTTCACTTCCATACATGGCTACACTCCATACAAATACTTTCAGAAACGACTTCCTGACACTTAAATCCATACTCGATGTTAACAAATTTCTCTTCTTCAGAAACGATTTCCTTGCCATTGCCAGTCTACATTTTATATTCTCTCTACTTCGACCATCATCATTTATTTTACTCCCTAAATAGCAAAACTCCTTTACTACTTTAAGTGTCTCATTTCCTAATCTAATCCCCTCAGCATCACCCGATTTAATTTAACTACATTCCATTATCCTCGTGTTGCTTTTGTTGATGTTCATCTTATATCCTCCCTTCAAGACACCATCCATTCCGTTCAACTGCTCTTCCAAGTCCTTTGCTGTCTCGGACAGAATTACAATGTCATCGGCGAACCTCAAAGTTTTTATTTCTTCTCCATGAATTTTAATACCTACTCCGAATTTTTCTTTTGTTTCCTTTACTGCTTGCTCAATATACAGATTGAATAACATTGGGGAGAGGCTACAACCCTGTCTTACTCCCTTCCCAACCACTGCTTCCCTTTCATGTCCCTCGACTCTTATAACTGCCATCTGGTTTCTGTACAAATTGTAAGTAGCCTTTCGCTCCCTGTATTTTACCCCTGCCACCTTCAGAATTTGAAAGAGAGTATTCCAGTTAACGTTGTCAAAGCTTTCTCTAAGTCTACAAATGCTAGAAACGTAGGTTTGCCTTTTCTTAATCTTTCTTCTAAGATACGTCGTAAGGTTAGTATTGCCTCACGTGTTCCAACATTTCTACGGAATCCAAACTGATCTTCCCCGAGGTCCGCTTCTACCAGTTTTTCCATTCGTCTGTAAAGAATTCGCGTTAGTATTTTGCAGCTGTAACTTATTAAACTGATAGTTCGGTAATTTTCACATCTGTCAACACCTGCTTTCTTTGGGATTGTAATTATATTATTATATTATTATTATTTAGCATTAACGTTCGCAATTAATTTACCAATACGATTAAGATCTATACTACTTGGATAAATAAGTCACACTAATTGTGGACATTTTCCGAAAAAAAAAATTGGTGAAGCACAAGGAAAGGGAGGAAGAAACGAAATGAAACTTGATAAGTTAAGAGAGTGTATGACGTTGGGTCCCCTCTAACCTGGTAGTATTGCACTGATTTGGTTGGGAAGGGTGTCAAAGCCGGCGTGTCATCTGCTGAGGCAAGCTGGCCCATAGTTGATGTGACTGGTCCTTGATAACTAGGATGGAGCATACAGCCGAACTGGCCCCACACATTTTCTTTCGGGGGCAGATCTGGCGATCTAATTGGCCATGGCAGTAACCCAAAATTACGCAAATAGTTTATAGAAACATGCGCATGCGCCGTCTCTCTCTCCCTCTCTCCCTCTCTCCCTCTCTCCCTCTCTCCCTCTCTCCCTCTCTCCCTCTCTCCCTCTCTCCCTCTCTCCCTCTCTCCCTCTCTCCCTCTCTCCCTCTCTCCCTCTCTCCCTCTCTCCCTCTCTCCCTCTCTCCCTCTGTGTGTGTGTGTGTGTGTGTGTGTGTGTGTGTGTGTGTGTGTGTGCGCGAACATTGCCCTGGTGAAAAACGACACCACGATACTATCGTATGAGATTTAACACAAGAGGAGCCAGGATGTCCGTTGGTCCATCACAGTTCCCTCAGTCACTACCGCATGGTTCCCGAAACGATGACATTAGGAGCAACACGGCTGTGCCTCTCCAAAATTTTGGAAGAATGGGACCTCTACTCAGGTTGCCGCCACACACGCCGACTATGGCCGTCTGGGGTGGTGCAGATCCGCGGTTCATCGCTGATCACCAGCATCGCAGCCGTTTTGTGTTGTGGTGTTAATGGCAGCCCATGCGTGGTACGTTAAAGAGGATGACACAGAACGTATCACGGAGTCCATTACTTGTTCTAGGATAGCATGCACACAGATGAAGGATGTGCGATGTGTGTGGTGCAGAATACAGCGATCACACGTTCTGGACCAGATTCTTGTCCACAAGTACGCCTAGGCACACGTTCCCAAACAGTCCAACAACCAACACTCCACAAATCTGGATATTGCATGATTCGACGTACTGGCCATGGACCCATAATAAAACAACATTCAAATTCTGCAAGGTGCAAATAACACTGTCTCTGGCGAATATGCTGCGTCTCCATGCCTTTCAACTGTAATAACTTACATACTCACTGATGGTGTGCAAGTATACGAAATTAAATTGGCGTCCGACCATGTCATCTAGGTGCTTCACTTTCTTTGTCAGGTAATGTATTCCCCCATTTAATAACCTAAGCTCCACATCCATTTATCGCTTGGATTGAAACAATAAGACCTTTCATAAGTCCGCAGATATTTGCAGCAAGACTAACTGCAAATATAATTCCCGCAAATTGCAGGAATTACAGGAAATTACTAGAAAATACAGGGCCATCAATAGCAATACGCTTAATCTTTTTATCAGCTGTTGGAGCAATACTATTACTAATTCTACAATCAGCAGTTGCAACAATCAAAGCATCTACGTCTATATCTACATGGACTCTCTGAAAATCACACATAAGTGCCGGGCAGAGGATTCATCGAACCACCTTCACAATAGTTCTATATTATTCCATACTGGAACAGCGCGAAAAAAACGAACACCTGTATCTTTCCGTGCGATCTCTGATTTCCCTTATTTTATTATGATGATTGTTTCTCCCTATATAAGTCGGCGTCAACTAAATACTTCTGCATTCGGAGGAGAAATCTTGTGATTCACATATCCGCCGCAATGAAAAACGCCTTTGTTTTAACGATGCCCACCCCAAATCCTGTATCATGTCCGTGACACTCTCTCCCCTATTTTGGGATAATACAAGACGTGCTGCTTTTCTTTGAACTTTCTCGATGGACTCCGTTAATCCTATCTGCTAAGTATCCCAGACCTCGCAGCAGTACGCCAAAAGAGGACGGACAAGCGTAGTGTAGGCAGTCTCTTTAGTAGATCTGTTACATTTTCTAAGTGTTCTGCCAATAAAACTCGGTATTTGATTTGTCGTCCCCACAACATTTTCTACGGGTTCTTCCCAATTTAAGTTATTCGTAACTGTAATTTCTAGGCATTTAGTTGAATTTATAGCCTTGAGATTTGACTGATTAAACGTGGAACAGAAGTTTAACGGATTCCTTTTGGCACTTATGTGGACGACGTTACACTTTTCATTATTTAGGGTCAATTGCCAATTTTTCACACCATACAGATATCTTTTCTAAAACGTTTTGCAATTTGTTTTAAGAACTATTCTAAAAACTCTGTGTTATAGCGAAATATGTTAAAAAAATTCCTTTAACAAGTCACGCAAATCCTCCATTTCACCTATCAGACTACAGACCTTGACATAACAGGAGCAACTGGAGGACTAGAAAATGACTCCACTTATTTGATATTGACCTATTCTTAGTGGGATTTCGAATTGCTTTACTTACGGTAATTCAATCATGACGAGACTGTGTCAACAAAGTATGTTTAAAAACCTTGTCTGCGTCAATTAATGAGTGCAAAACTGTTTTATTGAACCCACCTAGGTCATGCATTCGCTGACAGTTCACCCAGATCCACAAGAAAATCGTACTCTCTCTCTCTTTATTAAAAAATATGCCTCCTTACGGACAAACTTACCTCATTGCGCTGACAAAATTGGCACAGCTGATTTACAGACAATATTCACGAAGAACAACTGACGCCTGGAAAACAGATCTTTGATCGGGCTAGGAAAATCGGCTAATGACTGAAATGTAATTCGAATTTCGTCTGTCGGAAGTTGCGTCACATGTAAACGTGATCTATCGCACAGCTAAAGCAGATTTTTCGTGCCGCCTCTGAAAAGGCAACATCACCAACTTGGCCTCTTATTTTATGGAGAAGAAAAAAAAACCACTAGCACGATATCAGCCCCAGCAATCGATTCTGCGCGAAAATTTGGGCCATAACTCTGATAGTACGCAGTTATGACGTTCTGAAAGTATAGCTTTTAAACTTTGGCGCGCACCGGTTGTTAAACGCTCCGCCTCACCGCAGCCGCCTAATGCCCGAGCGTTAAGTACTGTACACTCGAGTGACAACCAGAGACCTGCGATTAGCGGGGTTTCTGTAGCTAGGGCAGAGGAGGGTTTTCTAAGTATTTTCGAAAACATTTGCTACTTTACGCGAAAAACAGTAAGCGATTTGTCAACCTCCAGCACGCATACGTTAATATTGAAAGGGTACAGTACCGCCCGACATTGAAAATAGGTACAACATACTTCATTATTTTTGTCAGAACAACATATTTTTTCTAATACTAACTCAATTTCAATTAATACAGTGAAGCCGGATACCAGTGTGGGAAAGAACGACAATTTATTTATTTAATTGATCACATGTGCACTCCCACAAAATAAATCCCTACATCCAGTTTGGTGAGATCTGTGAAATGAATGAATGTATGGTCGTCTGCTAACCGCAGATAGTGAATGTGAATATATGATCATCTTTGAGACGATCCTTTGGCCACCTTTGGTGGAACCAAAGAGATGAAACTTACCGGAACTTTGAGCACCTGAAATGTGGCTGATCAATACAGTAGCATGGTCTTCCCCCACCTCGACAGAGGTGCGAGATGACCTGAAGAACGGCCATGTTTCAGCACTCTGCCGCTGGATCTTATGCTGTTAAGACCTGTGCTCCGTAAAGACAAAAAAGTGGAGACATGGTATGCATGTGGAATATTTAAGAGTAGTTTGAAATAATAATTTCTCTATTTCAGGAACTTTTGTGGGGAGAATTAAATGTCAGGCAGGTAATATTAATGGGATCGTAGTAATCTTCGGAAGTGACCAACGGTCACAATGAAACCACGTGTAGCAATAAGTTGAAATACTTCCGTGTGCTTAAGTTAATCTGAATTACTAGCGTGTGTACAATAAATTGAAATATTTAAGAAATAGCGTGTGTACCATAAGTTGAAATATTTAAGAAATGGCGTGTGCTGGATATGAAATTAGAGACGAGTACTTCCACGTGGTGAGTACTGTGTGAGTCTCAATCTGTGTATGAGACAAAGGATAAAGAGAAGTACTCGTCCATGGTATCAGTTGAGGACTCGCGTGTGTTATGAATATGTTCTTAATATTACTTTGCGTGATATGATTCCGTGTGACGCTAGATTCAAACTCAGAGAGATGCAAGGTGAGTCGGCCGTCTATCCAGCAACGCCACTTGGCTTGCATTGCACAGGAAGACGTGCATATATCTCCAGAGTTCATAGCAGGAAAGTAGAATTACAAAGTGGGGCAGTGTCGTGTGAAACTGGGATAAATATTAATTGAAGTGGGAAAGCTGAAAGTGATAGTGTTGTGACTATTTTGTGTTTTGTATTCCATGTCGTAGTGTGGTGTATGTCATGTAATTTGGGTATGTGTGGTTTGCATGGGAGAGTAGCGAGGTAGTTTCAAAAGATTAGTGGGTTATGCTTGTTCCTTCGGTACCGCTCAGTCTGGAGGAAAGTTTAGTGATGATGATTGTGAGAGTCGAAGTGTGAGACATAGCAAAAGATCCACCATCCTATCCAGAAAGTGCACTGTAGCGTTAAATAATTACGAGACCAGAATATGAGAATCACCAATGTAAAGCCATGCCCACTGGGCTGAATTTCTCATGTGTTATTGTTGTAGGTTATAGAATTTGTGTGTTTAGGTTATAGAATTTATCGGAATAAATAAGATAGTAAAAAGAAAAAGATTGATGGACTTTTCCTTCGAATTGTATGTTGTCATAATGTCCCGAATTTATAATGTGTGCGCCATTCATATTCAGTGCGGTGGCCACGTGTTGATATAAGCCGTTAAATAAAAGAAAAAAGAAAATGTGGTATTGCCAGTGCGTAGTGAACAGTCAGAGTTCTGTCAATTACTGATAGTCAGGATTGCGTTTCCGTTGCGTACTATTCATACAGGAGGTTGATTAGTGACTTAATTGTGAGTACGAGAGTTCATGTTACTCGATAAATAAGAATGAATCCACTCGCTTGGCAGACCACTCATCTTGCAGGCCTGACTGCTTGATGCCACAGTATGAGCAAGGCATGTGGGTGCCTCTCAATATATAGGTTAAAAAAAAAGTTTGTAAAATGACATGCCACATCGGGTCTACAACAAGGATCAATAATCACATAGGAATTGGGGATCGCAAAGGCCTTCCGGGACTACCAAATGGCGTTGCAGTTATTTAGCCACATGCTCCAAACGGATGCCCATTATGGCAGATGCTCAAAGTTTTGTCCAGATACACAGAGGCACGTCTGTCATCGACGCTGCATTGAACGGCGCACCTTCTCAAAGATAGCTTGTGTATGTCAAAGACATCCTGTTGCCGCAAAAATTTTGCCCACTAGGTCCTCTGGCGATGTTACAGGTGCTTTCATACACAAGGCCCTTTAGATTCCACCACGGGAAAAAAAATCTATTGGAGACAAATCAGGTGATCATGATGGCGACCCGACTGCCCCACCACCACTAATCCAGCGGCCGGGAAAGGTTACCTGCAGATGTACCCTCACTGTATTGAAATGCGCTGAAATGTGCTGAAATCGAATGCGGCGACGAAGAGGCATGGTAATATCATTTAGCATGTCCGGTAGGACCTCTCACAGGAATACTAGATATGTGTTACTATCTAGCCGGTCTGGAAGAATGTAAGGCCCAATTAAACAGTCTCCGACGATTGCACCCCCATGTTAAGGGTAAATTTGGGTTACGAGGCATGCGTACGTATAGCAAGTGGGTTCATATCCGCCCACGTTTGCAGGTTGTGAAAGGTCATCACAGCCGCGCGGTTAGAGGCGCTATGAATTAGTGAATTTCGCGGCCCCTTCCCCCGGAGCTTCGAGTCCTCCCTCGGGCATGGGTGTGTGTGTTGTTATTAGCATAAGTTAGTTTCAGTAGTGTGTAAGTCTAGCGGCCGATGACCTCAGCAGCTTGGTCCTTTAGAAATTCACACACATTTGAACATTTGAAGGTCATCACACGGTCGAGTGAGAACACAGCCACATCTGTTAAAGGACACTCGCGATGAAGCTTCATCTGCAGCGGATTCCTGCAGAAACGACCGCGCAAATCCGATGCGCTTGAAATGAAACGGTTGCCGTTCTTCGTAGCGTACAATGCGCCAGAGGGAGGATTGGGGGATATAAGTGGCGTGTACGGAATTGTCGGCGTACGCTGGACATTTCCGAGAACGCTTTCTTCCGCCACAACTATCCGTGTTGTTCGTTGGCGACCAGCATCTGGCTTGTGCACATGGAACGACACGGATTCGTACAATCGGCGACGCAGAGTGGCGAATAATGTGTGGCGCGGCACCTTTCTATCGGGATATTTTGCAAGGTATAATTGGACGGCTGCTCGTCCGTTGCAGTCGGCCGCGCCGTAAACCAAATGCATCTCAGCCACTTCGCGGTACGTGTAGCTTGCCACAGCGTGAATGGCGACGGTCTCCGTGCTCCACCCGTGTTTTCTCGTGACTGTAGCGCCCTCTCGTTATCTTTGCGACCCCCGGTTCCTATGTGACTACTGATCAATCTGTAAAGGCTTTTTTGAATCACCCTGTTTATCTGCATTCCTCAAAGTGAAAATGGATAAACCTAAGCAACTGCGGAATTATTATGAAACGAAGTTATTGACTTTTGTTTACAATTGAATCATGCCAATCACGTTGAAGAACAGCGAATTTCCTGTAAATGTACTTCATTCTAAAGTGTCAACTATAAATCCAAATAAAATAGCGCACAGCAGCTGAATAACGCTACACTTCCTCTTTAATAACACACCCATTCGTTTCATTCATTTACGCCGCATTTGTGGATCGCAAAATAAAGATGTTCGAACCGACGTCCGGAGTCCAGCTACAGGTTGGAAACCGCGCATTTTTACGCAGCGAACAAAGAATTTTACGAAAGTGTAACCTCTTAGTCACTCCGCTGTACAGTACTTCGCGCTCTGCCAATCGTCTGCATTGGGGCGGAGCGAGTGGCAAAAGATGCGCGTGAAAGTTGTAAATGAGCACTTTCAGAAGGCCACGGTCGCGTACTGTCAGGATTATGGCCCTAATTTTCACGCGCGGTCGATTGCTCTGGCTGATATCTTGTTGTGTACTTTTTTCCCCTTAAAATATGACGTCAAGTTTGTGGTGTTTCCTTGTGAGACACTTCACACGAAAGCTGAGATGGTTCATTCAAGGACGTCACGGAGACCAGTTTTAAGCAGTACTCTGTTACTATATCACCGATGTCGACGCTTCGTTAAACTCTCTCGTCCTTTTCGATTTATTTATATACACTATGTGATCAAGAGTATCCGGACACATGGCTGAAAACGACTTACAAGTTCGTGGCGACCTCCATCGGTAATGCTGGAATTCAGTATGGTGTTGGCCCACCCTTAGCCGTGATGACAGCCTCCACACTCACAGGCATACGTTCAGTCAGGTGCTGAAGGTTTCTTGGGGAATGGCAGCCCATTCTTCACGAAGTGCTGCACGGAGGAGAGGTATCGATGTCAGTCGGTGAGGCCTGGCACGAAGTCGACATTCCAAAACATCCCAAAGGTGTTCTACAGGATTCGTGTCAGGACTCTGTGCAGGCCACACCATTACAGGGATGTTATTGTCGTGTAACCACTCCGCCACAGGTCGTGCATTATGAACAGGTGCTCGATCGTGTTGAAAGATGCAATCGCCATCCCCGAATTGCTCTTCAACAGTGGGAAGCAAGAAGGTGCTTAAAACATCAGTAAAGGCCTGTGCTGTGATAGTGCCACGCAAAACAAGGAGTGGTGCAAGCGCCCTCCATGAAAAGCACGACCACACCATAACACCTCGGCCTCCGAATTTTACTGTTGGCATTACATACGCTGGCAGATGACGTTCACCCTGCCATCGGATCGCCACATCGCGTATCGTGATTCGTCACTCCACACAACGTTTTTCCACTGTTCAATCGTCCAATGTTTGCACCAAGCGAGGCATATGGCATTTACGGGATTGATGTGTGGCTTATCAGCTCGACCATGAAATCCAAGTTTTCTCACCTCTCGCCGAACTGTCACAGTACTTGCAGTGTATCCTAAAGCATTCTGGAATGCCTGTGTGATGCTCTGGATAGATGTCTTTCTATTACACATTACGACCCTCTTCAACAGTCAGCGGTATCTGTCATTCAAGAGACTAGGTCGGCCTGTACGCTTATGTGCTGTACGTGTCCCTTCACGTTTTCACTTCACTGTCACATCGGAAACAGTGGACATTGGGATTTTTAGGAGCGTGGAAATCTCGCGTACAGACGTATGACACAAGTGACCACGTTCGAAGTCCGTGAGTTCCGCTGATCGCCCCATTCTGCTCTCTGACGATGCCTAATGACTACTGAGGTGGCTCATATGGAGTACCTGGCAGTAAGTGTCAGCACAATGCACCTAATATGAAAAACGTATGTTTTGGAGGAGGGGGGGGGGGGGGGAATCGGGATACTTTTGGTCACATAGTGCATCTTTTGTAGCAGTGACTCAGATTATTAAGGAAACGTTTGTCTCTGGGGCCCCACCGCTGCTGTTAGCAAACAGCGCACCGAAGGCCGCGTGATGTCAGCCAGGAAGGACAAAACGTCTTTGTGCCGTCGCGTCCGCCGGCGACGTGCGAGTGAGTGACTCAGTGGCCGTGCGACCGCAGGGCGAGCGAGCAACACCCAGCGTGTGGCAACCCTCCAGCGCTCCGCCCTCTGATGCCGTAAAATTTTTAATGGTGCGGCGTGAAACCATTCCAAGAAAACGTCGTTACTGCTGAACAATGAAACCAACAACTGTAGTCTTAAAATCCCACTCTGTGGCTGTTGAAGTTTAACTGGGAGCAGTACTTCCGTTCCATAAACAGAGACGATCGGACAGTCAGCTTACTGATTATGCATCCAAACTGTTAACGAGAATAATATTCTGAGAAAAATAGACGGATAATATAGACTATCGAATAGAGTCAAAAAGGAAGACTAAGAGTGAAATACCAAGAACGAAGTGCTCGGATTAATAAGGGCGTAGGATAGGGATACAGCATTTCGTTCCTACTGTTCAATCTACACATCGAAGAATCAGTGCCGAAAATAAAAGAAGGGTTCCAAGGAGGGATTAAAATTCAGGTTAAAAATGGCTCTGAGCACTATGGGACTGAACTTCTGAGATCATTAGTCCCCTAGCACTTAGAACTACTTAAACCTAACTAACCTAGGGACATCACACACATCCATGCCCGAGGCAGGATTCGAACCTGCGACCGCAGCGGTTTCGCGGTTCCAGACTGTAGCGCCTAGAACCGCTCGGCCATTCAAGCCGGCTTAAAATTCAGGGTGAAAGGACATCAATTATAAGATTCGCTGATGAAGTTGCTATGCTGAGTGAAAGTGAAGAATATTTACAGTATCTGTTGAGTGGAATGAACAGCATAATGAGTACAGAGTATGGATTGAGCGTAAACCGCAAAAAGATTAATGCGAAGTGGCAGAAATGAGGAAATCAAGAAACATAACATCAACATTGGTGGTGACGAAGTAGCGAAATTAAGGAATTCTCTTACCTTGGAAGGAAAATAATCCATGACAGACGAAGCAATGATGGTATAGAAAGCAGACTAGAACGGGCAAAGAGGGTATTTCTGTCCAAAAGAAGTTTACTAGTATCATACATAGGCCTAAATTCCTGAGAATGTACGTTTGGTGCACAGCATTGTATGGTAGTGAACTGTGGACGGTGGGAAAACCAGAAGGGAAGAGAACCAAAGAATTTGAGATGTGGTGCTACAGACGAATGTTGGAAATTAGGTGGACTGATAAGGTAAGGAACGAGGAGGTCCTCCTCAGAAAGTGTAAGAAAAGGAAGATATGGAAAACACTGACAAGAAGAAGGGCCAGGACTACTGGACGTGTGTTAAGATATCAAACAACAGCCTCCATGGTACTACAGTGAACCGTAGAGGGTAAAAACTGTACGGGAAGTAAGAGAGAGACTGGAGTAAATTTAGCAAATAATTGACGACGTTGTGTGCAAGTGTCACTCTGAGATGAAAAGGTTCGCACAGGAGAGGTATTCATGGTGGGCCGCATGAAACCAGTCAGAAGACTGATAACTCAAAAGTAAAAAGAATAAGAAGTTATGGCCCTTGAATATAAATACCCAGTATGGTCGGAAAGTGAAGAAACTATGTACTTACCAAGTTCGGATCGCATTTGCGAATGGAGTCCGGATCACCTTGCAGGTCGAACTCACACGCCTTTCTTAAATCGGCACTATCTCGACGATAATGGAATGTAGTCGAATTAAGTCTGGTGATGCTGAGGGAATTAGATTAGGAAATGAGACACTTAAAGTAGTAAAGGAGTTTTGCTATTTGGGGAGCAAAATAACTGATGATGGTCGAAGTAGAGAGGATATAAAATGTAGACTGGCAATGGCAAGGAAAAGCGTTTACCGGCCGAAGTGGCCGAGCGGTTAAAGGCGCTACAGTCTGGAACCGCACGACCGCTACGGTCGCAGGTTCGAATCCTGCCTCGTGCATGGATGTGTGTGATGTCCTTAAGTTAGTTAGGTTTAAGTAGTTCTAAGTTCTAGGGGACTTATGACCACAGCAGTTGAGTCCCATAGTGCTCAGAGCCATTTTTTTGAAAAGCGTTTCTGAAGAAGAGAAATTTGTTAACATCGAGTATAGATTTAAGTGTCAGGAAGTCGTTTCTGAAAGTATTTGTATGGAGTGTAGCCATGTATGGAAGTGAAACGTGGATGATAAATAGTTTGGACAAGAAGAGAATAGAAGCTTTCGAAATGTGGTGCTACAGAAGAATGCTGAAGATTGGATGGGTAGACCACATAACTAATGAGGAGGTATTGAACAGTATTGGGGAGAAGAGGAGTTTGTGGCACAACTTGACTAGAAGAAGGGACCGGTTGGTAGGACATGTTCTGAGGCATCAGGGGATCACAAATTTAGCATGGGAGGGCAGCGTGGAGGGTAAAAATCGTAGAGGGAGACCAAGAGATGAATACACTAAGCAGATTTAGAAGGATGTAGGTTGCAGTAAGTACTGGGAGATGAAGAAGCTTGCACAGGATACAGTAGCATGGAGAGCTGCATCAAACCAGTCTCAGCACTGAAGACCACAACAACAACAACACATTCGCAGTTGACCCTGTACGTAGACAAATATATCGTTGTAAAAAATTATTAAGTAGGCGCACATAAGAAATTTTATTTTTTGATCAGTTTCAGGTACCTAGTGCCCTTCCTCAGAAGATTAGAGTTATATCATTCTCAGCGAGCGTCAAAAATAAACAGGTGAATGCAGCACTCTTAGTGTTCCTTTTTAACTCTAGTGGATAGTCTATATTACCCGTCTTCCAGTACAGCTTACCCCTACATTTCTCAGAATATTATTCTTTTTAGCAGTTTGGATGCGTAATCTAGCAAGCTGACTGTGCGATGGTCTCTGTTTATGTAACGGAACTGGTGCTCCCAGTTAATCTTTAACAGCCTGTAGTCGCAGCCGTGGTTATCATAAAACAAATATGGTATAAGGAAACCAAACAAGAAGTGCACACATCATTCAAGGGATGGTGATGGATGATGCACTCGTTTGGTTTCCTTAATACAATATTTTGTTTTATGACAGCCACCTCTGCGACTACAGTACTATGCTCCATACAGCTGTTTATTTTTCACGCTCGCTAATAATGCGATAATTCTAATCTTCTGAAGGGCACGAGGTGCCTGTACCGATCATGAAATAATACGGTCGAAGAAGAAAACGAAGACGACACAACGCAAATGTATAATCCAAATGGTACTGTAGTCGGTAGATGTGATGTGTATGTACAGACAAGTAAATGATTACAGTTTCAGAAAAAAATTGACGTTTTATTTATGAGAAAGAGTTACACAAATTGAGCAAGCCAGTAACACGTTGGTCCGTCTTTGGCCCTTACGCAAGTAGTTATTCGGCTTGGCATTGGTTGATTGAGTTGCTGGGTGTCTTCCTGAGGGATATCATACCAAATTCTGACTCGCACGTTAGTTCGTCAAAATCTTGAGACTGTTTGGAGAGCTCTGGCGATAATGCTCCAGATGTTCTCAATTGAGGAGAGATCCGGCGACCATGTTGGCCAAGGTATGACTTGGCAAGCACTAAGACAAACAGTAAAGTTCCGCCGTACGCGGGCGGGCGTTATCTTACTGAAATGCAGGCCCAGGATGATTTCCATGAAGAGTAACAAAACGGGGCGTAGAATATAGTCGACGTACCAATGTCATGTGAGGGTGACGCGGATGACAATCAAAGGGGTCCTCCTATGAAATGTCATCCCAGACCGTCATTTCTGGTTGTTAGGCCGTATAGCAGGCGACAAAAGGTTGGTAGGTGCCAAACGTACCGCTGTCTGGGGTGTCTAAAGACACGTCTCCGCTGGCCATCGGGGATCGGTTGGAGGTGGGACTCATCACTGAAGACAGCTCTACTCCAGTCTACATCTACATCTACATCTACATTGATACTCCGCAAGCCACCCAACGGTGTGTGGCGGAGGGCACTTTACGTGCCACTGTCATTACCTCCCTTTCCTGTTCCAGTCGCGTATGGTTCGCGGGAAGAACGACTGTCTGAAAGCCTCCGTGCGCGCTCTAATCTCTCTAATTTTACATTCGTGATCTCCTCGGGAAGTATAAGTAGGGGGAAGCAATATATTCGATACCTCATCCAGAAACGCACCCTCTCGAAACCTGGCGAGCAAGCTACACCGCGATGCAGAGCGCCTCTCTTGCAGAGTCTGCCACTTGAGTTTATTAAACATCTCCGTAACGCTATCACGGTTACCAAATAACCCAGTGACGAAACGCGCCGCTCTTCTTTGGATCTTCTCTATCTCCTCCGTCAACCCGACTTGGTACGGATCCCACACTGATGAGCAACACTCAAGTATAGGTCGAACGAGTGTTTTGTAAGCCACCTCCTTTGTTGATGGACTACATTTTCTAAGCACTCTCCCAATGAATCTCAACCTGGTACCCGCCTTACCAACAATTAGTTTTATATGATCATTCCACTTCAAATCGTTCCGTACGCATACTCCCAGATATTTTACAGAAGTAACTGCTACCAGTGTTTGTTCCGCTATCATATAATCATACAATAAAGGATCCTTCTTTCTATGTATTCGCAATATATTACATTTGTCTATGTTAAGGGTCAGTTGCCACTCCCTGCACCAAGTGCCTATCCGCTGCAGATCTTCCTGTATTTCGCTACAATTTTCTAATGCAGCAACTTCTCTGTATACTACAGCATCATCCGCGAAAAGCCGCATGGAACTTCCGACACTATCTACTAAGTCATTTATATATATTGTGAAAAGCAATGGTCCCATAACACTCCCCTGTGGCACGCCAGAGGTTACTTTAACGTCTGTAGACGTCTCTCCATTGATAACAACATGCTGTGTTCTGTTTGCTAAAAACTCTTCAATCCAGCCACACAGCTGGTCTGATATTCCGTAGGCTCTTACTTTGTTTATCAGGCGACAGTGCGGAACTGTATCGAACGCCTTCCGGAAGTCAAGAAAAATAGCATCTACCTGGGAGCCTGTATCTAATATTTTCTGGGTCTCATGAACAAATAAGGCGAGTTGGGTCTCACACGATCGCTGTTTCCGGAATCCATGTTGATTCCTACATAGTAGATTCTGGGTTTCCAGAAATGACATGATACGCGAGCAAAAAACATGTTCTAAAATTCTACAAGAGATCGACGTAAGAGATATAGGTCTATAGTTTTGCGCATCTGCTCGACGACCCTTCTTGAAGACTGGGACTATCTGTGCTCTTTTCCAATCATTTGGAGCCCTCCGTTCCTCTAGAGACTTGCGGTACACGGCTGTTAGAAGGGGGGCAAGTTCTTTCGCGTACTCTGTGTAGAATCGAATTGGTATCCCGTCAGGTCCAGTGGACTTTCCTCTATTGAGTGATTCCAGTTGCTTTTCTATTCCTTGGACACTTATTTCGATGTCAGCCATTTTTTCGTTTGTGCGAGGATTTAGAGAAGGAACTGCAGTGCGGTCTTCCTCTGTGAAACAGCTTTGGAAAAAGGTGTTTAGTATTTCAGCTTTACGCGTGTCATCCTCTGTTTCAATGCCATCATCATCCCGTAGTGTCTGGATATGCTGTTTCGAGCCACTTACTGATTTAACGTAAGACCAGAACTTCCTAGGATTTTCTGTCAAGTCGGTACATAGAATTTTACTTTCGAATTCAATGAACGCTTCACGCATAGCCCTCCTTACGCTAACTTTGACATCGTTTAGCTTCAGTTTGTCTGAGAGGTTTTGGCTGCGTTTAAACTTGGAGTGGAGCTCTCTTTGCTTTCGCAGTAGTTTCCTAACTTTGTTGTTGTACCACGGTGGGTTTTTCCCGTCCCTCACAGTTTTACTCGGCACGTACCTGTCTAAAACGCATTTTACGATTGCCTTGAACTTTTTCCATAAACACTCAACATTGTCAGTGTCGGAACAGAAATTTTCGTTTTGATCTGTTAGGTAGTCTGAAATCTGCCTTCTATTACTCTTGCTAAACAGATAAACCTTCCTCCCTTTTTTTATATTCCTATTAACTTCCATATTCAGGGATGCTGCAACGGCCTTATGATCACTGATTCCCTGTTCTGTACATACAGATTCGAAAAGTTCGGGTCTGTTTGTTATCAGTAGGTCCAAGATGTTATCTCCACGAGTCGGTTCTCTGTTTAATTGCTCGAGGTAATTTTCGGATAGTGCACTCAGTATAATGTCACTCGATGCTCTGTCCCTACCACCCGTCCTAAACATCTGAGTGTCCCAGTCTATATCTGGTAAATTGAAATCTCCACCTAAGACTATAACATGCTGAGAAAATTTATGTGAAATGTATTCCAAATTTTCTCTCAGTTGTTCTGCCACTAATGCTGCTGAGTCGGGAGGTCGGTAAAAGGAGCCAATTATTAACCTAGTTCGGTTGTTTAGTGTAACCTCCACCCATAATAATTCACAGGAACTATCCACTTCTACTTCACTACAGGATAAACTACTACTAACTGCGATGAACACTCCACCACCGGTTGCATGCAATCTATCCTTTCTAAACACCGTGTGTACCTTTGTAAAAATTTCGGCAGAATTTATCTCTGGCTTAAGCCAGCTTTCTGTACCTATAACGATTTCAGCTTCGGTGCTTTCTATCAGCGCTTGAAGTTCCGGTACTTTACCAACGCAGCTTCGACAGTTGACAATTACAATACCGATTGCTGCTTGGTCCCCGCATGTCCTGACTTTGCCCCGCACCCGTTGAGGCTGTTGCCCTTTCTGTACTTGCCCAAGGCCATCTAACCTAAAAAACCGCCCAGCCCACGCCACACAACCCCTGCTACCCGTGTAGCCGCTTGTTGTGTGTAGTGGACTCCTGACCTATCCAGCGGAACCCGAAACCCCACCACCCTATGGCGCAAGTCGAGGAATCTGCAGCCCACACGGTCACAGAACCGTCTCAGCCTCTGATTCAGACCCTCCACTCGGCTCTGTACCAAAGGTCCGCAGTCAGTCCTGTCGACGATGCTGCAGATGGTGAGCTCTGCTTTCATCCCGCTAGCGAGACTGGCAGTCTTCACCAAATCAGATAGCCGCCGGAAGCCAGAGAGGATTTCCTCCGATCCATAGCGACACACATCATTGGTGCCGACATGAGCGACCACCTGCAGATGGGTGCACCCTGTACTCTTCATGGCATCCGGAAGGACCCTTTCCACATCTGGAATGACTCCCCCCGGTATGCACACGGAGTGCACATTGGTTTTCTTCCCCTCTCTTGCTGCCATTTCCCTAAGGGGCCCCATTACGCGCCTGACGTTGGAGCTCCCAACTACCAGTAAGCCCACCCTCTGCGACTGCCCGGATCTTGCAGACTGAGGGGCAACCTCTGGAACAGGACAAGCAGCCATGTCAGGCCGAAGATCAGTATCAGCCTGAGACAGAGCCTGAAACCGGTTCGTCAGACAAACTGGAGAGGCTTTCCGTTCAGCCCTCCGGAATGTCTTTCGCCCCCTGCCACACCTTGAGATTCCAGGCCGAAAACGTGTCTGGAGACGCCCTGAACAGCGGTGGGATACCAATCAGACTGTTGCTCGCCGTACGGCCCGACAACCAGGAATGATCGTCTGCGGCGCCGTTCCATTTCATAGCAGGACGTCTCGGTTGTCCATCCGTGGCACGCTTACAGTGCAACGGTACGTCGACGATATTCTACGCCCCGTTCTGTAGCCCTTCATGGAAACCACGCTGGGCTTACATTTCAGCAAGATAATGCCCGCTCCCAACCAGCGAGAGTTTCTGTAGCTTTCCTTCGTGCTTGCCAAACACTACCTTGGCCAACAAGGTGGTCGACTCTTTCCCCCAACTGAGAACGTTTGCAGCAATATGAACAGGGCCCTCCACCAATTTCGGGATTGTGACGGTCTAATGCGCCAAATATACATAATTTGGCACGATATCCCTCAAGAAGACATCCGACAACTCTTATCAATCAATTCCAAGCCCAATAATGCTTATTATTTTCAGCCATAATGGCTATGTTTGTAACCGTGACTGTGTGGGAAAATTATTTATTTCAAGTTTCTGCTACCAGTCACTTTTTATTTTATGCTTAATCTAACATAATGCAAGATAGCCATCTTGTGTTGTGTGTATAACATCGAAGCAATTTGTGCAGTGGCATTCAGTGAAAAAATATAATGCGCAATAGTGTAATGTCAATCAACAGCTCCGCCATTACACCAGTGATACAAGTGAAGCAGCAAGAAGATGTGACTGCTGTGATATACATAGTCAACAACAAAGAAGAAAACCAGCAGAAGACATCACTTAACTTCGATTTCTAGATATACACTGCCCCCTTCCTTTCGCCCAAATGCCACACCAGCAGCTACAGTAAAAAACAAAGTGTTTTAGATTAATCTAGTTTAAAACTATTTATTTTTAAGTAACATTTCTCGATGTATGTATGTACAAACGCTTGAAAATGAACAAAACATGTTCGAAACGCGTTGCATTATATTAGATTAAGCATAAAATAAAAAGTGACTGGTAGCAGAAACTTGAAACTAATAATGCTTACTTAAGGTTCAGAGGCGGACCAACGCGTTGCTGACTTGCTCAATTTGAGAAGCGCTTTCTCGTAAATAAACCATCCAAGTTTTCTGAGATAGTGATCATTTGTATGTCTGTGCATGTACATTACATCTACCGATTTCCGCCCCATTCGGATAATTCCATCGTGATGCGTCTTTTTTTTGGTTCAAGTAGCTGCTGATTTTTTCAACAGCTACTTTACAGTTACTGAGGATAAATAAAGTACTAAATAAATAAATGTATCACATTTTGCACAAACAGGCGAAGAAAGATGCATAGCAAACTCCAGACACGACGAGAGGCGTTCTGCATTACGGAGAGGTTTACAATTGAAATTACAAGAGTATGTTCCGTTAAGAGTTCGACAACATACTATCTCCCACATACATCTTGCAGAATGACCACAACGAGAAAATCAGAGAAATTAGAGCAAATACAGAAGTTTACTCACAATCAGTCTACTCTCATACCATTTGCAAATGGAACAGGGAAGGCAGGAAAAAGATAGATGTAACACAGAGCCCTGCGTCAAGCACTTTAATGTTGCCTACGAATCATGTATGTAGACGTAGAGCGTAATTAACAACGTCATAACTGTAAAGGTGTCATTGTAAATATCTGGGCTCCGAGACAAATTATGATTACGGGAAAGGTGAAAAGCTGCACAAATTTCAAGTCTTATGGAGAGAAATAAAGACAATGCTTAACAATGAACGAGTGAGTGTGAGTGTGGTGAATTTCACATCAGCATCTACTCAAGTGCATGTTAGTGCATGTGCGCAGAGGGTGCGCACAGGACGACCTTGTGAAACAGAATGAGACAGCTTCAATATAGACTTACCTGAGATCCGTATGAGCGAAATATGATACGCTTGAAGAGTTTGTACGTATCTTATATACACTCCTGGAAATGGAAAAAAGAACACATTGACACCGGTGTGTCAGACCCACCATACTTGCTCCGGACACTGCGAGAGGGCTGTACAAGCAATGATCACACGCACGGCACAGCGGACACACCAGGAACCGCGGTGTTGGCCGTCGAATGGCGCTAGCTGCGCAGCATTTGTGCACCGCCGCCGTCAGTGTCAGCCAGTTTGCCATGGCATACGGAGCTCCATCGCAGTCTTTAACACTTGTAGCATGCCGCGACAGCGTGGACGTGAACCGTATGTGCAGTTGACGGACTTTGAGCGAGGGCGTATAGTGGGCATGCGGGAGGCCGGGTGGACGTACCGCCGAATTGCTCAACACGTGGGGCGTGAGGTCTCCACAGTACATCGATGTTGTCGCCAGTGGTCGGCGGAAGGTGCACGTGCCCGTCGACCTGGGACCGGACCGCAGCGACGCACGGATGCACGCCAAGACCGTAGGATCCTACGCAGTGCCGTAGGGGACCGCACCGCCACTTCCCAGCAAATTAGGGACACTGTTGCTCCTGGGGTATTGGCGAGAACCATTCGCAACCGTCTCCATGAAGCTGGGCTACGGTCCCGCACACCGTTAGGCCGTCTTCCGCTCACGCCCCAACATCGTGCAGCCCGCCTCCAGTGGTGTCGCGACAGGCGTGAATGGAGGGACGAATGGAGACGTGTCGTCTTCAGCGATGAGAGTCGCTTCTGCCTTGGTGCCAATGATGGTCGTATGCGTGTTTGGCGCCGTGCAGGTGAGCGCCACAATCAGGACTGCATACGACCGAGGCACACAGGGCCAACACCCGGCATCATGGTGTGGGGAGCGATCTCCTACACTGGCCGTACACCACTGGTGATCGTCGAGGGGACACTGAATAGTGCACGGTACATCCAAACCGTCATCGAACCCATCGTTCTACCATTCCTAGACCTGCAAGGGAACTTGCTGTTCCAACAGGACAATGCACGTCCGCATGTATCCCGTGCCACCCAACATGCTCTAGAAGGTGTAAGTCAACTACCCTGGCCAGCAAGATCTCCGGATCTGTCCCCCATTGAGCATGTTTGGGACTGGATGAAGCGTCGTCTCACGCGGTCTGCACGTCCAGCACGAACGCTGGTCCAACTGAGGCGCCAGGTGGAAATGGCATGGCAAGCCGTTCCACAGGACTACATCCAGCATCTCTACGATCGTCTCCATGGGAGAATAGCAGCCTGCATTGCTGCGAAAGGTGGATATACACTGTACTAGTGCCGACATTGTGCATGCTCTATTGCCTGTGTCTATGTGCCTGTGGTTCTGTCAGTGTGATCATGTGATGTATCTGACCCCAGGAATGTGTCAATAAAGTTTCCCCTTCCTGGGACAATGAATTCACGGTGTTCTTATTTCAATTTCCAGGAGTGTATTTTAAATTCGATGATTTTCCCTATTTGACAGGTATGCTCTACATATGAGTTTAAACATTTTTTGTTTAATATGTGTATTATATCAGGTTTCCCTACGTGACATATACCAATAGAGAATACACAAAAGTACACGTTTATACTGTGTGTCTATTTGGTGCTGTTGTTACGTTTTAATATGTAGTTCGTATACGTAGATATACGAGGCTGTCCTGAAGAGTAATCCCTCCGTATGTTTTATTCTGTTCTCAATATCGGTTGAGCTATTAGTTGTCACACATATCACTCTGTCGACTTTCCCGCCTTGCTGACGTAACTTGCAGCAGTCTGCCACGAGAGGTCTCCGAATTGTAGCGTGTAACATGGCGATGTGTAACGTAACTACACTGAAGAGTCAAAGAAACTAGTACACCTGCCTAATATCGTGTAGGGCCCCTGCAAGCACGCGGAAGTGCTGCAGCACGATGTGGCATGAACTCCGCTAATGTCTGTAGTAGTATTGGAGGGAATTGACACCATGAATCCTGAAGGGCTGTCCATAAATCCATAAGAGTACGATTGTGTGGAGATCTCTTCTGAACAGCACGTTACATGGCATCCCAGATATGCTCAATAATGTTCATGTCTGGTGGGTTTGGTGGCCAGCAGAAGTGTTTAAACTCTGAGGATTGCTCCTCAGAGCCACTGTGCAACGATTCTGGACTTATGGGATGTAGCATTGTCCTGCTGGAATTGCCCAAGTGTCGGAATACACAATGGACATGAATGGATGAAGGTGATTAGACAGGATGCTTACGTACGTGTCACCAGTCAGAGTCGTATCTAGACGTATCAGGGTAGCATATCACTCCAACTGCACATGCCACACACCGCTACAGGGCCTTCACTAACTTGAAGAGTACCCTACTGACATGCCGAGTCCATGGGTTCATAAGGTCTGTACACAGCCATCAACTCGATACAGTTTGAAACGAGACCCCTCCGATCAGGCAACAAGTTTCCAGTCATCAACAGTCCAATGTCAGTGTTGACGGGTCCAGCAAAGGCGTAAAGCTACGTGTCGTGCAATCATCAAGGGTACACGAGTGGACCATCGACTCCGAAAGCCCATATCGACGATGTTTCGTTGCATGGTTCGCACCCTGAGAATTGATGATGGCCCAGCATCGAAATCTGCAGCAGTTTGCGGAAGGGTTGTACGTCTGTCACGGTGAAAGATTCCCTTCAGTCGTCGTTGATCCCATTCCGGCTGCAGCGATGTCGGAGGTTTGATGTTTTACCGGATTACTGATATTTACGGTACACTCGTGGAATGGTCTTACGGGAAAATCTCCACTTCATCGCTACCTCGGAGATGCTGTGTCCCATCGGTCGTGCGCCGACTGTAACGCCGCGTTCAAACTCGCTTAAATCGTAACCTGCCATTGAGGCAGCAGTCACCGATCTAACAACTGCGCTAGACTCGTGTTGTCTTATTTAGGCGTTCCGACCGCAGCGCCGTATTCTGCCTGTTTACATATCTCTAATCTCTGTATTTGAATACGCATGTCTATACCAGTTTCTTTGGCGCTTCAGTGTACATCGGTGCGCGCGAGAGAGCGTGCTGCAATAGGGTTTCTAACCGCAGATGCGTTTGTCCACAAACACAGCACTCTCTCTTTCACCATGAGAATGCCAGACAGACCACCCACGAGCACAGCTACATCTGCAACAATCCGACGCCTTCGGTTCACTGTCGTCGATCATCTTCCACACAGTTCCGGCTTGGACCCATCCGAGTTTCATCTGTTTCCATAACTTAAAGAACTCCTTCGAGAGCATCGCTTTGATAATGATGAAGAGGTGCAAGCAGATGTGACGCTGTGGCCACCTTGAACAAAGTCAAACATTCTACATTGACGGTATGAACGAATTGGTCTCTCGTTGGGAGATACGTGTTCGTCGCTCCGGTAACTATATTGAGAAATAAATATGTAGACACGAAGAATAAAGATGTAGAACGTTAACAAGATCTGTTTTATTAAAAATCTTAAAGAGCTTCATATATAAAATTCGAAAGTGCAAGTTTTCAGTACTACCACTTCCCGAAAGTATAAAAAAAATGAATTTTAAAGAACCATGGCGATACCGTTAATACATTTAGTGTTGGATGAAAGCGAGAGTTGGATAAACAAAAAGAAAGATGACAACGAAGTACAAGCAGCAAATGTGAAATAGCTCAGGAAAGTGACGCGTTGTACGAGACGGTAGTTAATAAAGAAAGTAGATGTTGGAAGAGTGATAAGTGTACTGGCTATTAATGAGGCTACAACCGAATACAGAGAGAGGTGGAAACAACATAACAGTGGAATGGCAAATGAAAGACTATCCACGAAAATGCCGAACTACATCCAGAAGGTAGGAGAAAAACAGATAGACCGAGGAAAAAATGAACAGAAACTGCGTACAGACGGAACAGGAATATACAGTGATTAGGTATGTGAGACGACGACGCAAAAATGTCATAAAAAACAAGTCATATGTGATGAAAAGATATGAGGTCCATATTACAAGTTTTTCCAGGAAGAATGACAGAAGAAAAATTTTCACAGAAAGCTTTATTGTTTCTCAAAACATTCATCTTTTAAATTTATACACTCCTACTACATTGGAATCAATTTTGGAAACATTTTCTTTCCATTCTGACGTTGACACCCCAAAAACACGATTTTGGAAGGATTCAGAAGTTTCTAGACGCGATGAAATCGCCGTCCAGCTGTTTTGTTTGACATGAAGAAACATAAAGAAGTCGTTACGCGATGAATCAGGTAATTCTCCGCCAAACTGTGAATTTTTTGACTTGCTGTGTGACACCTGCCAATTTCGTGATGAAGTACGAGCGGCGTTTTTGGGTGTTTCTTCTGGTTGATCTGTTGATGACAAGGCAAACAAATCGCTGTATACTTAACTGTTCTTCGATTTGCTAAAGCAAATTGTCACGACATTTATAACGCAACCAAAGAAACTAGCACTCATTTTCTTCGAAATGTTACGTGGACGAACCACTTTTGTTGGTTTTGTTTCATCTTGGAGTACGCCAACTGCTGATTACTGCTTAGCTTTCGGCTCTTACGATCACATTAAAGTTTCGTTCCCAATTGCAATACTGTGTACGAAATTTGCGGTTCTTCAATCGAATTTTTTGAGCATTTCCTTACACAAAGCGACATAGGACTGCCTTTCGTGCTGCGGTCAAATTGTGCGGACTCCGTCGGAAACAGATCTCTTCTACAACTGAATGCTCATGCAAAAACGATGTACTACAGTCTTCCACATCCCTAAGGATAGTTCTGTCTCGCGATAAGTCGCATGTCGATCCTGTTCAAACACGTTGTCCACAGCATGTACGTTTATCGGATAGTAATCGATTTTGGTCGACCTTTGAGAAATTCATTGATATGGGAAGCAGGACCACGACGAAATTCTGAAAATCAATTGTAAAGAGTTAAACGAATCGATCCGAGGCAACACAGTTGAGTTAGACACTTTCAAAAATAGTAAAAAGACATCCCATAGAAACCTTATTGTGACATTGTTTCTTTACACGTTCATCGTAAACAAACTACTTGACCAATTTCTGAACTGACATTGTTTTAACAATAACTAGTACGAGAATAATACGACCGTGTACAGTCACGTAACTGAAGGGTGATCATAATTAAACTTTCGCTACTCGAGCCAGTTTAATCACAAACTGTTTACCGTAAGGGTACCAACTATATAGGTACGATGTTCGGACTGTTGGCTGCAGGATTTGCGTTGTTAGCAGTTTGGTGTCATTACTTGCCGTTAGGCGCCGGTACTGCTAGCGTGACGTAGGTTTGAAACACAACCATCAGTGCGCGTTACATTTGTAGACAGTCAGCGTGGGTCTTGAGATGAACAGGGCTTTACTCGTAAAGCTTTTTTATCAAAACAACGGCAAAAGTGCTACTGCTCTTTCAGAGTATCGACGCTTTAAAGGAATACGCTGAGGTTCTTTTTCCGCAGCGGGGCTGAAGAACACGGTTCGGATGTTCGAATGAACTGGCGATTTGGGATTTGCTCCTGGCAGAAGCCGATTGCCAATTGCGTCACAAATTTCTGAAGTTACAGTTGACATGGCTGAGAACGCTGTTCGCAATGTTCAACCTTCAAGAAGTACACGAGATGCGTCACGACAGTTGAACATAGCTCACCAGCTTTTTCCCGGTGACGCAGACAGTCGAGTAGACTTTGCTCTAACGTTTTTTGCAAGGGCTGAAGTTGACGACATATGGCCTTGGAATATTTGGTGATGAAGCACACTCTAGGCTCACTGGGACATTGAACACACGATTATCGCATTTAGGGACCGTCACCACGAACGAACATTCACTATGTTTCCATGGATAGTGAACACATCACTGTTTGGTGTAGCTTCACGGCACAGTTCATGACTGGTGCATGTTTCTGTGAGGAACTCTGACCCCAAGGACCAAGAACACGCAGCGTGAACGGCACACGTTACTGTGATCGGCTTCGCCAACATGTGAACCCCGCTCTTCGGGAGAAATGTGCTTAAGACTCTATTGTTTTGATGCACGATGAATTTCTCACGTGGCTCTCGAGGTCACTCTGTTACTTCATAACATTTGAAGAAAACCGCATCACTGGCCATTCGTTTCAAAACTTCATGGCTACCATGATCACAAGATTTAAACCGGTGTGATTTCTGGATCTCGGATTACCCGAAAGACAGGGATTATCACCGAGACACTAACACCCGTTGGAGTCTGAAGATTTGCATAGCGAGGGAGCCAGCCAGCATCCCATTTGAAAGGTTTCGGGCAACAGTAGAGCGGTTCCAGGCTGTCGTGGATGGAGATGTTTGCCACATTGATCAACGTATGTAACATAAAAAACGTAAACATGAACGCTGTTAACAAATATTACCATGTCTTGTGGACATTAAAATGCGTTTCTTTCAACGGTTTTTTCGTTATTTCTCTTCCGCATGTCCTCGCAAATGTTTCCACAAAGTTTCATTGTCCTACGATACTCATTTCTCATGGGGGCCATGTAAAGTGGCGAAAGTTTAATTACAACCACCCTGTGCTTCTGTGTTCCCAACCAGTATCTGGACTCAATGGAGAGTCGCCTAATAGAACAGAACCTCTTTCGTCCACTCCACATACCATCAGCTATCTCAGTACCAGCCTTGATATGTACTGCAACCTTAATGCAGTAAGGGGGACCCTACACTTCCAAAATCTGTGGGACGAGTCCAACAATTGCTATCCCAGCTTCTCGCAGATCCTAGGAAGTTTTTCGCTGAGGCCCCCCCTCTCGATTCAGAAATGGGGCGTCAGTATCTGCTCTGGGAACAATGCTGTAGACTACGATCTTCGCAGAAACCCAGCGATTAAGGCTGTTATTATGAACATTCTCTATCAAGAATGGCCCAAGAATTACCCAATAACAATTTCGGAGGCCGGATAGGTACCTTTCGGTCCGACGTGCGCAACTATCTACAGTAGGTTCAATCCTGTTCTCTAAATGGCTCGGCGATAATAAAAGCGCGTGATTCCAATGCTGTGTATCGCGGTTCTGGCCTCCACAGCAGAGGCGTTGAAAGAAGGGTTGAAGTGTGGCTAAGGGAGGGGTAGGGTGGGAGAGGGGTGGGGGTGTGCGACAGTCCCATCGTGTGACACGTCTTCGATGGCGTTGGGCGGAATTGTTGTGAAATTTGGTGCCAATGGGACGTCATTAAATCACTTTACATCTCACATGAACTTCTGAACTGTGACTTCTTTTTTTTTCTTCTCACAGTGTCGACACCTTACTGTTGGAAGCGTCGCTGAGTCCGAGAGTAATGTAGCAGGCGTGACGCTTTTACACCATTACTGACGATGGTTGTAGGCACCTTGAGCCAAATTAAAAAAAAAAAAACTTATGCATTGTGATGGAACACAATTACTAGTTGTCGAAAATGTGAGAGGTTCCGCCGGCCGCGGTGGCCGTGCGGTTCTAGGCGCTCCAGTCCGGAGCCGCGCTGCTGCTACGGTCGCAGGTTCGAATCCTGCCTCGGGCATGGGTGTGTGTGATGTCCTTAGGCTAGTTAGGTTTAAGTAGTTCTAAGTTCTAGGGGACTGATGACCACAGCAGTTGAGTCCCGTAGTGCTCAGAGCCATTTGAACCATTTGAGAGGTTCCTTGCGCAGTGTATAAGGCGGTGACAAAAGTCATGCACATACACAGATGACGGTAGTTTCGCGTACGCTAGGTACAAAGGGGGCAGTGTATTGGTGAAGTTGTCGCATGTATTCAGATGATTCATGTGGAAAGGTTTCCGACGTGATTTTGGACGCACGACGTGAATTAACAAACTTTGAACGCAGAATTGTAGTTGGAGCTAGAAAAATGTGTTCAAATGTGTGTGAATTCCTAAGGGACCAAACTGCTAAGGTCATCGGTCCCTAGACTTACACACTACTTAAACTAACTTATACTAAAAACAACACACACACCCATGCTCGAGGGAGGACCCGAGCCTCCGGCGGGAGGGGAGTTGGAGCTAAACACATGGGAAAATCGTTAGGGAATTCAGAATTCCGAGATCAGAAGTGTGCCGAGAATACCAAATTTCAAGCATTAGCTCTCACCACGGAGAACACTGTGGCCCACGGTTTTCATTTAACGACGAAGAGCAGCGCCGTTTGCGTAGAGTTGTCACTACTAACAGTCAAATAACTCTGCGGGAAATAACCGTAGAAATCAATGTGGGACGCAAGCCGAACGTATCCGCTAAGACAGTGCGGCGAAATTGGGCGTTAATAGGCTATGAAAGGAGACGACCGACGCGAGTGTCTTCGCTAACAGCACGACACCACCTACACTGCCTGTACTGGTCTCGTGACCATATTGGTTGGACCCTAGGCAACTGGAAAACCGTTGCCTATTCAGGCCCCACTTCAGTTGGTAAGAGCTGGTGGTACGATTCCAGTGTGACACAGGTCCCATGAAGCATGGACACAAATTGCCACACGGCACTGCACAAGCTGGTGGTGGAACCATAATGGTGTGGGCTGTGTTTACATGGAATGAACTAAACATTGACTGGAAATGCTTATGGTTGGTTGGTTTAAAAATGGGGGAGAGGGGGAGGGACCAAACTGAGAGTCCATCTGCCTCTTGTTCCCAGTGAAATAATTACACAAGGGAAAGAGGGAAAGAATGGACACATACAGCACAATAACAGGAGAAAGGAAGAACCAGAAGAATGACACAAGGATAACCATCACTACTACGGACAAAACAGGAAAAGAAAACCAGAGAGAAGCAAGAAACAGGTAGAAGGGGTAAAAACAAGAGAGCAGATGACCGTGGCTGGCCGACCACGAGAATAAAAAGGAAAAGCCACCCACTCTGTGATACATTAAAACGTCCACCGTAACAGCATTAGAGTGGAGAACACAGAGGGGCAAAGACATGCGCTAAGACTTATATAGAGTGATAAAACCCATTGTCATGTATAAAACGTAAAACTAAATTAGCCAATGAGGCGTTGTCAACTAAAATTAATGGCAACGAGTCCGGTAACTGAAGAGTCCGTCACAGGGTAGCAATAAAAGGACAACTCACCAAGATATGGGCCACTGTCAGCTGGGCACCGTACCGACACTGAGGTGGGTCATCACGACGCAGTAGGTAGCCAGGCAAGGACTCCAGTTTAGAGAGAAAGGATCGAACACGAACTGCAATTGGAAGACCTGAACTGGACCGCCGAAATGGGAGATGAACCACCGTGGGTGGGAAAAGGAGACGGTGAAATGGATGCGCAAGAGAACTACGATTGTGTAACTGGCCAGCAGTTGTGCACTCCTAACCTGCAATGATACGACTCTGGTCTCCTCAAGGATGCTGGTCACCGGACTCGTCCTAAAAGCTCCTGTCGCTAGGCGAACGCCACAGTGGTGCACTGGGTCGAGTAAAAATTGATAAACCAGACTCCCAGAGTCAAAGTGGGATTGAACAAGGGCTCTGTAGAGCTGCAGCAGCGTAGAGCGACCTGCACCCCAGTTGGTGTTGTTCAGGCAGCGGAGGGCATTTAGGTGCTGCCAGCGCTTCCGTTTAAGCTGAGAAGGTGAGTAAGCCAAGTCCTAAGAATCGATATGTATCCACTACAGAGAGTGGATCGTCATTAAGGTAAAGTTCTGGTTCTGCATGAACAGTAACACGTCGACAGAAGTACATAACACAGGCCTTTGCAACCGAAAACTGGAAGCCATGGGCTAGGGCCCATGAGTGCACCTTGTGGATGGCTTCCTGTAGGCGCCGCTCAGCAACACCAATACAGATGGAGCAGTTCGGAATGCAGAAGTCGTCTGCATTCAGAGAAGGTGAGACGGACGGCCCTACAGCTGCTGCTAGACCATTAATGGCCACTAAAAATAAAGAGACACTCAATACAGAGCCCTGCGGGACTCCATTCTCCTGGATATGGGGGGGGGGGGGGGAGGGGGAACTGTGGGAGGCACCAACTTGGACGTGGAAAGTACGAAGCGACAGGAAATTTTGGATAAAAATCGGGAGCGGGCCTCTGAGACTCCACTCATATAATGTGGCAAGGACATGATGTCACCAGGTGGTGTCATATGCTTTTCGTAAATCAAAAAAGATGGTAACCAGGTGTTGGCGTCTAGAAAAGGCTGTTTGGATGGCAGACTAGAGGGACACAAGAGTATAAGTGGTAGAGTGACCCTGGCGGAAACCGCCCTCAAATGGAGCCAGTAGGCGACGTGACTCCAGGACACAACCCACCTACACATCCCACATTCCAGCAGCTTACAAAGAACGTTGGTGAGGCTGATGGGCCGATAGCTATCCACATGAAGCGGGTTTTTACCGGGTTTGAGCACCGGAATGATGGTGCTCTCCCGCCAGGTTCAGTGTCGGGGCAATGTAGAAGGGCACTGAGGAGCACAGCTCATCGTCAGACTGCAAAAGAAGGTTCCTGTGAAATATGATACCTTGGACCATATTTAAGCTCTTATGGTGCGTGATGCTTACAGAAGCATCCCCCAGATTGTCACAATTGAGTAACGCCTGTGACTGGGGAGAGGATGCTGTTTTTATCAAAACTGACCCAGATCTCATTTTGGACAACCCTTCACCTCCCCAAACTTGTCCGCTAAATGCTCAACAAAGAACTGAGGTTTCACCGTCATGAAAGATTCCCCATCAGTTCTCGAACATACAAGATACTAGGGCGAGTAAGAGCTCCCGCAATCCTTAGCCTGCTGTCCCTCCCATGGTGTGGCCTGCGAGGGGAACGATTTGGGGTCGTACTTACGTGCGTTGAATTGAGCCTGTGAATGTTTAGAGACTGCTTGTGTTTGACCACCAGCAAGAGATGATGTATTACTTAGACTTAGAACTACCTAAACCTAACTAACCTAAGGACATCACACACATCCATGCCCGAGGCAGGATTCGAACCTGCGACCGTAGCGGTCGCGCGGTTCCAGACTGTAGCGCCTAGAACCGCTCGGCCACACCGGCCGGCCTATGATGGAATCAACTGTATATACTAAGTGGAGCAAAGCTGTCACTTTTTAGTAATTTAAGCCATGCTACAGTGACACTATGCAAACAGATAAAGAAAATGTTACAGTTAATGTTCGTTGATCGGCACGTTTGCTAAACCCGGAGGACTTTCACTGTTTCGCCAAATACTGCCGACTGCTGCTGATTGTTAAGACAAAGTCAAGAAACAACGATTAAGTAGTACCTTTATTTCTCCGTCTCTCAAAGGACTACTTTTATAGCCAACGCAGCAAACATTTCTGCATCGTTACCGCACGGGTGTTGTGCCGTTCGACAATCTCTTAACAGTCTCTTGTCTGAGGCAATCTGTTGCTACGTTATTCGCAGACCATTCCAAACCTTGTGGCATGGCACGTAATTTAATGGTAGGCATTCCTGTTATCAGACGCTGTATTTAGAGAGTCGCACACGTCGACACAATTGAAAGGAGATTACGTGCTGTTTCACGACGCATTAAAACTGAGTATCCCACCAAAGAATCTGGGGTTACCACAGAAGCCGTCCTTTTGTGAACTCACCTTTAGATTCCTTCACATAAAAAACGGCGCACTTAATGCTCGATGCAGTGACTCTACAGTGACTTCGACAAATAACTAATCTTTCTCATTCGACATTCCCCAGCGTTTGAAAGACGGTAATTACATACAACAATAACATAAACTTTATGAGTAGCACCTACAGTTAAAGCGAAATCTCTTTGAGAAACAAAGTAACAAAGGATTTCAGTGTGTGTTTCTGAGCCGACATGAATAGGCCAGATACTATGCTAACCTATCTAATGTGAAAAATGTGTTCTTGAGGTGGTACACTAGAAAAAAATAATTTCTTCTTATCATATGCTAAATATCAATTATACCAGATACCGGTTGCTATAAGTAAAGAGCAGCTAGTCACAGAGGTCCAACGTTGGCTATAATTATCGTACGGCAGCGATACTTGGTAGATGCTCTAATGTGTTAATGTGGAAAGGATTTAGACTGGAAAAAAATTAGTTCAAATTTTGGCCACCGGTTACACATCTGGCGTTCGTAGACGTCTCCAGTGCTCATACTGAACAAATTGTGTAAGTGCGAGTTAATAACAACATGAACATTATGCCTTTCTTCGCCGGCCGCTGTGGCCGAGCGGTTCTAAGCGCTTCAGTCCGGAACAGCGCGTCTGCTACGGTCGCAGGTTCGAATCCTGCCTCGGGCATGGATGTGTGTGATATCCTTAGGTTAGTTAGGTTTAAGTAGTTCAAGGTCTAGGGGACTGATGACCTCTGATGTTAAGCCCCATAGTGCTCAGTGCCATTTGAACCATTTTATGCCTTTCTTCCTTGGTTGACCTTTTCTGCCCACATCCATTCCTAATCCACTACAAATGGAAACACTTTCTTGCATTCAAAGCGCCAGATTTCCACCAGGTGACCAAAATTGGAACTAATATTTTTACAGCTTAAATCAGTTTCGCATTAACGCATTAGAATATCTACCAAGTTTCGCTGCCATACAATATTTACATCTCGCAGTGGACCACTGTCAATAGCCGCACTTCAGTTGTAACTACGTCCTATCAATTTTTTGTCAGAACAGCACATAAAATATTAGTAACCGCTAGGAGGCAACCCTGGCACACAGCCGCTCTGTCCTAGATAACGCCCTCAAATCGGCGAGGAAAAGAATTCACAAATTTCTTCAGATATAGTATACCGTATCCATTTGAGGCTTCTGATGGATGATTTGATTCTGTGGAGCTACCAAACAGCGAGAAAGCTAACTGCTATGTTCCACCTGCATTTCCAAATAGTCAAAAATGGTTCAAATGACTCTGAGCACTATGGGACTTAACTTCTGAGGTCATCAGTCCCCTAGAACTTAGAACTACTTAAACCTAACTAACCTAAGTACATCACACACATCCAAGCCCGAGGCAGGATTCGAACCTGCCACAGTAGCGGTCTCGCGGTTCCAGACTGTAGTGTCTAGAGCCGCTCGGCCACCCCGGCCGGCTCCAAATAGTCCCAGACATTTCTACAAGATTAAGATCGAGTGGTTTAGCGGGTCAGTAGAGGTACCGTACGGTGCCTGAGTGAGTGTACGTCAAACCAGGAACGTATAGGTGCAGCCTGGTGAATAGGGCTGTGGTCATCTTGAAAGATATATCTATAGCACGCTCATCATGAAGATGCAGAAGAAAGGACAACACTTTAGTTTTGTACGCCAGCATGCTTTGTGACTAAAGGACGAAATTAACTTTCGCATGATATGTTGCTGCCAAGTAAACAGCTCCATGAAACTTTGACCTTACATAAAGAACTGCTACAGTCTACTACAAGAGAAAATTTAAATAAATAAATAAATACCCCAAGAGACGAACATAAATGACATTTATTCAATGACAATAACTACACTGAAGTCACAGCGATTTATGGTGGTTCACTGGACATTACAAAATGCAGGACATGGTTCTTCATAGGGTGTGCGATCATAGCCGATAGCAATGCATGCTCTGCACTTGCTCCCATTATGGCCGCCATATTAAGGAATTCTTGTGATGCGTTCCATTCCTCCACCAGAGCGGATGACAGCTGCTGAATGGTCACTGGTGCATATGGACGTGCTGTTACATGTCTCCCTGACGCTTTTCACGTCGGATTTCAGTCGGCATACTGGCAGGTCAGTCCATTCGTTACATATCCTCTCGTTCCAAGAGCCCCTCCATCTACACTGTTCGATGCAGCCGCAGATTGCCATCCACAAAAGTGAAATCAGGACCGAATGCACCCCTGAAAAGACGCACATGGAGAAGGAAAACATCGTTGACTGTAAAGTGTACCTTGTTCAAAGATTTGGACGTCAGTACGCCTATGCAACATCATACCTCGCGCACACAACACCTGGACCACCAAAACGATCATGTTCGACAATGTTCCTGGGTGAATTAACTGTTCCCACCGCTAGTCACGTGAAGGTAAGTCCAGAATCACTGCTCGGACATAACTTGCTCTCTTATGACAAGAGCGCGTCACTCCACTCCTCCTTGGTCTAGTCCCTATGCCCTTGGCACCATTGTAGGGTTGCCATATCTAGCTGGGACCTCGTCAGGGGTGTGGAAATGAAGTAAAATATTTATTTAATATAATTACTTTTTTATTTAGAACACAATTACCTGGGACTTGTTGCGGCACAAGTAGTTGGTACGCCATATTTTTCGAAAGATTTCACCTTTTCCAGAAAGTCTCTTTTCGCTTTTACGTATTTATAAAACTCCATGCAAGCCAACTTGTAGTTAAACTGCCGCTATAAGATTGATTCCACAGTCCCTGGCTGCAGTATATTTCTTTCATCAGTTCACGGGGCCTACATCAACTAAAATACTCTTTCTACAGTGGCGTTGTGTGTAGGAATAGAAAACAAATACTCGCACAATTTTAGCAGTTGGCATTTCCGTCCAGGATTTTCTGTTTCCTTAAGAAAGTAACTCCACCTTTCTTCCATGTAGTGTTTAGACTCCCATTCTTCCGAGTCGCGCTTCGTTTCTAAACATCTTTTCAGACACATATATTTCTGAAGACAATTATCCCTGAAATCTTCACACCATTTTAGTCATGATATAGGAGTGTTTTCAATAATCACCCGAGGTGGGTTTTCAGATAGCGTCATCCAATCAAATACTTGATATTTATTAAAAGAAACAGTTCATTGCTCTAAGTAATCAAATACTATGGTATAGAAAGCCATTGTCTCTTCCTCAAATATCGGAATCAAATTATTGCTTTCTTTGTTAGGGTTCTGATTCTTTAAGTTGTTCAAAATCATCTTCGTTTGCATGCCAATAAAATTGGTTCTCTTCCCTTCATTCAGGCATCTTTGAGTGTCGATTTATATATGTCTTGGTTCAGTTATCGAGGCTTTATTCTTCTTCAGGTTTTTTATATCTTTTTTTTCCAAACAGAGTCAAGCTAGAAGTAAATTTCATTGATCGGACTACCGAAAAAGTATGAAATTATTTTAGATGGCCTGTCTCCGGCGTCAAAAAATTGTTTTAATTGAATCCAAAACTTAGAATTCTCCTCCTGTCATTAACGACAGACATCTAGTTTTTTTTTTTTTTTTTTAAAAAAAAAAAAGAACGGTTCAAATGGCTCTGCGCACTATGGGACTAAACAGCTGAGTTCATCAGTCCCCTAGAACTTAGAACTACTTAAACCTAACTAGCGTAAGAACATCACACACATCCATGCCCGAGGCAGGATTCGAACCTGCGACCGTAGAGGTGGCGCGGTTCCAAACTGAAGCGCCTAGAACCGCTCGGCCACTCGGGCCGGCTCTTGTTTTTGAATGAAATACAAGAGTCTAACGATTGACAACATATAACTCTTTCAGCTCGTCTGTCGTTACCGTGTATATTGAAAAAATATTTTCATGACCATTATTTCAATGTGGACAGTTGAGACCTCACCAGCGCTTGATACAGTATTATGGAGAATATGGACAGGGTATCCAATTCTTTCTACACTTTTCCTAGTTGTTCTTTAATTCGGTGAAACACATCCCGCTAGCCGCGTCGATGAAGCCCTCCGACGTCGGTATTGGCATTGTCTCCACAAAAAGCTATTAATTTATCTAATGGAATTTGCAGTTGTCTTAAATTGTCTAGACAAAACTTTGCAATTGTCTCTCATGCTTCGTTCTTCAGCGAATTAAACTTCAACAGCTTCTGTTGGATTCAGTCAGTTTCAGTAAAATATTGAACAACTAAAGGAAACATTTCAGCCTTGCGGTTCGACACGTTGGTGCCTATGCCGTGAAATCAAACTTCTTGCAGTTTTATGCATTCGGACATGGAGTGAGGTGCGCGAATATTTTTAACAATCGCTGTAGCTTTGGTCCTGCCCCATAGACTGCATTGCGGCGACTTTGGATGCAGGACACATTGCGGCATTCAGTTTTACGGTAGAGTCAAGAGAACTGAAGGATCGATGATGCTTGAAGCATTTATTAAGGGTTTCTAGTTGTGCAGCAGCAACGAACAATTCTTCCTGGATATCTTCTTTAATCATTAATGTAGATATAGGTTTTGATGTCGCTGCTGCCGCTACTCTGTTAGTATGATTCTTTGTAGAAATGTGATGCCTCACATGTGTCTTACCTCCGTGAGTTACTGAGATGATATAGCTATAAATCTCACACAACGCTTCCTGTTCTATACCTTCTTTCTTGACAAAAGACCACCCTTTTCCTTAAGCACCCGAAAAGTGAAACTTTGTCGTTCCATCCTTAGGAATTTTCGTAAGCTATGGTAAGATTGTTAGACGGTAAACAGTCGACAATAGCACTTTAGTTCAAAAATGGTTCAAATGGCTCTGAGCACTATGGGACTTAACTGCTGAGGTCATCAGTCCCCTAGAACTTAGAACTACTTAAACCTAACTAACCTAAGGACATCACACACATCCATGCCCGAGGCAGGATTCGAACCTGCGACCGTAGCGGTCGCGTGGTTCCAGACTGTAGCGCCTAGAACCGCTAAGCCACTTCGGCCGGCGCTAACACTTTAGTGATCGAAGTACACGTAACTATACGCGTCAAGCTCTATATACCGGCAGTAAACACCTCAAACAGTACTAACTTGCACTCGTTCTAGGTATTAGCCGTAGAAAAAATCGTCTTATCAGATCACTATTCAAATGGGAACTGCCCAATTCTACAGCGTGGGGCTGCTTAAGTAGTTCCAGCTCCGTACTACTGGAGAAGTCCGGGATTTTCTCGAATGAGTGCGCTAGCTCTAGAAGGTGCTTGCATCGTCGATACACAATACACAACATGCAACGCCGTCTGTGAAACGACTTTGTCAACATAAACTTGTTGACATGGATAAGAGTAACTGAGGCTGCATTTACATGTTGCGCTAACAGATGGCGTTACTGGAGCCAAGCTTGTAACAGTATTTTGAAAAATCGGGGCAAAATTGGGGCTTGTAGGGATGTCGAGACAAGATACTGGTCGTCGGGCAAAGAGACCACCCCCATGCTGTCACTGTGCAATTGTGCAGTGTGTGACAGCTCGCCCTGCAGTCCTGTTACATATAGCTGCAATTGGACCCGCTGTTTGACGTGCACAATGTAGCGGTCATCTGTTGATATAGTCGACATCGGACAGCAGTGCTTTTGGTTTGTAACACTCACCATACCTGTGAAACAACGCTGCGAGCAGTACCAAACTTATGGATAACACTCGTTACATTTGGACCATGTCGCAGTTTCTCGATGGTTCTTCCCTGTGTGAAATCATCCCTCCGAGCAATGTAATGAAGAACACCAGCACAGAGCTCCACCTGTGCTCACAGATAGTGTCTTTTTCCTTTCCTTCAGCTGCCTCGTTTTTGGGGGGGGGGGGGGCAGCCCCCTATGGCCACATAGTCACGCTGACCTCACGGCATGTGACGTCCACCTCTTTGTGAGACCTCTGACAATGTGCTTCAGCACTTTCACCCATTTCTACAGAGTTGCTAATATGTTATACCTCGTACTTCAATTTTGCGGTAACTTGACTGAGGGGATCGTCCGCCCCTGGTAGCTGAATGGTCAGCCCGGGTTTGATTCCCGGCTGGGTCGGAGATTTTCTCCGCTCAGGCACTGGTGTTGTGTTGTCCTTACCGTCGTCATTTCATCCCCATCGACACGCAAGCCGCCGGAGTGGCATCAACTCTAAAGACTTGCACCAGGCGAACGGTCTACCCGACGAGAGGCCCTAGCCACACGGCGTTTCCATTTTCCAACGAGTGGATCCAAGTCATAGTACGGAAAACACCCCAAATACATCATATAACTATCTCCAGTTGAACTACACCCTCCACATACTTCGGATTACACTCTTCATTGGGCTGTCGGTGCACTCTACACATTTCATCATTTGAAAAAAAGGAGAGAAAACAGCGATTCATCGGACCACACTACCCACTTTCAGTCATCTACTGTCCAGTTTCTGAGTTGGTTGCTCCGTTGAAGGCACGCACTGTTCTGTGCTGGTGTGGCTGTTGGCCTTTTGCGAGGTAACTGATTTCAAGTGACCACTGCTCTTAACTGTCTTTGCAATGTTCGCTCGGAGAATGGTTCAAACCACACTGCATTCACTGACAGCAGCGCTTCTGATCGGGTTCCAAACCATTTGTCATTGACAAGACGTGACTAACGTCTCCGGTCCCAGCTGATCAGAATCTTTTTCCGATCATTGCTTTTCACTCAGTGTTAGATGCCTGTGAGTGGTACAAAATTCCTGATACACTCGTTTGGCAGTCCGCGCTGCTAAACCAATAACAGTTTTGTCATGGACCCGTCCAAATATATTTCAATTTTTCCATTTTGTTACGTCTCCACATCGATCCATCTTCTTGTGCCGATTACATACAGCAAACTGACTCACACACGCGCCAATTCACTGCAGTTACTTAAGTCAGGGGTGGAGGGTCAAATGACCCTCGGGTATCAGTTCTACAGGATCTACAGATCTCCAAAACAGACTAGTGTGTTATTTTGAGGGCGTGAGTAATGCTTTCTCATGTGATCCCATAAGATGCTGTGTGCGTCATTCCGGTCATCAACACATACTGACTATAGTGAGCCTTCTTTTCCGAGGATGCGGCTTTCATTGCTCCCGCTGTGGCCCAGGAAACGCTTCGTCAGCTAATTTAGCACCAAGTAATACGGAATGTGTCCACTGTTCGCCTTCATCATAGCTCGAACTCTGCTGGGGACACATTCAATGAGATGTCTAAATGTCTGTGGAGGTATAGTAGTCCACTCTTCCTCAAGAGCCAAAACTAGAGAACGCAGGAATGTAGGGCGCTGGGATCTCGAGTGAAGTTGAGGTTCCTACTTATCCCAGAGATGTTCCGCTGGGTTCAGGTCGGACCTGTGAGCGGGCCAGTCTATTTCAGGAATATTATCCTCTACATTTCATTCATTCGCAATTGTTACTTTGTAACAGGGTGCATTGTCATCCTGATATTACCATCATCCCCGAACTCTCCCTTTACTGTGCGCAGTAAAAGCGAGTGTGTGTGTGTGTGTGTGTGTGTGTGTGTGTGTGTGTGTGTGTGTGTGTGTGTGTGTGTGTGTGTTTTTCGAGCTTACGGGCGATCAGCGCCGACGATGCTGTAAATATGTTCATACCCTACGCGTTTACCGTGTTCGTAATCGCAATAAGAAGACCACTTGAACCACGAGAAACACTCTCATACCATAATACCACCTCTTTCGTACTTCACTGTTGGCACTACAGATGATGGTATGGCACTGTGAATGATTTCAAGACATCTGTACTTATACTATTAAATGGTTCAGCGCATCTTCGTGAAGTATCACGATAAAAACTCGCGGTAAGTCGACGAAAATGTCATCACTCAGAGATTCAATAACATTGTGGTCGACTAGTACGCAGGATTGGTTTAAGACACATGCGGCACAAGTCGCCGCTTGGGGACGCCAAGCTGAGAGGAGCTGCAGAGGCGCCACAATTTTAAGTTTTCTGTACAGGACGTGTCACAGTTAGAAGCGGTCACTTGGGCGCCTCGTTGACAGCGGCTCCAGGGTCAGCTAAGTACTAGATTTGTATCCAGCACGTCTCATACTTTGCAGCAGAAACTGACACGGCTGGAAGTGTACGAGAGACATGTGTGGGTGGAAGGGGGGAAGGGGAGGGGTGCGCCAAACGATTATTTCCTTGTGTGGAAAAATGTTCTCGAACAGGCGCAGAGCGTACGCGCCTACAAGATCCAACCAAAATAATTCTTCTTCCTATGTATATCTCGCGAAAAGTCCATGAACGTATAAAATTAGTGAGTCTTACCAACAATCGTTGTTCCTGTGAACCATCAGCGACTGGCACGGGAAACGGCAGAAGTGTCAGTGGTACACAAAGTACCCTCCGCCGCACACCCCAAGATTGATTGCAGATTACAGACGTAGATACTTTTCTTAATGAGCGGGTTGTCATGTAGTCTCTAATTATTTCGCAAGATAGCTAGGGTCCAGTGGTTGTGATCTCCGTGTTTTAAATTTAGTAGGCGATTAAAAGTGTCGGCATATATTTGGGCTCATACAGCACTTTTGAAAGGATCGATGAAAATGAAGTAAGACACTCCGAAAGCCGCCGTATGGTGTGTGGCAGAGGGTTCCCTGAACCACTACTAATCATTTCCCTTCCTGTTCCACTCACAAACAAAGCGAGGAAAAAACCACCATCTACATGCATCCGTACGAGCCCTAATCTCTCAAATCTTATCACGCGGTCTCTACGCGAAATGTACCGGTTGATCAAAAAGTCAGTATAAATTTGAAAACTTAATAAACCACGGAATAATGTAGATAGAGAGGTAAAAATTGACACACATGCTTGGAATGACATGGGGTTTTATTAGAATAAAAAAAAGTTCACAAAATGTCCGACAGATGGCGCTGGACAGCAAAACGTCAGTGACTGCGCATGACAATCGTGTATAAAAGGAGCTGTAATGAGAGAACCAGCAGTCGCAGCTTGTTGACGTTACCTGAAAAGGCGCTTTTAGTGAAGCTGTATTATCAGAATGGGGAATGTGCTAGTTCAGCGTTACGATCCTATCGCCATAGGAAGGGGATTCGAACGGGTGAAGGTCCGTTGACAAATGCAACTGTGGCGAGAATGATTTCGAAGTTCGAAGCCACGGGTTGTTTAGACGATAGACCCCGTAGTGGCCGACTGAGCACAAGGCGTAATGCTGCTGAGACAGTTCAGGAAGAAATTACAGAGTACCTGACGGCTCAACACAAAAGTTTTGTCTCAAGTACAGATAGTGTTGAGGATCAGTGGACAAAGTTCAAAACCATCGTACAATATGCGTTAGATGAGTATGTGCCAAGCAAGATTGTGAGAGATGGAAAAGAGCCACCGTGGTACAACAACCGAGTTAGAAAACTGCTGCGGAAGCAAAGGGAACTTCACAGCAAACAAACATAGCCAAAGCCTTGCAGACAAACAAAAATTCCGCGAAGCGAAATGTAGTGTGAGGAGGGCTATGCGAGATTCGTTCAATGAATTCGAAAGTAAAGTTCTATGTACTGACTTGGCAGAAAATCCTAAGAAATTTTGGTCTTATGTCAAAGCGGTAGGTGGATCAAAACAGAATGTCCAGACACTCTGTGACCAAAATGGTACTGAAACAGAGGATGACAGACTAAAGGCCGAAATACTAAATGTCTTTTTCCAAAGCTGTTTCACAGAGGAAGACTGCACTGTAGTTCCTTCTCTAGATTGTCGCACAGATGACAAAATGGTAGATATCGAAATAGACGACAGAGGGATAGAGAAACTATTAAAATCGCTCAAATGAGGAAAGACCGCTGGACCTGATGGGATACCAGTTAGATTTTACACAGAGTACGCGAAGGAACTTGCCCCCCTTCTTGCAGCGGTGTGCCGTAGCTCTCTAGAAGAGCGTAGCGCTCCGAAGGAATGGAAAAGGGCACAGGTCATCCTCGTTTTCAAGAAGGGACGTCAAACGGATGTGCAGAACTATAGACTTATATCTGTAACGTCGATCAGTTGTAGAATTTTGGAACACGTATTATGTTCGAGTATAATGACTTTTCTGGAGACTAGAAATCTACTCTGTAGGAATCAGCATGGGTTTCGAAAAAGACGGTCGCGTGAAACCCAGCTCGCGCTATTCGTCCACGAGACTCTGAGGGCCATAGATATGGGTTCACAGGTAGATGCCTTGTTTCTTGACTTCCGCAAGGCGTTCGATACAGTTCCCCACAGTCATTTGATGAACAAAGTAAGAGCTTATGGACTATCAGACCAATTGTGTGATTGGATTGAAGAGTTCCTAGATAACAGAACGCAGCATGTCGTTCTCAATGGAGAGAAGTCTTCCGAAGTAAGAGTGATTTCAGGTGTGCCGCAGGGGAGTGTCATAGGACCGTTGCTATTCACAATATACATAAATTACCTTGTGGATGACATCGGAAGTTCACTGAGGCTTTTTGGAGATGATGCTGTGGTGTATCGAGAGGTTGTAACAATGGAAAATTGTACTGAAATGCAGGAGGATCTGCAGCGAATTGACGCATGGTGCAGGGAATGGCAATTGAATCTCAATGTAGAAAAGTGTAATGTGCTGCGAATACACAGAAAGAAAGATCCCTTATCATTTAGCTACAAAATAGCAGGTCAGCAACTGCAAGCAGTTAATTCCATAAATTATTTGGGAGTACGCATTAGGAGTGATTTAAAATGGAACGATCATATAAAGTTGATCGTCGGTAAAGCAGATGCCAGACTGAGATTCATTGGAAGAATCGTAAGGAAACGCAATCCGAAAACAAAGGAAGTAGGTTACAGTACGCTTGTTCGCCCGCTGCTTGAATACTGCTCAGCAGTGTGGGATCCGTACCAGATAGGGTTGATAGAAGAGATAGAGAGGATCCAACGGAGAGCAGCGCGCTTCGTTGCAGGATCATTTAGTAATCGCGAAAGCGTTACGGAGATGATAGATAAACTCCAGTGGAAGACTCTGCAGGAGAGACGCTCAGTAGCTCCGTACGGGCTTTTATTAAAGTTTCGAGAACATACCTTCACCGAAGAGTCAAGCAGTATATTGCTCCCTCCTACATATATCTCGCGAAGAGACCATGAGGATAAAATCAGAGAGATTAGAGCCCACACAGAAGCATACTGACAATCCTTCTTTCCACGAACAATACGAGACTGGAATAGAAGGGAGAACCGATAGAGGTCACCGTCAGGTGGCTTGCGGAGTATGGATGTAGATGTAGATATGGAGACTGTAGCGGGTTCGTCTATGCACGGGGAAGTCAGCGCTCGTGCAGTCGCACGTCGCACCGGCATTCCATACGCTACTGTTTGGTTGGCACTGAGGCGTACCCTCCGATGCTATCCGTACAAAATCCATCGACATCATTAACTGTTACTGGCGATTTAGTGAAGCGGATGGCATTTGCGGTGTGGGTGTTTCAAAAGTTGGCGGAAGATGACGATTGTTTGAGTAACGTGTTGTGGACCGACGAAGCTCATTTCACGCTCCGAGGGTCTGTCAACGCCCACAACTGCAGAATTTGAGCTACCGAAAATCCTAGAACTGTCGTGGAAACTCCATTGCACGACGAGAAATTCACGGTATGGGCTGGATTTACCACAAAAATGGTTCAAATGGCTCTGAGCACTATGGGACTCAACTTCTGAGGTCATTAGTCCCCTAGAATTTAGAACTAGTTAAACCTAACTAACCTAAGGACATCACACACATCCATGCCCGAGGCAGGATTCGAACGTGCGACCGTAGCGGTCACGCGGTTCCAGACTGCAGCGCCTAGAACCGCACGGCCACTTAGGCCGGCCTGGATTTACCACAACTACCGTTATCGGGCCTTTTTTTTTCGACGAAATGCGCGATTCTGGTTTTGTAACTGCTGCCGCGACGGGTGAGAGGTATTCCGATATGTTACAAAATCGCATCATCCCCAGCCTGGCTGATAAACACCCGCTGGAACGTACGATGTTTATGCAGGATGGCGTTGCACCCCATATTGCTGGACGCCTGAAAGATCTCTTACGCGCATCGTTTGGTGATGATCGTGTGCTCAGCCGCCACTTTCGTCATGCTTGACCTCCCAGGTCCCCAGACCTCAGTCCGTGCGATTATTGGCTTTGGGGTTACCTGAAGGTATCGTGATCGACCGACATATCCAGGGATGCTGAGCCGGCCGAAGTGGCCGTGCGGTTAAAGGCGCTGCAGTCTGGAACCGCAAGACCGCTACGGTCGCAGGTTCGAATCCTGCCTCGGGCATGGGTGTGTGTGATGTCCTTAGGTTAGTTAAGTTTAACTAGTTCTAAGTTCTAGGGGACTAATGACCTCAGCAGTTGAGTCCCATAGTGCTCAGAGACATTTCAACCAACCAGGGATGCTGAAAGACAACATCCGACGCCTATGCCTCACCATAACTCCGGACATGTTTTACAATGCTGTTCACAACATTATTCCTCGACTACAGCTAGTGTTGAGGAATGATGGTGGACAATTGAGCATTTCCTGTAAAGAACATTATCTTTGCTTTTTCTTACTTTGTCATGCTAATTATTCCTATTCTGATCAGATGAAGCACCATCTGTCGGACATTTTTCGTACTTTTGTATTTTTTTGGTTCTAATAAAACCCCATGTCAGTCCAAGCACGGGTGTCAATTTGTACCTCTCTATTTACATTATTCCGTGATTTATTCAGTTTTGAAATTTATACTGACTTTTTGATCACCCGGTACAGTGTCGGCAGTAGACTCGTTCTGCACTCAGCTTCAAATGCCGGTTCTCTAAATTCTCTCATAGTATTCCTCGAAAAGCGCGTCGCCTTCCCGGCAGGGATTCCCGTTTGGGTTCCCGAAACATCTCTGTAATACTTGCGTGTTGTCCGAACCTATCGGTAACCAGTCTAGCAGTCCACATCCGAAATGCTTCAACGTCTTCCTTCACTCCGGCCTGGTGGGGATCCCAAATATCCGAGCAGTACTCGAGAATGGGTCGCACCAGTACTCTATATGCGGCCTCGTTTACAAATGAACCACATTTTCCTAAAATTCTCCCAATAAACCGAAGGCGACTATTCGCCTGTAACCCTTACGTGCTCGTTCCATTTCATATCGCTTTGCAGAGTTAAGCCCAGATATTTAATCGACGTGACTGTGTCAAGCAGCACACTGCTAGTCTTGTATTCGAACATTATGGGATTGTTTTTCCTACGCATCTGCATTAACTCACATTTTTCTACGTTTGGAACTGGCTGCCATTAATCATACCTGGCTGCTATTCATCACACCAACTAAAAATTTGATAATACAATACTGTAGAACCAGAAGAAAGGGAAAAAATTGGATCTGTTAGGTGATCAGTTTGGGTTTTGAAAAAGTAAGGGCACCAGAGAAGCAACTCTCATGTTGCGATTGAAAATGGAAGCAAGAATTAAGAGAAATTAGACACGTTCATGGCATTTTTCGACCTCGAAAAATCATTTGGCAGTGTGAAATGTTGCAAGAGGTTGAAATTCTGAGAAAAATAGGAGTTATCTATAGGGAAAGACAGATAACACTAGTCAACAGCCATTTTGCATCTGTTATGTGGTACATCAACTAATGTGTATTTTGGTGTGTAGAATTCAAATATACCTTCCAAAATATTCTAGCACGTACAATTTTTGAGTTTTTGAAGTTTTTTATTTTTAGTATTCAGTATTTCGCTTTTTGTAGTTCTGTTTTGATGTTTAATTGTCTGTTTTTGATTTGCGTAGGAGAGCTAGAAGTTCTACAAATCCTCAGTAAATGGTTGGTGTGATAATCTAGTGGTGTGAAAGAGATCCTCAGTGAGTGTTTCCTGTGAAAGATAGTGCAATCTTCTTGTGTTTAAAACTTACACTAAGAAAAATCGTAACTAGTAAATCTCGTTGCTGTTTAAACCACCCCAACAACTTTTGTTATGAATGTCGGAAATTCACTCCAAAAACCCAAAGAAAACCAACCACTGATTTGGTTAAGAAGGCATATAAATTGTATTTTGATTGTCCTGTTGGTGATCAAGATAAAAGTTTTGCACCTCATATTGCTTGCATAACCTGTACTACAACCTTAACCGAGTGGTTGAAAGAAAAAAGGCCGAGCCATGCCATTCGCTGTTCCGATGGTGTGGTGCGAGTCTAAACACCATTATTCAGACTTACTTCTGTCTTACAAATATTTCGGGACATTGAAGCAAAAGTAGACATAAAATAAAGTATCCAAATGTATCTTCAGTGCATCTGCCTGTGCCCCATGATGAGGAGTTGCCTGTTCGTGTCTGTAACTTGAAAACCACGGAACCAGACACCATGTCAAGTGAATCAGAAAGTATTGAACATGTAGAAGCGCACTGCCCTCAATATCAGGACACTTCGCCTCCGCTCTGTAATCAAAAGGAATTGACGATTTCGTTCGCGATCTAAATTTTTCGAAGCAGCAAGCTGAACTCTTGGGGTCGAGACTGCAGCAACGGAACCTTCTGGCTCCAAGGACAAAAATTTCCTGTTGCAGATCAAGAGGTGCTTCCTTCGCTCAATATTTCGATATGCAGAATTTAACGTGTGTATGTAGAGATGTCAATGGTGTGATGATGCAGCTAGGTGTACAACATAATCCACAGTAGTAGCGACTATTTACTGACTCCAGTGAAACCAGCTTGGAAGCAGTACTATTGTATAAATGCAATGCATTGCCTTTGGTACCTCTGGCTTACGCAGTAGACATGAAAGAAACTTATGAAACCATGGCTTTACTGCTAGAGGCAATCAAATATAAGTATCATGAATGGGAGGTATGCTGTGATTTAAAAGTTGTTGCACTCCTTACAGGTTTACAGGCTGGATTCACGAAATACCGCTGCCTTTTGTACCTTTGGGACAGCCGTGACACCAAGAACCACTATATAGTCAAGGAATGGCCTACAAGGAAGTAAATGTTCCTGGAAACGTAAATGTGAACAATACCCCACTGATTGAGCCGGATAACATCATTTTGCCTCCCCTTCATATCAAGTTGGGCCTTATCAAGAACTTTGTAAATGCCCTGCATAAATAAGATGAGGGCTTCAATCACTTAAAAGAAAAGTTTCCCAAATTAATTGAGGCGAAGCTGAGAGAGGGTATATTTGTTGGACCACAAATAAGAATATTGCTGAAATATCCAACCTTTGATACCAAACTCACAGATATCCAATTAGCTGCTTGGTCTTCTTTTAAGGCAGTTGTGAAGGGCTTTTTGGGTAACAGAAAAGACCGAAACTATGTTACCATTGTGAATGATGTGTTGGACAACTATAAGAACATGTGGTGTAGAATGTCGTTTAAAATTCACTTTTTACATTCACTACCCCTGAGTACAATCAGATATGAGCTAGTACCTCTATCCCTCCCCCACCGTCAACAACATTTGCGCCTAACTAAACTTTAGAATGAAAAAGAATATTCTTTGAACGTTTTTAATTTCAAAATTACGAAAGATAAATAACATTTAGTTCTTGCAGGTGTATTATTAAACCACGAACAAATGTGTCAAAGTGACAATTGGTACTGTTCTTTGCTAACAATCTTTTTTTAACAGAATGATGGAGCAATTCTCAGTGCATCGCGAATGCTACTTACAACTACTTCCCGGGAAAGAAAGCCAACTTTCCACTTTGAGAGTAGGCACTTGTTGTGACACGTGTTTTCCCTGCACCACTCTCCTTCATAGCGGATCTTTCTTCACCCACACCCTCCTCCCCCATTTCAACTCAACCAAATTTAAATTTGCACTATACTTAGGCCTTGTCTGAAAATCACTTGACTGCTGGACTGACAGGAACTGAAAGACTTCAAGCTGCCAGTTCTTTGTGCCCGAGTAAACCTACTAATAATAACGGTGTGTAGGCCCTACAGCAGTTTAGTATCCAGAACAGTTTGTTATGTCGTGCTGTCAGTTATCTACGTGAATAATGAAGCAATTTTTGGTCCATAGCTGGAACAGCCTGCAACTCTGAGAAGGCATTTTTCATGACACACACACACACACACACACACACACACACACACACACACACACACACAGGCGCGCGCGCGCAGAAAAATACGAGGGGCGTTCAGAAAGTAAGCTCCGATCGGCCGCGAAATGGAAACGACTATGAAAATCAGATAAAGCTTTGCACAGATGTGTTGGGTAGTGTCTCTAGTATAACCCCAGTTAGCATCACGTCGCTCTTCTCATTTCTGAGCTCGCAGTGAGTGCGTAAAGATGTCTAGAAAATAGTGTCTGCCGCCAAGTACAAGGGCCTGGTGAGAAATTTCGCCTGAAGCTATGCAGCTAACATTACATAACTGTCGTGCTGTTTCTTCTTCAAGACAATTCTCAGCCGCATTCTGCAGGGGCAATGAAGATGCTCCTGCATCGTTTTCAAATGGAAATGTGAGATTACCCACAATACAGTCCGCAATTGTCTCCCCCTGAGTTTCATCTCTGGTCACATGAACCGCTGTCTTTGAAGACAACATTTTGACACAGACAACGAGGTGTAGGCCAGCGTGGAGAATTGGCGGAAAGCACTGGCGGCTGCCTTCTATGATGAGGCTATTGAAAAGTTGGTACAACGCTATGACAAAAGTCTAAGTCAGAACGGCGACTACGTAGAGAAGTAGCTGAAAGGTGTAGCTAATTGTTACAAGTAAAACATTTCTGATGTTCACTGTGGTTTCAATTTGGCAATCAATCGGAGCTTACTTTCTGAACAGGCCTCGCGCGCGCGAGGAAGACAAGGATTTGTACGCGCGCGCGCGCGCGCGCGCGCGCGCGTGCGTGTGTGTGTGTGTGTGTGTGTGTGTGTGTGTGTGTGTGTGTGTGTCTGTGTGTGTGTGTGTGTGTCTGTGTGTGTGTGTCATGACTCCGAGCGGTAGACGGTTCCCACAATGTGTGTATGAATTTTACGGTACAAAGTAAGAACTATGTATCTAGTGAATGGATGGAGTGGGTGAAGATTATGTTCATCCATTTGTTTCAAAAGCGTAGCCACCACATTGCGTCACATGTCAGTGCAAGTATTTGAGGAAAAAATATAGTCATTGGTAATCTATGTAATCAGTATCACAGTCTTAAGAAAACCTTTTAAAAATAATTTAATTTCGTGAGTGAAATGCAATCAACTCCTTTTCTTTTTACCCCTGAGAAAATTCCATTTCAGCGCTTGGAAGGTGATTACTCAAAGGTTGGGAACCATTGGTGTAGAAGGGTGTTGAAAATTAGGTGGGCTGATGAGAAATGAGGAGGTTCTCTGCTGCAAACATTGGCAAGCAGAAGGATGTGTGTTTAGACATAAGGGAATAACGTCCATGGTACTAGGGGGAGATGCAAATGGTAAAAACTGTGGAGGAAGACAAGGATTTGTACATATACAACAAATAATTGAGGACGTAGGTAGCAAGTGCTTGTCTGAGATGAAGAGTTTGGCGTAGGAGAGGAATTTGTGGCGCGCCACTTCAAACCAGTTAAGGGATTGATGACTTTGAAACCTGATGACTTTTGTATTTACATAAGTCTAAGATAATGGGTACATGAACAAGGAATGAAATAAACAGTACAGCAAAGCTAGCCTGAAGTGCTTTTGGTAAACAATGCAATAGTTGAGGTTTGCATTTAGGGCAGCTTAAAATAACGACTGTATGGACAGCTAAACAGAAGAGCAAAATTGGTCTGAAGAGCTTTTGATAATGTAAATAGAGTTTCTAAAACTAAATTAGCGATCTGTGTGAAAAGGGAACCTTACAATCAATGTGTGCTGCCAGTTTTCACTAGTGGCAATGAATTGTGGATTTGTAATGTGAAAACAATTCAAAACACTTAGCACTGTACAGCGAACAATAGAGATACGTGACAGGAACTACCAGTAGAGACATGTAAACAAAAAATATGAATCGGAGGACGGATAAGAGTGGAAGTCGTAATCAGTAGGTCGTTATTTGCTTGTTCTGTTGATCAAAATTAGGATTCGCGATATGATGTGGAACGAGTCAGCTTTAAGTTATAGTACACTTCTCAGTAAAAAATATGCCGACGTCCTGACAATTTACACTATTTTCTTTAGCTAAAAAGAACTATCAAAACTGTATATAAAGTATGTTGCTATTCAGTGATCTCAGTACATTCTGTAGTTTCCTCTACGTTAACTGTTTCGTAACAACACCACTTTGATATCCTCAGGTTGATGCTTTTGGTAATGCTCTACTTACATGCAGCAAAATCATTTCCTGCCAGGTGTCTTCATTTCTCTTCCTCAAACTCCTTCCTCCTACCGTAACAAGTATCTCAGCCGCATTCTTATCTCGATTGAACATCGCGTCGCACCTGTAAGCAGTTCATGTCGCGTCGTACCTGTAAGCCGTTTGTGTACTAAGTTAACACAGCGTATGCTTCCTTAAGTTTTCATGGTTAATTCTACTACCTGGGCGTGATCGTGTGTTACATCGCGTTCTGATGACGAGGTAACATCCAAAAATGACACCCACAACAGAAAATCCACTGGATTTTGTGCAGCTGGAAACGTACAGTGAATTGTTATTAAGTTATAAGGCTTTTGTCACTGCACTTACCGAGTAAGTCATGGAGTGTATGGAAGTGAAACATGGACGATAAATAGTTTGGACAAGAAGAGAATAGATGCTTTCGAAATGTGGTGCTACAGAAGAATGCTGAAGATTAGATGGGTAGATCACATAACTAATGAGGATGTATTGAATAGAATTGGGGAGAAGATAAGTTTGTGGCACAACTTGACTAGAAGAAGGGATCGGTTGGTAGGACATGTTCTGATGCATCAAGGGATCACCAATTTAGTACTGGAGGGCAGTGTGGAGGGTAAAAATCGTAGAGGGAGACCAAGAGATGAATACACTAAGCAGATTCAGAAGGATGTAGGTTGCAGTAGGTACTGGGAGATGAAGAAACTTGCACAGGATAGAGTAGCATGGAGAGCTGCATCAAACCAGTCTCAGGAATGAAGACAACAACAACACTTGAATACTATCATGCTGGACTTTTGGGTCTAGTTCTCGTGCTTGCAGAAAATAATGAAAGACTGAAGGGTGTGTCCACTTTGTTGCAAGTACACAATTATTATTTTGATTTGATACGCAAACATGTTTCACTACGACTGTGGCATCCACAAGTGGTTTTTTCCTTTGATTTTCTGAAATACGTACATACAGATCATATTTAGGTTAATTTATAAATATAATCTTTATAGACGTATTCCACAAAAATAAAGGAAAAACGCCCACTGAAGATGCCACAATTGTGGTGAAACATGTATGGGTGTTAAAGTAAAATAATAATTGTTTACTTGGAAATAGGCGGACTCGTCCCTAACTCATTACTCAACAAATACACTTACACATCCATAACGCTTTCATTTTTTAGCTGTGGAATGTTTTCCGACCCACAATGCTTTCATTTTTTTAACTGTGGCGTGTTTTCTGAGAGTTAAATTGAAAATAATTACCATCCACCTTTTCTAATCAAGGTTTTTGTGAGGTCTCTTAATTTTAAGGCACCCGCCGGAACTAGCAATCTCGCCTCAAATATTCCCTGCAGCAGGAAATCGCTCTGCTACCAATATAAAACACTCCTGGTATTTTGTTGGAAAGTTCACGACTCTACAATGGGCCATTATTCGCACAGCCTGACCTACCTATACAAGTGAGTCAACCTGGTTCCTATAGCCCATTAGTGGGCGTTCCAGCTTTTCATGGTGGGCGATTTCAGTTAGGTTTTCATAAAAATTTGACTTGAAGTACTTGCTAAGTAATTATTATTATATGCTTTAACTTGATGTAACTCTGTTTTGTATATTTCATAAAGTGAAGTTACTTCACTTCTTTATAGATTACCATTACTGTGGAACCAGTGGACGGTTGGAAAATTTTACTTCTAACAGAGATGCAAGAATGGGCTGTAGGCAAAAAACGCTTGACTGCCTTTGATCTGGACGATGAAACGTATATAAAAAAAACATAAACATAGATTCTTTAGGAAGTTGCCTCATTTGTCCTTGTGGACATAACACCGTCAGCTCTGGCTTCAACGTATCTTTCGTGCATACATTGAGGCAACTTTGTATGGGGACATTTCAGTTACGCCCTACTGTGACTGCAGTATATATATATCACACACAACTCGTAAATAGGCATGTTCAGTTTACCATTCTACAATGCGTTTCGTGAGTACGTTACTCGTGTCATCATGCAAATGCAGAGTGCGACGTGTAGACAACATAGAGATGGCGTTCACTGGTCAACGTACTGCTAAGGCCAGGACGCCGAAAAGTCTACACCATCGGCAGCTATACTAGATCAAAGATTTCTCAAGGCTGTTCAAGACAATAGCACAAGAAAACGAACTGCAACAAACGTTCTTCTCGGAACCAAACAAGGATGACGAAGAATTTTGCACCAAGTACCTATATTATACAGATAAATGTAGACGGACTATCAAAAGACAAATCTGAGTACCTGAGCAAACTGGCTATTGATCATAACACCGATATCAAGATCTCCAAGAATCCCATCTAAATGAAAGTAATATAACAAGGGGCAAGGTTGCAGGATACGAAGTGATAGGATACTTGCAATCACCAGTAGATAGCTCTATAATATACCTGAGTAATAGCGTCCATGATATTAAGGGAGTGAGTTGCCAAGCGATCAGTGGAATCGAAGTAACCACTCTGCAGCTGAGTGGTTTAACTGTTGTTTCAGTCCATAAACCACCGAATATCCAGTGACCCACCTGAATCTTACCCTCTGCGCCTCAGCCGTGATTCCAAGAGCCACCACACAATCTGGGGTTGTAAAAAAAGTGATGATAATGGACAAACCTTTCGCTATGTTAGATGGAACACCGGTGCCTATTCTGACCTGTGCTTTCTCTCCACTGTTGAAAACGCACTCCCTTGTAGTCATACTAGAAAAATCCTAAGAAGCTTGCCAAGAAGCCAGGGCCACCCACAAAAATCAATACAGGGTTTGATATACCTATCACAAATTCTACTAACAACGCAAGATGGAATTTCAGGAAAGCTAATTGGTATGGGTATACTTAGGATGTTGACAGCAACTTACGTTGGCTAGCCGCAAAAGCAGAAAACGGCAATGCATACACTAGCATTTCTCAAGTTACCACCCAGCTGTGTGCTTCAAATATCTAGAATGACTTAGCCTTCACAGAATTCAAGGAATAATAAATACTAAACTCCAACATGTCAGGCTGGGTTCAGAAACCAGTGCAGCTGCTGTGAACAGGTTCTAGCCTAGACATCTACAATGAGGCTGGATTCCCGGAGAAACTAAAGACATCAGTGGTCTTTGTTGATCTGTCAGAAGCATATGACACTGTGTGGCTAGATGGATTACTTCTGAAGCCAAAAAAGCATGTTCCGAGTAAGAAACGTCGACACTTGTTGGAAATATTCTAACCAGCCGTTACTTTAAAGTTAGCGCTGGAGAGAAACAGAGTAAGCTACTTATACTAAAAAATGGGCTCCCCAGGAATCCCCATTATCACCCTTGCTCTTTAATCTGTATACTAGTGATTTGCCAAACATTATTGGCAAAAAGGTTTGCTACGTCCACGACCTTGCCATAGCCATACAAACCAATACACTCGGGGAAGGAGAAAATATATTGTCTACAGGCTTAGAAAGTATAAACACATGTTACAAAGCATAAAGACTCAACCAAATGCAGCCTAATAGAAGTCTGCGCGTTCCACTTAAACAACAGAATCGCAAACCAAAAGCTCAATGTGAACTTCTGTCAACAAAGCATTAGACACAATTTCCAGCCTAAATACCTTGGTGTTACACTCGATCGGTCTTTAATGTACAAAAGACACCTGGAAAACACTAGCCAAAAGCTAAAGAACCAAAATAACATCATGAAGAAACTGGCTGGCGCAACCTGGGTTGCTGAACAATCCATTCTCCAGACTGCAGCTCTGCTATTAGTATACCTAGTATATAAATCCTATGCCCCAATATGGTAACACAGCGCTTTTAAAAGGAAAATAGACATCCATTTGAATGAATCAAGGAGAATTATTAAGGGCTACACATCATTAGTACCATTCCGCTACCTGAACTTCGACGCCACGAAGCAACCGATCGAGAATGGAGGAAGCTGCATCGCCCTGACTGCCACCAAGATCATCCAATTCTTAGTCTTAAGTGACCCTCCTCCACACCGCTTGATCACGAACTCCACTGTTGCATAATGGAGGAAACAACAAGAAATTAGACCTTAAAGAAGGGTGGTGCAAGAGACGGAATGCTGCATCAATAAAATTGTATCATTATATGATAGCGGAACAAAGATTGGTAGCAGTTACTTCTGTAAAATATCTGGGAGTATGCGTACGGAACGATTTGAAGCGGAATGATCATATACAATTAATTGTTGGTAAGGCGGGTGCCAGGTTGAGATTCATTGGGAGAGTCCTTAGAAAATGTAGTCCATCAACAAAGGAGGTGGCTTACAAAACACTCGTTCGACTTATACTTGAGTATTGCTCATCAGTGTGGGATCCGTACCAGGTAGGTTTGACGGAGGAGATAGAGAAGACCCAAAGAAGAGCGGCGCGTTTCGTCACAGGGTTATTTGGTAACCGTGATAGCGTTACGGAGATGTTTAGCAAACTCAAGTGGCAGACTCTGCAAGAGAGGCGCTCTGCATCGCGGTGTAGCTTGCTGTCCAGGTTTCGAGAGGGTGCGTTTCTGGATGAGGTAACTAATATATTGCTTCCCCCTACTTATACGTCCCGAGGAGATCACGAATGTAAAATTAGAGATTCGAGCGCGCACGGAGGCTTTCCGGCAGTCGTTCTTCCTGCGAACCATATGCGACTGGGACAGGAAAGGGAGGTAATGACAGTGGCACGTAAAGTGCCCTCCGCCACACACCGTTGGGTGGCTTACGGAGTATAAATGTAGATTTAGGTGTAAAACATCATTGTGTTAAAGTTCCATCTGCCAGTCTACCAGGATATGATCTGAAGAGAAGTGAGTGGACACGACTAAACAAGATAAGAACCGGCCACGCCAGGTGCGAAGCTATGATGCACAAGGGGGGGACTCCAAGACTCTCCAGCCGGCGACTGTGGGGCCGTTCAGCATATTGTCAGAGACTGCTCTATGAGAAAGTACGCAGGACCATTCAGTGATTTTTATTAATACGGTTACCTCTGCTATCAACTGGCTTCATTCAGTAGATGTTGAACTATGATTAAATATATTTTGTAATCGACAGGCCTAATTTTATAGTTTAAATTTCCTCCATTTAGTAGTACTGTATTATTTACTTTAAGAATTTGAACATACTAGCTTTGTGCCTAAATCCTTAAAGGTGTAATTGTAAACAGTATGTATTTCTTAATATTTGCTATTGTCACCACACGAGAAATAAAAATAAAAAATTGTTAGTGTGCGATTTCTTCTTACGCCGTGTTATGAGCGGCTTGTAGCATTTAAGTCGTCGCAGATACTGCGTTTGAAAATACCCACTTCACTTAAATTAAATGAATTAAACAGGGTAAATCACATGTTTGCTTCAGCGTTTGGAAATGCAGTGCTATACAGACGGGGGTCCCGGGTACCAAAGAAACGGAAATAGGATATAGCACTGAACAGATCTGTTGGTAAAACACATCTTAAAGCACCGAGGAATAGTCAGTTTGTTGCTCGAAGAAAGCGTGGGGGCAAAAATTATAAAGGATGACAGAGGCTTGGCTATAGCAGGGTCAAATGGATCTAAGCTACAGTCATTATGCAGGGATGAAGACGCTTGCACAGGGCAGACTAGGGTTTAGAGCTGATAAAACCAGTGTTCGGACCTAAGACGACGACGACGACAACAATAACAAGAACAACAGCTACTACTACTACAACTATAATAATTAAATCATGTTGAAATACAAAAGGCTCTTGACGTACAGTCAAACCCGTCACTCGGCTACTGTAATAGGCGTTTCCTTCAGCTGGAGAAGTGGAACTCACCAGATGATGTTGGCGTCAACTTAAAACAGGATCCTGGTCAGCTGTTTGCAAGCGAGGTACCGAAAGACGCACTTTCTCTCCTCGCCGGGCGCTCGCTACCGTGTGGACACCGCAGTGGCCGCGTCTGCAGATCTCCGCCGCCCGCACTGTTGGCACACAAACCGCCGCGCGCGAACTGGGCGAGGCGTGCCTGTGACGTCAGCACGCGGCCACCTGCCGGCGGCGGCGCGAACGCGCTCCAGCGTTCCAGCCGGCCGGCTGCGGGCGGCCCACGCGGCGTGACCTCCAGCGCTGACGCCACTGCTTGACATTACTTGTCCCCACGTACGCCGCCATATGACTCACCACAGACAACACGCTAAAAAAAGAAAGAAAAGCACGGTGTCCCTAGTTTCACCTCTCGACATTGAGCATTTAAGTAATCTTCCGTGACGAATAGAAATGTGCGACCTGCTCTAGTTGCCATCGTAGAGGCACTTCTAGCTGTTTGTTTTCCACAGAGTTGTCAATAAGCGCACGGACGTAGAAACCAAATCTGTCAAACTTAACCTCACTTTGGGGGCAGCTCTCGGCATTTACCGCTGCGCGAAGTATTTTGAGAGAATGAGTACCACTACAGGCAAAGTTGTTCTTGTGTTTGTAAGCAGGCTGTTTATGTTTTTATGTTGGTAACGCCACGTAGCGCTCTATATGAAAATCACTGACTGTTCTGTGTGAAGTCTGTGGCTGGTTGGCATTGTTGGAATAGTCGCTATTGGAGTGTTGGGCATTTGGATGTGAACAGCGCATAGCGTTGCGTAGTTGGAGGTGGATGTGGGGAGTGAGATGGCGGAGTTTTGAGAGCGGATGATCTGGACGTGTGTCCATCAGAGAGAGTAAATTTGTAAGACTGGATGTCATGAACTGATATATGTATTATGACTTTTGAACGCTATTAAGGTAAATACATTGTTTGTTCTCTATCAAAATCTTTCATTTGCTAACTATGCCTATCAGTAGTTAGTGCCTTCAGTCGTTAAAATCTTTTATTTAGCTAGCAGTATTGGCGCTCGCTGTATTGCAGTAGTTCGAGTAACGAAGATTTTTGTGAAGTAAGTGATAAAACAAAGTTAAGCGATAATCCATTCCCGAGCTTAACCGTTACCGGTAGCTACCAGATTTTAGATTTACTAATTCCGACTCTCTTCTACACTATGGTGTCAAAAGTAGCCGAACACCTGGGTGAAAACTTCGTGGTGCCCTCCATCGGTAATGCTGGAATTCAATATATGGTGTTGCCCCACACTTAGCCTTGATGACAGCTTCCACTCTCGGACGCATACGTTCAGATGTTGGAAGGTTTCTTGGGAATGGCACCCCGTTTTTCACGGACTGCTGCACTGAGGACAGGTATCGATGTCGGTCGGTGAGGCCTGGCACGTAGTCTTTGTTCCAAGACATCCCATAGGCCTTCAATAGGATTCAGGTCATGACTCTGTGCAGGCCAGTCCATTACAGGGATGTTATTGTCATGTAACCACTCCGCCAAAGCCCTTGCATTATGAACAGGTGCTCGATGGTGTTGAAAGATGCAATCGCCATCCCCGAATTGCTCTTCAACAGTGGGAAGCAAGAAGGTACTTAAAACATCAATGTACGCCTGTGCTGTCATAGTGCCACGCAAAGCAACAAGGGGTGCAAGCCCCCTCCATGAAAAATACAACACCATAACACCACCGCCTCCGAATTTTACTGCTGGCACTACACACGCTGGCAGATGACGTTTACTAGGCGTTCGCCATACCCACTCCCTGCCATCGGATCGCCACATTGTGTACCGTGATTCGTCACTCCACACAACGTTTTGTCACTGTTCAATCGTCCAATGTTTACGCTCCTTACACCAAGCGAGGCGTCCTTTGGCATTTACCGGCGTGATGTGTGGCTTATGAGCAGCCACTCGACCATGAAATCCAACTTTTCTTACCTCCCGCCAAACTGTAATAGTACTTGCAGTGGATCCTGACGCAGTTTGGAATTCCTGTGTGACGGTCTGCATAGATGTCTTCCTATTACACATTACGATCCTCTTCAACTGTCGGCGGTCTCTGTCAGCCAACAGACGAGGTCGGCCTGTACACTTTTGTACTGTACGTGTCCCTTCACGTTTCCACTTCACTGCCGGCCGCGGTGGCCGTGCGGTTCTGGCGCTGCAGTCCGGAACCGCGGGACTGCTACGGTCGCAGGTTCGAATCGTGCCTCGGCCATGGATGTGTGTGATGTCCTTAGGTTAGTTAGGTTTAAGTAGTTCTAAGTTCTAGGGGACTGATGACCTAAGATGTTAAGTCCCATAGTGCTCAGAGCCATAGTCCATAGTCCACTTCGCTATCACATCGGAAACAGTGGACCTAGGGATGTTAAGGAGTGTGGAAATCTCGCGTACAAACGTATGACACAAGTGACACCCAATCACCTGACCACGTTCGAAGTCCGTGAGTTCCGCGGAGCGCCCCAGTAGTCGCTGATATGGAGTACCTGGCAGTAGGTGGCAGCACAATGCACCTAACGTATGTTTTTGGTGGTGTCCGGATACTTTTGATCACATAGTGTACTTGGTCTGCTAAAAATGTCATTTCCTTATAATATCACAATGACAGAACATACTCATCGTCTGTGGAAGAACCGGAAAGCTTTGATTTCCACATTTTGTTTCACTCCCGCTTATACATACTGTTCAGAAATACCCGTTACAAACTTCTAGGAGTTGTAGAGGGGAGTGAGTATATAATATTTTGAATAGGAACCCATGTCCGGAAATGTACCATTTCCGTTGTACGACGGTTTCAATTTAAATATTTAACTCATCCTTTTCTGCTTGAGGAATTGAATTAGGTGCGGCGCAGCACCGTTATTAGGTAACAATCCGGAAGGGTACATAACGAAACATCCATTTATCACTTAAGGCATTTGCTTGTATTAACACTTAAACGTTACATGTTTACATCATCGCAAAACAAAAAAGAACCCAGCATACTATACGCACAGAACACTACTGATGCCGCGCGTTGTTAGCCGCGCGGTCTCAGGCACTTTGCAACGGTTCACGCGGCTCCCCCTCCCCCCCCCCCCCCATCCCGTCGGAGGTTCGAGCCCTCCCTCGGGTCGGGCATGTGTGTGTGTGTGTGTGTGTGTGTGTGTGTGTGTGTGTGTGTGTGTGTGCTGTCCTTTGCGTAAGTTAGTTGAAGTTAGATTAAGTAGTGTGTAAGCCTGGGGACCGATGACCTCATAGGAACTTACCACCACCACAGTACTGATGCATTACGACGGCTTGATGTGGTGACCACCAACGTTGTTGTGGACACTGTACCTACGAAGCATGTCCTGGTACAGACTCTCCATCTCACCTGCTGTCTCTTCAATTTCTAGCGCAGCGGCCAGAACTCGTGCCAGCGGATCTGCCCTTGTCTCTACAGCAGTGTCGTAAATTAAACTTTGCATTCGACCCCATAGGAAGTAGTTCATGGGAGTTAAATCCGGCGATCGCTGCGGCCACGCCGCTAAACCACCTCGGCCTATTCGTGTTCCACCGTATCGTCTGTTGAGACGCCCCCGAACCGCACGTGAGAAGTGAGATGGCGCACCATCATCCTTAAACCAAATTTCCTGCCAGACATTCAGTGGCACAGCTTCCAAGAACGGGTCCGATACGTTTTGTACAGAGATGAAGTATGCAGGACCAGTTAGTTTGACTTTAAGGAGATATGTCTCATTCACATAACTGGCCACAGTACCTGCCCACACGTTAATACCAAACAGGTGCTGAAATCCCTAAAGATACGTGGCACGAGAGTTTTCGTGTGCCCAGACATTGTGTTTCGCGAATTCAGAACACAGTCCCTAGTGAACTTACATTCATCTGTGAACAGTGCGCCGGCCAGAGTGGTCGTGCGGTTATAGGCGCTACAGTCTGGAACCGCGTGACCGCTACGGTCGCAGGTTCGAATCCTGCCTCGGGCATGGATGTGTGTGATGTCCTTAGGTTAGTTAGGTTTAAGTAGTTCTAAGTTCTAGGGGACTGATGACCTCAGATGTTAAGTCCCATAGTGCTCAGAGGCATTTTTTTGTGAACAGTGCCGGCCGGGGTGGCCGAGCGTTTCTAGGCTCTACAGTCTGGAACCGCGTGACCGCTACGGTCGCAGGTTCGAATCCTGCCTCTTTCATGGATGTGTGTGATGTCCTTAAGTTAGTTAGGTTTAAGTAGTTCTAAGTCTAGGGGACGGATGACCTCAGATGTTAAGTCCCATAGTGCTCAGAGTCATTTTTTTGTGAACAGAACTCGACACTGAAACAGGGGTATGTCGACTCAGCGGTGTACGAACCACAAGCAGTAGGCAACTCGTTGTCGAAAATCGGCTGGATCCATAGCGTGTACCCTTTGTAAACGGTACGGATGCAATTGTTATTCACGCTGAACATCCCAGACGATACTGTGACTAAGACCCATTGTACGCATAATTGTTCGATACCTCGATCTTCCCGCCATACACAAGGAGCATGTGTCTGTATTCCGAAAATGTGTATCTAACCATGTTGACTGTATCGGATACGCACAGGCACTGAATGGGTCTCGCATCAAGGCAGTCGTTAAGTGACATCAGGTGACCGTATGACGTAGTACACGTCATCATGTCTACGCTACTACATACCAGGGAAAGTAACTCTGAAACTTTTTCTTTTTCCCTGATGTGGACGCGTGACACATCTGAACTGAAACCGTCGTAGAACGGAAACGGTACGTTTCTGGACAGAGGTTCTCATTCAAAATATTTTGACTTGTAAATAGTAGATTTCAGCTATCAGTCGTCCCTCGGAATTTTTATTGGCAGATCTACATTTCAGCTAGAAACTAGCCATTCTCAATGAACTATCATTTTTGCTCAATGCCTGTAATGCCTTTTGGTCGGTCTTCATCCATAGTTCATTCAATGAACTGTGGATAAAGCCCGACCAACAGGCATTACATGCATTGAGCAAAAATGATAGTTCATTGAGAATGGCTAGTTTCTGGCTGAAATCTAGAGCTGCCAATACAAATGCCAAAGGACGACTGATAGCTGAAATCTATTATTTACAAGTCAGTATAACAGTCGCTGCGTGCAACAGCCTCTGAATGGAGGGTAACCTGATCAAAATATTTTGTGCACCATCCCCTCTACAAGTGCTAAAGAAATTTCTAAACACCCTGTGTATGCATCGTCTGTGGGGAACCGGAAAGGTTTGATTTCCGTGTGTTGGTGCACTCCGATTTATATGTCGTTCCTGGAACGTTAATTTTTTGTCTTTTCGTCTTCTTCTGTTATACTGAGGTGGGAAAATAGCTACATCTCTACCACTTACGTAATTATTCTTGTCCATATATTCCATTGAACTTTGTTTTCACAGTTGTGGGAACCAGAGCCCTGCAGGCACACGGCCTATCCACGTGGCCCGCACGCGGCTGCGGTGTGCCAGAGAGGGGCTGGATACGCTTCGCCAACGTTGGCGGAAGTTGCCGAAGATGACCGATGCTATCTGGCCTGATAACGCAGGCGCGTGAGCGCTTCTTGACAGCCACGCGTCAAGGGGCCCTCACACGTTAAATAATATTTTCAGACCGTCAATATATTGACCGTCTGAGGGCGTGTATTGAGGTATTACTGACAAGCAGTATTGATGACACTCAAAATATTCTTAATTTGTCAAGACTTGGAAGAAAGCCTAGATGATGTGTGAGGTCAAGCATTGATGCTCCGACAGTATTCTCCATTCAGATGTTGACAGAGCTTCAGTAACCAACCACACAGTGTTAGTGTGTGCTGTTTACGTTTTCAATTCTCCTTTGTGCATATCATACCACAGACCCAATTTTCCAGGTAGCCTTGAACATAAAACAATTTTAATAGCCCTGTGCCAGGTAATCATTGTATATTCTACGTTAGAATCGTCAGCTGAGGATTCTCCATGAAACGGCTTACGATATCACAGCATAAGCACATAGCAGCTTGGAAAAACGCTCCCACTTCGCAAAATAGTCATATATCTTCAATGACTAGTAAAAGATCTGCGAATGCATATCACTTTCAGCTAATCATCATAAAATTTTTACGTTAATTGTCTGGACATATCCTTGCCACGCACATATATTTCTTCACAAGTTTCTGTATAGTTTTACAAATTGTGTGTGCTGATATTACAGAACCGAACTTCAAGCATCGAATGAGATGCCTGTCACCAAAAATATTGAAGTAGCTCCCAATCTCTCGTCGAAAGGTACTGATCCCTCATAAGGCCCTTTCTTCTCTATTTTATTATGTATCGACATTAATAATTTGTCATACGATACAGGACTGAGCCGCAAGTAGTTTACGAAATCTTTCGGGAACGTGATTCCGATTTCAGTCAGTCAAGCTGACTAGTCGCTCCTCTTTTTCAGCCATTTTCTAACGACGTTTTTTCTTTTTCGTTGTTTTCTGCTGTTGCAGCCAATATAACTGCGGCACACGCTTTATTTCGAATGTTCTGCGCCTTAACCTTGTAAAATCGCGTTGCAAACTGAAAATATTGCCACTGATATTGATGGTGTGTGGGTTGCTTCTGTATACTGAACGTTTGACGAACTAGTATCGTCAACCAATACTGAAGGTTTGCAGCCCCTTGAAGTCACGGGCTTATCTACAACCACGCGGATGCCACGCGCTTGCACTCGCTCACATATTGTCTGCCAATGTGCAGTGTGCGCACGCGCGATACGCTACACTTACCATCTCAGATCACGTTTATGCTGCAGCCTCGGACCCGGCACCTGGCACGTCGCGTTTCGCGACTCGCCGGGCGCCATGTTACATTTACGCTGCACCCTCGCTGCGCTGCGGACCACGATGGCGAAAAGGGGGAAATCCTCCGATTTTCACGTTGTTCAAACTCTTGGCGGTATATAGACTATGCCGCGTCGTATTATGGCCGTATTTTTCCCTGAAAACATCTACATCTACATTTATACTCCGGAAGCCACCCAACGGTGTGTGGCGGAGGGCACTTTACGTGCCACTGTCATTACCTCCATTTCCTGTCCCAGTCGCTTATGGTTCGCGGGAAGAACGACTGTCTGAAAGCCTCCGTGCGCGCTCTAATCTCTCTAATTTTATATTCGTGATCTCCTCTGGAGGTATAAGTAGGGGGAAGCAATATATTCGATACCTCATTCAGAAACGCATGAAACCTGGACAGCAAGCTAACCGCGATGCAGAGCGCCTATCTTGCAGAGTCTGCCACTTGAGTTTGCTAAACATCTCCGTAACGCTATCACGCTTACCAAATAACCCTGTGAAGAAACGCGCCGCTCTTCTTTGGATTTTCTCTATCTCCTCCGTCAAACCTACCTGGTACGGATCCCACAGTGATGAGCAATAGTCAAGTATAAGTCGAACGAGTGTTTTGTAAGCCACCTCCTTTGTTGATGGACTACATTTTCTAAGGACTCTCCAAATGAATCTCAACCTGGCACCCGCCTTACCAACAATTAATTTTACATGATCATTCCACTTCAAATTGTTCCGTACGCATACTCCCAGATATTTTACAGAAGTAACTGCTACCAGTGTTCGTTCCGATATCATATAATCATACAATAAAGGATCCTTCTTTCTATGTATTCGCAATACATTACATTTGTCTATGTTAAGGGTCAGTTGCCACTCCCTGCACCAAGTGCCTATCCGCTGCAGATCTTCCTGCATTTCGCTACAATTTTCTAATGCTGCAACTTCTCTGTATACTACAGCATCATCCGCGAAATGCCGCATGCAACTTCCGACACTATCTACTAGGTCATTTATATATATTGTGAAAGCAATGGTCCCATAACACTCCCCTGTGGCACGCCAGAGGTTACTTTAAGGTCTGTAGACGTCTCTCCACTGAGAACAACATGCTGTGTTCTGTTTGCTAAAAACTCTTCAATCCAGCCATACAGCTGGTCTGATATTCCGTAGGCTCTTACTATGTTTATCAGGCGACAGTGCGGAACTGTATCGAACGCCTTCCGGAAGTCAAGGAAAATAGCATCTACCTGGGAGTCTGCATCTAATATCTTCTGGGTCTCATGAACAAGTAAAGCGAGTTGGGTCTCACACGATCGCTGTTTCCGGAATCCATGTTGATTCCTATAGAGTACATTCTGGGTTTCCAGAAATGACACGATACGCGAGCAAAAAACATGTTCTAAAATTCTACAACAGATCGACGTCAGAGATATAGGTCTATAGTTTTGCGCATTTGCTCGACGACCCTTCTTGAAGACTGGGACTACCTGTGCTCTTTTCCAGTCATTTGGAACCTTCCGTTCCTCTAGAGACTTGCGGTACACGGCCGTTAGAAGAGGGGCAAGTTCTTCCGTGTACTGTCCTTGTAAAAGAAAAAAGAAAATGCCTGTTTTTCGTTCCTCGGAGTTTTCTTAGTCCCATAATGTTTCTATGTCGAGTTTGAAAAAAGTACAGAGTTGAAATATCTGATTTTTGTACACATGGTAATGTGGCATCTAAACCTCGTAAAAACATGGTAACAGACATTCTGAAATGGCATTATTTGCCAACCATGTGCATTGAATTTATAAGTGTTGTAGTGGGAAAGTTTGATAGCAGGTCGTTTATTGTTAGATTCCTTTTAGGCCATACTTTATTGCTAGTGAAATATAGGTAAAATGTTTTTGAAATGGTAGTGACACTGATATCTGTCTTCGTGCACAAGTAAATAAGAGTAACTGACAAGGGAAACTCCCGATTGGACACACCTCAGATTTAGTGGTAAAATGGTCCTGTGGAAGTCCGTCAAAAACTGAACGCAGTGCAAGCATGAAAACAAGAAGAAGGTGTAGTGAACTGTGAAAAAAGAAGCAAAATAGAAACAGAGAACGGGCCAGCTCAAGATATGCAACATCGAGCGAATTTTAAGAGCCAGCCGCACGGGATTAGCCGAGCGGTCTTAGGCGCTGCAGTCATGGGCTGTGCGGTTGGTCCCGGCGGAGGTTCGAGTCCTCCCTCGGGCATGGGTGTGTGTGTTTGTCCTTAGGATAATTTAGGGTAAGTAGTGTGTAAGCGTAGGGACTGATGACCATAGCAGTTAAGTCCCATAAGATTTCACACACATTTGAACATTTTTTTCTAAGAGTCACAGTGTCATTGATATGGGGCCACGGTGTTGGACTGCAAAGGGGGATATCCGTGTTCATTTCTCCTTCATGTTGCTTATTTTATCACAAAATTGTGACTTGTCCGTACGGTCATTGACGTATTTGTTCTCTTTCTGTAGTCTTGGCAACTGTGATTATACACATTGGCTATAGAATAGGAGTCGTGTGGTAATAGTAATGTGATAAACAGTGAGAGCAGGCGAGATGCTGCATACACCTCTCACAGAAACGAGAAAAACAAATAAATAGCGGTGAACCATGTTACAACAAAGGAATTCAAGAGTCAAAACTTGCAAAACGGAACGCAAGAGTCATAACATGTCGTACTTATGCAGAACAAATAGGAGGTCCGCACTTCTGGAGATCCCTTCCTTACACCTCGCTTCTGCAAACGGACGTTACTCCAACGCCATAGACACAAAGTTGAATACAGCGCACAGCCGTGTCAGCGACCGAACGGACAATTCATAATTCTGAAATAAAAAAAAAATTGGTGGAACGAGGGAGATTTTAACATAGAGGGTGACAATATTATTCAACTATATGAAAAAAACGTAAATTAGTTACAAACTACAGGGTGCACACACTTCATTCAACATGTAACAACATGTAAACGTAACTACAGATAATCGGATTTAGGTTATGACATGTTCGATATGCCTGCCATCATTGGCGTTGATTTGGCGCAGACGAATAGCGAAATTCTGAAATGTTGGAATATCGATCCTGTTGTTAACGTCCTGATTGGCTGTTTTCAGCTCACCAATGATTTTGGGGGTATTGCTGTACACCTTGTCTTTAATATAGCCCCACAAAAAGGAGTCGCATGTGTTCAGATCCGGAGGCCAACCGAGGCACATGCCAGTTGCCTCTGGGTACCCCAGAGCCAAAATGCGGTCCCAGAGTGCTCCTCCACGACATCAAACACTCTCTTGCTTCGATGGGATCGAGCTCCGTCTTGCGTGAACCACATCTTGTCGAAATCAGGGTCATTCTGGATAATGGGGATGAAATAATCTTCCAAAACCTTTATGTACCGCTCGGTAGGCACCGTGCGATCAAGGAATATCGCACCGATCATTCCGTCGTTAGATATTACATACCACACAGTCACTCGTTGAGAGTGAAGAGACTTCTCGATCGCGAAATGCAGATTCTCAGTCCCACAAATGCGCCAATTTTGCTTTTTGACGAACCCGTCCGAAAGAATGTGGGCTTCGTCACTAAACCAAACAATGCACATGCGCATACTAATTCCCATTATGTCACGCGACCTACTGTGCAGTTTGAACGTCCTAACGCAAACCGTTCAGAAGCTATGACGACTTTATTTCATATAGTTCAATAACTGTCACCCTACACTCCCTTCCCCTAGCTAATCTATAATTAAATATGTACCTTTCATAAGAGGGAGAGCTCTTTACTCAGCAAAGTAACAAGGAAATTTGCATGCAAAGGTGGAAGGGAGTTCTCGCCTCACACTTTATCAACAGAACTTCATCAGCATGGAGAAAATGACGAACCAGTTTTCCAGATGTTTCGGAAAGACGTCATTCCGTTACGATTATAGCAAGCCATAATATTTTTTAGAACTAGGCAATGGGATCATATCTTTTCAAAACATGTAGGGTTTTTAAATTAAATAAACCACAGATCTGGGCCAACTGGCACATCATATTTTCGGAACTGAGCCCGAAATACAGATGGACTGTGGCTTTACAACAGGTTTCTTTTGATACCCTCCCACCACTGCTGCAGCCACACTCACCAACATCAATAAAATGATGTACCCAGCAACGTATTTTAGACATCTGTTGAGTAATGTTAATGAAACTGGCTAAAGGCAGGAAAGCTTCGTCATCCTAAGAAGATGTGGAGCCACATTCTCACTTCTATCAGCGTCGAGTCACAGTCGTGAGGCGCCGGTGCTACGTATTTGACGCACCGTGTATGGGAGAAGAGGCAACAAGCCATGTAGTTCCTTCCAGACCACTAGAGGCGCTAGGGATCAAACGAAGCTGGAATTGACCAATGAGAGCTGTCCAATGGCGTTGTTGATATTCTATCGTCTTGCTCTACTTAAGTATACGGCTACAGTCGTGTTTGTATTTCTTTCATATTTACATAGTACTGATCTTCGTTTTTATTTTAAATTTCATAAAGTTTGAAATGGTACAGTACCACCTGACATTGAAAATAGGTACAACATACTTCATTATTTTTGTCAGAATAACACATTTTTTTCTAATAATGCTCAATTTCAATTAATACAGCGAAGCCGGATACCAGTGTGGGAAAGAATGACAATTTATTTATTTAATTGATCACATGTGCACTCCCACAAAATAAATCCCTACATCCAGTTTGGTGAGATCTGTGAAATGAATGAATGTATGGTCCTCTGCTAACTGCAGATAGTGAATGTGAATATATGATCATCTTTGAGATGATCCTTTGGCCACCTTTGGTGAAACCAAAGAGATGAAACTTACCGGAGCTTTGAGCGCCTGAAATGTGGCTGACCAATACGGTAGAATGGTCTTCCCCCATCTTGACAGAGGTGCGAGATGACCTGAAGAACGGCCATGTTTCAGCACTCTGCCGCTGGATCTTGTGCTGTTAAGACCTGTCTTAGTTGTGCTCCGTAAAGACAAAAGAGTGGAGACATGGTATGCATGTGGAATATTTAAGAGTAATTTGAAATAATAATTTCTCTATTTCAGGAACTTTTGTGGGGAGAATTAAATGTCAGGCAGGTAATATTAATGGGATCGTAGTAATCTTCGGAAGTGACCAACGGTCACAATGAAACCACGTGTAGCAATAAGTTGAAATACTTCCGTGTGCTTAAGTTAAGCTGAATTACTAGCGTGTGTACTATAAGTTGAAATATTTAAGAAATGGCGTGTGCAGGACTTGAAATTAGAGACGAGTACTTCCACGTGGTGAGTACTGTGTGAGTCTCAATCTGTGCATGAGACAAAGGATAAAGAGAAGTACTCGTCCATGGTATCAGTTGACGACTCGTGTGTGTGATGAATATGTTCTTAATATTACTTTGCGAGATATGTTTCCGTGTGACGCTTGATTCAAACTATAACACTCTGAGAGAGAAACAAGGTGAGTCAGCCGTCTATCCAGCAACGCCACTTGGCTTGCATTGCACAGGAAGACGTGCATATATCTCCAGAGTTCATAGTAGTAAAGTAGAATTACGAAGTGGGGCAGTGTCGTGTGAAACTGGGATAAATATTAATTGAAGTGGGAAAGCTGAAAGTGATAATGTTGTGACTATTCCCTGTGTAGTATTTCATGTTGTAGTGTGGTGTATGTCATGAAATTTAAGTATGCGTGGTTTGCATGGGAGAGTAGCAAGGTAGTTGCAGAGGTAGTGGGTTATACGTGTTCCTTTTGTACCGCTCGGTCTGGAGGAAAGTTTCGTGATGATGGTTGTGAGAGTCGAAGTGTGAGATATAATAAAAGATCCACCATCCTATCCAGAAAGTGCACTGTAGCGTTAAATAATTACGAGACCATAAGGTAGAGAAACACCAATGTAAAGCCATGCCCACTGGGCGGAATTTCTCATGTGTTATTGTTGTAGGTTATAGAATTTGTGTGTTTAGGTTATAGAATTTATCGGAATAAATAAGATAGTGAAAAGAAAAAGATTGGTGGCCTTTTCCTTCGAATTGTATGTTGTCATGATAATCAGAATTTATAATGTGTGCGCCATTCATATTCAGTGCGATGGCCACGTGTTGATAAAAGCCGTTAAATAAAATAAAGGAAATGTGGTATTGCCAGTGCGTAGTGAAGCGTCAGAGTTCTGTAAATTACTGATAGTCAGGTGTGCGTTTCCGTTGCGTATTATTCATATAGGAGGATAATTTGTACCTTATTTGTGAGTACGAGAGTTCATGTTACTCGATAAATAAGAATGAATCCACTCGGTTGGCAGACCACTCATCTTGCAGGCCTGACTGCTTGATGCCACAGTATGAGCAAGGCATGTGGGTGCCTCTCAAGTTCACCGTGGAATTGAAGAAATCTCCTGCTGAAAAAATGTACTCAATTAATCCTAAGGTAAGGCATTTAATTTTCAGTAAATAGTCTCGTAGCCTGTAAATGAAATGTATTCTCTTCTGTCATGAATTAAGTTGTGTGGTTTCGATTCGTTTATTTAAATAACTTTGATATGCCAGTAATAGTTTTATTTAATGAAGAATTTTATGTTTTTTTTTTCAGAATACTCAACACAACAAATTGACGTTGAAATACTCCTGTAAATTCCCCAGCTGTACATCTGGATATTACATGGGTTCAATGGAGGAAGTTACCAACAAGTATTTCTACAGGTTTCCAGCCAAAATAATTACATAGCACGCCAGAAAAGTGAGATAAAAAAAACCTACTATCTGTGATAAAAACTGAGTGGAAGGATCAACAAACGAACTTGGCCGGATGTCATGTGACGTCCGCGATGACCAAACACAACGATCAACAACGAACAAAATGAAAATCAAGAAAAAAAAAAAAGATAGCTGATTGGTCAGCGTGAGGGATTGCCGTCCTACGGGCCCGGGTTCGATTCCCGACTGGGCCGGAGATTTTCTCCGCTCAGGGACTGGGTGTTGTGCTGTCTTCATCATCATTTCATCCCCATCCGGCGCGGAGGTCCCCCAGTGTGGCGTCGAATGTAATAAGACCTGCACCAAGGCGGCCGGACCTGCCCCCCAAGGGGCCTCCCGGCCAATGACGCCAAACGCTCATTTCATTTCCATAAGCTAGGAGGGATGCTACCCACAATGTTTATCCATTTTTAGTTCATCTCCATACCACTAGAGGCGCTGCTATCGGTCTGTGTTTCCCTCTTTTAACACGGGAGTTGCGCTGCTCTTTTCTTCTTGTTCTGTGCTTGTCGCTTCACGTGTGTTAGCTGCATGCCAAGACTACGCGCCGCTTGCCCCGCAAGAGAAATTCTTTCTTGCTCAAAACACGCGGCCAAGCATCAACTTACGTACGGTCCACCGTCTCGGAAGCTTGGCAAGCAATCGTAAATCCTCAAACTTGTTTGACGTATTGACTGTTAATCGAGATTTACCTGCAACACGTTAAACACAGTCTCTGATTGACAAATACGTCAAATCCAGCTGCATAATGCCGAATAATTTGACAAACACGCTGAAGTTGCATTTTGATCGTCTATAGGCGCCTTAATTACCGCAGCGTGTATTCTCAGTGTTCCTCGTGTCCATGTTAAAGGCAAGACCGAACTTAGGGGAAATACACTGCAGCAGTGGGGCGCCGCACGACGCGACCAAATATTGTTTAGACGAAATCGTACGAGACAGATGGCACCACGCAGCAGCGGAACTACGTACGCAGCATGACACTGCGAGGCAGGGTTGACCAGCTGTCCATCTATGACGCACCGCGCAGCGTCGCGTAGTTCCGTTGTAGCTAGCGCGGTGCAGCAAGTGTCGCGACACTTCACGTCATTCAGATCGCAGCTCTTTCGACGTGCGAAACGAAAGCCTGTTTACCAAGTCAAGGAAAAGTTAACTGCATGTCTAAGTGGATATGCAGAGCTATATGACCTTAAAAATGTTCAAATGTGTGTGAAATCTTATGTGACTTAACTGCTAAGGTCATCAGTCCCTAAGCTTACACACTACTTAACCTAAATTATCCTAAGGACAAACACACACACCCATGCCCGAGGGAGGACTCGAACCTCCGCCGGGACTAGCCGCACAGTCCATGACTGGAGCGCCCTAGACCACTCGGCTAACCTCGCGCGGCTATATGACCTTCAAAATGAGCATTATTTCAGTAGCACTAGAAAAAGCTGCATCTGGAAAGAAATTTCCAAGGAAATGGGAGGCAAACATAACGTATGAACACGTACAAATTACATTTTTTTTTTTATTTTCTAAAAGGAACGATTAGTTCTTTAATTTTTGTGACTACATACTTTCTTCGAAAACATCTACTGTTTACCGTGTCGTTTTGCCAGACCAAATTACCCTACGAGGAACTGAAATGATCTGAATCTACTTCGAATCTGGATAGTATTATTTACGAAACTACATCCTGTGTGAAGAAGGTCTCGTAATTGTCTCTCTTCGGTCTCTTCATTATCAAACAATGCTGTGTCGCGTATGAGAAAATTGTGCAAGACACAAACGGCAAGAATCACTTTCTCTACGTGTTCCGGACTGAGACACGTCTTGCGATTTCTGGCACAATATTCCAAAAGCGTTTTCAGAAACTGTTCGAGCTCTGTTATGTGTGTAACCTTATACTTTTTTTCGATTGGTCATCTAATTGTATACCAGAATAAGGTCTCACCAAATAGTTTTTTTAATGGAAAAGCTTCGTCTCCAACACTCACTTGAGGCAGTCGATTTCTCGTGCCCTGTAATTCTTTTGGGCTTGATATACTCAAGGTATTGGTTTCCAGTTTTGTTGCTACATCTGACCGTGAAACATCCCCGCATCGCTATTCTTTCCAAGGTCACCAATATTCACATATGTAAATTTATAGTCTTCTTCTTCATGTAACAAAGAAATAAGTATCACATCCACTACACTTACGTTCATTTTTCTCGGAGATTGCTGAACGACGCACATATAAAATGTGCTACGTATACACGCGCTGCTGCAGTTCAAATGCGGTATTCTGAATAGCACCGCGTCGTGCTGCCCGCAGTGCGATCTTACCTTAAAGCCAGGTTCTTGTTCAAGTGAGCAAAAAATAAATATTCCGAAAATTTTTTTAGGCAGTGAAAAGACATAAAACGGATTTGTTTGGGGATTATGACTGATCATACTTCGAACTTTATTTTAGGTTTTCAGCACAAAAAGAAACAGAGCCTGTAACTATGGTTTGATCAGGAGCCTCTGTGTTTGAACTACGCAGACTGTGTACAGTGTAGGCTCAGAAGTTATATGAAATCAAGAAGGGATAATGTAAGTCAAAACCACATTAAATTTATGGGAGCTCATACCTAACCTCAACGAAATAACCTCAATTTTAACGATAAGGTGCCAATTCGAACTTTGAATTCGATTTTTGGGGGTTTGTTTCACTCCTTATGGCTGTACGAAAAATATTAATATTAAGAAATTTCATTTTTATAGGTACAAGCTCTCAAGAAAAGTATTTGCTTTTCGGGGGGGTTCAAAGGTAGACGTTAATAGGTTGAATCGTTTTTATTTTATGCTGCACGCAGTTTTGAAAAACCATTCCTCGAGAAAAACCTGTTTAACGTTTAGGATCAACTTTTATATGTACTTTTAGTTCAATTTCCATAAAAACTACGTATTATTATGTATTTTTGATGTCACTGGACACAAGTCTGAAGTTAGATTTTTAAAATTAAAAATGGCTAATCCAGTATGGCGGACCAAAAATTATGTTTTGACCAATTTTGAGCAAAATTTGACGAAAAAATGTGTTTTCGTTATTTACGTTTAGTCTGCAATTAAATTACTGTATATCAACCCTTTTTCTAAGTCGAATTCTTCCTGAATAGCATTTCGCTTGTTCTTTTGGCGAGAAAAGCCGACCTGGCTAAAGTGGATATATTGCGTTCGACAGCCTTCAGACGTTGTCCGTCAGATTTTTCGGCGAATATGTTTGCATGCATACTGCAATATAAATCGTTTTGTGAACGTGAGTAGTGGCACCAAACGTTGTCTACCTGAGCCGTGCGTCTCCGGCTGAGAGTTTCCCATGGCGGTGGTGACACTGCTTCGAACAATGGGCTCCAGAGACTTTTGTAACGCACGGATTAAAAAACCTTTTCGTCCCAACTTTCTAGACACACGTAACTTTCAAAAATTGCAAATTCAAAAATCGAATATTCAACAATTGTGAATGAGAATATGGCCTTAAGAGTACTTGCTGCTGGTTTCGCATTGCTGCTCGCATCCTTTACATACATTATCAGCTCTTTCATTTTTCGCAAGAGGCGTCGGCGTAGGGAAAAACTACTGGCAGCCTGTCTGAACTTTTTTCTAGACAGCACTGCTGAATGAGTTTTATCGTCAACGTCGTCGTCGTCACCATCGTGAGCACCATCGGCATTTGACATCCAATTCTGGGTAAATACCTTCTCTACACTACGGTGAACAGAATGAACATATCCCCAAATCAAAATATCTGACCCTAATCCTAAGTTCAAGCAAATCGCCATTTTGTGGAAACTTTTTTTTAATACTATACACATATACACAACTGGCCATTAAAATTGCTACACCACGAAGATGACGTGCTACAGGCGCGAAATTTAACCGACGGCAAGAAGATGCTGCGATATGCAAATGATTAGCTTTTCAGAGCATTCACACAAGGTTGGCGCCGGTGGCGACACCTGCAGCGTGCTGACATGAGGAAAGTTTCCAACCGATTTCTCATACACAAACAGCAGTTGACCGGCGTTGCCTCGTGAAACGTTCTTGATGCCTCGTTTAAGGAGGAGAAATGCGTACCATCACGTTTTCGACTTTGTTAAAGGTCGGATTGTAGCCTATCGCGATTGCGGTTTATCGTATGGCGACATTACTGCTCGTGTTGGTCGATATCCAATGACTGTTAGCAGAATATGGAATCGGTGGGTTCAGGAGGGTAATACGGAAGGCCGTACTGGATCCCAACGGCCTCGTATCACTAGCAGTCGAGATGATAGGCATCTTATCCGCATGGCTGTAACGGATCGTGCAGCCACGTCTCGATCCCTGAGTCAACAGATGGGGACGTTTGCAAGACAACAACCATCTGCACGAACAGTTCGACGACGTTTGCAGCAGCATGGACTATCAGCTCGGAGACCATGGCTGCGGTTACCCATGACGCTGCATCACAGGCAGGAGCGCCTGCGGTGGTGTACTCAACGACGAACCTGGGTGCACGAATCGCAAAACGTCATTTTTTCGGATGGATCCAGGTTCTGTTTACAGCATCATGATGGTCGCATCTGTGTTTGGCGACATCGCGGTGAACGCACATTGGAAGCGTGTATTCGTCATCGCCATACTGTGTATCACCCGGCGTGATGTCATGGGGTGCCATTGGTTACACGCCTCGGTCACGTCTCGTTCGCATTGACGGCACTTTGAACAATGGACGTTACATTTCAGATGTGTTAAGACCCGTGGCTCTACCCTTCATTCGATGCCTACGAAACCCTACATTTCAGCAGGATACTGCACGACCGCGTGTTGCAGGTCCTGTACTGGCCTTTCTGGATACAGAAAATGTTCGACTGCTGCCCTGGCCAGCACAAACTCCAGATCTCTCACCAATTGAAAACGTCTGGTCAATGGTGGCCGAGCAACTGGCTCGTCACAATACGCCAGTCACTACTCTTGATGAACTGTGGTATTGTGTTGAAGCTGCATGGGCAGCTGTACCTGTACACGCCATGCAAGCTGTGTTTGACTCAATGCCCAGGCGTATCGATGCCGTTATTACGGCCAGGGGTTGTTGCTCTGGGTACTGATTCCTCAGGATCTGTGCACCCAAATTGCGTGAAAATGTAATCACATGTCAGTTCTAGTATAGTATATTTGTCCAATGAATGCACATTTATCATCTGCATTTCTTCTTGGTGTAGAAATTTTAATGGCCAGTAGTGTAGTAGATTTGTGTCAAACTGTTTGGTGTATGCAACAACTACATAGACGTCGTACTATTTTCTTAAAATTTGCACTAAGAAAACTACCGAAATATCTTGCTTTGGTAACTGAGTACATATTTTATTGTCACGCGGAGTAGCAGCGCGGTATGGGGCGCCATGTCACGGATTGCGCGGCCCCTCCCGCCGGAGGTTCGAGTCCTCCCTCCGGCATGGGTGTGTGTGTTGTTCTTAGCATAAGTTAGTTTAAGTGGTGTGTAGTCTAGGAACCGATGACTTCAGCAGTTTGGTCCCTTAGGTATTCACACACATTTGAAGATATTTGAACATATTTTGTTGTTGTCACTTGCAAACCCAATATATCGCTTGAATATAACAATGTCGTTAAATAGGGTGAAAATGATTAATATTTACATAGGTTACTTATTTTTCAATCTCATTTGGCCTGGAAGTTTCGCCTTGCGTAGGTCCTCAAAAATCTCTTTTGCTATATTTGTAGAAGAATGTATGCCATTCAGGAGTTTCAGAATTTTATAAAAATCAAATGATGGGGTAACCTGAAAATGAACCTTAGTTGTAATTATTTCCTTAGCAGTTTCCACGCTAAACCTCTTCTTTTCATCGATTCATAAACCATTTGTGATCGAGAACAACCGACCGAAGTGGCGCTACAGTCTGGAACCACGCTGTTGCTACGGTCGCAGGTTCGAATCCTGCCTCGGGCATAGACGTGTGTGATGTCCTTAGGTTGGTTAGGTTTAAGTAGTTCTAAGTTCTAGGGGACTGATGACCTCAGAAGTTAAGTCCCACCGTGCTCAGAGCCATTTGAACCATTTTGATCAAGAACACACTATCTGTAGTGGCATTAGTGCAAGGCAGAGCTAGCAGTTATCTTGAGATGTAAGGAACTTGAAAATGATAGATATCGTTCATTTTAATAACAGAGTATTATTTCTTTAGTCTTTGGGCATGACCACATTTGTTCTCCATTTGGTTACGCTACAGTACTTACAAACACATAATCCAAAAAAAATACGGGACAGTTAATGAAAAATGGGACAATATACGTCCCGTACGTTTTTTATCGGGGAAACGGGGCACTTAAGCTAAATAGGGGATGATGCCGTCAAATATGGGACGTCTGTCACCCTACTGTTGACTTATGTGCGTGTTGCAGTCTTCAGCTATATGCCTTTATGTTTTTCCTACGAGAGATACTCATGAAGCTATAACTATCACATCGAAAAAAATAAAGTTATGTTATTAGTATTAGTATTGCAGGTACATGTGTGCATTCTTGGTACACAATGAAATCAACGTGTCACAGTTCTTTTGCACATCACTAGAGGAGCCAAAACTAAGTGGCATATCGTGCTGTGTTTCCTTCTCTAAATGTGAAGGCGAGCAATGCTGAAAGGATACATGTTGCTATGGTGGAAGTGTAGGGCATCTATGCACCGTCATACGGCGCAGTGGTTAGGCAGCGCAGAGGCTACAGATGTGGGCCCCCAGTCGGACGAGGAGAAAACGCCATGTGCCATAACTCGATTTTCCAGAAACTTCGCTCGGTGGAAGAGGAATCAAAGTAAGCGAAAACGTGTCTCGGGTATCTTTAGATACTCAACCGTATCTGCGAAAACGACGGTCAAAGTTTTTGACGTAATTTAGACGGCTTTTAGTACGCATTAATCTCAGCCGAAATGGTGACAAAGTGACTAGCGCCGTAGTCTCTCATTTTTGCTCCCCTCTCATTTTTGCGCCCCGTGTTCGAAACCCGATTATTGTTTTTAATTTATTAATTAATTAATCCCCCCCCCCATGAACCATGGACCTTGCCGTTGGTGGGGAGGCTTGCGTGCCTCAGCGATACAGATAGTCGTACCGCAGGTGCAACCACAACGGAGGGGTATCTGTTGAGAGGCCAGACAAACGTGTGGTTCCTGAAGAGGGGCAGCAGCCTTTTCAGTAGTTGCAAGAGCAACAGTCTGGATGATTGACTGATCTGGCCTTGTAACATTAACCAAAACGGCCTCGCTGTGCTGGTACTGCGAACGGCTGAAAGCAAGGGGAAACTACGGCCGTAATTTTTCCCAAGGGCATGCAGCTTTACTGTATGATTATATGATGATGGCATCCTCTTGGGTAAAATATTCCGGAGGTAAAATAGTACCCCATTCGGATCTCCGGGCGGGGACTACTCAAGAGGACGTTGTTATCAGGAGAAAGAAAACTGTCGTTCTACGGATCGGAGCGTGGAATGTCAGATCCCTTAATCGGGCAGGTAGGTTAGAAAATTTAAAAAGGGAAATGGATAGGTTAAAGTTAGATATAGTGGGAATTAGTGAAGTTCGGTGGCAGGAGGAACAAGACTTCTGGTCAGGTGACTACAGGGTTATAAACACAAAGTCAAATAGGGGTAATGCAGGAGTAGGTTTAATAATGAAGAGGAAAATAGGAATGCGGGTAAGCTACTACAAACAGCATAGTGAACGCATTATTGTGGCCAAGATAGATACGAAGCCCACACCTACTACTGTAGTACAAGTTTATATGCCAACTAGCTCTGCAGATGACGAAGAAATTGAAGAAATGTATGATGAAACAAAGGAAATTATTCAGATAGTGAAGGGTGACGAAAATTTAATAGTCATGGGTGACTGGAATTCGAGAGTAGGAAAAGGGAGAGAGGGAAACATAGTGGGTGAATATGGATTGGGGGAGAGAAATGAAAGAGTAAGCCGTCTGGTAGAATTTTGTACAGAGCATAACTTAATCATAACTAAGACTTGGTTCAAGAATCATAAAAGAAGGTTGTATACATGGAAGAATCCTGGAGATACTAAAAGGTATCAGATAGATTATATAATGGTAAGACAGAGATTTAGGAACCAGGTTTTAAATTGTAAGACATTTCCAGGGGCAGATGTGGACTCTGACCACAATCTATTGGTTATGACCTGTAGATTAAAACTGAAGAAACTGCAAAAAGGTGGGAATCTAAGGAGATGGGACCTGGATAAACTGAAAGAACCAGAGGTTGTAGAGAGTTTCAGGGAGAGCATAAGGGAACAATTGACAAAAAAATGGTTCAAATGGCTCTGAGCACTATGGGACTCAACTGCTGAGGTCATTAGTCCACTAGAACTTAGAACTAGTTAAACCTAACTAACCTAAGGACATCACAAACATCCATGCCCGAGGCAGGATTCGAACCTGCGACCGTAGCGGTCTTGCGGTTCCAGACTGCAGCGCCTTTAACCGCACGGCCACTTCGGCCGGCGAACAATTGACAGGAATGGGGGAAAGAAATACAGTAGAAGAAGAATGGGTAGCTCTGAGAGATGAAGTAGTGAAAGCAGCAGACGATCAAGTAGGTAAAAAGGCGAGGGCTAATAGAAATTCGTGGGTAACAGAAGAAATATTGAATTTAATTGATGAAAGGAGAAAATATAAAAATGCAGTAAATGAAGCAGGCAAAAAGGAATACAAACGTCTCAAAAATGAGATCGACAGGAAGTGCCAAATGGTTAAGCAGGGATGGCTAGAGGACAAATGTAAGGATGTAGAGGCTTATCTTACTAGGGGTAAGATAGATACTGCCTACAGGAAAATTAAAGAGACCTTTGGAGATAACAGAACCACTTGTATCAACATCAAGAGCTCAGATGGAAACCCAGTTCTAAGCAAAGAAGGGAAAGCAGAAAGGTGGAAGGAGTATATAGAGGGTCTATACAAGGGCGATGTACTTGAGGACAATATTATGCAAATGGAAGAGGATGTAGGTGAAGATGAAATGGGAGATACGATACTGCGTGAAGAGTTTGACAGAGCACTGAAAGACCTGAGTCGAAACAAGGCCCCCAGAGTAGACAACATTCCATTGGAACTACGGTCGGCCTTGGGAGAGCCAGTCCTGACAAAACTCTACCATCTGGTGAGCAAGATGTATGAAACAGGCGAAATACCCTCAGACTTCAAGAAGAAAATAATAATTCCAATCGCAAAGAAAGCAGGTGTTGACAGATGTGAATATTACCGAACAATCAGTTTAATAAGCCATAGCTGCAAAATACTAACACGAGTTCTTTACAGACGAATGGAAAAACTAGTAGAAGCCGACCTCGGGGAAGATCAGTTTGGATTCCGTAGAAATATTGGAACACATGAAGCAATACTGACCTTACGACTTATCTTAGAAGAAAGATTAAGGAAAGGCAAACCTACGTTTCTAGCATTTGTAGACTTAGAGAAAGCTTTTGACAATGTTGACTGGAATACTCTCTTTCAAATTCTAAAGGTGGCAGGGGTAAAATACAGGGAGCGAAAGGCTATTTACAATTTGTACAGAAACCAGATGGCAGTTATAAGAGTCGAGGGACATGAAAGGGAAGCAGTGGTTGGGAAGGGAGTAAGACCGGGTTGTAGCCTCTCCCCGATGTTATTCAATCTGTATATTGAGCAAGCAGTAAAGGAAACAAAAGAAAAATTCGGAGTGGGTATTAAAATCCATGGGGAAGAAATAAAAACTTTGAGGTTCGCCGATGACATTGTAATTCTGTCAGAGACAGCAAAGGACTTGGAAGAGCAGTTGAACGGAATGGACAGTGTGATGAAAGTAGGGTAGAAGATGAACATCAACAAAAGCAAAACGAGGATAATGGAATGTAGTCGAATTAAGTCGGGTGATGTTGAGGGTATTAGATTAGGAAATGAGACACTTAAAGTAGTAAAGGAGTTTTGCTATTTGGGGAGCAAAATAACTGATGATGGTCGAAGTAGAGAGGATATAAAATGTAGACTGCCAATGGCAAGGAAAGCGTTTCTGAAGAAGAGAAATTTCTTAACATCGAGTATAGATTTAAGTCATTTCTGAAAGTATTTGTATGGAGCGTAGCCATGTATGGAAGTGAAACATGGACAGTAAATAGTTTGGACAAGGAGAGACTAGAAGCTTTCGAAATGTGGTGCTACAGAAGAATGCTGAAGATTAGATGGGTAGATCACATAACTAATGAGGAAGTATTGAATACGATTGGGGAGAAGAGAAGTTTGTGGCACAACTTGACCAGAAGAAGGGATCGGTTGGTAGGACATGTTCTGAGGCATCAAGGGATCACCAATTTAGTATTGGAGGGCAGCGTGGAGGGTAAAAATCGCAGGGGGAGACCAAGAGATGAATACACTAAGCAGATTCAGAAGGATGTAGGTTGCAGTAGGTACTGGGAGATGAAGAAGCTCGCACAGGATAGAGTAGCATGGAGAGCTGCATCAAACCAGTCTCAGGACTGAAGACCACAACAACAACAATTAATTAATTTGTCATTTGTCTACCCATGTCCGTAGAGGGTCACCATACAAATTTTTCTTATCAAGGACTTTATTTTAACTGTAAAATAAGAGTACATTTACTATACGAGTGTAATATATATTTATATGGTGTTTTTAGGGGTTACAATCTTTTTGAACGCTCAGATTCTTACACTTCATTCCTATGTCAATTATGATATTAATTCTTATGCTATATTCCTATGTTTATTCTTTAGGAAGATTTGGTGGATTCTCTTGGATGATACCAATCCTAGAAACACGCCAGACATAGAAATTCCGAACACTAAGAGCATCGCGCGAAAGTAGCTTCGCTACAGCGGCATTTCTTCATATGAATCTCACTCGGGAGAGAAACTTCATTAACATTGCTAAAAAAAACTTCATTAACATTGCTTTCACGCGTTGGCAATAATCTCGCGGCAGGCCAATTGCTTATGAAGCGATATAAACTACAGGAATTTCGGCGAAAATAATGTCAAATAATTTTCTTAAATTCGTTCACCATACATTCAATTATTAGGTGAAGAAGGACAACTTTATTTGAGTATACTTTGGGAACAGTCAGATAGTAATCTTATATGGACACGGGTAGATAAATGAAAAACAAAAATAAAAGTAACCATCGGATTTCGAAAATGGGCCACACCAGTGTAAAGCCACGACGGTAGCCACTTAATCTGGAAGGGTACCCGCTGAAAGGCACGTGACATACCTCGAAAACTTTGACCACCGTTTTCTCTGGAACGGTAGAGTACCTGCAGATAAGCCGAGACACGTGTTCGCTATTTTGACTCTCTTACACTGAGCGAAGTTTCCGGGGAATCGGGAAAATGTTCAGATGTGTGTGAAATCTTATGGGACTTAACTGCTAAGGTCATCAGTCCCTAAGCTTACACACTACTTTAACTAGTTTATCCTAAGGAGAAACACATACACACACCCATGCCCGAGGGAGGACTCGAACCTCCGCCGGGACCAGCCGCACAGTCCATGACTGCAGCGCCTAAGAACGCTCAAATAATCCCACGCGGCCCGGGGAACCGGTTATGGCACTTGCCGTGTTTTGCTCGTGAGTGATGAACAAGGAAATGGACGACCGTCTCTCTATGAAGAACAAGAAGTCTGAAGAGAAGTTGAGGTCCTAGTGATCGAAGATAGCCTTATCACGAGCGATGCGACAGTGGAAAACGTGGATCAGTTTTGAACGAGTCGCACTGCGTTTTGAACGTGACAAAGGACGTCGTCCGTTGGATTCCGCTGCTGTTCGCACCCATTCAAAAAGCCCGCCAAGCAGAAGCATCAGCGGAAATGTATCAGGCCAATCCAGATGACTTTTTTTGCCTTGTAAGCACCATCAACGAGGCCTGGGTGGATCACTGTGACCTCGAGACAAAGAAGCAAACAAGCAGTAGAGACACGTGGATGCGGATTCATCAACGCCGATAAAGGCGAAGACTCAAGCATCGTGGGGCAAGGTGAAGTTGAGTGTTTTTTGGGGGCTTCCGTCGTCTAACGATACCACATTATGCTCGTAAGGCCAAACCGTAATGGAGCATATTATCGAAATCTCCTGACGTGCTCGCGGTAGAGTGTACAGATGAAGCGTCGTGGGAAGAGGATCAAGGAGACGTTCCTCAACCAGGAGAACGTATTCTGCTGATATAACAATCGCTGACTTCTTTCGCTTTCCTTGGATGAAGAGCAACAAGCAGATTGCATATTTCTAGATTTCCGAAAAGCATTTGACACTAGTAAAGACTGTTAACGAAGGTACGAGCTTGCTGAGTTGGCTCCCAGGTACGTGAGTGGCTCGAACACTTCTTAAGTAACAGAACCCAATATGTTGTCCTCGACAGGGAGTGTTCATCAGAGATAAGGGTATTATCAAAGGAGCCCCGAGAATATGTGATAGGACCGCTGTGATCTAGATATATAAAAGACAGGTTCTTGACTGATTGATTCGTCATTACCAAGCCGAATACGCAGAGGCCAGAAACTTGAAATTTAGAGAGGATGTTGATCTTACACTGTAGGCGTTGTTTAAGAAAGGATTTTTCGTAATTCCACCCATAAGGAGCTGATATAAAATGGTTCAAACGGCTCTGAGCACTATGAGACTTAACATCTGAGGTCATCAGTCCCCTAGAACTTAGAACTACTTAAACCTAACTAACCTAAGGACACCACACACATCCATGACCAAGGCAGGAGTCGAACCTGCGACCGTAGCGGTCGCGCGGTGGGCTGAAAGAGTAGAAGAAAAGTTTTTTCGAAAACAGGTCGCTGTTAAGGTAGTTTTGAAGCCAGGACTACAAAAAATTGATATTTGTTTCTCAGAAAAAATACATGTTTCAGAATTTTTGGAAATTCAGCCATTAACGGTGTGAAATAGTGAGCGAAAGTTTCTTTGAAAATAAATCGTTATTAAAGAACTAGTACAGCAATTTTAAAGCTCCAGCTATGAAAACTGGTGTTTGACTTCTCCATCAGAAATAAAAAAATACGTGATTCAGTGTTTTTGGAAATTTGTCTCGCTAAGGGAGTGGAATAGGGGATGAAAAGTTTTATGAAATTATTTCATTATGAAAGCATTTCCACAGTTAAATCTATGAAAATTTGTATTCGGCTTCCCTGTTTGAAATAAAAAGAAAACGTGTTTGACAGATTTTGGAAATTAAACCCCATGGGGGCGAAATAGGCGCTGAATGTTTTTATGGAAATAGTTCATTGTATCACAAAATTTTTGTAGCTCAATCTGTGATAACTGGTATTTCACTTCTCGATTAGATGTAAAGAAATATTGGTTAGGGGACGAAAATTTGTATGGAAATATCACAACAAGAACCCAAAATTCATGATTAACAAAACTCTTCGATTCCAGCTACCAGAATTCGTAAAAGACCATGCTTCTATGCCTTTAATTAGCGTGAAAAGCTTAGAAGACGTTATAATTTCTGAACAACATAAAAATTCGATTAAAGGAAAACAAAAAACAAAAATCTGTGCAGACCATACAGCCTACGCAATCGAAGTAGTGGGTGCTAATCATTTTTCTACATACATGAAGAATCTGCCGGACAGGATAAGCAACAGTCTATGGCTGTTTGCTGATGATTCTGTAGCCTATCATAGCGTGTCGTCTTTGAGCGACCGTAGAGGGATACAAGATAACTTAGACAAAAGTTCCAGTTGGTGTGATGAATGGCAGTTGGCTGTAAATGTAGAAAATGTAAGTTAATGCGTATGAGTACGAAAACAAACCGTTAATGTTTGGATACAGTATTAGTAGTGTCCTGGTGGACAGTCACGCAGTTTACATATCTTTGCGTAATGTTGCCAAGCTATATGAAATGGAACGAGAATGTGAAGAATGCAATAGGGAAGGATAATCGTTTACTTCGGTTTATTTGGAGAATTTTAGGTAATTGTGATTCACTTGTAAAGGAGGCCGCATATTGGACGCTAGTACAACCTACTCTTGAGTAATGCCCGAGGGTTTGCGATCCGAACCAGGGCGGATTAAAGGAAGACATCGAAGCATTAATGGGGTGTTACATAGTAATCTTTCTCCCTTTGAGATAAATTTATCGGATGTTACACACTAAACTTCCTTCCTTCGAAGTAAATTTCTGTTTTGAGCTCTTCCCACACTGTGTCTATTATCATGTTTTCGAAATACACAGAAATTAATTCGCTGACTGCAAATTCCTTGACACCAGCTGTATTAGGTAGAGATCGAGTACCCAGTAGTGACATATGAACATTTCAGACATGCAGCTAAGTATTACAAGCTTCGGCGGACACACGACGATAACAAATATGGTCTCATTCTCCCTGTTGCGAGAATTCAAGTTATGATGCATTAGGTGATGAATTTGGTGGACTACGATAAAAGGATGTAGACAGTGTGACATATGGAAGTGTGGGTCATTGCGGAGAGCGTGCACGGATAGCTGAAGTGCTTAAGGTGACAGATGGCGATAATTGGGAGATCTAGGTTCGAGTCCTGACCCGGTACAAATTTCTGTATGTCACTATTAGGTACTAGATCTATACCTAATACAGAACCATCTGCGTTTCACACGATTGTTATTTGTGGAACCCACGCTGAATTCTACAGAGGAGATTTTCGGTTTCCAGATATTCTGCATTAAACGTTTTCTAATATTCTGTAACAGACTGACGTCAGCGGTATACGCCTATAACTGTGTGTGTCTGGATTCATTTATCCATTTTACTGATTGTTTAGCTCTGTAACTGCGGATTATATTACCCCACGGGACACAACAGCCAGCCATTTTTATGTGTTTTTGTTTATACCAATAAGCGTTTTTCAACTGGCAGAATACAAATTTAAATCTTCAGTTAGCACATCGTTAAAAACGTTGACTGCAGTTTGGATGCTACAGCTACTTGCTGCAAAATACAAATTTGGAGAGAGATACTCCGTACAGAATACGTGGTAATAATTAAATGTATAGAAGACATTCACATTCCTAAAACAGCTAAGTTCGCATCATCTGACATAACTAACCGCTACACAAAGATGCTTGTCAAGCAACAGTATAAATAATTAAAAATAATTATCTTGAGTACAAGAACTTGAGTTTACCAAAAATGTATGCGTTTACAGACTTGTTTACACTAGAATTATCACACAACCCCCTTTCCTTTAGTAAAAAATGCGCCGGCAGCATATGGCCTAGCTGTGGGCAGCTCCTTTGACAGTTTTCTTGCTGATATTTTCAGTAACAGTTTAGAAGGTAAATTATCGAAAGAAAACATCCATATAGTTAACAAAGTATACAGTATAAACAAAGTATACAGTATAACCGATACGCTTATGATATGCTAATCTTATCTGATGGTACACAGAAGAAATAGAGGACATTGTGAAAGCAATGAATAAAATATATGAGATGCTATCGTCACTGTTGTGTACCAGACTGTAAAAGGTTTAAATTTTCTGGATCTCTCCATAAGTAGCTCCAACAGCAGACATAAATTTGAAGCGTACAAGAAACTAACATACAAATGTTCCATAATCAATAAAACGTCATGCCAGCAAGATAAGCATAAAAGTGCTTCAAACAGAGTAATGCCCAACAGAATGCAGAAAACATCACTGTAAACAGCTGACCAAGCTAATGAACTAAATACCATTAATAGAGTTCTTTAAATAATAATTACAGTCCAATATTAATAGATGAGCTAAATATTAAAATAAATTTCCAAATAACCAACCGTAAAGGCAAACCAACCATAAATAACACCACATCATAGCTGACAGCAAAATATGTGAACACGCCATGTTTAGGGAAACAGGCATTTCTCGAGGAATAATTATCAGAATCAGGTTTTACACAAGTACCAAAATAAAGGACAAAGCCATCCATAAAATTAAAAATACAGTAACAGCAAGCCATACAGTCGATCAGAAATAAACAAATTTAACTGAAATTCATTTTCGAAGATATACAATGGCCAAACTGAAAGAAATTTCAATGTACGATTCCGTGAACACATAAGGGGATTCATTAAAAAAATTGAGCAATTCTACATTTGCCTTGCGTGTAGCTGAAGAGGAACGTCAAGAGACTGACATAGCACGCAACCTACAAATGCGTCGCGTGGTCAAGAAAGGTAAAAGAATGAGCTTACGGGAAGAAACTGAAACGAATTTTAACAAATGTGCATCACCAAATGAAATCCTAAAGACCAGAGCTATCCAGCAAAATGATTCCAAGAAACTTCCATAATCTACTTATAAAACCACACACTAAGTACAATCGTGGAAAAATAACACTAATAATAAATAAAACACCATATATTTCTTTTGTAATTTCCAATGAGATCCCATCCGATGTTAGCGAATCCAGTGCATATAGCAGCTCTGCATCATGTAAGTGTGTGGTTATGCCTTTATTCATTATAAATGTTACTCCATTATACCAATTTTATTAGGTGTGAATAAAGTATGTAATATTCTTTCTTATATACAATCTACTATACTATTTTTGTGATATTCAGAACAGCTTAGCTAACCAGCCTCTACAGTACTTAATAAACATACATAACATCCAGTACCTTCGTGCTAAGCACTTTAATCTTTCACACAGAGAAGCTTAAATTAAGTACACGCACTTGAATTCAGCAGTACTTTCAGAGTCTGCACGCAAAATGTAACTTTGAACATAGACGTAATTGTCAAATGTGACAAACATATCAGCCGGCTATATGGCGGATACTACAGTGCTTGCGTGGAACATACAAAGAAAATACATTTATTCCACGATTATAAGTGTGGAAAATTGGAGCAGCAATGAACAGAGTGGAAAGTAAGTACATCGAATGAGGAATATGGTGTAAAAATACAACTCACGAAATGCAGTAGCTAAACAAAATTGTTAGTTTGCATAGGCAACTGCAGCATCCAAATTGCCGTCGATATTTTTTAACAATGTGCTAACTGAATATTTAAACATGTATTACGCCAACTGGAGATAGGCGAAAGCCCGAAATGAGTACTGGCACAGATAAAAAATACTTAAAAATGTGAATGGTAGCTGTATCCCTTAAAAAATTTGTGCGTCCATTCGAAGAAGTTTCTTGAATACGGGAATGATCTGGGCATTTTTCCAATCAGTAGGAGCGCTTCGCTTCTCCAGCGACCTATGGATATTGCTGCTAGAAGAGAAGCAACCTGCATTTACATATGATGTATAAAGGGGAGCGGTAGACGAAGAAATAAGGTTAAGTATTAGTGTGGCCTTAAGTACTTTATGCAATCTGAACAGTGAGTGGCAGTGTTGGCCAGCTGAAGGATACGTACCTCCGAGAGGCACCAGGTGGTGTGGTAGGTCTACTAATAAATGAAGATAGTTTTAATTATTCATTACGCGGGGTACTTGATAAACAGGGCAGGCCTGGTAATTGTTGGGGGATCGCTGCCGCTCGCCAGTGTGTACCAATGATGGTAAACTCTGTGTCATACCGTTCAGGAGCATGGTACCCTGCACCAGGATAATGCAAGATTCCACACTGCAGTTCACATCACAAACACCTTGAAAAGTGTGCTGATCACTGACCGGCCTGCTGGCCCCCCCTGATTTGTCATCAGTTTTGAATGTCTGGGATGTAATGGGTAGCAACTTCATGAACTGACACAACATGTGTTACAGACATGGCGATACGTTCTTCGAGACGTGTGTCGAAGTTTGTTCACTCCATGCCACAACGTATAAAAGAGTGTAGTCGTGGACGTCAGGAACACATCTGAGACTGATGTTGATGGTGGACATAAGTCCCGAATAGACTGCAAGTTTAATCATATAATATCCATTATCTAATGAATATATCTACAAAGTCAGATGGATATCGGACTGGTAGTTAATTGCGTGACGCTTTCCACTTCCGTCAGTGTACAGCAAGATGGAAAGAACTATGCCCCTTACATGAAGTCATTAAAGATCACCTAACTCACGTTGAGCAAACAGTAGGGCTGAACAAAAATGACTGACAAGGCACAATGCATCTTGTAGAGGGTATAGTATGGACGTATTGGAGTAATTAATGTTGGGCGATGGTTTTAAAGTAATTCACACGACATGAAAACTTTGTGGAAACACGTTGATTTACTGGAGGCTAGTTTATCCCAGGGAAGTATTCGAGTTGACCGTGGCCGGCTGGGGAACACTGATGGGAAGCGACAATAGGCAGCTTAGGGCGGCTCAAGCCCTGAGAAAGCAGTATGGGGGGCGCGGTCTCCAGCTGCCTTAAGATGAGTGACAGTGAGTGGGTGGTTGACCCCATGCTGGTGTACCGGGAAGCAGACGGAGAACTTGTACTCCTGTTGATAAATGTCCGTCGTCCTGTTTTCAGTGAAACATGCGAGTAAGCCGCGCAAAGCTACGGTGGAGCGGTCAACAGAGGCCAAAATATGCGTGTTCGTGACTATAGCAACTTCACGCTGAATTCACGGTCCGCAGAGTCTGAAGTAAATCAGGTGAAGAGCGACAGACTGAAATACGCCGGCCTCCGATGGGAACATAGGACCAAGGAATTTGAAATACTCTCCTGGGAGTCAAAATTCCGAAAAAATTGGTGTTTTGTGCAGACGCTAACCTTGATGGGTGGCCTGGGAGGAGCTAAATAGCAGTAGTTGAGGGGAAGGGAAATTTTGTGGGAATTTGTTCACTTCCCAGAGCACGCATTGGTCGGCGCTGGGAAGCGACGCATAATTAACGCGACTTGCGCTGCAATTGGCGTAAGTGATTTTGCTGGAGGGGAAACCGAGGCGAAGAGCGGACTGTGAGAAGTCCCTGTAGAGGCCTTCCGTTCCCAGCTTGCCTAGAGTGCAGATGTGGCGTTCTTTACTCAGCTTGCCTGAGAGAGAGGGAGCATCTCTGCAGTTTAGGACTTAGCAAACAGAACGATTGAGCTTGGAGATAGAAAGTTTTCGTTCAGCTATCTACTGAGCAAGATACCTAGAAGTGAATAGACGAGCGCAGCCCTGCAGCACCACGAGGCCGGCCGACGTCCGCAAACGACGACGCCCCGCCACGCTGAATTCGGTGATATTGCGCCCTCTCCGGCCATTGATTAATTTGTTGGATCACGTCGGCAAAGTTTCCACGAGGGTTTCATGGGCCGTGTATTGTAGAATTCTTCTCGCACTTCGCATTACGCCTGGGTCAGTCGATAGGAATTACTTTTGATTTATCGCGCTTTACTCCACGCAAACGCGATTTATTGCCACTGCCTGATAGGAAAGTCTTGTAATGTGATGATTGAAGGTCGGGAGTTAAAATAAATTTGTGCTAATCGACTGCATCTGTTTTCAATCAAGTAGTTGAAATCCCAAGTCACTTTCTTAATTAATTTTATGTTCAATATTTGCATCTGGTGTTCAATAGCTGAATATAACATCAAAGTGCTCCCCTTTTTAATTAAAAGGGATCAATTCTGAATCAATTAATGTCAACACTGCCACCGCAGTTCAATCAGGAGTCACAGGGCCTTATTACTTTCTTTGCGTTATCCGAAATTGCGGCAGTTTTGCACTCTCTGTTGATCTGTTAGTCAATTACCTGGGGTGAACACACACCAAAACCAGATAAGTGACAGGTGGGGTGTTACAGTACATGATGAGAGTTAAAGAGTAAGAAGTACCACTTAATGTGATATACGCTCCTGGAAATGGAAAAAAGAACACATTGACACCGGTGTGTCAGACCCACCATACTTGCTCCGGACACTGCGAGAGGGCTGTACAAGCAATGATCACACGCACGGCACAGCGGACACACCAGGAACCGCGGTGTTGGCCGTCGAATGGCGCTAGCTGCGCAGCATTTGTGCACCGCCGCCGTCAGTGTCAGCCAGTTTGCCGTGGCATACGGAGCTCCATCGCAGTCTTTAACACTGGTAGCATGCCGCGACAGCGTGGACGTGAACCGTATGTGCAGTTGACGGACTTTGAGCGAGGGCGTATAGTGGGCATGCGGGAGGCCGGGTGGACGTACCGCCGAATTGCTCAACACGTGGGGCGTGAGGTCTCCACAGTACATCGATGTTGTCGCCAGTGGTCGGCGGAAGGTGCACGTGCCCGTCGACCTGGGACCGGACCGCAGCGACGCACGGATGCACGCCAAGACCGTAGGATCCTACGCAGTGCCGTAGGGGACCGCACCGCCACTTCCCAGCAAATTAGGGACACTGTTGCTCCTGGGGTATCGGCGAGGACCATTCGCAACCGTCTCCATGAAGCTGGGCTACGGTCCCGCACACCGTTAGGCCGTCTTCCGCTCACGCCCCAACATCGTGCAGCCCGCCTCCAGTGGTGTCGCGACAGGCGTGAATGGAGGGACGAATGGAGACGTGTCGTCTTCAGCGATGAGAGTCGCTTCTGCCTTGGTGCCAATGATGGTCGTATGCGTGTTTGGCGCCGTGCAGGTGAGCGCCACAATCAGGACTGCATACGACCGAGGCACACAGGGCCAACACCCGGCATCATGGTGTGGGGAGCGATCTCCTACACTGGCCGTACACCACTGGTGATCGTCGAGGGGACACTGAATAGTGCACGGTACATCCAAACCGTCATCGAACCCATCGTTCTACCATTCCTAGACCGGCAAGGGAACTTGCTGTTCCAACAGGACAATGCACGTCCGCATGTATCCTGTGCCACCCAACGTGCTCTAGAAGGTGTAAGTCAACTACCCTGGCCAGCAAGATCTCCGGATCTGTCCCCCATTGAGCATGTTTGGGACTGGATGAAGCGTCGTCTCACGCGGTCTGCACGTCCACCACGAATGCTGGTCCAACTGAGGCGCCAGGTGGAAATGGCATGGCAAGCCGTTCCACAGGACTACATCCAGCATCTCTACGATCGTCTCCATGGGAGAATAGCAGCCTGCATTGCTGCGAAAGGTGGATATACACTGTACTAGTGCCGACATTGTGCATGCTCTGTTGCCTGTGTCTATGTGCCTGTCGTTCTGTCAGTGTGATCATGTGATGTATCTGACCCCAGGAATGTGTCAATAAAGTTTCCCCTTCCTGGGACAATGAATTCACGGTGTTCTTATTTCAATTTCCAGGAGTGTATGTGTTACACGGCCTGCTTGGGACCACAATAGACCTGCTTTCCATAATACAACTTTGGAGCAGTAGGTTTTCCAAACGGTAGGAGCCCGAACATTGTATTGTCACCCCACACCTGTTCACCTTACCAGACTGGACTTAACACATGGGCTGTGGTATTTTATAGAGATGTATAACATCATCCAGATTCCATTGGTTAATGCAAGATCCCAGATTACTTAAATCCATGCACTTATCGGTGGCTGCTGAAGCACGTCCAGAGAGTACGGAGGCGATGACGAGACCCCCTGTTAGTGCAGATCATGCGCCAAAACGAGTATTTGCCGAAGCAGTTAACACTCTCATCTGACTATGAATGAGATGCTCGCTGCTTTGCACGGCACGTTGCAAGCGAGACTGAATAATGGTACGAGGTCGGTGAGCATTACCTCACTGCTTAGAAACAACGGCGCTCAAAACAGATACTTAACGAGAACTGAGTTTGCTCGAAATGTTTATAGTTATCACTGATCACCGATTCATCATTTCCATTCGTCCTTTGTTTGTCAAATTTTAGATAAAACATTCAACAAGTAGTGGTTTGTGAAGCAGTTTCAAAACTCACCTAGTGCGTTGTAGGGTCTGTCTTCCTGGGAATCGCCACCTAAAGATATAGAATGGTTGTAAATACAATTTCTCACAGGGAAACAACTCCGTATTCTTGAGAGATGTGGGAGGGTGACAGTATTTTCAAACCCAGACGATTGTTGAACCCAGACCACCCAAATCACTTTATCGTCTCGCTCGTTAAAACAATGAAACAGTCTTGGACATTCTCAGCCTCGCAATTGGCTTTAACTTTTTATACGGTACTGTCTACTACTGGAACAATATATGCGACACTGAATGAACGTGTTCGTGTAAAATGGTTCTAGTGATACTAAAAATTCGTATTTCCACTTAGCCAGACCACAAGAGTTACTAAAAATCACGATGCGAGCTCTCAAATCATTACAGACCTTCCACCTGATTAACTGTTGGAGGAGATCCGGCTAGTACACTAGTATAAGATTTGATTAGAAGGACGTTTGCAACGGAGCTTCATAGCAGAGTCAGATAGTTAACAGTTTTAGTTGTAAATGGTTTCATTGGTTCAAAATCACGACCGTTTTAGGACAATTATAAGCCCATCTTCAGGTGTACAAGACTGCATAAGGGAAAATGAAGAATCTATAATCAGAGATTCTATTAGACTCAAGATTTGTTGTTATAATTATAGTGGGGATTCACTGTACAACTACGAGGGGCATTCAACAACTAATGCAACACTTTCTTTCTCAGACGGTTTCGGTCGAAAAAATGCCGAATTAGTTGTGGGACATCGTGGAATATTCCGGCTTCAGCCCCAAAATTTTTATGAAGGTCAGATAGGTGAGCGCGCTATCGTAGCCTTGAAGATGTCGTCTGTAAAGGAAGTGCATTCCAAGGAGAGAGCTGTCATTGAGTTTCTCTTGGCGGGAAACCAGAGCATCGCTGATATTCATAGCCGCTTGCAAGATGTCTATGGAGGGCTGGCAGTGAACACAACATAGTGAATCGTTGGGCAATTCGTCTGTCATTATCGAACAAGGTCGCGCTAACCTGTCCAATCTCCCGCGTGCCGACCGTCCACACACAGATTTGCCTCCTCCAATGTTGCAACGCGCGAGACTCTCATTGGAGGTGTTCGATGGATCATAAACAACACCTTTCTGCACAACTGGACGTCTTTGTTAGTAGTGCTGACATACTGAAACGTCCCCTTAGAAAAATTAGTGAATTACTGTGCTGGTAAATCCCTAACGTTATTTGATTTTCAAACAGCTGAGCAGAACTGAACGTACTCAGACATTTCGCTCTTTACCTATTCTGATCAACATTAAACTGAGACACACAATATTTTTAGCGCAACGCAATCTGACTTTCAATAATCCCTACAAAAGAATGGCCCTGACTAACATTAACCTATACCTTTCACAAATCACTTACCTCACAAAAATCTTCGTTACTCGAACTACCGCAATACAGTGAGCGCCACTATTACCAGCTAAATAAAAGATTCAAACTACTGAAGGCACTAACTAATGATAGGCATAGTTAGGGAATGAAAGATTTTGATAGAGAACAAACAATGTATTTACCTTAATATTGTTCAAAAGTCATAATATATATATAGCAGTTCATGACATCCATTCTTACAAACGTACTGTTGCTGATGGACACACGTCCAGATCATCCGCTCTAAAAAATCCGCCATCTTACTTCCCCACATCCACCACTGCTGGCGGCTCACCTCCAACTGCGCAACGTTACGCGCTGTTAAAAGCCAACAGCCCAACACTACAATACCAAACAACAATGCAAACCAGCCACAGACTGATCACGGCACAGCCAGTGATTTTCATACAGAGCGCTACGTGGCGTTACCAATAAAAAAAACCTAAACAGCCTACTTACAATATTCGTTTACCAATTGGGGTACTCGAAGGTGTATATCCACTGCTTTCCTCGCAGCCTAACGGAAGACCTTCAAGAGCAACGAGTTTGGCCCAATGAAGGACGCACTCGGACGGAGCAGCACGTGGATGATGGGGAAATCATTGACGCAGCAAGACGTCGCTACGTAGTCGACCAGTGGGACTAATACCATATGGAAAACGAGCCCTCCCAGTAAGATGGCACCGCGCTGGAATGAGGTTATGTTGAAAAACAGGGTTTCGTAGCCAAAAGAGTGGGGAATGATATGGAGTACAGGGATACTGCATGCAATCAAGCTGCTTCCAGAAAGAAATGTGATGCATTACTTACTCAACGTCCCTCGTATAAATATGAGGTTGACACGGTCGGGCACGTCAGAATGAAAATACGGATGTCGCACTAGACAGCCACAAAATATCCAAAAGAAAGTGAGCGTGCATAGAAGTGCAAAGACAGATAACTAGCTTTAAATATACAGAAATCTACAATTTAACAAAACGCAGAGAACATTTGCAGAAACAAGGTTGAATCATCTAACTTTCCTTAGGTTATTTTGTGGCTGTCTGGCGCTACAAAATCCGAAGACACGTAAAGAATATTCATTTACTACTTACTGATGTCCAGATCTGATATATGTATATATAGAATTTACTATTAAATACATGTAACTGTAGGTGGAAACAGTACCAAACGTACAAAACAGCTAAACATGAGTAACAATCACCTTAGGAAAATATTGTGGAAATAATAATTATGTAATAAAGTCCTATGTATTGAAATGTACTGCTGACATTGGCAGGAATGAATAAGATAATCTGGCTCTTTTGTAATTCGGAAAAACGTAATCACAAACAATGAGTGATGCAACGTAATTTATCAAAATATTACTACCATCATATTTCAATGTAATATTACCTCAGATGCTTTTATATTAAATATTCTTAATTTTTTAATTTGTTCAAAAAATACAGAAACAAATTAGCAAGCTAAAACTGTACAGTTAATTGTGAGAGCATTATTAGGAAATGTAAACAAAACTAACTTTCTGATAACCAAGCTCGACACATAAGTTATGCCTATGTCCCGATATTCTATATTTAATTTCATCTCTCAATATATGGTTGAAACACCTTTTCTTAATTAATTTGGTCGTAAGTAAAGAAAGAATTCAGTACTTCAGTATGAAAACATAAAAATTACTGTGACCTTCTTATTTAAAAACATATACCTGTTAATTAGAAGTATTTTGCCTTTCCAAATTGTCAGCTCAATGTAAAACTTGTGCCTGTAATTCACCTGAAGTCTGTTTATGACAACTAAACCATTGTAGTGTTTACTGTAAGTACTGGCAGATTTTTGTAGCCAGCAGGTCAGTCTTCTGTCAGATTGTGAAGCAGAATCTATGTTTGTTGTCGGACATAACAATGTGATAATAAACAGTATTATTTAAAACAGTGTGTCTATAAACTTTATTATTATAAATATCACACGTAAAGTCTGTAGATTGGAAGAATTCCAGTTTATCTACGAGAATCAGCTGTTGCAGCGAACAGAAAAGAAGAAGATAAGTATTTGTAATTCGCTGAAATTACACCCACGTCTGATGAACTATTCTTAGTATTAGCTGTTGTCACGAACAGTGACAAATTCTTTTACACTACAGATGATTTTGAAACGGCGTAACTTTACAATACCCATGCTTTCATTCTGACTAACCCGACTGTATCAGTCTCATATTTATAACTGGACAGTGAATACACACTACTGTTTTAACAAACAAGTCTCAAATCTTACAGAATCTCTTATCACAGCTTCATCATTTTCCCTTTTTCGGGCTTGTGCACCTGAAGACGGGTTATAATTGACCGAAACCCGTTGAACGCATCTTATTTAGAACTGAAGTGGTTGATTATCTGACTCTACTTGTATACATGTGTTAACTTTTCTCCGGGCATAAACCTTTTCCTGTGGTAGGTAACACGTAACGATAGGCTTGTTAGACAAGATCGCATGTCTACATTGGTTGGAGTCCCGACAATGAGTACACATAGAAACAGAACTCGCAGCACCTGAAGAAGACAAATGGGTCAGTGGTCGAAATCTTGTGAATAAAACTGAAACAACAACTCGGCTACAGAATCAAGCCAAGGAAACCCGAGAGAGTACATGGATTAAGGCAATCAGGTTGATGCTATTTCTCTGGCTTTTCGAAAAGCATTCGAATCGGTACCACATCAACGATTATTAACAAAAGTACAGTTATATCGGGTAGTGAATAAAATCCGTGGGTGGCCAGAGGGGAGCAGACTCATCGACAGGAGCAGAAGTAGCTTCAGGAGTGCCCCATTTAAGTGTGTTCATACACTCAGGTGACAGAAGTCACGTGGTACCTCCTAATATCATGTCGGACCTCCTCCTGTCCAGCGTAGTGCATCAACTCGACGTGGGATGGACCCAACAAATCGCCGGAAGTCCCCTGCAGAAATATTGAGCTATGGTGTCTCAATAGCCCAACTGCGTAAGTGTTGACGGTGCAGGTTTTTGTGCACGAACTGACTTCTCCGTTATATTCCATAAATGTTCTATGAGATTCATGTTGGCCAATTTGGAGAGCCAAACCATTCGCTCGAACTGTGCAGAATGTTGTTCAAACCAATTGTGAACTGTTGCGGCAAGGCGCATTGTTATCATAAAAATTCCTCCGTTGTTTGGGAACAAGTAACCGAACACAACCATAGTCAGCTCATGAGTACTTTTAACATTGCAGCGCGTCAGCAATCGTGAATAATTTAATGATTATAAAGAATCCACCTCGATTGCAAATAGAAACCGGATGTTGACCTAGGTTTCGGCGCGAATAACCACGACTTCTTCGCAACACAATAGAACTACAAACTGCCTAAAGAGGCATAGTCCAATATTAATACAGAACGCCCAAAAGGGCAAAAGACTCGCATAAAATGTAAAATAAACGGTGTGTACCATGTCAGTAGCTGTACTTAGCTCAAACGTCAGAAGCGTGCTTCCTCACCCCAGCCAACGTTCGGTGGGCCGCGGGCTCTCGGGTAAACTGAGGTGACGCCGGCAGCTAGGCTGAGAATGTCAGAAAGGAACGCGCATGCGCAAATTGAGAAATCGTCTTCTTCCATGTGACTGGCATAAAATGTGTTACGAAAGTGATCCGATGACCGGGTCAAAGGCGCAGGAAGTTAATGCGTGTGTATGTATAATGTCCTAGCTCGAGGACGATTTTATAGAACTAAAGAACGAGGATAGGCCGAAACTATATATGTAGGACAGCAAATTCCATGTATGGTCAAAACGCATGCACGCAGGATAGACAAAATACCATCAGCTAGAAGCAGGCTAAAAATATGGGGGATGAATAACCCATTTTTCAATCACTTGGGGTCAGTGATAGTACTTGATGATTACACTTGGATAGGCGTGTAAAGTTACTATATTAAATTCTAAGCGCTACTGACCAGAAAAGGGTCAAATTAGTATGATAGGCTTAATATAATTGCGTGAAAGAACGTACAACGTTGCTTTCGTCGCCCTTATTATCTAATGAGTGACAGAGGTCATTTTGAATAGTGGCATCGGATATGTACCAAAACAGTGTAAAAAGAGCCTAAAGCTAAACTAGTTTCTTAAAATCTGGTACTTGAGGTACTGAACCATGAAGCTTAATGAAGTGAGGTCTGTGAACGCATATAGCGTAGAACAGACAAACTACCTTTATGTTCTAATAGCTGTTGACGTGGAAGGTCAAATAATGCAACGAGCTTAATATAAATACGTGAAAGGACGTAAATCGTCGCTTTCATCGCCCTTGTTATCTATTGACCCACAGAGGTCAAAGTGATTAGTGTTATCAGGAGTTACCAAAATGGTGTGTAAAGTTATGTGTATATGCGTGGAGAGACGTACGACGTCACTTCAACGATCCCAAGTAATCGAAAAATGGGTTGTTCATCCCCCATATTTTTAGCCTGCTTCTAGCTGATGATATGTTGTCCATCCCCGTGCATGCGTTTTGCCCATACATGGAATTTGCTATCCTACATATATAGTTTCGGCCTATCCTCGTTCTATAGTTCTATAAAATCGTCCTCGAGCTAGAACATTATACATACACACGCATTACCTTCCTGCGCCTTTGACCCAGTCATCGGATCACTTTCGTAACACATTTTATGCCAGTCACATGGAAGAAGATGATTTCTCAATTTTCGCATGCGCGTTCCTTTCTGACATTGTCACAGCCTAGCTGCCGGCGTCACCTCGGTTTACCCGAGAGCCCGCGGCCCACCGAACGTTGGCTGGGGTGAGGAAGCACGCTTCTGACGTTTGAGCTAAGTACAGCTACTGACATGGTACACACGTACCGTTTATTTTACATTTTGTGCGAGTCTTTTGCCCTTTTGCGCGTTCTGTATTAATATTGGACTATGCCTCTTTAGGCGGTTTGTAGTTTTATTGTGTTGCGAAGAAGTCGTGGTTATACGCCCCGATACCTAGGTCAACATCCGCTTTCTATTTGCAATCGAGGTAGATTCTTTATAATCATTAGATATAGTCACTTCAGTTGGATCAGAGGACCCAGTCCATTCCAAGTAACACAGCCCAGGCTATTATGAAGCCACCACTAGCTTGCACAGTGTCTTATTGAGTACTTGGGTCCATAGCTTCGGGCCGAGCGGTTCTAGGCGCTACAGTCGGGAACCGCGCTACCGCTACGGTCGCAGGTTCGAATCCTGCCTCGGGCATGGATGTGTGTGATGTCCTTAGGTTAGTTAGGTTTAAGTAGTTCTAAGTTCTAGGGGACTGATGAGCTCGGAAGTTAAGTCCCATGGTGCTCAGAGCCATTTGAACCATGCATAGCTTCGTGAAGTCCGCACCACACTCGAACACTACCCTCAGCTCCTACCAACTGAAATTGGGGATCAGCTGAACAGGCCACAGGTTCAACCGATGTGGTCACGAGTCCAGGATTGGCGCTGTCACACTCGAACACTACCCTCAGCTCCTACCAACTGAAATTGGCGATCAGCTGAACAGGCCACAGGTTCAACCGATGTGGTCACGAGTCCAGGATTGGCGCTGTCACACTCGAACACTACCCTCAGCTCCTACCAACTGAAATTGGTGACCAGCTGAACAGGCCACAGGTTCAACCGATGTGGTCACGAGTCCAGGATTGGCGCTGTCACACTCGAACACTACCCTCAGCTCCTACCAACTGAAATTGGGGATCAGCTGAACAGGCCACAGGTTCAACCGATGTGGTCACGAGTCCAGGATTGGCGCTGTCACACTCGAACACTACCCTCAGCTCCTACCAACTGAAATTGGGGATCAGCTGAACAGGCAACAGGTTCAACCGATGTGGTCACGAGTCCAGGATTGGCGCTGTCACACTCGAACACTACCCTCAGCTCCTACCAACTGAAATTGGGGATCAGCTGAACAGGCCACAGGTTCAACCGATGTGGTCACGAGTCCAGGATTGGCGCTGTCACACTCGAACTCTACCCTCAGCTCCTACCAACTGAAATTGGGGATCAGCTGAACAGGCCACAGGTTCAACCGATGTGGTCACGAGTCCAGGATTGGCGCTGTCACACTCGAACACTACCCTCAGCTCCTACCAACTGAAATTGGGGATCAGCTGAACAGGCCACAGGTTCAACCGATGTGGTCACGAGTCCAGGATTGGCGCTGTCACACTCGAACACTACCCTCAGCTCCTACCAACTGAAATTGGGGATCAGCTGAACAGGCCACAGGTTCAACCGATGTGGTCACGAGTCCAGGATTGGTGCTGTCACACTCGAACACTACCCTCAGCTCCTACCAACTGAAATTGGGGATCAGCTGCACAGGCCACAGGTTCAACCGATGTGGTCACGAGTCCAGGATTGGCGCTGTCACACTCGAACACTACCCTCAGCTCCTACCAACTGAAATTGGCGATCAGCTGAACAGGCCACAGGTTCAACCGATGTGGTCACGAGTCCAGGATTGGCGCTGTCACACTCGAACACTACCCTCAGCTCCTACCAACTGAAATTGGGGATCAGCTGAACAGGCCACAGGTTCAACCGATGTGGTCACGAGTCCAGGTTTGGCGCTGTCACACTCGAACACTACCCTCAGCTCCTACCAACTGAAATTGGGGATCAGCTGAACAGGCCACAGGTTCAACCGATGTGGTCACGAGTCCAGGATTGGCGCTGTCGTGCTGCTAACAAAGGCACTCGCGTCGCACGTCTGCTGCCATAGCCCATTAACGACGATTTCCCCCCCACCGTACTAACAGATACCTTCGTCGTACATCCCACACTGATTTTTGCGGTTGTTTCACGCGGTGTTGCTTGTCTGTTAGCACCGACGACTCCAGGCAACCCGCCGCTGCTCTCGGTTATTAAGTGAAGGCCGTCGGCCACTGCGTTGTGCGTGAAGGGAGGTAATGCCTGAATTTTTGTATTGTAGGCACACCCTTAACAATGTTCATCTCGGAATATCGAATTTCCTAACGATTTCCGAAATGGTATGTCCCACGTTTGACGTGAATCACCTGAGCACTAGTGATAACTCCGCCAATGCGCTGCCCTTTTATACCCTGTGTACGCGATACTACCGCCACCTTTATATGTCCAAGTCGCTATCCCACGACTTTTGTCACTTCAGTGTACTGTATATTAATGACTTGACAGAAAATATTAACAGTAATCTCAGACTTTTCACAGAAGATAAAGATGGTTCAAAATGGTTGAAATTGCTCTGAGCACTATGGGACTTAACTTCTGAGGTCATCAGTCCCCTATAACTTAGAACTACTTAAACCTAACTAACCTAAGGACATCACACACATCCATGCCCGAGGCAGGATTCGAACCTGCGACCGTAGCGGTAGCGCTGTTCCAGACTGTAGCGCCTAGAACCGCTCGGCCACTCCGGCCGGCCAGATAAAGATGTCTGGGATGAAATATTACCAGAAGAAATCTACACCGATAGCCAAACGGCCCTTAATAACATTTCAAAGTAGTGCAAAGGCCGAGAACTCGCTTTAAATGCACAGAAATGTAAAACTGTCCATTTCACAAAACGTAGAAAAGATTTTTGGGAAGGCATGGTTTAGTATCCAGGAATAGCTTCAGCATAGGATTCGCGACTCTCTGCCTGCCCATCACGTTAGCTTAACACGCCAGTCGTAGCCACGAGGTCGATCGTGAACCATACGTGGCTGGCATCACAAACAAGCGTTGTTTGTCGCCCAGGTGTCAGAGGCGCGTGGCTTGTGAAAACTGCCACAACTCTCACCTGGAGGATACGGGTGGCAATAGGTCCACGAAAAATCGAGTTTCCACATCGTAAACGCCTCGCCCTACCGCCACAGTCGCTGCCGTTACAGGCGTTAACAACACATTAACAGTCGGTGTGAAAGGGTGTAACGGAGTGTGTTATTCAAAATGGTTCAAATGGCTCTGAGCACTATGGGACTTAACATCTGAGGTCATCAGTCCCCTAGAACTTAGAACCACTTAAACCTACCTAAGGACATCACACATATCCATGCCCGAGGCGGGATTCGAACCTGCGACCGTAGCGGTTGCGCTGTCCCAGACTGAAGCGCCTATAACCGCTCGGTCACTGCGGCCGGCCGGTGTGTTATCAAATACTGTTGTGCACACCCCAGATAGTAATAAGTATGGCCTAACTACTTTGATGTGCGCTTGTTAAACTCTTATTTATGGTGTCAGAAGCAATCAGCACACAAGACACAAATACGTATTTAAACTAATAACACTACATAAACGTCACAAATATTAAACCACTGCCACCATATCGCCGCTACCATTAGTACACTGGTCGCAGTTTTCCGTAATTCCTCCATGGTGGCCGATACTGCACGCTGGTGACGCTACAAAAAGCTATCTTATATGTGCCCAATACTAGATCTACAAGATGCAGACTCCTCACTGAGACCCCATCTCTACAGATTAACTCCGCTCTGTGTGATACCAGAACGGAGTCGGCTGAGTCCATTTTTCTGTGTGCTCAACAGGGAGTACTTCAGCAGATGTCAGCCGTCTTCCCAGATGGTAGGTTTTAACACGCAACGTTTGTAGTCCCGTTTGTTGTGATAGTTCTGGGGCTCCTGAGTTGTCTTGAGGAAACTCTTTCTCGACTTCAGCAGTGAACGTTCTTGCTTGTGGTTGCCAGTTCTGATACTGCTGCTTTAGTGCTTTAGTCTTCTCTTTTATAGATGCCTCTTCTCATGTCGAATGTCGGGGAAAAGGGGGGGGGGAGGGTGGGAGGGCATTCCAGCGAGACAATATATCTTCTCTAGAGAAGTGGACCGTAGACAGACAAATGATGCGAAACGCCTCTTTAATAACTGCATCCACTACTTTGGTATGGTCGTATCTGTCCCTTACAAGGCCTCCTTATTCACCTGTGGAGTAGCACAGAGCTAGTGCAGAAGTCCTCACAGTTACTGGTTGTGCTTCCTGGATTGTTGCCCTCAACCTATACACTATTATTTCCGACAGCCAGTTTCATCTGCTTGCGCAGACAGTGTTGTTTAAAAGACAGGTAGCAGTCCAGCAAAACTCCGAAGTACTTTAGAGTTGTACAGTGTTCCAGCGTTTTACGTTTTACCTTGCTATTAATTCCTCTTTAAGTAGTGATTCCGACTGCGCGCAGACCCGAAGTTTTAACTGCTCTTGGAGTGGTCAGCTGCGCGCACGGTACCTTTTAGAAATAGGTCGGCTGCGCATGGTGGTTAATTTTTGGGTCAAGTCAACTGCGCGTGGAGGAAAAAACAAGTTCAGGGTGGCACTACAGCATTTTCATTCCCATGTTCAGAGACTTAGGATACTCTATGACTGTTAAGCAGGACCAGTCACAGGTATGGTTAAAAATGCTTAATAAAATGATCATGCCCATAGGACTCTTTGTGACTGCTGAGTTAAACCATTCATAGGTCTGGTTAAAAACGGTTGATAAAACGCTCTTGCTCGTAATGGGGCAATCGTCAAGGTATTTAAATAGACACATTAACTATTTTCATTCCTTACGATAATAACAACAAATGCTTTTACAAAAATTCAAAGGCGTCATAGTTCAATTTATGTACTAAAAAATCAAATCGTTTATGTACTGCTAATATTTTTCACGTTTATTATTAGATCAGTGAGACCTATCAATGTTATTCATTTTAATGTAGTTGGTTGTCTGAGTTTGAACGAAAGCCTCTACACAATGATACATATGTGGATTTGCCCTCTGGTCATATCGTCACAAAAATTACGATATCAGTTAATACTTTTTCGTATGTCACTGCTGTTTCGTTACAAAAAAGTTTAAGGCGTTGTACTGACCGTTATTTGAAACATAAATTGTAAATAACTGATCAAGAAGTTTGCAGCAGTAGTCAGAGGTAGCGTCAGTCATAACTTTGTCACTGTCACAAAGCAGTCGTAAATGACTTTGAATGGAAAAAACAACTTATGGCCTCTTTCACTTATCATATGCTCACTGGAACGTTATGATCGATTTATGACTTACTACTTACATACAAGGAGCAGGAACTGAATGTCACAGCTCGGAATTCGGAAAATTGACTAATGATAAGAGTGCTATCAATAGTTCTGTGGAAACATTTCCAGGTAGCAAACAAAACATCCTCGCGCAGTCTACCTGTTTATGACAAACCTCATCGTTCGCTGTCGGTCGGTTTGCTGAGGTAATGCTGAAACTGCTCGTGTGTATTTGGGCGAACAGTAAATCTTTTCTCTCGCAATCGGTACCCACCTTTAATGGCAACAGGACTGGATGCGACCAAGATCAGCAGGAGAATCAACAACACTGTGAAAACCGAAGTAAAATTTCTACCAAATAGTTACTAAAGAACTATGAAATGTATCCGTTTTTAGTGTCAAATTATTCTGTAGTTACAGTCATGATTCTTATTTGTTTAATTTATCATGCGCGCGTCATATTTCAGGAAATAATTCCATTTTTTCAAGTGTTTTTCTTATTTCCTATTACAATAGTTGAAAAAGAAATTTTTTCAACTACCGAAACGGCTGTCAGAGGTTGCAGACATGTGTAGTTGTGCATTGACCTGTTTGTATCAATGAATTATGTTTATATTGCAGGGCCACACTGAATGGAGTCTATCCGTGGTCGACAAGGCTATACACTACAGGGCTATTCAAAAAGAAGGAACAGATTTCAAACATTTATTACTTCCAGACTACAAAAGATAAAAACACAATTCCAACGTTCCTAGGAAGAGAAAATTACAAAAAAATGGTTCAAATGGCTCTGAGCACTATGGGGCTTAACATCTGAGGTCATCAGTCCCCCAGAACTTAGAACTACTTAAACCTAACTAACCTAAGGACAACACACACATCCATTCCCAAGGCAGCATTCGAACCTCCGACCATACCGGTCGCGCGGTTCCAGAAAATGACAAATTTTTATGAATTCAATGTGAGCACCATGTGTTACACCACAGATATCAGAACGGTGGCTCATTTCCTGCCACACACGAAGCAATTGGTGTCTCGTTATCGAATTCTTAGCTTCAACAATGCGATGTCGCACACTTCCAAGAGTGTCAGGCATAGGGTGAATGAAAACGCGGTCTCTTACGTAACCCCAAACGAGGGACCGCCTGCTTCGTGTGTGGCAGGAAATGAGCCACCGTTCTGATATTTGTCGTGCAATACATGGTGCTCACATTGAATGCATATAAATTTGAAATTTTCTCTTTTCTACAAAGTTGGAATTGGGAATTGAGTTTCTAGTTTTTGTAGTTTGGAAGTAATAAATGTTTGAAATCTGTTCCTTCTTTTTGAATAGCCATGTACACTAAATAGCCAAAGAAACCGGTACGCCTATCTAATACCGTATAGAACCCCGGCGAGCACGCAGAAGTGCCGCAACACGACGTGGCATGGACTCGACTGCTGTCTGAAATAGTGTTGGGGGCGGGGAAATTGACACCAGGAATCCTGCAGGGCTGCCCATAAATTCGTAAGAGTACGAAGGGGTGGAGATCTCTTCTGAACAGCACATTACAAAGCATCCCAGATGGACTCAATAACGTTCATTTATGAGCAGTTTAGTGGCCAGCGGAATTGTTTAAACTCAGAAGAGTGCTCCTGGAGCCATTCTGTAGCAATTATGGACGTCTCGGGTGCCGCATTGTCCTCCTGGAATTGCCCAAATCCGTCGGAATGCACAATAGATATGAATGCATGCAGGCAATCAGACAAGATGTTTTCGTACGTGTCACGTGCTAGAGTCGTATCTAGACATATCAAGGGTCCCATATCACTCCGCTGGCTGCGTTGGCTGAGCGGTTCTAGGCGTTTCAGTCCGGAATCGCGCGACTGCTACGGTCGCAGGTTCGAATCCTGCCTCGGGCATAGATGTGTGTGATGTCCTTAGGTTAGTTAGGTTTAAGTAGTTCTAAGTTCTAGGGGACTGATGACCTCAGATTTTAAGTCTCATAGTGCTCAGAGCCATTTGAACCATATCACTCCAATTGCACACGCCCCACACCATTACAGAGCCTCTGCCAGCTTGAACAGTCCCCTGCTGATACGCAGCGTCCATAGATTCATGAGGTTGTCTCTTTACCCGTACACGTCCATCCGCTCGATACAACTTCAACCGAGACTCTTCCGACCAGGCAACATGTTTCCAGTCATCAACAGTCCAATGTCGATGTTGACGGGGCCAGGCGAGGCGTAAAGCTTTGTGTCGTGAAGTCAGCAAGCGTACAAAACTGGGCATTCAGCTCCGAAAGCTCATATCGATGATGTATTGATGAATGATTCGCACGCTGAGTCTTGTTGATAGCGCAGCATTGAAATCTGCAGGAATTTGCGGAAAGGTTGCACTTCTGTCACGCTGAACGATTGTCTTCAGTCGTCGTTGATCCCGTTTTTGCAGGATCCTTTTCCGGCCGCAGCGATGTCGGAGATCTGATGTTTTGCCGAGTTCTTGACATTCACGGTGCACTGGTGAAATGGTCGTACGGGAAAATCCCCACTTCATTGCTATCTCGGAGATGCTGTGTCCCATCGCTCGTGCGCCGAATATAACACCACGTTCAGACTCACTTAAATCTTGATAACCTGCTATTGTAGCACCAGTCACCAATCTACCAACTGCACCAGTCACCAATCTACCAAATGCGCCAGACACCTGTTGTCTTATATAGGCGTTGCCGACGGCAGCACCATATTCTACCTGTTTACATATGTGTATCTGAATGCGCACGCCCATACCAGTTTCTTCGGCGCTTCAGTGTACATTGTTCTGAACGCGGAATCACACGGCAATTTTGTGTTTACACAACGACAGTGCGGCCACCAAGGTAATGATGAACCAAAGGTTGGGGAACAAAATGGTGCCTCATTTTTCACGAAACCAAGTATGTGGCCACGCTTCGTTGATATCCCATACACAACGAATGGTATCTCAATTTATTACTCAGTGAGCCTCCATACGGTGTCAGGTGGAGGGCACATTGTGCATCGGAATAATTTTCATCCCTTCTAGTTCCATCCGTGGGTAATGTGTGGGAAGAACGACTGTCGACGCCTCTCTTTTTCAATCCTATAATTTTACCGTTACGGTCATTACGCGAGACGTTTCGTATCTCACAACTGATACACACAACACATTGTTCATGCGTACGGCGCACAGAAGTGTAGCAAAGCTGCCGCTAAATTGAAAATTTCGTACTTTCACAGAAAGCGTGGTAAAACCAAGGTACAACTTTCGTATTTCAATATATGAGAATATGCGAGACGTCGTAAGCTACGACCAACAGTTCAAAACAACTGTCAGGAGTGAAATCTAAATACACTAGCAAAGAAACTCAGCTAAACGAACAATTAATATATTGCAGCGGAGTGGCTTGATCGCTAAGGATGCTGGTCAGATAAAACAAGCGGAAGCCCGCTCTACGTCAGATTGCATTATAGATGGGAACAAAATATGGGACATGAACTCTGTGGAAGTTTATTGTATGCGTAGTATGTAAATGTATGTATGTTTCCAAGTTTTCTTGAGAGGGCCACCTTTAGTCGTTGTGAAGCGAATTTGGTGGTGCTTGACCTAGCGAATTGGTGAAGTTGTGGGACAAAGAAGAAGTTTTCATATAGAATCAGGTTTTCTCTGGTTGATTTGATGGATTGTTCTCCTCGGTACTGCCTAATGTGTGATGAGGATGTGCCCCTTATAACTCGGAAAACTTCGGTCTGAAGAGTCTACGGTCTTTTCGGGTGTATGTCTGATCACAAAGACGGCCGGAAGTATGATGGCATGCCAAATATACAGTTATGCGTTATCTGGTAATCCGTCACTCTTGAAGAGCGGGTACAGTCGATAAAATAGGCCACAATCTTAACTGACTGCACTGATTATGTGCGACCTCCAAGGCGATCTCATGTCTGTGGTAAGACAAAGGTATCTGATCTAGTCACAGAGTTGGGGGCAGGGGGCTTGAGCTTGATGGTGGAGAGAATTGGTTCAAAAATGGTTCAAATGGCTCTGAGCACTATGGGACTCAACTGCTGAGGTCATTAGTCCCCTAGAAGAATTAGTTCAAATGGCTCTAAGCACTATGGGACTTAACATCTGAGGTCATCAGTCCCCTAGAACTTAGAACTACTTAAACCTAACTAACCTAAGGACATCACACTCATCCATGCCCGAGGCAGGATTCGAACCTGCGACCGCAGGAGCAGCGCGGTTGCGGACTGAAGTGCCTAGAACTGCTCGGTCACAGCGGCCGGCTGGACAGAATTGCTTGGCTCTTGCTAGGATTAATTTTTCACGTTTGAGACAGTGCACGATTGGGTGATTTTGTCCAGAAGTCTCTAGAGGAGCGTAACAATGAAGATTCCGTCGTGGAAGCGCTTGAATAGCGCAGAGTGTCATCGGAGTACTGGGTGACTTGTTCTCCCGCCTGCTTGGGTACGTCGTTGGTGCAGATACAGTACAACACGGGTCCCAGCACCGAGCCCTGTGACGCCCAGCCAGCACGAGTTTTATGCTGCTCCAATGATTTTCGTTCCTGACGAAGATCTTCCTCCCCCCCCCCCCCCCTTACTCCCCCTCCAGGAACGAACCAGTCATCTTCAGCATATGTCCAGGATAACCTACGGAGTCTAATTTATATTAACCCATCATGCCAGACGCAGTCAAAAGACATATCTATGCAAGGAATATACTTACAGTGCTCTCCCACTGACTCTACGCCTCACAATTGTAGTCTACTAAGCTCAACCGACCGATGGGTAATGGAGAGCTCGTCTCGGAATCCGCAGTATTCAGAGTGGATAGCTTGACGCCGCACCCCCAACAATGATACGCATCGCCCATCTCCCACAACGTGGCTTCGGCAAGTAGCGATCTCGGCAGACGTATTGCAAAGCGCTGTTGGCACAACCAGTGGCGTCTGTGGTGAAAGAGCACGTCAACACCCAAACTTTTGACAAAAATGGTTCAAATGGCTCTAAGCACTATGGGACTCAACTGCTGAGGTCATTAGTCCCCTAGAACTTAGAACTAGTTAAACCTAACTAACCTAAGGACATCACAAACATCCATGCCCGAGGCAGGATTCGAACCTGCGACCGTAGCGGTCTTGCGGTTCCAGACTGCAGCGCCTTTAACCGCACGGCCACTTCGGCCGGCAAACTTTTGACACCTTGCGAATTTATTGGCTATTTTTCATCGAATGTAGTTAAAAGTGGCGTAGATGCGATAATCTGAAATACATGGCACTAAATCTAGTGCGCTACGCTTCATTGCTCCCATAGAGTTGGCGATGCTTAGCATCAGGAAACTTCCTGGCAGATTAAAAGTGTGGGACCTTTGCCCTTCGCGGGCAAGCGCCCTACCATCTGAGCTACCCAAGCACGACTCATGCCCCGTCCTCATAGCTTTACTTCCGCCAGTACCTTGTCTCCTACCTTCCAAACTTTACAGAAGCTCTCTTGCGTACCTTGCAGGACTCGCACTCCTGAAAGAAAGGATATTGCGGAGACATGGCTTAGCCATGTTTCCAGAATGAGTTTTTCACTCTGCAGCGGAGTGTGCGCTGACATGAAACTTAATGGCAGATTAAAACTGTCTGCCGGACAGAGACTCGAACTCGGGACCTTTGCCTTCCGCGGACAAGTGCTCTACCATCTAAGTTACCCAGCCACTTAGCATCAAGGTCGCGAACACACACACATTCATTTATGCACGTTTTAAGGAGTTCTTTGCGATTGTGCTACTTGCGTGACGTAATTGCCTTATGAGCGAAATACATACGGATTTGATAAACAACGTGGACCGTTCACGGTGTCACGGTCATCCGATACCACTCAACTAGAAGTTTACGTGAGTGCCACCAGGTGGTAACCAACTGCAGCAGACTTCGCTTGGGATACATCCCGCTAGACGGTAGCATATTCCTCTCATGTGCCGATTCACTTACTATATAGTAAAACTAGATCGGACATCAGTATATGTTATAGTTATACTGATAAAAAAATTTACACTACTGGCCCTTAAAATTGCTACACCACGAGAATAACGTGTTACAGGCGCGAAATTTAACCGACAGGAAGAAGATGCTGTGATATGTAAATGATTAGTTTTTCAGAGCATTCACACAAGGTTGGCGCCGGTGGCGACACCTACAACGTGCTGACATTAAGAAAGTTTCCAACCGATTTCTCATACACAAACAGCAGTTGACCGGCGTTGCCTAGTGAAACGTTGTTGTGATGCCTCGTGTAAAGAGGAGAAATGCATACCATCACGTTTCCGACTTTGATAAAGGTCGGATTCTAGCCTATCGCGATTGCGGTTTATCATATCGCGACATTGCTGCTCGCGTTGGTCGAGATCCAATGACTGTTAGCAGAATATGGAATCGGTGGGTTCAGGAGGATAATACGGAACGCCGTGCTGAATCCCAACGGACTCGTATCACTATCAGTCGAGATGACAGGCATCTTATCCGCATGGCTGTAACGGATCGTACAGCCACGTCTCGAGACCTGAATCAACAGATGGCGACGTTTACAAGACAACAACCATCTGCACGAACAGTTCGACGACGTTTGCGGCTCGGAGACCATGGCTGCGGTTACCCTTGACGTTGCATCAGACAGGAGCGCCTGCTATGGTGTACTCAACGACGAACCTGGGTGCACGAATGGCAAAACGTCATTTTTTCGGATGAATCCAGGTTCTGTTTACGGCATCATGGTGGTCGTACCCGTATATGGCGACATCGCGGTGAACGCACATTGGAAGTTTGTATTCGTCATCGCCACACTGGCGTATCACCCGGCTTGTTGGTATGGGGTACCATTGGTTACACGTCTCGGTCACCTCTTGTTCCCACTGACGGCACTTTGAACAGTGGACGTTACATTTCATATGTGTTACGACCTGTGGGTCTACCCTGCATTCGATCCCTGCGAAACCCTACATTTCAGCAGGATAATGCACGACCGCATGTTGCAGGTCCTGTACGGGCCTTTCTGCATACAGAAAATGTTCGACTGCTGCCCTGGCCAGCACGTTCTCCAGATCTCTCACCAATTGAAAACGTCTGGTAAATGGTGGCCGAGCAACTGGCTCGTCACAATACGCCAGTGACTACTCTTGATGAACTGTGTTATCGTGTTGAATCTGCATGGGCAGCTATACCTGTGCACGCCATCCAAGCTCTGTTTGACTGAATGCCCAGGCGTATCAAGGCCGTTATTACGGCCAGAGGTGGTTGTTCTGGGAACTGATTTCTCAGGATCTATGCACCCAAATTGCGTGAAAATGTAATCACATGTCAGTTCTAGTATAATATATTTGTCCAATGAATACCCGTTTATCATCTGAATTTCTTCTTGGTGTAGCAATTTTAATGGCCAGTAGTGTATTTAGTGCGATTCTATATGAGATACAGTATATTAAGTTTTGGATTTTATAATACAATCAACAGTTTGACGGTTACATCTGTTGACGCGAAATTTAACCGACAGGAAGAAGATGCTATGATATGCAAATCATTACCTTTTCAGAGCATTCACACAAGGTTGGCGCCTAAAAAGTGCAGACATGAGGAAAGTTTCCAACCGATTTCTCATACACAAACAGCAGTTGCCCGGCGTTGACTAGTGAAACGTTGTTGTGATGCTTCGTGTAAGGAGGAGAAATGCCTACCATCACGTTTCCGGCTTTGATAAAGGCCGGATTGTAGCCTATCAAGATGGCTGTTTATCGTATCGTGACACTGCTGCTCGCGTTGCTCGAGATCCAATGACTGTTAGCAGAATATGGAATCGGCGGGTTCAGGAGGGTAATACGGAGCGCTGTGCTGGATCCGAACGGCCTCGTATCACTAGCAGTCGACAGGCATCTTATCCGCATGGCTGTAACGGATCGTGCAACCACGTCTCGATCCCTGAGTCAACAGGTGGGGACGTTTGCAGGACAACAACCATCTGCACAAACAGTTCGACGACGTTTGCAGCAGCATGGACTTTTTTTTTGTCATCAGTCTACTGACTGGTTTGATGCGGCCCGCCACGAATTCCTTTCCTGTGCTAACCTCTTCATCTCAGAGTAGCACTTGCAACCTACGTCCTCAATTATTTGCTTGACGTATTCCAATCTCTGTCTTCCTCTACAGTTTTTGCCCTCTACAGCTCCCTCTAGTACCATGGAAGTCATTCCCTCATGTCTTAGCAGATGTCCTATCATCCTGTCCCTTCTCCTTATCAGTGTTTTCCACATATTCCTTCTCTCTCCGATTCTGCGTAGAACCTCCTCATTCCTTACCTTATCAGTCCACCTAATTTTCAACATTCGTCTATAGCACCACATCTCAAATGCTTCGATTCTCTTCTGTTCCGGTTTTCCCACAGTCCATGTTTCACTACCATACAATGCTGTACTCCAGACGTACATCCTCAGAAATTTCTTCCTCAAATTAAGGCCGGTATTTGATATTAGTAGACTTCTCTTGGCCAGAAATGCCTTTTTTGCCATAGCGAGTCTGCTTTTGATGTCCTCCTTGCTCCGTCCGTCATTGGTTATTTTACTGCCTAGGTTGCAGAATTCCTTAACTTCATTGACTTCGTGACCATCAATCCTGATGTTAAGTTTCTCGCCGTTCTCATTTCTACTACTTCTCATTACCTTCGTCTTTCTGCGATTTACTCTCAAACCATACTGTGTACTCATTAGACTGTTCATTCCGTTCAGCAGATCATTTAATTCTTCTTCACTTTCACTCAGGATAGCAATGTCATCAGTGAATCGTATCATTGATATCCTCTCACCTTGTATTTTAATTCCACTCCTGAACCTTTCTTTTATTTACATCATTGCTTCCTCGATGTACAGATTGAAGAGTAGGGGCGAAAGGCTACAGCCTTGTCTTACACCCTTCTTAATACGAGCACTTCGTTCTTGATCGTCCACGCTTATTATTCCCTCTTGGTTGTTGTACATATTGTATCTGACCCGTCTCTCCCTATAGCTTACCCCTTCTTTTTTCAGAATCTCGAACAGCTTGCACCATTTTATATTGTCGAACGCTTTTTCCAGGTCGACAAATCCTATGAAAGTGTCTTGATTTTTCTTTAGCCTTGCTTCCACTATTAGCCGTAACGTCAGAATTGCCTCTGGACTATCAGCTCGGAGACCATGGCTGCGGTTACCCTTGACGCTGCATCACAGACAGGAGCGCCTCCGATGGTGTATTTGACGACGAACCTGGGTGCACGAATGGTAAAACGTCATTTTTACCAATGAATCCAGGTTCTGTTTATAGCATCATGATGGTCGCATCCGTGTTTGGCGACATAGCGGTGAACACACACTGGAGGAATGTATTCGTCATCGCCATACTGGCGTATCACCCGGCGAAGTCGTATGGGGTGCCATTGGTTACACGTCTCGGTCCCCTCTTGGTCGCATTGACGGCACTTTGAACAGTGGACATTACATTTCGGATGTGTTACGACTCGTGGCTCTACCCTGCATTTAATGGCCAGTAGTGTATTTAGTGCGATTCTATATGAGATACAGTATATTAAGTTTTGGATTTTATAATACAGTAAACAGTTTGACGATTACATCTGTTGATCTTATGCTGGGTCAGGTTTATCTATACTGTAGGCTCACGTTGTACGTATACGTGAATATTCAGAAGCTATCAAACTGGTTCCTCTGATATTCACTTAAATGTGGGCTCTAAGGTGATGTGCTTTTGTAGCTTATGGTTTTCATCTCCACATTTGTATTCTAGTGAAGCAACGGATAGTACTATTTAAATTTGATTATTTTCTCGCAAACGTTAGTTAGTGTTGAGAGCTGGTTGTTTACTGCCCAGAAATTGGCTTTACTGCGTAGTGTCAACACGAACTCTGTTGAATCTGTTTCAAGTGTTAAAAGAAAAGAAAATTTACAGGAAAAATTAGCCGCAAAGGAACCAGGGCCTCCCAAATCAGATCCGTTGTCTGATGAAGTGACGAAATCAAATAAGCGTGATAGAAGCGAACATGTGACAAAGAAATGTATAATAAGCGTGATTTGTTGTGGGTGCAAGATAAGAATGTCTGATTCCCAACCTGGAAGTCAATTCGTTAACTAATACATTTATTTGGGACGTTGTACGTTTGCTGGAAATAGTTAAAAAAGCACGAAAGCTTCCACTTACACAAAAATGCGAAATGGAGAGTAGTGAAAGTTTAAACATTATTTTGTCCTTGCCATCGACTGTACTTGATTATGTACAATGCAACAAAATTCCACAAAAACAATTCATCCTTTTCTCTGACAAGTTATCCATACTATTACAATTATTATTATTACTGACTTCGGCTGAAATTGTGTAAATATGCTGATAAGCATAACTGCTAAAGAGCGGATGCTATTAATTTAATACTCTCGTATTTATTTGAATTTAAAAATCTTTGAACACCCAGAATTCATACTCGCGAGCCGCCACTGCTCACGACTCCGCTTGTAGTTAAATACTCTGACGGTCGTCTTCATTCTCTCCTCGCTGGTCGTAGAAAGTACGAAAAGAGTTACTTTGAAGGAAGTTATATGCTTCTTGACTTGGTTTGCAACGTGGGTTCTCGGCTACTTGGGAGGATCCCCGCGACGTGTAACACATTTCTTGCGTCGCCAACCACTGCAGTTCTTTGACAGTTTCTGTGCAACTCTCACGTTAAAAAAACGAATTCGACTGAGTCCGGCCTCCGCCTTCCCCAAGGCTGAAATTATGTGGTCGTTCCACGTTAAATCATTTCGTGGTACTCGAAGCTTACGACTGATTCCAGTGATTTACCATCAGTCGCGTAGCCTAGTGATATCGTGCCCTTTCATCTATTTTTGTACGCCACATTACGTGTCGGGCTAGTTTCATATCTGTGCAATAAGCAATGATAATCTACAACTCGGTATTGCGGCATAATTTCCTGACTGTGCCACCTTCCTTTACAGAACGACGATGCCCGCGACCAGAAATTCTGCAGCCACCACTGCATATCTCACACAGGGATCCTCATTATCAGAGAAAAGATTTCAGGGCGATTACAGAGGAACATCATCATTTAAAGGCAACGACTTGTTGAGCCTTCCTTCTCTGTCCATCCCGAACTATGCCACTTGGATGCACACTGAAGTTCCGAAGAAACTGATACAGGCATGCGTATTCAAATACAGAGATATGTTAACAGGCAAAATACGGCGCTGCGGTCGGCAACGACTATATAAGAGAGTAAGTGTCTGGCGCAGTTGGTAGATCGGTTACTGCTGCTACAATGGCAGATTATCAAGATTTAAGTGAATTTGTACATGGTGTTATAGTCGGCGCACGAGTGATGGGACACAGCATCACCGAGGTAGCGATTAAGTGGAGATTTTCCAGTACGACCATTTCACGAGTGCACCGTGGACATCAGGAATCCGGTGAAATATCGCATCTCCGACTTCGCTGCGGCGGGAAAAAGATCCTGAAAGAACGGGACCAACGACGGTTGAAGAGAATCGTCCAACGGGGCAGAAGTGCAACCCTTCCGCAAATTGCTGCAGACTGAGGTGCTGGGCCATCAACAAGTGTCAGCGTGCGAACCATTCAACGAAACATCATCGGAGCCACAGGCCCACCCGTGTGCGCTTGATGACCGCTCGACCTGAGCTTTACGTCTCGCCTGGGGCCATCAACATCGACATTCGACTGTTGATGACTGGAAACATGTGGGTGCCTGGTTGGACGAGTCTTGTTTGAAATTGTATCGAGCAGATGCACGTGTAAAGGTATGGAGAAGACCTCATGAATCCATGGACTCTGCTAGTCAGCAGGGGACTGTTAAAGTTGATGGAGGCTCTATAATGGTTCGGGGCGTGTGCAGTTGGAATGATTGGACCTCTGATGCGTCTAGATACGATTCTGACGGGTGAAACGTACGTAAGCATCCTGTCTGATCACCTGCATCGATTCACGTCCATGTGCACTCTGACGGACTTGGGAAGTTCCAGCAGGAGACTGCGACACCCCATACGTCCAGAATTGCTACAGAGCGGCTCTAGGAATACTCTTTTGAGTTTAAACACCAAACGGCCACCAACTGGCCCAGACATCTGATGCCTTGAACCTTGCTGTTCAGATCTCCACCCCCTCGTCCTCTTATGGATTTATGGACAGCCCTGCAGGATTCTGGTGTCAGATCCCTCCAGCACTACTTCAGACATTAGTCGAGTCCGTGCCACATCGTGTTGCGCCACTTCTGCGTTCTCGTGGGGTCTAACACGGTATTAGGTAGGTGCACCAGTTTCTTTGGCTCTTCAGAGTAGTTACAGCAGTCCATTCCACTTATAGAAAGTTTTAATACGAATGTTCTTGCCCTGGCTCTCGATATTTTTCGCCAGAATGTTTCCTTCTAAGATGTTTTTTGTGATCCTCTTATGTCGAATTACGCCGTTCTTCTCTGTATCATATTCATCAATGTACTTTGTTCTTAAATATCTATTAATACTTTTTTCAGTACAGGATGTTTTCGTGGGTCTTCTCCATATCCACATCTCTATTGCTTCTAATTTTTTCTTTTCTTGATTTCTTAGAGACCGCTCTTTCCAAATGTAGATTAAAAAACTTGAAATAAATGTCTTGTTGATTAATTTATTTCTTGTAACTATGCTGATAAATAATAAAATTGTCTTATTTATGAAAGCTTGGTTAATCATGCCAGTTCTTATTGTAATATCAATCATACTTCTGTTCTCATCTGTTATTTTACTGCCGGCCGCAGTGGCCGTGCGGTTCTAGGCGCTACAGTCTGGAGCCGAGCGACCGCTACAGTCGCAGGATCGAATCCTGCCTCGCGCATGGATGTGGGTGATGTCCTTAGGGTAGTTAGGTTTAATTAGTTCTAAGTTCTAGGCGACTGATGACCTTTAGAAGTTAAGTCGCATAGTGCTCAGAGCCATTTTTGTTATTTTACTTCCCAAATAGAAAAAATCATTTACTTGCATTTGTATTTTATTTCCTACTAGCTGCAATGCACGGCGCTGTCCGGGCTGTTTCATATCTGCCATATAAAAGGTTTGGCACTGTGTCTCGTTGATAGCGAATACAAGCATGGAGGTAAGAATAGAGGGAGACGCCGTGACGTCACAGCTGTGAAACTATGTGAAGCCGAGGGTAGCCATCTCAATCCGACCAAAACATTGCTGCTGTAAGCTTGTGTGCATAGGCTTGTCGCTCGCTTTTGGAAGGATTTTGCGCTATTATGGTGAGTTGTGTGGTGTTCGGATGTACGAATCGTTCTGATTGTGATGCGAAATCGAAGGGAATAATATTTCATGTGTAAGTTGTCTCGTTAAGTGTGATTTTACAACTTCATTGTGAATGAACGTGTGCTACATCGGTACTTGTACTATAGCGTGTTTTTCTCCTGGATGATTTTAGATTTCCTAAAAATCAAAGTCGGAAAGCTCTGTGGGAGAATGCCGTGAGGAGGAAGAATTGGCGTGCGTCTAAATGGAGCACTATATGTTCTCAGCATTTCCGAGAAGAAGACATAGACCGAACTTCCCTTTCAACAGTAAGGCTCCGAGAAAATGCTGCACCATCAGTTTTCCCTACACACCCAAAACATTTGCAAAAGGTATGTTAATTCAAAGAATTAAATTCTTAGTTTTCAAGTTCACGTTTCAGTATAATACGTACGTATCGTCGATAATCGAAGTGTTGAATAACTCACTTTGTCTTCATCATGTACCAAATTAAAAGCTAACACTACATTAACTGGCGTAAAGTATAGGCCTAAACAGGACCATGTGTAGATTTGCCATTCTATGTACCGTATTTCAGTAAATATTGGTGGTAATGAACAGTGTTTCCCAGTAGTGTAACGTAACTGAAATGTCCCAGTACGTATTACAAACAAGATGTATTTATGGGGCTTTGGAGGGAGGGTATAACTAACTTATTTTTCAGTTTCTATTATTTAGTTTGTGATACACGTTTATTACTGAATTAACAAAATTGTATCGTTTACATTGAAGGCTAGCTATTCGTAATATTACATTAAAAACTATTTTTAATCAGAAGAAACGCGGAATTTCGCCTTTACGAGATTTTATTTTAAACAAAAACTTTGAAACAACCAATCTGATGACGTTACATGCGTATATGGTGCAATTAGCGACTGTAATACACGCAGCGCTATAGCACACTGGCAATGTTTTGGTCAGAGTGTCATGGCAGCGAGCCACGCCCCCATGGCTTCAAAACGTAGTACGGCTGGGATACGTAGCGCCATCTCCCCTTAATCTTACCTCCATGAATACAAGCCGCAGTCGAAGGACATGTTTAGTCACTGGTTGTCAACGGAATGCAACAAGGGAATACGTCTTCATCAGCAGCGTTCATAAAAATCAAGTTCTACGGTTTAGGTTCCAACTTTTGCTTATATACACCAATCTGAAACCAAAAGTTTAGTAATAACAGTTACATTACAGATTACGCTTTGATTCCTTATAAATATCTCATTGCGTGTTTGAAGAATTCGTCTTCTATTATTTCCGTTTAGTTTTCACTGTTTCAAGTAGGGCTGTGTTTGAGGACGATTTGAACTGTTAAAACAGTTTACGTCAAAGTTCGGGAAATTTCGGGTTCAGTTCGATCTTCTGATCGGCCAGCGATCTAGTGACTTTTGCTCGCAATATGTGCACTACCTGCCTTGTTGTTTGTAACGTATTGTGAACTTTGTTAATAAAACATCTGTAAATATGGACGAAAATATCTTCTAGGATATACGTCACATGTAACAACGGCAACTAACAAATAAACAAGAGTTTGCAATCATGGTTCCGTGAAATTCTCGAGCTTTCGCTCGACCTGCCATCTTTCGGCGAGACGGATCTGCTTCTGTAATTTATTCTCGCCACAGAAATTACAGTTAGTTTAGCGCAGTATATTTTGCTAATTAGGCATTTAATTTTTCATTAATTTTCCTCATTGTTTCATAGAAATGTAGAAACTTGAAGTAAATCGGCCAAGAACTACGTGTCGAAATGCTCATTAGGGTATCGTGTGTAAATTTGAAGTAAATCCGCCAAGAACTTGTTGAAATCGTAATGTTTGCTTTATATGTCTGTTCGATCTAACTGTCATTATTGTCTTATCTGTATATATTTTGTTTTTGTCTAAGGCTTTAATCACAATTTTTTAACACGCAGGCTCGTTTGAAGTACAAACTAAAACAGCGAGCGGAGAATAATGAAACAAGAAAATAACGGTAGTAAAAGTAGGTCTGGGAACTGATAGTTTCCCAAATACTACGGATGATTGAGTGCATGAACACCTTCTATGTAACAGAGTTCCTGAGGACTGAAATTGCAAATATGCGCTTATGCAAAAACGCATTAGAAAAATTGTTCCAAAGGGTCACCATTCATGCGAACCCAGGATTTAGCACGTCTACTTATCGATGCCCGTCCACTTTCAGAAATCCGGGGCGTATTCTGAATGCAGCGACAAGCATCCACGGCGCGTTCTCTGAGTTCATCGACACTATCAACAGAATGTAACAGACCAAAGCTGTTAGATATCCGCACACAGAAACCGTTTCAAGTCGGGGGACCTGGGTGGCCATGGCAACTGGTGAGCCACAATCGATTCACTTGTTCTCGAAACGCTGTTTACCTGCACTAACGTATGCGGAATGATGATAAAATCAAACGAGGGCAGTTTGTCATTCCACAATTTAAACCTCTCTGGAGGTGTTTCGAAAGAAACATAGCCATAGACATTAAGAATACTGTCACTCTGGTACGAGCTCATTTTTGTATACGTTATATCGGGGGAATCCTTTCGTTTGTCGACATCTCGCAGCGCTGACCAGAACAGTGTCACAAGTTGAAAAATGAATTTTTAGTTTGTCACTGAAAAATAAGTGTGAAGAGGCCCAGCGTGCACGAAAATATAACAGAATTTACTGCCAATAACACTTACTTGAAATTCAAAGAAGGCGTAGACAATTACACTACAATTTTTTATAGTATTAATTCTTGGGGTCGAGTTTTTTGAAGTATTGTATGTCAGAGTTTTGTACTGTTGTTGCCGAGGTGCGAAATGTTATAGGGTTGTTTACTTGTTTCATTGTCCTACACTCAAACAGCATGTATCGTACATGTCATTTTCAGGGCTGTGAAGAGTACTGCAACATCAGTAAATCGAGTACAATGTATTTTTTTAATTCTTAATTTTGATCCTTTTGGTGCCACTCTTCCTTGCCTGTACTGGTTCAAATGGCTCTGAGCACTATGGGACTTAACTTCTGAAGTCATCAGTCCCCTAGAACTTAGAACTACCTAAACCTAACTAACCTAAGGACATCACACACACCCATGCCCGAGGCAGGATTCGAACCTGCGACCGTAGCGGTCGCGCGGTTCCAGACTGTAGCGCTTAGATCCGCTCGGCCACCCTGGTCGGCACCTGTACTGTTTTTATAAACAAACAAATTAAACAAAGATGACAGTCAGTTTCGCCTCGCTCAGTACGGGACTGGAAATGAACAGAAAATCGATAACATTAGTGCTAAGTACCCTCCGCAACGTAGCTTCAAGTACGTTGTGGAGGTTCGAGTCCTCCCTCGGGCATCGGTGTGTGTGTGTTTGTCCTAAGGATAATTTAGGTTAAGTAGTGTGTAAGCTTAGGGACTGATGACCTTAGCAGTTAAGTCCCATAAGATTTCACAGTCAAGTCCCATAAGATTTCACACACAGCCGGCCGAAGTGGCCGAGCGGTTGTAGGCGCTGCAGTCTGGAACCGAGCGACCTCTACGGTCGCAGGTTCGAATCCTGCCTCGGGCATGGATGTGTGTGATGTCCTTAGGTTAGTTAGGTTTAAGTAGTTCTAAGTTGTAGGGGACTGATGAACTCAGAAGTTAAGTCCCATAGTGCTCAGAGCCGTTTGAACCATTTCACACACATTTGAACATTTTTTTTGAAGTACGTTGCGGAGGTACGTGTAGGTGTAAAAAGTCAGGACACATCTATGGAACAGACGTTGCTGGTAGCTGGGAGCACTGCGCGGCACGTCGTGCGTCGCGAGTTCGTAGCCAACGCGAGCTTGAAAAGCCATAAGGGCGAGCCCCGAGGCGGCTGTGCGGACGCATTCCTGCGCCGCGACTGTGTGCGTTTGTGCTCCGGGACGGGCTGGGGTCAGTGGCCGCAGACTCTGCCCCACCACACCGCAGATCAGGCGGGCACACGCCGGTGCGCGGCTGCTGCGGCGCCGCTTCTGTAAAACAACCAGTCTTCTCCGTTCTTCGCCGAAGGGACACGTACTTCTGTCCAGGAATATTTCTCTAGCTGAATCTGATACACAGGTCGCTGTGTACACCTTCTGTACCACTCACAAACACAAGGGATCAATTAATAGCTTAAGTGTCGCAATCTAAGGCCCTGCGCTATCAAGTCGCCACGTCCATTGGATGGTACCTGCCGTATGTGGTACAACAATATCCTGACATCCCTATCTAACGTCGGCCGTTGTTGCCGAGCAGTTGTAAGCGCTTCAGTCCGGAACCGCACTGCTGCTACGGGCGCAAGTTCGAATCCTGCCTCGGGCATGGATGTGTGTGATGTCCTTAGGTTAGTCAGGTTTAAGTAGTTCTAAGTCTAGGGGACTGATGACCTCAGATGTTAAGTCCCAAAGTGCTTAGAGTCATTTGAAGCATTCTGAACCTATTGAACGCGGAACTGGGCACTAGATGTCACGACAGTCGGGCCCGTCGGTATGAAAAGGGGCCGTGAGTATTGTCGCCGGCCGGAGTGGCCGAGCGGTTCTAGGCGCTACAGTCTGGAAGCGCGCGACCGCAACGGTCGCAGGTTCGGATCCTGCCTTGGGCATGGTTGTGTGTGATGTCCTTAGGTCAGTTAGGTTTAAGTAGTTCTAAATTCTAGGGGACTGATGACTTCAGAAGTTAAGTCCCATAGTGCTCAGAGCCATTTGAAACATTGTTGAGTATTGTCAGCAGTGACAGCGGAATGTGTAGCCACTTGTACCTCAAGGAAACAAGGGAGAAGATGTCGTTATGGGTGGCCGGTATCCTCTTTCTACAAGACAAATGCACACATGTATTAATTCTTTATTTATTTGAACTGGAAACTTAACTTGAATAGAGACCGTGTGTTGTGGTAGAAGCTCTTGCAGACTGATGTAAAGTACTAGTCCCGATATAAACGCTAATCTGGTCGCTATGTACTGTCGTAGCCTGTGATGAAGTGCCCAGTCTGCGAGTAACTGTCAGACGCAAAACTGGATGTGTGTGAGAATGGGTCTGCTGAGCTCATTGACTTCGAACGTGGACTAGATATTGCTTGTCACCTGAGTAACAAACCCTACACGGACATTTCTACTCCTCTAACGCTGCCCTAGCCTGACTGCTGGTGATGTTTTTCCAAAGTTGAAAAGCTAAGGAACAGCCACAGCTGAACCAGCACCAGGTGGACCTCCTATACCGACGGGCAACGACCGTCGAGCATTGCTTAGGGTAGTTGCACGAAGTCACTTGAAACCAGCTTAAGGAATAACCCACGATTCCAGAGTGCTACCAGCAATCCAGGTAGCTCTATAACTGTGCGTAGTGAGTTAAAAAGAGTGGGGTGCAACGTCGACCAGAGCCTCACACGCCACACTTCTCTCGACGCTTCAGGTGGTGTGATGAGAGATGTCACTGGACAGTGGATGACTGGACACGAGCGATTTGGAGTGATGAGTCATCTTATATCCTGTGGCAATCCGATGGAAGGGTTTGGGCTTGGTGAATGCCTCGAGAACGTTACGTACCATCATGTGAAGTGCCAACTGAGGTCTGGGTGCGGGTGTACTTCGCGGTTTACCTGTGATCCCCTTATAGCGCTTAAGAAAATGCTAAATGCGGAAAGAAATGAAAATATTATATGGCACTGTGCACGCCGTACAGTAGAGGAACGGACTGAAGACTATGACTGTTTGTATGAGCATGACACTCCATCCTGTCATAAAGCTGTATCTGGGAGGCAACGGTTTGTGAACAATATCATTTTTGAAATGAACTAGCCTATCCAGAGTCCCTACGTAAACCCAGTGTAACACCTTTGAGATGAATTAGAATGTCGACTTCGCTTTGGTCCGACAGTCCAGCATCACTACCTTCTATAGAGTCGCCTCTTGAGGTAACATGGGCTGCCATCCCTCCACTGACATTCAGAGACACTTTACTGAAAGTGCCCCCAGCCGAATTCAAGCCGTCATGAAAGCGAAGAATGGACATACTCTACATTAATGTCCATTAATAGGCGTCCAGATACTTTTGAACAGATGATTTGTACCTGTCAGTGAATTCAGTGCACCCAAAGCTTCAACTTTCTCTTTTTTCGCTATTTCTTGATATTATTTTCCTTGTTGTCTTCAGTCTGAGGCCTGTTTTGAAGCAACTTTTCTTGCTAGTCTATCCTGTGCTAGTCTTGTAACTGTTATATCATGGGTGTGAACTGTTCCTTCACTTTTTTTTAACGTGTAAGACAACATTTTGTAGACCGTGATACTACCATATCTACTGACGCCACGTTTTGGAAACACGGCAGACAGTGCCTGGGAATTCCACTGTTAACACATCGAGGTTGCTATATCCAACGCGATTGGGTCTATAGAGAGAGAGTCGTTGCGGTCGAGTATGTGGCATGCAGAATTTTCTGGAGCGGTATATGTGTAGTAGTATAACAATAAAATGTAAGATTGAACGTAGACGATGAGTAAGGTAGTGGGAAACGTGATAAGAGGAGAACATTAAATAGTAACGGGCATAAAAAAATGCTAATACGGAGTTGTTAACTCTTCATGATCTGGCGTGACTTCTGAGTTCCAATTGAAAAAAAAGGGCATATAATCCTCGCTCTGTTTGGTTGCGTGTAATTGGAAGGTTTTCGTTCTGTGCTTTATTTTGAGTGAATACTTGATAATACGGTCCATTTCGTAGTATGTCTATTTACGCTGATAACTGTTTTGAAGCACGAAATATTAAAGATTTTTAGAAGATTTTCGTATACAGAGCAGTGTACTTGTAAGGCCCGTCGGGCTTAAGGCTTCATGATATGCGTGACAGCTCATGGCAAGAAAGCTGAGAGACAAGGAGATACTGGATTTACTTCAGGAGGGTCCTCCATCTGATCGTGATACACCAAATGAGGAATGTGGTGTCTATGAAGCAAAACACGTTCTCGAAGTACTGGAACTCGGCAAACTATAAAGAAACGAAAAATGACACCATGCCATATATCAGTCATCAACAGACTACTTACATTTATTCTCCAGAATCCAAGAAATTCAGTTTTAAGACAACAGTGATAACAACAGACATCCCCAACTCTTCTCAGAATTAAAGCAGAAAGAAGGGATTTTGGCTTTCAAATGAAATTCGAACCAAAAGACTTGGAGCCCATGGCCCGATTTTATTGCTAGTCTCGAGAGATGTGGAAACTGTGCTGTTTACAATACAGAAACAAGACCTCTTTCATTGTCTTCCTAATGTAAGATGTTTTTTATCAGTATCACTTCTCATGAAGTAATGTTTTGTCGATGACTATGTAACTGTGACATGACTGGAGTCTCAAACCACTTTTTGAAAAAAAAAGTGAAATAAAGGTCCAAAAAATACATTTCTGATTTTCTTCCCACTGCAACAGTTTCAAACACAGAAGAATGGCATAAAAATGAGATGTATCGAAGTCAAAGAACAAGAATTCAGGTCATAAAAGCGAAGTAGTGTTCTTACGCTTCGTGAAATAGGACAGACATTTGAGATACCTCTTCCCTCGACGGTTGGACCGTGAATTGTGGGGATGTCATCTTTTCACTGTTTGATTCAACTTCTCCTTGGAATTCACATCGAAACTCTCCAATGCCACCGGAAAAAGAGTTTACTTCCACTACAAAAAAAGTCTGCGTCATAATTCGTCAGCTACAATTGATAAAAATCACTTGTGCACATAAAAAAATCGCCACTTTGCACAAAATAACTTACTGTTCGCCAAAAGCACCCCTTAATATGCTTACTCACTCTGGAATCATTTGGGAAGACCTGTCTCAGCTGACTCGTCCCACGTAAGAACACTGGTAATAGTTTGGAGGAGTAGAGTAAGGATGAAATGCTTAGTGGCAGCATTGTACAGAGGCTGTGGCCTATCAGGAATGTTCTTTGGTGACCTATAACAACTCCGGCATGGCCTATGGGAAATGCGTTATCTATACGTTGTAGGATGGAAGGTGAAGTTAAAATGTTGTGACGTGGCGCCTTCTTGATGTATCCGTCTTTTTTTATGTCTCTCGTTATCTGACCATTTGGTTGAAGTTGCTGCAGTTTACATCTACTGCTAAAAGTTTGTAATACGTTAATCGCAGGGAGCAAATATTGAGAAAAATGAAAGTTGTATTGCTGTCGTGCTATAGTATAAGGCTAGGGAAAGACTTGACGTGGATAGGGTTTAAAGGCGGTGTAGAAAGCGAAACGAACTAGGGTGTGGGCGTGGGTAGGTTGGGTTGTTGTTGTTGTGGTCTTCAGTCCTGAGACTGGTTTGATGCAGCTCTCCATGCTACTCTATCCTGTGCAAGCTTCTTCATCTCCCAGTACCTACTGCAACCTACATCCTTCTGAATCTGCTTAGTGTATTCATCTCTTGGTCTCCCTCTACGATTTTTACCCTCCACACTGCCCTCCAATGCTAAATTCGTGATCCCTTGATGCCTCAAAACATGTCCTACCAACCGATCCCTTCTTCTAGTCAAGTTGTGCCACAAACTTCTCTTCTCCCCAATCCTATTCAATACCTCCTCATTAGTTACGTGATCTATCCACCTTATCTTCAGCATTCTTCTGTAGCACCACATTTCGAAAGCTTCTATTCTCTTCTTGTCCAAACTAGTTATCGTCCATGTTTCACTTCCATACATGGCTACACTCCATACAAATACTTTCAGAAACGACTTCCTGACACTTAAATCTATACTCGATGTTAACAAATTTCTCTTCTTCAGAAACGATTTCCTTGCCATTGACAGTCTACATTTTATATCCTCTCTACTTCGACCATCATCAGTTATTTTACTCCCTAAATAGCAAAACTCCTTTACTACTTTAAGTGTCTCATTTCCTAATCTAATACCCTCAGCATCACCCGATTTAATTTGACTACATTCCATTGTCCTCGTTTTGCTTTTGTTGATGTTCATCTTATATCCTCCTTTCAAGACACTGTCCATTCTGTTCAACTGCTCTTCCAAGTCCTTTGCTGTCTCTGACAGAATTACAATGTCATCTGCGAACCTCAAAGTTTTTATTTCTTCTCCATGGATTTTAATACCTACTCCAAATTTCTCTTTTGTTTCCTTTACTGCTTGCTCAATATACAGATTGAATAACATCGGAGAGAGGCTACAACCCTGTCTCACTCCTTTCCCAACCACTGCTTCCCTTTCATGTCCCTCGACTCTTATAACTGCCATCTGGTATCTGTACAAATTGTAAATAGTCTTTCGCTCCCTGTATTTTACCCCTGCCACCTTCAGAATTTGAAAGAGAGTATTCCAGTTAACATTGTCAAAAGCTTTCTATAAGTCTACAAATGCTAGAAACGTGGTTTGCCTTTTCTTAATCTTTCTTCTAAGATAAGTCGTAAGGTTAGTATTGCCTCACGTGTTCCAACATTTCTACGGAATCCAAACTGATCTTCCCCGAGGTCCGCTTCTACCAGTTTTTCCATTCGTCTGTAAAGAATTCGCGTTAGTATTTTGCAGCTGTGACTTATTAAACTGATAGTTCGGTAATTTTCACATCTGTCAACACCTTCTTTCTTTGGGATTGGAATTATTATATTCTTCTTGAAGTCTGTGGGTATTTCGCCTGTCTCATACATCTTGCTCACCAGATGGTAGAGTTTTGTCATGACTGGCTCTCCCAAGGCCATCAGTAGTTCTAATGGAATGTTGTCTACTCCCGGGGCCTTGTTTCCGCTCAGGTCTTTCAGTGCTCTGTCAAACTCTTCACGCAGTATCTTATCTCCCATTTCATCTTCATCTACATCCTCTTCCATTTCCATAATATTGTCCTCAAGTACATCGCCCTTGTATAAACCCTCTATATACTCCTTCCACCTTTCTGCCTTCCCTTCTTTGCTTAGAACTGGGTTTCCATCTGAGCTCTTGATATTCATACAAGTGGTTCTCTTCTCTCCAAAGGTCTCTTTAATTTTCCTGTAGGCAGTATCTATCTTACCCCTAGTGAGACAAGCCTCTACATCCTTACATTTGTCCTCTAGCCATCCCTGCTTAGCCATTTTGCACTTCCTGTCGATCTCATTTTTGAGGTGTTTGTATTCCTTTTTGCCTGCTTCATTTACTCCATTTTTATATTTTCTCCTTTCATCAATTAAATTCAATATTTCTTCTGTTACCCAAGGATTTCTATTAGCCCTCGTCTTTTTACCTACTTGATCCTCTGCTGCCTTCACTACTTCATCCCTCAGAGCTACCCATTCTTCTTCTACTGTATTTCTTTCCCCCTTTCCTGTCAATTGTTCCCTTATGCTCTCCCTGAAACTCTGTACAACCTCTGGTTCTTTCAGTTTATCCGGGTCCCATCTCCTTAAATTCCCGCCTTTTTGGAGTTTCTTCAGTTTCAATCTGCAGTTCATAACCAATAGATTGTGGTCAGAATCCACATCTGCCCCTGGAAATGTCTTACAATTTAAAACCTGGTTCCTAAGTCTCTGTCTAACCATTACGTAATCTATCTGATACCTTTTAGTATCTCCAGGATTCTTCCAGGTATACAACCTTCTTTCATGATTCTTGAACCAAGTGTTAGCTATGATTAAGTTATGCTCTGTGCAAAATTCTTCAAGGCGGCTTCCTCTTTCATTTCTTCCCCCCAATCCATATTCACCTACTATGTTTCCTTCTCTCCCTTTTCCTACTGACGAATTCCAGTCACCCATGACTACTAAATTTTCGTCTCCCTTCACTACCTGAATAATTTCTTTTATCTCGTCATACATTTCATCAATTTCTTCATCATCTGCAGAGCTAGTTGGCATATAAACTTGTACTACTGTAGTAGGCATGGGCTTTGTGTCAATCTTGGCCACAATAATGCGTTCACTATGCTGTTTGTAGTAGCTAACCCGCACTCCTATTTTTTTTATTCATTATTAAACCTACTCCTGCATTCCCCTATTTGATTTTGTATTTATAACCCTGTAATCACCTGACCAAAAGTCTTGTTCCTCCTGCCACCGAACTTCACTAATTCCCACTATTTGTAACTTTAACCTATCCATTTCCCTTTTTAAATTTTCTAACCTACCTGCCCGATTAAGGGATCTGACATTCCACGCTCCGATCCGTAGAATGCCAGTTTTCTTTCTCCTGATAACGACGTCCTCTTGAGTAGTCCCCGCCCGGAGATCCGAATGGTGGACTACTTTACCTCCGGAATATTTTACCCAAGAGGACGCCATCATCATTTAATCATACATTAAAGCTGCATGTCCTCGGGAAAAATTACGGCTGTAGTTTCCCCTTGCTTTCAGCCGTTCGCAGTACCAGCACAGCAAAGCCGTTTTGGTTAATGTTAAAAGGCCAGATCAGTCAATCATCCAGACTGTTGCCCCTGCAACTACTGAAAAGGCTGCTGCCCCTCTTCAGGAACCACATGTTTGTCTGGCCTCTCAACAGATACCCCTCCGTTGTGGTTGCACCTGCGGTACGGCCATCTGTATCGCTGAGGCACGCAAGCCTCTCCACCAATGGCAAGGTCCATGGTTCATGGGGGGGGGGGGGGGAGGTAGGTTGGGTACTGGGAGAAATACAGAACTTTTCGAATAGGTAGATATTTTGAAGGGAAATGGTCAGGAACCTCATGATGTCTTCAGCACCGAGGGGTGGTTGGATGGAGTTCTTGGGGGTGAAGAGAAGTGCAAGTGGGTGTGTTGGGAACTGCGAGCTCGGTGGTTCTGTAGCATTATACTTTGAGGAGCAAATGGGATGGACAAGATTAAATGTGTTACGTGAAGATTGAGAGGTGAGATTTAGACATTGCTTGAGGAAGCGACAGGTGTGTGTATCTTTACATTATGTGATGAGGTTATTGATACATCCAAGTCATTTACGTCATCCTTACAATTGCAGATGGGAATTTGAAAATTCTGGTTTGTGTTTGTGGTAATTATCTATGGTTGATCAGACCTACATGAAGATTTCTTTCTATCAGCCGAGTAGGACCAGAGTCATTGTTAAAGTGGAGACCCAGCTCAGACTGAATACTGAGTTCATAATTCATCTACTCTCCTCTTATTTCGGGGGCAGATTCCTTGACCACAATTGTGACGGTGTGTGGACGACACTGAAACTGGGATTGATGAGTGTGCGTGTCTATGGCGAAGAGTGTGGGTTCGCATGAGGAGTGACTGTAATACTAGAAACTTTTTGGATGAGTCTGGTGCTGAAATCAGGTCAGGGAATTCTATTAGGAAGGAGTCTCTTTACGAAATGATATGTAAGGAAAAGATGTACTTCTGCATTTCGTATATGGGCATTTTTTGATTGAAATTTTGAGTCTGGATGAGAAAGGAGGCAGGTATAACTTTGAGAGAGTGTCAACTGGGTTTAGATCCATCTTTTCGATATTATCGTCTATACATAGGGATGGATGAAATGGTGGAAACTCTGGGGGCGGGGGTAACTGGTAGAGTGGTGCTGGTTGGTGTTGGGAATGGCAGCAGTTTTTGATAATGATATTAACATTTTGTTAGAGGCTGTATTCAGTGATGATGTTGATGGCTGATGCTGTTGATGCTGCTGCTGCTGTTGTTAATTAAGGAGGTCTGTCGGTAACTGGGATGCTGTCGATGATGGGGCTGTTGTCGTTGATGGGGACTGTGTTAACGTTGAGTCATGCTTGTCTATCCATGGTAGGGGTCCTGACGGACAACCTCGTCTGGTTGATGTTGGTCCGGTTGTTCATGGTGATATTTTTTTCGTGTTTATGCACCTTTTTCCATACAGACACAAACTGCTTCTGGTAAGGCGAAGGACGCAAGGAAGATTAGTGTTTAAAGCCACGTCGACAGTGAGATCATTAGAGACGGAGCAGAAGCTCGGATTGGCGAAGGATTAAGAAGGAAATCGGCCAAACCTTTTGCAAAGGAACCATCACAGCATTCACCTTAAGCGATTTAGGCGAATCACAGAAAATGTAGATGGGCTGATGGAGACTTAAAACGGCGTCCTCCTGAATGTGAAGCCCGTGTACTGACAATTGCGCCACCTCGCTAGACCTTACAAGGCGAGAATGATATATAAGATTGTTCTATCACCCTGGAGATGGGTAAGAAGCCATGTAATGAACTGGAGCATCAGATCCAAGCGAAGAAGACAAAAGGGTCTGCAGCACTTATACCTCTAGTGCATGTAAGGCTGGATCGACTAGGTGATCTACTATCAAAAAACGTAAGTGAGATAGCTATGCAAACTGTCTGGATGTATTAGATTTTCTTTGGTGTAATGTGATAAGTGCACAGTGATACAGAAACACATAAACTGCTTTCAAATTTGGATATTTGTGGTAAGGATTATTGGACCAAACTGCTGAGGTCATCGGTCCCTACGCTTACTCATTACTTAATCTAACTTAAACTAACTTAAGCTAAGGACAACACACACACCCATGCCCGACGGAGGACTCGAACCTCCGACGGGGAGAGGCGCGCGAACCGTGACAAGGCACCCCAGACCGCATGGTTACGTCGCGCGGCAAACTGCTTTCAAACTTTCGACATAAAGTTATCCAAATCTTTGGGAAGAAATATCACTGGACATGCAATTGCGCACCAATTTTCAGTAAATGTTCGACAATTATAGTAAGGATTTTCTATTTATTTTCTTTGTTATCCCAGTTTTTCCATACACATTTAATTTATCACTTTCGGTATTTACTCTTACTTTATGACTGAACAGGAGCAGCAGAATGAGCACGCTTATTGTGTGTTGTATCTGAACAGATCCAGAAACTTTTCTACGGAAACATAGAAGTGCGGGGAGTGTCTTTTTTTCTTCAGTTGTTGTTACGTTCGCGTGTGTTAGAACGTCATTATGCTTACTGCCTGCTTTGTGTTCTGAGTTACTGAACGTGTATATTACAAGGCGAGTTTGAAGTTCAGGGAATGGTCTCAGAAAAGAAAGAAAATAAGAGTTACGACCAAAATACCTTTCCCGGCCTTCAGAGTAATCATTGTTAGCTACAACATACTTATGACACCGATAGTAAAGCTATTGGGAACACTCAGCAAATGATCCTTGTGGAATCACTTGAAGCACCGTAATCACGCGTTGTTACAGTACACGAGACCTGGTGCTACCAAGCGACTGCCGATGATATAGAAAAAGTAGGCTGACAAAATCCAAGATCATGACGACGTTGTTCGCCTTTTTCGAAAGCACAGACATGGCGAATTTCTGTCCTAGGGAGGTGGGGAAGGCGATAGACACCATGGTACTGACTATCGCTTGCTCTCCTGATCGTCTTAGTACCACCGGGTCTCATCTCCTGTAATGATGCGGATACCCAACAAACACGGTGCTTCTAGCGATTCCACAAAGAACGTTTCTGACGGTTTCCTGCAGCTTCTAACAACCCTACCACAACAAAGGTCAAAATTTAATAATGATTGTGGTGTTGCTCACACTGCTAAATACTGAATTTTCGGGCAACAACATAGTTATTATGTGGCAGGTGTCATTAGAGCACAGTTAATAAATTCATTTTATGTAATAATGAATAAAGTAGGCACTCATCTTTTCGTGTTTCCCACGCTGGTCTCGTTGTAAAATCATGGCTCAGTCGTCGAAAACCTAGGTGGTGATGGTGATGATTCCAGTCTCGAATGCAAAGAGGCCTAGGTTTTATTCTGCTATATTCAAAAGTTTTATAGATGTGTTTCACAAACCATTCTTGAAGATTAAACCTTTGAAAGTTAGCACAATGGTGATGTAAAAAAGTAATCAGCACTCCGAATTTAAGTTACACTTCCTTTTTATTGCTTTTGTTGCAATATCACGTAACACACAAAACATCACTTCACAATACAAAACATACTTGAAAACATCTTCATCACTGTTAAAGTTCACATTTTATATGCTGACTACAATATGCGTCTTTTCATATTGACGTCCAAGACTTGACTTTTTCAAGGTCCGACTCTATAACAACTAATAACCGCTTACGCGCCCAAAAATCAAGAGTTACGAGTACGTCAAAGATCATAGTGGCAAAAGAAAGAATACACATAAGAATAATATCATTGCAACATAAACATATCGATGAATCAAAGTACTTCTACATTAATGAAATCAAATCTGAATGTTGTCTCAGAAATATGTCAACTACTTTTCAGAAACACAGTAGAATATTACTTGTATCGAGAGGTTCTGGTGAGGTGCCGTAATGGTTACGTAATTCAAGTACCATTACAAGCTGTACAACCGATGTCGGAAACGTGTTTTAACTAACGGTGATTATTTTGAAACCCATAAAGGTGTTTTGTTTGCAACTCTTGTTTCCTTTAATTTCTGAGTCCATCCTCCGAGCCTCATATTATACCGGTTTTATCAAGAGCAACAACTAACGTGGCCAGTAACCAAAAAGCATATTACTATGTCGATTTAAATGCTTTTCATATCCATGCGGGATGACTGTAATAGAGCGATCACGGACTTGAATTAAAAAAAAGTACTATCCATTTGTATTACGAATGTAAATACGAGGGCCGTTCAGAAAGTAACCTCCGGTTGATTTAAAAAAATACACCAAGTTAAATAAAAATATTTTAATATATACATCTTACAACTACATCTTTGCACTATTTTTCTACATAGTCTCCATAGCGATTGAGGCACTTATCGTATCTCTTCACAAGCTTTGAAATTCCTTCTGCATAAAAATCACCCGCTTGTGCCTGGAGCCAGCCTGTGACGGCATCTTTGAGCTCTTCGTCGTCATGAAACCGCTGTGACCCGAGCCATTTCTTCAAATGCATGAAGAGGTGATAATCACTTGGCGCCAGGTCTGGGCTGTAAGGTGGATGGTTGATAACGTCCCACTTGAAGGACTCAAGAAGGGCCGTTGTTCTGCGAGCAGAGTGAGGACGGGCGTTATCGTGCAAAAAAACGATACCGGAAGTCAGCATACCACGGCGTTTGTTCTGTACAGCCCGTCGTAACTTTTTTATTGTTTCACAGTACACGTCTTGATTAATGGTCGTACCACGTTCCATGAATTCAACCAACAACACCCCTTTGGCATCCCAAAACACCGTTGCCATCAGTTTTCTGGCAGAAAAATCTTGCGAGGCTTTTCTTGGTTTGGTAGGCGAATTTGAATGTGCCCACATCTTTGATTGTTCTTTTGTCTCAGGGTTCACGTACTTAATCCAGGTTTCGTCACCGGTCACGATTCTGTTTAACAATGGTTCTCCTTCGTCCTCATAACGTGACAGAAAGTCTAATGCAGAGGCCATTCTTTGAGTTTTGTGGTGGTCGGTAAGAATTTTGGGCACCCATCGTGCACAGAACTTACGGTAACCCAATCTTGCTGTCACTATCTCGTACAAGAGAGTCTTTGGAATCTGTGGAAAACCAGTAGACAACTCCGACATTGAGAAACGTCGATTTTCACGAACTTTTGCATCAACTGTCTGAACGAGTTCGTCAGTCACCAATGATGGTCTACCACTCCTCTCTTCATCATGAACGTTTTCTCGTCCACTTTTAAATAAACGTACCCATTCACGGACAACTCCTTCAGTCATAACTCTTGGTCCGTACACGGCACAAAGCTCACGATGAATAGCTGCTGCAGAATATCCTTTGGCTGTAAAAAACCTTATGACAGCACGCACTTCATATTTGGCGGGGTTTTCTATTGCAGCACACATTTCAAACTGCCACAAAAACTAAACTAGCGCAGGTACGACGTTCACTCGACCACGGCTTGATGCCGACTGACCTGTTGAGTGCGTGAACGCACAGATGGCGTCGCTACTCCCCCCACAACCCGCACTGTGACCAATCGGAGGTAACTTTCTGAACCGCCCTCGTAAAATATTCTGAAGGCTAAAGCAGTATCGACAAACACAACAGCTTGAGGCGATATTTATCGAAGCAAGTGAACCCTTGGCCTAAGTTCGTGTCAGGTGAGTGAATTCGTACGTATCGGCACTGCAAAGTCTCCCAGTGCCTTTCCTGGCTAGTTGCTCCCATCGTATCTGCGCTCATTAAGGCAATTAACGAGGGTCGTAGGTCAGAGAGTCTCGTGAGGACCTGTACTCGGAATTGCATCTGGGTGGACAATGCAGGCGGCGAAGCTCGGGGCTAGAGTTACAAGCTCTGCAGAGAATCACGAAGGGTTAGTTTCTTTCTTTCTTTCTTTCTTTTTTTCTAGACATAACGATGACAAAATCTGTGTACACTCCCCGACGCTCTCTGTTTGCCGTCTTTCCGGAAATAGAATATTTTGTTTCTTTATTTAATTATTGTGATTCCATGAACGGTGAGAACTGAAAACCATGTTGAACTTGCACCCTGTCACGATGCTTCGTTCCTAAAATATATCGGAGTCCGTAAATTAAATTAAATCCTTTCAGCGCCTGCAAAATACGTGAAGGAAAATCTGTGTATTTCAGTCGCGCGAGTCTGCTTCGTACAAATGATTTGCAAGATGGCAGCGTCGCATTCGAAGACGGTAAGCAGCGGGACGTTCTTCGATACGCAACAGAGTTATGGACTTGCTTAAGCGTAACGAATGTTGTCGAATGGCAGACTGCAATGCTTTATTAAGTGCTAGCTGAGGGGATAATTGAGAGTTCTGGGAAAGTTTAAACAATCGCTGCAACAAAGATAACTAGTATCCATTTCATAACGACTGACCCCTGTTTTTGGGTTCATATTCTGTTTATATTCCAATGCCGAACATCGATGTGTTCTACCTTGCCAGGAGTATTTTGTGTATGAAGATCACAATGGAGTTAGCGCAAGTTGCGATCGCTATTGCAACAAAGTTTAGGTTTGCATGTAAGAGTTTAACCTGTACTTTTCAAATATGCGCACAATATTTGACATCGACAATTACATTGCACTTGACAGTCATGTGCATGTTCTGTCACCGAATTGGATTGTTGTTAGCTCTTGGCAGAAGATTACGAGGATGAGCATGACCACAGAGTATAAAGTGTCCGAAACAGAGTAGCTTATCACAGGAGCAATTCATGAATGCTTGTATGAAGCAGTCTTTCAAGTCACACTGCATTTGAACATCAAAAATACGTTCGGGCAATGTTTGAAACCTTTCTGGTCTGAAGTGATCATATCCAGCTACAGTCCAGGAGTACCGAACAAGCCGGCAAGTGTGGCCAAGCGGTTCTAGGCGCTTCAGTCTGGAACCGCGCGGCCGCTACGATCGCAGGTTCGAATCCTGCCTCGGGCATGGATGTGTGTGATGTCCTTAGGTCAGTTAGGTTTAAGTAGCTCTAAGTTCTAGGGGACTGATGACCTCAGAGCCATTTATGAAGTACCGAACAAAGGCTGCGAAGACTGGAGAACAGAACTGATGGTGTGGAACACACATCAGCAACAAAATTGAATCCCTCGTCGACGGTGTGAGGTGACAGTCGTTAAAGATACTGCTGTCTTCAATTCGCTTCAGCACAGCGCTGACCTGTCGGAAGAATAGCACATCAAATGGCTGAATGTAGGTGTACACCCAGGAGGGATAGCCTTTGACTATACAGGGTGTCACAAAAAGGTACGGCCAAACTTTCAGGAAACATTCCTCACACGGACATGCGTCCGGAAACGCTTACTTTCCATGTTACAGCTCATTTTATTACTTCTCTTCAAATCACACTAATCATAGAATGGAAACACACAGCAACAGAACGTACCAGCGTGACTTCAAACGTTTTGTTACACGAAATGTTCAAAATGTCCTCCGTCGCATGGAATCCGTGATGCGCTGATGCAGCCCTGGAGAATGGCGTATTGTATCACAGCCGTCCACAATACGAGCACGAAGAGTCTCTACATTTGGTACCGGGGTTGCGTAGACAAGAGCTTTCAAATGCCCCCATAAATGAAAGTCAAGAGGGTTGAGGTCAGGAGAGCGTGGAGACCATGGAATTGGTCCGCCTCTACTAATCGATCGGTCACCGAATCTGTTGTTGAGAAGCGTACGAACACTTCGACTGAAATGTGCAGGAGCTCCATCGTGCACGAACCACATGTTGTGTCGTACTTGTAAAGGCACATGTTCTAGCAGCACAGGTAGAGTATCCCGTATGAAATCATGATAACGTGCTTCATTGAGCGTAGGTGGAAGAACATGGGGCCCAATCAAGATATGCTTGATGCTAGTACTGTAGAGCAATGAGTCGCATGCCAACACAAGCACCGAAGTCAAAATTACCTTCCTTCAATCGGGCCAACTGGCGGTGAATCGAGGAAGTACAGTACATACTGACGAAACTAAAATGAGCTCTAACATGGAAATTAAGCGTTTCCTGACACATGTCCACATAACATCTTTTCTTTATTTGTGTGTGAGGAGTGTTTCCTGAAAGTTTGGCCTTACCTTTTTTTAACACCCTGTATATACCGCGTTTTGCGATCTGGTAGCATCGATATGAGGCCTGTCACGATAAGTTCCGAGCGAATCAACCAGGAGAAGAGCCTTGTTCACTGCATATGGGAAACAGACGTCTCTAAAAGAATTGCGTCAGGATTTGTTTCGTGATTAGGATGGACTTCGAGGCCACTTGAATCAGATTTTGCGGTTTTGAGCATGCGTCACACTGCTCACTCTCCAGACTGGCTTTTAGGTTCCCGGTGAATTAGCAGCATATTTGGAAAAATGTATCCGCTTGCCGACGTAAGTTTTTGCATGATGTAAGGATGACTTGTTGCATTATGACTCCACACGGAAACCTTTCCGATTCCTCTCCCCTGAAATACGGAGTTCGCGATGAGTAAAGTCCTTTCCCTATGTCACTTTCATCGATGTTGCAAATCTGTATACGTTCCATGGTGTTCTTCTTGCGAAATTCGTCACAGTTTTCATTCATGTCACTATCTGATTTCCAGGCTTTAGTGATTACACATTTTGTGATTACCTGTGAATTAAGATGGTGTCTCCGTGTAAACCTTGCAACCTTGGATATATACAGAGAATCGAGTCAGTCCTATTTCTCGGGTCTTCCCCAAGTCCCAAGCACGAATATACCCGTCGTGAACTTTAGCGCCTAGAACACTTCTCGCCAAACTGAATATTTCATCTACATACGAGGTGCGACAATAAAGTAATGAGACTGATGTGAAAAAAATGTTGCTTACCGTTTTAGTCAAGTTTATAATTGTCTCCTTCAAAGTAGTTCCCTTCTGATGGCACAAACTTTTGCCAGCGCTTCTGCCATTGATGGTAACATTTATGGAACTTATCTTGTGCAATATCCTCCAAGACCCTCGTCACAGCTTTTTGGACATCTTGTGTTGTTTGAAAATGGTGTCCCTTGGCCGCCGTTTTGACTCATGGAAACAGAAAAAAGTCGTATGGAGCGATATCTGGTGAATAAGGTGGCTGTGGTAGTACTGAAATTCGTTTTGAGGTTAAAATTGCTGTACTGACAGAGCAGTATGGGATGGCGCATTATCGTGATGCAGATCTTCAGTTATGAACCGTTATCGATTGATGTTCAGTTCTTCGGCAATCATTTTCAAGGATAATCTTCTATTAGATCGTACGAGTTCACGCACCCTGGCCAAGTTGACATCTGTCCGTGAGGTTGATGGTCGTCCACTGCGGTCTTCATCTTCAACATTCGTTCTGCCTTCACTAAACATTTTATGCCAACGGAAAACTTGAGCTCTTGACATAACCTCCTCTCCAAAAGCCTTCTGAAGCTTACCATATGTTGTCGTCGCGGTTTCACCCAATTTAACGCAAAAAGAAATGGCATACCATTGCGTAATATTATGCGGTTCCATTTCCGTGACGAGAGACACAAACATGTGTTAACTCATTACAGCACAACTCACGGCTGAGCACTTGCATCGATGTGACGCTTGGACTAGAAGCAGCTTATAGACCAAGGTCAAAGATATTGCGCCTACGCATGCCTGCAGGGTTGCCACATCTTGCAAAGAAAATTCCTTTTTTGTCGCACCTCGTAATCGTCAAGCATGCGAAGTTTTCAGCACTGGCCTTCCTGCCCTTTCTCTACAACGTGACGTAAATATCGTAGGTGATGAATTGTTTGCACCATACTACATCATTTCTGTATTGTACTGAAGCTTAGCTTTTAGTTTTCCCAGAATCCTGGAACGCAATTATCTCCTTTGACTTTTCAAAAGCTCTATCGCCTCACTTCTATCTCTTCGGTGGGCTTGGCAGGTAAGCAGACGACTGGCTTACATCACTTCGCAACAACTCTTCGTCACTATCAGGTTCTGGATCATCCACAAATTTTCCACAGTCAGACAAGTCTTCTTCTGCGTATTCATATTCTTCAGTCTAGTGTACTGTATTTTTGTGATGTATATTATCACCGTAGGTTGCCTCTGTTTCATACATCATATTTGTTATGAATGCGGCTGCATTTCTCTCCTTTCCCATAATTTCTGTGCATCTTCTTTCGAGTTTGTATCGGATAACAATCATGCTCACTTTATTTGCAAGATTTATTATCACACCACAGTGAGATTAACGTGACGCGCCACGAAGTTGGTAACACCATATACGAACGGAGTAGCTGCCGAGGGCCGGCCGAAGTGGCCGAGCGGTTCTAGGCACTGCAGTCTGGAACTGCGCGGCCGCTACGGTCGCAGGTTCGAATCCTGCCTTGGGCATGGATGTGTGTGATGTCCTTAGTTAGGTTTAAGTAGTTCTAAGTTCTAGGGGACTGATGACCTCCGCAGTTAAGTCCCATAGTGCTCAGAGCCATTTTTTAGCTGCCGAGGTTGATGCACCACAGACGGAGGTCACTATTACACTGGTTTCCTTGTTCTTACGCGTAATGTCTGTCTGGTTCCTCTAGGTGTCACATCTGACATTTCGTCCGATGACATTCGGTACGCCGCAGCGTGTGTCGACCATAGCATACACTGCGAATAAATACATCAACTACATGAACACTGTTCACGATGACAACAATTGCTAAAGTCACCATATTGTGTTGGGCATGGTCCACTGTGAGCGGAATACTGCATCTTCGTAGCTTACAGTGTAATTGGCGACGACACTTAGGTTATAAATTTTTATAATTAGCACCTCAAACGTATTCATAGAAACCACAAATCAACTGCAATTGCGATCGCAACTCGCGCTAACTCCCATGTTAGTTGGAAAGGGTGCGATATACGCGTTAACTATTAAAAGAAAACTGCATTTTCGAGAATTTTTTGATGTCTGTCAAAGAGTCACAGAGGTCATACCATAATACACTACTAGCCATTAAAATTGCTACACCAAGAAGAAATGCAGATGATAAACGGGTATTCATTGGACAAATATATTATACTAGAATTGACATGTGATTACATTTTCACGCAGTTTGGGTTCATAGATCCTGAGAAATCAGAACCCAGAAAAACCACCTCTGGCCGTAATAACGGCCTTGATACGCGTGGGCATTCAGTCAAACAGAGCTTGGATGGCATGTACAGGGACAGCTGCCCATGCAGCTTCAACACGATACCACAGTTCATCAAGAGTAGTGACTGGCGTATTGTGACGAGCCAGTTGCTCGGCCACCATTGACCAGACGTTTTCAATTGGTTAGAGATCTGGAGAATGTGCTGGCCAGGGCAGCAGTCGAACATTTTCTGTATCCAGAAAGGGCCATACAAGACCTGCAACATGCGGCCGTGCATTATCATGCTGAAATGCAGGGTTTCGCAGGGATCGAATGAAGGGTAGAGACACGGCTCGTAACACATTTCAAATGTAACGTCCACTGTTCAAAGTGCCGTCAATGCGAACAAGAGGTGACCGAGACGTGTAACCAATGGCACCCCATACCATCAAGTCGGGTGATACGCCAGTGTGGCGATGACGAATACACGCTTCCAATGTGCGTTCACCGCGATGTCGCCAAACACGGATGCGACCATCATGATACTGTAAACAGAACCTGGATTCATCCGAAAAAATGACGTTTTGCCATTCGTGCACCCAGGTTCGTCGTTGAGTACACCATCGCAGGCGCTCGTGTCTGTGATGCGGCGTCAAGGGTAACCGCAGCCACGGTCTCCGAGCTGCTAGTCCATGCTGCTGCAAACGTCGTCGAACTGTTCGTGCAGATGGTTGTTGTCTTGCAAACGTCCCCATCTGTTGACTCAGGGATCGAGACGTGGCTGCACGATCCGTTACAGCCATGCGGATAAGATTCCTGTCATCTCGACTGCTAGTGATACGAGGCCGTTGGGATCCAGCACGGCGTTCCGTATTACCCTCCTGAATCCACCGATTCCATATTCTGCTAACAGTCATTGGATCTCGACCAACGCGAGCAGCAGTGTCGCGATATGACAAACCGCAATCGCGATAGGCTACAATCCGACCATTATCAAAGTCGGAAACGTGATGGTACACATTTCTTCTCCTTACACGAGGCATCACAACAACGTTTCACCAGGCAACGCCGGTCAACTGCTGTTTGTGTATGAGAAATCGGTTGGAAACTTTCCTCATGTCAGTTCGTTGTAGGTGTCGCCACCGGCGCTAACCTTGTGTGAATGCTCTGAAAAGCTAATCATTTGTATATCACAGCATCTTCTTCCTGTCGGTTAATTTCGCGTTCGTAGCGCGTCATCTTCGTGGTGTAGCAATTTTAACGGCCAGTAGTGTAACGTAAGCAATCTTGTTTGCATAGTTTCAGGATATGACCATTTGCGACTATCAGGGGTATTTTTGTTGCTTTGCGATTAAACATTGTCTCGTAATAATGGCGGATGCGGATTGCCGCAGTTCGCCTAATGGTGATATTTACGAACAAGACGGCAGGTGTAAATGCAAGCTGCGTTGTTTTTTCTCACAGCTGTTATATTTTTATGCGCATAAATCCACACAAAGCCCCAATTGTGATGACTGGGTGTTGTGTGCTGTCCTTAGGTTAGTTAGGTTTAAGTAGTTCTAAGTTCTAGGGGACTGATGACCATAGATGTTGAGTCCCATAGTGCTCAGAGCCAACCCCAATATCGGGTGTTTAACTTACAAGGGGCAGTAAAATAGAAACGAGACAGATAAGCAAAACTAAGTAAATTATTCATTCTTGAAACGTCATTGCCATAACTGTTGATACATTTACGCCCATGTGAGTCAGGATGTTCCGTGCCTTCGTGGAAAAATGTTTGCGGTTGGGTACATGTCTTCGTCCGAAGCAAAGTGACGGCCACGAATGTCTTTCTTCAGTTCCCCAAAAAGACGTAAATCACAATCGGCATTACATGGAAGATGTGTAAGGGCTTCCCTGCGAATCTTCAGCAGTGTACTCGGAACAACCTTTGCAACATATGGACAGGCATTATCCAGCAAAAGAGTGATGCCGTACGTCAATCTTCTTGGGCGTTTGATCTTGATTGCGCGCTTCAGTTTTTGGAAATGTCGTGTGGCTAGGGCCTCCCGTCGGGTAGACCGTTCGCCTGGTGCAAGTCTTTCGATTTGACGCCACTTCGGCGACCTGCGCGTCGATGGGGATGAAATGATGATGATTAGGACAACACAACACCCAGTCCCTGAGCGGAGAAAATTTCCGACCCAGCCGGGAATCGAACCCGGGCCCTTAGGATTGACAGTCTGTCACGCTGACCACTCAGCTACCGGGGCGGACTTCAATTTTTGCAAAGCCTGTACATACTGCGTTGTGTTAATTATGGCTACGTGTTCCAGAAGGTAATGAGCAGTGAGGTCCTTGTATTCGAAGAAAAAGGTCATCGAGCTGGCGTGTCTGTTATTTCGATCACGCTGCAGATGTTCCGCTCGGAAGACCTTAAACATCCTCTATGCAGTCCTGTTCTCTCCCCATGCGATTTCCATATTTTTCCAGGCAGGCAGTGACCCACTTGATTCACAATGGGATAAATATATTTACAGTTATGGCGAATACTTTTGATAAAATGGCCGGCCGGTGTGGCCGTGCGGTTCTAAGCGCGTCAGTTTGGAACCGCGTGACCGCTACGGTCGCAGGTTCGAATCCTGCCTCGGGCATGGATGTGTGTGATGTCCTTAGGTTAGTTAGGTTTAAGTAGTTCTAAGTTCTAGGGGACTGATGACCTCAGTAGTTAAGTCCCATAGTGCTCAGAGCCATTTGAACCATTTTTGATAAAATGAACAGTTTACATACTTTTTTTTCACATGTTTCGTTTTCATTGACTGCCCCTTGTAGAATGGAAGCCACACAATGACGCGTGTGTCAACAGTCAAACGATCGAGGCTGACGGTTCCACATGTGCTGCAGTGCTACAGCGTCGAGCAGACGTGGTCAATGCTGCGCAGTCCGTTAGTTTCGTGTGGAAAGAAGGAAGCCGTCCCGTGGTACGGTTTCACTGAGTGATGGAGTACTACTCTGCTAGACCTCTGCGGAGGATGTGACTGACATCATTCAGAATTATCTCGAAGTCCTCATCACCACTGCTTTAATGTTGTCTCCTGATGGTCTACTCACCGAAAGCTCTAATAACATGCGATTGAGACTTCTTTCATAATCATAGAAGAATTTAAATATCTAGGTTTTGAACAATCGCTTCTGACGGAAGAAATCATTTTAGAAAAAACATGTTTAATTTAATAGCTTCGTATCAGCCGCCAAGACTGCTCGCAAAGACGTTCGAACGCTGGAACAATAGGAGTACTGCAGAAATGGATGTGTGAGATTTCCTCCACAGATGATTTCGTACAAATCTTCCAACAAATTTTTTCATTCTCTCTACCTGTTACAGATTTCACGTGTTCGACCCGCCTCGTATCGTTTATCGGTATTATTTACGCTTAAATGACGTCACGTATTCCTAAGGGTTCACCAGTAGCACCGTATCTTTCTGTCTATGGTGGTATTACCCTATATTTGCCCTCATCTAAAGACAGTTACCGTTTATTATTTAAAAAACCGTAAATTTCGTCCACAGGCCCTGGTGGGCCCACCAGTACCGACCGACCGCCTTGTCATCCTCCGCCAATGGCGTCATCGGAAGCGGTATGAGAGTCGGGGGTTCAGCACGCCGCTCTCCAGATCGTTGTCAGTTTTCGTGGCCTGGAGCCACCACTAATCTTTCAAGTAGCTCCTCAACTGGCATCACGAAGATGCATCCCATTCTGTTCCTCCACCGACGAAAAATCCCAAGCAGTGGTGGGAATCGAAGCCGGGTCCTACGCGTGGAAGTCAGCCGCGTTGGACGTTATTGTACGTATAGGAAATGTTGACTAAGCCTTCCTGTGTATCTTTATGAAGATCTAACGACGATGCTTTGAGTAAAAGAGTCAGTTGGTACTTTTCATTCCTAGAAATAGTTTTTATATTCCATTTGGTTGCTGCAATATACACCGTAAGCCACCGCCAGATTTCATGTTATTCCTTCAGACTGTTCTCATAGCTCCGCTTCACCTTCAATTGATAACGAATTTGACTGCTGTTCTTAAAGTTTAGCCGGCCGGTGTGGCTGTGCGGTCCTAGGAGCTTCAGTCTGGAACCGCGTGGCCGCTACGGTCGCAGGTTCGAATCCTGCTTCGGGCATGGATGTGTGTGATGTCCTTAGGTTAGTTAGGTTTAAGTAGTTCTAAGTTCTAGGGGACTGATGACCTCAGAAGTTAAGTCGCATAGTGCTCAGAGCCATTTGAACCATTTCTTAAGGTTTAATCCAATGATAACTGATACTGTCCAACAACCTTCCGCCAAAATGTTGGCCGCTTTGTTTTACCGAAAACCTATTTTCTACATCTTCATCTAAATTTACATCTACATGGATATTCTTCAAATCACATTCAAGTGGCTGGCAGAGGTTTCATCGAACCACCTTCACAATTCTCTATTATTCCAGTCTCGTATAGCGCGTGGAAAGAATGAACACCTATATCTTTTCGTGCGAGCTCTGATTTCCCTTATTTTATCTGGTGATCGTTCCTCCCTATGTAGGTCGGTGTCAACAAAATATTTTCGCATTCGGACGAGAAAGTTGGTGATTGGAATTTCGTGAGAAGATTCCGTCGTAACCAAAAACGCCTTTCTTTTAACGATTTCCAACCCCAATCCTGTATCATTTCAGTGACACTCTCTCCCATATTTCGCGATAATACAAAACGTGCTGCCTTTCTTTGAACTTTTTCGATGTACTCCCTGTCCTATCTGGTAAGGATCCCACACCGCGCAGCAGTATCCTAAAAGAGGATGGACAAGCGTTGTGTAGGCAGTCTCCTTAGTAGGTCTGTTACATTTTCTAAGTGTCCTGCGAATAAGACGCAGTCTTTAGTTAGCCTTCCCCATAACATTTTCTATGGGTTCCTTCCAATTTAAGTTGTTCGTAATTGTAATACCTAGGTATTTAATTGAATTTACGGCTTTTAGATTAGACTGATTTATCGTGTGACCGAAGTTTAGCGAATCCCTTCTAGCACTCATGTGGATGACCTCACACCTTTCGTTATTTAGGGTCAACTGTCACTTTTCGCACCATTCAGATATTTTTTCTAAATTGTTTTGCAGTTTGTTTTGATCTTCTGATGACTTTATTAGTCGATAAACGACAGCGTCATCTGCAAACAACCGAAGACGGCTGCTCAGATTGTCTCCAAAATCGTTTATATAGATAAGGAACAGCAAAGGGCCTATAACAGTACCTTGGGGAACCTCAGAAATCACTTCTGTTTTACTCGATGACTTTCTTTCAGTTTCTACGAACTGTGACCTCTCTGACAAGAAATCACAAATCGAGTCACATAACTGAGACGATATTCCATAAGCACGCAATTTCACTATGAGCCGTTTGTGTGGTACAGTGTTAAAAGCCTTCCGGAAATCCAGAAATACTGAATCGATCTGAAATCCGTTGTCAATAGCACTCAGCACTAAATGTGAATAAAGAGCTAGTTGTGTTTCACAGGAACGAGATTTCTAACCCCATGTTGACTCTGTGTGAATAGACCGTTTTCTTCGAGGTAATTCATAATGTTCGAACACAATATATCTTCTAAAATCCTGCTGCATGTCGACGTTAACGATGTTGTTGTTGTGGTCTTCAGTCCTGAGACTGGTTTGATGCAGCTCTCCATGCTACTCTATCCTGTGCAAGCTTTTTCATCTCCCAGTACCTACTGCAACCTACATCCTTCTGAATCTGCTTAGTGTATTCATCTCTTGGTCTCCCTCTACGATTTTTACCCTCCACGCTGCCCTCCAATACTAAATTGGTGATCCCTTGATGCCTCAGAACATGTCCTACCAACCGATCCCTTCTTCTGGTCAAGTTGTGCCACAAACTTCTCTTCTCCACAATCCTATTCAATACTTCCTCATTAGTTATGTGATCTACCCATCTAATCTTCAGCATTCTTCTGTAGCACCACATTTCGAAAGCTTCTATTCTCTTCTTGTCCAAACTATTTATCGTCCATGTTTCACTTCCATACATGGCTACACTCCATACGAATACTTTCAGAAATGACTTCCTCACACTTAAATCAATACTGGATGTTAACAAATTTCTCTTCTTCAGAAACGCTTTCCTTGCCATTGCCAGCCTACATTTTATATCCTCTCTACTTCGACCATCATCAGTTATTTTGCTCCCCAAATAGCAAAACTCCTTTACTACTTTAAGTGCCTCATTTCCTAATCTAATTCCCTCAGCATCACCTGACTTAATTAGACTACATTCCATTATCCTTGTTTTGCTTTTGTTGATGTTCGTCTTATATCCTCCTTTCAAGACACTGTCCATTCCATTCAACTGCTCTTCCAAGTCCTTTGCTGTCTCTGACAGAATTACAATGTCATCGGCGAACCTCAAAGTTTTTATTTCTTCTCCATGAATTTTAATACCTACTCCGAATTTTTCTTTTGTTTCCTTTACTGCTTGCTCAATATACAGATTGAACAACATCGGGGAGAGGCTACAACCCTGTCTTACTCCCTTCCCAACCACTGCTTCCCTTTCATGTCCCTCGACTCTTATAACTGCCATCTGGTATCTGTACAAATTGTAAATAGCCTTTCGCTCCCTGTATTTTACCCCTGCCACCTTTAGAATTTGAAAGAGAGTATTCCAGTCAACATTGTCAAAAGCTTTCTCTAAGTCCACAAATGCTAGAAACGTAGGTTTGCCTTTCCTTAATCTTTCTTCTAAGATAAGTCGTAAGGTCAGTATTGCCTCACGTGTTCCAGTGTTTCTACGGAATCCAAACTGATCTTCCCCGAGGTTGGCTTCTACTAGTTTTTCCATTCGTCTGTAAAGAATTCGTGTTAGTATTTTGCAGCTGTGACTTATTAAGCTGATAGTTCGGTAATTTTCACATCTGTCAACACCTGCTTTCTTTGGGATTGGAATTACTATATTCTTCTTGAAGTCTGAGGGTATTTCGCCTGTTTCATACATCTTGCTCACCAGGTGGTAGAGTTTTGTCAGGACTGGCTCTCCCACGGCCGTCAGTAGTTCCAATGGAATATTGTCTACTCCGGGGGCCTTGTTTCGACTCAGGTCTTTCAGTGCTCTGTCAAACTCTTCACGCAGTATCATATCTCCCATTCCATCTTCATCTACATCCTCTTCCATTTCCATAATATTGTCCTCAAGTACATCGCCCTTGTATAGACCCTCTATATACTCCTTCCACCTTTCTGCATTCCCTTCTTTGCTTAGGACTGGGTTTCCATCTGAGCTCTTGATATTCATACAAGTGGTTCTCTTCTCTCCAAAGGTCTCTTTAATTTTCCTGTAGGCGGTATCTATCTTACCCCTAGTGAGATAGGCCTCTACATCCTTACATTTGTCCTCTAGCCATCCCTGCTTAGCCATTTTGCATTTTCTGTCGATCTCATTTTTGAGACGTTTGTATTCCTTTTTGCCTGTTTCACTTACTGCATTTTTATATTTTCTCCTTTCATCAATTAAATTCAGTATTTCTTCTGTTACCCAAGGATTTCTACTAGCCCTCGTCTTTTTACCTACTTGATCCTCTGCTGCCTTCACTACTTCATCCCTCAAAGCTACCCATTCTTCTTCTACTGTATTTATTTCCCCCATTCCTGTCAATTGCTCCCTTATGCTCTCCCTGAATCTCTGTACAACCTCTGGTTCTTTTAGTTTATCCAGGTCCCATCTCCTTAAATTCCCACCTTTTTGCAGTTTCTTCAGTTTTAATCTACAGGTCATAACCAATAGATTGTGGTCAGAGTCCACATCTGCCCCTGGAAATGTCTTACAATTTAAAACCTGGTTCCTAAATCTCTGTCTTACCATTATATAATCTATCTGATACCTTTTAGTATCTCCAGGGTTCTTCCATGTATACAACCTTCTTTCATGATTCTTAAACTAAGTGTTAGTTATGATTATGTTGTGCTCTGTGCAAAATTCTACAAGGCGGCTTCCTCTTTCATTTCTGTCCCCCAATCCATATTCACCTACTATGTTTCCTTCTCTCCCTTTTCCTACACTCGAATTCCAGTCACCCATGACTATTAAATTTTCGTCTCCCTTCACAATCTGTATAATTTCTTTTATTTCATCATACATTTGTTCAATTTCTTCGTCATCTGCAGAGCTAGTTGGCATATAAACTTGTACTACTGTAGTAGATGTGGGCTTCGTATCTATCTTGGCCACAATAATGCGTTCACTATGCTGTTTGTAGTAGCTTACCCACATTCCTATTTTCCTATTCATTATTAAACCTACTCCTGCATTACCCCTATTTGATTTTGTGTTTATAACCCTGTAGTCACCTGACCAGAAGTCTTGTTCCTCCTGCCACCGAACTTCACTAATTCCCACTATATCTAACTTCAACCTATCCATTTCCCTTTTTAAATTTTCTAACCTACCTGCCCGATTAAGGGATCTGACATTCCACGCTCCGATCCGTAGAACGCCAGTTTTCTTTCTCCTGATAACGACATCCTCTTGAGTAGTCCCCGCCCGGAGATCCGAATGGGGGACTATTTTACCTCCGGAATATTTTGCCCAAGAGGACGCCATCATCATGTAATCATACAGTAAAGCTGCATGCCCTCGGGAAAAATTACGGCTGTAGTTTCCCCTTGCTTTCAGCCGTTCGCAGTACCAGCACAGCAAGGCCGTTTTGGCTAGTGTTACAAGGCCAGATCAGTCAATCATCCAGACTGTTGCCCTTGCAACTACTGAAAAGGCTGCTGCCCCTCTTCAGGAACCACACGTGGATTACTCCTACTAGCTTTCTTGAATATTGGTGTGACCTGTGCAACTCTCCAGTCTTTGAGTACGGATCTTTCGTCGAGCGAGCGGTTGTATATGATTGTTAAGTAAGGAGCTACTGCATCAGCATACTCCGAAAGGAACCTAATTGGTATACAGTCTGGACCAGAAGACTTGCTTTTATTAAGTGAATTAATTTGCTTCACTACTCCGAGGATATTTACTTCTACGTTACTCATGTTGGCAGCTGTTCTCGATTAGAGTTCTGGAATATTTACTTCGTCTTCCTTTGTGAAGGCATTTCGGAAGGCTGTATTTAGTAACTCTACTTTGGCAGCACTGTCTTCGACAGTATCTCCATTGCTATTGCGCAGAGAAGGTGAAACGTCCCCTTTGAACAATTATACAACTGTGTTTAAACTGACACACAATATTTTTAGCGCAACGCAATCTGACTTTCAAAAATTCGTACAAAAGAATGTCCCTGACTAACATTAACCTATACGTTTCACAAATCACTTACCTCACAAAAATCTTCGTTACTCGAACTACTGCAATATAGCGAGCGCCACTACTGCCAGCTAAATAAAAGGTTCAAACTACTGAAGGCACTAACTACTGATAGGCATAGTTAGCAAATGAAAGATTTTGATAGAGAACAAACAATGTATTTACCTTAATAGTGTTCAAAAGTCATTATATATATATATATATATATATATATATATATATATATATATATATATCAGTCCATGAATCCAATATTACAAATTTACTCTTTCTGCTGGACACACGTCCAGATCGTCCACTTTCAAAATTCCGCCATCTCTCTCCCCACATCTACCACTGCTAGCGGCTCACCTCCAATTGCGCAACGCTACGCGCTGTTAACAGCCAACACTACAATAGCCAACAACAATGCAAACCAGCCACAGACTGCACACAGCACAGCCAGTGACTTTCATACAGAGCGCTACGTGGCGTTACCAATATAAAAACCTAAACAGCCTACTTACAAAGGTATTGATTGTTTCTTGCCGGTAACATACTTCACATACGACCAGAATCTCTTTGGATTTTCTACCAGGTTTCGAGACAAATTTTCGTTGTGGAAACTGTTATAGGCATCTCCCATTGAAGTCCGTGCTAAATTTCGAGCTTCTGTAAAAGAACCCCAATATTGAGGATTTTGCGTCTGTTTAAATTTGGTATGTTTGTTTCGTTGTTTCTGCAACAGTGTTCTAACCCGTTTTGTGTACCAAGTAGGATCAGCTCCATCGTTTGTTAATTTATTTGGTATAAATCTCTCAATTGCTGCCGATACTATTTTTTTTAATTTAAGCCACACCTGGTCTACATTTATATTATTAATTTGAAATGAGCGGAGATTGTCTCTTAGGAAAGCGTCAAGTGAATTTTTATCTGCTTTTTTGAATAGGTATATTTTCGCTTATTTTTCGAGGATTTGGGGATTGCAATGTTCAGTCTCGCTACGACAACTCTGTGTTCACTAATCCCTGAATCGGCTTTGATGCTCGTTATTAACTCAGGATTAATTCTTGCTAAGAGGTCAAGTGTGTTTTCGCAACCGTTCACTATTCGCGTGGGCTCATGAACTAACTGCTCGAAATAATTTTCAGAGAATGCGTTTAGCACAATTTCAGATGATATTTTATGCTTACCTCTGGAATTAAACATGTATTTTCGCCAACATATCGAGGGTAAATTAAAGTCACCACCAACTATTATCGTAAGAGTTGAGTACATGTTTGAAATCAAACTCAAGTTTTCTTTGAACCTTTCAGCAACTGTATCATCTGAATTGGGAGGTCGGTAGAAGGATTCAATTATTATTTTATTCCGGTTGCCAACAATGACCTCTGCCCATACTAACTCACAGGAAGTTACTACTTCAATTTGGCGAGAAGATAAACTATTTCTGACAGCAACAAACACGCCACCGCCAACCGTGTTTAGCCTATCCTTTCGGAACACCGTTAGGTTCTTCGCAAAAATTTCGGCTGAGCTCATATCTGGCTTTAGCCAGCCTTCACTGCCTATAACGATTTGAGCATCAGTGCTTTCTATTAGCGCTTGGAGCTCTGGTACTTTCCCAACACAGCTAAGACAATTTACAACTGTTGTACCAATGGTTCCTGTATCTACGTTCCTCCTGTGTTGAGCCTGTACCCTTTGTGACTGAAGCCCTTCTTGTGTTTTCCCGAGACCCTCTAACCTAAAAAACCGCCCAGTCCACGCCACACAGCCCCTGCTACCCGTGTAGCCGCCTCCTGCGTATAGTGGACACCTGACCTATTCAGCAGAACCCTGAACCCAACCACCCTTTGGCGCAAGTCGAGGAATCTGCAGCCTACACGGTCGCAGAACCGCCTGAGCCTCTGATTCAGACCCTCCACTCGGCTCTGTACAAGAGGTCCGCAATCGCTCCTGTCGACTATGATGCAAATGGTCAGCTCTGCTTTCATCTTGCAAGCAAGACCGGCAGCCTTTATCACTTCTGTTAGACGCTCGAAACCAGAGAGAATCTCTTCTGATCCAAAGTTACACACATCACTGGTACCGACGTGAGCAACCACCTGCAGTTGGCTGCACCCTGTGCTTTTCATGGCACCTGGGAAGACTCTTTCCACATTTGGAATGACTTCACCCGGTATGCACACGGAGTGCACATTGATTTTCTTACCCTTCTTGTCAGCCAAGTCCCTAAGGGGACCCATAACGTGCCTAATATTGGAGCTCCCAACTATCAATAATCCCACCCTCTGCTAGGATCTTGCAGGCTGAGTGGTTTCCTCTGAAACAGGACAGGTGACAGCACCCAGGTCAGCGACAGTGTCAGCCACAGACAGCACCTGCAACTTGTTCGTCAGACAAACCGGGGAGGCCTTACGTGCGGCCCCCTGGGAAGTCTTTCGCCGCCTGCTTCGCCCCAGGGCCACCTCCCGCTATACCACAGGTGAGGGGTCAGCCTCAGTGCGAGCAGTAACTGGGTTGGCCACCGGTGAGGACCGATCGGAGGACTCTGACGCGGTGGACGTCCGGTGGATCCCCATGGCCGGTCCACAACAGTAGTGCCCATCCACTGCAGCCTCAAGCTGTGTAACCGAAGCCATCACAGCCTGAAGCAGAGAGCGAAGTGTCACCAACTCGGCTCGCATCCGCACACAACAATCGCAGTCCCTGTCCATACTAAAGACCGTGGGAAACTAAACTATGACGCATGAACTGTGTCTAGTAATACGCAGATATTTGAAAACCTAATTACCGAAGCACTCGGGTGAATCTAAATAATTTGCCCCTGATTGGGAATTTGTAATATGTCACAAAATCGGTTTACTTTCCGACACAGACGAAAACGCGACAACTGTGGCTATTAGATATTAAATTTACACGCAGAAACTCAAGAAACTAAACTATTAAAGCACACAGATGATACGTTCCACGGTGTTCATTAAGAACATTATCTTCTTGCAAAATTCGTCACATATTTCATTCATGTCACTATCTGTTTTCCAGGCTTTTCTGATTACACATTTTGTGATTACCTGTGAGTCAAGATGGTGTCTCCGTGTAAAATTTGCAACCCATTCTTGGGTAGATCCAGGCATTTTCCAAGTCCCAAGCACGAATATTCCTGTCGTGAACTTTAGCGCCTAGAACAGTTCTCGCCAACCTATTTCAGCTACATAATTGTCAAGAACGCGAAGTTTTCAGTGCTGGCCTTCCTTTCCTTTTTCTACAACGTGACGTAAATATCGTAGGTGATGAATGTTTTGCGTCTTTCCGTATTGTACTGAAACTTAGCTTTTAGTTCTCCCAGAATCCTGGAACGCAATTATCTCCTTTGACTTTTCAAAAGCTCTATCGCCCCACTTCTTGGCTTGGCAGATAAGTAGACGACTGGCTTCCATCACTTCGCAACAACTCTTCGTCACTATCGGGTTCTGTATCATCCACAAGTTTTTCACAGTCAGACAAATCTTCTTCTGCGTATCCATATTCTTCAGTGTAGAGTACTGTATTTTTGTGATGTATATTATTACTGTAGGTTGCCTCTGTTTCATACATCATATTGATTATGAATGCAGCTGCGTTTCACTCCTTTGCCATAATTTACGTGGATCTTCTTTCGTGTTTGTAACGGGTAACAATCACGCTCACTATATTTGCAAGATTAATTATCACACCACAGTGAGATTAACGTGACGCGCCACGAAGTTGGTAACACCACACACGCACGGAGTAGCTGCCGAGGTTGATGCACCACAGACGGGGGTCACTATTACACTGGTTTCCTTGTTCTTACGCGTAATGTCTGTCTGGTTCCTCTAGGTGTCACATCTGACATGTCGTCAGATGACCTTCGGTACGTCGCAGCGTGTGTCGCCCATAGCATACACTGCAAATAAATGCATCAACTACATGAACACTGTTCACGATGACAACAATTGCTAAAGTCACGATATTGTGTTGGGCATGGTCCACTGTGAGCGGAATACCGCATCTTCGTAGCTTACAGTGTAATTGGCGACGACACTTAGGTTATAAATTTTTATAATTAGCACCTCAAACGTATTCATAGACACCACAACTCAACTGCAATTGCGATCGCAACTCGCGTTAACTGCCATGTTAGTTGAAAAGGGTGCGATATACGCGTTAATTTTTAAAAGGAAAGTGCTTTCTCGAAAATTTTTTGGTGACTGTCAAAGTGTCACAGAAGCCATACCGTAATAACGTTAACAATCTTCGTTGCATTGTTTCAAGATGCGACCATTCGCAACTATTAGGGGGATTTTTGTTGCTTTTCGATAAATCATTTTCTCGTAATAATGGTTGATGCGGATTGCCGCAGTTCGCCTAATTGTGATATTTACGAACAAGATGGCAGGTGTAAATGCAAGCTGTGTTGTTGTGTTTCACAGCTGTTGTATTTTTATGCACATAAATCTACACAAATCCCCAATATCAGGTGTTTAAGTTATAAGGGGCAGCCAAATAGAAACGAGACAGATAAGCAAAGCTAAGTAAACTATTCATTCTTTTAAAGGTCATTGTCATAACTGTAACAGGATGGTCAATGGTTTTGTGGAAAAATGTTTGCGGTTGCACACCGAACCTTGATTGTACCCAGGCGTGCAGCTCTTCGGCCGAAGCAAACCGACGGCCACGAATGTCTTTCTTCAGTTCTCCAAAAATACGGAAATCGTAAGGGGAGAGATCGGGACTACATGGAAGATGTGTAAGGCCTTCCCAGCGAAACTTCTTCAATGTACTCGAAACAAACTTGGCAACGTTTGGGCGGGTATTATTCTGCAACAGCTGATGCCGTCTGTCAATTTTCTTGGACGTTTGGGCTTGATGGCGCGCTTCAGCTTTTGCAAAGCCTCCACGTACCACTGTGCGTTGATTGTGGGGCCGTGTTCCAGAAAGCGATGAGCAGTGGCTCCTTATAGTCGAAGGTAAAGGTAATCGAAACTTTCCCGGAGCCGGCGTGCCTGTTAATTCGATTAAGGTGCTAATGTTCCGCTAGGAACCCCTTACACATCCTCTATGCAGTCCCAATCCCTCACCATGCTATTTCCGTACTTTTGGAATCACAGGGAACCGCAAACATTTTTCGAGGAAGGTAATGACCGACTTCGCTCAGAATGGGGTAAATATACACTGAGCTGCCAAAAAAAGTGGTATAGGCATGCGTATTCAAATACAGAGATATGTAAACAGGCAGAATACAGCGCTGCAGTCGGCAACGTCTGTATAAGACAACAAGGATCTGGCGCAGTTGTTAGATCGGTTACTGTGCTACAGCGGCAGGTTATCGAGATTTAAGTAAGTTTGAACGTGGTGTTATAGTCGGTGCGCGAGCGATGGGACACAGAATCTCCGCGGCAGCAGTGAAGTGATGATTTTCCCGTAACAACATTTCACGAGTGTGCTGTGAATGTCAGGAATCCGATAAAACATCCAACCTCCGGCATCGCTGCAGCCGGAAAAAGATCCTCCAAAAACGGAACCAACGTCGACTGAAGAGAATCGTTCAGCGTGACAATAGACCAACCCTTCAGCTAATTGCTGGAGATTTCAGTACTGGGCAATCAACAAGTACATCGTACCAACCATATAACGAAATATTATCGATATGGGCTTTCGGAGCCGAAGGCCCACTCATGTATCTTTGATGACTACCCGACACAAAGCTTTACGCCTGTCCTGGGCCCATCAATACCGACATTCGGCTGTTGATGACTGGAAACATAGTGCCTGGGCGGACGAGTCTCGTTTCAAATTGTATCGAGCGGATGGAAGTGTACAGGTGTGGAGACAAGCTCATGAATCCATGGACTCTGCATGCCAGCAGCGGACTGTTCAAGCTGGTGGAGTCTTCGTAATGGTATGGGGCGTGTGCAGTCGGAGTCATATGGAACCCGTGATTTGTCTAAATACGACTCTAACAGTTGACACATAAGTAAGCGTCCTGTCTGATCACCTGTATCCATTTACGTCCATTGTGCATTCCGACGGACTTGGGCAATTCCAGTAGGACAATGCGACACCCCACACGTCCAGATTTGTTTCTGAGTGGTTCCAGGAACACACTTCTGAATTTAAAAACTTTCGCTGTCCATGAAATTCCCCGGACACGGACATTATTGAGCATATCTGGGATGCCTTGCAAAGAGATGTTCAGAAGAGATCTCCACCCGCTCATACTCTAACGGGTTCATTGACAGCCCTGCAGGATTCATGGTGTCAGTTCCCTCCAGCACTACTTCAGACATTAGTCGAGTCCATGCCACGTCGTGTAGCGGCACTTCTGCGTGATCGAGGGGGCCCTACACAATATTAGGCAGGTGTACCAATTTCCTTGGCTTTTCAGTGTAGTCCTGAAATAATGAACAGTTTACATACACTTTTTTCCATCTGTTTCGTTTTCATTGACTGCCCCTTATAGAATGGAAGCCACAAAATGCTGCGTGTGTCAACAGTGAAACGACCGAGTCTGACGGTTCCGTACCTGCTCCAGTGTTACATCGTCGAGCAGACATTGTGGTCAATGCTGCGCTGTCCGTTAGTTTCGCGTGGAAAGAAGGAAGCCGTCCCGTGTTACAGTTACATTGAGTGATGAAGTATCGCCTCGTCGCACTACTCTGCTAGACCTCTGCGGAGGATGTGGCCCACATCATTCAGAATTATCTCGAAGTCCTCATCACTGCTTTAATGTTGTCTCCTGATGGTCTACTCACCGAAAGCTCTAATAACATTAATGTTTCACAAATACGGTTGAGACTTTTTTTACAATCATGGAAGAATTTAAATATCTAGGTTTTGCACAATCGATTCTGACAGAAGAAATCATTTTAGAAAAAACATGTTTAATTTAATAGCTTCGTATTAGCCGCCAAGGCTACTTGCTAAGACGTTCACACGCTGGAACAATACTAGTACTGCAGAAATGGATGTGTGAGATTTCCTCCACAGATGATTTCATAGAAATCTTCCAACAAATTTTTTCATTCTCTTTACCTGTTACAGATTTCACGTGTTCCACCCGCCTCATATCGTTTATCGGTATTCATTATTTACGTGTAAATGACGTCACGTACTTCTAAGGATTCACCACTAATACTGTATCTTTCTGTCTATGGTGGTATTACCCTATATTTGCCCTCATCTAAAAACAGTTACCATTTATTATGTAAAAAAAAACGTAAATTTCGTCCACAGGCCCTGGCGGGCCCACCAGTACCGATCGACCGCCGTGTCACCCTCCGTCAATGGCATCATTGGAAGCGGTATGGAGGGGCGGCGGTTTAGCGCACCGCTCTCCCGACGGTTGTCAGTTTTCGTGGCCTGGAGCCGCCACTGCTCGGTCTACATCTACATCTACATCTACATTTATACTCCGCAAGCCACCCAACGGTGTGTGGCGGAGGGCACTTAACGTGCCACTGTCATTACGTCCCTTTCCTGTTCCAGTCGCGTATGGTTCGCGGGAAGAACGACTGCCGGAAAGCCTCCGTGCGCGCTCGAATGTCTCTGATTTTACATTCGTGATCTCCTCGGGAGGTATAAGTAGGGGGAAGCAATATATTCGATACCTCATCCAGAAACGCACCCTCTCGAAACCTGGCGAGCAAGCTACACCGCGATGCAGAGCGCCTCTCTTGCAGAGTCTGCCACTTGAGTTTGCTAAACATCTCCTTAACGCTATCACGCTTACCAAATAACCCTGTGACGAAACGCGCCGCTCTTCTTTGGATCTTCTCTGTCTACACCGTCAACCCGATCTGATACGGATCCCACACTGATGAGCAATACTCAAGTATAGGTCGAACGAGTGTTTTGTAAGCCACCTCCTTTGTTGATGGACTACATTTTCTAAGGACTCTCCCAATGAATGTCAACCTGGTACCCGCCTTACTAACAATTAATTTTATATGATCATTCCACTTCTAATATTTCCGCACGCATACTCCCAGATATTTTACAGTAGTAACTGCTACCAGTGTTTGTCCCGCTATCATATAATCATACAATAAAGGATCCTTCTTTCTATGTATTCGCAATACATTACATTTGACTATGTTAAGGGTCAGTTGCCACTCCCTGCACCAAGTGCCTATCCGCTACAGATTTTCCTGCATTTCGCTGCAATTTTCTGATGCTGTAACTTCTCTGTATACTACAGGATCATCCGCGAAAAGCCGCATGGAACTTCCGACACTATCTACTAGGTCATTTATATATATTGTGAAAAGCAACGGTCAAGTAGCTCCTCAGCTGGCATCACGAAGGTGCATCCCATTCTGTTCCTCCCACCGACGAAAACTCTCTAGCAGTGGCCGGAATCGAAGCAGGGTCCTTAGCGTGGCAGTCAGCCGCGTTGGACCCTATTGTACGTATAGAAAATGTTGACTAAATCTTCCTGCGTTTCTTTACGAAGATGTAACGACGATACTTTGAGTAAACGACACAGTTGGTACTGTTCATTCCAGGCAATAGTTTTTATATTTGATTTGGTTGCTGCAATGTACACCGTAAGCCACCGTCGGATTTCATATCATTCCTTAAGACTGTTTTCATGGTTGCCAGACTCGAAAATCATCCGCCACACCTTCAATTGATGACGATTTGGACTGTTATTCTTCAAGTTTAATCCAATGATAATGGATGCTGTCCAGTAACCTTTCGCCAAAATGTTGGCCGTTTTGTTTTACCGAAAACCTATTTTTAGTGTGATGTCGTCGAGGAGTCCAAGACATTGTACTAAGGCTCGAATTTCAAAAAATGGCTCTTAGCACTATGGGACTTAAGATCTATGGTCATCAGTCCCCTAGAACTTAGAACTACTTAAACCTAACTAACTTAAGGACATCACAGACATCCATGCCCGAGGCAGGATTCGAACCTGCGACCGTAGCAGTCGCACGGTTCCGGACTGAGCGCCTAGAACCGCTAGACCACCGCGGCCGGCGACTCGAATTTCACTATCTGAAAATATTCTCTTCGTTGACTGAGAATAGCTTTATACAGGATAGGCAAATCACAACATACCCAGAAGATATTTCATGTTCCTTAGGACAGGCACCCCAACTTATATCATCTACCTGAGTTGCAGGTGATGTGTAACGGACAGTCAGAAGAAGACGACACACATGGAAAGAAGTAAGCAAACTGGTTATTATTCCAAAAGTAACCACCACAACTGTTAATACATTTACCCCACTCAGAGGCAAGACGATCAAAGTCTTCATGGAAGCTACGGAACCGTGATTGTACCCAGATGTGCACCTCTTCGTCCGAAGCAGATCGACAGCCACCAGCGCTTTTCTTCAGGGCTCTAAAAATATGTAAATCGCTTGGTGAGAGATCGGGACTATATGGAGGGTGTGTAGCGAATCATCTGTAGCGCAGTCGACAGAACCTTGGCAACGTGTCGGCCGTTCTTACACAATCTCCATAAAGTCCCGATCTCTCCTCGTGTGATTTCCATTTTTTTTGGTACCTTGAAGAAAGAAATTCGTGTCCGTTGATTTGCTTCGAACGAAGAGGTGCACATTTAGGGACAATAATGAATTCGTTGGCAAACGCAAACATTTTTGAAACGAAGACACCGACCGTCTTGTTTCAGAGTGCAGTAAATGTATTAACAGTTATGACAATTACTTTTGAAAGAATAAACAGCTTAGTTAATTTATCTCCATCTGTCTCATTTTCATGTGACTGCCCGTTATAAGTTGGGTCCTAAGATGCAAGCAATATTTTTCGCGTCTGTTTTGTTTCTCCCATATCGTAAACAGGGCATTTCTTTTCGATTTTGCAATTCAGGAGAGTAGTTGGTAATAGAATTTATTGCTGATCGCAGGTGAAACCACAGAAAAGAAATAAACGGAAAATAAAAATGGCTTTGTGAGCTTTTCGTAAACTAAATAGAGTTCTCAAAACGAAGATTCTGTTGTGTCTGAAAGGACCAGTGACTGTCACCAGTTTTGACTTGATGACATTCAGACATGGGCTTAAAGTGTGACAACATTGACAAAGATCGTTAGGAGAGAGAAGTAAATAAACAAATGACTTAGTAAACAGACAATATTGAAAGTGAATTCAAGATGCACGGGATATTATCTCATCGAATGAATGATTGATGAACCAATAAGTTCAACGCTGGCTTCCAAAGGTTGACAAAACACTGAGGCGACTATTTAACAAAAGATTCGAAGTAGTCACTAGAAATAATGAAGAAACAGGATGGATACTTATTGCTCAAGATCGTAATGCATGAAATGTCTAGAAGAGGCCGTATCCAGCAGCGGGTGTGACATGGCTGATTATGATGATGAGTAATGGATATTAGAGTCTAGGCGCGCAGTCCGGAACCGTGCGACAGCTACGGTCGCAGGTTCGAATCCTGCCTCGGGTATGGATGTGTGTGATGTCCTTAGGTTAGTTAGGTTTAAGTAGTTCTAAGTTCTAGGGGACTGATGACCAGAGCAGTTGAGTCCCATAGTGCTCAGAACCATTTTTTTTATATTAGAGTCTGATGTAGTAATGATTTTTTATATAATGCGTTTACCTAAATCAAAAATGATCGAACCCTACCTCCTGGTCCCTATTAGTAGATTTCATTTTACCTCTTATGGGGTAATTACTCGCAGGTTGAGACCCCCTGTGCCAATAGACTCGTGTGTTACCAGAACACTTCCAACAAATCTAAATCTTCCATTCACTACTACTGATATTACGTGACCGTCCCATTTCATGTCACTACCTTTGTATTATTCTTAGTAATTGTATGATAAGACATGCTGAGAAGTGTTCGCCACTAATCTTGCAGTCAGATACTTTTTTTTTTTTTTTTTTTTTTTTTTTTTGGTCATCAGTCTACTGACTTGTTTGATGCGGCCCGCCACGAATTCCTTTCCTGTGCTAACCTCTTCATCTCAGAGTAGCACTTGCAACCTACGTCCTCAATTATTTGCTTGACGTATTCCAATCTCTGTCTTCCTCTACAGTTTTTGCCCTCTACAGCTCCCTCTAGTACCATGGAAGTCATTCCCTCATGTCTTAGCAGATGTCCTATCATCCTGTCCCTTCTCCTTATCAGTGTTTTCCACATATTCCTTTCCTCTCCGATTCTGCATAGAACCTCCTCATTCCTTATCTTATCAGTCCACCTAATTTTCAACATTCGTCTATAGCACCACATCTCAAATGCTTTGATTCTCTTCTGTTCCGGTTTTCCCACAGTCCATGTTTTACTACCATACAATGCTGTACTCCAGACGTACATCCTCAGAAATTTCTTCCTCAAATTAAGGCCGGTATTTGATATTAGTAGACTTCTCTTGGCCAGAAATGCCTTTTTTTGCCATAGCGAGTCTGCTTTTGATGTCCTCCTTGCTCCGTCCGTCATTGGTTATTTTACTGCCTAGGTAGCAAATTCCCTAACTTCATTGACTTCGTGACCATCAATCCTGATGTTAAGTTTCTCGCTGTTCTCATTTCTACTACTTCTCATTACCTTCGTCTTTCTGCGATTTCCTCTCAAACCATACTGTGTACTCATTAGACTGTTCATTCCGTTCAGCAGATTATTAAATTCTTCTTCACTTTCACTCAGAATAGCAATGTCATCAGCGAATCGTATCATTGATATCCTTTCACCTTGTATTTTAATTCCACTCCTGAACCTTTCTTTTATTTCCATCATTGCTTCCTCGATGTACAGAGTGAAGAGTAGCCTTGCCTTACACTCTTCTTAATACGAGCACTTCGTTCTTGATCGTCCACTCTTATTATTCCCTCTTGGTTGTTGTACATATTGTATATGACCCGTCCCTCCCTATAGCTTACCCCTACTTTTTTCAGCTTGTACCATTTTATATTGTCGAACGCTTTTTCCAGGTCGATAAATCCTATGAAAGTGTCTTGATTTTTCTTTAGCCTTGCTTCCATTATTAGCCGTAACGTCAGAATTGCCTCTCTCGTCCCTTTACTTTTCCTAAAGCCAAACTGATCGTCATCTAGTGCATCCTCAATTTTCTTTTCCATTCGCCTGTATATTATCCTTGTAAGCAGCTTCGATGCATGAGCTGTTAAGCTGATTGTGCGATAATTCTCGCACTTGTCAGCTCTTGCCGTCTTCGGAATTGTGTGGATGATGCTTTTCCGAAAGATGGTATGTCACCAGGCTCATATATTCTACACACCAACGTGAATAGTCGTTTTGTTGCCACTTCCCCCAATGATTTTAGAAATTCTGATGGAATGTTATCTATCCCTTCTGCCTTATGTGACCGTAAGTCCTCCAAAGCTCTTTTAAATTCCGATTCTAATACTGGATCCCCTATCTCTTCTAAATCGACTCCTGTTTCTTCTTCTATCACATCAGACAAGTCCGCAGCTCGTGGTCGTGCGGTAGCGTTCTCGCTTCCCGCGCCCGGGTTCCCGGGTTCGATTCCCGGCGGGGTCGAGGATTTTCTCTGCCTCGTGATGACTGGGTGTAGTGTGACGTCCTTAGGTTAGTTAGGTTTAAGTAGTTCTAAGTTCTAGGGGACTGATGACCATAGATGTTAAGTCCCATAGTGCTCAGAGCCATCAGACAAATCTTCACCCTCATAGAGGCTTTCAATGTATTCCTTCCACCTATCTGCTCTCTCTCCTCTGCATTTAACAGTGGAATTCCCGTTGCACTCTTAATGTTACCACCATTGCTTTTAATATCACCACAGGTTGTTTTGACTTTCCTGTATGCTGAGTCTGTCCTTCCAACAATCATATCTTTTTCGATGTCTTCACATTTTTCCTGCAGCCATTTCGTCTTAGCTTCCCTGCACTTCCTATTTATTTCATTCCTCAGCGACTTGTATTTCTGTATTCCTGATTTTCCCGGAACATGTTTGTACTTCCTCCTTTCATCAATCAACTGAAGTATTTCTTCTGTTACCCGTGGTTTCTTCGCAGCTACCTTCTTTGTACCTATGTTTTCCTTCCCAACTTCTGTGATGGCCCTTTTTAGAGATGTCCATTCCTCTTCAACTGTACTGCCTACTGCGCTATTCCTTATTGCTGTATCTATAGCGTTAGAGAACTTCAAACGTATCTCGTCATTCCTTAGTACTTCCGTATCCCACTTCTTTGCGTATTGATTCTTCCTGACTAATGTCTTGAACTTCAGCCCGCTCTTCATCACTACTATATTGTGATCTGAGTCTATATCTGCTCCTGGGTACGCCTTACAGTCCAGTATCTGATTTCGGAATCTCTGTCTGACCATGACGTAATCTAACTGAAATCTTCCCGTATCTCCCGGCTTTTCCAAGTATACCACCTCCTCTTGTGATTCTTGAACAGGGTATTCGCTATTACTAGCTGAAACTTGTTACAGAACTCAATTAGTCTTTCTCCTCTTTCATTCCTTGTCCCAAGCTCATATTCTCCTGTAACCTTTTCTTCTACTCCTTCCTCTACAACTGCATTCCAGTCGCCCATGACTATTAGATTTTCGTCCCCCTTTACATACTGCATTACCCTTTCAATATCCTCATACACTTTCTCTATCTGTTCATCTTCAGCTTGCGACGTCGGCATGTATACCTGAACTATCGTTGTCGGTGTTGGCCTGCTGTCGATTCTGATTAGAACAACCCGGTCACTGAACTGTTCACAGTAACACACCCTCTCCCCTACCTTCCTATTCATAACGAATCCTACACCTGTTATACCAGTTTCTGCTACTGTTGATATTACCCGATACTCATCTGACCAGAATTCCTTGTCTTCCTTCCACTTCACATCACTGACCCCTACTATATCTAGATTGAGCCTTCGCATTTCCCTTTTCAGATTTTCTAGTTTCCCTACCACATTCAAGCTTCTGACATTCCACGCCCCGACTCGTAGAACGTTATCCTTTCGTTGATTATTCAATCTTTTTCTCATGGTAACCTTCCCCTTGGCAGTCCCCTCCCGGAGATCCGAATGGGGGACTACTCCGGAATCTTTTGCCAATGGAGAGATCATCATGACACTTCTTCAATTACAGGCCACATGTCCTGTGGATACACGTTACGCGTCTTTAACGCAGTGGTTTCCATTGCCTTCTGCATCCTCATGTCGTTGATCATTGCTGATTCTTCCGCCTTTAGGGGCAATTTCCCACCCCTAGGACAAGAGAGTGCCCTGAACCTCTATCCGCACCTCCGCTCTCTTTGACAAGGCCGTTGGCAGAATGAGGCTTACTTTTTACGCCGGAAGTCTTCGGCCGTCAATGCTGATTATTTATCAAAATTTAGATACTATCTGGTTCTTTTTTCGTCTTGTAGGTTCTATCTTACATTTATCTGTATTTAAAGAGAGCTGCCGTTTGTTACACCAAGTGGAAATTTTGTCCAAAATTTTCTGTAATATGGCTGTACATAATAGCATAGCTAGCGAACAGTCTTATAACTTTGCTGATCCTATGTGGTAAACTGTTTGAGTACATTGACAACATGAAAGGTACTATTACAATTACTTGCGGTACATTCTGTGTTAATTTCGTTTCTGTAGAACTTCTATTAGTCAAATATTCCTCCAGGCACTCACATATTTACGGAAGAAGTTCCGTATGCTCGCACCTTGGTTAGGAGTCGAGGATGAAGTACAGTATCGAATGGCTTTCGGAAATCCAGGAAGACGGAATCTCCTGTTCCCCAACATGTCTTGTTTGCAATATGTTGTGGTCGAATAAAGGAAGCTGTGTTTCAGACGTGCAGTTTCTCCAGAATCCATCGTGACTGTTTATCGAAGCCTATTTCCTAATGTCGAAATACACTGAAGCGTCAAAGAAACTGGTATAGGCGTGCGTATTCAAATACAGAGATATGTAAACAGGCAGAATACGGTGCTGCGGTCGGCAACGCCTATATAAGACAATAATTGTCTGGCGCAGTTGTTAGATCTGTTACCGCTGCTACAATGGCAGATTATCATGATTTAAGTGAGTTTGAACGTGGTATTACAGTCGGCGCACGAGCGATGGAAAACAGCATCTCCGAGGTAGCGATTAAGTGGAGATTTTCCAGTACGACCATTTCACGAGCATACCGTACGAGGAATCCGGTAAAACATCAAATCTCCGCCATCGCTGCAGCCGGAAAAAGATCCTGGAAGAACGGGACCAACGACGACTGAAGATAATCTTTCAACGTGTCGGAACCGCAACCCTTCCTCATATTGTTGCAGATTTCAGTGTTGGGCCATTCAACGAAACATCATCGGAGCCGATGGCCCGCTCGTGTACCCACTATGACTTCACGACACAAAGATTTACGCCTCGCCTGCTCCGTCAACACCGACATTGGACTGTTGATGACTGCAAACATGTTGCCTGGCCGGACGAGTCTCGTTTCAAATTGTATCGAGCGTATTGACGTGTACGGGTATGGAGACAACCTCATGAATCCTTGGACCCGCATGTCAGCAGGGGACTGTTCAAGCTGGTGGAGGCTTTGTAATGGTGTGGGGCGTGTGCTGTTGGAGTGACATGGGTCCCATGATACGTCTAGATACGACTCTGAAATATGACACGTACGTAAGCATCCTGTCTGATCACCTGCATCCACTCATGTCCATTGTGCATTCCGACGGATTTCAGCAATCCATCAGGACAATGCGATGCCCTATACGTCCAGAATTGCTACAGAGTGGGTCCAGGAACACTCTTATGAGTTAAACACTTCCGCCTGACATCAAACGGCCCAGACTTGAACATTATTGAGCATATCTGAGATGCTTTGCAACGTTCTGTTCAGAAGAGATCTCCAGCCCCTCGTACTCTTACGAATTTGTGGACAGCCCTGGAGGATTCACAATGTCAATTCCCTCCAACACTACTTTAGACATTAGTCGAGTCCATGCCTCGTCGTGTTGCGGCATATATATATATATATATATATATATATATATATATATATATATATATATATATATATACACTACTAGCCATTAAAATTGCTACACCACGAAGATGACGTGCTACAGACGAGAAATTTAACCGACAGGAAGAGAATGCTGTGATATGCAAATGATTAGCTTTTCAGAGCATTCACACAAGGTTGGCGCCAGTGGCGACACCTACAACGTGTTGACACGAGGAAAGTTTCCAACCGATTTCTCATACACAAACAGCAGTTGTCACCTCTTGTTCGCACTGACGGCGCTTAGAACAGTGGACGTTACATTTCAGATGTGTTACGACCCGTGGCTCTACCTTTCATTCGATCCCTGGGAAACCCCACATTTCAGGAGGTAATGCACGACCGCATGTTGCAGGTCCTGTACGGGCCTTTCTGCATACAGAAAACGTTCGACTGCTGCCCTCGCCAACACGTTCTTCAGATCTCTCTCCAATTGAAAACGTCTGGTCAATGGTGGCCGAGCAACTGGCTCGTCACAATACGCCAGTCACTACTCTTGATGAACTGTGGTATCGTGTAGAAGCTGCATGGGCAGCTGTACCTGTACACGCCATCCAAGCTCTGTTTAAATCAATGCCCAGGCGTTATTACGGCCAGAGGTGAGTGTTCTGGGTACTGATTTCTCAGGATCTATGCACCCAAATTCCGTGAAAATGTAATCACATGTCAGTTCTAGTATAATTTCTTCGTGGTGTAGCAATTTTAATGGTCAGTAGTGTATATATATTTTTTGGCTGTTCAGTGTATTTGGTGTTTTAGGATCGTGTGTAGTGGATTGGCAAGAGCGCCAATCCACTATGAGAGGAAGCCGAAAGGCACGCGTTTAAGCTCACTCAGGCTGGCGTGAGGTCTGGAACAGAACACGGAAATGAGAACTTAGAAAAACGTACGTAGCTTCTGGAATACTTAACTTTAATCCATAATTGGTGAACATCGCTCTTGACGATACATGAATTACAAGATCACTAACAACTGATAATGGCGCCTTGCTAGGTCGTAGCAAATGACGTAGCTGAAGGCTATACTAACTATCGTCTCGGCAAGTGAGAGCGTATTTTGTCAGTGAATCATCGCTAGCAAAGTCGGCTGTACAACTGGAGCGAGTGCTAGGAAATCTCTCTAGACCTGCCGTGTGGCGGCGCTCGGTCTGCAATCACTGATAGTGGCGACACGCGGGTCCGATGTATACTACCGGACCGCGGCCGATTTAAAGGCTACCACCTAGCAAGTGTGGTGTCTGGCGGTGACACCACATCGTGCCGCCTGCAGCACTTACTGTTCCAAGCCTTCTGCTATATCAGATAAGAATCTTGGTACTGTATTATTTCCGCCTACCCTTCCTTTTACTGTAGAAAGTTGCAGTGATATATTGTTGACGTATGAGTCAGAGTGGATGATAGCAGAAGCAGGGAACTGGTTGCGCTTCCAAAGGCGATGTTGCTCATAGCTGCGCCTGGGTGGCTGTCAGCAAAAGCTCAAATGAGTCACGCACGCCAAGAACCGTGATAACATAGTCCTTGCAGGATACTAACGGCTGCTAAGTGAACCACTTTCTAACCAGCGAGAGGAAAACGAACAACAGGCGCCACTTAGACCTGTGTGACACACAGTACTGTGTCATCATCGCTACCAAGTATTTTGTGCAAAGTCCCTGTGAATGTGCATTTCAGCCGAGTGCTGACACATAAATAATACATATTGATGTCAAGAGCCACTATCTAAATGGACAACTATTTTATCAATGTTGCATTAATGAATTCATGTGTTCAACGTAAATACCGATTCTGCACGTGAACCCTAATGACAGATTAACTTACCTTAACAGTGGATTATATTGCGACATTTTCGTCTTCTTGACGCTGCTACTTTAGCATAGATCGCGGACTGGCGTTATGGAGCGGTCTCGGTGTACACCTTTTTCCTCCTAAAGGAAAGAAATTCTTTTCTCGCCAACTTTGAACGGTTTGTGGAAACCCGGAGTTCCAACCCAAATATATTCCCTGACTTGTGAAGACGCTGCCCACCAGTGGAGAAATTTTCAAGGTATCACACTTTATGCCGGCTGCTAGATACGCGCTATGTTTACATGAGGCTCCCACCTTAGGTCTTCTGTAAAACCAGTTCGCCTACCGTTTTTGGTTGGTAATGTAAACACACCAATATCGATGCTGGAAATGCGAAATTATCTGCCGGATTACTCTCAGAACTATTTTTAGATTCACGTAAACAGTGTGCTACATTTATGTCGCTATCGCGCTGTCAGGTTGTTACTTGTCTTCTTTTTAAATGTTCATCATCTGAACGAAGTAGCTTTGTATCGAGCGTAGGAAAAGAAGTGTTGTACTGTCCAGGAAGTCATTCATTTCCTTTGTTTACATTTAGAGTATTACGTTTTATCTTTATTAGACGGAAATAAATGCACAAATGCTAATATATTTTCTGAATTAGTATTATAAAAATGGTTGGCAACAGCCCTACATTCTTCATCGCTGGCTTATTGTAAACTGATACACCCGCTTTCTCTATTAAAAGCAAGGGCATTCGTTCAGGGTCGTTTGCTGTTAACAAAACAATCGCCAATTCTCCGTACATAAGTAGGCATTTGTCTCTACATTTGTCTTTATTCATCGAAGTTTTATAGACATTCCAACGCCTCAAAAATGTTTGACAGAAATAAGGTTCAATTAGTAATCAGTTTTCCCTTTTTTCCACAACGCGTTTGATCTAGGCGGGATTAATACAACAGTCTGGTACTCGTAAATCGGCAGGGATACGATTTTTGAACATCTCTTTTTGGGCGTTCTCCTCCTTACGACTTGACCGACATTCGTAACTAAATCAAACGCTTTCTTTATAAGGAAAAAAGTTATTATCGGGCAAACAAAAGTGAGGACTTTATCAGACTGGACTTTATCTTGTGTAACTTCTCACTTCGGAAGAAAGTAATCATAGCCGAAAACAAATCAACTAGAATTACGTGTGGAGATGAAACACTTACATGTTATAGGCATCTGTTTAAATAACTGGGAATACTAACCACAGCCTTGAGGTACATTTATTCACTCATAAAATTTGTTGCCAGCGGCGGTCCACTGCAATTTGAGAGTAAGAGAGATGTTCACTAATAAATAATGGAAAGAAAACTGGTTGGCACTTCTCTTTGGTGAAACTAAATTTGGCACAGGAAGGAGAGAAAAACCCGGCAATAAAACTCTTTCATAATCTGATTACTGAAATAGTTTTCTGACAGACAGCACAATTGTTTTCAAATGTACATTAAAAATACATGCGCTTAATTCCTGTGCCGTAGAGGAATTCTTGAATAGATGTAGTTAGTCAGTTATAAGCGTGTGAAAGGCCAGCACTAAACCATATATATATATATATATATATATATATATATATATATATATATCGACGTGGTATGTACTCAAGTTGTTGGAAGTCCCCCGCAGGAATATTGAGCCATGCTGCCATCACAACCATCCATAATCGCCAAAATGTTGCCGGTGCAAGATTTTGGGCACGAACTGACCTCTCTGTTACGTCCCATAAATGTTCGATGTGATTCATGTCGAGTGATCTGGCTGGCCAAATCGTTGGCCCAAATTGTCCAGAATGTTCTTCAATCCATTCGCGAACAACTGCGGTCCGGTGGTACGGCGCATTGTCATCCATAAATATTCCATCGTTGTTTGCGAACATGAAGTCCATGAATAGCTGCAAATGGTTTCTAGGAATCCGAACACAGCCATTTCCAGTCAATGATCGGTTCACGTGACCCACTGTGTTGTCCGTAGTGAGAGGTAATGCCTCAAATATAGTATTCTTGGTACACCCTTGATGCTGTGGATCTCGGAATATTCCCTAACGATTTCCGAAATGGAATGCCCCATACGTCTACCTGCAACTACCATTTCGATTTCAAAGTCCGTTATCTCCCGTCGAGCGGCCTTAATTACATAGGAAACATTTTCACATGAATGATTTGAGTACAAATGACACTGACATTTTATACCTTGAGTACGTGATACTACGGCCATAGGTATACCTGCATACCCCACGACATTTGTCACCTGAGTGTGTACCGTTAATATGATACACGAAACATGATACTAACAATCTTACTTATTTTGTGTCCGCTGTGAAACCACGTATTTTTTTTTCTTTAATCAGTCGTGCTTCTATTAATTTTATACATGTTGTTGTTGTTGTGGTCTTCAGTCCTGAGGCTGGTTTGATGCAGCTCTCCATGCTACTCTATCCTGTGCAAGCTTTTTCATCTCCCAGTACCTACTGCAACCTACATCCTTCTGAATCTGCTTAGTGTATTCATCTCTTGGTCTCCCTCTACGATTTTTACCCTCCACGCTGCCCTCCAATACTAAATTGGTGATCCCTTGATGGCTCAGAACATGTCCTACCAACCGATCCCTTCTTCTGGTCAAGTTGTGCCACAAACTTCTCTTCTCCCCAATCCTATTCAATACTTCCTCATTAGTTATGTGATCTACCCATCTAATCTTCAGCATTCTTCTGTAGCACCACATTTCGAAAGCTTCTATTCTCTTCTTGTCCAAACCATTTATCGTCCATGTTTCACTTCCATACATGGCTACACTCCATACGAATACTTTCAGATATGACTTCCTGACACTTAAATCAATACTGGATATTAACAAATTTCTCTTCTTCAGAAACGCTTTCCTTGCCATTGCCAGCCTACATTTTATATCCTCTCTACTTCGACCATCATCAGTTATTTTGCTCCCCAAATAGCAAAACTCCTTTACTACTTTAAGTGCCTCATTTCCTAATCTAATTCCCTCAGCATCACCCGACTTAATTCGACTACATTCCATTATCCTTGTTTTGCTTTTGTTGATGTTCATCTTATATCCTCCTTTCAAGATACTGTCCTTTCCATTCAACTGCTCTTCCAAGTCCTTTGCTGTCTCTGACAGAATTACAATGTCATCGGCGAACCTCAAAGTTTTTATTTCTTCTCCATGAATTTTAATACCTACTCCGAATTTTTCTTTTGTTTCCTTTACTGCTTGCTCAATATACAGATTGAACAACATCGGGGAGAGGCTACAACCCTGTCTTACTCCCTTCCCAACCACTGCTTCCCTTTCATGTCCCTCGACTCTTATAACTGCCATCTGGTTTCTGTACAAATTGTAAATAGCCTTTCGCTCCCTGTATTTTACCCTTGCCACCTTTAGAATTTGAAAGAGAGTATTCCAGTCAACATTGTCAAAAGATTTCTCTAAGTCTACAAATGCTAGAAACGTAGGTTTGCCTTTCCTTAATCTTTCTTCTAAGATAAGTCGTAAGGTCAGCATTGCCTCACGTGTTCCAGTGTTTCTACGGAATCCAAACTGATCTTCCCCGAGGTTGGCTTCTACTAGTTTTTCCATTCGTCTGTAAAGAATTCGTGTTAGTATTTTGCAGCTGTGACTTATTAAGCTGATAGTTCGGTAATTTTCACATCTGTCAACACCTGCTTTCTTTGGGATTGGAATTATTATATTCTTCTTGAAGTCTGAGGGTATTTCGCCTGTTTCATACATCTTGCTCACCAGATGGTAGAGTTTTGTCAGGACTGGCTCTCCCACGGCCGTCAGTAGTTCCAATGGAATATTGTCTACTCCGGGGGCCTTGTTTCGACTCAGGTCTTTCAGTGCTCTGTCAAACTCTTCACGCAGTATCATATCTCCCATTTCATCTTCATCTACATCCTCTTCCATTTCCATAATATTGTCCTCAAGTACATCGCCCTTGTATAGACCCTCTATATACTCCTTCCACCTTTCTGCTTTCCCTTCTTTGCTTAGAACTGGGTTTCCATCTGAGCTCTTGATATTCATACGAGTCGTTCTCTTATCTCCAAAGGTCTCTTTAATTTTCCTGTAGGCGGTATCTATCTTACCCCTAGTGAGATAGGCCTCTACATCCTTACATTTGTCCTCTAGCCATCCCTGCTTAGCCATTTTGCACTTCCTGTCGATCTCATTTTTGAGACGTTTGTATTCCTTTTTGCCTGTTTCACTTACTGCATTTTTATATTTTCTCCTTTCATCAATTAAATTCAATATTTGTTCTGTTACCCAAGGATTTCTACTAGCCCTCGTCTTTTTACCTACTTGATCCTCTGCTGCCTTCACTACTTCATCCCTCAAAGCTATCCATTCTTCTTCTACTGTATTTATTTCCCCCATTCCTGTCAATTGTTCCCTTATGCTCTCCCTGAATCTCTGTACAACCTCTGGTTCTTTTAGTTTATCCAGGTCCCATCTCCTTAAATTCCCACCTTTTTGCAGTTTCTTCAGTTTTAATCTACAGGTCATAACCAATAGATTGTGGTCAGAGTCCACATCTGCCCCTGGAAATGTCTTACAATTTAAAACCTGGTTCCTAAATCTCTGTCTTACCATTATATAAGCTATCTGATACCTTTTAGTATCTCCAGGGTTCTTCCATGTATACAACATACTTAGCTTCAAATCTCTCATGAAAATAATAATTCTAACAGTTAATTGACTGTCGATAAACAAAAGACTAAAGACTAAAGTCACAAATTTTAAAATGAAAACAATAATAATAAAATAATAACCGATCGATTACTGCCACTGAGGGGAGACGTATATGAGATATTACAACACCGTATTCCGACTTTTTGTAAGACGGACAGTGCGTCACTTTTATCAGTCATTACTGGCGTGAGTAATGTGACGCCATGTTGACGTTACATCAAGTGTGAACACGCCACTATCTGACGATGGCGTTCCGTTAAGGTCCAGTGTAATTTGACCCAGTGTCTTCATGTTATTGCGTCGGTATGTGAGATGTTCAAAAGTTGGTTCTGATGTTATTTTCCTTTACTTACTTGTATTGCAGTTAGCAACGTCTTTTGCTTTTTGAGACAGTGTGTTCATTTGCCAACATCGCAGATTAACAGGAAATACATTACTGAGGTGTTCATTGAACTTTAAAAACTGGAAACAGCTTACAGAAACTAAAGAAAAAGCAGCGAATACCACAATCAAGGAAATCGCGAAGATGACTATACAGACTTGGTGAAAAAAGTGTAGCCTACTTCAAAAAACGTTTGTTCTTCAGTCGAAGTCATTGTTACAACTGAAGTAGTCGTATAACTCGCAAGCATGCCGCAGGACGTGTGTGGGTCACATCTCCCTCCCGGAAACACCCTTCTCTCCCTCCTCACCCATTCTTTTGTCTACGATCTGAACAAGAATTCAAAAATCACAGTGTTCTTGATCAACACAGATTTCATGTACCAATATAGTCGAGATGTTTCTCATTGGTACAGTATAACGTCTCTGAGACACTTGTATTCTTCTAATTCTCGTATGCGTGGTCATGTATTACAATGTAGTCGGACAGAAACCTTTATATTGTCTTAATTACCCTTTTTGGAAGCGTAATTTCCTATAGAAGATGTTACTCGATTGCTGCACGGGGTAGCCGAGCGGTCTATGGGCGCCTTGTCACGGTTCGAGTGGCTGCCCCAGTTGGAGGTTCGAGTCCACCCTCGGGCATGGGTGTGTGTTGTCCTTAGTGTTAAGTTAGTTTAAGTTAGATTAAGTAGTGTGTAAGCTTATGGACTGATGACCTCAGCAATTTGGTCCCATAGGACCTTACCACAAATTTCCAAATATTCTTACTCGATTACTTTCATGCCGCTAATGATCGTCAGCCATTAACTGTCCATTTCTGGATACTGACCTCATTCAAACTTCTCCATACATTACGTTCTTGTGCATACATATTTGTTCTGCTCGTTCCTTTGCTGTAGCAGTCCCAGTTACTGCCTACTTAGCCATCCAAGGATAACAGTGTTTCAAACGAAGCCCAAGTGCAGCATGGCACCTGCGATAGTCACGTCAGAAGCCCAGTCTGATGCTTGGACAGGACGGGTCCAACGACACGAGACTAGAGACACGTCCCCAGAGTAAATGATCTTCAGCTGGGCCGGAGGCCTTCGCGAGCGTTGTTGGGACAAAAAGCCCCGCTTGTTGTTACACACAATTGAAAAGCGCTGTCCCAGGCCGCAGGGATTGTGTATGCAGCAATATAGCCTGTCTTACGGCAGCATATGAAGTGCAGGAAGCTGAGGCAGTAGTAGGACGGAGCCTGCCATCGGAGTTCAGTAAGCCGTCCGCGGTGGTCGTGCGGTTCTAGGCGCTGCAGTCCGGAACCGCGGGACTGCTACGGTCGCAGGTTCGAATCCTGCCTCGGGCATGGATGTATGTGATGTCCTTAGATCAGTTAGGTTTAAGTAGTTCTTAGTTCTGGGGCACTGATGACCTAAGATGTTAAGTCCCATAGTGCTCAGAGCCATTTGGAGTTCAGTAATTATTGGCCCATTTGCGGCCCACTCAGGCCGCTGCTACAGCAATGTAGGCACTCCATCTTCCATTAGATCGTCATCAAGATCATTTCTTATCAACAGTAATGAAACACAGAATAAAATTCCTTGGCCCACATTCAGTCATTTCAACTCGCTGTATGCCACGCAGTTTTTACTTTAGTTTGAGAGGGGACAATGTGTTTGCAACATACCATCACTGCCTACAGTTTACATTGCCTATAGATGGTACAGAACTTACGTATTTCAAAACGTTCATATGGACTTTCCAAATATTATTTGAAAGTCAACTATTGTCTTTTTACATTTAACTACTGAAACAAAAAGTATTGGGATTGCATGTAATTGATTACTGCCATTTATGCTATAACGCATCTGACTGTAAGTTGCGTGTTAACAACAGTTAACCGTTTCAAGCGCATTGGGAAACAGGCTCATGTATCTCAGAAAGAAATAATTAGTACTGCAAGAAGAACAAATTGAACTACGGTGGGTGCAAAGCTTGTGAAACTCTTAGTGTAAAGGAATTCGTCTTATAGACGATGTTCCTTGCAATGCTCGTGTTTATGTTTTTTGTATAATCTGAAACAACCCTGAACCTTACTTAACTGCAAAAGCTCTGACCTCTGAACACACGCAAAAAAAGGAGGGAGTCTCTCTCTGAACATTTGATGAAAGTTGATCTCTAGCATTTTCTGGCTGCGCTGCTACATTTTCCATCAGTCTTGTGTGCAAATAGTTAGCCAGAAATATAATACTCTGGGCTTGGTAAAATATAGTAGGTATTTATGAGTGCCGGTGGAAATAAACGGGAGATACAATAATTATTGCACGGCCTGTGGTAGACAGTGAATATACAAAACCGTTATGTTGCAAGAGGAGCAAGCAAGAGATGAAAAGAGATCGGCACATCGACACCAGAATTGTTAATAGTACGCTCTATTAGGTAATCGGTCCTTTTAGTGAATATGTAGACATACATAGAACTTCTTCAGTCAACATCAAAATTAAAACTGAGTCCAAAAGATGTAAATTACAGTATATAAAAATAATGATATCAAGAAATCGAATTTGCTTGCTACTGACAAGGGAACCTCCCCCATCGCTCACCACTCAGATTTAGTGGCAAGATGACCCGTGGATAGCCTGTCAAAAATTGAGCACGGATGAAGCGTGAAAACAGGAAGAAGGTTTGCCCTGAACTAAGAGAACAAACCAAAATAGAAACAATGAACGGTTCAAGCGCAACAAGTGCAACAGTGAAGGCGCGACTGCTACGGTCGCAGGTTCGAATCCTGCCTCGGGCATGGATGTATGTGATGTCCTTAGGTTAGTTAGGTTTAAGTAGTTCTAAGTTCTAGGGGACTGATGACCTCAGATGTTAAGTCCCACAGTGCTCAGAGCCATTTGAACCATTTTGCAACAGTGAAGAAGGTGTAAGAGAGATGACGTCGTGGTTACATGGTCACGATTTTTATTTTTTTCACAACTCTGTGAACTGTCCGTCTGGTCATTGAAATGTTTGTTCTCTTTCTGTAGTCTTGGCAGTTGTCATACTCTATATTGGTTATGGAATATGAGTCATGTGGTAAAGAATACATGACCGTCGCAAGTAAATGTGATGAATAGTGAAGGCAGGCGACATACCACATAGGTGTCGCACAGAAATGGAAACAACAAATAAACGGATGTGAACTATGTTACACAAGAAAGAAATTCAAGAGTCAAAACTTCTAAAACACAAAGCAGTTTTAAAAATGTTATACATATGTTTTGACAAACTGCAGAGAAACTGTGATTGTAAAACTGTGCCGTTTTGTTGCTGTTTATGTTATAAACTATTATGTTTTCATCACCTGGACAAGGAGGCATATCTCACTCAGTCACCAGGCGTACAAATTGGCGACTTCGTTTCGGCTGTTAATAGAGTACTTGTGTAGAAACATCTTTCATTTTAGGTCCCTTCGTTATATCTCGCTGTTGCAAACGGACGATACACCACGACACAGACACAAATTTGAATACAGTGGACAGCGAGTTTTGACCACGGCCTGCCCACTTTGCAGTTCAGCACGTTAACCATTTAACCACGATGGCGTCGCTTCTCTTCTGCTCTCAATGTTGCACTTGTTCAGCTTGGACTGTTGACTATTTCGCTTTTTTTTTCGCAGTCCAGTACACCTTCTATCTGTTTTCATGCTTGATCAGTGTTCAGCTTTTGACGAGCTGTCCATTGGGCTGTCTTACCACTAAATGTGAGAGGTTTGCGATGGGGAGTTTCGCTTGTGGGTCAGAGGGGCGGTTAGTAGCTACTATGATCATGGATGGCAATTGTGTATGTGTATATCCCAGCTCATGTCGGCAAGTGAATCAGTTCTGTCGACAAAGAAACAAAGTTCTGTCTTGAATAGGAATGCGAAGTAATGGTAAAAAATTCATCATGCCTAACTGCGACACTGGAAAACAAATTCGTTTTACAAGCAAGCAGTCGATTATGTTGGCAATGCATTGCTTGATCCACTAGCGGTAGCCTGTAGCGGTCTCACCAACGGATGGGAGCAGCATGATGCGGAACAGCAACCTGCGACCGCTTGAGCGAGTAGAACGAAGGTCAGAAGGAGGAGAAGAAGTAACTCACGAGGAACTCCGTGCCAATGCCACGCTAAGCTCAGTACAAAAATTTGCAGCAAGCCGTCCGGCTGGCGGCTGTAAAACCAAAGAGCTTCACTCGAGACGTGTAACGCGTCTTTCCAGATCACAGAGTATGTGTATCTATTGAGTGAGGTTAGCCTACTGCGCATGTTTTCAACATCAAACCGGGCTACTCACGTGATTTTGGGACGACGCAGCTTGTCCGCAATTTATGGTAATGGCGAAACTTGAATATTAACTCGTATTCGACTTGTTTTATAAACCTTTGCGCATGTTTGAGTTTTAATAATAGCTATGGTGCAGTTTTGTCATTGATACGGATGTAAAGAGAAGTGTCGAAAGAAGTACCATTTACTTTTCATAGGTATCTACAACAAATGTATAACTGTAAATGTTATACTGATATGAGGTTCATTATACGTTGAAAAATGTCGAGACACGGTATTATTAAGTTATGTATTGTAGAGATAATATCTTGCGATTTTATTGCCATGTATTTACAAGACAAATGCTGGATGACCTTGCAAGTGTATCTAAGTAAACTGCCAGTTAAGGTATTCATCTTGGTGCTATCTATGTTCATCCGTGATGAAATTTATACCCGACAGTCTGATTAACTTCCTCCAGTTTATGCAGGTTCTCAAACCCGTGAGTGTATGTGTGTGTATCTAAGTATTGCTGCATAAGACAATATGAATCATTCCGATACAAAACCTCAAAAAAATGCTGGATGTGAGTTCTTTCATTACTCCAAAATTCGAGATGTATTTTTTATTTTTTCATGCGCGGGGTATGGTTTTAATTTTCTGATAAGACGCCAAAAAAAGTGTTATAGATGTTTTACTTGTCTATAAAAACCAGAAAAGTAAATAAAGAAAAAATTGATAACAGTAAAGGACAAGCAGGTGGTGCAAATCACTTACCGCATTTATTGTAACAATTGCGTAGTTCCAAACGCATTGTTCCTTCGTGAGACTTCGGTGACGTCTACAGTGTCATCGTAACGTAACTAATTAGAACAGAGATTCGACAATGTCAATAAGAGCAATATAAAACTAAAAAAATATTGTTGGCTGTCACTTATTATTCCGTTACCGGAAAAACCTAAATAAAGTGGAATCTGAGGTATTATACTGCAGCGAAAGAGCACAATAACATAGATCTTCACACCTTTCGGCCAACTTTAGTTCCTGGTATCCAATTTGGTAATATATCTGTAAAACGCATGTATAGAAAGTTTCGCGGTCCTTCTGAAGCTGAAGGAGCGAAGTAACAACATTGAAAATACGCTAAGCGCAATACGGGCTAAAATGCACTGTCGCAGAATCATGTGACTTGAGTTGCAGGAGATGCTGCAGACAGAATTCCCGTTCTGCGCATCCGGATGCTCACGCCATAGGTATTTATCCTCTTTGGCCCAGGCCGAAGAGCTACGCAAGGCAATACACCACCAATACCAGCGTGTCAACAAGCATGCCTCTTTCAAAAGACTGGCTAACGTAAGGTCAACTTATCAATGAAACACGTATCATGTTGTAGTGTGATAGTTCTGTGTCTATCTGAAAATACAACCAACTGAGCCATTTTGTGATTATTTATGTAATTATATTTACAAACCTGCTTCTTCACGAAAATTTATCCATTAAAAAAATGTTCAAATGTGTGTGAAACCTTATAGGACTTAATTGCTAAGGTCATCAGTCCCTAAGCTTACATACTACTTAACCTAAATTACCCTAAGGACAAACACACACACCCATGCCTGAGGGAGGACTCGAACCTCCGCTGGGACCAGCCGCTCAGGCCTTTATCCATTACTATCCTAATTTTAATGTAGAACGGAATCATTTAAAGGTGGATGTTATTTTATCAGTCGCCAGGTAGAACAGATAAGTTATTGTATCACACTTCCCTCACAATCTATCTCTGTAGTGTGGGATGTGTTAGGGGCCTGAGCTGAAACACATTACGCGTTTCTATTTTCTCTGTTAGCCGTGAAAGTGACGTCAGCTTCCGCAGGTAAACTCGTTGTGAGCAGCGGACACACTACTTGTGGCCGTTGCGTAAGGATTAGCCATCCCAAGGCCGCTAGCTGTGTCATACTGTGCGTTTTTGAGTTGGTAACGAAAACTTTCATTATTATTACGCGTATTGCGTGAGGTCTTCCGACATCTCTCTTATTATAGGAAAGTGCAAATGTTGGTTTTTCCTGAGATAGAAACTTGCAGCCACGAGAGGCTACGGAGCTAACGCCTGACTTGTCGGCCCACTATCTTCCGTAACTATCCTTGTCCGCTTGTCCGTTATGCTAATTATTGAGGGACCAAAGATTATATTTTGGTCGAAACAGAGTTGTGAATTTTCAAGTATGAGGACGTGGAGGAAAGAATGCCGCAGAATTTTTTATGTGACAACTCTTAAAGCTTGTTAAAAAATACACTATTGGCCATTAAAATCACTACACCAAGAAGAAATGCAGATGATAAACGGACAAATTGGACATATATATTATACTAGAACTGACATTTGATTACATTTTCACCCAATTTTGGTGCATAGATCCTGAGAAATTAGTACCCAGAACAACCACCTCTGGCCGTAATAACGGCCTTGATACGCCTGGGCATTGAGTCAAACAGAACTTGGATGGCGTGTACAGGTACACTTGCCCATGCAGCTTCAACACGATACTACAGTTCATCAAGAGTAGTGACTGGTGTTTGCGACGAGCCAGTTGTTCGGCCACCATTGACCTGACGTTTTCAATTGGTGAGAGGTCTGGAGAATGTGCTGGCCAGGGCAGTAGTCGAACATTTTCTGTATCCAGAAACGCACGTAAAGGACCTGCAACATGAGGTCGTGCATTATTCTGCTGAAATGTACGGCTTCGCAGGGATCGAATGAAGGGTAGAGCCACGGGTCGTAACACATATGAAATGTAACGTCCACTGTTCAAAGTGCCGTCAATGCGAACAAGAGGTGACCGAGACATGTAGCCAATGGCACCCCATACCATCACGCCGGGTGATACGCACGCTTCCAATGTGCGTTCACTGCGATGTCGCCAAACACGGATGCAACCATCATGATGCTGTAAACAGAACCTGGATTCATCCGAAAAAAATGACGTTTTGCCATTCGTGCACCCAGGTTCATCGTTGAGTACACCATCGCAGGCGCTGCTGTCTGTGATGCAGCGTCAAGTGTAACCGCAGCCATGGTCTCCGAGATGATAGTCCGTGCTACTGCAAACGTCGTCGAACTGTTCGTGCAGATGGTTGTTGTCTTGCAAACGTCCCCATCTGTTGACTCAGGGATCGAGACGTGGCTGCCCGATCCGTTACAGCCATGTCTGTCATCTCGACTGCTAGTGATACGAAGCCGTTGGGATCCAGCACGGCGTTCCGTATTACCCTCCTGAACCCACCGATTCCATGTTCTGCTAACCGTCATTGGATCTCGACCAACGCGAGCAGCAATGTCGCGATACGATAAACCGCAATCGCGATAGGCTACAATCCGACCTTTATCAAAGCCGGAAACGTGACCGTACGCATTTCTCCTCCTTACACGAGGTATCACAACAACGTTTCACCAGGCAACGCCGGTCAACTGCTGTTTGTGTATGAGAAATCGGTTGGAAACTTTCCTCACGTCAGCACGCTGTAGGTGTCGCCACCGGCGCCAAGCTTGTGTGAATGCTCTGAAAAGCTAATCATTTGCATATCACAGCATCTTCTTCCTGTCGGTCAAATTCCCCGTCTGTAGCACATCATCTTCGTGATGTCGAATGTATTCCTACAGGACGACGCCATCTAAAGGACGTAATTTAAAAAAAATGATAAATGCCATCAATATTTCGTAAATGGCAAAGTTGTAAGGTTTCAATTACTGCGAATGCAATTTCTTTCATTCATCACTTCTAGTTCAATTGGTTCGTGGAAATGTTAGTATAACGGGCCAAACATGCAAGACGCCACAGTTTCGGGGCGTAAGTTACAGCCGTTACAGTTTTTTTAAAGTTTAGAGTTTTTCAACGGATCATTTCACAACGTTCGGTGATTTCCAGTACGACCTAGAGCAAGAAGTAACTATATGTATTGGATCAAATTCATGACTAAAGTTAAGAGAGTTTTCACAGCTTTAAGTTACATTAGATAAAATTGAGCAGCTTTATTTTAGAAAACTTTCAAATTTCTCCAATTTCTGTGTTTTACCTTATCAGTTTGTTTTCTTTTATGTCCCTTCTTGTTATGACTAACGCGCATATTGTCAATGCTCGTTGTGCAGCTCCCCATTTTTGAACTGCTTTATACTTTAACATCCATGTTCCATTTCTGTAAGTTAGTACTGGCAGTATACATTGGTTAGAGACGTTGCCCAACAATATAGTCAACTGATAATTACAGTCAGTGGAAGGTATGAGATTACATATAAACTGTTTAATCTACCAGGAACTTTCATAAATGTGCACAAAATGCTTCGAGGCTAAAACTTACTTTGGAAGCAGAACCTAAGGTGCGGGTAAGCCATTCTGCGTCATATAGCCATTTTTTCAGCAGTGCCAGTCCAACCAGGTATTGAGGACAGTATGTGTGCAGTTTGGATAGAGGCGTTGGTAGATTCAGACTGTGATGTCGGCTATGTGGCTTGTGGGTACCTTGGGAGGTCTTTGTATGGACGAGATTCGAGTCATCGTAGGGCCTACAATTTGAATCTTTAAAGTATGAGACTGTGCACTGCAGATGCCATCTGAACAGTACAAGGCTCAAGACAGGGAGCGTGGTGCATTCATTTGCAACAAGCAAGTTGATTCCAGCTGAAAACCTCGGATCTACACGATATCGGCTTATGGGTTATTGTAGATGCAGGACAGGCGTGGAAAGGAAAGCAGTCTTGCATATGTTACACGAATGATTTATTAAACAGAGATATGGATGTGTGATTTATTCGATCTTTTGCCATGGGTGGGTCGGATCAATGATTTTTTTGCAATCTGGCACATCACAGCACGGAGGCCTGACACATTGCACTTTCTGTCGAATGCAGTGTTCTTCTTTCTTGCATGGATTGTGATACTTGTCACAGGGGTCATGGCACTGCAACAGAAACAAAAAAATTATAATAGTGTCAGATGAAAGTGTACAGTGTCGTTCTTTACAAGGACAACTCACATACTTATATCGTATAAATGCGTAGAAATTTGATATGTCCTTTACTTGCTGTTGCTGTGTCTAAAACAGACACTCTAAGTATTACAGCACTTTTTAGTCTCTTACACACACACACACACACACACACACACACATACACACACACACACGCACACACACACACACACACACACACACACAATATAGATGGTGCACCAGATTTATTAAACAATCACTATATACGAGGGCTACTCGGAAAGTTAGCTCCGATCGGCCACGAAATGAAAACCGCATTGAAAATATGATAAAGCTTTACTCAGATGTGTTGGGCAGCGTCTCTACTATGCATGTCGATCACTTCAAGTCTCTCTTTTCAGTTCTGAGCGCACAGTGAGCACGTAGAAATTGCTAGAAAACGGTATCTCCCGCCAAGTGTGAGGGCCTGGTAAGAGACTTCTCCTGATGTCATGCAACCCACATAACACAACTGTCATGCGGTTCCTTCTTCGTGACAATTCTTGGCCGCACTCTGCAGGGGCAATGAAGATGTTCCTGCAGCGCTTTCGAGGGAAAGTGTTCGGTCACCCACAATACAGCCAGTAACTGAATGCGCCTGAGTTTCATCTCTGCTCACATGAACCGCTGGCTTTGAAGACAACTTTTTGGCACAGTCAACGAGCTGTAGACGAGCGTAGAGAATTGGCGAAAAGCACAGGCGGATGCCTTCTACAATGAGGGTATTGGAAAGGTGGTACTCCGCTAGGACAAATGTGTAAATCGGAGCAGCTACTATGCAGAGAAGTAGCTAGAAGGTGTAGCTAACTGTAGCAACAATGTACATACAATGGAGCAGATACGACGAAACATGGGGGTGGCACTTAGAAAATGCCTGGTTCATTGAGGTGTAGTGTATACGCAAATGCAGCGAAACGTTCGGACACAGTCTGAAACTGGGACACCGTCCCTACCAACCATTCAAAACGTCATCTAAGGAAACAGGTAGTGTTCTCCATAAACAGGGAGTTGGTCGCCCATCTGTTTCAGGCGCCAACAAGGACAAAGAACGCCATGCATTTGCAAATAGCCCGACGAAATCAGTGCGGTAACCAAAGTATAGGAAGTGTCACAATCTAGAGTGCACAGAGCCTCGTGTAAAAAGTTATGTCTTGATGTCTAAAATGTTTACAAGGTGTGTGATGACCTCAACCCACAGGCAAAATAATTATCAAAATCTGAACTGCGAAGTCATCCAAAATTCTAGTTGGAAAACCACACTCTTTGTTATATTTCTCAATTGGTCACGATCCCACTTTGTTTATGAACTGAAAACTCTAATATTCACGAGAATCTGCTCTGAAATTAACCTGAACCGACAAAATTGTGTATATATTCTGTGAAACTTCAAAGACATCTAAGACAATATCTGAAAGAAATTAGAAAAAGTGTCAAAATTTCGTGAATCACACACAATACTGTTAACAATCGCATGAACACGGGGGGGTTTCCCCATACATCTACCCACTTTTGAGTATAGCCAGTGCCTCTTAATACTGCGACTCGTAGCAATACAATATCAAAAACTTTTATTACTGGGTCAACAGTCACTATGTGATTTGACAGCTGACATTTATAATTCCCGCTCACGTCAGGAAAAGCACAAATATGGGAATAGCAGCTTTTACGTTACTGGTCAGAACGCAAGCAATTATGGCGGTCGCCGTAATTTTCGCGCGAAGCCATATTTCGCGTCAGAATACTCTTATTAGTCACTGTCATATATCTAGTCTCATAACAATACATAAAACTACATAAAATAACTACAATAATTTTGACATGCAAGGAGAATTAGTCCTAATGAGAGGAAGAAGTTTATATTTACTGGTGGCGGGATACAGACAGTTCCACTGGTTAATCTTCTCCGGCGAAACGCAAATAAAGTTCGGGCACAGCTGTATCATTAACCCCGTGGCGATTAACAAACCACACGACGCCAGTATACGAACGTTGTTGACATGTCCTCTCTTTCAAAGTACATGATGTAGACATCGCTCGTTTTTACACTTTATGCACTGTCCGTGACGCTATCGTCCATAATTACACTGTTCGTCACACTCATATAGTCTTAGCCACAAATACACAGTTCATAGAATTGTTCTTGTGTGTGAAGCACACCGTAAACAATGTCCACTCTGTTCTCGCATTTCAAACTTTGACAACGTTACTGAAAGTCATTTATATTGCACAGTTAATTAGTCTTCACTTTCACGGCTTGATAGAATGTGATATATAACAGTTCCACCACCCAAAACCAATACCAGCATAGTTCATTCGCATAAAAGCACAGTTCGTGTCGGCCACAACAAAGTAATGTTAGCGACACTTTCACAGTCCGGTTTATTTGCTCTTAAAGTTCGCTAGCGATGGAATTACATACCGCAGGTTCGGCATTACTGTCCATACAATTACGTATGCTTTTCGTGAAACACAGTACTATTTTTCCCGCACATGCTTCACAGACACGCCATCCACCATCCCCTCTACTGCACAACAAACTTTCGACTCTCGATATCACTATCGCTGTCCTCTGTCTATAGATGTTATATCGTTATCATAAATTACATAAACCTTTATAAATGTTATTGACTGCAATTTTCACAATTAATAATATTCCAGAAGAGAACTTTACAAACTTTACCACAGGCACAAAGCAAGAAACATATTTATCCATTGGCAAACGAAATAAACACAATTACATTTTTACATTTAAAAACCACAGTAGAATGTTACATAATCACAATTACAAATGCCCATATGAACAAAAGAAAAAGAACAGAAATCTAAAGAAAATCAGGAAAAAAAATTTATATGCATAATTAGCAATGCCTTCACATATGCCCCCCATTTTATCATGAGATGTTCCCAGGAACCTCTCAAGATAAAATGTCTGTCTCATGTGAGACAACAAACATCATAAAGCTAGGTCATGTCATTGGTATATATATTGCCCTAAAGTATTCAAACTTCTATTCAGACTATTTGACGTGAATAATTGGATACATCATATAACAGTACAAATAAACTCAACAACAATGAAACAGAATTTTACACAATTCTTTGAGAATGCTGACATAAAGCAAGCAAATCAAATTAACAAATGAATATTTCATATCGTAAAGACTAAAACTAAGACAAGTGTTACTAACAGCACAAATACAATTCTAGGATGAACAAATAATTACAGTAGACCTATACAATGCTGCTGCAGACAAATCTTGCTAGATTCTTGACAATTGTATATACTACTTATAATCACACACTCCGGAGTGTCTTTGGAAGAATTTGTAAGTAAAGCCACAGTCTACTATAACAACTCACATTTCATTGCTTGAATCTCATAACTACTTGACTCATCACATCATCAACCATGTAAAAAAAACTATCTGGTTTCAAAAAGAAATTTATATAATGGTATACAAGAAATTACTCTTCAACCACTTCTTATTTACAGTTCATAATCAAATCTTTACACTGTTTACACTGAAATTTATTTCCTCTGAAAACTGCAAGTGGGCAAATGTATTACTGTATTGTTCTTGCCATATATGGTTTTAAATCACCACATTCTTAAGGGCAAATTTCTTCTTGGACTTGGGATAAATCAGATAGAATGCATTCGGGTGGGGTATACCAGCCACCTCAAATGGTCCTTTGTATACATCAAAAAATTTAGAAATCTCACTATTTATCTCTTTTGACTTCTCATATGTCTTGACCAAAACCAAATCTCCTACCCTTATATCAATACCCTTCACCTTATCATCATGTCTTTTTTTTCTTTCCAACAGTTTCTTCTCTATCAGTTCTCTTACCCTTTTCTTCTTTTCACCCCAACTCAATTCCTCCTTGGCAGGGAAAGATAACTTTTCCTCCACCAGACATTTTTGTCTCTCACCTTTCATAATCTTCCGAGGAGTAAACCCCGTTACCTCATGAACAACAGTATTCATTACATCCTCAATGTCTCCTATTATGTCTCCCCATGAACTGTGGTTATTGCTACAATAAGTACTGCAGAATCTGCCAATCTCCCTCATATAACGTTCTACTGGATTCCCTTGAGGATGATACGTTGATGCGTAAATAACTGTAACTCCTTGATTGGTAAGGCCTTCTTTCCACTTCTTACATGCAAACTGTGACCCATTGTCAGATAATATGGCCTTAGGTTTCCCAAACTTCACAAAATAATCACCTTCCAATTTACTCAAAACGGCTTTTCCAGTAGCTCTATGTAGCGGATAAAGTTTTATAAATTTACAAGACACCTCCAAAACTACAAAAATGTATGCAAAACCTCCCTTGGTTTTTGGTAACTTACCATAAAGATCCACTGATAACAGTTCCATTACATCATTCAGTTTAATATTTTGCATAGGAAGCCTACATGTTTGGTTAGTAACTTTGGCTCTTTGACATTTGTCACATGTATTGATATGGTTATTCACTCTCTTTACCATGTTGTCAAAAGATACACATTCCCTCAATTTCTGTATACACTTCTTAGCACCAACATGTCCAAAACTCAAATGAATATAGTCTATTATCTCATTTATACATCCACAGGGCCAACATACTTTCCAATCTTCTGAATTTTCATCAGTTCGTCTAAACAACACACCATCATGAATTTTGTATTACTTTGGCAACTTATTGTTACTACCTTTCCTTTCCAGTTCACGCTTCACCATTTTCCACACTTCATCCTGATTCTGATACCTTCTCATCTTTTTGCAAATACCTTCAAATTTCTTCTCTCCTTGAACACCTTACATGCTCTTCATCAACATCATACCCTGTATCATTACCTTCACTCAACGGTAACCTGGATAAAGCATCTGCTACTTTGTTCTGTGTACCTTTAATATACTTTGTCTCAAAAGGAAACTGTTGTAAGAACAAAGTCCATCTTCTTAACCATCTATGTACCAGCCGAAACTTTTTGAAAAATATAAGGGCTCTATGATCAGTATATATGATAGTTTTATTCCCCCATAGGTAATCTCTGAACTTTTGAAATCCCCAAACTATTGCCAATGCTTCACACTCAGTCACAGTGTAATTTCTCTCATACCTGGTCAATGACCTACTTGCAAATGATCTTCATTTTCCTCATCCCCAAAATTTTGAAACAATACCACTCCAATACCATACCCACTCGAATCAGTCCCCAAACAGAATGGTTTACTAAGATCCAGAAGATGTAAAATCTTTTCCTCTTTCAAAGCTTCCTTAAGTTCAATAAAGGCTTTCTGACACTCTTCTGTCCAAACATAGTTCACTCTAGGACTCAATAATTTGTTCAGACATGGGACATTAAAAGCTTGCCCTGGCACAAAATTCCGGTAAAAATTACACATACCCAAAAATGATTTCAACTCTTTTCTATTTCTTGGGGATGGACACTCTTTGATTGCTTTCATTTTGTCTGGATCCATCTTAATATCAGTAGTTGACAAAATCCTACCCAAAAACTTTATCTCTTTGCGAACAAATTCACCCTTTTTGAGTCTCAGGGTCATGCCCCCTATCCTTAAGTCTTGAAACAACTCATTTAATAAACAACAATGTTGTTCCCATAACTCAGTGGCAACTAATAGGTCATCCACATATATTGTCAGTTTTGAACTCAGCTCTGGGCCTAATACTTGATCAAGGGCTCGTATAAAAACAGGCACACTAATATTCAGCCCAAGTGGGACAACAGTGTATTGATAACAGTTCCCGATTACCAAAAATGCTGTATACTTCCTATATTCCTTAGCAAGTGGCACCTGCCAGTATCCGCAGGTCAGATCGAGACTACTAAGATAGTTTACTTTGTGATACCTCTGTAACATCCCCTCCACACTCTCTGGTCTATCAGTTTCTCTCCTTACCACTTCGTTTAACATCCTGGCTTAAATAACTAGTCTCACACTACCATCTTTCTTGCCCACAATGACCAGAGGTGAATTATATTCACTCTTCCCTCGCTCTATAACACCACAATTCAACATCCTCTCAATTTCTTCATTTACCGCCTCCCTCTGTGCAAATGGTATGGAATAAGGTTTTTTCGAAAAAGGTTCATGCGGTTTGACATCCACCTTACATTCATAATTCTTTACTCTTCCTGGCCTGTCAGAAAAAAATTCCCTATTCTTCCACAAAACTTCTCTCAGTTCTTCTTTCTGGCATTCATTTTAACCCTTCAACTTTAGACATTTGGTTCTTCAATTTGTTCATACGTCCACTTGTATCCCCCTCATTCCTATACTCCAAGTTCAGCTTATCATCACCCAAATTAGTTACTACAGGCATAATTTTCACTTTTAAATACCCTAACAGTCGGTCCTTATCTATGACCAATCCATCAAACTTCACGCTGATCCTTGACCCATCACCCTCAAAATTAACAAAACTCTCTCCACAATTTATCTCTGCCTTGCACTCTGTCAACCAATCCATGCCCAATATAATATTCACTGTTAACCCAGGTTCTACAAAAAAAAATTATGCACTAAACCTATGCCCCCAATCTCAAATTCCAAAATTATTTGGTGTTTAATTACCTCGCTTAGTTTCCCTGTAGCACCCACTATCTTCGAACCTACTTCTGGTACATTCATCACTTCATTATGCTCCTTTATGTAATTAAATATACTTTCAGCAATAGCACTAATTTCACTACCTGTATCCAAAAGACCTTTTTCTTCCCTACCATACATTCCAATTCTCACAAAAGGTTGCTTAATCCTATCACCATCATCACTACTTTCTTCACATAACAAATCCTGCTCAATTTCATTATGAGCCCAGTCATCACAATTCAACTTTGAACTTTCCTTTCTTTCTAAACATTTCTGAAGAGCACAAACACCTACTTCCTCCTCATTATCAGCTGCTATTCCTACATCTCTGTGAATAATAAAATCATTGACATCTTCTTCATTACTTACTTTCTCTTTATGGTTCAAGGCATGTGTATTCATCACCCCTCCATTGACCTCAGAAATTGACCTTTCTCTTGGCTTAGCATCTTTCCCTAAATCATCACATGCATGGAAAGCACCTCTTTCACTACTTTCTTTCTCTCCTCCCATACTGCAACCATTACTCATACTCTCCCATTCATTATTACCACTTGCTTTGTGAAATAATTTCTTTTCATTTATCACTCCCTTTTGCTGCATTTCATATTTTTTGACTCCCTCATACATCTGGGAAAATCTCTCCATACATGAGTCCCCTAATTCCTTACCACCTTCACCATTAACCTCATGTCCAATTTGTTCCATCACCAGACCATGATGACTATGCACCCTATCACCATAATCATTACTAATCCTATTACCCATCACTGTATCCCTTACATTACCATGGTAATTTGAAAATTCAATAGGCCCTAACCTTTGACCCACCCCAGCATGGGCCTTCACTGTAGCGGGGTCCCGTTTCCCTCTCGTGATTCGCTTACTGTCTGATAACCTTGGCTATTTCCTCTAAAACCTCCTCGGCCTCTTCCTCTACCTCTATAATTGACTTGGTTCATTCTCCCTACTCTATCCTGATTATCATAATGACCATCCACATGTCTATTTTCATTAAATGAACAGCCCACTTGCCACCTATCCACATTCCTCACTCTGTTCAGAAAGTCTTTGATAGTACTAAAATTTCCTATCAACCCACATCTTCTATTAGGAGGCAACGTCCCTGTCAATACTTCTATAGTATCCTTGATCCTATCATACCATGGGGCCTTCTTAAAAGCTTCTATGACATCACTTTGTTTTTCTTTCGACCAGTATTCTTTCAAAAACGCTGACACAAATCCTCAAATATTTCATATTTTTCTGGTGCATCAGCTCCCCAATCTAAACCTTCCCCTTTTAAACAAGCACCTGCCCACCTTAGTTTGTCCTTTTCCGTCCAATCTGTAGTAAACTGACTTCTCAAACTATTCACAAAATACATGGGATGTACATCTCCACTAGGATCAAAAACTATATTATTGAAACTACTACCATCCCTTATCTGCACTATTACTGGTGATGCAGTAAACTGCTTACCCTGTACTGTCTTTTCTAAACTCCCTAACCTATTCTCAATCTTAGCAGTGGTCTCTCTAATATCTTCCACTTCTGCCTTAGTCTCTTGTCTATATTCACAGAACATTCCTTTGCAATAATCTTTAATTTCATCCTTCCCCTTCATATATTCAGTAGCTTGGGTTTTAATGTTTTTATCCAAGCATTCTACACTTTCCTTTATGATGTTTTCAAACTTCTCTTGCTTCATATTTTACTCAAACTCTGTCTCTTTAAAAGTCTCTTTAATGTCATCTAATAAACTTCTCAAAATCTTTATCAACCTCTGACTTAAAGCCCAAGATTTTCTTTTCTAACCCGTCTTCCATTTCCTGTTTAAATGCCGTCAGACGTTTTTCAAACTTTTCGTCTAGGTTTTTTTTATTTCTTAACCCATTTTTTCCTGTGATTTGCTGACAGCGTCTAGCTTTTCACTCACTTCTGTTTTCATTCCTTCCAGTTTCGTCAACAGCAATGCTAACATACTTTCCACTCCTCCCTTGTTATCTGCTTCTCTTCTGATGCCTGGTTCCACTTTAATGTCTAATCCTTTATCTACCTTTTCCATAACAAACTCTTCTTCTTTATTTTTTCCTTGCTCACTTTCCCACACCTTGAAAGTAGCTACACGCTCATCTTTTGATTGTCATTTTGTCTACAAGATGTAACCCACACAAAACAAAACAATACAATTTTCACTCTTCCAAATTCAAACATCGATACTAAGATTGACAGGTTCGAAAAGACAGTATTACTAAAACACTGTCCTGTCACAACACAGCGCCATATGTGATGACCTCAACCCACAGGAAAAATAATTATCAAAATCTGAACTGTGAAGTCATCCAAAATTCTAGTTGGAAAACCACACTCTTTGTTATACTTCTCAATTGGTCATGATCCCACTTTGTTTATGAACTGAAACTCTAATATTCACGAGAATCTGCTCTGAAATTAACCTTAACCGACAAAATTGTGTATATGTTCTCTGAAACTTCAAAGACATCTAAGACAATATCTGAAAGGAATTAGAAAAAGTGTCAAAATTTCGTGAATCACACACAATACTGTTAACAATCGCATGAACACTGGGGGGTTTCACCATACATCTACCCACTTTTGAGTATAACCAGTGTCTCTTAATACTACGACTCGTAGCAATACAATATCAAAAACTTTTATTTCTGGGTAACAGTCACTACGTGATTTGACAGCTGACATTTATAATTCCTGCTGATGTCAGGAAAAGCACCAATACAGGAATAGCAGCTTTTACGTTATTGGTCAGAACGCAAGCAATTATGGCGGTCGCCGTAATTTTCGCGCGAAGCCATATTTCGCATCAAAATACTCTTATTAGTCACTGTCATATATCTAGTCTCATAACAATACATAAAACTACATAAAATAACTACAATAATTTTGACATGCAAGGAGAATTAGTCCTAATGAGAGGAAGTTTATATTTACTGGTGGCAGGATACAGACAATTCCGCTGGTTAATCTTCTCCGGCGAAACGCAAATAGTTCCGGCACAGCTGTATCATTAACCCCGTGGTGATTAACAAAACACACGACGCCAGTATACGAACGTTGTTGACATGTCCTCTCTTTCAAAGTACATGACGTAGACATCGCTCGTTTTTACACTTTATGCACTGTGTGTGACGCTATCGTCCATAATTACACTGTTCGTCACACTCATATAGTCTCAGTCACAAATACACAGTTCATAGAATTGTTCTTGTGTGTGAAGCACACCGTTAACGATGTCCACTCTGTTCTCGCATTTCAAACTTCGGCAACGTCACTGAAAGCCATTTACATTGCACACTTAATTAGTCTTCACTTTCACGGCTTGATAGAATGTGATATATAACAGTTCCACCAACCAAAACCAATACCAGCAAAGTTCATTCGTATAAAAGCACAGTTCGTATCGGCCACAACAAAGTAATGTTAGCGGCACTTTCGCAGTCCGGTTTATTTGCTCTTAAAGTTCGCTGGCGATGGCATTACATACCGCAGTGGTAAAGAGAATTAACAATCTGATAGTTCGGTATCACTCTCCATACAATTACGTATGCTTTTCATGAAATGCAGTACTATTTTTCCCGTGCACACTTCACAGACACGCCATCCACCATCCCCTCTACTACGCAACAACCTTACGACTCTCGATATCACTATCGCTGTCCCCTGTCTATAGATGTTATATCGTTATCGTAAATTACATAAACCTTTATAAATGTTTTGACTGCATTTTTCACAATTAATAATATTCCAAAAGAGAACTTAACAAGCTTTACCACAGGTACAAAGCAAGAAACATATTTATCCATTGGCAAACGAAATAATCACAATTACATCTTTACATTTAAAAACCACAGTAGAGTGTTACATAATCACAATTAGAAATGCCCATATGAACAAAAGAAAAAGAATAGAAATCTAAAGAAAATCACGAAAAAAAATTATATGCGTAATTAGCAATGCCTTCACAGGTGCTGCTGCTTTTGGCACTAAACCGAAGGACAAACTTCAGCGCAAACAGTTTGCAGTGCAGGTCCTACACAAGACTGACATACACAAATTAGAAATCATTCTCCGATGAGTCACTTTTCATTTATCTGGCAAACTGAATCGTCATAACGTTTCTAGGTAGAGATCACATGCAAAGAGACAGTCCCGAAGTCAGTCTGTGGTGCGAATTTAAGGACGGCTAAAACAATGGACCATTATTTTTCAGCTAGTCTATAGTCAAATGTGATTTTTAACTGGACTTGTTAGAAGAGTTTGCTCTGCCGCAATTGGAACACCTGTAACGTGTCCTCATATTCCATCAAGATGGGAATATATAAACGTTTTCTTAATATTGTGACCCATGCTTTGGAAGCGTGATTACGAAAAAGCAGCTCAGATTACCTACAACAATAAGTCAAAAAAAATCGAATGAAGGGAATATAGCATCAGATAGAAGACAATTGCAGCTTGCAAGAAGCTGTCAAAAAACGAAATTTCTGTTGTAAGAAGAGAGTACTGACGATACGAATCGATACAGTTCTGTTGTCAGTCGAACGACGCTATTGCACCACCTATCGACATGCTGTTCCCTTGCTGCGCGGGGTAGCCGCTTGGTCTAGGGCGTCTTGTCACTGTCCGCGCGGCTCCCCCCGTCGGAGGTTCGAGTCCTCCCTCGGGCATGGTTGTGTGTGTGTGTCGTCCTTAGCGTAAGTTAGTTTAAATTAAATAGTGTGTAAGCTTAGGGACCGACGACCTCAGCAGTTTTGTTCCATAAGACCTTACCACAAATTTCCAATTTTTCCTGTTCCCTTAATAAGTGTTGTTTCTTCCTAGATGCCACATCATGCATCGTGGCAGGCAGTTTGAGAAGCATTTTGATGTAATGACTGTGAACACTGGATCCGTCATCTAATTTCAACAGTATCACAAAAATATCTTGTCACTAAGTAGCAGCTCATCTCCATTACTAAACAGCTAAAACGATGAACGGAGCACAATGTGCGATTCCAATTGTTGTCAAGTCTTCGCCGTACACACTCCACAAAAATTCACCGAATCCAGGTGTTGATGACTCCAGTTATGCATGCGTCGATTTATCTGATTCTCTATACATGGAGTGCACAGGGTCCTGATGATGGGTTAATGAGATGCCGAAACTCGTCGTGCAAATAACAACTTGTGAAAACATGTGGCTGTTTGATGATTTTTCTCTGGTAACATCTGACTGGCCGATGTACTGTATCCACGATGGATCAATAGAGCATGTTGTAACTGGTCTCTAAGATATTAGGTACTGACACTGGGACGGATCTGACCTCCGAGCTGGTCCCACACACGGTCATTTGGGAGCTGATCTGGGATCTTGTTGGCCACGCAGACAGTTCATAGAGACACGTGCCATGCATGGGCGAATATTGTCCTGTTGGAAAATGGCACGAGGATACTATCGTGTGAGAGGCAACAGATGAGGACGCAGCATGCCCTTGATGTACCACTGTGGCTGCAGAGTTCCCTCAGTCGCTATCAGCCGTGACCTGACGCTCTCCGAACCACGATGTCAGGAGTAACACCGCTGTGCCACTTCAAAACTTTCGAAGTATGGGAAATCTCTTCAGATTGTCGTATTCGCTGACGATGGTCATACTGGGCATTGCAGAACCGAGATTCACCACTAAACACATTGCGACGCCATTAATAGCAGTCCACGCTTCCCAGTCATTGCATAATTCTAGACTCAGCCGTTCATTTTGTGCTGTCAACAGTAACTTATGGGTGGAACGATGATTTCGTTGTCTGGCCAGTGGTGTGCGATGACACAGAAGGTTGTAGGGAGTCCATTATTTGTTATCTGAATGCAGGCACGTATGTGAAGGGGTTATGACGTGCTTGGTGCACCATACGGTGCTCCTCCCTTATGGTCAGACGCGGTCGACCGGAACCTAGACAACAAGTATGCATGTCCACACACTCCCACACGGTTCAACATAGGGCCACAGTTACACCCGAATGCCCCACATATCTGGGCATTGCCGCCACCATCACCTGAAGAGAAGGCCGTGGCACGCTCGGTGTGACGTCGTCCAGACCAGGCCCGAGGCTTACGAGGAAGACGTACCAGAAAGGCCACGGCCAGAACGTCACGAAATTAGGCCAAGCGCGCTGAACTCAGCCGACAAACTGCGTTTCTACACTTGTTTACTCGTAACTAGATTATGTACAAACGATAATTGCATCTTCTGCTGGAATCCACTATTACGGACTCTTTTCTGTTATTATTCCTACAATTACAGGAAGTCCATATACCTACTAATAATTTGTTGCTGCTGTACTGGGGCACATTACAATTAAAATCATGCCAAAATGATTATCAGTTCCAGAATGAGATTTTCACTCTGCAGCGGAGTGTGCGCTGATATGAAACTTCCTGGCAGCTTAAAGCTGTGTGCCCAACCGAGACTCGAACTCGGGACCTTTGCCTTTCGCGGGCAAGTGCTCTACCAACTGAGCTACCGAAGCACGACTCACGCCCGGTACTCACAGCTTCACTTCTGCCAGTATCTCGTCTCCTACCTTCCAAACTTTGCACAAGCTCTCCTGCGAACCTTGCAGAAGGCAAAGGTCCCGAGTTCGAGTCTCGGTCGGGCACACAGTTTTAATCTGCCAGGAAGTTTGATTATCAGTTGCATGAGGCACCACATCTCCTATTAAATGAAGGCTGTTACGCTGAGCCGGCCGGTGTGGCCGAGCGGTTCTAGGTGCTTCAGTCTAGAACCGCGTGACCGCTACGGTCGCAGGTTCGAATCCTGTCTCGGGCATGGATGTATGTGATGTCCTTAAGTTAGTTAGGTTTAAGTAGTTCTAAGTTCTAGGGGACTGATGACCTCCGATGTTAAGTCCCATAGTGCTCAGAGCCATTTGAATTTGTAACGCAGAAGAGACTAAATGCTATAATCAAGCTGTTATACCCTTTGTGTCGAGAATTGATTTTAATTTTTGTTGTACGACTAGTAATCCGTAAGACTTCATAATAGCAGATTCCAGTAGAAGATGCTATTCTCGTTAGTACGTACACACCTAGCTGCGAGATAACAGCTCTAGCAACGCATTTTGCCCGCTGAGTTAAGCGAGCGAACGCTACAATCTTTCTCAAAAATTTTACAGAACCTCAAAAATGGTTCAAACGGTTCTGAGCACTGTGGGACTTAACATCTGGGGTCCCCTAGACTTAGAACTACTTAAACCTAACTAACATAAGGACATCACACACATCCATGCCCGAGGTACGATTCGAACCTTCGGCCGTAGCGGTCGCGCGGCTCCAGATTGAAGCGCCTAGAACCGGCCGGCTTACAGAACCTATTCGGTAAAAAAAATTCGTGATTTATACATTATTTATAGCTTTATATGTCAACTTCATGGCGAAATGCCCATCATTCAGTTAATGATAATAGTTAGTATGATCTTTCCTATGTAAATAACGAATTAGAAAACGTGCCGATGAAAAATAGGGGTTGCTATCATTTAGCGTTTGGTGCATGTTACATCATAAGTTGCAGCGAATGAAATACAGCTAAGATATTGAATTCTTCTTTGGACTTGAGACGAGGCCTCTACCTGTCTCCAGTCTCGAGAACATAGATCTGAAGTTGCATATTCACTTCTGATGGCACGAGTGGGGGAATGAAATATTCACAACATTCCTAATATCTTGTAAACAGTTCGAGATACTGAAACGACGTTTTGGCCAATGATAACACGCGAAGAGGAGACTGTTTTGCCATGTGCTTAACATACAGAACTACATGTGTGGCGATACAGCAGAAGCTACAGTTTTTGTTTCATTTTTTCAAACGATCTGCATCTGCATGGACACTCTGCAAATCACACTTAATTGCCCTGCAGAGAGTTCATAGAACCGTCTTCACAATACTTCTCCATTATTCCAATCTCGAACAGCACACTGAAAAAACTAACATCTATATGTCTCTGTGTACGAGCTCCTATTTCGCTTATTTTATTATGGTGATCATTTCTCCATGTGTATATCGGCGTCAACAAAATATTTTCGCTTTCCCAGGAGGCAGTTGGTGACTGAAATTTCGTGAGAAGATTCCCCGGAAGGAAAAACACCTTTGTTTTAATGATAGCCATCGCTAATCCTGTATCATATCAGCGACATCAGCAATGTAATTTTTGAAAAATTGTCAATAACTAATGAAAAGAGGATTTGCTTGTATGGAAAGCATGATATTTCTTCTGTTATGTTACTGTATACCGACACAAGGAAACTTACTAAAGGATTTTCTTTCTACACTTCAGTTATCTTTGACATATGAAAAATCACAGCAGCTTTCCATTCCTGTCCCTGTACAGACTGAGAGAGTGAATCTTTTTACTAAAAGTAACTCTTAATTCAACAGGGGAGTGACTTTGCCCTGTAGTTGGCAAGGTTTTTTCACATCTTCAGAGTTACGAGAGAGTTTTACTGGTTCCAGTATGGATAAGAATTACAGAACTGTTCTTTTAGAAATAACATATGTGATGACTGTTTACCTGTGGTTAATAACGTTGCGAAAACGAGATAGTCATTACTTTATGAACAGCTTGAGACAATAGATACACATATAATTCATCTTTAACACAGCAAAATGTAATTAAGGATGGCTATAGGAGCGAGAAGATGATACACTATTTGCTGTGAATTATTTTCATATTTCTCAGATGAAGAACAGGAATAAAATCGTTTGGTGCGTTTCGGTCACAGCTATACACTATTAAAAATACAAAAGATTACACAATTCCGGCAAAGCTGCAACAGAATTGGGGTTTTATTTTTGTCTGAAATGTTAACCTTTTCTTGTTTGGAGAAGCATCATAAATTGTGAGTAACGGCTACATTTACTTTGTTGACAGGTTTGATTTTGCTTCTTTTGCAACACACAGCATAATTTGCACAAACCATCTTACTGTAAGTGTTGCGACAGAATCTTGAAACGGAATGTCTTATTACACAAATAAATGGTGACTAGAGAGATCAATAGATTACGATTCACAGTAACATAAAAGAACAAATTTCTACTTCCGCCAGATGTCCATGACTCTTAACAACTTACGGTGCCGGTTTGAAAAATGAAATAAAAGCTATAGCTTCTGTTATATAGCCGTAAATAAAGTTCAGTCTGTTAACCTTATCGCAAAACACCCTCCTCTGCCGCGCGGGATTAGCCGAGCGGTCTATGGCGCTGCAGTCATGGACTGGGCGGCTGGTCCCAGCGGAGGTTCGAGTCCACCCTCGAGCATGGGTGTGTGTGTTTGTCCTTAGCATAATTTAGGTTAAGTAGTGTGCTAGCTTAGGGACTGATGACCTCAGCAGTTAAGTCCCATAAGATTTCACACACATTTGAACTCTCCTCTTAGCGTGCTGTTATTGGCCAAAATTTCGTTTACGAGATATGAGGGATATTGTGAATATTTCATTCACACTCTCGATCGATCAGAAGTGAACATGCTACTTAAAATCCATTTTCTCGAGATTGGAGACAAGTAGAGACCTCCTTCCAAGTCTAAAGAAGAATTCAGTATCTTAGCTAGATTTCATTCGCAGCAACATATGGTATAATTCCAGGTGTAGAAGTATAAAACCGGAATTTCGTTACAATAATTACACTTCTGTTGTTTTAAACTGATAAACAATATTTTATTCAAAATAATCTCCATTGCTATTTATATATTTCTCCCGCCTCTCAGGCAGGCTATGAATGCCACGCCAAAACTCATTTCTTCTTTTGAAGCTAACCAGTCAGCGAGCCATTTTCGCACATTTTCATACGAATCGAAGCGTTGTTCAGCGAGAGTGTGTGTCAGTGATGCAAATAATCCCACGAAGCCAAGTCTGGAGAATAAGCCGCATGCCCTAGTACTCTTATTTCCCAACTGTATGCCTCGATCGTTGCCCTGACACGTTTTGCTGTGTGTGATGGGGCGTTATCATGGAGCAATATTACTTTGTGTTGCCTCTTTCCATACTTCGGTTGTTTTGCCTTTGTCCGTATTCTGGTTGTTTTTCAGGTAATGCTCGATTTACATAGATCACTTTCTGTTGGTAACTATCTTTGTTAACGATATGACCAGGTTTTGGAAGCTCATAAGAGATGACACCCTGCTGATCCCAACAATCATAGAACATTGTCTTCTTCTGAAAGCGATTTAATTTTTCAATGGATATCGAAGGTTTGCCTGGATTCACCCATAATATACGACGCTTAGGATTCTCAAAATATTTCCATTTTTCATCACCTGTCGCTATTCGATGGACAAACGACTTCCATTTGTATCTGGCGAGCAGCATTTCACAAGTGGTCTTTTGATTTGCTTGCTGTCTTTCATTCAGTTCATGCGGAACCCATTTTCCCACTTTCTGCACATTTCCCATGGCTTCAATTGTTCAGCGAGTTCCTGTTGAGTTTGAGTGTCATCTTCATCCAATAAGGCCTGCAATTTGTTGTCTTCTAACTTTCTCGGTGGTTTCCCCCGTTCGTCGTTTCTCACGTCAAAATCACCACTTTTGAATGTTTTGAATCACTCGAAACACTGTGTGTTCCCAAGAGCATGTTTGCCAGAAGCTTCGGCAAACATTCGATGCGATTCTGCAGCAGTTTTTTTCAAACGATAACAGAAAACCGTAGTTCGTAGGCACAAAACTCGACGTGTTTACGGGTTTGAAACGGATACCGATGTATGGAACTTGGGTTACTGTGTGTTGACATTCGTCGTCAGCCGTGACAGGAAGCAGATGGCGCGGCAGACGTGGTCTCATTGGCCCTACACTGACGGCTAGCTTCATCTGTAGGGAAATTGCGGTATACTCCTACACGTGGCAGGCACCAAACGCAAAATCGTAGCGAGCATTATTTTTCATTTCCAAGTTTTCAGATTTGTTACTTGTACAGGAAATATCACAATGACTATGACCATTGACGAAATGATGGGCGTTTCACCATGAAGTTGGCATGTAATGTTACAACCCTGGCCCGCTCGGATGACGTCATACCGAGCGTGCCGCGGCCTTATCTTTCGTTGGTGGTGATATTGAACGATTCGACTAGCCGGGCAAAGGGTGAACCGCAATGAGGGCCCTCCCAATCAAACCCTGTCACGTGCTAATAACGCTTTGTCACACGAATTCACAACATCGCCGTGTCCTTCACAGATACCACTAAACATCTGACGCTGCTCACACCACTTATATACCCGTAACAGGTCTGGTAAGAACTCTGAACACGAACAACACTAATTCATTTTGCCGTCTGCTCTATCTAACCATTTACACACTAGCTACTGAAGTATATACCTTTACAGAAGTTAAATTGACATCCTACCATGTCTTCTGGGCGCTTGACCCCTTTTGTTGCGCTCGTAACCTCGGCGTTGAACGCCCATAATACCGCTCGCTTTTTTTGCCAGGCAGTGCATGAAATTTAAAAAAATCTGCTGGCGAGAATCTTGCCAGCGACTTCGCAATTATACGACATTTTACGCTACACGCTCAGTTACCGGCAGCTCTATTGAGATGTTGGCAACGGCCTTGCCGCAGTGGATACACCGGTTGCCGTCAGATCACCGAAGTTAAGCGCTGTCGGGCGTGGCCGGTACTTGGATGGGTGACCCTCCGGGCCGCCACGCGATGTTGCCATATTTCGGGGTGCACTCAGACTCGTGATGCCAACTGAGAAGCTACTCGACCGAACAGTAGCGACTCCGGTCAAAGAAAACCATCATAACGACAGGGAGAGCGGTGTGGTGACCACACGCCCTTCCTATCTGCATCCTCAGCGGAGGATGACACGGCGGTCGGATGGTCTCTAAGGGTCACTTGTGGCCTGAAGACGGAGTGTGTGCTATTGAGATGTTAGGAATGTTTTATACTGAACAGCGCTCGGAAATTTTGAAAGGCGAATTGTTAAAGTTTTGTTTCCAAAGGTAGTGTGTTATTATTTCCGCAAATGGGTTTGCAGGCCTTGACCTTCAGATCCTGAAAGTGTGGAAATATTCGAAGTGGACCAGTCAGTAAGGGCCCCTCCTAAGGATTGTACTGGAAATGCATAAACGTCTGGAGCCATTTCATCCTGCCCTATGCAAATCACCTTAGCTCTTGTAGAAGGCCTACCACCACAAACTGCAGCTGGGTTGAGAGCTTCTTTCTCTCTCTGTCCGTGTGCCCTCAAATCACATGTAACCGGGGAGTGCATGCCTCTCGTCCGATACTGTACTAGCCGGCCACTGACACGTCGGAATTTCCCGATAAGCTCTCTTATACCGCTAACCCACGCTTTTCAGGCTGGACTCTGTGATCGTTCTCCTCTTACTTTTCTTTGCACCGAAGTCTTTCATATCCGTCTCTTTGTTCTTCACATATGTCCGAAATAACAGGAGTTTTTTGATTTGCTTTATAACAAATACGTGATTAAAGTTTTGAAAGTGATTCATACGAGGGGAAACAAAATGCATAACAAGAGAACGGGGATGAGTCTTCTAAGATGACCAACGATGTAACAGAACAGGCAGAATCAGACTTACTGATATCAAAAACAGACTAAAACTAGAAAGCGTAAACGAAAAGTTGTAAGAAAATATGAAAAGATGTAGTGATAACCTACGAAGAATAGCCTTCGTATGGCCTTCATTTTAGGAGGAGGTCTCTGGGACGACGACCGTTTACTATCGTGACAAAAAATAGAAACACCTACAGCCGTCGTTATTATTTTAATTCATTTTGTCGCTACCAGTTGGCAGTTGATGGTTGGAGTGCTGACATATTATCTGTGTATCCAGTAATGCTGTTAACTGATGCGTTATGCATGGGGATCGTATCTACCTGTACAGCATCAAAGACAGCCTGAAGATGACGCAATGAAGCGTTGAAACTGGTAGCGACAAAATAAAATTATAAGGATGGCTATAGGTGTTTCTATTTTCCGTTACCAAGGATAGTTCCCAAAAGACTGCTAGTATAAATAAATACAAACAAAATGGAAAAAGGGATCCAGGGAGACAGAGGGAAAGATAAGATCTGTAACAGACCGTGAATGACCTAAAACGGGTAATGAAGAAGAGGAAGAAAATGATAAATCAGTCCTTGATAACTCTAGTAGGACAGAATCCACATGCTTCATCCTTCCATGACATTCGGAGGACTCGTCGATGAATATGCTTTACCAGATCTTCTTTTTCTTTTTTTGTTTTTGTAGTGTCGGTAGCTGGGCCGACACCGTGAAGTTGAAGGCTGAAAAGGAAGGCTATAGACTAACGCTGTGGCCGATAGTGCACGCACAGCATAAAGCAGCCGGGCGTGAAGTCTGGAACATGAGAACTTATAAATGAATAAGAAGAAAAGTATGTAGATGCTTTTTACTTATCTTTTCTTTATTCCTTGGAATACATCTCTCTTGAATACTCGTAAGCTATAGGCACTGATACAAATGGCGCCTTGCTAGTTCGTTGCCATTAACTTAGCTGATGGCTATTCTGTCTCTCGGCTAATGAGAGAGAAAGGCTTCGTACAACTGGGCGATAGCTAGGTTCGCGTACAACTGGGCGGTAGCTTGGTTCTCGTACAACTGGGGGCGAGTCCTCTCTCGTATCACGAGACCTGCCTTGGTGGTGGCGCTAGGTCTGCGATCACAGTGGCGACACGCGGGTCCGACATGTACTACATGGACCGCGGCCGATTTAAACTACCACCTAGCAAGTGTGGTGTCTGGCGGTGACACCACAGTTTTATTTATCTATTTTTATTTTCGCGACAATCCATGTGTGAAGCAACAAATCTGTCTAATTCTAAAGTATCTTGATCAGCTTAGCATTCACTTTTGGAGCTGAGATGAAGACGCAGTACTTGTTTCCGCCAGGATTAAGCATCACATTAAATAGAGAGTGACGAAGAAGATAAAATGTCGGACGAGCGCGGCAATTTTGAGAAAGAGGATTCAAGACAAGCGCCACGGGTTAGATGTGGTAACAAGGAAGTAGACTCCTTAGCAGGTGAAGAATGCGACAGGGTAGCCATTGCCACTTGGTCCCTAAGGGAGTGCGCGAAGAAGAATACCTCAATGTGCCAGTCTGTGAAGTTCGACTGCGTGAGTGAGAAAGCACAGCTGATAGATTGCACTCACACTGTAATTAACCTGAGTGGCTAGCATTTTGATAGCACCACTTTGAAAGTACTCAGCAGTGTTTCAGCTTCGCAATGACTCCTAGAAAGCTGACCATTTCAGGTTTCATCATTGCACTGGAGCAAGTAACCAACTGACTTCCATCCAGTGTGGCAGAAGAAATTCGCTGGGAGACCTGCAGAGCGCTCACCAAAACAAGCCTCCAAAATGGAAAATCTCAAGTGATGAGAGGCCAGCAGACAAAAGGAACTCCACAGTCGTTTTGCAGCAGACTAAAATTAAGAAGTGTGTTAACTTCTGAAGGAACCTGCATACAGATTCTGAAATGTGACCCTATGGACAAAGTGGACAAGAAGGCCAAGGCTCTCTTGAAGGATGTCAATATGCCACACAAGTTCATCAGACAATTACGACCTAGTACACCAGCTACTCTTGGACTGTACAGGCTGTCAAAAGCACATAAAGAGGGTGTGAAACTGCGAGCAGCTGTCAGCAACACTGGTGAATCAACGCAGCCAGCAGCCAAGTGCTTGAAGAAACTGCTGTTCCAACATGTAGGGAAGTGTATCCACCACATACGCAACTCGGAGGATTTCTTCCAACGTCTCAAGGAACTACATATTACAGAATCTGAATAATGGTTAGTTTAGATATGGTATCCCTGTTCACCAGGGTGGCATTGGAAGACTCATTGGTACTGACTGCAGAGGAATTTGACATGCTTTGTTGGACCTGTTCAGGTATGTAGGTATGCACCGACCACAACTTATTTTCTGCATGGAGACCAGTATTACAAGCAGAGATGGCCTGTCCTCTGTCTCCAGTTGTTGACAATATCTTCGTGGAAAGATCTGGAGTCATTAGAGACAGTTAGATACAAACCCATTTGCTTCTTCAGGCACAGGGGTGATGCCTTTGTTATATGGCTTCATGGTAGGCAGGGGATCAAGAGTTTTTGGAATACCTTAACTCAGTCCGTCCGAGTATTCACTTCACCATCGAGCTGGAAAAGGATGACCAGCTGTCATTTTTGGATGTGCTTGTCAAAATAAAAGCAGATGGCTCATTTGGCTGCAGTATGTACCGTAAACCTATACACACTGAACTGTAGCTGCAATCCATCGCAGACAATCGGTGATCTACAGAGCATACAACTAGTCACATCGAGATAGCGTGACAATACATTGCCAAACAAATTCAGAATGCCCTTCAGCCAGCCACTCCACCACATGGTCTACAAAAAGAGCAAGATGGTGCAAAGATTGCAGCGTACATGTCCTTCTGGCAAAGTCAGCGGGATTCGCAGGAAGCATAACATTGAGTGTATGTTTTGTCCATCCACCAAAATAAGAGCATGAAGGGAGCTGTGAAAGATGATCTGACATTACGAAAACCACGAATTTATAATATATCTTGCCAATGTGGCACGTCTCACATTGCCAAACGAGTAAGTCAGTAGATACCAGAGTGAAAGAACATCAGAGGCACACCCATCTAAGACAGGCCACTATATCAGCTATTGCTGACCACTGTCCGGAACTCAATCATTCCATAACTATGGTGAAACGAAGGTTTTGGCAGAGATCCCAGACACTGGGACCGAGTTACAAGAGAGTCTGCAGAGATAAAGATGACGAAAACCTCATGGATCGTGAAACCCGGCACTAACTCAATAGAGCGTTGTTTCCTGCCCTGGAGTTGCTGAAAACGTAACGGGGGCAGCAGTAGAACTCCGCAGAAAGAACAACTGAGAATTTGGGCATGGGGAATGAACCCGAGACAGAGCACCAGGCGCACTGGAACAAAAGAAAGGTTGTCGCAGGGCGATTCTAGCGGGAGTGGGCCGCAGAAGGAACACGTAGAACCGCACCGGATTAAAAACAGAGCGCCAGCGCTCGGAGAAGGACAATGGACTGAAGACGAAACACCAGCGCTCGGCCTGGCCCACCACACCGAAGAGGGAACGTCTGAGACACAGCTAGTGGGAGCTGAGTGCTGACGGTACGCTTGGAACCGACTGTGGAGGGGGAAGGCCGTAGGTATAAATATTGGACTCGTTCCACTCTTTGAGCGTGTGGATTCAGTTGGCCATCTACGGAAGTATGCTGGCGACCATCCAGGAGAGGTCCAAATACGTGGACAGTCTGAATGGACGGCGAGACAGCATATCCTACATCCAAAATGTGCAAACATCAACAGTTGTGGCCAGTTTTTTCGGAGGTTTCCCCACAGCTGTAAGTCAAGTAACAGAACTGCCCCTTGCAATTCCTCCTCATTCCCAATTGGGAGACAGTAATAAACATTCCCTCCCCCACATAACCCTTCCAGGCATCACTGCAATCATAATAAAGACGCAAAAAAGAATAAACGGTTGCTTAAAACATTGGCCGATGACGTGCGAGTATGCATGCACTAGAAAGGCCAGCCCTCCTCCATAAGAGGGAGAAATGAAATGAGTAAAAAAGAAGAAAAAAGATAACTGCTCGACAAGTAGTCTTAGGTTGCATCTGATGAAGATAACGAGTCACGCTGTCGAAATATCGAGCATGAACGATGCTGATATCCGGCAGAATACCTGACACCTCAAGATACCAACAGAGCTGAATTTTAGTTTGACCTACTCTTCGAACAGTTATTGCTCTTACTTCTTTCTTTCAGATCAGGATCACCTTTTATAATACTAGATTGAGCAATGGGGAAGAAAGACCATCCTCTTCTTGCCGTACTCTTGTAGTGACATGGAAAGATTACTGTATTTATGCTAGGACTGTCCATCATAAACATTGTTTTTTTGTGATGCTTGTGTCTAACAAGATCGAGTTCTATTGTCAAATACTGTATGTTCCTCTCTGAGTTGCCCACATGACAAATTTCAGTGTAAGAAGAGTAATATAGAAAATGCTGCAAGAACTAAATGGATTAATGTTCTCTATACACAAAATAATAATTGCGTTATATAACAATAGATAATAATTTCGTATTGCTCAATGGAAGGGCGAAAGTCTTTCAATTGGACACCACTTCGGCGACTTATCTGTCCGTAGTCGTACTCAAGATATCGCACCACGAAAGGGGACTTACAGTTAGAAAATGTTCAAATGTGTGTGAAATCTTATGGGACTTAACTGCTAAGGTCATCAGTCCCTAAGCTTACACACTACTTAACCTAAATTATCCTAAGGACAAACACACACACCCATGCCCGAGGGAGGACTCGAACGTCCGCCGGGACCAGCCGCACAGTCCATGACTGCAGCGCCACAGACCGCTCGGCTAATTCCGCGCGGCACTTAAACAGTTTAAGATGGAATCCGAACCACGTGTCGTCACTGGACACTACATCGTTGAGAAGATTAGATTGAAGGCCGGTCGTAAATTCCTGTGATTCAGCTTGGAATCGATCCAGCACACTTCCAGTTTCCGATAACGTGCTTTATCACTAGAAAGCCAGGCCCGACGTAAATTTAGATAATTAATGAAATACACCAATAATAGTGGGACAGCATGTTTGGGCAGAACAAAAGAAAAGTTTTTTTTTGGTCGCAAAAACAAACGTATATCTTACCAATAATTTATTAACACGCGGTTACTTTAGAGTATTGCTGGCAATAATCGCACTTACTTTTACGGTGTAATTGTTTTTAGGTCAATATATTTTCACAATTTTTTTTTACATTGAATAGACTTCCACTCATTAAGTGGGGCTCTGGAAGCTGTGGGAATACATGGAAGTCAGTTAACAGAATGGATGCTTCAGCAGTTCGTACATTCAAAGTCTGAGTCTTCTCATTGGTAAAGTACCTTCGTGGTTGGTCACATTGAGCCAATAAGTGAGGACATTCTATTTTTTCAGTTGACTCCTGCTATCACACATGGATTGCTCAAAAATAATTTCACGCTACCTGGGCTTTGAAAAGGGGTGCAGGGAGTGAAAGAATAATGGATGAAACTTTGCACAAGATAGTTGCGAAATTTCTTGACTTCTGACCAAAAGCATACGTGTGAACGAATTGCTAAGTAACATTTGAACGATTTTATAAATAATCCGAAAGATTTGTTTGCACCACGTTGTAGCTGTGGATGAGACGAGGATAAGCCATTCCATACCAGAATTAATACAGCATTCAAAGCAATTCGACGGAAGCTTTTTAGTCTGCAACAAGAAAGGTGGAGCTGACTTCATTTGCGAGAAACATTATGGCCAGGTAGTTCTTATGTGCTGCCATCAAAAGGATAAAATAATCATTGGAAAACACTAAAAATATCTTCACAATCAAATGAGTGGAAGTAAAACTTCTGAAAAATAGTTTTGTACCATCCTCATGGCTTGCACAGATTTAGTCTGTTTGTGATTGATTTTTCATCGGCAATCTATTTCTAAATACTATCTCGACAACAACAAAGCCAGCAGTGTAATGGAAGTGAAAGTAAACCTGCGTTTTCAGTGGAGTTCATTAGAATACGTTGTGCGTCCAATCGTGAACAGGTGGATCCAGCTAGGCCACTCTGTTCAGCATATTACCGTGCCTCAGAGGATCATTTTCAGCTGAGTCGATGCACGCAACGCCACATTACGCCAACAGACGTTTTCAGCACAGGAAGTTTCCCATCGGATCAGCGCACGCCAAAGCGACGCCGTTTCGTCATTCACTCCTTATCATGAGTCGCGGACGCCTGCGATCACCTGCTGACGACAGCAGTGCTTGGCTCTGGCATGCAGGCCTATTATCTCAGCGTGTAGGCGGATCAGTCATGTTGAAAGATGGCTGCTGAAGGGCGAGCGCTTTTCACAACCACGCACTCGCGTATCACACGTGAGTTACTCATCAAAGCAAAAATTATCCGAATCTAGTCGACTCTGTATGCTGATGTGGTACATCTTTGGAGCAGGAATGGGCAGCTGTTTCCTAGGAAGATGCTAAAGCTTTAGCCAGTGCCAGCCAGTCAGAGTGCTGAGTGAGTATTTTTCGGGTGGACTGTGATTCCCGGAAGTGCATAGAGCAGGCGTGATTTAGACATTTGGTTTGTGCATTTCAGATGAGTACATTCTACCATAAACATTCAACAATATAGTGCCATTACAGCAAGCCTTAAGTATTTGCTTTTTATTCACGTAATTGGAAACTTTGCTTGCCTTGGGGTTACATAGAAGTGCGTCTTTTTTGGCTAAAATTTTCATCCGAAATTACCATGGGAAATGTTTTGCTTTTGTTGCCCTTCTGGTCTCCTCGGAACAGATGGTGATCAGCATCCGTTTCTTACTTACCGATTCGTAAATTAAAATAACTCTTATATAATTACTCTGACACATAAGATCAAGTGTCAGCAGTGAGTAACTTTACTTTTGACATTCTTGTTCTGTGATGTTCAGAATATATGTTAGAAGATGTAACCCAACACAAGTATTCGTCCATGACGAGTGATCTTATGTGTATTGCTTTCTCAGAATTATTTTGTATTTATCATACATTTGGTCTATGCAAATTTATTATCTTGCCATCCTATGTTACCGAAATCCAGCTTATGACCCCTATCTCCGTATGTGAACGTTTAAGTATAGGTCTATTTTCGGATAGTGTCCGCCTTTAGCAAAACACAGTTTTGTTTTTTTGTCCCGACATGATTATGGTCACACGACGAGAATTAACAGACTTTGATCGTGGAATGGTACTTGGAGCTAGGCACATGGGACATTCCATTTCTGAAATCATTAGGGAATTGTGGTGTGCGTACTGTAAGACCTTCGGTACACACACCATCAGATTATTTGACTTGTCGCTCTAACAAAATAGGCGAGTGTCAGCAATATGTCTCGTGGTCTTATCGTGGCGTGTTTATCTTCTGCCGTTAGGTCAGACGATAGAAATGCCACTTGCACACTTAGAGTAGCAGATTGAGGGTGACCAACTTTAAACAGAACATGATTAATTTTCACACACATTAAAATAATAACAAACATAAACATTACGTAACTTGATTCTGGATGCTATTTACAATTGAGAATCTGAAGTTCCTTTGGTCTGGGTACATTAATCTTATACCCACATATCTCTGATACTTGACAAAGTTTCTATAAATTTATCTTCATGGCTATGTACAGGAATATGATAATCTTATTAGGTGCAGACTGAAACTTGACTATAGACTGGTACAGACTAATGCAGACTGGTGCAGACAAATGCAGACTAATGCAGACTGACTAATCGGAGGTCTGTACACTCATTATAATACCTCGCGTGTTCAAGTATCACTGCGCGAGTGTGATCCGCGAGGAGAAAAGTTTCTACATTAGCAGCAATCTCATTGGCTGCATTACATATCAATACGCGGATCGGCGGAAGCAGAATTTGGTCTGTCTCTAAGGCAGCGCCATCTGCTAGTGCGGAGACGGACGAGCGCTGCGCCTGTGCTGTTGTGCTTAGCGGGGCGCGCTTTAGTGGGAAAGTACACAACAGGAATTCAATATTCGGCGATCCACAGAGTCAAGAGCGTGCCAAGAATACAAAATTTCAGGCATTACCTCTCACTATGGGCACAGCGCAGTGACTGACGGCCTTAACTTAACGACTGAGAACAACGGCGTCTGCGAAGAGTTGTCGGGGCTAACAGACAAGGAACACAGCGTGAAATAATCGTAGAAATCAATGTGGAACGAATGACGAATGTATCCATTAGGACAGTGCAGCGAAGTTGGGCGTTAATGGTCTATGGCAGTAGATGACCGACGGGAGTGCTTTTGCTAACAGCACGACATCGCCTGCAGCGTCAGCCCCCGGTAGCTGAGTGGTCAGCGCGACGGAATGTCAATCCTAAGGGCCCGTGTTCGATATCCCAGCTGAGTCGGAGATTTTCTCTGCTCAGGGACTGGGTGTTGTGTTGTCCTAATCATCATCACCCCCATGGACGAGCAAGTCGCCGAAATGGCGTCAAATCGAAAGACTTGCACCTGGCGAACGGTCTACCCGACGGGAGGCCCTCGTCACACGACATTATATTATATCGCCCGCCGCACCTCTCCTGGGCTCGTGACCATATCGATTGTACCCTAGACGTCTCGAAAACCGAGATCTGGTTAGGTGAGTCTCGATTCAGTTGGTAAGGACTGAGGGTAGGGTTCGATTGTGGCACAGGCACCATGAAGTCATGGAGCCAGGTTGTCAACAAGGCGCTGTGCGAGCTAGTGGTTGCTCCATAATGGTGTGGGCCTTATTTACATGGAATGGACTGGGTCCTCTGGTCCAACTGAACCGACCATTGGCTGGAACTGAGTATGTTTGGGCTTCACGTTCCCACACAAAAATGGAATTTTTACGGATGACAATCTGTCATGTCACCGAGCCACAGTTGTTTGTGGTTGGATAGTTCAAGCGAATGATTTGGCCACCCAGATCGCCCGACATGAATCTCATCGAACATTTATGACACGTAATCGAGAGGCCATTTCGTGTACAGAATCCTGGACCGGCAACACTTTGCAGGAGAGTTCTGAGGACTTGTTGAGTCCATGCCACGTCGAGTTGCTGCACTAAGCCAGGCGAAAGGAGGACCGGCACGATTTTAGGAGGTATCCCGTGACTTCTGTCACCTCAGCGCATGGCTTACTCTTTTATTACCTGCTCATCTTGCATCCAAGCACACACACCTTCTTAGACATTAACGTGGCGCGAAACGTTCTTTGAGCAATTCACATGCAGTCTCACCGAGTAGAAATCGAGGGGAGATCTGAGCAGCCATCATCAAACGAGAGTAGTTTTAGATCCCAAAGTTCTGTCTTCACTCCAGGCTGCTGTGCTTGCTACAGCTTAACAGGACAATGGCCAGTCTCTTCTTGATACGAGGAATACGCAACGTTACTTAGGAGAATGAATGAGCAGTAGTGCAAGTTCTCTTTAATCCGGTGCCATTGCGCTTAAATGTTGAGGCTTCAGACCGTATGAAGTACTCTAACTCAGATACTACGTACTGTTGCGTAATTCTAGGCACGTTGTTAATTGGTACGTATCTCATCTGTATTATAAAATTACGAATGTTACTCGATGTCGACGTTTTAACAAACATTAGCATGTAAAAGTACAGTACGTATTAAATAAAGTTCTACCGCAATTGTCATTACCTGTTTCTTCGTTACTTTCCAATCTTTTCTCTCCTCTGATGATGATGATGATGACGATCCACACGAATCATATGCAGCGACAATGCAAACCACCAGCAGTAACAGAAAGCATTTCGTGAAGATGCCCATGTTAGAAGGAAGTCGGAACTGCAAAAGATGACACGCTTTACTTTCTTTGTGTCGAATATTTAGCATCTAATATGAAGAATATTCGCAGAAAAGAAAAATGAGAAATCGTCTTAGCAAGATAACTGAAGACAAAGACAATCCACATGGTATTAATTTTATGTAGTTAAAGATATTCGTGATACCGTGTCGTTTAGCCAGAAGTACTTAACCTAACCTAACCTAACCTAACCACCTATGAAATCCTTCAAGTAAAGAACATGGCTGTGGTTGAAACTCATACAAGGTATTTTCCAACTCCTCCCTCCCAATCTCCCCCCCCCCCCCCCCTTGTAGAAAAGAGACTAAGCTTTCATGCACCTCATCTACACACATAAACACACACACACACTCACGCACACACACACGCGCGCGCACCCACGATATTTTTAACATGAGAGCATTGCGTTCGAATCAGGAAACCATCGAACTGGCTTCATGCAAATAAACAACGGACTGTAACACACAGCTGCAAAATATGGTAGGAAAAGTTCTCTTAGTTAAGCTTGAATATCTTTAGTTCTCTGCTAATCTCTTCTCTTCCCTTTTTATGTAGTAAAGTTAAATCTGCCTTCCTTTAGTTATTTTAACCTGGGGGTTGATATCCCCGGTTTTATGTCTTTAAATGTTTCCCCTGGACGTTAAATGTGACTCGTATGGAAGTAAACACAATCTGATTATGATAAGTAAAGTTCCACAATGACAAGGACTTTCGTAAAGCACAACGGAAATAGAGTTAACAAAGACAGAACGGAAATCAGAATCCACGTTGTCGTACATCTAGTTAATGTGTATCTAAAGAAACTGTATCTTAAGACACAATCTGTAGAATGCAAAATGTATTTGCCATCTGTGCCGTACCCTACCTAATAATCTGCAAAACTCTGAACCTGTGTGATAGCAGGAATTATTCCAGCGACACAGTCTAGCAGGCAAGTGCATTCAGCTTCCACAGCAATATAGACTTACCTACGTAGCTGAAATTATTACATAATATAATTATGATCACTGCTTAAACTAGGCCAATGCACCCAAGATTTGAATACAATTAGAAAGGAATGAGGTACGTTTCGAGAATGTAATTCTTCCGTGAACACATGTGCAGGTATGGAACACGTGAAAAGATTCATTGAACAGAGGCCAGGGAAGAGGATAATAAATTCGTAAAATACCAATTGTATTCATATGTAATATTAGGAGCAATATTCTTGGACGGGGTAACATACTTGATGGGTGAAGACAATTCAACAGACCCATGCGCTTTTAATACCCACCAGATACATAGGCAAAATAAAATTACAAAGTACTGTTATTAGTTCGAGAAACGCCGCCTTAAAAGTGGTAGAGTATGGAGATAATTGAAATACAGAATTGTTGATCCTCTTGTGTTCTGAAGGAGGCGAGAGCGCGAATAAAGACCTTACATTTTCCATGCCAGATAGTACAGCAAATGTACTGTGGAAAGAAACCTAACTCTCCATGATCTGGAAGATCACATAATTGACAGTCACGTAAATGTGCAAATGTGCAAATCCAGCACAACGTCACAAGACAAAATGTCTGTAACAGCCAGATTGGCGCGTCCCGTCGACACACCAGCAGGATTAGCAGAAGAGGGCCACTACGGTTCCAAACCGAAATATACAGTCCAGCATTCTTATTGGCGTAGTGCCTCTCAAAGCTCGCTCGCCTTGTGAAGATATACCATGCAGTTTCCACCCACAGACGCTTCACGTCAGTGTCTGCAGATATTTGAGGCTGACCTGTCGTAGCATGCATGAATACACTAATGACAAGAGATCATGGCATTGTACACTCCTTCGAAGCTTAAGCCACCACGCTTCTATGAAATTCCATCTGTGCTTTCTAGTCTCCTGGTCGTTACATTTCGTGTCAAAAATTTACCTCCAAAAAGCATTGTTGATACTGCCCTTACTGTACAGCTTTTTATGAGTATCTGGTGTTTCAAAAAAGTTCATCTTGATTGTGCCTCACAGGAAGTGAAATTTTTGTAGCTTTGTACTGACATGTGATTTGTAGGAAATGTTGCAGTACAGATACTAGAACTTGTTATATCTTTTGTTGTTGTTAGTACCTGTTTTGGGCCAGATTGGATCAATTCCTCCTAGTGTCATCACCTTGGAATTTGTTGTAGAGATGTTCAGATTTTGTTCTTACAAAACGTTGGAAAGAAGAAATTTTAGAAATGCAGTACAAGTTCGGATTGCGGAAGGATGTAAACCAAGTCCATCTCAAGCGAACCTACCCGATATTTAACTTATGTCGTTTAGGAAAACCACGCAAAATCTAAATCGAGATGACAGGACAGATACTTGAATCACTGTTTTTCCGATTGCGAGTCGTGTGCCTTATCAGTGTGCAGCCTCTTTTGTACTAAATGTTGCTGGGAGATCTTTTGTCAATATGTCGACTAGCTCTGCAGTCGTTACTCTGTCGAGAGCATTTTCAAAACAAATATCCATTTCTAATTTAACCATCCTGGATTTCAAGTGAACTTACCTCCATGCTCTTCCACTTGTCAGACACCGTTTGAGGAACTAATAACAGCATTTTCTAATTTTATTTTGTTTGTCGTATGTGGTGGACTTGTAAAAGGGCAAATTGAATTCTCTGCCTACTTTTGGCAGTCCGACCACGATGTATGTACGCGGGACCCTTTAGGAGCATAATTTAAGAAAGCTTCCCCTATCATACCTATCTGTCTTGGCATATACACTGAAGCGCCAAAGAAACTGGTGTAGGCATGCGTATTCAAATACAGAATATCTACAAAGGCAGAATATAGCACTGCGGTCGGTGACCCATACATAAGACAAAAAGTGTCTGGAGCAGTTATTAGATCCGTTACTGCTGCTACAATAGCAGTTTATCAAGATTTAAGTGAGTTTGTACGTGGTGTTATAGTCGGCGCACGAGCGATTGAACACAGCATCTCCGAGATAACGATGAAGCGGGAATTTTGCCCTACGATGCCCTACGACCATTTCATGAGTGTACCGTGAATATCAGGAATCTGGTAAAGCGTCAAATCTCCGACTTCGCTGCGGCTGGAAAAAGATCCTGCTGCAAGCCTTCCTCAAATTGCTGCAGATTTCAGTGATGGACCATCAACAAGTGTCAGCGTGCGAACCATTCAACGAAACATCACCGATATGGGCTTTCGGGGCCAAAGGCCCACTCGTGTACCCTTGATGACTGCACGACACAAAGTTTTACTCCTCGCCCGGGCCCATCAACACCGATATTGGACTGTTGATGACTGGAAACATGTTGTGTAGTCGGAGAGTCTCGTTTCAAATTGAGTCGAGAGAGTGGACGTGTACAGGTATGGGAGCAAACTCATGAGTCCATGGACCCTGCGTGTCAACAGGGGACCGTTAAAGCTGGTGGAGTGATACGGAACCCCTGATACGTTTAGATACGACTCTGACAGTCTGGTCATCCATTCATGTCCCTTGTGCATTCCTACGGACTTGGGTAGTTCCAGCAGGACAGTGCGACACCCCACACGTCTATAATTGCTATAGAGTGGCTCCGGGAACACTCTTCTGAGTTTGAACACTTCCGCTGGCCTCTAAACTCACCAGACACGAACATTATTGAGCATATCTGGAATGCTTTGCGACGTTCTGTTCAAAAGACATCTCCAGCTCCTCGTACTCTTACGGATTTATGGACAGCCCTGCAGGATTCATGGTGTCAGTTCCCTCCAGTACTACTTCAGACATTAGTAGACTCCATGCCACGTCGTGTTGTGCGCTTCTGCGTGCTCGCGGGGGCACTACACGATCTTTGGCAGGTGTACCAGTGTCTTTGGCTCTTTAGTATACACGTATTTCATATGCTACACGTAACAGACTTGTTCTGCTACATTTGCATTTTTCGTTTTTCGTCATTCTTAAATTCTGGGTACACCCTTGTTGACGATAAACATGTAAAACCTTTTGTGGCTGAAGGCGCAAAATCCGCATTAGTCACCTACATCTCCTGAACCATGTATCTTATGTTATAAATAGGCATTAAGTCGTGAGTTGTCCGTATCTGGGGATATATTTATTAATAATATTCCATCTTCAGTCACAATGTTTTTATTTGCTGATTACTGTTCAACGCGGTTCGGTTCAAAATGGTTCAAATGGCTCTGAGCACTATGGGACTTAACATCTGAGGTCATCAGTCCCCTAGAACTTAGAACTACTTAAACCTAACTAACCTAAGGATATCACACACATCCATGCCGGAGGCGGGATTCGAACCTGCGATCGTAGTGAATGCGGTTCGGATTACAACTCCATTTTCAAGGACCATATAGATGTAATGGGCGTCACATCTGCTCCAGTTTTTCACCTAACAATAACAGAACGACACAACTGATAGTTATAACGAGAAAACAGTGTCACGTGGGGTTAATGAGAGAAAAGTAGAGAAAGGAGAGAATTAAAGGATTGTAACATAGTAACCTGCATTTGGCTACGTAACATTCAGTTTCTGCGTCGGTGAAAAGCTTCCACGTTTTGAAAGCTATAGCATGTTTATGACAGTACTACATGACACAAATGACACATACTTAACCTGTGTTAGAGTAATGTGCTGGAGAATTCAATTTCGTGTTATTGCCACAGGTTGACGAAATAAAATAAAAAAACTTAAAAAATGGCTTAGATTTTGTTAACAATTTTACATTATTACATAGTCAACACGAGATTGAATATAGTTATTAACATAAAGAGTGCTCTAAAATATTCGTTAAAATTAACTGATTCTGTAGCCAAGTGTGTAATTTATAGTTCTTTATTTTGTAGTATAGTTATAACTTCATGTTATTTTAGTTGTGCATGCAAATGAAATTAAAACCACAAAGTGACAGTGAGTTCGATCTGGTGTTAGTTGAAGGGAGATAGGAGGGGGTGGGGGAGAATCACAATACAAAGAGAGAGAGAGAGAGAGAGAGAGAGAGAGAGAGAGAGAGACCAGAGTTGGTGGAATGTCATGGAAATGATATAGTTTATTAATGTTTAAGTACAGCATAAAAGAAATTGTGTTCATTCTTTCTTCTGGAGCTGTTATATTAAGAGACAGTCATTACTACAGCAGAAAGTATCTGTCTTTCCATTTAGCATCTCAGTGGATTTGAAAATCTGTTGTCTGTGTATTTCTAACGCCTGTAGTAGGAGGTAAGCTGGGAAAGTAATGCACTACTTTCTCGATGTTCTCCGTTAATCCTATCTGGTAAGAATTTCACACCACGCAACAGTACCCCAAAAGAGGACGGACAAGCGTAGTGCAGGCAGTCTCTTTAGTAGATCTGTTGCATCTTGCAGAAAATCGTATAACGGGAGTAGGATTCGTTATGAATAGGAAGGCAGCGCAGAGACCGTGCTTCTGTGAACAGTTCAGTGACATGGTTGTTCTTACCAGAATCGACAGCAAACCAACACCGACAACGATAGTTCAGGTATACATACCGACGTCGCAAGCTGAAGATGAAGAGATAGAGAAAGTGTATGAGAATATTGAAAGGGTAACATAGTTTGTAAAGGGGGATGAAAATCTAATAGTCATGGGGGACTGGAATGCTATTGTAGGGGAAGCAGTAGAAGAAAAGGCTACAGGGGAATATGGGCTTGGGACAAGGTATGATAGAAGAGAAAGACTAACTGAGTTATGTAACAAGTTTCAGCTAGTAATAGCGAATACTCTGTTCAAGAAACACAAGAGGAGGAGGTATACTTGGAAAAGGCTGAGAGATACGGGAAGATTTCAGTTAGATTACATCATGGTCAGACAGAGCTTCCGAAATCAGATACTGGATTGTAAGGCGTACCCAGGAGCAGATATAGACTCTGATCACAATATAGTAGTGACGAAGAGTAGGCTGTAGTGTAAGGGATTAGTCAGGAAGGATCAATACACAAAGAAGTGAGTTACGGAAGTTCGATGGGATGACGAGATACGGTTGAAGTTCTCTAAGGCTACAGATACAGCAATAAGGAATAGCTCAGTAGGCAGTACAGTTGAAGAGGAATAGACACATGTAAAAAGGGCCATCACAGAAGTTGGAAAGGAAAACATAGGGATAAAGAAGGTAACTGCGAAGAAACCATAGGTAACAGAAGAAATACTTCAATTGATTGATGAAAGCAGAAAGTACACAAATGTTCCGGGAAACTCAGGAATACAGAAATAAAAGTCGCTGAGGAATGGAATAAATAGGAAGTGCAGGGAAGCTAGGACAAGATGGCTGCAGGAAAAATGTGAAGACATCGAAAAAGAAATTATTGTTGTGATGACAGACTCAGCATACAGAAAAGTCAAAACAACCGACCGTTACATTAAAAGCAAGGGTTATAACAGTATGAGTGCAACGGGAATTTCACTGTTAAATGCAGAGGAGGTAGCAGATAGGTGGAAAGAATATAATGAAAGCCTCTATGAGGGAGAAGATTTGTCTGATGTGATAGAAGAAGAAACAGGAGTAGATACAGAAGAGATAGGGGACCCAGTATTAGAATCAGAATATAAAATAAATTTGGAGGACTTAGGATCGAATAAGGCAGAAGAGATAGTTAACCTTCCATCAGAAGTTCTAAAATCGTTGGCGGAAGTGGCAAGAAAACGACTATTCACGTTGGTGTGTAGAATGTATGAGTCTAGCGGCATACCATCTAACTTCCGGAAAAGCTCATCCACACGATTCCGAAGACGGCAAGGGCTGACAAGTGCGAGAATTATCGCACAATAAGCTTAACAGCTCATGCGTCCAAATTGCTTACAAGAATAATATACAGCAGAATGGAAAAGAAAGTTGAGGATGCGCTAAACGATGATCAGTTTGGCTTTAGGAAAGGTAAAGGCACCAGAGAGGCAATCCTGACGTTGCGGTTCATAATGGAAGCAAGACTAGAGAAAAATCAAGACATGTTCATAGGATTAGTCGACCCGGAAAAAGCGTTCGATAATGTGAAATGGTGCAAGATGTTCGAAATTCTGAAAAAAGTAGGTGTAAGGTACAGGGAGAGATGGTTAATATACAATATGTACAACAGCCAAGAGGGAGTAATAAGAGTGGACGACCAAGAACAAATTGCTCGTATTGAATGGGGTGTAAGACAAGGATGTGGCATTTATCCCGTACTATTCAATCTGTTCATCGAATAAGCAATGTTGTTCATGTTGTTGTTGTTGTTGTTGTCTTCAGTCCTGAGACTGGTTTGATGCAGCTCTCCATGCTACTCTATCCTGTGCAAGCTTCTTCATCTCCCAGTACCTACTGCCGCCTACATCCCTATGAATCTGCTTAGTGTATTCATCTCTTGGTCTCCCTCTACGATTTTTACCCTTCACGTTGCTTTCCAGTACTAAACTGGTGATTCCTTGATGCCTCAGAACATGTCCTACCAACCGATCCCTTCTTCTAGTCAAGTTGTGCCACAAACTCCTCTTCTCCCCAATCCTGTTCAGTACCTCCTCATTAATTATGTGATCTACCCATCTAATCTTCAGCATTCTTCTGCAGCACCACATTTCGAAAGCTTCTATTCTCTTCTTGTCCAAACTAGTTATCGCCCATGTTTCACTTCCATACATGGCTACACTCCATACATATACTTCAGAAACGACTTCCTGTCACTTAAATCTATACTCGATGTTAACAAATTTCTCTTCTTCAGAAACGCTTTCCTTCCCATTGCCAGTCTACATTTTATATCCTCTCTACTTCTACCATCGTCAGTTATTTTGCTCCACAAATAGCAAAACTCCTTTACTACTTTAAGTGTCTCATTTCCTAATCTAATTCCCTCAGCATCACCCGATTTAATTTGACTACATTCCAGTATCCTCGTTTTGATTTTGTTGATGTTCATATTATATCCTCCTTTCAAGACACTGTCCATTCCGTTCAACTGCTCTTCCAAGTCCTTTGCTGTCTCTGACAGAATTACAATGTCATCGGCGAACCTCAAAGTTTTTATTTCTTGTCCACGGATTTTAATACCTACTCCGAATTTTTCTTTTGTTTCCTTTACTGCTTGCTCAATATACAGATTGAACAACATCGGGGAGAGGCTAAAATCCTGTCTCACTCCCTTCCCAACCACTGCTTCCCTTTCATGTCCCTCGACTCTTATAACTGCCATCTGGTTTCTGTACAAATTGTAAATAGCCTTTCGCTCCCTATATTTTACCCCTGCCACCTTCAGAATTTGAAAGAGAGTATTCCAGTCAACATTGTCAAAAGCTTTCTCTAAGTCTACAAATGCTAGAAACGTAGGTTTGCCTTTTCTTAATCTAGCTTCTAAAATAAGTCGTAGGGTCAGTATTGCCTCACGTGATCCCATATTTCTACGGAATCCAAACTGATCTTCCCCATGGTCGGCTTCTACCAGTTTTTCCATTCGTCTGTAAAGAATTCGCGTTAGTATTTTGCAGCCGTGACTTATTAAACTGATAGTTTAGAATAAGCAGGGTGAAAGGATATCAATGATACGATTCGCTGGTGACATTATTTCTATCTTGAGAGAAAGTGAAGAAGAATTATACGATCTGCTGAACGGAATGGACAGTCTAATGAGTACAGAGTATGGATGGAGAGTAAATCGAAGAAAGACGAAGGTAATGAGAAGTAGTAGAAATGAGAACAGCGAGAAACTTAATATCAGGATTGATGAAGTTAAGGAATTTGCTACCTAGGCAGTAAAATAACCAATGACAGACGGAGCAAGGACATTAAAAGCAGACTGACGATGGAAAAAAGGGCATTTCTGGCCAAGAGAATTCTACTAATATCAAATATCGGCCTTAATTTGAGGAAGAGATTTCTGAGAATGTACGTCTGGCGTACAGCTTTGTATGGTAGTGAAACATGGACTGTGGGAAAACCGGAACAGAAGAGAATCTAAGCATTTGAGATGTGATGCTACATACGAATGTTGAAAATTAGGTGGACTGATAAGGTTGTGGAGGTTCTGCGCAGAATCGGAGAGGAAAGGAATGTGTGGAAAACACTGATAAGGAGAAGGAACAGGATGATAGGACATCTGTTAAGACATGAGGGAATGACTTCCATGGTACTAGAGGGAGCCGTAGAGGACAAAAACAAAATAATTGAGGACATCCACCAAATAATTGAGGATGTAGGTTGCAAGTGCTACTCTGAGATGAAGAGATTAGCACAGGATAGGAATTCGTGTTCTGCCAATAAAACGCAGTCTTTGGTTCGCCTATCCCACAACATTTGGTATGAGTTCTTTTCAATTAAAGTTGCTCTTCATTGTAATTCCTACGTATTTAGTCGAATTTGGGGCATTTAGATTTGACTGATTTATCGTACAACCTAAGTTTAATGGGATCGTTTTGGCACTCATGTAGATGACCTCACACTTTTGATTATTTAGGTTCAACTGCCAATATTCGCATATAGATATTTTTTGTAAATAGTTTTGCAATTTGTTTTGATCTTCTGATGACTTTACTAGACGATAAACGGCAGCATCGTCTGCAAACAACGTGACAGCTGCTCAGATCGTCTCCTAAATTGTTTATATAGATAAGGGATAGCAGAGGGCCCATGGAACTACCTCGGTTAACATCAGGAACCGTTTCTGGTTTACTCGATGACTTTCCAACAGTTAAGACGAATTGTGACCTCTGTGACAGGAAATCACGAATCCAATCACGTGACGGAGACGATATTCCATAAGCACGTGATTTCATTACAGTCACTTCGCATGATTAAAGAGCTAGTTGTGCTTCTCCAATGATGTTTTCTAAATCCGTGTTGACTGTGTGTCAATAGACCGCACTCTTCGAGGTAATTCGTAGTGCTCAAACACAATATATGGGCCTGTAATTTTGTGGATCACTCCTAACGCCTTTCTCGAATACTGGTGTGACCTGTGGAGCTTTCCAGTCTTTGGATACAGATCTTACGTCGAGTGAGCGGTTGAATATGATTGCTACGTACGGAGATATTGCATCGGCATACCCTGAAAGGAAACTAATTGGTATACAGTCTCGTCCGGGAGACTTGCTTATATTAAGTGACATAAGCTGCTTCACTACTCCTAGGATATATAATTCTAATTAACTCATGCGAAATCTGGATCATTTACTTTGTCTTCTTTGGTGAAACAATTTCGGAAGGCTTTGTTTGGTAAATATCCTTAAGTAGCACTGTCATCGATACTATTACCATTGCTGGCGCGCAATAAAGGCATTGATTGTGTCTGGCCACTAGAATACTTTACATACGATCAGAATCTCTCTAGATTTTCTGCCGGGTTTCGAAAGAAAGTTTCGTTGTCGAATTTATTATAGTCATCTCCCATTGAAGGCAGCGCTAGATTTCGAACTTCTATAAAAGATCACCAATCTTGGAGATTTTGCGTTAGTTTAACTTGGCATGTTTTTTTCGTTGTTCCTGCAGCGGCATTCACACCCGTTTTGTGTACCAAGGGAATCAGCTCCGTTGTTTGTTAATTTATTTGGCATAAATCTATCAACTTATGTCGAGACTATTTGTTTCAATTCAAGGAACATCTGGTCTACACTTTCAGGCACACTGTTACTTTGAAAGGAGTTGAGATTGTTTCTCGGGAAGGCGTTATGTGAATTTTTATCTGATTTTTTTTTTTTGAACAGGTATATTTTTCGTTTGTTTTTGGAGGATTTGCCAGATGCAATATTCAGTCTCGCTACGACAACCCTGTGTTCACTAATCCTCGTATCAGTTATTAGTTCGGGATTATTTTTTGCTAAGAGGTAAAGTGTCTTTTCAGATCCGTTTACTTTTCGAGAGGGCTCATGAGCTAACTGCTCGAAATAATTTCCTGAGAACGCATTTAGCACAATTTCAGATGCCTATCTCCAGATTTAACCACGTATTTTCGCCAACATCTCGAGGGTAAACTGAAGTCACCACCAACTATAATTGTATAATCGGATACGTGTTTAAAATTAGGTGCAAGTTTTCTTTGAACCTTTCAACAGCTGTATCATCTGAGTTGGCAAGTCGGTAAAAGGATCCAATTATTATTTTATTCCGGTTGCTAAGAACGACCTCTACCCATATATAATGTTTTATGATCTTGAACTGTGAAGAAGAAATTGCTGTTGTCCATTGTTCTTTCATCCATCCTTGGAAACTTTGTGCGAGATGGTTCTTAATTTCACCAATGTCGCTTTTGACAAAAAAGTCTTCTGTTTTTTGTACGAAGTCATCCACCTTCATTACAACATCGCCATTATCAGCTCTAAGAGTTATGGCCTTATTTTCTTTCAATTTTTGACCGATGTTACTAGCTATTTTTCTTTTATTAAATATGACATTCTGTTGGTTTGGTCTTCAAGTGCTTTCAAGAGCCTAACCCAAAGTACATTAAGAAGGTGTCCCAATTACAACTGTAGTAAAGTCTAGAAAAAGCCCAGCATACCAGTCAAACAAGAAACTGATCGACATCCTAAAAAACACGTACACCTTTGTAAACAGCAGATCCATCATGAACAACAGAGAATTCACTAAGATACACAGTGTAGCTGCACTGCGATCTTTTAATGTGCCAGTGTCCAAATAAAACCAATATTAGACATCATTAACAAAAATTAAATAAGAGCTTATGGACCTCCATGACCTTATGTTGAAACATAAACATTTTCAGTTTAACAACAAATTTTATGAACAGCCAGAGGGGCTGAATATGGCATCAACTTTCTCTCGCTTGTTATCTGACATTTATACTGATCATTTATAAAAGTAGTTTCTTTGTTCAAATTATATATTAGTTACGAAAATAATTAAGCTTTACAGCCGCAGAGATGACATTGTTATACTTTTTCTTTGCAGTAAAACTGAAGTAGAACAATTGTATAACCTTTCAGCCATTTCCATCTCAACATCAAATTCACCACTGAGCATGAGACAGGCAAGACATTAAATTTCTTAAACACAGCTTCACCACAAAAAGAAAGAAAACACCTACAGATAACACTATGCACAAAAGCTCCTTCCATTCCACAACACAAAACTAGGAGCATAGAAAGTATGATTAATAGGGCAGTGAACGTCCCAGTGGCACAACTTGATCTTGGTCATTAAACTGTGTTAATCAAACAAATGGCCACTAGTAATGGATATTCATCATCCACTACTGATGCCCTGTTTAATAATAGAAAAAAGATAGAAAATAGAAGTGGAGTGAAACTCTCATTGCCAACAGATATTCCATTCATTAGCTTTTTATAAAACTGCCAATGTATTTAAAAGGCATGGCATTAAAATGGGCTATTACGACAATAATAAAATAAATCGTCCTACCTCACAGTCACAATAAACGTGACAAATATAAGCAATCAGGTGTTTAAATTTCACATGCCTAGACTGTTCCAGTTTTTTATCCAAGTGGGATAGACAGAAAACGTGCCACACAATACAAAAATGAAAAAATATCAACTCTACGCCTAAATGTATGTCATAAATCTGCAATGGCACCTCATCTTTGTCACTAGACACAGAGCCCTCCAGACATCAACAGAGGTCTCAAAACGTGCCATAGATAACACTCAGGTAGAAAACTGAATATACTAGATGTACTAGAAATATACAGATAAGAAATTTTCGAACCCACTGAGACACTAAATAAAAAGACAAACAGCGAATACAACAGATTACTTTCTTCTTTCAGTAATGACTGACTGTTAATACAGTGGCTTCACTAGAGACAGTGAGCAAAATTTTTCTTATCACTTACTCAAACATAAATAGACCCTGTCACTCCCATGTCATTCCACATAGTCTGGTCTCTCTCTCCTTCTATCTCTTTCTCTACAAACTCAAGACGTGTAAATTACACACTCAGCTACAGAAGCAGTTTAAGAAGTATTTCGAGACACCCTTTGACTTAATAAGTATGTTAAATCCTGTGTTTATTAAGTAATAATTTAAATTTGTGAACAGTTCTAAATTGTTTTTAATTTTTTTATTTTGCTTCGTTAATCTATGTGAGCAGAAATAACGCGAAATTCAATACCCAGCACATCACTGTAACATAGGTTAAGTAAGTGTCATTTGAGTTATGTAGCACTGTCTTCAGCTGTTACATCGATTAAAATATGAAAGTTTTCCACCAACGCTTAAAACAAGTGTTATGTGGTCAAACACAGGTTACTATGTTACAATGCTTTAATTCTGTCATTTCTCTAGATTTTTTCTCGCTAATCTCTCCTGAGACGGTTTTCTCATTAATACTAACAATGATGTCGTTCTGTTACTATGAGCTACAAACTGAAGTTTATTTAACACCTGTTACACGTATATAGCGCTTTAAAAGGTTGTAATAGCTCCGAAATGCGTTCAACACCAATTAAAATTTAAAATACTGTGACTGAAGATGGAATACAGTTAATAAAATAATGTACATTACTCGTGTGTGTCACAATGATATATGTAGTTCTGCAAATACATTCTGTGGTCTATGCCGAAATTGTCTGAAAATTCTGTTGCGAATAGATTTAGCAATAAGTAAGCAATAAATTAAAACGTCATGCCTGATGCTTAAGTTTTAGTGCATGAGCAGTGAAATGTAGTAAGTGGTACTTTCTTTGTTTCATTACTTTGTGGGGGTGGCAGGGAGAAACTATTTCGATAAGGTTCGCAATTACGTGTAAAGTTTATTGGCGGTCGTTAAGCACTCTCAGCCTGATATGCAGGATGAATATGTCTGGGCAATGCGCGCGGTGTAAGCTACAGTGGCTCAAGGCATACAAACCGTTCCTTACTTAAATACCCGACCAGTAACGCTAGATTATACCTCTTAATGAGTCGTTTAAGACAACATTTGAAACATTTAAATGTAGTCAGTAAGAAGACGGCATACTGAAAATCAGATATTTGTTGGGCCCTGACAGCCATTAGACAGACAAACTGCAAGTGTGTTTGGGTTGCCGTTTTAGCCATTTACTAATACAGAGTCTTGTGGTCACAGATCTGTGAAAAACTGTAACCACTCCTTTTCCAGCATTGGAATAAGCATTTTCAACTCATTCAAGTCTCTCAGTATATGACCGTCTTTCTCCTGTATGAAATGATAATCTCGTTTTATGTAATTCCTATTAATCATTGTATTTTTGTTTGCTCAGATTATCTCCTGGCTATCGATGCTTGTCTTTTATAGAAGAGTGAATCTTTTGCATTTTTTAACTGTTTTTAAAATACTTCTTTTTTCCTTTGATAATATTTATTGTATCATTACTCCATAGATTAAGTACTCCTCTTTGTTTTGTTATTCTGGAAGCAGGCATGGCTAGAGGACATATGTAAGGATGTAGAGGCTTATCTAACTAGGGGTAATATAGATACTGCCTACAGGAAAATTAAATAGACCTTTCGAGAAAAGATATCCATTTGTATGAATATCAAGAGCTCAGATGGAAACCCAGTTCTAAGCAAAGAAGGGAAAGCAGAAAGGTGGAAGGAGTATATAGAGGGACTATACAAGGGCGATGTACTTGAGGGTAATATTATAAAAAGGGAAGAGGATGTAGATGAAGATAAAATGGGAGATACGATACTGCGTGAAAAGTTTGATAGAACACTGAAAGACCTAAGTCGAAACAAGGCTCCGGGAGTAGACAACATTCCATTAGAACTACTGACAGCCTTGGGAGAGCCAGTCCTCACAAAACTCTACCATCTGGTGGGCAAAATGTATGGGACAGGCGAAATACCCTCAGACTTCAAGAAGAATATAATAATTCCAATCCCAAAGAAAGCAGGCGTTGACAGATGTGAAAATTACCAAACTATCAGTTTAATAAGTGAAGGCTGCAAAATACTAACGCGAATTCTTTACAGACGGATGGAAAAACTGGTAGAAGCCCACCTTGGGGAAGATCAGTTTGAATTCCGTAGAAATATGGGAACACGTGAGACAGTACTGACTCTACGACTTATCTTAGAAGCTAGATTAAGAAAAGACAAACCTACGTTTCTAGGATTTGTAGACTTGGAGAAAGATTTTGACAATGTTGACTGGAATACTCTCAAATTCTGAAGGTGGCAGGCGTAAAATACAGGGAGCGTAGGGCTATTTACAATTTGTACAAAAACCAGATAGCAGTTATAAGAGCCGAGGGACATGAAAGGGAAACAGTGGTTGGGAAGGGAATGAGACAGGATTGCAGCCTCTCCCCGATGTTATTCAGTCTGTATATTGAGCAAGCAGTAAAGGAAACAAAAGAAAAATTCGGGGTAGGTATTAAAATCCATGGAGAAGAAATAAAAACTTTGAGGTTCGCCGATGACATTGTAATTCTGTCAGATACAGAAAAGGACTTGGAGCAGCTGAACGGAATGAACAGTGTCTCGAAGGGAGGATATAAGATGAACATCAACAAAACCAAACGCGGATAATCGAATGTAGTTGATATAAATCGGGTGATGCTGAGGGAATTAGATTAGGAAATGAAACGCTTAAAGTAGTAAATGAGTTTTGCTATTTGGGATGCGAAATAACTGATGATGGATGAAGTAGAGAGGATATAAAATGTAGACTGGCAATGGCAAGGAAAGCGTTTCTGAAGAAGAGAAATTTGTTAACATTGAGTATAGATTTAAATGTCAGGAAAGCGTTTCTAAAAGTATTTGTATGGAATGTAGCCATTTATGGAAGTGAAACGTGGACGATAAATAGTTCAGTCAAGAAGAGAATAGGATCTTTCGGAATGTGGTGCTACAGAGGAATGCTGAAGATTAGATGGGTAGATCACATAACTAATGAGGAGGTATTGAATAGGTTTGGGGAGAAGGGGAGTTTGTGGCGCAACTTGACTAGAAGAAGGGATCGGTTGGTAGGGCATATTCTGAGGCATCAAGGTATCACCAATTTAGTATTGGAGGGCAGCGTGGAGGGTAAAAATCGTAGAGGGAGACCAAGAGATGAATACACTAAACAGATTCAGAAAGATGTAGGTTGCAGTAGGTACTGGGAGATGAAGAAGCTTGCACAGGGTAGAGTAGCATGGAGAGCTGCATCAAACCAGTCTCAGGACTGAAGACCACAACAACAACAACTAATATAGATTCTTATGGGCACAGATCTGTGAAAAACTGTAACCACTACTTTTCCAGCATTAGAATGAGCATTTTCAACTCACTGAAGTCTCTCAGTATATGACCGTCGTTCTCCTGTATGAAATTATAATCTTGTTATGTAATTTCTATTAATCATTGTATTTTTGTTTGCTCAGCTTATTTCCTGGCTATAGATGCTTGTCTTTTATAGGAATACATCTTTTGCATTTTTTTACTGTTATTAAAAAACTTATGTTTTCCTTTGATAATATTTGCAGTATCATTGCTCCATAGTTAAAGTCGCTTTTTTTTTCAATTTGACACCTACTCTAAATGTTCTTGGTGGAAGTGGTTTGTGTAAGATCAAACGATAACATGTGATCGGCTGGTGAGAGCTCTAATTTCCTTTGCTCTGGTTAAATTAGTTGCGTGGTGGCACTGGTTTTTTTCTATATTTTTGCCTGTGGTTGCGTGTGGTGGTTTTGTTGGCAGCAGTGCACTGATGAGGGTGCGGCAGGTCCGGTAGTGAGTTCGTAGAAGGATGCGACACTGCGAATAGCGAGTCGCCGACAAAGGCCATCCCTCAAGACCCTCCCTCTACACGCTTTTGTATAGTCTGCGCAAAATAACATGGCCAGTGGATGCGCATTTGGTAGAGCGGTAGTGGTGGTTCAAAATGGTTCAAATGGCTGTGAGCACTATGAGACTTAACATCTGAGGTCATCAGTCCCCTAGAATGTAGAACTACTTAAACCTAACTAACCTAAGGACATCACACACATCCATGCCCGAGGCAGGATTCGAACCTGCGACCGCAGGAGTCGCGCGATTCCCGACTGAAGCACCTAGAACCGCTCGGCCACCGCTGCCGGGGTAGTGGTGGTGACTGCAGGCAGGTGCTCTAGGGGAAATGCTGCGTGCTGGAGGGGAAGGTGGAGTGCTGAACTGACGCCTGTGCTCAGTTTTTTATAAACATTAAAGTGGAATCCCTCCACTCCCACACTTGCTTGCATGGTGATCATACAAAAATATCTACTGTCACCCCTGTTCTGGTTAGTATCTAAAAACAACTCTGCTGAAAAGGCAACAAAATCAGCGATTTATTTGCGCCCAGGTTTTTAACCATTTGCAACTTTCACAGAAGCGTCATGAGTTATGAATTTTGAGTAAAATCTACACATTCTCTTGTTGCCATGCTGAAAATTGCTTCTTTTGCCAAACTACAGCGAAGCTTAAACAGAGTCACTACTCTAACATGTTGTGCGGATGCAGTTGCAAGAGAATTCAGAAACAGTGGTTTATTAAGTGTATTAAGTGAAGAACTCAGGAAATTATGGTCAATAGCTTATGAAATAGGGACATCCTCAGTACAAAAATAAACGTGTGATGTCTTTACTTATCTTGTTCCATGGCATTTCTTGTTTCACCAGATTTTGATGGTGCTTACATACTTTCATCGAAAAACTCTGAAGTTTTGGATAATAACCATATGGCAAAATACTCTCCTCTGTGTGTGCTATCATTTACCAAAATCTCGTTACCATGTCTTAAACCGTCGATGAAACATGAGGAACCTTGTGCATATTTGACTTTGGGATCATCGCTGGCGTGTCGCGATCGCAAATGAGTGTGCTACATCAGCTCAATTTTCTCGAGATTAGTGACAGATAGAGACTTCCACCCAATCTAAAGAAAAAAATCAGTATGTTAGCTAAATTTCACATTCAGCACCATATTATGGAATATGCACCAAGTGGAAAATCATAGTGACCCCTATTTTTGATTGCAAACCTTTTCGAATTTCGCGCAATGTTTTACATTCAAATATCATAATAGGGATGAGTACTAACGAAAAGATGGGCACATCATATGAAGCTGACACATTAAGCTATAAGTAACGTAAAAATGAAACTTTTATACCGAATAGTTTCTGTAAATTCGCTTGAGAAATATTGCAGGCGGTGCTCCTCGATTCTGTCACCACTGACCGGGTTCGAGGGGGCAAAATCTGTCGCACTCCCCTTCCGAATAAATGAATGAACTTGCCCAGCATTTTGAACGAAAACTGATTACTGCACATCGGCCACCGTATCCTGTGCGAACTCTTACACATAGCTTACACAGAGCTTACACACGACCCGCTGATCCCTCCCAATATGGGTTCCCTGGCGAGAACATTTCGCTGGCCTCCGGTTCGGCGCCTGGTGGTTGCATCGTGAGGGCGGCTTTCTCTGATTTGGATGTCTGATTCTGCAGGAGCTCCGTAGTCCGGTGCTCACGGACGCTTCGTTGGGATTGTCCGCGTCGCACTGCACGAAATTTGACTGGAGTACGATTCTGCGCACAACTCCAATTGGAACTATCGGAGCGTGGAGGGGACATGACACTGAACTATCTGTGTAGGTGCTAAGAGCCTAGTTTATCGAGGAGGTTCGTCTGAGCTGCCAGAGGGACAGAGAGCAGCGATAGAGGGGGCGTGGCGGGGGGGGGGGGGGGGGGTGGAGGGGTTCGTGGAAGTCTTCTCTGGACCAGCAGGCAGTGAAGTAGAGGTATAATTATGAGTGATCACTGTATCGGTAGTCCGAGTAGAGGCGACAGATTCCATACGGACTGGATGGTCTGGAATGTTTGCTTACGTACTTCGTATTTTTGCTTCACGATCGTGGACGGAGACCATCGCCGAGGTCAGCATTCCTGAGGTCAGTATGCAGTACAACACTGGGCAGAAAACTGTCCATTAACGAATCGACCTAACAGATGCTAATGTATTCACTCCACCGGCAAAGTAGCAGCTTGTTTATTTGTATTAATGCTCTCAGCGACGTTACTCATCCACTTCTCCGCCACAGCAGACACCATTGGCATGTGGGTTTCCATTGACGAGCTACCTTATTCGATCACTGTTGTGTGATAGAATCCGTGTTTATTCTCTTCGCAAATTTGCTCATACACACCACAGTTCATTGGATGCCGTAATTATATCGTGAGGCACCATTTTTAACTAGCCAACAGCTCATTCTGTTATACCTCTATGATTTTATTTTCTATTCAGTTTTTGGGCCATATGCTGAAGTGTTTCAAAATGCTCAAGTGAATAAACATAAGTGTTATACTAAGTTCCTCTATCATTTCTATGATTACAACATACATATTTAATATCTAATACTGTTGACAGATAATAATTAGTCCCATTATTAATAAATTATGACGAGGGTGCCAACTCTTGGACAGTCCACCAACAGGGCTAAATAGATTCTCTATGCACATGGAGGGGGAGTGGGAATCTGATATATACCTCACGCCTGCCGTCCCTTGGCAGCAAGTACATCGGCACACCTGATGATGGCAACAAGGTCGATTGGCGAAATATTGTGTCCATTGTACACTCACACCAGGCTGTTCACCCTAGATTTATTTCGTCAGCTATCTTGTTGCTCGAGCATCGAGTTATTCAATCTTGTTAATGATCAGTTCTTTCTGATCACTCCCGCTGTTAATAACCCATCTCTTCAAATTCTTTGAAGCATCCAAGGTGTTTTTGTGGGTATAACACAGCGCTGGGATCTATGAAATCAGTCACTGTTTCCTACAGGTATGTTGTTGTTATCTGCAGGTTCCTGTTTATTACTTGAGAGCGATTGGCCAGTCTCGGTCGAGTAGGCTATTTTCAAGTGCTGACAGTAATATTAGTGAATATGAAGGAACGCAATGAGTGTCACTTTGCAGCCAAACTAAAAAAAATCGCCATATGTATAATTAACAAACACACTGGATGTCATGATCGTTCGGGAGTACAAAATCAAAGCTCTGAAATGGCCTACATGGCTGAAACTGACCAGTCATGTTGATCCAGCAAACAGAATTCAGCTGATGATGTAAGCCTTGAGGTAAACTGGCCTTGGTTGCTGCTGCTATCGTTGTTGTTGTGGTCTTCAGCCAAGAGACTGGTCTCCATGCTACTCTATCCTGTACAAGTCTCTTCTTTTGTGGACAGCCCGCATCTCGTGGTCGTGCAGTAGCGTTCTCGCTTCCCACGCCCGGGTTCCCGGGTTCGATTTCCGGCGAGGTCAGGGATTTTCTCTGCCTCGTGATGGCTGGGTGTTGTGTGCTGTCCTTAGGTTAGTTAGGTTTAAGTAGTTCTAAGTTCTAGGGGACTTATAACCACAGCAGTTTTGTGGACAACCTGTTTCCATCTCAGCTTGCATACTGTTTTCCTCTACAGTTTCTATCTCTGGACTTGCTCCATTACCAGATTAACCTTCGATAAATTTATCATGGTGGTACCGTATGTGAGGAAAAGCTTGTATTTTTGTAATTCTCTTAGTATACGAGTCAATAAACATTTATAAAAATATGGAAAAAGCTTTATCTGTGTACAGTTTGAGGGGCATCCACATGCCTTGCTCATACTGTGGCATCAAGCAGTCAGGCTTGCAAGATGAATGGTCTGCCAAGCGAGTGGATTCATTCTTATTTATCAAGTAACATGAGTTCTAGTAATCACAATTAAGTTACAAATTACTCTCCTGTTTGAATATTACGCAACGGAAACGCATAACGCACTTCTGACTATTAGTAATTTACACAACTCTGACTGTTCACTATGCACTGGCAATACCACATTTTCTTTCTTACCCAACGGCTTTGATCAACACGTGGCCATCGCACTGAATTTGAATGGCGCACACATTATAAATTCTGGATATCATGACAACATACTATTCGAAGGAAAAGGCCATCAGACACTTTCCTTTCACTATCTTTTGTATTCCGATAAACCCTACAACCTAAACGCATAATTACATTTTCTACAACAATTACACATGAGAAACTCCGCCCAGTGGGCATGGCTTTACATTGGTGATTCTCTATCTTATGGTCTCGTAATTATCTAACACTACAGTGCACTTTCTGGATAGGATGGTGGATCTTTTGATATATCTCACACTTCGACTCTCACACCCATCATCACGAAAATTTCCTCCAGACCGAGCGGTACAAAATGGAACATGCATAACCCACTGCCTCTTAACCTATCTTGTTACTCTCCCATGCAAACCACACATACTTATATTACATGAAATACATCACACTGGCAACATGCAATACAACACCAAGAATAGTCACAACGTTATAATCACATCACTTTCAGCTTCCCCACTTCAATCAATATTCATCCCAGTTTCATACGACACTGCCCCACTTCGTAACGTTTCTTTCCTACTACGAACTCTGGAGGGTATATGCACGTCTTCCTGTGCAATGCAAGCCAAGTGGCGTTGCTGGATAGACGGCTGACACACCTTGCTTCTCTCTCAGAGTATTACAGATTGAATCCAGCGTCACACAGAAACATAACACGCAGAGTAATATTAAGAACAAATTCGTCACACATGCGAGTCCTCAACTGATACCATGGTCGAGTACTTCTCTTTATCATTTGTCTCATACACAGATTGAGTCTCACACAGTACTCACCATGTGGAAGTACTCGTCTCTAATTTCAAGTCCTGCATACGCCATTTCTTAAAGTTTTCCAACTTATTGTACACACGCCAGTAATTCAGCTTAACTATAGCACTCGTATGTATTTTAACTTATTGCTACACGTGGTTTCAGTGTGACCGTTGGTCACTTCCGAAGATTACTACGATCCCCTTAATATTACCTGCCTGACATTTAATTCTCCCCACAAAAGTTCCTGAAATAGAGAAATTATTATTCCAAACTACTTTTAAGTATTCCACATGCTTACCATTCTCTCCACTCTTTTGTCTTTATGGAGCACACCTAAGACAGGTCTTACCAACACAAGATCCAGCGCAAGAGTCCTGAAACATGGCTATTCTTCAGGTCATCTCGCACCTCTGCCGAAGTGGGGGAGCACCTTGCTATCTTATTGGTCAGCCACATTTCAGGCGCTCAAAGCTCCGATAAATTTCATCTCTTTGGTTCCCCCAAAGGTGACCAAAGGACCGTCTCAAAGATGATCATATATTCAAATTAGCAGACGACCATACATTCATTCATTTCACAGATCTCATCAAATTGGATGTAGGGATTTATTTTGTGGGAGTGCACATGTGATCAATTAAATAAATAAATTGTCATTTTTTCCTACACTGGTATCCGGCTTCGGTGTATTAAGTGAAATTGAGTTATTATTACAAAAAATATGTTGTTCTGACAAGAATAACGAAGAATGTTGTACCTATTTTCAATGTCTGGCAGTACTGTACCCTTTCAAGTTGACGATGGAGCACTCTTGTTAATTTTTTGAATCTTCGTGTTCTCCATATTACATTAGTCAGTTTATCCATGATATATTGGTGAAAAAGCTAATACTTGCTGAAGGTAAAGAAAATTGATTATCTCTAGACTCATGGTGAACTCAGCATCCAAAGGGGCTGTCTTTCTGCTCCTGTATTAATCAACATTTTTGGCCTTTCTTCCACTGCCGTGGTTATTAGACATTGTGTTGCCATGAACTCGGTGTGCTACTGTGATTCTAGTTACAGGAGCTAAGGGTGCTCTTTAATACATTTCCCACTGTTGTTAAGATAAAACATCTATTCAAAGACCTACCATTTGCCTTCGCTGAAAGTCTCTAGCGTCTGACATGTTGGTAGATCAGCACACCACCACAAAGAAAGCAGACGTTATGGCGCCCCTAAACATGTTTGGGCACAATGTAGTACACAAGGGAATGCAAAGGACAACTTGAGTATATTACAGATAAGTCAAAGAAGAAATCCGGAAAAGACACACTCACACCACGGTGTTAGTGTTATTTATTCTAATCCCCGTACAAATTACTTCGGTACCAGTGAGAGAGTAAGCTGTATGTTGAACGTCTCAGTAACAGATTCGAACACTATAGTAAATGGGATCTTCTCGACTCACCCAAAGTGTATGACGAGGCTAACACCTGTAGCTGCAGCACGAATACACAGCCGGAGGAGGACACCTTATATGCCAGGCGCTCTGCTGATAGCGCCTCTTCGACGAGAGAACGCTCACGTTCCACTTTGCTGTTTGTGGAACAGCTTAGTACACAGAAGATTGTTGCAGCCAGGGTCACGTATTTAAACTGCTGATTGCTGAGTAATGTTTATGGTGTTGCTCTAGTCTGCCTTGAACCCACTAAGGGCACAGTTGTGAGCAAAGGCGTAAAAAAGATCGCAGTACATGGCAATGCTTGTCAAAATAAAGTCAGAATTTGATGTGGCTCTCCCATAAGACATTATTCTACTTAGTCGTCGTACGGCACTGTTCTGCTCTGTACCCTGGTGTTTTAACCTCTTGTTGTCGCCCTCTACTCTTGGCTACTCAAGCGGAATATTGCTTCATCTGACGTGTTGCTCCTGCCTTGGACAACTGCCGAAAATTAGCCGTATTCATCGTGCATCTAAAAGCTATAATACACTACTGGCCATTAAAATTGCTACACCAAGAAGAAGTGCAGATGATAAACGGGAATTCATTGGACAAATATATTATACTAGAACTGACATGTGATTACATTTACACGCAATTCCGGTGCATTTCAGTACCCAGAACAACCACCTGTGACCTTGATACGCCTGGGCATTGAGTCAAACAGAGCTTGGATGGCGTGTACAGGTACAGCTGCCCATGCAGCTTCAACACGATACCACAGTTCATCAAGAGTAGTGACTGGCGTATTGGGACGAGCCAGTTGCTCGTCCACCATTGACCAGACGTTTTCAGTTGGTGAGAGATCTGGAGAATGTGCTGGCCAGGGCAGCAGTCGAACATTATCCGTAACCAGAAAGGCCCATACAGGACCTGCAACATGCGGTCATGCATTAGCCTGCTGAAATGTAGGGTTTCGCAGGGATCGAATGAAGGGTAGAGCCACGGGTCGTAACACATCTGAAATGTAACGTCCACTGTTCAAAGTGCCGTCAATGCGAACAAGAGGTGACTGAGACATGTAACCAATGGCACCCCATACCATTACGTCGAGTGATATGCCAGTAAGGCGATGACGAATACACGCTTCCAAGTAAACAGAACCTGGATTCATCCAAAAATATGACGTTTTGCCGTTCGTGCACCCAGGTTCGTTGTTGAGTGCACCTGTCTGTGATACAGCGTCAAGGGTAACCGCAGCCATGGTCTCCGAGCTGATAGTCCATACTGCTGCAAACGTCGTCGAACTGTTCGTGCAGATGGTTGTTGTCTTGCACACGTCCCCATCTGTTGACTCAGGGATCGAGACGTGGCCGCACGGTCCCTTACAGCCATGCAGATAAGATGCCTGTCATCTCGACTGCTAGTGATACGAGGCCGTTGGGACGCAGCACGGCGTTCCGTATTACCCTCCTGAACCCACCGATTCCATATTCTGCTAACAGTAATTGGATCTCGACCAACGCGAGCAGAAATGTCGCGATACGATAAACCGCAATCGCGATAGGCTACAATCCGACATTTATCAAAGTCGGAAACGTAATGGTACGCATTTCTCCTCCTTACACGAGGCACCACAACAACGTTTCACCAAGCAACGCCGATCAACCGCTGTTTGTGTATGAGAAATCGGTTGGAAACTTTCCTCATGTCACCACATTGTAGGAGTCGCCACCGGCTCCGACCTTGTGTGAATGCCCTGAACAGCTAATCATTTGCATATCACAGCATCTTCTTCCTGTCGGTTAAATTTCGCGTCTGTAGCACGTCATCTTTGTGGTGTAGCAATTTTAATGGCCAGTAGTGTACGATTATCATCAGTACATCATAGGTACATAAGAGTAACACGGTAGATAACTGATCGAATGTTTCAGATCAAAAGCTCTTTGGTTTATTCTGATGTAAAGTAAAATATACTTCTGAATTAAAAACAGACTTGGTTGCAACTCATTCTTTTATTAACAGCATGTTTCGCCTGTTTGCGATATCTCCTGATTACCAAAAGGAATGAAAAAATAACCAGAACATTGGGTATAGTCCTATGTCGCACGATTCTAAATGCGAATAAAAAAACTGTTACTAACCATAGAATTTTGCTTTTACAACGTATTAAAGAACCATAAAACTGATCTGTGCTAGACTGAAGCATGCATCGAATCAGATGAACCCACAGAGACCTAGTCAAGAACAACTATTATAATGTCTACAACCACGGAGTAGAGCGCTAAATGAATAATCGACTTGAACGATGCATACCTTAGTAAACCCGCACCAACAGGCCAGAACGGTGCAGTGGTAGGACCATACTCACAAATAAGCGTACACATTTAAACGTAATACACAGAGCTGCTGGTGTAACTTCACGACAGTAGCGTCCATGGGATACATAGACGAGCAGTGGAATGAGGCTTGCCTACAATGTCGCAAGAGGAGGCGCGTAGGTGGAGCTCAAAGGAGTTATGTGCCAGTCAGCATACTTATAGTTTACAAAAATTATTGAAGAGTGGTTGATCTTCCACAATGAAATCAAGCGGAAACAATTAAGCAGAACACAGTCGCCCATAAAGGTATCTTTAAATTACTCCAGATGTATTAAGCTTCAGTTTGTGGGGAAATTATCGTACCAGTTAGCTCAGCTGTTCAGAAATCTCGACCTTCGTGTAACTTTTTCACCGCATTAGTAAGCTCACAACTTTTATGGGCATAATTAGCGGCTTACTAAAGATTGATTCGCCTCCTATGGGCTTTCCAAATTGGATTGCAATCTCTGCCACAAATTCTGTATTGATCAAAGTGGAAGAACGTTTAGAACAAGATTTAGCGAGCATTTGATAACCAAAAAGGTCAAGTAAATCAGCATGCTACTTTTGCTGAAGATATGAAGACTGCAGGGCACTAGCCACCCACGCCTGGTTATCTCTGTATCTTAAATTGTGCTCGGAAAGGCAAAAGCTTGGTTTATTGGAAGAGTTGGAAATCCTTAACCGTGCGTGTTCGGTCGTTGAACAATTGTTGAACGATCAGTTCAGTAGTAAGGACCAAGTCTATTGTGATTCAGTATCGTCAGTTTTTAAAATCTGTCACTTACGTGCTTCCTCTGCAGACTTTGTACGCAAGCCTCATTCCATTGCTCGCCTATGTACCCGCTGGACGCTACTGTCGTAAAGCTACGACGGCAGCAGTGTGTATTGTGTTTCAATGTGTACACTTATTTGCGAATGTGGTCCAACCATTATGAAGGAATTGTCTGTTAAAGAAACTTACGTGAATCAAATTAATAACCAGTTAACAGTATTGCAAGAAGTTGACGAGGAAAGTAGTTGAGAAGGCTTGGGAAAGAATAAAGACAGTAGTAACAGATGCAGCAAAGTACGACGTGATTCCTTTCCCAAAACTTCTCTTTTTCCATGAACGGATGCGGATCCTTTACACCTCCTGCAAGCTTGATCCTCCCCACCCCAAACTGATTCCGATCCTGCAAGCTTGATCCTCTCCCACCCCAACCTGCTGCCACTTCTGTACTCTTGCGTCCCACCTGCTCTTCATCTTCACACTCTCCACACCCTTGCCCGAGGTGGCTTCCGCCGACTCCCTGATGATGTCCTCCTTCCTTCCACATACCCATCCTATCAGATCTAATCCTCCCCTTCTTTTCCTCCCCCTTTTAGTCCAGGGCTCCCTCTCTTCCTCCTCCTCCTCCTTTCTCCCTCCCACCTCCTCACTCCCAATTTCCCACTTCGTCCCTCCCCTCCCTGGGCTTCACCACATGACCCTACCCTCTCCCCTCCCCCCCCTTCGCCCTTCCTATCTCCCATTGGCTACTTCCCCCCTCCTTCCCCCTTGCCTGTCCCCTGCACTCAATGGCAGCCCCCTCCCCACATCTCTTCAGTGTGTTCAATGTGGCAAAGATCATGACCAATGTGCTACAGTGTTCTCTTCACCTATGTGTGTCAATGTTTCTTCTTCAGTGTGCTCCTCCGTTCACATGTGAAACTGTTTGTCTACATTTGTTTGCATTGCTGAACTTACTTGTACAGCCAGTGCCTTCCACAAACACCCTCATTTCATTTTTACCATTCATATTTTTTTCTGTCTACATTCTTTTCTATCAGTTATTCTGTGGCCAAAGAGTGGCGCAGAAAGACTGCTGCCGGCCTACCTTTTGTAAGGTATTAAAATAACAATGAAGAAAAAAATACAGCAAAGAAAACATTGGCCAAGAAAAAGAAACTCAAGGAACGGAAATGTTTCAACGAACTATGTTGGAGAGCAGTGGAAAAGAGGAAAGAGGCCAGGATGCTGAAGCTGCATAAAGTGGAGAGTGAGGACAGGAGAGAAACTTTGAGCACAATGAGACAGCTTAAGTTCTAAGAACAGAGAAAAGGAAATATCAAACTGGCGTCTTGGAATCTATAGAAGTGTGAAACAGAAACAGAGGAGTATGCAAAGAACTGTAAGAGAGGTTATCAAAGAGGAAACCTATTCATAAAAAAAATAAAAAATAAAAAATGCTTCTGCAGTTGGAAGATATTCTAGGAACATGGACAGAGCATTTCTCAGAAATGTTAAATTGCACTGACTCTCACATAACATTCAACTACACAGAGATCGAGAGTAACAGCAGTAATACTGACGAATACAGCATTACAGTACAGGAGGCGGTACACACTAATCAAAAGCTGATAAACAACAAGGCTACAGGAGAGGACCGGATATCAGCAGAGATGTTAAAAGAGGACAGAAACAAATTACACAAAGAAATTTATCACCTTATCACAATGATCTGGAAAACTTAACCTGAAGACTGGAAAACTGCAATACTTTACCCCATACAAAGAAAGGAAACGAAATGGAATATGGAAATTACAGGGGCATCAGCTTACTGAACATTACATAGAAGGTTCTGGGTGGTTCAAATGGCTCTGAGCACTATGGGACTCAACTTCTGAGGTCATCAGTCACGTAGAACTTAGAACTACTTAAACCTAACTAACCTAAGGACATTACACACATCCATGCCCGAGGCAGGATTCGAACCTGCGACCGTAGCGGTCGCGCGGTTCCAGACTGTAGCGCCTAGAACCGCTCGGCCACCCCGGCCGACTAGAAGGTTCTGTCAACGATCACTTTCGACAAAATTAAGCCTTACACAGAAAACATTATTCAAGAGTGCCAGGCTGGATTACGACCAAACCGTTCCACAAGTGACAATTTGTTTACCCTATGGCAGATCTTTGAGAAATACTGGAAATTTAACAAAAACATTCCGTGTCTGTTCATTGATTTCCTAGGAGACTATGACAGAAATAACCTCTACAACAGACTACTAGAATTAAGGGTACTCAATAAAATTATTAGGATGATACAACTGTGCGTAGATTGCTCACAGGCAGCAGTGAAGTTATGAGAACCCGTATCTCCCAGCTTTCCAATCAAAACAGGCTTACGACAGGGAGATGCTCTTTCATCTGTTCTCTTCAACCTTGAATTGGAAAGTGGTTCGAGAGTGTACTTTTGCAGCTATACAATAGTCTTCGATTCGAACACAGTGAAGAAAAACTCCTGGCATACGCAGATGATGTAGTCTTACTCACAGTAACAGTAGAAGAGCTGAAGGACAACTCTCAGGCACAGTGCCATCAAAATAGGATTTTTGACAAACTAAGAGGAAACAGGACATATGAAAATAGGTCGAGTCATAAACTCAAATCCACACTTTGAAATTGATCGCCATACTAGATTCAGAAACTTTCATCAGTTTAAATACCTCAGACCGCGCTCCATAACACTGGATATAAATGACAGAATAGTCCCAGGATCAAGATGTCTGTTCGCTCTAAGCAGCCCACTCAAAAGTAAAGCTTTGTCAGTCACCACAAAGATGAAGGTAGATAACACCATCATCTGCTCAGAAGCACTGTGTGGTTCGGAAAGTTGGACAGCCATCAAGTAAGAAAGAGAACAACAACGTTTTCGAAAGAAAAGTTATGAGAAAAATCTGGGGACCTATGTTGGAGAATGCCATCTTGACGTTTCGAAAGAACGCTGAAATTTATCGGTTTAAGAAGCAACCTGCTATCGTCCAGAAATTAATAAGTAGGAGACCGCAATAGGTTGGACATGTGGCTGGAATGGAAACCAACAAAATTGTTAAGAAGGCATCTAAGGGCACTCTCCGAACAACAAGACCATTGGGCTGTCCTCGCACACGGTGGAAAGATGACATAGAGAAGGACGCTGCAGCGTTAGGAATCGTCGCATGATGGAGAGAGACAGCGAGAGATGGAAGAAGATGGAAGGAGATCGTTTATGTAGCGCGTGGTGTACGGGATCTGTGATTGCTGAAAAGAAGTGAATAGAAGAAGAAGAATAAGAAGAAGAAGAAGTGGTCCCACCACAGCACCAATTAGGCCTGCTGGTACGACTTTATTAAGGTATGTCTCGTTCACTTTGAGTATTTATTTAGCAGTCTATCCGGCGATTACACGATGTTACATTAGTTGTTTCTGAGTAGATCTCTGTGGGTTCGTCTGATTCGACGCGTGCTTCAGTCTAGCACAGAGTGGTTTTACTGTTTTAATACGTCGTGAAAGGAAAATTTTAAGGTCGGTAACAATTCCTTACTGCCGGCCGGAGTGGCGAAGCGGTTCTAGGCGCTGCAGTCCGGAACCGCGCGACCGCTACGGTCGCAGGTTCGAATCCTGCCTGCCTCGGGAATGGATATGTGTGATGTCCTTGGGTTAGTTAGGTTTAAGTAGTTCTAAGTTCTAGGGGACTTATGACCTCAGCAGTTGAGTCCCATAGTGCTCAGAGCCATTTTTTGAATTCCTTACTCACATTTAGAATCGTGAAAGCTGGAAGCAAAACCTAATTTTTGTTTGTTTGGTTATCCCTTCACATAATTTGAGATGCCCCACGAAGACGAAATACGTTGTTAATAAAAGAATCAGTTAAAACCAAGATTGTTATTCAAATATTCTACATACGTCTTGGATATTCATCCTGGACAATAATAAACCGCTTCAGCTGTATTTAATCCTTTATTTTTATATCAGTAACTGTTTCATGGCACAAAAAGCCACGTCTTCAGGTGAACATATGCATAACAATAAATCAAGAAGGACTAACAACACTGAAACATCCACTGATATGATTATTTTCTAAAATTATTTTAAGATATTTAAAAATTTTTATAAAGCTATTAAAAAGTTTTGCATGAGGATATTTTTGTGGCGGCGTTCGTAGCGACAAACAATTCGCTGTAGAAACGGCTTACGAAGTCACCGCCACACTTTTAATAGCGGGCCGACCGGTCCGCTGGAACAGTGAACAGAAAGATGAAAACCCAAACACTCTGATTAAATAAAAGTCGGTACTTATCTTTATTAACGAAGATACAGCAACACAGTAGTGAACTCCGTGTCTACAGAAATCTGTCTAGTTCGAGTCGGAGCGGCTAAGTCAGCGTCGGCTGACGACAAACAACAACTCTGCTGCGATGAACACACAACTGACTAGCAAGTACACAATTCGGTGGCGAGTATACAACTGAGCGGCGAATACAGAACTGTCCTAGCGCTCGCGACTCCAGCGCTTAAGAAGCCAGAAGCCAGCGGTGGCGCGCGCAGACTTGCGGCGATTTCCTGTCTCGCTGGCGCTGCTTATGCGGACGGCGTCCGGACTTTGATGCTGCCAACCTTTTGGCAGCGGGCTCGGGTGGCATTACTGGCTAGGATATAACAGATATTAAAATATTTGTACTCACGGAAACTAGCCACCGAGTTGTCACAAGAAAGTTACAATTTACTATGCAAATGATTGCAATTTAGACTCGAAATTCAAAGAATTAACCCAAGAGAGTAGCATATTTAATTGCACAACACGCTATCTGGCATTGTTATATTCACCCTGCTAGGCAACTAACTTGAGAGTGGCCAGTTTCCTGATATAAGATTATGTAAATCTTTACCTTTTTTTACAACCCTCCAAAATTAATGATTGGTAGGGGCCAAGGAACGGATGTTTTGAAGAGATAAGTGCTGTGAGGACCGGAATAATTATTGAATTTTTTCAGTGCAGCAGAGACAAAACAATTTGACTGTTATTGAAAGTTCTCCCTAAGTGGTAAGAAGAGAAAAGTTAAAACCTACACAGTAACCTTTGAAATAGCGTATGTGACGGCTGGCATTTCCCTGTCCAGATGTTCTGCACAAAATTGTATGTGTATTCCGTGATATATATATATATATATATATATATATATATATATATATATATAAACTAAAACATTCATATTTCTTTACGTTCTACACGAATATGTAATAAAAATGGGGGTTCCTATTTAAAAAAACGCAGTTGATATCCGTTTGCCCTATGGCAGCGCCATCTAGCAGGCCAACTATAGCGCCATCTGGTTTCCCCCTTCAAGCTAGACAAGTTTCGTTCTTCGTAGTTTTTTCGTTTGACGCTTATTTCGTGAGATATTTGGCTCGGTCACGATCAATGGACCACCATATATACAGGGTGTTACTAAAAGGTACGGCCAAACTTTCAGGAAACATTCCTCACACACAAACAAAGAAAATATGTGGAGATGTATCCGGAAACGCTTACTTTCCATGTTAGAGCTCATTTTATTGCTTCTCTCCAAATCACATTAATCATGGAATGGAAACACACAACAACAGAACGTACCAGCGTGACTTCAAACAGTTTGTTACAGGAAATGTTCAAAATGTCCTCCGTTAGCGAGGATACATGCATCCACCCTCCGTCGCATGGAATCCCTGATGCGCTGATGCAGCCCTGGAGAATGGCGTATTGTATCACAGCCGTCCACAATAGGAGCACGAAGAGTCTCTACATTTGGTACCAGGGTTGCGTAGACAAGAGCTTACAAATGCCCCCATAAATGAAAGTCAAGAGGGTTGAGGTCAGGAGAGCGTGGAGGCCATGGAATTGTTCCACCTCTACCAACCCATCGGTCACCGAATCTGTTGTTGAGAAGCGTACGAACACTTCGACTGAAATGTGCAGGAGCTCCATCGTGCATGAACCACATGTTGTGTCGTACTTGTAAAGGCACATGTTCTAGCAGCACAGGTAGAGTATCGCGTATGAAATCATGATAACGTGCTCCATTGAGCGTAGGTGGAAGAAACTAAAATGAGCTCTAACATGGAAATTAAGCGTTTTCGGACACATGTCCATATAATATCTTTTCCTTATTTGTGTGAGAGGAATGTTTCCTGAAAGTTTGGCCGTACCTTTTTGTAACACCCTATATATACAGGGTGAGTCACCTAACATTACCGCTGGATATGTTTCGTAAACCACATCAAATACTGACGAATCGATTCCACAGACCGAACGTGAGGAGAGGGGCTAGTGTAACTGGTTAATACAAACCGTAAAAAAATGCACGTAAGTATGTTTTTTAACACAAACCTACGTTTTTTTAAATGGAACAACGTTAGTTTTGTTAGCACATCTGAACATATACACAAATACGTAATGAGTGCCGTTTGTTGCATTGTAAAATGTTAATTACATCCGGAGATATTGTAACCGAAAGTGGACGCTTGAGTACCACTCCTCCGCTGTTCGATCGTTTGTATCGGAGAGCACCGAATTACGTAGGGATTCCAAAGGGAACGGTGATGGACCTTAGGTACAGAAGAGACTGGAACAGCACATTACGTCCACATGCTAACACCTTTTTATTGGTCTTTTTCACTGACGCACATGTACATTACCGTAAGGGGTGAAGTACACGTTCGACGGGCGTTTCATAGGACGTGGAGGACGCATAAATTGGCCAGCCCGTTCTCCTGATCTTACACATCTGGACTTCTTTCTGTGGGGTACGTTAAAGGAGAATGTGTACCGTGATGTGCCTACAACCCCAGAGGATATGAAACAACGTATTGTGGCAGCCTGCGGCGACATTACACCAGATGTACTGCGGCGTGTACGACATTCATTACGCCAGAGATTGCAATTGTGTGCAGCAAATGATGGCCACCACATTGAACATGTATTGGCCTGACATGTCAGGACACATTCTATTCCACTCCGTAATTGAAAACGGAAAGCACGTGTGTACGTGCACCTCACCCCTCATGGTAATGTACATGTGCGTCAGTGAAAAATACCAATAAAAAGGTGTTAGCATGTGGACGTAATGTGCTGTTCCAGTCTCTTCTGTACCTAAGGTCCATCACCGTTCCCTTTGGATCCCTGCGTAACTCGGTGCTCTCCGATACACACCATCGAACAGCGGAGGAGTGGTGCTCAAGCGTCAACTTTAGGTTACAACATCTCCGGATGTAATTAACATTTTACAATGCAACAAGCGGCACTGATTACGTATTTGTTTATATGTTCAGATGTGCTAAGAAAACTAACGGGGTTCCATTTAAAAAAACGTAGGTTTGTGTTAAAAAGCATACTTCCGTGCATTTTTTTATGGTTTGTATTAACCAATTACACTAGCCCCTCTCCTCACGTTCGGTCTGTGGAATCGATTCGTCAGTATTTGATGTGGTTTACGAAATATATCCAGCGGTAACTTTAGGTGACTCACCCTGTATAATGACGTTAAGTGGCGATCACGAATGATGCAACTGGTAATCAAATGTCCTGAGTTCTATCGATCTAGCAAGATGGAGCAATGCTGATCAATGTTTGCCGGTGTTGCGTATATTTATGAGAAAAAACTGCAGCTGTACCCGGCGCTGCCGTCAACTGACTGCACTGCTCGATGGGTTGCTATGTAGATGACCTACGAAGCTGCAACTGCGACGATGCGCGATCACGGTAAACAACGTGCTCCTGGGTAAAACTGCTATCTCCGTAGTCCGCAGCAGATAATGCACAGTACTACGATTGCTTGCTAAAGCTGACAGAACACGAATCCTTCTTTCTCAGGTCGAGGGTAGCCCAGTGTCTTCTACTCTGCACCAGCGTCTGCCCAATCATCTTCCTGCAACAAAATTTCCGACGATCCCCTGTCTTCCCTCCAGACATCGTGTGCGCGGGATCAACGCCCCACGTCACACAAGTTCAGCCAGTGGGTGGGTTCTGGGATGCGTTTTAAGCTGAAACATTCTCGAGTCTTCCGCGTCGCTGACGAAACCGTCGGAATGTTTCTGCAGAGTCCCAAGCCAAGAGCCTGTGTGTGAGGGTCTTACAAGGAGCGCATCTCCCCAACACGGTCTGTAGCAGCGCCGGACCGTCTTTTGTGTTAATCGGCGCGTTGGTCGCAAAAAAAATTGAGTCTGGGCCAGCTTTCCACGTAGTGGAGAAATCACAGCTTGAGGTGGGGGAGGAGGGCGCTCACCCCCAACCCCGTCCTGTACAAAGGCTGCCGCCCACCGTGGGCGGCGTGGCCACTGGCTTTCTCTCGGGCCATCCGTGGAGTCCGCTATAAACCGGCCCCACTATGCGGTTCCCCCGTTACATCGCGCAGGGCGCGTTGCGGCTCGCTCACAGAAACTGAAGCTAACTGAATCATTTTCGTCTGTTACAAAAGTTACCATCTGTGTGAAATGAGTCATTTAATCACCTCTTGTCCCACTTGGTTACTCCCGTGTGAAGATGTAGAAATATTGAGAATTATTCCGCAAAACCATTTGCTAAGTGCACAGTTGAGCGTTAAAAATGTAAGGTGGGCGAGTGATGTGGGTGTTGCACTCACTGTGGAGGGGCCACGGTTACCACCTTGCAATCACGTAACTAAAACATTAGAGCTAAAAAAAGCTCGGAACTTTGTGCCCAACATTCGTAGTGTGTCAGAACAAAACATCGCTAAAAGGCGGTGTGTCACCGGGTAAAACAGCCGGATTCCAGTCGAATATGGTGGATGGGTTCGCTTCTCCAGTCTATATGCAATCACAAGAAATTTATTATTTCTTCTACATATACACATACTGGCAGAAGTAAAGCTGTGAATACCGGGCGCGAGTCGTGCTTCGGTAGCTCAGATGGTAGAGCACTTCCCCGCGAAAGGCGAAGGTCCCGAGTTCGAGTCTCGGTCGGGCACACAGTTTTAATCTGCCAGGAAGTTTCATATCAGCGCACACTCCGCTGCAGAGTGAAAAATCTCATTCTGGAAACATCCCCCAGGCTGCGGCTAAGCCATGTCTCCACAATATCCTTTCTTTCAGGAGTGCTAGTTCTGCTAGGTCGCAGGAGAGCTTCTGTAAAATTTGGAAGGTAGGAGACGAGATACTGGCAGAAGTAAAGCCGTGAGTAGTGGGTGTGAGTCGTTCTTCGTTAGCTCAGTTGGTAGAGCACTTGCCCGCGAAAGGCAAAGGTCCCGAGTTCGAGTCTCGGTCGGGCACACAGTTTTAATCTGCCAGGAAGTTTCATATCAGCGCACACTCCGCTGCAGAGTGAAAATCTCATTCTGGAAACATCCCCCAGGCTGTGGCTAAGCCATGTCTCCACAATATCCTTTCTTTCAGGAGTGCTAGTTCTGCTAGGTCGCAGGAGAGCTTCTGTGAAATTTGGAAGGTAGGAGACGAGATACTGGCAGAAGTAAAGCCGTGAGTAGCGGGCGTGAGTCGTGCTTCGGTAGCTCAGATGGTAGAGCACTTGCCCGCGAAAGGCAAAGGTCCCGAGCTCGAGTCTCGGTCGGGCACGCAGTTTTAATCTGCCACGAAGTTTCATATCAGCGCACACTCCGCTGCAGAGTGAAAATCTCATTCTGGAAACATCCCCCAGGCTGTGGCTAAGCCATGTCTCCACAATATCCTTTCTTTCAGGAGTGCTAGTTCTGCTAGGTCGCAGGAGAGCTTCTGTGAAATTTGGAAGGTAGGAGACGAGATACTGGCAGAAGTAAAGCCGTGAGTAGCGGGCGTGAGTCGTGCTTCGGTAGCTCAGATGGTAGAGCACTTGCCCGCGAAAGGCAAAGGTCCCGACTTCGAGTCTCGGTCGGGCACGCAGTTTTAATCTGCCAGGAAGTTTCATATCAGCGCACACTCCGCTGCAGAGTGAAAATCTCATTCTGGAAACAGCCCCCAGGCTGTGGCTAAGCCATGTCTCCACAATATCCTTTCTTTCAGGAGTGCTAGTTCTGCTAGGTCGCAGGAGAGCTTCTGTGAAATTTGGAAGGTAGGAGACGAGATACTGGCAGAAGTAAAGCCGTGAGTAGCGGGCGTGAGTCGTGCTTCGGTAGCTCAGATGGTAGAGCACTTGCCCGCGAAAGGCAAAGGTCCCGACTTCGAGTCTCGGTCGGGCACGCAGTTTTAATCTGCCACGAAGTTTCATATCAGCGCACACTCCGCTGCAGAGTGAAAATCTCATTCTGGAAACATCCCCCAGGCTGTGGCTAAGCCATGTCTCCACAATATCCTTTCTTTCAGGAGTGCTAGTTCTGCTAGGTCGCAGGAGAGCTTCTGTGAAATTTGGAAGGTAGGAGACGAGATACTGGCAGAAGTAAAGCCGTGAGTAGCGGGCGTGAGTCGTGCTTCGGTAGCTCAGATGGTAGAGCACTTGCCCGCGAATGGCAAAGGTCCCGAGCTCGAGTCTCGGTCGGGCACGCAGTTTTAATCTGCCACGAAGTTTCATATCAGCGCACACTCCGCTGCAGAGTGAAAATCTCATTCTGGAAACATCCCCCAGGCTGTGGCTAAGCCATGTCTCCACAATATCCTTTCTTTCAGGAGTGCTAGTTCTGCTAGGTCGCAGGAGAGCTTCTGTGAAATTTGGAAGGTAGGAGACGAGATACTGGCAGAAGTAAAGCCGTGAGTACCGGCCGTGAGTCGTGCTTCGGTAGCTCAGATGGTAGAGCACTTGCCCGCGAAAGGCAGAGGTCCCGAGTTCGAGTCTCGGTCGGGCACACAGTTTTAATCTGCCAGGAAGTTTCATATCAGCGCACACTCCGCTGCAGAGTGAAAATCTCATTCTGGAAACATCCCCCAGGCTGCGGCTAAGCCATGTCTCCACAATATCCTTTCTTTCAGGAGTGCTAGTTCTGCAAGGTCGCAGGAGGGCTTCTGTGAAGTTTGGAAGGTAGGAGTCGAGATACTGGCAGAAGTAACGCCGTGAGTACCGGCCGTGAGTCGTGCTTCGGTAGCTCAGATGGTAGAGCACTTCCCCGCGAAAGGCGAAGGTCCCGAGTTCGAGTCTCGGTCGGGCACACAGTTTTAATCTGCCAGGAAGTTTCATATCAGCGCACACTCCGCTGCAGAGTGAAAAGCTCATTCTGGAAACATCCCCCAGGCTGTGGCTAAGCCATGTCTCCACAATATCCTTTCTTTCAGGAGTGCTAGTTCTGCAAGGTCAGCACTTCCCCGCGAAAGGCAAAGGTCCCGAGTTCGAGTCTCGGTCGGGCACACAGTTTCAATCTGCCGGGAAGTTTCATATCAGCGCACACTCCGCTGCAGAGTGAAAATCTCATTCTGGAAACATCCCCCAGGCTGTGGCTAAGCCATGTCTCCACAATATCCTTTCTTTCAGGAGTGCTAGTTCTGCTAGATCGCAGGAGAGCTTCTGTAAAATTTGGAAGGTAGGAGACGAGATACTGGCAGAAGTAAAGCCGTGAGTAGCGGGCGTGAGTCGTGCTTCGGTAGCTCAGATGGTAGAGCACTTGCCCGCGAAAGGCAGAGGTCCCGAGTTCGAGTCTCGGTCGGGCACACAGTTTTAATCTGCCAGGAAGTTTCATATCAGTGCACACTCCGCTGCAGAGTGAAAATCTCATTCTGGAAACATCCCCCAGGCTGTGGCTAAGCCATGTCTCCACGATATCCTTTCTTTCAGGAGTGCTAGTTCTGCAAGGTCGCAGGAGGGCTTCTGTGAAGTTTGGAAGGTAGGAGTCGAGATACTGGCAGAAGTAAAGCCGTGAGTACCGGCCGTGAGTCGTGCTTCGGTAGCTCAGATGGTAGAGCACTTCCCCGCGAAAGGCAAAGGTCCCGAGTTCGAGTCTCGGTCGGGCACACAGTTTTAATCTGCCAGGAAGTTTCATATCAGCGCACACTCCGCTGCAGAGTGAAAATCTCATTCTGGAAACATCCCCCAGGCTGTGGCTAAGCCATGTCTCCACGATATCCTTTCTTTCAGGAGTGCTAGTTCTGCAAGGTCGCAGGAGGGCTTCTGTAAAGTTTGGAAGGTAGGAGACGATATACTGGCAGAAGTAAAGCTGTGAGGACTGGGCGTGAGTCGTGCTTCGGTAGCTCAGATGGTAGAGCACTTCCCCGCGAAAGGCAAAGGTCCCGAGTTCGAGTCTCGATCGGGCACACAGTTTTAATCTGCCGGGAAGTTTCATATCTGCGCACACTCCGCTGCAGAGTGAAAATCTCATTCTGGAAACATCCCCCAGGCTGTGGCTAAGCCATGTCTCCACAATATCCTTTCTTTCAGGAGTGCTAGTTCTGCTAGGTCGCAGGAGAGCTTCTGTAAAATTTGGAAGGTAGGAGACGAGATACTGGCAGAAGTAAAGCCGTGAGTAGCGGGCGTGAGTCGTGCTTCGGTAGCTCAGATGGTAGAGCACTTCCCCGCGAAAGGCAAAGGTCCCGAGTTCGAGTCTCGATCGGGCACACAGTTTTAATCTGCCGGGAAGTTTCATATCTGCGCACACTCCGCTGCAGAGTGAAAATCTCATTCTGGAAACATCCCCCAGGCTGTGGCTAAGCCATGTCTCCACAATATCCTTTCTTTCAGGAGTGCTAGTTCTGCTAGGTCGCAGGAGAGCTTCTGTAAAATTTGGAAGGTAGGAGACGAGATACTGGCAGAAGTAAAGCCGTGAGTAGCGGGCGTGAGTCGTGCTTCGGTAGCTCAGATGGTAGAGCACTTGCCCGCGAAAGGCAGAGGTCCCGAGTTAGAGTCTCGGTCGGGCACACAGTTTTAATCTGCCAGGAAGTTTCATATCAGTGCACACTCCGCTGCAGAGTGAAAATCTCATTCTGGAAACATCCCCCAGGCTGCGGCTAAGCCATGTCTCCACAATATCCTTTCTTTCAGGAGTGCTAGTTCTGCAAGGTCGCAGGAGGGCTTCTGTAAAGTTTGGAAGGTAGGAGTCGAGATACTGGCAGAAGTAAAGCTGTGAGGACTGGGCGTGAGTCGTGCTTCGGTAGCTCAGATGGTAGAGCACTTGCCCGCGAAAGGCAAAGGTCCCGAGTTCGAGTCTCGGTCGGGCACACAGTTTTAATCTGCCGGGAAGTTTCATATCAGCGCACACTCCGCTGCAGAGTGAAAATCTCATTCTGGAAACATCCCCCAGGCTGCGGCTAAGCCATGTCTCCACAATATCCTTTCTTTCAGGAGTGCTAGTTCTGCAAGGTCGCAGGAGGGCTTCTGTAAAGTTTGGAAGGTAGGAGTCGAGATACTGGCAGAAGTAAAGCTGTGAGGACTGGGCGTGAGTCGTGCTTGGGTAGCTCAGATGGTAGAGCACTTGCCCGCGAAAGGCAAAGGTCCCGAGTTCGAGTCTCGGTCGGGCACACAGTTTTAATCTGCCGGGAAGTTTCATATCAGCGCACACTCCGCTGCAGAGTGAAAATCTCATTCTGGAAACATCCCCCAGGCTGCGGCTAAGCCATGTCTCCACAATATCCTTTCTTTCAGGAGTGCTAGTTCTGCAAGGTCGCAGGAGGGCTTCTGTAAAGTTTGGAAGGTAGGAGTCGAGATACTGGCAGAAGTAAAGCTGTGAGGACTGGGCGTGAGTCGTGCTTGGGTAGCTCAGATGGTAGAGCACTTGCCCGCGAAAGGCAAAGGTCCCGAGTTCGAGTCTCGGTCGGGCACACAGTTTTAATCTGCCGGGAAGTTTCATATCAGCGCACACTCCGCTGCAGAGTGAAAATCTCATTCTGGAAACATCCCCCAGGCTGCGGCTAAGCCATGTCTCCACAATATCCTTTCTTTCAGGAGTGCTAGTTCTGCAAGGTCGCAGGAGGGCTTCTGTAAAGTTTGGAAGGTAGGAGTCGAGATACTGGCAGAAGTAAAGCTGTGAGGACTGGGCGTGAGTCGTGCTTGGGTAGCTCAGATGGTAGAGCACTTGCCCGCGAAAGGCAAAGGTCCCGAGTTGGAGTGTCGGTCGGGCACACAGTTTTAATCTGCCGGGAAGTTTAATATCAGCGCACACTCCGCTGCAGAGTGAAAATCTCATTCTGGAAACATCCAAAAAAGTTTTGCATCACCTCGGTTCCGAGAATTCCGGAACCTGTACAGAAAACTGAAATAGAGATCAACATAAACATCATTTCCGCCCTTTTTATTACTCATGAAAACCACACATTACATGTTGCGACACCTTAAGACGCGGTGGTCCAGATTGCTGTACATACTGGTACCTCTAATATCCAGTACCGCGTCGTCTTCCATTGGCGCATGGCTGAGCCCTGCGTGGCTCATTTTCGCGCCACATCTCATTAGACATCCTGGTTTTACTGCACGACCACCTCGTTACGTTAATTTCAATTACTGGTCTCACTGAGTTGCCGCCTTGCCTGCCCGTGAGCGGCAGCAGCAGCGCTTATCTATATAAGCCATGGCATATTATCTTTGCTGACTGCTATTACTTCCCGGTTCATGTGTTCGGAGAGACTTCAGATCTGCCCGGCAGTTGGAACGTACCAACAGTGGCGTTCGGACCTGGCAGCAGGACAGTTAGGGCGCGGCAGGAGTTGGTCAAGTTGGAGCGTCAGTGAGGTTCAGATAGCCACGAGTCGTCCGACCGTTGCCGGCACACATGGTTTCAATAGGGACGGTCTTGGTTGATCGTCGGTTGGTCGTCTTACCGGACGACGTGATTGCTCGCCGATCGTTTATGGGTTGGCGATGTGTGTGTCTCAACTCGTCGTTCGTCCTCGTCACTCCATAGTCACTGCTTTTACCATTGGTCGCGTTCTTCGTCCAAGTGTGTTGTGATATTGTGTGTAGATTGTTGTGTCGACTGCGCAGTTATTTTAGTGCTGTTTCAGTCCTGATGTGTAGCAGTTGGTCGGTTGGCGCAGTCGTGACGTAGCATCAGCGGGGCATGCAGCGCCAGGGAGGCGTGGATAGCCACCACTTGCCCGACGACTGCCGACACACGTTTTGCGTGGCGACGACTTTGGTTGACCATGGGTCGGTCGTCTTGTCAGACGACGTGTATTCGGCCGGTTTATTGCTTATGGGTTGGTTTTGTTTGCGCCGACTCGTGGTTCGTCCTCGTTACTGCACAGTCACTGCCGTGAACATCGTCTAGTCCTCGTGCAGATGTTCGTGGGGCTGTGTGTAGTTTATGTGATTTTCACTGACAAATTTATTTGTGTTGCCGTCGTACTGCCTCTGAGATAGTCAGTCGTTTGATTAAACGACGTGGGTTTTCGGGTCGTACACCCCTTTAGGGTTGTCTGGGATCCGTTCTTGTTCTTTTCCACAGTCTCTGCTGTCAGCATCGTTGGAATTTTGGTGCAAGTGCAGAGCGGAACCTTGGTGCAAGTGTGGAGCATTGGTCTGTTGACTGTCGGTCGGTTGTGTTGCCGTCGTATCGTGAATGGTTGGCCCGACTGCCTTCTCACCTAAGGGAGCGTTAGTGTTTGAATTACATGCCGGCCCTCGAACATCTGGGCGCCCTTGTGTGTACTGGCTTTTTCTTTTTTTTTAAATTTGTTCTTGTTGTTGGTACTTGTATGGCTTCTAGCTGGTTTTGTGTTTTAAATTAGTTATTTTACTGTTAAGGCCTTCAGCCTAGTAGTGTTTCACATAAACCCTTTGGCATATCAAATTTTTTTTTAATTTTTAAGTCTTCGGCCTTCAGCTGATTTGAATTGAAGTTGTTTACTTCAGCCTAACTAAAGAACTGTTTTAAGATAAGGCTTTCCTTTTAAATTTCTGCTTATGCTTGTGTTTTAAGTTTATCCTTCACCAGTTTTTAAATTAAAGTGGCTTTCAGAAAGTAATTAAGTCCCAAAGGTTAAAGCTGTGTGTTTTAAAAATTTTTTTGAGCTCTTGTGATGTTTGACCAAATAATAAAGTTCTATGTTCGAGTGTAGCTGACAGCCCCTTATTTTGGCCCCTTTTCACAATTTATTCCATCTGTCCTGTCCTGCGGGCTAAGCAGGGCGTCTCAATGCCTGTATTTGTCGTGGCATACTATCCACAAGTTCATCAAGGCACTGTTGGTCCAGATTACCCACTCCTTAACGGCGATTGTGCAGAGATCACTCAGAGTGGTTGGTGGGTTACGTTGTCCATAAACAGCCCTATACAATCTATCCCAGGCATGTTCGATAGCGTTCATGTATATAGAACATGCTGGCCACTCTAGTCGAGCGACGTCATTATCTTGAAGGAAGTCATTCACCAGATGTGCACAATGGAGGCGCGAATTGTCGTCCATGAAGACGAATGCCTCGCCAATACGCTGCCGATATGGTTGCACTATGGGTCGGAGGATGGCATTCACGTATTGAACAGCGGTTTCGGCTCCTTCCATGACAACCAGCGGCGTACGTCGGCCCCACATAATGCCTCCACCTTGCTGCAGTCGCTGGACAGTGTGTCTAAGGCGTTCATCCTGACCGGGTTGCCTCCAAACATGTCTCCGATGAATGTCTGTTTGAAGGCGTATGCGACACACATCGGTGAAGAGAACGTGATGCCAATCCTGCGCGGTCCATTCGGCATGTTGTTGGGCCCATCTGCACCGCGCTGCATGGTGTCGTGGTTGCAAAGATGGACCTCGCCATGGACGTCGGGAGTGAAGTTGCCCATCATGCAGCCTATTACGCACAGTTTGAGTCGTAACACGACGTCCTGTGGCTGCATGATAAGCAGTATTCAACATCGTGGCGTTGCTGTCAGGGTTCCTCCGAGCCATAATCAGTAGGTAGCGGTCATCCACTGCAGTAGTAGCCCTTGGGCGGCCTGAGCGAGCCCTGAGTAGCTTCACTAATTTTGTTGATAAACCGAACGCCCTTTTATTCAGAATGGGATACTGTGTCTTGTAGGAGACTACTGCTGTGAGATGCCTAACACCACCAAATCTGATACGAAAGCACTGCAGCATTTGACTTCAATTTCTTTTCATAACAGAGCCAGGTGGCGTAGTGGTTAGCACCCTGGACACATATTGAGGAGGACGACAATCAAACCTGTGTCTGGCCATCCAGATTTAGTTTTCCTGTGACTTTCCTGAATCTCTTAAGGCAAATCCGAGGATGGTTCCTCTGAAACCACGATGACTACCGCAGTGCACTTCACCCCTCTGCCGCCCCACACCGAACCCAGCGTTACTGTGAGGTTCGGCCCCTGGTGGACCCCCGGGGAACGTCTCACACCAGATGAGTGTAACCCCTATGTTTGCGTGGTAGAGTAATGGTAGTGTATGCGTACGCGGAGAACTTGTTTGCTCAGCAATCGCCGACATGGTGTAGCTGAGGCGGAATAAGGGGAACCAGCCCACATTTGCCGAGGCAGATGGAAAACCACATAAAAACCATCCAAAGACTGGACGGCTCACCGGACCTCGACACAAATCCGCCGGGCGGATTCTTGCCCGGGACCAGGCGCTCCTTCCCAATCCGGAAAGCCGTGCGTTAGACCGCATGGCCAACCTGGCGGGCTTTCGGTACTCCACTTAGTTTTTAGTTTGCCAGTATTACAGTAGATTTTAGTGTTTTATTTGAGCACTGAAGTTCTTGTGTGAACAAAGCTCACTCATTAACTAACAAACATCATTAGCATGAACAGAGAACAACCTGTCAGCAAAGAACGACTTTTTATATTATAATTGTCTCTAAAATATAAATGAAATTTCCTTACAGCCTAAATTAACAACGTATGTATAGTATGGATGCAATGTGTGTCGGAACTAACATTATATAATTTGAAGTGTAAACAAAAGCGTTGTTCAATCAAATAATACTGACAGATTGTGGTGTGTCATGGAAGCTATCAGGATATGCAGCTCTGTCTCCATTAGATAACCTTCAGCAGAATCAGCAGCCACACAAGAAAATTCATCTAATCTGTCGATTTCTTCATGGGGTAGCCCTTGAAACCCTTCAATCAGCGGTGATGCATGGCGCGCCTGTATAAGTTGTTTATGTCCAATTATAGGATCTAACTCAAATCGTCAGATGTATTGATCATCTCACACATTCATGGATTGTTTGCCTCAACATGTCCATGCACACTGCGTTTGAAAAAGATTAGACTGTCGACATAGGCCAATAGTTCGATTTTGACATGTGTCTTTTCAACATGGCGACCCACGAAAGCCGTGCTGTGATATTAAAGATGACAGGATCCTGCATGTAAGTATTTGTGCATCCCCTCCGGATATTTTTCGAAAATATCCTGAAGTAAGGTACATCAGAGTGCTTATATAGCTTATATGCTAGTTTCTTAAACATTTTCTGCAAGCTCACAATCAATATCCATTATGGCATTGCCTATGACTTATGAATGATGTTACGTCGACAATGTGGTTTCATTGAGCCCCTCCTTCGAATCCAGATATTTGCATTAGAAGATCCTCATCATCACAGTCTGAAACTTTGAATCGTTGGGATGTGCAGCTCGAGTGAGGTGCATATCCTCATGATGCAATGTTTCTGCAAGCTTCTGAAGCTAAGCACGCATAATCGAAGAGAGTCTAAGAACTGGAGCATATTGTTTTTGGTGATTCATGAATGACATGTGGTTTTTGACATTCTCAGGTAGGACCTTGCTATTTTCCAAGCTGAAATCACTCAAGTTCTCAATAAGGAAGTGAGTACCATACCCGATCAAATTGTGAAAGAAAACAGGTATGTGTCATGGGGTCTGGTATTTCAGGCCGCGAGTATTGGTGACAGTACAGTGGCCGGTACGTGAGTTTCCACTTTTCTATCTAACGGCTGCCCACTGATATGATACTGAACTGCTTTCCTGTAGAATTTATCATTCTCCCACGTTTTTGTCATGTGAATTTTGGTGTGATAAATATCATCGATACAACCTGCAAGTTGTTAGATCTGAGAGAGGAAACATCTTATAGGATTATCCGCGATGTATGAACCAATATGATCAAGATTTGAGTCATATTTGCATAGAAGCTGGTGTGCCACTCTATGAAGGTACTATGAAAGGCACTGCAATCACCGTCGCAGTGCATCTTAAGAGTGAGGAGGTACTCGAAGTCAGCAAATATATGACAAAAGGACAATATCACTGATGGTGTGCGTTTTTAAACTTCAAGAAGTTCTCTACCTTGCAATCCGCACTTAACTTTTCCCGTGTGGTACAGTCTACCAAATACTTTAATAAATAACCCGCTCATAGAAAATTGATTGAGGCATCAAGGAAAAACATTGCCCAGCCTAACAATTTTTACGCTACTAGGAGTGAAGTAAATGAGGTATGGATTCGTATGTAGTGCGGAGGGGTCCGACGACTTTATGCTTTACCTCGTTCTCATTTGGAACGTTGTGCTCTTGTTCTGGCTTGCTTTCTTCTTCTTCCGCCTTCAGGCCTTAAAAGTCAACTGAAAAATCCGAATTATGCTTCTCAGTTTTCGACACATCGTGCAGTTTAACAGGGAAATCGATGCTACTAAGTTATATTACTCACAAATATTATTACCTACACTGTATTTAGTTGGACATTGTGCACCTTTCGTGCAATTTCTGACACGAGTTGTTAGTTATCAACGAAACAAAACTAATCTTTGCGAATTTGAACATTAGTACAACCCTGTGTAGCAACTACATCCTTTGTAAGGATGATATAGGAGGACGTCGCTTTTAGTGGATCGTAGACGAACAAGTGAATGTCCAAATGGAGTTTACAGCTGAGAGCCTTACCAAACCCCTTTCCCAACACATCCGACAAATGAGCCAGTATGACACTCGAACTAAAAGTTTCGAACTACTCAGTGACTGAGACACCTTGTGATATCACTGATGTATTAGTATAACAGGCAGGAGAGTTAGTGCTGCTAGCCAGTTAGTTATTTGTGGAACTAGCGGCGGAGCAGATTGAGGGCTGAAGTGAGCGAGGAGACAGTCCTGGAAGCTGTTGAGACTTTGGCCGACGTTGTGGAGTTCACAGTGAGTGTGATGGTGCTGGATACTGGCGTGGTGTTGATGAAAGCCCACCTCCAGATCACCCCACCATGTCTGGAGTGAAAAGATAATGATGACGTTGATAAGTATCATGTGAAGATTTTGAGAGAAACTTGATAGAAATATGCATTTACCTAGCAATTCATTGGATCTGTAGTGTCCCATATGGAATTCATATCGTTGTCAAGTGGCTTCAGTTGTAGTACATCATCATCAACATTATCACCAGCAGCTAAGCTTCCTATGACAAAAAACATGTTATAATCAATAAACACTGCATGCAGGTGTGAATTATTAACTCTTTTAATGTTACTTAAGTTCTATTTACTCAGTCAGTGTCAGGGATATTATTCACAAGGAAATCTGAATGGAGGATTGCATTGGAACATCATCATAATGGCGTAAGTCGTTAACCACATCCCCATCCCATTCCGATCTCTTTACCTCATCATCCAAACTCCCTAGAAGCATTAACATTTAACAAGAATTCAAGTGTGAATTATTTTTATTAGTACTTTTTCCTATGTGAATCAAACACTTACTTATCTGATCTCTGACAATCGGATCCATTCACCAAGAACTCTGGATGGAAAATGACATCATGTTACTACAGGTGACCTTGAAGTAGACCTGCTTACACAACTCAATTATTTCACCTACATCATCTACGTTAAGTGTTATAGGCACATGTACATTGTAGAAACACTTTCAATGTGACATGAAACACATATGTATCTGTTTGTCCTCGTATTCGACAACTAATTCTACACAGTGCTAGCTGTCTCATTGCAAGTAGCAGCTGCAGCGTGGACTTGCTTGCACGGCTCAATAGCTTTATGTAACACAAGCTGCGACAATGTCGGGAATAAATCAGTGACCCATATATAAAATAAGTTTCCTTTAATTTACGTCTATGGTCAAAAACTTTTTGTTAGCAAAAAGTTTGTGACCATAGACGTAAATTAAAGGAGACTTACTTTATGTAAGTCTCCTAGAAACAACAAAAAATATCGTCAATGATGTGTGCATACGTAAATTGCAAGGAGACTTTTAACATGAACTGACACACATATGTATTCACTCGTCCTCGTTATCGACAGTTGCGACAGTTGGAACCTCGTTTGATAAACGCTCTGTGCTACTTTCAAGTACAACAAGCCCACGCACATCCATGAAGCCTAATGAGTTGAAATGTCCTGCACAAGAAAAGAACATACATGTATCAAGTAAAAAATACACACGCATACGCCGATACATCTTACATATCAATTTGACCTTCTATAGTTGGCTTATCTGCACTGGACAATGCAATGATAATGTTTTCATTTGATAATGCCAAAATGAAAAACAATGCCTAAAAAAAACTTTGTTTCATTGGTCACTAACAGATCGTGAGAGAACTTACACGAGAGGTGCACAATGCCCAACTAAATACAGTGTAGGTAATAATATTTGTGGATATTATACCTTAGTGGCATCGATTTCCCCGTGAAACTGCAGAATGGTTGAAAACTGAGAAGCAGAATTGAGATTTTTCAGTTCACTTTTATGGGATGAAGGAAGAAGAAGAAGAAGAAAGCAAACCAGAACAAGAGCACGACGTTCCGAATGAGAACTCCACTTTTCTGAAGTAGCCCATCGGCTTCCGAAACATGTACGTTTGTTGCTTTTCTCCCTGGGGGAGAATCAACACTACATATGAATCCATACCTATTTAGTTCACTCCTACTCGAGTATAAATTGTTATGCTGGGCATTGTTTGTCCTTGATGCCTCGACTCAATTTCTATTAGCAAGCATTATCAAAGCATTTGGTAGGTTTTAGCACACAAGAAAAATTAAGTGCGGCTTGCAAGGTAGAGAACTTCTTGAAGTTTAAAAACGCACACCATCAGGAATGTTGTCCTTTCGTCATATATATGCTGACTTCGAGTACCTCCTCACTCTTAAGATGCACTGCGAGGGTGATTGCACTGCCTCCCATAGTACCTTCATAGAGTGGCACATACCGTATTTGGTGGCATACCAGGTTCAATGTTCATATGACTCAAATCTCGATCATATTGGTTCATACATCGCGGATAATCCTATAAGATGTTTCCTCTCTGAGGTAGAACAACTTGCAAGTTGTAGTGATCATATTTATCACACCAACATTCACATGACAAAAACGTGGGAGAATGATACATTCTACAGGAAAGCAGTTCACTATCATATCAGTGGGCAGCCGTTAGATAGAAAAGTGGAAACTCACGTACCGGCCACTGTCACCTAACAGGGAAATTCCATGATGTAGCACACAATACTCGCGGCCTGAAATACCAGACCCCATGACACATACCTGTTTTCTTCCGCAATTTGATCGGCTATGGTACTCACTTCCTTATTGAGAACTTGAGTGATTTCCGTTTGGAAAATAGCAAGGTCCTACCTGAGGATGTCGAAAGGCACATCTCATTCACGAATCGCCAAAAACAATATGCTCTACTTCTTAGACTCTCTCCGATAATGCATGCATAACTTCAGAAACTTGCTGAAACAATGCATCATGAAGATATGCACCTCACTCGATCTGCAAAACCCAAATTTTCAGCTTGTGATGAAGAAGAGGGTCTTCCAATGCAATATGTGGATTCGAAGGAGGGACTCAATGAAACCACATTGCCGACATAATATCGTTCACCAGTAAAGTCATAATCAACGCCATAATGGATATGGAGAAAACGCAGCAAATGTTTAAGAAACTAGCATCTCTGATTTAGGGGAGTATGCAGAGCTAAATAAAGACGCTGATGTACCTTACTTGCGGATATTTTCGACATATATCCGGAGTGGATGCACAGCTGTTTATATGCTGGATTCTGTCATCTGTAATATCACACCAGGGCTTTCGTGGGTCGCCATGTTGAAAAGACACATGTCAACAATCTCGACAGATCTCGACATTTTACTCTTTTTCAAACACAGTGTGCATGGGCATGCTGAGGCAAATAACCTGTGAATGTGTGAGATGGTCAATACATCCGACGATTTGAGTTAGACCCTATAATTGGACATAAACAACTTATACAGGCGCGCCATGCATCACCGCTGATTGAAGGGTTTCAGTGGCTATCCTATGAAGAAATCGACAGATTAGATGAATTTTCTTATGTGGCTGCTGATTCTGGTGAAGGGTATGTCATAGAGACAGAACTGCACATTCTGATAGCTTCCATGACACACACCAGAATCTACCAGCATTATTCGATTGTACAACACTTGTGATTACAATTCAAATTATATAACGGTGGTTCAGACATACATTGCATCCATACCACACACGTTGTTTATTTAGGCTGTAAGCCAATTTCCTTTATATTTTAGAGATAATTATAATATAAAAAGTAGTTGTTCGCAGACTGGTTGTTCTCTGTTCATGCTAATAATGTTTGTTAGTGAATGAGTGAGCCTTGTTGACACAAGAACTTCAGTGCTTAAACAAAACACTAAAATTTACTTTAATACTGGCAAATTAAAAACTAAGTGGAGCGCCAGCATTATCAAAAAATTAAGTATGATCTGAGGAATATGAATCTGGAAACATATTTTCTCTAGGCAGTATGTACTGATATCGATATTATTTGTAAAACTGCATCTGCAGCTGAGAGGCTTGAAATGCGACATGTACTGAAATCGTTTTGTGCGGGAATTGAGGTGTCTGAGTCAACGTATTTTGTCCTGCATCGATTGAGGTAGCTCAAATACATCAAAAACTTTGTTAGTGAGGGTGAGAAGGAAGATTAATGTTTAATACCCCGTCGACAATGTGGTTAGTAAAGATGGAGTGCAAATGCTAGAGTGCTTTCGTATCAGATTTGGTGGTGTTAGGTATCTCATAGCAGCAGTCTCCTACGAGACACACTATACCATTCTGAAAAAAAGGGCGTTCTGTTTATCAATAAACGTTAGTGAAGATAGTCATGATCTCAAAAACAACACCCAAAAGTGAAACTTCGAGCTATATGTTCGAATCTGAGTAAATACACACATCAAAAAAACTCCTGAAGATAGACATTGACTGTGGATATTGTATCACAAACACAGTTCCTCTGACTGTACAGAGATGTCACTAACCCCGCCCAAAGATGTAAACAACCATGCACGCGCAGCACCTATTAGACGGAGGGGGACCGACAGCTGATAAGTTCTAGTCATTCCGCCAGGAAGGAGGTACACAGCTCATGTTGTTTTAGTTCAAGCATGCCTAGGCGGTCAATTCCGCGGTTCGATCGCGCCCACATTGTTACTTTGTGCCAGGAAGGGATCTCAACAAGGGAAGCGTCCAGACGTCTCGGAGTGAACGAAAGCGATGTTGTCTGGACATGGAGGAGATACAGAGAGACAGGAACTGTCGATGACGTGACTCGCTCAGGCCACCCAAGGGCTGCTACTGCGGTGGATGACCGCTACCTATGGCTTATGGCTCGGAGGAATCCTGACAGCAAGACCACCATGTTGCATAATGCTTTTCGTGCAGCCACAGGACGTCGTGTCACGACTCAAACAGTGTGCAATAGGCTGCATGATGCGAAACTTCCATGGCGAGGTCCATCTTCGCAATCATGACACCATGCAGCGTGGTACAGATGGAGCCAACAACATGCCGAATGGACCGCTCAGGATTAGCATCACGTTCTCTCCACCGACGAGTGTCGCATATGCCTTCAACCAGACAATTGTTGCAGACGTGTTTGAAGCAACCCGATCAGGCTGAACGCCTTAGACACACTGTCCAGGGAGTGCAGCAGGTTGGAGGTTCCTTGCTGCTTTGGGGTGGCATTATGTGGGGCCGACGTACGCCGCTGGCGGTCATGGAAGGCGCCATAACGGCTGTACGATACGTGAATGCCATCCTCCTACTGATAGTGCAACCCTGTCGGCAGCATATTGGCGAGGCATTCTTCTTCATGGAGGAACTTCGCGCACCCATCGTGCACATATTGTGAATGACTTCCTTCAGGATAACGACATCGCTCGACTAGAGTGGCCAGCAGTTCTCCAGACACGAACCCTATTGAACATGTCTGAGGGCTGTTCATGGACGACGTGATCCACCAACCACTCTGGGGGATCTCTGTTGAGGAGTGGGACAATCTCGACCAACAGTGCCTTGATGAACGTGTGGATAGTATGCCACGACGAATACACGCATGCATCAATGCAAGAGGACGTGCTATTGGGTATTAGAGGTACCGGTGGGTACAGCAATCTGAACCACCACCTCTGAAGGTCTCGCTGAATGGTTGTACAACATGTAATGTGTGTTTTTCCGCCGGCCGCGGTGGCTGTGCGGTTCTAGGCGCTGCAGTCCGGAACCGCGGGACTGCTACGGTCGCAGGTTCGAGTCCTGCCTCGGGCATGGATGTGTGTGATGTCCTTAGGTTAGTTAGGTTTAAGTAGTTCTAAGTTCTAGGTGACTGATGACCTACGATGTTAAGTCCCATAGTGCTCAGAGCCATTTTTTTGTGTTTTTCCTGATAAATAAAAAGGGCAGAAATGATGTTTATGTTGATCTCTGTTCCAATTTTCTGTACAGGTTCTGGAACTATCGGAGCCGAGGTGATGCAAAACATTTTTTAATTTATGTATATGTAGAAGAAATAATAAATTTCTTGTGATTGCATGTAGACAGGAGAAGCCAACTCATCCACCATACTGGATTGGTATCCGGCTCTTTTATAACACATCGCCTTTGAATGTTGGGTAAAAAGTTCCGAGCTTTTTAGCTCTAATTAGTTATGTGATTGCAAGGTGGTAACCGTAGCCCCTCCACAATAAGCGCAACACCCACATCACTCGCTCACCTTACATTTTTAACACACAACTATGCACTTAGCAAATCATTCTCAATATTTCTACATCTTCACATGGAAATAACGAAGCGGGGCAAGAGGTGATTAAATGTCACATTTCACACAGATAGTAACTTTCGCAACAGATGAAAATGATTCAGTTAGCTTCAGCTTCTGTAAGCGAGCCGCAACGCACCCTGCGCGATGAAACGCGGTAACGGCCGAGTCGGGCTGGTTTATAGCGGACTCCACGGATGGCCCGAGTTTTTATGCCAGGAAACAGGTAGCGAAATAAAAATAAAGAACTAAATACAGCTGAAACGGCTTATTATTGCCCAGGATGAATATCCAACATGTATGTAGAATATCTGAATTACAATCTTGGTTTTAACTCATTCTTTTATTAACAATGCGCTTCACCTTCATGGGGCATCATTAAATCATCTATAGGGATAACAAAAGAAGCAAAAATTAGAATATCCTCCCAACTCGCATGATTCTAAAAGTGAGTAAGGAATTGTTACCGACCTTTTGTTTTTCTTCCACAACGTATTGTACGGTGGCAGAATAAATGAAGGACAGTTTCACACCTTACATAAGAACGTTATACATCACAATGGGAAGGTGAATGTGACACCAAACTGAATTTTCCAGTAATGAGCAAATCTGCCTACCAGTATGTAATGCAAAAAGGGATGACAGTCAATCGATGGTACTAACACACCAATCCTATATAATGCATGTCTGTGAGCAGAAAGTGGAACAAGCAGTGAGAGGAAACGTTTTGGTTTGGAAGCAAGGGCGGGCAGAGGCCTATGCCATGCAACAGGGGGCACCACAGAAACCACTTAAGGGGCGTCCCAGGCGAGAGTCAATGACCAACCGACCAGGTGACTCAGACAGGAGAGAGATTAATGGGCCGAGCCACCAGGTGGAGGACAGGAAAAGCTTTAGAAAACTGAGTTTCAGAATTCCAAATGGATACAAACAAAAGCAGTGATGCATTCGATCATGTGAACTGCGAATGGTACACAACAAAGACACATGTAACTTTTTAGGCGTCTGGAGCAGGCACAAAACGTCCGATTGGTGGAAACGCGCCGGGAAGGAGTAAAGTGTCGCGATTTCGACGCAGTTTAATGGTAGAACCCTTGTGATTGGTAGAGAGTTTCCAGAAAATAAGAGGAACCCTTCTATAGCTGGAAAAAAGCCGTGACATGGAGAATGAAAGAACCCAGGTGGGGAGACAGTTCGGCTATGAGCCGGCCGCAGTGTCCGAGCGGTTCTAGGTGCTTAAGTCCAGAACCGCGCAACCACTACGGTCGGAAATTTGAATCCTGCCTCGGGCATGGATGTGTGTGATGTCCTTAGGTTAGTTAGGTTTAAGTAGTTCTAAGTTGTAGGGGACTGATGACCTCGGATGTTAAGTCCCATAGTGCTCAGAACCATTTTTGAAGTTCGGCTATGAGAAAGATAAGATGGAAATCTTCGAGGAATCTTCTCTGTATGGGCGTCTAGTGCAGAATGAGGCACATAACGCTCTGTATGACACAGAGGAGAAATCTGTGTGAACACTGCGTTCACAGCAGCTGACATCCAGCTAGAAATTAGCTGTAGCGTCGTTGAACTCCAGCCAGTTAGTTAATTATTCTTGCGAGAACTGGGAGGGCATTGTAACATGCACGCTGCTCCAGCCATGCGCGTGTATATCACTACAGTCTGAGACTAGGGATGAGTTCATTTTTTCTCACAGATTGAGAAAGATAGGGAGAGTTTCTGGTCGAAAATTCAGCAATGGTTAATTAGTTTCATAGGAATTTCAGAGAGCAAGAGAAGCTAGGCAGAGGACAGCTCATCGCAGCTAAGGTAAATGCTGCCTGCTGAGGCATAAACTTGTTGGTTCACCAGCTTGCGTCCACTGTAAACTCGAGCGGCCTTGAGTAATCTTTTGCTCAATTTGTCACATAACTAACCATGTTCTGTAGACTTGATTGTCATCCTAAAAAACAGTACCGGACTTTGAACAAGAATTGGATGATTTATCGTAGTACTGGCCAACATCATAACGTAATCATAAGAATAATTTTGTAAAGAAACTTCTAGTTAACATTTAATATTGTTGCGTTCTAGGATTATTTAACTTTCTGAGAGTAATACTTTAATACTGTTGTGCTTAGGATTAGTTAACTATCAGAGGACAGGATGCGTCATTTTGACAACTGTCTTAACATTTTCACATTGTAAACTGTGTAAAGGCGTGTATTTCCGTGACAAGATTGCAATATTAAAGAATGTCATTACAGCTCACACAGTTGTGTTCAGTCATAGAATAAGAAACCACCTAACCATAACCTTACAGTATTAAAAACCATAAAAAGACTCTGTGCTTGACTGAAGCACACGTCGAATGAGACGAACCCGCAGATCTAGTCAGAAATAACTAATGTAACACCGTGTAACCGCCGGATAGAATGCTAAATAAATACTCAAACTGAACGAGCCATACCTTAATAAAGTCGTACCAGCAGGCCTAACTGGTGCAGTGGTCAGACCACTCCTTCTTGTTCCTCTTTTCAGCAATCACAGTTCCTGTAGACCACGCGCTACGTAAACGATCTGCTTCCATCTTCTTCTATCTCTCGCCGTCCCTCTCCATCATGCGGGGATTCCTAACGCTCCGACGTCATTCTCTATATCATCTTCACTGTGTGCGAGGTCGGCCCAATGGTCTTGTTGCTTGGAGAGTGCCCTTAAATGTCTTCTTAACAATTCTGTTGTTTTCCATTCTAGCCACATGTCCAGCCCATTGCAGTCTCCTACTTTTTAATTTCTGGACGATAGCAGGTTCCTTCATTAACTGATAAATTTCAGTGTTATTTCGAAATCTCGGGATGACATTTCCAACATAGGTTCCCAGATTTTTCTAATCACTTTTCTTTCGAAAACGTTGTTTTTATCTTTCTTGCTTGATAAGTGTCCAGCTTTCCGAACCACACAGTGCTTCTGAGCAGATGATGGTGTTATCTACCTTCATCTTTGTGGTGACTGACAAAGCTTTACTTTTGAGTGGGCTCCTTAGAGCGAACCGACATCTTGATCCTGGGACTATTCTGTCATTTATATCCAGTGTTATGGAGCGCGGTCTGAGGTATTTAATCTGATGAAAGTTCCTGAATCTAGTATGGCGATCAATTTCAAACTGTGGATTTGGGTTTATGACTCGACCTATTTTCATATATCCTTTTTTCTCTTGGTTTGTCAAAAATCGTATTTTGATGGCACTGTGCCTGAGAGTTGTCCTTCAGCTCTTCTACTGTTACAGTGAGTAAGACTACATCATCTGCGTATGCTAGGAGTTTTCTTCACTGTGTTCGAATCGAAGACTTTTGTATAGCTGCAAAAGTACACTCTCGAACCACTTTCCAATTCAAGGTTGAAGAGAACAGATGAAAGAGCATCTCCCTGTCGTAAGCCTGTTTTGATTGGAAAGCTGGGAGATACGGATTCTCATAACTTCACTGCTGCCTGTGAGCAATCTACGCACAGTTGTATCATCCTAATAATTTTATTGGGTACCCTAAATTCTCGTAGTCTGTTGTAGAGGTTATTTCTGTCATAGTCTCCTAGGAAATCAATGAACAGACACGGAATGTTTTTGTTAAATTTCCAGTATTTCTCAAAGATCTGCCGTAGAGTAAACAGATTGTCACTTGAAGAACGGTTTGGTCGTAATCCAGCCTGGTACTCTTGAATAATGTTTTCTGTGTAAGGCTTAATTTTGTCGAGAATGATCATTGACAGAACCTTCCAGTCGGCTGGGGTGGCCGAGCGGTTCTAGGCGCTACAGTCTGGAACCGCGCGATTCGAATCCTGCCTCGGGCATGGATGTGTGTAATGTCTTTAGGTTAGTTAGGTTTAAGCAGTTCTAAGTTCTATGGGACTGATGACCTCAGAAGTTGAGTCCCATAGTGCTCAGAGCCATTTGAACCACCCAGAACCTTCTATGTAATGTTCAGTAAGCTGACGCCTCTGTAATTTCCATATTCCATTTCGTTTCCTTTCTTTGTATGGGGTAAAGTATTGGAGTTTTCCAGTCTTCAGGTTAAGATTTCCAGATCATTGTGATAAGGTGATAAATTTCTTTGTGTAATTTGTTTCCGTCCTCTTTTAACATCTCTGCTGATATCCGGTCCTCTCCTGCAGCCTTGTTGTTTATCAGCTTTTGAATAGAATGTACCGTTTCCTGTACTGTAATGCTGTATTCGTCAGTATTACTGCTGTTACTCTCGATCTCTGTGTAGTTGAATGTTATGTGAGAGTCAGTGCAATTTAACATTTCTGAGAAACGCTCTGTCCATGTTCCTAGAATATCTTCCAACTGCAGAACCTTTTTTTTTATTTGTTATTTTTTATGAATAGGTTTCCTCTTTGATAACCTCTCTTACAGTTCTTTGCATACTCCTCTGTTTCTGTTTTACTCTTGTATAGATTCCAAGGCGCCAGTTTGATATTTCCATTTCTCTGTTCTTAGAACTTAAGCTGTCTCATTGTGCTGAAAGTTTCTCTCCCGTCCTCACTCTCCACTTTATGCAGCTTCAGCATCCTGGCCTCTTTCTTCTTTTCCACTGCTCTCCGACATATTTCGTTGAAACATTTCCGTTCCTTGAGTTTCTTTTTCTTGGCCAATGTTTTCTTTGCTGTATTTTTTTTCTTCATTGTTATTTTAATACCTTACAAAAGGTAGGCCGGCAGCAGTCTCTCTGCGCCACTCTATGGCCACAGAATAAGTGATAGAAAAGAATGTAGACAGAAAAAAAATATGAATGGTAAAAATGATATGAGGGTGTTTGCGGAAGGCACTGGCTGTACAAGTAAGTTCAGCAATGCAAACAAATGTAGACAAACAGTTTCACATGTGAACGGAGGAGCACACTGAAGAAGAAACACTGACACACATAGGTGAAGAGAACACTGTAGCACATTGGTCATGATCTTTGCCACATTGAACACACTGAAGAGATGTGGGGAGGGGGCTGCCATTGAGTGCAGGGGACAGGCAAGGGGGAAGGAGGGGGGAAGTAGCCAATGGGAGATAGGAAGGGCGAAGGGGGGGAGGGGAGAGGGTAGGGTCATGTGGTGAAGCCCAGGGAGGGGAGGGACGAAGTGGGAAATTGGGAGTGAAGAGGTGGGAGGGAGAAAGGAGGAGGAGGAGGAAGAGAGGGAGCCCTGGACTAAAAGGGGGAGGAAAAGAAGGGGAGGCTTAGATCTGATAGGAGGGGTATGTGGAAGGAAGGAGGACATCATCAGGGAGTCGGCGGAAGCCACCTCGGGCAAGGGTGTGGAGAGTGTGAAGATGAAGAGCAGGTGGGACGCAAGAGTACAGAAGTGGCAGGAGGTTGGGGTGGGAGAGGATCAAGCTTGCAGGATCGGAATCAGGTTGGGGTGGGGAGGATCAAGCTTGCAGGAGGTGTAAATGATCCGTATCCGTTCGTGGAAAAAGAGGAGTTGTGGGAAAGGAATCATGTCGTACTTTGCTGCATCTGTTACTACTGTCTTTATTCTTTCCCAAGCCTTCTCAATTACTTTCCTCGTCAACTTCTTGCAATAATGTTAACTGGTTATTAATTTGATTCATGTAAGTTTCTTTAACAGACAATTCATTCATAATGGTTGGGCCACATTCGCAAATAAGTGTACACATTTAAACATAATACACACTGCTGCCGTCCTAGATTTACGACAAGAACGTCCAGCGGGTACAGAGGCGAGCAATGGAATGAGGCTTGCGGCCAAAGTCTGCAGAGGAACCACGTAATTGACGCTCAAAGCAGATTCGTGATAGTCAGCATATTTAATGTTTACGAAAGAGATCTAGAAATGATTGATTATAATGAAACTGAGTCGTTACAATTACTAAGAACGTCGTTGGCCATAAAGGAACCTTTAAATTACTCAGAGCAGATAAGATTGTAACATCAGCTGTAACTACTAAATAAAACCGTAAGATATCAAGGATGGGAGTCTTCAAAATAAATGGGGATAAAAAAATTCCTAAAACAGCAAGTCACAATCGCCTTTAAAAGTGTAATGTCTAGGAATGAATCATTTAAAGAGGAGGGGGGGGCAATAAATAAAACCGAATTGCAACTCATTGGAAGAGAATAATGAAATTAATGTACAAATTTTAAAAACTGACGATACTGAATCACAATAGACTTGGTCCTTACTACTGAACTGATCGTTCAACAGTTGTTCAACGACCGAGCACGCACGGTTAAGGATTTCCAACTCTTCCAATAAACCAAGCTTTTGCCTTTCCGAGCACAATTTAAGATACAGAGATATCCAGGTGTGGGTGGCTAGTGCCCTCCAGTCTTCATATCTTCAGCAAAAGTAGCATGCTGATTTACTTGACCTTTTTGGTTATCAAATGCTCGCTAAATCTTGTTCTAAACGTTCTTCCACTTTGATCAATACAGAATTTATGGCAGAGATTGCAATCCAATTTGGAAAGCCCATAGGAGGCGAATCAATCTTTAGTAAGCCGCTCATTATGCACATAAAAGTTGTGAGCTTACTAATGAGGTGAAAAAGTTACACGAAAGTCGAGATTCCTGAACAGCTGAGCTAACTGGTACGATAATTTCCCCACAAACTGAAGCTTAATACATCTGGAGTAATTTAAAGATACCTTTATGGGCGGCTGTGTTCTGATTAATTGTTTCCGCTTGATTTCATTGTAGAGGATCAACCACTCTTATATCATTTTTGTAAACTTTAAGTATGCTGACTGGCACATAACTCCTTTGAGCTCCACCTACGCGCCTCCTCTGGCGACATTGTAGACAATCCTCATTTCAATGCTCGCCTATGTATCCCATGCACGCTACTGTCGTGAAGTTACACCAGCAGCTGTGTGTATTACGTTTAAATGTGTACGCTTATTTGTGAGTATGGTCCTACCACTGCACCGTTGTGGCCTGTTGGTACTGGTTTACTAAGGTATGCATCGTTCAAGTCGATTATTCATTTAACGCTCTACTCCGTGGTTGTAGACATTATAATAGTTGTTCTTGACTAGGTCTCTGTGGGTTCATCTGATTCGATGCATGCTTCAGTCTAGCACAGATCAGTTTTATGGTTCTTTAATACGTTGTTAGTAACAGCTTTTTATTCAGATTTAGAATCGTGCAACATAGGACTATACCCAATGTTCTGGTTATTTTTTCATTCCTTTTGGTAATCAGGAGATATCCCAAGAAGGCGAAACGTGCTGTTAATAAAAGAATAAGTTGCAACCAAGTCTGTTTTTAATTCAGAAGTATATTTTATTTTACATCAGAATAAACCAAAGAGCTTTTGATCTGAAACATTCGATCAGTTATCTATCGTGTTACTCTTATGTACCTATGATGTACTGATGAGAATCGTACACTACTGGCCATTAAAATTGCTACACCACGAAGATGACGTGCTACAGACGCGAAATTTAACCAACAGGAAGAAGATGCTGTGATACGCAAATAATTAGCTTTTCAGGGCATTCACACAAGGTTGGAGCCGGTGGCGACACCTACAACGTGGTGACATGAGGGAAGTTTCCAACCGATTTCTCATACACAAACAGCAGCTGATCGGCGTTGCTTGGTGAAACGTTGTTGTGATGCCTCGTGTAAGGAGGAGAAATGCATACCATTACGTTTCCGACTTTGATAAATGTCGGATTGTAGCCTATCGCGATTGCGGTTTATCGTATCGCGACATTGCTCCTCGCGTTGGTCGAGATCCAATGACTGTTAGCAGAATATGGAATCGGTGGGTTCAGGAGTGTAATACGGAACGCCGTGCTGCGTCCCAACAGCCTCGTATCACTAGCAGTTGAGATGACAGGTATCTTATCTGCATGGCTGTAACGGATCGTGCAGCCACGTCTCGATCCCTGAGTCAACAGATGGGGACGTTTGCAAGACAACAACCATCTGCACGAACAGTTCGACGTTTGCAGCAGTATGGACTATCAGCTCGGAGACCATGGCTGCGGTTACCCATGACGCTGCATCACAGACAGGTGCACTCAACGACGAACCTGAGTGCACGAATGGCAAAACGTCATTTTTTCGGATGAATCTAGATTGTATTTACTTGGAAGCGTGTATTCGTCATCGCCATACTGGCGTATCACTCGGCGTAATGGTGTGGGGTGCCATTGGTTACATGTCTCAGTCACCTCTTGTTCGCATTGACGGCACTATGAACAGTGGACGTTACATTTCAGATGTGTAACAACCCGTGGCTCTACCCCTCATTCGATCCCTGCGAAACCCTATATTTCAGCAGGATAATGCCGCATGTTGCAGGTCCTGTACGGGTCTTTCTGGATACGGATAATGTTCGACTGCTGCCCTGGCCAGCACATTTTCCAGATCTCTCACCAACTGAAAACGTCTGGTCAATGGTGGCCGAGCAACTGGCTCGTCCCAATACGCCAGTCACTACTCTTGATGAACTGTGGTATCGTATTGAAGCTGCATGGGCAGCTGTACCTGTACACTCCATCCAAGCTCTGTTTGACTCAATGCCCAGGCGTATCAAGGTCCCAGGTGGTTGTTCTGGGTACTGAAAAGCACCGGAATTGCGTGAAAATGTAATCACATGTCGGTTCTAGTATAATATATTTGTCCAATGAATACCCGTTTCTCATCTGCACTTCTTCTTGGTGTAGTAATTTTAATGGCCAGTAGTGTATTATAGCTTTTAGATGCACGATGAAAATGGCTAATTTTCGGCAGTTGTCCAAGGTAGGAGCAACACGTCAGATGAAGCAATATTCCGCTTGAGTAGCCAAGAGTAGAGGGCGACAACAAGAGGTTAAAACACCAGGGTACAGAGCAGAACAGTACCGTACGACGACTAAGTAGAATAATGTCTTATGGGAGAGCCACATCAAATTCTGACTTTATTTTGATAAGCATTGCCATGTACTGCGATCTTTGCGATCTTTTTTACGCCTTAGCTCACAACTGTGCCCTTAGCGGGTTCACGGCAGACTAGAGCAACACCATAAACATTACTCAGCAATAAGTAGTTTAAATACGTGACCCTGGCTGCAACAATCTTCTGTGTACTAAGCTGTTCCACAAACAGCAAGGTGGAACGTGAGCGTTCTCTCGTCGAAGAGGCGCTATCAGCAGAGCGCCTGGCATATAAGGTGTCCTCCTCCGGCTGTGTATTCGTGCTGCAGCTACAGGTGTTAGGCTCGTCATACACTTTGGGTGAGTCGAGAAGATCCCATTTACTATAGTGTTCAAATCTGTTACTGAGGCGTTCAACATACAGCTTACTCTCTCACTGGTACCGAAGTAATTTGTACGGGGATTAGAAAAAATAACACTAACACCGTGGTGTGAGTGTGTTTTTTCTGGATTTCCTCTTTGACTCATCTGTAATATACTGAAGTTGTCCTTTGCATTCCCTTGTGTACTAAATTGTGCCCAAAAATGTTTAGGGGCGCCATAACGTCTGCTTTCTTTGTGGTGGTGTGCTGATCTACCAACATGTCAGACACTAGAGACTTTCAGCGAAGGCAAATGGTAGGTCTTTGATTAGATGTTTTGTCTTAACAACAGTGGGAAATGTATTAAAGAGCACCCTTAGCTCCTGTAACTAGAATCACAGTAGCACACCGAGTTCATGGGAACACAATGTCTAATAACCACGGCAGTGGAAGAAAGGCCAAAAATGTTGATTAATACAGGAGCAGAAAGACAGCCCCTTTGGATGCTGAGTTCACCATGAGTCTAGAGATAATTAATTTTCTTTACCTTCAGCAAGTATTAGCTTTTTCACCAATATATCATGGATAAACTGACTAATGTAATATGGAGAACACGAAGATTCAAAAAATTAACAAGAGTGCTCCATCGTCAACTTGAAAGGGTACAGTACCGCCCGACATTGAAAATAGGAACAACATTCTTCGTTATTCTTGTCAGAACAACATATTTTTTGTAATAATAACTCAATTTCACTTAATACACCGAAGCCGGATACCAGTGTAGGAAAGAATGACAATTTATTTATTTAATTGATCACATGTGCACTCTCACAAAATAAATCCCTACATCCAATTTGATAAGATCTGTGAAATGAATGAATGTATGGTCGTCTGCTAACCGCAGATAGTGAATGTGAATAGATGATCATCTTTGAGATGGTCCTTTGGTCACCTTTGGGGGAACCAAAGAGATGAAATTTACCGGAGCTTTGAGCTCCTGAAATGTGGCTGACCAATACGATAGCAAGGTGCTCCCCCACTTCGGCAGAGGTGCGAGATGACCTGAAGAACGGCCATGTTTCAGCACTCTTGCGCTGGATCTTGTGTTGGTAAGACCTGTCTTAGGTGTGCTCCGTAAAGACAAAAGAGTGGAGACATGGTATGCATGTGGAATACTTAAGAGTAGTTTGGAATAATAATTTCTCTATTTCAGGAACTTTTGTGGGGAGAATTAAATGTCAGGCAGGTAATATTAAGGGGATCGTAGTAATCTTCGGAAGTGACCAACGGTCACAATGAAACCACGTGTAGCAATAAGTTAAAATACATACGAGTGCTATAGTTAAGCTGAATTACTGGCGTGTGTACTATAAGTTGGAAATCTTTAAGAAATGGCGTATGCAGGACTTGAAATTAGAGACGAGTACTTCCACATGGTGAGTACTGTGTGAGACTCAATCTGTGTATGAGACAAAGGATAAAGAGAAGTACTCGTCCATGGTATCAGTTGAGGACTCGCATGTGTGACGAATTTGTTCTTAATATTACTCTGCGTGTTATGTTTCTGTGTGACGCTGGATTCAATCTCTAATACTCTGAGAGAGAAGCAAGGTGTGTCAGCCGTCTATACAGCAACGCCACTTGCCTTGCATTGCACAGGAAGACGTGCAAATACCCTCCAGAGTTCGTAGTAGGAAAGAAACGTTACGAAGTGGGGCAGTGTCGTATGAAACAGGGATGAATATTGATTGAAGTGGGAAAGCTGAAAGTGATGTGATTATAACGTTGTGACTATTCTTGGTGTTGTATTGCATGTTGCCAGTGTGATGTATTTCATGTAATATAAGTATGTGTGGTTTGCATGGGAGAGTAACAAGATAGGTTAAGAGGCAGTGGGTTATGCGTGTTCCTTTTTGTACCACTCAGTCTGGAGGAAATTTTCGTGATGATGGGTGTGAGAGTCGAAGTGTGAGATATAGCAAAAGATCCACCATCCTATCCAGAAAGTGCACTGTAGTGTTAGATAATTACGAGACCATAAGATAATCACCAATGTAAAGCCATGCCCACTGGGCGGAGTTTCTCATGTGTAATTGTTGTAGAAAATGTAATGGTGTGTTTAGGTTATAGAATTTATCGGAATAAAAAAAATAGTGAAAAGAAAAAGATTGGTGGCCTTTTCCTTCGAATAGTATGCTGTCATGATATCCAGAATTTATAATGTGTGCGCCATTCATATTCAGTGCGATGGCCACGTGTTGATCAAACCCGTTGGGTAAGAAAGAAAATGTGGTATTGCCAGTGCGTAGTGAAGAGTTAGAGTTGTGTAAATTACTAATAGTCAGAATGCGTTATCCGTTTCCGTTGCGTAATATTGGAAAAGGAGAATAATTTGTAACTTAACTGTGATTACTAGAGCTCACATTACTCGATAAATAAGAATGAATCCACTCGCTTGGCAGACCACTCATCTTGCAGGCCTGACTGCTTGATGCCACAGTATGAGCAAGGCATGTGGATGCCCCTCAAACGGTACACAGAATAAGCTTTTTCCGTATTTTTATAAATGTATATTCACTTGTATACTAAGAGAATTACAAAAATACAAGCTTTTCCTCACATACGGTACCACCATGATAAATTTATCAAAGGTTAATCTGGTAATGGAGCAAGTCCAGAGATAGAAACTGTAGAGGAAAACAGTATGCAAGTTGAGCTGGAAACAGGTTGTCCACAAAAGAAGAGACTTGTACAGGATAGAGTAGCATGGAGACCAGTCTCCTGGCTGAAGACCACAACAACAACGATAGCAGCAGCAACTAAGGCCAGTTTACCTCGAGGCTTACGTCATCAGCTGAATTCTGTTTGCTGGATCAGCATGACTGGTCAGATTCAGCCATGTAGGCCATTTCAGAGCTTTGATTTTGTACTCCCGAACGATCGTGATATCCAGTGTGCTTGTTAATTATACATATGGCGATTTTTTTAGTTTGGCTGCAAAGTGACACTCATTGCTTTCGTTCATATTCAGTAATATTACTGTCAGCACGTGAAAATAGCCTACTCGACCGAGACTGGCCAATCGCTCTCAAGTAATAAACAGTAACCTGCAGATAACAACAACATACCTGTAGGAAACAGTGACTGATTTCATAGATCCCAGCGCTGTGTTATACCCACAAAAACACCTTGGATGCTTCAAAGAATTTGAAGAAATGGGTTATTAACAGCGGGAGTGATCAGAAAGAACTGATCAGGAACAAGATTGAATAACTCGATGCTCGAGCAACAAGATAGTTGACGAAATAAATCTAGGGTCACAGCCTGGTGTGAGTGTACAAAGGACACAATATTTCGCCAATCGACCTTGTGGCCATCATCAGGTGTGCTGATGTACTTACTGCCAAGGGACGGCAGGCGTGAGGTATATATCAGATTCCCACTCCCCCTCCACGTGCATAGAAAATCTATTTAGCCCTGTTGGTGGACTGTCCAAGAGTTGGCACTCTCGTCATAATTTATTAATATTGGGACTAATTAATATCTGTCAACAGTATTAGATATTAAATATGTATGTTCTAATCATAAAAATGGTTCAAATGGCTCTGAGCTCTATGGGACTTAACATCTGAGGTCATCAGTCCCCTAGAACTTAGAACTACTTAAACCTAACTAACCTAAGGACATCACACACATCCATGCCCGAGGCAGGATTCGAACCTGCGACCGTAGCGTTCGCGCGGTTCCAGACGGAAGCGCCTAGAACCGCTCGGCCACACCGGCCGGCTTCTAATCATAGAAATGATAGAGGAATTTAGTATAACATTTATGTTTATTCACTTGAGCATTTTGAAACACTTCAGTATATGGCCCAAAAACTGAATAGAAAATAAATCCATAGAGGTATAACAGAACGAGCTGTTGGCTAATTAAAACTGGTGCCTCACGATATAATTACGGCACCCAGTGATCTGTGGCGTATATGAGCAAATTTGCGAAGGGAATAAACACGGATTCTATCACACAACAGTGATCGAATAAGGTAGCTCGTCAATGGAAACCCACATGCCAGCCGGCCGCGATGGTCTAGCGGTTCTAGGCGCGCAGTCCGGAACCGCGCGACTGCTACGGTCGCAGGTTCGAATCCTGCCTCGAGCCTGGATGTGTGTGATGTCGTTAGGTTAGTTAGGTTTAGGTAGTTCTAAGTCCTAGGGGACTGATAACCACAGATATTAAGTCCCATAGTGCTCAGAGCCATTTGAACCATTTGAACCCACATGCCAATGGTGTCTGCTGTGGCGGAAAAGTGGATGAGTAACGTCGCTGAGAGCATTAATACAAATAAACAAGCTGCTACTTTGCCAGTGGAGTGAATACTTTAGCATCTGTTAGGTCGATTCGTTAATGGACAGTTATCTGCCCAGTGTTGTACTGCATACTGACCTCAGGAATGCTGACCTCGGCGATGGTCTGCGTCCACGACCGTGACGCAAATAAATGCGAAGTACATAAGCAAACATTCCAGACCATCCAGTCCGTATGGAATCTGTCGCCTCTACTCGGACTACCGATACAGTGATCACTCATAATTACACCTCTACTTCACTGCCTGCTGGTCCAGAGAAGACTTCCACGAACCCCTCCACCCCCCCCCCCCCCCCGCCCGCCACGCCCCCTCTATCGCTGCTCTCTGTCCCTCTGGCAGCTCAGACGAACCTCCTCGATAAACTAGGCTCTTAGCACCTACACAGATAGTTCAGTGTCATGTCCCCTCCACGCTCCGATAGTTCCAATTGGAGTTCTGCGCAGAATCGTACTACAATAAAAATTTCGTGCAGTGCGACACGGACAACCCCAACAAAGCGTCCGTGAGCACCGGACTACGGAGCTCCTGCAGAATCAGACATCCAAATCAGAGAAAGCCGCCCTCACGATGCAACCACCAGGCGCCGAACCGGAGGCCAGCGAATTGTTCTCGCCAGGGAACCCATTTTGCGAGGGATGAGCGGGTCATGTGTAAGCTCTGTGTAAGCTATGTGTAAGAGTTCGCACAGGATACGGTGGCCGATGTGCAGTAATCAGTTTTCGCCCAAAATGCTGGGCAAGTTCATTCATTTATTCGGAAGGGGAGTGCGACAGATTTTGCCTCCTTTAACCCGGTCAGTGGTGACAGAATCGAGGAGCACCGCCTGCAATATTTCTCAAACGATTTTACAGAAACTATTCGGTACAAAAGTTTTTTTTTACGTTACTTATAGCTTTATGTGTCAGCTTCATATGATGTGCCCATCTTTTCGTTAGTACTCATCCCTATTATGATATTTGTATGTAAGACATTGCGCGAAATTCGAAAAGGTTTGCAATGAAAAATAGGGGTCACTATGATTTTCCACTTTTTGCATATTCCATAATATGTTGCTGACTATGAAATTTAGCTAACATACTGATTTTTTTCTTTAGATTGGGTGGAAGTCTCTATCTGTCACCAATCTCGAGAAAATTGAGCTGATGTAGCACACTCATTTGCGATCGCGACGCGCCAGCGATGATCCCAAAGTCAAATATGCACAAGATTCCTCATGTTTCATCGACGGTTTAAGACATGGTAACGAGATTTTGGTAAATGATAGCACACACAGAGGAGAGTATTTTGCCATATGGTTATTATCCAAAACTTCAGAGTTTTTCGATGAAAGTATGTAAGCACCATCAAAATCTGGTCAAACAAGAAATGCCATGGAACAAGATAAGTAAAGACATCACACGTTTATTTTTGTACTGAGAATGTCCCTTTTTCATAAGCTATTGACCTTAATTTCCTGAGTTCTTCACTTAATACACTTAATAAACCACTGTTTCTGAATTCTCTTGCAACTGCATCTGCACAAAATGTTAGAGAAGTGACTCTGTTTAAGCTTCGCTGTAGTTTGGCAAAAGAAGCAATTTTCAGCATGGCAACAAGAAAATGTGTAGATTTTACTCAAAATTCATAACACATGACGCTTCTGTGAAAGTTTCAAATAGTTAAAAACTTGGGCGAAAATAAATCGCTGCTTTATTTGTTTTCTCATCAGATTTGTTTTTAGATATCAACCAAAACAGAAGTGACAGTAGATATTTTTGAATGATCACCATGCAAGCAAGTGTGGGAGTGGAGGGGTTCCACTTTAATGTTTGTAAAAAACTGGGCATAGTCAGTTTAGAACTCCACTTCCCCTCCAGCACGCAGCATTTCCCCTAGAGCACCTCCCTGCAACCACCATCACTACCCCGGCCGCGGTGGCCAAGCGGTTCTAGGCGCTACAGTCGGGAACCGCGCGACTCATGCGGTCGCAGGTTCGAATCCTGCCTCGGGCATGGATGTGTGTGATGTCCTTAGGTTAGTTAGGTTTAAGTAATTCAACGTTCTAGGGGACTGATGACCTCAGATGTTAAGTCTCATAGTGCTCACAGCCATTTGAACCATTTTGAACCACCACTACCGCTCTACCAAATGCGCATCCACTGGCCATGTTATTCTGCGCAGACTATACAAAAGCGTGTAGTGGGACGGTCTTGAGGGATGGCCTTTGTCGGCGACTCGCTATTCGCAGTGTCGCATCCTTCCACGAACTCACTACCGGACCTGCCGCACCCTCATCAGTGCACTGCTGCCAACAAAACCACCACACGCACCCACAGCCAAAAATATAGAAAAAAAACCGGTGCCACCACGCAAGTAATTTAATCAGAGCAAAGGAAATTAGAGCTCTCACCAGCCGATCACATGTTATCGTTTGACCTTACACAAACCACTTCCACCAAGAACATATAGAGTAGGTGTCAAATTGAAAAAAAAAGCGACTTTAACTATGGAGTAATGATACTGCAAATATTATCAAAGGAAAAAAGAAGTTTTTTAATAATAGTTACAAAATGCAAAAGATGTACTATAAAAGACAAGCATCTATAGCCAGGAGATAAGCTGAGCAAACAAAAATACAATTTTTAATAGAAATTACATAACAAGATTATAATTTTATACAGGAGAACAACGGTCATATACTGAGAGACTTCAACGAGTTCAAAATGCTTATTCTAATGCTGGAAAAGCAGTGGTTACAGTTTTTCACAGATCTGTGCCCATAATAATCTATATTAGTTGTTGTTGTGGTCTTCGGTCCTGAGACTGGTTTGATGCAGCTCTCCATGGTACTCTATCCTGTGCAAGCTTCATCTCCCAGTACCTACTGCAACCTACATCCTTCTGAATCTGTTTAGTGTATTCATCTCATGGTCTCCCTCTACGATTTTTACCCTCCACGCTGCCCTCCAATACTAAATTGGTAATCCCTTGATGCCTCAGAATATGCCCTACCAACCGATCCCTTCTTATAGTCAAGTTGCGCCACAAACTCCTCTTCTCCCCAAACCTATTCAATACCTCCTCATTAGTTATGTGATCTACCCATTCTTCTGTAGCACCACATTCCGAAAGTTTCTATTCTCTTCTTGTCTGAACTATTTATCGTCCACGTTTCACTTCCATATATGGCTACACTCCATATAAATACTTTCAGAAACGCTTTCCTGACACTAAAATCTATACTCGATGTTAACAAATTTCTCTTCTTCAGAAACGCTTTCCTTGCCATTGCCAGTCTACATTTTATATCCTCTCTACTTCGTCCATCATAAGTTATTTTGCATCCCAAATAGCAAAACTCATTTACTACTTTAAGCGTTTCATTTCCTAATCTAATTCCCTCAGCATCACCCGATTTAATTCAACTACATTCCATTATGCTCGATTTGCTTTTGTTGATGTTCATCTTATATCCTCCCTTCAAGACACTGTTCATTCCGTTCAAGTGCTCTTCCAAGTCCTTTGCTGTCTCTGACAGAATTACAATGTCATCGGCGAACCTCAAAGTTTTTATTTCTTCTCCATAGATTTTAATACCTACTCCGAATTTTTCTTTTGTTTCCTTTACTGCTTGCTCAATATACAGATTGAATAACATCGGGCAGAGGCTACAATCCTGTCTCACTCCCTACCCAACCACTCCTTCCCTTTTATGTCCCTCGACTCTTATAACTGCCATCTGGTTTCTGTACAAATTGTAAATAGCCCTACGCTCCCTGTATTTTACGCCTGACACCTTCAGAATTTGAGAGTATTCCAGTCAACATTGTCAAAATTTTTCTCCAAGTCTACAAATTCTAGAAACGTAGGTTTGTCTTTTCTTAATCTAGCTTCTAAGATAAGTCGTAGGGTCAGTACTGCCTCACGTGTTCCTGTATTTCTACGGAATCCAAACTGATCTTCCCCAAGGTGGGCTTCTACCAGCTTTTCCATTCGTCTGTAAAGAATTCGCGTTAGTATTTTGCAGCCTTGACTCATTAAACTGATAGTTCGGTAATTTTCACATCTGTAAACGCCTGCTTTCTTTGGGATTGGAATTATTATATTCTTCTTGAAGTATGAGGGTATTTCGCCTGTTCCATACATTCTGCTCACCAGATGTTAGAGTTTTGTGAGGACTGGCTCTCCCAAGGCTGTCAGTAGTGCTAATGGAATGTTGTCTGCTCCCTTGGCCTTGTTTCGACTTAGGTGTTTCAGTGCTATATCAAACTCTTCACGCAGTATCATATCTCCCATTTCATCTTCATCTACATCCTCTTCCCTTTCTATAACATTACCCTCAAGTACTTCGCCCTTGTATAGTCCCTCTATATACTCCTTCCACTTTTCTGCTTTCCCTTCTTTGCTTAGAACTGGGTTTCCATCTGAGCTCTTGATATTCATACAAGTAGATCTCTTTTCTCGAAAGGTCTCTTTAATTTTCCTGTAGGCAGTATCTGTCTTCCCCGTAGTGAGATAAGCCTCTACATCCTTACATTTGTCCTCTAGCCATGCCTGCTTCCAGAATAACAAAACAAAAAGAAGTATTTAATCTATGGAGAAATGGTACGACAAATATTATCAAAGGAAAAAAGAACTTTTTTTAAAAACAGTTAAAAAATGCAAAAGATGCACTCATCTTAAAAAGATAAGCATCGATAGCCAGGAGATAATCTGAGCAAACAAAAATACAATGATTAATAGGAATTACATAAAACGTGATTATCATTTCATACAGGAGAAAGACGGTCATATACTGAGAGACTTGAATGAGTTGAAAATGCTTATTCCAATGCTGGAAAAGGAGTGGTTACAGTTTTTCACAGATCTGTGACCACAAGACTCTGTATTAGTAAATGGCTAAAACGGCCACCCAAACGCACTTGCAGTTTGCCTGTCTAATGGCTGTCAGGGCCCAACAAATATCTGATTTCAGTATGCCGTCTTCTTACTGACTACATTTAAATGTTTCAAATGCTGTCTTAAACGACCCATTAAGAGGTATAATCTAGCGTTACTGGTCGGGTATTTAAGTAAGGTACTGTTTGCATGCCTTGAGCCACTGTAGCTCACACTGCGCACATTGTCCAGACATATTCATCCTACATATGAGGCTGACAGTACTTAACGACTGCCAATAAACTTTACACGTAATGGCGAACCTTATCGAAATAGTTTCTCGCTGCCGCCCCCACAAAGTAATGAAACAAAGAAAGTACCACTTACTACATTTCACTGCTCATGCACTAAAACTTAAGCATCGGGCATGACGTTTTAATTTATTGCTTACTTATTGCTAAATCTATTCGCAACAGAATTTTCAGACAATTTCGGCATAGACCACAGAATGTATCTGCAGAACTACATATATCATTGTGACACACGCGAGTAATGTACATTATTTTATTAACTGTATTCCATCTTCAGTCACAGTATTTTAATTTTTTAATTGGTGTTGAACGCATTTCTGAGCTATTACAACCTTTTAAAGGGCTATATACGTGTAACTGGTGTTAAATAAACTTCAGTTTGTAGCTCATAGTAGCAGAACGACATCATTGTTAGTATCATTGAGAAAACTGTCTCAGGAGAGATTAGCGAGAGAAAATCTAGAGAAATGACAGAATTAAAGCATTGTAACATAGTAACCTGTGTTTGACCACATAACACTTGTTTTAAGCGTTGGTGGAAAATTTTCATATTTTAACCGATGTAACAGCTGAAGACAGTGCTACATAACTCAAATGACATTTACTTAACCTATGTTACAGTGATGTGCTGGGTATTGAATTTCGCCTTATTTCTGTTCACATAGATTGACGAAGCAAAATAAAAAATTAAAAACAATTTAGAACTGTTGACAAGTTTAAATTATTACTTAATAAACACAGGATTTAACATACTTATTAAGTCAAAGGGTGTCTCGAAATACTTCTTAAACTGCTTCTGTTGCTGAGTGTGTAATTTGCACTTCTTCAGTTTGTAGAGAAAGAGATAGAAGGAGAGAGAGACCAGACTATGTGGAATGACATGGGAGTGACAGGGTCTATTTATGTTTGAGTAAGTGATAAGAAAAATTTTGTTCACTCTCTCTGGTGAAGCCACTGTATTAACAGTCAGTCATTACTGAAAGCAGAAAGTAATCTGTTGTATTCGCTGTTTGTCTTTTTATTTAGTGTCTCAGTGGGTTCGAAGATTTCTTATCTGTATATTTCTGGTACATCTAGTATATTCAGTTTTCTACCTGAATGTTATCTATGGCACGTTTTGAGACCTCTATTGATGTCTGGAGGGCTCTGTGTCTAGTGACAAAGATGAGGTGCCATTGCAGATTTATGACATACATTTAGGCGTAGAGTTGATATTTTTTCATTTTTATATTGTGTGGCACATTTTCTGTCTATCCCACTTGGATAAAAAACTGGAACAGTCCAGGCATGTGAAATGTAAACACCTGATTGCTTATATTTGTCACGTTTATTGTGACTGTGAGGTAGGACGATTTATTTTATTATTGTCGTAATAGCCCATTTTAATGCCATGCCTTTTAAATACATTGGCAGTTTTATAAAAAGCTAATGAATGGAATATCTGTTGGCAATGAGAGTTTCACTCCACTTCTATTTTCTATCTTTTTTTCTATTGTTAAACAGGGCATCTGTAGTGGATGATGAATATCCATTACTAGTGGCCATTTGTTTGATTAATACAGTTTAATGACCAAGATCAAGTTGTGCCACTGGGACGTTCACTGCCCTATTAATCATACTTTCTATGCTCCTAGTTTTGTGCAGTGGAATGGAAGGAGCTTTTGTGCATAGTGTTATCTGTAGGTGTTTTCTTTCTTTTTGTGGTGAAGCTGTGTTTAAGAAATTTAATGTCTTGCCTGTCTCATGCTCAGTGGTGAATTTGATGTTGAGATGGAAATGGCTGAAAGGTTATACAATTGTTCTACTTCAGTTTTACTGCAAAGAAAAAGTATAACAATGTCATCTCTGTGGCTGTAAAGCTTAATTATTTTCGTAACTAATATATAATTTGAACAAAGAAACTACTTTTATAAATGATCAGTATAAATGTCAGATAACAAGCGAGAGAAAGTTGATGCGATGTTCAGCCCCTCTGGCTGTTCATAAAATTTGTTGTTAAACTGAAAATGTTTATGTTTCAACATAAGGTCATGGAGGTCCATAAGCTCTTATTTAATTTTTGTTAATGATGTCTAATATTGGTTTTATTTGGACACTGGCACATTAAAAGATCGCAGTGCAGCTACACTGTGTATCTTAGTGAATTCTCTGTTGTTCATGATAGATCCGCTGTTTACAAAGGTGTACGTGTTTTTTAGGATGACGATCAGTTTCCTGTTTGACTGGTATGCTGGGCATTTTCTAGACTTTACTACAGTTCTAATTGGGACACCTTCTTAATGTACTTTGGGTTAGGCTCTTGAAAGCACTTGAAGACCAAACCAACAGCATGTCATATTTAATAAAAGAAAAATAGCTAGTAACATCGGTCAAAAATTGATAGAAAATAAGGCCATAACTCTTAGAGCTGATAATGGCGATGTTGTAATGAAGGTGGATGACTTTGTACAAAAAACAGAAGACTTTTTTGTCAAAAGCGACATTGGTGAAATTAAGAACCATCTCGCACAATGTTTCCAAGGATAGATCAAAGAACAATGGACAACAGCAATATCTTCTTCACAGTTCAAGACCATAAAACATTATATATGGGTAGAGGTCGTTCTTAGCAACCGGGATAAAATAATAATTGGATCCTTCTACCGACCTGCCAACTCAGATGATACAGCTGTTGAAAGGTTCAAAGAAAACTTGCACCTAATTTCAAACACATACCCGATTATACAGTTATAGTTGGTGGTGACTTCAGTTTACCCTCGAGATGCTGGCGAAAATCACGTGTATAAATCTGGAGATACGCATCTGAAATTGTCCTAAATGCGTTCTCAGGAAATTATTTCGAGCAGTTAGCTCATGAGCCCTCTCGAATAGTAAACGGATCTGAAAAGACACTTTACCACTTAGCAAAAAATAATCCCGAACTAATAACTGATACGAGGATTAGTGAACACAGGGTTGTCGTAGCGAGACTGAATATTGCATCTGGCAAACCCTCCAAAAACAAACGAAAAATATACCTGTTCAAAAAAAAAAAAAACAAAAAAAACAGATAAAAATTCACATAACGCCTTCCCGAGAAACAATCTCAACTCCTTTCAAAGTAACAGTGTGCCGGAAAGTGTAGACCAGATGTTCCTTGAATTGAAAGAAATAGTCTCGACATAAGTTGATAGATTTATGCCAAATAAATTAACAAACAACGGAGCTGATTCCCTTGGTACACAAAACTGGTGTGAATGCAACTGCAGAAACAACGAAAAAGACATGCCAAGTTAAACTAACGCAAAACCTCCAAGATTGGTGATCTTTTACAGAAGCTCGAAATCTAGCGCGGCCTTCAATGCGAGATGACTATAATAAAATCGACAACGAAAGTTTCTTTCGAAACCTGGCAGAAAATCTAAAGAGATTCTGATCGTATGTAAAGCATGCTAGTGGCAAGACACAATCAATACCTTTACTGCGCGACAGCAACGGTAATAGTATCGATGACAGTGCTACTTAAGGATACTTACCAAACACAGCCTTCCGAAATTGCTTCACCAAAGACAAAGTAAATGATCCAGATTTCGCATGAGTTAATTAGAATTATATATCCTAGGAGTAGTGAAGTAGCTTATGTCACTTAATAAAAGCAAGTCTCCCGGTCGAGACTGTATACCAATTAGGTTCCTTTCAGGGTATGCCGATGCAATATCTCCGTACGTAGCAATCATATTCAACCGCTCACTCGACGTAAGATCTGTATTCAAAGACTGGAAAGCTCCACAGGTCACACCAGTATTCGAGAAAGGCGTTAGGAGTGATCCACAAAATTACAGGCCCATATATTGTGTTTGAGCACTACGAATTACCTCGAAGAGAGCGTTCTATTGACACACAGTCAACACGGATTTAGAAAACATCATTGGAGAAGCACAACTAGCTCTTTAATCATGCGAAGTGACTGTAATGAAATCGCGTGCTTATGCAATATCGTCTCCGTCATGTGACTGGATTCGTGATTTCCTGTCACAGAGGTCACAAATCGTCTTAACTGACGGAAAGTCATCGAGTAAACCAGAAACGGTTTCTGATGTTAACCGAGGTAGTTCCATGGGCCCTCTGCTATCCCTTATCAATATAAACAATTTAGGAGACGATTTGAGCAGCTGTCACGTTGTTTGCAGACGATGCTGCCGTTTATCGTCTAGTAAAGTCATCAGAAGATCAAAACAAATTGCAAAACTATTTACAAAAAATATCTATATGCGAATATTGGCAGTTGAACCTAAATAATCAAAAGTGTGAGGTCATCTATATGAGTGCCAAAACGATCCCATTAAACTTCGGTTGTACGATAAATCAGTCAAATCTAAAGGCCCCAAATTCGAATAAATACGTAGGAATTACAATGAAGAGCAACTTTAATTGGAAAGAACTCATAGCAAATGTTGTGGGATAGGCGAACGAAAGACTGCGTTTTATTGGCAGAACACGAATTTCTATCCTGTGCTAATCTCTTCATCTCAGAGTAACAATTGCAACCTACGTCCTCAATTATTTGGTGGATGTTCTCAATTATTTTGTTTTTCCCCTCTACGGCTCCCTCTAGTACCATGGAAGTCATTTCCTCATGTCTTAACAGACGTCCTGTCATCCTGTCCCTTCTCCCTATCAATGTTTTCCACATATTTCTTTCCTCTCCGATTCTGCGTAGAACCTCCTCATTCATTCCTTACCTTATCAGTCCACCTAATTTTCAACGTTCGTCTATAGCACCACATCTCAAATGCTTAGATTCTCTTCTGTTCCGGTTTTCCCACAGTCCATGTTTCACTACCATACAAAGCTGTACTCCAGACGTACATTCTCAGAAATTTCTCCCTCAAATTGAGGCCGATATTTGATATTAGTAGACTTCTCTTGGCCAGGAATGCCCTTTTTTCCATTGCCAGTCAGCTTTTAATGTCTTTCTTGCTCCGTCCGTCATTGGTTATTTTACTGCCTAGGTAGCAAATTCCTTCATCTACTTCGTGACCTTCAATCCTGATATTAAGTTTCTCGCTGTTCTCATTTCTACTACTTCTCATTACCTTCGTCTTTCTTCGATTTACTCTCCATCCATACTCTGTACTCATTAGACTGTCCATTCCGTTCAGCAGATCGTATAATTCTTCTTCACTTTCTCTCAAAATAGAAATAATGTCACCAGCGAATCGTATCATTGATATCCTTTCACCCTGCTTATTCTAAACTATCAGTTTAATAAGTCACGGCTGCAAAATACTAACGCGAATTCTTTACAGACGAATGGAAAAACTGGTAGAAGCCGACCATGGGGAAGATCAGTTTGGATTCCGTAGAAATATGGGAACACGTGAGGCTATACTGACGCTACGACTTATTTTAGAAGCTAGATTAAGAAAAGGCAAACCTACGTTTCTAGCATTTGTAGACTTAGAGAAAGCTTTTGACAATGTTGACTGGAATACTCCCTTTCAAATTCTGAAGGTGGCAGGGGTAAAATATAGGGAGCGAAAGGCTATTTACAATTTGTATAGAAACCAGATGGCAGTTATAAGAGTCGAGGGACATGAAAGGGAAGCAGTGGTTGGGAAGGGAGTGAGACAGGGTTGTAGCCTCTCCCCGATGTTGTTCAATCTGTATATTGAGCAAGCAGTAAAGGAAACAAAAGAAAAATTCGGAGTAGGTATTAAAATCCGTGGACAAGAAATAAAAACTTTGAGGTTCGCCGATGACATTGTAATTCTGTCAGAGACAGCAAAGGACTTGGAAGAGCAGCTGAACGGAATGGACAGTGGCTTGAAAGGAGGATATAAGATAAACATCAACAAAAGCAAAACGAGGATAATGGAATGTAGTCAAATTAAATCGGGTGATGCTGAGGGGATTAGATTAGGAAATGAGACACTTAAAGTAGTAAAGGAGTTTTGCTATTTAGGGAGTAAAATAACTGATGATGGTCGAAGTAGAGAGGATATAAAATGTAGACTGGCAATGGCAAGGAAAGCGTTTCTGAAGAAGAGAAATTTGTTAACATCGAGTATAGATTTAAGAGTCAGGAAGTCGTTTCTGAAAGTATATTATGGTGTGTAGCCATGTATGGAGGTGAAACATGGACGATAACTAGTTTGGACAAGAAGAGAATAGAAGCTTTCAAAATGTGGTGCTACAGAAGAATGCTGAAGATTAGATGGATAGATCACATAACTAATGAGGAGGTACTGAATAGGATTGGGGAGAAGAGGAGTTTGTGGCACAACTTGACTAGAAGAAGGAATCGGTTGGTAGGGACATGTTCTGAGGCATCAAGGAATCACCAGTTTAGTACTGGACAGCAGCGCGGAGGGTAAAAATCGTAGAGGGAGACCAGGAGATGAATACACTAAGCAGATTCAGAGGGATGTAGGCTGCAGTACGTACTGGGAGATGAAGAAGCTTGCACAGGGTAGAGTAGCGTGGAGAGCTGCATCAAAACAGTCTCAGGACTGAAGACCACAACAACAACAACAACATTGCTTATTCAATGTACAGATTGAATAGTACGGGAGAAACGCTACATCCTTGTCTTACACCCCTTTCAATAGGAGCAATTCGTTCTTGGTCGTCCCCTCTTATTATTCCCTCTTGGCTATTGTACATATTGTATATTACCCATCTCTCCCTGTAGCTTACCCCTACTTTTTTCAGAATTTCGAACATCTTGCACCATTTCACATTATCGAACGCTTTTTCCGGGTCGACTAATCCTATGAACATGTCTTGATTTTTCTCTAGTCTTGATTCCATTATTAACCGCAACGTCAGGATTGCCTCTCTGGTGCCTTTACCTTTCCTAAAGCCAAACTGATCGTCATCTAGCGCATCCTCAATTTTCTTTTCCATTCTCCTGTATATTATCCTTGTAAGCAATTTGGACGCATGAGCTGTTAAGCTTATTGTGCGATAATTCTCGCACTTGTCAGCCCTTGCCGTCTTCGGAATTGTGTGGATGAGCTTTTCCGAAAGTTAGATGGTATGTCGCTAGACTCATACGTTCTACACACCAACGTGAATAGTCGTTTTCTTGCCACTTCCGCCAACGATTTTAGAACTTCTGATGGAAGGTTATCTATCCCTTCTGCCTTATTCGATCCTAAGTCCTCCAAAGTTCTTTTAAATTCTGATTCTAATACTGGGTCCCCTATCTCTTCTGTATCTACTCCTGTTTCTTCTACTATCACATCAGACAAATCTTCTCCCTCATAGAGGCTTTCATTATATCCTTTCCACCTATCTGCTACCTCCTCTGCATTTAACAGTGAAATTGCCGTTGCACTCATACTGTTATAACCCTTGCTTTTAATGTAACGGTCGGTTGTTTTGACTTTTCTGTATGCTGAGTCTGTCATCACGACAATAATTTCTTTTTCGATGTCTTCACATTTTTCCTGCAGCCATCTTGTCTAGCTTCCCTGCACTTCCTATTTATTCCAATCCTCAGCGACTTTTATTTCTATATTCCTGAGTTTCCCGGAACATTTTTGTACTTCCTGCTTTCATCAATCAATTGAAGTATTTCTTCTGTTACCTATGGTTTCTTCGCAGTTACCTTCTTTATCCATATGTTTTCCTTTCCAACTTCTGTGATGGCCCTTTTTAGATGTGTCTATTCCTCTTCAACTGTACTGCCTACCGAGCTATTCCTTATTGCTGTATCTGTAGCCTTAGAGAACTTCAACCGTATCTCGTCATCCCATCGAACTTCCGTAACCCACTTCTTTGTGTATTGATCCTTTCTGACTAATCTCTTAAACTTCAGCCTCCTCTTCATCACTACTATATTGTGATCTGAGTCTATATCTGCTCCTGGGTACACCTTACAATCCAGTATCTGATTTCGGAAGCTCTGTCTGACCATGATGTAATCTAACTGAAATCTTCTCGTATCTCTCAGCCTTTTCCAAGTATACCTCCTCCTCTTGTGTTTCTTGAACAGAGTAGTCGCTATTACTAGCTGAAACTTGTTACATAACTCAGTTAGTCTTTCTCTTCTATCATACCTTGTCCCAAGCCCATATTCCCCTGTAGCCTTTTCTTCTACTCCTTCCCCTACAATAGCATTCCAGTCCCCCATGACTATTAGATTTTCGTCCCCCTTTACAAACTATATTACCCTTTCAATATTCTCATACACTTTCTCTATCTCTTCAGCTTGCGACGTCGGCATGTATACCTGAACTATCGTTGTCGGTGTTGGTTTGCTGTCGATTCTGGTAAGAACAACCCTGTCACTGAACTGTTCACAGAAGCACGGTCTCTGCGCTGCCTTCCTATTCATAACGAATCCTACTCCCGTTATACGATTTTCTGCAAGATGCAACAGATCTACTAAAGAGACTGCCTGCACTACGCTTGTCCGTCCTCTTTTGGGGTACTGTTGCGTGGTGTGAAATTCTTACCAGATAGGATTAACGGAGAACATCGAGAAAGTTCAAAGAAGGGCAGCACGTTTTGTATCATCGAGAAATAGGGGAGAGACTGTCACCGATATGATAAAGGATTTGGGGTGGACGTCATTAAAGGAAAAGTGTTTCTATTTGAGCGGAATCTTCTCACGATATTTCAGTCACCAACTTTATCCTCCGAGTACGAAAATATTTTGTTGATGCAAACCTACATAGTGAGAAACGATCACCATAATAAAATCAGAGCTCGCACAGAAAGATGTAGGCGTTCGTTTTCCCCGCGCGCTGTTCGAGATTGGAATAATAGAGAATTATTGTGAAGGTGCTTCGAGAACCCTCTGCCAGGCACTTAAGTGTGATTTGCAGAATATTGTAGATGTAGAGGTAGACTTGTGTAGCTCTAGCGATAGTAATCTGAACTACGACACTGACATGGCGCGCATGTTACTGTTGTCAACTTTTGTAGAGTAGCCTAGTGTAGTTCGATATTTGTGGACCAAAGGGAATCAACCGAGTGTACTTCACAGGGAGATGGGTGCCGTGTATGGAGACGACTGTATGGACCGTAGCAATGTCATCAAGTAGTGTGAATTCTTACAGGAGGGCCGTATGAACTTAGTGATACGCACGCTCCGGGCGGCCGATATCAGCTGCAACCCCGCAGACTTCTATGGAGTGGAAACATGCCGGTTCCCCAGCAAGAAAAAAATTAAAAGTGACTCACTCTGCTAGGAAAGTGCTTGTGACAGCATTCTGGGATATGCATGCTGTCTTACTGGTGGACTTTGCTGAACACAGGACCACTGTGAATGCGGCAGCCTACATTAGACTTTGGTTACATGCGTCATGCTCTTCGTGACAAACGCCACATTAGTCCTGATGGTATCAAAAGTCTTGATGGCAAACCTGGGTGCCATGTTGTGCTTATTATTGCTGGACAATCGCCAAATTTGGGTGGGAGATGCTTCAGCAACCACCGTACAGTCCGGATATTGAACCGGCTGGATTTCATTTGCTTGGTTTTCCACGAAGAAATTCCTCGCCAGTCAACGCTTTGCGACAGATGCGGAAGTGAAATCAACAGTCCTCAGATGCATACACACCAACCAAACGGACCACTACGAACAGTGCATATTGAGAGTGGTAGCACGGTGGGAGAAATGCATCGAGAAAGTTGGTGACTATGTAGAGAAGCTGGTAAGAGATTTAAGTACATCTGTGATTTCTTTTTGTTTTATTACCTATTCAACTTTTTGGTAATAAAGTTATTGTTCATTACTTTTCGAGCTTACCTCCTACTACAGGCATTAGAAATACACAGACAACAGATTTTCAAATCCACTGAGATGCTAAATGGAAAGACATATACTTTCTGCTGTAGTAATGACTGTCTCTTAATATAACAGCTCCAGAAGAAAGAATGAACACAATTTCTTTTATGCTGTACTTAAACATTAATAAACTATATCATTTCCATGACATTCCACCAACTCTAGTCTCTCTCTCTCTCTCTCTCTCTCTCTCTCTCTCTCTCTCTCTCTCTCTCTCTTTCTATTGTGATTCTCCCCCACCCCCTCTCTCCCTTCAACTAACACCAGATCGAACTCACTGTCACTTTGTGGTTTTCATTTCATTTGTATGCACAACTAAAATAACATGAAGTTATAACTATGTTACAAAATAAAGTACTATAAATTACACACTTGACTACAGAATCAGTTAATTTTAACGAGTATTTTAGAGCACTCTTTATGTTAATAGCTATATGAAATCTCGTGTTGACTATGTAATAATGTAAAATCGTTAACAAAATCTAAACCATTTTTTTAATTTTTTTATTCTATTTCGTCAACCTGTGGCAATAACACGAAATTGAATTCTCCAGCACATTACTCTAACACAGGTTAAGTATGTGTCATTTGTGTCATGTAGTACTGTCATAAACATGCTATAGCTTTCAAATCGTGGAAGCTTTTCACCGACGCAGAAACTGAATGTTACGTAGCCAAATGCAGGTTACTATGTTACAATCCTTTAATTCTCTCCTTTCTCTACTTTTCTCTCATTAACCCCACGTGACACTGTTTTCTCGTTATAACTATCAGTTGTGTCGTTCTGTTATTGTTAGGTGAAAAACTGGAGCAGATGTGACGCCCATTACATCTATATGGTCCTTGAAAATGGAGTTGTAATCCGAACCGCATTCACTACGATCGCAGGTTCGAATCCCGCCTCCGGCATGGATGTGTGTGATATCCTTAGGTTAGTTAGGTTTAAGTAGTTCTAAGTTCTAGGGGACTGATGACCTCAGATGTTAAGTCCCATAGTGCTCAGAGCCATTTGAAACATTTTGAACCGAACCGCATTGAACAGTAATCAGCAAATAAAAACATTGTGACTGAAGATGAAATATTATTAATAAATATATCCCCATATACGGACAACTCACGACTTAATGCCTATTAATAACATAAGATACATGGTTCAGGAGATGTAGGTGACTAATGCGGATTTTGCGCCTTCAGCCACAAAAGGTTTTACATGTTTATCGTCAACAAGGGTGTACCCAGAATTTAAGAATGACGAAAAACGAAAAATGCAAATGCAGCAGAACAAGTCTGTTACGTGTAGCATATGAAATACGTGTATACTAAAGAGCCAAAGAAACTGGTACACCTGCCAAAGATCGTGTAGTGCCCCCGCGAGCACGCAGAAGCGCACAACACGACGTGGCATGGAGTCTACTAATGTCTGAAGTAGTACTGGAGGGAACTGACACCATGAATCCTGCAGGGCTGTCCATAAATCCGTAAGAGTACGAGGAGCTGGAGATGTCTTTTGAACAGAACGTCGCAAGGCATTCCAGATATGCTCAATAATGTTCGTGTCTGGTGAGTTTAGAGGCCAGCGGAAGTGTTCAAACTCAGAAGAGTGTTCCCGGAGCCACTCTATAGCAATTATAGACGTGTGGGGTGCCGCTTTGTCCTGCTGGAATTACCCAAGTCCGTAGGAATGCACAAGGGACATGAATGGATGACCAGACTGGATGCTTACGTACACATCAACTGTCAGAGTCGTATCTAAACGTATCAGGGGTTCCGTATCACTCCAACTGCACCCGCCCCACAACATTACAGAGCCTCCACCAGCTTGAACGGTCCCCTGCTGACACGCAGGGTCCATGGACTCATGAGTTTGCTCCCATACCTGTACTCGTCCACTCTCTCGACTCAATTTGAAACGAGACTCTCCGACTACACAACACGTTTCCAGTCATCAACAGTCCAATATCGGTGTTGATGGGCCCGGGCGAAGCGTAAAACTTTGTGTCGTGCAGTCATCAAGGGTACACGAGTGGGCCTTTGGCCCCGAAAACCCATGTCGGTGATGTTTCGTTGAATGGTTCACACGCTGACACTTGTTGATGGTCCATCACTGAAATCTGCAGCAATTTGAGGAAGGGTTGCAGCAGGATCTTTTTCCAGCCGCAGCGATGTCGGAGATTTGACGCTTTACCAGATTCCTGATATTCATGGTACACTCGTGAAATGGTCGTAGGGCAAAATTCCCGCTTCATCGTTATCTCGGAGATACTGTGTTCCATCGCTCGTGCGCCGACTATAACACCAAACTCACTTAAATCTTGATAACCTGCTATTGTAGCAGCAGTAACGGATCTAATAACTGCTCCAGACACTTTTTGTCTTACGTATGGGTCGCCGACCGCAGTGCTATATTCTGCCTTTGTAGATATTCTGTATTTGAATACGCATGCCTACACCAGTTTCTTTGGCGCTTCAGTGTATATGCCAAGACAGATAGGTATGATAGGGGAAGCTTTCTTAAATTATGCTCAAAAAGGCTCCCGCGTACATACATCGTGGTCGGACTGCCAAAAGTAGGCAGAGAATTCAATTTGCGCTTTTACATACCCACCAGATACGACAATCAAAATAAAATTAGAAAATGCTGTTATTAGTTCCTCAAACGGTGTCTGACAAGTGGAAGAGCATGGAGATGAGGTCACTTGAAAGTCAGGATGGTTACATTAGAAACGGATATTTATTTTGAAAATGCTCTCGACAGAGTAACGACTGCAGAGCTAGTCGACATATTGACAAAAACATCTCCCAGCAACATTTAGTACAAAAGAGGCTGCACACTGATAAGGCACACGACTCGCAATCGGAAAAACAGTGATTCAAGTATCTGTCCTGTCATCGTGATTTAGATTTTGCGTGGTTTCCCTAAACGACATAAGTAAAATATCGGCTAGGTTCGCTTGAGATGGATTTGGTTTACATCCTTCCGCAATCCGAACTTGTACTGCATTTCTAAAATTTCTACTTTCCAACGTTTTGTAAGAACAAAATCTGAACATCTCTACAACAAATTCCAAGGTGATGACACTAGGAGGAAGTGATCCAATCTGGCCCAAGACAGTTACTAACAAGAACAAAAGATAGAACAAGGTCTAGTATCTGTATTGCAAGATTTCCTGCAAATCACATGTCATTACAAAGCTACAAAAATTTCACTTCCTGTGAGGCACAATCAAGATGAACTTTTTTGAAACACCATATACTCATAAAAAGCTGTACAGTAAGGGCAGTATCAACAATGCTTTTTGGAGGTAAATTTTTGACACGAAATGTAACGACCAGGAGACTAGAAAGCACAGATGGAATTTCATAGAAGCGTGGTGGCTTAAGCTTCGAAGGAGTGTACAATGCCATGATCTCTTGTCACTAGTGTATTCATGCATGCTACGACAGTCAGTCTCAAATAGCTGCAGTCACCGACGTGAAGCGTCTGTGGGTGGAAACTGCATGGTATATCTTCACAAGGCGAGCGAGCTTTGAGAGGCACTACGCCAATTAGAATGCTGGACTGTATATTTCGGTTTGGAACCGTAGTGGCCCTCTTCTGCTAATCCTGCTGGTGTGTCGACTGGACGCGCCAATTTGGCTGTCACAGACATTTTGTCTTGTGACGTTGTGCTGGATTTGCACATTTGCACATTTACGTGACTGTCAAATACGTGATCTTCCAGATCATGGAGAGTTAGGTTTCTTTCCACAATACATTTGCTGTACTATCTGGCATGGAAAATGTAAGGTCTTTATTCGCGCTCTCGCCTCCTTCAGAACACAAGAGGATCAAAATCCATTTGTAATTTAACCATTCTGTATTTCAATTATCTCCATACTCTACCACTTTTAAGGCGGCGTTTCTCGAACTAATAACAGTACTTTGTAATTTTATTTTGACTATGTATCTGGTGGGTATGGGTCTGTTGAATTGTCTTCACCCATCAAGTTTGTTACCTCGTCCATGAATATTGCTCCTAGTACTACATATGAATACAACTGGTATTTTACGAATTTATTATCCTCTTCCCTGGCCTCTGTTCAATGAATCTTTTCACGTGTTCCATACCTGCACATGTGTTCACGGAAGAATTACATTCTGGAAACGTACCTCATTCCTTTCTAATTGTATTCAAATCTTGGGTGCAGTGGCCTAGTTTAAGCAGTGATCATAATTATATTATGTAATAATTTCAGCTACATAGGTAAGTCTAAATTGCTGTGGAAGCTAAATGCACTTGCCTGCTAGACTGTGTCGCTGGGATAATTCCTGCTATCACACAGGTTCAGAGTTTTGCAGATTATTAGGTAGGGTACGGCACAGATGGCAAATACATTTTGCATTCTACAGATTGTGTCTTAAGATACAGTTTCTTTAGATATACATTAACTAGATGTACGACAACGTGGATTCTGATTTCCGTTCTGTCTTTGTTAACTCTGTTTCCGTTGTGCTTTACGAAAGTCCTTGTCATTGTGGAACTTTACTTATCATAATCAGATTGTGTTTACTTCCATACGAGTCACATTTAACGTCCAGGGGAAACATTTAAAGACATAAAACCGGGGATATCAACCCCCAGGTTAAAATAACTAAAGGAAGGCAGATTTAACCTTACTAGATAAAAAGGGAAGAGAAGAGATTAGCAGAGAACTAAAGATATTCATGCTTAACTAAGAGAACTTTTCCTACCGTATTTTGCAGCTGTGTGTTACAGTCCGTTGTTTATTTGCATGAAGCCAGTTTGATGGTTTCCTGATTCGAACGTAATGTTCTCATGTTAAAAATATCGTGGGTACGCGCGCGTGTGTGTGTGCGTGAGTGTGTGTGTTTATGTGTGTAGGTGAGGTGCATGAAAGCTTAGTCTCTTTTCTACAAGGGGGGGGGGGGGAGATTGCGAGGGAAAGGGTTGGAAAATACCTTGTATGAGTTTCAACCACAGCCATGTGCTTTACTTGAAGGACATTTCATAGGTGTGTACTTCTGGCTAAACGACACGGTATCACGAATATCATTAACTACATAAAATTAATACCATGTGGATTGTCTTTGTCTTCAGTTATCTTACTAAGACAATTTCTCATTTTTCTTTTCTGCGAATATTCTTCATTTTAGATGCTAAATATTCGACACAAAGAAAGTAAAGCGTGTCATCTTTTGCAGTTCCGACCTCCTTCTAACATGGGCATCTTCACGAAATGCTATCTGTTACTGCTGGTGGTTTGCATTGTCGCTGCAGATGATTCATATGGATCGTCATCATCATCATCATCATCATCATCATCAGAGGAGAGAAAAGATTGGAAAGTAACGAAGAAACAGGTAATGACAATTGAGGTAGAACTTTATTTAATACGTACTGTACTTTTACATGCTAATGTTTGTTAAAACGTCGACATCGAGTAACATTCGTAATTTTATAATACAGATGAGATACGTACCAATGAACAACGTGCCTAGAATTACGCAACAGTACGTAATAACTGAGTTAGAGTACTTGATACGGTCTGAAGCCTCAACATGTAAATGCAATGGCACCGGATTAAAGAGAACTTGCACTACTGCTCATTCATTCTCCTAAGTAACGTTGCGTATTCCTCGTATCAAGAAGAGACTGGACATTGTCCTGTTAAGATGTAGCAAGCACAGCAGCCTGGAGTGAAGACAGAACCTTGGGATCTAAAACTACTCTCGTTTGATGATGGCTGGTCAGATCTCCCCTCGATTTCTACTCGGTGAGACTGCATGTGAATTGCTCAAAGAACGTTTCGCTCCACGTTAATGTCTAAGAAGGTGTGTGTGCTTGGCTGCAAGATGAGCAGGTAATAAAAGAGTAAGGCATGCGCTGAGGTGACAGAAGTCACGGGATACCTCCTAAAATCGTACCGGTCCTCCTTTTGCCTGGCGTAGTGCAGCAACTCGACGTGGCATGGACTCAACAAGTGGTCAGAACTCTCCTGCAAAGTGTTGCCGGTCCAGGATTCTGTACACGAAATGGCCTCTCGATTACGTGTCATAAATATTCGATGAGATTCATGTCGGGCGATCTGGGTGGCCAAATCATTCGTTTGAACTATCCAATCACAAACAACTGTGGCTCGGTGACATGACAGATTGTCATCCGTAAAAATTCCATCTTTGTATGGGAACGTGAAGCCCAAACATACTCAGTTCCAGATAATGGTCGGTTCTGTTGGACCAGAGGACCCAGTACATTCCATGTAAATAAGGCCCACACCATTATGGAGCAACCACTAGCTCGCACTGCATCTTGTTGACAACCCGGCTCCATGACTTCATGGTGCTTGTGCCACAATCGAACCAGATCTCGGTTTTCGAGACGTCTAGGGTACAACCGATATGGTCACGAGCCCAGGAGAGGTGCTGCGGGCGATATAATATAATGTCGTGTGACGAGGGCCTCCCGTCGGGTAGACCGTTCGCCTGGTGCAACTCTTTCGATTTGACGCCACTTCGGCGACTTGCTCGTCCATGGGGGTGATGATGATTAGGACAACACAACACCCAGTCCCTGAGCGGAGAAAATCTCCGACTCAGCCGGGAATCGAACACGGGCCGTTAGGATTGACAATCCATCGCACTGACCACTCAGCTACCAGGGGCAGACGCTGCAGGCAATGTCGTGCTGTTAGCAAAAGCACTCCCGTCGGTCATCTGCTGCCATAGACCATTAACGCCCAACTTTGCCGCAGTGTCCTAACAGATACATACGTCATACGTTCCACATTGATTTCTACGATTATTTCACGCTGTGTTCCTTGTCTGTTAGCACTGACAACTCTACGCAGGCGACGTTGTTCTCGGTCGTTAAGTGAAGGCCGTCGGGCACTGCGCTGTGTCGGTAGTGAGAGGTAATGCCTGAAATTTTGTATTCTTGGCGCGCTCTTGACTCTGTGGATCTCATATTGAATTCCTGTTGTGTACATAGTTCTGCGTAGTCAGCGCGTACACAACTTTCCCACTAGAGCGCGCCCCGCTAAGCACAACAGCGCAGGTGCAGAGCTCGTCTGTCTCCGCACTACGAGGTGGCGCTGCCTTAGAGACGGACCAAATTCTGCTTCCGCCGATCCGTGTATTGATATGTAATGCAGCCAATGAGATTGCTGCTAATGTAGAACCTTTTCTCCTCTCGGATCACACTCACGCAGTGATACCTGAACGCGCGAGGTATTATAACGAGTGTACAGACCTCCGATTAGTCAGTCTGCATTAGTCTGCATTTGTCTGCACCAGTGTGCATTAGTCTGTACCAGTCTATAGTCAAGTTTCAGTCTCACCTAATAAGATTATCATATTCCTGTACATAGCCATGAAGATAAATGTATAGACACTTTGTCAAGTATCAGAGATATGTGAGTATAAGATTAACGTACCCAGACCAAAGGAACTTCAGATTGTCAATTGTAAATAGCATCCAGAATCAAGTTACGTAATGTTTATGTTTGTTATTATTTTAATAAATGTGTGTGAAAATTAATCAAGTACTGTTTAAAGTTGGTCACCATCAATCTGCTACTCTAAGTGTGCAAGTGGCATTTCTATCGTCTGACCTAACGGCAGAAGATAAACACGCCACGATAAGACCACGAGACATATTGCTGACACTCGCCTACTTTGTTAGAGCGACAAGTCAAATAATCTGATGGTGTGTGTACCGAAGGTCTTACAGTACGCACACCACAATTCCCTAATGATTTCAGAAATGGAATGTCCCATGTGCCTAGCTCCAAGTACCATTCCGTGATCAAAGTCTGTTAATTCTCGTCGTGTGACCACAATCACGTCGAGACAAAAAAACAAAACTGTGTTTTGCTAAAGGCGGACACTATCCGAAAATAGACCCATACTTAAACGTTCACATACGGAGATAGGGGTCATAAGGTGGATTTCGGTAACATAGGATGGCAAGATTATAAATTTGCATAGACCAAATGTATGATAAATACAAAATAATTTTGAGAAAACAGTACACATAAGATCACTTGTCATGGACGAATACTTGTGTTGGATTACATCTTCTAAAATCCATTCCGAACATCACAGAACAAGAATGTCAAAAGTAAAGTTACTCACTGCTGACACTCGGTCTTATGTGTCAGAGTAATTATATGAAAGTTATTTTAATTTACGAATCGGTAAGTAAGAAACGGATGCTGATCGCCATCTGTTTCGAGGAGACCAGAAGGGCAACAAAAGCAAAACATTTTCCATGGTAGTTTCGGATGAAAATTTAAACCGAAAAAGATGCACTTCTATGTAACCCCAAGGCAAGCAAAGTTTCCAATTACGTGAATAAAAAGCAAATACTTAAGGCTTGCTGTAAGCCCACTATACTGTTGAATGTTTATGGTAGAATGTACTCATCTGAAATGCACAAACCAAATGTCTAAATCACGCCTGCTCTATGCACTTCCGGGAATCACAGTCCACCCGAAAAATACGCACTCAGCACTCTGACTGGCTGGCACTGGCTAAAGCTTTAGCATCTTTCTAGGAAACAGCTGCCCATTCCTGCTCCAAAGATATACCACATCAGCATACAGAGTCGACTAGATTCGGATAATTTTTGCGCTGATAAGTAACTCACGTGTGATAAGCGAGTGCGTGGTTGTGAAAAGCGCTCGCCCTTCAGCAGCCATATTTCAACATGACTGATCCGCCTACACGCTGAGATAATAGGCCTGCATGCCTGAGCCAAGCACTGCTGTCGTCAGCAGGTGATCGCAGGCGTCCGCGACGGGATAAGTCTTCAACGTTTTGTTTCTCATGACAAGGATCGAATGTCGAAACGGTGTCGCTTTGGCGTGCGCTGATCCGATGGGAAACTTCCTGTGCTGAAAACGTCTGTTGGCGTAATGTGGCGTTGCGTGCATCGACTCAGCTGAAAATGACCCTCTGAGGCACGGTAATATGCTGAACAGAGTGGCCTAGCTGGATCCACCTGTTCACGATTGGACGCACAACGTATTCTAATGAACTCCACTGAAAACGCAGGTTTACTTTCACTTCCATTACACTGGTGGCTTTGTCGTTGTCGAGATAGTATTTAGAAAGAGATTTCCGATAAAAAATCAAGTACCCACGCAGACTAAACCTGTGCAAGTCATGAGGATCGTACAAAACCATTTTTCAGAAGTTTTACTTCCACTCATTTGGTTGTGAAGATATTTGTAGTATTTTCCAGTCATTATTTTATCCTTTTGATGGTAACACATAAGAAGTATCTGGCCATAATGTTTCTCGCAAATGAAGTCAGCTCGATCTTTGTTGTTGCAGGCTAAAAAGCTTCCGTCGCATTGCTTTGAATCCTGATTATTTCTGGTATGGAATGGCGGATCCTCGTCTCATCCACAGCAACAACGTGGTGCAAACAAATCTTTCGGATTATTTATAAAGTCGTTCAAATGTTACTTAGAAATTCGTTTACACGTATGCCTTTGGTCAAAAGTCAAGAACTTTCGCAACTATCTTGTGCAGAATTTTCATCCATCATTCTTTCACTGCCTGTACCCCTTTTCAAAGCCCAGGTAGCGTGAAATTATTTTTGAGCAATTCATGTGTGATAACAGACGTCAACTGAAAAAAAAACAAAAGAATATCATCACTTATTGGCTCAGTTTGCCCAACCACAAAGGTACTTTGCCAGTTAGAAGACTCAGACTTTGAATGTAAGAACTACTTCTGTTAACTGACTTCCATGTATTCCCACAGCTTCCAGAGCCCCACTTAAAGAGTGGAAGTAAAGATGCAAAACGTTTGTGAAAATATATTGACCTAAAAACAATTACACCGTAAAAATAAGTGCGATTATTGCCAGCAACACTTTAAAGTAACCGTTTTTGAATAAATTATTGGTAAGGTATATGTTTGTTTTTGGGACCAAAAAAAAACTTTTCTTTTGTTCTGCCCAAGCATGCTGTTCCACCATTATTGGTGTACTACATTAAGTATCTAAATTTATGTCGGGCCTGGCGTTCTAGTAATAAAGCACGTTGTCGGAAACTGGAAGTGTGCTGGATCGATTCCCAGCTGAATCACAGGAATTTACGACCGGCCTTCAATCTAATCTTCTCAACGATGTAGTGTCCAGTGACGACACGTGGTTCGGATTCCATCTTAAACTGTTTAAGTGCCGCGCGGGATTAGCCGAGCGGTCTGTGGCGCTGCAGTCATGGACTGTGCGGCTGGTCCCGGCGGACGTTCGAGTCCTCCCTCGGGCATGGGTGTGTGTGTTTGTCCTTAGGATAATTTTGGTTAAGTAGTATGTAAGCTTAGGGACTGATGACCTTACCAGTTAAGTCCCATAAGATTTCACTCACATTTGAACATTTTCTAACTGTAAGTCCCCTTTCGTGGTGCGATAACTTGAGTACGACTACGGACAGATAAGTCGCCGAAGTGGTGTCCAATTGAAAGACTTTCACCCTTCCATTGAGCAATACGAAATTATTATCTATTGTTATATAACGCAATTATTATTTTGTGTATAGAGAACATTAATCCATTTAGTTCTTGCAGCATTTTCTATATTACTCTTCTTACACTGAAATTTGTCATGTGGGCAACTCAGAGAGGAACATACAGTATTTGACAATAGAACTCGATCTTGTTAGACACAAGCGTCACAAAAAAACAATGTTTATGATGGATGGACAGTCCCAGCATAAATATAGTAATCTTTCCATGTCACTACAAGAGTACGGCAAGAAGAGGACGGTCTTTCTTCCCCATTGCTCAATCTAGTATTATAAAAGGTGATCCCGTTCTGAAAGAAAGAAGTAAGACGAATAACTGTTCGAAGAGTAGATCAAACAAAAATTCAGGTCTGTTGGTATCTTGAGGTGTCAGGTATTCTGCCGGATATCAGCATCGTTCATGCTCGATATTTCGACAGCGTGACTCGTTATCTTCATCAGATGCAACATATGACTACTTGTCGAGCAGTTTTCTTTTTTCTTCTTTTTTACTCATTTCATTTCTCCCTCTTACGGAGGAGGGCTGGCCTTTCTAGTGCATGCATACTCTCACGTCATCGGCCAATGTTTTAAGCAACCGTTTATTCTTTTTTGCGTCTTTATTATGATTGCAGTGATGCTTGGAAGGGTTATTTGGAGGAGGGAATGTTTACTACTGTCTCCCAATTGGGAATGAGGAGGAACTGCAAGGGGCAGTTCTGTCATTTGACTTACAGCTGTGGGGAAATCTCCGAAAAAAACTGGCCAGAACTGTTGATGTTTGCACATTTTGGATGTAGGATATGCTGTCTCGCCGTCCATTCAGACTGTCCACGTATTTGGACCTCTCCTGGATGGTCGCCAGCATGCTTCCGTAGATGGCCAACTGAATCCACACGCTCAAAGAGTGGAACGAGTCCAATATTTATACCTACGGCCTTCCCCCTCCACAGTCGGTTCCAAGCGTACCGTCAGCACTCAGCTCCCACTAGCTGTGTCTCAGACGTTCCCTCTTCGGTGTGGTGGGCCAGGCCGAGCGCTGGTGTTTCGTCTTCAGTCCATTGTCCTTCTCCGAGCGCTGGCGCTCTGTTTTTAATCCGGTACGGTTCTACGTGTTCCTTCTGCGGCCCACTCCCGCTAGAATCGCCCTGCAACAACCTTTTTTTTTGTTCCAGTGCGCCTGGTGTTCTGTCTCGGGTTCATTCCCCACGCCCAAATTCTCAGTTGTTCTTTCTGCGGAGTTCTACTGCTGCCCCCGTTACGTTTTCAGCAACTCCAGGGCAGGAAACAAGGCTCTATTGAGTTAGTGCCGGGTTTCACGATCCATGAGGTTTTCGTCATCTTTATCTCTACAGACTCTCTTGTAACTCTGTCCCAGTGTCTGGGAATCTCTGCCAAAACCTTCGTTTCACCATAGTTGTGGAATGACTGAGTTCCGGACAGTGGTCAGCAATAGCTGATATAGTGGCCTGTGTTAGATGGGTGTGCCTCTGATGTTCTTTCATTCTGGTATCCACTGACCTAATCGTTTGGCAATGTGTGACATGCGACATTGGCAAGATATATTATAAATTCGTGTTTTTTGTAATGTCAGATCATCTTTCACAGCTCCCTTCATGCTCTTATTTTGGTGGATGGACAAAACATACATTCGATGTTATGCTTCCTGCGAATCCCGCTGACTTTGGCAGAAGGACATGTACGCTGCAATCTTTGCACCATCTTGCTCTTTTTGTAGACCATGTGGTGGAGTGGCTGGCTGAAGGGCATTCTGAATTTGTTTGGCAATGTATTGTCACGCTATCTCGATGTGACTAGTTGTATGCTCTGTAGATCACCGATTGTCTGCGATGGATTGCAGCTACAGTTCAGTGTGTATAGGTTTACGGTACATACTGCAGCCAAATGAGCCATCTGCTCTTATTTTGACAAGCACATCCAAAAATGACAGCTGGTCATCCTTTTCCAGCTCGATGGTGAATGAATACTCTGATGGACTGAGTTAAGGTATTCCAAAAACTCTTGATCCCCTGCCTACCATGAAGCCATATAACAAAGGCATCACCCCTGTGCCTGAAGAAGCAAATGGGTTTGTATCTGTCTCTAATGACTCCTCTTCAGATCTTTCCACGAAAATATTGTCAACCACTGGAGACAGAGGACAGACCATCTCTGCTTGTAATACTGGTCTCCATGCAGAAAATAAGTTGAGGTCGGTGCATACCTACATACCTGAACAGGTCCAACAGAGCATGTGAAATTCCTCTGCAGTCAGTACCAATGAGTCTTCCAATGCCACCCTGGTGAACAGGGATACCATATCTAAACTAACCATTATTCAGATTCTGTAATAATTAGTTCCTTGAGACGTTGGAAGAAATCCTCCGAGTTGCGTATGTGGTGGACACACTTCCCTACATGTTGGAACAGCAGTTTCTTCAAGCACTTGGCTGCTGGCTGCGTTGATTCACCAGTGTTGCTGACAGCTGCTCGCAATTTCACACCCTCTTTACGTGCTTTTGACAGCCTGTATAGTCCAAGAGCAGCTGGTGTACTAGGTCGTAATTGTCTGATGAACTTGTGTGGCATATTGACATCCTTCAAGAGAGCCTTGGCCTTCTTTTCCACGTTGTCCATAGGGTCACATTTCAGAATCTGTATGCAGGTTCCTTCAGAAATTAACACACTTCTTAATTTTAGTCTGCTGCAAAACGACTGTGGAGCTCCTTTCGTCTGCTGGCAACACCACAATGCGGTAGTCTTTCCAGAGCCCCTTTAGTGCAGCCTCTCATCACTTGAGATTTTCCATTTTGGAGAGCTTGTTTTGGTGAGCGCTCTGCAGGTCTCCCAGCGAATTTCTTCTGCCACACTGGGTGGAAGTCTGTTGGTTACTTGCTCCAGTGCAATGATGAAACCTGAAATGGTCAGCTTTCTAGGAGTCATTGCGAAGCTGAAACACTGCTGAGTAGTTTCAAAGTGGTGCTATCAAAATGCTTGCCACTCAGGTTAATTACAGTCTGAGTGCAATCTATCAGCTGTGCTTTCTCACTCACGCAGTCGAACTTCACAGACTGGCACACTGAGGTATTCTTCTTCGCGCACGCCCTTAGGGACCAAGTGGCAATGGCTACCCTGTCGCATTCTTCACCTGCTAAGGAGTCTATTTCCTTGTTACCACATCTAACCCGTGGCGCTTGTCTTGAATCCTCTTTCTCAAAATTGCCACGCTCGTCCGACATTTTATCTTCTTCGTCACCCTGTATTTAATGTTATGCTTAATCCTGACGGAAACAAGTACTGCGTCTTAAGTGAATGCGAAGCTGATCAAGATACTTTAGAATTAGACAGATTTGTTGCTTCACACATGGATTGTCGCGAAAACAAAAATAAATAAATAAAACAAAACATGAAAAAGAAGATCTGGTAAAGCATATTCATCGACGAGTCCTCCGAATGTCATGGAAGGATGAAGCATGTGGATTCTGTTCTACTAGAGTTATCAAGAACTGATTTATCATTTTCTTCCTCTTCTTCATTTCCTGTTTTAGGTCGTTTACGGTCTGTTGCAGATCCTATCTTTTCCTCTGTCTTCCTGGATCCCTTTTTCCATTTTGTTTGTATTTATTTATACTAGCAGTTTTTTGGGAACTATCCTTGGTAACTGAAAATAGAAACACCTATAGCCATCCTTATAATTTTATTTTGTCGCTAGCAGTTTCAACGCTTCATTGCGTCATCTTCAGGCTGTCTTTGATGCTGTACAGGTTGATACGATCCCCATGCATAACGCATCAGTTAACAGCATTACTGGATACGCAGATACTATGTCAGCACTCCAACCATCAACTGCCAACTGGTAGCGACAAAATGAATTAAAATAATAACGACGGCTGTAGGTGCTTCTATTTTTTTGTCACGATAGTAAACGGTCGTCGTCCCAGAGACCTCCTCCTAAAATGAAGGCCATACGAAAGCTATTCTTCGTAGGTTATCACTACATCTTTTCATATTTTCTTTCAACTTTCCGTTTACGCTTTCTAGTTTTAGTCTGTTTTTGATATCAGTAAGTCTGATTCTGCCTGTTCTATTACATCGTTGGTCATCTTAGAAGCCTCATCCCCCTTCTCTTGTTATGCATTTTGTTTCCCCTCGTATGAATCACTTGCAAAACTTTAATCACGTATTTGTTATAAAGCAAATCAAAAAACTCCTGTTATTTCGGACATATGTGAAGAACAAAGACACGGATATGAAAGACTTCGGTGCAAAGAAAAGTTAGAGGAGAACGATCACAGAGTCCAGCCTGAAAAGCGTGGGCTAGCGGTACGAGAGAACTTATCGGGAAATTCCGACGTGTCAGTGGCCGGCTAGTACAGTATCGGACGAGAGGCGTGCACTCCCCGGTTACATGTGATTTGAGGGCACACGGACAGAGAGATAAAGAAGCTCTCAACCCAGCTGCAGTTTGTGGTGGTAGGCCTTCTACAAGAGCTAAGGTGATTTGCATAATGCAGGACGAAATGGCTCCAGACTTTTATGCATTTCCAGTACAACCCTTAGGAGGGGCCCTTACTGACTGGTCCACTTCGAATATTTCCACACTTTCAGGATCTGAACGTCAAGGCCTGCAAACCCGTTTGCGGAAATAATAACACTCTACTCTCGGAAACAAAACTTTAACAATTCGCCTTTCAAAATCTCTGAGCGCTGTTCAGTATAAAACATTCCTAACATCTCAATAGCACACACTCCGTCTTCAGGCCACAAGTGGCCCATAGGGACCATCCGACCGCCGTGTCATCCTCCGCGGATAGGAAGGGCGTGTGGTCAACACACCGCACTCCCGGTCGTTATGATGGTTTTCTTTGACCAGAGTCGGTACTGTTCGGTCGAGTAGCTTCTCAGTTGGCATCACGATGCTGAGTGCACCCCGAAAAATGGCAACATCGCGTGGCGGCCCGGAGGGTTACCCATCCAAGTGCCGGCCACGCCCGACAGCGCTTAACTTCGGTGATCTGACGGGAACCGGTGTATCCGCTGCGGCAAGGCCGTTGCCAATATCTCAATAGAACTGCCGGTAACTGAGCGCGTAGCGTAAAATGTCGTATAATTGCGAACTGCAATGACCTGCCCTTTTTTCCAGTCGCCAAACACCCTTCGTTGCTCTGACGGCCTACGATAAACTGCTGCTGGAAGGGGAACAAGTTTTTTCGCATAATCTTTGTACAGTCTCACAGATACGTCGCCCTTATGCCTGTCCACTATCAAGCCATATATTTGCTTTTCTACTCTGCAGTCTGACAGGAGGGAACGTGTTACGAACTTCCACAAGATCTAATTCAGAAATTTCGGCATTCTCTTTGCGATATTCGCTTTTGGTGTCAGCATGCTCATTGAGTAAAAAATATAGGATTTCGAAACGCTTACTGACTTTACATAGGACGAAAACCTCTTAGGGTTCTACTCAGATTGGTTGACAACTAGTCCATTCAGAGTCCTTGAACGCTTCTCTCATTGCTCTCCTTACATTCACTATTAATTGGAGGTGACTTTAATCTATCGAGTGTATACTGGAATGTCTATGGATTCACTGCAGGTGGTATCGACAGACAATCTTGTGGAGAAGTTCTGAGCACTTTTACCGAAAACTGTCTTGAGCAGCTAGCTCGACAGCCCACACGCAGTGGCTATATTTTTGACGTTGTAGCCACATAGAGAGCTGATCTTATCGATAGCATCCATGTCTGCCAGAAATTACTAAAGTCAATAAATCCCTCAAGAAAACTAGGACATATTCACATGGAAGAGCCTAATATCGTGTAGGGCCCCGCGAGTACGTAGAGGTGCCGCAATATGACGTGGCATGGAGTCGGCTAATGTCTGAAGTAGTGCTGGAGCGAACTGACACCATGAATCCTGCAGGGCTGCCCATATATCGGTAAGATTACGTGGGGGTGTAGATCTCTTACGAACAGCACGTTGCAAGGCATCCCAGATATGCTCAATAATGTTGATGCCTGTGGAGTTTGGTGGCCAGTGGAAGTGTTTAAACTCAGAAGAGTGTTTCTGGAGCCAGTCTGTAGCAATTCTTGACATATGGGTGTCGCATTGTCCTGCTGAAATTTCCCAAGGCTGTCGGAATGCGCAATGGATATGAATGGATGCGGGTGATCAGATAGGATGCTTATGTAAGTGTCACCTGTCTGAGTCGTATCTAGAAGTACCAGGGGTTCCATATCACTCCAATTGCACACGAACAACACCATTACAGAGCTTCCACAAGGTTGAACAGTCCCCTGCTGACATGCAGGGTCCATGGATCCATGAGGTTGTCTCCATACCCGTAGACGTCCATACGCTCGATGCAATTTGAAACGAGACTCGTCCGAAAAGGCAACATCTTTCCAGTGATCAGCAATCCAATGTCGGTGTTGACGAGCCCAGGGGAGGCGTAAAGCTTCGTATCGCGAAGTCATCATGGATAGACGAGTGGGCCTTCGCCTCCGAAAGCCCATATCGATGATATTTCGTTGAATGGCTCTCACGCTGACACTTGTTGTTGGCCCAGCACTGAAATCTGCAACAATCTGCGGAAGGGTTGCACTTCTGTCACGCTGAACTATTCTCTTCAGTCGTCGTTGGTCCCGTTCTTTCAGGATCTTTTTCCGGCCTTAGCGATTTCGGAGATTTGATGTTTCTGATATTCAAGATGCACTCGTGAAATGGTCGTACGGGAAAATCCCCACTTCATCGCTACCTGTGGCATGCTGTGTCCCATCGTTCGTGCGCCGACTATAACACCACGTTCAAACTGGCTCAGGTCCTCATAACCTGCCACTGTAGCAGCAGTCATCGATCTAACAACTCTCTGTATTTGAATACTCATGCCTGTAACAGCTAGTTTCCTTGGTGCTTCAGTGTATATTGGGAAGAGTAGACAATCAGTTTTTACCATCATACTTAGACAATGAAGGAACATCAGTTTAGTTCCACAACGATCGACAAAGACGACTGTAACATTCGACATAAAAGTTTTCTGTGTATGGTACCGCGTCCTATTGTATAAAACTATTGCTGGAGAAAACCAACGTTTCGGCCATGGTTGCAGCGGCCTTCTTCTAGGTCTACTGGTGCGTTCAAGCTATACAGTGTCTCTTATATTTTGTTATTACTGCTCACTGCGCATGCCATTACGTCATAACTTTTTTCCCTCTCCTTCTTCCTTAAGTGACCTATGAAATGAACTAGCTTTTAAAATTATGACATAATGGCATGCGCAGTGAACAGTAATAACAAAATATAAGGACTACTGTACAGCTAGAAAGGACCAGTAGACCCAGAAGAAGGGCGCTGCAACCGTGGCTGAAACGCTTGTTTCTCCAGCAGTAGTTTTATACAATATGAGCGGTGCCACACCCAGGAAACTTTTATGTTGACTGACTCTGGCTGCGGACGCCTACGAAATGACTGTAACATGCTTGCATGTCCGAAGGAACGTTGCAGCGTAAATCAGAAGATGTTCTAAGGAACGTTGCATCGTTATTCTGAACATCGCATGCACTGCAATATCGCATTTATAAAGGAGATCGCATGTAGATAATTGTGCGCCCTATTCTTCAAAACTGTTAGAATGTATGAGATACCCACCAGTTCTGATAAAAAGAAGACATAGAAACAGTTCAGAGGTAGGCTGCTAGATTTGCTACCGTTCGGTTAGATCAACGATCGAGTGTTACGGAGATGTGTCTTGGACTCAAATGCGAATCCCTGGAGGAGAAGACACAATTTTCGCGAGACAATACTGAGAAAATTTAGAGAACCTGCATTTAAAGCTGACTGCAGGACAATTCTACTGCCGTCAATGTACATTTCGCACAAGGGCGTCGAAGAAAAGAGTAGAAAATTGTTGTTCGTGCGGAGTCGCTTGGACAGTCGTTTCTCCCTCGCTCCATTCGCGAGTGAAAGAGGAACAGGAATTACTCATACAAGGTACGGTCCACCACGCACCATATGGCGGTTTGCGGAGAGTGAATGTAAATGCAGAAGTCGATGTAGAGTTAAATATACTTTGATTAAATAAAATAAGATTTGGAGTGGGTTTCATACAATAATTAATTTTCATAGGGTTACTTTAAGTTTATAAAGTTTCAATTAATTCAATGAGCTGGACACTAGGCTCATTACTACATGCCTGTTAAAACATGCTACAGTGTCTAGACAATCATGAGACAGAAATTGTTAGTAATGTGAAATAGAAACATGAGATATCGGGCCACGAATTGTTGCGAAGTACATATACTGAAGAAATGGAAGTGCGTATATCGTAAAAGGTGCCTGTAACCCGTTTAAAACCCATCTGCTCCTGCGTATTATACTTATTCACATCTGATTTCGTATTTTTCGAATCACACTTTACGCTGTACGCCATGGACTTTTAGAAACCACTACGATTGTTATTAATAGTAGGGAGAACGTTACTGCATCCCAGTTTCATCTTTTGCAGTGTCATGTGTGGACTATATTTAAGGTTACTTATATTTGACCCAATGAACTATATGAAAAGCGAAAAGGAAATTAATATTGAGACTTCAGCATGACGATCTGGGGAATGGGTTTCATTTAATACACTATGTGATCAAAAGTATCCGGACAACTGGCTGAAAATAACTTACAAGTTCGTGGTGCCCTCCATCGGTAATGCTGGAAATCAGTATGATGTAGGCCCACCCTTAGCCTTGATGACAGCTTCCACTCTCGCAGGCGTACGTTCAATCTGGTGCTGGAAGGTTTCTTGGGGAATGGTAGCCCATTCTTCACGGAGTGCTGCACTGCGGAGAGGTATCGAAGCCGGTCGGTGAGGCCTGGCACGAAGTCGGCTTTCCAAAACATCCCAAAGGTGTTCTATAGCATTTAGGTCAGGTCTCTGTACAGGCCAGTCCATTACGGGGAAGTTATTGTCGGGTAACCACTCCGCCACAGGCCGTGCATTATGAGCAGTTGCTCGAACGTGTTGAAAGATGCAATCGCTATCCCGAATTGCATTTCAACAGTGGGAAGCAAGAAGTTGCTTAAAACATCAATGTAGGCCTGTGCTGTGATAGTGCCACGCAAAACAACAAGGAGTGCTAGTCCCCTCCATGAAAAACACGAGCACACCATAACACCACCGCCTCCGAATTTTACTGCTGTCACTACACACGCTGGAGGTGACGCTCACCGGGCATTGGCCATACCCACACCCTGCCATCGGATCGCCACATTGTGTGCCGTGATTCGTCACTCCACACAACGTTTTTCCACTGTTCAATCGTCCAATGTTTACGCTTCTTACACCAAGCAAGACGTCGTTCGGCATTTACCGGCGTGATGTGTGGCTTATGAGCAGCTGCTCGACCCTGACATCCAAGTTTTCTCACCTCTCGTGTAACTGTCGTAGCACTTGCAGTGGATCCTGATGCAGTCTGGAATTCCTGTGTGATGGTCTGGATAGATGTCTGCCTGTTACACATTACGCCCCTCTTAAACTGTCGGCGGTCTCTGTCAGTCAAGAGACGAGGTCGGCCTGTACGCTTTTATGGTGTACATGTCCCTTCACGTTTCCACTTCACCATCACATCGGAAACAGTGGACCTGAAGTGATATCAGGTGTTCCCAAGGGAAGCGTCCTGGGACCTCTGCTGTTGCTGATCTATATAAATGACCTGGGTGACAATCTGAGCAGTTCTCTTAGGTTGTTCGCAGATGATGCTGTAATTTACCGTCTAGTAAGGTCATCCGAAGACCAGTATCAGTTGCAAAGCGATTTAGAAAAGATTGCTGTATGGTGTGGCAGGTGGCAGTTGACGCTAAGTAACAAAAAGTGTGAGGTGATCCACATGAGTTCCAAAAGAAATCCGTTGGAATTCGATTACTCGATAAATAGTACAATTCTCAATGCTGTCAATTCAACTAAGTACCTGGGTGTTAAAATTACGAACAACTTCAGTTGGAAAGACCACATAGATAATATTGTGGGGAAGGCGAGCCGAAGGTTGCGTTTCATTGGCAGGACACTTAGAAGATGCAACAAGTCCACTAAAGAGACAGCTTACACTACACTCGTTCGTCCTCTGTTAGAATATTGCTGCGCGGTGTGGGATCCTTACCAGGTGGGATTGACGGAGGACATCGAAAGGGTGCAAAAAAGGGCAGCTCGTTTTGTGTTATCACGTAGTAGTGGAGAGAGTGTGGCAGATATGATACACGAATTGGAATGGAAGTCATTACAGCAAAGACGCTTTTCGTCGCGGCGAGATCTATTTACGAAATTTCAGTCACCAACTTTCTCTTCCGAATGCGAAAATATTTTGTTGAGCCCAACCTACATAGGTAGGAATGATCATCAAAATAAAATAAGAGAAATCAGAGCTCGAACAGAAAGGTTTAGGTGTTCGTTTTTCCCGCGCGCTGTTCGGAAGTGAAATGGTAGAGAGATAGTATGATTGTGGTTCGACGAACCCTCTGCCAAGCACTTACATGTGAATTGCAGAGTAGTCATGTAGATGTAGATGTAGATGTTTAGGAATGTGGAAATCTCGCATACAGACGTATGACAAAAGTGACACCCAATCACCTGAGTTACGCAGGATGCCCCATTCTACTCTCTCACGGTATCTAATGACTACTGAGGTAGCTGATGTGGAGTACCTGGCAGAAGGTGCCAGCACAATGCACCTAATATGAAAAACGTATGTTCTTGGGGGTGTCCGGATACTTTTTATCACATAGTGTGCTGAGTACTCAGCGTTGCCAGAGTATGCATTTATTCCAGCCTTCTATTAGTCCATCTCCACCTTCTTCCTCTCTCTATCTCCTCACCCCCTCTCTTAGTCCAAATGCTCCTCCCCTTCTCTGTGTCCATCTCCTACAGCCCCCCATTCTCTGTCCATGTCTTCATGCCCTCTTTACACCCATATCTCCCCCCTCTCACATTCCATCTGCTCCTCCCCTTCTCTCATATCATCTAGTGCTCCCCCTCCTCCCAATCCCCTATGTCCATCTATTCCCTCCCACTGTGTCCATCTCATCTTCCCCTCTAAGTCGATCTCCTCCTCACCTCCTCTAACTCCACCTACTTTTCCCCCATCTCTCTCTGCCATTACAATCCTCCCCCTCTGCCCATCTCCTCTTCCTCCTTCTCCCTCTCCTCTTCACCCCCTCTCTCTCTATCCACGTCCTCCAACCAACACTCTCTGTCCATCGCCTCCTTCCCCATCCCTGTCATATCCTCATCCCCCTCACTCTGTCAATATTCTCATCCCCCTCCCTCTGTCCATCTTCTCCTCGCATTCTCCCTATCATTCCTGCTCACCATCTGTCCATCTCTTATCTTCTCTACCTGTCCATCTCCTTCTCCTCCCTTTGTCTGGCCATTTCCTTCTTTTCCTCTCCTTAAACGTCTCCTCCATCCCCATCCCCTTTCCTTTCTCTGTCCATCTCTTTCTCCCTCCTCTCTCTGCCCAACTCTTCTTCTTCCCTTGGTCAATTTCTCCCTCCTCTCTTAGGGTCCACTTCCTCTTGCCCCTCTTTGTGTCAATCACCTCCTTCTCTTTCTCTCTCTACCTCCTTCTCCCACTTCTCTATCTGCGTTATCACCCACCCTCCCCAACGCATTATTGTATTATTCTTGTCAGCAGTTTGGATGCATGAACTGTTAAGCTGACTGTGCGATAATTCTCCCACTTGTCAACTCTTGCAATCTCTGAAATTGTGTGGATGATATTTTCCCGAAAGTCAGATTGTATATCGCCAAAAACACATACATTCTACTCGCCAATGTGAATAGTCGTTTTGTTGCCACTTCCCAAAGCGATTATTGAAATTCTGATGGAATGTTATCTATTCCTTCTATCTTATTTGATCTTACGTCTTCCAAAGCTCTTTTAAATTCTGATTATAATACTGGATCTACATCGAATCCTGTTTCTTCTACTATTACATCAGAAAAATCTTCCACCTCATAGAGACTTTCAATGTATTCTTTCCATCTATCCGCTCTCTCCCCTGCATGTAACAGTGGGTCTCCCATTGCACTCTCAGTGTTACCACTCTTGCTTTTAATGTCACCGAAGGCTGTTTTCACTTTTCTATATGCTAGGTCAGTCCTTCCGACAGTCGTTTCTTTTTAGATTTCTTCACATTTTTCATACAACCATTTTGTCTTAGCTTCCCTGCGCTTCGTGTTAATATCATTCCTAAGTGACTTGTATTTCTGCATTCCTGAATTTCCCTGAACATTCTTGTACTTCCTTCTCTCAGCGATGAACTGAAGTATTTCTTCTTTTACACATGGTTTCTTGGCAGTTACCTTCTTTGTACCTATGTTTTTATTTCCAAATTCTGTGATTGCCCTCTTCAACCAAACTGCCTACTGAGCTATTCTTTATCGCAGTATTTGTAGCCTCAGAGAACTTCAAACGAAACTCTTCATTCCTTAGTACTTCCGTATCTCACTTCTTTGTGCACTGATTCTTCCTGACTAGGCTCTTAACTTCAGTCTATTCCCCAAGCCCATATTCTCCTGCTCCTTCCCCTACAACTGCATTCCCGTTCCCCATGACTATTAGATATTCATCTGCCTTTACGTACTGTATTACCCTTTCAATATCTTCATATACTATCTCTGTGTCTTAATTTTCAGCTTGCGACGTCGGCGTGTATACCTGAACTATTGTTGTTGGTGTTGGTTTACTGTTGATTCTGATAAGAACAACCCTATCACTGAATTGTTCACAGTAACGAACTCTCTGCTTTACCTTCCAATTCACAGCGGATCCTACTACCGTTACACCATTTTCTGCTGCTGTTGATATTACCCTATACTCATTTGACCAAAAATCCTTGTCTTCTTTCCATTTCACTTCACTGACCCCTACTATACATAGATTGAGCCTTTGCATTTCCCTCTTCAGATTTTCTAGTTTCCCTACCAAGTTCAAGCTTCTGACATTCCACGTCGCGACTCGTAGGACGTTTTCCTTTCTTTGGTTATTCAGTATTTTTCTCCCTTGCGAATCCCCTCCCAGAGATACGAATGGGAGACAAATCCGGAATCTTTTGCCAGTGGAGAGACCATCATGACACATTTTCAATTACAGGCCACATGTCCTGTAGTTACCCATTACGTGTCTTAATGTAGTGGTTTGCATTGCCTTCTGCATGCTGATGCCGTTGATCATTGCTGATTCTTCCGCCTTTAGGGGCAGTTTCCCACCCCAAGGGCAAGAGAGTGCCATAAACCTATGTTCGCTCCTCCGCCCTCTTTGGCATTGTATATCGTGAACTTTATGTCATACAATGGTATAATTTTTCAGTTACAGCCAGCGGTATACATGGATACTGTCTATGAAATGTATTCCGATTGGAGTATGTAGTAAATAAATAATAAATCAAAACGCAATGCTTGATGCGACAGTTTTACTGCTTGGGTGGGGGGGGGGGGGGGAGGGGCGAAAATGTCGGAAGTGCTACACATTCTGCATTAAATTACTCTTGCACAGGCAGGACCATTGTTTGTTTTGTTGGTACAGAAGATAATGAAAACTAAGTGAAACTGATACAGTATAAAATGGAAAAATAGTAGTTAAAGTAGTCGACGATGGGTAGTTATTAAAAATTCCTACCCTGAGGAGAAGGTACATCTTGGTACATCACCAACTGTGGCACCAAGGATTGAGTAACGTGGTATTGAAGGTGATAACTGTAGCTGAAGACGAACTCTAGAAAATTCACAACTGTTTGCATCTGTCACAAATGTAGAGTTGAAAATATTAGCACAAAATATGATGAAACTGAAGACAGCAACAGAACCAATAATAAAACCGATTACTTAATATGTGTTAATAGTAATGTAACTGAACAGTATCCACACAACAAAGTGATGTGTTGACGTAGTGCTTTCAAGAAACTTCTATATACGCTCTCTATCTGTTTCAGTGCGAGGAGCCATGCGCGAATAATCCATGCAAGGGCGGAGAGAGGTGCACCTCAGTCCAAGTGCAGTGTTTCGTACCACCATGCTGCCCCATATCTGAATGCAAGCCAGCTTCTTATGGTTAGCTATACATTATAACTTAAGTTTGTGTATTGAATGTACTGATAAATACTTATTAAATTGCTACAATCTGATGTGTCTTATTTTTTCTACCCTTTCACCACTGACATCAACAGAAGTTAGTCATCAACACAAGAAAACTGTATATACATCTTCATAACTGTCACATATTGGCGGAGTGTACAAAGCAGTGTGATCACCAAATTAAGTGAACTATCCTAAATGTATTTAGATATGTCTTTTTCTTTCCATGTAGCAGCAATCATGACTGGTAGAACATTAATAGATCGTCGATACTAACACTCTACTACGCTACTCTAATCTGCAAGCAGTATTAATTGCTCTTGATCTGATACACCAGCCAAACTGAGAGTGGTTTTAGGTTGAATTCCCACACCTATCTAAGTAAATGTAGCGCTGACTTCTCATTTAGTCTGATTCAAAACACACAGTCTGTTAAATCGCGAAGAACGACATTTATTCTGTTCATGGGTTTCACAACACTGTAAATATTTCTGCAGGCCTTAGATAAAAAGTCGGATGGTATAGCAGTAGCTTCACAATATTTAGACGGACAGATTTTCTTCATTTCCTGGTAGTGATGTTAAACCGAAGTTGCAAAGTATGGACGATACCTTCCAAGAGGTTTGGAAAATAGGAAGTAAACCAGTCTGTTATCTACAGGGCTATTACAAATGATTGAAGCGATTTCATAAATTCACTGTAGCTCCATTCATTGACATATGGTCACGACACACTACAGATACGTAGAAAAACTCATAAAGTTTTGTTCGGCTGAAGCCGCACTTCAGGTTTCTGCCGCCAGAGCGCTCGAGAGCGCAGTGAGACAAAATGGCAACAGGGGCCGAGAAAGCGTATGTCATGCTTGAAATGCACTCACATCAGTCAGTCATAACAGTGCAACGACACTTCAGGACGAAGTTCAACAAAGATCCACCAACTGCTAACTCCATTCGGCGATGGTATGCGCAGTTTAAAGCTTCTGGATGCCTCTGTAAGGGGAAATCAACGGGTCGGCCTGCAGTGAGCGAAGAAACGGTTAACGCGTGCGGGCAAGTTTCACGCGTAGCCCGCGGAAGTCGACGAATAAAGCAAGCAGGGAGCTAAACGTACCACAGCCGACCGTTTGGAAAATCTTACGGAAAAGGCTAAAGCAGAAGCCTTACCGTTTACAATTGCTACAAGCCCTGACACCCGATGACAAAGTCAAACGCATTGAATTTTCGGCGCGGTTGCAACAGCTCATGGAAGAGGATGCGTTCAGTGTAAAACTTGTTTTCAGTGATGAAGCAACATTTTTTCTTAATGTTGAAGTGAACAGACACAATGTACGAATCTGGGCGGTAGAGAATCCTCACACATTCGTGCAGCAAATTCGCAATTCATCAAAAGTTAACAAGTTTTGTGCAATCTCACGGTTTAAAGTTTACGGCCCCTTTTTCTTCTGCGAAAAAAACGTTACAGGACACGTGTATCTGGACATGCTGGAAAATTGGCTCATGCCACAACTGGACACCGACAGCGCCGACTTCATCTTTCAACAGGATGGTGCTCCACCGCACTTCCATCATGATGTTCGGCATTTCTTAAACAGGAGATTGGAAAACCGATGGATCGGTCGTGGTGGAGATCACGATCAGAAATTCATGTCATGGCCTCCACGCTCTCCCGACTTAACCCCATGCGATTTCTTTCTGTGGGGTTATGTGAAAGATTCAGTGTTTAAACATCCTCTACCAAGAAACGTGCCAGAACTGCGAGCTCGCATCAACGATGCTTTCGAACTCATTGATGGGGACATGCTGCGCCGAGTGTGGGAGGAACTTGATTATCGGCTTGATGTCTGCCGAATCACTAAAGGGACACATATCGAACATTTGTGAATGCCTAAAAAAACTTTTTGAGGTTTTGTATGTGTGTGCAAAGCATTGTGAAAATATCTCAAATAATAAAGTTATTGTAGAGCTGTGAAATCGCTTCAATCATTTGTAATAACCCAGTATATGGCAATTATTAGTCTGTTTTATGTTTTATAGCAAGTTATCATCAGCATAAATTAAGATTTTAATTTGGGTACAGTTACCAGATCTCGCATTAGTATCTAGGTTGGAATCTAAATATTGGCAACACTGCTGTGGAGACACTCTGCAATGGAATCTACTATTGTCGCTGATAGCACACGTTGTTGACATACCTACCTTACCTACATATCTACCTTACCTCCGAGCAAATGGACTCACCCGTCCCACGTCACTGGCGTGTGCACAATCGAGGGAAACACAGTCACTTGTGAGCGAGCGGTATAACGTGACGGTGTCACTTTTTTTCGAAACAGGAACAACGGAGTTGGGCCAAGATTGAATGTGCCAGAGGTCGTACAGCACGACAGTGCGTGCGGAGAATCGGCATTGCTTTACAGAACAGTGGCACGTTGGGTGAAAGCCTTCAACGGAGGTCGTCAGACTGTGACAGATATGCCTCGGGCAGGTCGTCCTAGCGTCTCTGAAGAAGAAGTGCATGCTGTTGCCGCGTTAGTGGACAGTGATCGATGCCATTCGATTCGTGAGCTCGCCCACGAAACCGGATTAGCGCATACGACTTCGCAACCTGAAGGAACTCCTCAGCATGCGTAAAAATGCATCACGATGGGTTCCTCATAACTTGACGGAAATGCAGAAATGGATGCGTTACGACGCTGCTCAGACACACTTGGAGCGCTATGAGCGTGAAGGAGAGGCTTTCTTACGCCGTACCGTAACACTGGATGAGACATGGGCCACATCGTACGAGCCAAAACTGAAACGCCAACCCAACCAATGACGTCATTATGGATCGCCACGAAAGTCGAAAGTGCGTCAAGTATGGTGAAAGGTAGGGTGATTCTCGTGTACGACTGTGATGGTGTTATCCTAACGCATTACGTTCCTCCACGGCAGACCGTCAGTGCACAGTACTATTGCCTGTTTTTGGAGCATCACCTGCGACCAGCTTTGCGAAAGAAGCGGCGACACTTTCTGCGCAACCCACCCATTATTTTCCACGACAATGCGATGGCGCATACAGCGCAAGCTGTGAGTGCTCTGTTCGGTTGATGGAACTGGGAAGTACTGTACCTTCCACCATACTCCGCGGACTTAAGTCCTTGTGTCTTTGGTTTGATTCCAAAGGTGAAGGAACCACTTTGTGGTATTCGCTTCAGAACTGTTCCAGAGATTCGGCAGGCTACATTCGCACCATCAACAGAACAGGCTCTGCTAACGGTATACTACGCCTTACATATCGCTGGCAACTGGTTCTACACAACGCTGGTGACTGCTTGGAAGGACAGTAACAGGTGAAAACATGTAACTCTTTTGTATCGGTTGTGAATAAATAGTTGCCACTATTTAAGTTCCAACCCTCGTACTTGGGTAAACCCTAGTCCATAACATTTACCGCTTAATACAGCAGTGACAGTTTTTAGAGTTCTTCCGAACTTTTTGCTGTGGCTCAAGGGACTCGTTTCCACATTATACCCCAAAATATACGGTGATCAGCTAAGCCGTTCTCCTAAGCAGTTTCCTGAATCGTTTAAGAATCGTATTTTTTTTCACTCAAGTTATTTTGCAACTGAACTACAATAATTTCTGTTCTAAAAGAGAAAAACTCCAACGGTGTTTCACTCTTTCTGATCCGATTAGTAATTTCGGAGTAATCAACAGTATTTAGAAGCGACCGTTGTCATATGCGAAACTGTCTCATCAAGTACATGGTGCGCCTCAGCTTTACATAGTTAAATGAATATGTACTCACAAAAAACGAAACAGTGGAGAAAAAAATTCCGTTACAACTGACACTAATCACACTTGGCTACATGTGACTAGACACGCACACCAGCTAAAAATAAAAGGAACGTGACACCTAAGGATGAATCAACATAATTATACAGGGTGATCCAGCTGTACCTACTTGTGAGTTTTATGCAACCTGCGTCGATTTCAAACGCCACGCATCAAGCTTTTTGTATTCTCTCGCGCGCTATGTGCAAACCATTAGTACTATATAAAAAATGACCAAGACCTCTATGTGGGAAGTTTAACGTTGTTAATTTTGTATTGGGATACGTTTTTGCTAGAGACCAAAGTTTTGCAATTATTTAAGCGAAACGTACAAAAGTGACCTACAAATGCGTTTTTCTTGAATAACCAGAAAACCGTTGCCTCAAGCAGAAACTTATCTCAGAGCAACATTTAACCACCTTAAATTTCTTACAAAAGTTGTTCATTTTTTTCTGGAGGACTAATAGCTGGCATGCAGTGAGTGGGAGAATATGAAAATCTCCCACATAGTTTTTCAAGGCATTGCGGGTTGCATAAAACCCATTGGTAAGTGCAGCTGAACCATCCTGTTTAGTAGGAAGCAAACACAAAGAAACAGTGGGCCTCAATCACAAGAAGATGATTCACCAGTTTTTTCTTTCTAGTCTAAGTCTTCTCACTGGTTTGATGCAGCCAGCCACGAATTCCTATCCTGTGCCAACCTCTTCATTTCAGAGTAGCACTTGCAATTTGCGTCTTCAATTATTTGCTGGCCGTATTCCAATCTCTGTCTTCCTCTACAGATTTTGCCCACTATACCTTCCTCTAGCACCATGGAAGTCATTCCCTGCACTTTCTATTTATTTCAGTCCTCAGCGACTTTTATTTCTGTATTCCTCAATGTCTCTGATCATTTTTGTATTTTCTCCTTTCTACGATAAACTGAAGTATTTCTTCCGGTACCCATGGTTGCTTTTCAGTTACCATCTTTGTACCTATGTTTCTCGTTCCAAATTCTGCGATTGCCTTTTTAGATATTTTCATTCCTCTTCAACTGCATTGCCCGCTGGGCTATTCCTTATTGCTGTATGTATAATCTTAGAGAACTTCACGCATATCTCGTTATTCCTTAGTACTTTTGTATCTCACTTCTTTGTATATTGATTCTTCCTGACTAATCTCTTAAACTACAGTCTACTCTTCATCACTACTATATTGTGATCTGAGACTATATCTCCTCCTGGGTACCCCTTACAATCCAGTATCTGATTTCGGAATCTCTGTCTGACGATGATGTAATCTAACTGAAATCTTCCCCTACGACCCATCCTTTTCCTAGTGTACCTCCTCCTCCTGTTATTCTTGAACAGGGTATTCGCTAATACCATATGAAAGTTATTACAGAACTCAGTTAGTCTATCTCCTCTTTCAGATTCTCCTGTAACCTTTTCTTCTGCTCCTTCCCCTACAACTGCATTCCAGGCCCCTATGACTATCAGATTTTCATCTCGCTTTACGTACTGTATTACCCTTCCAATACCCACGTATACTTTATCTGTCTCTTCATCTTACGCCTGCAACGTCGGCATGTATACCTGAACTATCGTTGTTGGTGTTGGTTTACTGTCGATTATGATAAGAACCACCTTATCACTGAACTGTTCACAGTAATTCACTCTCTGTCCTACATTCCTATTCATAACGTATCCTACTCCCGTTATACCATTTTCTGCTGCAGTTCATATTACCCTAAACTCATATGACCATAATTCCTTGTCTTCTTTCCGTTTCACCTCATTGACCCCTTCTACATATAGATTGAGCCTCTGCATTCCCCTTTTCAGATTTTCTAGTTTCCCTAGCACGTTCAAGCTTCTGACATTCCACGTCACGACTCATAGGACGTTATCCTTTCTTTGATTATTCAAAATTTTTTTCTCCCTTGGCAATCCCCTCCGAGAGATCCGAATGGGGGACAAATCCGGAATTTTTTGCAAGTGGAGAGACCATTATGACACTTTTTCAGTTACAGGCCACATGTTCTGTAGATACACGTTATGTGTCTTAATGTAGTGGTTTCCATTGCCTTCTGAATGCTGATGCCGTTGGTCATTTTTGATTCTTCCGCCTTTAGGGGCATTTTCCCACTCCAACGACAAGAGACCACTGTCCGCCCCTCCTCCCTCTCTGACAAGACCATTGGCAGAATAAAGGTGACTTCTAATGCCGGAAGTCTTCCTGATTATTAATCAAATTTTAGGCAGTGACCGGTTTCGAATGGGGGATCGATGATGTTTTAATTACTAATGGAAGACGCTAGCTTTAGACCAGTTTTAATTTCATTTTTAATTTTGTTCGGTATTGTTCGTTTCGTTTGGTCTGGGTGGACGTCACATGACATCCGTTCCAAGTTGATCTTTGATTGCTTTACTCAGTTCCTTTTATTACAGAGGCCAATCGGCCCTTTGACCGAACACGCTGAGCTACCGTGCCGGCGACCAGTTAAATACGATTATGATTCTACTCTTGTTTCTGCAAGATCCTTGAAAGAAAGGCTGATGTCAAGATAAACAAACACATTGAAAACTTACGTCAGCAACAGCAACAAAAATGGATCATAAAAGGATATGGTCATAAATACTTAATTTTCACTTACAGCGTCAAGCGTTGGAATTGTCCACGTGTTTTCCAGCGCTGGCTGAGGGCTTAACCACAAGCGTACATCGTGCTGATACCACAATGTATACGTGGGATACTCTCTCCAGAAGAGCAATAAGCATTTCGGTGTGAAATTGTGCGCATCTTTTATCCGTTAACGTTTCTTCAATGAAGCAAGGTCTGATCACATAGTCTCCAGTAATGCAGCTACCAAACTTTCAATCTTCACTGCCTCTAATGTTCATCCTGCCTGAACAAAGTCGGATTCACGGCTGCCGAGTAATACAAAACAATCCAAGACAAAAAAAAGACATACGACAAAGAAATTATCTGAGTGGGACGTAAATCGGTATATGTGATGTACATACGAGGTGTGGCTAGAAAAAAACCGGACTAGTACTGGTGTGAAACAATAAAACGAATGCAATAAGGCTGAAAGTCGCGTGGCCTGTCACGTGGCTCTCGCTCCGCCTACTGCTCGAGTTTCATCTGTCTCCTGCACTCAGTCTGCCCGTGGCGTCTGTTTTAAGTAGTTGACGTTTTGTCTGTGCGTCGGAAAATGTTGAGTGTACAGAAAGAACAGCGTGTTAACATCAAATTTTGTTTCAAACTAGGAAAATCTGCAAGTGAAACGTTTGTAATGTTACAACAAGTGTACGGCGATGACTGTTTATCGCGAACACAAGTGTTTGAGTGGTTTAAACGATTTAAAGATGGCCGCGAAGACACCAGTGATGACACTCGCACTGGCAGACCATTGTCAGCAAAAACTGATGCAAACATTGAAAAAATCGGTAAATCGGTAATCCTTGTCAACTCATGTTAACTCAGACACTGCTCTGATTGCTAAACGGTGATATGGCGAACAAGTTTACCGATCGGTAAATCGGTAATCCTTTTCAACTCATGTTAACTCAGACACTGCTCTGATTGCTAAACGGTGATCTTGTCGAACAAGTTTACCGATTTTTTCAATGTTTGCATCAGTTTTTGCTGACAATGGTCTGCCAGTGCGAGTGTCATCACTGGTGTCTTCGCGGCCATCTTTAAATCGTTTAAACCACTCAAACACTTGTGTTCGCGATAAACAGTCATCGCCGTACACTTGCTGTAACATTACAAACGTTTCACTTGCAGATTTTCCTAGTTTGAAACAAAATTTGATGTTAACACGCTGTTCTTTCTGTACACTCAACATTTTCCGACGCACAGACAAAACATCAACTACTTAAAACAGACGCCACGGGCAGACTGAGTGCAGGAGACAGATGAAACTCGAGCAGTAGGCGGAGCGAGAGTCACGTGACAGGCCACGTGACTTTCAACCTTATTGCATTCGTTTTATTGTTTCACCAGTACTAGTCCGGTTTTTTTCTAGCCACACCTCGTATATCGAGAAACAAATGATCAAAATTTCAAAAAAATTGGATCATTTACTGAAGAGAAAGAGTTTTGCAAATTGAGCAAGTCAATAACGAGTTGATTCTCCTCTGGTCCTTATGCAAGCAATTAATCGGCTTGGCGTTGATTGACAGAGTTATTGGATATCCTCCTGGGGGATTTTGTGCCTAATTCTGTCCAATTGGCTCTTTAGATCGTCAAAATACCGAGTTGGTTATGGGGCCCTGCCCATAATGCTCCAAACGTTCTCAGTTGGGGAGAGATTTGGCAACCTTGCTGGCCTAAGCAGGGTTTGCCAATCACGAATACAAGCAGTGGAAACTTTAGTCGTTGGCCAGTGGGCACTATCTTGCTGAAATGTAAGCCCGAGATGGCTTACCACGAACGGCAACAAAACGGAGCGTAGAATATTGTCGACGTAGTGCTGTTCTGTAAGGGCAGCGTGGATGACAACCTAAGGGATCCTACTATGGAAGGAAATGGAACCCCATAGCATCACCCCTGGTTTTCGGGCGGTATGACAGGCGACAATCAGGCTGGTATCCTAGCGTCTCTAGACATGTCTTCGACATGGTGCCTCATTGACTGGAGCTGAAGTGTGTTCAGTGATGAGTTCTGCTTCGAACTGAACATCAGTTACCAGCGAAGACGTGTCTGGAGGCGCCCCAGACAGCAATGGGATACCAACGAGACTGTTGCCTACCATACGGGGCGTCAACCAGGAGTGATGGTCTGGGGCGCCATTTCTTTTCGTAGCAGGAGCCATTTGGTTGTCATCGGCGGCACCCTTACAATACAAATCTACGTCGACGATATTCTATTTTCCGTCTTTTTGCACTGCGAAGCAAACTATTCTGGGCTTACGTTTCATATGTGTCCTCAACTGAGAACGTTTAGAGCGTTATGGACAGGGTCCTCCAACCAGCTCGAAATTTTGACGTTCTAACGCGCCAATGGGACAGAATTTGGCACGATATCCATCATGAGGATATTCAATAACGCTGCCAATCAATACCAAGCTGAGCAACTACTTACATAAGGGTGCGGACAATGCGTTGTTGACTTGCTCAGTTTGTAGAGCTCTGTCTCTTCAATGAAGCATCCAGTTTTCCTGAAATTGTAACCATTTGTTTGTATGTACATCACATCCACCGATTTGCATTCAATTGGGATAATTCCCTCATGGTGCGTCGTTTCCTTTTTCTTTCTTTCTTTTTGTCTTAGAGTGTATTTCTTACATTCTCATCCCACGGTTTTCAAAGCTAGTTTCATCGACAAAGAGACTTTTTTTGAAGAAAGGTCCTATTGCCTGATTTCGGATCAGAACAGAGCAACAGAATTTTTTTGCATCTTTTGGAATCCCGTTGGTGAAACTACTAATGAAGTGACACATGATCCAAGTGGAAACTGTTTGCGCGCAAAACTCAAACAACGCTAGGCTGACACATTCCATAGGCACTCGCAGTTCCTCTGGAGCTAACCTCTGCGTAGTGTTTCAGTGGCCTGCCTTTAGCAATTTTTTGCACAATCGCTGAATTATTGTTGTTGTTGGATACTATCTGTTACGATACCTTTGTACATACAAGTCCTCTATCCTATTCACGTTGCTTGTGCATTCTCCATAATGAAGTAGCGTATCGAGTCTCTCTTTGTGTGTGCAGGATAATTATTATTTCTAAAGTATCCAGCAGTCAAGACACGTAAATGATACAGACAGAATGAAAGTTACATTCCCTCTGTGCCTCTTTTATACTGGTTGTAACACTGTTTGTTTCCATGACCAAAGATAAATACAGGCCCGAACGCACGTCTGTGTAAGCAGTGTAGTGTTCATGGACAATGATAAATATTATGAAAGCCCATTTGCCAACTCTCTGACAGTGTAGTAGCGAGGCTTATAGCAAAGGTCTTTGATAAAATAGCGAGGGCCCCTGTTTATATGTCGCTTCGCTACCTTTAGTGCATTTAAGCTAAAAATGACGAAGTATATTTTGTGTGGGGCTACCACCATACCCATCATTGTAAAGTGTGAAGAATACGAAATTCTTCATACCCAAAACACGCTACCTACAAATACTGTAAAAGCGGCTTGAATCTTACAAAGAAATAGCAGTCAGCTGCATTCGAAGTTGATGCACTGTTGATGGTGTTAAACTTACATATAAAAATGAGGGTTGTGAAAGGAGGTGGGAATATGAAAACCAAAGTGTCTTCAGAATGCACATAAGTCAAATTAATGGATTTGTTTTCACTCTAAATAACCCAACTTAAAACTGAAAAGACTCTGCTTGAACGGACTACGAAGGCCCAACGGTTTCGACCGGCTCCTGTGTCACCCTCAGCCCGTAGGCATCACTAGATGCGGATGTGAAGGGTCACGTGGTCAGCACACCGCTCTCCCGGCAGTATGTCAGCTCACGAGACAGGAGCCTCTGGCAACGTCGTTGGCAAATAACCCAAACTAACCTTTTTTATATTGGTTCACGTTCATGCAATAATACATAAAATGGTACACTGTAGGATTCCAGTACTGTACTGAAAGCTGGAATAGCTCTCGCCTACTGCTAAAAATGCTGTTGTTATGTGTTTGACAACCATTCCGGAACAACTACGACAAAAAATTTTACGATCGAGCAGAAGCTCCAGTGAAGTAATTTGATCAAAGACATTTTACGGAATCTTTGACAAAGCATGCATTTGTGTCTGCCAGCTGTTAGCACTACGTTGTTGACGTCACACAGACGTGCAGTCAGGCCTGTATTTATCGTAAGCCACGGTCTCTTCCTTACCCGAGTTGACAAATTTCCTTTATATGGGTATAAAATGGTGAACTTCTGCATAAAACAGCTGCGCTTTCAAATTCAAAACAGATAAATCCTTATTTCTAAATATTGTAAGTTCTCTGCTGTTTGTGCCACATATCCGTATGGCGTTGCCCTCTGTCTCGCCTGGATGTATGCACATTGCGGTTGGGCTTCCGGGCCACGGAAGTAACTCAACGTCACGCAGACGGTTCATAGACACACTTGCCGTGTATCGACAAGCATTGTCTTCTTGAAAACTGGCACCACGATGCTCTCTCCCGAGAGAGAAAACACGAGGACGCTCGGCCACCAGTGTTCACCAGCAGCCAGGACATGGAGTCATATCCTATACCATGATGCCGCGGGTATCACAGCTATGACTCTCCAAAAGATTACAAGACTCGGCCCCCTCCCCATGTCGACGCCATACGTGCCGACGTTGGTCATCCGAAGCAGTGCAGAAACTTGATTCACCTCTGATCGCAATGAGACGTCATTCACCAGCAGTTCAAGCTTCGCTGCCGCGGCACCATTCCAAACGCAGCCGTTTGTGTTGTGGTGTTAACGGCGGGGAACGCGTGGGACAGTAATTCCCTAATCCTGCATGCATGGGACAGTAATTCCCTAGTCCGGTTGCAGCTAGTCTCCGAACAGTTCTGATACTGGTTATAAAGCTTCTTGTGCAATTTCTCGAAGAACCGTGAATATAATATCCTCACCACTACAATAGATGAGATCAGTACGATCCAGTCACCAAGCGAAAGTCAGTGGTATAGTGCCCATCGTCTTCACCTCAGGAAGATGTTCGTATTGGAGCAAGACCTTGCTGTCGAAACAGGTAATAAACATTGTCTTGATCTTGGATTTTGTCAGCTGAATTTCTTTAGGAGCCGGGGAAAACAATGAACATCGTGTCACTGACTGTCGCGTTGTTTCTGGATGGTATTGGTAACACCAGGTTTCATCTCCCGTGGAGCTGCGGATAACCACCAACGCGTGAACAAGTTGCTTCGAGCTATTCCACAAGTAGCGTTTTTGACAGTTGCCAACACCTTTCCAACCGATATCAGAGGTGTGTGGTAGCTAATGATGATTACTTTCAAGAGCGTTAAAGGTATTTCCTTTCCAACTTCTTTATTATTCTAACTCTTGATTAACAGAACTGAGGATCCGGAAGGAGAAGCGAAAACTAAATGACACTTCACAGGTTGAGAGGGTGTGTGAGATTATTTCAGTGATTATGAGATCGAGTCAAATTTACAAAGAACTTGGCTGTATCAGCCAAGTTATCAGTATGACGTTACACCGCTTCTGGCTTGCGTGCATGTACTCGTACTAAGATGGCCCATAGTTGTTGTAACTGGCCATTAATATCCTGGATACTGGCACTTGGACCGAGTTGATATCCGAGCTGGTCCGACACATACTTAATCTAGAACGGATCAGGGGATCATGTTGGCCACATGAGTACCTCAGCATCGTACAGCATTGTCCTGTTGAAAAATGGCACCACGATATTGTCACTGAGAGCTAATACATAAGGATGCAGGACGTTCGTGACGTATCATTCTACCATCAAAGTTACCTTTGTCATTAGCAGCCGTGACCTGAAGGCATGTCTGATGGCTTCCCAACAGCACGAAGCGAGAAGTAGGCAACCATAACTGAGCCTGTCCAGAATATTGGAAGGTTAGGACCTCTTCCCAGGTTGCCACCGTACTCGACGAATATGATCATCCGTGGCAGCGTAGAACTCTGATTCGTCTGTAAACACAATGCCGCGCCATTCATCAACCGTCCATGCTTCCCAGTCACGGCAGCATCACGGCGTTTGTGATGTGGTGTTAACGGAAGCCTGGGTGTGAGATGGTAATTCGTTATTTCGTCTGCTGTTGCTAGACTGTGACCAGTGGTGCCTTATGACACAGAACGTTGCAGTGTAACCATTACTAGCTTTCGGATGGCAGGAGAAGATGTGAAGGGGTTACGATATGTTTGGTGCAGAATACGGTATCAGTCAGAGTGCAGGGCAGAAATAGGTAAAGAAAAGAAAGTTGAAAGAGGAACTAATATGCAGAAGGGCTATACAAAGGAATCAGAACCGTCCCGGGTACCCGAGAGCGCTAAATTACTCGCTTCTGGGATACGGGTAGCCGAGCCAACCTCTGGCCGAGTTCGCCTCGCGGATTAACGACGAGGCTTGGTGAGTCGCCCAGCCTGGATGTAGCTTTTAGGCGGTTATCGCTGGTACCCAAGTTCCTCTCAGATTCACACTGCACAAACACACGTTTTCACACTTGAACATGAAACATAAACTGGACGGGGACAGATGAGGTACACAGACTCCTTTCTGGGGAAAGTGGTGGCGTCAGGAAGGGGCTCTCGCCGCCAAATGCCACTAAGACTTCCTAGCCTGGTATAAAGGTGCTGACCGCGTAGAAAAATGGGAAAGGCAAGAGGGAATTTCCGGGGGTGGCGTGGGGGTGGGGGGGGGGGGAGAAAGACGATACAAGAGGGAATAGATGAAGGTGATATGAGAAATATGATAGTAAGAGAAAAATTTGGCAGAACTACGACAGACCTAAGTCAGTATTATTGAGATCCTAGGAAGAGCCAGCCTTGACGAATCTGTTTCAGCTGCTGTGCTAAGACATATGAGACTGGCAGAATACCTTCATTCTTCTAGAATAATGTAATACAGTAATTCCTATTCCGCAGGAGGGAAATGCAGACGGTGTGTGACTATTACCAAACAATCACTTGAATAAGATATGGATGCGAAATACTGACACGAATTATTTACAGTGGAATGAAAACACTGGCAGTAGGCCACCTCGGCGAATATCAGATCGTGATCCGGAGAAATTTAGGAACACACGACGCAATACTCGCCTTATGACTTACATTAAGCGAGAAATTGAGCTAAGAAAATTCTTTGTTTATTAAAAAAAATGGTTCAGATGCCTCTGAGCACTATGGGACTTAACTTCTAAGGTCATCAGTCCCCTAGAACTTACAACTACATAAACCTAACTAACCTAAGGACATCACACACATACATGCCAGAGGCAGGATTCGAACCTGCGACCGTAGCGTTCACGGGATTCCAGACTGTAGCGCGTAGAACCGCTCGACCACGCCGGCCGGCTCTTTGTTTATAGCATTTGTAGATTCAGGGAAAGCTTTTGACGACGTTGACGGGAACACACTCTTTTAAATTATGAGGGCAGCAAGTATAAAATACCGGGAGCGAAAATTTGTGCGTAGCTTGTATTGCAACCAGACTGCGGTTATAAGAGTCGAAGGGGATCTAAATTAGGCTGCAGTTGAGAATGGAGTGAGACTTGGTTATAATCTGTCCCCAATGTTAATCAGCCTGTACGTTTATCAAGCTGTGTAGGAAACCAAGCAGACATTTGGAAAAGGCATTAAATCAGGGAGAACATATAAAAACATTGAAGATTGCCGATGACATTGTATTAGGGCTACAACATTACTTCCGCCGTTTTGCAATAGACGGCACTAGCAGTGGTGGTGCACGTCATAGGTCATAAGTGTCATACAGTAAGCTTAGACATTTGTAAACATAACGCCACCAAAATCTTAGTCGATTTGTGATGCTGTCATTAAGTTGTTCAAAAGGCTCTGAGCACTATGGGACTTAATATCAGAGGTCATCAGTTCCGTAGAACTTAGAACTACTTGAACCTAACCTAAGGACATCACATACGTGCGTGCCCAAGGCAGGATTCGAACCTGCCACCGATGCGGTCGCACGGTTCCAGACAGTAGCGCCTAGAACCGCTCGGCCACTCCGGCCGGCCATTAAGTTGTCCTCGACTGAACAGGTCAATTTAGGGACCCAGTTCTCGTCATTTGCTGGAAGTTTTAATTTACTGCTTTAACATGAAGCAGTCTGTGGATGCGGCTCATATGATTTATGATGAGGCACCTATTAGTAAAAGAATGTGCAGAGAATGGGTTCAATACTTCAAGGAAGCTGATTTTGACGCCGAATACAGGCATGGCGAAGGAAGAAAGTTGGCTTTCGGAGTAACTGCAACCGAGGGAAACAGTCACAGGAGATCGTTAGCGAAAGCAATTAATGCGTTTGAGAAGCACACTCAAAGACAGACTCTCAGAATACGGCGATAACATGAAAACGAAATATTTGCGGAATGACAGTGACATATCCTATTCCGAAAAACCCTTCAAAACATACTTTGAAACGTTGAAATGGGATGTCCTAACACCACCTGCCGTTTTATCAAGACACTGCCCGCTATAGTACCACCTTTTTCGCTTGGATGACAAGCACTGCGTGTGACAAGGATAAGAGAATAAGTTTAAAACTGGATCGATTGATTGGTTTCTTCAAAAAGACTCCCTGTTCATGCGCCGTGGGATTCGTGTGCTGCCCGAAAAATGCAAGGAAGTAGTGGCTAGCGACGGTCAACACTATGAATTCTAAATTTCTTACAATTTTTTCACAGTAAAGCCTCGAATTAGTCTTGGAAGAACGGTTGAACAGGTTGGGTAGTGTTTTGAAAAGGTAGTACAAGAAGTACTTCAACAAATGTGGGGTCCTGCCCACTCGTCTCTTACAGGGTGCCTAAAGTCACCGTTGGTCCCGTTCTTGCAGGATCTTTTTCCGGCCGCAGCAATGTCGGAGATTTGATGTTTTATCGGATCCCTGATATTCACGGTACACTGCTGAAATGGTGGTATGGGAAAATCCCCACTTCATCGCTACGTCGGAGATGCTGTGTCCCATTGCTCGTGCGCCGACTATAACACCACGTTCAAACTTGCTTAAATCCTGCTAACCTGCCATTGTAGCATCAGTAACCGATCATGAACTGCGCCAGACACTTGTTGTCTTAGATAGGCGTTGCCGACCACAGCACCGTATTTTGCCGGTTTTCATATCTCTGTATTTGAATACGCATGCCTGTACCAGTTTCTTTGGCGCTTCAGTGTATGTAGGTCACTGAAGTGAAAGGGGAAGATTTCTGTGTTGGATTCTGCGCGTTGATACTCACAGGGTGAAGTGATACAGATTTCTGGAAGCTCATACAGCAGCAGGCCATCAGGGTGAAGTCATTCGCAGTGTTTTTTTTGGTAATTGGGCAATAATTCTTCTTCTATCCATCTGAAAGAATCTATGTGCCGATAGTGTTGTAAGTAGGCTGTTTAGCTTTTTATGTTGGTAACGCCACGGAGCGCTCTGTATGAAAATTCACTGACTGTGCTGTGTGCGGTCTTTGGCTGTTTGGACTCATTGTTGGAATATTCTCTTGTGTAGTGTTGGGCAGTTGGATGTGAACAGTGCGTAGCGTTGGGCAATTGGAGGTGAGCCGCCAGCAGTGGTGGATGTGGGGGGAGAGATGGCAGAGTTTTGAGCGGACGATCTGGACGTGTGTCCGCCAGTGAAAGGAAATTTGTAAAGATGGATGTATATGATGACTTTTGAACGCTGTTAAGGTAAATACATTGTTTGTTCTTTATCAAAATCTTTCATCTGCTAACTATGCCTATCAGTAGTTAGTGCCTTCAGTAGTTACTATCTTTTATTTAGCTGGCAGTATTGGCGCTCGCTTTATTCCAGTAGTTCGAATAACGAAGATTTTTGTAAAGTAAGTGATTCATGAAAGGTATAGTTTATTGTTACTGAGGGCCATTCTTTTGTAGGGATTATTGAAAGCCAGACTGCTTTGCGCTAAAAAATAAAATATTGTGTGTCGGTTTCGTGATGGTCAGATTAAGTCAAGAGAGAACTGTCTGAGTACGTTCAGTTTTACTCAGCTGTCTTTATATCAAATAACGTAAGAGGATTACCAGCACAGTAATTCATAACTTTTCTAAGGCGACGTTGCAGTGTGGTTTACAATTTCTTTGGGTTAGATGAATGACTGTACCATTTAAAAATGATATCCGGAAACGTACATCTCAGTGCACTGTATTCTTATTCCTTGTTGAGAACAAGCGAGTTGCACAAGGAGAATGCTGTGGGAGACTTTTATCTGTTATGCACGCCTTAATAGACAAAATGTGCGTCTGCTGACACTTATCTCTCATTAAGCTACAGCTGCAGCTACGAGATATACTCATCTGGGTGGTGGCCATGTTGTCGACCAAGCTGGGACGTGTTGGAGTTGTCTCCCACCACCAGAGGTCACGGCCACCAATGCAGGGAGAGAGACCGAGCAGTGGTGTGGCATCCAAGAGAGCATGGCCACTGTGATTACCTGCCACCGCTCGTGCGCCTGGACTCAGGTAAAGTAACCTGATCGCAAGTTGGTAGTAGCGGCCCCTGCGTAATAGAGCCGCTGCTGATTAACTCATGTCAATAAAACAGCTATAATAGTACATTTTTTCACACACTAATTTTCGTATGTTTATTTATTTATTTATTTATTTTTGGTCATCAGTCTACTGACTGGTTTGATGCGGCCCGCCACGAATTCCTTTCCCGTGCTAGCCTCTTCATCTCAGAGTAGCACTTGCAACCTACGTCCTCAATTATTTGCTTGACGTATTCCAATCTCTGTCTTCCTCTACAGTTTTTGCCCTCTACAGCTCCCTCTAGTACCATGGAAGTCATTCCCTCATGTCTTAGCAGCTGTCCTATCATCCTGTCCCTTCTCCTTATCAGTGTTTTCCACATATTCCTTTCCTCTCCGATTCTGCGTAGAACCTCCCCATTCCTTACCTTATCAGTCCACCTAATTTTCAACATTCCTCTATAGCACCACATCTCAAATGCTTCGATTCTCCTCTGTTCCGGTTTTCCCACAGTCCATGTTTCACTACCATACAATGCTGTACTCCAGACGTACATCCTCAGAAATTTCTTCCTCAAATTAAGACCGGTATTTGATATTAGTAGACTTCTCTTGGCCAGAAATGCCTTTTTTTCCGTAGCTACTCTGCTTTTGATGTCCTCCTTGCTCCGTCCGTCATTGGTTATTTTACTGCCTAGGTAGCAGAATTCCTTAACTTCATTGACTTCGTGACCATCAATCCTGATGTTAAGTTTCTCGCTGTTCTCATTTCTACAACTTCTCATTACCTTCGTCTTTCTCCGATTTACTTTCAAACCATACTGTGTACTCATTAAACTGTTCATTCCGTTCAGCAGATCATTTAATTCTTCTTCACTTTCACTCAGGATAGCAATGTCATCAGCGAATCGTATCATTGATATCCTTTCACCTTGTATTTTTATTCCACTCCTGAATCTTTCTTTTATTTCCATCATTGCTTCCTCGATGTACAGATTGAAAAGTAGGGGTGAAAGGCTACAGCCTTGTCTTACACCCTTCTTAATAGGAGCACTTCGTTCTTGATCGGTCACTCTTATTATTCCCTCTTGGTTGTTGTACATATTGTATATGACCCGTCTCTCCCTACAGCTTACCCCTACTTTTTTCAGAATCTCGAACAGCTTGCTCCATTTTATATTGTCGAACGCTTTTTCCAGGTCGATAAATCCTATGAAAGTGTCCTGATTTTTCTTTAGCCTTGCTTCCATTATTAGCCGTAACGTCAGAATTGCCTCTCTCGTCCCTTTACTTTTCCTAAAGCTAAACTGATCGTCACCTAGCGCATTCTCAATTTTCTTTTCCATTCTTCTGTATATTATTCTTGTAAGCAGCTTCGATGCATGAGCTGTTAAGCTGATTGTGCGATAATTCTCGCACTTGTCAGCTCTTTCCGTCTTTGGAATTGTGTGGATAATGCTTTTCCGAAAGTCAGATGGTATGTCGCCAGACTCATATATTCTACACACCAACGTGAATAGTCGTTTTGTTGCCACTTCCCCCAATGATTTTAGAAATTCTGATGGAACGATATCTATCCCTTCTGCCTCATTTGACCGTAAGTCCTCCAAAGCTCTTTTAAATTCTGATTCTAATACTGGATCCCCTATCTCTTCTAAATCGACTCCAGTTTCTTCTTCTATCACATCAGACAACTCTTCAGCCTCATAGAGGCTTTCAATGTATTCTTTCCACGTATCTGCTCTCTCCTCTGCATTTAACAGTGTAATTCCCGTTGCACTCTTAATGTTACCACCGTTGCTTTTAATGTCACCAAAGGTTGTTTTGACTTTCCTGTATGCTGAGTCTGTCCTTCCGACAATCATATCTTTTTCGATGTCTTCACATTTTTCCTGCAGCCATTTCGTCTTAGCTTCCCTGCACTTCCTATTTATTTCATTCCTGTATTATTTCATTTCTGTATTCCTGATTTTCCCGGAACATGTTTGTATTTCCTCCTTTCATCAATCAACTGAAGTATTTGTTCCGTTATCCATGGATTCTTCGCAGCTACCTTCTTTGTACCTATGTTTTCCTTCCCAACTTCTGTGATGGCCGTTTTTAGAGATGTCCATTCCTCTTCAACTGTACTGCCTACTGCGCTATTCCTTATTGCTGTATCTATAGCGTTAGAGAACTTCAAACGTATCTCGTCATTCCTTAGTACTTCCGTATCCCACTTCTTTGCGTATTGATTCTTCCTGACTAATCTCTTGAACTTCAGCCTACTCTTCATCACTACTATATTGTGATCTGAGTCTATATCTGTTTATTATAAAACATCAAACTATTAAACTACGCCAGCCCTTCATCAACACGAGTGCAGAGACAGGACTTGTGGATTAAGACGGAATATACTGTAATTAGATTAACGTGATGATTGCCTGGAGTTCCTCTTATCAGTCAGCATGTGTGGGGCCTGGGGAAGAGGTTGGAGTCAGTCCGTGTCGATTTCGATGGAGCACTGACAAACTGAGTAATATTCTCTCAACTATTCTTGACGAATTTCATAGATAGCATATCCGAACAGAACTGAATGCATACTATTAATAAATAGTTACCAGTTCGTCTTGATCAAACCTCTGGAGGAGGAGGAGGAGGGGGAAGAGCAGGATGTGGAGGATAAATACATAATAATACATCTATTTTCATCAGAAATCATATATTTGTCACTGAACTTAGGGTAACTTTATATTTTATGAAGCAGACGTAAAACGATTTTCTTCGTCATATTTCTTCTTCATCTGTCAGAGGGAAGGACACCCATACGATCTGAGATGCAAGATTGCTGCTTTCTTGTAGATCCCGCGCATCCATGTGATCTACTCATCATCTTTAACAACATCTTTGTGGTCAAATATTTGAAGGAATATCATTATATCTGATAACATATGTGCAGATCATCACATCATACTTAACGGTGAAAATGTGTTAACAACAACGGAACTCATCCTGTTTTGGCATGTTTCACCTCCTCGAAAGGATTTGGCCAAGCAACGTTTGCAGAGCGTGTGGTTATTGAATGTCCTCTGGTGGCGAATGGAATAAATGCAATATTATTAAAAACAAATTTTCTGCATTCGTCATGGACGATTTAGGCGTCTGTAACAATGTTCACACTTCGAGGTATCATCATGAAATGCTTTCGATATCACACAAAACTCGTTCACTTAAACATCTCGCTGTGAGTGATGAATAATCAGTGACACTGTCGTGTATTACTAAAGCATAAGTTGAAGTGTTAGGCAGGAAACTGAAGATTCGAATTACATTCTGACATATATTGCTCTTGATTTAATTATTTCGTTCTGCTTCGAGCAGTCTATTGTGATTATTGGCGATTATTGGCGACAAATTTCGTTGGAGTGAGCAGACATATTTCGTCTTCGTTAACACTCTCATAGTGCGAATGGTGAAGCCTCACCAGGACGTTATGTCTCCAGTCCATTCAGCGGAATATTCCAATTCCCTTTTACTTTAATCGATTGGTGGTAGGTGTCTCAGGCATAGAACTGGCGATCGTTCTTGTAGTGTCAGAGTGTATAATACCACATCTGAACCTCAGCTTATGCAATGATGTACATGGTGCGTGTTTCTACGCATTTTTCAGCCGGAATATCGGGCAGAAATGTCCACAGAGAAACGAGTCGAGGCCTTGGTGGCTTTGAGAATTGTAGGAAACACAGTTTCTGGTGCACTAACAGCGCAGTTTTTCAGGTGGGTGCAAATCAAATGGCTCTGAGCACTATGGGACTTAACTTCTGAGGTTATCAGTCCCCTAGAACTTAGAACTACTTAAACCTAACTAACCTAAGGACATCGCACACATCCATGCCCGAGGCAGGATTCGAACCTGCGACCGTAGCGGTCGCTCGGTACCAGACTGTAGCGCCTGGAACCGCTCGTCCACCTCGGCCGGCGGGTGCAAATCATCAAAGTGTGTATCCTGCAGAGTGCGGGCAGCACTTTCTTTGCAGTCAGCTTTATTACATGAATATGTGGTTGAAAACGAACAGTTTCCTAACAGTATGGGTGTGGTTCCCTTCTCTCCGCTGCCCATGAAATTTTACAGTCGCAGTACAAAAGAAGAAGACTATCGTGTCGGTCCTCTGATGAAATTGGCGACACTGCCATGCCACAAGGCCCGGCTTGCCGAATTCAGCCAAACAAGACTTATTAAGAGAAAGAGCGAAGTTAACGAATACCAAAGTGGTTACCATCACTTTGGGATGGGACAGCGCTATGGTTATGACCACTACAAACGTCGTGGTCATAGTGAAGGTATTGTTCAATGCATGATACGTGTGTTGTAAGAAAGATACTGACTACGACTGTTTTACACATAAGATTCGTGCGTTCATAAAAGTTCCCACGTTTCCTGCACAAAATTTTAAGATCATTGCAGCTATTGGTTTTAAATCGAGAAATGTAAGAATACAAATGCAGATGGAAGTAGGGAATGAGTTATAAAATTCCCACTGCAAATAGTAAATGAGTTAGCAATAGAACGTATTTTTGGCACTGATTTCCTAAGAGAGGAGGAAGCATTAATTGACTTCTCTTCAGGAAAATGCTTTCTAAACACCAACAACCAAAAAAATGTAAACAATGCAGTAAAAGCAACGATAGAACATGGAAAATACTGCCAGGGTTTAGAGGTAAAGTTTCTTTAGGCAGAAACAACGTGCACCATTAGTACACTGTTACAGTGGTCAGATTGAGAATACTGGAAATGAAATAACACAAGATTGTAGGATCTAATACTATTGACTCGTTGCAACAGTCAGAATTAAAAGAATTTTTATTCAAATATGTTCAAGTACCTGGAAATAAGCCTGGTATTATTAACACATACAAACGTCAAACCGAAAGTCGCCCCCATGACATATGCTGTCAGAATACGTACTCCACCCTATGTACTAAAGAAAGGGGTGGTCACTAATGAAATAATGCAAATGCTTGAATGGAGAATAGCAGAACCCTCAGTGTAACTCTCTTCTAGCTGTGACAAAGAATGGTGCAAAGATTCACCTACTTTTATATGCAACAGCCATCAATAAAATTATTTTTGCTTGAAGAACCAGACCTGTAAATTTAGATGAACAGTTGCAGAAGTTCCATGGAGCTAAGTTCTTACCACCCTGATTTGAGGTGTTGATACTGGCTGGTCAGGTAACCCAAAGAATCCAAAAGACATACTGCTTTCATCTTTGGAGGAAGGAGTTATCAATTCTGTATACCATCCTTCTGATTGTATGTAAGTTGAAGTGTGTTTACTATTGCCTTGGATAAAGTTTTCAGACCTGAATTACTAAACAGAGTTACTTCATATGTTGATGATCTATTAAGAGCCACCTCTAGCTGGAAAGAGCACATAGGTCTGTTGGAAAGAACATTTCACAAATATTCTGAAGCAGGTGTTACAGCAAACCTACAATAGTCGAAGTTTGTATTGGACAAAATTAAAGTTCTAGACCACATTATTTCTTCCATAGGAACACCTCCCGACCCAGACAAAATCAGTGGTTTAAAGAATTTTCCTTATCCTTGTGGCAAAAAGCTATTTGTAGCATCTTGGCTTGTTTCCTTTTTTCCACATAATTCATGCTATTAAGCAGCACAGATCTGTTAAATTTATTAAAGAAAAATGCACATTTTGCGTGGCCTAGCGGCTGCACAATGGATTTTGATCCAATAAAAATTCTTTAGTCAATTCTGATATTTTGCATCATACAGAGATTTTTTTAGCAGTAACTGATGGTCGATGACTATTTCAAATTAACGAGGATGATGGGAAGCAATATACTTGTAAAATTTTAGAAAGCATTCTATCAATGAAGCATAAAAAGCGATCGGTATCGAATGTTAAAATTCAGTCAATCAGTCTCTATGCTGACAGATGTTTATTTTAATTGGTGGTTGGTTTTGGTCTATAATTTAGACCATCTTCGGACTGTAAGCACCATGACAGCGGCTGGTAGCTGTGAATGGAGCAAGATCCGTAAGAGCAGTTGACATCTCCATACCCTTCTGGATTTGGCTCTGTCCAGTGACATCAGCAGCCGTCATGGGGCTTATGGCCTGAAGATGGCCTAAATTATAGACCACTGGGTGCCAACCAAAATAAATATCTGTTGCAGCCGAGACTTTTTTTCTGAATTGTAACAAGATATTTGTGTTATAAGCTTTTTTAGCTGTACCTTGTTAAAATGTGAACGAGCCTACTCTGCTACCGAGTTGGAAACTCTAGCAGTACTTTGGGCCTTGAAGGAGTTCAGTTACTATATTTATTGAAAAAAAACATCGAGGTTTTCTGTAACAATCAGGCACTAAGCTTTCTTGTCATACAAGCTACTATATGCACACTGAGATCTTTGTCACTATTTCTACAAGAGAACAGTTTCGAGGTCACACATTTGAGTAAGAGATAATATAGTGGCAGATATTGTGTCACACCTACCACAAGATTTACCAGAATACACAGACATCATAGAACAAATCACTGACTACCATATATTACTAATGAAGGTGAGTAAATTTCGACAGTAATAGTCAAATATTTGCAGAAGCATGTCTTATTTGCAGAATGCTGTCTATCATTGGTGTGAAATTAAATCACTGCTCTCACAAAACCCTACAGAAAAATTAAAACGACATTTCAAAACACATAATGAGATTCTATTTATAGATGTGGTGCTCGATCTGACATATGGTGTGTTTGCATTCCAGGTACATGTGAGGATACTTTAATTTGGTACATCCACCATGTGTGAGGACTTTACGGTGCATCCAAGTGTATAATGAAAATGAATCTGTATTGCTATTTTCCTAACATGAGCAAATAAATAGACTTCCTTAAGACACATCTTGTATGTCAGAAAGCGAAACTAACAAACAAATGTGGACGTACAGAATTACATCCACTTGTACCAAGAAAGCCACCAAAATCCGTTTCAGCTGATATTAAAGGACCTTTTCCCTCTGCTAGAGCCGGGGTTAAGTAAGTAGTAGCGCTATATAATATTTTCACAAATTATTTTGAAGTATACTACAAAGTCTAATGCAGTGGGTCCAATCATTAAAACAATAGTAAACCATTGTATACCATTAGTTGACAAACCTGACGTCTTGCCGTCAAACAGCATCTCAGATTTCACTTGTTGAGCTTAGGAAACATTTATACATGACATTAAAAAGATACTAATACCACGATTTCATCCAGAAAGCAATCCCAGGGTATCCACCTTTTGTGAGCTTAACCATATCATGCGTACATACGCACACAATCATCAGACAAAATGGAGAGACTAATTAGAATTCTTCGAACAGCATGTAAGCAATATGCCACTGTATACCACACAATTAACACCAACTGAAATAATATGCAAGACAAAAGAGAAGGATGAATGGATAAATTTGCTTCCATGTCTTTAGAGTGAAGAATGTTCCTGGGAAGAAAAGGTAAGATAACTTTTAGTTGCTTTCACTGAACAAGTGCACTTGAGAAAGATCTGCTATGATAGGAGATAACGGTAAATGCTAAGATATCAGGTAAGAAAAGTATTCTGTTGAAAACTCACCCAAAATCTTCGCTCCTTCAAAAAAGAAATTGTAAATGGCAGCTTTTATACACAGCTCCATATAAAATAATCAGTATTCTGCATGAAGAAATTTATCTCATGACTTATTCTAAAACTAATAAAATTAAGAGATTTGTTGCCCACCTGGATCTTAACTGAAAGCTACATGAATGATTAGTCTTGTTTATGCTATGTGAGATGTTTGCACTAAATTGATTGTTAACTGTGATATAGGGACTGATTTAACCAGTGATGTTAGTAGGAAATTTTGGAGTCATGTGTAGGCAAAGTTTTTATGCAGACTGAAAAAAATATTGTGCAAGCAGTAATAGTAGTACTTGGACATTGACTAAAGGACCGAGTTCAGGCTACTAATATATAGGTGAAGTTATTTACCACATACCAGTTGTGTATGTCTAATGAACTGATTGTTAGGCACAGATTATTCAAACACATACTGTTATATGTACGTAAATATCAGTCATTAAGAATGTAAGATCAAGAGACACTTCAGCATTAGTATTAATATAGCATGGACACTGTTCTTAAGAGACAGAATCTATATGTTGCAGTAGAGATGTTAAGGGACAGATGGCGAAGCACAAGCAATCCTGTGGGACGACAGCTACCGTCAGCTCTGCCCCGATGGCGGCACTACCACAGAAAGATCGAATATAAAGATTCTGCAGAACAACATCAACACACTGGTTTGTTGTCTAAGGAACTCCCGTCAGGCCACCAGTCACCACAGCAATGTGCCATGATAGCCTCTCCACCAGCAACATAAGTATTACCATCAACAGTACTGCAGTCATGGATACTACTTCCCCTCCACGGATGATGTGAAGACCAAGTGCTGAATAGATAGCATTCTATCGTATTTAGGACACCGCCCGGCCGCTATGCAGCAGTTCAGTTCACAGAGCCAAACAATGATCTACTCATTGCTGCGTCCAAGCAGCCAAAGAGGCTGCCACCATATCAACCTGGACGTCATGCCTACGCAACCACAAGCAGCAGCCAGTAGACAGCTACGAACCTCAGCCTCTCCGACATTGCTGTTTGTGGACTCTGGATTTCAGGACTGGGCATTCTCCATAGTTTATTGACTAAAGAGATCGTGTTTAACGACAACCCTCCTCATAGTAGTCCAACTGAACTAAGAAATGTAGCATTTACACTCAACTACTGTTCGGCGATTTTGGTAGTGTTGGTATCATTGATAGCTGAACAACATAAATGAATATGTAAGAGAGAAACTGGGAGCCAACGCCTTCTCTTTGTTTATTTTGTTTGTTTGGTTGTTTGTTTTGCATATCTTTGGAACTGTACATCATACATCATTCAGCATTAATCCATAGTGTATTTTATATCATCACATAATATAAATTGCATTTTGTAAATAATAAAACTTAACTAATAGCATAACTTATTCGTTCATATGTAAACAAAACAATTACTTTTGATGTAAGTACAGTTTGCATGCACAAACATAAAAAACATAATTACTGTTGTTATTTTGCACTCAACAGAATTTTCTTCATCATGGTGGAAAGAATAATTTCCTGTTGTCATTTACAAATGCATAAGTTCTTCATGCTTAACGGAATCCTTTTTATATATGTTCGACGAAATATTGAAGCGATATTTTATACGTCTTTGGATTGTATTTGTTTTTTATTTTACCTGTTTGTTGAGAAAATTGCGTTTTTTAATGCTATGTGATAAATCTGTATTGTTTTGTTTATTTTTACTACAAAATCTCTCCATTTCACGTTAGAAATCAACAGTTTTCGAATAAATCATGAATTAAACATTGACTATTTAAGTTTCTGTTCACTTATTGTTTATTTTTAAGTAACAGACAGGACAACTAGGTAGAACAAAAATATTCCATAGGTTACCGAGATCTTTATATATCCTCACTCAGGTTCTAGATGGTTCACTGCTTCCAGTTTATAGCGGAATCTAGTAACATATTGATCGCATAAGTAAAGAAATCGATGGATATGAGGCAACGCCCGGTAAGTATGCAACAACCTAACATACAGGTAATGCAGGTACGACCTTAACTGAAAAAAAGAAACCAGGAAATATATCGTAGTCTACACATATTTATGATAGCCTACGGTAGCGTATAGTAGTTTTACAGCTCTAGTTATCTAGCATCTGGTGGAAATTGTAGACCTGAGTTGTGGATCATTTCTTTTGCGCTAGTTACGATAAAACGTTTGCGGTTTTATATCTACCTGGGAATCTTGTCTACATCGTGCACTGCACACAGCCACTACAGCATTCAAAACTAATTTGAAATTAACTGCCATGTAGATAAATATGGAACATGTGATGTTTATGTCAATGACAGATACGCGGAAGGTTTCTTTGGCTGATGCTAAGCCCTCTTTGTACCTGACGGAGGCTGGTATGTGAATTTATTATTTTGTGATCGGCAGAAGAGGTGACGTCTTTTTACGCTGTTAATGAAAATGGAACGAGTTGGATATAATTTAGCTAGGAACCGTTCTGCAGACAGGTAATGTTCTTGATATATTTTGGTGACTTTCAATATAGATTTAGATTAGGTCAACCAATTCTTCATTAGTAAATGCCATTGTACTACTGAAGACAGGTTAATGTATTACTAACGATTCAACTATGTGTATGTAACAGACCGTAAATGAACCGCAGCGTTCCTCATAACAAAACTGATCTACATAGATAGTGACTGGTTCCACCGCATTCCCCCGAAGTACAATACACAACAGAAAACGTATCTCTTATTTCGACGGCACATGTTTCTATCAAAAGTAGCGTAAACATCACGCACCTACTGCCTCGGCCACGTAATTTTCCTTGCAGAATGACGTCATCTTTCGGGTAGCTGTTCAAAGTATTTCAGATCCCTGATTTCTTGTTGCATCTGCAAAAAATTATATCACTTAACTTATATCATCGAGATCCACTATTTGATGGTATAAATAGCATTGTTTTATTCAAAAACATAGTTTTGATTCCTGTATCTCCTTTATTAAGGAAGTTGTGTGAGCGAATTGTTATTTGCTTCACGAGCTCCTTTTCACTGTTCGTCTAGCTGCAAACAGATTACAAGTGAACTTAATGTGACGCTAATAATTTAATATTTATAAACTGAAGTATGCATAACGGATTAGCTGTGTGATACACTCACGACGTCAAGAGACTATGCACCTTCATCACCGTAAACAGGACAGGGTACGTTGGTAATATCGCAGTTTCTGTATGCACCATGCCGTACTACTGGCCAAATGAATGGAAGACACTATACTGTCGTGGTGGAAGGAATGATCCGCTTGAACAAAACTGCCAGAAAGAAACTGAGAATGTGGAGACGAGCAGAACTGTTGCTTAGGTCTGATGTACAAGTTAACACCTATAGTCAATTCAGTTAAACTGTAATTTAGTGTGTTGTTGTGGTACGTAATTCGATATAAAGCCTGTAATGCAGCCGGAAGCGCTTCATTGTAATTAACGTTGAAGGTATTTTTAGAAGTAACAAGAAGATCCACACTACTGGCCATTAAAACTGCTTCACCACGAAGATGACGAGCTACAGACGCGAAATTTAACCGACAGGAAGAAGATGCTGTGATATGCAAATGATTAGCTTTTCAGAGCATTCACACAAGGTTAGCGCCGGTGGCGAACCTTATAACGTGCTGACATGAGGAAAGTTTCCAACCGAATTCTCATACACAAACAGCAGTAGACCGGCGTTGCCTGGTGAAACGTTATTGTGATGCCTCGTGTAAAGAGGAGAAATGCGTACCATCACGTTTCCGACTTTGATAAAGGTCGGACTGTAGCCTATCGCTATTGCGGTTTATCGTATCGCGACATTTCTGCTCGCGTTGTACGAGATACAATAACAGAATATGGAATCAGTGGGTTCAGGAGAGTAATACGGAACGCCGTGCTGGATCCCAACGGTCTCGTATCACTAGCAGTCGAGATGACAGGCATCTTATCCACATGGCTGTAACGGATCGTGCAGACACGTCTCGATCCCTGAGTCAACAGATGGGGACGTTTGCAAGAGAACAACCATCTGCACGAACAGTTCGGCGACGTTTGCAGCAGCATGGACTATCAGCTCGGAGACCATGGCTGTGGTTACCCTTGACGCTGCATCACAGACAGGAGCGCCTGCGATTGTGTACTCAATGACGAACCGGGGTGCACGAATGGCAAAACGACATTTTTTCGGATTAAACCAGGTTCTGTTTACAGCATCATGATGGTCGCATCCGTGTTTGGCGACATCGCGGTGACGCACATTGGAAGAGTGTATTCGTCATCGCCATACTGGCGTATCACCAGGCGTGATGGTATGGGGTGGCATTGGTTACACGTCTCGGTCACCTGTTGTTCGCATTGACGGCACTTTGAACAATGGACGTTACATTTCAGATGTGTTACGACCCGTGGCTCTACCCTTCATTCGATCCCTGCGAAACCCTACATTTCAGCAGGCTAATGCACGACCGCATGTTGCCGGTCCTGTACGGACCTTTATGGATACAGAAAATGTTCGACTGCTGCCCTGGCCAGCACATTCTCCGGATCTCTCACCAATTGAAAACGTCTGGTCAATGGTGGCCGAGCAACTGGCTCGTCACAGTACGCCAGTCACTACTCTTGATGAACTGTGGTATCGTGTTGAAGCTGCATGGGCGGCTGTACCTGTACACGCCATCCAAGCTCTGTTTGACCCAATGCCCAGGCGTATCAAGGTCGTTATTACGGCCAGAGGTGGTTGTTCTGGGTACTGATTTCTCAGGATCTACACACCCAAATTGCGTGAAAATGTAATCACATGTCAGTTCTAGCATAATATATTTGTCCAATGAATACCCGTTTATCATCTGCATTTCTTCTGGGTATAGCAATTTTAATGGCCAGTAGTGTATTATATGCTGACCTTACGAGACACTAAACAAAACTCATTTCTTTGTCACAGAACGTGCATTCAACACAGCTTATTTTGCCTTTGTAAACGGACACTTACTGAGGGGAACAACCATAGGAAAACGTGACATGTTAATACAACATTAATAGCAGTTTATTGAACACACAGATGAGTTACAAAAATGATTCGGTTAGGCAGGCGTGCGACCGCTAGTCTTGACGCAGGACGGAACGTCGCAGCACGGCGCTCTGACACACACCACCTGTTCTGGCTCGCAGCGCTCTCCTTTGGCGCAGGGCGACGACCTGCAGGGATCCGGACACTGCAACAGAGACGTGGGATATTTTGAGAATGGAGCTTCGGACGTGAACAGTTTAGGAGCAATTTCAATTTCCAGAATTCTGTGTTTATAACTGAATAAGGCCTGAATTGCAATTAATCTTTGTGGTATAAGTAACCATGGTCATTGAATTGTCATTTTACAACGAATTTCCAAGATGCAGCCATTCACTATTGAGTGTAAATTGTAATATCCCTGAAAGGTTAGCGACAAAACGTCTAATCATGCTAGTAAACGATCGCAGTTTGTGGCTAATATTGCCTCTTTCTGACTGTATTTATCGACAATGAAAGTCATGAAGATCATGTGGTACCCTTACATTCTGACCGCATGAACCGTATTGTTGTGCTTTTCAGTCAAGTTGTCTTTCTTCCCGTAATCGCAGCTTTGCTTCTAAGGTGCTGAGGTACGCGAGCGAAGAGTCGTACGTGGCGAAGGCTTTTCGATTTATTGCACAATTCCAAGCTGTCGCAATATTTCCGACACTTCTGGGGTCTTCCCTCTTGTTCAGTCACCTGCATCTCGCAAAGGAGCAAAAATGTTCCTCAAAACTACACACTCAGAATAGTTTGTGCCGACCTTTTGGTACTCAGATTCTCAGTTCCAAATAACACAAACGAAAGTACACTGACGGAAATGGAAAGATGTTACATCACGAAAACCTTGACCGAGGGCTACCAAAGTGATACTTACATGTCTCTGGAACATGTTGACTAGAAGTTCATCCTTTAGCGAGCTTATTTTCAGTATTTTCAGCACAGTAAAAGTCATTCCTACAGATGAAGAACGATGGGAGGACAAAGAGGCTATTGTGCGTATCTAGCGCGTGTGTAACACATGACGAGGAAGTAATTAATAGTGCGGAAAGAGCATTCCAAATGATGAAAAACGAATATAACAAAAAAACTTTGTCCTGAAACACAAAACTAAGATGCTATCAAACAGTGAGAAGGCCTGAAAAACTGTGCAGAGAAGAAACACTTCGGTGAAGAAGATCTGGGGATCTTGAAAAACTGAAAAAAGCTAAATGAAGAGGTACAAGGAAAATACTGGGGCCTAGAAGTAACAGTAATATTGAATATAAATTAAGATAAAACGGGAGTCGTATTTGAAAATGGAAAAGGTAATTCATGTAACGAAGAAAAGAAGACTACAGTTTTATGGACACATATAACGAATGAATAATAAGTTACTAAACAGTTACAAATCCAATTTCACATGGTTCATCCAAATTGACAAAGATATGAAAAACACAGAAAATAAACCGGACACGATAGATAACAGAATGACTTTTAGAGAAGTAACAAAAGAGGCAGGATTTCACGATAGAAAGACGTCTGAAAAAGGAAGAAACTGGACCCAGGAAGAAAAGGAAGAGACAGGATTTCACGTAAGAAAGACGTCTGAAAAAGGAAGAAAGTGGACCCAGGAAGCAAAGGAACGAAAGATGAAGAAAGTCTGGCAGCAACGAAAAATAAGGACAAAGAAGCGAAACCAAAGTTGATTTAACGTACCCTCCAAAAGGGTTGTTAGAATAAATAAATAAATAAATAGTGTGGAAACTTCAAAATTCTTAGATCTACATATTGTTGATGATTTAAATTGGACAAAGATCATTTTGAAATTTCTAAAACAGTTTAGTTCAGCTACATTTCCACGTAGAATCACTGCAAATATTTGGGAAGAGACAAATCATTAAGCTGACGCATTTTGTATATTTTCATTTAATAACATCAAACAGAATAGTGTTCTGAGGTAAGTCGTCTTTAAGAAAGAAAATCTTCATTGCTCAAAAACACGCTGTAAGGATAATATGTCGTGCTCGCCACCTATCATCTTATGGAAATCTGTTGAAGGAGATGGGCGCCCTGACTATTGCTTCATAGTACATTTATTCACTTAAGAAGTTTGTTGCAAATAATCCATAACAGTTCTAAAAGGAACATCGATGTATACAATTACAATACCAGAAGGAAAATTTGCATTCATTATTCCACATAAAGATCGTCTTTAGCACAAAAAAAAAAACGGTTCAAATGACTCTAAGTACTGTGGGACTTAACATCTGAGGTCATTAGTCCCCTAGAACTTAGAACTACTTAAACATAGAAGTTGCAGCATTAGGAAATTGCAGCGAAATTCAGGAAGATCTGCAGCGGATAGCCACTTGGTGCAGGGAGTGGCAACTGACCCTTAACATAGACAAATGTAATGTATTGCGAATACTTAGGAAGAAGGATCCTTTATTGTATGATTATATGATAGCGGAACAAACACTGGTAGCAGTTACTTCTGTAAAATATCTGGGAGTATTCGTACGGAAAGATTTGAAGTGGAATGATGATATAAAATTAATTGTTGGTAAGGCAGGTGCCAGGTTGAGATTCATTGGGAGAGTCTTTAGAAAATGTAGTCCATCAACAAAGGAGGTGGCTTGCAAAACACTCGTTCGACCTGTACTTGAGTATTGCTCATCAGTGTGGGATCCGTACCAGGTCGGGTTGACGGAGGAGATAGAGAAGATCCAAAGAAGAGCAGCGCGTTACGTCACAGGGTTATTTGGTAACCGTGATAGCGTTATGGAGATGTTTAGCATACTCAAGAGAGGCGCTCTGCATCGCGGTGTAGCTTGCTGTCCAGGTTTCGAGAGGGTGCTTTTCTGGATGAGGTATCGAATATATTGCCTCCCCCTACTAATAGCTCCCGAGGAGATCACGAGTGTAAAATTAGAGAGATTCGAGTGCGCACGGAGGCTTTCCGGCAGTCGTTCTTCCCGCGAACCATACGCAACTGGAACAGGAAAGGGAGGTAATGACACTAGCACGTAAAGTGCCCACCGCCACACACCGTTGGGTGGCTTGCGGAGTATAAATGTAGATGTAGATGTAGAAACGCAACTAAACTAATGACATCACACACATCCATGCCCGAGGTAGGATTCGAACCTGCTACCGTAGCAGTCGCGCGGTTCCGGACTGAAGCACCTAGAACCGCTCGGTCACCGCGGCCGGTTATCACAAAAAGAGATGCATGAAGCTGCAACAAAAATTTTTAATGACTTACCGTTATATGAGATGTCTAACAGTCAGTACCAAAGTATAATTTGAAGACAATCTGAAAATTTTATCCTTGACAATTCCTTCTATTCCGTAGAAAAATTTATATTATCGTAATGTTTGAAAGGTGATGGGTAGGAATTACTAACTCACATCTCCATACTAAAAAAAAAAAAAAAAAAAAAAAAAACTTATAAATGTCAGCACGTAACCATATTTACAAATTAATTTGCGACGCGAATGCAAAATGACATCATTACGATTTAACGTGCAAATTAATCCATGGAACATGGAACTAACCAGCTAAGTAAACATTTTCGGGTGGTGATCACAGTACAACATCCCCGGATGATCTGCAAGCGGAGCCCAGTGTCCATTATTCAGACGCACGCAACCAGCGGTTGTAAGTAAGTCGCTGTTACCAAGTGTAAACAAGTCAACTCATACAGTCCGTATTTCCACTTCTGTACAGTATTCATACCAATAGGTTGAGCAGTGGGACATTCGAAAGAAAGTGGGCGGAAACCCCAGTTGATAGAGGTCAATTGAAAGCGAGTGGGATCACTGCATGTTATGCTGACCCCACCAGCGGTGATTACGGAAAAGATACCCCTAAAAATCAAAGTGTCATGCCAGACTGCAGACTGCCCATAACTTACAAATCAACAGCCCAGCATGAATTATCATTACGCCAGACGCAGGTCCAACCACAACAGCTCCAAGAGATATAGGACTGCATCAGCAGGCCACTCTTCCGGCGCTGCTACCACACCAACATGCAGAATTTCATCAGCTCACGCAGCTCCAGGATGAGTTACAGCAACAGCAGGTTGTCAACAACACCACTGGCAACACCTGCGATGCACAGCTGTCAGTTCGGCGAAGCCTCGAATTAGGTCATCATCTATAGAGGAAAGCGCCAGAGACTTCCTCTGGACTCAGAGAGGCAGTGTATGTGAGGAGGGAGGAGATGGAGCACAAGCTCTGATTATGGGAGAGCATAGAAGGAAGTCGGGCGTCTCCTTTCAAAGGAACCTTCCCGGGTTTTGTCTTAAGTGATTTAGGGAAATCACTGAAAACTTAAATCTGGATGGCTGGACGCCGGTTTGAACCGTCATCCTCCCGAATGCGACTCCAGTGTGCCAACCACTGAGCTCCCTCGCTCGGTACAGTTTGTGTGAGTATCGGCACCCTACTACTGATAACAGTGCTGGCATGTCAGCTACAGTCAGTTGTTCTTCGCAGCTCGGACTTACCGTAAATGACCAGAATGGCGGCATGTTTATACATGTAGACAGTCATGGGAGCAATTCCACTCAAACTGTGGCGGCAACTGTTATACCCGAAGCACTAGACTAGCAAAACAGAGGATTTCAACGATCCTAGCTAAAAGCAATCGTTATGGTTACTATAATAAGGGTCCGTGTACAAGGTGGTCCATTGATAGTGACCGGGCCAAATGTCTCACGAAATAAGCATCAAACGAAAAAATGGTTCAAATGGCTCTGAGCACTATGGGACTTAACATATCAAACGAAAAAAACTACAAAGAACGAAACTCGTCTAGCTTGAAGGAGGAAACCAGACGGTTCTATAGATGGCCCGCTACATGGCGCTGCCATAGGTCAAACGGATATCAACTGCGTTCTTTTAAATAGGAACCCCCATTTTCATTACATATTCGTATAGTATGTAAAGAAATATGAATGTTTTAGTTGAACCACTTTTTTTGCTTTGTCATATATGGCGCTGTAATAGTCGCAAACGTATAAGTACGTGGCATCACGCAACATTCCTCAAGTGGGGACGGTATTTGCTTCGTGATACATTACCAGTGTTAAAATGGACCGTTTACCAATTGCGAAAAAGGTCGATATCGTGTTGATGTATGGCTATTGTGATCAAAATACCCAACGGGCGTGTGCTATGTACGCTGCTCGGTATCGTGGACGACATCATCCAAGTGTCCGGACCGTTCGCCAGATAGTTACGTTATTTAAGGAAACAGGATCTTTTCAGCCCCGTGTGAAACGTCAGTCACGACCTGCAACAAATGATGACGCCCAAGTAGGTGTTTTAGCTGCTGTCGCGGCTAAACCGCACATCAATAGCAGACAAATTGCGCGAGAATCGGCAATCCCAAAAACGTCGGTGTTGAGAATGCTACATCAACATCGATTACACCCGTACCATATTTCTATGCACCAGGAATTGCATGGCGACGACTTTGAACGTCGTGTACAGTTCTACCACTGGGCACAATAGAAAAGCCGGCCGAGGTGGCCGCGCGGTTCTGGCGCTGCAGTCTGGAACCGCGAGACCGCTACGGTCGCAGGTTCGAATCCTGCCTCGGGCATGGATGTGTGTGATGTCCTTAGGTTAGTTAGGTTTAACTAGTTCTAAGTTCTAGGGGACTAATGACCTCAGCAGTTGAGTCCCATAGTGCTCAGAGTCATTTCAACCACAATAGAAAATGCGGGACGATGACAGATCTTTTGCACGCGTTCTATTTAGTGACGAAGCGTCATTCACCAACAGCGGTAACGTAAACCGGCATAATGTGCACTATTGGGCAACGGAATATCCACGATGGCTGCGACAAGTGGAACATCAGCGACCTTGGCGGGTTAATGTATGGTGCGGCGTTATGGGAGGAAGGATAATTGGCCCCCGTTTTATCGATGGTAATCTAAATGTTGCAATGTATGCTGATTTTCTACGTAATGTACTACCGATGTTACTACAAGAGGTTTCATTGCATGAAAGAATTGCGATATACACTCCTGGAAATAGAAAAAAGAACACATTGACACCGGTGTGTCAGACCCACCATACTTGCTCCGGACACTGCGAGAGGGCTGTACAAGCAATGATCACACGCACGGCACAGCGGACACACCAGGAACCGCGGTGTTGGCCGTCGAATGGCGCTAGCTGCGCAGCATTTGTGCACCGCCGCCGTCAGTGTCAGCCAGTTTGCCGTGGCATACGGAGCTCCATCGCAGTCTTTAACACTGGTAGCATGCCGCGACAGCGTGGACGTGAACCGTATGTGCAGTTGACGGACTTTGAGCGAGGGCGTATAGTGGGCATGCGGGAGGCCGGGTGGACGTACCGCCGAATTGCTCAACACGTGGGGCGTGAGGTCTCCACAGTACATCGATGTTGTCGCCAGTGGTCGGCGGAAGGTGCACGTGCCCGTCGACCTGGGACCGGACCGCAGCGACGCACGGATGCACGCCAAGACCGTAGGATCCTACGCAGTGCCGTAGGGGACCGCACCGCCACTTCCCAGCAAATTAGGGACACTGTTGCTCCTGGGGTATCGGCGAGGACCATTCGCAACCGTCTCCATGAAGCTGGGCTACGGTCCCGCACACCGTTAAGCCGTCTTCCGCTCACGCCCCAACATCGTGCAGCCCGCCTCCAGTGGTGTCGCGACAGGCGTGAATGGAGGGACGAATGGAGACGTGTCGTCTTCAGCGATGAGAGTCGCTTCTGCCTTGGTGCCAATGATGGTCGTATGCGTGTTTGGCGCCGTGCAGGTGAGCACCACAATCAGGACTGCATACGACCGAGGCACACAGGGCCAACACCCGGCATCATGGTGTGGGGAGCGATCTCCTACATTGGCCGTACACCACTGGTGATCGTCGAGGGGACACTGAATAGTGCACGGTACATCCAAACCGTCATCGAACCCATCGTTCTACCATTCCTAGACCGGCAAGGGAACGTGCTGTTCCAACAGGACAATGCACGTCCGCATGTATCCCGTGCCACCCAACGTGCTCTAGAAGGTGTAAGTCAACTACCCTGGCCAGCAAGATCTCCGGATCTGTCCCCCATTGAGCATGTTTGGGACTGGATGAAGCGTCGTCTCACGCGGTCTGCACGTCCAGCACGAACGCTGGTCCAACTGAGGCGCCAGGTGGAAATGGCATGGCAAGCCGTTCCACAGGACTACATCCAGCATCTCTACGATCGTCTCCATGGGAGAATAGCAGCCTGCATTGCTGCGAAAGGTGGATATACACTGTACTAGTGCCGACATTGTGCATGCTCTGTTGCCTGTGTCTATGTGCCTGTGGTTCTGTCAGTGTGATCATGTGATGTATCTGACCCCAGGAATGTGTCAATAAAGTTTCCCCTTCCTGGGACAATGAATTCACGGTGTTCTTATTTCAATTTCCAGGAGTGTACTTCCAATATGATGGATGTCCGGCACATAGCTCGCGTGCGGTTGAAGCGGTATTGAATGGCATATTTCATGAGAGGTGGATTGTTCGTCGAAGCACCATACTATGGCCCGCAAGTTCACCGGATCTGACGTCCCCCGATTTATTTCTGGTGGGAAAGTTGAAGGATATTTGCTATCGTGATCCACCGACAACGCCTGACAACATTTGTCAGCGCATTGTTAATGCATGTTCGAACATTACGGAAGGCGAACTACTCGCCGTTGAGAGGAATGTCGTTACACGTATTGCCAAATGCATTGAGGTTGACGGACATCATTTTGAGCATTTATTGCATTAATGTGCTATTTACAGGTAACCACGCTGTAACAGCATGCGTTCTCAGAAATGATAAGTTCACAAAGGTATATGTATCACATTGGAACAACCGAAATAAAATGTTCAAACGTACCTACGTTCTGTATTTTAATTTAAAAAACCTACCTGTTACCAACTGCTCGCCTAAAATTGTGAGCCAAATGTTTGTGTCTATTACAGCGTCATCCATCACAAAGCGAAAAAGTGGTCCTACTAAAACATTCATATTTCTTTAAGTACTACACGAAAATGTAATAAAAAATGGGGGTTCCTATTAAAAAAAAAACGCAGTTGATATCCGTTTGACCTATGGCAGCGCCATCTAGCTGGCCAACCATAGCGCCATCTGGTTCCCTTCTTCAAGCTAGCCAAGTTTCGTTCTTTGTAGTTTTATCGTTTGACGCTTATTTCGTGACATATTTGGCCCGGTCACGATCAATGGACCACCCTGTATAATATACCTTGAGAGTAATCGCAAAATGTGGGAACATTTCGTCCTATGGATGTAGGTATACTCTCGTTTAAAGCAAGTAACGATGTAATAATCAAACTGCTGATATCAAAGAGGAATAAGGTAAGAGTTGAACTCATATCTAGCAATCTAGTTCACTTATGTCATTATCACTGAAGGAGAATGTTCTGTATCGACACACATGATACATAAGGAATTACCCACAATATCGATACGGATTTAAATGATGACGACATAGTAATTGATATTCATAAGCATCAATTCATTGCTTAATTGGTACATCTCGAGTTTAATTCATAAACGATTTAAATTCGTCGCAGTCTGAGTTCTGCCCTTGTCAGTTAACAGATATTCAGCGCTTGTAATAATTTACTGCAATAACTGCCGAGATTAATCCATCTACTTTTATACTGATTATTTCTCTTTCCTGCTGGGAGCTTTCTATGTGGTATTTTCTGTAGTTTCGTTGGGCCCATGAAGAGTCAGGGTAGCAGAGAGAGCCAGGGCAGTGACTCGCTGACTGGTTCGACACCCTGGCAGTTCTGATTCGGTTTTCAAAGGAGAAAGCGACGGGGCTGAAGTGAAGTGTCCATTAGCACCAGGTACAATGTCACAACTGAAGATCTGTTTGTTCCGGGCTCCTGGGAGCCGCACTCTAGCAGTTTTTTTCATAATGTGCCCTGTGTAATATGGGGTCCAGGTTTCCATTCAAAGAATTTATGTAACGTGCTGTGACGAGCATCTGCACTAATGCAGGATCTTGGTTTTTACCAGCAGTGCCTTCTGGTCTAAAAACACTTTAAAAGTACTGTTTTTCACCAAAGAGTCGCCCTCCCGGGATGCTATGTTGGTGGAAGCTCACCATACACACTGATCTCTGTATTTCGTGAGAAGTGACATAACTTCCTTGTGTTCAATAATTCTTTTTTATGTTTGTAAAGCATTGGACCTACTTTCTGGGACTCCTATACCAGGGTGAACACCCAATTGTTCTAAAAGTTGTAAGAGGTTTCCTCACTGGTTAATCTTAAAGAATTGTGGAGAAGAGAAAGTCAGGAACCATTTTTCAAGAAATTCAGTCGTGGAGACTAGCGTATTGGCTGAAGTGAGAAAAACGTAACTCAATAGTTGAGGTGCAACACAGAATTGTTTAAGAACTGCGTACATTGGAATTAGTCAGTTGGTTAATATTGAGCAACATTTTATTGCTGGGGAGCTAGTTATTTGGCTAACAACAATATCATTGGCCACCATTTTGCAGAGCCTTTCTCACTGAGACACAGGATTTGTCGGGAGTAGTAGAGAGAAGAATGTTTCAGAAGAGAGCACTTGGTCGACGGATTCTGAAGGTAACACTTTTGGCTGCCGATTCTGAAGAGAGCGCCTTGTCTGTCGAGTCTGAAGAGAACAGATGTTGCCACAATTGACAGCTGATGTAAAGCAGACGGCACCAGACCATTGCACTCACAACTCTCCACATTACTGAATGCAGAATATGGTGAAAAACTGTAGCGTTGGTCAGCAGGGTATGAGACTTACTGAATGTCTTTAGATGCATTGTTAGGATAAAGGAGAGTCCGCGAATCTCTTGTTCCCAAGCAACTGAAGATTTACTCACGTCTCTATTATCGGTGTTACATGCATGATGTAGTTTTCCATTCTTTTGAGACAGTCAGGCTATCACCTTGCGTGCATAGTGGATTTGTTTTTCTATAACTCAATTGTAAGATCCCAGTTTTGTCCCATTTGCCTAACAATCTAGTCTCTGCCAGTTCATTTCAGTGCTAGATTATGACTATTCCATGTTAACAGTTGTCAGTTTTCGTGATCTCTGCATTTTTTAAGATCGAGTAGCTCCTATGATTATTTCTTGTTCGCGTGTACTTTAGTGTGGGACATTATAATTAATAGGGGTTAATGTGGATCAGTGTTCCAGGTGGTAGATGACCCCCTATTTATCATGTCTGATGTTTGCTAGGACCAATTGTTATCTGTTAGTTACCTATTGCGCTACAGACCTGCTGAAGTATATGAGCCTACGGGATGCCATCTATCGGGCAATCCAACCAATGCGATCATTCTGGCATCCACCGGGGCATGTTAAAAGTTCAGTTGACCCCCCACAATATGCCATCACCTATATGGTTAAAATTAAAAGCATACTCTTAAAAACAAGAGGTCAGTGGTGAATCCATCTATCGATTTACTGTAGGACTTCAGGTGACATTCAGGTCTCGACGACATCCATATAACGTCTCATTTTAATTGAGCTGCGGGGTTCTACACCACAGTTAGTTTTATAACTGCCTCCGGTTTTATCACGTATGGACGCAGGATCGGAGTAAACCATGTTGCGCCAGGTGTGTTAGTGAACATGATCACACACAGTGTAGATCAACATGTCCTCCTAGATGCCTGTACTGCTCTGTTAATCACCATTATACCGACTGGAACTTTATATTATGTCCTAATTTACCGTCAGGTACAAGGGCGCCGCCGTTTTTGGAGTTCTAAATTCACAAACCTATATGCAATTGTATTCATATACGATGAATGGAAAATTCCCGCCAACCGACGTGCATATGTCGTGAGATCTGAATAAATGTACTATTTAATTTATGAATCATGAGTTACATTTTAACTCAAGATGTGAGAAAAAAAAATCAGATTTTCTTTGCTCTAAAGGTTCACTAAAATTCAAGTCTTGCAAATAGCAACCTCACAATAAATGATAATTAATTGAAACCCTCAGCCGCCGACAGGTGATGGTGATATACACGATGGGGACAGCCGAAGATGTGTGCCCCGACCGGGACTCAAACCCGGGATCTCCTGCTTACATGGCAGACGCTCTGTCCATCTGAGCCACCAAGGACACAGATGAATAGCGCGACTGCAGGGACTTATCCCTTGCACGCTTCCCGTGAGACCCACATTCCCAACTGTCCACAATCTACATACGTAATGTTCCTACTAGACATTATCATTTATTCTAGAGAAGCTGCACGGTCATCAATGGTATCTGTTCTTTCGAGAACAATGCTTTTCAAAACATTACAGCAATCATTCATCGGCAGAGGGAATAAGCTATTAAAATATTATTTTCTGTATTACAACTTACAAGAGATATTTACTACTGATTCCTAATTAAATATGTTTCATAATAAAATGTCACCTATCTGACGATGAAACACATAAAAAAAATACTTTAACGTTATTTAAAGGACTCACAGCGCGCAAATCGTTGCAACATAAATATTGTACTATGTTTTCGTTTCCCTTTACGAATAAATTAAGGAAGGAATGGCAACTTACACACAACCATACCATCTGCGATTATTCCAATAGTATCTGTTCAGCACACAAGACAGGTTATTCAGCTCGCATGAAATGCGGCACACCGTGGCTGGTTCTCCTCTAGTCGGTCAGAACTACCCACGAATGCGTGTCTTCGTTACTACTGTTCTGACTTGGCAAGACAGCCAAGTCACTATGAGGTGAAGCTGAAAGGCACGCGCTTAAGCTCACGCAGGCTGGCGCGAGGTATGGAACAGTTAAGGGAATTAATAGTAGCAAAAAAAGTACGTAGCTTCGGGAATACTTAACTTGAATCCATAATTGGTGATCATCGGTCTGACGGTACATGCATCACAAGATAAATAGCAAATGATAATGGCGCCTTGTTCAAATGACGTAGCTGAAGGCTATGCTAACTATCGTCTCGGCAAATGAGAGTGTAATTTGTCAGTGTAGTATCGCTAGCAAAGTCGGCTGTACAACTGGGGCGAGCGCTAGGAAGTCTCTCTAGACCTGCCGTGTGGCGGCGCTCGGTCTGCGATCACTGACAGTGGCGACACGCGGGTCCGACGTATACTAACGGACCGCGGCCGATTTAAAGGCTACCACCTAGCAAGTGTGGTGTCTGGCGGTGACACTACAACTACTGCAACATCCGATTGCGCACGTCAGTGCTTCATAAGTCCAGTTCGGATAATTGTGGCCAGTCAACTTCCCTACTACCACAGTCATGTACACTTCACTTCGTCAGCTGCACAATGTGCTTACTCTGCAGCACCTCACCTCGGGGATCAGTTACCTGTCATCTCGTCATAAACGAAAGACGAGGTCTCACTTAGCTAATAAGGAGCCTTTGTACATCCATAAAACAAAAACTTCTGCAAACTCCTTCTCTGTTGCTGCTGTCTGGCTCTGGAAAAAGCTACCCTACAGACAGTTGTGTGCCTTGTTGTTTTTATGAAGCAGGTGAAGCACTTATTTCCGTTGGCCTCATACGCTCCCCCAACGGTTAACGTACATGACCGGTTTCCCTTTTGTCAAACATTAAGGCAAATACTCCCATATTCTTCCAGTTTGTTTGTTACTCTTTCCAGTTCTCCACTAGTCACGCTACTTTCTTTTCCCCTGCCTACATGATTCGTTCTTTACCATGTTCTCTTTCTGTCCTTCTTCTACAGTTTCTCTCTCGTCCATTCCTGCTAGTATTCATAGTTTCAATCTACTTGCGTGTAAGTTGTCTTAATTGTTGTACTTGCAGTAAACAGATATCAACTCTGTTTTTTTTCTGCACTATCCATAACATACTAGTTTCCAAATGTTGGATTCTATGTTCGATGTTAGTTATAACATGCTTGTCACAAAAAAATGTAACGGACAACGACTGGTTAGATGTACGAGACAGCCTAATGGCCCCCAGTATTTCAATGTTAAAGAAATAATTATACTGTTCAGAAGGAAAACAATTTAGGCATGAAACAAAGTTTCTTTCTCACCTCTTCATCAGCAGCTCTAGCAACAGTTGACAACGCCAGCAGTACAAAGCACAGCTTCAGTAAGATACTCATAATTTCTGGAGAAGCGTCCCTGGAACAAAGATTTTGTCTGAGTTATTTTACACTTTAATGTATTGAAATAAACATATAGGTATTTAGTTTTTTTATCGATCATTAGCAACTGTAGTTCTTAGACAAAAGAAATCTTATTTCTTTACCGGTTTAAGACACCCAATTCCTTTCTTCGGATGATTCTAAGCGTCGCATTATTTGCGAGTGTCAAAATAAGATGTATGGAGCATACTGCTGTGAATGAATGTTGATAGAAATGTAAACTGAAATAAATATAAAACATTTGTGTTTGTTTCTTTGTTACATCAGCGACGAAGCAAGTACGTGGGAGAGGACGGCAGTTTTCACTGCTGCACGGGTTGTTCGCATGGCCGAATGTAATCTGCCCGGAGTCGACGGCCGTGCAGCCTGCAGCTACATTTAACTGCTGTGTCAACTGTTACGCCAGTATAACAAATAAAATAAAATACTGTATATGTCAAAATATGTTCAGTTCTGACCTACCCATGACTGCTTTTGTACATTCTCATAAACTTACATTAATTATATGGCTGTAGCATGTAAATTGCTCTGTGCAATAAATATGTTTCATATATTGAAGATAACATAAATATGTTGCTGGAATGATTTGTTTGATATTACCCTAACCAAGATGTTTTTGAAAATTATCTAATCAGAAGATACTTCGAAGAACTGATAATACTGATATAAAACAAAATGGCCTTTACAACTCTAAAGTGATACTCTGTGGTTATCTGCAGTCCTTAAACGTTAAGTCTACTTGGATTTTACGCTGAATATTTCCCATATTCTTGAAGGATAGGAGCAGGACATTGTCTATCAGTGAAAATTATAGTGATTAACAGTCCCAAAAATGTACATATTGAACACAATCTTTAAAATTTGAATTAACGGTTGATTCAAATTAATTATTTCGCTTGTCGAAGATCATTGCATACTGCGACATCAGTTTTAGGATGACATGGAAACGCAATTACCTGCGCCACTAATAATCGCCATTTTGGTGGAACTTTTTTGGTATTTACTACCGAAAAATAAAAGGGATGTTGTGGCCACAATTAAACCGCAAGAAAGCGATAAGCTGCCTCCTGAGTCGAGACAAAATCTTCGAAAGTTAGTGACGTGGCATTCTAATGATTGTAGCAATTTCGGTAGTACAACGACGATTTCGATATCATGTTCGGGAGTGCATCAACGACGATTTCGATATCATGTTCGGGAGTCCATAGTCATTATACTGTTATCCCACACTAGGAGGATCTTTCTGACCATCCAGACCTTACGCCTCTCACTTTCCATATCCTCCTCGCCACTGTAAGTGCCAATATCTTCCTCCACAGTCCCTCAGGTCAGTTCCCCTTCCATCATCCTCTCTGTCCATCTTCTTCTCCCGCCTTTCTCTGTTCATCTTTTCATACTCCCATCTCAATCTCTAAACATCCTCCTCTTCCTCCTCCTCATTTCCCTTCTCCTTCTCCTCCTCGTTGTCTCTGTCCATCTCTTCCTGCTCTGCTCTTTAAGTACATCTCCTCTTTCCCCTCTCTTTTTGTCCTCCTCATCCTCCCACCTCTCTGTGTGTCCATCTACTCCTCCTCCCAGTTTCTGTCTCTCCATCTCCTCCTCCCACCTCTCTATCTGTCCACCTCATCTTCCCACATCGCTGTCTGTCCACCTCCTCATCCTCCCTTTCACTTTCTGTCTCATCCTCCACCTGTCTCTGCCTGTCAAACTCCTCCTCTTTCTCCATTTCTCTGTCTTTGTCCCAGCTCTCTCTGTCCTACTCCTCCTTTCCCCTCTCATTGTCCATTTTCTTCAACGCCCTTTCTATCTGTCCACCTCCTCCTCACCCTCTCTCTCTGTCCAACTAGTCCTGACAACTCTTTGTCTGTCCATCTTATCCTCCCCTATCCTTCTGACTACAGCAACCTCCCACCTCTATCTGTCCATGTCCTCCACCATACTCTCTCTGCTTCTCCATTTCCTTTTCCCCCTCTGTCTACATCCATCCACCCATCTCCTCCTCCTTCTTCCCCTTTCACTATCTGTTTCCTCCTTACCCCTCTTTCTGCTCAGCCATGCCTACCTCAACATGTAGCCCCAGCAACACTTTCTGGTACTACCTATACTGACAACTGTCGTGCCAGTGTGGGCTAGATGGGAGAATCTGAAAACCCTATTCACCTGTATCTCTTCTCCTATAGGAGCTAGGAGGTTTCAGCCTCACAATGTTGATTCCCAGAAAGTAAATAGTATGTGTAGAATCGGCAGCAAAGAAACACCAGAAAAAATAGTTCAGGTATACATGCTGACATCGCAAGCACATGATGAAGAGCTAGAGAAAGTACAAGAAGATATTGAAATGATAATTCAGAATGTAAAGGGAGTTGAAACTCTAATAAACATGGGAGATTGGAACGTAGTTTTACGGAAGGAGTAGAAGAAAGGGTAGCAGAGAACATAGGAATGAGAGAGGAGGAACACAAATTCAGTTCTGTAACAAATTTCACCTAGTAATAGCGAATACTCTGTTCAAGAATCACAAGAGAAAGACGTATGCTTGGAAAAGGGTGGGAGATACTGGAAGATTTCACTTAGATTATATCAAGGTCAGGCAGAGATTCCGAAAACACACATTGGATTGTAAGGTGTACCCAGGAGCAGATATTGTCTCAGATTACAATTTAGTGACGATAAACAGTAGGCTGAAGTTTAAGAGGCTAGTCATGAAGAATCAATGCGCAAAAGAAGTGGGAAATGGAAATACTAAGGAATGCAGAGATACACCTGAAGTTCTCTGAGGCTGTAGATACTGCGCTAACAAAAAGCCCAGTAGGCAATCCAGCTGACAAAGAATGGACATTTGTGTAAAGGGCAATCACAGAAGTCGGAAGAAAGAAAAATTGGTACAAGGAAGGCAACTGCAAAGAAATCATGGGCAACAGAAGAAATACTTCAGAAGACTGACAAAAGCAGGAGGTACAAAAAAGTTCACGGAAATTCAGGAATACAGAAATACAAGTCACTTAGGTAAGAAATAAATAGGAAGTGCAGAGGAGACTGAGAATTCGATAAATGAAAAATGTGAAGAAATCGAAACAGCAATGATTGTCGGACCGACTGACTCATCATACTGAAAATTCAATATAACCTTCGTTGAAATTAAAAGGAAGGGTGATAACGTTAGGACTGCAATGGGATTTCTACTGTTAAATGCAGAGGGTTGAGCGGACAGGACGAAAGAGTAAACTGTAGACGTCTGTGAGGGGAAGGAATTGTCTGATCATGATGTGATAGAAGAAAAAGTAGGAGTCGACCGGGACGAGATGGGAGATATTGTATTATTCAGAATTTAAAAGAGCTTTGGGTGATTTAAGACAGAATAAGGCAGAAGGGATGGATAACTTTCCATCAGAACTTTAAATCATTGAGGGAAGTGGAAACCAAACGACTATTCATGCTGGTACGTAGAAAGTATGAGACAAACGACGTACCATCATACTTTCGGAAAAACATCATCCACATGATTCCAAAGATAGCAAGAGCCGACATTATCGTACAATTAGCTTAATAGCTCATGCATTCAAGTTTCTGACAAGAGTAATATACAGAAGAATGGAAAAGAAAATTGAGGATCTGTTAGATGACGAGCAGTTTGGCTTTCGGAAAGGCAAACACACCAGACAAGCAATTCTCACGTTCCAGTTGATAATGGAAGCTGGACTGAAGTAAAATGAAGACACATTCTTAGAATCTGTCGACATGGAAAAGCTTTCGTCAAAGTCAAATGGCCCAAGACGTTCGAAATTCTAAGAAAAATAAGGGTAAGCTAAGGGAAAGAAGAATAATGTACAATATGTACAAGAATCAGGAGGGGAAAATATGACTAGAAGACCAAGAATGAAGTGCTCAGATTAAAAAGGGAGTAAGACAAGGATGTGGTCTTTCACCCCTACTGTTAATGCATTGAAGAAGCAATGTCAGAAATAAAAGAAGGATTCAAGAGTGGGATTAAAATTCAAAGTGAAAAGATATCGCCGATAAGATTCGCTGATGACATCGCTACCTTCATTTAAAGAGGGGGAGAATTACCTGATGTGCTGAACGGAATGCACAGTCCAATGAGTACAGAATATAGGTTGAGAGTAAATCGAAGAAAGAGGAAAGTACGGAGAAGAAGCGAAAATGAAAACAGCGAGAAATTTGGCATCAGAATGGCGTTTCTCGAAGTAGACGAGGCAGAAGAATTCTGCTACCTAGGCAGCAAAGTAAATCAACATGGACTGAGCCAGGAGGGCATACAAAACAGACTAACACTGGCATAAAGGGCATTCCTGGCCAACAGAAGTCTGCTAGTGTAAAACATATGTCTGAACATAAGGAAGAAATTCCTCAGAAAGTGCGTTTGGAGCGTAGCATTATATGGGAGTGAAACGTGGACTGTGGGAAAACTGGAACAGATAGAATCAAAGTATTTGGGATGGGGCGCTACAGAAGAATGTTGAAAATTAGGTGGATTGATCAGGCAAGAAAAGAAGAGGTTCTTCACAGAATTGGTGAGGAAAGGAAAATATGGAGGACACTGACAAGAGGAAGGGACAGGATGATAGTATCTGCTAAGACATCTGAAAATCTGTTCCATGGTACTGAAGGAACTGTAGAGGGTAAAAACTGTAGAGGAAAACAGAGATTGGAATATACCCAGAAAATAATTCAGGACATAGGTTGTAAATCCTACTCTGAGATGGAGACTTTGACACAGTAGACGAATTTGTGGTTGGCTGCATCAAACCTGTCAGAAGACTGATGTTAAAAAAGAAAAAGTGCACCAAATTTGTTGCAACGGATCCAGTGGTTTATAAGGAGATGGTGAACATACACAGATACACTTCTACATCACTTATATATATATATATATATATATATATATATATATATATATATATATATATATATATATATATATATGTATATATATATATATATACTAGTGTTTTCCCTTCAGTTTTGTCCATGTTTGCGTTTGACATGCGTATTCAACACACCTGCTCCTCCCCTCTCTGTGTCTACCTCTTCCATTGTCTGTCCACCTCACCTTCCCATGTTTATCTATCTGTTCCTCCCCAGTCTCTCTGCATCTTCGTCTCCCCCTCTCCCTCTCTTTGTCCATTTCCTCCACCCTCTCTCTCCAATAATTTCTTCCTCCCTACTGCCTATGACCATTTTCTCCTCCATCTCTCACTTTCCATCTCCACCTCCCTCTCTTCTTTTTTCACCTGTCCCTACCTCTCTAAACCTTGCACTTGCCTCAAGCACTTACCTCTCCTCCTCTGTCTCTGCCCATTCCCTCCTTGCACTGGCTCTGTCCATCCCCACCATCTATCCATCTCAACTTCAGCCACTCCCACTACTCTTCCCATAACTTCTACTCCCTCTCCTACTCCCACAACAAGCCTTCATGGAGGGTGGGCAGGACATAAGTGTTTTGAAGATCATTTATTTGGCCATAATGCACAGGCCACCACGTAAAGTAGTTTGATTAAGCTGGCTCATATTATTGCAGCGCAAGAAGCTTGTCATGCAGTGCAGCCTACATGCTGGGACCTGTAAAATCGTTTCTTACACCTGGCATGTAGGCTTCCCTGCAAAGTAGGTTGATTTGGCAGGTTGATACTGTTCCCACAGAATATGCCTGTCATGCAGAAAAGCCAGTACATCAGAAGCTGGAAAAAACACACACCTCTACTCCTATTGGTGTTAGGAGGTCATAAACCCCACTGTGCTGGTACTTATGAGACCTGTTGTTTTTGTGTCAAATTCAGTTGAAATAGATTTACGCGTTTGGGAGAAGATCTCAGACATATACATATAATGCACATACCGTCTGTGTGTGTGTGTGTGTGTGTGTGTGTACGTGTGTGTGTGTTTCTTACAAATAGCTTCTTCCTCTCTTTCTCTCACTATTTCTAGCAGATTGTAAAGTTATTTTTTAGCAAATATTCTGAGAGGATGTTCAGAAGGGATATAAAATACTCTGAATTGATATCTGTTGATAGCCATAACGACTATCTTGTATATCATATCTGATCATGTATTATACTTGGCTTTTCATACATTTGAACGTCACGAATTCATTAGCTTACACAAATTCGAAGTGTACCTTGCTGCATGTTAAAGTACTTAATCTATGTTTCATGCGAAACATGCGCCATTTACTTTCATTGTATCTTTCTCAGGGGCTACGTTGCAAATGGTTGCCATGCTTCCATTTATCTTTAGTTAGAAATTTTTAGCAGTCCAGGTATGGCGACGCTGAAGCTGATCTTGGAGCTGTGCAATTGCAGAGGCACGTTATTAGGTAATGTAGGCAATGGGTGAGAACCACCTTTGTTCCTCCACAAATGGAGCCTATAGTGCACTTTGAGCCAGTGTAGATTGTGGTTGACAGTGCATGTCTAATTCTATCCACAACTTTTTGCCATCAGTGAACCAAGTCGTCGAAGCCAGTGGGGTTATTAATGATTTAGTTCAATGTCTGTGGGCATATTTGAAGGCATGAACTGCGTTCGCCAACCTGTGTGAACACTACGGAATAGTTCCGAAAAGACTGCCATGTTTACGACACACCTATCAGAAGTTTAGGCTTGGTGCAAAAAGATCGACCCAGTAATTCGTGTTGCAGAAATTGCTCAATACACTCCTGTTTTTGCGTCATGCAGACGCCCTTGATATAACTGGTGAAGATTTCCAGAAGTCCAGTGCCAATTACTGCGCAAGTTCATGTATCTACACCTACGTAAATACTTCGCAAGCCACCATGTGGTGTATGGCGGAGAATACCTTGTGCCACTACTAGTCATTTCCCTTCCTGTTCCAATTGCAGACAGAGTAAGGGAGAAAACACTGTCTATCTGGCTCCATATTATCCCTGATTTCTCTTGTCTTATCTTCGTGGTCTTCACGCGAAATGTACGTTGGTGGCAGTAGAAACGTTCTGCAGTCAGCTTCAAATTTGTATACCAATGAGTGCAGCCGCGAGTCACCAGGAAAAAGAGAATTTTAGAATCAACATATCACGCAAAGACTGTAGCAGCCAGTTACAGTACAGTAAGTCGAGCAAAATAATCTGAACTGCCTGTCGATGCACTGCCATTACTTCGTAGGACGTCAGTTCGAGTTTGTGCAGAGCTCTATGTACAAAAGTTACTGACACACTAGTCTGTAGTGCTAAACGGAGCTAATTATTTCCAAGACCACTTCTAACTCCTCCAGTTCCGTTGAAAAGGGTACTCCACTTGTCACAGTCCGACAAAATGACTGGAGAATAAGTGCGTATTGGAGCGAACCGGCCTGCCTGGCAATCCTTCCTGTGCAACGCCTTACATGACATTCCCTGTACTCTTACTTTGCAGTCCAAGCCTTCTCTCACGCATCCTTTCGTCCAGCGAATCCAAAAAAAGTGCTGTATTCGCTATTTTTTTATTTCCCATCTGCAGGGTAATAAATAAGACCTTTTGTTCATGTTTGCCAAGTTAGACAGCAGAAACGAGCACACTTTTCAACAATAAAGATAACTGCCGTCAAAACTCGCCCAACAATTTATGTGGCCCATGGAATAAGTCCCACCCTAAGCCACTCTACCAGGCTCCTACTAGTAGATTATTCGTTCGCTCTACCAACATTACTGGTAGATTCGACGCCAGACAGATTGTGTGTGTGTGTGTGTGTGTGTGTGTGTGTGTGTGTGTGAAATCTTATGGGACTTAACTGCTAAGGTCATCAGTCCCTAATCCTACACACTACTTAACCTAAATTATCCTAAGGACAAACACACACACCCATGTCCGAGGGAGGACTCGAACCTCCGCCGGGACCAGCCGCACAGTCCATGACTGTAGCGCCTCAGACCGCTCGGCTAATCCCGCGCGGCGACAGATTATGGCGCAACTTGAAAATGAAGTAGCTGACTTATTTATAAGCCTCTGCCGACGATGCAAATATTTCGCATTATACAGTGTTTCGATTCACCTTATATAAACTAGGTACAAATATACACACAGCACCACTCAACTCCGAAAGTTACACAAATAAAGCTATTCAAATGGTTCAAATGGCTCTGAGCACTATGGGACTTAACATCTGAGGTCATCAGTCCCCTAGAACTTAGAACTACTTAAACCTAACTAACTTAAGGACATTACACACATCCATGCCCGAGGCAGGATTCGAACCTGCGACCGTAGCGGTCGCGCTGTATTAAAGCTATTCTGCAGGTCAAGTTGATACACGTAGACCTGCGAATATAACAGAAACAAAATTTCAGTCACACCAACACGTTTCAGTGCTTAGAAAAAGTTTTTGGCCTTGCCACCGTGTATGATACTAAAACGGCGAGAGCCAAGGTTCATGAACAGAGAGTGAAGGGACATGATTTAATACACAACTGCGTAACGAAAAATTAATTTTCTCTACATGATAAACAAAACAGTCACTGCGGAAACCGTATGTCTTAGCAATTATAGTTGTGACTGAGAATTGTTTCTCAATATATTATGGTATAGTCATGGAAGACTATCACAAGCTGGTTGAACAGTACGTGCTTTGATCATAACAACAAACTCATTACAGCAATGGGATTCCACCACTGCAGACGTTCAGCATCACAATGCAGCCGATTGATGAAGGCTTCAAAACGGCATAAATTTAAAAAAAAGAAACAAAACAGTCACCCTACGATGTGGAAGCATATTTGTAACGCCAAGCTTAAGATAGCCTTCATATAATCTACCTGAATCCAAGGAAAGTCAGATTTTTTCTATATTAGTATTTGCTGCCAAGTGATACTGGCGACTGTACTTATAATTCCATTATAACTTCGGTCACATTCTGCAGACACTTGTATTGGATTGGAAGCAGCATTATTTGTTCTATGCCATGGTTTATATCTCTCCGATTCCTAGGAACTGAGGATACTCAACAGTAACCATTGACCAAGAAAAGTAAAAAAAACGCCGCGGTTACGTCATTTGTTCAATATTTTAACAACTACCAACGTTGTATTACGATTTGGTAAATCACATTAAGGGTATTGGTGTCTGTATCCCAGCACATCTCAAACCATTCATCTTTGGATTGACCTTTTACAGTCATTGTCCTGGAATGGATACATTCCACATTCGGTTTCTTGCCAATTTGTCCATCACAACCAGTGAATTGTGGACTTCAATTAAACGCTGCTGATTGCAAAGAGGGAGAAACACTTCAAACTGTTATTAATTCACTTTCGTAACTCACATACTATGTCATTTCTGCTAGTAGTAGGTTTATAAAACATTGATTCTTGCGCTGATTTAGTCGTACTTGACAGAAACTTGAAACTCTTTGTTTGTGTTGGTGTCAGTCAAATGTTGAATCAGTTTCAGGTTTACACTATAGCCATTTGATGTACATGCAATTCTTTGCCCACTAAATCAGACAAGAATTCTGACGAGAAGACCTACAAACAACACACATTCTTCGAGGGAACGACACAGTCAATGCCAGAGCGCACGCATACACCGTACATTTATCACCAAATTTGTGTCACCACAACTATCTCCCAACGTCAGTACTTACACAGACACACACCAACAGGAACACAGCTCCGCGTTTGGAAGCCGCTGACTGACTGGCAGTGCGTGCTGTCTTTTTATGGGGCTCTTGGCAACCGACGCGTTTAACTGGAGGAGGAGAGGGGAGCAATATCACCGTCCCACCTCCCCACCCGCCAACCCCCAGAACACGTTAGAGGAATGTGGGGGAATCACCTGATGCACAGACTTCCCGCTAACTCAGCGAAAACAAGTTTCGGCGTTACCAGCTACGCGTGGCTGATACAACAGACCTTGTAAGGAAAGAGGTTGTGTGGTGTCACAATACCTCATGATAAAGATTCTGTTGTCTTTTTCCTTTCCTTTGTGCGGCTGCAAACGTCTACGCGGGAAACACCAAGGTCTTCTACGAAGAATGCAGCTATGGACGCGTGCTGCAAACTGAACAAGACCGCTCTTTGTTGGTTGTCACGATAGTCTAACATAACAGTCGCGACTCTCCGTCTCATTTTCGTTGTCCCCAGCGATAGCAGCGCCTCGAGCGGCCAGCAAGCAATACTTCTGAATACGATGTGGGATGAGTACGAATGCAAACATTTATACTGATTTTTAACACAGTTTTTGCAATAGAGAGTGAACTTAGTATCATAAAAACCGACAATAACTAAAAAATTACAGCACATTTATGATTATTTAGTTTCCTAAGAGCCCTGGGAGATACGAAACGGTGCATCACAGGGCAGTTTATTTACGATTCTCTTGCAACATACAGACATTTCCTGAGTAATGTCGTTTACCTCCAGTAAAACTCTGGCGAGTATAAACCAGAGGACCTGGTCTTTTACAAAAAGACGTCGTATATCGATCCAGTTTTGTTCGCTACGGTTTCAGCCAAATCAGTGAATGTGGACGGCAGGAAACCCATATGGAATGTAAGAGCTACATTATTTTACTTATCAAATAAGCCATCACAGCTGCTGCTTAAGGGAAAACCACAAAGACTTGACAAAAAACGTCAACAGTAATAAAACTATTCCCAGCACAGGAGAAAGCAATTCCACAATTGCTGCTAGATATGAGCCACAAAAATATTCGTCTGTTAGTCAAGTGAAGAGTAAGAAAGGCCGAATTACTGAACTCCATTACAATTTTGATCCCCATCCTCTCCCGCTCCTCCTCCGCACCCCTCGCCCCCCCCCCCCTCCCCCGCCCCATCGACCTCGCCTAGCGTGCCTTAGCGATACAGATAGTCGTAACGTAGGTGCAACCAGAACGGAGGGCTATCTGTTGAGAGGCTAGACAAACATGTGGTTCCTGATGACGGACAGCAGCCTGTTCAGTAGTTCCAAGGGCAACCATTTGAATGATTGACTGAACTGGCCTCGTAATATCAGCCAAAGCGGCTTTGCTGTTCTGGTACTGCGAACAGCTGAAAGCAAAGGGAACCTGCAGCTGTACATTTCCCGAGGGCTCGCATCATTATGATGAAGATAATGAGGCGCCCTCTTGCGCAAAATATTCTGAAGGTAAAATAGTCCCCCCTTCGGATCTCCAGGCAGGGACTACTCAGGAGGACGTCGTTATCCGAAGAAAGAAAACTGGCGTACCATGGATCAGAGCGTGGTATGTCAGATTCCTTAATCGGGTAGGTAGGTTAGAAAATTTGGAAACAGAAATGGGTAGGTTAAAGTTAGACATAATGGGAATTAGTGAAGTCCAGCGGCAGAAGGGACAAGACTTCTGATCAGGTGAATACAGGGTTATAAATACAAAATAAAATAGGGGTAATTCAGGAGTAGGTTTAATAATGAATAAGAGAATAGGAACTAAGATAAGCTACTACGGACAGCACAGTGAACGCATTATTGCAGCGAAGATAGACACGAAATCTACGCCTACCACAGTGTTACAAACTTATATGCCAACTAGCTCCGCAGATGATGAAGAGATTCAGGAAATTATTCAGATAGTTAAGGGAGACGAAAATTTAATAGTCATGGGGGACTGGAATTTGATATTACGGAAAGGAAGAGAAGGAAAAGTAGTAAGTGAATTGGACAAAGACTAAGGAATGAAAGAGGAAGCCGCGTGGTAAATTTTGCACAAAGCAAAAAATTTATCATACCCAACACTTGGTTTAAGAATCATGAAAGAAGGTTGTATACATGAGAAAGGCCTAGAGACACTGGAAGGTTTCAGATAGATTACATAACTGTTAGACAGAGATTTAGGAACCAGGTTTTAAATTCTAAGACATTTCCAGGGGTAGATGTGGACTCTGACCACATTTTATTAGTTATGAACTGTAGATTGAAACTGAACAAACTGCAACAAAGCGGGAATTTAAGGAGATGGGACCTGGATGAACTGAAAGAACAAGAGTTGTAGAGACTTTTAGAGAGAGTATTAGGGAACGATTGACCAGAACAGGAGAAAGAAATACAGTAGAAGAAGAATGGGTAGCTTTGAGAGATGAAATAGTGAAGGCAGCAGAGGATCAAGTAGGTAAAAAGACGGGGGCTAGCAAAAATCCTTGGGCAACAGAACAGATATTGGTTTAACTGATGAAAGGAGAAAATATAAAAATGTAGTAAATGATCCAGGAGAAAAGGAATACAAAGTCTCAAAAATGAGATCGACAAGAAGTCCAAAATGGCTAAGCAGATATGGCTAGAGGACAAATGTAAGGATGTAGAAATATGTATCACTAGGAGTAAGATAGATATTGCTTACAGGAAAATTAAAGAGACCTTTGGAGAAAAGAGAACCACCTATATGAATATCAAGAGCTCAGATGGAAAACCTGTCCTAAGCAAAAGAGGGAAAGCAGAAAGGTGGAAGGAGTATATTGAGGGTCTATACAAGGGCGATGTACTTGAGGGCAATGATATGGAAATGGAAGAAGACGTAGATAAAGATGAAATTGGAGATGTGATATTGCGTGCAGGATTTGATGGAGTACTGAAAGACACAAATCGAAAGAAGGCTCTGGTGTGTGTGTGTGTGTGTGTGCGTGTGTGTGTGTGTGTGCGTGTGTTGGGGCTTATGGGCGCTCAACATCGAGGTCATCAGCGCCCTGACACACATTAAAAGGAACGAATGTGGACAGACCTAATAAAACTGAAGCACACACTCAAAGAAAGCAGGAAAAGAAGGATAACGCTACACAAGAAAGTAAAACCTAGGGAAAGGGAAAACATAGCAACAAGAATGCCACAGGAAATCGTCATTGGCTGGCCACTTACATAAAATATGGGCGAGCTTCTCACACAGTGAGCAAATTAAAATCCTCTCCCTAAGATCTTTGTAAAAACATTTGACATGGCACAGAACTTTAAAACTTTAACCACATTCGTCCGAGTGTTGCCTAAAAGAGATGGCAGGTCCGCTGGTAAGTCAGCCGCGGCCCACTGGTCAGAAAATAAACCACAATCCAATAAAACGTGGCGCACAGTGACCTGAACGCCACAAGCACCACACATTGGAGGGTCCTCCCGCCAGAACAGGAAGCCATGCGTAATAGGGCTGTGGCCTATTCGAAGCCGAGTGAGGAGAACCTCGTCCCGTCGATAGGGCTGCAAGGAAGTACACCACACACGCGTTGTGGTCTCGACTATACGGAGCTTATTGTCAGTCACTTCCAGCCACTCATCCTCCCACCGACGCATGACTCGTGAGCTCAACAGCGAGGTGAGTGCGTGCAAGGGGATAGTACACTGAGATACTTGTGGGGCGAGACACGCCTCCTTGGCTGCGAGATCTGCCCTTTCATTCCCAGCAATGCCGACATGCCCCGGAACCCAGCAGAAAGCTACAACCTTCCCCAGTCGCTGTAGTCGGAGGAGGGCATCCTGGATGGTCTGGACTATTTTATCTGCCGGATACAAATGGTGCAATGAGTGAAGGACACTGAGTGAATCGGAACAGACAAGAAATTTAGGAGAGGAAGAATGTCTCATCTGCTCCAGAGCGCCCGCAAGATCGCAGACAATTCTGCATCAAAGTAAAAGTCTGAGGCAGTCAGACCTTGAGGACACGATCCGGAAAAACAACTGAGCAACCAACGGTATCCCCTTGTTTCGATCCATCCGTAAAAACAGCTACATAGTCGTGGTGCTCAGATAAAATGGCAGAAAATGCTGCATTAAAAACGGTGGCAGGAGTGCAATCTCTCTTGTACTGCAATAAATCTAAAACCACTCCGGGCCTCTTCAGTAACCAGGGTGGCTGGCGGTTAAAACCCTGGATTTGGGGTTGTACAGACTCCACACCAAGCGACTCTAGCACACGTTGCACACGCATCCCAAATAGCAACGTAGCCCGGGGGCGGCGGGAAAAAAGGCCGTCCAGAGGTGGGTGGGCAACAAGATGGTGAGTAGGCGAGCTGGGAGCTGCAAGAAAGTGACAAGCCTGGCGCACCAGCAGGAGCTGCCGCCGGATGGTAAGTGGCGGTTCGCCAGCCTCAGCACAGAGGCTGGGTACGGGACTGGTCCGATAAGCACCCGTGGCCAGTCGAATCCCAGAATGGTGAACAGCGTCAAGGATCCGCAAATAAGACGGCCTTGCTGACCCATATACTGTGCACCCATAGTCCAGCCGTGAACGCACAAAAGCCCGATAAAACTGAAGGAGAGGCGCCCTGTCCGCTCCCCAAGACCTGTGGCTGAGGCACTTGAGGATGTTCAGTGCCTTCAGGGTTATCGTGTGGCAGCCATGACAACCTGGAGTCAAAAATTAGGCCCAGAAACCGCACTGTGTCTCTAAAATGTAGGACAGTATCCCCCATATGCAAGGCAGGCAAAGTAAAAAGACGACGAGAACGATTAAAATGAACACAAACACACTTATCGGCAGAAAACCGAAAACCCGTCTTTGCAGCCCACTCCTCTAATCGCCGCACTGTTAGCTGCAACTGACGGCTCACGGTTGCAACACTGGAGGAGGAACAGAAAACAACGAAGTCGTCCACAAACAAGGAGCACTGTACTGGGCTCCTCACTGTAGACGTTATACTGTTGATGGCTATGGCAAAGAGGGTAACGCTTAAAACACTGCCCTGGGGGACACCGTTCTCTTGCTCAAAGCGATCAGTGTGTTACCAACGCGGGTCCGAAAAAACCGCTGAGACAGGAAAGGCCGAATGAAAATGGGGAGGCGGCCACGAAAGCCCCATTGGTGCAGTTGTCCAAGAATACAGTGTCTCCAAGTAGTATCATACGCCTTACTGATATCAAAGAAGATACCAATACAGTGATGCTGACGGAGGAAAGCCTGCTGAATAGCCGCCTCTAGGAGGGTCAGGTTGTCGACCGTGGACCGAAATTTTCGGAATCCACACTGAAAGCGGCTAAGGAGCTGTCTAGTCTCTAACAGCCAGACCAGACGACGGTTAACCATCCGTTCCAGGGTCTTTCCGACACAGCTTGTCAAGGCGATACTACGATAACTACTGGGACATGTGCGGTCCTTTCCTGGTTTGAGGAGAGGTATGAGGATTGCCTCCCTCCACGAGGTGGGGAACACTCCTGTCTGCCATATGAGATTAAAACATTCGAGGAGGATTTCCTTTGACGCCGCTGGAAGATGTCGAAGCATGGAGTACCGGATGCGGTCGGAAGCTGGTGCAGTGTCAGAAGTCGCAGTAAGTGCCGATTCAAGTTCCCACATGGAGAAAGGGGAGTTGTAGGCATCAGAACTGTTCGAACGAAAGTCCAAGTTCGCTCTTTCGAAAGTCGCACGGTAGCGACGAAACGCTGGATCCTGGGTTGCAGTGGCAGTACTTTGTGCAAAATGCTCTGCCAGCGTCTGAGCAATGGCTCTGGGTGTTGTTTGGAGGCATCCCTTGTTCAGGATTGCAGCTATTGGTAAACGGCTGCGTTTACCGGAAATCCTCTGGATGTCTTCCCATACTTTTGTGAAACAAGTGGAACGGTTGATGGAGTCCATGAACTCCTGCCATGATCTTTTCTTGCTCTCTTGAATGACACGGCGTGCCCTGGCTCTCGCGATTCGGAAGGCGGTAAGACTGACCGCTGTTGGGCGGCATCTAAATCGGCGAAGAGCCGCACGCCTGTCCCGGATGGCTGAACGGCACTCTTCTGTCCACCAAGGCACAAGGCGCCGCCTAAGAGGGCCAGAAGACTGTGGTATGGACAGGTCAGCAGCATGTTGGATCACAAGTGTGATGTGATCCACCCATTCCTGTTCGCTGTTGTGGCGTTCAAAGACAGCCAACCGAGTAAACAGTGGCCAGTTAGCCCTGCCAATCATCCACTATGGCGGCCTCTGCTCCAGCAATACACCATCCAGGAGATGAATGCGGATGGGGAAGTGATCGCTGAAATGAAGGTCGTCAATGACCTCCCAGTGAACAGAGTCGGTAAGGGTTGGAGAGCAGAAAGATAGGTCAATGGCTGAGAATGACCCAGTAGCAGTAGAGAAATGAGTTGGAGTACCTGTGTTGAGGATGCACAACACTTGAGATGTTAGGAGGCTCTCCAAAATTCGACCTCGAGTGCAAAGAGGAGCCCCACAGGACATGATGGGCATTGAAGTCTCCCAGGAGGAGAAATGGGCGGGGGAGTGGGTCGATAAGATCTGTGAGAGCGTCTAAGGTCATTTCATCCAGAGGGGGTAAATAAAGGGAGCAATCAGTAAGCCTCCGAGGTGAATGAATTTCAACTGCAACTGCTTGCAGGTCAGTATCCAGGGGGAGAGCAGAGGAGTGGTGGTCATTATTGAAAAACACGGCGACTCCGCCTTTGGCCCTTTCTCCAGTCAGGTCATCTTTGCGATATAATGTATAGCCCCCTAGTACAGGAGCATCAGATGGTTTGAAATGAGTTTCCTGTAAACACAAGCACAGGGGGCGTTGCCGTGCTAGGAGGTTCAGTTCCTCCACATGTGCCCGCAATCCATTCATGTTCCACTGTATAATGGGAGCCATCTATCAGGGTGGGAGTACCTTCATTCTCATTTTCTGTCGGGGAGGCGAGCCCACAACAGGTGGAGGCTCAGTTTTGGGGCGAGATGATTGCCCCAGTCTGACATCAACCTCCATCGCCTCCGAAGAAGAGTCGAGAGAGACGTCAGAGAGAATGACATCGACATCAGCAGACTGTATAACTTCAGTCTCCTTCAGCGGGCGAGTCTTTACCTTTGGCTTTGGCTTAGATTTTTTGGTCTGAGGTGGCATTGGAGCCAAAAACTCAGAAGCAGTAGGTGGTGTAGCAGTGCTGGGCAGTGCACAAGACTGGACCCGGGAAGGGGCAGGAAGGTCTAAGATGTCAGCTGCCACAGCCTGGTCAGAAGGCCGGGGAGCAGCAGCAGGCTTCACAGGAACTGCAGCAGCACACGTACATTGACAAACGCAGGTGCTAGTGCTGACAGTAGCAACCTCCGTTTGTGTAGCGGCATCAGTTTTCAAGACTGGCTGTTTCAGAACGGAAGAAAAGAAAGCAGCGAACGTGGGCGGCTGCAGGGACTTGTATATTTTATTTGCCTCACCATACGAGATGCGTTTTGTGGTTTTAAGTTCCTGGATCTTCCGTTCCTCAAGGGAAACTCTGCATTCCCTACTCCACACAGGGTGATCCCCAGAGCAGTTGACACACTTTGGACGAGAGGAGCAACCAACTCCCTCATGGGCGGCTTTACCACAATTCCGCAAGTGGCTTCCCCTCTACAGCCGAGAGTAGTGTGTCCAAAGTGTTGGCATTTAAAACACCGCATGGGGTTGGGGTAATAAGGCCGTACACTAAGACGTAGGAAACCTGCCTTCACATGCTCCGGCAATTTGGTGCTGTTAAATGTAAGGATAAATGAGTCAGTCTTTATGAGAGTACCATCCACCCGTTTCATAACGTGTTGCACGTCGGCAATTCCTTCCCGGGACCATTCAGCCTTCAGTTCGTCTTGGGGAATGTCTACAAGATCTCTGCAAGTCACAACACCCTTGCTGTAGTTCAAGGTGTTGTTAAATTCAGTCTCTATCACAAACTCCCCAAGAAATTGTGCCTTCTGAAGGTTCTGGACTTGCTGGAAGCTAGAAGTTTCAACCAACAAGGTGCCATTTCGCAAGCGCTTCACAGATTTTAATGTGCCAGCAATACCTTCTAAGCCCTTCTGTATATAAAACGGTGAAACTTTACCGAAATTCCCATCATTTCTTTTAATTATTAGAAACACATTCTGCGAAGTAGAATGCGTTCTGTTAAGACAACCTGAATCAGGAGGACTGGCTACACGAGCCCTCTTGTTAGATTAGGTGTTAGAACCTGAAACGTCCCCTTAGAAAAATTTATACATGACTGTGCTTAAACTGACACACTATATTTTTAGCGCAACGCAGTCTGACTTCCAAAAATCCCTACAGTAGAATGGCCCTGACTAACATTATCCTATACCTCTCACAAATCACTTACCTCACCAAAAATCTTCGTCACTCGAACTACTGCAAAACAGCAAGCGCCACTACTGCCAGCTAAATAAAAGATTCAAACTACGGAAGGCACTAACTACTGATAGGCATAGTTAGAAAATGAAAGATTTTAATAGAGAACAAAAAACGTATTTACCTTATTAGTCATCAAAGCTCATAATATATATAGCAGTTCATGACATCCAGCCTTACAAATTTCAAAACTCCGCCATTTCTCTCCCCACATCCACCACTGCTGGCGGCTCACCTCCAACTGCGCAACGCTATGCGCTGTTAACATCCAGCTGCCCAACACTACAATGGCAGACAACAATGCAAACTAGCCACAGACTGCACATAGCACAGCCAGTGATTTTCATACAGAGCGCTACGTAACGTTGCCAATAAGAAAACATAAACAGCGTACTTACATAGCCCCCATGCTCCCCACAAAAAATTTTATAAAATTTTTTTGGGCACTGGCCAATACATATTTGTTAAATTTTTTTCACAATTACAATAACAAAGAATTCAAATGCACACACTTATTGATGGTCAAAAGCTAAAATTTTCTCACAGTCCGTAAAGACAGTCCTGATCGTTCATCACAGTAAAATTGCAGTATTTTTCTCAAAATCTGAGCAGTAAATGAAAATGCACACGGAAGTAGTGGATTTCCATACAGTCTTTAAGAAGTAGTGTTGTCCTTCCAACGGAAAGATAGTGCTGACTCTCGACATGCAGACAGGTAATGGGCCACAACAGAGCAAACCCACAGCAGAGTCATTCGAAGTTTTGAAGAGTATTGGTAGGTAGGTCATCACAGAGTAGACCCACTGTAGTCCTGGTAGAGATTACGGTATTGGTGGGCCACCAGAGGTGCAGACCCACTGTAGTCCTGGTAGAGATTGTGGTATTGGTGGGCCACCAGAGGTGCAGACCCACTGCAGTCCTTGTCGAAATAATGGTACTGGTGAGTCAGCAAAGGTGTAGACCCACTGTAGTCCTTGCAGAGACGGCCAACAGCCATCTGTTGCGAATGTGCAGGTGCACAATCACCATCGAAGGGTCTTGCGGAGAATATAGCAAGTCCATAAACCACCACTTGTGCACTCACAAAGTTTTTGAATTGTCCTGAGAACCAGCAATGCTGTTACCCAGTCCCTTGCTGAATTATTAACACACGTGCAAACACTAACAGTCCCTACTTCTCACATATTGTCCATATACTATGACCAACAGAAACATGTGCAGTGAAATGTAACTTACAAGTTACTTAATTTGATGAACTGTTGTCAATTACAATTTTATAACACAAGAATACAATAACAAAGCTACAAAATACATCATTAAAGACCATAACAATACAGATAACATTTGTAGTAAAACAGGCCTTACAAAAGAATAGAAATAGACATATACATCAGTGTTACAGGAATTATGACATAAGTGAATATATGAAAGATCAGAATAACTTTTGAAGCATCAACTTCACACATGAGCATTAAAACAAAACAGAATAAATAATGTCTAAACATCTTTACAAAGTAAATAACATATTATTAAAGCAAATTATATTTGAGGATAACAGTATTCCTCCTCATAATGAATATGGCTTAGTATTAGAAGAGAAAAATTTTTATGAAGCAGTTCACAGAGACAGGAAGAAAACAAATACACAAAGGTACACAAACACATAGTGGGATAACACAAAAGGAAAGTACAGGGTTTGTTTTCAGTGTAACATTTGGTACTGCAGTATTTTGCAAACAAAACCTTTTTTTTTCTTGGAGATCTCCCTTCGTTCATCGTTATTCCCAAAAAGTCCTATCTATACCTGCTTTCTGTATTTTTATGTTCACGTATTTCTCACCTCGTTATTTATTTTCCATTATCTTACCTCATCATTTATTTCCAAGAAAATCCTACCTAAACCTGTTGTCCCTAAACCCTACTTTTTTGCTCATATCCTCTTTCAAAAATACTTTTTTTTTTGCCAAACCATTTTCTTATAGCTTCTCAATGCATTTCTTCCAATTCATCACAACTCGTTCTCTCATATAGCCTACCCCATCTTAAGCTAACTTAAATCTACTGATCTCAGATGCTAAACTAAGGAACAAGGCAACGCAGCAGCACAAAACAATTGACACAAACAGCAATGATACAAAATACAAATGGCAAAGCAAGCAGCATAAATTAGCAAAGCAAATGCAACATTACAACTAATATGAGCCAATGTGCAGAACAAGAAAAATAAATCAGTAGTAAAACTAGCTTAACAGAGTAATACAAAGTGAAATTTAGGAGCACTATGCCTGGCACACAGCAGCAGCAAATGCAATAACTTATATCTAAACATGACAAAGCTCAAGCAGAAAGAATAGTAACCTAAAGACAACAATGCATACAAGGAAAATGTCTATACACATCTTAATGTCTATGTAATTTAAGTGGTGCACCACAACTTATTCTACGAAAAATATTACCAAGTAGTTGAAAAGAAACTTATGTATGCAAGTCCTGTGAAGGGAAATGTCTTTTTGTGCTCCTTCTCTTTTTTAAGTTATTGTTTACTGGATCTGTAGGCATAAAATATCTATATTAGTACATCCATAAAATTTTATTTTAACCAATGCTGCAGGGCAGCTAGAAACTAGATATTAAACAAAATGAGCAAACTCTCAACAAGAAAGACAATATACGTAAAATGTTTCTCATCATTTCATTAGGCATTTTAGTAAATATCATAAATTAAGAGCTCCACAGTATAATCATATGCTTTCAAGTTTGAGTGTGTCGTATTTGCGATGCTTTCTACAAAGAAATGTCAATAGCGAGGATAATGGCCTCCTTTTTTTTCTACCTGTGCCGCTGAAACGCACACACTAACGGCTTTTTCTCCAGGCAGGTGGCACAGCTGGGCAGCCACGACGCATTACGTGCAGGTCACTCAACTTTCTTACCGAAATATTTACGACAGCAGTTTGCACTACAGTGACAGTCTCATATAAAAAATTTTACAGGTCGAGAATTCGCGTTGCAAATGTGTAGAAACAAAATCCTATCATTATAACAGAGCCCAAAAAATTTTTTGCAGCATTGTGATACATTCACGCATGTACACACATTTCATAACTCTTTAAAGTATGATTCTCAGCTTATTGATCATAAACATACCTCAACAGCATAATACATATCGCCGACGTAAAAATATCAAAACATCTCAGTCAATTCTTAAAATCGTCGTAGATTCCTCCAATAATCTCAAAACCTAAAACAAAATTCTCTGCTCATTTCAATAGTGTCATCTACCTCAAATGTGCTTTAAAAATCATGATCTCATACCAAATATATCATTCAAAGCCCTCATAGTATCACAATGGTTCTGAAAAAATATGAACAGTTCACAAAGTACAGACAAAATACAATTTCATAAGTGTGAAGTTATTCATCTGTGTAATTACGTAAACATCTGTCACTGAAGTAGTAAAAAAAATGTTTCTTTCTCTGTTAAATAATCAGATAGCTGCGTAATTCTGTGTTAGAGAAATATGGTACCGAAGTGTAAAGTTGTATAAGCAAATACCATATTAGCTAGGGCTCCTTGTGCTTGCCAAACACATGGTACCCCCCTGAGGATTAATGTAATTATACCCTCAGGTGTTACAAATTACAGCAATGGAATGAAATGTATCACGGAAAACTTTCTTTGTAATTCAAAAATCTTGAAAAATAAATGGTTTAAGTACAAAATTAATCACTCTAATGCGTGTCCTGTAGCGCTAAATGTGCGTCTTGCTGTAAGATAATTCTGTGGAACTGTCGTAGTTATCGTCCTCTGTAAGCAAAGTTCTGCTGAAGTCAGTTTATTTACCTCATCATAAACGAAAGTGAAATGCTTTGTGTATAGATACCATAGTTATTAGGTACCTTACTGTGACCAAGAAAGTACTATAATGTGACGTATTGTTGTGCTACGAAAAGCTATACCACAAAAGTTACTACTAAAACATGTTTTACTTTCCAGAAGAATTCAGAAAAACTGTGCAGATATAAAAGATACACCGCAAAAGCAACAATATAAATTGTGTCACATATTAATAGCGTCGTGATATAATCGTGTAGCTGTCAAAGAAACCAAATGCTAAGTCATCTTTAATCCCACAGAAAGTACTTCAAATAAAGAATGTCTTTTCAAATAACCAAAATGTTGCATTAAAATCTCATTAGCAGTATTGGTAAATGTTCTAAGTATGTAAGCATGATAGTCGTTACGTAATTGTGCAACTAACAAGCAAGAATGTACAGACACAATAACACTGTGACATCTGTTCACCATAACAATGCATTCGTAATTTCTGTTTAAATAAGTTCTCTTGGTTCTTGATTGGATATTTAACTTCAAACATTGTTGCATGTTAACATAGCACTGAAAAAAAATATAGTTAATTGCAAGCGCAGCTGCGAAATACTTGGTGCAAATTTACATGCATGCCACAAATGTTTTACTGTACAACAATGAAACCCTGCAACTACAAAGGAGATTCTCTCTATAATTACGCGCTAGCAATAAACAAAATCTACACTAATTACACAAACTACAAGAAAAAATCAGAAGATTCCAGTGAGGTATCCTCGGCTAAGGGTCGCCATATGAAACGTCCCCTTAGAAAAATTTATACATGACTGCGCTTAAACTGACACACTATATTTTTAGCGCAACGCAGTCTGACTTCCAAAAATCCCTACAAAAGAATGGCCCTGACTAACATTAACCTATACCTCTCACAAATCACTTACCTCACCAAAAATCTTCGTTACTCGAACTACTGCAAAACAGCGAGCGCCACTACTGCCAGCTAAATAAAAGATTCAAACTACGGAAGCCACTAACTACTGATAGGCATAGTTAGAAAATGAAAGATTTTAATAGAGAACAAAAAACGTATTTACCTTATTAGTCATCAAAGCACATAATATATATAGCAGTTCATGACATCCAGCCTTGCGAATTTCAAAACTCCGCCATTTCTCTCCCCACATCCACCACTGCTGGTGGCTCACCTCCAACTGCACAACGCTATGCGCTGTTAACATCCAGCTGCCCAACACTACAATGGCAGACAACAATGCAAACTAGCCACAGACTGCACACAGCACAGCCAGTGATTTTCATACAGAGCGCTACGTAACGTTGCCAATAAGAAAACATAAACAGCCTACTTACAAACCTACCAGCGGCCTACCCTTTCCGCTGGAAGGAGAAGAAGAAAAGTTCGAGGGTTCCATCTCGGTCCCACGAGCAGCTAGGGAACTAGGAGTCCACCTAGACAGAGCCCCGCGTGCCTAGGTAAGCCTTATACAACTGGGGTGCGGCAGGTGCCCCAGAGGTTGCCCGCTTGCGACTGTTCCACCTCAACAGCCATGCATCTCATTAGCGCGCAGCACACCTTGAGATTGAGGGGTTGTTTATAGAGGTTTATCCCATCCTCGCGATCCGGGCGGTCTAGCCAAGATCCCACTCCCTGAGACACACAACGTTCCACCGACGCGCCGCACGGTGGTCGCTGAAGTATGCCCAGAGCTCACAGTGACAGGGGACTGACGGCGCTTACCAGTCTCCAGCTCAGGAACCCCGGGGTCGCCAAGCCCGTACCCAGCAAATGAATGCTGAGCCCCTGGGGGCAGAAGGCTCTGGGAATAGACAACATTCCATTAGAACTACTGATAGCCTCGGGATAGCAAGCCATGACAAAATTCTTCCATGTAGTGAGCAAGGTGCAAAAGACAGGTGAAATACCCTTAGACATCAAGAAGAACATAATTATACCAATTCCAAAGAAAGTAGGTTCTGACAGGTGTGAAAATTACCGAACTATCAGCTTAATTATTCACGGATGCAAAATACTAACACGAATTCTTTGCAGACGAATGGGAAACTGGTAGAAGACACCTCGTAAAAGCATACTAGTAATGTAAAGTGAAAAGTTTTATGGCAAAGACAAAGTTAAAAAGCAGATTATCTTTCAATAAACGGTTTTACAAGTGAAATGTGGTGTAAACCTTTACTCTTCCCAGTACGCAGAGTTTCAACTTCAACGCAATTATCGTGCGGTATACGTCTCTATAAAGAATACTGTAATTTTTCTCAAGGTTAGCGTCTATGTTATTTTTCTCTGAGCCAGCCGGCGCACGCGGCTGACTGCGGTGCGAGTCATTGTCTGTCTCTTTGTTGGCGCGCGCCGTTATTGGGATTAGGAGACCTAACTTCTACAAATTCACCTTGTCGAGAGTGCCCTGCTCTGTTTGTATCCCGCCAGTTCTGATAAAATTCAGGTCTGTCGTTATGATTATATCGTCTGTCGTCATGTCGGTAGATTCCACAGTTTCTTTCTTGTCGATCACTTGGTGGAGAATTTCTCCCTGAATCGTAACTGCGTGCTGAACTGTTGCGTCTGAAATCATTCTGTCTCCCTTGATAATAATAGTTCTGGTTACCATATTGTCTGTTTCTATGATTGTCTCTGTCATATTCATTACTACGGAAATGCGAACTTTCTCTGTAACTATTACTCTGCCAGTGGTTGTCATACGGGTGGTGTCTGTTTTGGTCACGATTTGTGTTGCGAGAATAGCCTCGTCGTGTCCAGTTATTATTTCTTTCATCGCGGAATTGCGACGGATGTGACCTGTAATTGTTGTGTTCCTGTTTTCGCGTTCTGCGATTGTCAGTGTCAATTTCTAATTCTTGTAAGAGTCCCCGAAAAGCTTCAATGTCGTCTTTGCAACGTCCTGCCAAAATAATATGTCGTAAATGTTCAGGTAATTTGATGAAGCAAATGCGGATGAGTTCTGAGTGGCTGTATGGGTTTGACAGGTACTGATTCTTGTGCAACATGTCTTCAAAATATTTCACAAGACTGGAAAATTCAGATTGTTCGAAATGTTTCATCATTATGAGGCTATATTTTACTCGGTCTTGTGTAGCTTGAGACCAATATGCTGAGAGGAAGACATGGTAAAAGTCTCCTTCACTGTGGCAATCGTGAATGTCCGATCGCATTCTTACAGCTGGTTCATTCTCTAAGTAGCCACACATAAATTCTAATCTGTGCTCTAATGACCAGTTGGTAGGAAAACGATGAGAGAATTGATGGAGCCACGCTTGTGGATGAATGTCGTTGCCAGAATTCTTAAATGTTTTGAATTTATGTGTAGTAATAAACAGCTTATAGTCAAAGTCATCATGTCAGCGAGTCGCATGTCGGTCATTGTTACATCGTTTCGGCGGTTCCATCTCAAAATCCAATGCGCCTTGCCAATTTCTTTCATAATTTCCGAAGTGTCCTGTGTTATTATTTTGTGGTTGTTCCGTATCTCTATGTCCCTCTTCCCATACTGGAGCGCGAGTGTCCTCTGAAATATGTAATTCTTGTTTTACTTGTACCAACTGATCTTGTACTTCCCGGATTTCTCTTTCGTACTGTGTATTGATTTGATTTTGATTTTGTTTGAATTTTCTAATTTGTTCATACTCTTCAGTGTCAGTGAAGGCTACAGGTCTTTTGTCATTCAGATCATCATCTACCTTTGTAGATAAGTTAGTGAACTGATCTGAAAGTTCGGCAACTTTATCCGATAGTGAAATTATTTCCTCTGTGTGTTTTTCTGAACCAAGTTTCAGGGTGTCCATTTGCGTTGAAATCGTATCTACTGTGTCCTTTAAGTTTTCCTGAGTTTTTTCAAGTTGCGTAACCGAATCGGAAGATGCAACTGAGTCAATTTTAGCTTTCAAGGTGTCGTGATTTTCATGAACAATAGTTTGCAGTTCTTTTATGGCTGCTTCGTGATTCTGTAATGCATTTTCATGACGCGAAAAAATAGGTTGGAAATTCTCACAAATTTGTGTTTTTACGTCGTTACAGACTTTTTGACATTTCGATTCGATTTTATGTAACTCAGTAGTTAAATCTTCACGTGTTTGTTCAAGCATGGTGTGAAGATTTTGTTCCATTGTGTCTAACTTTTGAAGATTTTGTCCCATTTGTTTCTGATTTTGTTCAAGCGTTGTGTCTAACTTTTGTAGCCTTTGTCCCATTTGTTGCATTAACTGTAATAACAGTGCACTGGTGTCTGAAACATGTTCCTCAGTGCTATTCGGCAGTGCAATTGATCCGGCAATATTCGCATTTTGAAAAGCAGGAAATGTGTCTTGATTTATTTGAGAAAACGGTGAGGACGCAAAACCTGAATCTACAGTATTTGCAAGATTGTGTCCTGTCATTTCGGAATCCTGAGGCGAGCTGTTGCCGACCGATGGATCGATAATGCTTCCCTGTTCACTAATTGTTTCACTGCCTACACCATTATTTGCAGCTCGCTCCATTTCCCTATGCACAATTATCAAATTACTACTTTGAACATTAGTTAATTCATTACATGGTGGCACTAACACACTGCTTTCGTCTTCACCGTCATTTCTCAGTTTACTTTGGAGCCTAGTATTACGTTTTTCATACGCCATTATTGTCACAATATTTCACACGATAACACAGAAAAGCACAATTTGAAGAGCAAAAATAAGAGAACACATTAACATAGCACTGAAAAAAATATATAGTTAATTGCAAGCGCAGCTGCGAAATACTTGGTGCAAATTTACATGCATGCCACAAATGTTTTACTGTACAACAATGAAACCCTGCAACTACAAAGGAGATTCTCTCTATAATTACGCGCTAGCAATAAACAAAATCTACACTAATTACACAAACTACAAGAAAAAATCAGAAGATTCCAGTGAGGTATCCTCGGCTAAGGGTCGCCATATGAAACGTCCCCTTAGAAAAATTTATACATGACTGTGCTTAAACTGACACACTATATTTTTAGCGCAACGCAGTCTGACTTCCAAAAATCCCTACAAAAGAATGGCCCTGACTAACATTAACCTATACCTCTCACAAATCACTTACCTCACCAAAAATCTTCGTTACTCGAACTACTGCAAAACAGCGAGCGCCACTACTGCCAGCTAAATAAAAGATTCAAACTACGGAAGCCACTAACTACTGATAGGCATAGTTAGAAAATGAAAGATTTTAATGGAGAACAAAAAACGTATTTACCTTATTAGTCATCAAAGCACATAATATATATAGCAGTTCATGACATCCAGCCTTGCGAATTTCAAAACTCCGCCATTTCTCTCCCCACATCCACCACTGCTGGTGGCTCACCTCCAACTGCACAACGCTATGCGCTGTTAACATCCAGCTGCCCAACACTACAATGGCAGACAACAATGCAAACTAGCCACAGACTGCACACAGCACAGCCAGTGATTTTCATACAGAGCGCTACGTAACGTTGCCAATAAGAAAACATAAACAGCCTACTTACAAACCTACCAGCGGCCTACCCTTTCCGCTGGAAGGAGAAGAAGAAAAGTTCGAGGGTTCCATCTCGGTCCCACGAGCAGCTAGGGAACTAGGAGTCCACCTAGACAGAGCCCCGCGTGCCTAGGTAAGCCTTATACAACTGGGGTGCGGCAGGTGCCCCAGAGGTTGCCCGCTTGCGACTGTTCCACCTCAACAGCCATGCATCTCATTAGCGCGCAGCACACCTTGAGATTGAGGGGTTGTTTATAGAGGTTTATCCCATCCTCGCGATCCGGGCGGTCTAGCCAAGATCCCACTCCCTGAGACACACAACGTTCCACCGACGCGCCGCACGGTGGTCGCTGAAGTATGCCCAGAGCTCACAGTGACAGGGGACTGACGGCGCTTACCAGTCTCCAGCTCAGGAACCCCGGGGTCGCCAAGCCCGTACCCAGCAAATGAATGCTGAGCCCCTGGGGGCAGAAGGCTCTGGGAATAGACAACATTCCATTAGAACTACTGATAGCCTCGGGATAGCAAGCCATGACAAAATTCTTCCATGTAGTGAGCAAGGTGCAAAAGACAGGTGAAATACCCTTAGACATCAAGAAGAACATAATTATACCAATTCCAAAGAAAGTAGGTTCTGACAGGTGTGAAAATTACCGAACTATCAGCTTAATTATTCACGGATGCAAAATACTAACACGAATTCTTTGCAGACGAATGGGAAACTGGTAGAAGACACCTCGTAAAAGCATACTAGTAATGTAAAGTGAAAAGTTTTATGGCAAAGACAAAGTTAAAAAGCAGATTATCTTTCAATAAACGGTTTTACAAGTGAAATGTGGTGTAAACCTTTACTCTTCCCAGTACGCAGAGTTTCAACTTCAACGCAATTATCGTGCGGTATACGTCTCTATAAAGAATACTGTAATTTTTCTCAAGGTTAGCGTCTATGTTATTTTTCTCTGAGCCAGCCGGCGCACGCGGCTGACTGCGGTGCGAGTCATTGTCTGTCTCTTTGTTGGCGCGCGCCGTTATTGGGATTAGGAGACCTAACTTCTACAAATTCACCTTGTCGAGAGTGCCCTGCTCTGTTTGTATCCCGCCAGTTCTGATAAAATTCAGGTCTGTCGTTATGATTATATCGTCTGTCGTCATGTCGGTAGATTCCACAGTTTCTTTCTTGTCGATCACTTGGTGGAGAATTTCTCCCTGAATCGTAACTGCGTGCTGAACTGTTGCGTCTGAAATCATTCTGTCTCCCTTGATAATAATAGTTCTGGTTACCATATTGTCTGTTTCTATGATTGTCTCTGTCATATTCATTACTACGGAAATGCGAACTTTCTCTGTAACTATTACTCTGCCAGTGGTTGTCATACGGGTGGTGTCTGTTTTGGTCACGATTTGTGTTGCGAGAATAGCCTCGTCGTGTCCAGTTATTATTTCTTTCATCGCGGAATTGCGACGGATGTGACCTGTAATTGTTGTGTTCCTGTTTTCGCGTTCTGCGATTGTCAGTGTCAATTTCTAATTCTTGTAAGAGTCCCCGAAAAGCTTCAATGTCGTCTTTGCAACGTCCTGCCAAAATAATATGTCGTAAATGTTCAGGTAATTTGATGAAGCAAATGCGGATGAGTTCTGAGTGGCTGTATGGGTTTGACAGGTACTGATTCTTGTGCAACATGTCTTCAAAATATTTCACAAGACTGGAAAATTCAGATTGTTCGAAATGTTTCATCATTATGATGCTATATTTTACTCGGTCTTGTGTAGCTTGAGACCAATATGCTGAGAGGAAGACATGGTAAAAGTCTCCTTCACTGTGGCAATCGTGAATGTCCGATCGCATTCTTACAGCTGGTTCATTCTCTAAGTAGCCACACATAAATTCTAATCTGTGCTCTAATGACCAGTTGGTAGGAAAACGATGAGAGAATTGATGGAGCCACGCTTGTGGATGAATGTCGTTGCCAGAATTCTTAAATGTTTTGAATTTATGTGTAGTAATAAACAGCTTATAGTCAAAGTCATCATGTCAGCGAGTCGCATGTCGGTCATTGTTACATCGTTTCGGCGGTTCCATCTCAAAATCCAATGCGCCTTGCCAATTTCTTTCATAATTTCCGAAGTGTCCTGTGTTATTATTTTGTGGTTGTTCCGTATCTCTATGTCCCTCTTCCCATACTGGAGCGCGAGTGTCCTCTGAAATATGTAATTCTTGTTTTACTTGTACCAACTGATCTTGTACTTCCCGGATTTCTCTTTCGTACTGTGTATTGATTTGATTTTGATTTTGTTTGAATTTTCTAATTTGTTCATACTCTTCAGTGTCAGTGAAGGCTACAGGTCTTTTGTCATTCAGATCATCATCTACCTTTGTAGATAAGTTAGTGAACTGATCTGAAAGTTCGGCAACTTTATCCGATAGTGAAATTATTTCCTCTGTGTGTTTTTCTGAACCAAGTTTCAGAGTGTCCATTTGCGTTGAAATCGTATCTACTGTGTCCTTTAAGTTTTCCTGAGTTTTTTCAAGTTGCGTAACCGAATCGGAAGATGCAACTGAGTCAATTTTAGCTTTCAAGGTGTCGTGATTTTCATGAACAATAGTTTGCAGTTCTTTTATGGCTGCTTCGTGATTCTGTAATGCATTTTCATGACGCGAAAAAATAGGTTGGAAATTCTCACAAATTTGTGTTTTTACGTCGTTACAGACTTTTTGACATTTCGATTCGATTTTATGTAACTCAGTAGTTAAATCTTCACGTGTTTGTTCAAGCATGGTGTGAAGATTTTGTTCCATTGTGTCTAACTTTTGAAGATTTTGTCCCATTTGTTTCTGATTTTGTTCAAGCGTTGTGTCTAACTTTTGTAGCCTTTGTCCCATTTGTTGCATTAACTGTAATAACAGTGCACTGGTGTCTGAAACATGTTCCTCAGTGCTATTCGGCAGTGCAATTGATCCGGCAATATTCGCATTTTGAAAAGCAGGAAATGTGTCTTGATTTATTTGAGAAAACGGTGAGGACGCAAAACCTGAATCTACAGTATTTGCAAGATTGTGTCCTGTCATTTCGGAATCCTGAGGCGAGCTGTTGCCGACCGATGGATCGATAATGCTTCCCTGTTCACTAATTGTTTCACTGCCTACACCATTATTTGCAGCTCGCTCCATTTCCCTATGCACAATTATCAAATTACTACTTTGAACATTAGTTAATTCATTACATGGTGGCACTAACACACTGCTTTCGTCTTCACCGTCATTTCTCAGTTTACTTTGGAGCCTAGTATTACGTTTTTCATACGCCATTATTGTCACAATATTTCACACGATAACACAGAAAAGCACAATTTGAAGAGCAAAAATAAGAGAACACATTAACATAGCACTGAAAAAAATATATAGTTAATTGCAAGCGCAGCTGCGAAATACTTGGTGCAAATTTACATGCATGCCACAAATGTTTTACTGTACAACAATGAAACCCTGCAACTACAAAGGAGATTCTCTCTATAATTACGCGCTAGCAATAAACAAAATCTACACTAATTACACAAACTACAAGAAAAAATCAGAAGATTCCAGTGAGGTATCCTCGGCTAAGGGTCGCCATATGAAACGTCCCCTTAGAAAAATTTATACATGACTGTGCTTAAACTGACACACTATATTTTTAGCGCAACGCAGTCTGACTTCCAAAAATCCCTACAAAAGAATGGCCCTGACTAACATTAACCTATACCTCTCACAAATCACTTACCTCACCAAAAATCTTCGTTACTCGAACTACTGCAAAACAGCGAGCGCCACTACTGCCAGCTAAATAAAAGATTCAAACTACGGAAGCCACTAACTACTGATAGGCATAGTTAGAAAATGAAAGATTTTAATAGAGAACAAAAAACGTATTTACCTTATTAGTCATCAAAGCACATAATATACACTCCTGGAAATGGAAAAAAGAACACATTGACACCGGTGTGTCAGACCCACCATACTTTCTCCGGACACTGCGAGAGGGCTGTACAAGCAATGATCACACGCACGGCACAGCGGACACACCAGGAACCGCGGTGTTGGCCGTCGAATGGCGCTAGCTGCGCAGCATTTGTGCACCGCCGCCGTCAGTGTCAGCCAGTTTGCCGTGGCATACGGAGCTCCATCGCAGTCTTTAACACTGGTAGCATGCCGTGACAGCGTGGATGTGAACCGTATGTGCAGTTGACGGACTTTGAGCGAGGGCGTATAGTGGGCATGCGGGAGGCCCGGTGGACGTACCGCCGAATTGCTCAACACGTGGGGCGTGAGGTCTCCACAGTACATCGATGTTGTCGCCAGTGGTCGGCGGAAGATGCACGTGCCCGTCGCCCTGGGACCGGACCGCAGCGACGCTCGGATGCACGCCAAGACCATAGGATCCTACGCAGTGCCGTAGGGGACCGCACCGCCACTTCCCAGCAAATTAGGGACACTGTTGCTCCTGGGGTATCGGCGAGGACCATTCGCAACTGTCTCCATGAAGCTGGGCTACGGTCCCGCACACCGTTAGGCCGTCTTCCACTCACGCCCCAACATCGTGCAGCCCGCCTCCAGTGGTGTCGCGACAGGTGTGAATGGAGGGACGAATGGAGACGTGTCGTCTTCAGCGATGAGAGTCGCTTCTGCCTTGGTGCCAATGATGGTCGTATGCGTGTTTGGCGCCGTGCAGGTGAGCGCCACAATCACGACTGCATACGACCGAGGCACACAGGGCCAACACCCGGCATCATGGTGTGGGGAGCGATCTCCTACACTGGCCGTACACCACTGGTGATCGTCGAGAGGACACTGAATAGTGCACGGTACATCCAAACCGTCATCGAACCCATCGTTCTACCATTCCTAGACTGGCAAGGGAACTTGCTGTTCCAACAGGACAATGCACGTCCGCATGTATCCCGTGCCACCCAACGTGCTCTAGAAGGTGTAAGTCAACTACCCTGGCCAGCAAGATCTCCGGATCTGTCTCCCATTGAGCATGTTTGGGACTGGATGAAGCGTCATCTCACGCGGTCTGCACGTCCAGCACGAACGCTGGTCCAACTGAGGCGCCAGGTGGAAATGACATGGCAAGCCGTTCCACAGGACTACATCCAGCATCTCTACGATCGTCTCCATGGGAGAACAGCAGCCTGCATTGCTGCGAAAGGTGGATATACACTGTACTAGTGCCGACATTGTGCATGCTCTGTTGCCTGTGTCTATGTGCCTGTGGTTCTGTCAGTGTGATCATGTGATGTATCTGACCCCAGGAATGTGTCAATAAAGTTTCCCCTTCCTGGGACAATGAATTCACGGTGTTCTTATTTCAATTTCCAGGAGTGTATATAGCAGTTCATGACATCCAGCCTTGCGAATTTCAAAACTCCGCCATTTCTCTCCCCACATCCACCACTGCTGGTGGCTCACCTCCAACTGCACAACGCTATGCGCTGTTAACATCCAGCTGCCCAACACTACAATGGCAGACAACAATGCAAACTAGCCACAGACTGCACACAGCACAGCCAGTGATTTTCATACAGAGCGCTACGTAACGTTGCCAATAAGAAAACATAAACAGCCTACTTACAAACCTACCAGCGGCCTACCCTTTCCGCTGGGAGGAGAAGAAGGAAAGTTCGAGGGTTCCATCTCGGTCCCACGAGAAGCTAGGGAACTAGGAGTCCACCTAGACAGAGCCCCGCGTGCCTAGGTAAGCCTTATACAACTGGGGTGCGGCAGGTGCCCCAGAGGTTGCCCGCTTGCGACTGTTCCACCTCAACAGCCATGCATCTCATTAGCGCGCAGCACACCTTGAGATTGAGGGGTTGTTTATAGAGGTTTATCCCATCCTCGCGATCCGGGCGGTCTAGCCAAGATCCCACTCCCTGAGACACACAACGTTCCACCGACGCGCCGCACGGTGGTCGCTGAAGTATGCCCAGAGCTTACAGTGACAGGGGACTGACGGCGCTTACCAGTCTCCAGCTCAGGAGCCCCGGGGTCGCCAAGCCCGTACCCAGCAAATGAATGCTGAGCCCCTGGGGGCAGAAGGCTCTGGGAATAGACAACATTCCATTAGAACTACTGATAGCCTCGGGATAGCAAGCCATGACAAAATTCTTCCATGTAGTGAGCAAGGTGTAAATGACAGGTGAAATACCCTTAGACATCAAGAAGAACATAATTATACCAATTCCAAAGAAAGTAGGTTCTGACAGGTGTGAAAATTACCGAACTATCAGCTTAATTATTCACGGATGCAAAATACTAACACGAATTCTTTACAGACGAATGGGAAACTGGTAGAAGACACCTCGGAGAAGATCAGTTTGGATTCCAGAGAAATGTAGGAACGCGCGAGGCAATGTTAAAACTGCGACTCCTAATAGAAGGTGGTTAAAAAAAGACTAACAACGTTTATAGCGTTTGTAGACTTAGATAGAACTTTTGACAGTGGTGAATGGAATACTCTCTTTCAAATTTTGAACTTGGCAGGTGTAAAATACAGGGAGCGAAAGACTCTTTACAATTTGTACGGAAACCAGATGGCAACTGTAAGATTCGAGGAGCAGGGAAGAGAAGCAGTTGTTGAGAAGGAAGTGAGATAGGGTGGTAGCCTATCCCCGATGCTATTCAATTTGTGCATTGAGCAAGCAGTAAAGGAAAGAAAAGCAAAATTCGGAGTAGGTATTAAAATCCATGGAGAAGAAATAAAAACTTTGAGGTTTGCTGATGACATTGTAATTCTGTCAGAGACATCAAAGGACTTGGAAGAGCAGTTGAACAGAATGGACAGTGTCTAGAAAAAAGGAGGATATAAGATGAACACCAACAAAAGCACAACGAGAATAATGGAATGTAATCTAATTAAATCAGGTGATGCTGAGGGAATTAGATTAGGAAATGAGACACCTGAAGTAGTAAATGAGTTTTGATATTTTGGGAACAAAATAACTGATGAGGCCCAAAGTAGAGAGGATATAAAATGTAGGCTTGGAATGGCAAAAGAAGTATTTTTGAAGAAGAGAAATTTCTTAGCATCGACTATAAATTTAATTGTCAGGAAGTCTTTTCTGAAAGTATTTGTATGGAGTGTAGCCATGTATGGAAGTGAAACATGGACGATAAACAGGTTACAGAAGAAGAGAGTAGAAGCTTTTGAAATGTGGTGCTACAGAAGAATGCTGAAGATTAAATGGTTAGATCACGTAACTAATGAGGAGGTACTGAATAAAATTGGGGAGAAGAGGAATTTGTGGCACATTTGACTACAAGAAGGGATCGGTTGGTAGGACACGTTCTGAGGCATCAAGGGATCACCAGTTTACTACTGGAGGGAAGCGTGGAGGGTACAAATCACAAAGGGAGGCCAAGGGAAGACTACACTAAGCAGATTCAGAGGGATGTAGGTTGCAGTAGTTACTCGGACATAAAGAGGCTTATATAGAATAGAGTAGCATGGAGTACTGCATCAAACCAGCCTCTGGCCTGAAGACCACAACAACAACAACAATTTTCAAGTCCCAAGGAAAGTGCCTATGATAATAATAACAGACAACAACATAAATATATACTTCTCATACATGAAATGTGTTTATATTCTCTTGCTTTCAGCGGAATAAGCTGCAAATATAGACACATTCGAAATTATATCTTCGTGAATGGGATGTAGCTTTTGTCATTGAATCAGTGTGATTCGGCTGTATTTGATATATTTCACGACGATTCATGCTTCTGTGTACCTTACTAACATATGGAGAGCAAAAAAATTAGAATTATTCCGTTAATTAGGTAGAAAATAATTAAAAACAAATGACCCTATGGGGCATGTGACTGTACGTTTTGTCACCGCTTGGAGCGCTAATGTCGATCCAGCTACCAAACGGTAACAACTTTCGCACCAGATTGTACCGCGACTGTATTTATTAGACTGTGACTGTCACGCTATTTATCTATACTGGCCTCGACGGCATCTCAGAATCGCTGCTCACAAGTTATACACAGACGCTGAGAGTGGGTTACTCTATTTACTGTTGAAACGGGATACCAAAAAGCCGTTGAGCGGTAGAAAACTGCTTTTTGCGTCTAGAAAAAAAGCACGATTTTCATTCACCTTAAAAAGAAAGGGGTGCAACAGATCTACAGTCCTATAACATTTATCGCTACCTGTTGTAGAATTATAGAACGCATTCCAAACTACGACACGATGAAAAACTTCGAACTAAATGTCTTTATGGACAACAGCATGCATTTTGGAAACGTTCGTCATGTGAAACCCAACTCACTATATCGTGATATGTGTAGAGATAAATAGGTCGATGTAGTGTTCGTCGACTCTTGAAAAGTTGTTGAGTCAGAGCCACACTGCTACCTGCAGAAAATACATATGTGACACCTAAATGGGCTTGTGACTGGAATGAAGATTTCTTGACCTGCGTGCAGCACATCGTTTTCCTCTGTGCAGAGACAAATGAAAAATTCAGTGTGTCATAGGGACACGAAATACAATGAATTTTAACTATCATTTGTTTATTTGTCCCATTAGTCACCTACTGGTTATTAACCATCGTCCAGGACGTCTATCAACACCAACATTTTACGTATATATGCACAAACATCACAAAAAGTTTCGTATCAACCCCGATTCCCAGAAGCCCTGAAGACATGCGTTGACTGTTGATATTGTATCACAGACACAGTCCCGTTGACTGTTCAGAGATGGCACTATACCCGCCCAAAGATGTAAACAACCATGCATGAGCAGCACCTGTTAGACTGAGGGGGTCCGACAGCCGATCAGTTCCAGTCATTCCACCAGGAAGGAGGTACACGGCTCGTATTTTCTGTAGTTCAACCATGCCTAGACGGTCAATACCGCGGTTCTATCGCGTCCGCATTGTTACTTTGTGCCAGGAAGGGCTCTCAACAAGGGAAGCGTCCAGGCGTCTCGGAATGAACCAAAGCGATGTTGTTTGAACATGGAGGAGATACAGAGAGACAGGAACTGTCGATGATATGACTCGCTGAGGCCTCCCAAGGGCTACTACTGCAGTGGATGACTGCTACCTACGGATTTTGGCTCGGAGGAACCCTGACAGCAACACCACCATATTGAATAATGGTTTTCGTGCAGCCACAAGACGTCTTGTTACGACTCAAACTGTGTGCAATAGGCTGCATGATACGGAACTTTACTCCCGACTTCCATGGCGTGGTCCATCTTTGCAACCACGACACCATGCAGCGCGGCACAGATGGACCCAACAACATGCCATATGGACCGCTCAGGATTGGCTTCACGATCTCTTCACCGATGAGTGTCGCATATGCTTTCAACAAGACAACCCGGTCTGGCTGAACGCCTTAGACACACTGTCCATCGAGTGCAGCAAGGTGGAGGTTCCCTGGTCGCCGCTGGTGGTCATGGAAAGCGTCGTAGCGGCTGTACGATACGTGAATGCCATCCTCCGACCGATAGTGCAACCATATCGGCAGCATATTGGCGAGGAATTCGCCTTCATGGACGACAATTCGCGCCCCCATCGTGCCCATCTAGTGAATGACTTCCTTCAAGATAATGACATCGCTCGACTAGAGTGGCCAGCATGTTCTCCAGACATGAACCCTATCGAACATGCCTGGGACAGACTGAAAAGGGCTGTTTAGGGACGACGTGACTCACCAACCACTCTGAGGGATCTACGCCGAATGGCTGTTGAGGAGTAGGACAATCTGGACCAACAGTGCCTTGATGACCTTGTGAATAGTATGTCACGACGAATACAGGCGTGCGTCAATGCAAGAGGACGTGCTACTGGGTATTAGAGGTATCGAAGTGTACAGCAGTCTGGAGTAGTACCTCTGAAGGTCTCGCTGTATGGTGGTATAACTTGCAATGGGTGATTTTCATGAGTAATAAGAAGGGCGGAAATGATACTTATGTTGATATTTTGATATTTATTCCAATTTTTCTTTGCAGGTTCCGGAACTCTCGGAATCGAGGTGACGCAAACCTTTTGCACACACACACACACACACACATATATATATATATATATATATATATATATATATATATATATATATATATATGAGTGTAGAATGCATACAAAAATATCGAAACTCAATATATACTTATATGGGTATACTTATAAGATACAACAGATTAGTTAAAAGTATCCCACAATCTTTTAAAGCTGAACACTATCGAAATTATCCAGTGAAATTGTACAGACACCTGGCATAAATTTGTCTCAGAATACTGACAGTCATATCTTATATCAAACAGACAAACGTCACTGGAAAAACAAAACGAACAATTACTGGAAGAATCCCTCAGCAACCAAGTTATAAAAACGTTAGTACATTTGTACTGCTCAGGTAACATAACAACACACTTTTCCGTCAGTGGTGGTGTGAAGGAACAGAACATCTCCACCAACATGTTTGACTGAACTTAAACAAAAACAGAGAACCATTACACTAAAAGTTTCATCTATGTCCTCGGTGGCTCAGATGGCTAGAGGGCCTGCCATGTAAACAGGAGATCCCGAGTTCGAGTCCCGGTCTGGGCATATATTTTCAGCTGCCACCATCGACATATATCAACACCTGACGGCAGCTAAGGGTTTCAATTAGGTATCATTTACTAAAAAGTTTCAGTAAATCAGTCACAAAATAAAATTGGAACCACATATCACTGAAGTCAGATATGCTTACAACAGCAAATTTACACACCTCGTTCAGGGCGCAAAACAGATTGTGCAAAAAAAAAAAAAAAAAAAAAAAAAAAAAGAAATCAATAATGTTAAAGTACAACATCGAATTTACAGTGGTACTTAATGTGGAGCGACACCCTTTATGCAATAAACATGTCAGTCAGGGCATAAATTCAGAAACATCCAGTCTCCTTTTCTAACTAAATGATATTTTTCAAAAGAAGCTGTATCTAAGGTATTAAATTAAGACAAACAGTGGTATACAATTGTGAACATCGTTTCAAGATGATCAGTTATATAGTTCTAGGTAATGTAATTACAGACTTGAGTATGCAATTATCTAGTGACAAGCCTAAAATCACCTATACCTCATACTGTAGGTGTTACTCTTAAAAGTCAGAAGACAATCATCAGATAAGTAAATAGAGATTACCAAATGAAGATGCGTAAAACAAATGACGTAAATGGTTCTTAGGAGGCTACTAATCTATATACAAGAAATAATTGTTACATTGACATATTTTAGTAGTAAAAAACAATGTGTTGTTCGTCTTGTTTTTCCTGTGATGTTTGTCTGTTTGACATGAGATATGACTGTCACTGTTCGAAGACAAATTATGTCAGGTGTTTGTACAATTTCACTGGATAATTTCGATATTATTCAGTCTCCAAGGAATATGGAATGCTTTTAATTAATCTGTTGTACCCTTGTAATCTCCCCACGGAAAATTACCCTCTACCACGCAATAATTAATAATGGTCAACCAAATCATCCACATGTATTTACGTTTGAAAAGTATCTGATCAGATTTTCTAGTAATATATGCGCCGACAGCTCGTCGACGCCAAGGTATTTTTCTAGTACGTTTATTCTTTGGAACAACAGAGGTACAGAAATGTATGCTCCATGGTTATTATAGTGGGAGAAAGGAACAGCTTCGGAAGTATCGGTTGGAGGATTTTCGGATTGCTAAAAGAGATTTATTTACTCTTCTTCGCGCTAAAGCGAGCTAGGAAAGTTTGTGCCGCTAGCGTGATAGATAAAGAGAAAAAAAAACCTGTAAAAGAAAATTACATGAGACTTGGAACCAACAGAAAACGGAACATGTACGAAAATGGATTCAATATAGAATTTTCCTCAGAAATAAGGTTCGTGACCATTTTATTCTAGAGTGAATGACGAATGAGTTCTCTGTCTGAACCATTGATGATTGTCTGGGCCTTGTAATTAATTGGGAAGTTTCAGCTGTGACGAAGAGAGCCTGCAATCTCTGAGTTTTTATAAATCGCCCAAAAAGGTTTCGTCCACATCCGAAATTTTAGATCTGTCGTAAACTGAACAAATTGTTCAAACGATCGATTTTCCCAACTGAATGCAGCGCTTAATAATAATAACAAATGTAAAGATCTTTTCCAGCAAGCCAGCCGCTGAACATTAAGACGAAGGGCTCCACCAGAGATCCTACTAGGCTGATTTCACGTAAATAATATAGTTAAACTGTACCCAGATAAAGGACAGAGAAAGAGAGAGAGAGAGAGAGAGCGAATGAAATTCGAGAAATTACTCAGAATCCTCCATTAGCATAATTGTTTGTCTGTCTTTTCACGGGTCAGCCTAACTAGAAAACACGAATCCCTGACTTTATTGTACCGATTTATGTGTGAGAGGGAAAGAGCGATAAAGGCGACAGATACACTTCTGTACAGACAGAACATTACACCAAGTTAGCGGCAAGCTGCATTCATATAGACTTTTCATCATTTACAGAGTAGAATTCATTATAATGGCCAATCCGTGACAGGACACGTTTTTGGACGTTGTTAAAATAATTTTGTTCTCTGTTTCATGTGAACTACGACGAGACAACTTAACTTGGAAAAGAGAAGAAATACTCGCAGGCAAAATAAAGTGGATCTACAAATAAAAGCAGCACGCTGGGCGCAGAAATAAGGCCAGATCTATAATTTTTTATTAAAGCTTGCTAGTATTGAGGAAGTAGACGTAGATTTGAACATTTGCTAATTGTGTTCATGCCAGACTTAGTTTGATTGACCTGCCCTAGTTGCATTAACCTGTATAAGTACTATAAGATAGTAGCCACAGAAGTATTCTTGTGTGAAGGGAGATATATACATATTCACTGTAGAACATTTATATGGTTTTAACTGGGGCAATGTTTAAGATGGTTCAAGAAGAGCAGAGCAACATGCAACCGCCTTCAGCTGTGAGCACGGATGATAGTGATGTAGTAAGAAGTGTTGTAGAACCGATCGCTATAGATAGTGCAATAGAACGCCCGGTAGACACGGCTGGAGATGTAACAGCAAGTACGCAACATGGATTAGATCCATTGGTCATTATCATGAGGTAGATGCAGATGTTAACTGAGACCATGAATAATATGAATACGAAATTAGCCTCAGTTACGGAGGGGCAAGAAAATCTAAAAACTGACATTAATGCGAAGTTAGCCTCAGTTACCGAGGGGCAAAATGATTTGAATGCGAAATTAGTCTCAGTTACTGAGGGGCAGGAAAATCTGAAAGCTGAGATTAAGCAGCAGTTACATGACAGTTTTTCCGAATTAGAGCAGCGGATAGAGGCGAAGACAAAGGAACTTAAAGATCAGGCCGAAGAGACGGAACGAAAATTAACTGCACAAATAGAATTGGTTAAAGCTCAATGTGAGGAATCTACTCTACGCGTACGTGTAGAAATGAAGGAGTATGTGGCTATTAAGATAGATACCGTACGGGAACAGGTGGAAATGGTCCCGCAGTTAGTACAAAAGCAAGATGCCATGTCATGTGCAATTGCGCAACTTCCTGAATTGGCACGTACACAGACGAACCTAAAGAAAAGTGTTGAACATCCGACAGAACGTCAAGACGTTATAGACCACCAAATTAATGTATTAACGGGTAAATTATCCGAAATCACATTAGAAAATAAAAGGCTAATGTGTGAAAACGTTGAGCAAAATGTTAAAGCAGCATTCCAGAGTCTATGCGGCAAACAGGAAGAGAATTTGTTTGCGAAAGGACTTGAGGAAGTGCGACAGCAGTTAGGTGCTGATTTCGAGCATTGGAAACAAACGATAGAAGAGTCGATACGCGTTTCACAACAAGGCTCAGAACAAATGAATACCGGCCAGCAGCAGAAGTTGGCAGCGTCTGTAGAGCCAGTTACTGCACATTCGCACACGATACCGACTTGTGTGAGTAACTCGAATATTAAATTGCCACGAGCTAGTTGTTCGCGTGAAGTTTTATCTGACGGAGATTACGAAAGCCTTTGCCATGCCGAAGAAAAAATGATAAAGTATCGGCAATTCCAGATTTTTAACACTGACAAAACGGGGGTCCATCCGATTGTTTTTATCCGAAGTTTTAGAGGAGTGCTACCCAGAAATTGGTCGGAGTGGCAGAAAATCAGTTTCGTGACTGGGTATATACAAGGTTCGGGGGCGATCTGGGCCTCGGACATAACTTCTGTTTGCTCGACATATGACGATTTTGAGAAAGCGTTTTTAGCAAAATTCTGGTCAGAAGGGATACAGGAACGCCTAAGGCAGGAGGTGCTCTACCCAGAGCCTTTCTCTTTTTCAAAAGGAAGCCTTAGGAAGTATTGTGAAAAATATATAAACAAAACTAGATATTGGGACAGACCTATGCCTTTGCCAGACATAATAAACATACTTAAGGCAAGATTACCAACTAACATCCGGAATCAATTAATTTACGGGAACGATAAAGACTTGGAGTCGTTCCTCACGACGTTAGATCATATAGACATTATAGAAGAGAGCAACCAGAAAGCCCGTAACAACAGATTCCAATATAGGGAGATAGAACCTCCGCCAAATGGTAGGCAAGGGAACGCACAGAGATCGATAAATAGTGGAGAAACCCCTCAAAATCACAATAATAATACCGGCAATAGTCTTGCGAGGGGCTATCCAAGGAACAACAGGAATGGGAAACGATACAATCCCGTATGGGGGAACGAAAGGAATTTCAGACCGCAAGCCTGGAACAATAACAGTAATAGAAAGTGGAATCAACCGGGGGGAATAGATTCAAATAACCAACATCAGTGGGGACGGACATCTACGAATCAACCGGTGATTACCGAAGTGACGGACGATGTCAACCACCAGGCGAATCAAAATCCAACAAACTTGTAAGGACCCACTCGTGCCCCGGAGGAGCGGTCAACAATTGGTTGAGGGGCAACAGGATATGTGTACCAATGCTAACGTATAATGATGGACGATTACTGGCGGATGAATTGACCGAGGACTTAGAACTCCAAGATGAGGATAAGGAACAGGTGGCAGTAGCCGAAGTGCAAGTCATTTTGGAGACTGTACCTATAGTGGCGGTTTTGGACACAGCTGCAACCACGTATGTTATTTCGGAGGCTCTATTCAACAAGATCAGAAATATAAGACGAGTACCAATTTTTCCAGTTCAAAATTGTAGAATAATAGGCGCCGTTGGGGCTAGATCGGCTAATGTAAAAGTGCAGTCACTACTTAGTGTAGAAGTCGGAAATGTAGCAATATTAAGCACATTCCTTGTAAAAAATTTGGTGGTAGACTGCATTATAGGAGTCGACAGCCTACGTCAATACGGATGCAGAATAGATTTTAAAACAGGAAAAATTTGGTTAAATGTAAATAAACAAGAAATTGAGTTGGACTTGTTGAAAAAGGAAAGCCTTACCAGAAAATATAATAGTGGGATCAGTGTGCAAGTAATCAGGACTGCACAAAATTCTAAACAGCACGTAGATAATGAGTTCCAAGTCAAAGGAGACTTCGGTCAATTAGTGTATGAGAAGTTAAAGGAATCCGACTGCATTATTGAAGAGCAGAAGAAGCAGCTCAAAGAATTATTATTAGTGTATGAAAACGTGTTTGACGAAAGGCCAGGAGTTATTAAGGGATACATATGCCATCTCTACGTTAAGCCGCACGAAACATATTGTAGAACTTTCTATCCTGTTCCCTGGAGGTTAAAGGCTCAAGTTAAAAAAAAAATAGATCGCATGTTGAAATGGGGTTTGATCGAACCCTCTACAAGCCCATACTGCTCCCCATTGTTGGTCGTGCCAAAAGCAAAATGAATGCTCGTAAAAAAAAACATAACAATAAACTGTGTGTGTAGTGATAGAAACCTTTAAATTGAAATAGTTAATCAGTGACATAGAGTATAGAAATAGTGACTAACTATTATTATCGAGTGTTGTAAAGAAGATAGTGGAGATAGGCTTCACCTGTGGTTTGGGTGAACATAGAACTTTAGCATTGCTAATGTCATCAAGAATGATTAAGGATCTAACTGACCTTCAAGAAGAATGAAATGTTTCCCGCAAATGACGCGGAATAATCAAAAGAGGTTCCGAGTGAATATTCATATATAATCTCATGTGAACGCTTACATGTGTAAACGTGTGAAGGGATGTGTTGTGGTAGTGAATCGTGAGTGACGGTTAACGCCGCAAAGATAATTTCCCGCGCAAAACAGTTGACGTCGGCGCGAGAATTAAAATCGATATAGACGATACAGATATGCTTTGTAAGAGACTCGCACCAAACGCGAGGATAAACTGATTCATGTTGAACTTTAAAAGGAATAGGTGTTATAATTAGAAGTTAAGAGTTTTTAATTTATTAATGAATGATTAAAGAAAGTAATATTCATAGATTCAGTAGTAATTTAATGGTTCGTGTTCGTTTGGGAACTTTGTGTGAAAAATCCATTTCCATATATGAGCATGGATGAACACCGTATGAATCAGAGAGTAAATAAAAGAAGTGAATCCGCATACCTCAATGCTAATAACTTTTACGCTTCAGCATTCAAACGAAGAAATATATGTATTTAGAATAAAAAGTTTTGAGTATAGCTAAATTATATGACTTATCAAGGAAATATGGATGATGTCTTGGTATAAAATGAACTACACTTTCCATTATTCGATGATTTGAATCCAAAATCTATAGTTAAGTTACATGAATCCTTTAAATTACGAAGAACAAATCAGTGATAGAAAATGTGTTAGAACTTTTGGACTTATAAGCACAAGTGGGGAGGCAAAGTCAAAAGGTGTATTCAAACGAGAGTAAATCGGATGATGCTTTTGGCAACATCATTAGTTAATGGTTGAATTCCTTGAAGTACGTCGTAACAAAAAGGATCCATGAAGCCATAAGGATTTTGCTTTCAAAAAGGAGAATCTTGGACGGTGCAACCTAATCAGTTCTCTTACAGGAAGAGTTTCCCTTTTGGTCATTGCTAATTCTTTTGGAATGAATGTTGCATGTGAATTCGAGTATCCCTGTCCCTTCTACTCTTCCCACTGTGGGCCGCGTAGAAGATCAACTACAGAGTGGGCCGCGTAGAAGACCGACTACAAATGTGGACGTCGGGGACATGCAAGACCCGGGGGAGTTTAGCACCGCAAGATATTGTACCAGGAGCAAGATTGTAAAACGAGAGTTCACGTTATTTATTGTAAAACGTTTTTTTTTGCTAGAGGCACAAACCACTCTTCTCCAAACCGTGATACAAATTGATCCCTGTCTTTCCTTTAGAGATCTATTTCAAAATTATATATTTTTTTCTTCTATAGGCTTTCCTATCTTCTATGTACCGTAGGCTGGGGGTCTAGGCTTAAGAGGTTTTCCAAGGTTTCCCTGCTTAAGAAAGTTCCCGAATGGGTAGACCCTGACATCAGTTCATGAAAGATCATCTTCCTTGGTTGTGCACAGCAAATATAACACCTAGATGCACGTAAAAGCAATACAGTCGCGGTACCGGTCTCTTCATTTCGTCTGTCTTCAACATTTCTTTTCTTCGTCTGTCTCAAATATAATATTCTTTTTCAGTCGGAGGACTGACAATCATCACTTCCGGGTTATCCACGCTAATAGATAGCTCGCGAAGTGTGTTCGGTGAATCAAAATTGAGCTCACAAACTTCGCTCGCTGCGAGGGGCATTGTAATCTCCCCACGGAAAATTACCCTCTACCACGCAATAATTAATAATGGTCAACCAAATCATCCACATGTATTTACGTTTGAAAAGTATCTGATCAGATTTTCTAGTAATATATACGCCGACAGCTCGTCGACGCCAAAGTATTTTTCTTGTACGTTTATTCTTTGGAACAACAGAGGTACAGAAATGTATGCTCCATGGTTATTATAGTGGGAGAAAGGAACAGCTTCGGAAGTATCGGTTGGAGGATTTTCGGATTGCTAAAAGAGATTTATTTACTCTTCTTCGCGCTAAAGCGAGCTAGGAAAGTTTGTGCCGCTAGCGTGATAGATAAAGAGAAAAAAAACCTGTAAAAGAAAATTACATGAGACTTGGAACCAACAGAAAACGAAACATGTACGGAAATGGATTCAATATACAATTTTCCTCAGAAATAAGGTTTGTGACCATTTTATTCTAGAGTGAATGACGAATGAGTTCTCTGTCTGAACCATTGATGATTGTCTGGGCCCTGTAATTAATTGGGAAGTTTCAGCTGTGACGAAGAGAGCCTGCAATCTCTGAGTTTTTATAAATCGTCCAAAAAGGCTTCGTCCACATCTGAAATTTCAGATCTGTCGTAAACTGAACGAATTGTTCAAACGATCGATTTTCCCAACTGAATGCAGCGCTTAATAACAAATAACAACTGTAAAGATCTTTTCCAGCAAGCCAGCCGCTGAACATTAAGACGAAGGGCTCCACCAGAGATTCTACTAGGCTGATTTCACGTAAATAATGTAGTTAAACTGTACACAGATAAAGGACAGAGAGAGAGAGAGAGCTAATGAAATTCGAGAAATTACTCAGAATCCTCCATTAGCATAATTGTTTGTCTGTCTTTTCACGGATCAGCCTAATAAGAAAACACAAAGCCCTAACTTTATTGCACCGATTTATGTGTGAGGGTTAAAGAGCGATAAAGGCGACAGATACACTTCTGTACAGACAAAACATTACACCAAGTTAGCGGGAAGCTGCATTCATATAGACTTTCATCATTTACAGAGTAGAATTCATTATACCCTGTAAGTAAACTTACGAAATGTTGCACCCAGATATACGTTCTTTTAATGTTGATAAACATCCAGGATGATGATTAATAACCGGTAGATAACTAATAGGACCAATAAGCAGCTGATTGTGTGAAATACTATATGGCTGTTGAACCTCACCTTTTGGAAACATTACTACAATTACTGTCAACTTCATACGTTAGCGATGTAGCAAGTTGATCTTGTTGTAGCTTTGTTGTTGCTATGGTCGTCTGTCCAAAGACTGGTTTGATGCAGCTGGTCTCTTCATCTCAGCATAGCTACTGCAGCCAACATCCATCTGATGCCACTAACTGCGCCCTTCGTCTTCCCTACAGTTTTAATTCCCCACCCCTATTCTTCCCCCTCCACAACATTAGCAATTTGGCAAATCTTTTATACATTAGAATGCATTCTGTCAACAACTCCCTTCTTTTAGTTATGTTGTGTGTTAAATTTTTGGATTCAGTACCTCTTCATTAATTGTTTGACCTACCCAACTTCTATAGTATTACATTTGCAAAGTTTCTATTCTCTTCTTGTCTGAACAGTTTACTGTCGACGTGCGAGGCTACACATGAGACAAATACCTTAGAGAAGAATTTTGTAGAACTTACATTTATAGTAGAATTTCACAAGATTATCTGAACAACTTTTACTGAAACATGTTCTTTACTGTGGCTACTCTGCGTGTTGCATCCTCACATATTCGGTCATCATCAGCTATTTTGCTGCCCAAATAGCAAACCCTACTACATTTATTACCGAAAAAAATGCTTCAAATGGATCTGAGCACTATGGGACTTAGCTTCTGAGGTCATCAGTCCCCTAGAACTTAGAACTTCTTAAACCTAACTAAGGACATCACACACATCCATGCCCGAGGTAGGATTCGAACCTGCGACAGTAGCGGTCGTGAGGTTCCAGACTGTAGCGCCTAGAACCGCTCGGCCAGTACGGCCGGCTATTACCGCAGTTCTTAATATAATTCACTTAGCATTGCCAGATTTAATTCGACAACATTCCGCTACCCTTATTTTACTTTTATTTTTCCGGCGTAGCGATAAGCGACTTCTCGAAGATGAAGAACGCAAGAGCAGAGAATGCTGTGAGACGACGTCAGACAATAGTACTCTGACTAGGACCGCACCACGACAGGAGCGGCCTCTAGCCGAAGAGAATATAAGTAAGCTACGCTCCTGCCAGCCTCGGCCGTACAGTATTCGCACAGTACTAGGAGTCCGGCCCCGGTAGCTGAATGGTCAGCGTGACGGAATGTCAATCCTAGGGTCCCGGGTTCGATTCCCGGCTGGGTCGGAGATTTTCTCCGCTCAGGGACTGGGTGTTGTGTTGTCCTAATCATAATCATTTCATCCCCATCGACGCGCAGGTCGCCGAAGTGGCGTCAAATCGAAAGACCTGCACCAGGCGAACGGTCTACCCGACGGGGGGCCTTAGCCACACTACATTTCAGTTCCTTACAGAACTAGGAGGGAACTACGATAGCAGTGATGTGTGACCCATATCAGTTGCCTACAATGACCTCGAATACAGCGAAAGACATTGACTGCTTGCATGTCGCCCGTCACTTGTGACACCATTGTAAATTCAAAGTTAAGTATTGTCAGTCTGCTTATTTGTAATAAAAGCTGTTAATGTGATCTGCTTGAATTGTTGCATAACTTTCTGAGAACGCATCATCCTTTAGGCACCCTGTAAGAGACGAGTGGGCAGGACCCCACATTTGTTGAAGTACTTCTTGTACTATCTTTTCAAAACACTACCCAACCTGTTCAACCGTTCTTCCAAGACTAATTCGAGGCTTTACTGTGAAAAAATTGTAAGAAATTTACAATTCATAGTGTTGACCGTCGCTAGCCAGTACTTTCTTGCATTTTTCGGGCAGCACACGAATCCCACGGCGCATGAACAGGGAGTCTTTTTGAAGAAACCAATCAATCGATCCAGTTTTAAACTTATTCTCTTATCCTTGTCACACTCAGTGCTTGTCATCCGGGCCAAAAAGGTGGTACTATAGCGGGCAGTGTCTCGAGAAAACGGCAGGTGGGGTTAGGACATCCCATTTCAACGTTTCAAAGTATGTTTTGAAGGGTTTTTCGGAATAGGGTATGTCACTGTCATTCCGCAAATATTTCGTTTTCATGTTATCGCCGTATTCTGGGAGTCTGTCTTTGAGTGTGCTTCTCAAACGCATTAATTGCTTTCGCTAACGATCTCCTGTGACTGTTTCCCTCGGTTGCAGTAACTCCGAAAACCAACTTTCTTCCTTCGCCATGCCTGTATTCGGCGTCAAAATCAGCTTCCTTGAAGTATTGAACCCATTCTCTGCACGTCCTTTTACTAATTGGTGCCTCATCATAAGTCATATGAGCCGCATCCACAGACTGCTTCATGTTAAAGCAGTAAATTAAAACTTCCAGCAAATGACGAGATCTGGGTCCATAAATTGACCTGTTCAGTCGAGGACAACTTAATGGCCGGCCGGAGTGGCCGAGCGGTTCTAGGCGCTACAGTCTGGAACCGTGCGACCGCATCGGTTGCACGTTCCAATCCTGCATTGGGCATGTATGTGTGTGATGTCCTTAGGTTAGGTTCAAGTAGTTCTAAGTTCTAGGGAACTGATGACCTCTGAAGTTAAGTCCCATAGTGCTCAGAGCCATTAGAACAACTTAATGACAGCATCACAAATCGACTAACATTTTGATGGCGTTATGTTTACAAATGTCTAAGCTTACTGTATGACAGTTATGACCTATGACGTGTACCACCACTGCTACTGCCATCTATTGCAAAACGGCGGAAGCAAAGTTGTAGGCCTAATACAATCTCATCGGCAATCTTCAATGTTTTCATATGTTCTCTCTGATTTAATGCCTTTACCAAATGTCTGCTTGGTTTCCTACACAGCTTGATAAACGTACAGGCTGATTAACATTGGGGACAGATCATAACCAAGTCTCACCTCATTCTCAAATGCAGTCTAATTTAGATCCCCTTCGACTCTTATAACCGCAGTCTGGTTGCAATACAAGCTACGCACAAATTTTCGCTCCCGGTATTTTATACTTGCTGCCCTCATAATTTAAAAGAGTGTGTTCCCGTCAACGTCGTCAAAAGCTTTCTCTGATTCTACAAATGCTATAAACAAAGAGTCGGCCGGCGTGGTCGAGCGGTTCTACGCGCTACAGTCTGGAACCGCGTGACCGCTACGGTCGCAGGTTCGAATCCTGCCTCGGGCATGCATGTGTGTGATGTCCTTAGGTTAGTTAGGTTTAAGTAGTTCTAAGTTCTAGGGGACTGATGACCTTAGAAGTTAAGTCCCATAGTGCTCAGAGGCATGTGAACCATTTTTTTTAATAAACAAAGAATTTTCTTTGCTCAATTTCTCGCTTAATGTAAGTCATAAGGCGAGAATTGCGTCGTGTGTTCCTAAATTTCTCCGGATCACAATCTGATATTCACCGAGGTGGCCTACTGCCAGTGTTTTCATTCCACTGTAAATAATTCGTGTCAGTATTTCGCATCCATAGCTTATTAAAGTGATGGTTTGGTAATAGCCACACACCGTCTGCATTTCCCTCCTGCGGAATAGGAATTACTGTATTTCATTATTCTAGAAGAATGAAGGTATTCCGCCAGTCTCATATGTCTTAGCACAGCAGCTGAAACAGATTCGTCAAAGCTGGCTCTTCCTAGGATCTCAATAATTCTGACTTACGTCTGTCGTAGTTCTGCCAAATTTTTCTCTTACTATCATATTTCTCATATCATCTTCATCTATTCCCTCTTGTATCGTCTTTCTGCCCCCCTCCTCCCCCACGCCCCCTCTCCAATTCCCTCTTGCCTTTCCCATTTTTCTACGCGGTCAGCACCTTTATACCAGGTTAGGAAGTTTTGGTGGCATTTGGTGGCGAGAGCTCCTTCCTGACGCCACCACTTTCCCCAGAAAGGAGTCTGTGTACCTCATCTGTCCCCGTCCAGTTTATGTTTCATGTTCAAGTGTGAAAACGTGTGAATCTGAGAGGAACTTGGGTACCAGCGATAACCGCCTAAAAGCCACATCCAGGCTGGGCGACTCACCAAGCCTCGTCGTTAATCCGCGAGGCGAACTCGGCCAGAGGTTGGCTCGGCTACCCGTATCCCAGAAGCGAGTGATTTAGCGCTCTCGGGTACCCGGGACGGTTCTGATTCCTTTGTATAGCCCTTCTGCATATTAGTTGCTCTTGCAGCTTTCTTTTCTTTGCTTATTTCTGTCCTGCACCCTGACTGATGCCGTATTATGCACGAAACATATCGTAACCCCTTCACATCTTCTCCTGCCATCCGAAAGCTAGTAATGGTTACACTGCAACGTTCTGTGTCATAAGGCACCACTGGTCACAGTCTAGCAACAGACGAAATAACGAATTACCATCCCACACGCAGGCTTCCGTTAACACCACATCACAAACGCCGTGATGCTGCCGTGACTGGGAAGCATGGACGGTTGATGAATGGCGCGGCATTGTGTTTACAGATGAATCAGAGTTCTACGCTACGACGGATGACCATATTCGTCGAGTACGGTCGCAACCTGGGAAGAGGTCCTAACCTTCCAATATTCTGGACAGGCTCAGTTATGGTTGCCTACTTCTCGCTTCGTGCTGTTGGGCAGCCATCAGACATGCCTTCAGGTCACGGCTGCTAATGACAAAGGTAACTTTGATGGCAGAATGATACGTCACGAACGTCCTGCATCCTTATGTATTAGCTCTCAGTGACAATATCGTGGTTCCATTTTTCAACAGGACAATGCTGTACGAAGCTGAGGTACTCATGTGGCCAGCATGATCCCCTGATCCGTTCTGGATTAAGTACGTGTCGGACCAGCCCGGATGTCAACTCAGTCCAAGTGCCAGTATCCAGGATATCAATGGCCAGTTACAACAGCTGTCGGCCAGCTTAGTACATCCACGCAAGCCTGAAGCGGTGTAACGTCATAGTGATAACTTGGCTGATACTGCCAAGTTCTTTGTAAATTGATTTCATAATCACTGAAATAATCTCACACGCCCTTTCAACACGTGAAGTGTCATTTAGTTTCCGCTTCTCCTTCCGGATGCTCAGTTCTGTTAATCAAGAGTTACAAACAAAATAAGTTGGTGAGAAAATACCTTTACCACCCTTGACAGTCATCATCAGTAGCTGCCACACACCTCTGATATCGGTTGCAAAGGTGTTGGCAACAGTCGAAAACGCTGCTTGCGGAATCGTTCGAAGCACCTTGGTCGCGCGTTGTTGGTTATCTGCACCACCACGGGAGATGAAACCTGATGTTACCAATACCATACAGAAACAACGCGACAGTCAGTGATACGATGTTCATTGTTTTCCCCGTCTCCTAAAGAAATTCAGCTGACAGAATCCAAGATCAAGACAATGTTGATTACCTATTTCGACAGCAAGCTCTTGCTCCAACACGATCATCTTCCTGAGGGAGGTGGTGAAGACGATGAACACCAAGCCACTGACTGTCGCTTGGTCTCTGGATCACACTGATAGCACCAGATCTCATCGACCGTAGTGGTGAGGATATGACATTCACGGTGCTTCCAGCAATCCCACAAGAAGCTTTAATACCTATATCAGAACTGTTTGGAGACTAGCTGCAACCGGACTAGGGAATTACTGTGCCATGCATGCAGGACTAGGGAATTACTGTGCAATGCATGCAGGACTAGGGAATTACTGTCCCATGTGTGCAGGACTAGGGAATTACTGTGCCATGCGTGCAGGACTAGGGAATTACTGTGCCATGCGTGCAGGACTAGGGAATTACTGTGCAATACGTGCAGGACTAGGGAATTACTGTGCCACGCGTGCAGGGCTAGGGAATTACTGTGCAATGCGTGCGGGACTAGGGAATTACTGTGTCATGCGTGCAGGACTAGGGAATTACTGTGCAATACGTGCAAGACTAGGGAATTACTGTCCCATGTGTGCAGGACTAGGGAATTACTGTCCCATGCGTGCAGGACTAGGGAATTATTGTCCCATGCGTGTACTGCTGTTAACACCACAACACGAACGGCTGCGTTGGAAGTGGTGCCGCGAGACAGCAACGCTTGAACTGCTGGTGAATAACGTCTCAATGAGATCAGAGTTGAATCACGTTTGTGCGCTGCTGCGGATGACCACCGTCGGCAAGTTTGGCGTCGACATGGGGAGGGGGACCGAGCCTTGTAATGCTTTGGAGAGTCATAGCGGTGATACTAGTGGCATCATGGTACTGTGCATGACTCCGCGTCGCGGCAGCTGCTGACTGAGCTAACACTGGTGGCGGAGCGGTACGTCACGGACGTTCTGCGTCGTCGTGTACTACCTCTCATGAGACAGCACCGTGGTGCCAGTTCCCAACAAGACAATTCTTGTCGACACACGGCAAGTGTGTCTATGAACCGATTGCGTGACGTTGAGTTACTTCCGCGGCCAGAAAGCTGAACTGCATCAGTTAATACGTCCAGACGAGACAAGTTGCAACGCCATACTGGCAAGTGGCACATACAGCCAACTTCTTCGTACATGTGACGAGATTATGTAGTTACTGAAATTGCATCACTTACCCTCTCAACATGTCAAGTTTCATTTCCTTTCCTCCTCTCCTTGTGGGCGCTTCTCTATTTTTTACAGATGCAGTATTTCATGAACCGTTCAAGATATCATAATTCTGGATTCAGAGAAATTCTTTCTGATGTTATATGTTTGTAACGCTGTTGCTTTAATTTGTTCTGATAGCGGTGCTGATATTCAAGACCATAAAAGTGGGTTAAAAGCTGTGAGCTGTCTGGGGAAGTTAACCTTGCATTACTGCGCAACTGTTTCATCAGGCATCCAGTCCAGCCCACCAAATTCCCAACCAGACTAACATTAATTATAATCTTTTAATAGTCATGCGACAACCGGTGATATATATATAAAAGAATTTAAATAAAAAGAAATAAATCAGTTTATATTTGGAAATTTATTTTAACATTGATCATTGAAATTTCAGCATATTAAACTTGACTCATAACTAAACTGGTGCCTTATTTAGGACTGTGAAAATGTGAGTTTGTAATCTTACAGAACACATCAAATATGGAGCCAAGATTGGGAGACTGCATACAACACTGCATTCATAAAATAACACACGAAGAACGTTGAAACATATGCAAGAGGAAATTAACCACTACCAACCGATTCAATTTTCACCCACGTTCGTAGCGCAATCCTGTCCGTCATGTAATTACCACACACTAGTATACTAAATTCATACTAACCCTCTGTGAAATCTTCCCGAAAAGAATAGCTGAGGGCTACTTTGATGATTACACCACATGTTTCACGTGGTCAACTTGGTTTACACCAAGAGTGTAACTCCACAATAATTTTGATAATTAAAATAAATTAGATCGAAAAGCAATTTACAAAAGAAAAACCTCGAACTGGTTACAAACGTCTTACTATTAACCTGATGGGTCAAAAAGTTGTATAAGCACGTGGTACTGGTCTCACAAAGTACACCCCACGTGGGTTGAACATAAAAAAAAGTTGCTATATTGAAAAATATTGTCAAGACGAGACGTTATAATCACACGAGCATTCGCATTTAAGATTGATGATCTTAGTTAGAGTTACTGATCAACACGTGGTTCCACTTTACTCACAAAGTAGTGACAAAGCAACTACCGGAAGATAGTCTGAACTACTTCACACGCGAATTACACTGCGTTGCAATTTAAGATAACATTAGAAATTTTAGAGCTAAACCTGAAATAAAGGTGATTAAATTTTCAGTTAGGCTGACCTTCAGAAATCCATTGTCCTACGGACTTATCAGACACGCGCTTAGCCGGAGATCTTACCACTTCAGACGCTCGCCACGGACAGACTGCCGTGGTCCCTTCCTGAGGGTGGCTCACAAATACAAACGGAAGTGGCCAGAGGGGCAGCTTCCTATACCAACATGACAAGGGACGGACAGGACCATACTAAGAATAGAAACCTCTCTGCTTTTAGAAAGTGTAGCTACCTGTTACGACGTTGGTCCTACTGTTCTCTAGCAGACAGGCTTGTCTGCTACCCTCAAGCATGCAACTAGAAATACATTTGCTCATTCATCCTCTCACACAGAAGGGAAGGGGGATGACAGTATCTTATCACATACAGTATACAAAAGAAAGCGGATGTAGGTTCCCTATGAGACTGTGTGACATGAATTACATATAAACTGTGTTTTAAAGTGTAGTAGTGTGACAGATCGTTCTTGTTTATGTGTAAAAGTAACACGTTCCACTGCTCAGTCTCCTCCCAGATAGTCAGAAACGCCACAGTAAATTTAGAAGCGGAATTTATGCCGTAAATGACAACAGATTTAAGAAATTAACATGAAAGGAATCCAACAGAGACCTTTCATGTTATCTCTTTTCATAGCTGTTTATAATTACAGAAATATCATTATCATCTTGGTCTTTTTAAATGAAACAATAGTAATTCCTATTCTAAAGAGACAAATTCAAAGGTGTTTCACCCTTTCGATTACTAGATTCGGACAACTTACAATGTATAGAAATAAGGATTTATCTGTTTTGAATTTGAAAGCGCAGCTGTTTTATGCAGAAGTACACTATTTTATACCCAAACGAAGCGAAATGCGTTATCTCAGGTGAGAGAGAAACCGTGGCCTACGATAAGTACAGGCCTGAACGCACGTCTGTGTGACATCAGCAATGTAGTGTTAACAGCTGGCAGACACAAAGGGAATGCTTTGTCAAAGATTCCGTAAAACTTCTTTGATCAAATTAGCTCGTTGGAGTTTTTGCACTATCGTAAAATTTTTTGTTAGAGTTGTTCGGGAATGGATGCCAAGCAGTTACTTCAAATCAAATGGCTCTGAGCACTATGGGATTTAACATCTGAGGTCATCAGTGCCCTAGAACTTAGAACTACTTAAACCTAACTAACCTAAGACATCACACACACCCATGCCCGAGGCAGGATTCGAACCTGCGATCGTAGCGGTCGCGCGGTTACAGACTGTAGCATCTAGAACCGCTCGGCCACAGAGGCCGGCCCAAAAAAGTTACTACAGCATATGTTGGCGGGGAGTGCACTGTTTGAAAAGAAAGAGAAATGGGAACGATTGTGAATGAAACTGTGGATAGCGAGGGGAGAAGCTCGAAGTGTTCACCAGAATTTGCATCGTGAGTTACAGTGCGATGTCATAGTCTGAGAATGAAACATTTCAATTTGTCCTCACGAATGTGGCGCCTCCTATAACATACATATTTAAGAAATGCAATTTCTTAATTTTATTTATCACAATCGATGTTTTTGTAAACCCTTTCATGATTTAAATAATGAAATACTGCACTAATTATGTATTTCTTCATGCTTAATATGAAGCTTTCCGAGAACTTTTTTTATTGTCAAAAGGAAATGTTCACATAGGTATTTTCTGTGATACTTGTACGCGTGTGGATCTGCCTTTCTTGCAATGCAGTCGTGTTTTTAGGGTTTACTCCAATCGGACAAATTTCTTTTGCCCGATATTCCGAAACATCACTTAAAATACCGATGCAAATATTTGCACTTGATCGTGAGAATAAATTCTCACAAAGCATTGTGTAACGTGAAAAAATACGTAACTGCCCCAGTATTTCATTACTTAAATCAGGAAAACTGTTTATACTAAAGGTCGTCTCATGGATAATTTAAGATTTTTAGCAACGGGCGAGAGTTATTCCAACTTTCAGGCCGGCCAGGGTGGCCGAGCGGTTCTAGGGCTACAGTCTGGAACCGGGCGACCGCTACTGTCGCAGGTTCGAATCCTGCTTCGGGCATGGATGTGTGTGATGTCCCTAGGTTAGCTAGGTTTAAGTAGTGCTGAGTTCTATGGGACTGATGGCCTCAGAAGTTAAGTCCCATAGTGCTCAGAGCCATTTGAATCAACTTTCAGTATAGAACTCGAATTCCAGTGTACCATTTTACGTATAATTCCAGAAACGTGAACAAATATGTAAGTCAGGTAATCAGAAATTTATGAAGGTTTAGAGTACGAATAAATACGTTTATTTCACTTATGTACACTTTGGACACACTTGGCCTTTCCCATCTCCATCTCCTTGCACTGTCCTCGATGTAAGCTTGACATCAACCGCAGTGCAGCAACCTCGAATGCAGTTGATTGCCGCCGCTATTTCTTTGTAAGAGTCCAACCGCTTGTTACGGTTTTTGTAGGCAGCGTGCTTTGTGTTATGAAGAATTTCGTAATCTTCACGCTTTGCAACGATCACGGTGGTGGCAACCAGGCGCCAGATATAAGCGTTATCGGTATAAAGAGGCACAGAAGTGATGTGACTTTCATTCTGTCTGGGTTGTAGACAGGTGTCGACTGCAGGTTACTTTAAAATAAGTAACTGTCTTTCACAAACCAAGAGCAACTCAATAGGCTACTTCATTATTGAGAATGCACAAGTAATACGAATAGGACAGAGGAGTTGTATGGACATATGTGTCCAACAACAATAATAAGTCAGCGATTGCGCAAAAATTGTTATTTTGAGGCCACTGGAACACTACGCGGAGGTTGAGAGGCAAGCCTGCAAGGAGCAGAGCGAACGAAATAAATTTTCTGGTAGCTGTTACTCCGAATACACACGTTAACTCCAGAAAAACTGCTAGCCTAATATTGTTCGTATTTTGCGTCCGGACGCTTTCCTCTGGATAACGTGTCACTTATTCAACAGATTAACGGGGGCGATTTCAAAAGACGCAAGGAATTCTGTCGCTCTTTTCCGATGCGAAATCAGGACAAAAGGTGCTTTCTTCAAAGAAATCTACCGATGAAGCTACCTTTCCAAACCATGAAAATATAAATGGAATACCGATGCAAACATTTGTACTTATCGTGAGAATAAATAATATGTACCGAGTGGTTACAACTGAAGTGCAGTTACCGACAAAGGCTGTATTCTAATGCGTTAACGCGGAACAGATCTGCTCTGAAAAAAATTAGTTACAATTGTGGCCATCAGTTGCAAATCTGGAGTTGTGAATGCAAGAAAGACGTATCGAAATGTTTCCATTTACAGGGTGAGTCACCTAACATTACTGCTGGATATATTTCGTAAACCACATCAAATACTGACGAATCGATTCCACAGACCGAACGTGAGGAGAGGGGCTAGTGTAATTGGTTAATAAAACCATAAAAAAATGCACGGAAGTATGTTTTTTAACACAAACCTACGTTTTTTTAAATGGAACCCCGTTAGTTTTGTTAGCACAACTGAACATATAAACACTTACGTAATCAGTGCCGTTTGTTGCATTGTAAAATGTTAATTACATCCGGAGATATTGTAACCTAAAGTTGACGCTTGAGTACCACTCCTCCGCTGTTCGATCGTGTGTATCGGAGAGCACCGAATTAAGTAGGGATCCAAAGGGAACGGTGATGGACCTTAGGTACAGAAGAGACTGGAACAGCACATTACGACCACATGCTAACACCTTTTTATTGGTCTATTTCACTGACGCACATGTACATTACCATGGGGGGTGAGGTACACGTACACACGTGGTTTCCGTTTTCAATTACGGAGTGGAATAGAGTGTGTCCCGACATGTCAGGCCAATAGATGTTCAATGTGGTGGCCATCATTTGCTGCACACAATTGCAATCTCTGGCGTAATGAATGTCGTACACGCCGCAGTACATCTGGTGTAATGTCGCCGCAGGCTGCCACAATACGTTGTTTCATATCCTCTGGGGTTGCAGGCACAACACGGTACACGTTTTCCTTTAACGTACCCCACAGAAAGAAGTCCAGAGGTGTAAGATCAGGAGAACAGGCTGGCCAGTTTACGCGTCCTCCACGTCCTATGAAACGCCCGTCGAAGATCCTGTCAAGGGTCAGCCTAGTGTTAATTGCGGAATGTGCAGGTGCACCATCATGCTGATACCACATACGTCGACGCGTTTCCAGTGGGACATTTTCGAGCAACGTTGGCAGATCATTCTGTAGAATCGCGATGTATGTTGCAGCTGTTTGGGCCCCTGCAATGAAGTGAGGACCAATGAGCTGGTCGCCAATGATTCCGCACCATTCATTTACAGTCCACGGTCGCTGTCGCTCTACCTGTCTGAGCCAGCGAGGATTGTCCACGGACCAGTAATGTATGTCCCTGCAGATGCTACTCGCCGACCGTGGCCCGTGTTTGTTACAAAACGCAACTGAACCTCGGAAGTCTCAAGCGTCAATTTTAGGTTACAATATCTCCGGATATAATTAACATTTTACAATGCAACAAACGACACTGATTACGTATTTGTTTATATGTTCAGATGTGCTAACAAAACTAACGTGGTTCCATTTAAAAAAAACGTAGGTTTGTGTAAAAAAACATACTTCCGTGCATTTTTTTATGGTTTGTATTAACCAATTACACTAGCCCCTCTCCTCACGTTCGGTCTGTGGAATCGATTCGTCAGTATTTGATGTGGTTTACGAAATATATCCAGCGGTAACGTTAGGTGACTCACCCTGTATAATGGATTAGGAACGGGACGTGGGCAGAAAAGGTCAAACAAACCGATATGTTGATTTCACTATTAACAGCCGCTTACACAGTTTGTTCAATATGAGCACTGGAGACGTCGACGAGATGCTGCATCCGTGAAACGATGTGATCAACAGTTTCTCGCAGCAGTTCCGGTGGTATTTTAGCAAATGAGCAACGTGCTGCTATATGATCTGGCAGACAGTGCATCTGGAAAACCTACGGAGGCAACACGTTTGTGGATGGCTGCATTAAGCAGATCTTTCACTGGTCAAGCAACACGAGGCTTTTGTTTCGCCCTTCCAAAGCGGGAATCAAATGCTATACAAGTGGGTCTCGATGACTTCACGGTACACCTGGCAGGCCCTCTGGGTGTATTCAGAGAAGAACGGACCGAGAATAAAAGTGCCTGTGAATCCACACCACACAGTCACATTCGGTGAGTTTAGTGGTTCTTCGTGCACAACACGTTGTTTAACAGTACCCAAAATTCAGCAGTTACGTGTATTCGCTTCTCCCTGCTTTGTAAAATGTGCCTCGTCACTCCATACAATATTGCCCGATCACATGTTATCATCTTCTATCCGTGCCACAAACCGAAAAACAAATTCCGAACGTTACTGCGGATCAGGACGTTTCAGTTGCCGCACCATCTGGTTGTACGGGTACCAGTGAAAATAGACCGCAAAACTTTCTGTACTTTTGACCTTAGGATGGACAATTCTCGTGACACTGCACGAGCACTACCATAGACCAGGGCAAGTGCTGCGTGGTCAGTTACAGCGACAGCAAACTCGTCGATAACTTCCATCGGGATAGGACACCTTCCTCTTTCATGTGCCACACCAAGCTCACCCGTGTTTTCGAATTTCTTTATCATCTTATTTAAACGATTTAATGATATAGGGCCTCCCTCAACCTTTCAATCGGCAATACTCTCTCAGTGCAACACTGTAATTGCTGCCGCCCACATAAAACAATTTCTCTAACAGCGCGTGGTCTTTCTGCTCGATACAAAGGGGTTCACTCGAGGTATGACTTGTCAAATGACCACGTGGATGTCACACCGTCACGCAAACAGTGTACAGCACCAGATTTCCACCTGGTAGCTACAGTTGGAAATGATTTGTTGTCAAGCGTAAATCGGTTCCGCATTAACGCATTAGTATATCCACCAAGTTTCGTTGCCATATAACTGCAGCCCACACAGGGCCTCCGCGGGTAGATACACTTTAATTATTGCTGGGCCGCCGAGAATATGCACTGGCTGAGGCAGACTGATCATCGCAGGCTGTGAAGATAGAAAGTTCGGTGCTGGTCTGTTGGTGACTGCCTGATCTGTCGTTACCTCAATGAAGAGACCTTATCACATGAAGATACGCACAATTTCTTGCGGAAGTGCTAACAGTTCTCCTAGAAAAAGCGTCCCACGTGTATGTGTCTGGTACCAGAACGATGCATGTCCGACTCAGTACCAGCTTGTGGTTAGGAAAGCGCTCAGCCTGTTGTTTCCTGGTCGCTGGGTATGATGTGAAGGCGTCATCAATTTGCCTGGCCGTTCTCCTGATTTTACGCCACTGAACTTTTTTCTCTTACAAAGATAAACCCAGGGACGAAGTCTATGGACATGTTTCGACGACCCAAGATAATCTCAAACATTTCATTGTTTTCGTACGTGCAATGATGTCAAAAAAATGTGTATTGTACTAGACGGTGGCCATTTCCAACACTTGATGCTATAAGTGTAATTTTAACTTACAAAGGAACCTCCCCATCGCACCCCCCTCAGATTTAGTTATAAGTTGTCACAGTGGATAGGCCTTGAAAAACTGAACACAGATCAATCGAGAAAACAGGAAGAAATTGTGTGGAACTATGAAAAAAATTAGTAAAATATACTATGGCGAGTCATTCTTAGACACCACTTTTTTTCGGTTTGTCTGTAGATCCAGCCACACATAGCCAGATGTGATTAGTATCAGTTGTAAAATAAATTTTTCCCCGTTTTTCTTTTTACGAGAACACACTCTGTTATCTGTGTAAAGCTGAGGCGCACCACTAGCTTGATGCAGCAGTTCCACAGGATACAATGATCGCATCTAAATGTTGTTAATTTCTCCGGAATTACTAATCTGATCTGAAAGAGTGAAAAGCCGTTGAATTTTTCTCTTTTAGAACAGAAATTACTGTAGTTCAGTTTGAAAATCATTTCTATAAAAACAAAATTCCGATTTTTAAACTGACCGGGAAATTCTTGAGGGGGAGCAGTTTAGCTGACTCGCCGTATGTACTGGAATGTGATGTGGAAATTAGTCCCGTGAGCCACAACAGAAATTTCTAAAGTACCTTAAAAACTGTCATTGTTCCATTAAAAGGGAAATCTTAAACACTTTGTTTTACCCAATTAGTAATACGTAATCTGGGAACTGTAACCAAATTAGAAGCTTAGTCTCTGCTGATGATAACTAGCTATAAGATGTGTAACGTATTGTAATATCAAAACAGACTAAAAAATGGCATATTGATCACAGACTGGTTTCTTTCCTATTTTCCAAACTTCGTAGATGGTATCCTCCATACTTTACAATTTTGAGTTTGCATCACTACCAGGAAATGGAAAAAATGTGATCTGTCTAAATATTTTGTTAAGCTATTTCAACACCATCCGATTTATCATTCAGTACCTGTAGATATATCTACAGTGCCGGGAAAGCCATTAACAGAATAAATGTAGTTCTTCGTGGTTTAATAGGTTGTGTGTTTTGTTTCAGACTGGGTGAGAAGTCAGCATTTACGTAGATAGGTGTGAGAGGTCATCCTAAAACCACTCTTGATTTTGCTGGTATATCAAATCAAGAGTAATTACCTGCATGCTGATTGGAGTAGCATAGTAGAGCATTAGTATCGACGAATTATTATTACTACTCCGCCAGGCCACATTGCTGCTACGTGGAAGCCAAAAGACATACCTAAGTATATTTGGGATATTTCATTTAATTTAGTGATCACACTGCCTGGTACACTCTCACGGTATGTGCCAATAATGTAGGTGTGTTTACAGTCTTCCTGTGTTGATGACGAAGTTCTGTTCATGGTAGTGGTGAAAGAATAGAAAAAATAAGGCACATGTAGATTGTAGCTCTTTAATGAGTATTTATCAATACATTCAGTACAAAAATATAAGCTATCACTTACACCTAACCGTAAGAAGGTGGCTTGCATTCAGATATGGGGCAGCATGGGGGCACATAACACTGCACCTGTACTGAGCTGCACCTCTCTCCGCCCTTGCATGGATTATTCGCGCATGGGTCGTCGCACTGAAACAGACGGACAGCTTGTATAGAAGTTTCTTGAAAGCACTACGTCAACACATCACTTTATTGTGTGAATACCATTCAGTTACATTACTATTAACACATGTTAAGTAATCTGATTTTTGACTGGTTCTGTTGCTACCCTCAGTTTCATCATATTTTGTGCTAACATATTCAACTCTACATGTGATATACGTAAGCTGTTATGAATTTTCTAGACTACGTCTCTCCTTACAGTGCCTCCCTCCTCTTTACTGGCCATTTAAGCGCCAAGCTAATCAGTTATGGGTGCCATAGTAGATGACATAAGAACGTGTACCTTCTTCTCGGGGTTAGAAATTTTCGTAACAATCCATCCTCGACTATTTTAACAACTATTCTTCCATTTCAGACCGCTTCAGTTCACTTAGTTTCACCACCCTTCTGTGCCAATAAAGCAAACAATCGTCTTACCTCTGAAAAAGGAATTTAATGCAGAATCTATAGCAGATTACAGCCTATCATCTCTGCTCTTAGCAGGAAAAATAATAGAAGCATTTATGGAAGACTAATTAAGTTTATGAATTAAACTGTCTAGCGAAGCACAGTTTGATTTTTCAAAGTGGTCGAAGTACAAAATTAGCTATAGCAGAGATTACAGAGGTGGTACTTGGTCACTGGCCAATTATGGCTTCATTACCAGTTAATTTTGTACGTTGAACTGTTGAGACAATAATGTCCATGTTCCCGTGTGTCGTGGCTTAAGGTACTAGTCAACTTGCCCCCACCTAGTCTGGACATATTTTTATAGAGCTACGAAGTTCAGTGCTTCATTTGCTTTAAGGGGCTCCAGAACGCCCTATACTTGCAATGTTAAAATAACGCTTATAAATTACATCTTTCCTCACAAAGTATTTGAGGTAGGAAGTTGAACTTTTTACAGATTATTTATTGGAATATGGGCTACAACTTAACACAGGGATTTTACAAAATTTTAGTTCAGTTATTAAAGATGATTTTTTTTTCAATTGTAATGAAAATTCACAACGTTTTTTTTGCAATTGTTTATTTATATATTCAAAAATATACAGTTTTTTGGAAAAAGGCTGTGTTAAATTATGCAGAAGGTACTGTGTAACATTTACTGAAAGTTTGAAACAAATTTGTTTGGAAGATCCTTAGAAAACATGTAACTAGTATGAGAAAATAAAAGTTTTGGGAATCGAGCGACAAAGATTGGATTAACTTTTTAGTGCATTCCAGGTCCATAGGATGGATTATCTTCATCCTCTGCAAACTCCTCCTTCAGCTTCCTCTTGTTCCTCCTCCTGTTTACTCTTGTTTGTATTTATAGACTCTTTACAGCCCTGTCTGCAGCCCGAAGGCGTTCCTTGTCTAAAGCAAGCATCGCTCGTTGTTGTGTTCGTAGATTTTGCTACCATTTCTTCAGTTGCAGTTACTGCAACACTGTTCCAAAAGGTGGTCATGTATGAACACTTATCACATTTCAGTTGTATTTCACTAGCAAGTCCTACGTGCTTTATTATGGAGAGTGGCAGACCAACTTCACTACAATGAATACATCTTACACAGTTTGAAAAAATTCCTTTGAGAACCGACATATCAAATATTTCATTCACATCCGATTCGCCCATAAAACATTCATAGTTTTCACTCATTGAACCAAGCTTCTTCTGTGAAGTATTTTCTTTCCCACTTTGACGGCTATGGGCAGGTGTACTTGAGAGGTTAGGTTCACTCACTTGGTTATCGTCTTTATTGTTTACAGTAATAACACATACCTTTGGCTTTCCAACATTTCTCCTTTTCTTAAAAGCCTTCAGAGGATTTCTAATAACTTTACTTTTACTCATTATTATACTTCAACAAAACAGAGACTCAAGAAACAGAATTAATTACGAATATTTTCGAGATAACGTCAGAGTAAATAAACATGAAACAATCGACAATCACACCAGCGATATATATTAAACCATCACAGGTTAGCCACAACACATACTTTATCTCACATCACTAAAATGTACCTGATGAACACGGACGTTAATAATAACACAATTTGACAGCAGTTTAACAGCGCCACGGTGGGTCACGCCCATGTAGAACACATTTCAAAAAAAATTTAAAAATAGTTGTAGTCTTTGGAATTGAATAAATTATATATCTATTAAAAGGTAATAGTCTGCAGATTCAGAAAATGCAAAAAAGTAAAAATTGAACATTTCATGATTTTGAGCCTTTCCGGAGCCCCTTAAAGCATTATATATTTGCTTGCTATTTCTGTGAAATAAGAATGAAGAAGGAAATTTTGGTAACAATAACAAATTAAGTAATTAACAATAATAGTAACAACATAGCACGCCATAAAAATAGAAAGTAGCTGAGCCGCCGCCTATGTCTACATAATATGACCCCATCTGCTTGCAGCTCTTCAAACCGGACAATTTAACACGAAAAACAAATTTCTTTAACCTCAGAGTTTATCCTTCAGCACAAATAGCGGTTTGATTCCAGACTGCAACATCATTTTAGATGTGTACTGACTAAATTTTCTTTTATTGCCTATTTAATTTAATATTTTCGTCGTATACATCTTGAAACTGAGAGTCAAAAAATTTTTTTAATCTTTCTTCGGTTTTTACGTTTATTCCAGAAAATAATAGGAATAAAACACAGAAAATATGTTATTTTCGTAACTGTTTTTGACACTTAGGTTCCGCTGGCATGGAAAAAAGCGGTATAGCAGAAACCGGTTGTTTATAGCCACCATCCCTACAACACAGGGCTTAGAAAGATGTATGCCTGCCGACCAACAACTATCAAAAGCTTACAGGAAAGCGTGTATGTGGTATGGTTTCCTTCCCCACGATCTGCTGTTGTAGGTTAAATTTTACGTGTTGCCTATTGTATGGAATCGTATAACATACAAACAGAATCATTTTTATGTCAAATCACTTCACTCCTATGTTTATCTCCACAGACATACGTTTCTGTCGTGGTAGCACATCATTCCTACACACTATATGTTGGACTACCAAACATATATCTAGCAGGCATCTATTTAAAGGACTGAGAACACTGTTCACAGCATCAAAGCTCATTTATTCACTGGTGAAATTTGTTGCCAGAACTCTAATGCAATTGCATTGCAACAGGGATAACCACAAATTAAATTCTGAAACGAAGATAACCTGCTGTTCCATCTAGTGAATCTGTCTTTATTGCAAAAATAAGTGAAATGCATAGCTACAAAACTCTGAGAATCTGTTCATGTTTGACAAATACCAGAGGTATTTTCAGAGTTGTTTCTCCTTAACAACGTCTTCTGTGTCATAGAAGAATAGTAATTAGTAGCCAATTACAAACCCACAGAAACCATCATTTAGCCACATGTGTATAATTGTCTATGCAATCTCCAGTTGATACAGTCCACATCAAAAAGTCTGTTGTGAATATGATCTATGGAGCATTTCATTAACTACTCTGAGGTACTTGCTGTTATATAGTGATGATACATTCTGTGCACATAAAGTAAAGTGCTGATCACACTTTCCGTACTTCTAATACACTTACACTGTAACAACTGTCAACGTCCATGCCTTTGTTTGTAGCAAACTCTTTGAAAATATGACATGCAATTAATGTGAAGGTATTTTTTTGTCTCTTTTAGCTGAAATTAACAATTGTTTCCTTTGTGTTACGTCATTATGTATTAAAAATACAAAAGTCCAAACATTCCAGAGAGTTCCGTTTGCATTATCTGTCAGAGCCATTTGAACCATTTGCCAATATATTGCAATAAGCTGACAGAAGAAAAATCACACCACCAAATTGGAGTTTTGCGACATAAACGAAAGTTGGTAGTCGCCTTTCTACATCTGAAAGATATCTAATAAAATTTCGCACCAGTAGCAAAGTGGCGCTAGTAGAGTCCCTACGAGGAGACAAATCAGGTTTGTTTTAAATACACGTTGTAACGCTCATGAACGTTAGTTGCCTTTAAAACTGGACGTGGTGAGTTTATGTCAGTCAAGCATGTCTGTAAGGCGATAAGGACACCACTATAGGGCTACGAGAACCTGGATGTTTCTTCTGCGATATAGCAGGAAGACTTGGAAGGAATGCAGTAACTGTACATATTTGTTGGCACGAGAATGTACAGTCGCAGAAGACCGGGCTCTGTACGGCTGCTTGGCACTACTGAGAGAGAAGACCATCGTGTTCGGCTTACGGCTCTGGCGCATCGTACTGCTTCTGCAGCAGCTATCTGAGCAGCAGAGGGTCCGCAGTGACAAAACGAACTGTTACACATCGGTTTCTTCAAGGACAGCTCCGAGACAGACGCCCTCTAGTTTGCATTTTACTGACCCCAAACCACCACCATCTGCGACTTCAGCTCATTGGAGGACAGGATGGGGTTCTGTCGGGTTTTCCGATGAAAGCTGGTTCTGCCTCGGTGCCTGTCATGGCTGTATCTTGGTCAGAAGGAGGCCAGTTGAGGGCCTACAGCCAACCTGTCTGCGTGCTAGACACGCTGGACATACACCTGGAGTTATGGCCTGGGATGTGACTTCGTATGACAGCAGGGGCACTCTCGCGGTTGTCCCAGGCACCCTGCTTACAAATTTGTACGTCGCTCGGTTGATGCGACCTGTTGCGCTGCCTTTACGAACAGCATTCCAGGGGGTGTTTTCCAATAGGATAACGCACGCCCATATACCGCTGTTGTAACCCAACATGGCTTACAGAGTGTCGACATCTTCACCTGGCGTGCTCGAGCATTAACCGTCCCTGTATTGACAAAGTGCAACAGGCGTGCAATTCCATCCCACAACCTGACACCCTGCACCTGTGCTGCACGCATGTTTGCACGCTTACCTTCAACATTCTGGTGGATACACCGATTATTACTGTACCAGCATTTCACATTTGCAATAGCTTCTTTTGCGCTTCTATTAACCTGTGATTTGGCAACGTCAGTCACTTAAATATGTTACCTACACAAATGTATTCCAGAAATTTAATTACTCTACATTAATAATTTTTTGGTATTGCAACTTTTTTCCATCAGTGCATGTTGTTGTTGTTGTGGTCTTCAGTCCTGAGACTGGTTTGATGCAGCTCTCCATGCTACTCTATCCCGTGCAAGCTTCTTCATCTCCCAGTACCTACTGCAACCTACATCCTTCTGAATCTGCTTAGTGTATTCATCTCTTGGTCTCCCCCTACGATTTTTTCCCTCCACGCTGCCCTCCAATACTAAATTGGTGGTCCCTTGATGCCTCAGAACATGTCCTACCAACCGATCCCTTATTCTAGTCAAGTTGTGCCACAAACTCCCCTTCTCCCCAATCCTATTCAGTACCTCCTCATTAGTTATGTGAGCTACCCATCTAATCTTCAGCATTCTTCTGTAGCACCACATTTCGAAAGCTTCTATTCTCTTCTTGTCCAAACTATTTACCGTCCATGTTTCACTTCCATACATGGCTACACTCCATACAAATACTTTCAGAAATGACTTCCTGACACTTAAATCTATACTGGATGTTAACAAATTTCTCTTCTTCAGAAACGCTTTCCTTGCCATTGCCAGTCTACATTTTATATCCTCTCTACTTCCACCATCATCAGTTATTTTGCTCCCCAAATAGCAAAACTCCTTTACTCCTTTAAGTGTCTCATTTCCTAATCTAATACCCTCAACATCACCCGACTTAATTCGACTACATTCCATTATCCTCGTTTTGCTTTTGTTGATGTTCATCTTATATCCTCCCTTCAAGACACCATCCATTCCGTTCAACTATTCTTCCAAGTCCTTTTCTGTCTCTGACAGAATTACAATGTCATCGGCGAACCTCAAAGTTTTTATTTCTTCTCCATGGATTTTAATACCTATTCCGAAATTTTCCTTTGTTTCCTTTACTGCTTGCTCAATATACAGATTGAATAACGTCGGGGAGAGGCTACAACCCTGTCTTACTCCCTTCCCAACCACTGCTTCCCTTTCATGTCCCTCGACTCTTATAACTGCCATCTGGTTTCTGTACAAATTGTAAATAGCCTTTCGCTCCCTGTATTTTACCCCTGCCACCTTTAGAATTTGAAAGAGAGTCTACCAGTCAACATTGTCGAAAGCTTTCTCTAAGTCTACAAATGCTAGAAACGTAGGTTTGCCTTTCCTTAATCTTTCTTCTAAGATAAGTCGTAAGGTCAGTATTGCCTCACGTGTTCCAGTATTTCTGCGGAATCCAAACTGATCTTCCCCGAGGTCGGCTTCTACTCGTTTTTCCATTCGTCTGTAAAGAATTCGTGTTAGTATTTTGCAGCTGTGGCTTATTAAACTGATTGTTCGGTAATTCTCACATCTGTCAACACCTGCTTTCTTTGGGATTGGAATTATTATATTCTTCTTGAAGTCTGAGGGTATTTCGCCTGTTTCATACATCTTGCTCACCAGATGGTAGAGTTTTGTCAGGACTGGCTCTCCCAAGGCCGTCAGTAGTTCCAATGCAATGTTGTCTACTCCGGGGGCCTTGTTTCGACTCAGGTCTTTCAGTGCTCTGTCAAACTCTTCACGCAGTATCGTATCTCCCATTTCATCTTCATCTACATCCTCTTCTATTTCCATAATATTGTCCTCAAGTACATCGCCCTTGTATAGACCCTCTATATACTCCTTCCATCTTTCTGCTTTCCCTTCTTTGCTTAGAACTGGGTTTCCATCTGAGCTCTTGATGTTCATACAAGTGGTTCTCGTATCTCCAAAGTAGGACTCAGTGCACTCAGTGCATATCCAATTATTTAGTAGCGGACATGGCAGTCCTGAAAGCGAGCACGTATACATACATGTCTCAAGTCTGAAACAGACAATTCAAACTACTGAATGCTGTAATGGTCGTCGTAGAGACATTGCCACTTCCTGAAGGTGAAAATATGTAGTTGTTTCAGTATTAAAGTAAGCAGTACCTAATGTTAGGTAACATATGTGCGCTAAACAATGTTTCTTGTATACTTCAGCAGAAATATCAGAATCTAAATACTGTAATCTGGCCGGCCGGGGTGGCCGAGCGGTTCTAGGCGCTACAGTCTGGAACCGCGCGACCGCTACGGTCGCAGGTTTGAATCCTGCTTCGGGCATGGATGTGTGTGATGTCCTTAGGTTAGTTAGGTTTAATTAGTTCTAAGTTCTAGGGGACTGATGACCTCAGAAGTTAGATCCTATAGTGCTCAGAGCCATTTGAACCATTTTTGAACTGTCATATGTAAAAACATTTATCATTGTCGCTGTTAATAAATGACAGTCACACAAAAACAAATGATATTTTTCAACCAGTTCTGCTTACATTTGCTGTGGGTGAAGAATCGAGACATTCAGTTGGAAGCTAGTGCTTTACCTGAGCAGTATCAGTACATGGGGCAGCTGAGCTCACTTCTCTAATATAAATGGCTAAATATGCTGTACAGAACTTGTAATCTCATGCATCTACTGTCACTCATTCAAAACCCCTGGGAGAATCTGGCCCTATGAATCAGTCAGTATCTGTTTTTTTTCCTTTCATTTCTTTTTTTAGTCAATCAGTCAGTAGCGGAGAAGCGCTTCTATCGGACTGATTGAAAAGTAGACTACCAGCTGCCTCATTCTACCTTTTTCAGCACTTTCAAAAATTTTCCCAAAAAATGTGAACATATTCGCTCTCTTTTTAACGTGTAACTCATCTCTCGTTCCCACAAGCTCCCCTAACTGTAGCTCGCTCACGCCCACTGGTCCAACGCTGTAAGTCCCTCAAATCCACCCACTCCCACTTGCCCATTCGCACTCACTTATTCAGCCCAACTCATTGTATTATCTCTTTGTGACTAACTGTCACTGTCTCCTGTCTGAATGCCACAGTCGTCTTTGTTCTGCCCTACTACTACTTTGTCCTCTTACTGTCACTGTTTCCCTCTTACTCTCTCTTACTGCTACTATCTCATTGATTCCCTCACACTGCTAATGTCTCTTCTCACTATCATTATCTCTCTCTTCCTCGTTCTTATTGTCAGACTGTTTCTCATATCACGGCTCTTAGTCACTTCTAATTTCTGCTGCCCTTATTCCTCTTCAACTGGCACTGTCTTCTTCATTCCTTTCCCAACACTGTTCCATCACTGACAATTGTGTTCCACTGCCACTCCCTCTTTCTCTCACACTGCTATAGTCTACTATACTCTTCCTATATCACAACCACTGCGAACTATCTTCCAATATTAATCACTTTTCCATCTCTTTTCCATTGCCCTGTCTCTTTTTCTCTCACCATAAAAAAACTCAAATATATTTGCATGCCAAACTCCTTGGGGAAGTGTTTAAAGGTGCTGAGAAACGTAGAATGAGGCAGGTGATATCACACTTTTCAGTCAGTCTTTTAAAACAGGAGGATATTAGCCTTTTCTGTGCTTCGATATGACCATTTCTCCGTTGGGAAAATCACTCACATGAAAACAACTTTATGGGTCAGTAAAATTTCCATAGTTTACTTATTTGAAACTGAAATAACGCCGAACTAATTTTACACCTCAGAGTGGATTTTACATACACATAAATTTTGTATGTGTTTCAGTACTACGACACTGGGTTCCCAGAATCCTTCTAATAATAACGGAGACATTTTACAGAGTATTTCTCTGTGATACGTCATTTTATAAACTATATTTTCGCCTCACGCCGTACTTCACGTGCATGTTTCTCTGTGATACGTCATTTTATAAACTATATTTTCGCCTCACGCCGTACTTCACGTGCATGTTTCACATGTACGAGTAGGGTAAGTTTGAGCCTCTGTACCTCGGAAACGAATGAAGATATGAAGGAAATTTTCGAGGTCGTTCGAGACCAGGATCCTTGGAACACATCGCAAAACATTCAGCTATTTATTATTTATAGCGGATTCGCGACTCGGTTTTGGTACCCAAAGACCATGTTTTCCGGATTTTCTCAGGAACCACCAGTGAACTAAATTGTGCCTCCGTAACCCCTAAAGTGCACCATAGATCACATGCACTGAAGCACCAGAGAAACTGGTATAGGCATGCTTATTCAGGTACAGAAATACGTAAACAGCCACAATACTGCGCTGCGGTCGGCGACGCCTATATAAGACAACAAGTGTCTGGCGCATTTACTGCTGCTACAATGATAGGTTATCAAGATTCAACTGAGTTTGAACGTGGTGTTATAGTCGGCGCACGAGCGATGGGACACAGCATCTCCGAGGTAACGATGATGGGATTTTCCCGTATGCCATCAACAAGTGTAGGCGTGTGAACCATTCAACCAAACATCATCGATATGAGCTTACGGAGCCGAAGGCCCACTTTTGTACCCTTCATAGCTGCACGACACGAACGTTTCCGGCTTGCACCGGCATTCGGATGTTGATGAATGGAAGCATGTTGCCTGGTCGGACGAGTCTCGCTTCAAATTGTACGGGTATGGAGACAACCTCATGAATGTATGGACGTTGGATGTCAACAGGGGAATGTTTAAGCTGCTGAAGGCTCTGTAATTGTGTGGGGTGTGTACAGCTGATAGTCTTGATACGACTCTGACAGGTGACACGTAACGTAAGCATACTGTCTGATCGCTTACATTCATTCATGCCCATTGTGCATTCAGACGGACTTGGACAATTCCAGCAGGACAAGGTGACACCCCACACGTCCAGAATTGCTACAGAGTAGCCCCAGGAACAGAGTAAACACTTCCGTTGGCCACCAAGCTCCCCAGACGTGAACATTATTGAGCATATCTGCAATGCCTTGCAACGTGCTGTTCAGAATAGATCTCCGGCTCCTCGTACTCTTATGGATTTATGGACAGCCCTGCACAATTCATTGTATCAGTTCCCTCCAGCACTACTGCAGACATTAGTCCAGTCCATGTCACGTCGTGTTGCGGCACTTCTGCGCGATTTTGGGGGCCTGACGCGATGTGTAACAGGTGCACCAGTATATTTGGCTCTTCAGTGTATAACGCATAAAGGACCAATCGATTTGCTCAATTTGCCTAAGCTGCAGGAAGTGTGTAAAATTCAAACTTTGACCCTGTACTGTATGATAGTTACAGTAAGACGATGCTTATGTTGAGCATACAAATGGTCCCTAGCCCAAGGGCTATACAAAACTCTTGACCGCGCCTTGCTGTGGACAGTAGATGTCTAGGTATTAACAGCGAAAAAAAAACGTTTTTACATGCGACATTTGGGAACATGTTAGGTAGCGCCTGCTGTTGCATGTATACCGATGCTAAACATTTTGTTCCGTTTTATTACGAGTGGGGCCCGTTTCAGGCCCCTCTTTTGTAACTGTCATTTTAAATACCTAACATACACGGAATTAGTCTAGGAAAAGAACTTCACTACTGTGCAACTACACTATTGATGAGAATCTCCTGACAAAGAATCTATCGCAAAATGTCTAGGAGTAACCATTCAGAGCGACCTTAAGTGGAATGACCGCATAAAATAAATAGGTAAAAGAAATGTCAGACACATTCGTACGAAGAATCTTAAGGAAATGTAACTCATTCACGAAGTAAGTGTCTTAAAGGTGCTTTTTCAACAGATTCTTGAGTATTGTTCATCAATATTGTATCCTTACCAGGTAGGACTGATAGAAGAAATAGAGAAGGTCCAACGAAGAGCCGCACATTTCGTCACGTCTTGGTATAGTCGGCGCGAGAGCACTACCGAGATGCTCAACATATGCTAGTGGCAGACGGTACAAGAGAGGCATTGTGCACCACGGGGAGCTTTACTACTGAAATTTCGAGACAGCAGTCTCCGGGGAAAGTCGGAGAACATATTACTTATGTTACTTCCACATACATCTCTCAAAATGACTCCTACGAGAAAGTTCGAGAATTACAGCTAATACAGAAGTTTGCCGGGAACATCCTTCCCACGCGCCATTCGAGAGTGGAACAAGATAAGGGGCTCAATCAGTCGTACCGTGCGTACCCTTCTCCACACAATTTTATGTAACATGCGAGGTATGATGTAGATGTACTGCGTGATCAAGGCCTAACGCGCTTCTGACCGTAGACTTTCTTTGAATGATTCTACAACTCTTATGGCACAGTCGGGAAGCCGGTAAAAATATCCAATTAACTTGATTTCACCTAGGTCGGTTACTCGTGTACAGGTAACTTAGCAGCCAGACTCAAATGCGACCGAACAGAAAAATTTATTTTCGTGCACTACAACGCACACTCGGCGTACTATGGCGTTTAATTAGTCTTTTCGATAAACTTTCCATGACACATTAAATATTTCGGAGATTTCTATTCAGGGTGTCATGCATCTCCCGCTTCAGAGGACCTCAAAATGTCGTCTAGCCTAAAAAGCCAGCATGAGTATTCCACCACTCCAGACCAGCTGTTTTCTCTACGCAGTGTACCCCTGACTTATCAAATGGAATCCTAACATTCTCTACAACGTAACGTAGGTTCAGAAATATGCAGCCACGAGGTAAATAGTAACGCTAGGGCCATGCGAATTGCAGACACTGCAGGCTACGGTCCCAGGGGAGAAGTTTCATTTCAAAGAATTAATTGGTAATCTTGTCGACCGCCTGGACGATGTTGTAAGATGCTCAGAATGGTAAGATGGTCAGGAAACAGCACGTTTTAGCAGATTTTAGTGGGTTTACATAGGTTAGAGAGCTACAACACCGGTCCCCACTCACAAGATTCCTCAGGGCGGCGACAAGTGACGTAAAACACTGCTGTTGCTAGCCATAATATGAATTGCAGTGACATCTAGCTTCCAGCTGAACGCGTTTGCTCCGAAACAGAGTTTATTAATGTAAAGCTCGGAGGTATCCCTGCCTACTGCGTAATAGAAGGAGAAGAATCTGAATATGGCCATGCAGAGCAGCCCTGGACGTGCAGAGCCACTCGTCAAATTGGCCGAAGCCTGTAAAGTTTCCGTGGATTGTGGTCCGACAATAGGAAGAGACAGATAGAGTGCCGCCACGATCCTTTAAAAACCCATGTTTTTGTATTCAGAGGCGGTTCTCAATCAGATCATTGAGACACCAACTCCGTGTCACTCGTCTCCAGGCTTGAGTAAGCTCCTTTCTCACTTGGACTGCTGCTATCAAAGTTTGTACTCAAAAACACTGCTAGTGATTGTTATGCTTGTTAGCAATCACCCAACGGACTCAGACGCTGATTTCTGTTGTGCTTCCAGTTGCACTCTTTGCTTTTTCCAAAGTTTAGAATCAGCCTTTAGTGTAGTAATTAGTCTGATTGCTATTAAATAGCATTAATCAGACCTCTCCGTTCACTGACTCTCCTGATCGAGGATCCTATTAGGTCCCAAAACTCCCGCCTCTCGTAGTTGTCCTCTGATAGTGCTTAGCGCTGAACCACCCAATCACCATGCCACCATCGGAAGCTTGTGTTTCTACAATTTCTCCTAACGGTTCGGGAATTGTAGACTGACTTGTATCCTCCTGTCTTCCCTTTATACTGAGTTAGGGTACAGTAGGCTCTGCTTGCACCCGCGAATAAGGCCAGCAGTCGTAACCACTTCAGCCAACCGGCTGTACGAACTGAGAATGGCCTCACGACCTAAGCAACGGGTGTCTTGGTGATGACTGCGCCCTGCATTCTTTAAAGCTCCAGACAGGGCCTCATCCACATCTCAACCGAGCGCACATTAGAGTTTTTTTTCCAGTTCTGAACGTTACTTCTCTGTGAGGTTCCAGAATGTGGCTAACATTGGAGCTCCTAATAACGGCCGGCCGGTGTGGCCAAGCGGTTAAAGGCGCTACAGTCTGGAACCGCGCGACCGTTACGGTCGCAGGTTCGAATCCTGCCTCGGGCATGGATGTGTGTGATGCCCCTAGGTTAGTTAGGTTTAAGTAGTTCTAAGTTCTAGGGGACTGATGACCTTAGAAGTTAAGTCCCATAGTGCTCAGAGCCATTTGAACGAACCTAATAACGAAGAAACCCTACCCCCCGTGTGCCCACTCAGACCCTGATGAGGGGGCGGCCACCTGTCCATTCGCAATGTGAACAGCTGAGGCCAGACGGTCAGTCCCCACACTGATTCTCCGCTTCAACCAACGCAATACCTGACAACCCGCCACGGACATACCGGTGAGCGCAGATCCCCTGCGTCGGTTACGCTGGAAGATGCTTCGGTAGCAGAGCCCGTGGGCGAAGCATGCGGCACCTGAGGTGTCGTATGCCGGCCGGTGTGGCCGAGCGGTTCTAGGCGCTTCAGTCAGACCGCCACGGTCGCAGGTTCGAATCCTACCTCAGGCATGGATGTGTGTGATGTCCTTAGGTTAGTTAGGTTTAAGTAGTTCTAGGTTCTAGAGGACTGATGACCTCAGATGTTAAGTCCCATAGTGAAAAAAAAAGTGTCGTATGCGACGCACCAGTTTCTGCGCCGCCGCTAGACCCCGAGGAAGCAGCCTGCAGGTCGGTGACCACGGCCAAAAGCGTCTTCAGCTGTTCACCGACTGCGGCCAGTTCCTGCTGCGTCTGCACACAATGCGCACACACCCTATCCACTCCACAACTAAAATACGAATTTAAATAATGTGAACAAAAGATGACAACGAGTCCTCTTGTCTTAGATAGAAACTTTTTTAAAAGGGCAGATACTGTAACAGATTCTATTTACTTTTACAAAATTGTTAAAGTTTTCGGGGGACACTTGTTGACAAAGTGCCTGTTGGCTTCCGTCTCGGGTTTTTTCCGCCGACGTTTGTTCGAAGAGTTTTCTAATGTTTCGCCAGCACAAGTGGCTGCCATTGTCAAAGCCTCGCACTCCATCACTGGTGGAAGACCGGTCCACACCTAGCAATGAAGGGTGAAGCTTTGACAGCGCTAGCCACTTGTGCTGGCGGATTGTCACAAAAGTCATCAAACAAATGTCGACCGAAGAACCCAAGACAGAAGCCAACAGCTACAACTTCTCTACTTTCTTTTGTTTGAACAACGAATAATTATGTTTACCTGTACGAGAAGTTAGTCCAGAATATCACCCCATAGACCATTATTCATTGAAATTATGCAAAACCATGTTAACTTCCTAGTTTCTATGTCCTTGAAGTTCACTGTTTTTTCTCATGGCAATAATGGGCTGAGCCTAACGTTTTACTATTCTCACTGTATGTTTTTCCTTCAGTTTACTTTCTCATAGGAATGCACAAGCAATAAATTAAAATTTTCAACAGCACTCATTATTATTTGTTTGTAAACTTTGTTAATCGGAGGTAGGATGTATTTTACTGTACTAAAGTGGACGAATTGCGTTTTTTTAAGTTGAAAGGCACTTATTCACGAAAAACCAGTCAGTAACTGTAACAAAACTATCGTTTACTGTTGTACTTGTTGGTGCTTCTTCGCCCAGGTTGACAATTATGCTTGTATCATCCACAAAATAAATTAATTTGTCTCTTTATTCAAATGATATGGTACAGTATTAACATAGAAGAAGAACACTAATGATGCCCACTATCGATGCCTGTGGAATGCCTGTTGCATTTTATCCTCATCTACATGATTGGTGTCGCTCTTTGTATCACTTTAACACGTTAATCTAATTCAAAAATGTTCAAATGTGTGTGAAATCTTTTGGGACTTAACTGCTAAGGTCATCAGTCCCTAAGCTAACACACTACTTAACCTAAATTATCCTAAGGACAAACACACACACCCATGCCCAAGGGAGGACTCGAACCTCCGCCGGTACCAGCCGCAGAGTCCATGAATGCAGCGCCTCAGACCGCTCGGCTAATCCCGCGCGGCTCTTCATCTAATTCTCCGCATCCTGTTTCATTAATAGAAACTAAATCATCTACCCTATAGGACATAACTTTTCTAAAGAATATTATGACTGTCTCAATCTAATGCCGGCAGTAAGTCACAAAATTTCCCAACTGATGATATTATCCAACTTAAATATTTTATTAAATGCTCAGTGAATGTATGAATAGCTCCCTCAGTAGAGTAACCATTTTGAAATCCAAGTGATTGACTAAGTATCTAATGCTATTTCTCAGGTACCTTCTCAAAAATAGAATACGAGGAGTGTGACTGGCTGGTGATTATTGACATCTGTGGATATTACACATATATCTTAGAACGTTAGGCTATAACACTTCGTATATTGTGGGATGTACAACCTACTACTTTGGAGGGTCATGTCTTTCCTTATTTCAGACAGGAATATGTGAGAAACTTTCACTTTACTAAATATCCTCTATGTTGCTTTTTGAATGTATTATTTTGCATATTTTCTGAACTTATTGAAGCTATTTTCTCATCTAGTTTTAAAAAGTATTTTTTTAAAATATGTTGCTTTTTTAATGTATTATTTTGCATCTTTTCTGAACTTATTGAAGCAATTTTCTCACCTAGTTTCGAAAAGTATTTTTTTAAAAATCCTTGCTCACAAGTACTTTGTGTAATACTTCCTTTCTCTTTAATTTAAGTAGTGTTCCCTTTTAGCAATATTCCAAATGATTTATTTTTATTTTCCTGACAGTATTACACTATTAACTAACAAGAACATGATCCTATATTCTAGTTCATACAGAATGTATTTATTTCTATATTCCTCAAATGACATTCATTTTTGATGACTGTGTATCTTCATGAATATGCCGCTAATTTTGACGATTTACTTTACGTTTTTGTCGGTTTTCTATTTTCCTGGTTATGTGGCGCTCGGACTAACAAATGACATCCATCTCTTTTTAGCTACTGAGCTCTACCAAGCAAGCTAACAACTCATTTTATTTATTCCCCTCCCTCCCCCCTAGTGTTCAAATGAAGTAACTTAATTTCTCCCTCCGTCTACATTCTTATTTGATGAACTGTGAGTCCCAGACATTGTAATTTCCTCTTATACGGTCTGTGTGAGTTCCGAGTTTAACCTAAAACAGTTGTCCTACCTGACCCCTTAAAGACAGGGACGCGCCTGTATGTGCTGCTGGACGGTCTTATGCTTCCTGCTAATAGATCTGCTAATTTGTCTATACCATTCCTATTCAGGTGTAGACTGTGAAAACTATTCCTGTAAGTGCACTGGAATATAATCAATAACAGATCTAGCTGCTGTCGCAAGGAGTCTGTAAGGCTCCGTGTCCACTGTCTTGACGACATAGGGAACCCAGAGCTCCTCATGGTGCTATAGGGCCACCGCCTTCAGGAAATATAACTCATTCACGGAGGAAAGGGCTTATAAGAAGCTTTTTTGTCCGATTCTTGAGTATCAGTATCTAGGACTGATAGAAAGAGACAGAGAAGATTCAACGAAGAGCGTCGCGTTCTGTCAAGGGATCGTTTAGCTGGCGCGAAAGCGTTACGGATATGCTCAAGAAACTCCATTGGCAGACGTTACGATAGAGATTTACTATTGAAATTTCGAGAGAGCACTTTCCGGGAAGAGACAGAAAATGTAATACCTTCTCTCATATACCTCACGCATATTGATCACGAGGAGAAAATTCGAGAAGTTAGAAACAATACAGAGGCTTACTGACAATCATTCTTCCCAATCGCTATTCGCGAGTGGAACAGAGTTAGAGGGCTCAGATAGTGATACAAAAAGTATCCTCCACCACACATTACTAGCTGGCTTGCTGAGTGTGATATAGATGTAGATGGAGAAACTCTGTTTCACCTACACTACTGGCCATTAAAATTGCTAAACCAAGAAGAAATGCAGATGATAGACGGGTATTCATTGGACAGATATATTATACTAGAACTGACATGTGATTACATTTTCACGCAATTTGGGTGCATAGATCCTGAGAAATCAGTGCCCAGAACAACCACCTCTAGCCGTAATAACGGCCTTAATACGCCTGGGCATTGAGTCAAACAGAGCTTGGATGGCGTGTAAAGGTACAGCTGCCCCTACAGCTTCAACATGATACCACAGTTCATCAAGACTAGTGACTGGCTTATTGTGACGAGCCAGTTGCTCGCCACCATTGACCAGACGTTTTCAATTGGTGAGAGATCTGGAGAATGTGCTGGCCGTGGCAGCAGCCGAACATTTTCTGTATTCAGAAAGGTCCGTACACGACCTGCAACATGCAGTAGTGCATTATCCTGCTGAAATGTAGAGTTTCGTAGCGATCGAATGAAGGGAAGAGGAACGGGTCGTAACACATCTGAAATGTAACGTCCACTGTTCAAAATGCTGTCAATGCGAACAAGAGGCGACCGAGACGTGTAACCAATGGCACCCCATACCATCACGCCGGGTGATACGGCAGTATGGCGATGACAAATACGCGCTTCCAATGTACTTTCACCGTGATTTCGCCAAACACGGATGCGACCATCATGATGCTGTAAACAGAACCCGGATTCATACGAAAAAATGACATTTTGCCATTGGTGCACCCAGGTTCGTCGTTGGGTACACCATCGCAGGCGCTCCTGCCTGTGATGCAGCGTCATGGGTAACCGCAGCCATGGTCTCCGAGCTGATAGTCCATGCTGCTGCAAACGTCGTCGAGCTGTTCGTGCAGATGGTTGTTGTCTTGCAAACGTCCCCATCTGTTGAATCAGGGATCGAGACGTGTCTGCACGATCCGTTACAGCCATGCGGATAAGATGCCTGTCATCTCGACTGCTAGTGAGACGAGGCTGTTGGGATCCAGCACGGCGTTCCGTATTACGCTCTGAACCCACCGATTCCAAATTCTGCTAACTTTCATTGGATTTCGACCAGCGCGAGCAGCAATGTCGCGCTACGATAAACCACAATCGCGATAGTCTACAATCCGACCTTTATCAAAGTCGGAAACGTGATGGTACGCATTTCTCCTCCTTAAACGAGGCATCACAACAACGTTTCACCAGGCCACGCCGGTCATCTGCTGTTTTGTGTATGAGAAATCGTTTGGAAACTTTCCTCATGTAAGCTCGTTGTAGGTGTCGCCACCGGCGTGAACCTTGTGTGAATGATCTGAAAAGCTAATCATTTGCATATCACAGCATCTTCTTCCTGTCGGTTAAATTTCGCGTCTGTAGGACGTCATCTTCGTGGTGTAGCAATTTTAATGGCCAGTAGTGTATTTTGTACAGATCACATCTAATTTTGTACTTTAAGCATTTTTTTGTCTGTTTCCAGTTCTCCCAGTTTTGAATACCTGATTGTCTTTGATAAAATCCTTACATTTTTGCCCCAAGTTGTCTGTTACCTGGCGTATGAGACTAGTATTTGGTTGAACAGAACTTCGACCTGAGTACCCAGAACCTAAGTCGTTCTGTAGCTACATGTTTCTCATGATTGCTTCCTATCAGCAGAACTTTGCCTATTCAGTTTTTCTTCCGACTTACCTGTAAGGTTTCCGAAGAGTGTTATACTACACCCTACATTCCACTGCATGCGTGCGAGACTCGTACTTCTCTGCTTCTCGTATATTTACTAACTAATTTTCAGATTTCCTAACAATATTTTCCCCTGTCCACTCTTTGTTTACCAGCTTTCTAATACCGATATTTACAGTTCTAACTCTGTTTGAAGTAGCCACAATAAACTAGAGTGCATCGTTCAAACAACAAGCTACAATCATCATTTGCAGGTCTCATTTATTTGGACATTAAGGCGTACGAGTTCACATGGGATAAACCTGCATAAAAACAAATGAACACCTTACACTAATGATCTTCAGAATATGAGGACTTGAGGACGGAAGGTGAGCATCAAGAATAAATGTTTTGCTCTTACCTGGTATGAATCATTTGCTCTGGCTACAGACAGCAGCAGCAAGAAGAAGCACAATTTTGGCAGGACACTCATCTTGCTGCAACAAGAGAGACACAAGTGTATGCTTCACTGAATTTCACGCTGTGTAATCACACGAAAGGTCCACCAGTTAAACACATCGAAAGTCCCAGAGTAAGTTACTTTGACTGAAAACAAACCAAAAGAAAGTTAAACAGTCGGATGTAACTCTGAATGTGTTAAAACAATTGAAGAGAAGATCCTGGACTAGCGTATGAAGCTTTTTCTCCTTCATATATTGAAAGTGTATCTACCAACAGGAAACCTCCACCCTGCCCCTGTGGTTGAAGATTATCCATAGTTGCAACTGATCTCGATTATTTGTTCCCCATTGTTTATCTAAAGTCCTAAACGATATACCTGGTGATCAAAAAGTCAGTATAAATTTGAAAACCGAATAAATCACGGATTAATGTAGATAGAGAGGTACAAATTGACACACGTGCTTGGAATGACATGGGGTTTTATTAGAACCAAAAAAATATAAAAGTCACGAAATGTGCTACAGATGGCGCTTCATCTGATCAGAATAGCAATAATTAGCATAAAAAAGTAAGACAAAGCAAAGATGATGTTCTTTACAGGAAATTCTCAATATGTCCACCATCATTCCTCAACAATAGCTGTAGTCGAGGAATAATTTTGTGAACAGCACTGTAAACCACGTCCGGAGTTACGGTGAGGCATTGGCGTCGGATGTTGTCTTTCAGCATCCCTAGAGATATCGGTCGATCACGATACACTTGCGACTTCAGGTAACCCCAAAGCCAACAATCGCACGGACTGAGGTCTGAGGACCTGGGAGGCCAAGCATGACGAAAGTGGCGGCTGAGCACACGATCATCACCAAACGACGCGCACAAGAGATCTTTCACGTGTCTAGCAATACTTTTTTTTGCTCTAATAAAACCCCATGTCATTCCAAGCATGTGTGTCAATTTTTACCTCTGTATCTACATTATTCCGTGGTTTATTAAGTTTTCAAAATTATACTGACTTTATGATCACCCGGTATGTCCTGGAACACTCTTTTCATTCGCTTCCTTTCGTATTCAGTTTAATCTGTGTCTCGACTTTTCAACGTCGTTCAAAGCCTATATTTTATATTTTTTCTACAATTGTGTTCATGTTGCCGAATATGTGTAAGAACAGTGGAAGTGTTAATAATGTGTTTAACTTAAATATTCCAATTTTGATTAATAACAATTTTTTTGCAACGAGCTACCCCACTTCGAAGTTTCGCCATGCATCTGAAATTTTATTTGCGACGAGCTCATAGAACGAGGTATGATACACGAACGATAGACACAGACAGCCATCACTATACCGGTGTTTGAGAAAGCTGGCAATACCGGGCGGAGAAGGGTAACATGGATAACCTTCCATATGAAATTCATCGTATATCGGAGTTAATCCACTTTGTGAACCAGAGTACACATTCGCATGAAAGACCCACATGAAACATTAGACTGATAATTTGTGCGAGAAGAGTCGGCAGTCTAATGGTCCATCAAAAATAGCAATTCGCAGCTCTGTTAGAGGATTATCTTACAGAAATGCTTTCACTTGGTTAGTAACGTCCAGAAAGAAAGACGTCTTTCAACTTCTGTTATTAATAAGATACAGTCATCGCATTACTAATACTTTTAAGACTGCGTGAAGAACGCACGTTTGCTTTCTTTGATTAGTGGAACTAAATGCTGCCTAATTCCAGGACGACCACGGCTAGCAGAAAGCATTTAATAAATACATAAATTTGCAGCATCAGCTTCTCTCCGCTTTTTCCAAAAAATTCAGATTGACTGCAACCAATCACTCTATTCCAAATCGTGTTTTGTTTGTCATAATTTAAGTTCCAAGAAATAGACGTTGATTCTGACGTAAAGCAAGAGGCATTTTCCGCCACTATACAAAATTATTTGAAATTATCCGTCCTTTCCGTATCCTTTTTAGCATTCCGTTCCCCAGTCGGTAAAAATAGAACCCTCATAGTATCCCCGACAGATAAAAACCCCTCTTTTGCAGGAACAAATAGACGTATCAAGCTGAAATTTATGTCACATAGTGAGCTCTATGGTCCTTTAGCGATGTAATAAGAGCCTCTAAGACAATGCAACCAAAAGCTACGTTAATTTGGCACATAGTTTGACACTCGCAAAGTCCATTATCATAAACTATAGGGTATTGTATTGTATTGTATGTTAACCGGGGACCTAGAAACGACGGAGAGGCTTCGTCCCCGCCGCAGCCGCAGTGGTCCACAACCCCACGACGACTACCGCAGTCCACTTCACCCCTCCGCCACCCCACACCGAACCCAGGGTTATTGTGCGGTTCGGCCCCCGGGGGAGCCCCCCCCCCCCTCCCCCAGGGAACGTCTCACACCAGACGAGTGTAACCCCTGTGTTTGCGTGGTAGAGTAATGGTGGTGTACGCGTACGTGGAGAACTTGTTTGCGCAGCAATCGTCGACATAGTGTAACTGAGGCGGAATAAGGGGTACGACCCCACATTCGCCGAGGCAGATGGAAAACCGCCTAAAAACTATCCACAGACGGGCCGGTTCACCGGACCTCGACACAAAGACGCCGGGCGAATTCGTGCCGGGGACCAGGCGCTCCTTCCCGCCCGGAAAAACTATAGGGTACTTCCCGTTGGCCTAGGATCACGCAATTTGGCAAAAAGAAAGGTTTCGTAGTGTAACTAAAGAAAAAAAAATTCGAAAAGTGTACATTTGTAATTATATCGCACGAAAAAAATTGTTATTTCTTATCTGATACTGTGTGTTTATCCGTCTGTTGAGACGGATTTTCTTAGGGAAGGGTAGATGTATCAAGCTGAAATTTACGTCTCACACTAAGACCTACAATTCTTTGACGGTGAAAAACTTAAGCGTTAAGTCAACGTACTCAAAAGATATGGCCATTTACGGGCCGGCCGAAGTGGCCGTGCGGTTAAAGGCGCTGCAGTCTGGAACCGCAAGACCGCTACGGTCGCAGGTTCGAATCCTGCCTCGGGCATGGATGTTTGTGATGTCCTTAGGTTAGTTAGGTTTAACTAGTTCTAAGTTCTAGGGGACTAATGACCTCAGCAGTTGAGTCCCATAGTGCTCAGAGCCATTTGAACCATTTTGGGCCATTTACGGCACACATTTTGATATTCGCAAGCTCACTCATCGAAAACTATAGGCCACTTTCCGTTGATCTAAAACCATGAAATTAGGCAAGAAGCTAGGTTTCACAGTGCAAGTAAAGGAAAAGATACAAAATTTTGTCAATATGTACTTATGTCACGTGAAAAAATATTTATTTTCTCATTTGCTATCCTACGTCAATTTTGAACTTAAAACAATCAGCAGTTCTGCATTCAAGCTGACTGCGTTGCAGTGGTAAAATTCAAACATCAGGCGAGGAATGACTTTATTGCTCATATGTCGCGTTTCGGAATTTATCAAAAATGGCTCTGAGCACTATGGGACTTAACTACTGCGATCATCAGTCCCCTAGAACTTAGAGCCACTTAAACGTAACTAACCTAAGGGCATCACACACATCCATGCCCGAGGCAGGATTCGAACCTGCAACCGTAGCGGTCGCGCGGTTCCAGACTGCAGTGCCTAGAACCGCTTGGCCACTCTGGCCGGCGGAATTTATCCATCATCAGATATCTAAGAGCGACTACTGCCCGTGGATACGGCATTTCAAGTTGTATGTGAAACAAATATTCGCAGACTAATCTAGTGTGCAATAATGGCACCTGGATATCTGATGATGGATAAATTCCGAAACGTGTCATATAAGCAATAAAGTCATTCCTTCCGTGATGTTTGACTTTTGCCATTGCGACCCAATCAGCCTGAATGCAGAACTACTGATCATTATAATAATAGTAGCCTGCCTCCTGCTTAACTTTACATCACATTTATACTCGTGTTATTGAAATTAAAACATTCTCTAAAATGACAAACTGCCTATTGGCTTCTGTCTCGGGTTCTTCGGCCGACGTTCATCTAATGATTTTTCTGACGTTTCGCCAGCACAAGTGGCTGGCATTGTCAAAGCTTCACCCTCCATTGCCGGTGGTGAACTGGAGCCGAGCTCGCGGCCGCAGACTTTATGTACCTGGCGCGCCAACGTCCGAGGGCTTCTCCGCGGTCACTTCCGGTGCGGTTCTCCTCTTGCTACCTGCGACGGTCGTTCGCTGCAGTACGGGAAGCCAGGATCCGTTTACCTTAAGGCTTTCCTCTTTCTTGTTGAAACTGTTGGCGTGTTTTTGTATTTCTACAGCTTCTCTGAACAAGCGCGTGTGATAGTGCTTCTCTACAGCCAGAACTTCCGTGTCGGCGAATTTTATTACGTGGTCGGTAGTGCTTCTCTACAGCCAGAACTTCCGTGTCGGCGAATTTTATTACGTGGTCGGTCTCATTCAGTGCGTGCTCTGCCACGGCCGATTTCTCCACCTGCCCCAACCTGCAATGTCGCTTATGCTCTTTGATCCTGGTGTTAATTGATCGTTCAGTCATTCCGACATAAACTTTTCCGCTTGTGCATGGTATACGGTATATTCCCGACATTACAAGCGGGTCTCTTTTCTCCTTTGCCGATCTAAGACACTCTTTGATCTTCCTTGTCGGTTTGAAAATCGTCTTTACGCCATGTTTGCGCAATATACGGCCGATTCTGTCCGTCACTCTGGGAATGTATGGCATGGTAAATGTTATGGAAGTAGAAAAGGACAAGAAACTGCCATTTCTAGATGTGCTGGTCACAAGGGACGGCGAAAACCTGGGACACAGCACGTATCGAAAACCGACACACACGGACCGATACCTGCACAAACTGTCAAACCACCACCCGAGCCAGAAAAGAGGCATGATTAGTACGCTCGTAACGAGAGCAGGACGAATATGTGAGCCGCAACACCTCAAACGAAAAATGCAACACCTGGAAACTGTCCTGAGGAGCAATGGGTACTCCACAAATTACATTAGAAGTGTAACAGAGCCAAACACTCGGCGAAGTAAGGAACCAGAAAAAGAAATGTCGGGGACGGCCTTTCTGCCATACATTCCCAGAGTGACGGACAGAATCGGCCGTATATTGCGCAAACATGGCGTAATGACGATTTTCAAACCGACAAGGAAGATGAAAGAGTGTCTTAGATCGGCGAAGGAGAAAAGAGACCCACTTGCAATGTCGGGAGTATACCGTATACCATGCACAAGCGGAAACGTTTATGTCGGAATGACTGGACGATCAATTAACACCAGGATCAAAGAGCATAAGCGACATTGCAGGTTGGGGCAGGTGGAGAAATCGGCCGTGGCAGAGCACGCACTGAATGAGACCGACCACGTAATAAAATTCGCCGACATGGAAGTTCTGGCTGTAGAGAAGCACTATCACACGCGCTTGTTCAGAGAAGCTGTAGAAATACAAAAACACGCCAACAGTTTCAACAAGAAAGAGGAAAGCCTTAAGGTAAACGGATCCTGGCTTCCCGTACTGCAGCGAACGACCGTCGCAGGTAGCAAGAGGAGAACCGCACCGGAAGTGACCGCGGAGAAGCCCTCGGACTTTGGCGCGCCAGGTACATAAAGTCTGCGGCCGCGAGCTCGGCAAAGGGCGCAAAGGCCACCCCCCACACACACAAACAAAACACCATAAACCCACCAAGACACACAAGAAAACAAACCATGGCAACACACACGGACAAAGCCTGGGTAAAACCAAGGCCAGACACACCGAGGGCGACTTATGCGGAAGTGGTTTCTCCACCGAGGAACCATGAAAGCGTAGCCCAACCATCACAACACCAGACACTATCACGAGAACAACACCGGGAAACACAAAGCAACAACGACCAGGTCCACCATGACGGAGGAAGGCCCAGGGAACCCCACACACACTCTCCCCCCATGGATCAGTTGTTAGGCGTAATGGTGCAGACCATGAACCTCGTCATGGAAATGATGAAGGAATTCAGGGAAGCCCAGAAGCAGAACACACAGATCCTCGTCGCCCTTCAGGCAACAGTCCAGCAGTCGCTCCCCTCTGCGACTTCCTCAGTAGTATCAACACCCCATCATGAATAGACGACCAAATATTCAAGGCCTGACAATGTGCGTCTTTAACGCAGACGGCATTGTTAATCAAGAGGTCGAGTTCCGAGAACTCATGAAGGAGTTCTCCATCGACATATGCATGATGGGGGAAACCCACCTAAAACCGGGAGTAAAAGCGACAGTTCCCAACTACATTAGCTACCGTAAAGATAGGCCAACCCAAGGCGGAGGAGTGGCCATATATGTAAAAAGAGGGATCCCCCACCACCAGGTATTCTTACCAGCTACCAACAAAATCGAAGCAGTGGCGGTGGAAGTAACCACTGCCACTGGACCCCTAACAATTGTTGCAGACTACCGACCCCCACATGACCAGATAGATGAGGGAGACATAGCTGCTCTAGGGCAAATTGAAGGCAAACTCATAATAGGGGGAGACTTCAATGCCAAACATCCTGATTAGAATTCTAGAGTAACCTCCAGAGCAGGCGCCAAACTGCAACAACTAGCGCGCGCCCACCACTTCGAAACATGGGGTCCAGTCGAGCCCACACATTTTCCGAAAAACGGAAGCAGGCCCGATGTGTTAGACATAGCTCTCACCAGGAGGATCGCAGGGTTCGTGGCCGCAAGGACAATCAACAGAATGTCCTCCGACCACAACCCAGTGATTCTGGAGGTCGATGTGGGAGAATGGGTAGCACTCCCACGGTACCAGACGTCGTACAAACGAACAGACTGGGAGCGATACCAAGAAACTGTCGCCTCTGATATCGCTCGCGCTCCGCCACCCACTGCTGAAACAGTAGAACAAGCGCTACAAGACCTAACAGGCACCATCTTGCAGGCAACGGAAGAAGCCACCCCTCCACAAAGGGATGGCCCACCGCCGCAAATACAGCTCCCGGAACACTTGCTAGCTCAAATTCGACACAAGAACAGAGTGGCAAAAGAGTGGAAGATCACCAGAAATCAGGCCACCAGGAGGCTGCTCAATCGTCTACAGAGAGAGCTGAAGGTAGCGCTCAATGAGCACAGAAACCAGCAATGGCAAAACCGCCTCACATCTCTCAAAGTAGACGATCATACACTATGGCAAGCGACCAAACAGTTTACAAAACGACGCGCTAGGATGCCGCCACTGCATGGCGAGCGGGGACTGGTCTACAGCCATGCTGGAAAGGCCAACGCCCTCGCCGACTCCTTTGAGAAGCAGTTCCAAGCGGCAGAACCCCAGGATGAAGAACACGAAGAGGTAGTCAGTCGTCAACTGGCCGTCTTCCTCAATGCCGAGGAGGACCCAGAGGACGAACCCATACTTTTTGCCCCCGAGGACGTGGCAAGAGTAATCAGGTCCCTCCCTACAAAAAAGGCGCCAGGGCACGACAGTGTCACAAACCAGTTAGTCAAAAAACTCCCACCCACAGCGATCACACACCTCGCGAACGTCCTCAACGACATTACTCGTTCCCGTGTTTTCCCAGCTTGCTGGAAACATGCGGAAGTGGTCGCGATACACAAACCAGGGAAAGACCCTCTATTCCCGCAGCACTACAGGCCGATTAGCCTCTTGCCAACACTCAGCAAGATCTATGAGCGCCTCCTGCTAAGACCCATACAAGAACATATTACCAGAGAGCAAATTCTGCCGGATTTCCAATTTGGGTTCCGGCAGAACCACTCTGCCCCACAACAGGTCATGAGAATGGTTGAAGCAGCCACAGAGGGCTTCAACCACAGAGGCTACTGCGGGATAGTGCTACTAGACGTAGCCAAAGCCTTTGATTCAGTATGGCATAGAGGGCTACTCTACAAGTTGTACACACAAGGGTTTCCCAGGAGCATAGTTCAGCTCATTAAGAGCCATCTCACGAATAGGACTTTCTCCGTCAAAGTAGAAACTGCCTCCTCCACCAGAAGGCGTATTCGTGCCGGGGTGCCACAGGGATCGGTCCTGGGGCCCGTATTGTACTGTTTGTACACTGCGGATACTCCGACGGCCCCCCTGGTGCACACTGCACAGTACGCTGACGATACAGCCTTCTACACGAGAAATGCGAACAAGGACCTGGTCATCCGTGGGCTACAAAAGGTTTTAGATGACACAGAAACTTGGGCTCGTCGCTGGCACATCACGATCAACTCCGAGAAGACGCAGGCAATGCTGATTACCCGCAGGCTCGGAAGGCGCGAACCTCCTCAACGTCCCCCCCTCCACCTTCACCTAAATGGAATCCAACTCCCCTGGCGCAGAACCGCCAAGTACCTTGGCGTAACCTTGGACTCTCGTCTTACGTGGAAACCCCACATAGACGAGGTCCACAGGAAGGTCTGCGCCAGAATGTCCATTCTATACCCTATCCTGAACACAAACAGCTCCCTTCCCTGCCCAGTAGCAGTAAATGTTTACCAGGCCCTGATCCGGCCAGTAATGGAGTATGCGTGCCCTGTCTGGGGATACGCGGCAAAGCAGCACCTGGACAAACTCTACAGGCCGCAGAACCGCGCCCTCAGAAGGGCACTGCACCTACCTCTTGGATTCGTAGGGAAGACGACTTGCACGCCGCAGCCGAAATCCCACTCCTGAGAGAACGTTTCCAGGATCTGGCAAGGGCCTTCTATGAGGGTTCTTCCAGATCCGAAAACGCGCTCATCCACTCCCTAGGTCGGTATGACATGTCCCGCGACAAGCATAAGCGCCCTATGACGATCTTCGACGATTAAGTCGAAGAGAAAATCCCAAAACCCAATCCCTAATCCAGTTCCTTCCCATATAACACCAATCTTTTCGCCTACCTCAGGCAAGTACTAGACTCACTCACAACAAACATCACAAGTCACAGACACCAAAAAACTATAGAAAAATCACACACACACGTTCACAGGGGAGTAAAAGCCGAAAGGCTACAAACTCCCCCACACACACTTCCCCAAAGAGGGGAAAGTAAAAGATGTGAGCAGCAGCAGGCAGCTCGGCTCCAGTTCACCACCGGCAATGGAGGGTGAAGCTTTGACAATGCCAGCCACTTGTGCTGGCGAAACGTCAGAAAAATCATTAGATGAACGTCGGCCGAAGAACCCGAGACAGAAGGCAATAGGCAGTTTGTCAACAAGTGGCCACGAAAGCCTTAACAATTTTGGGCCAGATGTCTTGCATCATTCTCGACAACCGGCAAAAACAATTGAAATTCTCGATTCCCTGACTGGATGAACTGTCTGTATACATCACTAGTCTGTACTGAAACCTCAGTACGCAAGTCTTACTCGTATCTGGCCAATTTTTTTCTTTCTTTTTTTTTTCAATTAGTTGTCCGTTTCTGCGTGTGATTCAAGTTTTCGTACTTGGTTTGACTATTGGAAATCATCTGCAGGTTTGCTAACATGTACTGAAAGTCAGAATCACCCCTTAATCGCAGTCACATAATAGGTTATGTGGCAGGTAGCATCCATTAAAAAAAAAAACACAAAGCTTCATATGAGTGTACTACTCATTATCGTTCTGACATTCTTCTTTTACAAAATCCTTCACTCGAAACACGAGGTCAAAATACCTTGATCTTAATAACTATTTTCACTATACAAAATTTAATTACTATTAATTAATTATAAAAGTCAATAAAGCTGTAACAACAACCTCTCATAATTCTTTCCATACACATAGACATGTCAAAAATAGTAAGCAGTACTTAAGATCTACGTCCACACCTATATCCCGCAAACCCTTGTAAAGCGCATGGCAGAGGGTACTTCCCGCTGCAGCCGTAAGGAGTGTGGGAAATATGATTGCTTAAATGGCTCTATGCGTTCTGTACTTAGTTTAATCTTGACTTCGCGACATATAGGGGAGCAGTACATTCCTTGATCCCTCACTTATTACAGTTTCCGGAACTTTCTAAACAAGCATCCGAGGGACAGTTTCCTCCCATTTTTTAGCGTCTGCCACTTACCTCTTTCAGTATATCAGTGACGCTAAACAGGGATCAAACGACTCTCTGACGAAAGTACATGTTAAAAATGAGGGTGTTTCGGGAATTATTGGCTTCTGGTCTGTGAGACTGTCACGTTTTGACACGTTGCGTTTGCTATGTTTTATGAATGGGTCGCAGTACCTCATCTTACATGAACCTAAGAATATGAAACATTGTCGCCTATCTGGATCGCTGATACGTCGGACTTCGTCGAAAGCACCTGCTAGAAACTAGGCGAAACGCTAGCTAGATCCTAACTTCAAACAGGAAAACAGAAAAAAGTTGTTTCTGTTGAACAGAGCTCTCGGAACAAACTTTTTCTATGCGGAAAATTTTTTAGTATTTCGGAGAGATTCCATGACGAAACAAACTTTCCGGCAAGCGTCGTTTAAAACAGCGTATACGGAAACAAAAAGATTTGCCTAAAAATGACATGTTCCTTTTCACGGCCATCTTCTGTAGTAGCTGTTATAATCAATTATTATTGCTTTTTCCGTCTTAAGCTTACTGCAGTTGATTAAAGAGTATTTTACTCCAGACGCACTTCGCTTTTATTTACAAAATATATTCTGTGGTCATTATGGGAATATGGATACAGAATACGTTTGAGATTTTGGCTTTTAAACATTAAAAACCGCGCGGAATGGCCGAGCGGTTAGAGGCGCGCCGGCACGGTAGCTCAGAGTATTCGGTCGGAGACTTAGCTGCCGTGTGCAATAAAAAAACTGAGTTAATGTACCAACGATGAACTTCAAGAAGAGTCACAGGACGTAAACCCCGAACAAATACAACGATCAGTTATGAACAAAACGAGATTAATGAAAAAAAAGGGCGCCATGTCACGGATTGCGTGGCCCCTCCCGCTCGATGTTCGAGTCCTCCTTCGGGCGTAGGTGTGTGTGTTGTTTAGCTAGTTTAAGTAATATTGGATTAACTATTGCGTCTTCAACTTACCAACGAATTTTTGGTACAGTTGTTCAGCTCCAGTGTAGGAACAGAAATGCGGAGCCACAGCTGTTATGGAGCTTTTATAGGCCCCGTTATCTGCTCATTAAGTGCTTGTGACAAGACTGGAAATGCCAAAAACACACACAAATAGTCTGCTGGCCCACGCTGTTCGGAAAACGACCGTTTACGTAAACGACGTGAAAGCGTGATGGGATCAGAAAGCGACGACACCAAAACTCCCAAGTTTCTACAGCTATTCGTATTCTCGCTTTCACTCCCGGTCTTCTTCGAGAGCGCAGAGTATCACCGGAATTATTTGCAGAAGACTTTCCGGATAAGTCAAGGAACCAAACGTGAAAAATATTCAGTTTCCTCACATTACGAGGCAAATGCTGCTTGTTGTCCAATATCAGAAGGAGCGAATATCCCGTCTGGTAGAAAGAGCTGCTCCTTAATTCCATTTCAATGAGCTGGAACTGGCGTACTAATGGCAGTCGCTATTTCGCTTATCGTGCCGTACTAAGTGAGTTCTAGAGGCTGCTGAAGGAGGGATGCAGACATCTGCCTATTTATTAGTAGGTGTGAGGTAAATGTTGTTGGAAAGTTCTTCTTCGTGAATATCCAGTAACTGCTCCCTCCAAACAACTACGAGGAGACGCCAAAAAGGATGGCGGGGCTAGTAACTTCTGCTGAATATTGGACAACACTTCAGAGATACATAACATTATTTTTCAACGTACTTATTAAGTCTCTGTAAGAAATGGTAGGAATATTCTACCAGCTGTTCATTTCATCGACGACTGAAATCCGCAGCCAGCCGAAGTGGCCGTGCGGTTCCAAGCGTTACAGTCTGGAACCGCGTGACCGCTACGGTCGCAGGTTCGAATCCTGCCTCGGGCATGGATGTGTGTGATGTCCTTAGGTTAGTTAAGTTTAAGTAGTTCTACATGACTACACTGCATCTACATGACTACTCTGCAATTCACATTTAACTGCTTGGCAGAGGGTTCATCGAACCACAATCATACTATCTCTCTACCATTGCACTCCCGAACAGCGTGCGGGAAAAACGAACACCTAAACCTTTCTGTTCGAGCTCTGATTTCTCTTATTTTATTTTGATGATCATTCCTACCTATGTAGGTTGGGCTCAACAAAATATTTTCGCATTCGGGAGAGAAAGTTGGTGACTGAAATTTCGTAAATAGATCTCGCCGCGACGAAAAACGTCTTTGCTGTAATGACTTCCATCCCAATTCGCGTATCATATCTGCCACACACTCTCCCCTATTAGTTCTAAGTTCTAGGGGACTGACGACCACAGCAGTTAAGTCCCATAGTGCTCAGAGCCATTTGAACCATTTTTGAACAGAGATCCGCTGCTTGGTCACAGAGCCACTCGAGAACAGCGGTCTGAACATGGTTGGAAAATCTCATTCCACCCAAATGTTTGTTCAGTTCGCCGAAAAGATGAAAACTGCATGGTGCAAGATCTGGAATTCCGTGTCAGCATCATCCAAGTCAGTGCGGTTTTGGTCAGATTACAGGCAACATTTGACTACAGCTGGATGAGACATCGCATTTGGTCCGTATACCTCCAGAATTTCTCGGAGAATCTGTTTGCAACTTGGACGATTTCCCCACAAGAATCGTGCTGTCAAGTGTACTACAACTTTGAAGTACGTTTCCAGTTTCCACGCCATTTCTACCGCACACTGTGATGCACTTGGTGCCCGTAACGCAGCAGCACTGTACCTGCCTGAAACCTGCAACTTGTACTCCTTCTGACAATGCGCCACTACTGTTGCGCGACCGCCTTAGCGTGTGACTACATGTGTAATTCATTTTCTGAGGTTCCTACGAACAACTTGCATCTACTGAACATAGGTAGACGATTCTTCTCTTAATTGTCAACAGTGTTACGCTCTCGCGTATCTGCCCACAGTACCTCAAATACTCGTGCATTGCATGTACTATGCACTGGAGAATCAACAGTAATTCTCAAATAATCACTCTATTTCTCTTAAAGCTCTATTGACGTTTCCAAGGAAAATTTATCTTTCACAGGTAATCAAACTTAGCATGTCAAGGTGCTACAAAAAAAAAAAAAAATCTCTCTTCACGGAGGTATGTTCCGTCTATGCAACTAAATGAAGGGCATTTTGTTTATTGCCGTATGCGTTTCGCTTCTTTTATTTTGTGTAGCATCTTCATATACATATTTATTTTCATACATATAATAAATGTGTTATGTAGCAGTTACAATATGTTACTATGTTACATTTTGTCGTATGTTTCTCTTGTTTTTCGAGTTAGAATCAATTTCTGTAGCACAAATGTCGTGAGCTGAAGTAATCGTTCGGTGTTACTTACGATTTACCGTGCTATTAGCCCACATGTGTGGTCCTGCAGATGTATTCATTAGTCCCCATGCTCCAGCTGGTCGATTTACGGCCTTTTTTTTTTTTTTGCTCACATTTCTTACAACAAATCTCTTGCATTACTTGCACTTTTCCTTTTGTGATCAACACGTGTCTGTTTATGCGTGTAGTCTCGCCAACTGTCGCTGTGTGTTTATCCTTCGTCTTTTGTTTGCGTTGTGTGTTTGGTTTAATATTCTTCATTTGTTTTGTATGTGGTGTCTTTTGTCTTTTGTTGGTTTAATATTCTTCATTTGTTTTGTGTGTGTGTGTGTGATAAACACACAGTAACAGCTGGCAACATTACACACTGTAAACACATATGTGTTGATCACAAAATGAAAATTTCAAGTGACTTAAGTGATGTTTTGTACCAAATTTGGGTAAAGAAACGCCGGAATCGGCCAGCTGGAGCGTGGGGACTAATGAACATATTTCAAAGACCACACATGTGGACTAACAGTACTGGTGATCGTAAGTAACACTCAATGATAATTTCACCTCATGAAATTTGCGCTACAAAAGTTGATTCTAATCTGAAAAACATGACAAATTGTAAGATAGTAACGTATTGTAACTACTACATAATACATATATTATATGTATAAAAAGAAACATGTATTACAGGCCACTGAAAATGCTTCACAAATCAAAAAAGGAAAGGCGTATGGCAATAAGCAAAATGCCTTTCATTTAGTTGCTTAGACGGAACATGAATTTTGAAGCAACTAGGTATTTTTGTGTGAAGCCTATTTAGTGCCGAAGAAAATCATAGTTCAGCTTCATTTCTTTACACAACAATCACTCTAACACAGAGTAAGTTAACGAAATATCGTGGACGCCAGCTAATCAAGATGACGGAAATAAATAAGATACAAAATGCAGGATAAATGGAAAGAATAGCGTTTCTGAAAAAGAGAAATTTGTTGACCTCGAATATAAATTTAAGTGTTAGGAATTCGTTTCTTAAAGTACGGTATTTTCATGGACTTATATGGGATTGCACTGTTGACGATGAACAGAACAGACATTACTTCTAAGAGAAGCGTTTGAGATGTGGCGTTACAGAAGAATGCTTTAGGTAAGATGTGAAAAAGTAATCAGTAATAAGTATTAGACGACCACAATATTACTGCGCTTGTGAATGAAGGCGCTTCGGTCGGCTTACCGTGAGTTTTTTATCATGTACTACACGAGGAGATGCAGAAACGTTTGATTGTATATGCACGACTGTCTTGAAATTATTTACAGTGCGATGTGTTTCCCTTAGTCATCACTGTACTCGCTTATGCAAATTCGCCTTTTGCTTTAGACAAAATTTTGTAATATTGTAGTATATATACTAAGATGGTATCTGTTCTTTCGGACATGTATATATATAGTATATATATAGTATATATATATATATATATATAGTATATATATAGTAGTATATATATAGTTAATATAGTATATATATAGTATATATAGTTAGTATATATATAGTATATATATAGTTATATATAGTATATATAGTATATATATCGTTAAGGCTAGTATATATATAGTATATATATAGTATATATATATATAGTATATATATAGTATATATATAGTTAAGGCTCACCGGTCACTTGACCATCTTCTTCTTCTCTTACGGGAATCGGCAACGCGCCGCGAGTAATGAGTATAATGGGTGGGGGCATTACGAATGTAGTGCGGGACAATACGTTGAGAATGTGGGTTTCTCGGGAGGCGTGTCAGAGATAAATCCCTGCAGTCGCGCTATCCTCTGTGTCCTCGGTGGCTCAGATGTGTAGAGCGTCTGCCATGTAAGCAGGAGATCCCGGGTTCGGGTGCCGGTCGGGGCAGACATTTTCAACTGTCCCCGTTCACGTATGTCAACGCCTGTAAACAGCTAAGTGTGTTCAGTTCATTGTAATTGTACGCTTATTTTAATGCATAAATTACACCCACGTAGTGTGTAGAGTTACTTTTGAATCACGCTGTATAAGGTGCACTGCATCAACAACGAAATGAAATTCAGCCGCAGAAGCAACATCCTCTAGAAAATTGGAAGCTCAAATTGTTATACCACAAGTGGAGAAGTAAGTTAATGCGTGCCTCAGCGAAGTGTTTTGGGACGCTTGTTGTCCGTCCGCAGCTCGTGGTCGTGCGGTAGCTTTCTCGCTTCCCGCGCCCGGGTTCCCGGGTTCGATTCCCGGCGGGGTCAGGGATTTTCTCTGCCTCGTGATGACTGGGTGTTGTGTGATGTCCTTAGGTTAGTTAGATTTAAGTAGTTCTAAGTTCTAGGGGACTGATGACCATAGATGTTAAGTCCCATAGTGCTCAGAGCCATTTGAACCATTTGTTGTCCATATTGTCCCCCATGAACCACGGACCTTGGCGTTGGTGGGGAGGCTTGCGTGCCTCAACGATACAGATAGCCGTACCGTAGGTGTAACCACAACGGAGGGGTATCTGTTGAGAGGCCAGACAAACGTGTGGTTCCCGAAGAGGGGCAGCAGCCTTCTCAGTAGTTGCAGGGGCAACAGTCTGGATGATTGACTGATCTGGCCTTGTAACACTAACCAAAATAGCCTTGCTGTTCTGGTACTGCGAACGGCTGAAAGCAAGGAGAAATTACAGCCGTAATTTTTCCCGAGGGCATGCAGCTTTACTGTATGATTAAATGATGATGCCGTCCTCTTGGGTAAAATATTCCGGAGGTAAAATAGTCCCCCATTCGGATCTCCGGGCGGGGAATACTCAGGAGGACGTTGTTATCAGGAGAAAGAAAACTGGCGTTCTACGGATCGGAGCGTGGAATGTCAGATCCCTTAATCGGGCAGGTAGGTTAGAAAATTTAAAAAGGGAAATGGATAGGTTAAAGTTAGATTTAGTGGGAATTAGTGAAGTTCGGTGACAGGAGGAACAAGACTTTTGGTTAGGTGAATACAGGGTTATAAATACAAAATCAAATAGGGGTAATGCAGGAGTAGGTTTAATAATGAATAAAAAAATAGGAGTGCGGGTAAGCTACTACGAACAGCATAGTGAACGCATTATTGTGGCCAAGATAGACACGAAGCCCCCGCCTACTACAGAAGTAGAAGTTTATATGCCAACTAGCTCTGCAGATGACGAAGAAATCGATGGAATGTATGAGGAGATAAAAGAAATTATTCAAATAGTGAAGGGAGACGAAAATTTAATAGTCATGGGTGACTGGAATTCAAGCATAGGAAAAGGGAGAGAAGGAAACATAGTAGGTGAATATGGATTGGGGCTATGAAATGAAAGAGGAAGCCATCTGGTAGAATTTTGCACAGAGCATAACTTAATCATAGCTAACACTTGGTTTAAGAATCATGAAAGAAGGTTGTATACATGGAAGAACCCTGGAGATACTAAAAGGTATCAGATAGATTATATAATGGTAACAGAGATTTAGGAACCAGGTTTTAAATTGTAAGACATTTCCAGGGGCAGATGTGGACTCTGACCACAATCTATTGGTTATGACCTGTAGATTAAAACTGAAGAAACTGCAAAAAGGTGGGAATTTAAGGAGATGGGATTGGATAAACTGAAAGAACCAGAGGTTGTACAGAGTTTCAGGGAGAGCATAAGGGAACAACTGACAGGAATGGGGGAAAGAAATACAGTAGAAGAAGAATGGGTAACTTTGAAGAATGAAATAGTGAAGGCAGCAGTGGATCAAATAGGTAAAAAGACAAGAGCTGGTAGAAACCCTTGGGTAACAGAAGAAATATTGAATTTATTGATGAAAGGAGAAAATATAAAAATGCAGTAAATTAAGCAGGCAAAAAGGAATACAAACGTCTCAAAAATGAGATCGACAGGAAGTGCAAAATGGCTAAGCAGGGATGGCTAGGGGACAAATGTAAGGATGTAGAGGCTTATCTCACTAGAGGTAAGATAGATACTGCGTATAGGAAAATTCAAGAGGCCTCTGCAGAAAGGAGAACCACTTGCATGAATATCAAGAGCTTTGATGGAAACCCAGTTCTAAGCAAAGAAGGGAAAGCAGAAAGGTGGATGGAGTATATAGAGGGTATATTCAAGGGCGATGTACTTGAGGACAATATTATGGAAATGGAAGAGGATGTAGATGAAGATGAAATGGGAGATATGATACTGCGTGAAGAGTTTGACAGAGCACTGAAAGACCTGAGTTGCAACAAGGCCCCGGGAGTAGACAACATTCCATTAGAACTACTGACGGCTTTGGGAGAGCCAGTCCTGACAAAACTCTACCATCTGGTGAGCAAGATGTATGAGACAGGCGAAATACCCTCAGACTTCAAGAAGAATATAATAATTCCAATCCCAAAGAAAGCAGGTGTTGACAGATGTGAAAATTACCGAACTATCAGTTTAACAAGTCACAACTACAAAATACTAACGCGAATTCTTTACAGACGAATGGAAAAACTGATAGAAGCCGACCTCGGGGAAGATCAGTTCCGTAGAAATGTTGGAACACGTGAGGCAATAATGACCCTACGACTTATCTTAGAAGTAAGATTAAGGAAAGGCAAACCTACGTTTCTAGCATTTGTAGACTTAGAGAAAGCTTTTGACAACGTTGATTGGAATACACTCTTTCATATTCTGAAGGTGGCAGGGGTAAAATACAATTTGTACAGAAAGCAGATGGCAGTTATAAGAGTCGCGGGGTATGAAAGGGAAGCAGTGGTTGGGAAGGGAGTGAGACGGGGTTGTAGCTTGTCCCCGATGTTATTCAATCTGTATAATGAGCAAGCAATAAAGGAAACAAAAGAAAAGTTCGGAGTAGGAATTAAAATCCATGGAAAAGAAATAAAAACTTTGAGGTTCGCCGATGACATTGTAATTCTGTCAGAGACAGCAATGGACTTGGAAGAGCAGTTGAATGGAATGGACACTGTCTTGAAAAGAGGATATAAGATGAACATCAACAAAAGCAAAACGAGGATAATGGAATGTAGTCGAATTAAGTCGGATGATGCTGAGGGAATTAGATTAGGAAATGAGACACTTAAAGTAGTAAAGGAGTTTTGCTATTTGGGGAGCAAAATAACTGATGATGGTCGAAGTAGAGAGGATATAAAATGTAGACTGGCAATGGCAAGGAAAGAGTTTCCGAAGAAGAAAAATTTGTTAACATCGAGTCTAGATTTAAGTGTCAGGAAGTCGTTTCTGAAAGTATTTGTATGGAGTGTAGCCATGTATGGAAGTGAAACATGGACGGTAAGTAGTTTGGAGAAGAAGAGAATAGGAGCTTTCGAAATGTGGTGCTACAGAAGAATGCTGAAGATTAGATGGGTAGACCACATAACTAATGAGGAAGTATTGAACAACAACAACAACATTGTATGTAAGCGACCTAACAGACAATGTTAGACTATTTGCAAATGATGGACTGATCTATAATGAAGGACTATATGAACAAAGTTGCACAAACATGTAGGCACATTTTGATAATATGCCAAACTGGTTCGAGGATTGCGTTTACTTTAATTGTTCATATATGTCAAACAGTGCATTTCATAAGACGCAGAAAAGTGATATCGTATGACTACAGTATCAATAAGTCAGAATTAGAATCACTCACACAAACACCTTTAGGTATATGAAATGAAATGATCACATAACTTCTATCTTAGGTTATGCAGTTGGCTTACTTCGATTTATTGGCATAATTTTGGGAACAACTTACAAAACACTAGCGTGTCCCATCCTTGAAAATTGCTCAAGTGTCTGAGGCCCATACAACCAGGTCTAAAATGACATACTAAATTGTGCAAATAAGGGCACAAGAATGGTTACATGTTTGTTAGCCTCACGGGAAAGAGCCATGGAAATGCTCGAAACCCAGAATTTGCGGACTTACAAGAAAGACGTCATTTATCAGGTGAAAGTCCGTATAAAAAGTTTTGAGAACCAGTATTGAGTGAGGTATCTACACTCTTGTTCATAAATTAAGGATAATGCTGGTACATGGGTAAACAACGCTCTGGTGGGCGGTTTGTGGCTTTAAATCACCTCGGCGTATGACCATGCGGTGCATTTGACCTGTGGTCGTCGCACGGTGGTGCTGGCAGCAGTCCACATACGCAGAGGTGTGTTGGTGCATGTCAGAGTACGCTGCACCGAGTAAGTGTGCAGGCGTTTTCAGACGTGCTAATGGTGGCAGTGGGTTGAAAATGACTCAAAGAACACATATTGATGACGTTATCAGAGGTAGAATACTGGGGCGACTGGAGGCTGGTCAAACACAGCAGGTCGTAGCACGAGCCCTCCGGGCGCCACAAAGTGTGATCTCAAGATTATGGCAACGATTCCAGCAGACAGGAAACGTGTCCAGGCGCTACAGTACCGGACGTCCACAGTGTAAAACACCACAGGAAGATCGATATCTCACCATCAGTGCCCGCAGACGGCCACGTTTGATACGGGCAAGTCTTCAGGTCCAGATTGTATACCGATTACGTTCCTTTCAGATTACGCTGATACAATAGCTCCCTACTTATCGATCATACGAGGTGTGGCTAGAAAAAAACCGGACTAGTACTGGTGAAACAATAAAACGAATGCAATAAGGCTGAAAGTCGCGTGGCCTGTCACGTGACTCTCGCTCCGCCTACTGCTCGAGTTTCATCTGCCTCCTGCACTCAGTCTGCCCGTGGCGTCTGTTTTAAGTAGTTGACGTTTTGTCTGTGCGTCGGAAAATGTTGAGTGTACAGAATGAACAGCGTGTTAACATCAAATTTTGTTTCAAACTAGGAAAATCTGCAAGTGAAACGTTTGTAATGTTACAACAAGTGTACGGCGATGATTGTTTATCGCGAACACAAGTGTTTGAGTGGTTTAAACGATTTAAAGATGGCCGCGAAGACACCAGTGATGACACTCGCACTGGCAGACCATTGTCAGCAACAACTGATGCAAACATTGAAAAAATCGGTAAACTTGTTCGACAAGATCGCCGTTTAACAATCAGAGCAGTGTCTGAGTTAACAGGAGTTGACAAGGAAAGTGTTAGGCAGTTTCTTCATGAAAGTTTCAACATGAACAAAGTGTGTTCAAAAATGGTTCCAAAGTGTCTCACAATTGAACAGAAGGAACGCCAAAGAATGATTTGTTCTGACATCCTGGAAAACATTGAAAGTGATCCCACCTTCTTACAAAATGTTATTACTTGCGATGAATCGTGGTTTTTTACTTACGATCCCGAAACTAAACGCCAATCGATGCATTGGAAAACTCCTGGTTCTCCACGACAAAAAAAAAGCACGAATGTCAAAATCGAAATTCAAGGCAATGATGATTTTTTTTTTTTTTTTTTTTTTTTGACATCAAAGGGATTGTGCACATTGATTGGGTACCAGAGGGACAAACAGTGAATCAGCATTACTACATTAGCGTCCTGGCTACCCTACGTGAGCGAGTACGGAGAAAACGGAACGATTTGTGGAGAAAAAAGTCATGGATCCTTCACCAAGACAATGCCCCAGCTCACAGTGCGTTGTCAGTGAAGACGTTTTTGGCAAAACACAACATTCCCATCTTAGATCATCCACCCTACTCACCTGATTTGGCCGCCTGTGACTTTTTTCTTTTCCCTAAAGTCAAGTCAGCTTTGAAAGGAACTAGATTTGAGACTGTTGAAGCAGTAAAAGAAAAAGCGACGGAAGTAATGTATGGACTTACCGAAAATGATCTGCAGCATTGCTATGAACAGTGGAAAATTCGTATGGAGCGGTGTAGAGACCGAGGAGGAGAGTACATTGAAGGAGATAACATGAAATTGTAAATAATTGTAAATAAATGTTTTTTCCAGCATCAGTCCTGTTTTTTTCTAGCCGCACCTCGTATACAACCGCTCACTCACCGATAGATCTGTACCTACAGATTGGAAAATTGCGCAGGTTGCACCAGTGTTTAAGAAGGGTAGTAGGAGTAATCCATCGAACTACAGACCTATATCATTGACGTCGGTTTGCAGTAGGGTTTTGGAGCATATACTGTATTCAAACATTATGAATCACCTCGAAGGGAACGATCTGTTGATACGTAATCAGCATGGTTTCAGAAAACATCGTTCTTGCGCAACGCAGCTAGCTCTTTATTCGCACGAAGTAATGGCCGCTATCGACAGGGGATCTCAAGTTGATTCCGTATTTCTAGATTTCCGGAAAGCTTTTGACACCGTCTCACAAGCGACTTCTAATCAAGCTGCGGGCCTATGGGGTATCGTCTCAGTTGTGCGACTGGATTCGTGATTTCCTGTCAGGAAGGTCGCAGTTCGTAGTAATAGACGGCAAATCATCGAGTGAAACTGAAGTGATACTAGGTGTTCCCCAGGGAAGCGTCCTGGGACCTCTGCTGTTCCTGATCTATATAAATAACCTGGGTGACAATCTGAGCAGTTCTCTTAGGTTGTTCGCAGATGAAGCTGTAATTTACCGTCTAGTAAGATAATTCGAAGACCAGTATCAGTTGCAAAGCGATCTAGAAAAGATTGCTGAATGGTGTGGCAGGTGGCAGTTGACGCTAAATAACGAAAAGTGTGAGGTGATCCACATGAGTTCCAAAAGAAATCCGTTAGAATTCGATTACTCGATAAATAGTACAATTCTCAAGGCTGTCAATTCAACTAAGTACCTGGGTGTAAAAATTACGAACAACTTCAGTTGGAAAGACCACATAGATAATATTGTGGGGAAGGCGAGCCAAAGGTTGCGTTTCATTGGCAGGACACTTCGAAGATGCAACAAGTCCACTAAAGAGACAGCTTACACTGCACTCGTTCGTCCTCTGTTAGAATATTGCTGCGGGGTGTGGGATCTTTACCAAGTTGGATTGACCGAAGACATCGAAAGGGTGCAAAAAAGGGCAGCTCGTTTTGTATTATCGCGTAATAGGGGAGAGAGTGTGGCAGATATGATACGCGAGTTGGGATGGAAGTCATTAAAGCAAAGACGTTTTTCGTCGCGGCGAGATCTATTTACGAAATTTCAGTCACCAACTTTCTCTTCCGAATGCGAAAATATTTTGTTGAACCCAACCTACATAGGTAGGAATGATCATCAAAACAAAATAAGAGAAGTCAGAGCTCGAACGGAAACGTTTAGGTGTTCGTTTTTCCCACGCGCTGTTCGGGAGTGGAATGGTAGGTAGATAGTATGATTGTGGTTCGATGAACCCTCTACCAAGCACTTAAATGTGAATTGCAGAGTAATCATGTATATGTAGATGTAGCCTTGCTCGGGACCTTACCGCAGTCACTGGAACAGTTGTCTCCAGACACACAGTCTATAGACTACTGAACAGACATGGTTTATTCGCCCGGAGACCGGCAAGGTGCATTTCACTGACACCTGGTCACAGGAGAGCCTGTAAAGCCTGGTGTCAAGAACACAGTACATGGTCACTGGAACAGTGGTCCCAGGTTATGTTCACGGACGAGTCCAGGTGTAGACTGAACAGTGAACTCGCCGGGTTTTCATCTGGCGTGAACCAAGAACCAGACCCCAACCCCTTAATGTCCTTACAAGGGACCTGCACGCAGGTCGTGGTTTGATGGTGTGGGGTGGGATTATGATTGGTGCACGTACATCCCTGCATGTCTTCGACAGAGGAACTGTAACACGTCAGGTGTATCGGGGCGCCATTTTGCACCAGTATGTCCGCCTTTTCAGGACTGATAAAGGACGGCCCCACCGAGCTGCCATCGTGGAGGAGTACCTCGAAACTGAAGATATCAGGCGAATGGAGTGGCCTGCCTGTTCTCCACACCTAAACCCCATCGAGCACTTCTTGGATGCTCTCCGTCGACGTATCGCTGCACATCTTCAACTCCTACTACACTTCAGGAGCTCCGAGAGGTGCTGGTGCAAGAGTAAGAGGCTGTACCCCAGCAGCTGCTCGACCACCTGATCCAGAGTATGCCTACCCATTGTGTGGCCTGTGTACGTGTGCATGGTGATCAAGTTGTTCAAGTGGCTCTGAGCACTATGGGACTTAACTTCTGAGGTCGTCAGTCCCCTAGAACTTAGAACTACTTAAACCTAACTAACCTAAGGACATCACACACATCCATGCCCGAGGCAGGATTCGAACCTGTGACCGTAGCGGTCGCGCGGTTCCAGACTGTAGCGCCTAGAACCGCTCGGCCACTTCGACCGGCCCATGGTGATCATATCCCATATTGATGTCGGGGTACATGCGCAGCAAACAGTGGCGTTTTGTATCACATGTGTTTCGGGACGATTTTCTCAACTTATCACCAATACCGTGGACTTACAGATGTGTGTCGTGTGTGTTCCCTATGTGCCTATACTATTAGCGCCAGTTTTGTGTAGTTCCACGTTGTGTGGCACCACATTCTGCAGTTATCCTTAATCTACTGTATGAGAATGAGTGTGGAAATATACTACAGGTCCCCACTCTTCCCATAGGGAACACGGAGACATGGGATAGACTAATTAGAACGCCCGCAGGGGCATTCAGGCATTCATTTTCCCTTCTTGGAACTACAAGAAAATCTAACACGTGATACGATGCTAAATACACTATGCAGAGCAGTTCGCAGTCGCTGGCAGAGTATGTGTGATGTAAAGCAACAGCACTGGTAGTTCGCTATTCCGCTGCAAACATTCGTCTCCTGTCTGATACAAAAGGTAAATCGGTGTCTTCAGTGGTAGGTGATTAGTCATCACCGACTGTCTACAACCCACTGCCCTAAATATAAAGTCCAGCCACATTAATGTGACCATCACGATTGTTCGCAGTGGGAGGTATATAAAGCGTGCCGGGGGTACAGCGAAAACACTGCAGTCGTTGCCGTAATGCGTAAACGGGGTGGTTTATCTGACGTCCAGACATGCACGATCGTTTGCTTTCGGGCAAGAGTAGAAGTATTTCCGAAATATCTAAGATTGCAAACAGTTCGTGTGCCTCCACAGCTAAATTATACCGTGGCGCTACTGTGAAACACCTCTCTTCCATTGAACCAGAGCTCATAGATGTTAAGACATGCATTTTAGAACCCCTATCTACTAGACATTTTTTCTTGTTTCGGTCCGTACAACCTCCTTCCAAAATATCGACATCAAAGATCCTGAAGTAGAAGACATATATTTCGTAGAACTCAAATGGACAGTGGTCGTAGCTGTCAATATATACATTTTAGAACCCATGTTTACCAGACCTTTTTTTCTTGTTTTGGTGTAAGGAACCTGCCCTATCGCTTGTCGGTGTTTTCCTGGGACACCCTGTATATTATACAGACGCGTAAGCGACGGGTACTCCAAACTTACTATGAAACGATATTACAAGACCATGCGGAAAGAATTTAATGATTTAGCTGGCAGAAAATGACAACTATCGACAGAGGGGATTCATTGTTCTGTACATCAAAAAGTACTTAGTGTTAAATTTACAGGCATGGATCACGTGAAGTAATTTGGTGGTACGAATAGTAAAATTTCCGAAGTCTCACGCAGGGTTTCATTTGCATCAGTTTTCGATGGAACTGAAGGAAGAGTGATGGACGCGTTATATATTACCGCAAAGTACGTTGGTTAACTTAAGGGACATACCTAAAACTATTTTTCGATTTAAAACTCGCTACAGGTGAATTTATTAAGGAAAAAAGAGTACAGAAACGAAAATTAGGACACCTGGAATGGGTTACGGACCTCGCATTTTAAGTGGACTTCACTGCAAACTGCCGACAGTAAAATAGTGCAAGCCGGTCGTTGTGGAGGAGCGATTCTGGGCGCTTCAGTCGGGAACAACGCTGCTGCTACGGTCGCAGGTTCGAATCCTGCCTCTAGCAAGGATGTGTGTGGTGTCCTTAGGTTAGTTAGGTTTAAGTAGTTCTAAGTTCTAGGCCTCAGAAGTTAAGTCGCATAGTGCTCAGAGCCATTTGAACCATTTGAACCGAAATGGTGCTATCCAAAACCAACACCGAAGCAACTGTAGTGCACCGTGGGCCATAGACAAGGGTGAATGACGGCTGCAGAGATGTGTACGCGAACAGACGTGCAACTCTTGAGCAGCTGACAGACCAGATGAACCCAGGGGCTACCAGCAAATGTCTCCTCAGAGACCGTTCAGCGAACATCGCTGCGTATGGACCTCCGCTGCAGGCTCCTGGTTGATGATCACATACTGACTGCTGCTAATCGGCGACGAAGGCTGAAATACGCACTCCAGTACCGCAGCTTGACGATCACTGAGTGGCGACATGTGGCCGTTCCGGATGAATCACGTTTTATGCTCCATTAGGCAGATGGCGATTGGCATGTATGGCGTGAAATGTCAGAAAGCAAACACAGGAGGGACCGATGCGGTCTGGGGAATATTTTCGTGACACTCCGTAGGTGATCTCGTCATTCTGGAAGATGCAGCGGACGAACACAAGTATGCAGCTATCCCTGAGGACCCAGTCCCCCCTGCATGCAGTTTGTTTTTCATCAGCACGATGGCATCTACAATCACAACAATCCAACGAGTCACACAGTTCACGGCGCATGTGCATGGTTCAAAGAGTGTCAGGATGAGTTCACGGTACTCCCTTGCCACCAGCTCCCCGAATTAAAACCCAATAGAGAATGTGTGGGTCTACCTCGATCGGGCTGTTCATGCCATGGATCGTCAACCAAGAATCCTAGCACAGCTGACCACGGTACTGGAGTTGACATGGCTCCACATCCCTGTCGATACCTCCCAAAACCTCACTGACACTCCTGCAAGTCTCGCAGCGGTGCGCGCTGCAAGTGGCTCCTATTCAGGCTTTTGATAGGTGATGACATTGGTATGACTGAACTGAGTAATATCAACCATCTGGTTGGAATCGTTCCACCAACAATTCTTCGAGAAGCAACTGCCTTCACCGAGAGGATGAAGCCCTTAACGCCTGTACAACTCTCACTATGCGGCATTCGACTGCCTACCAAAAGCCACATCAACTGAGGATTGCAACATTCAAACTGAGACTAAACTGGAAATCTGGTCAACCCTAAATGACCGTCACTGGATGGAACCACCAGGAAAAGTAGCCCCTGCCCATTTTGGAAACGGGGAAGTCTTCACATCTCTAAACAGACTGCGGACAGGGACAACCAGATCGAAAGTATGTCTTCTGGAATGGAGGGACGCAGTATCGTCTAGCCTGTACAACTGTGATGGGGTCCAGAGTATCCAACTCATTTACTTTTATCCTGACTACACCAGGTAGTGTATCCGGAACGACTGCATTCAGCAACTAGTAATGCAGTTTTCATTGCCTGTTTCTAGACAAAATTAGCATTATTAATACACTTTGTTCTGTAATACACAGTCGTTGCTATTTAATTTGTGTCGAAGATGACAGATGTAAGTAGAGTTCTATCAAACTATGTTTTAGTTGCTTTTCCTGCTTTTAATTTTTAATTTATTGCGGCTGACAAGAATAAAAAATGATGGGTTGAATGAATGAACGAATATCTTCTTAAATTTTTAGTGCCTGTTCTTATTAGACAAACCATTTTCAACTTCCAGAACGCCGTATTCTAGCTCAAATTCAAGAGCTTACTGAATGTTAGACAAATATTTCTGGATGGAGAATTGCTACCTATTAATACGTTAGACAAATACACCAAACAGCAAATGTTCGAATGAAGGGCGTTTGATAAATCTCATACTGCAAGAGAACCGACCATCAGAAGTGTGATAGCTACAGAATCTCAGGCAGTGTACAAACATTTAGTAGCTCCTCAGATTGGGATATGCTTTTCAAGTTACAGTTGTCCGAGTCCAGAAATATGTAATACGAATTGTTTGTGGTTTGAAATAAAAAACGTTCTTCAGACACCTGGTCAAGGAGGTGGGGATAATATGCTCCACTAAATATTTATTACTTAATGAAATTTGTCATAGATAATATAGCTCTTCTTGAAACAAACAGCGCAGTTCGTGCAACCAATACCGAAAACAAGACTAATCTGCGTAATGACATTAAATTACTTACTTTCGCCAGAAAGATGTCCATTAGTAAAGAAAACACATTTTTAATAACTTTCCAGTCGCGATAAAGAATTCAGCTAATAATGAAGTGCAGTTTAAGAGCAAATTAGACTATTTCTTGGCAGCCAGCTCCTTCCACCCCACCGACGATTTTTTTCTTACTGAAACCTTACTACGTATATCTATTACTAATAAAATTAAGTAACGAGAATGTTAAGTAAAACCTGACTTCTTCATATCTGTAGAGCACTAAAGTGATCAATGCAAATAAAAATATGTGACGCACATTTTACTTAAGAAGTGATAACAACCTTACTGCAAATCACCTAAATGCACAATAATTCTTACCCTGTTGTCGCCATACACCACAAACAATTCGTATTATATATCCCAATCTGAGGAGCTACTAAATGTTTGTACACTGCCTGAGATTCTGTAGCTATCACACTTCTGATGGTCGGTTCTCTTGCAGCATGAGATTTATCAAACGCCCTTCATTCGAACATTTGCTGTTTGGTGTATTTGTCTAACGTATTAATAGGTAGCAATTCTCCATCTAGAAATATTTGTCTAACATTCAGTAAGCTCTTGAAGGTATTTTCAGTGCTGATATCCAGACGTCGTTTGTCACGTCTTTTCTACTAATAAAGCCAGTAGGGCGATTTTGAAACGCTTACACGCAATTTAGACTGTTTTAAAATGCTTTGACTCTGTGTGTCGTACTTGAGCGTCTACTTTCTAGAAGAGACGGATCTCGTATAAAAAGATAATTGAAGAAACTCATCCTTAACTTTACTGACTGAGAGTGGACAGACAGATACAAAATCGTATCGTTTTATTACAGCCATACCTTTCTCTCACTTCGACGAAGCATAACACGTACAGTAACAGCAGTTATTACTTTTTAATTTATTAGGACGCCTCAGGTGGAAACAGAAGATAATAGTAATCGAAAAATAATATCAAGGGTGATAAATCAATAATTCAGAAAATATTTCCACAATGAGAGGTTCTCTCGCAAAAGCACGGAAAGTAAATGGATTTTCTTTTTATTTTAACTACACTAACGGATATGGAAAGCATTACACTATGAAAGCCTTGACCCAACGCTGCCAAACTGATACTCCAGTCTTTCCTTACCTTTTGGACATGTTTAAAAATTTACCCTTGTGAGATCTTATTTCAGGATTTTTAGTACAGAAAAATTCATGTCTACAGATAAAAAATAGTGTGAGTAAACTACGGGTACTGTGTATGTGTAACGTTACTGCGAGTTTCCAGGTGAACATCGCAACACAACAACCCCAGAGGACGTCCACGTGCAGCATGTGGCCATCTGTCATACCCTGCCCAGTCACAATTAAAGTGACCACCTGTCAAAAGCCTGAGTAACCACGTTTTATAGTCCGGACGGCTGCGAGACGCACAGGAAGAGGGTCAGTGAGGTTATGGAAGGCACTGGCACGGGTGTGGGACCATCGCGACTCCAATGCCGTGGCCAGCTGCGGTATGTTTCTCGGCTGAGAGGCCTTGGCGCGAACAGCCCGATCGAGCTGGTCCTGCAGTTTTCGATTTGTGTTTAAGCAGGTGGAGTTTGGTGGCCAGGGAAGTACGGCAAATTCATACAGGTGCTCTTCGAACCGCCCACGTACACCGCCTGCTGTGTGACACGTTGCACTGCCCTGGTGGTGTAGATGTCATTGTGCCGAGGAAAAACGAACTGCATGTAATGCAGTCTTCAAGGATAGATGCAGTGTTTTGTTGATCCATTGTGCCTTCCTGAATGACTCGATCAGCCGGGAAATGACGAAAACATTCCCCAGACCAAAACGCTCCCACCTCCGGCCTGGAAAGCAATATTTTATCTGCAGATTCTAAAAATAACCCCAAAAAATTTTGGTCGTACGTAAAATCTATGAACGCTACAAATAATGCAATACCTTCTCTTGCTGACTTTACGGGTGATGATAAACAGAAGGCCTAAATTCTAAGCCTAGTCTTCAAAAACTCGTTTACGGTAGAGTACTGCAGCACCATTCCCCCCTTTCAATTATCGAACAAACAAAAGGATGGCTGACATAGTGTTTAGTGTATCTGGGATTGTAAAACAGTTAAGATCCTTAGACGCCAGGAAGTCATCTGGCCCAGACGGTATCCCCGTAAGATTTTATGTTGACTATGCTACAAATATAGCACCATTCTTATCCACCATCTATCAGAGATCATTGGAACAGCGAGAAGTTCCACGGGACTGGAAGAAGGCCCAGGTCATAGCAATCTATAGAAATGGTAGAAAATCGGATGCACATAATTACCGGCCAATTTCACTGACATCGATTTGTTGTAGAATCATGGAACATATTTTGTGTTCAGACATTATGACCTTCCTAGACTCTGAGAAGCTCATCTGCAGAAACCAGCGTGGTTTTAGTAAATAGCGCTCATGCGAGACACAGGTGACTTTCTTTGTGCATGATATACAACAGGCTCTAGATACCGGCTCCCAGGTTGATACCATATTCCCCGACTTTCGAAAGGCGTTCGACTCAGTTCCGCATTGCCGCTTGCTGCAAAAAGTGCGCGCTTACGGTCTGTCCGATGACATATGCCGTTGGATAGAAAGTTTTCCAACAGACAGAGAGCAGTATGTCGTCCTGAACGGGGTGACTTCAACAGAAACAAGCGTAACTTCAGGTGTCCCCCAGGGCAGCGTAATAGGTCCTCTGCTTTTTACGATTTACATAAACGATCTGGTTGATGCTATTGACAGCGGCCTTAGACTGTTTGCCGATGATGCTGTAATCTACAGGAAAGTACTATCACACGAAATTTGTGAACAAATCAATGATGATTTGCAGAAAATAAATGCGTGGTGTAAAGACTGGCAGTTACCTCTCAATATTAGTTAGTGTAACCTAATGCGTATAACAAGGTGATAATCCCCATTAATGTACGAGTACAATATTAATGACCAGTCTTTGGAAGCGGTAACGTCCGTCAAGTATCTGTGTGTGACTATTCGAAATGATCTCAAATGGAATGATCAGATTACACAAGTAATGGGTAAAGCGAACTCTAGATTGCGGCCGACAGGTGTGATCACCATTCAAAGATAAGGGAAATTAGAGGTCGTAGTACTGTGGCGTTCATACAGTCGTTTTTCCCTCGCGCGATCCGCGAGTGGAACAGAGTGGGGAGGGGGAATATGACTTTGGCGCGAATTGTGCCCTCCGGCACACACCGCTTGGTGGCTAGCGGATTATATATGTAGATGTAGATGTAGATCCTTCTGAAGATTCTTTCAGGGTGTTAGTTTTTAGTCCGATGGAGCATAAAGTGTGATTCATCTGAAAAGGTAGCCTGTCGCCGCTCAGTTGACATCCAGCTGCGGTAATGGAGTGCAAATTCCAGTCTTCGTCGCGATGAACAGCTATCAGCATGGATGCATGAACCAGGCACCTAGTATACAGATCCAAACCCAGCAAGTTCGCTGAACGGCTGTTGAGGAGACACTGTTGGTAGTTCCTGGGTTTACCTGGTCCTCAGCTGCTCCACAGTTGCATGTATATTCGCTACCGTTGACCACTCCTGTTATGTGTGTCCTGCTGTGCGTCTTAGTTGCCTCGGCGCCACTTACAGATGGCACCGATTTTCCACGCACGGTACACTTCAAGTACGCTGGCACGCGAACAGTTTGTAAATTTATCCGTTTCAAAAATGCTTTCACTCCTGGCCCGAAAGCCAATGACCATGCCCGTTTGCCGGCCGGTGTGGCCGTGCGGTTCTAGGCGCTTCAGTCTGGAACCGCGTGACCGCTACGGTCGCAGATTCGAATCCTGCCTCGGGCATGGATGTGTGTGATGTCCTTAGGTTAGTTAGGTTTAATTAGCTCTAAGTTCTAGGCGACTGATGACCTCAGAAGTTAAGTCGCATAGTGCTCAGAGCCATTTGAACCATTTGAACCATGCCCGTTTGGACGTCAGATAAATGTCTCCATTTCTGCATTACATAAATGACTACACTGTTTTCCGCATCCATAGACATACTTTACATACTCTCCAGTGCTGGTCCTGCCACCTGCCGTCTGTGAATGGTTATTGGACACCGATGTCGAACACAGGCGGTGGACACATTAATGCGACTGAACCGCGTGGTATGGGGTAGATCGAGTAATTGACAAGAGGGAAATCGGGAATCATAGCTGCAGATCGCACCTACAGTCGACAGTAGCGCAGTGTCTGCAGATCGAGTGGTGGCTTAACGAACTTCGGACAATAGTATGGCAAGATGAGTAGGCACAAGTCCTTTTAGATGCACTGCACCACGAGAAGATCCACAAATTGTTTTACTGTCTCTGATGGATAGAGAGATGACAACAGCTGAAAGCTAGACAGAGATTAATAGGCAGAGTGTCACCACGAATATTCTGGAACAGATGGCTGGAAAGAGTGGAGATATTAAGCTGACATGTTTACCGGTGACAACATGCCACAGGTAACAGACATGCATGATGGTGTAGAGCACGAGTGGGCAGCGCGCGACTAGTTTCAATCCGCTGCGGAAGAACTTCGTGGGAGAGCGAGCGGGGCACTGTCATTGTTCGCTCGGGACGTGTGTTTTGATATTCCCGCTAGCGCTCGAGTCGCCCCGAGTTTGCGACACATCAAGGACAGTAGTGAAAGTTTTTCTTTCTCCGCACATCCGCAATGCCATTTCACCGCTGCTGGATTTGAACCGCAACAAAAACACGTTTCCAGTCTGAGCTTGAAATTATAGCCCATGTGTGCGTGCGGACTGTCTTGAAGCTCATTACCCCGAAGGAATACAGGGATGAAGATTTTCGTCTCTGAATCAATACTGAGAACAGGCAAACTTTACTTGCTGCTATCTGCCTACATCTGTGGTACACAATGACAGATCTCAAACGTTAGTAATACGCGAAAAAGGCACGAAAATGACAGACAACTCGCAAAATGTATCGATTTTTTTCACCCGTAAAATTTTGTGCTAATTTCATTTTGTTTGTTCATTTATTTCGAGCGATTATTTCCGTGCGTCTTTACTAAGTTTTTCTGTAAAATGTCTGGCATTAAGAAGAGAAAAGTACATGTTGAATATCGCCAATTCCAGGATAAACAGATGCGGGATTATTTCTTTACCGCGTACAAAGGTAAGCGTGTTGCTTAGTGAATCAACGTTTGTTGTGAAGGAAGATAATACGAAAAGACATTGTTCTACGAAGCACATTGCTCAACAACAATATACAGTGCAAACGCGGAGAGACATAAAACATTAATGGTTGCTTCCTAAATGTGTTAAGGTAGTTCGGCAGCACTGACCGATTTTTTAAAATAACTCCACCTATGAGGGACGTGGACCACCGCTTTTTGATCGTCTTCATCCCACGTAAAACCGTATTGCAGATACTGTACTATTAAAACTGAAAAAGTTAGTCTTTTAATGCTGAACGTATGTGTAAATTTTGACATGTTTGACAATATGGATTTTAGACAGTATGATAGTGTTTGCGTGGCCTAGAAGATAATGTGAGCGCTCGTGAAATGTGAGAGATCCAGTTTTGCAACCAGTGGCTAAACACAAAATTATACGATCACATTGCAACCATACGGCAAAAATTTAACACTGTTGTTAAGATATACAACACGTTCTCGTAAATGCTGGAGAATCTCTCATATTGACTGCTGCTTGTCTAACACTGTCACAAGTCCTGAAGGTTATTCAGTTTACTTTTATGAACAGTAAGACTCTACATCACAAATCAGAAACAAAATTTTTGGACCACTACTTACGTATGGCGTATGTACACTGAAACTAACAATATTCCCAGGATGCTTTTATTCTTGTTTTCACGAAGTGGGAAGAGTAAGGCTGAAAGGGGCATGAAAGGGTTGCGTCGTTTATGCACCGCTCCTAGACACCATCATCATCATCATCATTTAAGACTGATTATGCCTTTCAGCGTTCAGTCTGGAGCATAGCCCCCCTTATAAACTTCCTCCATGATCCCCTATTCAGTGCTAACATTGGTGCCTCTTCTGATGTTAAACCTATTACTTCAAAATCATTCTTAACCGAATCCAGGTACCTTCTCCTTGGTCTGCCCCGACTCCTCCTACCCTCTACTGCTGAACCCATGAGTCTCTTGGGTAACCTTGCTTCTCCCATGCGTGTAACATGACCCCACCATCTAAGCCTGTTCGCCCTGACTGCTACATCTATAGAGTTCATTCCCAGTTTTTCTTTGATTTCCTCATTGTGGACACCCTCCTGCCATCTACTAGTACCTGCAATCATCCTAGCTACTTTCATATCCGTAACCTCAACCTTATTGATAAGGTAACCTGAATCCACCCAGCTTTCGCTCCCATACAACAAAGTTGGTCGAAAGATTGAACGGTGCACAGATAACTTAGTCTTGGTACTGACTTCCTTCTTGCAGAAGAGAGTAGATCGTAGCTGAGCGCTCACTGCATTAGCCTTGCTACACCTCGCTTCCAGTTCTTTCACTATGTTGCCATCTTGTGAGAATATGCATCCTAAGTACTTGAAACCGTCCACCTGTTCTAACTTTGTTCCTCCTATTTGGCACTCAATCCGTTTATATTTCTTTCCCACTGACATTACTTTCGTTTTGGAGATGCTAATCTTCATACCATAGTCCTTACATTTCTGATCTAGCTCTGAAATATTACTCTGCAAACTTTCAGTCGAATCTGCCATCACAACTAAGTCATCCGCATATGCAAGACTGCTTATTTTGTGTTCACATATCTTAATCTCACCCAGCCAGTCTATTGTTTTCAACATATGATCCATAAATAATATGAACAACAGTGGAGACAGGTTGCAGCCTTGTCTTACCCCTGAAACTACTCTGAACCATGAACTCAGTTTACCGTCAACTCTAACTGCTGCCTGACTATCCATGTAAAGACCTTTGATTGCTTGCAAAAGTTTACCTCCTATTCCATAATCTCGTAGAACAGACAATAACTTCCTCCTAGGAACCCAGTCATATGCCTTTTCAAAATCTATAAAACATAGATACAATTCCCTGTTCCACTCATAACACTTCTCCATTATTTGTCGTAAGCTAAAGATCTGGTCCTGACAACCTCTAAGAGGCCTAAACCCACACTGATTTTCATCCAATTGCTCCTCAACTAATACTCGCACTTTCCTTTCAACAATACCTGAGAAGATTTTACCCACAACGCTGATTAAAGAGATACCTCTGTAGTTGTTACAATCTTTTCTGTTTCCATGTTTAAAGATTGGTGTGATTACTGCTTTTGTCCAGTCTGATGGAACCTGTCCCGACTCCCAGGCCATTTCAATTATCCTGTGTAGCCATTTAAGACCTGACATTCCACTGTATTTGATGAGTTCTGACTTAATTTCATCCACCCCAGCTGCTTTATTGCACTGCAATCTATTGACCATTTTCTCCACTTCCTCAAACGTGATCCTATTTCCATCATCATTCCTATCCCATTCTACCTCGAAATCTGAAACATTACTGATCGTATTTTCACCTACATTGAGCAACTCTTCAAAATATTCCCTCCATCTGCCTAAGGCATCCACAGGATTCACCAGCAGTTTTCCTGACCTGTCCAAAATACTTGTCATTTCCTTCTTACCTCCCTTTCGAAGACTGCTAATTACACTCCAGAATGGTTTTCCAGCAGCTTGACCCAATGTCTCCAACCTGTTTGCAAAGTCTTCCCAAGATTTCTTCTTGGATGCTGCAATTATCTATTTGGCTTTGTTTCTTTCTTCAACATAACTTTCTCTGTCTACCTGAGTTCTAGTATGTAGCCATTTTTTATACGCCTTCTTTTTACTTTTACAGGCTGCCTTGACTGTGTCATTCCACCAAGCTGTTTGCTTCCTCCTACTTTTACACACTACTGTACCAAGACATTCTTTAGCCACTTCTAGTACTGTGTCCCTGTACCTTGTCCATTCCTTTTCCAATGACTGTAATTGACTACATTCAACTAACTGGTACCTTTCTGAGATCGCTGTTATGTACTTGTGCCTGATTTCCTTATCCTGAAGTTTCTCCACTCTTATCCTCCTACATATGGACCTGACCTCCTGCACTTTCGGCCTCGCAATCCCAATTTCACTGCAGATTAAATAATGATCAGTGTCATCAAACAATCCCCTGAATACACGTGTGTTCCTCACAGCCTTCCTGAATTCCTGATCTGTTATTATATAGTCAATGACAGATCTGGTTCCCCTGCTTTCCCAAGTATACCGGTGAATGTTCTTATGTTTAAAAAAGGAGTTTGTGATTACTAAGCCCATACTGGCACAGAAATCCAAGAGTTGCTGCCCATTCCTGTTGGCTCCATATCCTCTCCAAATTTACCCATAACCTTTTCATACCCTTCTGTTCGATTTCCAATCCTGGCGTTAAAATCACCCATGAGCAGAACACTGTCCTTGTCCTTTACTCTAACAACTACATCACTGAGTGCCTCATAAAAACTATCCATCTTATCTTGAACAGTCCCTTCACAATGTGAATATACTGACACAATCCTAATTTTCTTGCTAGACACTGTCAAATCTATCCACATCAGTCGTTCGTTTACATACCTTATTGCAACTACGCTGGGTTCCATTTCTTTCCTGATGTAAAGCCCTACACCCAATTGTGCTATTCCTGCTTTGACTCCTGACAAGTAGACCTTGTATTCTCCAACTTCTTCTTCTTTCTCACCCCTTACCCGAATGTCACTAACAGCTAAAACGTCCAGCCCCATCTTACTTGCAGCCTCTGCCAGCTCTACCTTCTTCCAAGAGTAGCCCCCATTGATATTAATAGCTCCCCATCTCATTACCATTTGTTTGCCAAGTCGTATCTTAGGAGTCCCTGGTTTGTCAGTTAGCGGTGGGACTCCGTCACCTCCAAAGGTCCGAGGCATTTTGCTCTGATTGTTGCCAGCATCATATTTAAAGTACCAGGGAAGCAGGTTGCTAGCCTTACTTGCCCCGAGTCCCATTGGGTTTTACCCCTAACGGCTGAGGGACTAACCGGTGGATTTGGTAGTCTTTGCCGTATGAGCACAAAGGTGACCACGACTCAGAATATGTCCGAGATGCCCAGCCTTATTCCAAAGTAACTGGTATCCCGACTGTCGGGACCACTTACTTGGCCACTCATACGTTGCCCGTGGTTCATGAACTAGGACATGACTACGGGTACCCACACCATGAACCACGCTCCTAGACACGGATACCAGAATTAAAGTTATAGTTCTTTTATAATGCCCGCATACATAAACTGAGACTGTGGTTGTTAATTCTTTCTTTATCAGGACAGAGTCACTGTGCTCCAGTCAGGCCTCGTAACTAACAGGCTTGCTTTTTTTTTTCACACATGACTACGACGTGAAATATGGCCAGTAAGAGGTATTAATAATGATGATTTGCGGAAAGGGTGACTTAGATAAATTAAGGAAATCACGCAGCTAAAGGTGAAGTCACTTATTTAGGCTCGGAGTTTGCTAGAATAAACATCTGGTTGGTGATTCTAGTATAACATTGAAGAAGATGGGGACAGGGAATAAATTATAGAATCAAAATACGAGAGACTTCGCTTATGATCAAAATAACAATTTATTCAAAATGAAAGTGGATTTGCTACTATTTAGAAAACGTTTATAATAGAAAGTACTCATGCTCTTCACGTGGTAGGCGTCCCCTCTCTTGATAATATATGAAATATGGGATCCTTTAATGGACGTAAAAATGGGGTGCATTTCAATTATTGGCTCGCATATAAACGAGACAAGTCCCATATTTGGGACAACGATAGGATACGGAAGATAAGATTAGGATCACGTAATGTACGCGTATATTCAACCACTCTAGCACACCAGGAGAAAACAGTCGCCATTTACTAATACGATTCACAGCTAATGAAGTGTTTAGAGAAGAAGCAGAAAGGGCATGAGGGAGTATCAAATATGGTAGAGTGGTCGGAAAAAAAGACCCTACGCTTGTTGATATTCATTCTAAATGGGAATTAAAATGCTGTAAGGTGAGTAACTGAAGTATTAGACGTGAAGTGACGGACACATGTTATGGATAACACTCGTTTGTGAAGTTGAAATAGCCGGCCGCTGTGGCCGAGCGGTTCTAGGCGCTTCAGTCCGGAACCGCGCAGCTGCTACGGTCGCAGGTTCGAATCCTGCCTTGGGAATGAATGTGAGTGATGTCCTTAGGTTAGTTAGGTTTACGTAGTTCTAAGTCTAGGGGCTGATGACCTCAGATGTTAAGTCCCGTAGTGCTTAGAGCCATTTGAACCATTTGCAGTTGAAATAACAACTATTCGTCTTCCGAGAGCACAAACAGTTTAAAATACAAAAGAGATTACCGAGGATAAGCGAGGAATAACCGTTGAAGTTGCTTAATGTGTATAACATTCGACTATTTAATGACACCCAGTTCTATTCTGGCTACACGGGATGGTCTAATGGACAAAGATTTGAATTTTTAACATAGCGGCAACTGGTTTAAAATATCATTAAATGAAAAGGAATAAAAACAAATTAAAGGGCAAACAACTCATGAAAGTCCAACCATACGTGATAAATGGGCACGTGGCAGCAGTTCAGCAGGAACAACGCTCGCCATACTGAGAGACTCTTTGTACACACACAGCTGAAAGAGATAGATTAAGGACCATTACGAATCATGACTGCTCATTCCAAACCATAACTCAAATGGACCGCTCAAGGAGGCGTGACCAGATATTTACGAAATCTGCGAAAGAATAACGCTATCTCGCTTGACCGTTTGCTACTTCTTGACGAAAACTCGCTATTAGACATCCATACAGGTTTAAGTTCGCAGAACTCATCCGTAAGCTACAAACTTTGCTTTCCTTCGAAACTTTTAATTTGAAAGCACCCAGCCGGCCGTTGTGGCCGAGCAGTTCCAGATGCTTCAGTCCGGGACCGCGCTGCTGCTACGGTCGCAGGTTCGAATGCTGTCTCGGGCATGGATGTGTGTGATGTCCTTAGGTTAGTTAGGTTTAAGTAATTGTAAGTCTAGGGGACTGATGACCTAAGGTGTTAAGTCCCATAGTGTTTGGAGTCATTTGAACCATTTTTTTGAAAGCACCCGCACATAGTCATTCATGATGTCAATCACAGGAGAAGGAGAAACAGGTAGGGATTTTATAAACACAATAAATGAATATTTTGGTTCGTCTTTCCTTCAGAGGTTTGTTAACGACTAAACTAGGTAAAGTTTGATGTTAATTCTTAAGTGTCTTCACAGTTGGAAGCTCCATATTTATATTTATGAAACGATTCTGACTGACCCTTTCCGCGGTAACCGCTGTCCCTGTTTTTTACCATCTTTCCCAATACTAGCAAGCAGAACTGGGAGTAGCCCGCCGTCGAAAGCGCTGACTTGAAAGATTGGCTCGAAGCTGGTTATACATTATTGAAGTCCCCGTTATAAATAGTAAAATGCCTGTTGTTAAAAACTTACGCGGTTCAGACCTCTGGAAAGAACAATGTTTGCCGCACGGGATTAGTCGAGCGGTCTGGGGGGGCTGCAGTCATGGACTGTGCGGCTGGTCCCGGCGGAGGTTCGAGTCATCCCTCGGGCGTGAGTGTGTGTGTTTGTTCTTAGGATAATTTAGGTTAAGTAGTGTGTAAGCTTAGGGAGTGATGACCTTAGCAGTTAAGTCCCATAAGATTTCACACACATTTGACATTTTTAACAACAATGTTTAGTGACATACGCAACAGTATTACGCGACACAGTAATACGTCACAGCACGCCATTTGGGAAAGCCTAATCGACATAGTGCTTGTCCCTGAAACCTGGAGACCTTACCACTGCCGCAGGAGAGAATAAGCACAACAGTGCACCTGAATGGGTTAAATGTTTACGTAATTCCCTGATGTCTTTGCACACGTACACAAACACTTGCTTCGTTTCTCTCCCTTTCTTATTTTACTACAGTCCATGTTTCACATCTACGCAATGCCGTGCTCCAAACGTACTTTCTCAGAAAATTCTTCCTCAAATTCAGGCCAATGATTCACACTAGTAGACGTCTTTCAGCCAGGAATGCCCTCTTTACTTGTGCTACTCTGCATTTTATGTCCTCATTGCTTCGTCCGCCACGTGCGTTTTGGCTTCCACAGTATCAGAATTCCTTCACTTCGTCTTCAAATGGTTCAAATGGCTCTGAGCACTATAGGACATAACATCTGAGGTCATCAGTCCCCTAGAACTTAGAACTACTTAAACCTAACTAACCTAAGGACATCACACACATACATACCCGAGGCAGGATTCGAATCTGCGACCGTAGCAGTCGCGCGGTTCCAGACTGTAGCGCCTAAAACCGCTCGGCCACCGTGGCCGGCCTTCACTTCGTCTACTTCGCGATGTTAGTTTATCACTAATCTCATTTCTGCTAACCCTAAATACTTCCATCTTTCTTCAGTTTATCTTCGGTCCATATTCTTTACTCATTAGACAGTGCATTACAGCAACAGGTACTGTAATTCTTCTTCAGTTTCATTGAGGTAGCAATATCATCAGCGAATCTAATCTCTGATTTGTCTTGATCCTTAATTGTATTCCCACTCTTGACTATTTCCTCTATTTCAGTCATTTTTTCTCTCATATATAGATTTAACAGGAAAGGTGAAAGACTGCATCCTTGTCTTACGCCCTTTTCTATATTAGCACTTCCTCCTGACTATATAAAAACACATGCAATGCAGGTTCACAACATCCTAACAACTGATTTAGAAGAAAAGCCACAGACACAAAAAATCAACATTCTCAGAGTAACCTAACAACAAATCTTTTAATTTTTAACATATGCTGAAAAACGCTACAATGTAACTTGCAAAATTTATATTTTAAATAATCTGTTTATGATTTCAGGATAAAGTTTCATACATCTAAACTCTAATCTTGAGCAAATGCGTTGACCTCATTCCACCCTTCTTCCTTCTTAATTTTTTATTGTCTTGAACTAACATATAAACTGTACATATATATGCCTGGTCCATAGTATGAAATGGCATGGGTTTACAATATTTCGTTAAAATTTCCGCCGCCAGTTGTAAAAAGAAATGCTGAAAATAGCTTATCCTGCAGTCCTTTAATGGTGGTGTGCTCTTCAGTCCTGAGACTGGTTTGATGCAGCTCTCCATGCTACTCTGTCCTGTGCAAGCTGCTTCATCTCCCAGTACTTACTGCAACCTACATCCTTCTGAATCTGCTTAGTGTATTCATCTCTTGGTCTCCCTCTACGATTTTTACTCTCCACGCTGCCCTCCAAAGCTAAATTTGTGGTCCCTTGATGCCTCAGAACATGTTTTACTAACCGGTCTCTTCTTCTTGTCAGGCTGTGCCACAAACTCTTCTTCTCGCCAATTCTATTCAATACCTCCTCATTAGTTATGTGATCTACCCATCTAATCTTCAGCATTCTTCGGTAGCACCACATTTCGAAAGCTTCTATTCTCTTCTTGTCCAAACTATTTATCGTCCATGTTTCACTTCCATACATGGTTACACTCCATACAAATACTTTCAGAAACGACTTCCTGACACTTAAATCTACACTCGATGTTAACAAATTTCTCTTCTTCAGAAACGTTTTCCTTGCCATTGCCAGTCTACATTTTATATCCTCTCTACTTCGACCATCTTCAGTTATTTTGCTCCCCAAATAGCAAATCTCATCTACTACTTTAAGTGTCTCATTTCCTAATCTAATTCCCTCAGAATCACCCGACTTAATTCGACTACATTCCATTATCCTCGTTTTGCTTTTGTTGATGTTCATCTTCTACCCTACTTTCATCACACTGTCCATTCCGTTCAACTGCTCTGCCAAGTCCTTCGCTGTCTCTGACAGAATTACAATGTCATCGGCGAACCTCAAAGTTTTTATTTGTTCTCCATGGATTTTAATACCTACTCCGAATTTTTCTTTTGTTTCCTTTACTGCTTGCTCAGTATATAGATTGAATAAAATTTGGGAGAGGCTACAACCATGTCTCACTTCCTTCTCAACTACTGCTTCCCCTTCGTGCCCCTCGACTCTTATAACTGCCATCTGGTTTCTGTACAAATTGTAAATAGCCTTTCGCTACCTGTATTTTACCCCTGCCACCTTTAGAATTTGAAAGAGAGTATTCCAGTCAACATTGTCAAAAGCTTTCTCTAAGTCTACAAATGCTAGAAACGTAGGTTTGCCTTTTCTTAATCTAGCTTCTAAGATAAGTTGTAGGGTCAGTATTGCCTCACGTATTCCAATATTTCTACGGAATCCAAACTGATCTTCCCCGAAGTCGGCTTCTACCAGTTTTTCCATTCGTCTGTAAAGAATTCGCGTTAGTATTTTGCAGCCGTGACTTATTAAACTGATAGTTCGGTAATTTTCACATCTGTCAACACCTGCTTTCTTTGGGATTGGAATTATTATATTCTTCTTGAAGTCTGAGGGTATTTCGCCTATCTCATACATTTTGCTCACTAGATGGTAGAGTTTTGTCAGGACTGGCTCTCCCAAGGCTGTCAGTAGTTGTAATGGAATGTTGTCTACTCCCTGGGCCTTGTTTCGACTAAGGTCTTTCAGTGCTCTGTCAAAATCTTCACGCAGTAGCATATCTCCCATTTCATCTTCATCTACATCCTCCTCCATTTCCATAATATTGCTCTGAAGTACATCGCCCTTGTATAGACACTCTATATACTCCTTCCACCTTTCTGCTTTCCCTTCTTTGCTTAGAACTGGGTTTCCATCTGAGCTCTTGATATTCATGCAAGTGGTTCTCTTTTCTCCAAAGGTCTCTTTAATTTTCCTGTAGGCAGTATATATCTTACCCCCAGTGAGATAAGCCTGTACATCCTTACGTTTGTCCTCTAGCCATGCCTGCTTAGCCATTTGGCACTTCCTGTCGATCTCATTTTTGAGACGTTTGTATTCCTTTTTGCCTGCTTCATTTACTGCATTTTTATATTTTCTCCTTTCATCAAATAAATTCAATATTTCTTCTCTCACCCAAGAATTTCTACTAGCCTTCGTCTTTTTACCCACTTGATCTTCTGCTGCCTTCACTATTTCATCCCTCGAAGTTACCCATTCTTCTTCTACTGTATTTCTTTCCCCCATTGTAGTCAATCGTTCCCTAATGCTCTCTCTGAAACTCTCTACAACCTCTGGTTCTTTCAGTTTATCCAGGTCCCATCTCCATAAATTCCCACGTTTTTGCAGTTTCTTCAGTTTCAACCTACAGTTCATAACCAATAGATTGTGGTCAGAGTCCACATCTGCCCCTGGAAATGTCTTACAATTTAAAACCTGGTTCCTAAATCTCTGTCTTGCCATTATATAATCTGTCTGAAACCTGTCAGTATCTCCAGGTTTCTTCCATGTATACAATTCTTGAACCAAGTGTTAGCTATGATTAAGTTATGCTCTGTGCAAAGTTCTACCAGGCGGCTTCCTTTTTCATTTCTTAGCCACAATCCATATTCACCTACTATGTTTCCTTCTCTTCCTTTTCCCACTATCGAATTCCAGTCACCCATGACTATTAAATTTTCGTCTCCCTTCACTATCTGAATAATTTCTTTTATCTCTTCATACGTTTCTTCCATTTCTTCGTTTATCTGCAGTGCTAGTTGGCATATAAACTTGTACTACTGTAGTAGGCGTGGGCTTCGTGTCTATCTTGGCCACAATAATGCGTTCACTATGCTGTTTGTAGTAGCTTACCCGAATTCCTATTTTCCTATTCATTATTAAACCTACTCCTGCATTACCCCTAACCCTGTAGTCACCTGACCAGAAGTCTTGTTCCTCCTGCCACCGAACTTCACTAACTCCCACTATATCTAACTTTAACCTATCCATTTCCCTTTATAAATTTTCTAACCTACTTGCCCGATTAAGGGATCTGACATTCCACGCTCCGATCCGTAGAACGCCAGTTTTCTTTCTCCTGATAACGACATGCTCTTGAGTAGTCCCCGCCCGGAGATCCGAATGGGGGACTATTTTACCTCCAGAATATTTTACCCAAGAGGACGCCATCATCATTTAATCATACAGTAAAGCTGCATGCCCTCGGGAAAAATTACGGCTGTAGTTTCCACTTGCTTTCAGCCGTTCGCAGTACCAGCACAGCAAGGCCGTTTTGGTTATTGTTACAAGGCCAGATCAGTCTATCATCCAGACTGTTGCCCTTGCAACTACTGAAAAGGCTGCTGCCCCTCTTCAGGAACCACACGTTTGTCTGGCCTCTCAACAGATACCCCTCCGTTGTGGTTGCACCTACGGTACGACTATCTGCATCACTGAGGCATGCAAGCCTCCCCACCAACGGCAAGGTGTATGGTTCATGGGATCTTTTAATAACAATAATTTCCTTTAATAACAAATTTCCTTTAATAACAAATTCATATTTAGAGTTCTGTTGTTAACACTTCGCGTCTCGCAAATCTGAAACAACTATTGCTTAGTTTACACCTTTGGTCAATAGAAAATGAATTTTATCATTATATCTTTGCCTACTGGATGCTCTTTGCATTGTAAACGAAAAGACCGAGTGTAAAGCACACAAGAGGCGCTCAAACAGACATTGGGAGTAGTGTGAAGTGTGCGTCAGTGATTTATTTACTATATGTGCGCGTACATCTTTCTGGATAACTATAAGTACCAAAAGAAATCAAATCACTAGTCACTTGAATATATGTGAGTGAATACATCTGTTTCACCTTGTATCTAAATAAATGCAGGAAAATAAGCATGTTTTTATTAATGAAACAACATATAAATTGAATCTAAAGATTCAAATAATCTTATCCAGTGCAGTTGCAGACGACATGCTGCTGACCAAATCATCAGTGCGACTGAAAACGCTAGCCATTTGAAGATGGGAGTTTCAGTCCAAAACTAATGATGATAACGAAATAATTCATATTAAAAGTATCTGTGTTTGGTTGCCTTATTCCCCAAAATCATTAACGACCGCAGAGTTTGCAAGATCCAATACCGATAAAATAACACACAGTTCCCTGTCAGTGTAGTATTATTTCAAGCGTTTAAAAAATATGACAGTCTTAAACACATAATCCTATACAGTACTGCTATTTTCAATTAAATCTGCTACGGTTAATTTTTTCCCAAGAAACTGTGGCAGTCCCGACGGCGCCTAGTCTGTAGAAGGTATAAACAGCCTCTCTTCGATATAGTAACACGGATTGAGTCAGTGCTTTACTCCCAGAAGATTGTTAGTATTGATGTTTTTGAAACATTATTTGGGCTCCTGCATTTATTTTCATAATATCACATTAAAAACGCAATCATTATTTTCGATGCGAAACTGTGGACTCAACTTTCTTGAGTTACCTAGTGAATAACTTACCAGTGTGTGTCCTTCCCATACGCACACTCTTTGTCGCTCAGTTTGAGCAGCTATTTATAATACACGGATCTTGTTCTACGATTTCTACTCATCTTCAGTGTAAGAATGAGTTAACCACAAAAATGGCTCGCTCTGAGCACTATGGGACTTAACATCTGTGGTCATCAGTCCCCTAGAACTTGGAACTAATTAAACCTAACTAACCTAAGGACATCACACAACACCCAGTCATCACGAGGCAGAGAAAATCCCTGACGCCGCCGGGAATCGAACCCGGGAACCCGAGCGCGGGAAGCGATAACGCTACCGCACGACCACAAGCTGCGGACTGAGTTAACTACGACATTTGTTTGGCATGTACTCTTCCTCCTGTAGAATGTTTTGTAAATAAAGGTCTCAGTAACTGCTCTTTCACTTCGGTATTTACAGACGAATCCCTTCATCCCTTTCATTATTATTAACGTCAACAAGAACCACATCCTCGACTCACTTGTAAATGCGACCCCTTCTCCTACCGTTCCCTTTGTACACAGTTTATTAAATACATCTGCGTTGTGAGGGAGCGATCTGCACATCGAACGGATTCATTCGATTCAGATCAAAGGCACTGTTTATGTTTAGCTCCAGTCCAGTGGCGTCTTATCAGTTTTAACATTTCAATATGTTAAAATGTGTGTGAAATCTTATGGGACTTAACTGCTAAGGTCATCAGTCCCTAAGCTTACACACTGCTTAACCTAAATTATCTTAAGGACAAACACACACACCCATGCCGGAGGGATGACTCGAACCTCCGCCGGGACCAGCTGCACAGTCCATGACAACAGCGCCTTAGACAGCTTTTTTTAAATTTTTTTCGATTTTATTTTTTTTCTTATTATTTTCATTTTTTGAGGGTGGGAGATGGATCAGGTAGTGGTCTGGCGGAGGCAAAGTGGGCAGGGGTCGCAAGCCGAGGCCTGGCCACGATGTCTCTCCCCTCCCATCCTGGGGATGTGGTACAAAGGATGCAGTTGGTGTATTATTGTGAATTTTTTAAAATTTTATTTATTCATTTATTTATTTTTAACTTTTGTTAATTTTTTTTAAATTTTTAAATTTTTTTTTAACTGTAAGGAACTGAAAAGTAGCAAGTGCACTCGTTGCGTCGAGTTGGGGACGCACATAACTAAAAACATGCTAATAGTTGTAGATAAAGGCATAAAGAAAGAGAGCAAAATGCGGCGCTAAGGAAACCATGAAACAACCGCTCGGCTAATCCTGCCCGGCTTTAAATTTCAACCTAAGCTATACTTTGGCGTAAACTGCAGATCAGTCTGTCACCACAACAACCTGTATGAAGCCGCATATCCCAGCAACAGCCCCAGTCCCTGCAGAAATGTCTCACCGCAGAACTTTCATCCAGCTCAAACGGTTCAGCTCTCTGCTCGTGGCTTGTAAATATATGAGATTGCTTCTCCTCTGTGACACTTGCAAGGATGAAGAGGATTGGCTTATTGTCTCGTGTTTTACAGCAGCAAACTCTTCTCAGGCGAAAAATCTGAGTAACATTTGCTACCAAATTCATGAAATTCTGCGCCCACGACGCCTTCAACCAGGTCATAAGTTTCACACCTTCTCAGTCATCTTTATGTTAATACTTTGCAGCACAGAACTATTTTAAAAGTCGTTTCACAAAATGTAATGCTTTATGAATGCATGTGCCAAGTCAATGATTGTTGTTTCGTTTTCCGTTTCTTTACGTCATTTCAGGTAGAATTACTGTCATCTCGTTTGCTGATATGTGTTGCTTGAATGACTATGGAGCTGAAATGTTATGTATAAATGGAAATGAAATAAGCGTATGGCATCGTTGGCTGGGAGGCCACTTTCGGGGAAGTTCGGCGGCTAAGTGCAATTCTTATTTCAGTCGACGCCACATTGGGCGATTTGCGCGCCGGTGATGAGGATGAAATGATGAAAACGACACAACACCCAGTCGCCGAGCGGAGTGAATCTCCAACCCAGCCGGGAATCGAACCCGAGCCCACTTTCGTGCAGACACGATATGTATATTTGTATCATTTCGGAAAGCAACTTTTTTTTAGATTGGAGGTATGAATTAGAAAACGCGTTCAGTCACAACTTTTCGTGCTTTATTAACTACACGATGCATATCGGACCTGTGGGTCCATCATCAGGTGTAAATCGTCTTAATACATACTTTATTGCCCGCATCTTGTAGTCGTGCGGTAGCGTTCTCGCTTCCCACGCCCGGGTTCCCGGGTTCGATTCCCGGCGGGGTCAGGGATTTTCTCTGCCTCGTGATGACTGGGTGTTGTGTGCTGTCCTTAGGTTAGTTAGGTTTAAGTAGTTCTAAGTTCTAGGGGACTGATGACCATAGATGTTAAGTCCCATAGTGCTCAGAGCCATTTGAACCATACTTTATTATTTCTCTTGAATGAGGTGAAATGCATATTCCTGTCACGAAAAGATTTGATGTTAGTTAAGTCAAACGGGGGAAATATGTGCGAAATAGTAGAAAAGATGAACAGTGTAAACTTACCAAATAATCCAAGAGAAGTGTTTTTAACGTTTTAGCACCAGCATACATTCTTTTCTCCATCGTTTTCGTATATATCACTTCATTCAAGAGGCACATTCGCACACACATGTTGGTAAACACTTCACAGATGTTTCTGTACACGGTGTGGTCAAAGATGAATTTATTCGTAGTGCTAAAGATGTAATTATTAAACAATTGATATATGAAGGAAACAATTGACATATGCAGGAAATGACCTTAGAATAGGTCTTTAAAATTACTGAAATAGCTGTGGCTTGCGAAATCTGTTTGTTCATTTAACATGGATTCTAGTTTTTGATTTTGTTTAGTAATTATATCTTTAGCACTATGAACAAATTCATCTTTGATCACACCATGTACAAAAACATCTGTGAAATGTTTACAAACATCTGTATGCGAGCTTGCCTCTTGAATGAAGTGATACGTACGAAAACTATGGAGAAAAGAACGTATGCTTCTGCTAAAACGTTAAAAACACTTCTCTTGGATTATTTGGTAAGTTTACACCATCTTTTCCTCTATTTCCCACATATTTTCCGCTTTTTACTTAAGAGATTCATAACCTAACATCAAACCTTTTCGTGGCAGGAATATGTATTTCACCTCACTCAAGAGAAATAATAAAGCATGTATTACGACGATTTACACCTGATGATGGACCTACATGGTCCGAAATGCATTCTGTACTTGATAAAACACGAAAAGTTGTGACTGAACGCGTTTTGTAATTCACAGCTTCAATATATTAAGTACAGTCATGTTTGAAGCTGCGAAATATGGATAAAATTTAAAAAAGAAACTTTTTGTAATTCATAATATCTTCAGCACGTCTTCAATGTAAAGAATCCTTTGTATCATCAGCTAAACTCTGGATCACGGGGTTCCGAGTTTGATTCCCGGCCGGGTTGGGGATTTTCTCTACCCGGGAACTGGATGTTTGTGTTGTCCTCATCATTCCATCATCATTCGTGAAAGTGGCTAGATTCCACTATGTAAAATTGGGATTTTGTACGGACGCTGATGACCGCGCAGTTTAACGCCCCACAAACTAAAACATCATCGCCATCATCATCATCAGCTGTCGGTTCTCGACGAAAACACGACACTCTGTCAGAATGTGTGCGGATCTCTCGTTGGTTTTATGCCAGTCTCTGAATAATTCTTATGTGACTTACCGTTGCAAAATGTCATCTGTTCATCATACGCGTGCGTAGGTAGCGCTTGAATTCGAGGAGGTGACTGGGTATTTAGTTTCCTTGCGTGTATCTGTTGAACGCATTGAGGAGTTTATTTTAACCATGCAAATATTGTACTGTTCCGTAGAATGATAAAATTTTGAGACATGTGTGTCTGTATTGCCCGTTACTCGATGTGACTTTCTTTTAACTGTCACTTGTGTGTTGTTATTAAGTATTGTTTCTGTTATATTCAGAAATTCAAAATGTAGATTTACACAGTTCGTCCAAAAAGTTCCAAAGTTGATTTTTATTCCTGGCGTTAAAGTGACGTCAGCGCAGAATCTTGAACTAACAACTACAAACAACAGATATGAATTTGACCAGTCAGTTGTGAGCAGGAAGTGTTAAGCTGTGGCCTTGCGGCAATAGTGCGTCAACGTTGTTGTGACACGTATCGCAATAGAGCAACACCTCTAAATTAAGTTTCCCAGATATTCTCCAGGAAATTTTGAGGAAGAGAAAAGTGTGTGCAAAGTTTGTCCGGCACACCTTGATTCGCGAGCAAAGCCAACGACGCGTGGACTCCTGGACCACTACGAACCCACCACCAAAACAGAAAATGCATTCACATGAAATATCAAAGCTGTGACGACAGAACCGCCAATGTGACACACGAGTTCAACGGCATCCCAGAAAGGGACTCTCTTGACAGTGTCCCGTGGTTCTATGAAGGTTCTGTGCCTTGTACTCAAGTGGGGGGGGGAGGGGGGGAGGGAGACTATCTATAACACCTGAAGCATTAAAACCACTACCTTATCTATTGTATATTTTGTTACCCAAATCTTGTAACTTTATGGAATGACGGAGTATTATCAAAATGTACCTTCACGGATTTTATTTCGACTATGAGAACTGTCTGTGTCTGAGATTGACTTAGTTCTGATGTATGCCACATGTGGTCACGACAGAGTTGTACATAGTGGGACCACTTACATAAAAGATTGCACTCTATCATTCATATTTGTGCCCACGGTTCAAGCTAAGCACGCTCTAATAGCAAGATTACAGGTAAGTCATAAATTATCGTCTTGTTCGACATAGGTGTTATAACGTCTCACACGTGGTCAGTTACGAGACAATTAAAGCAGAAGTATGGGAGAGTTTCACGCAATAAGGAACTTTATACTGTATTTGTTGTTTTTAAAGGACGATGGAGCAATTCTCTTGTTCTCCATTGTTCCATCGATAGTTGTTTCTGGTGGGATTCGATGATTAACTATTTCTTTAATGGTTAGGAGCTTGTGTTTCGCTGCGCAAAGTTGTAAAATATAGATTTCGTGAGACGAAATTTGGGGATGACCAATTTCTAAGGGTAGTATCGTGTAGTCCGTTGCGCTTAACTTTTGATGTATAGCAGAGAGAGAAAGGAAATGTGAGTATTCTCCCTGATGTAAGTTTAATCGCAATGTTAACATTTTTAGTCATATCTGTACAGACAGGGTGTCAATGGAATGACTTTCAATGAGCCCGTCCACTTAACAGCTCAAAGATTGAACATGGGAATAGTTTCCCAGTATAACTTTTAAACTCCAATAATGCAGCTGGATCGACATCACTGGGGGAAGCAATAGGGCAGAGCGTTTGTCACGAAATGTTCATCGCAGCCTGTACTCGGTTAACTGTTTGAGGCATAATGATATTAAAGCGACACTACCTGTTCAACATTTTATAAGGAAGCAAAGAGGTAATATACATTCAATAATAATTTTGTCACATAGTTTTACCACTTCCGTTAGTGGCGTGATGACACTTCATATTACTGAACGAGGTGGCGCAGTGATTAGCACACTAGACTCGCATTCGGGAGGACGACGGTTCAATACCGTGTCCGACCATCCTGATTTAGGTTTTGCGTCTTTTCCTCAAATCGCTTCAGGCAAATGCCGGGATGGTTCCTCTGAAAGGTCACAGCCGACTTCCTTCACCGTCCTTCCCTAATCCGATGAGGCCGATGACCTCGCTGTTTGTTCTCTTCCCCCAAACAATTTAACCCTACACCTCATATTCCAAGTGCCACTGAAAGCGGCAAGTGACAGGACTTTTCTTTCTTTTCGTTTTGTAGCCACTTGAGCTACATTGTACTAGGTTTTCTGGAAAGTATCACTATGGAATACACAAGTTATGTTTTCGCTGTTATTGTTTGGGTGCCTGACTCGTGATATTTCAGATAGTAAATTCACTTTATCGCCACGCAGATGGAAGACTTTTGCCAAAAACTTTTTTGTAATCTAAAAACCCAACGATCATCGAAGTGTCGAGAAGATACAGTTGAATGTCAATGTAACTTCGCACATGTACACACCATCGGTGGCTATGTACAGTAGATGTTCAGAATTGCAGTTCTCTGTGACATTAAGAATGGCCACTAGAGATAGTTAGTGTTGTTTAGTGTTGTTATCACGTCTGGTAGGGCACAAAAGTGGCGTGGATAGCGTCCGATGTTCTGAGAACCCTGTGAAGGACACGGAAATGGCGAGACCGTGTTATAAGCACTCGACAGAATTTGAAAGGGGGCTCATTGTGACTCTCCATTTGGCCGCTTGGTCGAATCGTGTAATATCGAGAACTGTGCGGCATTCGGATGTGACAGTGGGCCAGTGTTGGTTTGCATGGGAACGTCAATATTCGATGTGAAAGTTCCATGTCTGACCATCACAAAGGAGGTTCACTGCATTGTGCACCTAGCACATCATAACTCATTCACATCTATGCCTGACATCCGAGAACAAGAAATGGACTCCCTGCAACACTGTGCGTCCTCTCGCACCGTCAGTCAGAGAGCATCAGCAGACGCATTACGGGGTTATCGTCCCACGGGCATCCTGCTGTTAACACCACAACATAAGCGGCTGCGGTTGGAGTGCTGCCGTGACTGGGGAGCATGGACCGCCGGTGTATGGCGTCTGATTGTGTTCAGCGATGAACCATCGTCGGCAAGCATAGCGGCGACCTGGGGAGAGCCGCACTTTTCCTGTGTCTTGCAGAGGCACAGCGGTGTTACCCCTTGTGTTATGATGTGAGGACCTATCGGGTCTGACTTGAAGTGGCGGCTGGTTGTGACAGGGAATACTGACGACACAACGGTACGTCACAGACATCCTGATCTCACACGTTACCTTGCGTATGACAGTATCCTACTGTCGCTTACCAATAGAACAATGCTCGTCCACACATGGCACCTGTCTCAACGAACTGTCTACGTGGTACTTAGGTACTCCCTTGGCCACGAAGATCTCCAGAGCGGTTTCCAATAGATAGCCTTTAGGGCGGTGTGTGTGTGGCGGGGAGGGGGGGGGGGGACACATCAGCTTTATTACACTTCCCAACTGAATCGGCGCTAATGCATCCAGGCCAGACGAGTGCAACACCATATTGATACGTGGGCTCACACTCCCAAGGTCTTTGTAAATTTTACTTGACTTTTTTGATGTTAATTACATCATTTACCCTCTGAACACGTGAAGTTCCAATCTTTCCTTCTCTTCTTCTGGGTGCTTCACTTCTTTGTCAGGCAGTGTATGATTTGATGCCAACAGAAATATCTGTGTTCTTATTCCCTACGCATTAATTCTTGGGATCCTTTTCCTCACTTGCATGTTGTGTACAAGACAAAGTGACCGCTATATCTTTTGTCCCAGAATTACTTGTAGCAACATAGTTCGAGAGCCTTTGTTGAGCTTGGAGGGTATCGGTATGAAAAATTCAAATTCAAGATTTGATACGATCTTTGGTTTCTTGATAATACAGATAGTGATCCTGATTACAAAGCAGAAAGTTCCCAAGAATCATGTGCTTCGCTAGAAGAGCGTAGTAGTGCCGCATATGATTCTGCCATAGTAATCAGCTGCATAGCACATCAGTCAGACCCTAAAATCACTCAGAAAAACGGTGGAGGTAAAGAGGTACAAACCGCATGTACCGCAAGATGCACGTCTGTAACGTTTCAATCACCTGTCAGAGTGGACGAAAATTTGTAAAACTTCGTGCAAGGTGCAGCATTAAAAAATAAAGCAAGGACACAGGGGATTTATTCTAAATACAAGGTCTCACTGAAGAAGAGTTAATCAAATATTTTCACAAAACTACGTAGAATGTAAATATTTTCTAATATTTTTCTTATCGATTAATGTTAATTAACGAGGTTAGGTAAATGTATTTTATTGTTATTTAATTACGTCAGTAACGACTTCCGTAACACAATTAGAGATCCTTCTAAACGACTTACAGGCATCACGAGTCCATAATCGCAAGAGATACAGATTCTGAGGTGAAGGAGATCTGCTCTCAGATCTTTACATGTAAACGTATTTTGTAGTGCAGTCTCGTCTTCCAATAGTATTCCAGAAGTAATAAAATTTCGTGAATAGTTAGAAATAAAGTTATTGTAAAGGAACCACTAGCCCAGGAAACAAAGATGACATAAAAAACATTTATGTTTTTAATTTGTGAAGATTTGTATTGTTTTCATTTTATTTCTCGTTGCTTTTATTCTTAGGATGACTTTCAGTTGCTGTTACAATTTTTTAGAGGGACACACTTCGCTTTGCACCCTCCGTTGTCCTTATAGGAAATGCACCTAGTGTTCGTCTGGCATAAGGTGTATGCACAAGCGTTTGGTTCGCACTGCTCTGCCACCTGCAACAGAAAAGAAACGTAAATCAGTGTTACAAAAGGTCGACCAGCAACCTGTCTCACTGACTACTCGGACGTTGCGCTTTACCAAGAGAAACACAGTGAACAATGTAAAACACAAAAAGCTGAATATCTGTGAGATTTGACCAGAGAGAGATCTGCTGTATATCACTTTGTCTTATTAACAGAAGTGACATCATGGTGACAGCTAGCGCAGAAAATACACGTAACACACTCCGCCACAGTACATGTATATTTATAAAGCACTGAACGGCTACCGCGCACAAAATTGCTCCATTTAACTGGCGTTTTTGCGATAATTTTCGAGTTCTAGAACTCGCTTTCAGGCATATCGGAAATGCAATGAACGAAATACTTAACCAGTGATTGACCTAAGTTGTACAGTACATTAAACTTTTAATGTTTTTGTGTGGAGTTTGGTTCTACCAATGCAGTTAATATTGTCTGATTATCTGAAGTTTCTTGTAACGTATGCGAAAAACATACGGATTATTATACTATGCCCACAATTACCACGTTTGCCCTGTGATATTCACAGCCTTACGAAATGTTGATGTGACACCATTTGTTTGTATGCTGACTATTAGTGTGGTACGTTTAGGGACCACAGATGTGACTTCCCGTGTACTCTTGCCTTTTGCCAACATGCTAGTCAGTCTGGGAACCTTAGGGGTAGGATTATTAGAGGATGAGGAGTTGATCCAAAGGAGAGCTTTCGGAAGGACCGGTGTTCGAGCCTCCGTACAGCCATTCAGATCCAGCTTTTCAGCGTTTTCCCTAATGTCGCGGTGTTTCCTTACAAGGGGACACAGTCGGTTTCCTTCCCCACCCTTCCCCAGTCCGGTCTTATGCTCCACGTCTAACTGTCCTCGTTAACGAAGGAACAATTTTCCTTCCTGCCAAAGAAGAGAAGAGCAGCTAGTGTCATCACAGTTTTGTTTGAAACATCCCCTTAGAATAATTAAGAATAACAGTGCTGGAAAAACTCTTACGTTATTTGATTTTCAAACAGCTGAGCAAAACTCAACGTACTCAGACAGTTTTCTCTTTACTTATTCTGATCATCACTAAACCGACACACAATAAGTTTAGCGCAACGTAATCTGACTTTCAATAATCCCTACAAGGAAATGGCCCTGACTAACAATAACCTATACCTTTCATGAATCACTTACGTCACAAAAATCTTCGTTATTCGAACTACTGCATTATAGCGAGCGCCAATACTGCCAGCTAAATAAAAGATTCTAACTACTGAAGGCACTAACTTCTGACAGGCATAGTTAGCAAATGAAAGATTCTGATAGAGAACAAACAATGTTTCCAGAATGAGATTTTGACTCTGCAGCGGAATGTGCGCTGATATTAAAATTCCTGGCAGATCAAAACTGTGTGCTAGATTCTAACTACTGAAGGCACTAACTTCTGACAGGCATAGTTAGCAAATGAAAGATTCTGATAGAGAACAAACAATGTTTCCAGAATGAGATTTTGACTCTGCAGCGGAATGTGCGCTGATATTAAAATTCCTGGCAGATCAAAACTGTGTGCTAGACCGAGATTCGAACTCGAGACTTTCGCCTTTCGCGGGCAAGTGCTCTACCAACTGACCTATCCAAGCACGACTCACGCCGCCTCCTCACAGCTTCACTTCTGCCAGTACCTCGTCTCCTACCTTCCAAACTTTACTGAAGCTCTCCTGCGAACCTTGCAGAACTAGCACTCCTGAAAGAATGGATATTGCGGAGACATGGCTTAGCCACAGCCTGGGGGATGTTTCCAGAATGAGATTTTCACTCTGCAGCGGAGTGGAAAGTAGGAGACGAGGTACTGGCAGAAGTAAAGCTGTGAGGACGGGGCGTCAGTTGTGCTTGGGTAGCTCAGTTGGTAGAGCACTTGCCCGCAAAAGGCAAAGGTCCCGAGTTCGAGTCTCGGTCCAGCACACAGATTTAATCTGCCAGGAAGTTTCAACAAACGATGTATTTACCTTACTAGCGTTCAAAAGTCATAATATACATATAATTTTGTGACATCCAATTAAGCAAATTTCCTTTTTCTGACGGACACACGTCTAGATCGTCCGCTCAAAACTCTGGCTCTTCTCTCGCCACATCCACCACTGCTGGTGGCTCACCTCCAACTGCGCAACGCTACGCGCTGTTCACATCCAACTGCCCAACATTACAATAGCGAATATTCCAACAATGAGTCCAACCAGCCACAGACTGCACACAGCGCAGTCAGCGATTTTCATACAGAGGGCTACGTGGCGTTACCAACATAAGAACCTAAACAGCCTACTTCCATGTTTTGTTAGAGCGAGAATGTCACGAAGATCCTCGTGCAAATGATGTTAAAACAGAGGCATTGTGGCTCACTCAGAGGGGTTTACTATAAAATTTAAGAAACCGTACGCTACAAAAGGAGTCAACCAACATGTTTCTTCCTTTCACCTATTGCTCTTGAAATAATCGTCATGATCAAAACAGTGCGCTGTTCAGGAACGGGAAAGAGAAATGGCGGGAGGGCGGACGACGAATGTACAACGATAGTGGCACACAAGGACCACCTACCAACAACCATAAAAATATTTCAGGAGTGTAGCTGCAGATGTACTTTTTTATTATTATTTCTGTTACATTACATTCAAACTGTATTCCAGGACCTGGTGGAATTTTAAACGAGTTGTGGCTATCTCTCGTTTGAATGGTGGGGGGGGGGGGGGGGGGGGGGTAGGACGTCAGACGGGCCGACTTGGAGCAGGAGGGGCACCACAGGACATTTTAATTTCCACTGTCTATACTTTTACAAATAAATTCATAAAACTTTGCCAGCATGACCAGAAAGGATTCAGGATTCATACTCATAGCAGTGGAAGTTCAAAAAAAGCAACAAAATAATTTTTTTTAAATGTGAAGTTTCATCATTTTTTCACTAACTATTGGCTGCATTTGTTGCTATAGGTACACTTTTCATCATAAGTAAGAGAGATTCTCCGATGAATTTTGCACAGCATGCAAACCATACTTAAGGGTGTATGAAACTCTAGAATTTATTTAATTTATGAAAAACTGAATGAGCTGCTATATTTTGTACTTCATGTTTAGAAAAAAAAGTGAAATTCTATAGTTAATTATCTCAATTGTTACCACAGTTTTTAATAGATTTGTACCTATAGCAACAAATGCAGCCAATAGTAAGTGACAAAATGATGAAATTTCACATGTTAAAAAATTTATTTTGTTACTTTTTTGAACTTCCACTGCTATGAGTATGAACCCTGAACCTTTCTGGTCATGCTGGCAAAGTTTTATGAATTTATTTGTAAAAGTATAGACAGTGGAAATTAAAATGTCCTGTGGTGCCTCTCCTGCTCCACATCGGCCCGTCTGACGTCCTACCCCCCCTTAATAGAGTGGTTTTGAGGAATGCTGAATCGTACAGCAGTCGATGCCAACTGATGTCACAAGTTGGTACTACGTTTCCTGGTACTCAGTGGTGTCGCTCAGTTTGTTTGAGGAATGGATAATCAGAGGGTCGTGCGTAAGTCTCAAAAATGGATTCTTACATTTTTTTTGCTTGACAAGGGGATACTAAAAATGTGTTCAAATACAGAAAATGCGAGACTCACTTGTCGAAAAAAAGTGCAGTAATGTGTGAATAACAGCACTGTATCTTCGTTCGAAAACTTGATGACGAAAACAACAGCAACAGTGATACATGTCATATATCAGTCAGGCATTATATCTGTAAGGTAATCAGTGACGAAAAGTAACTCCTTTATATTGTACAGTGCCTGACAAAAAAAGTGAAGCACCTAGAACAAATTGTCGGATTGTCAATATAACTTTGTACTTGTAGACACAATTGCCACGTATGTAAACGAACAGAGTTGCAGTTCTCTGTTATAAATAGAACGGCCAACAGTGCGCATTACTGTCGTTCGTGTTTAGTGTTGTTACCAGTCCTGTGAGAGCTAGAAGGGGCGCGAACAGCGTCTGACACTGAGAGCTCACAATGGAGGAGATGCTACGTAGTTGTGTGAGACAGCGTTATCAGCAACTGGCAGAGTAGTAGACTTGCCTCCCGGTGTCGTACGCCGGGAAACGTGACTAAGTTTCGGCTGAATAGGCTACAGATGCGATTCATAATTACCAGCCTTAGAAGATACATAGCAGTGAATCAAAACAGTTCTCCCCAGAACTACTTGCGGGATACTCTGCGGCTCTTACAACTAAAGGTAGAACGAATAAGGGGAGTAAAAGGTGATAATCTGACTCAAATATCAACTGAAAATGACGTCGATATCATATTACTATAGGAAACTCACTGCTCAGATAAAATCAAGCTTCATACCACCTGTAAGATATCTGGCTATACGTTAGTTGCTGCCACACATCACTCAAGCTATGTATCTGCAACGTCTATCGAGAATGACGAATGTAACAGATGTCCTAACAAAAACAGAAAATTACATCTATACCATCAGGCTGAAAGTCGCCAACACAGAGATTGTGAACATCCACAAGACTCCCGGTACAATCATGGGTATAAGAAGGTGGTCAAAGTATCCAACACCTGGTAGCAGTAACTGGAAACTTCAACAGGCATAACACAGAATGGGGCTACAGAACTACGGATGAAGATGGCTTGAAGGTATCGGAATGGGCTGAAATGGAACGTCTTCTCTTATTATTCGACGGGAAGGACAAGTGAACATTCCACTCAGCTAGATGGGCTCAAAAAAGCAATTCAGACCTCGGTTTTTGTTATCACTCACAACAGAGAACTACCGCTACAAAGCAGCAGGAAGGTGCACGTGATTTTCCGAGAAGCTACGACAGACCTGTTCTGGTGAATGTTGGACTCCAAATCCCAATAGCCAGGTCTGCACCAGAGCCACAACGGAACAAGTCGGAAAAGTTCTCAGAAGAGGTTGACTATACTGTCCACTTTATTATCCCTAAAGCTAGGCACTATGACCGCTTTGACAGACTAATTCATTCCATTGCCAGAAAACAGCTTCCAAGAAGCTATATGGAGAACTACATCCCCGGATGGAATCCTAGATGCCAGCAATTGTATGAAGAATTTCAGTGACTCAAGACATCGATGTAGCACATGAGCAGATCTCCCCTCTAGACTCAATTAGGCAAACAGACTGAGGGATCTAATAGAAAACATGCCTTTCCAACACTCGGGCAAGAAAGTATGGAACGTAAAAGAAAGTTGCTAGTACCACAAGAGCTAACAACACCTTACCAGACAAAATAAATCCTAACGAAATAGTAGCTAGGATTTTCAATGAAATAAGAACGCCAAGAAACAAAAACAAACAGAAAGTCAAAGGAGTGAAACACGAGCTAAATTCTAAAATTTCTCAAGCACAGCCATCCCAATTCGCACAAAAAATCTCTACAGCCAAAGATGCTGCAGCCTTAGACACCTTCAAACCTTGTAAAGCTGCTGGGTTTGATGGCATATATCTTGAGTTCCTTAAACATGCTGGTCAAAGTGCAGTGCAGCGGCTAGCTGCACTGTTTAACGATGTCTTCGTAACAAGCAGACTGCTTTTTAAGAGAAACACTTTGTGTTGATTCTGATGCCGCGTGATGTCAGGTATTCTGGAAATTTTGGAATGAAAAACACTTTGTGACTGACTCCACAACAAGATCCTATTTTTTCTTCAACAGAAAAAAATAGCTCTGAGCACTATGGGACTTAACGTCTGAGGTCATCAGTCCCCTAGAACTTAGAACTACTTAAACCTAACTAACCTAAGGACATCACACACATCCATACCCGAGGCAGGATTCAAACCTGCGACCGTAGCGGTCGCGCGGTTCCAGACTGTAGCGCCTATAACCGCTCGGTTTTCTTCATCGCCAGACCCACATTGCCCTTAGTAGGTCTGTGGCATCCAAACATATAAATCTGCATCCATGCCCGGTGCTGTTTCGAAAACAAGCACTTTAGATATCCGCATAGGTTAGTGAAGCAGGGAGAACTGGCAGACCAGGGAATGTGGAAGAATGGAAGAACGATTAGTGTCGAACGTCCGTTTGACAACACTATCATTAGAGACATAGCACGCGCTCAAATTGGAGGAGGATGAAGAAGAAAATCCTCTGTGCACTGTTAAATGAATCTTCCAGGAATTTGTCGTAAAAGGTTATGGGAAGTCACGGGACCAAAAATCTAGCTGATCAGGCAGCGCTGTGAACAGTCATGTCCCAGAATACGAGTTCATTCCAGCCGCCCTTATTTAGTATTTCTGCTTTTTCCCTAAATCGCTAAAAACCGTGCCGAGGTTGGTTCCTTAAAGAAGTACACGACCCATTTCCTTCCGTATCTGCAAAGACTCGCCGTCTGCTATACGCAAAGCCCTTCGTTTCATTTCATTTCGCATGCGTTCGGAAATATTAAAGATATTCTATTTTTTGCAATGTTTTAATGCGAGGATTAAGTTATTATAATGGTAATAATTCCTCACCGCAGTTGAAGGCAGTACAACAGCAACCAGCAGCACGGCCAAGATGAAACAACTCATCGACTTCCTTTCCATGTTGATACACCAGAAGCAGCGTTTGCAACTTTCTGTAAGAAAAAGATACCATCGTTTCTGAGAGATCTTTCACAGACATGAGATTCAAGTGACTCAGAGACAGATACAATAACAATCTGCAGGTGCATTTCGTACTTCACTGAAACTGTAGTGTTTCTGTAAGCACATATCATTTCATTTTAAATAGTCTTTGCAATTTTTCAATACGTCAAACTTGCTTGCAACTACCATAAAGTGGATGATACCATAAAGTGGATACTACCATAAAGTGGATGCTTTTGATGATCTGACATAGTGAACGGCAAGTCAGAAAGTGCTGATACGACAAACGGACCGTAACTATATTCCTTTGGTCTCATTCTGTTACTTGCAGCTATTTCATTAGCAATATAGAATAGACATTATAAATTGTAGAATCAGTTGTAGTCTCCTTGCAATGAAGTTCATTGTAATGATCTTCCTCATTAATTGTTGAGTATACCTGATAAATATTTACGATACATTTCATTGGTAGATATTTGTTTTCCATGTCTTCAATGGGAATGTTTTCATCTTTTTAGTTTTGTGAATTGAACTGTAAATACTGAACTGCTGCATTCATTTATGACATAGTCATAATAAGGTTCGTCCATCTGATATAAACTAAAGCACACGAGCATTGCTAAATAGGGCGCAACCTTTCCGAATGGCAATTTATCAATCCAGATACCATTATTATTCAACTGACCTTCCAGTACCCTCATTTTACCTCATTTTGGTATTATTGTTCTCCGTTACAGATACGTTATCCTTTTGAATCCTTCTGATTTTTTTCCAATCGAAGGAAAGAAAATAGTATCAGTCTCAAACTGAATATGTTACAAATAAGATCTTACGAAGATTGCCACTTCTTCACTTCAGTCTAAACTCTAAAGGCTTAAAACCGCTTTCCATAACAAAAGGAAAATTCCACCACTTTTCCTATTCTTTCTTTAGTTCATACGTATATAATGTCGTCATCCTGTACCATTATTGTAGATGATGACGTATAAACTGACATATGGAGGATCGTTAGCAGATTTATCAAGAGCTTTCAGTGTAAATTTCGCCAAGATGCAGCTAAATGTTTACTCAAAAACAATAAATCAAAAGCAAATTGGTAATACACATCGCTGCTTCTTCCTGTAAGATTATTTGCAGACTGCTAGTGTTTCGTTACGCAACATCCATCTGTCAAACAATTTTCGTTGCTTGTCTCGTTTAAAGTTCAATGTTTTTTTGGACGACTAGGGGGCATCACTGAAACAAGAGAATTACATATACGATGATGAGCGGCAAGGAAAGGGCTGTTGAATGTACATGCACAATTTATAATTAACTCCAATACAGTCACAAATAAAGGCACACGTAAGTAAATATTATTTAAAGTCTGAGTCAGAATAGATATATTCGCTTGCTCAAAATCGCGCATCTTAATACAAAGGAGCCGAAGTTGACGTACATGGTTCTCTTAACCAAATATCACTTAAGTCTTTTCAGATAATTTTTCTTGTGCTATAATCATATACTGAAGGCCCCACTTTTCAAAATTTTTACCAATGACGAGCTGAATTTTATGAAGCCTAGTAGAAATCTAAGATAGCAATACAGGTAAACATACAAGTGGCATGGCGTAAACATCTGAAAATTCAAACTGTTTGGTGTTATATGTGGTTTTCCTTGTTGTGGAGATACATGAGAGCATTGTAGCACTTTCAGTCTCAGGATCATATTTTCATTACCTAACTCAACGGAAATAATCACCAAGACTCCGATAAAAGAAAAAATACCAGTATTTGTAATTACACAGACACACAGCGCAACTGTAGGTGTATATTTACAAGCAATTGACATGCGTAGCGTTCGAAACTAAGTGGTCAGCAAAGTACAAACGTGGACGAAACATCAGTCTAAAGATTAAAATTTATTTTTTTACAAATGAACTCACGTCATTGTTACACGATTTATGAGATTACACCTACAAGCTCCTTACAAAGAAAATTCTTTGTAACACACAGTACCAAAATCTGACAACAGTGGCATTTCCTGTATTTTTTTTAACGACTTCGATTGAAACTGTGAGGCTAGGTAGCCCGCCTCGTTTTCTTTAGTTTCCTACTTGCGTATTGTACCTTAAAATGCGGTTAATAATATTACTTTTATTTTTAATTTTCTTATTTGTAATATTACGGCACAGTAAGTGTGAGTAGTTTTTCGGTGTAAAAGCAAGATGTTAATGTTAAGAAATAAGGTTTGACTTCCAGAGTACTTCGAATATTCTTCTTAATGGTGGGCATAGCAGTAACATTCAGCTATCAGCGAAATTATTTTTCAAAATTCCGTGCAGTACATACTCTTAGGAAAGTAGGAATATGTACTGGAAAATGTGTTAGAAACTTGTTAAGCCCAATAGGACAGCAAAAACGTATTAGCCCCTCACAAAGTAGTTGCACAAGCAAGAGTTACACTAGTGAACACAATCTTTGCCAACTGTGGCGTAGTAGTAACATCCGGAGCTATATATTGAAGAGGAGGTCGCGCAGAGAAAAGCAAAGAAGGCGAATGTTATTCTTTTTGCGGCTATAAGCAGGCTGAGCTGCGTTAAAGACAGTTCCAGTCAGTCTGAAAAGAAGTGAGCAAATTGAAGCCATTAATTACAAATAACACAAGTCCATATTTTGGCACTTCAGTGTACTCATCCCGCGCTATACAAATGATTAACAGCCAGAACAGCACAAAATTTTGAACGAAGTCTTGGGATAGCGATATGCACACATACAGATGGCCATAGTATCGCTTACAGAAGGTATAAAACGGCAGTGCATTGGCAGAGCTATCGTTTGTACTCAGACGATTCAGGTGAAAAGATGTCCGGCGTGATTAAGAAGACTTTGAAGGCGGAATTAAGACTCTGACCGCAGAATGATATTGGGAGCTAAGCGTGTGGGACATTCCATTTCGAAAATTGTAGTGAATTCTGAAGTGTTGGCAGAAGAGCCAACACCGTGTTGCTAGAGGAGGCCGAAATGCACGCTTTTAAGCTCACGCAGGCTGGCGTGAGGTCTGGAACAGGTCAGAGAAATAAGACTAGCAAAACAGGAGGTAACTGGTAGAATACTTAACCTTAATCCATAATTGTAGAACATCGCTCTTGATTGTACATGCTTCAAGATAAATATCAAATGCTATGGCGCCTTGCTAGGTTGTAGCAAATGACGTAGCTGAAGGCTATGCTAACTATCGTCTTGGCAAATGAGAGCGTATTTGTCAGTGTAGCATCGCTAGCAAAGTCGGCTGTACAACTGGGGCGAGTGCTAGGAAGTCTCTCTAGACCTGCCGTGTGGTGGCGCTCGGTCTGCAATCACTGACAGTGGCGACACGCGGGTCCGACGTATACTAACGGACCGCGGCCGATTTAAAGGCTACCACCTAGCGTGTGGTGTCTGGCGGTGACACCACAAATTCAATATTCCGCAGTGTAAAGAGAGCGCCCTGAGTACCACATTTCAGGCATTACCTCTCACCACGGACAGTGCAAAAGCCGACTGTCTTCACATAACGACCGAGAGCAGCGGCGTTTGCGTAGAGTTGTCAGTGATAATAGACGAGGCAACACTGCATGAAATAACAGTAGAAATCACTGTTGGACAGTGCAGCGAAATTTGACGTTAATGGGCTGTGGCAGCAGACAATCGACGCGAGTGCTTTTGCTGGCAGCACGACATCGCGTGCTGGGCCTCTCCTGAACTCGTGAACATATCGGTTGGACCGTTTGTCTACATCTACATACATACTCCGCAATCCACCATACGGTGCGTGGCAGAGGGTATCTCGTACCACAACTAGCATCTTCTCTCCCTGTTCCACTCCCAAACAGGACGAGGGAAAAATGACTGCCTATATGCCTCTGTACGAGCCCTAATCTCTCTTATCTTTGTGGTCGTTCCGCGAAATATAAGTTGGCGGCAGTAAAATTGTACTGCAGTCAGCCTCAAATGCTGGTTCTCTAAATTTCCTCATCAGCGATTCACGAAAAGAACACCTCCTTTCCTCCAGAGACTCCCACCCGAGTTCAAAAATGGTTCAAATGGCTCTGAGCACTATGGGACTCAACTGCTGTGCTCATCAGTCCCCTAGAACTTAGAACTACTTAAACCTAACTAACCTAAGGACAACATACACACCCATGCCCAAGGCAGGATTCGAACCTGCGACCGTAGCAGCAGCGCGGCTCCGGACTGGAGCGCCTAGAACCGCGCGGCCACCGCCGCCGGCCCACTCGAGTTCCTGAAGCATTTCCGTAACACTCGCGTGATGATCAAACCTATCAGTAACAAATCTAGCAGCCCGCCTCTGAATTGCTTCTATGTCCCCCCTTAATCCGACCCGATAGGGATACCAAACGCTCGAGCAGTATTCAAGAATGTGTTTTATAAGCGGTCTCCTTTACAGATGAACCACATCTTCCCAAAATTCTACCAATGAACCGAAGACGACCATCCGCCTTCCCCACAACTGCCATTACATGCTTGTCCCACTTCATATCGCTCTGCAATGTTACGCCCAAATATTTAATCGACGTGACTGTGTCAAGCGCTACACTACTAATGGAGTATTCAAACATTACGGGATTCTTTTTCCTATTCATCTGCATTAATTTACATTTATCTATATTTAAAGTTAGCTGCCATTCTTGAAACCAATCACAAATCCTTTCCAAGTCATCTTGTATCCTCCTACAGTCACTCAACGAGGACACCTTCCCGTACACCACAGCATCATCAGCAAACAGCCGCACATTGCTATCCACCCTATCCAAAAGATCATTTGTGTAGATAGAAAACAACAGCGGGCCTACCACACTTCCCTGGGGCACTCCAGATGATACGCTCAACTCCGATGAGCACTCACCATCGAGGACAACGTAGATGGCTGGAAAGCCACGGGTTGGTCAGACGAGCCCCATTTCCAATTGTTATGAGTTGACGATAGGGCTAGTGAGCGGCGCAGACCCCATGAAGCCACGGGCCCAAGTTATCAACGAGGCACTGTGCAAGCTAGTGGTGGCTTCATAATGGCGTGGGCTGTGTTTAAATGGAATGGACGGGGTCCTCTGATCCAACTGAACCGATCGTCGATAGGAAATGGTTATGTTCGGATACGTGGAGACCGCTCTCAGTGACTCATAGATTTCATGCTCCCAAACAACGACGGAATTTTTGTGGATGACAATGCGCCATGTAACCAGGCCACAGTTGCTCGCGATTGATTTGAAGAAGATTCTGGACATGAATCCCATGGAACATTTATGTGACACCTGGACGGCTATAGAGGCAGCATGCCTCAGTATTTCCGCAGGGGTGTTCCAGTGACTTGTTGAGTGCATGTCACGTCGAGATGCTGCACTATGCCGGGCAAGATGAGTTCCGACACGATAGGAGGTACCTCATGACTTTTTTAGTCTCATTTTATAGAGGTAATGATACTCGTAACAGCTCAGGTCCATGAACTACTCCGTTTTTGATTATTAGTAGAAGTGATGCATTTCATTCCATTGACTTTGCCTGCCTTGTGACCGTAATTTTGCCCGTATACAACTGAAGAAAAGAAAGCAAGATACTGGCTGCATACCAAATCAGTGGGTTAAGATGATGCAGAAGGTGCTAGTAGTATAAGCGTTGTTGATACTGAGCAATCCATGATTGAAGATTATGAAACACTTTGTCCAGTTTCCAAAGCTCTCGAGTGTCCAGCCGGATGCGATCGTTGAAGTCCCATGATATTTCGGCGAATAACATTTCCGCCATCATCAGGTGGTTCTGATGGAATGGTCTGCCTGCTCATTCTCAGTGTTATTTATGTCCGTCAGTCGGGCTTCGATTCCCTGCGCCGATGGTCCGATTGTGGCCGCCAGTATGTCGGCGCAAGGAATCGAAGCCCGACTGACGGACATAAATAACACTGAGAATGAGCAGGCAGACCATTCCATCAGAACCACCTGATGATGGCGGAAAGGTTATTCGCCGAAATATAGTGGAACTTAACGATCGCATCCGACTGGACGCTCGAGAACCCTGGAAACTGGACATACGCCGGGAAAGCCTCCTATCACACTTATGTCCAGTTCGAAAAAACCTGTTCCTCTGACAAATAATCAAGGGAAGTGCAAAACAACGACAAATAAAAACACTGAGTACCATTACAATCGTGTGACTGTAAGTAATACTAGAAGTAGTCTTGTCACCGATAGATATAGTTCAGACAGAAACGGTTTCTTAATGATCGAATTCTTAAATGTCCTTAGGAAAATGACAAACCAATAAAAGCTCCTGGAGCAAAGGACATGGGGAAGTGTGCAGCAGCCATTAATCAACAAATCCAAATCATCGCTGATACTTTGAGGAGCAGATGGAGAAATACATAACACAAAATGAAAAATATATTGATTCAGAAAGTGAAGTCTGGGATTCAGATTAAATGTGGGAATATATTTATAGTTCACACTATCGTAATTAATTTAGGTCAAAATAAACAAATTTCCTTTCTTGCCAACTTAATTAAAGATCCGTTAACGGGAAACTGCACAACCTGGCATACAATGACTTTCAAAACAAGACAAAATTACCATTTTTTAAACTTATTAGGGTTCCGTGCATCACCCTGTAAAAACGAGGCCCTTACGGAATCGATTTGTTGTCCGATTGTCTGTCCGACTGTCAAGAATATTTTTTCTTAGGAGTGGGTTGACGTATCAAGTTCAAATTGATGTCCCATGTTAAGGTTTATAGTTCCTCGGCGACGCAAAAATTTTAAGCTTCAAAATCACTATAATTAAATGATACGGCTATTTATGTCACATATTTTGGCACTCAAAAACTCACTCGTCAAAACCTATGGGTGCCTCTCGTTGACCTACAATCACGCAATTTGGCAAGAAGCAAGGTTCCACAGTACAACTAAAGGGAAAAAATACGAAATTTGTTAATTTGTTATTATTTAATATGAAAATTTTTTTGTCTTTTTTATACGTCTGTCTGTCCGTCTGTTAAGTGCCTTTTTCTATTGAACAGTTTGATCTAGTTCAAGTTTGTGTCACACAATAAAGTCCGACGTCCCTTGGCGGTGTGAAAATTGGCCTCTGAATGTTCAAATGTGTGTGAATTTCTAAGGGGCCATACTGCTTAGTTTATCGGTCCCTAGACTTACACACTACTTAAACTAACTTATGCTAAGAACAACACACACACCCATGTCCGAGGGAGGACTCGAACCTCCGGCGGGAGGGGCCGCGCAGTCCGTGACATGGCGCCTCAAACCGCAGGGCCACTCCACGAGGGTGTAAGCCTCTAAGTGAATGCAATCAAAAGATACGGTCATTTATGTCAGATATTTTGATACTCGAAAAATCAGGCATCAATACCTATACGGTACTTCCCGTTGACCTAGGATCATGAAATTTGTCAAGAAACAATGTTTCACAGTGCAAGTAAAGTAAAGTCAACAATCCGGAAATTGTCAAATTGTAATTATGTCACACTAAAATATCTTTGGCCATTCGAATATACACTGCATCCATCATCCGTCAAATGCCTAACTGCATGTCTACATAAAATGTAAGTTGTGGTCGTATTTTAGTAGATAAATAAAAATGCCCCCTGCCCCCATGAACCATGGACCTTGCCGTTGGTGGGGAGGCTTGCGTGCCTCAGCGATACAGATGGCCGTACCGTAGGTGCAACCACAACGGAGAGGTATCTGTTGAGAGGCCAGACAAACGCGTGGTTCCTGAAGAGGGGCAGCAGCCTTTTCAGTAGTTGCAGGGACAACAGTCTGGATGATTGACTGATCTAGCCTTGCAACACTAACCAAAACGGCCTTGCTGTGCTAGTACTGCGAACGGCTGAAAGCAAGGGGAAACTACAGCCGTAATTTTTCCCGAGGGCATGCAGCTTTACTGTATGGTTAAATGATGATGGCGTCCTCTTGGGTAATATATTCCGGAGGTAAAATAGTCCCCCATTCGGATCCCCGGGCGGGGACTACTCAAGAGGACGTCGTTATCAGGAGAAAGAAAACTGGCGTTCTACGAATCGGAGCGTGGAATGTCAGATCCCTTAATCGGGCAGGTAGGTTGGAAAATTTAAAAAGGGAAATGGATAGATTGAAGTTCGGTGCCAGGAGGAACAACATTTTTGGTCAGATGAATACAGGGTTATAAATACAAAATCAAATAGGGGTAATGCAGGAGTAGGTTTAATAACGAATAAAAAAATAGGAGTGCGAGTAAGCTATTACCAACAGCATAGTGAACGCATTATTGTGGCCAAGATAGACACGAAGCCCATGCCTGCTACAGTAGTACAAGTTTATATGCCAACTAGCTCTGCAGATGATGAAGAAATTGATGAAATGTATGATAAGATAAAAGAAATTATTCAGGTGGCGAAGGGAGACTGGAATTCAGGAGTAGGAAAAGGGAGAGAAGGAAACATAGTAGGTGAATATGGACTGGGGGAGAGAAATGAAAGCTGTCTGGTAGAATTTTGCACACAGCATAAATTAGTCATAGCTAACACTTGGTTCAAGAATCATAAAAGAAGGTTGTATACATGGAAGAATCCTGGAGATACTAGAAGGTATCAGGTAGATTATATAATGGTAAGACAGAGGTTTAGGAACCAGATTATAAATCGTAAGACATTTCCAGGGGCAGATGTGGACTCTGACCACAACCTATTGGTTATGAACTGTACATTAAAACTAAAGAAACTGCAAAAAGGTGGGAATTTAAGGAGATGGGACCTGGATAAACTGAAAGAACCAGAGGTTGTACAGAGTTTCAGGGAGAGCATAAGGGAACAACTGACAGGAATGGGGGAAAGAAATACAGTGGAAGAGAAATGGGTAGCTCTGAGGGATGAAGTAGTGAAGGCAGCAGAGGATCAAGTAGGTAAAAAGACGAGAGCTAGTAGAAATCCGTGGGTAACAGAAGAAATATTGAATTTAATTGATGAAAGGAGAAAATATAAAAACGCAGTAAATGAAGCAGACAAAAACGAATACAAATGTCTCAAAATTGAGATCGACAGGAAGTGCAAAATGGCTAAGCAGGGATGGCTAGAGGACAAATGTAAGGATGCAGAGGCTTATCACACTAGGGGTAAGATAGATACTGCCTACAGGAAAATTAAAGAGACCTTTGGAGAAAAGAGAACCACTTGTATGAATATCAAGAGCTCAGATGGAAACCCAGTTCTAAGCAAAGAAGGGAAAGCAGAAAGGTGGAAGGAGTATATAGAGGTTCTATGCAAGGGCGATGTACTTGAGGACAATATAATGGAAATGGAAGAGGATGTAGATGAAGATGAAATGGGAGATACGATACTGCGTGAAGAGTTTGACAGAGCACTGAAAGATCTGTGTCGAAACAAGGCCCCGGGAGTAGACAACATTCCATTGGAACTACTGACGGCCTTGGGAGAGCCAGTCCTGACAAAACTCTACCATTTGGTGAGCAAGATGTATGATACCAGCGAAATACCCTCAGACTTCAAGAAGAATATAATAATTCCAATCACAAAGAAAGAAGGTGTTGACAGATGTGAAAATTACCGAACTATCAGTTTAATAAGTCACAGCTGCAAAATACTAACACGGATTCTTTACAGACGAATGGAAAAACTGGTAGAAGCCAATCTCGGCGAAGATCAGTTTGGATTTCGCAGAAATATTGGAACACCTGAGGCAATACTGACCCTACGACTTAGCAAATAGATCAAGGAGAGGCAAACCTACATTTCTAGCTTTCTCTAAAGCTTTTGACAATGTTGACAGGAATACTCTCTTTCAAATTCTAAAGGTGGCAGGGGTAAAACACAGGGAGCGAAAGGCTATTTACAATTTGTACAGAAACCAGATGGCAGTTATAAGAGTCGAGGGGCATGAAAGGGAAGCAGCTGTTGGGAAGGGAGTGAGACAGGGTTGTAGCCTCTCCCCGATGTTATTCAATCTGTATATTGAGCAAGCAGTAACGTAAACAAAAGAAAAATTCGGAGTAGGTATTAAAATCCATGGAGAAGAAATAAAAACTTTGAGGTTCGCCGATGGCATTGTAATCCTGTCAGAGACAGCAAAGGACTTGGAAGAGCAGTTGAACGGAATGGACAGTGTCTTGAAAGAAGGATATAAGACGAACGTCAACAAAAGCAAAACGAGGGTAATGAAATGTAGTCGAATTAAGTCGGGTGATGCTGAGGGAATTAGATTAGGAAATGAGACACTTGAAGTAGTAAAGGAGTTTTGCTATTTGGGGAGCAAAATAACTGAAGATGGTCGAAGTAGAGAGGATATAAAATGTAGACTGGCAATGGCAAGGAAAGTCTTTCTGAAGAAGAGAAATTAGTTAACATCGAATATAGATTTAAGTGTCAGGAAGTCGTTTCTGAAAGTATTTGTATGGAGTGTAGCCATGTATGGAAGTGAAACATGGACGGTAAATAGTTTGGACAAGAAGAGAGTAGAAGCTTTCGAAATGTGGTGCTACAGAAGAATGCTGAAGTTTAGATGGGTAGATCACATAACTAATGAGAAGGTATTGAATAGAATTGGGGAGAAGAGGAGTTTGTGGCACAACTTGACAAGAAGAAGGGACCGGTTGGTAGGACATGTTTTGAGGCATCACGGGATCACAAATTTAGCATTGGAGGGCAGCGTGGAGGGTAAAAATCGTAAGGCCAAGAGATGAATACACTAAGCAGATTCAGAAGGATGTAGGTTGCAGTAAGTACTGGGAGATAAAGAAGCTTGCACAGGATAGAGTAGCATGGAGAGCTGCATCAAACCAGTCTCAGGACTGAAGACAACAACAACAACAAATAAAAATGTTTTATTATAGCTTGTCCCTCTACATATACAAGGTAAAGCACCTAAAACTTGCGGAGCAAGTATTGTGGAAGTGGAAAGTGCTATCGATGTGCGTTTTTCACAGAGTCGATTGGTTCAAATGGTTCAAATGGCTCTGAGCACTATGGGACTAGGTCATCAGTCTCTTAGAACTTAGAACTACTTAAACCTAACTAATCTAAGGACGTCATACACATCCATGCCGAGGCAGGATTCGATCCTCCGACCGTAGCGGTCGCGCGGTTCCAGACTGAAGCGCCTAGAACCGCTCGGCCACTGCGGCCGGATAATTTTCTCAGAAGTGAGGTTAGTGGACTTGTGATGTTCTGGAAAGCTTCAAGTGTATTTTGCAAATAAAAATGGTTAACCACGTACTGCACGCAATTTGTTCTGAATTCACTGTTCGGTACTACATTGTTTCCCACAACCAGAAACACGCTTTCTTATCCGTTTCACTACAGTATCTACATCTACGTACATAATCCATGAGCTCATGTACGGTGTGTGGCGATGGGTGGTATGTTCAGTGCCAGTCATTCCCTTCGCTGTTCTAGACTCAAATGCAGCGCCCGGAAAATGTGTGTCCGTATCTTTCTGTCAGATACCTAATCTCCCATATGTTGTCATTACTGTCTTCAAGCGAGATGATTGTGGCAGAAAGTGGAATCGCTCTGCAATCTTCTGTAAACAATGGTTGTCTGAACTTCCTCGCCAGCGTTCCGCATAACGGTAGTCTCCTTCCCCCTAATGATTCCCACGAAAGACCGTGAAGTTTTTCCGTGACACTCCTGTACTGATCGAGTCGATAGCTAACGAATCCAACCCCACATCTCTGCATGTGCTCGTTCCATTTAATGTCATTATCAGCTTTACTCCCATGCGCGTAACCGACATGACTTTGTGAAGCAGCATACCATTAATAATGAAATCGAACATTACAGGAATGTTTCTCTAGCCATTCACATTAACATAAAATTATCCACGTTTGTTTATGTCTTTGAAACCAATCTTTGCAACTACTGAAAGCGTCGTCTACGTACACATTTCCCAAGTCTTCTTGTATTGTTTTCAATCTAATTTCCCTTTGTCTTGCATGCAGGGGACACTTCTGGATGTAAGCAGAAATAATGCAAAAATGCAGTCACCGATCACGCTTCAATCCAATAAAACTAAACGCGTTACACAGAATAAATATGCATCTTAGTAGCTGCATCGACGATTTGAAATACCTTAAATAATTATACAACAACTACGAAAGCCATGACCAAACATTTCTAGAATATATTCAAATTAAATGAGCCACACAGAAGATGTATCCAAGTAATTCAGAATCTTCTACAGCCACTCAACGACAACACTTCCCCGCACACAACAGCCTCATCAAAAAACAGTTCTAGATTGTTGCCCGCCTTTTCTGACAGGCCATTAACGTGAATGGAAAACAGCAGCGATGATAACACGATTCCCGAGGCACACCTGACGTTACCGATAGTTAAAATGAATACTTGTCGTCTTGGACAATGTAGGCGGTTCTGCTACTCAAAATGTCTTCGATACAATTACAAACCTAATGCATGACAACTGCAGTTAACCTGCTGCATTGCTAAGACTAAATATCTGTCACGTTTTCTTCAGTGTCTCGCCCACATTGACAAGTAGGGGTGAACCGCGTGAGTATACAGGGAGTTGGGAAATTCCCGTTACAAACTTAATATATCAAGTTCCATTGTGCACTCGACTGTGCATGCCAGCTAACTGCCTCGCACTTTACTATTGTGTACCATTCTTCTCGTCCATCTGCGAAAGACAGGGGCACCCAAGTTTCCATTGCATTCACATACTACGAAACGCTTCCCCAAGGACTTGTAGAGGGAAGTGAGTACATAACATTCTGAATAGGAACGCATGTCCGGAAACGCACGCTTTCCATTCTAAGACGGTTTCAGTCAAGATGTGTATCGCGTCCACGTCTGCTAAGAGAAAGAGAAAAGCGTCAGAAAAAGGGTTCAAATGGCTCTGAGCACTATGGGACTTAACTCCTGAGGTCATCAGTCCCGTAGAACGTAGAACTACTTAAACCTAACCTAACCTAAGGACATCACACACATCCATGCCCGAGGCAGGATTCGAACCTGCGACCGTAGCGGTCTCTTACATCAGTAAATCTATTCATAGTACTGCTTTGTATCACTGCTAACGAACGACAAACATCACTTGGAAAACAAACGTGAGACAGCGCAGAGCGGTGCTGAATACAAGCTTGAGGAGCAAGAGTAAGGTGGGCATTACTGTTTTCAACAGAAAGTAGTGCTCGACCAAGATATTATTGCACTTGCCCTCCCTTGACAGTTATCAGAAGCATGCGCTGACGTTATGGTAAACAAGTACAGTGTTGAATAAGGAAAACGCATCGCACTGTGAAGGCTTTCAGGACACTTGTGCATATACTATCAAGTTGTTCATTGAAGCATCACGACAAAAAATTACAATAAGCCAACCAAAGCACCCTCATTCCCAGTTGGACAATGTTGCAGTCGATTAACACTGTGAGTGAATGGAAGAAGTTTGGTTACACACAAACCACACAGCACTCACAACAGATATTTGCACTGTTATGCTGATATTCTCTGTACAATACAAATACAACAATGAATGGGGGGACGGGGGGGGGGGTTAAGAAATCAAACGAGACCATGGGTCCCCTTCCCCAATATACTACAACGGCGCTTGGCAGACACTGCTAGAAAATTTCGACTACTACAATAGTAGCGAATAGTGTGCATTGTTTCCGAACGCTAATATCCAATAGGACAATAATACTCGTCTTATCTGGCGACAGCTGGAATTGGATAAGATTTTTAATTATTGCAAGCTTTAATTTGAACAATCTGGACGTTTAGATTTGACACCTGTAGCAGATTCAGAGAAATAAAAACCATCTGAATACCTCCCAAGAAATTCTAGCCTTCCATATAAGATACTGAAATTTGCACATAAAATACTTTGAATTAATCACGGTTGAATTGGTATTAGTATTTCTTAAGTACTCCAGTAATAAGGTTCGGTAAATAATTCACACTTATAAATAAGCCAACACCGTGGATGCTTTTATGGTTCACAGTGACATTCCTTCGACACACTATGCTCACATTGAAAGGTTGAACCTTTATCATGAATTCTGAAGAGAAGCTTAAGCAAGAAGCTTTTTTTTTATCTCAGAAGTTGGCTATCGCAGAAGAAAATATCACAGAAGTATGAGTCATAAAACTGACTTGAGTCTTTTATAGTTTCTAACAGTCAGCAAATAGAACGAAAATGGCCACAGCGATATTTAAATTATGTGTAGAAGCGTCTCCGGACTCAAATTCGATAGACAATGAAAGATACGGAAGTCGCGTAGAAAAGATTCGAAATAAACTGATATAACACTGAGTAAACTTCCGAAGTTTTGCCGGTTATTTCGTTTTCGTCCTGTACGTAGTGTTATAACTTCGCCAGCTCTGTGCAGCTTCTTTGTAAACTGGAGGAAGAACCGTGGCGCATTCTTACTTGGCTGAAGGCTTGCCTCTGGCACGTGGCGTGTTAACTCGGCAGAAGGAAGCGTCTGTTCCGAAGCCGTGAACTGTCCGGCTTTTATACCCGCACTCGGTTGTTTTCCGCTTCTCTTTCTGCCTGGGGAATCACCTGCTCGTTATCTCACGCCCGCAGCTCACGTCCGTGGCATGGCCGCAGTCCTTGTGCGTGACCTTGGCCCCACTAGCTGGCTAAATGGATACACCGATCAGGGCCAGTTCAGTAACCACAAAAGCGACATATTATTATTTTGGCGTCCTCCTCCCCCCCTCCCCCCCCCCCCCACCCCGCTCTCTCAGAGATTAGTTACCTTTTCCATTAGTTGCCTGTCCTTAAACTTTTGGCGAGGCTTTTAAAATTAATTTTAAGTATAGCAATGGTGTAAATGAGGTGTACTTTCTTTCAGAGTAAGTACTACATAGATATTCCTCTGCAACACGAATAAATTACTTACTCGTTGTTCCATTGTTATATATTAAAAGAAAAAAGTAATTCATTTTCATTCAAGATAACTGCTGAGATTTTAAAACGTTTTAGAGAAATCAAAAAGAACTAGAACTAGTGTATTCCTGAAACTTCAAAACAAATGTGCTGTCTATTAAACAGAGTGGAAAGAACGTAAATATAAAATTTAAGTTATTTTTTAGTTTAATAATGGAATTTTTAATTCCATAATTTACAAATTATCTCACTTTTCAATGGGAAAAGTGGAACTGAAATACAAAAATATCGTCTAATTTTGTATTGCCGTGCTAAAGGGAAAACATTGTTTAACTGTTTAGTGATATGTTATATGTGAACAAAAGCCAACAGTACATACCTAAATTTTAGAAAATGTTCGAAGAAAGTAGTTAAAAATTGAAACTTCCTGGCAGATTAAAACTGAGTGCCGGACCGAGACTCGAACTCGGGACCTTTGCCTTTCGGGGACAAGCAGGAGAGCTTCTGCAAAGCTTGGAAGGTAGGAGACGAGATACTGGCAGAAGTAAAGCTGTGATGACGGCACGTGAGTCGTGCTTGGGTAACTCAGCTGGTAGAGCAGTTGCCCGCTGAAAGGCAAAGGTGCCGAGTTCGAGTCTCCGTCCGGCACACAGTTTTAATCTGCCAGGAAGTTTCATATCAGCGCACACTCCACTGCAGAGTGAAAATCTCATTCTAGTTAAAAATTAATGTGGTCAGACTTTTTACGTACGCGACTGAAAAGAAAAACACAAACTGATGTGTGAAACGGAAGAGAAATATTCTATTAAAAAAGTCATGTAGAATTCCTATAGTTGTTCATTATACGTACTGACAATGTTTTGTATTGAAAAAATATTACACAGAATTTTTTTGTGTAATTTGACTTACCAAACGCTTACAGAATAAGAGGATGTGCTGAAAAGTAATGCCTCCGAAATTTTTATTCTGTTCTCAATATCTGTTGAGCTATTTCATATGTTGCATATTACTCGATTGAGTTCCCGTATCGCTGAGGCAACTTGTTGCCCTCTGCCGCTAGAACGCTTCGAACTGTAGTCTGTAACGTCGCGGTGTGTAACGTAAATACAGTGGCGCTTCAGAGGCCATCAGAGAACTGAAAGCTCAAATTCGGAGAATTCCTCCTCACACTGAGCACGCTGCTCTTCAACGTGACAATGCCAGACCACACACGAGCGCTGCGAATGCTGCAACAATACGATGCATAGGGTTCACTGTCATCCGCCGTACTGTCCCGGCTCTCATCCTATTTTCATGTGTTTCCAAATGTTAAAGAACGCCTTCGAGGACGTCACTTTGACATTGATGAATGGGTGCAAGCAGAGCTTGTGTGACTGGTCTCTCGTTGGGAGAAACGTATTCGTCGCCAGGGTGACCATTTTGAGAAGTAAGTATATAGATATGAAGAATAAAGATGTACAATGTTACTGACGTTTGTTATAGTTAATAAACTGTAGAAGTTTTCACGTAAAAAATTTGGAGACATTACTTTTGAGCGTACCCTCGTGGAATCTAAATCTATTGAGTTCAATGAATCGCTTTCAGTGCTTGAATTTGAGAGTCATCGCAATCGTTGTAGAGAAAGTGTTGACATAAGATACGCGGTCCAGTCACATTCTACATCTACATATACATCCATACTCTGCAAGCCACCTGACGGTGTGGGACGGAGGGTACCCTGAGTACCTCTATCGGCTCTCCCTTCTGTGCCAGTCTCGTATTGTTCGTAGAAAGAAAGATTGTCGGTATGCCTCTGTGTGGGATCTAATCTCTCTGATTTTATCCTCATGGTCTCTTCGCGTAGGAGGGAGCAATATACTGCTTGACTCCTCGGTGAAGGTATGTTCTCGAAACTTGGACAAAAGTCGGTACCTACTGAGCGTCTCTCTTGCAGAGTCTTCCAATGGAGTTTATCTATCATCTCCGTAACGCTTTCGCGATTACTAAATGATCCTGTAACGAAGCGCGCTGCTCTCCGTTGGATCTTCTCTATCTCTTCTATCAACCCTATCTGGTACGGATCCCACACCGGTGAGCAGCATTCAAGCAGTGGGCGAACAAGTGTACTGTAACCTACTTCCTTTGTTTTGGACTGCATTTCCTTAGGATTCTTCCAATGAATCTCAGTCTGGTATTTGCTTTACCGACAATCAACTTTATATGATCATTCCATTTTAAATCACTCCTAATGCGTACTCCCAGATAATTTATGGAATTAACCGCTTCCAGTTGCTGACCTGCTATATTGTAGCTAAATGATAAAGGATCTTTCATTCTATGTATTCGCAGCACATTACACTTACCTGCATTGAGATTCAATTGCCATTCCCTGCACCATGCGTGAATTCGTTGCAGATCCTCCTGCATTTCAGTACAATTTTCCATTGTTATAACCTCTCGATATACTACAGCATCATCCGCAAAAAGCCTCATTGAAGTTCCGATGTTATACACAAGGTCATTTATGTATATTGTGAATAGCAACTCCCCTGCGGCACACCTGAAATCACTCTTACTTCGGAAGACTTCTCTCCATGCTGCGTTCTGTTATCTAGGAACTCTTCAATCCAGTCACACAATTTGTCTGATAGTCCATATACTGTTACTTTGTTCATTAAACGACTGTGGGGAACTGTATCAAACGCCTTGCGGAAGTCAAGAAACACGGCATCTACCTGGGAACCCGTGTCTATGGCCCTCTGAGTCTCGTGGACGAATAGCGCGAGCCGGGGTTCACACGACCGTCTTTTTCGAAACCCATGACACGTGACCACCGCCTATGTTTGACGTCAACGTGCAGTAACCACTCACAGACGGCAAGAGGCAGCACTGGCAGTGGAGGGTACATAAAGCATGTTGCGGGAGGCCGAAAACAGTGCAGCCGTTGTTGTAATGAGGAAGCGGGGAGATTCATCTGACGTCGGAAAGGGCATGGCCATTGGCGTTCGGGCCAAGAGTGGAAACAGTTACGAAACGGCTACGTGTGTAAAGTGTTTGCGCGACGCCTTGGTTAAAATATACCGTGCATGGCAAAAATGGCTGTATCCAAACCCGGCCCCGAGTCAATTGTGATGCGTCACCGACCGTAGATGACAGGACTGAACGACGGCTTCGTAGATGTGTACGGGGACTAAACGTGCAACTGTTGAGAAACTGACAGCCCAGATAGACTAAGGAGCTACCAACAGTGCCTCCTCAACGACTTTCAGCGAACGTTGCTGCGTATGGGCCTCCTCAGCAGGCGCCTGGCTCATACGCCTATGTCGACTTCTATTCATTGGCGATTAACGCCGGAATTTGCCAGCCAATACGGCAACTGGACGTTCAATGTGTGGCGATAGGTGTCCTTTTAAGATGAATCGCGTTTTACACTCCATCGGACAGATGGCCCTTGGCACGTAAGATCCTGCAACAATCATCGGAAGGGTCTACATCTACATTTACATGGATACTCTGCAAATCACATTCAAGTGCCTGGCACACGGTTTATGGAACCACCTTCACAATTCTCTATTATCCAAATCTGGTACAGCGCGCGGAAAGAATGAGCACCTATATCTTTCCGGACGACCTCTGATTTCCCTTATTTTATCGTGGTGATCGTTCCTACCTACGTAGGTCGGTGTCAACAAAATATTTTCGCATTCGGAGGAGACAGTTGGCGATTGTAATTTCGTGAGATGATTCCGTCACAACAAAAAAACGCCTTTCTTCTAATAATGTCCAGCCAAAATCCTGTGTCATTTCAGTGACACTCTCTTCCATATTTCGCGATAATACAAAACGTGCTGCCTTTCTTTGAACTTTTTCGATTTACTCCGTCAGTCCTATCTGGTAAGGATCCCACATCGCGCAGCAGTATTCTGAAAGAGGACGCACAAGCGTAGTCTAGGCAGTCTCCTTAGTAGGTCTGTTACATTTTCTAAGTGTCCTGCCAATAAAACGCAGTCTTTCCTTAGCCTTCCCCACAACATTTTCTGTATGTTCCTTCCAATTTTTAAGTTGTTCGTAATTGTAATACCTAGGTATTTAGTTGAATTTACGGCTTTTAGATTAGACTGATTTATCGTGTAACCGAAGTTTAACGAGTTCCTTTTAGCACTAATGTGGATGACCTCACACTTTTCGTTATTTACGCTCAACTGCCACTTTTCGCGCCATTTAGATATCTTTTCTAAATCTTTTTGCAGTTTGTTTTGATCTTCTGATGGTTTTATTAGTCGATAAACGACAGCGTCATCTCCAAACAACCTAAGACGGCTACTCAGATTGTCTCCAAAATCGTTAATATAGATAAGGAACAGTAAAGGACCTGTAACACTACCTTGGGGAACGCCTGAAATCACTTCTGTTTTACTCGATGACTTTCCGTCAATTACTACGAACTGTGACCTCTCTGACAAGAAATCACAAATCCAGTCACATAACTGAGACGATATTCCATAAGCACGCAATTTCACTGCGAGCCGCTTGTGTGGCACAGTGTCAAAAGCCTTCCGGAAATCCAGATATACGGAATCGATCTGAAATCCCTTGTCAATAGCACTCAACACTTCATGTGAATAAGAGCTAGTTGCGTTTCACAGGAACAATGTTTTCTAAATCCATGTTGACTGTGTGTCAATACACAGTTTTCTTCGAAGTAATGCATGACGTTCGAACACAATATATGTTCTAAAATTCTGCTGCATATAGACGTTAACGATATGGGCCTGTAATTTAGGGTCAAAGCCGAAGGAGGCACCGTTATGGGCTGGCGCTAGTTTTCGTGGCATTCGCTGAGTGATCTCATCATTCAGCCTCCAAACTCGTGGGATTTAAGCCCAGTCGAAAATCTGTGGGGCACTTCCATCTGGCTGTTCGGATCGTGGATCGTCAAGAGAGAAACTTAGCGAAGCTCGCCACGGGACTGGAGTCGGCATGGCTTCACATCCCTTTCGCTACGTTTCACAACCCCATCGTCACTCTTCCTGTACCTCTGCACTGAGAAAGATAGTGATTCACGCTTCTGACAAGTGGTCACATTAATATGACCGGACCGTGTAGCTGGCATCTGTGGCCGAGCGGTTCTAGGCGCTTTAGTCTGGAACCACGCGACCGCTACGTCGCAGGTTCGAATCCTGCCTCGGGCATGGATGTGTGTGATGTCCTTAGGTTAGTTAGGTTTAAGTAGTTCTAAGTTCTAGGGGACTGACGACCACAGATGTTAAGTCCCATAGTGCTCAGAGCCTTTTTTTTCTTTTTTTTCTGACCGTGTATGTCTGTATGAACCTCAGTTTTGAAAAATACCTTAATGCACGTGTAACATGTTGAAGCAGTATTGTATTTTTTGGAAACGTAGGACTTTGATGGAATTTGAGCGTAATAACATGGGGACTTAATGTGTTTACATACATTTGTACTAAACAATATATGATAATGAAGTCAGTGGTGCAGTGGCGACTCGCCACGATACACTGGCAGCTATCTCGCAAATGGGTCGTTTGTGGACCCATATTTACTGGAAAGTTGTTCCTTGCATTTGGGTATACTTTCAGCTGTCTGAGATTTCGCATTCGGCGGCCCAAGCTGCCACTTCTGTCGCTTGACCCTTAAATCGGCGCTGGCATTGCTACAAGTTTCATCTCTGCACTTTATGACAAGTTTATTTCCTTATCGATGTCCTTGTAATTAGACACAGAGAACTTGCCTAGATCGTTGACATCAGTCTTACGTAGAATTATGGAACATGTATTGTGACGTATGTGGCGAACAAAAAACCTTTTCTATAAAAATCAACACGCATTCCGCTCACAATGATCATAGGAAACTCAGCTCGTTCGTTTCGTCGACGAGCTCCAGAGTGCCGTAGACAACGGCGCGCAAGTTGATGTCGGTTTCCTTCCCCGCAGGGAGGCATTCGATTCAGTTGCACACTGTTGCTAAGTGAACAAAATACGCGATTGCCGAGATTTTTGGTTGAATTCAAAACTTCCTTGCGGGCAGAACTCGACAAATCGCTCTTAGCGGTATAAAATCACCAGTTGGAAAGCTAATTTGAGGAGTATCTCAAAGAAGAATCTTAGGAACGTTTCTGTTTGCAATATAGATAAATGGTATATAGAATAACTTCCAAACCTCCATGAGGCTCTTCGCAGACTATGAAGTTGCCTAGAAGAAAATAGTAACACAAGAAGACTATAGGTACGTAGAGGATCGACTACTGACACCGAGGGGCTGGAGTTGAGCCTTGACGGAAGTACATGTAATGTAGTGTGCAAAAATAGGCCAAAAAAACTCAGCACCGCTCTATAACACTGTTGAAGACAAATCACTAGACACAGTAACTGCCGTGAAGTAGATAACAGTAGACATTGGAAGCGGCCTAAAGAGGAATGATGGCAGGAAACAAAATGTAGGAAAAGCAGATGAGACTGACTGGCTGAATCTTAAGCTACTGTATTTCAACTACAAAAGAAACTGCTTGCGAAACATTTGTTCGACCGATTCTTGAGTATTGACCCTCGGTCGTGGACTCTTACAAGATTGATGGAACACACAGAGACGATACAGCAAAGAGCGATGCGTTCCATTACGGGCTAATCTAGTCACCACAAGAGCATTACTGAGATGATTGATAAATTTCATCGGCAGATGCTGCAGGCGAGGCGTTGTGCGTCAGCGAGAAGTTTACTGCTGAAGTTTAGAGACAGTGCACTTTTTGATGAGTCGGACAACATGTCACGTCCTACCAGGTATGTTTCCCGAAATTATCATAATGGTAAAATCAGAGAAATTCTAGCTAATTTAGGGGTTTACCGACAATTATACACACAAACGTACTCTGCGCGAATGAAAAAGGGAAACGCGGGAAGGTAAAGGTGTGAGATGTATCCTCTCCCGAAACCTTAAGGTGGCTTGCGGAGTACACCTGTAGACGTATTTAGTGAATAAGGATGAAACACTTAGTGAATTGAAAGTTGTTACGTCTTAAAATCACTGTTTTCGATCAAAGATCTATAATCAATGACAGAGGACTGATAGTGCATCATAACAACAAGGGCAAAGATGAAAAGTGGGAAGAAAAAAGTTCGGAACGTAAAAGCATCCTTATGTTTCGTAAACGGGGCTGTAGTGCGACCTCCAGCAGGTGACCATATGAAAGGAAACGAAGATGCCAACTAAAAACGCGAAGAAATATCCCGCTGACGATGCCTTAAAGTAAAAAAAGTCGAAACGCGTCTGGGAGAAATTAAATACAGTGCAGCAAGAGAAGGCGTTTCTTAATTATAAAACAAAGAACTATGTGCTTGCTGCGTAGGATGGACAAGCAAACAGACTCGTTAAACACCACTTGAATCACACCTTTTCATTTACCGACAACCGATTATAATCTACGCTGCAAATCGTCTTCAGGTCTGGCTCCCCAGAGTACAGTTTGTCAACAAAGTTTGTCCGTTTGTCTCACAGTTGACAAACAGCATCTCGCGGCGCCAGACCTGAAGACGAATTGCAGCGTAGATTGAAACCGGTTGTCGGCAAATAATCCAGACAGTGTTTGTTTATTCATTATAACAAACGGATCACGGTTTCTAGGCATAGCGCCAATTACAAAGCAGTTTGTGAACGAGTCACCTCAGTATTCACTTGAAATGTGATACGGAATCCTGATTCGAAATGAACGGATGACAATGACAATCAGAACAGGACTGCTTTATCTCTGGTCACTAACCCTTAAGCAGTCCTGATGCCTCAGGATCTGTACATCTTCAACACTGGCAATCCTGCTGATTTCAAGGTTGCTACTGTGTCATTCTCAGCCAGTGGAAGGTTACTGATGACCTTCATTCCAGTGACCACTTCTTTCTCTGGATCCACCTACAAGGCTGAGCAGTTCTTGAAAGGAAGCCGCCAAGATGGGTAACGTCAGAGCTAACTGGACGTTGTTCAGCCAGCTGGTTGTGTTTCAACACAGAGGCTGCGTCCAGTAATGGGTGGACAACAACACACGTCTCATCCACCAAGCCGCCGCCAACTTATCCATCCTGCAGTCCTCAGGTTATCTTATAAAGCACCCTGTACGTTGATGGACTGAAGAGTGTAGCTCAGCTATCCGGCTCAGGCGTGGGACCCAGCGACGGTTTAAGTGCCAGCCAACAGCAGAAATCCTTGCAACCCTTCGAGCAGCGTGAGTCAAAGCTCGACGCACAATCAAGGAAAGGAAGAAAGGCTCGTGGTAAGAGTTCCTGCACCCTATCAATTACTCCGTTTATTGGACGAAAGTATGGGAAGCCAGTAGGAGGATTTCTGTTAAACGCAGTCGTTTATCTATAAAAGAGCTATATGACACAAATAGCAAACCAGAAACTCTTGAACTTGAATCACACAACAGTGTAAGTGATGACGAGAAAGGACCGACCATCATAATGGAAGAAGAAAGTCTGCCATAGCTGCAATGAAAAATGGCAAAGCGGTAGGTACAGATACAATACCGGGAGAAATACTAAAATGCTTGAGCCACGATGGAATAAGAGAAATATTGAGGTTATGTAATAAAATATGACAGGCCTGAGGACTTTATGACAACAGTAATGATTCCATTACCGAAAAAACAAGGAACCAAGAAAAGCAGCGAGAACAGGACAATCAGCCTCATTTCACATGCAGCCAAAGTGATGTTAAGAATAATTAATAAAAGACTTGAAAAATTAATGGAGGAGAATCTTGGCGAGGAGCAGTTTGGCTTTAGACGGAATACGGGCACCAGAGATGCAATAGGGCTCCTACGAATCTTGGGAGAAAGGTTTATTGAAAAAGGAAGAGACCTATATACGTGCTTCATCGATCTAGAAAAGGCATTTTACAATGTGGCTTGGGACAAGCTGGCGACTATAATGAGGGAAAAGAGAGTGGACTGGGAAACCAGAAAACTTATAAATTCATTATATCTTAATCAAAAAATTTCAGTTAAAGTGAGAGGAGAAAGTACAGACTGGATCAGACTAGGAAAAGGAGTAAGACAAGGATGCTGTTTATCACCCACTCTTTTCAACCTCTACTTGGAAAATATGATTGACCAATGCTCATTAGATCACAAAGGAGTAGAAATTGGAGGAACAAGAGTAGGGTGTTTGAGATTTGCTGATGACATGGTCCTTCTAGCCACAGGGGAAAAATAATTACAGGATTTGGTGGACACCATTGCAACTAACGGAAAAAAATATGGAATGAAAATTAACACAAATAAAAGTATTGGCACTACGAGGAAATAAGGAAATAAATATTATCCTGAATGGAGAAACACTAGAACAGGTGCAAAATTTTAAGTATCTTGGGAGCAGAATAGACACCGACTGGAAGTGCACCACAGAAATTAAAACAAGGATATCAATGGCAAAAGAAGCGTTTTATAAGAAAAGGAGAATCTTCTGCAGTGGTCTGGACAGAGAACTCAGAAAGAGACTCATAAAATGTCTTGTATGGAGTGTTCTTCTATATGGCGCTGAAACATGGACTATGAGGAAAAAAGACAGAGAAAGGCTGGAGGCTTTTGAGATCTGGACATGGCGGAAGATGGAAATAATAAGTTGGATGGACAAAGTAAAAAATGAAGAGGTACTGAGAAGAGTGGGAGTGAAAAGACAGTTACTAGATGTAATAAAGAAAACAAAAAGAAATTAGATTGGGCGTATATTAAGAAAGAATGACGGACTGATAAAAACAGTTTTAGAAGGTTATGTAGAAGGTAAAAGGAAGCGAGGAAGGAAGAGATTCCAGATACTGGATGACATGATGCACGGTACAACTTGCAGCAGCCTTAAGAAGGAAGCAATGGATCGCAGAAAATGGAGAGGCAAAGGACCTGCTAATATAGCAGATAACTGATGATGATGATGACCTATAGCAGCGGTGCTGAAGCAGGGATATCTCCAAGCTGCGCCCGGGGACATCACCCACACAATGGCAGAGCATTTTGGGACCATTACAGACACTACCAGCCAGGATCCATCCTTCCGCTGCTACCTTGCGACCGCGTGTCGCGATCCGCAGATACTTAAGTTTACCATGAACTTACATGCTGTTGTGGCGTAACAAGACAGCCACGCCACTCGGAAGTAGCCGAAAGGCACGCGTTAGACTCACGCAGGCTAGAGATAGGTCTGAAACAGGATACGTAATGAATGCTATAAAGAAAAGTACGTAGCTGCTGGAATACTTAACTTTAATCCATCCTTGTTGTACATCGCTATTGACGATACAAGTGAGACTCTATAGATACATGCAATGTTACTAATGGCGCCTTGCTAGGTTGTAGCCATTGACTTAGCTGAAGGCTATTCAAACTATCTGCTCTGCAAATGAGCGAGGCTTCGACAGTGTGCATCGCTAGCTACGTCGTCCGTACAACTGGGGCGAGTGCTAGTACGTCTCTCGAGACCTGCCGTGTGGTGGCGCTCGGTCTGCGATCACTGACAGTGGCAACACGCGGGTCCGACGTGTACTAATGGACCGCGGCCGATTTAAAGGCTACCACCTAGCAAGTGTGGTGTCTGGCGGTGACACCACACATGCTATCAGCTCACCCTTGAGGTCCGGGGTCATACGTCGATGGGAAGAAGAATCACAGATAAGAAGCTGCCTCTGATAAAGTCAGCAACTCAGCAGCAACTCCAGCTAAGCAGAAGTGATGACATTCTTCTCATTCATCTTCGCATAGGGCACAGCCCTTCTGGCAGCCTTCTTGCCCCGACGAGTGGACACTCCGAGTCGTGCTTGCGACGTACAGACAGAGTGCGCGACTGTTTTATATTCAGACAACGGGGCAGTAGGTAATTTAACGATAGATTTGCCTTTTATTTTAACTGACAACTAAACGAATGTGGTACGGCGTTTGAGGTTTTCTGACATGTCCGACTAGTTACCTTATATTTTAGGGAGAAGTTTTTAGTTTTATTGGGGTGGCTGGCTCATACGTATTTTTGTAATTGATCAGCAAGCCATTCTTCTCTGGGTCGTTTTATTTTTCCTCTTGTAATACAAATGTTTTAACTGACACTTTTAGGACACTGACCTATTTTGCAATTCTTAAAATACGTGAGATAGTGTAATTGCGTGGGTAACCGTGGTTGACATTGGGACAGAGTGAGAGAGATTGTGTCAGAATTACTCGTACTTGTTTTATGACATTTTAGGCATTTGCACTACATTCCATACTACTGATTTTCGCACGGCCACCGACAACCTCGGCACTGAGTGCCCTTAAACACACACCCACGCACACACACACACACATACACACACACACACACACACACACACACACACACACACACACACACCAGTAACATTGGTCCAAATAAAATTACGGTGGTGTATTGTGAGAATAATTTTGTAAGAATGGAGCTACATTTAACCGTTTAATTGAAAATGATGGAGCTATATTTAACCGTTTAATTGAAAATATTACTCTAAGCCGACTGCTATAGACGAGCGGTTCTAGGCGCTTCAGTCCGGAACCGCGCGACTGCTACGGTCGCAGGTTCGAATCCTGCCTGGGGCATGGATGTGTGTGATGTCGTTCGGTTGGTTAGGTTTAAGTAGTTATAAGTTCTAGGGGACTGATGACCTCAGAAGTTAAGTCCCATAGTGCTCAGAGCCATTTGAACCAGTCCATACTTTTGGAATTAGATAATGTGGAAACAGTTTTACAAACGACACCGGCTGTGATTTTATCCCAGTGAAACAAAGGCCTTTCAGACAACTAGGAGCAAAGCAGATCCCTTGCAGATGTGTCTGTGGCCTTAATTGTGTTTCCGAGTTCTCTGGCTGATGTAACGAAGTGTCTCTTCAATGCTCCTTTATCAAGCAGAGTTTGATGGTGGAGTAGGGTAGCCGACGTCTTCACTATCACAAACACAAAATAGTTCAGTAGGTACAAGTCTTCGTGTTCAGTGCACCGTTCCTATCACGTTCACAAAATGATGCTATGGCCTATGTTGTTCTTATCAAGCGAGGTGTCGCAGTGATAAGACAATAGATTTGTAGTATAAGAACTATGGATCAGATTTCGGTTTTTCATTATTTCCTTAAATTATTCAAACGCGAATGCGGGGAAGATTCCTTTTGTAAAGCCGTGCCTGATTTATTGCGTTACTGTGAGAAAAACAGATAGCAGCCATGCGCAGAGGCGCTGATATGCGATTTCAAGAAAATTGGCCACGCGCTAGTAGGGGTCGCGCACGGAGGGTTCCGTACGAACATGGACAGTTTATACTTCCTGGTAATCGAGAATCTCAACGTTTTTTGCCTGTTACTGATGTCGATACTGCCCAGACATCGGTCCTGGGAATTCCAAGACCATACCAAAATCTCTACAGTAGTTCCTTGCACTTGCCCAGACGTATAAGAAGGAGTGAGCAGGGGACTACAGTTTATGTATATAGAGAAAGAAAATTCAAGAAAACATTTTTTTTATTTAATGGCACATAACTACGGCGTACAGTTTATGTTTGCAAGCAGAAATGTTTTTCTGTTATGCTTTTGACTGATGCTGAATGCAATGTGTGCTCAAATGGCAAAAATATTTTTTATGTGATACAATTACCCTCATGAACCATCTACGTTGCCGCTGGTGGGAGGGAGGGGGGCTTTTGTGTCTCACCTAAACAGCCGGCCGCGGTGGCCGAGCGGCTCTAGGCGCTTCAGTCCGGAACCGCGCGATTGCTACGGTCGCAATTCGAATCCTGCCTCGGGCATGGATGTGTGTGATGTCCTTACGTTAGTTAGGTTTAAGTAGTTCTAAGTTCTAGGGGACTGATGACCTCAGATGTTAAGTCCCATAGTGCTCAGAGCCATTTGAACCATTTTTTCACCTATACAGACAGCCCTACTGTAGATGTAACCGCAACGGTGGGGCACCTGATAAGAGGCCAGAAAAACGTGTGGTTCCTGAAAAGGGGCAGCAGCCTTTGCAGTAGTTGAACGGGCAACAGTTTGGATTATTGACTGATCTGGCCTTGCAACGTCAACCAAAATGGCCTTTCTGTGCTGGTACTGCGAACGGCTGAAAACAAGGGGAAACTGCAACCGTGAGGTTGTCAATTCTACTGTATGGTTAAATGATGACGACATTCTCATGGGTAAAATATTCGGGAGATAAAATAGTGCCCCGTTCGGATATCCAGGCGGGAACTACTCAGGCGGTTATTGTTACCAGGAGAAACAAAACTAGCGTTCTCCGGATCGGAGTGTGGAATGCCAGATGCCTTAATCAGGCAGATAGGTTAGAAAAAATAAAAAAAGGGGAAACGGATAAGTTATAGTCAGATATAGTGGGAGTTCGTGAAGTTCGGTAGCAGGAGAAACAGGACTCCTAGTGAGGTAAATATAGTGACATAAATACAAAATCAAATAGGGACAAAGCAGGAATAGGTTTAACAATGAATAAGAAAATAGGAACGCAGATGAGCTAATATGAGCAGGACAGTGAGCGCCAAGGCAGACACGAAGCCAACACCCATCACAGTAGTACAAGTTCATATGCCAATTAGCTCCGCGCCGGTCAGGGCGGCCGAGCGGTTCTAGGTGCTACAGTCTGGAACCGTGCGACCGCTACGGTCGCAGGTTCGAATCCTGCCTCGGGCATAGATGTGTGTGATGTCCTTAGGTTAGTTAGGTTTAAGTAGTTCTAAGTTCTAAGGGACTGATGACCTCAGAAATTAAGTCCCATAGTGCTCAGAGCCAATTAGCTCCGTAGATGGTGACAAAGAGATTGAAGAAATGTATGATGAGATAAAAGAAATTGCTTAGATAGTTAAGGGAGACCAAAGTTTAGTAGTCATGGGGGACTGGAATTCGATAGTAGGAAAAGGAAGAGAAGGGAAAATAGTAGGTGAATACGAACTGGGGAAAGGAATGAAAGAAGAAGCCACTGGTAGAATTTTGTGCAGAGAATAATTTAATCATCGCTAACACTTAGTTTAAGAATCATGAAAGAAGGTTACATACATGGAAGAGATCTGGAGACACGGAACGTTTCAGACTGATTGTGTAATGGTAGCACAGAAATACTTGCGCTTCAACTGTGCAGTTGGTACAACAGCGCTCCCATTTTGTATACGGGCGTGTTCAATGCCCTTTCTGCCACCAATGTGTTTTTAGGCTTTCGTCGTACGTGTTATTTACACTTTGTGTTTTGACAGTTCATTGTTTGTTTTTCATCGCACGTAGCATATATTTTTAGCGATGTCACTGTATTTTATTGATTCTGTAGCAAAGGCATGTTGTGGCTTTCAAGCTTAACCATTTTAAATTTGATTTATGAAATCAGTTTATCTGTTCAACGTTGTTCATTTCTTTTTAACATACTTGCTTTATATTTGTATTTAATCCGATCCTTTGTAGAACACTAATGTCCGTTCTTGTTTTGACGTTATGATTTGAGCCTATTTAATTTCTGAAGATGACAGTCTAAACTGTCGAAACCGCTAAAGTGAACCAAATAAGGGTTTTCGTGTGCAGCTGTCAACTGATTTTTTTATCTGCTTTGAAAGGTGTTTTACCTTGCAGCAGAGTTCTCCTAGGCAGCACCACCGCTGCAACACCCCGGCACTCCACCTTCTCCTCGCTGTAGCTGACTTTTCAACGTCATGGCCGATTCCCATCGCTGCCCGTGCTTGTGGACTAACTGAAATGGCCTCGTCATCTGTAGGATGTCCAACACTAATCTGCATTGTTCCTTGTTTTACTGTTTTCGTTAGTTCCCATGCCAATTCAGTGCATATATTTCATTTCTGTACAGATTTTGCTGTTTTATTAGCAACTAATATTGGTGCATGTTCGAAAAGGAAGATTTGTACGTATCAATATGTTTATTAACGAACTTCGAAATCGGCTTAGCGATAACGTGCACCTATCAACAGCGTATGGATATAATTAGAATCACCATGTCCAAAAGAACTGATTTAAGTTATAGATGTTCTCGAAATAATGTGTATAGTCATTTAGATCGTCTCATTACACAGTAAACACTGTACCATTTAGGAATCTGTTCATTACATGTATTTTGGATTTATGAGACAAATCAAATTAATTTCGTGTGGGTCTCAGTCTGGTGCACGTCTTACTTTAAAAAAATTATAATTTAGTCTGTGAGACGTAAATAAAGGGTGATTAATTTTTAATGACCCGCCGATCACAAGGTCACTAGAGATGGAGCACAATTTCGGATTGGAGAAGCGTGTCTCGCTAGACCTTTTCACAGGAACGATCCCCGCATTTGCTTTGAAAGTGAATCCACGAGTCTAACCACTGCTCCTGTCTGAGTAGGTCTCTGCGTTTCTAAGTGGTTACAACTTATTGCAGCAGATGTATGCCGTGCTGAAGAACGGACGTTGCTGACATCTTTGGCGGCGCCATGTGTATCACTGGGAGTGCTTTAAGCCCATTTCAGCCCCAGGTGTCTGGATTCTAAATGGTCTCCAGCTGATGACCGCCATTTCTATTAACGGTGTCACCTGCTACTGAATTTTTTTTAGGTTCAATTGTGGCAGTATGCCACAAGTCGCCTATTCACCAATCACAGGTGTAATATAGTCTACCGTCTAACTCTTTTTTTCGTCTTTACGACGTACACTTCGAATTTCGTATTCTCTGTGGAAGTAAAATATATGAAAACACAGTTAAACATTATGTGTATTCTAATTGTATTTAATAATTGTGTGGAAGTATATTTTAAATGCTATAAGTATTCTAATTGTGGTGCCATAACTATACGTAAATTTTATTTGCACATGCATCAGTGGACAGGATAATAGAGAGTGAACTCTAATATCAGTAGTAGGATTTCTCCCAGGCTGCTTACAAGGGAATCTCCCCATCGCACCCCCCTCAGATTTAGTTATAAGTTGGCACAGTGGATAGGCCTTGAAAAACTGAACACAGATCAATCGAGAAAACAGGAAGAAGTTGTGTGGAACTATGAAAAAATAAGCAAAATATACAAACTGAGTAGCCCATGCGCAAGATGGGCAACATCAATGATAGTATGCTCTCAGGAGTGCCGTGGTCCCGTGGTTAGCGTGAGCAGTTGCGGAACGAGAGGTCCTGGTTTCAAAGCTTTCTTCGAGTGAAAAGTTTTAATTTTTTATTTTCAGACAATTTTCAAAGTTCAGGCATTCACACATAATCAACTTCGCTCTCCAAAATTCCAGGACATGTTCACATTTGCTTGGACATATGCAGGATTTGTCGGTCTACACACGGAAAAATTTGAAAACGTTAAAAACACATGTTTTGACAGAGCACAGGGAAAACTGTGCGACTGTGAAATTGTTGCATTCATTTGTTGCAGTTTATGTGACAAACTCTTATGTTTTCATCAGTTTTTTGGGAGTGATTATCACATCCACAAGAAAACCTAAATCGGGCAAGGTAGAAGAATCTTTTTACCTATTCGCCAAGTGTACAAGTTAGGTGGGTCGACAACATATTCCTGTCACGTGACGCACAGGTCGTCACCAGTGTCGTATAGAATATATCAGACGTGTTTTCCTGTGGAGGAATCGGTTGACCTATGGCCTTGCGATCAAATGTTTTCGGTTCCCATTGGAGAGGCACGTCCTTTCGTCTACTAATCGCACGGTTTTGCAGTGCGGTCGCAAAACACGGACACTAAACTTATTACAGTGAACAGAGACGTCAATGAACGAACGGACAGATCATAACATTGCGAAAATGAAGAAAGTAACTTTTTCACCCGAGGGAAGACTTGAACCAAGGACCTCTCCTTCCGCAGCTGCTCACTCTACCCACGGGACCACGGCGCTCCTGAGCTCATACAATCCTTGATGTTGCCCATCTTGCGCATGGACTACTCAGTTTGTACTTTTTGCTTATGTTTTCAGTTCCACACAACTTCTTCCCGTTTTCTCGAGTGATCTGTGTTCAGTTTTTCAAGGGCTATCCACTGTGCCAACTTATAACTAAATCTGAGGGGAGTGCGCTGGGGAGGTACCCTTGTTAGAAAGACCACCAAATTGGCGTGTGCCGACTGCTCCAGCGAGTCTCTATGGAAAAGAAAACGGATGTACTGGTTTTGCGGTGCGGTCGCAAAACACAGACACTAAACTTATTACAGTGAACAGAGACGTCAATGAACGAACGGACAGATCATAACTTTGCGAAAATGAAGAAAGTAAGTTTTTCACCCGAGGGAAGACTTGAACGAAGGACCTCATCTTCCGCAGCTGCTCACTCTACCCACGGGACCACGGCGCTCCTGAGCTCCTGAGCTGGGTGTAACCAATTATGTGATGAATTTAGGCCCATTACTGCCTTTACAATCCGTAGGCTGTCGTGAATCAGACACTGTTAATCAAAGATCTGTTACGTATTATACAGTAGCACTGAATTAGAATATGTGCATAATATAAGAGGACGCACTGGAACATTGTTGTCCTCAGCACTGTCAGTGTAAGAGCTATGACTTAAAAGGAACCCTTTGAATGCGAGGTAGCGAAAGGCCAAAGATGTTTTCGGCATTCGACGCCCCACATAGAGTCTGTCATGAAACCAGATCATTGGTTGCTAATGGCAACAGGAGGTGGAACTGGCGTTATGCAATAATGAGCACAGCATGAGGTTACGGAGCGTAGTTGAACTGTTTAGTCGACGAGTACTACAGTGCTAGTGGTGTTGATGCAAAGCAGAGCAATGGCAATGATAAACAAAGCAACCATTGATTTGTATCTACAGCAACAACTGCTGAAGTCAGAAACGAACCCAACGAATCTTGTAAAATGAAAAACAAGTGGCAGATAAAAATCAGCCTTTCTGCAAGGCGAGACAATGGAATGTATGGTGCCGTATACGCTCGACTGAGCGGACGATCTACATGAGCAGTACAGTGATGACGATGCGTCCTTAACAAGTGAAAGTGGTACTGAAGTAGGTGTTGAGTCACGTAGTTCACAATCCTCGTCGGACGGGCAGCCACAAATGTCGTCTCCAGTGAGACATAGTAAAGGACAAGGAGTGGGTTGTGACCGTGGCGGCGCGCTGCACGTTTCGAGCTGCTGTTCACCTCGATGACGGCGTTTGTGGAGACGACCAGCGGCCAAGTGTAGCAAAAACGTGATTCACCCGAGGAGCCGAAGCGTTCCCGTTGATGAACGGTCAAACTCTGATGACCCCGTGCCCACCGCAATCGTAAATTGACGATGTCGCTGGGTCAAAATGCGAACAAGTAGGGGTGGTCTGTTGCAGAACTCCGTTGCATGGGGCCCTAATTAAATTTTATTATGCAAATAATTTTAATTTTTTTAGTAGCTGACTGTCCGGTTACGCAGTCTCGTAACCGGTTGGCCCTGACTGGTATTTGTACGCAATCTGACTGCATAGAACAACAACAAAGAATGAAACGAAATTTCCGTTAACACAATTAATTAATTAAGTCCTCAGTAACTATGAAAGCTACGAAACAACAAGGCACAAATGTAGCTGTTCTGTGTGTGGAAGTGTGATTCAACGTACACATCTGGCACGGTTCTTCCTCAATAATACCAGATATTTTAAACACCATTTATACTGAAGTAATTAAAAAAAAACCAGAAATACTATAATTGCACATAGAAACCAGAAATACGGTCTAATACAAGAACACGAGCGAGATGCTTTGTTGACTGAACCTGTGACCAAGAGGCATTATTGTTTAAGACATTGAAATAATGAAAAAAAAGGAATTTTTTACCTTCATATATATTGACGAAAAGCACACTCTGATCATTACAGCATCCCCAATCCAACAACATCTGGTGTCTAGCCCATCAAAACAATATGACAACATCTGAGCAAGCACTCTCCATGGGAGCTTCTCAACAACGACTCACCACTGCTACATCTCAACAAGCACTGCCTACCGCTACTTCTCAATAAGCACTCTCCACTACCACATCTCAACAAACACTGCCAGTGGAGGCGGCTGAATAATACTCTCTGGCGCAATCTCTGGCGCTGTGGCTCAGTGTAGCCACCTTTCATATGCCCCTCCTCCACGGGCTAGAATTTGATGGTATTTTTGCCAGCATTGGTGGTGAAAATACCACCAAATTCGTCCAAAAAATTCAGACAAAAATTAAAAAGTAATATTAATAAGTAAATATCACTTCACTAAATAAATTTTGGCTTTGCACTGACCGTCCCATAACCTAATATATAAAATACAGTAAGGAATACAAATGCTTTCATACATGTGATTTTACATAATAGTTTACACAAGTACCATTCAATCAGTGGCACTAGCAATGTCAAATAGGTGTAGGTAAGAGTCTCATAACATTTCACAAACAGTAAATACACACAAAAAATCAGTTTGTACAAATATTCACATAAAATGCTTTCCATAGTTCAATAAACAAGTAGTTGACAGTTCCAGCAGTAGCACCCAGCAATGGTCAACAGGTGCAGACACCAACGAATGACATTATTTCAGTAGAAACAGTTCCATCAGTGGCACCCAGCAATGTTAAACAGGTGCAGACAGCAAGAAGTAACATCATTTCAGTAGAAACAGTTCTAACAGTGGCACCCAGTAATGTTGAACAGGTGCAAACACCAACAAGTGACATTATGTCAGTAGAAACTGTTCCATCAGTGGCACCCAGTAATGTTGAGCAGGTGCAGACACCAACAAGTGACATCATTTCAGTAGAAGCAGTTCCATCAGTGGCACCCAGTAATGTTGAGCAGGTGCAGACACCAACAAGTGACATCATTTCAGTAGAAGCAGTTCCATCAGTGGCACCCAGTAACGTTGAGCAGGTGCAAACACCAACAAGTGACATCATTTCAGTAGAAGCAGTCCATCAGTGGCACCCAGCAATGTTGAGCAGGTGCAGACAGCAACAAGTGACATCATTTCAGTAGAAGCAGTTCCATCAGTGGCACCCAGTAACGTTAAGCAGGTGCAAACACCAACAAGTGACATCATTTCAGTTGAAGCAGTCCATCAGTGGCACCCAGTAATGTTGAACAGGTGCAGACACCAACAAGTGACATTATTTCAATAGATGAAGTCCATCAGTGGCACCCAGTAATGTTGAACAGGTGCAGACACCAACAAGTGACATCATTTCAGTAGAAGCAGTCCATCAGTGGCACCTAGCAATGTTGAGCAGGTGCAGACACCAACAAGTGACATCATTTCAATAGAAGCAGTCCGTCAGTGGCACCTAGCAATGTTGAACAGGTGCAGACACCAACAAGTGACATCATTTCAGTAGAAGCAGTCCATCAGTGGCACCTAGCAATGTTGAACATGTGCAGACACCAACAAGTGACATCATTTCAGTAGAAGCAGTTCCACCAGTGGCACCCAATAATGTTGAGCAGGTGCAGACAGCAACAAGTGACATCATTTCAGTATAAGCAGTTCCATCAGTGGCACCCAGTAATGTTGAACAGGTGCAGGTAACAGTCCATAATATTCACTATCACTAATCAGACAGTTCATCAGAGTTTATCAGCAGAAATTAAATATTTCCAAGTGGCACCCAGCAATGTTGAATAGGTGCAAGCACGAACAACAGTTTGCAGGCACACACAATTGCTTTTACAAAATTATTATCAATGCCCTTACACTAAACATGCAAATTATAATAAACACACAAATGATATCAGATAATTGTCATATTAACTATTACAAATACACCAATATCAGTAAACCTATAATATTTATGGGTGTCAGTGCAAGCCACAACTAACAAGAAAAATAATATTTAGGAGATAGGTCGGTACCAATTATTTGGGATTAGGAAAGGAAAACACACAAAACACACTCACTCACCTTTCATCCACATTAAGTATTACTGTGTAATTGAATAATGTTAACTGTGTAAATGCAATTCTGTCCAAAATTTTATGTTCAACTTGTGGATCAAGTAGTAGTGGCAGCAATGTATAACAGTCAATAATAGTTAGTCAACGTCGTAGTCATCATGTCAAGACCAATGTTTGCCAAGCCAAATCAAATGTACGGTTGCCGAACAACTGTCAGTGTGCCAAGATATGCAAATACTTCCTCTCTCCAAAAAAATGTATATACTGCTTAGTGATTTAACAAAGTGTGTGTGTAGACAATCTTCCTTCCACTTGAGTGTTCTAGTCTGCCATCTTCATCCTCCTTGTTCCATATAAACCAACAAAAAAATATGCTCCTCACTTACTTTACCTCTTATCCACCAAAACTCCAATAATCATCAGCATCACATAATCTTAATACTTCAATAATACCTCTTACATCGATACACATAAACCTTATCGTCAATATCATTTACCTTACCTCTTGTCCATCAAAACTCCAATAATCAACTTCACACAATCTCAATACCTCAATAATACCTCTTCAATACGTCGATACATATAAACCTTATTACCAATATCATTTCCCTTCCATAACAACTCTTTCCTCTAGTCAGTCTCCTCGAACAAGTACAGATAAAATCCTAGTGCAAACTTCAGTTCATCATCCCATGCAACCCGAAGACACAATGTCCACACACAACCTCTGTGTAGTCCACCTGAGCCAGATCTTCTACTCATTACGAATTATAAAATACATTTTGGTTACCTTGTCCATCATTAAATAAAAGAAATGCATACATGACCTCTAACAGCCTTTAGTTTGAATAACTCTCAGTAAGTAAGTACGAGTACGGAGTGTTAATGATCGTAATATTTCACAGTGTGTACACCACTTCAAGAATCATGGCAAAACAGAAGCAAACATGTGGAGTATTTCTTGTGTCAAGTGTCACTTGCTATTTCAGTTGCTCACGAAGAATGCAGCGAAATAACTGTCAATGTTCTAAACCTAGTGTTGGTATTTCATGTCGTTAGCTTCCTTCCTATTAGCATAAATTTATACAGCTTCCATAAATCCTCAAGCTCATGTGACTTCAATGAAGTTTCGTAGAATTATAGCAGTTCATTTTCTTATCTTAAAAATATAAGGCACTGAGCGTAAGCAAAACATGCAATAGCGAGACAATATACCAGTAGAGAACATAATGTCAACAAGTGGATGCAGCACAATTCCTACAACGAGGTTCTGCCAAGCGAACAAGCTATAATTAATACCACAGTGTAACATAAACTCTATGTTCGTACACAGTATATCAGCATTTCTATATACCAAATTAAAGAGTCGTTATGACAACAAACAGAAATGTATAGATATGCAATCCATACACAAAGCAGCAAGTATATATCTTACATCATAAACAGGTCATTAGCATCATATCAGCATAAGCAAATAAATGTTCATATGTAATCTTAATAAGTAAACATGAAGGCGCAAGCAGATAAATCACAAAGTATAACTTACATACATAACCATATCAGCACAATTAATCAGGTGACAATTATAATTTAAATAAATAAGCACAGCAGGCACATAATAAAAAATATGACATCAGTGAAAAAGCAGTATAGCCATGCAATGCATAATATACACAAATAACAACCCTGTTCGTTAATCAATCATTGTCAATATCAGTTAACACGAAGTATGAATCACGTAATCGCGAGCAGCAAATTAGTCTAAAGTACGTACCTAAGTGGAAATATGTTACCTGAAAAATAAACTCAATTAATAGTTACCTTTTTAGTTTATTATTTTCTTCTTCGAAATTACATTCTTCCTGAAATTTTCTCGATAGCAAGTCCTCTTAACGTCGGACACACACAGAATTTAACTGAAGGTTTTAAATATTTTATACAACCGTATCCTGAAAAATACTGAACGTTAATAACATAATTTATCAAGTCACTATAGCTTTATACTGAATTTATTCGGAGAAATTAAACTGTGTATTTGTTTACGGCTGTCAGTGCATTCGCACTGAGCGCTCGATCAGCTGTAGGCGCGTGACCTAGGAAGTAATTGTTTGCGGTCAACGACTGCCTTGTGCGGCGCGCAGACTTGACTGTTGCTTTGAGTATGTGCCGCCGCCGGAACACGGCGCGGTATCCTTGTACTCTCCGTATGTTTACGTATAACTGTTGGTTTCTCGAAAGTATGTCATTCCACAAAAATTTTAACGTTCGATATATGATGTATTCCTTTGGAGCGCCGAGATTTAAGAGTTTCTACTTCGACAGTGTTATCATGAATAATTTTGCGAACCCTATATGGACCGAGATAAAGCAGAAAAAATTTACGACACAAGCCTTTTCCTTTGTGAGACAAACGGTGAGACTTAATTAAGACCTTTTGACCAACTGACAAGGTTTTTAAACGACCAGGACGCATAGCTGATTTCTCTCCTCTAGCAGCCGCAGATGCAATATTTTTTTGTAGAGCCAGGTTGACAACTTCAGAATGCCGCAGTTTCCGTGTAGGCGGAAAAGGAACGATTTCAGAAATGCGATTTGTCGGTGCTTTAGTTTTTAATATCAATATAGGCGGTAAAGAAGTTGAATCATCAGGGAGTTCATTCAGAATGTTTTGAAAAATATGAAGATACTGATCCCAAGTTCTATGATTCTGATGACAATAAAGTCGACACAATTTATTGATTTCCTTCATCCATCTCTCTGAAGCATTAGATTGAGGGTGAAAAAGTGAAATGAAAATCGGTTTAATCTTACGACGCCGTAGAGTACGAAGCCAAATTTTACAGCGAAACTGTGATCCATTATCTGATATAACCTTATCAACATGACCCACTTCTTTAAGAAAATGTTTGATGAAAGAATTAGATACTGAACGACCTGTTGCTTTGCATAAAGGTGTAAAACACATATATTTTGATGTCAATTCCACTGCTACCAAAATATACGCAAAACCATTAGTAGAACGAACCACTGGACCGAACAAATCGACTGCAGCCATCTGCTTTAACTTCGCTGGAATGATAGGAAACAACGGTGCTCTGTGAGAAATAGTTGGCGGCTTAGCCTTTTGACATAATTTGCATTTGGCAAGAACAGATCGGCAATAGTTTTCTGCACTACAACGCCGTTATCTTCTATCTCTTGAAATAAGTGTGCACCTAGGCCTTTGAATGATGAGTCCGTCGCCAAACAAAAATCTTTAGATAAATCCGGATGTGAAAGAAGTGGAGCAGCAACTAAAGCATCACGAAATTGTTCAAATTCTGATTGAGCTTCCTCATCCCAACACCAGTTAGAATTCTTTCCAGATAGTTCACATAAACGAGGTGTGGCCAAATCGTCCAATTTAACAAAGCGTCTAAGAAAATTATAGATACCAAGGAAACTACGAACATCACGTTTTGTGGTAGGAACAGCATAATTACGAATAGCGTCTAGTTTCTCTGGATCAGGAAGTATACCTTCTGTAGAAATAATGTGACCAAGACATTTCAGCTGAGAACGACCAAATTCAGATTTTTCCAAGTTCACTGTAATGCCAACTCTTGCAAAAATACGTAATAATGAATCCAAAATTTTGTTATGCTCGCTCCAAGAATGTTTAGCAATAAGAATATCATCAACATATGAAGTAATATTGTCACAAAGATAAACAGGTAAAATTTCGTTTAAACCACTAATGAATGCTGCTGAGGTTACAGTAAGTCCAAACGGTAATTTCCGAAATCACTTTTGGGTACAATAGTCATATCCGGTTATTCTTTACCGTCTCTCTAGATAGATTGATAGTCGAAGAGTTGTTCTGATAGATACAAAGAATGGTAGAAGAGTAGGCAGCGGTGCAGAAAACTAAAAGGGAAATAGCACCACTACAGCTCGGGGCCCTGTGCACGCTACGGCACATATTCACTTAGCGTAGTGAATCCCCTGAGGACCTAAATAGCTGCACATAAGTTCCAGTTTGTGACTTAGTGGCAAATTTGGCGGAAGTGCGTACGTAAATTGATCTAACCATGAACATGGATGAATGTCATTCTTAGAATTGCGAAAGATCTTAAATTTCCGAACAGTTAAGAAGTGTTTATAGTCAAAGTTTTCTCCTCGTGGCGAGAAAGACCTACCGTGTCTGTCCCAGTCCGAATGTCGATTATTGTCAAGTTCGCGCGCCTGGCGCTCTCTTGTTGCTTCTCGTAAATGAAATAAATTACTTTCTTCAAACCCCTCTGCTATCTGTGATTCTAAATTTCTTCTGCTGTCTTTTCCTACGATTTCGCTTTCAATTTGTTTGACTTGCTTTCCTAATGCCTCAAATTCCCTTTTAATGCGTTCATTAAATTTTCCCTGATTTTCAACATGTTTATTTATGTTCTGGTACTCTTCTGTTTCTGCAAATGGCAATGGAGCTGTATCATCTGAATCTCTGTCCCCATTTAAACTAAGACTTGTCAATTTATCTGAAATCTCCTCAACTCTTTCTGATAAGTCACCTATTTGTTCTTTCTGTTTATTTACGTCTTCCGTAAGTGTCGCGACTCGGGTTTCAGTATTGACACATTTAGTAGTTAACTGTTCATACTGTTGTGTTAGGTTATTTGTTTTGTCATTTGGTACGGATTCCTCGATTCTTTCAAATATTTGTTCCTTATTGTGTGCACGTTGTAAATTTAACTCTGAAAAATTTTGTACTATCACGCGATCTCTTTCTTCCTGTTCTCTATCCTGTTCCTTTTGTCTGATTTCTATTGAAATTAATCTATTATTGTGAGCATTCAAAATCGGTTGTACTTCTTCTCTAATTTCTTTCTTTAATTCATCTTTCATGTTTTTGAAGCATGTCCCTATCCGTGAGTCTAACCGTATTTCCATTGTTCCCATATCAGTTTTAATTGTTCCTATTTGTGAGTCTAACTGTGTTGCCAAAATTTCCACCTCTGTTTTAAATTCAGATCGTAACTGTGATCCCACTGTTTTTAATTCAGATCCCAACTGTGATCCCAGATTTAATATTGCACCCATCAACTGCTCCACATTGACTGGTTCGAAATCCCTTTCGCCCCTAACATTTCGCGCAAAACCAGCTTCCCTCGTCATAGCTGTAAAGCTATCTGTGTTCGATACTATTCCAGAATCTTCTGTCATTAATCTCGTATTCTGAAAATTCTTTAATTGTGAAAAGTTTTGAACTGGTTTCGGACTATTTTCCCGTCTTATTAAATTGTTTTCAACTTCATTATTCATCATACTGTTCTCCTGTGTTGGCGAGTTCGCCATGTTAACAATTTCGTCATTCTCACTATCCATCATTTTTGCCTTTTTCATCGATCGCGTAATCATTTACAAAACATACAAAACTCGTCACTATACGAAAATTACACACAATAACACTTTATCACCAACAATATCATTCACACGAAATGCTTCCCTCAAACACGATTAACGAAAATTGAAATCTTCATAATTGCACAAAATTGTCACACGCGTATACAAGACATCAAAAATTAAATTTTGCAAAAATACCATTGGAAGAATGACAATTACCAAATCTACACATGCAATATAGACTACAAATATTAAACTACAATTTACTACAACAATACTACTGTCCGCTATTTTTACAATCAGAATAATTCCAAGGGACGATCCGAAGCAGCGGTCGCCACGTGCATGGGGGCTTAATTAAATTTTATTATACAAATAATTTTAATTTTTTTAGTAGCTGACTGTCCGGTTACGCAGTCTCGTAACCGGTTGGCCCTGACTGGTATTTGTACGCAATCTGACTGCATAGAACAACAACAAAGAATGAAACGAAATTTCCGTTAACACAATTAATTAATTAAGTCCCCAGCAACTATGAAAGCTACGAAACAACAAGGCACAAATGTAGCTGTTCTGTGTGTGGAAGTGTGATTCAACGTACACATCTGGCACGGTTCTTCCTCAATAAGACCAGATATTGTAAACACCATTTATATTGAAGTAATTTAAAAAAAACAAACAGAAATACTATAATTGCACATAGAAACCAGAAATACAGTCTAATACAAGAACATGAGCCAGATGCTTTGTTGACTGAACCTGTGACCAAGAGGCATTATTGTTTAAGACATTGAAATAATGAAAAAATGGAATTTTTTACCTTCATATATATTGACGAAAAGCACACTCTGATCATTACAGCATCCCCAATCCAACAATATCTGGTGTCTAGCCCATCAAAACAATATGACAACATCTGAGCAAGCACTCTCCATGGGAACTTCTCAACAACGACTCACCACTGCTACATCTCAACAAGCACTGCCTACTGCTACTTCTCAATAAGCACTCTCCACTACCACATCTCAACAAACACTGCCAGCGGAGGCGGCTGAATAATACTCTCTGGCGCAATCTCTGGCGCTGTGGCTCAGTGTAGCCACCTTTCGCCATGTTCAACAATGTACGATGAACGGTGTGCTCCAAAACAGTTGGGCGTGCACCAGTATTGTATTTCGGCAGAGATGACACAGATCACCATCTATCCTACTTTACAGAGCAGACAAGCCACCGAGCTCCACATTTTGTGAAGAGTCGCGGACGTCCAACCATTTAGCGCCTAGCAGTAGTTTCACTGTCCTACGTCTTTCCGTGGAAGCTCATGACGTAGCACGTGAACATTCAAACAGCTTCGCCGTTTTCGAGATACTCGTTCACAGCTCTGTTTAATAATAATCTGCTCTTTGTCAAAGTCGCTTATTTTAATGGATTTCTCCATTTGCAGCCCATATCTTTGCTAGTGTGGCGATCCGCAGTCAGAGTCTGCTCTGCATACATACTTTTGTTACCGCATCACGTACCCACAACACCAACAGGCAGCATCCAACGTCGCAGTGAGCAGTGGTCATAATGTTTTCCCTTATCAGTGTATTTGCGTAAACGGACGATCACCTGCAGCCTAGTAGAAAGACAATTATGAACAGAGTTTGAAAAAGTCCACAGTAGTATGACCGTGTATTGCATAAGAAAAACTAAGGATATTCAAGGGAAAGCAAGGCGCACTTGTTACAAAAATTGGTGTTTGCTTGTTTCAAGGACGCTCGATACAATTTACTGGTTGTGCATGATAATGATCTACTGCGTTGTGAACGTCAAACTGCACGAGACATAGGTTTCAGTGATTTCAGGGGAAGCGGTGGATGGTTGCGTAACTTCAAACAGTGCTACGGAATTGGAAGACGTAAGATAACGAAATTTCAAACAGAGCGCCAACTTTATGATGCACAGCACACTGCGGAATCGGGCCGAAAATTTGTAGATGAGAAACAAATTAACCCGCGGTTCAGTAAGGAATTTGTTTTCAACTCTGACCAATCGGGATTTGAAGAGGAAATGCATATCAAAGGAGCCCTGGAAGTTAGAGGTACGAAGAGAATTGTATCAACATTAACTGACATTAGTGCCTAACGCATTCATATACAATCATGCCGACTGTCAACACGGGTGGTAAATTGGCTGGAAAGTGATTTACTGTGCTGCGAGAGGATGGAGATGCTTCGTCCCCTACGATTCTTTCTCGTGCGCGTGATCTTGCAAGGACAGTAGGGAATATTCAGGTCACAGCAACTAAGAGTGGGAAAATGGGCGTAAGAGAACTACAACTACGATATGAGCACTGTTTTTGGCCAATAGCAGTCAAAAATAACTTGCTTTTGCTTGATTCCCGGTCCGCGTATAAAAGTCTTACTCAGTTAAGGTAAGCTATATCGCTCTTGAAAAGTGTGTGAGATTGCAATGCATACCACCTGGAAACACTGGACAAATTCAGCCTATGTATGTTCGCTTTTTTCCGTGCCTATAAAACATTAGCGCACTATCTGCAGCTACGCCTTAAAGGATAGCCAGTTTCACGATGAGCTCCATAACAGACTGATTCGCATTCGGTTGCATGCCTTCACATTCCTTCAGCTCTCATCACCGCCTTACACCAACATGATTCTGTATGCATTCTTTAAAGTGGAACGTCCTGAACGTCGTGCACGGTTTGTAACTCCCGAGGAGTTCACCTTCGACCTTGATAGTGCGAACCTTTGTTATCACTATGGCGCGCCATTTTTCAGTCAGTGCGCGTGGTGCAACTAAATGGTTGGTTTTGAACTGAATGAGATAGTTAACACAATTTTTGCATATGGTGAGTTACTGTTATTTAGATATACTTGTCCTGTCTCCCTTGCCGGCCGCGGTGGTCTCGCGGTTCTAGGCGCGCAGTCCGGAACCGTGCGACTGCTACGGTCGCAGGTTCGACTCCTGCCTCGGGCATGGATGTGTGTGATGTCCTTAGGTTAGTTAGGTTTAAGTAGTTCTAAGTTCTAGGGGACTGATGACCACAGTAGTTGAGTCCCATAGTGCTCAGAGCCATTTGAACCATTGTCTCCCTAATTATTTACATGTCTGGATTTTATGTTTAAGCTATTTATTACCGCTGTGAAGCTTAAGTTCGGTGATGTGATGGCGAAGCGCAATTCACGGACCATTACATAAACATCAGTTTACTCATTTTAAAATCTGCAGCAATAAATCCCATGGGGTTCATTATTCATGTGATGCAGACAAGTAAAAGATCGATACCAAAGTAAGCGAGTTTTCAAGTGAAGTATTAAAATCCGAAATCTAAAATTTTCAGCATTTGTACATCATATCAATTTACTCATTTAATAATATCCATTTCATGACATGTCAAAAAGTAAAAAATAGGTATCAACAGAAGGTAATGAAGAAGTTGGTTTAATTTACCAGCTATAAAAATTGATGAATGGCCACTGTATTTGAAAAGGCGTTAAGCATACCGTACATATCACGTTACTTTTAAAAAAATATTTTTGTAGCGCAGGTATTATAGGAAAAAATATTCCTTACATTTAACTTGGCAGGATAGAAGAACTGCCGGCCGCGGTGGTCTAGTGGTTCTAGGCGCGCAGTCCGGAACCGCGGGACTGCTACGGTCGCAGGTTCTAGTCCTGCCTCGGGCATGGATGTGTGTGATGTCCTTAGGTTAGTTAAGTTTAAGTAGTTCTAAGTTCTAGGGGACTGATGACCACAGAAGTTAAGTCCCATAGTGCTCAGAGCCATTTGAACCATTTTTGATAGAAGAACTCGTGTCCCCTTAAAGATGGTAAAAACTGATTTGCTTACCTGAATCATAAGATGTATGAAATAATGTAATACATTCTTATGGCATTTGTTAAATGTGTGAAGGACGGTATATTTTTATGACAATAGTCCTCTTTACCAATAACTTTATTTAAATGAATTTACATTTATTTATACAACACTCAGAGTAGACAAGTATTGACGCCATCTTCTGATTAAAACGTTGTTTCTGGCTGGCAGCAGCTTCAGCTAGAGGGAGCGACGCATTTTCCTCTGCACACGAGGCTCTTGTCCTCCACGACAACTTCAGGAACGCAGTCAGAACCCGGCAGACATGTCGTGGCTGCGCAGGGGTCGAAAGGGCAGCACCTCGGCAACTGCAACACAGGAGAGGACAAGGTCAGGTACCAACAGTCGGAAAACCTACTGCGTCTTGGAGATTATAGACAAAACGTTCAAAAGGTTCCCGACAAGTTTTAGCCTGATTACTTTTCCAGTTTTCAAATCTGGGCCTCTGGTAACGCAATCTGAGTTGTAAAATTCTTTACTGACACGGTAGAAACTTTGCAAGTGCAACAGGGATTTCTGTGAAATACGCGTATATCTGAAGGACAGACCGACACGCACTGACGTCGCAAAAGTCACAGGATAGCGATATGCATAATTACAGATGGCGGTAGTATCGGATACATAAGGTACAAAAGGGCACTGCATTAGCACAGACATGCAGTCAGTTCTACACCACTGCACAGTGTAACACTGACTGAGTCAAATATATGACCCGTATTTCTACAGGCCATCAGTTTTTGCCAACACTACAGAAGGTGTTCATTGTGGTTACCAGTCATTCTTACACATCCTTCTGTACTCCTTTTATAATGGCGGAAGCTCCCACAACGCTGCTCGTAGAGAATGCAAGACTGTAAAAGGTAGCAATGCCAGAAGATTGTAATCACTTGCAGGAAGAAGTGCAGAAGACCGAAGATTATTGCAGGGACTGGCAACTTACCATGAACGTCAGGAAATATAGCGTACTGCGCTTAAGCAGGTGAAGAAATCCATACTTTTCGGTTACACTATTCGCGACAAATCGCTTGGAACAGGAACTACCGTAAAATACCGTAGAATAGCCGTTTGGAGCATCCGAATGTGGAACTACCACATACAACAAACCGTAGGACAGCAGATGCTACGCTGAGATCATTGGAAAAGTCGTAAGGAAATGCAACTGATCCACAAAAGACAGGGACTATAACGTCAATTTCCGGAATATCACTTGTCATTCTGAGGCCCTAACAAAGTTGGAATAATTGAAGAGATAGAGAATGTCGAACGAATAGCAGCGTGTTTCTTCGCGGGCTGGTTTGGTCGGTATGAGGGCGTTAGAAAGGTGCTCAACAAACTCTGAGGCAGACGCTGAAGGAGAGGCGTTGAACAACACACGCGGGAGTACCCCAGGGAAGCATCCTAGGGCCCCTTCTGTTTAACCTATACATAAACGATCTCCAGACCACACACAACACAACGATGGCAATCTACGCGGATGACACAGCCATCCTCGCGCAAGATTGGAAACCATCAAACATTACGTCACGCCTACAGACTGCACTCAGAGTGGCTGAGCCTTAGTTGGAGAAATGACGTGTTAGAGTAAATGTCGACAAGTGCGAAGCCGTTCTGTTCACTAGAAGACCGAAGCAACTGCGCAAACACCGATACTGCAGACCAATAACTCTACATGCACGCCCAATACGTTACCGTGAGAAAGTCAAATACCTCGTCGTCTGGCTGGACCGGAAATTACTATGGGGGGACCACATACAACACATGACCAACCGAGCTAGCGCGAGGCTCAAACAGCTCTACCCTACGCTCAACAGGCGTAGCACACTGAACAGAAGGGTGTCGAGGTCCATGTACATGACACTTATCCGACCCCTGATGTACGCAGCTCCTGTCTGGGGATACGCTGCGCCTACATGCCTGCGCCGTCTGCAGCTCATACAAAACAAAGTACTCAAAATCATAAGCAATGCTCCACGATACACACACATCGCGGACCTTCACCGGGAATACCGACTTGAGACTCTCACGCAGGTAATCCACAAACTCAACACAAGACTATACAGAAACTCCAGACATTCGCAGAACCCGTTTATTCTGAATCTGGGGAACTAGGACCACAACCATAGATGGAAACATAAAAGACCAAAAGACATACTTGTAAGGACCTAACATCTATGGCCAAGCACACGCAAGCACAACGGTACAGTTGAGCCCCTGCTAATCAGACGCCATTACTGGATATCCAGCTGGAATACACTGCTGAATAACTGGCACCACGCAGGGAAGCCGTACCGTACACTGCATGCAGACAAGCTCCACACATCCCCCACACAGTGAGATGATCTATGGCCGATCTCCCACTACTGTATACCGATCTTGATTGTTCCAGGAATGTAGCGGCTGCAGCAACTGGGATACATCGCCATCGCTTGCCACGGTAATGATGCATGATACCCATACTAACAAATCCAACCTTGAATTAACTATCGCAGCTAGTAAGCCACTACTGCTCTTACTACCCATCCCACTGTCGCAGAGGTTTTTTTCCCACGGCACGAGCCTTGGCACTTTTTTCCCTCTGCTCTTCAAAACGCTACCCTCACTCGCTTTCGTCCACTACCTATCACCTGATGGACCGTGTTAATGCGTAGTCTTACCCAGACACACGGATAACATCACAGCCCAGCATCCTGTGCTCCACTTACTAGATAACTAACATGTTGACGGAGGTGACAGTAGAACTTTTGGTTTGGTCACCACGTTGGTGCGGGCGTGGAGGGGCCCCATCTGTATCGACGGAGAGCTTTATTGTGGAAATTGCGAGGGAGTAAGTTCCAGGAAGAATCGCGCAACGTATTATTTCCTACCTCATGCGTATCGCCAAGTGACCTCAACGAGAAAATAGAGACCATCACTCTTCACACAGGCCATTCGCCAACGGAACAGGGAAGTGGTGAAAAGACCATCGGGTTAGTTGCGGAGTGTAGATGTTGACTCACGAACTCGTGCGTGGCTGCCTTCGAATTTGGCCATACACACGAGATACACGCTCTCCTGTAATGTGTACACGTTGTCGATGTGTCTTTAAATGTCCCCATAGACTGTAATCTAATAGATTATCGTTTGGTGAACAGGGAGGCCATACAACTTACCTCTTCGTCCAGCTCATCGCTCATTAACAATATTACGAGACGTAATATTGTGACGGTGCTCCACCATGCACAAATAACATGCGTAGCTAATATGTTTGTGTGCATGGCCATCTTCCGGAGCAGTTGTTATGGAGGAACAGGACGAGCTCCGTGATTCACGCCCCATCGACAACGAGGTCATTGGAGACATAGCAAGAGCTCGGGTTAGGACAGGATGGAAGGAAAGCGGCCGTGCCCTTTCGAATGAACTATCCCAGGATTTGCACTAAGCAATTTAGGAAAATCATGGAAAACCTAAATCAGGAGTGCCGGACGCGGGTTTGAACCATAGTCCTCCCGAATGCGGATCCAGTGTGCTATTCACTGCGCTACCCCGCTCGGTAGCAGTTGTTATCATCAGTTATTATCGATTTTTCCGTCATAAGCATACTGCAATTAAAGAGGTGTTTTCACCACCCGCGCTTCGACTTTATTTACAAAGGATCTTCTGTGGTCATTCTGGAAATATGGCTATACCATATGCCTGTACATTTTGGTTTTTATAGATTAAAAAGAGTATTTTGCCATAAAGTTTGCAAACAAACAATAGGCAAAAACACCGTAAGCAAACCGTATGCCAGCTTTATAAGGAATTACTGTTTTAATCCATAAAGGCGAAAAAGTACAGACATATGTATACGTATGTCCAGAATAACAAAAAAGATGATGCTTTCTAAATAAAACCGAAACGCGATCTGGTGTAAAAATGTCCTTCAATTGCAGTAAGCTTGAGACAGCAAACCAATAACAACTGATCACATGCCAGCTGCCTTTCAGTAAGGCCATCGTTCTCCAACAGGGCGGGTAAATAATCTGTCGCGTAGAAATTTGTGATAAACAGCGTATATTAACATGTGAAGTCACGTTATGCCTCCACGAATCTGTCAGCACAATCCTACACTTATATCGATACTAAGGTACAACAGATGCCTTTCTGCCATCATGGTTCAAGAATTTTCATCTGATCCAACATGGTAATTGCGGTAATTTAGTATCCCTCTATGTGTGAATCCTGCAACAACCGTAAATAAAATGCAAAGTATGAAGAGCCGATCTTCAACGCTCCTTCTAAAAAGTAACTGGCAGAATCGTGAGCTGGCATGGTGGACTTGCAGTCAGATAGCTTTTACTTATCTGCACGGCAAACTTACCGCTGAACATCTATTCAGCTGGAAAGAAGTGTTGAGGGTGTTGTTCGCCGTACATGACACTTGGCTCTTGATTAACGTCGTTTGCTACGCTTAGCAGCATACCAGGTCTTCCGTTTCCCGTGTGGTACAACAGGACGCCATTTCATTGCTTACAACTCGGATAGCCGAGAGCATTAAAGGATGAGCTCCTGGGAGCTAGGGAGACGCGCCAGTTGCGAATGGAATCCGCCACGCAGATTAGCGGTGTGCCAGCCAGCGTACAGGAGTCTCTTCAGCGGTTTTACACAACCACCTAGGTAAATACAGAGCTGGTTCCCTCGTCCTACCTCAGATAGACACTTCGCGTAATCTGATAAAGAATGTCACATTTGACCATGAGATTACATTGACTCTCACAGGCCGGCCGGAGTGGCCGAGCGGTTCTAGGCGCTACAGCCTGCAACCGCCCGACCGCAACGGTCGCAGGTTCGAATCCTGCCTCGGGCTTGGATGTGTGTGATGTCCTTAGGTTAGTTAGGTTTAAGTAGTTCTAAGTTCTAGGGGAGTGATGACCTCAGCAGTTAAGTCCCGTAGTGCTCAGAGCCATTTGAACCATTTTTTTGACTCTCACAGATCTGGTCTTGCCTAGGGTGAGAGCTGCCAGTAGCTTTGAAATGCCTTTCGGAGTGGTGATCTCATCGTAATAATAGCCCATACGCGGGTATGGTCGGTTCTCACTGGAACTGGAGACGTATCACACAAATGCTGAGACGCTTGTCACAGGATAAAGGGCGCCGGAAAGGAAGGAAGGGTTTAACAACTGTTTACGTTGTTCACACCGTACAGAATCACTAAGACTGACTGATGCCAGCACTACCTCTAAACAATACGTATGCAATCAGCGATGCTTTGTGTGACCAAGTACAGTGGACTAAGTACCGCGCGAAACGCAACTAGCAAGATAACACCAAGGAAGACAGCCTGTAACATTAGATACTGACCATTCTCACCACAAATGAAACTTCCCATATTATGTCAATAATAAAAAAGACGCAACACGAAGGAATTATACTAATAGGACAGAAGTCGGTGGATGTGAGGCACATGTACAGACAAACAAATGAAAACAATTTCAGAAAAATGGATGATTTATTCAAGAATAAGAGCTTCACAAACTGAGCAGATCAAGCTCCCAGAAGCGGGCCCTTTAATGCTCTCGGCTATCCCAGTTGTAAGCAATGGAGTTGTTGGAGATCCTCCTGAGGGTCATCGTGCCTGCTTCTTTCCAACTGGCGCGTTACATCGTCAAAATACGGAGCTGCTCTTAACACTCCAAACGCTCTCGATTGAGAAGAGATCCGGCGACCTTGCCGGTCAAGGCAGCGTTTGGTTTGGCAAGCACGAAGACAAGCGGTAGCAAGTCTCGTCGTGTGCACGCGAGCTTATCTTGCTAAAATATAAGCCCAAGATGGCTTGTCATGCAGTGCAACGAAACGAGGCGTAGAACATCAACGTACCGCCGTGTTGTAAGGTGCCGCGGATGACGACCAGTACGAGGGTCAGACCAAAAGATATACACACTACTTTTGTAAAAATATAGTTTTCATTCTGCATATGTGAAAGTTTTACAGTGTGTAGATACATCCTTCCCGCTTGTTTCCAAACTTAGTTCAACCTGTTCCCTCGAGTGGCGCAGTCACAGCATGTCTTCAAGATGGCTGCTACACTTGACGTTCGTCAGAAGCAACGTCCTGTCATAGAATTCCTGTGCTGTGAAAACGAGACAGGGGGAAACATCCACAAGAGGTTGAAAAAGGTGTATAGAGATGCTGCTGTGGATCGCAGTACTCTTAGTCGGTGGGCAAGCAGGTTACGTGATGAAAGCGGGCACGGCAATATTGAGGATTGTCCTCGCAGCGGCAAGTCTCGTACTGCACACACTCCAGACAATGTGCAGAGAGTTAACGAATTGGTGACAGCTGACAGACGCATAACAGTGAACGAATTGTGACACTACGTTGGGACAGGGGATTTGCAGAATACTGAAAATGTTGGCGTTAAAAAAGGTTTGTGCCAGTTGGGTTCCCAGGATGTTGACAGTGGGTCACAAAGAAACAAGAAAAATTGTATACAGCGAACTTTTGGAACAGTACGAGAATGGTGGAGATGAATTTCTTGGAAGAATTGTGACAGGTGATGAAACATGGTTCCATCATTCTTCACCAGAGACGAAGAGGCAATCAATGGAGCGGCATCACACAAATTCACCCAAGAAAAAAAAAAAAAAATTCAAAACCACAACTTCTGCTGGAAAAGTTAAGGCTTCGGTGTTTTTATTCCGAAGGACTCTTGCTTGTGGACATCATGCCAAGTGGAACCACCATAAATCCTGATGCATATGTGGCGACACTGAAGAAACTTCAAGCTCTACTGAGTCGTGTTCGAGGATGTTTTGCTGTTGCACGGCAATGCACGGCCACATGTCAGTCAAAAAAGCATGGAAGCGATCACAAAACTCGGATGGACAACACTGAAACACCCACCTTACAGTCCTGACCTGGCCCCATGTGACTATCGTGTCTTTGGGAAACTGAAAGACTCTCTCTGTGGAACAAGGTTTGAAGATGATGACTCCCCTGTGCACGCTGCCAAACAGTGGCTCCGACAGGTTGGTCCAGAATTTTACTGTGCGGGTATACAGGCGCTGGTTCCAAGATGGCGTAAGGCAGTTGAGAGGGATGTAAATTATGTGGAGAAACGAAAATAATGTTCCTAAAGGATGTATCTACACACTGTAAAACTTTCAGACATGTAGAATGAAAGATGGATTTAAAAAAAAGTAGTGTGCATTTCTTTTGGAGTGACGCTCGTAGAATCCTGCCATGAAAGGAAACGGCACCTCAAACCATCACTCCTGGCTGTCGACCCGTATGGCGAGCAGCAGTCAGACTGGTATTCCACCGCCCTCGTGGGCGTCTGCAGACACGTGTTCGCTGGTTATCGGGGCTCAGTTCGCAGTGGGACTCGTCACACAAGGCAGCTGTACTCCAGTCACTGAGACGGCAGGTCGAATACGTGTCTGGAGACGCCCTGGACAGTGATGGGATACGAATCAGATGTTTTGCTAAATCGGTATCCTGTGTCTCGCTTAAACAGATCTGTGGAGCTGTGAATTTACACCGCTTCTTTAACAACGCTGTGCCAGTACGAAGACGTCGACGAGAGAAATCTATTAACATAGCAATAGAACACCCCAAGCTTAGAACCTGATTCCAGAAAAGATGGGCCACGTGTTATTTTCCGAACAATAACATCATCAACTCATTTGTAACTTCAGACTGATGATACAAATTTCTGTTATTATGATATTCCCTACTTGCCGACATTTTCATGAAAACGTAAAGAAAGTAATTTGCTTGTGGGATGAGCCTCGCTGGAAAGTAATTAAGAGATTTGTGGGTGTCGCCCTCTTACCGTTGTCCCAGCAGCCACGACTGCCACCACCGTCGCTGTCACCAGTAGCCAGAGGAGCAGTTTGTTAGCCATGACGGAACAGCAACAGTGTCTCGGGTGCCTGAAAGAAAACGTTTCAGTTAAAAAAAAAAAAAAAAGAATGGGCGGGTAATTCTCGTCAGCGTAGAAACGTAATGGAAAGTAATTTGTTTTGAAGTAGAAAATCGTAACTGCCTTTATTCGTACGTTACTGCACACAGAAATTACCATGACTGCGAGACTGAGGAACCTTGAGGCGTGTAATTACAATTAAATCACTACGCTTAGCTGCATACAGGCGTTGATATACGTCAACGGGGACAGGTGAAAATTGTGGTGTCACCGCCAGACACCACACTTGCTAGGTGGTAGCCTTTAAATCGGCCGCGGTCCGTTAGTATACGTCGGACCCGCATGTCGCCACTGTCAGGATTGCAGACCGAGCGCCACCACACGGAAGGTCTAGAGAGACGTACTGGCACTCGCCCCAGTTGTACAGCCGACGTTCATAGCAATGGTTCACTGACAAAGACGCTCTCATTTGCCGAGACGATAGTTAGCATAGCCTTCAGCTAAGTCATTGGCTACGACCTAGCAAGGCGCCATAGCTTTCATAATAATATTGTGAAGCATGTATCATCAAGAGCGATGTTCTACAAATGTGGATTAAAGTTAAGTATTACAGCAACTGCGTCCATTTTCTAAGTTCTCGTTTCCTTTTAACTGTTCCAGACCTCACGCCAATCTGCGTGAGCTTAACGCGTGCCTTTCGGCTTCCTCTCGTTGTGACTTGGCTGTCGTGCTAAGTCACAACAAAAATGTATGCCCCGACCACGACACGAACCCGGGATCTCTTGCTTACATGGCAGACGCTCTATCCATCTTTTTTTTGTTTTTTTTTTTCAGTATAGTTCGTTGCGTTTGGTCTGGGCGTACATCACAAGACATCGGTTCAATTTGATCGTGGATTCCTTGACTCAGTTTTTTTTTTTTTTTTTTATAACAGAGAGAACGCATCCCTCTGACCATCCATCTGAACCACCGAGGGCACGGAGGACAGGGCGACTGCAGGGACTATCCCGCGCACGCCTCCCGCGAGACCCACATTCTCACCTTATATGTCCACACTAGTGTCCCTACCAACACACTCATTTTTGGTGGAAGACGTTGTTACCAAGTCCCGTAAGAGTTCGGGTAGTATATGTGCATCCGCACAGAGGGGGAAGGTCATGGGCAGTATTGCCAGAACTATATACTTATATGTATATGGTGTCTGCTCTTTCCATATAAGTATATAGTTCTGACAATACCGGCCATTACCTTCGCCTTCTGTGAGGATGCACACATACTACCCGAACTCTTACGGGACTTGGTAACAATGTCTTCCACGAGTAATGAGTGTGTTGGGTAGGGACACTGCGAATGTAGTGTGTGGACATATAAGGTGAGAATGTGGGTCTTGCGGGAGGCGTGCGCAGGATAGTCCCTGCAGTCGCACTATCCTCTGTGCCCTCGGTGGCTCAGATGGATGGAGCGTCTACCATGTAAGCAGGAGTCCGCGGGTTCGAGTCCCGGTCGGGGCCCACATTACCACCTGGCCCCGTTGACATATATCAACGCCTGTATGCAGCCAAGCTTACTGATTTAATTGTAATTTCATTCTGAAACAATGGCTGCAAGGTCACCGATGGTATCTGTTCTTTCGGACATGTCACTGTCTTCATATATATATATATATATATATATGACATATATCTTCATATATATATATATATATATATATATATATATATATATATATATATATATATATATATAGAGTTGGGAAGTGTAGTTGAGCAATGACACTTTCCCACACTACTGCTGACTTCGTTACAAGGTTCCCCGGGATAGAGGGAAACATCCAATGATGATTAACTGATTGTACAAAATTTCATCCTAAAGTTATAACCCTATGGAAGCCATCAGTAACAGAATTCCTCAGCTTCACGTGCAAAAATTCGTTTTCTTATTGCAGAAGCTCATCTCGTGCCAGAGGAGAACAATCTCTGTATGTAGACCTGGGACGCGTTATTACGAAGTACGGGCAATTACCCTAACGTCTGTGGAGACCAAAACATCTAGAAACACTGTCATGAATAAATCAAGCCAGGAGGGTGTATAGATGATTATTCCAACATTGAGTAAGACATTAGAGACATATCGCTCATGGATGTCCAGCAATGCCCTATTCGGTATTGCCGGAGATGACAATATTATGCCGAATTCAGGCATTAAACTGTAAATCTAAAAATAATGGCTCTGAGCACTGTGGGACTTAACATCTGAGGTCATCAGTCCCCTAGAACTTAGAACTACTTAAACCTAACTAACCTAAGGACATCACACACATCCATGCCCGAGGCAGGATTCTAACCTGCGACCGTAACGGTCGCGCGGTTCCGGACTGTAGCGCTTAGAACCGCTCGGTCACCCTGGCCGGCAACTGTAAATCTGACATCCAGTACCAGAATGCCTCTACCATGTCAGAGGCTGTAGAATTGGCAGGAGGATGTGTTCCGATTGGGTTGTAATGACTGGTCCACCTAAATATTATTATTATTGTTATTGTTTTATTATTGTTATTGTTTTTGTAGATAGAAAAGTCCATTCTGGTACACGTAATATCTGCCTTATAAGAAAAGACATTTTTCAGCTGTCTTTATAAATTGATATAATGCATCATACTTCAATGATAATTTGCTGTGTGGGTGAATTCCTAAGGCGCCAAACTGCTGAGGTCATGGGTCCCTAGACTTACACACTATTGACACTGACTTATGCTCACACACACCCATGCCCGAGAGAGCACTCGAACGTTCGGCGGGAGGTGCCGCGCAATCCGTGACATGGCGCCTCAAACCGTGCGGCCACTCCGCTGTTACTATTTAACATTCTCACGCTGCCGATTCAGCCAGCATCTAGTGGTAGCGTCTTTGACTAATAATCAAAAACATTCTGCATCCCGGGTTTGGACCCAGCCACTCCTTAAATTTTGACTAAAAATAATCAGCAATGGCAGCTGAATACTTCCGGCATAAGGAATCGCCCTCGTTCTGCCACCGGCCTTATCAAAGAGAGCGGAACAGCGGACAGTGTTCAGAGGACCGGACAGGATTCAGGGCAATCTCTATTTCAACGTACAATGTCCTTTTTTTGTTTTTCTGAGTAAATGAGATTGCATTTCCTCACTAGGTTTAATATGAACACTGGTGAATTCTCTAAATTCCTACAAAGAAACTAAAATTTTTCGTAGAAGAAATATGTAAAAATGTGCCCGTGGGTAGACCACTGTCTTGAGAAGTTTGTCTTTGACAAATAAGCAACACCCAGATAATTATAAGTCCAACACGGACAAGATTTATGACAAGTAAGTGTGTAATTTTTAACAATATGGCGATGAATTTACACAAAGATCTTTTAGTGAGGAACTTTCCGGTCATATGACAAACTCTGCCAAGATAGAACGAAATTTTCACTCTGCAGTGGAGTGTGCGCTGATATGAACCTTGCTTGCAGATTAAAACTGTGTGCCGAGCCGAGACTCGAACTCAGCCTCCGAGCAACACCACCGCACAACGTCAAGGTATCGACATGCATGATACCCACTACTAACAAAGCCTGCCCTTGCACGACCTATCGCAGGCGGCAAGACATCCGCTACTGCTCTTACCACCCGACCTAACTATCGCAGAGGTTTTTTTCCCTTCGCTCTTGCCTTGGCACTTTTTTTGCTCTGCCTTTCAAACCGCTACCCTTCGTTCGACTTCGACCCAATCTAACTCCAGATCAGCGCATATTAATGGTTAACCTTAATCAGACGAACGCAAACATCGCAGCACCCACATCCTGCGACACCTCACTTTAGTGAAAACTAACCCTTAAGCAGAGATGGCAGCAGACCTTTTGAGTTGGCCATCACGCCGGTATGGGTGTGGAGGGGCTCCAACTCTATAAAAAAATAGAGACTGGAACTCGAAACCTTTGCCCTTTGTGGGCAAGCTCTCTACCGACAAGGAGTGCTACTTCCGTAAGTTTCGTAGGAGAGCTTCTGTAAGGTTTGAATGGTAGGAAGCGTGGCAGTCTTACAGGTAGAGAGGTGAGGAGACGACGTGGGTCGTGCTTTGGTAGATCAGTCGGTACAACACTTCCCCTCGAAAGGTAAACATTTCGATTTCCAAGCACAGTCAGGAACACAGTTTTAGTCTGCCAGGAACTTTCTGCCAAGATAGTTCACTATACGTGGTTCAGAGTAACAAAGTGATTGACAGACAGGCATGGGAGTGGCAATGTTATCTTTTCTGCGTCATTCACTGGCGCGATGTGGCGGCCGCAACAACAGCTGTGGCATCTATTACTGAATCAGTTCACGCGATCCCTGTTAGCGGTAGAACTGAGTTCGCCTTGCTGGACTGCAAAGAGCCTTGCGAGTATTCCTTGCACTTTAGCTGTTAGTTTCAGACATTCCGGTTTGACAAATAAATAAATTATCACAGAGAAACCACGTCATTCGACGATAATATACACGCACTAAAACTAAACTCCGCCCGAACAGGCCACGAAGGCCCAACGGTATCGGTCGGCCGCCGTGTCATCCTCAGAACAGAAGGCGAAATCACGCCTATCCTACGGATGGCTTCTGCTTTGATAGCTGTCTTGTAAACAATCAGCTGCCAGCCTCTTTGTTATTTTGATCAGAGTATAGTGAATATTCGTGCAATTCTTCCAATCCATATACACTCCTGGAAATGGAAAAAAGAACACATTGACACCGGTGTGTCAGACCCACCATACTTGCTCCGGACACTGCGAGAGGGCTGTACAAGCAATGATCACACGCACGGCACAGCGGACACACCAGGAACCGCGGTGTTGGCCGTCGAATGGCGCTAGCTGCGCAGCATTTATGCACCGCCGCCGTCAGTGTCAGCCAGTTTGCTGTGGCATACGGAGCTCCATCGCAGTCTTTAACACTGGTAGCATGCCGCGACAGTGTGGACGTGAACCGTATGTGCAGTTGACGGACTTTGAGCGAGGGCGTATAGTGGGCATGCGGGAGGCCGGGTGGACGTACCGCCGAATTGCTCAACACGTGGGGCGTGAGGTCTCCACAGTACATCGATGTTGTCGCCAGTGGTCGGCGGAAGGTGCACGTGCCCGTCGACCTGGGACCGGACCGCAGCGACGCACGGATGCACGCCAAGACCGTAGGATCCTACGCAGTGCCGTAGGGGACCGCACCGCCACTTCCCAGCAAATTAGGGACACTGTTGCTCCTGGGGTATCGGCGAGGACCATTCGCAACCGTCTCCATGAAGCTGGGCTACGGTCCCGCACACCGTTAGGCCGTCTTCCGCTCGCGCCCCAACATCGTGCAGCCCGCCTCCAGTGGTGTCGCGACAGGCGTGAATGGAGGGACGAATGGAGACGTGTCGTCTTCAGCGATGAGAGTCGCTTCTGCCTTGGTGCCAATGATGGTCGTATGCGTGTTTGGCGCCGTGCAGGTGAGCGCCACAATCAGGACTGCATACGACCGAGGCACACAGGGCCAACACCCGGCATCATGGTGTGGGGAGCGATCTCCTACACTGGCCGTACACCACTGGTGATCGTCGAGGGGACACTGAACAGTGCACGGTACATCCAAACCATCATCGAACCCATCGTTCTACCATTCCTAGACCGGCAAGGGAACTTGCTGTTCCAACACGACAATGCACGTCCGCATGTATCCCGTGCCACCCAACGTGCTCTAGAAGGTGTAAGTCAACTACCCTGGCCAGCAAGATCTCCGGATCTGTCCCCCATTGAGCATGTTTGGGACTGGATGAAGCGTCGTCTCACGCGGTCTGCACGTCCAGCACGAACGCTGGTCCAACTGAGGTGCCAGGTGGAAATGGCATGGCAAGCCGTTCCACAGGACTACATCCAGCATCTCTACGATCGTCTCCATGGGAGAATAGCAGCCTGCATTGCTGCGAAAGGTGGATATACACTGTACTAGTACCGACATTGTGCATGGTCTGTTGCCTGTGTCTATGTGCCTGTGGTTCTGTCAGTGTGATCATGTGATGTATCTGACCCCAGGAATGTGTCAATAAAGTTTCCCCTTCCTGGGACAATGAATTCACGGTGTTCTTATTTCAATTTCCAGGAGTGTATACAGCAAACCAGTGCTTAATAATATTGGTTAAAAACAGTCTTGGTTGCAATTTTAGTTTTTTTATTTTTCAACGACGCGTTTCGCCTTATTTGGGCATCTTCAGCTTATCTTTTCTAGATGGGCGCGAGAAGCACCAAGATCTGCATAATGCGTTCCCGTTCACAGGAGCGAGTAACAGAGTAAGATGGGGGTCAGGTATTATGCTTACTTCGACCGTAATTAAATTAAAAAAAAATCTTTTTGGCTTGATTGGAGACATCCTGGAGAGCTATAAAATATATAAGATTCAGAATAATAGGCGATTTTTGTTGGCGATAACGATTTTATACTTCATTCGTGTTTCTGTTGTGGTCTTCAGTCGGCAGACTGGTTTGATGCAACTCTCCATGCTACTCTGTGCTGTGCGAGTCTCTTCATCTCCGAATAACCACTGCAACCCACATCCATTTGAAGCTGCTTACTGGGTTCATCTCTTGGTTTTTCTCAATAATTTTTACCTCCAACACTTCCCTTCAGTACTAAATTGACTATTCCTTGCCATGTCAGAATGTGCCCTATCAACTGATCCCTTCTTTTTAGTCAAGTTTTACCATATTTTTTCTCTCCAATTCTAGTCAGTAGCTCCTCATTAGTTACATGAGTTACCCATCCCAACTTCATCATTCTTCTATGATACCACATTTCGAAAGCTAGTATTCTCTCCTTGTCCCAACTGCTTATCGTCCACGTCTCGCTTGCTTTCAAGGCTACACTGCAGACAAATACGTTCCCAAAATACTTCCTAACACTTAAATTTATAGTTGATGTTAACAGATTTCTCTTCTTCACACTCGCTTTTTCTTGTAATTGCCAGTCTACACTTTATATTTTCACCAACTCGGTTATCATCAATTATTTTATGACCCGAATAACAAAACTCATCTACACATCGCCTGATTTAACTCGACTTCATTTCATTACCTTTGCTTTGCTTTTGCTGATGTTCATCATACATCTTCCTTTCAGGTCAGTGTCCTTTCCATTCAACTGCTTTTCGAGGTTCTTTGCCGCCTCTGACACAATTACAATGCCGTCCGCAAACATCAAAGCATTTATTTCTTCTACCTTAACTTTAATTCCTTGTCCAAAATTTTCTTTGGTTTGGTTTACTGCTTGTTCAATGTACAAATCGAAAAACATCGTGCAGAGGCAACAACCCTGTCTCTCCTTTTCACCGAGCGAGGTGGCGCAGTGGCTAGCACACTGGACTCGCATTCGGGAGGACGACGGTTCGCCGGCCGCGGTGGTCTAGTGGTTCTAGGCGCGCAGTCCGGAACCGCGGGACTGCTACGGTCTCAGGTTCGAATCCTGCCTCGGGCATGGATGTGTGTGATGTCTTTAGGTTAGTTAGGTTTAAGTAGTTCTAAGTTCTAGGGGACTGTTGACCACAGAAGTTAAGTCCCATAGTGCTCAGAGCCATTTGAACAATTTTTTTTGACGACGGTTCAATCCCGCGTCCGGCCCTTCTGATTTAGGTTTCCCGTGATTTCCCTAAATCGCTTCAGGCAAATGCCGGGATGGTTCCTTTGAAAGGACACGGCTGACTTCCTTCCCCGTCCTTCCCTAATCCGATGAGACCGATGACCTTTGAGTTTGGTCTCTTCCCCCAAAACAACCCAATCCAACCCTCTCCTTTTCAAACACTGTTTGCTTTTCATGCTGTCCGACTATTTATAACTGCTGTCTGGTTTTTTTACAAGTTGAAAATAACCTTTCGCTCCCTGTATTTTACTCCTGCATAGTTTCAAAGATCTTATACCAGTTGACATTGTCAAAAGTTTTCTATAAGTTTACAGATTCGTTAAACGTAGGTTGGCCTTTCTTACCTTATCTTCTAAGAGAAGTCGTGGAACCAGTATTGCCTCGCGTGTTCCTATAAATCTCCAGAAACCAAACTGACCGTCTAGGAAGTCGGCTCCTAGCAGTTTCTCCACTCTTCTGTAAGCAATTTGTATCATTATTTTGTAGTTCGGTAATATCTACATCTATCATCACGTGCTTTCTTTATAATTGGAATTATTACATTCTCCTTGAAGTCTGAGGATATTTCGCCTGTCTCACAAACTTGCACACCAGGTGGAATAGTTTCATTATGGCTGGTTCTCCCAGTAGTTATGAGGGAACGTCTGTTCCAGGGGCTTTGTTTTGAGGAAAGTCTTTCAGTGCTCTGTCCAAGTCTTCTTGTAATATCATATCTTGATTTCGGTGGCCGCCCTCGAGCCCCCCTATCAGGGTGACTGATTTCGGTGTGTGTTTCCAACCAAACGCTGTAATTCTCCCGCTAACAGCGGAATACAAACCACCACCACTATTGCAATAAGGTAAAATGTCAGAGGACTGATAGTGGCGGGCCCATCTGTCACGGATAATCACCGAACTCAAGCACCCCAATGGTGAGGGGAAGGGGACTCATCGGTATCAAGCACTGCGGTGGGAACGGAAAACTATTACTATGATATTTTAGTGCCTGTGTTGTTCACATTGCATCGTACTTGTCAACAACACGGACACTGCAATATCATATTTATCCACCAACATCGGGCAAGCGACTTTCAATTAAAATGTCTCCCCTGTACGGGAATATGCACTGCTGGCCACCGTAAATGCAACACCAAGAAAGACAAGAGGTAGCACAACAAAATTTATTTTGTAGATAACATGTTGACCAAGTATCAAATGATTACGTTTACAGTCGTCTGTGACATGTGGTTCCTGCCAGAATCAGTAGCCAGAGTAGCCGCCATTGTTGGAGATCACCGCTGCCACACGTCTCGGCATTGAGTCAAAGAGACGTTGGATGTGTTCCTGGGGTACAGCAGCCCAAGCGGCTTCTACACGTTGCCAAAGATCATCTGGTGTGGCAGCTGGGGATGTAATCTGGGTCACTCGTTGAGCAACCATGGACCACATGTTTTCTATCGGCGAAAGATCCGGAGAGCGAGCCGGCCAGGAAAGCAATTCAGTCTGGTTATTGACGAAGAACCTTTGGACAATGCGTGCCACGTGTTGAAATATGGCTGTGGCCGAGCCCTGAAGGTAAGGAAGGATAACTGGCTCCAGCACCTCGGATATGTAGCGCCGGCTATTTAAAGTACCGGCAATGCGTACTAGAGGCGTGCGAGAGTAATATCCAATACCGCCCCATACCATAATACCCGGTGCAAGACCAGTGTGGCGGTGCATAATGCAGCTGTCCAGCATCCTCTCGAATCCGACCATCGTGGTGCTGCAGACAGAAGCGTGCCTCATCAGTGAAGACAACGTCATTCCATTCTGCCGTCCACATCCGTCTGTCATCACACCATTGGCGACGGAGACGTCTGTGGTTCTGCGTCAATGGTAGACGAAACAATGGACGTCTTGCAGATAGACCACTCTGCTGTAAACGGCGTCGAATGGTACGCGCAAACACTGGATGATGCGTTACAGACGCAATGTGCTGTGCTATGGTTCGGGATGTCACTGAGCGATCCGTCACTGCCATGCGCACAATTTGCCTATCAGCACGTGCAGTGGTGCACGTCGGTCCGTCGTACCCTCCTGCATCCAACGGTCACATATCCGCATTACTGTTGTTTGGTTTCGTCCAACACGACTAGCGATTTCTCTGTATGATAATCCACAATCTCGGTAAGCCACTATCCTTCCTCTGTCGAACTCGGATACTTGATCAAAAGATGTTCGCTGTTGTCTACGAGGCATAACTGATCGTCTTGTGAAACAACCACAAGGTAAACACACGTGCCGAACGTACACTCGTCGAAATCGCCAAGCCTTAAATGGCGCTATGAGGTGGCGCCACAGGCGCGCGTGATGTGCGTCTGCGCTGAAATTCTAATCAGTTGCATATCTCATCGCTGCAAACTCATGGTGTAAATTTCACTTGATTCGGATGCTTCCTTCAGGGTGTTGCATTTATGGTGGTCAGCAGTGTACATAATGGATGTACGAGTGCAGGCTTTAGGCACATGACTGACGACATATCGAAGTTTGGGTCTGGCTGTGAAGCGTGCTCGGATAGCCTAATTGTAAGATGACGAGTCGCGAGGAGAGGGAAATCGGGGTTCAAGTCTCAGACGGGAACAGGTTTTCGTTGTCGTCATCCCATTATACAGTTGATGGTTGTCCATATTCGTAAGGTTTCATAAAAACTATTACATCTACGTCGTTGCTCCTGGATCGCGCTAAACGCAGTTTCTAACCGGAAACAGCTAACCATATTGTACTGTGCTATCAAGTTTGCAACATTTCAGACATTTCGAACATAAATATCAACCGGTAAAACGCAAATGTTTACATTTACATCGCAAATGAAATGTAGAATCAAATGCGTGAGTTTTTAATAACAGGAGCAGACACGCATCATATTTGTCAATTATAGCGCCCATGTATCACGAATGGAAAACAACAGTTTGAGTAAACGGCACGTATTTTTTTGGCGTAGAATCCGACTATGCGATAGAACTGATGGGGTGGGGTGGGTGGATGGGGGGGGGGGGGGGGGAACCTCACTTGAAACTACAAAGGTGACGCCGCCCATCCAGGAAGGGTGCCGGCCGTTGTGGCCGAGCGGTTCTAGGGACTACAGTCTGCTACGGTCGCAGGTTCGAGTCCTGCCTCGGGCAAGGATGTGTGTGACGTCCTTAGGTTAGTTTTAAGTAGTTCTAAGTCCTAGGGGACTGATGACCTCAGATGTAAAGCCCCATAGTGCTCAGAGCCATTTGAACCAAGAGGGTGGTTAGGTGGGGGCCAATTGTAGTACAGACGTATGTCGCCTCTACTGATATTAACTTTCCAGATAGAACATTTTTTTTTCGTACGATGCGTCCTTATCGAGATATTTATTCGTCTGAGGTAAAATCAAACACACCAAATCGGAGCGAACTTCTGCAAAACGCAAGATGAACCCGAACTCAACCGACAAAAATTCATAGGTTCGTTAAGGATATTTTCTTCGTATTTTTCTGTAAGATGCCCGTGGTCTCTAATGCTTCGCTACAGGATAATTGCATTTAGTTGGATTTCTTACCCCCCCCCCCCCCTCCACCCTCCCTTTATCTTCGCATCTGTGTTCCATCGAAATTACCTGAACTACTTAACAACAGCATATCACTTCACTTTTCGCGCTCAATCTCGCATTCAGTACGGCTCGGTTCTGTCTCAGGTTTGTTTCCGTGGCAGTGCTAGTTGCAGTTAACAGTGATAAGCAGCCGTGTAGATAGTTTACTGACGAACATGCACGTCGTGTACGGGTTCACTGTGTGATACGCAAAAGCGGCACCACGACCTTACGTTGCAGTTCTTTTGCATCTCACAGTTGTATTACTCTTTTTTTTTGTACTTAATATTGTTGTTTACATGTTGCAGGGTTAGCGTCTGCGTTGTCGTATTTTCAAAGAAACAAAGGTAACAAACTGGATGAATTATAATCGCATTGCTACTCTATAACGAGCCACTGGATCAATAGATCCCTTATGTGGAAATACTCAGAAAATACCCTCGAACATCATCAGTAATTTCGTCGGTGGATTTCGGATCCGCCCTGTATGCGACAAGATATCTTTTGCTGCGAGATTCCATGTTCACCACAATGATCTGTCATTTCTGTAGAAATACCAAAAGTTCCTTCGAGCATTGAAATATATTCCTTGCGACCGTAGCTCTGGCACATACCTGTGAATCTGGTAGAAACAACGTGACTAACAATAACCAGACAGCTCACTGGCGCTAGTGTAGCGTATTAAAATGGTTCATACGGCTCTGAGGACTATGGGACATAACTTCTGAGGTCATCAGTCCCCTGGAACTTAGAATACTTAAGCCTAACTAGCCTAAGGACATCACACACATCCATCCCCGAGGCAGGATTCGAACGTGTGACCGTAGCAGTCGCGCGGTTCCAGACTGTGGCGCCTAGAACCGCTCGGTCACTCCGGCCGGCGTAACGTATCCATACTGAAACCGCTATCTGCAGGGCAACGCTGTGTTTGCACTTAGTAAATGATGTCGAATATCTCGTAAAACGTTGCATATACAGTGACATAACAGATGTAAATAACGTTCATTTGGTTTGGAGATTGCAATTATTCAAGTCCAAGATAACTGAAGGAAAAATAGGATAACATTGTGGAAAGGAAAGTAGATAAAATAATGCCATACAAAAATAAATTAAAAACTGGAACATAATGGGCCAAAAACACATGCAGAGCATGTGCCAGGAAATATCAAACAGGAACCGAAAGTGAAAAACTTCGTGAATGATAAAATAATCTCACTATCTGCTACTTTACAAGCTGCATGCAGCCATCTTGATTTGATAACTTGACGCTCTTTCGCTCCTACTAGTAAGAAACGAACCCTACTTTCTTGAACAGGTATCTATTACTTCCCGTGATTTGGTGGAGACCTAACGTAAAACTAGGCAACTTCATTCATTTAAGACAACACTTGATTACCCAGTAACAATTTTGAAGCTAATATCGTTTTATTTTGTTCTTCGGTTTCCTTTCGTTGTCGCTCATATCCTTTAGATCATAGGCCAGTACTCATATTAATCCTTGCAAATGGCGGCCTCCAATTCGGCAACGCTTGCTTCATTTCCTTGCTACGGGGTGGTAGCGGCTTGTGTAGAAACGTTCTACCAAGAGTTACCGATGTAGAATCAAAAAAATGGTTCAAATGGCTCTGAGCACTATGGGACTTAACTTCTGAGGTCATCAGTCCCCTATACTTAGAACTACTTAAGCCTAACTAACCTAAGGACATTCCACACATCCCATGCCCGAGGCAGGATTCGAACCTGCGACCGTAGCAGCAGCGCGGTTCCAGACTGTAGCGCCTAGAACCGCTCGGCCACCCCGGCCGGCGATGCAGAATCTCTGCTGTCTCATTACGATTCGCAGGCGTGTAGCATGTTATGTAGATTTTTATTAGACTGCACCGATTATGAAAAAAACAATCGACGATATAGCTGCAACAGACAACTGTAGTGCGGTGTCAACGAAGGGCAAGAGATATAAATACGTGACACGAACGTACTTGCGTTACAGCGAATCTCCCGTTGTTCACGGCTTCCCCGCAACTGCTGTGTCGTGTGCTTACGCCAGTTGTTATGAACTTTCTTCGCTCACCAGGTGGAATCCAAGCGCCATTACAGAGTTCCGTTTCAGCCGGGTATAACGCAGCCAAACTTGTAAACACTGAAATCACCGTTAGATAAGGCGTCGTAATCGATGTGAGATTCTCTAGTAATTTTATTACCTTCGGTCTACAACCGCAGTTCGACTAACAATATAGTAATGGTGCTTCCTAAAAAAACATAAAAATAAAAAAATGTACACTCACGCTCACCTGGTGGTGTGTGTTGTGGGCGCTAATTGCACCCTCTTTCCTCTTAGCTGTCTTGGAAGCCGGGAAAGAAGAGGTACTCGTCACTCTTCGACAAAGGTTTTTGCATTCTTCGCCATATTTGACAGGGTTACCATGCTAATGCCTGGCATGTGACATTTTCCAAGAGAATGGCTGTAGCTTAGGCTCTGGCATCACTTCGATGAATTATTGAGATTATCCTCAACACGTAGGAATCACCGTAAGGCAGTGTGCGATTTGTGCTTTTACCAGTGGGAGGGGGGATGTCTTAGTGGGTTAGTATAATTAGTACATGTTACTAGCTTAGACCGTGGCGTTACCCATGGTTAAACAGTTATTTAAAAATAGATGTTAATGCTGAAACTCACTATTGACGCGTATACACCGTCAGAAGAGCCATCCCTTGTTATATCTTCAAAAGTACATATAGGTAAAGCTTATTTACAAAATCATCTACATACAGATACACGAGGGGAATTTAAAAAGTAAAGGTACATTTGTGAAAAGCTGTAATTATTCTGACGATAGAAAATTGAAACATGCGTTATTTTTCTACGTAACCTCCCTGGACTTCAATGCAGTTTTCCCGACGTTTAACGAGTTTTTTTTTTTAATTTCATCAGAAAATATGTTTTTCGGTTGCATCTGTAACCAATTTTGCACCGCAGCAATGACGTCTTCATCACTTTCAAATCTTCTCCCCTGTAGTGCTTCCGTTAAGGGTCCAAACATGTGAAAATCGCTTGGAGCCAGGTGTGGACTGTACGGTGGATGTTCCAGCACCTCGAATCTCAATTCCTTTATTGCGTCGGCTGTCCGTTTGGCATAATGTGGGTGAGCGTTATCTTGCTGCAGGATGACACGTCTTCACAGTTTTCCACGACGTTTGGATCTGATTGCAAGTTTCAGTTTCGAACGCAACACATCACATCCACCATACAATACAGACGTGGCTCTGAAGCCTCGTTTACGCTGGGGCGACGTCTTGCGACATTGTGGCATGCTACGGAAATGTGGCGTGCGTCGTCTTGTAGCATGCTACAACAGGCAACATCTTGCGGCGTATGTTGCATGCGGCAGGTTAATTTATACCAAAGCAACAGAATTTGAACCACACGTGTGTCGGCCTTGCGGTATAGTGGATGATAAAGAGACCGCAGCGGCGGCCTGCTTTGTACTTGCACATGCAGCTAACAACGGAAATGAAAACCAAAGGAGAAGAAAACGATGGTGGAAGAGAAGAGTATTTATATATGTATTTATAGTATGTACTATCATCCTAATTCTTGGCGAGTCATTTGTTTTCAGTGTTTCAAGAGTTCTTACAGCCACGTCAGTTTCCTGTTTTCCTTTAAGGACTGAAGAATTTCTGTTATGCATAAAGAATGATAATATTTGCAGTACTTCTAGGGTCTCATAAAGCATAACTAATTCCATTACAAGCAACCACTTTGTGAGATGTTTTAGTAAACCTTCAAATTTAGATCTCTCCTGAGTTGATCGGGAACCATCATGTCTTAGTTTTTCAAAAACATGGACAAGAGAACAGTGACTTTCAAGAAGAGCTCGAACAGCATTAAATGAGGAAGCAGCCCAACGTATGCGAAAAACACGGCCTAGTTTTAATAGCTGCGAGGAAAATTCTTGTGAAATACTTTGTAGTAGTCTCTGATTTTTGGGACTTCGAGAAAACACAGAATATAAGGAATCTAAAAAAAAAACTGTATATGGTATACATCTGCTACATCATTCATAACATCGTGGACAGCTAATTCCATTTTGTGATTCATACAATGAACGACAGTTAAATCCTTACGAAAATGACTACGCAGTAGAGCGGCTACACCATTGTACGGTGCAAGCATTGTTGAGGCACCATCTGTTGCGATACCTACAAGGTGTTTTTTTAGTACATCATTTGTAATGCCATACTTTTAAAGAGCTGCTAACAGTGTGTTGAAAATGCGTTCTCCTGTCCCACTTTCTAATTCAACTATGTCAATAAAATAATTGCAAGCAAGTCCCTCAAACGACAAACGTAAATATATTATTAAACAAGTTTTATTGGAAGCCGTTGTACTTTCGTCCATCATGATACTAAAGTTTGTACCCGATTCTATAAGGAAGTGAGCAAGATTCTTTTTCATTTCTTCTCCTACAAACGTAATGGTATTTCGGCATGCGTGGTCAGAATGAAGCGTATTGCCGACTGATAAATGATTAAGCTTCTGTAGTTCGATTTCTGCAGGATACGATTTCTGTTTAGCTATTACATATGCAGATCTGAACAACGAAGCTTTTTCTTGATGCTGCTTTCCCCACAACTATTCACTTCCACTCACGCATTTTTCTAAACTTTTCTTTTCTTTTATACTCATGATTTCTACGCACTTCATGTGTGATTTGCACTTTGCATGATTCCAGATTTTATCATTTAGTTTTCTGGCGTTATTTGCAGAAACACCAGCTAAAAACGCGTTATCGATACGCACACGTGCACTGCTTTCCACCTTAAGTTCACGAACTTGTGAACACACTGTGCATATTACTAAGTTTTTGTCATTTACGGACAGCCTCGGCTTAGTCTTTTGCCAGTTTTGAAAACGTGATAAGGCAACACAATTTCCTACTATGATCTCAAGAGTACTGTTACTCCCATTCCTACCTTGAGGCATGTCACAGTTATCAGTCACCGGAGATTCAGTCTCTTCCCCTGCATTAGCACCATCATTACCGTTTTCTTTTTCACGTTCACTGACTACTTGAACTCTTTTAGCACCACTGTTAGTATCCTGACTGTCAGAGTTTGTACACGTATCAGATAATGCACTGCTCTTAAGGAAATCAGAAATTTTGCTTTGTTTGAATGACATCCTGAAATTCAGTAGTTCTTACAAGCCCGGACGCACTCAACTCACTAATGAAGCTACTGAAGCGGGAACGTGAGAAGATCGCCGTGTGTTTGGCGGACACGAGGCAACGAACGAAGGGCATCAATTAATTTGGAGTACGCGATGCTGGGGAGCCTGTGTTAAGCTCCACCCACGTGGTTCGCGGCTAGCGAGGTCAGACTGTCCGATCCCGTCTGGTAGGTACCGTTGCTCACTTCGCACTACTTTGTGCTTTCGTCCCAGGCGCGTTAGTCCGCGCCATACCGTTACCAAAACGTGGCCTAACGGTAAATGTTCGCACAGGCACTGGGCCGGCCACCACCGTGTGTCAGGGCCCGGGGTGGGAATTTCAGCCCCCAGCTCACCCAACTCCGCGGTACGACTGCTGTGGTATGACTGCCACATTACTTCCCTCGCAAGCTCGCAAGTAAACGGATGACGCACCTTAGACGAAAGCGACAATGACAACATTAGAATGATGATTTAGTTCTAAATGTTTTGAAACGCTTAACTACTACATAACACTTTTTCAAAATTAAGAAGCAAACATATTAATTGTATTAATAGTAAGACTGTATTAAAAACTTTCATTGTTCGGCTCCACAAATTTAAATTATATGTAAAGTTTGACTCCAGTGCATTGGAAATAAACATCCCAGGTTGGGATGCATAAACTAAAACCAGAGGAAGGGATGGTCTGACGCAGAGGGAGGGGGGGGGGGGGGGGGAAAGTCCCCCCTATCCCCCCCTGCAAATCGCACACTGCCGTAAGCTGTATTCAGTGACGTCTTAAGGCATCACATTTACCATTTGTCCGACAAGTCGAAAAAAATAACACGTAAATATCACAGAAACGGTAAAATTTCCTGACGTCTATCGATAACTGTTATCGATAAATCGTCTGAGAGGTACCTATGCGGACGCTAAATCAGCGGTAAAATATCGGTACTTCCGATGTATCAGTTGTTCGATATATCAAAAAGAGTAATTCATATTTGGAAATACTTGTTAGTTTTGGAATATGAGTCAGTTACTAAACACAGTTGTTGTACGTGGGGTTCGTCATTGATTTACCCGCACTCTTTCCAAAGACGGGTCGTTACACTAAACTCACATTAACTAAGATATCAGAGAGAAGACAGTTCTTACAAGTTGAAAATAGTATTTGAAAGCCAGCAACACCATCACCTGTTAAAGTTCTATCTTCCACCTTAGTTCATTGTGCCTCAAAGAAAACAAATTCAAAAGTAGTGTCAATTTCAGCACTAACAAAAGATTGTCATTTCAAGATAAGACTCACTATTTAAAAAATATGATGTGTCAAAAATCGTATAACGCTCACTTTTGAGATGAAGCGAAAGGTTTTTTTACACCAACAGAACACTCATTTTATTCAGTTATAAAAGTGGAATCTCAACTATTTCTCCGAATAAATTGCAATTTACACTAACAAGCGTAATATGTTTACCTCCAGTATCTCTGAGACGACGTATTAAAATACATTAGCTTTGATAAGAGCTTCCTACACAGGTGAAACATGTTTCACTGCATAGAATTTTTTTTATTTTCTTTCTTTTTTTGCTTCCTTCAGTGCGAGCGACTGAGAATGTTTACAGATATCTGAAGGATCTGTTAATGTGTCCACATCAGTCTCTCCATCCAATGATGATACCCTTCCTGGTGATGACACCTTATTAATCCGATTAAGAATGCTTCATATATAAGTGAGTTTTTTAACCTTGTCTGCAAAAAGCGTAGGGAGACCTGTTAATGTATTTGCTTTCTGTAATTTAACTTCCTTCCTTCACATGGACAACTTTCTATAAATGGATGCCCAAGTTTAATTTTGGAGACAATACGTTTACTGACTGGAGGGAAAATTTTGTAGTGAAATTGCCAAATTAGCTGTGACATAGGTTTCCCCTTAACGTTCTTTTGTCCAGTGCTATAAATACATTCATGCTCATAAATTAAGGATAATTGCAGAATGTGGTGCCACTACACAAAACTGCCGCTAATAGCATAGGCACATAAGGAACAGACAAGACACAGTTCTGTAAGTCCACGGTATTGGTGATAAGTTGAGAAAACATATTCTCTCCTTGCCCTCCCTCCTATTCCTTGCAGACGCCTATGGAAGTGCCACAGCTTGGCTAAAACCAAACAAAAATCATTTTAAAAGTCGAAGATGTATCTGTTGTATCACTCATCAAGATCACTTGTCCGTAAAGATCTACATTTGTATGCCGTTGTTGTTTGAAATTAACGAGTCTACAAATTACAGAAGTAGAAGTCGCCGATGATACAGCACTGTGTAACGGGCACTTAAGCCAGAAGACTCACAAGAGTAAATAAGTGAGGTATTAGCTGATGATGCTAAAAAATTGTGCGAAACCATTTCCGTTATTACATACAGTACCGGTACTTACAGAGTCATTGTTATGTCGCCTTGTGTTTGAAACGTTTTGCTTCTTGTGATTACCAATCTGTGCCAAGGATGCAGTATGTCCGTGGACACAGGATATGATAAAATCCTTCTATAGAAATGTTGCCCTCCGCTTTATCTGAACAGTAAAAGGCCCTTAACCAAAATTATCACGAAAAGCTCAAAACGTTCAAATATAGGGAAGATCGAAAATATCTCTCACTGCTTGATAAACAAATTTGTTATCATACCAGACGAATGAGTGCAATGCACGGTACCTTCTTTAAACACAAAATAACTTATCGTTATGTTTGCTCACGTTGCACAACGAACTGATGTTCACAATGAGAACAACATTTAGCGTATGTAGCAGGTTAAGTTTTATTGTTATTTGTAGGTAACCTACGCATGTGAATGTTGTAGGGTCATTAAGGAATTTCGAAATCTAAGTCAAGACTGAGTATAGCAAATTTTCATTTGCTTCACTAAATTAACAGAATTCACATAAAAGATGACAGAGAGAAAAGTTCTATAAAAAACTGAAATTACATACAATTACGCAAACCCTGTGGGGGAGGGGGGGGAGGTTACCATATTATGTGGAAGACTACGTAGACAAAACGCAACATTTCCTCGTCTGGGCAGCTCGTGAATCCACAGTTAGTAAGACGAGAAACCAAAAATTGATAATAAGTTAGGCAACGAAAGTTATGTCACAGAGCAATTAAGCAGCGATCTATCCAGAATATGGATTGCGACACCACAACTGCGACATTTCCCCTAAATCAGCGAGCGTGCACTTATCAGCACCAGACGGCCACCAGAAAAGGAACGCTCCGAAATTTAGTTCACAATCCCCAGCTCATAACTTCCAAGAAACTACACATGGAAGGGGCATCTCAATGCTGTTGCAAATTGATGAACGAGAATATCGCTTACTTCACATAAAAATGTGTAAACAAAGCAGAAACTATACAGTCCATGTGCATGCTATAAAATGCACTTGAACAAACACGAAGTTGATACTGGCATCTGGCAGTATCCCGCCAATTGGTTCGGCCTCTTAGCGCCAAGCACAATGAAAGGGTTGACCCATTCGACTGGATACATGGAAAGTCTGGAGTAATAGCAATCGATTTTCTCAAGATGTTTCGACGACGTCTCGGCGGCCTGTCCTTCGATGTGCACTACTGGCCATTAAAATTGCTACATCACGAAGATGACGTGTTCCAGACGCGAAAATTAACCTACAGGAAGAAGATGCTGTGATATGCAAATGATTAGCTTTTCAGAGCATTCACACAAGGTTGGCGCGGGTGGCGATACCTACAACGTGCTGACATGAGGAAAGTTTCCAACCGATTTCCCATACACAAACAGCAGTTGACCGGCGTTGCCTGGTGAAACGTTGTTGTGATGCCTCGTGTAAGGAGGAGAAATGCGTACCATCACGTTTCCGACATTGATAAAGGTCGGATTGTAGCCTATCGCGGCTGCGGTTTATCGTATCGCGACATTGCTGCTCGCATTGGTCGAGATCCAATGACTGTTAGCAGAATATGGAATCGGTGGGTCCAGGAGGGTAATATGGAACGCCGTGCTGGATCCCAACGGCCTCGTATCACCAGCAGTCGAGATGAGAAGCATCTTATCCGCATGGCTGTAACGGATCGTGCAGCCACGTCTCGATCCCTGAGTCAACAGATGGGGACGTTTGCAAGATAACTACCATCTGCACGAACAGTTCGAAGACGTTTGCAGCAGCATGGACTATGAGCTCGGACACCGTGGCTGCGGTTACCCTTGACGCTGCATCACATACAGGAGCGCCTGCGATGGCGTACGTAACGTCGAACCTAGGTGCACGAATGGCAAAACGTCATTTTTTCGGATGAATCCAGGTCCTGTTTACAGCACCCGTGTTTGGCGACATGGCGGTGAACGCACATTGTAAGCGTCTATTCGTCATCACCATACTGGCGTCTCACCCGGCGTGATGGTATGGGGTGCCATTGGTTACACGTCTCGGTCACCTCTTGTTCGCATTGACGGCACTTTGAAGAGTGGACGTTACATTTAAGGGCTGTTACGACCCGTGGCTCTACCCTTCATTCGATCCCTGTGAAACCCTACATTTCAGCAGGATAATGCACTACCGCATGTTGGAGGTCCTGTACGGGCATTTCTGGATACAGAAAATGTTCGACTGCTGCCCTGGCCAGCACATCCTCCAGATCTCTCACCAATTGAAAACGTCTGGTCACTGGTGGCCGAGCAACTGGCTCGTCACAATACGCCAGTCACTACTCTTGATGAACTGTGGTATCGTGTTGAAGCTACCTGTACACGCTATCCAAGCTCTATTTGACTCAATGCCCAGGCGTATCAAGGCCGTTATTACGGCCAGAGGTGGTTGTTCTGGGAACTGATTTCTCAGGATCTATGCACCGAAATTGCTTGAAAAGGTAATCACATGTCAGTTTTAGTATAATATATTTGTCCAATGAATACCCGTTTATGGTCTGCATTTCTTCTTGGTGTAGCAGTTTTAATGGCCAGTAATGTACATACAGAAAAGACACAATATCATGCTCAATTATTCGCTGAGCAGAGCTGTGGCGGATCGATGGTCCTTACCCCAGCGAGGTCAGATGCCACATATCGCCAAGAAAAGCAAACATCAGGCCTTGGCTCCAGTTCTGGAAAAACTGTGCAACTTGTCAGACACTCGACCCTCCCACTGAGATCCATCGGCTGCCGTCTGGCGACAAGCATAAACTTGGGACCACCTCACTAGCGCACCTTCCGAGCGCGAAATACACTAAACTGTCCTCTCTAGCAAACAATCCCGGTACTCTGAATAAAATAACCGCGTAATAGTGGCAGCAAATGAAATAATATCGCATAATATCGGAGTACGTGACTGTTGTATCACATGTTCATTTTTTATTCGTCAGCAGAATGCAAAAGTGCGTTTTAATGAGGTGATCAGCTCATAGTATAATGTAACAGTATGCACAGTTAAAAAGAACGTCGTGTGGAGATGCTTCATCATCTTCTATGGATCTAAAATGAAAATAAACCATGACCACGAAATCGAGATTTTTGCTACGAGCTATTCGACATACAAGTGGAACAGCTTTGGTTATGCAACCCTCCCTTATGCCCGTGTTAACACAATTTTTTTTCTTTATCTTTCACTTTTACTGATCCCACTTGTGTTTCGTAGATGTTGCACATTATACATCCATTTCTGTGCTTCGGCTCCCATCTTCTAAGCATTGGGAACATCTTATTGCCCTTTGCATTCCCGAAAGATTTCTCAAGGTCCAGAAATGAAAGGAAAGAGTCCTGATTTTTCTCCAGTGTATCTTCCATTAAAAATACGCAGTTAATGGTTTTTAAACATCTAGCAAACAGAATAGTGGTTTGAAGAGCTCAGGGCCCTAGAGGCTTTGTCCTATTACAGATACTGTGGCTTCTCATTCCTCCATATGTTAGCTCAGCCCGCCCGTGTTAGGGGCTCATAATGTTCAACGCGAAAAGCGAATCACAGTTCATTGTGGCAATTTTAAGAAAATGTGTGGAACGGCTGACGTATAATCTCTTATGCAACTCCGCTGCTGCTGCAAAATAGGAAGCAGGGTTTAATTTATATCCGTTTTCAGAAGTATGAACTTGGCTGTAATTCTGTCCATCTCCGTAACTGCGTCTAATTATACTGCAAGCAGCATCTCTCTGTTATTTAATTATGAATGCTATACCACTGATCTGAAGTATTATCTAAGTTGTAAACACAGGAATAAAGAAAAAAGAAGACACGAATTTGACGGTTTAAACTTGGTTTTATTTCTCTGTTGGGTTATCTTGACTGACAAGTTCACCTTTACGTATTCAGATGTTTCGCAGGATATTTTCTTGGAAAAAGGTGTTATTTTGATTTGTAACTAGTTGTCGCTTATCAAAACGTAAATTCAGATGACTTTTGCTGTCGTCTCTTAACTTGTTATGCAATGAGAGTAACTACAGGAAAGAAATTTTTCGTTTGCGAGTGGGAATGCCCATCTGAATGTACACATGGACGCATCTTATTGCCTCTTGCAGCGGAATAATGAGCATTCCGCGTCCTTTCATATATGAAGTACATATTTCCCTAAATGTGGAGGAATCCTAGATATAAAAATCAAGTGTGCATACCGTGAGCTAACCCACACGGGGAACGCATTTTCAAACCGTCTTAAACAATAGAAACGCTTCATGTATTATACGCTGTAGAAATTACAAGCAATATCTAACTACACATGTGAGATTTGAGGTTCGTTCCTATACACCTCTATGGAATTTATCTGAAATAGTTGGGGCGTCGCAGCTTCGAATTCTTCTCTATTACACGCATAATTCCCAGCGAGCTGCAGCGTACATCCACTGACAAATTCATAGAATAGGATGTCGCTTTGTTGAACCACCTGTCTGGCATTCAGGAAGAATACGGTCAAATCCTCATTTTTCAGTAACTTAGAACTAGATCTCAGTGGTTTCCGTAAGTCGCTGACAGCGAATGCTGGGATTATTCCCATGGAAAGAAAACAGCTAATTTCTTTCATGCCTCATAGTCGCTTTTTCGTCTTCAACGTTTATTCTCTGTAAAATTAAACCGTTCAGATACGGGCGCTAGTTATTACTGTACGTGTCTTTAATCACCGCAAAGTATTTGTTTGTGTGCTTTACGTCACACAATGGTGAAGAAATGCTGAGTACCAGGCTGTACTGGAAACTACCTGACTGGGGAAAAGATACACGTGCTCAGATTCCCAAAAGAATTCCGAACTGAAGATGAACTCATGCAGTTCGACGGGAGAATATCACTCCATTAGAACATTCTGTGGTAAGCACTACCAAGTCCATTAACAGCCCCGTCAGCATAATCATCATCATCATGGTCTCATTTGTTGCACGTAAACAGCCCATTTAGGCCTACGGCAGGAGACAAAAATATACAAATACATTAACATTGATAACACAAAACTAAAATCAGTGTCAGTGTTTATTTGAGGTGTAGAACAATTATAACCACGAAAGCTTCATTATCAGCGGGTAATGTCATGAAATGTGTCGCGCAAACATCTTTTATAGTTCTGGCTTCAGCTGCCAGAGACGGCTTGCTGGTCATGTGTGATTCAGTTGCTTTTGCCTGAGTGCGTGTGTGTGTGTGTGTGTGTGTGTGTGTGTGTGTGTTTTCTTTTTTCGACAAAGGCCTTGTTGGCCGAAAACTCATTTTGTAACAGTCTCTTTGATGTGCCTATCTGCGACTCAGCATCTCCGTCATATAACGAGTAGCAACTATCCTTTACATAATATTGTTACATTCCACTCTGAATTTTCCATTACTTGATCTTTAATAGTTCGCATTTCCAGTGATTGAATATATGTTGAATGTACAGCGGCCGGCCGGAGTCGACGAGCGGTTCTAGGCGCTACAGTCTGGAACCACGCGACCGCTACGGTCGCAGGTTCGAATCCTGCCTCGGACATGGATGTGTGTGCTGTCAAAAATGGTTCAAATGGCTCTGAGCACTATGGGACTCAACATCTATGGTCATCAGTCCCCTAGAACTTAGAACTACTTAAACCTAACTAACCTAAGGACATCACACAACACCCAGTCATCACGAGGCAGAGAAAATCCCTGACGCCGCCGGGAATCGAACCCGGGTACTCGGGCGTGGGAAGCGAGAACGCTACCGCACGACCACGAGCTGCGGACGTGTGTGCTGTCCTTAGGTTAGTTAGGCTTAAGTAGTTCTAAGTTCTAGGGGACTGCTGACCTCAGCAGTTAAGTCCCATAGTGCTCAGAGCCATTTTTTTTTGTACAGCGAGTAAGTTTTATTAAACGATACATGGCAGTGTTAACTGCTTACTTAATTTCAACGATACGTGGCAGTGTTAACTGCTTGCTTAATTTCAACTCCCTAATTACAAATGAATTCAGGATCCACAAATTACCGACCTAAAAAATTTTACTTTTGATGATTGATTGTTTTAATGATTGGCATCTTCTGCCTTGCGAATAATAAAATAGTTGTAAGTGATAAGAAGTGATATCAGTTTGCTTGTACGGTACAACAAAGGTATATCATACTTAAACAATGCGAACTTTCCAGAATTGTCAAGAGGGGTTTATGCAGGGTGGTCTGAGGCTACAAAGCACTGCAGTTGACAGCAAAACAGGGAGGACATTAACACTTTCGAGAAACCCTGATTGAAACAACATGCAGTGCCCTATCTACACTAGACGGCTACATTTCTCCGGGCACAGTTGAAGGTAGACTACCTATTACTACCGTAATTCTGCATTCGCACACATCGAACAAAGGCAGCATTAGAACTGCAAGTTATGTCGGATCATTTAAACCATTCGCCGTAGCTCAAATTTCAATGAGTGAGTCTTCTGTTTCGCACAGTGCTACTAAATTTCTACATAATGTAGCAAGCTGAAGGCAGTGACTGCAGCGATAGCGAAATGCAGAAACGGAAGAGTAAAAATTACCAGTCGTTTTGTAAAACCACTCTGCCTGACAAAAAAATGTGAAATACCTAGAAGATAGGAGGAAACGAAATGAAACTTCGTAGGCTGAATTTCACAAAGAATGTGAATTTCACAAATAATGTGACAGCACGGGTCCACTTATCACCAAGAAGTTGCACCCCGTCTGCCCTAGATACATGTTCTAAGTCTGTTGGCAAGGATGTCTTAAAGACGTTGTATCCTCTCCTGTATGAGTCCGGCGACATACCATCTGACTTTCGGAAACACATCATCCATACAATTCCGAAGACTGCAAGAGCTGACATGTGCGAGAATTATCGCCCAATCAACTTAACGACTTATGCGTCTAAGTTGCTGACTAAGCAATATACTGAATAATGGAGACGAAAATTGACGATGCGTTGGATCAGTTTGGCTTTGGGAAAGGTAAAGGCACCAGAGAGGCAGCTCTGGCGGTGCGGTTGATAATGGTGGAAAGACTAAAGAAAAATCAAGACATGTTTATAGGATTTGTCCAATTGGAAAAAGCGTTGGACTGTGTAAAATTGTGCAAGATGTTCGAAATTCTGAGAAAAATAGAGGTAAGCTATAGGGAGAGACGGGTAATATAGAACATGTACAAGAGCCAAGAGGGAATAGTAAGAGTGGACGACCGTGAACGAAATGCTCATATTAAAAACGCTTTAAGACAGGGATTAAGTCTTTCGCCACTACCGTTCAGTCTCTACATCGAAGAAGCAATGATCGAAATAAAAGAAAGGTTAAGGAGTAGAATCAAAATTCAAGGTGAAACGATATCACCGATTCGATTCTCTGATAATATTGCTGTCCTAAGTGGGAGTGAATAAATACCGGATATGATGAGTGGAATGAACAGTGGAAGAAAGACGAAAGGGATGAGAAGTAGCAGAAATGAGAACAGTGAGAAACTTAACATCAGGATAGGAGGTCACGAAGTAGATAAAGTGAAGGAATTCTACTACCTAGTGAGCAAGATAAGCAAGTTGGACATCAGAAGCAGACAAGCACTGGCAGAAAGGATATTCCTAGCCAAGACAAGTCTACTAGTATCAGATATAGACCTTAATTTGAGGAAGAAATTTCTTACAATGTACGTCTGAGCACGGCATTGTATTGTAGCGAAACATGGACTGTCGGAAAACCGGAACAGAAGAGAATCGAAGCATTTGAGATGCGGTACTACAGACAATGTTGAAAGTTAGGTGGATTGATAAGGTAAGGAATGAGGAGGTTCTTTGCAGAATCGGTGAGGAAAGAAATACATGGAAAACACTGACAAGGAGAAGGAACAGGATGATAGGACATGTGTCAACATAAGAGAAAATAACTTCCATGGTACTAGAGTATAGAGGAAGACAGACATTTGAATGTCGTGGTTTGATGCAGCTCTCCATGCTACTCTATCCTGTGCAAGCTTCTTCATCTCCCAGTACCTACTGCAACCTACACCCTTCTGAATCTGCTTAGTGTATTCATCTCTTGGTCTCTACGATTTTTACCCTCCACACTGCCCTCCAATACTAAATTGGTGATCCCTTGATGCCTCAGAACATGTCCTACCAATCGATCCCTTCTTCTAGTCAAGTTGTGCCACAAACTCCTCTTCTCCCCAATTCTATTCAATACCTCCTCATTAGTTATGTGATCTACCCATCTAATCTTCAGCATTCTTCTGTAGCACCACATTTCGAAAGCTTCTATTCTCTTCTTGTCTAAACTATTTACTGTCCATGTTTCACTTCCATACATGGCTACAGTCCATACAAATACTTCCAGAAAAGCCTTCCTGACTCTTAAATCTATACTCGATGTTAACAAATTTCTCTTCTATAGAAATGCTTTCCTTTCCATAGCCAGTCTAAATTTTGTATCCTCTCTACTTCGACCATGATTAGTTATTTTGCTCCCCAAATAGAAAATTCATCTACTACTTTAAGTGTCTCATTTCCTAATCTAATTTCCTCAGCATCACCCGATTTAATTCGACTACATCCTATTGTTCTCGTTTTGCTTTTGTTGATGTTCATCTTATATCCTTCTTTCAAGACACTGTCCATTCCGTTCAACTGCTCTTTCAGATTCTTTGCTGTCTCTGGCAGAATTACAATGTCATCGGCGAACCTCAAAGTTTTTATTTCTTCTCCATGGATTTCAATTCCTACTCCGAATTTTTGTTTTGTTTCCCTTACTACTTGCTCAATATACTGATTACAAAAAACCCTGCCTGACTCCCTTCCCAACCACTGCTTATCTTTCATATCCCTCGACTCTTATAACTACCGTCTGGTTTCTGTACAAACTGTAAATAGCCTTTCGCTCCCTGTATTTTACCCCTACCGCCTTTAAAATTTGAAAGAGAGTATTCCAGTCAACATTGTCAAAAGCTTTCTCTAAGTCTACAAATGCTAGGAACGTAGGTTTGCCTTTCCTTAATCTATATTTTAAGACAAGGCGCAGGGTCAGCATTGCCTCACGTGTTCCAACATTTGTACGGAATCTAAACTAATCTTCTCCGAGGTCGGCTTCTACCAGTTTTCCCATTCGTCTGTAAAGAATTGGTGTTATTATTTTGCAGCTGTGATTTATTAAACTGATAGTTCGGTAATTTTCACATCTTCAACACCTGGTTTCTTTGGGATTGGAAATATTATATTCTTCTTAAAGTCTGAGGGTATTTCGCCTGTCTCATACATCTCGCTCACCAGATGGTAGAGTTTTGTCAGGGCTGGCTCTACCGAGGCTATCAGTAGTTCTAATGGAATGTTGTCTACTCCCGGTGGTCCGCGGCTCGTGGTCGTGCGGTAGCGTTCTCGCTTCCCGCTCCCGGGTTCCCGGGTTCGATTCCCGGCGGTGTCAGGGATTTTCTCTGCCTCGTGATGACTTGGTGTTGTGTGATGTCCTGAGGTTAGTTTGGTTTAAGTAGTTCCAAGTTCTAGGGGACTGATGACCATAGATGTTAAGTCCCATAGTGCTCAGAGCCATTTGAACCATTTTTTTTTACTCCCTGTGCCTTGTATCGACTTGGGTCTTTCAGTGCTCTGTCAAACTCTTCACGCAGTATCATATCTCCCATTCATCTTCATCTACGTCCTCTTCTATTTCCATAATATTGTCCTTAATTGTATCGCCCTTGAATAGACCTTCTATATACTCCTTCCACCTTTCTGCTTTCCCTTCTTATTATTATTGTCTTCAGTCCAAAAAAAATTTTTTTTTCGCTATTCTAAAAGCTAGTCTATCCTGTGACATTCTGGTCGTTTTTGCAGGTATATACACACTTGAACCTCCTAATCTTAGCCGAGTCTCCGTCTCGTTCTACAGTTTTTTACTTCCTACGATTTCCTGCGTTAGAGTATTAGCTACTATTGACGCCTTGCGATATGTCTTATCAAACTATGCCACAAATTTATTTTCTCCGACATTCGATTTAGTACCTCTTCGTTAGTTATCCGACCTGTCCATCTTATGTTCAGCATTCTTCTTTGACGTCACATATCAAAAGCTTCCATTCTCGTTTTGTCTGTACTGTTCATCGTTGACGACTGACTTCCACGTAAGGTTAAAATCCAGCCAAATACTTTCAGCAAAGATTACCTACCACTGAAATCAATATCTGACTTTAGCAAATTTCCATTTTTTTAAAAAACCACATCACTTTATATTGCTAGTCTTCATTTCATATCCTCTTTGCTTTTGTGATCGCCAGTTACTTTGCAGCCAGAATAGCAAAACGCATCCAGTACGTTCAGTGTCCCATTTTCTAATCTAATTCCCGAAACCTCATTTGTCTGTAATCCACTTCACCCCATTGTCTTTATTTACCTTTCTCCAGGCGCTACCCATCCCGTTCAAATGATGTTTTTTTATCCTCTCCATAACACGCCAAATCATATAGCATGCTCTCCAGGCTATCTTTCCTAATAGCTAGTGACACATTAATTGTTTAAAAAAGAAAATAATTCGCGATACTATAGCTGGTATTGGCAGCTGCTGTTTCTAACTTTTCAGTTCATTGTTGAAGCGAAATTTAAGTACTCATTTCATTAAACATCACGGTACAACACCCTTCACGATAATCTCAGCGATGTTTTGTGCGTTGCTTTCATTATTTTTTGTTCCTTGATAGGTGTCAAAGTTCCATTCATTCTTGAGATCATGATGTCAGACATACACCGCAAATATTGTTGAGCTAATACTGAAAATGATGATGATATTTAGTTTGTGGGGCGCTCAACTGTGTAGTTATCCGAGCCTGTAAAAATTACCAACTTTTCACTGTCCCGTCTCGCCACTTTTACTAGTGATGATGAAATGATGAGGACAACACAAACACCCAGCCCCGTGTGGAGAAAATCACCGACCTGTCCGGGAGTCGAAGCAGGGACCCCGTATTCCAGAGACAGGAACGCTAGCCACAAGACCACGAGCTGCGGACTGCTACTGAAAATGGAATCGTCTGTAAGATTTTGGATTCTGTATCGCCATATTCCCCACTTTATTTATCGTGTGAGTGTGCTGTTAGTATACACTTATTATTCCGACACATAAACAGTACAAATATTTTGAGGTGCACTACGGTTTAAAATGTCATGTAATTCAATAAAACGCACCAGCTAGATACGTAGTCGGTTCGATACGTGTATGGAAGAGGAAACACAGAGCAGTCTTGTTCCACTGGCATTTTTGAATGAAGTGTGATGAGGAGGAATAGATTGTCTCGCTACGTCTCATTAATACTAGACTGACTTCAAAGTATCGGAAGCAGGTGCAAATAGTTTCTATAAAGAAGGCTGCTAAGAATTATACGGGTGAGTAAGGTAAGGAGTAAAGAATAGCTGCTGGCCGGAGTGGCCGTGCGGTTCTAGGCGCTACAGTCTCGAGCCGAGCGACCGCTACGGTCGCAGGTTCGAATCCTGCCTCAGGCATGGATGTGTGTGATGTCCTTAGGTTAGTTAGGTTTAAGTAGTTCTAAGTTCTAGGCGACTGATGACCTCAGAAGTTAAGTCGCATAGTGCTCAGAGCCATTTGAACCATATGAACCAAAGAAGAGCTATGAGAAACTGGAAATGAAAAGTCACGACAGACTTAACAAGAAGAAGCGACTCTCCCATCCGCGAGACTGTCATAAAAGTATTGCCTGTTAATGTGGCTATGGCGTAGCAAACCATGACAAACTATGATTTTCTTCTGGATTACATTAGGCTGGGCACATAAACACGATTGCGTTGCAAAACGAACTTCGATAAGTGGCAGAGAAAAAGAGAATTTTCCTTTCTCAGGTCCTTGATATTTATAGTTTTATTAACAGTGCAAGAGAAAATTTCCTAAGGCACTTCAACAGATATTAAGGAGAAACAGACTGACTGTTGGAGAATTACTGCAGAATCTTAAATTCCATAAAAGATGTACTGTATCGACGGTAGCGCAGCAGGTAGGTAAGAACGTAACACTGTGGACAATTTAGAGAAGAATCATGTACCCATATTCAATAGATGTGACTTATACGTCTTTGAAGAAAGTGCCTACTGGATATTCAAGGAAGAAAAAGCTTCCAAGAACATTTACTTCGGAGGTAGTAACAAAGTAGCAAACGCCTGCCGGAAATTCCCTTAAACGAAACTGTGCAATCTGGTACCGGACGAAGTACGTCTGTTCCTCCTCGGCCATCCTCTGAAATACACTCACACTCTCTAAGATGACTCGGAGACAGAAGTAGAACAGGAACAACGGTAGAAACTGGGGTGCTCCGGTTCCGCCGCTTTCTGATTCCACCATGCTTTCACCTCGTGGGCTAGCATAACTGTTTGTGTATGTTTGTGTCACTTACAGCCCCGGCAGTAGCACATGGGAGTAGGTGGGCAGGCCTATAAAAGCTCCATCATAGCCGCCGCTCAGTATACCTGTTACTGCCTTAGAGGTGGACAACCGTACCATCATCTCGCTGGTAAGTTTAAGATGTGTTATTCTAAAGCTAAGCCCCTCTGGTCTGTACTCGGGACTGCTGGATAAGGGCGTAGTCGCTGGTCTCCCGGTGCTGCCCTTCTGCCAACTCTCGACAGGCCGGGCACCGAGGCTTCACTGGTCGTCAATGCGCAGCCCCTCAACAGTACAGGGCCGCCGGAAGCATCAGTGGCCAATTTCTGTGCGCGTGCTCTATAGCCGAATTCCTTAATTACTTGATATACATATGTTTTTCGCAGGTAGCAACCACGCATAGTAATGCTTTCATGTTTGAGCCAGACTGTGTTTGCGTTTGTGTGTCGTATCAGATGTCGTAGTTTTCTTTTATTATTGTCGGATACGTAATGTGGCAACGACGACAAATGTAAAATATATAGCACTGGCAATTAGTATCTGTTTTTGGCCCTTTATAGTTCGAAGATCTTGGTATGTGATACGCACTGTACGAGTATTGTAACAGTACTCGATTAAACTCACAGAGGAATCCGAGAGTGATAGTTGCTTTAGGATACCGGTACTGTCAAAAATCACTGGGATTTTTCTTATGTCTTTCACGAGACAGTGCAATGCATTCTCATAGTAATTAAAAAAACATTAGAACTATCGTCAACTCTGAATTCTCTGAGGAACGAGATAGGATTAGAATTTTAACTTCAGAAAAGGACATTTACTTCTTTAATATGCGGCTAGCAGCCTGAACATTGTATCTGCTTCAGAGAAATCGCAGCCAGTTACACAAAAAGGAATACTACTACTACTACTACTACTATTATTATTATTATTACATAAAACATTCGATTGTTATCTTCAAATTTCTTATGTATCTGATTATTTCTTGGAGATGCTGCTTGATTTTTTGTATTCATTTAAATATATTTTTCCTGGCGAAATACTACGACATTAAAATTGCATTCGTGGTAATAATCATAAATTTATGTAGCTACAAACATTGTACACGGTATATTGGACCGTTATTGATTTATTCACCAGAATTAGTGCATAGGTTGGTGTGGTGTTGAATCAAAAAATGATCTGATAATCCCACTAATTATCTAGCATTTCCTACTTATGCTTCCTACTCGTAAAGTACAAAACAAAAATCGGAGAAAATCCAACATAACTCTGCCATATTTACATATTAAATAAAAGTTCCCATTTCAGGCGTTGCTTCGACCCCGCATTCAGCTCTCTTCGTTTTTTAACATCATCGATCTTCTGACAGGTTTGATACAGCCAGCTCTACCGCGCCAACCTTTCACATCATACAGAACTTGCACGCTACGTCCTCTATTATTTGCTAGATGTGTGCCTGTCTCTTTCTTTCCTACAGTATTTAACTTCTACAGTTCCCTTTAGTATCGGCTAGGTTATTCCCTGATGCCCCAACACACATCCAGTCGTTCTGTCCCTCCTTCTTGTCAGTGTTTCCCACGTGTTCCTTTCTTAGCCGAGTCTGCAGAGACCTCCCTCATCCATTATCCTATAAGCTCACTTGATCTCTAATATTTTTCTACAGTACCAAATCTCAAACATTTCAATTCTCTTTTTTTCTGGTTTTCCCATTCTCCATGATTCACTACTATATAATGCTGCGATCAAAACGTACATTCTTAGAAATTTTAACCTCGGATTAAGGGCTATTTTTGATATGTCCTCCTTGCTTCGTCCGTCATGGGTTATTTTGCTTCGAAGGTAACAGAAATCTTAACTTCGTCTACTTCATGATCATCACTTTTGATGTTAATGTTCTCACTAAAAATGGTTCAAATAGCTCTGAGCACCATGGGACTTAACTTCTGAGGTCATCAGTCCCACAGAACTTGTGTGTGTGTGTGTGTGTGTGTGTGTGTGTGTGTGTGTGGTGGTCTTCAGTCCTGAGACTGGTTTGATGCAGCTCTCCATGCTACCCTATCCTGTGCAAGCTTCTTCATCTCCCAGTACCCACTGCAACCTACATCCTTCTGAATCTGCTTAGTGTATTCATCTCTTGGTCTCCCTCTACGATTTTTACCCTCCACGCTGCCCTCCAATGCTAAATTTGTGATCCCTTGATGCCTCAGAGCATGTCCTACCAACCGGTTCCTTCTTTTTGTCAAGTTGTGCCACAAACTCCTCTTCTCCCCAATCCTATTCAATACCTCCTCATTAGTTATGTGATCTACCCATCTAAACTTCAGCAGAACTACTTAAACCTAACTAACCTAAGGACATCACACACATCCATGCCCGAGGCAGGATTCGAACCTGCGACCGTCGCGGTCGCGCGGTTCCAGACTGTAGCGCCTAGAACCGCTCGGCCAATCCAGCCGGCCGTTCTCATTATTCTCTTTTCTACTACTTATCATTACTTTTATAATTTTCTGGTTTAATCTCAATCCATATTCTGTACTCATTTGACTGTTGGTTCCACTGAACAGTTTTGTATTTCTTCTTCACTTTCACAGAAGATAGCAGTGCCAGAAGTGAATTTAATCAATATCCTTTCACCCTGAATTTCGATGCCACTCTTGAACCTTTCTTTTGCTCCCGTTCTTGCCTCTTCGATGCATAGACTAAGCAGTAGACAGTACCCCCGTCTTACACCCTTTTTAATCTGAGCACTTCGTTCTTGGTTTTATTCCCTCTTGGTTCTTGAACATACTGCATATCACGCATCTTTCGCTCTAGCTTAGTCCTATTTTTCTCAGAATTTCGAACACCTTGCACCGTTTCACTCCGTCAAACAGTTTTTCTAGTGAGAAAAATCATATGTTCGTGTCTTGCTTCGATTATCAAGCGCAGTGCTAGAACTGCTTCTCTAGTGCCTTTACCTTTCCTAAAGCCAAGCCGATCGGCATCTAACAGTACCTTAACTTCTTCCCTATTCCTCTGTATGTTATTCCTGTCAACAGCTGGGATGCATGCGATGTTCAGCTGACTGTGTGATAACTCTCGCACTTAACTGCGCTTGCTATCATGGGAATTTTGTACGATATTTTTCCGAAAGTCTCATGTTACGTCGCCAGTATTATACACTATACACACCAACTTGAATAATCGTTTGGATGCCACTTCTCCCAACTATTTTACAAATTCCGATGGAATGTTACCTATCCCTTCTGCCTTATTTGATGTCAAGCCTTCCAGAGCCCTTTTACATTCTGACTCTAATACTGGGTCATCGTGTTTTCCTTGCCGACTCAGTTTCTCCTTATATCACGTCGTGAGACAAGTCCTGCCCCATATAGAGGCCTTCAATGTACTCTTTCCACCTATCCGTTCGCTCTTCTGCGTTTAACAGTTGAATTCCCTTTGCGCTCTTAATATTACCACCAATGATTTTACTTTAACAGAAAGTTTTTGTTTTTTTAATTTTATTTATGATGAATCAGACCTACCGACGGTCATTTCTTTTCAGATTTCTTCACTTTTCCCTGGAGAATTTTCGCCTTTGCTGCCCTTCGCTTGCAATTTATTTCATTCTTAAGTGATTTACATAGCAATATTCCTATCTTTTCCTGAACAAACAACTTAAGTCGGCTGCTCAGATTGTCTCCCAAATCGTTTATGTAGATAAGGAACAAAGGGCCTTTAACACTACCTTGGGGAACGCCAGAAATCACTTCTGTTTTACTCTATGACTTTCCATCAATTACTAGAAACAGTGACCTCTCTGACAGGAATCACGAATCCAGTCACATAACTGAGACGATATTCCCATAGCCAAGCAATTTCACTACAAGCCGCTTACATGGTACATTGTCAAAAGCCTTCCGGAAATCAAGAAATATGCAATCAATTTGAAACCCCATGTCGACACCAGGCAACACTTCGTGCGAGTAAAGAGCTAGTTGTGTTTCACAAGAACGATGTTTTCTAAATCCTTGTTGACCGTTTTATTCGAGGTAATTCACAATGTTCGAACACAATATATGTTCCAAAGTCCTGCTGCACATCGACGTTAATGATATGGGCCTGTAATTTAGTGGACTACTCCTTCTACTTTTCTTGAATATTGGTGTGACCTGTGCAACTTTCCAGTGTTTGGGTACGGATCTTTCGTCGAGCGAACGGTTGTATATGATTGTGAAGCTGATGCATCAGCATACTCTGAAAGGAACTTAATTGGTATACAGTCTGTACTTGTCATACCAGAAACACGAAAACGTTATAAAAGTATGCAGCTCAGTCTTCGTTAGTTACAAGCTGTCACATACAATAAGCACTAGCTAGCCACGCTATTTAGAAAGAAAACATTAATTCAGACATTATACGAGAGACACTCCAAAAGACGTGCACCAAGCTTTTTAAAACATCCAATTTATTTCCTGTACCTTTCATATTTTCCACTACGTTGATACACTCTTGAGAGACAAAATTTCATTTTTCCACATAAACACCGTCCCTATGAACTGCCTTTCTCCACCGTTGAGCTAAGACGTTGAAATCCCTTGTCGACAACAGTCAACACTTCGTGCGAGTGAAGAGCTAGTTGTGTTTCACAAGCACAACGTTTTCTAAATCCTTGTTGACTGTGTGTCAATAGACCGTTTTCTTCGAGGTAATATATGGCTCTGAGCACTATAGGACTTAACATCTGTGGTCATCAGTCCCCTAGAACTTAGAACTACTTAAACCTAACTAACCTAAGGACATCACACACACCCATGCCCGAGGCAGGATTCGAACCTGTGACCGTAGCAGTCGCGCGGTTCCGAACTGAGCGCCTAGAACCGCTGGACCACCGCGGCCGGCCGAAGTAATATAACTAAGACGTTTTTCGTCGCGGCGAGATCTATTTACGAAATTTCAGTCACCAACTTTCTCTTTCGAATGCGAAAATATTTTGTTGAGCCCAAACTTCGTAGGTAGGAGAGATTATCAAAATAAAATAAGAGAAATCAGAGCTCGAACAGAAAGGTTTAGGTGTTCGTTTTTCCCGAGCGCTGTTTGGAGTGGAATGGTATGATTGTGGTTCGATGAACCCTCTGCCAAGCACTTAAATGTGAATTGCAGAGTAATCATGTAGATGTAGATGTAGATGTAGATGTAGATGTAGAACGTAGGAGTCACGATCAGTACGTTTGCGTCACTGTTTAGTAGTCTAGTAGTCTTCACAAGGGAGGCATCACCTTGAAGTCTCGTTCTGTGAGAGGATTCATCCAGTTTGCCGTACAGGTGGCAATCACGGGATGCTAGATCAAATCTGTAGTGTGGGTCTATAAATGTTTGTAGGGATCAGTCACATTCTCATAAATCAAACAGGCACAAACCTTTTTTGCGTTCAACTGTCTCAGTATTCTGCACAGACTCTCTTCTCCGCTTCTCCTACTCCCACTAGGATTGCCAGTTTGTTCACAGTTAATACAGCTGTCACTCACAGTCAGGTTGTGAATACCCTGCACATCCTCAGCAGTCTGTGCAGTTTTCGGCGTGCGGCTCCGGGGAAGGTCCCGAGTATTGGCGTGTCCACTTTCACTAGACAGTCTGTTTGCCCCACGACTAACTGTACTCCGGTTAACAGCGTCCGCTTCATACATCTACTACAATCTCTCGCGAATGTTTGCCACTGCTTCGTCCTCGCGGTACAATCTTATAAAACAACGCTGCTTCCGGCGAACATCAAGCGCAGCTGTCATCTTGACGGAGTGCTACGAAAGCACAACTTGCGGAATGAGATTGAATTAACTTTTAGCACAAGCGGGAAGAGTGCTTCTATGATCTCCGCGCATAGCAAAGACGTGCAACGAAAACTGGATTTTTTAAAAACTGTTGTGCATTTCTTTGGGAGTCACCCTCGTATTCACCAAGCAAAGAAGTCTTTTCTCTATATTTATCTTTCAAGTACGAAAATTCAAATGAAAGGACTTCTGAGATGGAACAATAAGTACTGAAACAAACTACAAAGTATGTGGAACAGTACTTATCTATCGGAGAGCGGCAGTGACAACCCGTCCTGTTATACAGGCTGAAGTAGACAAACTGACGCTTTTATACTTGTTTCTACCTCTCAGCAGACGTAAATTGTATTAAAATAGATTACCGCAATATTCGTAATAACAATATCATACAGAAAGTGTGAAAGATAGACAAACAAAATATCATAGTTAAAACAATAGCGGCGTTCTCAACAGTGAGCACACCAAATTCAAGACGAAAGTTTCCTTCATCCTTTTTATTCAGCAGAAAAGCCGCTGAAATATTTAATTATTTGATCGGTGCACGTCTACCTATAAACATTCTCTTGCTGGAATAATATTGGAACCTCTATCTTTTGGGGCAGATTTGGAGAGAGTTCAGTCAGATGCAACAGATAAGCTCTCCACTGTAAATATTGTCCATGAATTTACTAACTTGCACCACACATGAATACTGAGTGTACCAACAAAAAGGAAGCTCCTGATGATTTCATTTTTAATTCTTAATGTTTGTCGTCGATCTTCTTTTAGGAGATGACTACTCAATTATCTCCTCGGGATTAATTTATCATTCGTTTAACGTTCAAATTTTTCTACGAATTAATCACACAATGAACAAAAACACGCGGACACGTCGCGTATCTTTATTTCGTTAGGTGTTGCGAAAACTTTATTCTGAGATTATTACTAAGATCATTTTCGGAGATACTTTCGTAATATCTAATGTTTATGTCAACACTTTAACGTGTACAGTAATACAGACAAAATCTTTGTTCCAGCAACGCTTCTCAAGAGGTCATGAGTATCTTCCTGAGGCTGTGCTTTGTGCTCTTCGTGTTGTCAACTGTTGCTGCAGATTGTGATGAAGTAATAGACCTATCAAAGCTGGTGAGAACAACACTTGGCTTCGTGCCAAAATTATTTTCGTTAAAACTGAATATTTATTTATGTATTTATTTATTTAACCTGGCAAGGTTAGGACCAAACTCATCCTACATTAATTCATCAACACAAGCATCGTGTAAGTTACATCGGAATCCAAAATTTCTGAGTTACTATGACGTAAGTAGTGCAGAGAAAAACAGTGTACATTCGTTCATTACAGGTAAAAAAGAGAAATTACGTGCAGATTGATTTAAGCAGTGAACTCTGGCAGCAATGTATGTGAGAGAAGAGAGCAGAACGTGATAAAGAACAAGTCGTGCAAAAAGGAGATAAGTGGTGTGACTGGTTGAGAAATGAAAAGAGAAAGGAGCGAAATGTGAGAAGGTGGAAGTGATATTTGCTTTGTTTGGCAAAGGGGAAACCGCTCACATATGTTGACTGTTGGTGAAAAGTAATGAGGTTGACAGTGGCAGTCAATATTGTGTAAAGTGCATCGTAGCTTCCTCCAGAGGTGGATAACAGCAAAATGGTTCAAATGGCTCTGAGCACTATGGGACTTAACATCTGAGGTCATCAGTCCCAGTACCTACTGCAACCTACATCCTTCTGAATCTGCTTAGTGTATTCATCTCTTGGTCTTCCTCTACGATTTTTACCCTCCACGCTGCCCTCCAATGTTAAATTTGTGACCCCTTGATTCCTCAAAACATGTCCTACCAACCGATCCCTTCTTCTAGTCAAGTTGTGCCACAAACTTCTCTTCTCCCCAATCCTATTCAATACCTCCTCATTAGTTACGTGATCTACACACCTTATCTTCAGCATTCTTCTGTAGCACCACATTTCGAAAGCTTCTATTCTCTTCTTGTCCAGACTGGTCCGAAAATCTGAAAGTAAAATTATTCAGTATTTAAAAACGTTCTTCAACATTTAAAACAGTTTTCTTTTATTTTTGACAGTTCACGTCCTCACAAATTATGAAATTAGGATTGTGAAGCACGCTATTAGAGAATATTATACATTTTAGTGCATAGCATAATCTGATAAAAAATGGTTTCTGTTGTTATGATATACATATTACTGATCTGTATTTTCTGCACAGTCTTCACATAACTTTACAGAATGGGAGAGACAAAGCCACTTTCCACAACTTTTAGAAAAATATTTTGTTTTATTGTCTTTGCATTTATAACAACGACCTCGTTGTCCTTCTGGAACAACTTCCTTGTCAATGGTAATCCCAGATAGACATTCTGCCAGCTGTCGAATGTTGCTCGGGAGATTCTTCTGGTTAGCTCTCTGCGCCATGTGTTGTTTTATGAGTTCCAAACCGAGTTGCCTGAGAAATATCCTTCTTGAAATATCCAGTCCTGTGTTTGCTTTGTATACCACGAATGCATTTATACCATCAATGTTCAAAATGGCATAAAGCATGCACAATGACCAGCGTCTTGTTTGCCTTCCAACGTTATATTCTGAACACATGGCAATGGCATCGATCACGTCCACTCCACTCTTTGTTGGATTGTAAAATGTAATAATTTCTGGCTTCTTCATATTATATCGATTTTATTGTTTGTATGCAATGAAGACAGCAAACTTACACATTTATTTTTCTTTGGCACATATGACACCAATGTGAAATTGTCGCAAAATGCGAATATGGACGAATGTATTCCTCTTTTCTTGTGAGGCAAGAATTCCCATGAAATTTCTCTTTTATTTTTGCGCAATGTCCCGACGAGTGTAAGGTTACAGTCTGTGAGCAGTTTTCTTGCAAGAGTGCAGCTTGTGAACCAGTTGTCAAGGGTAATATTCCTTCCTGTTCCCTTCACTGGCTCCACAAGTCTGAGCACAACATCGTCAGCTGTGTTATTCACACGGAAGAAACCTGGAGGTCGTTGCCCTACATACACTTCCAAGTTTTTTAGATAGTACGTTTTTGCATCTGCCAAGATAAATATTTTGATCCCATACTTTCCGGGTTTTGAAGAAATGTACATTCTGAAAGAACAACGTCCGAGAAAAGATAGTAACATCTCTTCCACTGTAAGGTATTCACTTGTTGTGTAATGCCTTGGGCAGTCTTTTTGTGAATCCTTTGATAACATCACGTACAAAGGCCACTTTATCACTTTTTTTACGTTCCTCTCTTGTGTGAATATTATCTAACCTAACACATCTCAGAAGAAAACGAAATCTTCGCAGTGACATACTTGAAGGGAAGATTTCTGTCCCTGTGCAACAAGTGTCCCAAGATTCTTCCATATTCATTTTGCCTCCGTGAAGAACGCCAGAAATGTACAAAAGACCCAAAAATGCCTGGAACTCCTCTTTCTACAAGTTCCTTGCAGTATTTGGGTCACTTTTATAAAGTAGTTTTACGTGATGTATGTTAGTATTTGTGCTCTATATTATCAAATCGAGCAAATCGTCGTCAATGAACAGCTTCCAGGCCTCGACAACGTTGTTAGCATTTCTGGCTTCCCCACTGACACCAGGCAAATGCGTAATTATATTGTGTGATCTTGTACGTACAGTTTTGTTGGGAATCTTTTCTGCCATTTAGTTCGTCCATCTCTCGACAAATAGTAAGGTGATTCACTGAAAGAGGGGTCGGGACCAACCACACTAGTTGATACAGAATCTCGAGATGTATTAGTGAGTGTACTCACGTTTCTCGCAGGAATAACGACGTTATCTTCGCTGTCCAGGTGTTCGTCGCTCATTTCACTTTCTGTGTTGTGATCACTTTCGGGAATAAAATCAGGATCTACATCCGAATCATCATTATCACTTCCTAATAACAGTTTTTCAATTTCTTCATCACTTAGAGGACGCTGCCAGGCCATTTTCAAGCAGTTTTATTGCTCGCAGTCAGTATAACAAGAAGTGTGCATAAGCAGAAAAACCTATCGTAAACGGTCGGGCTGGGTCTCTGAAACCCACAACACGCTTCCTTTCACGTCAAAAATCAAAATGATGACACAAGTAGCGCTTCCTAGAACAGTAACTGAAAGCTACAATGGATGGTTGACTTGCATGTGGTGCAAACTGAAAGCTACAATGGATGGCTGACTTGCATGTGGTGCAACCTGAAACCCACAACACGCTTCCTTTCACGTGAAAAATCAGCTGGCGAACAAAGCAAAATGATGACACACGGAGCGCTCCCTGGGAACAGTAACTGAAAGCTATAATGGATGGCTGACTCGGATGTGGTGCAACCCTGTGGATATCCACTTGGGTCTGAGAGACCCAGACCGTCCGGTCCAGGGCCAATCGCTGATGCGAGGTGCTGGGACTCATGAGCACCGAGGAGCCGGTGAAGCACACATAGCATGTGGCAATTACGTATGTTGTATTGCCGCAATCATCCTAACTGGACGTATGAAGCAATCACGTGCTCGCATATACGGATGTTGCAAGTGTAACGCCAATGATGGCAGGCGTGTCGAAAATATAACCTAAATCTGAATATCTGTGACATTTACATGTTGAATAAAGTCTGTGCACGTCGCAATTTGTAACTATTTTAGATTTCTTTTTCATATAGTTCAATAATTTTGCTCTGTACATTCCTCCTACGTACGTGGGCAGGCTGCAAGTAATTGCTCCGAATTTTTATGTTGAAACTTTTAAAACGTTTTTTTTTTAAATAACCTCATTTATTTCTAAATAATCACTCTGAAGACGAACACGTTTCTCCCAACTAGAGACCAGTTCGTTGATGCCATCACTGTAGGTAGAATCTTTAACTTTGACAGAGGCGCAACCTTACCTCTTCTTGCAACGCTTCATCGCTATTAAAGTTCCCAAAGCTATTCTTTAAGTTTTGGAAAGACATGGACATCGGTTGTGGCCAAGCCGGTACTGTAAGGAGGCTGATCGAGGGCAGTGAACCCAAGGCGTCGGACTGCTGCAGATGTCGCAGCGCTGGTGTGTAGTCTGGCATTATCATGATGAAGGAGACGGTGCTCTATCTGCGGACGAACTGTTAGAAATCAAACCTCGATTACAGCACGCTGTTTGTCACTCACCGCTTACACTCTCACATGTTACACGCTACAATTCCGAGCCCTCTAGCGGCAAAGGGCTGCAAATGTGTAGACACGAAGAATAAAGATATAGAGTGTTGAAAACGTTTATTTATTTTAAAAGCTTTAGCTTTCATCTAAAAAATTTGGTGATATTACTTTTGAGAACGCCCACGTAAATCTCGCGAAAGGAGATAAAGAGGAAGTAAGAGAGATTGATGCCCATATGCAGGCCTACCGGCGAACTATTCGTGACTGGAAGAGGAAAAAGAGAGAGTTGGAGTGGGGGGGGGGGAGTGACAGTGGTACGCAAAGTACCCTCTACCACTCACCGCAAGTTGGCTGACGGAGTATAGATACAGAGATAGATGTGCATCTGTCTACATACGCGCGTTAAACGCAGATTGGTTCACACCTACGGCCTGGACTGTGCTGGCCATCATTCTCGCCCGTCCTTCATCGGCCTGTCTTTCAGTGTTCCGTCCTACTGTCAAAGGATAAGTCAAACTGTTGGAAATGTCCAAATGTTCCACTTCTGCACTGACATTTACAAAGTCCTTACAAAGCTCGAAATCCTCCATCTGATGTTGATTTAATTTGACGAATAACTATGGGACAAATTTCTAAGCACTTTTTAGCTACCGCAGCTTTCGCTGAAACTGATAATGCTTGAAATCTTACTCCTTCTCTTGTCCTGCACGTGTCTTGAGATGAGTGGCGACGGATCTGTAAGACTGGAGAGTACAGCACTTCCCACAATACACGCAGCCGACATGATTTCCGTCCTTAATGAAAATCTCTCCCGAGCACCGCTACGACCACCGTCTTTCGTCTCACTATCACGCGCCGTGATACAGCAGTTCGCTACTGAGCGTGTATCACTTTTCCCTAATAACTGAATCTTTAGTTCTGTCATCGTAAAAGCTACTTCTAACATTAATGTGTAGTGAAACACGCTAATGTTACCCTCTGACAGGATTTCTAAGTTCGACCGTGCGTGTGTCTAATGGAAAAGGGTATCGGACTATAATTTCGAATTTTGTGCAGTTGACAGTAAAACGAAATGGGCCTTAACCTTGGGAGTTAACAGAAGTGGCAAAATTAAAAGTGAATGAAAAGAAATGAATGGTCACCCGCCTAATTAGGTATATTAATTTCGAAATATACACTACTGGCCATTAAAATTGCTACACCAAGAAGAAATGCAGATGATAAACGGGTATTCATTGGACAAATATATTATACTAGACCTGAGATCTGATTATATTTTCATGCAATTTGGGTGCATACATCCTGAGAAATCAGTACCCAGAGCAACCACCTCTGGCCGTAATAACGGCCTTGATACGCCTGGGCATTGAGTCAAACAGAGCTTGGATGGCTTCAATACGATACCACAGTTCATCAAGATTAGTGACTCGCTCATTGTGACGAGCCAGTTGCTCGGCCACCATTGGCCAGACGTTTTCAGTTGGTGAGAGATCTGGAGAATGTGCTGGCCACGGCAGCAGTCGAACATTTTCTGTATCCATGAAAGGCCCGTACAGCACCTGCAACATGCGGTTGTGAATTATCCTGCTGAAATGTAGGGGTTCACAGGGATCAAATGGCTCTGAGAACTATGGGACTTAACATCTGAGGTCATCAGTCCCCTAGAACTTAGAACTACTTAAACCCAACCAACCTAAGGACATCACACACATTCATGCCCGAGGCAGGATTCGAATCTGCGACCGTAGCGGTCGCGCGGTTCCAGACTGTAGCGCCTATAACCGCTCGGCCACCACGGCCGGCTCACAGGGATCGAATGAAAGATAGAGCCACAGATTGTAACACATCTGAAATGTAACGCCCACTGTTCAAAGTGCCGTCAATGCGAACAAGAGGTGACCGAGACGTGTAACCAATGGCACCCCATACCATCTCGCCGGGTGATACGCCAGTATGGTGATGACGAATACACGCTTCCGAGGTGCGTTCACCGCGATGCCGCCAAACACGGATGCGACCATCATGAAGCTGTAAACAGAACCTGGATTCATCCGAAAAAATGACGTTTTGCCATTCGTGCACCGAGGTTCGTTGTTGAGTACACCATCGCAGGCGCTCCTGTCTGTGATGCAGCGTCAAGGGTAACCGCAGCCATGGTCTTCGAGTTGTTAGTCCAAGCTGCTGCAACGTCGTCGAACTGTTCGTGCGGATGGTTGTTGTCTTGCAAACGTCCCCATCTGTTGACTCAGGGATCGAGACGTGGCTTCACGATTCGTTACAGCCATGCGGATAAGATGCCTGTCATCTCGACTGCTAGTGATACGAGGCCGTTGGGATCCAGCACGGCGTTCCGTATTACCCTCCTGAACCCACCGATTCCATATTCTGCTAACAGTCATTGGATCTCGACCAATGCGTCCGCCGCTCGTGGTCTCGCGGTTGCGTTCTCGCTTCCTGAGCACGGGGTCCCGGGTTCGATTCCCGGCGGGGTCAGGAATTTTCACCTGCCTCGAGATGACTGGGTGTTTGTGTTGTCCTCATCATTTCATCATCATCCAGGAAAGTGGCGAAATTGGGCTGAGCAAAGGTTGGGAAATTGTACGGGCGCTGATAGCCGCGCCGTTGAGCGCCCTACTAACCAAACATCATCATCATCATCATCGACCAATGCGAGCAGCAATGTCGCGATACGATAAACCGCAATGGCGATAGGCTACAAGCCGACCTCTATCGATGTACGCATGTCGACCTTTATCAAAGTACGCATTTCTCCTCCTTACACGAGGCATCACAACAACGTTTCACCAGGCAACGTCGGTCATCTGCTATTTGTGTATGAGAAATCGGTTGGAAACTTTCTTCATGTCAGCACGTTGTAGGTGTCGCCACCGGCGCCAACCGTGTGTGAATGCTCAAAAAAGCTAATCATTTGCATATCACAGCATCTTCTTCCTGTCGGTTAAATTTCGCGTCTGTAGCACGTCATCTTCGTGGTGTAACAATTTTAATGGCCAGTACTGTATATCTGAGAAAACTGGATATTAGTTATTGAGGTTACTTTTGTTGAGTTTTCCCTTTGAATAGCAAACAGGATACAAACTGATACAGTGCACTCTGTACTGGGTGTAGTAGCAGTTACCAATAAAACACACACACACACACACACACACACACACACACACACACACACATTAAATTGTGGGGGGCAAAATCGCATCGAGCTCATACTAATGACTGTCATAATCATTAACATTACTTAATGAAAATACTGAAACATCACTGCACTTCATACTAATTTTGGATATGAGGGGCTTCTGTCTTGACTGGCATGAATAACACAAATAAATATGAATAACATACACTGTTTAAACTCCTCTGCATACAGCAGTTTTCCTTAGTAACAGTAATAGTTCACTTATTTTCTTAATAGGAGGACAATGTTATGGGGACTCACAAACTGATATAGTTTCACTAGCCAAAGTTTTTTGATGATTGCAAAAGTAAAATCTGTCTCTAAAAGCTAATCATTCACTTAAATTACTTTGCACGGTAATAAAATGCAACACTGGGCTTAATTGGCTTCAAAAGGAACCATTCATGATGAGTACCAAAACTACTCTTTCTTTGAAAATGTGCATAACTTTACTTCTAATAGTACTACCGCAAATCGGTACGTTTAAGATTTATACGTCCTTGTGCTTTAATCACCTGTGAAGCAGGTATTCTTGGCAATAATATTTACACAATCTTGCACTGTAATCCTACAAAACTATATTTTATAATAAACTAAGAATACTTTAGCAAAAGTCTATCCAGCTTTAGTTTATGGTTTTTAGCCACTAAATAATTAAAGTTTTCACTTTCCTATTGATTGATCTTTAAATTTTTGCACTTAAACTTCCTACCTTAACAATTTCACTTGGAGCAGTCCATACACAAAGCATCCAAATTTTGCTCTTACTTCAACTTCTGCTACTCCTTTTACTTCAGACAAACAATCACTTTTAAACAGGGGAATGCTAAACTTGTTCATTTAAATCAGGGTACCCGGCTTTAGTAGCACTTAGGTGAGGACCCTGCGCAGCTTCGTGATCAGGATTGAAGTTACGATTTCGAACACGAATTGAAGTTTTATGTGATTTTTATTGAAACAACACACAAATTAAGTGGCCCATGCCAGTTTACATTATGTAACTGAATGTATGAAGTCTGTGAAGCAGTGGTGAAGATTAGTGGCTTGATGTCCGAATACTCTATAAAATCCCTTCTTGGCGTCGGATTTTCAACATATTAGAACCATTCCATTATTCCGTGAATACCAAATAACAGCCAGATCCACATCCGAGGCAAATCCCTTCTAATGCAGCTTCCAATTGCTAAGGCTAGCCACACGCTGCATGCCGTTCACGCAAAGCAGCCGCTCAGTTCGACCGCCAAGCCCACCTTTTACATCGTGCCATGCCACTTTCGTTGCGAGATACTTCCCTACAGTATTTACATGTTACAAATACAAGTGCCCTAAGCATGAACCAGCTATCAACAAACATGCTTCTTTCATAAACGTATTCATATTAGAATAATTTCAAATTTCAGCATACTCTTTCGCCTTTTTCATATACACATTACAAAACTCTAATTTTCTTGCCATTCACCAAGGAGTTCAAACAACACAGAATGCACACTTCAGAAATTGCAGATAAATAGTTACTTAAAATGAACCTAGTCCTAATCGATGTAAATGTTACAAGCGGCAGTCGGGTAAGGACAGCAGACGCTCCGGCCATTCGAACATGAGACGCTTGAATGAGAGTGGAGGAAGTCGACTGCAGTTGCTCTACGCATCCCAGGCGGTTGTGGTCTACCGGACTTCATGTGCTAGAGCGAGCATAAATGCCAAATGCAGACCTGTACCAGACACACCATATTGCGTACTATAATCTTGCAGCTGCTGTGGTGGTTCAGAAGGAATAATTGAAACAGGTTTTTAGTGGGGATGTGTTCGCTGGTGCTTTCGTCTGTTGATGAAGATCTTCAGCGAGGCTTTTGCCACACTGACTGCTGCACATCGCAGCCATGATCTGCTTCAGACAGCTATTGCCGTCAGTAAGAGGTAGTATAAGTTTTTTACTCCACAGTACTTTGATACAAAAAAATGAACCGTGTATATACCGGAGTAGAGCACCTCGGGTAAGTGGCGGTGGCTGAGGGTTGTATGATCCCTCTCTGCACTCTCCTTTCGCGGACTTCTGTTTGTCCCCTAGATGGTGCACCCTGCTTGCCTTTCTTCCCCTTTCTTCTTTTGTCCCTTACCTCAGCTTCGCTGACATCGGTAGATCTTGGTGTGTCTTCATCCCTTGGGTTTTGCTTGGTAGGATCTCTCTGATCTACAGTCATATAGACCTGCCTGTTCGAGGACAAAGGGACTGATAATCTAGAAGTTTGGATCCTTTAAGCATCCAACCAACCAACCACGTATATTCCAAACGTACTGTTGACAAGCTCCTGCCTACTTCCGCTCCTGCTGTTGTAGCTCCCGCTGGGGCAGAATGGACTGATAAAATTCTGCATGGTAACATTAGACACGCCCGATATTCTTTGTGTGCTCCCACCATTCCTCACGTGTAGGAATGCCTTTTTCTGTACTGATAGACTGAAATCGACATATTCTACAGGCATGGAAATACTGGAGAATCAGTTAGGTAGCGTTCTGTCAAGGTATTCAGTTTTCGTCAGTACAGTTTTGTTGGTGTTATTTGGAACACAGAGCTCGAGTACCACAAGGTAGGCGACGACCATTGCGTGAGTATAATCTTGAGGGATATTTTTACTCCTGTGCGAGATATTGATGACTGTAAAAGAGGGAAGAGGCAAGAAGTGTCCGAAACGTTGAAACCACCTCGAATTGTGTAACAAATTAAATCTATAAGGTTTTCATTGGTGTGTCTAAACACTTTAGAAGCAAAACTGTGATGGTGGAAAGAGCTGCATGAACACGTCCACCATTCAGACTTCGGAAGTGATGGATGAATGTAGTCGCTAAGGACGTATGACAGTTTTAGAGCAGAGATAGTTTCATTGAAAAATCATAACAATGTCAAGTTTGTTTGGTGGCCATCCTCCGCAGCAAGCATAAATATACTTGTTCTGTAAATAAAACCGCCGTTTCCTGCTGCCACTTAATTTATTTATCGCAGACTCGTTTCGCCTTTTTCTTGTTCTAAGGCATCATCAGTAGGATCTATGGGTAGTGCGACCACCAGACAAGATGAGGGGAAACAAATATCAACAAATTGTAAGTAATTACTTTTTGACATAAAAAATCGCGACGTGAACTGTTTAATAATCTAAAACTAACAATGCAGTATCGTTAGAGTTCCCACTGATGATGCCTTAGAACAGGAAAAAGGCGAAACGCGTCTGGGATAAATAAATTAAGTGGCAACAGGAAAAGACGGTTTTATTTACAAAACAAGTATTCATGACAATGCATTTACTGGGGGTATCCTGAGAGGTTGACACATGATCTTCAGTGTCTGATAAATGCTTCAGGGAGAGGACATATCAGCCAGAAGCTTGAATTACACTCACGGAAAAAAATCGCAGAACTGAAAAATAATTAATGTAGAGTAATGAAGTATCGGTAACAAGCGCGAAACAAGCCATTGAAAATGTGAAATGGTGTTACATTAATAATCAGTGTAATCGCCGGAATGTTGAATGCATGAATACAAACGTGCATGTACTTTGTTGTACAGGTCCCGGATGACAGTTTTTGAGGTGGATTTCCATGCCTGTTGCATTTGGCTAGTCAATACAGGAAAGGTTAATGCTGTTTTTGGATGACGCTAGAGTTGTCGTTCGATGATGTAAGTACTCGATTGGGGAGAGACGTGGTGATCGAGCAGGCCAAGGCAACATGTGGCCATTCATGTTGGGTTATAAGGGCGGCATGTGGGAGAGTGTTATCCTGTTGGAAAACGCTCCCTGGAGTGCTGTTCATGTATGGAGGTACAACAGGTCACGCTACCAGACAGACGTACAAATTTGCACTAAGTAATACACAGCCATTACTGGCAGCGAGGCAAAACCAGCTCTCATCAGAAATCACAGTAGACCTCCGTCCTGCTGTCCAATTACACTACTGGCCATTCAAATTGCTGCACCACGAAGATGACGTGCTACAGACGCGAAATTTAACCGTCAGGAAAAAGATGCTGTGATATGCAAATGAATAGCTTTTCAGAGCATTCACACAAGGTTGGTGCCGTTGGCGGCACCTACAACGTGTTGACATGAGGAAAGTTTCCAAGCGATTTCTCATACACAAACAGCAGTTGACCGGCGTTGCCTGGTGAAGCGTTGTTGTGATGCCTCGTGTAAGGAGGAGAAATGCGTACAATCACGTTTCCGACTTTGATAAAGGTCGGATTGTAGCCTATCGCGTTTGTGGTTTATCGTATCGCGACATTGCTGCTCGCGTTGGTCGAGATCCAATGACTGTTAGCAGAATATGGAATCGGTGGGTTCAGGAGGGTAATACGGAACGCTGTGCTGGATCCCAACGGTCTCGTATCACTAGCAGTCGAGATGACAGGCACCTTATCCGTATTGCTGTAACGGGTCGTGCAGCTACGTCTCGATCGCTGAGTCAACAGATGCGGACGTTTGCAAGACAACAACCATCTGCACGAACAGTTCGACGACATTTGGAACAGCATGGAGTATCAGCTCGGAGACCATGGCTGCGGTTACCCTTGAAGCTGCGTCACAGACAGGAGCGCCTGCGATGGTGTACTCCACGACGAACCTGGGTGCACGAATGGCAAAACTTTACCTTTTCGGATGAATCGAGGTTCTGTTTACAGCATCATGATGGTCGCATCCGTGTTTGGCGACATCGCGGTGAACACACATTGGATGTGTGTATTCGTCGTCACCATACTGGCGTATCACCCGGCGAGATGGTATGGGGTGCCATTGGTTACACGTCTCGGTCACCTCTTATTCGCACTGACGGCACTTTGAACAGTGGACGTTACATTTCAGATGTGTTACGACCCTTGGCTCTACCTTTAATTCGATCCCTGTGAACCCCTACATTTCAGTTCTATAATGCACGACCGCATGTTGCAGGTCCTGTACGGGCCTTTCTGGATACATAAAATGTTCGACTGCTGCCCTGGCCAGCACATTCTCCAGAACTCTCACCAACTGATAACGTCTGGCCATTGGTGGCCGAGCAACTGGCTCATCACAATGAGCGAGTCACTACTCTAGATGAACTGTAGTATCGTGTTGAAGCTGCATGGGCAGCTGTACCTGTACACGCCATCCAAGCTCTGTTGGACTCAATGTCCAGGCCTATCAAGGCCAATATTACGACCAGAGGTGGTTGTTCCGGGTACTGATTTCTCAGGATCTATGCACCCAAATTGCGTGAAAATGCAGTCACATGTCAGTTCTAGTATATTTGTCCAATGAATATCCGTTTATCATCTGCATTTGTTCTTGGTGTAGCAATTTTAATGGCCAGTAGTGTAGCTCTCGCTTCTCGCCACTGAGGTTGACACCACTGAAGTCGTAAATGGCAGTGGTTTCGGCTCAGTGCGATGCACATCACAGGGCGTCTGACTCGGAACTGTCCTTGAAGTAACCCGATTTGTAGCAGTTCGTTGTGTCACCGTGGTGCCAACGGCTGCCCAAATTGCTGCAGCAGGTGCAGTACGATGCCTCAGAGCCATACGCTGAACACGATGGTTTCGTTTTCGGTAGCGCCACGTGGGTATCCGAAGCCCGATCTTCTTGCGAGCGAAAATTCTCGTGACCACTGCTGATCATGTAGATCGGCTACATTCCTGCTAAGAGTTTGTGCAGTCTCGCAGGAGGAGCATCCAGCCCCTCGTAGCCCAATCACACTACCTCGTTCCAACTGAGTGAAGTGTTGATAAAGGCGTCTTTGTCGTCTCAAAGGCATTCTTTACTAACATCTGCTCACCGCGTCCAATCTCAAAGGTAACTCAACGCTCAGATTGTTACAGCACGTATTTAACCCTTTCGTGAACCGTGGGAAACATGTTTCCCACTACAATGAACTCGCTCCTAATCCCGTGGGATTCACAGTTCCCACCTCTGTACGGTGCTACCACCTAGTGAACAGTATAGTGTACTACTTCCAATCGGAAGCTCCCGCCGTTCTTGCTGTAGCTTCGCGCAGAGGCATTGTATAGCTAGCCGAGTGTTGCTCTGTAGAGGAGCCTTTCATTGCTGTTTGCGTGACATTTCCTGATTTTTTCCCTCAAGGCTATAGTATAAGGTAAATAATTTTGGTTTATCCAAATTTATGAAGGAAAACGTAAAGTTGGAACGAGGAGAATTCCAATTTGAAACAAAAGGGGCCATTTCTGCACTAAAATGGATGGATAACCGTCCAGTCACTTTCCCGTCCTCAATTCATGACCCATGAGAAACAGCCACAGTGAAAAGGATAAACAAGGATGGTACTAGTACAGAGATTTCTTGTCCTGATGTTGTGGCAGAGTACAACAAAATAATGGGTGGTGTCGATAAGTTTGATCAATTACGAGAAAGGTATGCTATTGGCAGACGTTCTGTAAAATGGTGGCACACAATATTTTATTTCCTGGTGGACGTTGCTGCAGTGAACAGTTTTATCCTGTGGAAAATAAGTAAAAGAGAAAGTGGACAGCATGATTAGCTCACATACAGGATCCATCTAGCCAGACAATTGATCGCTGGCTTTTCATCCCAAAAAAGGCGTGGACAAAAACCTGTCTTTCTGGCAAAAAGGGGTAAAGTACCTGAAGATTTTCGTCATGTGGCTGTAGGGGAGCATCAACCCATTTTAGGAGAAATCTACTGGACGTGCCGTCATTGTAGTACCAAAGTTGCGGAAAAGAGCACTCGCTGTGTTTGTACATATTGTCAAATACCACTTTGCGTAGACCCATGTTTCAGAAAATTTCATGGCAAGTATTTGTGAACAATCATTGTAACAAGAGAAGTAAATTTATCAAATAAATATGATATATATTGAAAAATTTGTTTTTGTCATTTAACTCCAAGGAAGGGCAGTGGGAAGAATACTTCCCACCTTGTTGTGTGACCTCACTTTCACAGTTGGACCACATTTGATATTCTATATGATAAATATACCTATCTGTTAACTACTATCTGCTCTCCATTCATTAAAACGAAACTGCTCAATTTTGCCCACGAAAGGATTAAAGCAAACCTGATTTTCCTCCTCATAGTGGCGCTGCTAGCGCGACAGGCGCAAAATTTGATTAGATATCTTTCAACTGTGGAAACACGCCTAGCAGCTTTCGTTTATCTCGCACAACACCCTCTTGGGGTTGGGTTTTTTTGTTTTTTGTTTTTTTTTTTTCAATCAGTATATTTACTTGAGTGAGCACTTGTTTATCTATCAGCGTTCTTACCTTATCCCTTGAGGGTCCCACAGTAAAATATCTGAATCTTGTGAATTCGATGCAAACTGACGCTCCTACCTGAAAATTCGATGAAGATTATTGAGAAAACAAAGATATTTTGGAACTCAAAATTAATCAAACTAATAAAGCCTGAAATCATTCCTAGCTATGTAAAGTCTGAAGATTCACCTTGAACGTCACTCTCAAGACACTGTCTGTTTCTGTTGCAGTGTCCGGATCCGTGTGAAGGGTCCCCCTGTAAGCCACACCAGCGCTGCGTGCCGCAGAAGGTCACGTGCATCAACTCCTACTGCTGCGACATTGCGAAGTGCGTGGGTGCCGACAAGTCTGGAAAAAAAGAGCCGGCCGAAACATTCCCCTAACCCACCTGTATACTAAATAAATAAACTGCTAATAACGCTGTATTACCATCTCGTTCTTTCCTCAAACTCACCCCATTCATTTATGTTCCCATTCAAAGCCAAAATTATCAGATGATAGATGAAAGGTCTGTCTCATAGCAATGAGGTTCGTTTTATGTCTCGTAAAGACAGCTTCTAATATGATGGTTCTTTGGATTAGTTCTAAAAGCACCTTCAAAATTTACTACAATCAACCGCCTCCAGTTAAATAACACACATTATATGGAAACTATGTAACACAGTAACAAGCTGAATTACAGTTTGAGTTGACTGTATGTCTCAACCACGTTAAACTTGGATCTCACTAACTCAATTAAAATGCGTAGTAACACCAGACAGATTTCATCGCGTAATGGGCCTACTGGTATTCACGAGTGCCTTCGTTAATTCCGAAATTCAAAACACGAACTAAATCAGTTTTCGAAATGTTTTAACATGTTATTTTTATATAATTTATTTCGCCTTTAGTTTAGAAACCACAAAGCCATTGACAAAGAAGCATACACATACACTCTCCTAAAACAGCACGCCAACTAAAAATTGGTGACTAAAGACTGACAACTAAAGATAAATAAAAGGATCTACACATCACATGTGTTCTGACACTTCTCGTGAAGGCGTTTGAAAAAGTCATCGACACACAAGTAGTAGTGTATGCTCCGTGTCGAATAGTCTTTGACTCTGATCTTCTGGACTTTTGTACTCCACAGAGTAACTGGTAGATGTGCCCTGTGATGAGGAACTGACATTTGTAAAGACTTTCCAAATAATCTGAAGATTCTTCAGTTTCACTACTAAAAATGTGTTGTGTTTCAACGAATGGATTGAAGACAGCCATACTGTACAGCTGCTTCAGGCACTTGTCTCTCTTCACTTTCTTCAGTGAGGAACCAAGAATCAAGACCTCCACCTCTCCGCATTCCCAATTGGGCATTCGTTTTGTGTTCATTCTGTTCAGGTATAGTCCGAAGCAACCATGTTTAAATTTCTTTCGAGTAATTATTATGTATAACTTTATTCAAACGCCCCTCTTACTCTCCAAATTAACAAAACAGTTCATTATTCGCCGGAAACAACAGGAAATTCAAAAGATATAAATAAATTTAACAACACGTACGGTAGACAACAAACGACCGCAATGCTGTGTAGGAACACTGGCCGCTCCAATAAATCTCGCGGAAATACACCACAGAAAGAAGTTCAAAAAGATGATCACAAAAACATTCTTACCATTCGACACCACATTTACGTATAATCACCCACAAAACAAGATATTAGTGCGCTTTATCGAGCTTAAACATGCAACTATTCGCGAAACCTTGAAATATGTGGAAATTAGGTTAATCACTTCACAATAAAATAGCTTCAGTGCAATGCACTACTGAATAATTAAAGCAGTTTGAACGAAAAATCATTGTGGTTAAGTATGGACATCACCGCCGGAAGGGTCTTTCTGCAAACTGCATCCTGCAATGTTATTTTATTCATGGTGCATCTCTTCAAGTCAGCAGCCGTTAACTATTGTTGGTGAAGAACGCAGTCACAAATACTTGAAAAAGCCTTTATTTCAAAGCTATAACCAGCTTCGGATTATTATGCCGATCTTCAAATGGCTGACGCTTCCAATTAGGTTAATATTTTCATCAGCAGCATGTCCGATCCTGTATTGTACAAGAGTATTGAACATGTAGCGCCATTCTATATGTTGTTAGCAAAAACGTGTTAATGTGCCTGCATATTTTTAGGCATAAGATGAAACAGTCTAAATCATTAAATGCTTTGCCTGTGCAGCCATCGTTTATAGCAATACCCTTTATTGTATCCAGTTATATTGATAATTTAGACACACATACACACACACACGCAAAGTCAGATAACGAAATGCCACACTAAGAAAGAAGATAAAATATTTCCCAGTACTAAAATCTTCATTTACTTATTCTTCTCAACGAAAACTCTAGTGACTGTTTTCACTCTTACTGTACTGTTCAATCAGTATAAATAGGAAATAAACAATGCTATGTCTTTATGTCTCCGTTGCAATGTCTCACATCTTCACTAGTAAGTATAGCCAATATATGCTAAAGCATACTTCCACTCACACCATACAGCTGAATACAAAGACGCATTTATAAATACAATAGCGTTAAGTTCTCAGGTAAGTAAAATGGATAGCGTTTCAATTCAAGCACAGCCACTACACATTAGTGTTGCTAAAGCAAATCTTCCTAACTTTAAGGTATAAGTGTCTAATACGTTATGAACCTGCTAAAACTTTACAAAACAATCCGTGGACACTTAATTGTACTTGAACACAAGGAAGCTCTACTGTCATGCCCACGATTACTTGTATCTTATAAATTACAGAGTGCAGCAATTAGTAGTCCTTTTTAAAATTTTATTGCGCAAATCCAGAATTCGGCTAGTAGCTAGCCATTCTTAATGCACTATTTTCTATTCTCGATGCATGTAAATACTGAGAGTAAATACTGAGAGTATTCAAAGAACTGTGACTGACGCCCGAACAACAGGGACTTACATGCACTGAGAATAGAAAATAGTGCATTGAGAATGGCTAGCTACTAGCCGAAATACTCTCAGTATTTTTTAAGAACTGTGACTGACGCCTGAACAACAGGGACTTACATGCATTGAGAATAGAAAATTGTGCATTGAGAATGGCTAGCTACTAGCCGAAATCTGGATTCGGGTAACAAAATCTAAAAAAAGGATGACTGATCTGATTGCTGCACTCTATAATTTTTAAGTCACGTAACAGTCGCTGAGTCCACCCACTTTTCGAATGGAAGGTAACCTGAATTAATTGTATGTCAAGTACTGTGTTTCAGTTCGATGTGTGCAGAGTGACACTATAGAACAAATGCCTAACCAGAGTTAAGTCATAAAAGAAAACGTATCCAGAATAATTTAATGCTTCGCTTTCAAGATAACTAAGCTTACCTGTTTGAGTTCAGACACGAATGCATTGTATCTGGCTGCAGGTAATAACTTGACCTTTACGGTAGTGCACCTGGTCACTCTTTTAAAGCTTAACCACAGAACTGAAAGTGATATAGTGTTTAGTTTTATTATTTAATTTTGGAATAGTCAGCACAATTTCGGTATGCATTAACTATAAACTGTACTTAAATTCTGTCAGTGGCATGTTGTTAAGTTCACATGAACGCACTCGTCAGTTTTCGCTGCAAAAGTGGCCGCTCAAAAGATATGATGTCGTTCCTTTTACCAGTAATGGCGGCAACTGAAGACGACCGCTGAATCTCGTGTGGGAAAGGTGTCTCCACTGGACTAGCAAGCGTGAAATATGGCAACGTGTCGTCAACTCGCGTCTTGTAAATCATAAAAAAAATTTTTAAATAAAAAGCTTTTCAATATAAAACGCTTTTAAGTTGGGCTAAGAATATAAAATAGTTTCTCCTAGTCCCATACAGCTTCCTAAAGCCATACAGATAGTCCAGAAAATTTGTATTCACGAACTTTTAATCGGTATGATAATACTTACAAAATTTAAAACGGAAAACGTTGGCCACATGCAATATATAATTGATGGATCAATCGTTCAATTAAGTTATTAACAATTTTATTGCACTGAACATGATATTAATGTTGTGTGATTTTTCTGAACAACATCTGCACTCTTCGTTTCTTATTACCATCTATTACAAGCGCCCAACGTTTTTCGTCTCATAGTGTTGAAAGTTTCAAGTCTATAGCTCATCGGGGAATTAGTTTAAAATCGTTTGCAAAATTTGTACCGGGCAGACAGGCAGATGCAAAAATAAAGTACCCTCCGTCACACACCAGGTATTAAAGTGTGTTAATATTGCATTACCATCCATCTCTAAGCTATGTTAAAAGTTTCAAGTCTCTATCTCATGGGAAAGTTAGTTTGAAATCAGTTGTAAAATTTCTACCTAACAGGTAAACTGATAGAAGTGCAAAGTAACCCCCCACCCCCGGCACACACCACGCAGGAAAGCGAGTTAATATTGAATATTGTAGTGAAATTTGAAGTCTTTAGCTCATCGGGAAGTTAGTTTAAAATCAATTGTGAAATTTGTGCCGAACAGACAACAGGAAAATGACCTCATAAAAAAGTGTTAAGAATTTTCTTCCCCAAATTTATTTATTATTTTCACTTTCAGAAGTAATTAGTGTGTGGCCTTCACAATAAATGACTCTGATAATCAATGCACCGAAGCATATTCTTCTTCTGGAGCACGAAAGATCGCTCAACAATTACTTTCTATTCTCACTATCTCTTCATCCGCTGCACTCAATCAGTTCTTCACCTCCTACACACAAATAAGCAACTGTTATCTTTTTCATGTGTTGTCTCTGCTGATGTTTCTTACTCACGGGCCTTCAATGAAAATTCGAATAATACCTTAGTAGGAAGTCTATAACAGCTTCAGAACAAAGGGGGGACCATTGTTCTTCTTTTGCAAACAAATGTGTCACTTATTCTAGCATCCTTATGTAAACAAATTGGTGTAATTTATGACCCTATTCTAGATAAACTATTGCCTTGTGCTCTTAGTTATCTTTACACAAGTCTCATTCTTGGCCAAATGCTCTTAGCTCAATCTTAATGACAATTACAGGGCGACAAAGGAAAACGGGAACATCTCCACAATCCAATAAAACTAGAAGTAATGAAGGAAAGATATTGCATTCACAGTAATTGAAACCTTACAACTTTGCCATTTACGAAACATTGATGGCATTTATCATTATTTTTAAAATTACGTCCTTTAGACGGCGTCCTCCTGTACGAATACATTCGTGAAATCTGCTGTTGAGATTCCTCATCGACTGCTACAACTTCTCAGCTGAGGTACTGTGAATTGTTTTAACGCATTCAGGGTTCCTGGTAGAGTCGTGTAGACTTTGCTCTTGAGGTAGCCCCACAAGAAAAGTCTCAAATGGATAAATCTGGCGATCTAGGGGGCAAGAGAATGTTACCGATTCGTGAGATCACACGATTACCAAAAAATTTTCCCACATATGCCACTGATTGTGTGATGTCGCGCCGTCCTATTGAAACCAGGCTCTCTGAACGTTTGGGAAGTTGTTCAATGCAGGTGTAACGAAAGTTCGTAACATCTCCATGTAACGATCGACATTGACAGTTGTTGTGTTTCCCTATTCATTTGCGAAAAAATTCTATCCGATAATGCCATGTGATGAAATATCACACCATACTGTCACTTCACTTGCGTGTAAAGGGCGCTCATGAACGCAGTAGAATTTGTGTTTACCTAGTGACGGTAGTTCTGTTTATTCACATAACCTGTGAGATGAAAATGTACCTCATCCGATATCCACAACTTGTTTAGAAATTCATCATTGTTTATTTTTGTTATCATTTGTTGACAGCATCCTAATCGTAACCGGTAATCGTTGTCATTCAATTGTTGCACCATCTGTAGTTTGTACGAATGAATTTTAAATCAAGATGAAGAATTCTGCGAACACTCTCCCGCGACATTCCAACCACTCAACATCAATGTTCGGTGGAGAATGCACGCTTTTGGTCGTTCTGTTGGTTTCTTCTTGAGGGCAGATCCAGTCTCTTCAAAGTTATTAACCCAACATTTTATCACGTGTTTCGACGGAACGGCATCATGACGTCCTAAATTATAAAAAAAGTCGAAACTCCCTTTGCGACACTACTAAAGTGTCATAGCTTTTATAAAACATTTTTATGGCTAATACACACTGTTGTCCATTCCACTGATCCATGATTACTGAAATGGCGTAATGTTTACTCGCTAACTGTCACGAACCCGCAATGCTGCCACTGCCCATGACTGCTGCTACTCATTTCAAACATTCTCGTTATTCTGTCACCCCGGATTTATGGACAACTATAATAACATGACTGCCATCTTAATTACCATGCTTTATGACGTAAAATGCCTGCCACTTGTATTTAAGCAAGACTAATCTTAATGGTCATAATTTGACCCAAAACTACCCACATCCCCTTCCCCACTTCAAGTAATCCACTTACACTCATATTTATGCAAGTCTGGTCTTCAGTGCCATTATTGATTGTCCATAAAATGTCCACCTCCACTCTCCCGCTCCACTAGGCGATTCAGGTGAACTACAAATGTCAGGTCTGGCTGAACTATGTTACATTATATAATTTACAACTAAAAAATTATGTAATACACTTTGACACTATGATTGATATTAAGTTATATTTGCAATTTCGTTTTCGCTATTTGCATTGGAGTATGTGCCAAATGGTATTCTCTGCAAGAACATCAGTGTATGACCAACTCCCACTGGTATTTACAGTTTTAACGCAAACTTTTACAATTTTGCTTATTTTCTCCATTTTTTTCAGATATCCACTCTTAAGTAGTTTTCAAGAAGACATACGCACATATGAAACATTAAAGGTTTAAAATTTACCACTGCAGTGCATTATTTAAACAAATACACTGATACACTGGTAGTTTACTATTCAACAGTTAGAACATTTCAACACATATACTCTTAGTTCGTACTAAGTATATATTTCACTCTAAGTATCACGGCTTTGCATCATTAGTGGGTTAATAACGATGGCTGACGCTTTGACGTCATTAACAACATATGTTAGAGGAGTCTGATGGTATGAGACAGCCACGCAAAGCATGGCTTGCCAACCATTCATCTCTAGCAATCACTGCCACCTCCCCCCCCCTCCCCCTCCCTCTCTCTCTCTCTCTCTCTCTCTCTCTCTCTCTCTCTCTGTCTCTGTAGTCGTGGTGACCAGCCTCGCCATAGCCTACGGTTTGCTTATCAGCACTCGTCTCTGGAAAACTATTTCCTCGGTACATACATTATCTCCTGCACGCCAATTGGCTATCTGATTTTGAAGAGACTTCACTGTTCCATTAGTTCGCTTGCTCTCGGTGTTTTGTTCAGATTTACACAACTGACAGGTTGTCATTTTGAATCATTACTGTGGCTACTATTGTAGTTATTATTGTGGCTATTTTTCTATTAGAGTTTCAACAGTGTCAAAAGAAACAATAATGAGAACAAAGTTTTCAATGTGTAGTGGGGGGCTGTTTCTTTGTATACAGTTCCGGTGAAAAAACCAAATGTCTAATACGTAAAAAACCGTTAAGTCAAAGAAAGGTAATAACCTTGTTCGACATTCATCTTCACTCCATGAAGCAACACATGGACGTTGCTCTCACGATGGACGATGCACTTTAGTGGATAAGTTAAAGAAAGAGATACAAGAGTTACCAGAATTTAATAACACCGTATGTGGTACGCTTTAAATTAGCAAAAGCTCAAAAATACTTAAGCGACGGCATGCTCTTGAACGAATGTCGAATAGAAACTGCAAAAGCCTTTGTCTTTGACGATGCCGCTGAGCACTTTAAGACAGTTGCTTTGTCACTTAGCACAATTAAAAGTCAAATTATTGACATGAGACATATTACAGTTTAATTATAAACTGTCCTTATTAATTGTTGTGTGTGGATGAGAGTATTGTTCTAACAGGTTTTAGTCAACTACAAACCTTTATTCGCCTTGTAATGGACGACTTTTCAGCCGATGAAGAGTTACTCGCATTACTTATGTTACTCAGAACAAAAGTTCTGGACATTTTTAAAACAGTTAAAAAGAACGTTGTCAAAATTTGTGGTTTTAATAATTTGTGGCGGTAGCAAAACGACTTCATTGGTCTATAAAGAAGAAACGGAGTAAAGTAACTTTTCATTGTATTACACAACAGGAAACACTGTTCAGGAAAAGTGTCAGAATGCCATCTACACCGAAAATTACAAACGCAATACAAGTTTCATTGTATTATACATCAGGAAGCACCGTCTGGAAAAAGTGTCAGAATTCTGTCCGCAACTGAAATTACGAGTATTATACAAGAAGGAAATCAATTACTTTCACATCGAAATTTTAAATAGTTTTGGAAGAAACTCATGCGGAATACGGAGACATACTTTTTTATTCCGAAATGCGGTGGTTACATTTTACGAAATTTCTCAAAAATTTTACTAATCACGAAAATAATTGGAATTTTTATATGCAAGGAAAGGTATGCACTATTTCTGGTGTTTTTACGGGCTTAAAGCAAAACGAGGATAATGGAATGTAGTCAAATTAAATCGGGTGATGCTGAGGGAATTAGATTAGGAAATGAGACACTTAAAGTGGTAAAGGAGTTTTGCTATTTAGGGAGTAAAATAACTGATGATGGTCGAAGTAGAGAGGATATAAAATGTAGACTGGCAATGGCAAGGAAAGCGTTTCTGAAGAAGAGAAATTTGTTAACATCGAGTATAGATTTAAGTATCAGGAAGTCGTTTCTGAAAGTATTTGTATGGAGTGTAGCCATGTATGGAAGTGAAACATGGACGATAACTAGTTTGGACAAGAAGAGAATAGAAGCTTTCGAAATGTGGTGCTACAGAAGAATGCTGAAGATAGGGTGGGTAGATCACGTAACTAATGAGGAGGTATTGAATAGGATTGGGGAGAAGAGAAGTTTGTGGCACAACTTGACTTGAAGAAGGGATCGGTTGGTAGGACATGTTTTGAGGCATCAAGGGATCACAAATTTAGCATTGGAGGGCAGTATGGAGGGTAAAAATCGTAGAGGGAGACCAAGAGATGAATACACTAAGCAGATTCAGAAGGATGTAGGTTGCAGTAGGTACTGGGAGATGAAGAAGCTTGCACAGGATAGAGTAGCATGGAGAGCTGCATCAAACCAGTCTCAGGACTGAAGACCACAACAACAACAACAATGGATTCCCGAGTAAACTTGCCTTGTTTAAATCGCACCTAAACAAGGTAAATTTGTGTTATGACCTGAGTTGCTGTTAACAGAAACAAGGACACATGGAAGTAAAAGTTTCAAGATTTCTCTCCATTATTCATGAAGTCTCCTCTGAGCTTCAGAGTCGTTTTGTAGATTTTGAATATCTAAAGCTGGATACAATTTTCTTTAATAATCTAATGAAAATTGGTGTTGAACGTATTAGAAGTGATCTTCAAGAAGGAGTGTGCAGTTTACAAAATGATCCATTCATACTATCCAAAAAAGAAAGAGATGGAGCGATATTTGAAGGTGTGCCACAATATCAGTACACAAAACTCGCACACTTTGCTCTTCAAATATAATCTTTTTTCGGCTCAGAATACACTCGTAAAAGTACATTTTCTTCATTCATGTACTTTACAGCCGCCCGGCGCAATGGAGCGACCACTGAGTCGCTGGAACATCAGCTTCGTTTTATTACAAGACACAGACTTGCGTCGATATTGTAGAACTTGTTAAATAGATATAATCTGAATATTTCAGTTCTCATTAATGTAAATACAAGAATCTGGGACAAATAAACAAATAAAAATCAATGTTTTAGGAGTTTATGTCTTACCCCATTTACATATAAGGAGTAGGTAGGGGTCACAATCCATGACAGTTGAGAGCCGACCCTACAACTGGGCGGCGTGATTGTGATGGGGCCACAAAAGTACCGCATGATGCAAGTTGGAGGGAGGAGCACTCACCTGCATGCCATGCTTTGCCACGCCTGCTGTAACATTATAGGGGACTTCTAAATAATGGCTGGAAATAAAAATTCCATATGGGAAAGTTTCTACAGAGAAGTATGTACATTAAAAAAACACACACACACACTGGACATCGCTAAACTACACTGCAAACAGTTTACCACGACTGCACCACAACCACTGGGGTAGGATGGGGAGTATTACCACCATACGTGAAAACACCCACAAACAGGGTGGAGAAACATTGTGTCACGAAATTTCAACCCTGGATAGCTCATGTCAGAAGGAACCAAAATTACTAATGTTGTGTAGGTCTAAAACGCACCATTTTTAAACTACGGAAACTTGGCACCCAGCGTTCCGATTGGCCGCGGGATTGCCCTGTTGCCGGATGCTCTGGACAACACATGACCGCGAATATACCTTGCCGCCGGCCGCGGTGGCCGAGAGGTTCTAGGCGCTTCAGTCCGGAACCGCGCGACTCCTACGGTCGCAGGTTCGAATCCTGCCTCGGGCATGGATGTGTGTGATGTCCTTAGGTTAGTTAGGTTTAAGTAGTTCTAAGTTCCAAGGGTCTGATGACCTCAGAAGGTAAGTCCCATAGTGCTCAGAGCCATTTGAACCATTTTTTATACCTTGCCTGCGGGAGATGGCGATGTATCCAAGGCGGTCCTCACGCTCGGTAGTAGCGCGCCAGCCTTCCACTCTGGGGGCCTGGGGGCGAATCCGCCAGGGTCCCGACACATCCGTTGCAGTTTCATGATAAGACGTACCGAGAGCAAACCCGTCAACAGCTGTTAGTTCGCTTACAGAATGTCTTTTACAAATTATGCCGGCCCTGAAAAGGCCTTTTTTTTTTTTGTAGCTAGGACATTGTTTACTTAAAGCATGTGCTCGAACTGCCGACCCTCTGACGTGACACAACCCTGTAACGTCGAAGGAGTTTTGCCGAACTCTTTCAAAGATTCCTGGCATTGACCTGAGGTGACTGGTGACATGCTGAATGCGATGCATTAATTCCTCTTCGTTTGTAGGTGGTTCGCGTCCGGGCCGGTGAACTAGAACCTTGAACAATCCCCACAGTAAAAAGTCTGGTGACGTGAGGTCTGGTGATCGCGAGGGTCATGTCCTACGACCACCTCTGCCAATTATCCAACAGTCGAAGAGTTCATTTAAATATCGGCGCACAGTACGACTGTTACGCGCGGGCGCCCCACCGTGCTACAACCACATGCATAGCCGTATGTCCAGGGGAACAACTTCCAGGAGGCCGGGTAGAGTTTCTAGCAAAAAGTGAAGGTAATTTTCCCCAATAAGACGAGAGGAGAGACGGACCAGCCCAGACAGACGGACTGTTCTCGAAAGAACAGGTACCATTGATGACCGTGCAGCTTCTCTAGAATAAATCATAATTAATTGGAACCCTCAGCTGCCGACAGGTGTTGTTGACATACCTTGATGGGGACAGCTGAAAATGTGTTCCCCGACCGGGACTTGAACCTGGTATCTCCTACCTACAGGGCAGACCCTCTATCCATCCGAGCCACCGAGGACACAGATGAATAGCGCGACTGCAGGGACTTATCCCTTGCACGCTTCCCGTGAGACCCCCATTCCCAACTGTCCACACTCCACATGCGTATTGTTCCCAGTAGATACTTTGCCCATCCACTCGTTACTAGCGGCCCCTTAAGTTGACGATTCCCGTAAGAGTTCGGGCAACTTGTGCACACTCGCACCGACGAAGGTCAATGGCCAGGTAGCCATTTAATTATGTATGAAGATAGTAACTGTTCTTGGAAGAACAGATACCATTCATGACCGTGCAGCTTCTCTAGAATAAATCATAATTAATTGGAACCCTTAGCTGCCGACAGGTGTTGTTGACATAAGTCCCTGTAGTCGCGCTATTCATCTGTGTCCTCGGTGGCTCAGATGGATTGTCTGCCATGTAAGCAGGAGATCCTAGGTTCGAGTCCCGGTCGAGGTACTCATTTTCAGCTGTCCCCATCAAGGTATGTCAACAACACCTGTCGGCAGCTGAGGGTTTCAATTAATTATCGGCCACCCGCAATGCATGCCCAAACGTAGAGCCAAAATCGTTCCTGGTGTCCGTGGACGTACGTGACGTGAGGATTTCCCCATGCCCAGTTTTGAGTGTTGTAAAGGTCATTCCGATGGAAGATGCACTCGTCGATAAACAACACAATGACGGGGAAGTCGGGATCTGGTGCAAAAAGTCGCAGAAACCACCGGCAAAACCCTAGCCTGCGTTCATAGTCCGCCACAGGATTTAGGTCTTGGTCTGGGTGGAAACTAAATGGTTGCTGGCCGCCATCCCTCAAAACCTCCCAAACTAACCGATGAGTGTCTTGTAGTGTCCAACCGCTTGAGTACGTAGGTGCTTCCTCGAAGCGCTCGAGAGCAGTGTCTTCAAATGCAGCATCCCGTCGTGTTCGAGGTCTTCCAGCACCACCATGATATCCCTCTAACGAGCCTGTTTCGCCAAGTCGCCAGCGAATTGCTGTAAACGTTTGCGGGTGTGGGTGGCGTCTTGCTGGGTACCGTTCCTCATACAACCGTCGACCTTCATGAACATTACCGTCGGCTAGTCCGTAAACAAAAACCATATCTCGTTGTTTTTCAAACGAATACTGCGCCGACATGCTTACCTATGAGTAAATCGCAGGTGGCGTGTATGTGCTCCGATGCGATGTGTGAATGCCTCTGATGTGGGGAGGAGACAAACAGCAACACCTACTCGACCCGTGTGCGTATCACATTGGGGCAGTGATGAGGACGTTTGTATGTGTGAAACGACAACCAAGCGCTGCCCGTCAACCGACGAACGGCGACAGGGCAATCCCACGGCCAATCGGAGCGCTTGGCGCCAAGTTTCCGTAGTTTAAAAATGGTGCGTTTTCGACCTTCACAACACTGGTAATTTTGGTTCCTACTGGCATCAGCTACCCAGGGTTAAAATTTTGTGACCATTTTTCTCCACCCTGTATGTGCGCTTCCCCAGAAGTCCACTTGAAGCCTGCCCCAGCTCTTGACTCGGCCGGTGTTGCTCCATCCCTGTGGTAGTAGTCCAGCACCAGCCGTGGCCACAGCCACCACTACCGTGCGAGCCCAGTCGCTTCCATAGCTGATTCACAGATGAGGGTCGCAACCATCGCCAACAAGTCCGCCCTGGTAGCTGAGTGGTCAGCGTGACAGACTGTCAATCCTAAGGGCCCGGGTTCGATTCCCGGCTGGGTCGGAAATTTTCTCCGCTCAGGGACTGGGTGTTGTGTTGTCCTAACCATCATCATTTCATCCCCATCGACGCGCAGGTCGCCGAAGTGGCGTCAAATCGAAAGACCTGCACCAGGCGAACGGTCTACCCGACGGGAGGCCCTAGCCACACGACATTTCCATTTCCATTATCGCCAACAAGCAGCACCAGTCACACCTAGGATGGAGTGTGGGATTATTTTATTAGCGGCGACAGGCGAGGTGCAGGCTGAGCGCTACCGGCAACCACGAATATGAACAAGCAGTGCTTCCAACAGATACATCGTTGTTCCTGGACACGCACCAGCTGCCACAGCGACTGGCATGCGGCGGCGGAACCCGGTGCTGTCGCCAATAAAGTTCAAGTCTTTTGTGGAGCCTCGACGCCAGTTTTTGTAAAGGCCTCGTCGCTACTGCTGTGGAGGCCAAGTTGCCACTGTCGTTAAGGTAGGCCGAGTTGGTGAGTTCGTGAAACGGTTTCTGGTGCAGTACACCTCTAAGGTAGTTTCTCCATGCCAGTATTACACAGCTATGCCCCAGGGTCAGCTAACAGGACAGGAGAAAGAAGGTTCTGCAACACTTCAACAAATTAGTGACAAAGTCACACAAATGAGTTAAAAAGGTTTACTTATCCTTGTTGTTGTTGTGGTCTTCAGTCCTGAGACTGGTTTGATGCAGCTCTCCATGCTACTCTATCCTGGGCAAGCTTTTTCATCTCCCAGTACCTACTGCAACCTACATCCTTCTGAATCTGCTTAGTGTATTCATCTCTTGGTCTCCCTCTACGATTTTTACCCTCCACGCTGCCCTCCAATGCTAAATTTGTGATCCCTTGATGCCTCAAAACATGTCCTACCAACCGATCCCTTCTTCTGGTCAAGTTGTGCCACAAACTTCTCTTCTCCCCAATCCTATTCAATACTTCCTCATTAGTTATGTGATCTACCCATCTAATCTTCAGCATTCTTCTGTAGCACCACATTTCGAAAGCTTCTATTCTCTTCTTGTCCAAACTATTTATCGTCCATGTTTCACTTCCATACATGGCTACACTCCATACAAATCCTTTCAAAAATGACTTCCTGACACTTAAATCTATACTCGATGTTAACAAATTTCTCTTCTTCAGAAACGCTTTCCTTGCCATTACCAGTCTACATTTTATATCCTCTCTACTTCGACCATCATCAGTTATTTTGCTCCCCAAATAGCAAAACTCCTTCACTACTTTAAGTGTCTCATTTCCTAATCTAATTCCCTCAGCATCACCCGACTTAATTCGACTACATTCCATTATCCTTGTTTTGCTTTTGTTGATGTTCATCTTATATCCTCCTTTCAAGACACTGTCCATTCCATTCAACTGCTCTTCCAAGTCCTTTGCTGTCTCTGACAGAATTACAATGTCATCGGCGAACCTCAAAGTTGTTATTTCTTCTCCATGAATTTTAATACCTACTCCGAATTTTTCTTTTGTTTCCTTTACTGCTTGCTCAATATACAGATTGAACAATATCGGGGAGAGGCTACAACCCTGTCTTACTCCCTTCCCAACCACTGCTTCCCTTTCATGTCCCTCGACTCTTATAACTGCCATCTGGTTTCTGTACAAATTGTAAATAGCCTTTCGCTCCCTGTATTTTACCCCTGTCACCATTAGAATCCTTTTATCCTTATGACTAGCTAAATCATGAATTCTGCAACACTGCTTGTAAAATAACACAAGAAAGGCCCTCAATGGCTAAGTGCAAATAATCGTAGGTAAACTTCACAGCACATAGCAAATGCAATTTAACAACAACTGTCTGTTCACTTCTAAGAGTTCATTAAACGACGTTCCCTGTCTAAGTTAGCCTTGGACGATGACCTGGATGAGAGCTACCCTTTCGAGCAGGCTTCCGTCCGTTGTCGTCCAGTCATTGGCAGATTGTACTCGGCCGGCAATCGGCCGAGGCGAAGTAAATACCTTCATCCTCAGTGCCGCCCGTGGTGCTGCTGGTACTCGCGCAAGTGGCGAGTCTGTATGGCGCTGGCATCAGCTCGCAGCTTTGCGCCTGTGTTGCTTTTGCCCTGGCTGTGTAATTTTCGGTCGACACAGGACACTCACCTTGTGGTGAATCTCTTCTGTCACTCATGCCTCCTTGAAGTTACTGAAATGCAGTTCTCAGCCGGAAATAGCTACAGAAAAAACAGCTGTACACCTCGTAACCACAAGTCGCACTAAAAATTCTTTTGTTGTTGGAAGATTAATAATAGTTCATTGAAAGTATTTATGTGCGTAAAATTTCAATCTTTTACGGTAAGCTTGCAAACACTACTTACTACCAAGCCTTACTTTAAGCTCTACAAAGTCTGAAAAGCCCATACGCACACATTATTCATAACCGTAGCCAGTTTATGGTAATTATTAGTTATCCTTCACAGAAATAATACAAACGGAGTGTTTCTTTCAGAGTTGTTGTTGTTGTTGTTGTGGTCTTCAGTCCTGAGACTGGTTTGATGTAGCTCTCCATGCTACTCTATCCTGTGCAAGCTTCTTCATCTCCCAGTACCTACTGCAACCTACATCCTTCTGAACCTGCTTAGTGTATTCATCTCTTGGTCTCCCTCTACGATTTTTACCCTCCACGCTGCCCTCCAATACTAAATTGGTTATCCCTTGATGCCTCAGAACATGTCCTACCAACCGATCCCATCTTCTGGTCAAGTTGTGCCACAAACTTCTCTTCTCCCCAATCCTATCCAATACTTCCTCATTAGTTATGTGATCTACCCATCTAATCTTCAGCATTCTTCTGTAGCACCACATTTCGAAAGCTTCTATTCTCTTCTTGTCTAAACTAGTTATCGCCCATGTTTCACTTCCATACATGGCTACGCTCCATACAAATACTTTCAGAAACGACTTTCTGACATTTAAATCTATACTCAATGTTAACAAATTTCTCTTCTTCAGAAACGCTTTCCTTGCCATTGCCAGTCTACATTTTATATCCTCTCTACTTCGACCATCATCAGTTATTTTGCTCCCCAAATAGCAAAACACCTTTACTACTTTAAGTGTAGTATACTTATAGGATCAAAATTCAATCGGGTGACTTATTGTGAACCATCCTCTACCTTATCATGTTTAGCTGCCAAGGAGGAGTGCACGGGGTGAGGGGAGGTGTCTGCAGGGGCCCCCTACTCCCCCCCTACTCTCTCCTCCCCCCCCCCCCCACCTCCTCTCCATGGTCTTGGCTTGCGAATGGATGTCATGATTCCCAGAATGGCCTTGGAGATAAGACAGTGCTGATGATGCTGTAAGCGGAACGTAACAGGAGCAATTATCTCAGCTATGATACGACACCATTAATGAGAAAATGCTGATGTCAGCGAAAATGATCTGTCGCCCAATGTTTAGTCTGACCAGAAACAGCAGTGCCACACTACTAATATTCTCCTGCCATTCACCAAACCCAAACCCTTCCATCCATCTGTGACAGGATATGTTGTGATTCATCACTCCAAATCATCGTTCCCAACCATCCATTGACCAGTGGGTCGCTCTTTGACCATCTTAAACGTCGCCTAGCACTGACTAAAGAAAATGTGGCTTATGAGGAGCTGCTCTACAATTCTACCCCATTCCTCAATTTCCTACGCACAGTGCTAGCTGGACTTCTGATAGTAGTTTGGAACTGACGGGAGGTTCCTTCTGCCGATTTCATCACCTTTTTCTACAACCATTCTCCGCAATGCTCGACTTCCTGTCAGTACATGAGGTCTGAGTCGTCTTGGTTTACCTGTGGTTGCTCCTTCGTGTTTCCACTTTAGAGTCATATCACCAGCAGTCGACTTTGGTAGCTTCAGGAATGCTGAAATGTCCCTGGTCAATCAGTTACTCAGGTGACTTCCAATGACTAGATGATTTTCGTAGTCACTGAGCTCTATTGCCGACCCATTCCTCTGTTACAGTTTTTCTACTGACAATGCAGTACTCTCCATCTTCTTTTATATTGGCGGGTCCGCCTCTAGTATTACATACAGGTGTCCAAATCCTTTTGATTAACTAGTGAATATCCACCTGAACCTGCTTACTTTAGACCACCCTTTTTCACACTCTACAAGTTTTACAGCCTACGCATTCCTCCATTACCAAATTAACTATTTTTTGGTGCCTTACGATGTGTCCTGTCAACCGATCCCTTCCTTCAATCAAGCTGTGCCACAAATTTCTTTTCTCCACGTTTCGATTCAGTAGATCTTCACTAGTCATGCGAACTACGCCTCTTATCTTCAGCGTTCTTCCGTCAAGCCACATTTCAAAAGGTTCTGTTCTGGTCTTCTCTGTACTGTTGGACTTCAATGTATCAGTCTTCCACATAAGGCTAAAGTCCGGGCGAATGCATAAAAAGAAAGACCTCCGAACACAAATTTATATTCGATATTACCAAATTCCTTTCTTTCACAAGCGCTTTCCTGCGTTTTATATCCTATTTATTTTCGCCGCCGTCAGTTATTTCGTTGCCAAATAGCAAAACCCGTCCACTACTTTCAGTGTCTCATTTTGCAGTCTAATCCCCGACCACCGCGTAATTTAATTCTATTGCGCTCCATAGCCTTGGGAGAGCCAGCCCTGAAAAAACTCTATGAGACAGGCGAAATACCCTCAGACTTCAAGAAGCATATAATAATTCCAATGCTAAAGAAAGCAGGTGTTGACAGGCGTGAAAATTACCGAACTATCAGCTTAATAAGTCACGGCCGCAAAATGCTGACACGAATTGTTTACAGACGAAACGAAAAACTGGTAGAAGCCGACCTCGGGGGAAGATCAATTCGGATTCCGTAAAAATGTTGTAGGGTTGTGGCCTCGACCCGATGTTATTCAATCTGTATATTGAGCAAGCAGTAAAGGAAACAAAAGAAAAATTTGGAGTAGGAATTAAAATCCATGGAGAAGAAATAAAAACTTTGAGATTTGCCGATGACATTGTAATTCTGTCAGAGACAGCAAAGGACTTGGAAGAGCAATTGAACGGAATGGACAGTGTCTTGAAAGGAGGAATAAGATGAACATCAACAAAAGCAAAACGAGGATAATGGAATCTAGTCTAATTAAATTGGGTGATGCTGAGGGAATTAGGTTAGGAAATGAGACAATTAAAGTAGTAGGTGAGTTTCGCTATTTGAGCAGTAAAATAGCTGATGATGGTCGAAGTAGAGAGGATATAAAATGTAGACTGGTAATGGCAAGGAAAGCGTTTCTGAAGAAGAAAATTTGTTAACATCGAGTATAGGTTTAAGTGTCAGGAAGTAGTTTCTAAAAGTAGTTGTATGGAGTGTAGTCATGTGTGGATGAGAAACATGGACAATAAATAGTTTAGACAAGAAGAGAATAGAGGATTTCGAAATGTGGTGCTACAGAAGAATGCTGAATATTATATGGGTAAATCACGTGACTAATGAGGAGGTACTGAACAGAATCGGGGAGAAGAGGAATTTGTGGCACAACTTGACTAGAAGAAGGGATCGGTTGGTAGTACATGTTCTGAGGCATCAAGGGATCACCAATTTAGTGTTGGAAGGCAACTTGGACGGTAAAAATGGTAGATGGAGACTAATAGATGAATACACTAAGCAGATTCAGAAGGATGTAGGGCGCAGTAGTTACTCGGAGATGAAAGAGCTTGGACAGGATAGAGTAGCATGGAGAGCTGCATCAAACCAGTCTTTGGACTGAAGACCACAACAACAACACGCACCATTAACATTAATTTACTTCAGTTGATGTTCAATTTTTACCCTCTTTTATAGGCACTATCCACTCCGTTCAACCGAACTACGAAACTCTTTGCCAGATCTATATGATACAAAATCTTCCAGCGTGCTCTCCAGGCTGTCTTTGTCGGTAGTTAGGAGCTGATGAATTGCTTAGAAAGGAAATGATATTCGTTCATACTGTATCAAGTACTGGCTGCTTCTGTTTCAGATCATTGCTGAAGCAAAATTCAAGTAATCATCTACATAAACACTGTATTATACCGACGTTTCACGATAATCACACCGTTTTCTTGTGCGTGTCTTATTAGATGTTACTTTCGTTATTTGTCGTATCCTTGATAAAAGTCAACTTCCTTCTTTCTTGGGATCATAAGGTCAAAGATATGCCACAAGAATTGCTGAGCTGCTGCTGAAAATGTTAGCTACTGTAAGATTATGGGAACTATATCGCCATATTAACGTCTCAGCAGGCGTACTATCATGGTGGGATAGACTACGTTACAAAATTTCATATATTTCAGTTAAACGTTCAAGTTGGATATGTATTCAGATCGATACGTGGATGGAAGAGTGGAAACACAGAGCCATCTTCTTCCATTGGCTCTTGTAGCTGGAGGCTCATGACCAGGAATATATCCTCCCATTATGCCCCATTAAGAGCAGATTGACTTCATTGTACCCGAAGCAGATGCGAATTGTTTCTACAATGATGGAGATATGAATCACACAGGTGAGTAAACGAAGGAATAAAGAAGTACAATAAGGAACTGGAGATGAGGAAGTCTGCGACAGATCTAACCAGAAGAACAAGTACTCCCTTCCGTAAGATTTCGTAAAAATATTGCTTGCTAGAGTGACCGTGTGGCAGTAAAATGAGGATGAACTATGAATTTCTTCAGAGCTTTATTGGGCGTGGCATAAAAGCGCTATTGTAGGACCACAGGAACTTCGAGGAGTGACAGAAAAAAACAGAATATTCCTCTCTTAGCACCTTGATATTTACGGTTTTATTAACAGTGAAAGACAAATTTTCTTAGTGAACGTCACAAGATCCTAAGAAGAAACTGACTGCTTGTTTGAGAAATACTGCTATTTCTCCTGTTTCATAATACAGGCAGAATATCTAAGGTAACGCAGTAGATACGTCAGAATGTAAAAATAGGGACAATTAAGGATGTACCTATACTCAGCAGATGTGAGTTATACGTAGTGACTTGTGAAAGGTAGTTACACGCTAAGAGGAGAGTACAGTTTCTGGGTTTTGGCGGGCAGGGATGAGAGGTGCATGGCAGTGTTCGTCTGAAATGGCACGGCAACTAGAAACGCAGCACGATTCATGAGCGCAAAACGTCTAAATTTCTCACACGTTCGCCGGCCGGAGTGGCCGAGCGGTTCTAGGCGCTACAGTCTGGAACCGCGCGACCGCTGCGGTCGCAGGTTCGAATCCTGCCTCGGGCGTGTATGTGTGTGATGTCCTTAGGTTAGTTTGGTTTAAGTAGTTCTAAGTTCTAGGGGACTGATGACCTCAGATGTTGTCCCATAGTGCTCAGAGCCATTTGAACCATTTTTTTCTCACAGGTTCAGCGTGAAATTCTGGCGGAATGTGGACCAACTGCAGTGACGCTTCTAGCTGTAGTGAAACAGTACCACATTCCGACAACGTCCACACAGACCTGGGTAATGCTGATAGGGAGTCCAGATCTTGCACCAGGCGACATCGATCTGAGGGAAGGAGATTTTCCAAAGATGAAAACATTCTCACAGCGGTTCCAGAATAGCACCGTCACCAAGGAGCGGATCTCTATCGTCGAGGAACTAAAACTCTTGGTAGAACGTTCCCACCACCGTATGCAGAGACTTGGTAACTCGGTTGAAAAAGTAGTGTCGTGTATTCGTGTCACTTCTAAGTGTTGTGCAGCATTTAGTCAATCTACTTGGACTACCACACTTTTTGAAGTCCCGTCATGCTTCTTGAAATGAAGTGCTTATTTGGGTATTCGTGAAGAGGAACCTTCTAACAAAATTTGTTCCACACCTAGTAACAAATAGGTGCGTTTGTGCAGGAAGTTCCCTTCAACAAAACTGGCCAAATTAGTACCAAGTAATCGCTGTTTCCTCTCAAGCAGCCTCTGAAAATCACTCAGTGCGGCCCGACGAGAGGGATAGCACGTACACCTAAAACGACAGTTCTAGCTCATCGAAATGAAATTTTCACTATCTCCTTCTACCAGAGGTGACATTCTCTCTGTCTGATAGCGCACAAAAGCGACAGTTCACGCACTGTGAGGAAGTCGTATACTTTTCACGTTTGCAGCCTTGTCTTGAAAGGAAAGTCTTCTCAAAATAAGTCATGGGATGATGACTTGGAGAGAAAACTAGAACAGGAACAGCTGTTGAAACTTGTTTTGATGTCGTCGCTTTCTGATCCCATCACGCTTTCACGGCGGTTACGTAAACGCTCATTTTCCGAAGAGAGTCGACTATCGGACCGTTTATGTATGCTTATGGCACTGTCAGTTTTACGGCAAGCACTTAAGCGACAGATGAGGAGGCTTATAAAAGCTCCAAAACATTCGTCGCTCAGCATATCTGTTGCTGCCTTAGAGGTGAACAACTGTACCGTCACCTCGTAGGTAAGTTGAAGATATGACAATTATTCCATCGCTAAGGATTATGCTCGAAGGTACTAGACAAGGCCGCTATTTTGGGTTTGCCATTCTACCAACTATGGACAGGGCGGACAAACGAGACTTCATTAACCTTTAAGGCGTAACGTCTTGACGATACAGCCCTGTCGAAGGCGTGAGTGTGCTATTCCTGTGTGTATCTTCTTTGGCTGTTGTCATTAATTAGTTGTCATTATGTATTTTTCGGGCGCGAGTTCGCTGGCGAATGTGTGTGTGTGTGTGTGTTTGTGTGTGTGTGTGTGTGCGTGCGTGTGTGTGTGTTTGTAGTGACTGTAAAACTAAAAATGTTAGGACAATATATTTAAGCAAGTAAATGTGACATTGAAGTCTGATAATTCATAGAAAACACTCAGTTTATGTATGCCACATTCCATAACCACAATTAACTTCTTATAGGTACTATACCGAGCGAGGTGTCGCAGTGGTTAGCACACTGGACTCGCATTCGGGAGGACGACGGTTCAATCCCGTCTCCGGCCATCCTGATTTAGGTTTTCCGTGATTTCTCTAAATCACTTCAGGCAAATGCCGGGATGGTTCCTTTGAAAGGGCACGGCCGATTTCCTTCCCCATCCTTCCCTCACCCGAGCTTGCGCTCCGTCTCTAATGACCTCGTTGTCGACGGGACGTTAAACACTAATTTCCTCCTCCTTATAGGTACTATAAACATTTTGTGCAAAAATAAAAATTTACTGCCACGCCACGACTGGTGAGTTTCAGCTATAGAGACACAAACATCACTTGAAAACCCCCTCTGATTTTAGTTTTCGGAAAAAATATTTACATCGCTTAATGGCCATGATTTTGATATTCGACACACATGCTGGGTCGTGTTTCGCAACCAACAAGATGGCTAAACAGCATAGTAATCAAATTCCAATTAAAAATGACGGATCATTAATGTTTAAACCAAATGAGTGAGTGAAGTGTCTTCCTGAAATATACCTTAGCATTTCTCGTTCGAACATCAGCATCCAGCAGGCAAACTGGCTTACAAATCTTCCCTACATCAGTTGTTATTGACGAGATGATTTCTACATCAACTGCAAGGAAACAGTGCACACCGGAGCGTAAATTCTGTGAGACTGCATCGTGCCGTTAGTGTTAGTCAACGAACTTGTGAACTGAAGTAGTTTTCGACATGTTAGATGCGAAACAAAGCTATACTGGCGTCAACTCGTACTTGATTTATATACACACATTGAAAGTTTACGGTTTTCTGTGGACTGATGAATGACATGATGGAAATGGAAATGAGTGTTTAGCGTCATTGGCCGGGAGGCCCCTTGGGGGCAGGTCCGGCAGCCTTGGTGCAGGTCTTACTACATTCGACGCCACATTGGGCGGCCTGCGCGCCGGATGGGGATGAAATGATGATGAAGACAGCACAACACCCAGTCCCTGAGCGGAGAAAATCCCCGACCCACGTCTGTTCGTGGCGGACATCCACTGACACCCGTTGAAGTTCTTTCTTGATCCATTCACTCAATTTTTATTTATTACAGAGGGCAGCTAATCCTCTGACCGAACACGCTGAGCTACCGTGCCGGCATAAAAAAATGTTCAAATGTTTGTGAAATCTTATGGGTCTTAACTGCTAAGGTCATCAGTCCCTAAGCTTACACACTACTTAGCCTAAATTATCCTAAGGACAAACACACACATGCCCGAGGGAGGACTCGAACCTCCGCCGGGACCAGCCACACAGTCCATGACTGCAGCACCCGAGACCGCTCGGCTAATCCCGCGAGGCAGCCACTCAGCTATCGGGGCGGACAATGATTTGATGAGTCCGGAAGAGGTGCTGCCTTCTTGAAAAAAATCCTCTAAGATCATTTGGTGTTAGGAAACACCTAGGATTCTACCGCAAATGTGTTTGTTGCGGTATCTCCTGCTCGTTTTTCTGTCGCGGTAGCCTGTGCAGCTTATGAGTTGCCTTGGACAGTTTTTGAAACTCTTCACTAGTTCCAGTCATGAAGAAGCCGAGACAGGGCGCCAGCCGGTGTGGCCGAGCGGTTCTAGGCGCTTCAGTCTGGAACCTTGCTGCTGCTATGGTCGCAGGTTCGAATCCTGCCTCGGGCATGGATGTGTGTGCTGTCCTTAGGTTAGTTAGGTTTAAGTAGTTCTAAGTTCTAGGGGACTGATGACCATAGATGTTAAGTCCCATAGTGCTCAGATCCATTTGAACCATTTAATTACCAGGAATCTACACTGACGGGAAAAAAATCACAGCGCGAAAAAGTAGTTGTGCGACATAAACTGAAGTTCACAGACGCGTCTCTACGTTTGAAAGATGATGTTGCACCAGATTTCGCACCAGCTGCATAATCCTGGCCCTAGTAACGCGACAATGAGTATGAACAAAAGGTTTTCGTCAAATACACGCTGTAATGATCGTGAGCGTCAGTTACGTCTGAGGCTGGACGACAACAGTTGATGTTAGTCAAGAATGCCATTAAGGTGACAAAGACACAATTATCAACACCTCACAGAATTCGAACGAGATCGCGCAATAGGCTACGAGAATCTGGATGTTCCTTCTGCGACAATACAGGAAGACCTGGCTGGAGAGTAGCCACGGCACGTAACTGCTAGCAGCAATGGTCACGAGAATGTACAGTCGCAAGAAGTCCGCACTCTGGACGGTCACTAAGAACTACCGAGATGGAAGGCCATCGTGTTCGGCATATGGCTCTGGCGCATCGTACACTGCATCTGCAGCAGCAATCTGAACAGCAGTTGGCACCACAGTGACACAACGAACAGTTACTTATCGGTGAGGTAGACGCCCTGTTGCATTCAACTGACCCTCCCCCCCCCCCCCCCCCTCAAAAAAAAAAAGGTTCAAATGGCTCTGAGCACTATGGGACTTAACAGCTGAGGTCATCAGTCCCCTAGAACTTAGAACTACTTAAACCTAACCTAACCTATGGACATCACACACATCCATGCCCGAGGCAGGATTCGAACCTGCGACCGTAGCAGTCGCTCGGTTCCGGACTGAAGCGCCTAGAGCCGCTCGGCCACGGCGGCGGGCCACTGACCCCAAACCACCGCTGTCCGTGACTTCAGTGCTGTCAAGCGAGAGCTCACTGGAGGGCAGGGTGGATGTCTGCTGTGTTTCCTGATGAAAGTTAGTTCTGCCTCGGTGCCAGTGACGGCCGTGCGTTGTTTAGAAGGGGGCAAGTTGATGTCTTGCAATCAATCTGTCTGCATGCTAGACACGCTGGACCTTCGAGGGCTGTCCAGAAAGTAAGTTACGATCGCTCGCGAAATGGAAACGACTATGGAAATCCCATAAAGCTTTGCAAAGATGTGTTGGGCAGTGTCTCTAGTATGACTCTAGGTAGAATTATGCCGCTCTTGTCATTCCTGAGCTCTTAGTGAGCGCATAAAGATGTTATAGAAAATAGTGTCTCCCGCCAAGTACGAGGGCCTGGTGAGAATTTTCCCCTGAAGCTATGCAACCAACATTACATAACTGTCGTGCGGTTTCTTCTTCAAGACAATTCTCAGCCTCATTCTGCAGGGGCAATGAAGATGTTCCTGCATCTTTTCAATTGGAAATGTGTGGTTACCCACAATCACCCGTAATTGTCTCCCACTGAGTTTCATCTCTGCTCAAACGAACCGCTGGCTATGAAGACAACATTTTGGCACAGACAACGAGCTTTAGGCCAGCGTAGAGAAATGGCGGAAAGCACTGGCGGCTGCCTCCTATGATGAGGGTATTGGAAAGTTGGTACAACGCTACGACGAATGTCTGAGTCAGAACGGCGACTACATGGTAGAGAAGTAGCTGAAAGGTGTAGCTAACTGTTACAAATGAAACATTTCTGATTTTCACTGTGATTTTCATTTCGCGATCAATCGTAACTTACTTTCTGGACAGCCCTCGTACATTTGGAGCTATGGTCTGGGGTCTGATTTCGTACGACAGCAGGAGCTCCCTGGTGTTATCCCACGTGCTCTGACTGCAAATTTGTCCATCAGTCTGGTGATTCGACCTGTCGTGCTGCCACTCATGAACAGCATTCCTGGGTGTGTTTTCCAACAGGACAACGCTCGACCACATACCATTATTGTAACCCAACATGCTCTGCCGAGTGTGGTTATGTTTCCTTGGCTTTCTCGATCACCAGATCTGCTTCCAATCGCAGACATATGGGACATCATCGAACGACAGTTCCAGCGTCATCCACAACCAGCATACGTCCCTGTATTTACCGACTAAGTGCAACAGGCATGGAACTCCAGTCCATAGACTGACATCCGGCACCCGTACAACACAACGAATGCACGTTTGCATGCATGTACTGAACAGTCCCCAGGTTACACTTGTTGTTAATGTACCAGCATTTCACAGTTGCAATGCCTTATCTCGCGCTTACATTATCCCGTGATGTTGCAATTTTAATCACTTAAATATGCTACCTGGACAAATGTACTGAACAGTCTCCAGGTTACACCTGTTGTTAATGTACCAGCATTTCACAGTTGCAATGCCTTATCTCGCACTTACATTATCCCGTGATGTTGCAATTTTAATCACTTAAATATGCTACCTGGACAAATGTACTGAACAGTCTCCAGGTTACACCTGTTGTTAATGTACCAGCATTTCACAGTTGCAATGCCTTATCTCGCGCTTACATTATCCCGTGATGTTGCAATTTTAATCACTTAAATATGCTACCTGGACAAATGTACTGAACAGTCTCCAGGTTACACCTGTTGTTAATGTACCAGCATTTCACAGTTGCAATGCCTTATCTCGCGCTTACATTATCCCGTGATGTTGCAATTTTAATCAGTTAAATATGCTACCTGGACAAATGTACTGAACAGTCTCCAGGTTACACCTGTTGTTAATGTACCAGCATTTCACAGTTGCAATGCCTTTTCTCGCGCTTACATTATCCCGTGATGTTGCAATTTTAATCACTTAAATATGCTACCTGGACAAATGTACTGAACAGTCTCCAGGTTACACCTGTTGTTAATGTACCAGCATTTCACAGTTGCAATGCCTTATCTCGCGCTTACATTATCCCGTGATGTTGCAATTTTAATCACTTAAATATGCTACCTGGACAAATGTACTGAACAGTCTCCAGGTTACACCTGTTGTTAATGTACCAGCATTTCACAGTTGCAATGCCTTATCTCGCGCTTACATTATCCCGTGATGTTGCAATTTTAATCAGTTAAATATGCTACCTGGACAAATGTACTGAACAGTCTCCAGGTTACACCTGTTGTTAATGTACCAGCATTTCACAGTTGCAATGCCTTTTCTCGCGCTTACATTATCCCGTGATGTTGCAATTTTAATCACTTAAATATGCTACCTGGACAAATGTACTGAACAGTCTCCAGGTTACACCTGTTGTTAATGTACCAGCATTTCACAGTTGCAATGCCTTATCTCGCGCTTACATTATCCCGTGATGTTGCAATTTTAATCACTTAAATATGCTACCTGGACAAATGTACTGAACAGTCTCCAGGTTACACCTGTTGTTAATGTACCAGCATTTCACAGTTGCAATGCCTTATCTCGCGCTTACATTATCCCGTGATGTTGCAATTTTAATCACTTAAATATGCTACCTGGACAAATGTACTGAACAGTCTCCAGGTTACACCTGTTGTTAATGTACCAGCATTTCACAGTTGCAATGCCTTATCTCGCGCTTACATTATCCCGTGATGTTGCAATTTTAATCACTTAAATATGCTACCTGGACAAATGTACTGAACAGTCTCCAGGTTACACCTGTTGTTAATGTACCAGCATTTCACAGTTGCAATGCCTTATCTCGCGCTTACATTATCCCGTGATGTTGCAATTTTAATCACTTAAATATGCTACCTGGACAAATGTACTGAACAGTCTCCAGGTTACACCTGTTGTTAATGTACCAGCATTTCACAGTTGCAATGCCTTATCTCGCGCTTACATTATCCCGTGATGTTGCAATTTTAATCACTTAAATATGCTACCTGGACAAATGTACTGAACAGTCTCCAGGTTACACCTGTTGTTAATGTACCAGCATTTCACAGTTGCAATGCCTTATCTCGCGCTTACATTATCCCGTGATGTTGCAATTTTAATCACTTAAATATGCTACCTGGACAAATGTACTGAACAGTCTCCAGGTTACACCTGTTGTTAATGTACCAGCATTTCACAGTTGCAATGCCTTATCTCGCGCTTACATTATCCCGTGATGTTGCAATTTTAATCACTTAAATATGCTACCTGGACAAATGTACTGAACAGTCTCCAGGTTACACCTGTTGTTAATGTACCAGCATTTCACAGTTGCAATGCCTTATCTCGCGCTTACATTATCCCGTGATGTTGCAATTTTAATCAGTTAAATATGCTACCTGGACAAATGTACTGAACAGTCTCCAGGTTACACCTGTTGTTAATGTACCAGCATTTCACAGTTGCAATGCCTTTTCTCGCGCTTACATTATCCCGTGATGTTGCAATTTTAATCACTTAAATATGCTACCTGGACAAATGTACTGAACAGTCTCCAGGTTACACCTGTTGTTAATGTACCAGCATTTCACAGTTGCAATGCCTTATCTCACGCTTACATTATCCCGTGATGTTGCAATTTTTAATCACTTAAATATGCTACCTGGACAAATGTGTTCCCGAAATTTCGTTATTCTACATTAATTATTTTCTGCTGTTCCGATTTTTTTCCATCTGTGTGTCTGCTTTACCACACTAAAAACTCTAAAGGTTTGTAAATGTGTGTAGCTCAGTCTTCCTTGGTTACAGCATGATAAATATAAACTACTTAAGCATTAACTACTCCAGCTGTCTAGGAACAAAATATTAATTCACAAAATATACGAGTTTCACTCCAAAATACACTACTGGCGATTAAAATTGCTACACCGAGAAGAAATGCAGATGATAAACGGGAATTCACTGGACAAATATATTATACTGCAACAGTTATGCTACAACTACTATAGTTGCCCGTGGTCTAGGGGTAGCGTCTTTGATTCATAATCAAAAAACGTCTTCGGTCCCGGGTTCGATCCCCGCCACTGCCTAAATTTTGATAAATAATCAGCATTGGCGCCGAAGACTTCTACCATAAGAAGTCAGCCTCATTCTGCCAACGGCCTTGTGAAAGAGGGCGGAGGAGCGGATAGAGGTTCAGGGCACTCTCTCGTCCTAGGGGTGGGAAATTGCACCTAAAGGCGGAAGAATCAGCAATGATCAACGACATGAGGATGCAGAAGGTAATGGAAACCACAGCATTAAAGACACGTAACGTGTATCCACAGGACATGTGGCCTGTAATTGAAGAAGTGTCATGATGATCTCTCCATTGGCAAAAGATTCCGGAATAGTCCCCCATTCGGATCTCCGGGAGGGGACTGCCAAGGGGGAGGTTACCATGAGAAAAAGATTGAATAATCTACGAAAGGATAACGTTCTACGAGTCGGGGCGTGGAATGTCAGAAGCTTGAACGTGGTAGGGAAACTAGAAAATCTGAAAAGGGAAATGCAAAGGCTCAATCTAGATACAGTAGGGGTCAGTGAAGTGAAGTGGAAGGAAGACAAGGATTCTGGTCAGATGAGTATATCAACAGCAGCAGAAAATGGTATAACAAGTGTAGGATTCGTTATGAATAGGAAGGTAGGGAAGAAGGTGTGTTACTGTGAACAGTTCAGTGACCGGGTTGTTCTAATCAGAATCGACAGCAGACCAACATCGACAACGATAGTTCAGGTATACTTGCCGACGTCGCAAGCTGAAGATGAACAGATAGAGAAAGAGTATGAGGATATTGAAAGGGTAATGCAGTATGTAAAGGGGGACGAAAATCTAATAGTCATGGGCGACTGGAATGCAGCTGTAGGGGAAGGAGTAGAAGAAAAGGTTACAGGAGAATATGGGCTTGAGACAAGGAATGAAAGAGGAGAAAGACTAATTGAGTTCTGTAACAAGTTTCAGCTGGTAATAGCGAATACCCTGTTCAAGAATCACAAGAGGAGGAGGTATACTTAGAAAACGCCGGGAGATACTGGAAGATTTCAATTAGATTACATCATGGTCAGACAGAGATTCCGAAATCAGATACTGGATTGTAAGGCGTACCCAGGAGCAGATATAGGCTCAGATCACAACATAGTAGTGATGAAGAGTAGGCTGAAGTTCAAGACATTAGTCAGGAAGAATCAATACGCAAAGAAGTGGGATACGGAAATACTAAGGAATGACGAGATACGTTTGAAGTTCTCTAACGCTATAGATACAGCAATAAGGAATAGCGCAGTAGGCAGTACAGTTGAAGAGGAAAGGACATCTCTAAAAAGGGCCATCACAGAAGTTGGGAAGGAAAACATAGGTACAAAGAAGGTAGCTGCGAAGAAACCATGGGTAACAGAAGAAATACTTCAGTTGATTGATGAAAGGAGGAAGTACAAACATGTTCCGGGAAATCAGGAATACAGAAATACAAGTCGCTGAGGAATGAAATAAATAGGAAGTGCAGGGAAGCTAAGACCAAATGGCTGCAGGAAAAATGTGAAGACATCGAAAAAGATATGATTGTCGGAAGGACAGACTCAGCAGACAGGAAAGACAAAACAACCTTTGGTGACATTAAAAGCAACGGTGGTAACATTAAGAGTGCAACGGGAATTCCACTGTTAAATGCAGAGGAGAGAGCAGATAGGCGGAAAGAATACACTGAAAGCCTCTATGAGGGTGAAGATTTGTCTGATGTGATAGAAGAAGAAACCGGAGTCGATTTAGATGAGATAGGGGATAAAGTATTAGAATCGGAATTTAAAAGAGCTTTGGAGGACTTACGGTCAAATAAGGCAGAAGGGATAGATAACATTCCATCAGAATTTCTAAAATCATTGGGGGAAGTGGCAACAAAACGACTATTCACGTTGGTGTGTAGAATATATGAGTCTGGCAATATACCATCTGACTTTCGGAAAAGCATCATCCACACAATTCCGAAGACGGCAAGAGCTGACAAGTGCGAGAATTATCGCACAATCAACTTAACAGCTCATGCATCGAAGCTGCTTACAAGAATAATATACAGAAGAATGGAAAAGAAAATTGAGAATGCGCTAGGTGACGACCAGTTTGGCTTTAGGAAAAGTAAAGGGACGAGAGAGGCAATTCTGACGTTACGGCTAATAATGGAAGCAAGGCTAAAGAAAAATCAAGACACTTTCATAGGATTTGTCGACCTGGAAAAAGCGTTCGACAATATAAAATGGTGCAAGCTGTTCGAGGTTCTGAAAAAAGTAGGGGTAAGCTATAGGGAGAGACGGGTCATATACAATATGTACAACAACCAAGAGGGAATAATAAGAGTGGACGATCAAGAACGAAGTGCTCGTATTAAGAAAGGTGAAAGACAAGGCTGTAGCCTTTCGCCCCTACTCTTCAATCTGTACATCGAGGAAGCAATGATGGAAATAAAAGAAAGGTTCAGGAGTGGAATTAAAATACAAGGTGAAAGGATATCAACGATACGATTCGCTGATGACATTGCTATCCTGAGTGAAAGTGAAGAAGAATTAAATGATCTGCCGAACGGAATGAACAGTGTAATGAGTACACAGTATGGTCTGAGAGTAACTCGGAGAAAGACGAAGGTAATGAGAAGTAGTAGAAATGAGAACAGCGAGAAACATCAGGATTGATGGTCACGAAGTCAATGAAGTTAAGGAATTCTGCTACCTAGGCAGTAAAATAACCAATGACGGACGGAGCAAGGAGGACATCAAAAGCAGACTCGCTATGGCAAAAAAGACATTTCTGGCCAAGAGAAGTCTACTAATATCAAATACCGGCCTTAATTTGAGGAAGAAATTTCTGAGGATGTACGTCTGGAGTACAGCATTGTATGGTAGTGAAACATGGACTGTGGGAAAACCGGAACGGAAGAGAATCGAAGCATTTGAGATGTGGTGCTATAGACGAATGTTGAAAATTAGGTGGACTGATAAGGTAAGGAATGAGGAGGTTCTACGCAGAATCGGAGAGGAAAGGAATATGTGGAAAACACTGATAAGGAAAAGGGACAGGATGATAGGACATCTACCAAGACATGAGAGAATGACTTCCATGGTACTAGAGGGAGCTGTAGAGGGCAAAAACTGTAGAGGAAGACAGATATTGGAATATGTCAAGCAAATAATTGAGGACGTAGGTTGCAAGTGCTACTCTGAGATGAAGAGGTTAGCACAGGAAAGGAATTTGTGGCGGGCCGCATCAAACCAGTCAGTAGACTGATGACCAAAAAAAAAACTGACATTTTCACGCAATTTGGGTGCATACATCCTGAGAAATCAGTACCCAGAACAACCACATCTGGCCGTAATAACGGCCTTGATACGCCTGGGCATTGGGTCAAACAGAGCTTGGATGGCGTGTACAGGTACAGCTGCGTATGCAGCATTATCACGATACCACAGTTCATCAGGAGTAGTGACTGACGTGAGTGAGCCAGTTGCTCGGCCACCATTGACCAGACGTTTTCAATTGGTGAGAGATCTGAAGAATGTGCTGGCCAGGGCAGCAGTCGAACATTTTCTGTATCCAGAAAGGCCCGCACAGGACCTGCAACATGCGGTCGTGCATTATCCTGCTGAAATGTAGGGTTTCGCAGGGATCGAATGAAGAGTAGAACCACGGGTCGTAACACATCTGAAATGTAACGTCCACTGTTCAAACTGCCATCAATGCGAGGCGGGAAACCAATGGCACCCCACACCATCACGCCGGGTGATACGCCAGTATGGCGATGACGAATACACGCTTCCAATGTTCGTTCACCGCGATGTCGCCAAATACGGATGCTACCATCATGATGCTGTAAACAGAACCTGGATTCATCCGAAAAAGTGACGTTTTGCCATTCGTGCATCCAGGTTTCGTCGTTGAGTATACCATAGCAGGCGCTCCTGTATGTGATGCAGCGTCAAGGGTAACCGCAGCCATGGTCTCCAAGCTGATAGTCCATGCTGCTCCAGACGTCGTCGAACTGCAGATGGTAGTTGTCTTGCAAACGTCCCCATCTGTAGACTCAGGGATCGAGACGTGGGTGCACGATCCGTTACAGCCATGTGGATAAGATGCCTGTCATCTCGACTGGTAGTGAGACGAGGCCGTTGGGATCCAGTACGGCGTTCCGTACTACCCACCTGAATCCACCGATTCCATATTCTGCTAACAGTCATTGGATCTCGACCAGTGTCGCGTTACGATAAACCGCAATCGCGACAGGCTACAATCCGACCTTTATCAAAGTCGGAAACGTGATGGGTCGCATTTCTTCTCCTTACACGAGGCATCACAACAACGTTTCACCAGGCAACACCGGTCAACTGTTGTTTGTGTATGAGATATCGGTTGGAATCTTTCCTCATGTCAGCACGTTGTAGGTGTCGCCATCGGAGCCAACCTGGTGTGAATGCTCTGAAAAGCTAATCATTTGCATATCACAGCATCTTCTTCCTGTCGGTTAAATTTCTCGTCTGTATCTCGTCATCTTCGTGGTGTAGCAATTTCAATGGCCAGTAGTGTATATGCACGAACGTTTATAAAAAAATATTTTCCGTACCTTCGATATTTTTCCAGGATGTTGTTACATTCTCCAGAAACAAAATTTCGTTTTTCTACATAATCTCCATCTCAAATATCTGCCTTACGCCACCGTTGAACTAAGGCCTGTACACGTGCAAGGTAGAAGTCAGGATGAGCACGTTTGAGCCACTCTCTAGCAGCCTTCACAAGGTGTGGAAGGGGGAGGGGGGGGGGCATCATATTGAAGTCTCGTTCTGCGAGGGGATGTCTTCAGTTTACCAAACAGCTGGTAACCATACGGTGCCAGATCAGAGCTGTAGCGTCGGTCTATTAATGTTCGTGGGCATTCATCACTGGCTCGGATAGTAACCGGGCGCAAACCTTTCTCAGCTTCAACTGTCTCAGTGTTCCACACACATTCGCTTCTCCTGCTCCCACAAGGATTGACAGACGTTCAAAGTTATGGGTATGTCAGCCGCAATGCATATCGCCAGAAGTCTGTGCAGTTTTCGCTGCGCCGCTCCGCGCCAAGTCCCGAGTATTGGCTGCCCATTTTCACCAGACGAGCTGCTTTCCCGACTACAAAGCGTATTGGTATCGACAGTGTCATCCCGCACACAATCTATGGTGAATGTTTGTAACTGTCTAGTTCTTATAATGCAGCAGCTCTTAACAGCACGTTGCTTCTGACGAACTCAAGAGCAGCCGTCTTCTTGACGGAGTGCTACGTAACTTTGAGAAACAGAATGAATCAAATCTGAATACCATATGGAAGAATGTTTCTATAATCTTCTCAAATATAAAAGATGTAAAAGAGAAGTTGGATTTTTGGAAATAAAAATTGTTGTGAATTTCTTTTGGAGTGACCCTCGCATACACACACAGTAAAGAAATATTTTCTCTGTATTTATCAAGTAAGTAATAAAATTGAAATGAAATCGCTTGTGCATTGGAACCGTACAACAAGAAAATACTCAACACCTGAAATAGCACATGTCTATTGGCGAGCTGCACTTGCACTGGCGACTTGCAGACGTAAGTACACACACACAGATATGCACTTCACTTACTTTCTACCTCTCAGAAGATGCAAATTGTGTTAAAAGAAATTACCACAATATTATTAGTAACAATACCAACAGTGTGAGAAACAGAAACAAAATTTCACAGTTAATCAAAGTAATAGCTGCGTTCTAAACAGCCGACAACAGTTGATGGCGTCACACCAGAGTCAAGATGGAAGATTTCTTAATCGTTTTACTCAACAGATTTGATTACTTGCTAGGTGTATGTCTAACTATAAACAACATTCCGCTGCTGCTTAAATAATGTTGGTCCTTCTATCAAAAGGGACAGATCTGGCTAGAGCTCAGTCAGATTAACTCCAAATACGTCGTCCTACAACAGATACGGTCACCCCGTACATATTTTCCATAGATTTACTAACTTACACCACAGATGAACATGAGTGGCCCAAAAGAAACGAAGCTCCTGGTCATATCATTTTTAATTGTTAAACATTTTTGTTGATCTTTCTTTTAGGAGATAACTCCATAGTTATCCTCTCGGGATTAATTTATCATTTGTTTTCTGTTCAAATTTTGCTAGGACTTAACCACCATACACAGAACACATAGACATGTCGGGTACCTCTATTCTTTTAGTAGCGTGTTACGAAAATTTTAATTCGAGATAATTATAATTACTTTCAGAGATACTTTCGTAACGTCTAATGCTTTTATTTCAAGGCCTTAAAGTGTACAGTAACACTGACAAAATATTTGTTCCAGTAACGCTTCTCCAGAAATCATGAGCAACTTACTGAAGCTGTGCTTTGTGCTGCTGGCATTATCAACTGTTGCTACACTTGGTGCAGAACAGGTAAAAATAAAACTTTGTTTTCGTGCCAAAATTGTGTTCCTTATAAACAGATTATTTATGTATCTATTTAACCTGGCAAGATTCGGACCACCAGTCATTCTACATTACATTCATTATGACAAGCATGTTACAAGTTACATGTAAATTACCATGACATAAATAGTGCAAAAAACCGGAGTTTATATTCTTTCGTTAAAAGCACAACAATAAAGACAAATTACGTGCAAGTAGATTTAAACTGTGAACGCTGGCAACTGCTATGAGAGAAGTCATAGAAGAGTGACAGAAAGCAGGACTTGTTAAAGAATAAGTCACGCAGACAGGGGAAAAGTAAGTGGCGTGCTTGGTTCAGATATGAAACGGAAAAGAAGCGAACTGGGAGAAGATTACCGTCTGACAAAGGGGAAACTGGTCTTAAGCGTTAATTTTCGGGAAAACGTTTTGAGGTTCACACAAAACAGTGCTTTAGTGGCTTCTTAGAAGGAGCAGGGCAGTGAACTGTGCGTAGAGGGCAGGGTAACTTTCGCCAGAGGTAGACGACAGCAACAGAGAAGCAGTTTGCGAATGGTTTTTGTTTTGTGGATGGGCAGAGTCAGGATACTAGAAGCGAAGACCTTGCATGTTGAGATGACGGATACTTGATCGCTGACGCGAGATGCTGGAGTGTATGAGTACTGAGGAGCCGGTGGAGTAGACATAGCGTGCGATAATCACGTAAGTCGTCTGGCCGCAATCGTCCTAACAGGACGTGTGAAGCACTCACGTGCTCGTATACAGGGATGTAGCAGATGTAATGCACGCAAGTGTTCAAGGTTAGTTATGACCGTCTACACTCCTGGTCTTCATTACTCCTGTGGTGCTGTATTGCATCGTAGTCGTGGAACTTCTATAGAATCATGGCCTGCCCAAGTTTACGTCTCACATCCTGTGGAATTATGTTTCGAAACATCTGAATAGCATAGAGGAGAGAGAAAGCCTTCCAGACACTAGCAACAGCACTTTCTGCTCAGATAAAGGTGCTCATCTAATGTCAAACCCAGGTGATTTTACTGTTTCCTAGTACGGTACTGGGATGACACCGAGACGATTTCGAGACAGTTGTAGAAAACTATAGATGTGCAGGGCGACTCTTCCTTTACATCTGATTTACCAGCATTCTTTGGGTGTACTGCAATTCCAAGAAAATGAAGGGAATGTAATGAAAAGTTTGCTGAAAAATTGACCATATTCTTAAGAGTTTGATTACTAAATAGACGCACTTACATAAAGAGTAGGCACACATAACGTTATTGCCGGCCTTCTTCAGAATGCGTTTAGTTTTGCTTTGGTTCGTTACAAAATATTAAACCTTGGCAGACATGTTTTTGTAAACTTGTACACTGCAAAACGGATACAGCTATGAAGGAAAACATTGTCTGAAAATAACCGTGAATATCAAGTCAGGCTTAAGCAAGAATTCAGTTTGGTGTCAGATGTAATGACTGGCTCGTAACCATACTTATGCACTTAACTCGTAGTTTGACACTGTCAGACGAGAAAACGATAAAATTGGTATGTTGGTAATTTTTATTTTTGGGACCGTCTAATTACAACTCAATGAGACACAATTTTTGTGTCATACACGCTTCCCCTTTATTGTTTGACAGGCATCTTCAGTGACCAGAAATATATACATATTTGTGTTTATATTTATTTAGTTTTCATTTAGGATGTTGTATGTATAAGTTATAAACGGTTCTGTCACTTTTCGCTTTCCTGTGATGTACTAGTTATTTAAAGTTCTACTTACAGATTTCGTAAATGTTGGTCTACGGATTGTATTTTCATTCCTTTGTTATCGCTGTTCTGATTCTTATAAATGTCATTTGAAATTTTGTTTTCAGACTTCACAGCACTAGGAACTGAACACTCATATTGATATTTTGTTTTGGTTCGTGTTGTCGATTGTTGAATATTATGGCCAACTAACGAATGTTATTGCCAACTATTAGATATGTTTTTGTAATATCTGCACTTTGTTTATGTGTGCATATCTGTGTGGGTGCAGGTGACTGTTTGTGTATGTTTTTGCGTGTGTGTGTATGTGTGTATGTGTGTGTGTGTGTGTGTGTGTAGTGTGTATATGTGTGTGTTCGAGAGACAGGGAGAATATGTATTTGTTTTAATATGGCTGCATGTACAAAAGGAATGATTGTTATCATTTCTTTTATTAAGTTTAGTAGAAGTCTGTACTGATGTGCGTTTGCTCGTTTATCACATGTTGTTTAAAACAATGGCATTCTTGATGTGATAGTTTTTGTGCATTTGTTTAAGGTATATGCCATAGTTGTTTATAGTGATAAATTTCATATCTTATTCCTTGGTTGTAGGATGATGGCTCCGTTGTTTTAAGTGCTCTGTAAATGTGGAATGATTTGTTTTGTAGTTCCAATTCCTAATGTGTTCTCCGTAGCGTGTTTTAAAATTCCTACATGTCATGCCTATCTATACCGCATCACAACTCTGAAATTCAAGTTTGAATATTCCTGATCCCTGGAATTTATCCCTTTTGATTGTTGCTGACTTACGTTTGACTGGAGGGCTACAGTGTACCATCTTCTTTTTCTCTGTGTGGTGTTGTCATTGTGTATGTGTGTTGTGAGTGTTTGTGGATTTGGGGCTTGTGAGTTTCCTGGATTCTGGATATGCTGGACGTGTAGTGGTTGTTTTGCATTTATGTTTTGATTTTTTGATTGAGTCTCTGTACCACATGTGTGTCTTAGACATTGTTCCTAGCTATTTGTACGATTGTACTCAAAAAGTTTTAGGATGTTAGTAATTTTTACCACAGGTTTTTCTATTACCTTTATATATATCTCGTTTTGTGTATTGTTTCAGATATTATAGAGAATTAGTAGCTTCTTAGCTCAATATACATAAAAGATAATCAGAAGATTTAGTTTAAAATTATTTGTTCACTCTCCTGTAAAATATTGTACCAACCAAACTGCAACCCCACTGTGAATGCTGTTCCCTGACAGGGGATGAGCTGATTGACGTTCGTAAGCAGCTGGAAATTGCCCTGAATACTGTCAAACGATTGGCAGCTCTCGATAGTCATGTAACTGTGGTTACAGCGCCAAAGGTACCTCAAGTACTATCCTCTCCTCTGTAGAAAGTCCATTTCAGTGGTAGATGTAGGCGTACTGTACAGTACGATGGGGATCAGTAAGGACTCAGGGTGTCATATCAACCCCCTAAGCGACAAGTTCGAGGTGCTGTCTTTCACTGAAAGGGAACTGAGCCACTGGGACTCACTTGACCTGTTTTGGTTAAACCTTTTTTTGTCCGGTGTTAAGAGGAGGCAAACACACAAGGGTAGAGATCTGTTAACCGTGAGCAGTTCAAACGTATGCGAGTGATAGTACTACTTAGGGAAATGGCACTTCCTGTCGATTCCTTTTTGCCTGCTTCATTTACTGCATTTTTATATTTTCTCCTTTCATCAATTAAATTCAGTATTTCTTCTGTTACCCAAGGATTTCTACTAGTCCTCGTCTTTTTACCTACTTGATCCTCTGCTGCCTTCACTACTTCATCCCTCAGAGCTACCCATTCTTCTTCTGTTGTACTTCTTTCCCCTATTCCTGTCAATTGTTCCCTTATGCTCTCCCTGAAACTCTGTACAACCAATAGATTGTGGTCAGAGTCCTCATCTGCCCCTGGAAATGTCTTACAATTTAAAACCTGGTTCCTAAGTCTCTATCTGATACCTTCTAGTATCTCCAGGATTCTTCCATGTATACAGCCTTCTTTTAAGATTCTTGAACCAAGTGTTAGTTACGATTAAGTTATGCTCTGTGCAAAATTCTACCAGACGGCTTCCTCTTTCATTTCTAACCCCCAATCCATATTCACCTACTATGTTTCCTTCTCTCCCTTTTCCTACTCTCGAATTCCAGTCACCCATGACTATTAAATTTTCGTCTCCCTTCACTGCCTGAATAATTTATTTTATCTCATCATACATTTCATCAATTTCTTCATCATCTGCAGAGCTAGTTGGCATATAAACTTGTACTACTGTAGTAGGCGTGGGCTTCGTCGTGTCTATCTTGGCCACAATAATGCGTTCACTATGCTGTTTGTAGTAGCTTACCCGCACTACTATTTTTTTATTCATTATTGAGCGTACTCCTGCATTACGCCTATTTGATTTTGTATTTATGACACTGTATTCAAATGACCAAAAGTCTTGTTCCTCCTGCCACCCAACTTCACTAAGTACCACTATATCTAACTTCAACCTATCCATCCCCCTTTTTAAATTTTCTAACCTACCTGCCCGACTACGGGATCTGACATTCCACGCTCCGATCCATAGAACGCCAGTTTTGTTTCTCCTGATAACGACATCCTTCTGAGTAGTCCCCGCCCGGAGATCCGAATGGGGGACTATTTTACTTCCGGAATATTTTACCCAAGAGGACGGCATCATCATTTAACCATACAGTAAAGCTGCATGCCGTTGGGAAAAATTACGGCTGTAGTTTCCCCTTACTTTCAGTCGTTCGCAGTACCAGCACAGCAAGGCCGTTTTGGTTAGTGTTACAAGGCCAGATCAGTCAATCATACAGACTGCTGGCCCTGCAACTATTGAAAAGGCTGCTGCCCCTCTTCAGGAACCACACGTTTGTCTGGCCTCTCAACAGATACCCCTCCGTTGTGGTTGCACCTACGGTACGGCCATCTGTATCGCTGAGGCACGCAAGCCTCCCTACCAACGGCAAGGTCCGTGGTTCATGAGAAGTAGAGGTTGTGTATTTGTAGCAGAAGACAAGAATCTGAAATACACTGCGATAGAAAATGAAACTGTACGGGAGATTGTTTGGGCAATACTCGGTATCAGAGGTGGACATAAAATGGTAACTGGATCCTTCTATCGCCTACCGGGCTCCTATCCTGATTTAAACTTTAGAGAAAACCTCAGTTCGTTTGTACGTAAGTTCCCCAATCATACTGTTCAAAATGTTCAAATGTGTGTGAAATCTTATGGGACTTAACTGCCGAGGTCGTCAGTCCCTAAGCGTACACACTACTTAACCTAAATTATCTTAAGGACAAACACACACACACCCATGCCCGAGGGAGGACTCGAACCTCCGCCGAGACCAGCCGAATCATACTGTAATCATCGGTTGTGACTTTGATCATCCAACAATCAATTGGGAAAGTTAGAGTTTTGTTAGTGATGGGCGTGATAAGACAACATGTGAAACGTAACGAAGTACTTTGTCAGAAAACTACTTAGAACAAATAGTTCGGTACTCGACTCATGATGGAAACATATTCGATCTAATGGCAACAAATAGACCTGACCTCTTTTGGGATCAGTGATCATTATGCGGTTATGGCAACAACGATTACCAAAGATCAAAGCACAAATAAGACAAGCAAAAAGATATATTTCTGTTCAGTAAACTAGATAAAAAATCAGCATTGTCATATGTCAGTAAGGAACATGTAGATGCACTATAGCTCAAGTTTAAAATAATAGTTGACCATGCACTGGATAGATATGTACTCAGCACAACGCTTCATAATGGTAGGCACCGTCCATACTATAGTCACTGCAGTTAAATTTCTAAAGAAAAGGAGACTACTGTATAATACGTGAAAAACAAAGCATAGGACTATAGACAGAGAGGTGCTGAATGATATACGTTCGGATGTCAAGAGGAGATTGTGTGAAGCCTCCAGTGACTACTGTAGCAGCATGTTGTCAAATGATCTTTCACGGAACCCAGAGAAATCCTGGTCATATTTAAAGGCAGTGTCCAGTCCCTAGAGAATGAGACACGACCTGAAATGGAGGGTAACAAACCAAAAGCGTAAATGCTTAACTCTGCATTCGAATGATCCTTTACAAAAAAAACCAGGAGAATTGCCACAATTTAATCGTCCTACCACTGAAAATTTGATAAATCAGTAATAGTGTCAGTTGTGTTGAGAAACTGTTGAAATCGTTAAAATTGGACGAAGTTCCAAGGCCCAATGGGATACCTATCAGGTTCCATATTGAATTTGCGGCTGAGTTAGCCCCTCTTCTAATTGTGGTCTGTGGTAGATCTCTTGGAAAAAAAAACCGCGCCCAATATTTGCAAGAAAGCACATTTAACATCCATCTATAAGAAGGGTAGTAGAACTGATCCATAAAACAATCGTCCAATAACTTTGACATCGATTTGTTGTAGAATCTTAGAACATATTCTGAACTCAAACATAATGAGGTATCTAGATCAAAATGACCACCTCCATGCTAACCAGCATGGATTCCGAAAACATCGATTGTGTGAAGCCCACCTCGCACTTTTCTCACATGACATACTAAAAGCTTTGGATCAAGGCAGTCAGGTACATGAAGTATTTTTGATTTCCGAAATGCATTTGACTCAGTACCGAACCTATCCTTATTGTCAAAAGTACGATCATATTGCACGTGAAGTGAAATTTGTGACTGGGTTAAGGACTTTTAGATAGGGAGGACGCAGCATGTTATCTTGGATGCAGAAGTAACGTCAGGTGTGCCCCAGGGAAGTGTGTTGGGACCATTGTTGTTAATGTTGTATGCTGATGACGTTGCAGACAATATTAATAGTAAGAACAGAATTCTTGCAGATGATGCTGTTATCTATAATGAAAGTCTGTCTGAATATTCAGATCTTGATAAGATTTCAAAGTGATGTGAAGATTGGCAGTTTGCTTTAAGTGTTCATAAATGTAATATTGTGCACTTCACAAATCGAAAAAAACTCTATATCCTATATCAACGATTTATAACTGGAATCGGCAAACCCATTCAAATATCTGGGTGTATTTGTTTGTAGGGATATGAAACGGAAGGATCTCCTGGCTCTGTTGTGGATAAAGCAGGTAGTAGTCTTCTGTTTATTGGTAGAATACTGTGGAAGTGCAATCAGTCTAAGAAGGAGACTGCTTACAAATCACTCATGCGAATCATTCTAGAATATCGCTCAAGTGTATGAGACCCATACATCATAGGACTGACAAGAGATGTTGAACATATACAGTTAAGAGCAGCACGAATGGTCGCAAGTTTGTTTGACCCGGGGGATAGCTTTACATTGACGCTAAAAAACCTGGCAGACTCTTAAAGATGTATGTAAACTATCCCAAGATAGCCTACTAAGGAAGTTTCAAGAGCCGTCTTTAAATAATGACGCTAGGAAAATACTTTAGGCCCCATCGTATGTCTCACAAAGGGACCTTGAGGACATGATTAGAATACTTATAACATGCACACAGACGATCATTCTTCTCGCGTTCCATACTTGAAACGAAGAGCGAGAAACCCTAATTACTAGTACAATAGCACGTACCCTCTGCCATGCATCTCGCGGTGTATGGACATAAACAAATGAAACGTCCCCTTAGAACAATTATACATGACTGTGCTTAAACTGACACAATATTTTTAGCGCAACGCAATCTGACTTTCAAAAATCCCTACAACAAAATGGCCCTGACTAACGTTAACCTATACCTTTCACAAATCACTTACCTCACAAAAGTCTTCGATACTCGAACTACTGCAATACAGCGAGCGCCACTACTGCCAGCTAAATAAAGTAAGCACTAACTACTGATAGGCATAGTTAACAAATGAAAGATTTTATTAGAGAACAAACAATGTATTTACCTTAATAGTCATAATATATATATAGCAGTTCAAGACATCCAGTCTTACAAATTTCAAAACTCCGCCATCTCTCTCCCCACATCCACCACTGCTGGCGGCTCACCTCCAACTGCTCATTTCAATAGTGTCATCTACCTCAAACGTACTTTAAAAATCGTGATCTCATACCAAATATATCATTCAAAGCTCTCATAATATCACAATGGGTCCGAAAAAATATGAACAGTTCACAAAGTACAGGCAAAATACAATTTCGTAAGTGTGAAGTTACCCAACTGTGTAATTGCGTAAACATGTGCCACTGATGTAGTAAAAAAATGTTTGTTTCTCTGTTAAATAATCAGGTAGCTGTGTAATTCTGTGTTGGAGAAATATGGTACCGATGTGTAAAGTTATATAAGCAAATACCATATTAGCTAGAGCTCCTTGTGCTTGCCACACACATGGTACACAAAGTAAGCGTGTGCCCCCCTGAGGATTAATGTAATTATACCCTCAGGTGTTACAGATTACAGCAACGGAATGAAATGTATCACGGAAAACCTTTGTATCATTGTACTTCAAATATCTTTAAAAATAAATGTTTTAAGTACAAAATTAATCACTCAAATACGTGTCCTGCAGCGCAAAATGTGCGTCTTGCTGTAAGATAATTCTGTGGAAGTGTCGAAGTTATCGTCCTCTGTAAGCAAAGTTCTGCTGAAGTCAATGTACTTACCTCATCATAAACGAAAGTGAAATGCTTTGCGTATAGATATCTTAGTTATTACGCTTATTGCCGTGATGAAGAAAGTACTGTGCTGTAACGTATTGTTGCCCTACGGAAAAGGCTGTCTCCTTGTAGCTATACCACAAAAGTAAAACATGTTTTACTTTACAGAAGAATTCAGAAAAACTGTGCAGATATAAAACAGATACACCGCAAAAGCAACATTGTAAATTGTCACTCATTAGTAGCGTCGTGATAAAATCGTGTAGCTGTCACATAAACTAACCACTGTGTCATCGGGTATCTCACAGAAAGTACTTCAAATCCAGAATGTATTTTCAAGTAAACCAAAATATTGCATTAAATTCATTAGCAGTACTGGTAAATGTTCTAAGTATGTGAGCCTTATAATCGTTACGTAATCGTGCAACAAACAAGCAAGAATGTACACACACAATAATACTGTGACGTCTGTTCACAATAACAATGCATTCGTAATTTCTGTTTAAATAAGTTCTCTTGGTTCTTGACTGGATATTTAACTTCAAACATTGTTGCATATTAACAGATTCTAAGTCTGACAAAGCATACTAGTAATGTAAAGTGAAAAGTGATATGGCAAAGACAAAGTTAAAAAGCAGATTATCTTTCAATAAACGGTTTTACATGTGAAATGTGGTGTAAACCTTTACTCTTCCTAGTACGCAGAGTTTCAGCTTCAGTGGAATTATCATGTGGTATATGGTACATCGGTAAAGAATACTTGAATTTTTCTCAAGGTTAGCGTCTGTTATTTTTCACTGAGCCAGCCGGCGCACGCGGCTGCCTGCGGTGCGAGTCATTGTCTGTCTCTTTGTTGGCGCGCGTCGTTATTGGGATTAGGAGACCTAACTTCTACAAATTCACCTTGACGAGAAGGCCCTGCCCTGTTTGAAGCTCGCCAGTTCTGATGGAATTCAGGTCTGTCGTTTTGTCGGTAGTTTATATAGTTTCTTGTTTGTCGGTCATGTGGTGGAGAATTTCTCCCGGAATCGTAACTGCGCGCTGAACAGTTGCGTCTGAAGTTATTCTGTCTCCCTTGATAATAATTGTTTTTGTTCCAGTATTGTCTGTTTCTATGGTAATCTCTGTCATATTCATTACTACGGAAATGCGAACTTTCTCTGTAACTATTACTCTGCCAGTGGTTGTCATATAGGTGGTGTCTGTTTTGGTCACGATTTGTGTTGTGAGAATAGCCTTGTCGTGTCCAGTTATTATTTCTTTCATCGCGGAATTGCGACGGATGTGACCTGTAATTGTTGTGTTCCTGTTTTCGCGTTCCACGATTGTCAGTGTCAATTTCTAATTCTTGTAAGAGTCCCTGAAAAGCTTCAATGTCGTCTTTGCAACGTCCTGCCAAAATAATATTTCTTAAATGTTCAGGCAATTTCATTAAGCGATTGCGGATGAGTTCTGAAGGGCTGTATGGGTTTGAAAGATATTGATTCTTATGCAACATGTCTTCAAAATATTTGACAAGACTGGAAAATTCAGATTGTTCAAAGTGTTTCACCATCATGATGCTATGTTTTACTCGGTCTTGTGTAGCTTGAGACCAATACGCTGAGAGGAAGGCATGATAAAATTCTCCTTCTCTGTGACAATCGTGAATGACCGATCGCATTCTTACAGCTGGTTCATTCTCTAAATAGCCACACATAAATTCTAATCTGTGCTGCAATGACCAGTTGGGAGGAAAACAATGAGAGAATTGATGGAGCCACGCTTGTGAATGAATGTCATTGCCAGAATTCTTAAATGTTTTGAATTTACGTGTAGTAATGAACAGCTTATAGTCAAAATCATCGTGTCGGCGAGTCGCATATCGGTCATTGTTACATCGTGTCGGCGGTTCCATCTCAAAATTCCGTGCACATTGCCAATTTCTTTCATAACTTCCGAAGTGCCCTGAGTTATTATTTTGTGGCTGTTCCGTATTTCTATGTCCCTCTTCCCGTATTGGAGCACGAGTGGCCTCTGAAATACGTAATTCTTGTATTACCTGAGTCAGCTGATCTTGTACTTCCTGTATTTCTCTTTGTTGTTGCGTATTAATTTGATTCTGATTTTGTTTGAATTTCCTAATTTGTTCGTACTCTTCTGTGTCATTAAAGACTACCGGTTTTGTGTCATTCAGATTATCATCTACCTTCGTAGATAAATTATTTAGCTGATCCGAAAGTTCAACTACTTTCTCTGATAATGAACTAATTTCCTCCATGTGTCTTTCTACTGTGTCCTTCAAGTTTTCCTGAGTTTTTGGAAGTTGCGTAACCGAATCGTTAGATGCAACTGAGTCAATTTTAGCTTGCAAGGTCTCATGATTTTTGTGAACAATAATTTGCAGTTCTTTTATGGCTGCTTCGTGATTGTGTAATGCATTTTCATGCCGCGAAAAAATAGGTTGAAAATGCTCACAAATTTGTGTTTTTACGTCGTTACAGACTTTTTGACATTTCGATTCGATTTTATGTAACTCAGTAGTTAAATCTTAACGTGTTTGTTCAAGCGTGGTGTGAAGATTTTGTTCCATTGCGTCTAACTGATGCTGTGTTTGTCTCTGATTTTGTTCCATTGTGTCTAACTTTTGAAGCTTTTGTCCCATTTGTTGCATTAATTGTAATAACAATGCTCTGGTGTCTGAAACATGTTCCTCAGTGCTTTTCGGCAGTGAATTTGCACCGGCAACATTCACATTTTGACAAGCGGAAAATGTGTCTTGACTCATTTGAGAAAACGGTGAGAACCCAAAACCTGAGTCTACAGTATTTGCAATATTGTGTTCTGTCATTCCTAATTCCTGAGGCGAGCTGCTGCCGACCGATCGATCGATAATGCTTCCCTGTTCACTACCTGTTTCACTGTCTACACCATTATTTGACGCCCGCTCCATTTCCCTATGCACAGTTACCAAATTACTACTTTGAATGTCTGTTAATTCATTACACAGCGGTGCTGGTAAGCTACGCTCGTCGTCACTATTATTTCTCTGTTTACTTTGGAGCCTAGTGTTACGTTTTTCACACTCCATTATTGTCACAATATTTCACACGATAACACAGAAAATAAGAGAACACATTAACATAGCGCTGAAAATAATATCTAGTTAATTGCAAGCTGCGAAATACTTTGTGCAAATTTACATGCGCGCCACACCTGTTTTACTGTACAACAATGAAAGGAGATTCTCTCTACAATTACGCGCTAGCAAAATCTACACTAATTACACAAACTACAAGAAAAAATCAGAAGATTCCAGTGAGGTATCCTCGGCTAAAGGTCGACATATGAAACGTCCCCTTAGAACAATTATACATGACTATGCTTAAACTGACACAATATTTTTAGCGCAACGCAATCTGACTTTCACAAATCCCTACAAAAGAATGGCCCTGACTAACATTAACCTATACCTTTCACAAATCACTTACCTCACAAAAATCTTCGATACTCGAACTACTGCAATACAGCGAGCGCCACTACTGCCAGCTAAATAAAGATTCAAACTACGGAAGGCACTAACTACTGATAGGCATAGTTAGCAAATGAAAAATTTTATTAGAGAACAAACAATGTATTTACCTTAATAGTCATAATATATATAGCAGTTCATGACATCCAGTCTTGCAAATTTCAAAACTCCGCCATCTCTCTCCCGACATCCACCACTGCTGGCGGCTCACCTCCAACTGCGAAACGCTACGCGCTGTTAACATCCAACTGCCCAACACTACAATGGCAGACAACAATGCAAACTGGCCACAGACTGCACACAGCACAGCCAGTGATTTTCATACAGAGCGCTACGTAATGTTGCCAATAAGAAAACATAAACAGCCTACTTACACAAATCTCCGGTGCCTTATCTTTCCAGTCTCCCACTACCTCCCAAAGTCTCACCATCCGCCCACAGAGGAGCATTCTCCTCTTAACTCTGTACCACCCAGGACTGGATTAACTGAATGACATTCTCCACCAGGGTTTCAACTACCTCTCGTCTTGCCTGAAATGAAAAAATATCCTGCACACTAACCTTCCCACCCCTACCACTGTGCTATTCCACATTCCACTGAACCTACATAATATACTCGATCATCCCTACACAACCTCCGCTCTCTGGGCTCAGATCCCTGTAATAGACCTGCATCCTTCCACCACCACCTACACCAGTCCAGTTACAAACATCACCTATCCTATCAAAGGCAGGGCTACCTGTGAGACAAGTCATGTGATCCACAAGCTAATTTGCAACCACTGTGCTGCATTCTATGTGGGCATGACAACCAACAAGCTGTCTGTCCGCATGAATGGCCACTGACAAATTGTGACCAAGAAACAAGTGGACCACCCTGTTGTTGAGCATGTTGACCAACATGACATCCTTCATTTCAATTACTGCTTCACACCCTGTGCGATATGTATCGGTCTCACCAGCACCAGCTTTTCTGAATTGTGTAGATGGGAACTTTCCCCATAATATATCCTACGTTGCCGTAACCCTCCAGGCCTAAACCTTCGTTAGTCGCTGTCCTCACCCATACAGATCCCTCCCTGTTCCCATTCCAGCAATACACAGCCTACATTCCGCCGTCACACCCAGTCTTTTTACTTCTCTCCATTGCTGCCGTCCACCACCCCGCCCTTTCCCACTTGTCCCCTGCCCAGAGTCTAACCTCCTGACTGCACATAGCTACCCCACCTTCTCTCCACCTCGTCCCTGCATGCTTCCCAGCAGCACTTCACTGTCCCCCACCCCTACCCTACTATCCCTCCCACTCCCCACCCCACCCTCCTCCCTACCACCACTCAGTCGCCATTCCCATCATGCATTGGTGCTGCTGCTCGCAGTGTGGCTTCAGTTGTCAGAGACTGCAGTCATGTGTGTGTAGTTGCATTTGTATGTGTATGTGTGTGTGTGTGTGTGTGTGTGTGTGTGTGTGTGTGTATGTGTCATCTATTTTTGATGAAGGCCTTAGTGGCTGAAAGCTTATTTGTGACAGTCTTTTTGTCGTGGCCATCTGCACCTCCACTATATGAGTGGCAACTTCCCCTTTCATAATATTGTTACATCCCATCCTGGAATTTCCATTGTTTGATATAGATGTAGATGTGGTGATGACGCACTCCAGTCTGCTGTTGCTGCTGTTGTAGCTCGCTCTAGGCTGCACAGGCTGATAAAACTCTCAATGATGGAACGTCAGCAACTCTGGAGGAGTGTGCCGCTGCTGTTGCGATTGTTGTCGCCATTTGGACAGTTTACGTCTCTTGGGAAATCGTTGTGCTGCATTTGATCGAGATGTTACAGCTGCTGTTCTTCGGTGCTCGTCTGGTGTAATGGAAATGCGTGTGGCGGTGCTTGCTACATTATTTTCTCGTTGATTTCTAATTTATGAACAGTCAGACTACCACTTTGATTTACAGGAATATCATTCCTGGACAAACTTGTGGGATGAGCATGACATGCAGCGAACCCCAAAGCTATCCCTGACCCATACCTATCTGGGGCGTTTGGTTACCTCGCGACTCAAGCTGTCAGTAACAATGTTACACACAAGTAGAAATACAGAATAAAGTCTGAACTGCACAAGTTCGGTTGTTTACATTCGCTACCACTGAGGAGAAGGAATGTAGTTCTGCCCTCTACCACTGCTCACGCTCGACTAAATAGTAGAGATGAGACTGCATTCACACGCCCCCTAGGCACACAGTGTTGCGATACGCACCCGAAAAATTTCAGTAATGTTAGATACACCCAATAGTTTTCATGTGCTACAGCCATTCTTGATTTCTAGGAATGCCTTTTTCTGTGCTGAAAATACAGAAAATACGCTGAGGAGACGAAAGCATCGGATAGCGATATGCACAGCTATATGCGATATGCGTATATACATGATATTCAACGTCGATAAATATATTCAGGAAGAGGCAATATCAGCCCGAAACTTAAACCATTTACTTGCACGATTTTTAGCTTTTTTTATTCTTTCAGGATGTCTGAAATTATGCTGCACAGTAAAACTGACGCATGTATCTGACAACTGGATGACCAAGATTTACAGTTAAAATCTAATTGATTTAATAACATCTGAAAACAGAAAATCGGTAGTAACTAGGTGACGTCAGAAGTTCCATCCTGGAATAATATAATGTGTGTTTCTGTTGCAGTGTCCGGATCCATGCGAAAAGTCGCGGTCGCCCTGTGAGCCAGATGAGACGTGCGTCCCAGAAACGGTGGTGTGCATCCGGGCGCCCTGCTGCAGCGTACCGACTTGCGAGATCACTGCCCACCCAGGACGCTGATCCAGACATTCCTGTAACTTACATCTGTGTTAAATAAACTGGTGTTAATATTGTACTCACACGTCATCCTCTCCTCCAACTCTCTCCGTTAAATGGTGCCCATTTCCAAAGCCAAAATAATCTGATGTTAAGTGGGAGGTCCGTCACAAAGAAGTGAGGTTTCCTTTGTGTCTTGTAAAGACAGGTTCTAATAGGACAGTTTTTTTGGTTAGTTCTAGAAGTGCCATCATAATACATTATAATGAACCGTGTTTTATATTGAAATTATGTAACACAATAGCACACTAAATAACAGATTCAGTTGACTTTACGTATTAATCGCTCTAAACCTGGACATCGGAGTTAAATCAGTTAAACTGCGTAGTCGCAAGATTTCGTCTCGTAATCGCCGTCCTGATATTTATGAGTGCGTTTGCTAATTCCGAAAATACGTGCAGTATCTACAGTAGTTCCCAAAATACGTTATTTAGCCTGTGGTTCATGAACCACACAGCCATCGACAAATGTGTGTACGATTTTTCTCTCCTAAAACAACATTCTAATGATTATACAGTTTCAAAATCAAGAAAATCATCTACTTCTCTGTCTTCACTTTCTTCGATGGGGATCCAAAAATCACGTACTGGACTTCTCCATATTCACGGCTGCGGGTTCCTATTGTGCCAGTTCTGTTCAAGTCTTGTCAAGAACAGCCGTAGTTAAATTATATAAGAATGATTATTGTGTATAACCTTGTTGAAACATTCTTCTTAATTTCCGAAAAAAAGCGGATAATGACTTCCCTAAAAACAACATGAAATCCAAACGATTTAAAGAAATTTAAGGAGACGTATGTTAGTCAACAAAAACCACAGCAGTGTGTAGCATCTCTGTCCACATCAATAAATCTCGCAGAAACAGGCCGCAGAAGAAGCTGGAACAGCAAACTTTCAAAAACATCCTCACCATCGTGACAGCACAATTAGATATAATCACACACAAAACGAGATGCTGTTGCTTAGGTACACTACTACTGATGAAAATGTTTCTTTTAAATATGTGGAAAACCGGTTAATCAGTTGCGAATAAAGCTGCGTCATTGTAATGCAGTATTCCGCTACGAAACTAGTTTGAGCGGAAAATGATTCTGGTTAAGTAAGCACATTACTCCAAGAAGAATCTTTCTTCAAACTGCATACAGCAAGGCTATTTTATCCACACTGGATGTAGTGAAGGATTGTTGCTGGAGAACGTGTGACGCGATACTCCGGAATTGCTATTCAGTTACTCTCTTTAATTCGGAAAAATGACAGTGAGCACCTGACACCCAGTACTGTGTTAGAACATAACTAATTGTTAGAACATAACTAATTAACTACGAGCGGTAATAATATTTTGCTTTAATATGGCCAAAAGAAACTGATATTAAAAGGAAAGAAAACATTGGTGATAAGTGAAGGGTTGACGTGTTTATTGCTAACGATGTAATGCACTGTAGCACCGAATACATAATGATAATATTCGATAATAATAAAATAGTCAGTCACCAACTCATTAACGCAAACTACACCACTAATCAATCATATTTTAAGAAGAAGGGGTCCCGAGGGGTGGCGTCGACTTTTATAACCACCTACCAGGGATTTCAGTGAGTAATTCAGCGCATTTTTTTTTCTCGGCTAGTTTCAGATGAAAAAATAAGGATTTGGTTGTGGGAATGTGGAGTATTCCCGCTTCAGATCCTGTAGTTCTTGAGGTTCCGATAGGCAGCGGTGCTATACGTAGCCTTGAAAATGGCGTCTGTACCGGAGGTGCATTTCAAGCAGACAGATCTCATTGATTTTCTTTTGGCGGAAAACCAGAGCATCGCAGATATTCACAGGTACTTGCAGAATGTCTACGCAGACCCGGCAGTGAACAAATGCACGGCGAGTCCTTGGGCGAGACGTTGGTCATCATCGCAGTGAGGTGGCGCAAGTCTATCCGATGTCTTGTGTGCAGGCCGGCCTCACACAGCTGGGACTTCTGCAGTGTTGGAAAGTACGGACACTCGCATTCGAGGTGGTCGATGGATCACAATCAAACAACTCGATGCTGAACAGGACGTCTTTGTCGACCAGTTGGGGTACTTAAAGGATGTGTCCACTCGGTCCCTCGCCGCCTAACGGAAGTCTATAAAGAACAGCCAAGGACCATCTGTGGGCGTTGCAAGTGGTCGTGACAATATTGTGTCGTTACAGGCGATCAGACATAGGTTCATCGCTTCGAACAGGAAACAAAACAGCAATCGATGGAATGGCGTCACACCACCTCTGCTCCGAAGGAAAAGTTCATAGCCGCACCTTTATCCAATGATGGTCTTTTGGGACTCTGAATGGGTTGTTGTTCTGTTTGATGTCCTCCCTTACGGTGCAGCGATCACCTCTGAAGTGTGTTGTGCTACCTTCCGAAAACTGAAGAAACGACTTCAGCGTGTTCGTCGCCAGAAAAATGTAAACGAACTTCTCCCTCTCCATGACAACGTAAGCCTTAAACATATTGAAATCCCTGGGCTAGCAGGACAGAGCGGTTGCGGTTGTATTTGTGGAAAGGGACCAAAATAAGTTACTGTCAGTTGCACTCAATATATAAACTTTATTTCTTGAAACACATAATCACACAAGCAAGAATCAAAACTCTCAAGGTTTTAACGAAAGACTTCCTTTGATTTAATTTAGATCGGCTGAAGGCCACATCGAAAATCCAAGGCACAAGGCCTAAGCAAGGAATTGAGGTACAGGAGTTCTTCTGGAGGTTTCACTTCTTCAGAAAATTTTTTTTATCTTTAGTATAAATAGGCTGAAAGCTTTAGCTTAAAATTTTCCCATAGAACTCCCCTGAAGGCCTCACATTAATCAAGACCGAGACAAATATTTTCAAAGTTTAATCTAAATAGGCTGTAAACTCGGCTGAAGGCCACATGTCAACAAAACAATTTAATGGCTTAAGACCAAGGAACAGGAGCTTTCAATTTGAAAAGGCTGAAGGCTTTATCTTAAAATATTTTGTGTACAACTCGGCTGGAGGCCTCATACTAAAGAATAACCATCTTATGACTTAAGGGCGAGACACGGATTTTGAATTTTTAATTTAAGAGAGATTAAAACTCTGCTGAAGGCAAACACCATGTAGAAAACAATTTTACGGCTTAAGGCCTAAAGGGAAGAGCCTCTAAATTTCAACTAAAATAGTCTAAAGGCTTTATCCTAAAATTTTTCACATAACTCTTGGCTGAAGGCCGCATACGAAACCCAAACACGGCTTAAATCCCAGACAAAGAAATTTCAAATTTTTAATTTAAACTGGAAAACTCAGCTGAAGGCCACATAAAAACTAGAATATATTTCTTATGGCTTAAGGCCTAGACAAAATTTTTCAACTTTTGATTTGAAAAGGCTGTAAACTCGACTGAAGACCACATACCAGCTTGAAACCAATTTACAGCTTAAGCCCTAGGCACAAGGAATTTTCAATTTTAATTTTGAAAGGTTGAAATTCGGCTGAAGGTCACATACCAAACAAGAAACAATTTTTTTTTTTTTTTACGGCTTAAGGCCTAAGAAGAAAAGCCTTGCAATTTTAATTAGCTAAAATTCAGCTGAAGGCGACACAGAGTACTTACGACTAAAAAGGAAATCACTACATAAAACACAAGGAGAGGCACTCAGAAGGTTCCAAGGATCGGACTGGGGAGGTAACACTAATGCACATTAGGTTGTAACCTCCCCACAAAAAATTAAAATAAATAAATATTATTTTGATTAATGATTCTAATTTTTGTGTAACCTCAGAACAAAACTGGTTCCCATTTATAACCTCCCTACAAAATTTGTTTCCCATTTAATATAAGCTCGAAACAGAAAAATTCTTAAACCTCATAATAAAAAATAAATTCAGTAACCTGGTAAATTTTGGATGACAGCAGTGCTGCTTCACGGCCCTGTAAGATCATTCTGAATAAAAAAGGAAAAATTCTTACCTCAATAAAGTCGGTAACTATCTGCTCTTACAATAGCTTTTTCCGGCACAGCTCTGTGCAGTGCTGGCCTATACATTTGTGATTTATGAAAGGAAGCAACTGATTTTTCTTTTGCAACAATCGGAATGATCATGGATTGGAGAAATTATTAATTCTTTAAATTGAAATGAATGCTTGTTAGAAATTACTTTATATGACAAAGATTATTATTAGGACATTTTTAAAAGATTTACATGGGAGTTCACATAACATTGCTAGCTATGCGCGAGGCTGCTTTTACCTTATACTATAACGCTCAGGCTCCGCCATCGGTGCACCACGACCGGCCCAGCCAACACGATACACCAGACTGGAGCAGACTCCAGACCAGACAAGCGCAGACTAGCGACTAGCAACAACAACTGCTACAGCTACACAGTTCGTACTGCAGTCAACACTGCTCTCTGGTCAGAGATTCTCTTATACTTTTCCTATTGCAGGCAGCGCATACCTCTTACAAGGTGAGGTAGGCACCGAGACCGACAACCTCTTAATCGGAAAGCAACTCAACCGAAAGCTAGCCAACGAACCAATCAACAAGATCAGTTCTGCTCCACCCGACCAGCAAACCAACAACAAGATGTCAATAGCACAATGTTCTGGATACTGGTGCCCAATCTAACAAAGTCAGAATAAACGCCCAAAACTACCAACAACACTTCAGCTGTGGAACTACACTGCGTGCTGGGCAGCATCAACATGACGAGGAAAATACACTGCCGAAAACTACGTCAACGACCAGGGTGTCACTGGAACGCCAACGGCCACAAGGCAGAAGATACCGTTGGTACATTTCATTAATGATGGAATGAATTCAATTAAGTTAAATACCACACAGGAACACGGCTGCAATTCTAGCCGACTTCAAAGCACACACGTTGTTGCTCGTGGGAATCTCCCAGAAAGCGACAACGAGGATCAAACGAAGAGATGTGATAGCAGTTGACGCTTGATACTAACAAGGGGAGGCCGCCAATTGTGAAATTCAGATTCGATTCACACTGCGCATAATAAAAGCTCATGGCCAGAGGTGTAATGTGGCAAAGCACCAAGATGCACTTCTCAGCCGTTGTCGAGAAAATCGACAGTTAAAAGAAACCGTTGCGGTGAAATGCTCTCTACGGTTAATAGTTTTATACAGCGTCGTGGCGCAGCGGTAAGCGCTCGGGTTTGTAATCGGAAGGTCGGTCGCCGGATCGAATCTCGCGCCATGCAACATTTTTTTTATTATTAGTTTTTTGTAATTCAAATATATATTATTATTATTATTAGCGAATGTCCCCATGGGAGAACGATAAGCAGGTGATTAACATTTCTTAATGTTCTTCTTATTTTCCCAGTATTTCTTCATTGCCTCCCCAAAGGCCTTCTTCCTTTCTTCGGTCCACTTTGGTCGGAAAGGTTTAGATTCCGTCTCTGGATTAAACTTCCACTTGTCGATTTTTCTTCTGAATGTATCCCGGTCTGATGTGTTTGTTATGTCAATTTTTGCCTTTTTCAAATCCTTCTTAACTTCAGTTACCCAGGGTATTGTTGCCTTAAGTGATGTCATATAGTCCAATAGACGTTTAGTTAACCTGTTTCCAGGTAATCTGTCTATATGTCCATAAAACTTCATCCGCCTCTTCCTGATATCTGCCTCGATGTTTGATATTTTTTCGGTTGTCTCGGTAGTCTGCAGCCTGTATCCATCTTGTGTGTATCGTGGTCCTAGGATTTTTCTAATAATTTTTCTCTCTACTTTCTTAATTTCGTGTAAATCTAATTTTCTATTCAGGGAGAGTGTTTCACTTGCATATGTGACTGTTGGTTTGATGACTGTGTTGTAGTGTCTGATTTTAGTGCCTTTTGATAGACATTTCTTGTTATATATATTTTGAATAAGTCCGAATGCTTTCTTGATTTTCTGTAATCGGTTTTTTTGTGCTATTTTCTCAAGTCCTGTTGGTTCAATAACTTCACCGAGATACTTAAAGTGCTTGACTCTAGTTATTTCACCATACTTTGTTTTTAATTTCGAAATATCTAATTTTGAGCAGATGAATTCTGTCTTCTCAAAGGAGATTTGCAGGCCAACCTTCTCAGCACATTCTTTAAGTGTCTCAATTTGTTTTACTGCTGTTTCTTCACTGTCAGTTATAATTGCCAAGTCATCTGCAAACGCTAAATAAGGGATGTTCAATTTTCCTTTACCTCTTCCTAGTTCAATTGGCTTCCAAAAGCTTTGTTTCCTTAGTGTTACTTCCCACTCTTTCATAACTTTGTCCAAAACTATATTGAATAATAGTGGTGAGATCCCATCTCCTTGTCTTACTCCTGTTTTAATTGAGAATGGTTCCGAAATTTCCCCTCTGAATTTAATTTTTGATTTGGTTTCTGTTAGTGTTTGTTCAATTAGTTTTCGGGTTTTAGTGTCTAGGCCTCGCTCTTCGAGAATGTGACATAGAGACTGTCTGTCTATGGAATCGTATGCCTTTTTGAAATCAACGAATGTGCAGATTATTGGTTTTGACCTGATTGCTTTAATCTTTAAAATAGTTTTAAGGTTGAATATCTGTTCCGGGCATGATCTATTAGGACGAAAGCCTGCTTGGTAGTCTGAAATTGTATGTTCTAGTTGTTCTTGTGCCCTCTTTAGGAGACATGCAGATAGAATTTTGTAGGTAACTGGTAAAAGTGAAATGCCTCTGTAGTTGTTTACGTCTGATCTCTCTCCCTTTTTGTGCAATGGGTGAATTAGTGCACACTTCCACTCCTCTGGGATATTTTCTGTCTGCCAAATTTCTTGGATGATGCTAGTGATCTCTTTTAACGAATTTGGACCAAGGTTTTTCAGTAGTTCAGCTACAATTCCATCTTCTCCCGATGATTTATTATTTTTGAGTTTTCTAATGTGACTATAAATTTCTTCTTGAGATGGTGGTAGTGAAGTCTCATTCGTGTGTTCTGGTTGTAATCTGGGGAATCTTGTACTTGGTTGTGGGCAATTTAGGAGTTGTGAGAAATATTTAGCTAGTTCTTGGCAATTTTCTTTGTTAGTTAGTGCCAATTTTCCATTCTGTTTCCGGAAGCAGAGATTTTGTGGAGTGTATCCTTTGATTTGATTTGCGAATATTTTATAAAAATCTTGAGTGTTGTGGTTCTTAAAGTTTTCTTCAATTGTGTTTAGCTGTTCATTAAGGTATTTTCTTTTAGTTTGTCTAAGTATTTTAGCTGTTTGTTTTCTCACTTTGAAAAATGTTTGTTGTGTGGTTTCTGATTTGTCACAATTGTAATTTAAAAAGGCTTGTTGTCTCTCTTCTAATGCGTTATCACAATTCGAATTCCACCATGGATGCTTGGATATTTTCTTTAACGGAATCAAATCTCTTGCTTTCTGTATAATTTTCGTTCGGAAATCTTTCCAGTTGTTTGTTGGTTGTTTATCCCATGCTTCTGTAATTTCTGATTCCTTGATATTTTTCAAGTCAAATTTGGGAATTAGTGGTGATTTCCTTTGGCGTTTCCTTTTTGGAGTGAATTTAATTTTAACTCTGGTAAGGTAGTGGTCAGAATCTATATTTGCCCCTCTGCGGACTTGAACGTCGTGTATTTCTTTCTGGAAGTCATATATATATATATATATATATATATATATATAAAAACTATTAATGAATTGCTTACGCATTTTGGTGAAGGCGGATCGCTCTCCAATTGTACCGCCTCCATTTTTCCGTTTGTTTAACAGGGTGTACCAAAGCTCTCACGTCCGCACTGATTTTCGACGATGTTATAAGTTGCGCTAGGCACCGCATCTCCCTTCTTTCGAAGTTAGCAGGCAACTACGCTTTTATGCGGCGGCTCGTTTCGGCCCATACAACATCTGTCCAAGTGTAACGAGCGAGTAACGGAGCTTATATTTCACACCTGCCACAGCAAATTTGTGTTCGTTGGGTTTCTATTCTAATTCGAACGTTTGACTTACGCTATACGTATTCGTTTCGAAATATCGTTTCTACGTCTTCCGTTAACTACACGTGGTTAACATTATGAAGACAATTAATAACATTTGTGAAATACAACTTTGTTTGCGGAAAACATAATGATGTTCGAAGTCGCCAGTTTTTCCACGACAAACGACCTTCAACAACTTATTATATGCATAATTGTTGCAACTGATTGCCGAGAATTTATATATATATATATATATATAAATTCTCGGCAATATATATATATATATATATATATATATATATATATATATATATGTGTGTGTACACACATTTTAATAACAAAAAACAAATACTAAAAAAAAAATTGCATGACGCGAGATTCGATCCGACGACCTTCGGATTACGAACCCGAGCGCTTACCGCTGCGCCACGACGCTGTCGATAATTATTAATCGTTGAGAGTATTTCACCGCAACGGTTTATTTTAACTGTCGATTTTCTCGACAACGGCTGAGAAGTGCATCTTGGTGCTTTGCCACATTACACCTCTGGCCATGAGCTTTTATCATGCGCAGTATGAATCGAATCTGAATTTCACAATTGGCGGCCTCCCCTTGTAAGTTAAGCGAGCACTCAATTTTAGTGTCCAGGATCGGTGGGCGACGAATTTCGTAACCCTCGCAATAAGCGCCTCACAATTCCAACCGCGCGTGCACGCAGCCAGCGGCTCCGGTCTGATCACGCGCCATGGAGACTTCCTCGCTGCCCTGGCCCAACCGACCGACTGCCACGCACAGAAACGGTCAAGGACCAAATAGACGTCGACTGATGGGACGACCGACCGAACGACCAACCAACGGTGGTTCCCGCTGCAGTCTCCTTCAGTCGGACAGTGCACGTGTGTCGCCAGCGGTCGACAAGTACTGGCTGTCCACACCTCGCTGGTGTTCCGTACACGACGCTCCTTCGTCGCCGACCGCTGCTCCGTCTCCGACTGCACTTCTGGTCCATCTCCAACTGACTTCCAGACACACAACGACAGTGCACTTATCGATAAGCGCTGCTGCTGCCACTCACGGGCAAGTAAGGCAGAAGTTAGTGACGCCAGTAAATGGAATAAGAAGACGAGGCGGCAGTCCCCTAAAAGATGATGACAGATAATAAACGGCACGAACACGAGCTGCGCACGGTTCGCTTACCTGCTCACCAGAGAGGATCTTACACAACTTCATTGGACTGCTCTTCTTCGGCCACTCTACAACCCAGATTTCGCACCTTCAGACTTCCATCTTTGTGGTCCAATGAAGAATGCAGTACTTGGAAGGTAGAGTGGTTATTAATGCAGCAAGACGTTAGCTCCCACGTCGCCCAGTAGAGTGGTAGCCTACGGACATACAGGCCCTCACAGTAAGGTGGCTTAAGCTCGTTGCATTGAACATTGAACGGAGACTATGTTGAAAAATAGTGTTTTGTAGCCAAAAGACTGGGGAATAATATGGTGTATTGTAATCTTGAATAAAAACAACCTGTTTTCAGAATAAAAGTGTTGCATTGCCTATTGAACGCCCCTCGTATATAGTAATGTACTCGTACGTTATTGCCCATCGAAATATGCTCTCGTTTCACAGCACTCTACGAAAAACGTTTCGCGTGTTTTAGATCCTTAAAAATGTTCTGCAGTGATTGAGGCTATAGTTCTCTCACAGCAGCGACTGAGTGCAGCCGTGTTTTTACGCCCTCTCCTGTGGCACGTCTGAGAGGCACCGGACACCATAAACATTCTTTGAATACGCAAATAAATACTTCATATATGGATTAATTAGTAAGGAAACCCACCATGAAGCTGCATCCTAATATGGTTACTGAACAGTGAATTTACTTTCAAAACCTTTTCTTAAGAATTTACTAGCGATTCATCAAGAACATTAACACATTTAATCACACTATGTGAGCGTGGAATTAGTTACCAATTAGTAACTGATGAAACAAATTAATTTTTTTAATAAATGGAAATTTTATTCCTAAAATTCCTTTTTTTTAAAAACAGATTTAAAATTAGAATCAGAATCACCCTGTAAATATCAAGTTAGAATTTATTCAGAGGCAGAAATAACATTTTTTTTTTGTAGTATGAGCTTTGGGGCTGAGAACCTTGCCGCTCCCTTTTAACACGGCCTTAAATGGTTCAAATGGCTCTGAGCACTATGGGACTTAACATCTATGGTCATCAGTCCCGTAGAACTTAGAACTACTTAAACCGAAGTAACCTAAGGACATCACACAACACCCAGTCATCATGAGGCAGAGAAAATCTCTGACCCCGCCGGGAATCGAACCCGGGAACCCGGGCGTGGGAAGCGAGAACGCTACCGCACGACCACGAGTTGAACACGGCCTTAGTCACGACCGCTTACAACATCCTCTGAAAGACTACACTGGTGCAAATCTGCAACATACCAGATTACTTTTAAACTAAAAATTTTAACAACTCACACAAACACATAAACTATGCACACTCAGACCTAAATTATTTGCCATCGCAAGTGCAACTTGTTTTTAAAAGAACTCTTACGGTGGAAGGGTGGCAACTTTATATACTAAAATGACCATTTAAATAAAAATCCATGAAATGCAGTTTTACATAAAATGTAGCAACATGTTCTAAGTTACACATATACCACCTCGCAAGATGATAGTCAATATAAAAACATATCTCAGGAATTCGGCCTTTACACCTTAAGCGATAAATTCGTGAACACTGAATCCGACAAACAGGACAGAGGCAGCTATTAACGCACGGCAGACCGACAGACAGACAGACAGACACTAACTGCCTAACAAATGGGGACGAGAGACTGACCAAGAAACAAGTAGACTTCAACAGGTAAATGAAACAACATATCACGAATCACTCAACTTCTAATAAACTGCGATGTCTGGCGAAGACGCGCAGTACGCCCAAAACGCTCTCCCGAACCGCCCATTGCCAGCCGCTTCAACGGACGCAGGAAGGCGCGCCGATCTCCCGTCTCAAGGTGTCGCAGCTCGCACCGGCCAGACCGATGTCGTGGGTTGACTCCTGTTGCTTTCGTGTCGGCCGCGAAGCCACTACCTCTCGTTATACGGCGCGGGCCATTGGACTAACGTGGCGACCTCACATACGCCGACGCTCAAGACGGACAAGTCATCCTGTGTCGAAGTGCGCGACCGACCAAACGATCGATCCAACCGCCAATGACCGTTGTCCTGAACAAACTCGAGCAGACTGGTGGCTTAACACATACTAGCACTCCGGACGACAGACAGACACTGACTGTCCCACACTGATCCGCCTGGCCAACTGACAACACTCGCCCCGACTTCACTACTGGTCCGTCTCCAGCTGACCAGACTCCTCAAGACTGACAGAGTGACTCACTGCCGAGCTCATAGCGCCCCTGAAATGCACGTGAACAGGCAATTTTTCCCCTTTTCCACCAGAGGGAGGCACCAAAGCTGCGACTGCCACAGCGGCGCCACCGCCAGAAACGGAGGGCGACTGCTTCACACATCGCGCTGCGGCGCGCTCTTCAAAACAGCAAATTTTACCACGGCTGTTACGGACCACCAACGATTCTAGACATGGACATTTGATTTCATGACGAAATAGATTTGTTTGATGAGGAAACACGTTAAGGATAATGAAACACACCGAAGGAACGGTAAACTTTGTACATATGAACGAGGAAGTTAGTAAGGTAACAACTACTTTTGCCGGATTAAGGCTGCAGACCACGTGGATTTTCAGTTTGCCTTTTGAAATACCACTCCACTGGTTCGAAATGCAATTGCACCCTGCGACATACTGCTACAAGTAACCAATCTACATCTACATCTACATCCATACTCCGCAAGCCACCTGACGGTGTGTGGCGGGGGGTACCTTGAGTACCTCTATCGGTTCTCCCTTCTATTCCAGTCTCGTATTGTTCGTGGAAAGAAGGATTGTCGGTATGCCTCTGTGTGGGCTCTAATCTCTCTGATTTTATCCTCTTGGTCTCTTCGCGAGATATATGTAGGAGGGAGCAATATACTGCTTGAACAAAAGCCCGTACCGAGCTACTGAGCGTCTCTCCTGCAGAGTCTTCCACTGGAGTTTATCTATCATCTCCGTAACGCTTTCGCGATTACTAAATGATCCTGTAACGAAGCGCGCTGCTCTCCGTTGGATATTCTCTATCTCTTCTATCAACCCTATCTGGTACGGATCCCACACTGCTGAACAGTGCTCAAGCAGCGGGCAAACAAACGTACTGTAACCTACTTCCTTTGTTTTCGGATTGCATTTCCACAGGATTCTTCCAATGAATCTCAGTCTGGCATCTGCTTTGCCAACGATCAACTTTATATGACGATTCCATTTTAAATCACTCCTAATGCCTGCTTCCAGTTGCTGACCTGCTATATTGTAGCTAAATTATAAGGGATCTATCTTTCTATGTATTCGCAGCAGATTACACTTGTCTACATTGCGATTCAATTGCCATTCCCTGCACGATGCGTCAACTGGCTGCAGATCCTCCTGCATTTCAGTACAGTTTTCCATTGTTACAACCTCTCGATATGCCACAGCATCATCCGCAAAAAGCCTCAGAGAACTTCCGATGTCATCCACAAGGTCATTTATGTATATTGTGAATAGCAACGGTCCTACGACACTCCCCTGCGACACACCTGAAATCACTCTTACTTCGGAAGACTTCTCTCCATCTAGGAACTCTTCAATCCAATCACACAATTGGTCTGATAGTCCATATGCTCTTACTTTGTTCATTAAACGACTGTGGGGAACTGCGTCGAACGCCTTGCGGAAGTCAAGAAACACGGTATCTACCTGTGAACCCGTGTCTATGGCCCTCTGAGTCTCGTGGACGAATAGCGCGAGCTGAATTTCACACGACCGTCTTTTTCGAAACCCATGCTGATTCCTTCAGAGTAGATTTCTAGTCTCCAGAAAAGTCATTATACTCGAACATAATACGTGTTCCAAAATTCTACAACTGATCGACGTTAGAGATATAGGTCTATAGTTCTGCACATCTGTCCCTTCTTGAAAACGGGGATGACCTGTGCCCTTTTCCAATCCTTTGGAACGCTACGCTCTTCTATGGGAAGTGGAGCATAAACAAATATTTTAATGCCAACAATGGCACAAGAAACGTAAAAATTTAATAAAGAGGCACTTCCAATGAAAGCATGAGAAGTACCAATCAGGAGGACAATCGTATGCAGAAAGAAATCGTTAGTGGGACCCAGTCGATGGAGACAGTCAACAATCGCCTAAATATGACAGATCACAGGAACACGAGCAGATAAAGAAAGAACAGAATAAAACACTAGAAATGGGGCATAAAGATCTCAAGGCATACAATGGTCACAGTTACCGACTCCTTGACGAAGTCACATCACAACTTAAACCAATAGTCCTTAAGAACCAAACAAGCAAGCTGTCTTACAAAGCAAAAGAGAAACGAGCCGTGAAAACGGCAAAACTAATTGCGGCATGCGTGAAGAATTAGAATAGAATATAGAAGACTTGAAAGAAAAACTAAACAAAATCAAGAAAATGTGAAAACAGAGGAACGAGATACACCTCATAAACAGCGAGACAGAAAATCACAGATATCCCAAAGGGACACGCACGTCGAAGTGGAAGATGACAGAAACACGAAACAGCCAGTGGACATCTGAGTTTGGGCAGATGTACCCGAGGGATGTCCTAACATGTAAACAAAACGATTCCATGTTATAAAATGGCAACAACAAAAATAAGTAGAGACGAAAATAAAAATTTTCAAGCAACACGTACAAGCAGCAGACATAGATATCGCTCTGGTACATTAAGTAGTCGCACACAAAATTGGTGGAATTACCCGTTACGACGAACTTACCAATACATAGTATGAAAGTTCAACAGTTATTCTACGCAAACAAGGTATTCAGTACATGACAAAACGCGGGAAGCTGGGGTCGCATGCAGACAAGAGAATTTCTAAAATCAGAAGTTGGAAATTTAGTAATACGACCTTACAACAATATTATCATCGGAGGTGATTTCAGATGCGTGGTAACAATTTTTACTTAAGTCCCAATTTTCATTTCTGTCAAGAATTCCCGACTGAGAGATGGACTTAAATCATTGGGTGCCTGGATATGCACTGATCCTAGTATCACCCCTTTCATCTATATTACCAACACCGCGCAAGGCAGTTTGGACAGAATGTACGTAAGACGGTACCAAACGTTAAGTCTTGGAAGAAGAGACATGGCCACTGAGCTTCTCCAATCACTTAGCTTGCCACATCGTACTGAGACACGCACAGCAAAAGCATCTTTAGAGCATGGAGCATGGCAGATGAAGACAGACCTACTAACCGGACCGAAAATTTAGAGAACGGTGGGAAACATCTGGAACAGGTACCTACGGATGCAACCTAAATAGTCCAAACTGTTGACCTGCTGAATGTAATATACCAAATCACAAATTAAAATACGTGTTATTCAATGTGCGAAAGAAAGAGCCTATTGACGGGAAAGGACGCTAGAATATTGTGTCATGCTTCTACGGGAATTATATAACAATATAACATATTTAATAGATAACACAACAAGAATTAAGCACGTTACAGAAAACGTTATCACCCTTACCAAACAATCTGTGGAGAGCGCTACAATCAGGTCACGCAACCAACGAACGAAATTGTTTCCATATACCACGTCGTAAGAGAAACGCAAAGGCCAAACACAATAGCATCTGTAAGTTAACAGACGACCGAAAGAATGTGTATGGCACACAAAATTCAGTTACATACTACATCGTACAACATTTCACACAATGTACGCCAGAACCGAAACAAACACCCATACGTAACAGGCTTTCTTAATAAACATAACAACCAGCATCAGTCGTTAAGATTACGAAACTAAATTAGAAGGGAACTGCAAATAATAGCTAAGGAGTCACTGAAAAAGAAAGCAGCAGGTTTCGGTGGAACACCTGTCGAATTTTACTTACTTTACTATGATCGGCCCGCAACAGAAGAGAATGTACACCGAGATAACGACTAGTGACATTCTACCTTCATCCTTTGCAGGGGGACTTTTGGTGTTGGTACCAAAAAACCAACAACATCAAATTCAAAAACTAATGACCAATAACATAGCTCAACTGTTGTTAATATATGGACACAACTGTTGAACATTATGTTGAAAGGATCTCTCCCAAAGATACTCGGTCACTGTTAAACAAGTGTTATAAAAGAGCGCTCCACGTTGAACGTATTAGCCGAATATTGGGTTACACACACCCAGGATGCACCATCAAAGCAGAGTTAGCGTTAGATTTTATCGGTTTTGATAAAGCCTACGATAGAGTTCAATAAGAAATTATACTCAGTGTAACACGCACAATGTAATTTCAGGATACCGATGTCCATACAACCGGAGAGTGCGTTTCCAACACTCAGTTTGCAAAATAAATGGTCAAACAACACTACCAAAAAAACCATACGACAGGGTTGTCCACTTTGTGTAACTTTATTCAGTCACCGTGGAACTACTGCTGAAAAAGTTTCATGAACATCTACATGGCCTACGAACTCCTACCAAATCAGTGAGTCATACATATGCGGATGAGATCTGTATTATCATCAGCAACAACATAACAAAATTAAGCACGGTGATACGCAAACAACGAGAAGAAGATTATACCAGTGCGACCGGTGCTGTTATAAACTACCAAAAATCACAACTTGTCCTACTAGCACTACATATGAAATACATGCAGGACGCGTGGTTAAAATCAACAGAGAGAAGATTGCAACTAAGAATGATTATAACGGCTAACCCAAACGAAATGGCAAAGGCAAATTAGCAGAACCAACTAAACGGCAGCCGAACAGCAATGAATGAACTCAAGGCCACAGAATTAGACAGACCGCAAAAATGGTTCAAATGGCTCTGAGCACTATGGGACTTAACATCTGTGGTCATCAGTCCCCTAGAACTTAGAACTACTTAAACCTAACTAACCTAAGGACATCACACACATCCATGCCCGAGGCAGGATTTGAACCTGCGACCGCAGCAGTTGCGCGGTTCCGGACTGCGCGCCTAGAACCGCGAGACCACCGCGGCCGGCAGACCGCAAAAGATAGCACTTCTAAACACCAGCCACAATGCTACCTACAATCAAGAACATTGAGCACAGTGTCGTAAGAAACACGGTATATGTGGAGAGGCGATGTATTAAGGACCCCATTCCACACGACACATCTTCACCGTCAAAAAGGAGAACTTGGACTAGGGAACATACAAGCACAACGTACCGCATTATTCATTAACAGAACATCAAAGATACTTGATAGCTGGACAAATTTGATCACTAGATAATTATTCACCTGCCTCGAAACAGAAAGCAAAAAGATCCTAGTAAATGTGGACCATATAAATACAAATATGGATTATGAGACAAGGTATTATACTCAACTCAGTTATATTGAAGCTAAGCTAAAGACCTTGAGAAACATCAACACTACAAAGGTGTATAGCACACTCACGGAGCGTGTTTGCCCGAATGCATCAAGAACAGCGGAACTCTATTTAGGTAAATGATGTCCAACTCCTTCCACATTCGGTAATAACATCAAAAGACTTCGCTACACGGGAAGTTTTGTCCCCAAGAAAACCAATCCCACGGGAGAGAAAAACAGCATACATAAAAACCGACTAAAGTCACATATACGTCTCCAGCGCACACATAAGGAGAAACTAATAATTCTACAAAAACACCGGACATGGCAGCAATAATGTTACACGTAACGTAAAAACACCAAACGAATATTTACAACTTTTCTGGTCATAGCTACAGACCATTGTATTAAGACCATCACTTACTTATGGATCTACAACGCACCTGATGATGGAGATATGCCGAAATGGGCTCATCGTGAGTGATTTATAAAATAAAAACCATTTAAAGAGCAGTGTAGCTGGCTGGTATTCATAATAATCATGTTATTAGACGACGTATTTTGCAATGCGGGACCCAGAGGACAAAAGCTCTGAAAGGTTTATCGACAATTTTCACTACATCATTATTAGATCAGATTTCTCTACGTCCTTGTCCGTCAAGGACTGAAGCTGTACAAAAGCACAGGACGTCACAATTACCCTGAAGTAACTATAATTTTGTCATCCTTGCTCTATGAACTTATAAAGTGTACCGAGCAGAAATGAGCCGTATACTCGTCGTAACAGCTATTACGTGCTGATTCTGCCTGCTCCACCAGGCAGATGACGCAGTAACGTTGTTTCTTAACAGACACACTGTGTGTGCTGCACTGTTCGCATCACTTTACGGGTGACATAACGGTTTAGGCTCTTTTTTTTCGGAAAACAATTTTACCTACATCAGAACAGCATGCACAAGAACAAATATTTAGGTAGACTATAGAATTACATGGAAGTCCCAATGATATATTTTTTAATTGTAATACAATTGATTTATAGTTGTACTTTATCGGGCCTTATGATTTTTTCTTGTGTGTTGTTGGCTGGGGCAAAATCCTATTCGTAATTCCTGATTATGTTCTGAGAATCACTGTAAGATTCCATCGCCATTAATCAGTGTCTGAAAGCAGTCACTTTATTACAACCTACAATTTTATTAGATCCTCTAGGACTATCATTCAAACACTCTATTGAGTTGCAACACCAGACGTTCACTATAACACTCAGTGGAAAATGAACTACTGTTTCAGTAAAATCAAAAGATTAATTAATGAATTTTGCTACATTCGAGAACACACTTTACAGTTTTTTATGTTCTTTGGTCGTAGTGTGTCCGTCTGGGTTTGTTTGGCTTGCAGTATTCGGCCGTTGTCTCATCTATAATATACCTTTATGAGTGAATATTAGTGTAAGAGGCATAAATAAATCAGTTTCGGTCAAATTCAGGTGGTGCAGTATGTAAAAGCAAGTGTTCCTCTGTTTTGACACTATGCGAGTGTTTATTTAGGTAATTACTCTACAGTTTTTTCGGCGTGCGTATTTTTCCAAATTGATAGACAAAACGCTTTCTTTGGTGCGATCTTTCAGTTTCGCTACAACCAGGCAAAAGTTGTGCAACTAAGGACGTGTTACCGTTACACAGTCGCAAAACTCAACGCGTTCCGAATTCCATGATTTACTGTTAGAATAACCAACTGTTTGAAACGGTATTGTTTACTCGTATGGATTGGCTGCGGTATTAATAAATTAGTTAGTTATTACAGAATCTGTTTTTAGGATTTGAAATCATTATCATAGTTACTTTCACTGTTAATTAAATGAAACAGTTTTATGAAATAATTAAGTTGAGAGATGGAATGCTTTTAATTTGGCAGAAAGTTCTATGCACTTCCCACTACAATTAAGTTTTCTTTTGAACGCAGGCCTCATTTACTAAACCACAACGCACATTAAGGGACAATTATTCAAGTATGATAGTTACGTAAACGACGAAAGTACGAAGTGAAAAAAAGGAAACAAGACAGTCACAGAGAAGGTGAGAGTTAAAAGTAAATAATATTAGAAGAGACATTAATGCACAACAGTGAGACGACTGCAGTAGAAACAATGGTAGATTTCATTGATGATTTGTTTGGTTCAAAAGATGAATAGCAACTATAGACAGGAAATAACGAAAATAATGCCACCCCAGAAGTACTGCCAGATGATGTGTACAGAGGTATGTAGAAAGTAGGACAACTTTAAAACTGGAGGAATACATGAATTTGAAGAAAACACAACTGACCGTTTGCTAGTCTTGAATAAAATTGCAGAACGGCACTATGTACATGAATTACCACTTTTTCTAGAATTCGTAGTTAACGACAAAATTTTTAATTAACTTTCACGAAAATCTGTACAAACTGTCGTCGAGAAATAACGACGTGGTTAAATGTACACTATGTGATCAAAAGTATCTGGACACCTCCAAAAACATACGTTTTTCATATTAGGTGCATTGGGCTGTCACCTTTTGCCAGGTATTCCATATCAGCGACCTTAGTAGTCATTAGACATCGTGAGGGAGCAGAACTGGACGCTCCGCGGAACTCAGGGGCTTCGAATTTGATCAGACGTCTGTACGCGAGATTTCCACACTCCTAAACATCCCTAGATCCACTGTTTCCGATGTGATAGTGAAGTGGAAACGTGAAGGGACACGTGCACCACAAAAGCGTACAGGCCGACCTCGTCTGTTGACTGACAGAGACCGCGAACAGTTGAAGAGGGTCGTAATGTGTAATAGGCAGACATCTATCCATACCATCACACAGGAATTCCAAACTGCTTTAGGATCCACTGCAAGTACTGTCACTTAGGCAGTAGGTGAGAAAACTTGGATTTCACGGTCGAGCGGCTGCTCATAAGCCACACATCACGCCGGTAAATGCCAAACGACGATTCGGGAGGACGACGGTTCAATCCCGTCTCCGGCCATCCTGATTTAGGTTTTCCGTGATTTCCCTAAATCGCTTCAGGCAAATGCCGGGATGGTTCCTTTGAAAGGGCACGGCCGATTTCCTTCCCCATCCTTCCCTCACCCGAGCTTGCGCTCCGTCTCTAATGACCTCGTTGTCGACGGGACGTTAAACACTAATCTCCTCCTCCTCCTCCTCCAAACGACGCCTCGCTCGGTGTAAGGAGCGTAAACATTGGACGATTGAACAGTGGAAAAACGTTGTGTGGAGTGGTGAGTCACGGTACACAATGTGGCGATCTGATAGCAGGGTGTTGGTATGGCGAATGCCCGGTGAACGTCATCTCCCAGCGTCTGTAGTGCCAACAGTAAAATTCGGAGGCGGATGTGTTATGGTGTGGTCGTGTTTTTCACGGAGGGGGCTTGCACCCCTTGTTGTTTTGCGTGACGCTATCACAGCACAGGCCTACATTGATGTTTTAAGCACCTTCTCTCTTCCCGCTATTTAAGAGCAATTCGGGGGTGGGGATTGCATCTTTCAACACGTTCGAGCACCTGTTCATAAGGCACGACCTGTGGCGGAGTGGTTACACGACAATAACATCCCTGTAATGGACTGGCCTGAACAAAGTCCTGACCTGACCTATTTAACACCTTTGGGATGTTTTCGAACGCCGACTTAGTTCCAAGCCTCACCGACCGACATCGATACCTCTCCACAGTGCAGCACTCCGTGAAGAATTGACTGTCATTCCCCAAGAAACCTTACAGCACCTGACTGAACATGTGCCTGCGAGAGTGGAAGCTATCATCAAGACTAAGGGTGGGCCAACACCATACTGAATTCCAGCATTACCGGATTAGGGCGCCACGAACTTGCAAGCCATTTTCAGGTAGGTGGCTGGATACTTTTGATCACATAGTGTATGTCAGTGTGCTGAAGAATACTCCTTCAACGCAAAACTCCGATTAAACTACATCAGTTTACATAGGAAACAAAGACTAAAAAAAGAAATTAAGACAAGTGGATAACACATCAGCCTTCCTATAACTTTTGGTCACTAGCTATAATAATCCTCTCTAAGAAGCCAAGCATTATATTCCACATCTTAACCCAGCATTATAGAAACATGTAGATGTTGTCCCAGGATATCGTAGCATAATCCGATGATTTGTGATTGTGAACCTTCAGTTACCACCCTAACACCAGTCAAGTTTTGGTAGTTGAAATATCTTTCATTACCAGTATTGGAGCCTGGCATCTGAAGTTCGAGTCTTATCATATCGACAAGTTTGGTGTCACTGTCACATGGAGGGGAATATCCATTATCAGTGGTCGGTAATTCCGCAGTGCCAGGGTCAAGCTGAGCGGGAAACGAGAACAGCAAAATTGTGCAGTGCATGCAATGTTTTGCTATCGGATGACCTCTTTTTTATATGCAGCAGGATATCTCGACGACCTGGCCCTGCTTATGTAAGCAGGCGTTCTTAGAATAGGCTGACTTCTGAACCAATCGCACGAAGCGTGTTCCCGCTTCCAGGAAACGCAGCAGACACGGAGAGTTATAAACGTATAAAAACTACGCCATTTCACACGGTAGCGATTCAGTTGCTGCCGAAGTCGTTCCAATTTTCAGCTGAACGCGTAAGTCTCGGGCAGTGCAATAATGTGCTGGGTAATTCTGTGCTGGTACTGTGTGCTGAGTAATGTTACACTGTATTGCTATGTGTGGCTTCATATTTGTGTTGTGTGTGCATAAAATACGAAATGTGTTTTGCTTAGGTGCAGTTTTCACCGCAATTAGGTTAGAAAAAGTCCGATAGCTACGGGTTTATTTTCCTCTCTTATCATCATACCCAGGTCCTAAAGTAATAAAGACGATTTGTAAGCATTTCTTCACCAGACTTAAAGAATGGCAGATCACGAAGAGAGTTACATGTTTTTGTTAAGGCATACTTCTTTTTAAGAGAATCTTTATAACATAGAGCAGCAACGAGCTACAAGTTGGTTTTCGTATACTTTACTTTTAAAAAAAGCGCGCGTTAGTGCTTTCGAATCTGTAAATTCACCATCAGACTTCTACCATGTTTTTTTGTCTAAAGACGTGATAATTGGATTTACAGATGAGTTGTGAAATGACGACGTGAAGTATTGTTTTTCAACCTTCTCCTAGAATGAATAACTTTCACGTTTTTCTTTTTTTCTTTTATCACATTCGGTAATAGTGATGTTCATTAAGATTCAAGTTTATCGAATGGCACCACGTTTTCTAACTATCTTTGTGTCGCATCGGTAAACTGTTATTTTATTTCATTTTCTTAAGAAACGGCGGAAAAAATTGATATCCGTATTGGTTCGCTCCCTTAGATTGATTATTTACTTAATTCTTACGACGCAGGCATCAGAATTACTGCCCAGCCTCTCCCAAATACCTGTTCTCTGACATTTTTTTGCAAGAAAACTGTCAGCATTCTTCTGAAAATTCCCGTTTTCCATTTCTGAGAATCTACAATATACTGTCGTTCAGGATGTATTGACCTATTACAGTCCTGGCAGCGCATCTCTGAATTCATTCGGTGCAATGAGTCATGCCTAGATGACAAGGATCAGAGCTAGTCGTACTCATATTGACATCTCGTATGCGGACTCCTTTACAAACGCTGATTACCAGAACTCTCGCAACTAACTCAACTTTTCCATTCACCTTCTCTATTGTTGAGTTCACGTACTTGTCCTACTCCATCTCACAGTTTCGTAATGTAAATATAAATTCCGTCCTCAGGCGGTAGTGGGCCCAGCGGTACCGACCGACCGCCATTTTTTCCTTTGCCAGTGGCGTCATTAGATGTGGCATAGATGTGCGTGAGGCCGTTTTCAGCTTTCGTGATCTTGAGTCGCTACAGCTCGGTCAGGTATCTCCTCATCTGGCCTCACGAGGCTGAGTGCACCCCGTTCCACTTCTGCTGCCCAGAAAAACATCGCTGCCAGAATTGGGAACGGTACCCGAGTCTTAGCCAGGCCAGTCAGCCGCGCTGATCACTTTTTTTCCGTTTTGACCGTCATTGTTTTTGTCATTTGGCCTGGGCGGACGTCAGAGGACACCCCTTCAAGTACATCGTGGAACACTTTAGTCACCTTTTATCATACAGTCGGTAGCCAGACCTCTGACCGAATGCATCGAGCTACAGTGCCTGATGTCCACCTGCCGCGGCTGGCAACGCTTCGTTGACACTACCTTAAAGATGTAATCGATTTGGATGGCTGCAGACGTTAACCACACATTATGTAAACAGAAACTACTATTTCTTTCTTATTACTATAGGAGTTGTCCTCCGTTTATCCATAACGGTAGCGGGCTGCCGTTCCGTGTAAGTCGTTGCCCTTATACGAGGGCTATCCACAAAGTACATTACGTTTTGGAATCAAAAATAAAGAAAGTATTGGAAATTTTTTTTATTATATGCAGATGAAAGCCACACTTAAATACTACTTTTCTACATAGTTGCCATTTAAATTAAGGCACTTATCGTAGCGATGAACGAGCTTGGAAATTCCTTCGTCGTAAAATTTGGCCGCCTGCGACTTCAACGTAACTGGAGGTAGTTTAGGGCCTACACTGAGCATTCCATTGTGAAATAATTGAAACTTAAACCACCTACTCGGTACAGTTCATCTCAAGTTGGCTAGTCCAATGGCACTGCAAACGAAATCCATTCTTTTGTATGTCTGCTTGGGATTGTACTTGGAATTCCCTTATATATATGTAGTTAATACTTAAGACAGTAATTTTGATGAATTATGCATGTTTTCATTTGTTACAAATGCTTAACACTGACCTTAAAAATGTAACTGAACCCAGCATATAGCAAAGCTTACAATCAAATGATTCCATGGCCACACGGAAAACGAAAGTGGTGTACTGTCCAAGTGATCATCGGTTTATATTAATTATGTGGTCTGATATGAGTATTTAACGTTATAGTAAACCATAGTCAAATTTAGTAGTCTGTGTCTCTTAACGCAAATTATCGTCTCAACACTATTCCTCTACCTTTGTTTGTAATATTTAGAAGCATTTTGTAATACCGCGTTACAAACACTTCCTGTTTCTTCTTTCCAGCATTCTGTTACTCAACGATAACATTCTATGCTCCGCGGTCTAGCCTTGGGAGGCAAATCGGTGCCGATCGACCGCCATGTCATCCTCCGACAATGGCTGCGGTACGGAGGACCGTGGCGTCAGCACACCGCTCTCCCAGCCGTTGTCGGTTTCTTGACCTTGGAACCACTATTTCTCATTCAAGTACCGGTAGCTCCTCATTTGGCGTCTCGAGGCTTGGTGCATCTGGTACCAATGCTCACACCGTGACAGTACCGGAAATCGAACCCTGGTCCCCTGCATGGCAGCAAAACCCGCTGACCACTGAGTTACGGAGCAGTACGACATTATATGAGAGAGTATAATTTCAATATGGTACTTGCTACATCTGCAATACACAGACGCGTAACATTAGAAAGAGCTGAGAACTACGTGTCGGTATATTATTGTTCTTCGGTATTTACATCATGGAAATGGCATCACGAAATGGTGATTTTGCTTCGCAATTTCATTAACGCGGTACGATGCTACGACATAACGTGGAAAATTGTTCTGCAGCAGGAAATCTTCAGACTTCGTTACGCTTGTGTCATAATTATTTTTCTTTTTGTTCAGTACAATTATTATTACTCAGTCTCACATTTAACTTAAGTTATACTAGAAGTACAGTAAACATGAAGATTGTATTTTATTTCAGCATCTGTCTTCCAGACAGGATGGATCTCACAAGGAAACTGACCTTGCTGTTGCTGGTATTGTCCATTGCGAGCGCTTATGGAGAGGAAGAAGAAGAGAAGGTAATAATGAAATATACCTTTGCAAAAACCTATTTGCACTGAGTCATACCTAAGAACGTCTTGACCGACATTCATTTCATTACATATACACAACAAGCTTAAAAAATGTCACCTTGAGATTTGTAGTATAAAAGTAGATAAATGAGCCATGCATCAAACACAAAGTGAAAATCAAGCGATATAAGGCAAAATACAATAAAAAAACTAACCCAGAAAAGATATTATGAAACATCCACACTAAAATATTTCCGTGTATAACGTCCTTATTCATACTTTTTTTCTGCTAAACAATTTATAGTTTCTCAACACATACACCATTAAAATTATTACTCGCCTTCCTTGCATTTTTTTTCATCTTGCAGTTGGGTCTTTTGGAAGAATTCTAAAGGTCGTTGAGGTGATCATAAATATTAGACATGCATTTGTAGTTTGGCGCAAGAGAATAAAAATGAAGTCGTTACGCAATAAACCATATGAATATGGGCGATATTTTTCTGCGTCAAATCATCAATTTTTTGAAATTCTGTGTGACAGATAGCACTGTCATGATGAAGAATAATGCGACATGTTCCGTTGCCCTTCCTGAATTCCTTGATGTTTTCTGGCAAACAAATTGCTGTAAACGAATCAGCGTTAACTGTTCTTCGATCGTCTAAAGAGGGGTTCCCAGACTTTTTGTCACTACATACCACGTGAAATTTTTTGAAATTTGGGGTTATAAATTGTTCGCTTTTTAACGAACTCGATGTAGGGGTTGGGAGGGGGGGAGAGAAGGATGCCGAGTGGGGGGGGGGGGGGGGAAGAAAGTGCATAAAGTTGAACGCTATCTGCAGCAGGGTTGGGGAATGCTATAGGGTGGATAACTTTCGATCTTGTTCACTCACTGTTGACAAGACACATTCAGTTTTTGTGCTGCGTCGATCAACTGCTATGTGACACACCCAAGTAATAAGGTTTCATGGAAGCCTTTTTTACCTAGTCGTTCATGTTCACATGTGGTACTTATCTGAAGAGAGAAGTAAGTGAAGTCTTCTATATTTGAAGACATGTATTCAGCTCACCTTTTTATCGTATTGTTGGATAACGAAACTTTCTGTATTTCTTTCGCCGTTTTTCCCGCCAAACCTGCTTATCCTATATCAGTAGCAGCGTGCAGTAAGCGATGCTCACCAGCTGTGTGATGTTTCCCTTCTTTTACAGTTCTAAAACTATATAGCCAGATTTTATCAAGTTAGTATCAGTGTCAATAAAATTCGCCGCAGATTTGGATTATTTTTTATAAAACCAAGATTCCTTTTGAAAAAAGTCAGTAGGTTTACCAGCTAACTCAGAATGCTAGAAAATTGGTGACGTTTTAATAAAAAAGGCTTCATGTTTAATTTGAAAGCGTATCTAAGTCTACAACACATTGATGAATTAGATTATCACTGGTTTCTGTACCGCCCTTTACTGTAAAGGTAAACTATAAGTAGCGTTCTTGTGGTTAGGTGTCGGTTCAAGATTCTTAACTCCATGCTTGGAGGTAGAAGGAGCCTCCTGGCTTATAAATCGCTTCAGGGATAGCTTAAAACGCAATCACATACATTTTTTTAATTTGGGGTTATAAATTGTTCGCTTTTTAACGAACTCGATGTAGGGGGTGTGGAGGGGGGGGGGGGGGGGGGGAAGGAAGTGCATAAAGTCGAACGCTACCTGCAACAGTAGTAGTCAAGAATCAATAACCACCGACAAGACCAATCAAAATATCACCACGTCTGAACAAGACGAATCATTACCGGACAAGGCAGCGAAGACTTACGAAGCGGTTGTGGCCGAGCGGTTCTAGGCGCTTCAGTCCGGAACAGTTTAAGTAGTTCTACGTTCTAGGGAACTGATGACCTAAGATGTTAAGTCCCATAGTGCTCAGAGCCATTTTTTGAACTTACGAATGTGTCCTGTGTGCAGTGCAAAACAAACATTCTGCGCTAAATTCATTTTCTTTAACTTTATACAGTTGCCAGTTCCCTCACTATTATTTTGCTTTAAAAATTAAGTAACATGAGAGAATATTTTACTTATATCACTAAGCTTTGCGTTGACTTGTACGTGTGCCACCTGAAATGTCCTTGCGTCCCACCAGTGGTACCAGAACCACTCTTCAGCCATGGTGCTCACAGCAGCAACGTATTTTCGGACAACAAGAGATTTTGTTCGACCAGTACGAAATTCGTCGCTGGCGGATGGACTGCATTGATGAAATTTTGCAAAGCAATCGTAAGCAGTCTTTTATGAAGACGATTCTTTACGATGAGCTGAAAGAAGCTATTAAGTCTTTGTTGATGACTTATGCCTTTACGGAAATCGTAAAAACATTGTCCAACGAAAACTTTCATGTGATGCACTCATTTCTTTTATAACGTGGTTTCTTTGAATGCTCACAGTATTTCTGAGCTGCTATTGTTTTAACAAAAATAAATGAGTTTACTTACAGTCAGTACAATTGTAGTATCACAAATCAGTATAGCCATGCGTGAATGGTTCATTTACGACGTGCTCTGGCACTTTGGACTGCCAGTAATTTTTTAAGAGCATATAACACTTGTGAATGTTGCAGAGTCGGTATCGTTTGCTTACGAGGTAGAGTTTTAACAGGGCTTCTCCCTGCAATAAAGTGGAAAAAGTTCTTTCACAAAAATCTGCAGCGCTGGGTTATCTAAGGCTCATGTACACAATTACATTTCGGAATTATTTATGAAGCTGTAAACACGTTTACACTGTACAGAGTCCAGTCGTAACGTTGTTTGAACGACGTAGCAGAAGTCGACTTGCTTATCCGTAGTACCGCAGTTAGGTCTTGTTAGTTTCTGTCCCACAAAGAAAGTGCTTGTTTGAAAACTTCATTGCTAGTATTGAATTGCTTGTGAATTAACTTTTCTGACATCTGTAAAGAATGGCTCTGTTCAAGGTCTGAGAAACGGATGTACAGTGTAGAACAACTTCCAGAGAAACAATGTACATCTAAAATGTCTATGGGATACAATTTACTACTAAGATGAAGAAGTATTGTGAAAGAGGGGTCACTAAGTAAGTACGACCTTAGAGCAGTTATTGATCCTCATTATACGAGGTGCATTCAAGTTCTAAGGCCTCTGATTTTTTTTCTCCGGACTGGAAAGAGATAGAAATATGAGCATTGTTTTAAAATGAGAGAGAGATGTCGTGTGGCTAAGGCCCCCCCGTCGGGTAGACTGTTCGCCTGGTGCAGGTCTTTCGATTTGACGCCACTTCGGCGACCTGCACGTCGATGGGGATGAAATGATGATGATTAGGACAACACAACACCCAGTCCCTGAGCGGAGAAATGAGGCCGCGTTCATTGTCAATACGTCCCAGAGATGGCAGCACCGTACGGCAGATGGAATTTTACTGCCAGGGGCGAGAATGAGAACTGTTTTAAATACTTAAAATGGCGACGTTTTCCTTACTTGAACAGCGTGCAATCATTCGTTTTCTGAATTTGCGTGGTGTGAAACCAATTGAAATTCATCGACAGTTGAAGGAGGCATGTGGTGATGGAGTTATGGATGTGTCGAAAGTGCGTTCATGGGTGCGACAGTTTAATGAAGGCAGAACATCGTGTGACAGCAAACCGAAACAACCTCGGGTTCGCACAAGCCGGTCTGACGACATGATCGAGAAAGTGGAGAGAATTGTTTTGGGGGATCGCCGAATGACTGTTGAACAGATCGCCTCCAGAGTTGGCATTTCTGTGGGTTCTGTGCACACAATCCTGCATTACGACCTGAAAATGCGAAAAGTGTCATCCAGATGGGTGCCACAAATGCTGACGGACAACCACAAGGCTGCCCGTGTGGCATGTTGCCAAGCAATGTTGACGCGCAACGACAGCATGAATGGGACTTTCTTTTCGTCGGTTGTGACAATGGATGAGATGTGGATGCCATTTTTCAATCCAGAAACAAAGCGCCAGTCAGCTCAATGGAAGCACACAGATTCACCGCCACCAAAAAGATTTCGGGTAACCGCCAGTGCTGAAAAAATGATGGTGTCCATGTTCTGGGACAGCGAGGGCGTAATCCTTACCCATTGCGTTCCAAAGGACACTACGGTAACAGGTGCATCCTACGAAACTGTTTTGAAGAACAAATTCCTTCCTGCACTGCAACAAAAACGTCCGGGAAGGGCTGCGCGTGTGCTGTTTCACCAAGACAACGCACCCGCACACCGTCTAACGTTACGCAACAGTTTCTTCATGATAACTACTTTGAAGCGATTCCTCATGCTCCCTACTCACCCGACCTGGCTCCTAGTGACTTTTGGCTTTTTCCGACAATGAAAGACACTCTCCGTGGCTGCACATTCACCAGCAGGGCTGCTATTGCCTCAGCGATTTTCCAGTGGTCAAAACAGACTCCTAAAGAAGCCTTCGCCGCTGTCATGGAATCATGGCGTCAGCGTTGTGAAAAATGTGTACTTCTGCAGGGCGATTACGTCGAGAAGTAACGCCAGTTTCATCGATTTCGGGTGAGTAGTTAATTAGAAAAAAAATCGGAGGCCTTAGAACTTAAATGCACCTCGTACGTTATCAGAATCGAGGTATCTATGCTTAGTACAAAATTAACATATCTCTGAAGCTCAACCGTCCACAAACACGAGATGTGTGACCTTGCATGTCAGTGCTGTACATTTAAGCAAACTTTAACTGTTGTTAACACCAGAATTCACATAAGAAAGTAAATAACAAAAAATTTAAATTTTGGTTTTTCCCTTTTTGCAAACAGTTTCAGAAAAGAGGCCTAATTTCCATTTCGACTGAAACGCCTACTCATTTATAACTACATTAACATGCGCCTAGCGTACTTAGGATATTCTGGTGAGAAGTTGCAACCAAATTTTGTTGTAAACATTACAAGAAAGTGAGATAATTTACATACTGGAGCATTATAATAAAATTGCCCGTAAAGTAATAAAACTAGCTGTGAGTGCACTAAATTTACAGAAACATTCGACTCACTGATATAGTGGAGTAACTAAAGATTCTCATCATCATCATCATCATCATCCAATAATTTCTAATTACGGAGAACGGATGCTTCAGCGACGGTTGTCAAAGTTTCCACTGCTATTACAGCCGAAGCAGTATCAACCTGTATCGTAAGCTATATAGTTCACTTAGGCTTCCCCCACAGCTAGAACTGCAGCAACGTTAAACAGTGTAACTGTGGCTAGTATCTCCAGATTTCCCAAGAGGGAAGACCAATACATCCGGGGGTGACAGAAATTTTCATTTGAAGCAAAATGTCTTTGCAAAATATGCTCTCTACGAATGCATCCAGAGATAAAGTCATGTACATATTTCTTTGGATCTCAGTTTTAGGAGAAGAAGTCACAAAGTTTTAATTATCAGTTCGGAAAAATGTAGTTACGTAATTAATTTTCTTTGCTTGCAATCCTGGTAAACATTGAAATCCCAGACTATTCGTCTACGACGAACAGACACGAAACTATATAGTGCAAAAAAAATGCAACTTTTTTAGAGCTACAAAGATGCTAGCGCTCTGTGCAGTAACAGAAGAACTGCACGATATCAACTGAGAAATTGCTATTTTTACTGCTGTTACTTTCAAATTTCCCAGTCACCAAACAGGATAGTGATTTTTTTTAAATAAAATTAGGAAAATGTAATTAAACTACTGCCTCACTTCCTGCTAATGTTAACGTATTACAATCAACACTGAGTGCAATGTAACATATATGGTTTACAACAGCCGAGCCGTAATTGTATCATCGAAAACCTTATAACACTTCAAATGATTTGTGTCCTGGTGAGTTTAAATTCTAAAGGAAGTGACTGTAATTACTCGTACATCCGTGAGCTTGCAAAGTACTTTCTGATGCTTTGGACCGATTGTAGTTCGTTTCGCAAGTTTCGTTACAGATTTCAAACTTATTTTAATACATTCAAAACTAAGAACGACTTTTTACGTTCTTGGACATCAGTCAATATTTATTCTTATAAGAGACCTTTTGGTTTTGTCCTTAGTTCTACGTCATATGTTTGCCTAACTTGTTTATCTGTTCTGCTTCTCAGGTATCAAAATGTACATTCCACTTCAAGTTTCTCTTTCCAGGCTTTAACATTATTCCACGAGCATGTTCACACGTAACACTTTTCTTCTCACTCATGTGCCTATCTTAACCACAGTTAGCACCAGTGTTATCATCTTTAGCACAAAACTCAATTCCTGTTCACTTTCGACTTTCACTGCCCCATCAATAATGAATCGCATTGAGCTAATTTTCTGTCCTTGACAAACAACAGCAGTCTTTTAATTCCCTCACTCCCCTTTCAATGAAAAAATAAACATCAGCGGTGACAATGAACTTGCCTTAAACCTTTCTTTGCCGGCCGGAGTGGCCGAGCGGTTCTATGCGCTTCGTCTGGAACCGCGCGACCGATACGGTCGCAGGTTCAAATCCTGCCTCGGGCATGGATGTGTATGATGTCCTTAGGTTAATTAGTTTTAAGTAGTTCTAAGTTCTAGGGGACTGATGGTCTCAGGCGTTAAGTCCGATAGTGCTCATAGCCATTTGAACCATTTCTTAAACCTTTCTTTATTGTTATTTAATCCCCTGTAGTCCCATGTGGGCCGTTGGTGGGCTGGCAGCGGTACAGTCAACGCGCCAGTAGACATTATTCTCTAACTTAGAGACATATTTATCACGAATTTAAAATTATTACAAATGGTGATGTTAATGGGAGAATGTAAGAAATAATGCTGTCTTCATTAATAGTTTAAAAACAGTTATAAAAATTTGAACAGATAGCGCAGTTATAAACACTAGAAAAACACTTGTAGAACACTAAATACTTGAAAAAACATTGAACACGACAGAAGAGATACTGACCATTAAAAACAGAGCACTACATTTTCACTAAAACTGGAAAAAGACCTCCCCTGGGAAGGTAGATCGTTAATGAAAAGAAATGATTGTATGGATGGTGAAAAGACAGTGGTGATAATGAAGACTATGGATGATGATAGCTGGTGATGAGACACGGGTGGCTGTGGGGGACAACTGGAGAAGGGTAGCTGGTATTTGGATCTACAAATATCAAAGGAAAAGGGTGTGGGGGACTAAAGCGAAGAAATAGAGGAGGACGTGTGGAATGGGGAGAGGAACCCTTAGCGGGGTGTATAGGGTGCAGCGGATTCGGAGTTGGTAGGATGGGTGTATGTCAGGGTGGAGATCGTCGTCCAGGAGAGGGAAACAGTAGAAATTTCTTTGGAAGAGGGAGCGGAGTGTATGCAGAAGGAGGGTTGATGGGATGTGTAAGTAGAGATGCACACTAGGATTGGAAACGAGAGGGGACGCAATAGTAGTGTCGAGTTTGTAGGTGGTGTGGGTTGTTTGGAGGTGTTCAGTGTGAGTGAGGAGAGGTGGAAATTTGATGAGTTGATGGGGAAGGTAAGCAGATGCGGAAAGCGAGCCGAGAGGCATGATAACATATAGAACTTTGGTGGGGCGGATATCCATCCAACATTTGCATAGCAAACGATGGGGCGATCGGAGATTTGTATGTGTGAACAACAGTGGAGGTATCTAGTTCCCATGTTCAGTCAGTTGGTAGATTTAGCAGTTTTATTCTATTATGGGCTTTCTGTTGGATAGTTAGAAGGTGAGGTTTCCATGTTGGGTGCCAGTCGAAGGTTAGTCAAAGGTATTTTAGTGTGTTAATTAGCTGAATGGGACAGTAGTAAATGGTGAGGTAGACGTCGTGGGGACTGAATGTGCGGGTAGTGCGTCCTATAATTCTCGCCTGGGTTTCGGTGGGTCTAATCTTAAGGAGCCTTTGGTTACACCAGGAGGTAAACTGATTGTGGATTTGGAGAGATCGTTGGGTGTAATCAGCATACTGAAGAAGGTGGGCAGGGGGAGGTGGTTTGGGCGTATCAGCAGTGTATATGACGTAAAGGAGAGGGGAGAGAATGGAACTTTGGGGCACTACTACAGAATGGTGGAAGGTACAGGAATTGCTGTTGTTAAGAATGACACAGTATGGGCGATTGGAGAGGAAGGATGCAATAAGGCACACACAGTTGACTGGAAGTGCATTAAGTCTGGAGTTTGAAAATTAGATCAGAGCACCATATGCTGTTGTATGCTTTATCAAGGGGGACATAGGAGATGAGGGAGGTTCAGGAGTTGATCATCAGCATAGAAGGAGGGTCAGAAGCCACACTGGGTAATAGGAAGCAGGTGGTGTTGGTGCAGATGGCGGTGGATGCATCGAGAGAGGATAGATTCAAAGACCAACAATGATGGTTCAGTACAAGAAGGTAGCAGTGGGGAAATCTTTCAGTTTGAGGAAAATAGGATTTTTGAGGTTCGGGACAATCTCTGGGGTGTCGATAGGTAATACGATCGTGGCCATCAGATGTGTTGAGTTTTCTGTGAAGTACTTGTTTTATGTTCTGCAGTGTGATTGGGGTGTCAGGTAAGGGAAATTTGTAGTGAAGGATCAGGTATTGAAGCATGGGATGGGTGCCAGTAACTCAGTGGAATGCTTTCCAGTACTTGGAGGAGTTGGAGTATAGCACTGAGACTGCTGTACATCTGGCTCCAGTTCCGACATTTTTTGGCATTGCGCAAATTTCTAATGTGTTGCTACATTTGCCAATGGAGTATGTGCGTATCTCAGTCACGAGTCTCTACGAAGGAGCGGTATAAAAGACAGGATTCACAGAGAAGGAGCATGACTTGTGGTGAGAGAGTGATCTGATGAGGAAATGTGGCTTTAATAGGTTTATGGGTGGAGATAGTATCTAACAAGTTCTGTTGTAGGAAGGTTGTGGCACGGTTCCAGTTAACACAGGAGTAGTGGTGGACAACAGTTTGGGATAGGGTGCATGGGGATGGCGTAGAGTGTAAGATATAGTGAGGAGGACAGGCAAGTAGTCACTTCCAGTTGGATCGAGGCGTCCAAAGAGGTTAGGAGATGCTAGGGTAACATCTGGGGTGGTGTAAAGAACTCTGCCCATGTGTTCGGATACAAACATTTGTTTTGACCTGTCAGGGTGAGGTAGTGCCAGGTTCGCTAGTGGCTGTATTTCCTTATGCGACTATTGGCTTAGAATGAAGCTTGCAGGCTGTGTCACGGCTGATTAATTCCGCTCCCCACGAGAGCTCAGAGATTTTGAAAGCAGATTTTAACTATAAGACGTGCCCAGGGGCAGATGTGGACTCTAACCATAATTTATTGGTTATGAACTAGAGATTAACACTAAAGAAATTGTAAAAGGGTAGGACATTGATCAGAAAGGACCTCGATAACTGAAGGGATCAGAGATTGTTGTAACGATTTACTGGATCGGGGAAGAAGAATACAACAGAAGAAGAATGGGTAGCGTTGAGAGATGAAATAGCGCAGGCAGCAGAGTATCAAATAGGTAAAAAGAAAAAGCCTGGAAGAAATCCCTTAATAAAACAGATGGTTTTGTGTTTCATTGACACCAAGAAGAAATTATGAAACTGCATCAAATGAAGCAGTTGTAAGTGAATATAGCAGTCTATAAAATGATACTGATTGATAGTGCAAAAAAGCGTTATGTCCATTATAATTATCCGGCCTGTTATGCCGTTGTCGGTTGACGAATTTTGTGTCGATTCCCAAGCGTTAGTGGTTAGTGGAGATATTTAAAGCTGCAGACGTATCCAAAAGTGGGAAAAAGATTGATGCTGCCTATAGGAAAGGTAAAGAGACCTTTGGTGAAAAGAGAAGTGGCTATACCAATATTGATAGGTTAGATATCAAAACAGTAGTAAGCAAAGACTGAAAAGCAGAAACGTGGAAGAAATACATAAAAGGACTCTAGAAGGGAAATGAACTTGAAGCCAATATTAGAAAAAGAGAAGAATAAGCGTGAAAATAAGATTGCAGATACGCTACTACTAGATGGATTTGAAAGAGCAGTGGAAGATCTAAGTTGAAACTAGACTCTTGGAGAAGACGACATGATTATTATCCTTCCTACCACAAGGCGTGTCGCATCCGACACGTCTTATTTGTTTTCGTTTGAACAGGAAACAGCGCTAGTGTGTGTTATGTACGAAAACCAAATGAACCTGATTTGTAAGGGAAGAAGCTGTTTTTTAGCCAAGTGTCGTATACGACGCGGCGTTGTTACACGTGTCCTGGCATCCCTCTTCGTTGCAGGAAGGCTATTATCGAGTATTATTGAGATCTCGGGAAGAGACAGAAATGACAAAACTATTTCACCTCGTGTGTAAGATACATGAGACAGGCGAAACACCCTCAGACTTCAAGAAAAATGCAGTAATTCCAATTCCAGTGGAGGTAGGTGCCGACGAGTGATAGTATTACCATCACCTTAATAAGCTGTGGTAGCAAAATACTGAGTACAGAAAACCTGGAAAAACCCAACCCTTGGGAAGATCAGTTTGAGTTCTGGAGACATGTAGGAACACCCGACGCAATACTGACCTTACGACTTTAGAATATAGGTTAAAGAAAAGCAATCCTATGTTTATAGCATTTGTAGATTTTGAAAAAGCTTGTAGAATGAAACTTCCTGGCAGATTAAAACTGTGTGGCGGACCGAGACTCAAATTCGGGATCTTTGCCTTTCGCGGGCAAGTGCTCTACCATCTGAGCTACCCAAGCATGACTCACGCCCCGTCCTCACAGCTTGACTTCTGCCAGTATCTCGTCTCGTACCTTCCAAACTTTAGCAGGAGAGCTTCTGTAAAGTTTGGAAGGTAGGAGACGAGATACCAGCAGAAGTGAAGCTGTGAGGACGGGGCGTGAGTCATGCTTGGGTAGCTCAGATAGTAGAGCACTTGCCCGCGAAAGGCAAAGATCCCGAATTTGAGTCTCGGTCCGCCACACAGTTTTAATCTGCCAGGAAGTTTCATATCAGGGCACACTCCGCTGCAGAGTGAAAATCTCATTCTGGAGCTTTTAGTAAGTTCAGAAGAAAGGTAGCGGGGATGAAATAGAGGGAGTGAAAGGTCAATTTCAACTTGTACAGGAACGAGACTGCAGTTATAAGAATCGAAGGACGCGAAAAGGAAGCAGTGGTCGAGAAGTTACTGATAAAGGATAGCAGCCTATCTCCAATGGTATTCTCTGAGGAAGCAGAAAAGGAAATTTGGAACGGAAATTAAAATTTATGGAAAAGAAAAAAAAAAATGATGTTTCTGCCAGACACAGCAAAACACTTAGAATAGCAGCTGAATAGAATGGATAGTTTCTTGAAAACAGTGAGATGAACTTCGACACAAATAAAATTAGTCACATTAAATCAGGCTATACAGTAGGAATTATGTTAAGAAGTGAGATATTGAAAGTAGTAAATGCGTTTTGTTATTTGGGCAGCAAAATAATTGATAATGGCCGAAGTAGAGAGGATATACAATGCAGACTAGGTACAGTAAGAAAGGTATTTTTGTAAACGAGGAGCTTGTTAACTCCTAATACAAATTTAAGTGTTACGAAGTTTTTAGAAGGTATTCTACGAAAGTGGAACAAACAGTTCAGACAAGATGAGAACAGAAGCTTTTGAAATATAATATTACAGATGAATGCTGAGGATACGTAGGTCAAATAAAAAATGGGGAGGTATGAATCAAACCGAGGAAAAGGGAAATTTATACACAACTAGATAATAAGAGGAGATCGGTTACTAACACATTTCTTGAGATACCAATAAACCGTTAGTTTGGTACTGGGGGACATGTGGGCGAGTTAAAATTGTAGAGGAAAACGAATGGTAAATACAGTAAGCAAGTTCAAATGGATAAAGGATGGAGTAGCGTGGAGAACAGAAGAGTACAGAAACAACATGATGAAGAGGTGCAAACAATCAGACTACTGCCAACCGGTCTTCAGACTGAATACTAAAGAAACAGATATTTATCTTTTTCTGTAGACTGAAAAGTGATCTGTACTTTGTACATTTAATTCATTCCAACTCGCAACAGAATCCCCCACCCACGCCACTCCAAAAAAAATGATTATGTGGCCAACGATTGAGTATATATAAGAACAGCAGGAATAGTACGCGCCGTGTGATTATTAACCATCTTCTGCTGCACACTGTTGGCAGTATTCTAAGGCAATAGGATGCTGATGACATTGTCTGTGCCAGTAAGTTTCACAATCAGTAAGCGTGGTCGCCTGTAATAGATCTGCATTTCTGTGTGTATATAAATGGTCAGTGTCGTATATTTCACTGTACATTTCGGAGAACGTATAGGAAATTCGTAGCGCAATTCGACGTGTCACTTTCCTACGTTACATGTAACCCAAACTGTTCATATGTCCCGTCTTATTATCGGGATGGTTGTAACATGTGAAATTCTCGAAAGAATACTTTTCGAGCCCTTATCTTGGACGTAGTTGACTCTGCTAGCCAGCCAGCAGCTGAGCCACCCTCTATGGGCTCCCCCGTGTCTGTGTTGCAGTGTGGAGACGCGTGCGCCGACAACCCCTGCTACCCTGGGGAGGAGTGCTTCCCGACCACGATCTGGTGCTTCACGACGCCCTGCTGCCCCGTCGCCTCCTGCAGGAACGTCACCGAGCCGAACCTGAAGCCGGCGGCAGACTGAGTTATTGCTAAACAACAGTGTACAGAATTCATTAAAAGCGAAACAGTGAAGCTTTGTTTTATCTCATCCTTCCTGTTTTCCTCACATTTTCCTCCCGTGGCTCTGAGCACTATGGGACTTAACATCTATGGTCATCAGTCCCCTAGAACTTAGAACTACTTAAACCTAACTAACCTAAGGACATCACACAACACCCAGCCATCACGAGGCAGAGAAAATCCCTGACCCCGCCGGGAATCGAACCCGGGAACCCGGGCGTGGGAAGCGAGAACGCTACCGCACGACCACGAGATGCGGGCTTTCCTCCCGTTTCTCTACAAGTAGAAGCAGTTCACTTTCAAACATTATAATCTAGACCAGTAGTCATAAACTGCGACCGCGGTCCACATGCGGGATGAATCTAGGAGGCCGTGGGTCTCAGCCGCATTTTATTGTAACGAGCGTCCAGCAACTGACAGCCGAATCCAAAAACGTTCACTCACTAACGTTATGAGCTTCTTAAGTGTCTAATTTCCCTTATCAGTAACAAACAGAAATACTTAGAGAGACAGTCGGATGTTTGTAATTAAAGTGCAGCTGCAGCGTGGACTGTAATTATCAAACGGCAACAAAACTTGGTAGATATGTACTGCATTCCTGCGGAACCGATATACACTGGGAAAAAAATTAGTTCAAATTTTGGCCACCGGGTGCAAATCTGGCAATCCACAGCATATCGTCGACGTCTATGGCCCTCATATTTAACAAAGTATGTTGTTGTTGTTTTGTTGTGGTCTTCAGTCCTGAGACTGGTTTGATGCAGCTCTCCATGCTACTCTATCCTGTGCGAGCTTCTTCATCTCCCAGTACTTACTGCAACCTACATCCTTCTGAATCTGCTTAGCGTATTCATCTCTTGGTCTCCCTCTACGATTTTTATCCTCCACGCTGCCCTCCAATGCTAAATTGGTGATCCCTTGATGCCTCAGAACATGTCCTACCAACCGGTCTCTTCTTCTTGTCAAGATGTGCCACAAACTCCTCTTCTCCCCAATTCTATTCAATACCTCCACATTATTTATGTGATTTACCCATCTAATCTTCAGCATTCTTCTGTAGCACCACATTAACAAAGTATGTAAGCAGTGGGTAATAATAGAACGAACATTATGCATTTTTCACTTATTTCATTTCTATAGTCTTCTTGCAATCGCAGCGCCAGATTTGAACCTGGTGGTCAAAAGGCACTGCTGGAATCGTATTTTTCGAGAAGCAGTATTCAAATCCCAGCCCACTTAAGAAGATTTAGATCACTTAAAGTGAATGCTGCAAAGACTTCTTTGAAAAAGACACAGCTTATTTACTCTCGAAGCCTTCTTCAATCGTAAGTGAAAATCGTAAGCATAATTTTAGTTCAAATGATTCAAATGGCTCTGAGCACTATGGGACTTAACATCTGTGGTCATCAGTCCCTAGAACTTAGAACTACTTAAACCTAACTAACCTAAGGACGTCACACACATCCATGCCCGAGGCAGGATTCGAACCTGTGACCATAATTTTAGTATGTACCTAGCTGTACCTGGTCAGCTTTGTTGTGCCTCAGAATGCTTAAATGGTAAAGAAACAAAAGAGAAAGCAAATGTTCGTAATATGTATCGGGACTGAACATGCATTCCAATCTCCTTCTCTCCCATGTCTCTGTCTATCTCCCCTCCCCCTTTCTTCGTCCATCTCTTCCTCTCTCCGCCTCTCTCTGTCCATCACCTCCTCCCCCTCTCGATGTCCATCTTCCCCTCTCCCTATCTATCTCCTCCTGCCCCCTCTCTCTCCAGCTCTCTCAGTCTATCACCTCCTCCTCCCTTTCTCTGTGCATCTTCTCCTTTCCCCTCTCTCCACCTCCTCCTTCCCGTTTTTATGTCCATTTCCTACCATCTCCCTGTCCATCTCCTCTTCTCCCCTCTCTATGACCTTGAGCCTTGTTTATCGTTATTGCATCGTCATATTCTGTAATAGTAATCATAAACAGGTATGCCATAAAAACACCTCCTGTTTGCTAATAACATTTCAATATTGAATATTTTATTATACTGTATATACTTATTTATTAAAAGGTATAGCTTATAGCCTATGTGTGTCTAAGCGCTTATTATACAAACGTGTAAAAATTTGGAGTAAATGAGAAAGATAAATTTTCAGATTTTTGGTAAAAATGTTTCCCCTTTACAAGTTACATGTACTAAAAATACATACGAGTACCTTATAGAATTAGGTACCTAAAACTCGCCCGCATTGTAATTCAACATCGTATCAAAATGTCAAAGCAACCGGTCAAGAACTTTTGGAAATTAACGATTCTGAACAAACCAGCATTTACAGTTTTACAACTTTCCCCTTTCTATTACATATATGTATATTTATTACATAAATATCAGACGGTATTCCAGTAGGTATATAAAACACATGAGTATTCGAATGCAACGTTTTGTCTAAATTTCAAAGCAATCCATCAAGAACTTCCAAAGATTTGAGATTTTGAAGAAACGGAAGTCTATATTTGCACCTATACAGAAGCTGTAAAGATTCATAATCACAAATCTCTAAACGTTTTTCACCAAATGCTTTGAAATTTTGACACAATGTTGCATTGGAATATACATGTGTTTTTATAAACATATTGTTTTAATATATCAAACAATGAAAAATCCACGAAGCAATAATGACAATAATATGCGAAGGACAGATTGCTACTAACCATATAGTGGAGATGTTGAGGCACAGACAGGCACACCAAAAAGACTACCAACCACGCACGCTTTCAGCCAGAAGGCCTCCTTCCGGAATAGACAACACACACACTCACCGCGCACACACACACACACACACACACACACACACACACACACACACACACAGCTTATACAACACATGACCAATGTGTCTGGCTGCCAGTGCCAGACTGCCCCCTTCCCCCCCCCCCCCCCTCCCCCACATTCTGGCACTGGCAGCCAGAGACATTGGTCATGTGTTGTATAAGCTGTGATTGTGTGAATGTCTGTGTGTGTGTGTGTGTGTGTGTGTGTGTGTGTGTGTGTGTGTGTGGTGAGTGTGTGTGTTGTGTACTTTGGAAGAAGACCTTCTGGCTGAAAGCTTACGTGTTTACTTTTTTGTTGTGCCTGCCTATGACTCAACATTTCCGCTATAAGGTGGGTGCAATTTGCCCTTTTCAGAATATTGTTTTAATGTCTGTAATATATAATATTTTATAAATTTAATTATAGGGAAACATAGTTTTAAAAAATCTCAGAAAATTACATATATCAAAAATTAAAGAAAAAGGGACCAAAAAACAGACCTGTATTAGAACGCAACGTTGTGTCAAAATTTTAAACAATCGCTCAAGAACTTCCCGAGATACACGATTTTTGAATAAAAGAGCATTTACATTTTTATTTGTATAGCTTATGGACATCGATGAGGCAGTGTGGTTTGCATCTCTCAACGAGACAGATAGCTGCACCTGTAGTGATCCAGCTATACACGGCTAACAAAATTAAGACCTAACCTATGTTATCTCACTCAGTTATGAATCAAGCAACGTGTAGTGATCATGACTCAGCCCTGCCACTAAATTTTCGCCAATCTACCATAAAACACCGAGTCAATGCCGTGCATTGCAAATCTCATGTGGTGTGGGAAAAAACACTCATTTCTACTAACAAACCGTCGACCTTTTTGCCCAACATTTATGTCTTCATACACAGTTAAGTATGGTACAACCGCATGCATATATGGCTATGATGATGTGGCAGTAGGAGATTTACTTCTAAGTGGACAAACAATGCTCAGTCTGACACTTGTTATTATCTTTACTCGCAACTACGTACATTGCACCAATCGGGTGTAAGTAGCTCTGCTGTCATTGGCTGTTGCATTCAGAGTAATGGTGGACGTCACAATTCTAACAAATATAATGCCTAAATAATTGGACATTAAATTTACTCACAGAAATTACGGGCACAAATCTGTCGCAATCACCAAAAGATACTTAAAATAGGAGGCAGGGGCAGCAGCGCTAAAATTATGAGTGAAAGAAATAAGCATCGGATTGGAAACAACTACACTGTGGAGGTCAACAATGTCTATATAAATAACAACATTTCGCTATAATGACATTTACTTTTAAGAAGAAGCAAGTTAAAGATTAGTTTCTTTGAACAAGTTGCAAATAGAAAGTTTACATTTTTAATAGTTGCTTTAGTCTCTGACGAGAGCTAAAGCAGCTATCCTGTTTTGTTATGATGCAGGCAGTGAGGTGCAACGTCGGCGGCGGCTTATAGTTGTAGACGGCGTGTTGAAATCAGCTGATGCAGATCAGTTACCTCATGTGGCCTTTTATTTACAACCGACGACGATTTCATCACTGGCGTACTATAGGCCAGTGGACAGTTAGACGTTGTTACAGTTGTTGCCAACATTCAGCTTTGCACGAGCGATTTATTATATCTCTCATGCACAACGCTGAAATAACACTGTTCAGTAGGGGGTTATAAAGTGATTTCCATCATGGGATTACAGTCTGATCCTTTACCATGCGAATAACGCGACGACGAACTCGCCACTGCTGGCGGTAACATGCACCCTCATAATACAGTTTCTATACGTTTGTGTCACAATTAACGGTTCATGCACACGGTAGTCAGCGACTGTGAGAATATGCACTGAAATTATAAAGTATGTATAATGCACATGGCACAGTCACAGGGAACACATTTCTTTCCACAACACCGCAACTACGAAAGCTGCCTAGAAAGTAATGCACCGCATTTTTTTTTCTCAGCCGAAAACAATGCTACGGATTCGAAACGTTACGTATGTATTATCTGAAGTCTCCAGAGTGAGCGCGCTAAGTTTCTATCACTTCAAACACATAGCGTAGCTGCAGGACAGTTTCAAAAGGGTGTCTGTAGGTGATGTACGTTACAGACAATGTGACGTCATTGAATTTCTCACAGCAGAGAAATAAACTGTGGGGAATATTCACAAACGCTCGTGCAAAGTCTATGGAGCATCTGCTGTCGACAGAAGTACAGTTAGTCGCTGGGCACGTAGGGTGAGGTCATCAGAAGGCGGATCGGCGGAGCTCCACGATTTGCATCGGTCGGGGAGACCACCCACAGCTGTCACACCTGGCAGCCCTGACCTATCCCCCCTCGGACTTCCACTTGTTTGAGCCATTAAAGGATGCCATTCGTCGAAGACATTTTGAGGACGATGAAGAGGTGGTTCACACAGTGAAGTACTGCCTCCGCCACCAGGATAAGGATTGGTACCGGCAGGGCATACACGCCCTTGTTTCGCGATGGAGGACCGCCATAGAACAGGTTGGAGATTACGTGGAGGAATAGGATGTGTAGATAAAACACCATTCTTTCGTATGTGTAGTTCTCATTATGTTCAGTAATGAGAATTGTTGAAGAAAAAAAATCGGTGCATTACTTTCTGGGCAACCCTCATTCGAAGTGGTCATATCCATAGCTACATTGCCGTAGTTACGCGATACAGTTCGTTTGGCGGTTTTACACAGTCGAACTTCTCTGTCCACTTTAAATGTTTTTACATTCCATTTCAGGAAGGAGTAGAAATGTATCTCATGGTTAATCAGTTTCGTTCGCACGACAAAGCCAGCACACCTTTAACCTTCTGCCGCCTTCTCGGTACTAACATGAGTGCAACACACGGTCTGCTCACACTGTTCAACAGGGCTGTAGCCCGGCCCCGACGTTACTTAATCTACGTATATATTGAGCAAACAGTAAACGAAACCAAAAAAAAATGTGGAGCGGGAATTAAAGTTCACGGAGCAGAAATAAAGACTTTGATGTGTGCCGACGACATTGTGAATTTTTCTTGTTTTTGTTTCTGATGTTGCGAAAATACACTGACGGAAAAAATCGCATCACCAAGAAGGAGTTGTGCGACATAAACGAAAGTTGGTAGGCGTGCTTTCTACCTCTGGAAGATGATGTTTGTTCATATTCCAGGCCAGTCGCATTAAACGTGGCGCTCGTAACAACACTATGAGCATGGAAGTCAGGTTTGCTTTAATGACACGCTGTAATGGCCGTGAGCATTAGTTGCCTTTGAGAGTGTAAGTGGTGAGTTGATGTTAGTGAAGAATGACTTTAAGGCGACAAAGAAGCCGTTATCAACACGTCACTGAGTTTGAACGAGGTCGTTTGATAGGGTTACGAGAAGCTGGATGTTCCTTCTGCGACACTGCAGAAAAAATTGGCAAAAATGTAGCCTTTGTACGTGACTGCTGGCAGCGGTGATCATAAGAATGTACAGTCAGAAGAAGATTGAGCTCCAGATGGCCACGTGACACTACCGAGAGGGAAGACCGTCGTGTTCGGCGTGTGACTGGCGTATCGTACTGCATCTGCAACAGCAAAACGAGCAACATTTGGGACCACAGTAGTACAACTAATTGTTAAAATTCGGTTACTTCAAGGACAGCTCCGAACTAGACGCGCTGTAGCGTGCATTCCACTGAACCCAAACCACCGCCATTTGCGACTTGAGTGGTGTCAAGCGAGAGCTCATTGGAGGGAAGGGTGGAGGTCTGTTGTTTTTCATGAAAGATGGTTCTGCCTCGCTGCCAGTAATGGACGTGTTTTGGTTAGAAGGAGGCCAGTTGGGGACCTGCAGTCAACCTGCCTGCATGCTAGGCACACTGCACCTACACTTGGATTTAAGGTCTGGGATGTGATCTCATATGACAGCAGGAGCACTCTCGTGGGTATCCCACGCATCCTGACTGTACATTTGTACTTTAGTCTGGTGATTCGACCTGTTGTGCCGCGATTCATTAATAGCTTTGCAGGGGGACTTTTCCAACAGGATAACGCTCGCCCACATACCGCTGTTGTAGCCCAACGTTGTCTCCAGTGTGTCGACATGCTGCTTTGGCCCGCTCGATCACAAGACCTGTCTCCATTCGGACGACTAGTTCAGCGTCATCCACCACCATCATTAGACGTCGTCCGCGTCTTGCGGTAGCGTTCTCGCTTTCCGCGCACGGGGTCCCGGGTTCGATTCCCGGCGGGGTCAGGGATTTTCTCTGTCTCGAGATGATTGGGTGTTCTGTGTCTTTCATCATCATTTCATCCTCATTCACTCGCAAGTCGCCGTAGTGGCGTTAAAGAACTTGTGGAGCGGCGGCCGAACCGCGCCGCGAGGGGTCTCCCGGCCACCAATGCTATACGCTCATTATTCATTATTCATTACACGTCTTTATATTGAGCGACCAAGTGCAACTCGCACGGAACTCTATTCCACAAACCGACATCATGTACCCTTACAACATAATGCATGCACCTTTGCACGCTTGCTTTCAGCATTATGACGGCTACACCCGTTGTTAATGAACCAGCGTTTCACATTTCCAGTGGCTACCTCGTGCTTACATTAACCTGTGATTTTGCAGTGTTATCACTTAAGTATGTTACCTAGACAAATGTATTCCGGAATTTCATTACTCTACGCCGAATATGTTTCGATTCTGTCATTTCTTCCGTTAGCATAGTCATGTCGCCGAATTTTTATCGTCGAGGACTGCAGTCCGAAAAAAATAGTTTTGACTTATAAGACGAAGATGAAAACCCTTTCCCTTTGTTTAATGATGTTTCGAAAAATATATGGGTCACTCTTTTCACACTCTTTCTGGCTATTCATCAACATGAAAGGAAATACTTCAAAAGTTTATCGTGGAGTTAGTTGTTGTTGTTGTTATTGTGGTCTTCAGTCCAGAGACTGGTTTCATGCAGCTCTCCATGCTACTCTATCCTGTGCAAGCTTCTTCATCTCCCAGTACCTACTGCAACCTACATCCTTCTGAATCTGCTTAGTGTATTCATCTCTTGGTCTCCCTCTACGATTTTTACCTTCCACGCTGCCCACCAATACTAAATTGGTGATCCCTTGATGCCTCAGGACATGTCCTACCAAGCGATCCCTCCTTCTAGTCAAGTTGTGCCACAAATTTCTCTTCTCCCCAATTCTGTTCAGTACCTCCTCATTAGTTATGTGATCTACCCATCTAATCTTCAGAATTCTTCTGTAGCACCACATTTCGAAAGCTTCTATTCTCTTCTTATCTAAACTATTTATCGTCCATGTTTCACTTCCATACATGGCTACGCTCCATAGAAATACTTTCAGAAACGACTTCCTGACACTTAAATCTATACTCGATGTTAACAAATTTCTCTTCTTCAGAAACGCTTTCCTTGCCATTGCAAGTCTACATTTTATATCCTGTCTACTTCGACCATCATCAGTTATTTTGCTCCCCAAATAGCAAAACTCCTTTACTGCTTTAAGTGTCTCATTTCCTAAATTAATTCCCTCAGCATCACCCGACTTAATTCGACTACATTCCATTATCCTCGTTTTACTTTTGTTGATGTTCATCTTATATCCTCCTTTCAAGACACGTGGAGTAAGTTAAGAGATGTGAAATAGTGAACTACTAAGGTGTGCAAATTACTGAAAGAGGGACACAACACTGGGCACAATGGTATTCAAGTAGCTGCCATAAAGAAGAAGAACCTACATGCTATCAATAAATTTTTTGTTGATGATATGCATTATGTTCTAGGCAGCAGTTTGCGCAATATTATGAAAACTAAACGGTGAACGTTAATAAAACAGACAAACTGCAGAGGCGGATTCCTGACTGAAAACGGAGGAAGAAATATCCCGTGACATGTGTCAGGAAAAGGTGTGCAATGACAACAAATCGTCCCGGATCACAGTACATAGCTGCATCGCATCCACGTCGCAACAGACGGTCAAAGTGACCTCCATGGGATTCAATGCGCGGGTACACGCGTCGTATCATGGATTGCCGCACTCTTCCGCACGTTCCGACCTCTCTCCGAATAGCATCTTAGGTGTCGTGATCACGCTGTTAAAGGGTCTGCACTTCAGGAATCGATTCAACATACACAACGCTTTTCAGAAGCTCCCAGAGGTAAAAATCAAGTGGCCTCCATGCCCTGTCCGAAGCCCGGGAAAGATGTTGCTGAGTGGTGTGGTTCTCCGTCATGCAGAAACGCACATAACTTGTCGTATTGCCAAAGGCACATTCTCAAGCGGTCCAGGGAGACTATTCTGCAGGAAGTCCAGTTACGTTCCCCTTTTGAGACGTTGTGGGAAAATAACCGGTCCAAAAATGTGGTCGCCGGCCGCGGTGGCCGAGCGGTTCTAGGCTCTTCAGTCCGGAACAGCGTGACTGCTACGGTCGCAGGTTCGAATCCTGCCTCGGGCATGGATGTGCGAGATATCCTTAGGTTAGTTAGGTTTACGTAGTTCTAAGTTCTAGGGGACTGATGTTCTCAGATGTTAAGTCCCATAGTGTTCAGAGTCACTCAAAAACGCGGTCGGCAAGAATCCCTGCCTACGCATTGATGCTGAACCGATGCTGATGTGACGCCTCAACCATTCCCCGAGGAGTGTCCGTAGCCCACAGATGACGATTATGCGGATTGATGATGCCAGTTCTCGTAAAGATTGTTTTGTCGGTAAAGAGAACTGATGATAGAATTCCCATAGTTCTGATGCAAAAACTATCTACAAAATCCTTCCTGTAGAGGGAAATTCGCTGATAATACTTGTACTCGTTGCAGGTGATAGGGATAGTAGCAGATGTCATGCAGGATACACATAATCGTACTTTGGCTTATACCACGTTGGCAGGGTAATTGCCTGGAGGTTGTACTAGGGTTCGCCTTAATGTCCTGTAGAACCCAGTCCTCCAGATCTTGTGTACGCACAATCCGTCGCCTCCTTGCACGCTCGTCCGTCTGAAAGGACCCGTGATTACACAAATGCCCAAAATGGGCCTGAAAAATTGTGTAATGTCGTTTGTGAGGGTACTTTTTTTGCTATTGCCGTCTGCCTCTCGACTGTTTCCATCTGCTAGGCCTTACACAGACACTATCTCGGCTGCGCCACGGAACGTGCTCAAAGGAACTTTCATTCGTAAGTGCCACCTACCGTGGCAACGACGAACTTCCGGACACATGTTCATAGGAACTTTTTTCTTCCATTTCCTGCCAGAAATCCATCACTGCAGTTCGTCGGTTTTATTAATGTTCACACTGTATAGGGCGATACAATCTCTCCACAGAACTGGACTTCCAGGTTAGCAAAGAAACTCTGAGAACTCTAGTTTCGTAAGAGGAAACGAGTCACCATTTCCTATCGAAAGGACATATTAGCAAAAAGAGCTTAGTACATCAGGTTTTTAAGAAAAAACGAAACATCAAAATTAAACCGGTCAGATGTTTATTGAGACGAACTGGGGATTCGTACACATTATGCTGTGAACAATTGTCGGCAATGTGATATTATGTGAGTAATATCGTCAAGCACAGGTGCAGGTCAGCGTCTCATTATTGCGCATGCTGACAGTGACATGACTTTCATTTCGCCTTTTTTCTGCTATGACTGAGTACAACAGCAAAACTTAGGACTATCATACAAAAATGGACAGAACTCTTTTAACTACGTAGAGACGAGGAAATCCGATATTTTATCATTTAACTAAGGAGTACGATCCATCTTCTGTTTAGAAGCGAGGGGATCATGCACACGCTACAGCCGCCATATTGGCTTCTCCTAAAACCTATAGAACCGCTCTGAAATATTGAAAATAATATCTGTAGTTATAACGTGTCAAGCATCGCTCTCTCGAAGCTGGAAAAAATGCCGGCTGAAGCTTTTGCTGATTACATATAAATTTCATTTCTGAGCCCAACTTCGTGCTAGTCTTCACATGTAACGACACTTCGGCGATTTGCGAATCATTTTCACGGGTTTTATCGTTGTGTCATTAGCTTTTGCTGTCGCAACACTAGAAAAGCCGAACGTCAACTCAAAAAAGAGGAGTGATACTTTCGTAAACGAGGAAACTGAGCAGATCTGAATGGAATCTATCAGCATGGATTCGAACAAAGAAGCGTCGGCAGTATCAAAAATGGTTCAAATGGCTCTGAGCACTATGGGATTTAACTTCGAAGGTCATAAGCCCCCTAGAACTTAGAACTACTTAAACCTAACTAACCTAAGGACATCACACACAGCCATGCCCGAGGCAGGATTCAAACCTGCGACCGTAGCGGTCGCGTGGCTCCAGACTGTAGCGGTCGCCAGTATCGCCGACGACTGAAACAGCAGAGACAACGTACAGACACGATCAGATGAAGAACACACAGAGTAGAAATATCTATGAAGTGAGCATTCAGACGCGCGAAATTGATGTTGTGTTATCAATACACGGTGCCACCGTGGTTAGTTGGTCTCTGGACTGCACAGTTTAGTCCATGCGCCCTATAAATTTTGAATTTCATTATATCACTAGTACAGACAGATTCCCTTCACAAGTACTGTGGATTTGATATAGGCGTTTTATAGACACCATAAGAGTTTGCATTTGATGCCTGAAGTAAACTGGGCTCCTAGCTTTGAAGAGCAATATGATCGGGTGTTGTGTTGGCAGAAGAGCCAACACCGTGTTACTAGAGGAGGCCGAAATGCACGCGTTTTAGCTCACGCAGGCTGGCGTGAGGAGGGAAGAACTATACTGACGTGAGGTCTGGAACATGACAAGGAATTAGAATTCAGAAAGCGGACGTAATTACAGGGTTATTACAAATGATTGAAGCGATTTCACAGCTCTACAATAACTTTATTATTTGAGATATTTTCACAATGCTTTGCACACACATACAAAAACTCAAAAAGTTTTTTTAGGCATTCACAAATGTTCGATATGTGCCCCTTTAGTGATTCGGCAGACATCAAGCCGATAATCAAGTTCGTCCCACACTCGGCGCAGCATATCCCCAACAATGAGTTCGAAAGCATCGTTGATTCGAGCTCGCAGTTCTGGCACGTTTCTTACTAGAGGAGGTTTAAACACTGAATCTTTCACATAACCCCACAGAAAGAAATCGCATGGGGTTAAGTCGGGAGAGCGTGGAGGCCATGACATGAATTGCTGATCATGATCTCCACCACGACCGATCCATCGGCTTTCCAATCTCCTGTTTAAGAAATGCTTCTGCTTTAGCCTTTTCCGTAAGATTTTCCAAACCGTCGGCTGTGGTACGTTTAGCTCCCTGCTTGCTTAATTCGTCGACTTCCGCGGGCTACGCATGAAACTTGCCCGCACGCGTTCAACCGTTTCTTCGCTCACTGCAGGCCGACCCGTTGATTTCCCCTTACAGAGGCATCCAGAAGCTTTAAACTGCGCGTACTGGAGTTAGGAGTTGGTGGATCTTTGTTGAACTTCGTCCTGAAGTGTCGTTGCACTGTTATGATTGACTGATGTGAGTGCATTTCAAGCACGACATACGCTTTCTCGGCTCCTGTCGCCATTTTGTCTCACTGCGCTCTCGAGCGCTCTGGCGGCAGAAACCTCAAGCGCGGCTTCAGCCGAACAAAACTTTATGAGTTTTTCTACGTATCTGTGGTGTGTCGTGACCACATGTCAATGAATGGAGCTACAGTGAATTTATGAAATCGCTTCAATCATTTGTAATAGTCCTGTAGTTTGATACTTAACTTTAATTCATTAATGATGACCGTCGCTCTTGACGGTACATGATTCACAATATTATCTGTTCAGATTATAGTAACTGAATATGGCGCCTTGCTAGGTCGTAGCAAATGACGTAGCTGAAGGCTGTGCTAAACTGTCGTCTCTGCAAATGAGACCATATGTAGACAGTGAACCATCGCTAGCAAAAGTCGACTGTAGAACTGGTGCGAGTGCAAGGGAGTCTCTCTAGACTAGACCTGCCGTGTGGCGGCGCTCGGTCTGCAATCACTGATAGTGGTGACACGCGGGTCCGACGTATACTAAAGGACCGCGGCCGATTTAAAGGCTACCACCTAGCAAGTGTGGTGTCTGGCGGTGGGCATCGTCACGGAGCCGTCACGTCAACGGGTATTTACACTCAGCGTCATGTCATGTCAATTCGCTTAGCCCAGTACCGAATGAAGGAAGTTAGTTTATGAGTCACCACCGCTGATAGAAAAGTCATAGTATCTGAATTGCCGAGCGGTTTAGGCGTTTCAGTCTGGAATCGCACGACCGCTACGGTCTCAGGTTCGAGTCCTGCCTCGGGAATGGATGTGTGTGATGTCCTTAGGTTAGTTAGGCTTAAGTAGTTCTAAGTTCTAGGGGACTGATGACCTCAGATGTTAAGTCCCGTAGTGCTCAGAGCCATTTGAACCAAGCATCTGAATTGAGGAACTAACAACAACATAGTTTATTAATGGCCAAAGCGAACTTCGGAAAGTACGTTCTTGATCACTTTTGTTTGGTAATGTGCCGAGAGGTGGAACAACATTTCAAAACATCGACGTTTATATGCTACAGAACACATATACACACAAACACATCAACGAATAGTTATAAATGAATAAATGCAGCTTGCTTACCTAATCAATTACGTTGGGTTTTTTTTCTCCTTGTGTAATTATTAACGTCACAAACAACTCTAATTTTCGACTTCACTAAAATTGACCTTTGTATTTAAAATTTTTTTCTTGTTGTTGTGGTCTTCAGTCCGAAGACGTTTGATGCAACTCTACATGCTATTCTATCCTGTGCGAGCCTCTTTATCTCCTAATAACTAATGCAACCTACATGCTTCTGAATCTGCTTACTGCATTCATCTCTTGGTCACCCTCTACGATCCTTACCACCCACACTTCCCTCCACTACGAAATTAGTGATCTCTTGATGTCTCAGAATTTGTCCTGTCAAACTATCCCTTCTTTTGGTCAAGTTGTGCCACAAACTACTTGAAACTTCCTGGCAGATCAAAACTGTGTCGGAACGAGACTCGAGCTTGGGACCTCTGCCCTTCGCGGGCAAGTGCTCTATCACCTTTTCTTTTCTATTTTTGTGTATGTGTTTGTGTGTGTGTGTGTGTGTGTGTGTGTGTGTGTGTGTGTGTGTGTGTGTGTGTGTAAGAGGGGGGGGGGAGGGAATGGATCAGGTTGTGGGGTGGCGGAGGCAAGGTGGGCAGGGATCGCAACCCGAGGCCTGGCCACGATGTCTCCTCCCTCCCATCCTGGGGATGTGATGTGGTACAAAGGATGCAATGGGTGCATTATTGTGAATTTTTGTTTTTATTATTTTATTTATTTTTATTTATTTATGTATTTATTTATTTAACAGTAAGTAACTGAAACTAGTAAGTACACTCGTTGCGTCGAGTTGGGGACGCACATAACTGAAAACACGCTTATAATTGCAGCGGAGGGCATAAAGAAAGAGAGCAATGTGTGAGGCTAAGGAAGGCATGAAACAAAACCTGAAGGTGGAATTCGTACCACCATTAATTAACCGGTGCTACATCTTGCACCGGAATGGAAACAAAAACTGCGAAGAACTTTTCTCACAGGGGACAAAAAGAGGAAATGGGGCAAATACTGGTACAGAGAGCGATGGGTCACGACGAAACTCTCCATCTGCTGTATTATCCAGGTGTGACTTCTCGCAGTGACCAAGGTAGATCCCACGTTGTACCGTGTAGTGTTCTATCATCGTCTTGTAATGTTAGCGTCTCTTAACCGTGATGTTCCAGCTACGTGGAGCGTCATGGAAAGCACTCCACAAATAATTGGAAAAATATTGTCGATACTTTGGGTTACGGACGATCTTGCATTGTCGTTCCTGTAAATAGTTCCAAAAGTCCAAAGTGTCAGTGCCGTCTTAAAACAAATAATGCACTACATGTCCACGAAGCCACGTCATGGCATTAGTTTTCGTGTGTGGGTAATACGTCTCATCCTCGGGAATAGGACAGTCTTGGGGTCGATATGATTCGGCGTTACCCGAAGGAAGTACGCTGACATTTGCTTCACTAACTGCCACACTGCCGTAGACTCGCCACAGCTAAGACGGTGTTCATCGTTGTCTTGAACGCCACAGCTCGTGCACGTGGGTGAGTCTACCATATGGATCGCATGTAGCCTTGATCTGGTCACCTGCTTACCTTTGACAGTGATATAGCACACCGCCGTGACGTAAGTGTCCAGTGTTACGTGGTGAATCATCCTCCACACTACTCGCCAGTTGACGTTCGGGTGCTTCCTCTCCACGACGTTATCGGGCCGTCCACGTTGCAGCACCCGATAAACCGTCTTTGCCGTCGCCATTTGAGTCACTGGTAAGGCAAGTCTAACTGAGTTCGAGGTAAAAGACACCGATGTAGAAGAGCGAGGAGGGGACGTGTTGTATCGGTACAGGCGGCAACAGGGAGGGCGGTGCTAGTTCTTCTATTAACAAACTCGTCAGACTGTCCGAAATGCGGTGCCATAGTTCGACTAATGTGCTCACAAATAGGGCGACCGCTCTGTCATGAACGTGATAAAGGCCAAGCCCTCCTCGATCCGAGGATCTTGAAAATCACTTCTGAACTCACGAAGGACCCAAAAGCCGCCAGTATACAGCGAACTATCATCACCGGTATAGATAATATCTGGGCGATGTGCGCAATGCGTGACGCTAAATTTGTGTTGACATACTGGGTCCGTTGGACGATGTCCAGGGCTCGCAGGCGATTGTTGGCTATCCCAGTCCGTACATTTCGTGGAAGCCGTCGAAAGTTGTGGCAGCGGTTCGACGTATATCGTCTGTGAAATGAATGCCGAGGCATTTCAAAGTATCTCTGAGCTGTAAGGAGGTGACGCTGTCTTCAGACAGTCCGACCCCGATGTTCATTGCCACCGATTTTGCGACGTTGATACGACTGCCAGTGGCCACGCTACATGTCGCAATCCAATTCAGTGCGCCAGCGGTGTCGACGCCATTGCGGATGACAATCACCAGGTCGTCAGCGTACGCTTTACATCAGAAAGTGTGGCCTCGTAGCGTCATACCCGTTAGTCGTTGGCTCAGGCCGCATAGAAGTGGTTCCATGGCCACAGAGGGCAGTCTTGGTGTATCGATCGAGAAATGGTGAGGGGCTGCGTAGGTCGGATGTCGCACCACGCAGTAGTCGCATGACGACAGTGACTAATCGCTGTCGGTACCGCATAAGTTGGAGGACCGCTTTCCAATAGTCGCGGTCCACGCGGTCGAAAGCTTGACTGAAATCGATTGCCGCCAGTGCTCCCTTCAGACATGTCCTCGCCAGTGAGATGTAGTGTAATGAATATGTAATGTACTGAATCGACTGTGAGAAAGCTAAGTGGCAAAGACGTTATCTGAGAGACTCTATGATAATTATATCGTTTACTCGGAATATTACTCTCTCTGTGGTTTGCTCGTAACTAAGGGTAACTAGAGTTTTCTGTTCGCCTGTTTTGATGTTACGTGGAGAATTGTACAAGAGACACAATAAACCGTTATTATTTCATGAGAACAAAGGTGAGCTTCACGACCTTTATTAGTATTTTTGGAAGTAATGAAATAGCAGAATTGTTTCAGATTGAATGCGACGTGTACGGGAAGAGACGTGGACAACAGCACTCGAACCTGCAATCTCATGTATGAATAGTTGCCAAAAATATCCAGCCGTCTCTCCCAAGACTCTTCATACGCGCAACAAACAATAATTCTTTTAACAGAACTATCAGAGACAATTTTATCACGTTGTTACGACCTTTTACTGCGAGCATAATACATCGACAACAGACAAACAAAAAATAGACGAACACATAAAAGAATCTACCACATTTGGCGACAGATGATCGGGACACCATACATGAGCACACATCTGTTCTCATAGCAACTGAAGTTTTTATGTGTATTGTGATTAATATTGTATGATGTTAATTGTATTTTCTTTTTCTTGTAACCATTTGTGACGAAACGAGAGAACAAAGTTACAACAAAGGAGATAAATAGCGGAGATATGCCAGTCTATATCGCAGTTATCTACAAGGAGTAAGTGTACGTTGCCATATTCTATTCTGCTGACTCGTCTATGGGTAGTAGCAAAGAGTCAAGTGTAGATAGGCACATACTTCCTTAGTAGATTAGCGGTAGTTTGTGTTACAAATTGTGTGTCAGTTCAATACGACTATTTGTCACAAAACGGTCATCTGCATAACCATTAGCACGTCATTAGCTACTGAGTAAAAATTATATGTTACACACGTTTTTAACGGATCATTTAGTATTAATTATTGTGTGATTATATGGTTAAGACACGATCTCAGGCCAAGATGGCTCAACCGGTTGAAACTAGTGTGCCTCAAACTAATGTGCAGGAGGTAGTTGACCCTATGACAGTTTTACTGAAACGAATGGAGGAAATGTCTCGAGAATTTCGAGAAAGTCAAGCTGCGTCTCATAACGAACTAAAGTCTGCTCTGCAAAATCAAATAGCAGAATCACAGTCGATTCAGTACATTACATATTTACTGCACTACAGAGATCAAGTCACGATATTCACTGAGTGCTGTTTGAATATTATTGTCGCCTCCTAATAACGTCTGATTGGGTGAGATGACGTTTCGTAAGGTCTGGTGTATCCGCGATGCCAACAGTCGAGAAAAGATCTTGAAGTCGCTGTTCAATAGCGTCAACGGGCGGTAGTCCTGCAGCCGTGAGCCACCGGATGGTTTGTGAACAGGAATAATTATCCCCTCCGCAAGGGCCGCAGGGATCGGCACTTCCGGGGATAGTAGTTCGCGACAGATGTCCGTCCATGGGGTGGCTAATAAAGATTGAAAACGGAGGCCATCAGGACCCGGAGACTTGTTGACAGCTCTTTTTCTAATGACGTCGATCACTTCTTCTTCCGTACTTTCTTCCATGAAGGCCACTTCCATTGCCGGGGTGCAGGTGCCGTCCTCCTGTGCTGTCGGATCAGGGGTCTGAGCTGAAGAGTTGGGAATAATGATCGTAGAACGCTGTGTTAATGTCTTGTTGGGTGGTGAGGCGACGACCGTCCTCCGTGTCGATGCAGCGTATCAGCGCTCGTTGGCGTCATTTACGTTCACGAAGGACGTGGAACATTGACGGGCGTTTGCTCGGTATCCGATCCTGCGTCCTCGAGCGGATGACCGCCCCCTCTAGGTGGCGCCGCATATTAGCGAGGATCTGAGTCTTAGCACGGTGGACCGCCGTTTGTCGTTCCGGAGACCCTGAAGTTAATATCGAGTGGATTTCTACGCCAAGCAGGGTGGTCGCGACCGTAGGTTATCGACGTTCGCCTCAGTGCCGGCTTGGCGCAGTCCAACCACCGTCGGATCGTTGTGGGATATGCACGGAGGCGATTTTCACACGAATGCCACGTATCCTCAACGGCTTGGTGGCAATCCGGGTACGACAGGTGAGCGAGGTTTAATTTCCACGGGCTGCGGCTTCTCCACACCGCAGGGTGACGGCACAAATGTAAGCTGAGTGGTCTGAGAAAGCTGCAGGCCACAGTTCCGCATCCTGTGTCACAGCGGCAAGAGAGCGTGCGACATAAATCCGGTCGACGCGACAGGAAGTGATTTGTGAAGTGTGTGAAACCCGATCAGTGGCCGTGAAGATGTTCCCAAGTGTCCACCATCTGCAGGTCTCGAATTAGCGTCTCGAGGTCCGGGCACGGATTATGTCGTGGGAGTTGGTCTCTGAGCGCCAGTACGCAATTGTGGTCACCTCCAAACATCAGGTGGTCGTGGCGGCCTTGGAAGAGCGGGGCGACGTCTTTCGCAAATAATCGTGAACGTTCTCGACTGTCCGTCCCGGAAGGTGCGTAGATATTGATAAGGCGGACGCCTAGTACTGTGAATGCCATTCCTCTTGCCCCAGGCAGAAAGAGGATATCGTCCGCCACTATTCCTTCCCAAAGAAGTACAGCGGCACCGCTGCCAGTGGGGCGAACCTGGAGAGACGCATGCATTATAACCGTACGTGCCTGGGAAGTCGTCGACGTACACTTCCTGGAGAAGGGCTATATCGATGGAAGCATAATTCATATCCTGAAGCAAGGATAACTTAGAGCGCGTCCGTATAGTGTTGATGTTTATAGTCGCAACGCGATACGTTTGAGGTCTATCCATGGCAGCAGTGTTGGTCATCAATACTCTTGTAAGGCTGTCTCGTCACTGTATCTGATGGCGGAAAAGGATCAACACTGGTGAGGTAAATTCTCCCGCGTGTCGTCCGACACGGTGGGCAAGGAGTTTTTCTCACAGTCGTCCGCCCATGAAATACTATAGGCTGTTGGTGGCAGTTAGTGGCTGCTGCGGCACTCGGTGCTGACTCCTTCGGCCCTACAGGCTGGGAATCGGCAGCGGCTGTCTGCTTGTGATCCTGCTGTTCTGTGGCGTCGGAGGGACTGAAGCCGTTACCACGGCGATCTGTTAGGTGGGATGTTACTGCGGCCTCTGTACCGCCGGTACCGTCGTCAGAGTGTCTACATGTCAGACGATCGCTGCAAGCACTTGTCCGATGGAGCACGCCGCCGTCTCTTGTGTTTCCGCGGGGAACGTTGTTTACGGACGTGTGTTTCAGTATCCGAATGTGGGCGGATTTCTTCAGCTGCTCCGGTGTCTGGAAAGAAAGCCGCTGTCGACGCAACCCGTGGGTCAATGTCCATCCTAGGTGATTAGGTGATTATCCCCAGGAGGGGGCGCCGTTGTAGAGGCCGGATCCGCTACTGCAGAATCCATCATGGCCTCGCTATCGGGGGCGGCTATCGGACGAATGTGGTCAGCATCGGAAAGGGTTGCCGCCTGTGCAATCTTGGCATAATTTAGAGGAAGTGTGGTCACCGTAGAAGGAGGGTTAGATGCACCTGTCGGGATTTGAGTAAGCCATCGTCGGAGACAATCCGACCTAATGTGCCTTTCTTGGCCACAACCGGAGCAAGTGCGTGGCTGACCGTACGATCACCCAACATCCGCCGATGACAAGGTAGGATGATACATGTTTGATCAGTTCAGTTTTGATCTGTCGTAAACCGTTAAGAATGGGGTACGTTTTACAGGTGGTCCATTTTTCGGCCATATGGCTGACCACTCTGCCGTAAGGCTGGAAAGCCACCGTGACTACGTCCGGTGGTACTTCGAAAGGGAGTTCGAAGAAACATATAGTACGGAGGCGAATCCCCGCGTGATGAATAGAGACCGCCCCAATATAGCCATCAGAATGTTTGAATTTAAGATCGTTCTCATGTGCGTGCACGATTCTGTTGCACACCTCGTCACTTACTAACATGACGTAGACAACACTTCTCGTGATAGATGGATGCCAATATGTCCCGCGGTTCAATTTTAACGTCGTCAAAGAGAAAGCGTTCCACTTCAAAATCTCGCGGTCGTGCTGATCGGGTTGAAAACTGATATTGATGGTGGTTTGTCTGTATGAATGTGCCATACTGCGTCGGCAGTGATGGACACTAAACTAGCGGCGACGAAGTAGTAAACAACTACCGCCCGGACTAGAATTAAACAAGATGTCCTCGCCGCAGCGCTGCGGAAAGCAGACTGTCCATGGGAGCTACGCAAGAACGACTGACGCCGCGTCCTCACAGCATTATTTCCACCAGTACTTCGTCTCCTACCTTCCAAACTTCACAGAAGCTCTCCTGCGAAACTTGCAGAACTAGCACTCCTGGAAGAAAGGATATCGCGAAGACATGGCTTTGCCACAGCCTGAGGGATGGTTCCAGAATGAAAATTTCATTTTGGCACAAATTTCTTAACACCTATCAGTACCTCCTCATTAGTTACATGATCTACACAACATCTTCAGCATTCCTCTGTAGCACCACATTTGGAAAGCTTCTATTCTCTTTTTTTTAAACTGTTTACCGCTCATGTTTTACTTCCATATGTGGTTGCAGTAATAAACTTTCAGAAAAGACTTTGTAGCATGTAAAACTATATGCGATGTTAGCAAATTTCTCTTCTTCAATAATGCTTTTCTTGGTATTGCCAGTCTACACTTTACACCTTCGCTATCTCGGCCATCACCAGTTATTTTACTGCCCAAAAAGCAAAACTCATCTTCTCCTTTAAGCGTCTCGTTTCCTAATCTAATTCTCTCTCAGAAATGCCTCATTTGATATGACTATGTTCCATTGTCCTTGTTTTGCTTTTGTTGATGTTCATCTTATGTCCGTCTTTCAAGACAATGTCCATTCCGTTCAACTGCTCTTCCAAGTCGTTTGCTGTCTCTGACAGAATTACAGTGTCACCGGCGAACTTCAAAGTTTTTATTTCTCTCCTCTGAACTTTAATTCCTACCTCAAATTTTTCCTTCGTGTCCTTTACTGCTTGTTCAATGTACAGGTTGTATAACATCGGGGATAGGCTACAACCCTGTCTCACTCCCTTCCCAACCACTGTCTCCCTTTCACATCCCCCGACTCTTATAAGTGCTGTCTGGTTTCTGCCAAGTTGTGAATAGCCTTTCGCTCCCTATATTTTTCTCCTGCTACTTTCAGAATTTCAAAGCGAGTATTCCAGTAAACATTGTCAAAACTTTGTCTAAGTCCACAAATGCTAGAAACGTAGGTTTGCCTTTCCTTAATTCATCTTGTATGGGAAGTCGTAGGGTCAGTATTGCCTCACGTGTTCCTACATTTCTCCGAAATACAAACTGATCCTCCCTGAGGGCGGTTTGTAGCAGTTTTTCCATTCTTCTGTACAGAATTCGCGTTAACATTCTGCAACCCTGACTTATTATATTGATAGTTCCGTAATCGTTACATCTGTGAGCAACTGCTTTCTTTGGAATTGGGATTATTATAGTCTTCTTAAAGTCTGAAGGTATTTCACCTGTCTCGTACATGTCGTAGACCAGATGAAATAGTTTTGTTATGGCTGGCTCTCCCAAGGCTATCCGTGGTTCTGACGGAATATCGTATGCTTCTGGGGCCTTGTTTCGACTTAGATCCTTCAGAGCTCTGTCAAATTCTTCTCGCAGTATCATATCTCCCATCTCATCTTCATCTACGCCCGTTTCCCTTTCTATAATACTGTCTTGAACTTTATCTCCCTTGCACAGACCTTCCATTTAACTACTTCCACTTTTCAATTTTCCTTTCTTTTTTCAGTACTGGTTTCCCATCTGAGCTCTTCATTTTCGTACAGCTGCTTCCCTTTTCCCCAAAGGCCTCTTTAACCTTCCTGTAGGCGGTATCTAGGTTTCCCCTAATGATGTATGCTTGTAAATCCTTACACCTGTCCTCTATCCATTCCTGCTTAGCCTTTTTACGCTTCCTGTAAATCTCATTTTTTACGCGTTTGTATTCCCTTGATGGCTGCACCTATGGTACTGCTGTCTATATGGCTATGTAATGGAAACTGGTTCGTCACTCTGTTCTGTTATTGTAAAATCTAAATAATATTTCGTTTTCAGATATCCACCCTCGCTTATGTAAGAATACTCAGTGGAAAAAAAACATCCAAGTCGGCATGGAATATTTGCAATTTACCACCAAAATAAAGCATAATAATAAAATAAAGATTACGAAGAAACAGAAGCACGAAATCCGCTACTATAAAACGAGTAAGTGCAGCCAAAATAGGATAACTTTCACTGTTAGAAGACGGCGATAACATCAAAACATTCTTACTGAAAAACCTTGAGGTGCCGTGACGTGACTTGACTGTCCGTTGACAACCTGTGCGAATGCGCCATTTCAAATGCGCTGTGGTATGTTTTGACGTGATGTGCTGTGATGGCGAATGTGAACTGGCCTTAAGCAGCGTCGTCTCGAGATCACGTGACTGCTTCAGTTTAATGTTGACAACATGCACAGAACATAAAGCTCGCTCCAGAGATACTTCTGCTCAGCAGAAGAAGATAACGATATCATCGGAGAAGGTAGTTTTACGCACACTACTAGCGAAGCGTCGGGAGCAGGTAAGGTAAGATATAGTGTAAGTGCTGTTTCTGTTACTGTTCTAAGTTAAATGAGTACTTTATTCAGTGGTGGGTACACCTGTTGTCTATGTCAGCGCTCGTAACAATACTTTCACTTCGATCCTCTCTCCTTCCTGCTTCTCAAGTGTAAATACGATTAGATTACATTAGATTAGTACTTGTTCCATAGATCATGAATACGACACTTCGTAATGATGTGGAACGTGTAAGGTTAATAAAATGTGTCCATACAAGATATTACATTAGACAAAATATTACATGACACTCAATAATTTTTTTTTTTTTTGTGGAAGTTGGGAAATTACCCACTTACTATACTCAAAAATTCATCTAATGAGTAGGAAGGACCTGCCATTAAGAAATTCTTTTAATTTCCTTTTAAATGCTATATGGCTATCTGTCAGACTTTTGATGCTATTAGGTAAGTGACCAAAGACTTTTGTGGCAGCATAATTTACCCCCTTCTGAGCCAAAGTTAGATTTAACCTTGAGTAGTGAAGATCTTCCTTTCTCCTAGTGTTGTAGCCATGTACACTGCTATTACTTTTGAATTCGTCCGGATTGTTAATAACAAATTTCATAAGTGAATATATATATTGTGAGGCTACAGTGAAGATTTCTAGCTCTTTAAATAATTGTCTGCAGGATGATCTTGGATGAGCTCCAGCAATTATTCTGATTACACGCTTTTGTGCAATGAACACTCTTTTACACAATGATGAGTTACCCCAGAATATGATGCCATACGAAAGCAGAGATTTAAAATAGGCGTGGTAAGCTAATTTACTCAGATGTATATCGCCAAAATTTGCAATGACCCTAATAGCATATGTAGCTGAACTCAAAACGTTTCAGCAGATCCTCAGTGTTTTTTTTTTTTCAGTTCAACCCCTCATCAATGCATAGACCTAGAAATTTTTAATATTCTACCTTAGCTACCGATTTCTGATTGAAGTCTATATTTATTAATGGCCTTCAGAGCATTGCAGGTTGCCGGTTAATAACTCAAAAAGTGCAAACTCCTACTGAGATTGTTTACTGACGTTGCTGCTGCGGACAGAGAAGCAGCGTCGTTGAGTAACCTCAGCGAAAGGTTTTTCACCGTTGGCCCATGGCCCGTCATCACTCACAAGACGAAAGAGAGAAGCAGTAACGTAAACACCTTCTAGGAGCTCGTGTTTTAATCGGTTCTTCTCTAGTGCAGCCATATATCTTAACGACCTCTAACCATTTGGACAACAAGCTGTTCCTCGAAGCACAGAGGTTATCGTGCGGCCGTGAATGCGGTAGTTCCCCTGCAGCTGGAAGCGAGCCAGGAGGTCAGCTGTGTGCCTATAAGAGCTCGGCAGGTTCCTCGGAAACGGAGACTGGAACTAGCGCAGCTGCTCACATCACTGCCTGAGTAAGTTGAGCTACACGCTATTCAGTTTATAGGCACTGTGCTAAATTAATATTGAACTTTCAGCACTGGCTGTTAAGCTGGTCATAGTGATACTGAGTTATACGTTATCTGCTTTACTATCAGCGTCTGGGATGCGTATTGTTCTCTCTCTTGACTCTTGGATCATCCTGTGTGTGCACAGAAGACTTTTTCTATCACTTTGCTTCAGTTTTCTCCATATCTTTTTTTTTGTTAAAAAAACATTGAGCTTGCCCACTTTTCCACATACTTCGTTTTCACTTGCTGTTTCTTGCTGATTTTTTTAACATGCGTAACTGTTTATTTTTTTAATTTCTGTTGTGTTTGTTGGTTTTCCCCTGTGTTGTTGAGTAAGTGATGTGGCGCATGCTAAGACACTACACTCTCGTTTTGGAGGACAATTCTTCAAATTCTCATCTGGCCTTTCAGATTTAGTTTATCCATGGTTTCCCTAATTGGCTTAAGGCAAATTCCGGGATTGCCCCTTCCAAAAAGGACGAGATCTGCAAATATTTTATTCCCCTTTTTCCGCAATCAGAGTTTTTGCTCCATCTCTAATGACCTCGTCTTCAGTCAGACAAAATGTAATCTCCCTTTTTTCCTTCTGTGCATTTCTGAGATACTACTCAAATTTTGTTACTATTTGTAACTTGCACATGGTACTGCCCTTTCCCGTCCTTGACCATGAGCATTTAAACATTCAAAGAAACAGTATTTCCGTTACAGCACCCGAACATTTCGACCGGTTTCACCGTTATCGAGATACTCGTTCACAGGGTCTGAGTAGTAATAATCTGCTCTTTGTCAGAGTCGCTTATCTCGATGGATTTACCCATTTGCAGCCCATACCTTCGTTAGTATGATCCCCAAGTCAGAGTCTGCTTCGCTTACTTACTTTTGTTACCGCGTCATGTGCGTCCACATATAGTCACCCACACCGTTTACCCTGCTCACAATATCCATTTAGAGGCATTGAAGCATCTGTAAACAGTTATGATCTCCTGCTATCGGATTTCCATAAATTGCGTTCACTTTAAGATAGTTTAAGGGACCTTCTATTCACCTTCTATGAAGAGCTGAACGAAGCGGTGCAGCTCAATTGAAAAACTATTTTTTGTTTGTTTGCGAGTATTGGAAAACTTGTGCAACAATTAACCAAATGCACTGAAAAGCAGGGTGACTCTGATGTAGATTGATTTCACTGCAAATTTTGTACTGCTGTAAAAAAATAATGTGCATATCGTGTTTGGCTTACCCTCGCAGTTGCTCATTTTCTCATATAAAGCACTAACTTTACCTTCACTCAGACGCTCTGAGGCAGATAGCATTAAAGTAAAAAATATGTCTTTTCTTTTACAGCGGACATTTACTGCACATCATGGCAGTCCTTATGAAAATCTTCTTCATTTCTCTGGTGCTATCAATTGTTGCTACAGCTGAACTAAAAAAGGTAATAAAATACTTGTAGTAAGATGTATTTGCTGTACGGAACGTATGTACCGATCTGAGAGAAACTCCCTGTGGGACCGACACCGCTAATCATCAATCGATCCGATTTTTATGAGATTTCGTATTACTAACCTTGTTAGTTAAACGAAAACATGTCTACTGTTGATAACTGCCCCGAAGGTCAACTGTAACTTAATGATGTCGTAATTGTTGCTAGTTTAAAAGGACCTGGACGTCATGGCCTTTAGTTTTTACTAGCATTTTTAAATTTAATCACTCAAAAACTATAATAGATATTGGAATGAAACTTTAACCAAAAATTAGTATATTGTGACCTCTTTGTGACAAAATATAGAAACAGTTGAATACGTGCCGTGAATATCTAGTTTTTTCTTACGTACTGAATTATGTGTAATTTTTATTTTAGGTACGCTGATATTCAGAATGAAAGGTCAAAACTAATTTTATTCTTTTAATTATTAAGTTGTTGAAACAGTAAACCAAAAGTTTTTACCAATTTGCTGCTTTGTGTAATTTTTCTTGTAATAATTTAAGAACTTGTGACATGCTCCATCTTAATTTAATACATTACTGATTAAAGTGGTTCACTGTATGTGTACTAAATTACTATTTATGCAAAGTTTTGTTTCCGTAACTTTAATAATGGATGAGATAATTATACTTAACCATGCAAAAACGTTGATTACAAGAAACTGAAACTAAGGATTTGTATCAATTTTATGGAATAAACCGCGGGTCCTTGGTGAAACAATGTAAATTAACTAAACAAACACTGTTTTTTGTCTTGTTTCATAAATTTTGTTATGTTAACTGCACAACGTACTGGTCATAACCCGAAACCTAGGTTGTGCAGTATGTTATAATAATATTTGTACAACAAGACGAAGAACAGTGCTTGTTTAGTTAAAGCTTTGTATGTCATTTTCTTCTCATTGGTAACACGTCAAAACATTACAGCTTCATAATCTTGTTGATTCTGAGTGTCCTTTTCATCTCCTTTACCTTTCTATCTTTTCTTTGGTATTCTGACCTCATTTTTATGCTTTCAGCTCCTTTTTTCAGCTTCAGCAACACATTGTCACTCCACTCGTTGCAGCCCACTTTTCATGTTGTCCTCAGTTTGATGCCTAGCCTGCACATGGTTTTTAATCTGCTCTTTACTCCATCATTAAAACATGTTATGGCGTCCATCACACCAGTCTAAAAAGTTGACATGCCAACAAAAACAGTTTTAGGCAAATGCTCCCAAACGTAGCTATTGAAACTTTCATTCGGATTCTGTGCTTTGCCACGTACACATATTTCCAGGAGTTTAGTATCTGAAACATCTCTATAAATTGGCTTTAGTTCTACGATGACAGTTTCTGGCATGGGGTGTGCATGTGTATCTTTTTGTCCGTTTGCTTCACACCTTTTACACATGCACCATGAAGTGTTTCCTTCTGGGCAAAGGTCATGCTATGGCTGCTCATCAGTGTATATTCTGTGACACAGATTTGTCCAGATTGCTTTCCTCATCTCACTGACTTTTTCACCGTTTCTCGTGATAGCTAGAGCGTAATATTATGTGGAGTTTTCTATTTGTGATTTGGTGAGTCTTCTTTGACAACAAATGGGTTTGTCATCAGAGATTTTTTTGTTGTCATGTCCTTGCAGAATTTCTTACGTCTTGCCCCATTTATCTTCTGCACATGTTACGTACACTCAATTTTTTAAATTTAAGTTTCACCATATGGTTTAGAAGTCACAGCACTATTGAAGCCTTTAGAGTCATCATCACAAAGGTAGTGAGTAAGTCGCACATCAGGTCCAGCAATTGATGTACTAAAAATAGACACTGCCCCCTTGCTTTACATACCACCAATGAAACCTTCAAAACTTTTGTCACATTTGTGTCCATTTACCTTACTGACACAACACTGGCAGTCTTTTGTCAGAAATTCATAGTCTGGAAGCTTGCCTGTATCTATAGCGGTCACTGTGGCAATCCTATTGAGCGATGTATGGCCTCTCTTCTGCCAGGAACTGTCCAGCGCAGCAACAATATCAGAATATTGATAAACATCTACAGTTTCTTTCGCTGGACACTGCATAGACGTTTCTTTCACTTCTGTTAGGGCATTACGCATTCGTTTATATCTCTCAAATTTGACAGGTGACAGTCATAGCAGAGTACATCTGGGCTGCTTTCCTTCCCTTCCCAGTACACCTCATGGCATAAGCACATTTTGTGTATGTTACAGGGACATGTCATTGTACAAATGGTTCAAATGGCTCTGAGCACTATGGGACTTAACTTCTGAGGTCATCAGTCCCCTAGAACTTAGAACTACTTAAACCTAACTAACCTAAGGAATCACACACATCCATGCCCGAGGCAGGATTCGAACCTGCGACCGTAGCGGTCGAGCGGTTCCAGACTGTAGCGCCTAGAACCGCTCGGCCACCCCGGCCGGCTGTCATTGTACATTTCTTTACTTTACATACTTGATATTACAATAAAATTTTGATGGATAGGACTCTTTTATGCCCTCACTAAACATAAGGGATTTTTCACTGTTACAGTATTTACACTTGGCAACGGACAAAAATCTGCTCTGAAAGCTTGCACTTCCAAATTCAAATATAACCTTTATTTACAACACCAACATCTTGTTCGTTTTTGGTAAAATGTTTCAATTTGCGATTTTGTCAATCATTTGCGGGCCACTATCGTCCGATTCTTATTTTGACGTTGGCTCACCAATGTTTGAGCTTATTTCGCTTCTGAAGATGACAGTTTAAACTGTCGAAACTAGTAAAGTGAACCAAATAAAGGTTCTCTTGTATAGCTGACGACTAACTTTTTAACTTCGTTGAAATACAGGGTGATTCAAAAAGAATACCACAACTTTAGGAATTTAAAACTCTGCAACGACAAAAGGCAGAGCTAAGCACTATCTGTCGGCGAATTAAGGGAGCTATAAAGTTTCATTTAGTTGTACATTTGTTCGCTTGAGGCGCTGTTGACTAGGCGTCAGCGTCAGTTGATGCTAAGATGGCGACCGCTCAACAGAAAGCTTTTTGTGTTATTGGGTACGGCAGAAGTGAATCGACGACAGTTGTTCAGCGTGCATTTCGAACGAAGTATGGTGTTAAACCTCCTGATAGGTGGTGTATTAAACGTTGGTATAAACAGTTTACAGAGAATGGGTGTTTGGGCAAAGTTCTGGACGGCCGAGAACGAGTGATGAAACTGTAGCACGCATCCAGCAAGCATTTGTTTGCAGCCCAGGAAAATCGACTCGCAGAGCTAGCAGAGAGCTGCAAATTCCACAATTTCAGCAGGATGGAGCGCCACCACATTGGCACTTATGTGTCCGTAACTACCTGAACGTCAACTACCCGAGGCGATGGATCGGCCGCCAGGCAGCCCGTGACAGAGCACTTCATCACTGGCCTCCAAGAAGCCCTGATCTTACCCCCTGCGATTTTTTCTTTTGGGGGTATGTTAAGGATATGGTGTTTCGACCACCTCTCCCAGCCACCATTGATAATTTGAAACGAGAAATAACAGCAGCTATCCAAACTGTTACGCCTGATATGCTACAGAGAGTGTGGAACGAGTTGGAGTATCGGGTTGATATTGCTCGTGTGTCTGGAGGGGGCCATATTGAACATCTCTGAACTAGTTTTTGAGTGAAAAAAAACCTTTTTAAATACTCTTTGTAATGATGTATAACAGAAGGTTATATTATGTTTCTTTCATTAAATACACATTTTTAAAGTTGTGGTATTCTTTTTGAATCACCCTGTATTCTACAGCTGCTGAACTACATCTATGAAGAAAATCCTATCTTCAAGATGATTCATTTCCTTTCTCTTGCTGACAGTGTGTAAGTATCTGCAGGCTGTCTGAACATTGAAGCAAGCCCGTAATCAGCTGTGCATTAAATAAAACCACCTTATTTAAGTGCTTGGCAGAGGGTTCATCGAACCACATTCATACTATCTCCGTACCATTCCACTCCCGAACAGCGCGCGGGAAAAACGAACACCTAAACCTTTCTGATTTCTCTTATTTTATTTTGATAATCATTCCTACCTATGTAGGTTGGGCTCAACAAAATATTTTCGCATTCCATGAAGCAACAGTCATAGTGTTTGACTGCATCCGTTATGGATGAAATTCACTTATTTTCTTTCTACTCTCACAAGGGTCATCCATTGATTCGTGCCGGCCGTTGCGGTGGAGCGGTTCAGTCCGTGACCGAGCGACCGCTACGGTCGTAGGTTCGAATCTTGCCTCGGGCACGGATGTGTGTGATGTCCTTAAGTTAGCTGGGTTTAAGTAGTTGTAAGTCTTGGGGACTGATGACCTCAAATGTCAAGTCGCATAGTGGTCAGAGCCACTTGAACCTAGATTCGTGCCCCCCTTTCAGTCTCGTCCTCAGGTACGCAGCAGGTGCTTGTCAGCGCTACTGAGGCTCACGGCTCAGTGTGTGAGTGTGTGTGTATGGTGTTGCAGTGTGGGGACCCGTGCATCAGCCACCAGTGCGGGCCGGGACAGCGCTGCGTGGCGCGACAGGTGCAGTGCGTCAGGGCGCCGTGCTGCAGCCTACCGCATTGCACCGACGCAGACAGCAGTGAAGGCTGACGCTGGCCGCGTATCGCCTACGCACACCTGCACGCAATAAACAACCATCTTGCAAAGTGTGAAGACCTTTACTTTTCTCCAGGACTCTCTACCTGGCTACATCTACACCTACATCCATACTCTGCATAGTCATTCACATTTCCTGTTCCACCCGCAGATGGAGCATCCCTGTGAACCATAAATCCTCCTGCCTTGCCCTTGGGGTTCCTATGTGGTATGTATGATCAGCATAGTAGCATCGTTCCATCCCTCTGCAACCTGTAGCAAATGCTGGTTTCCTAAATGTTTTAGCTCAGTTTCGAGTATTATATCATAGCGCCATACAATTTTTTGAAAGTCATAACGAGATCAATGTGTGTCAACTGTTCAAAACAGTAAAGGATGATGCCGTTTATTTGGTGAATAATTTTAAGAGATTTAACTATGTTAATCTGGAGTTTCAAGGAGTCAATAAAACACTTATACGTTGCCCAAGTACTGTGTCATTTATTGACAGACTTGAACTACTTCATTATAATCTACTAAAGAGAGAATTTTACCACTTTTCTACATTATCATCTACAAAAGATTATGTAACTACAGAGGATATCGACAGACTCAGTGGCCATCTCAACGAAGTTAAACTGGACATGGAAAAACGATCTGAAGATGCTGAAAGGTGGCTACACTGAGTCACAGCGCAGGAGATTGCGCCACAGAGTATTATTCCGCCGCCTCCACTGGCAGTAGTTGTTCAGAGAATGTCGAAGGCAGTTGTAGTTCAGAGGTTGCCGTGGGCAGTGCTTGTTGAGAGGATGTCGAGAGCGGTACTAGTTGAGACCATGTCGTGTGCAGTTGTTGTTCTGTTGGGAAAGACAGCAGATGCTGTTCGGTTGGTGTAATGTATAGATGGAAGATGTTGCAATGATCACAGTGTATTTTTCGTCAATATATATGAAGGTAACAAAAAAATTTTTTATTTCAAATCTCCTTAATAATAATGCCTCTTGGTCACAGGTTCAGTCAACTAAGCATCTGGCTCGTGTTCATGTATTAGACTTGTAATTCTGGTTTCTATGTGCAATTACAGTATTTGTGGTTTTTCAATTAGTTTATTGTAAATGGTGTTTAAAATTTTTTGTCGTATTAAGGAAGAACCGTGCCAGATACATATACGTTGAACCACACTACCACACACAGAACAGTTATACTTGCACTTTGTTGTTTCGTAGCTTTTATAGTTGCAGGGGACTTAATTAATCAATTGTGTTAACGGAAATTTCCTTTCATTATTTATTGTTATTTTATGCAGTCAGATTGCGTACTAATACTAGTCAGGGCCAACCGGTTACGAGACTTCGTAACCGGACACACAGCTACTAAAATTACTTTTATTGTATATTTTTTTAATTAAGCCCCCATGCAATGCTCTGAAACTGAAGGCGTGTGACTGCATAAAAAATCCTTTTACTGCAAATATCAAAGAGGCTGATGCAACTTGCTAGAACGTACTTTAAGAAATTACATAATACGAAGAAAGTAAACATAACATCGATAGTGGTGTATATGAAAATATATGGCAATATAAAAAAAATGCCTGCTTATATCCACATATATGGAAAATGGTATTTAGTTTGATTCTTTTCCTTATCTCACATCTAGGGAAATCAGACCTTAGTGCTATTGATCATATTTCCAAGAAAATGGTTCGAATGGCTCTAAGCACTATAGGACTTAACAGCTCAGGTCATCAGTCCCCTAAACGTAGAACTACTTAAACTTAACTGGCTAACTAGCAGCCGCGTGGTTCCGGACTGAAGTACCTAGACCCGCTCGGCCACCGTGGCCCAATTATATTTCCAAGAGAGGAGATCATCGTTTTTTCCTTAGAAAAGTTGAGTCAGTATTTAGTTTTGCAGCATCAGCTTCAAGGATCTCTCATTAGTAACACTTGTTCACAAATTTAATTTTTTTTCTGCGTCTGGTTTGTAAACGGGTGGATTTACCTAATTTTGGGGTGCTTAATACACTGGAAAAATCAGTTTTTCTCTATGACGTCACATTTCCTAGATACATAGCAGAATAAAAAATGGTAATAGCGAAAATTGACACAATTAAGTCAAACAAAAATACACATTCAGAACGTTTGAAATCACTACTATTTTGTATGTAAATATGGGCATGATGCCAATAAAAGGTCCAAATTACTTCAGAAGATATTTTCACCTTTAATCGTCTTTGGTTTTTCAAAAATGCGATGACGGAGCTCTTCTTTTGTTTGCCGTTTCATCACTCTTCCTAACAAGATCGTCTCCGGCCATCCTGATTTAGGTTTTCCGTGATTTCCCTAAATCGTTTCAGGCAAATGTCAGGATGGTTCCTTTGAAAGGGCACGGCCAATTTCCTCCCCAATCCTTCCCTAACCCGAGCTTGCGCTCCGTCTCTAATGACCTCGTTGTCGACGGGACGTTAAACACTAACCACCACCACCACCACCTAACAAGACCCCGGCAGTAGTCACCCATCATCGAAGGGTTCTAATGGCCTTGGTAGCGGTGTTCCATGCTAAGAATGTCTTGGTGAAAGAATTCACCATGTTCATCGCTTACGGCTCAGGAAGAAATAAAGGTGAGAATGTAAAAAGCGAATTTTGAGCGACATTCTGCATCCCATGTTCTTAAAGTTGTCCAACAGATCACTCGCAATGGTAACATAGTTTTTGTCTTTTCTGTTACCCAAAAAGCCCTTCACAATTGCTTTAAAAGAAAACCAAGCTGCGAATTCGATATATTGGTATCAAAGGTTGGATGATTCAGCAATTTTCTTATTTGTGGGCCAACAAATATACCCTCTTTCAACTTTGCCTCACTTAATTTGGTAAACTTTTCTTTTAAGTGATTGAAGGCCTCACCTTCTTTATCCAGAGCATTTACAAAGTTCTTGATAAGGCCCAACTTGATATGGAGGGGAGACAAAATTATTTTATCGGGCTGAGCCAATGGGATATCGTTCACATTAAGGTTTACAGGAACATATGACTTCCTTATAGGTCATTCATTGACTGTATAGTATTTTTTGGTGTCACGGCTATCCCAAAGGCACAAAAGCAGCAGTATTTCGCGAATACAACCTGTAAACCTGTAAGGAGTGCAACAACTTTTAAATCACAGCAAAGTTGCCATTCATGATTCTCTCTGGCAGCAAAGCTGTGGCTTCATAAGTTTCTTTCATGTCTACTGCGTAAGCCAAAGGTACCGATGGAAATGCATTGTCATTATGCAGTAGTACTGCTTTCAAGCTGGTTTTACTGGAGTCAATAAATAGTCGCCACTCCTGTGGAGTATGTTGTAAACCTAACTGCATCATCAGACCATTGACATCGCTACATACACACATTGAATTCTGCATATCGTCATACTGAGCGAAGGAAGCAGCTCTTGATCTCAAACAGGAAATTTTTGTCCCTGGAGCTAGAAGGTTCCGATGTTGCAGTCTCGACCCCAAGAGTTCAGCTTGCTGTTTCTAAAGTTTTAGATCGCGAACGAAATCGTTCAGTTACTTTTCATTAAAGAACTGAGACGAAGTGTCATGGTATTGTGGGCAGTACTCTCCAATATGTTCAGTACTTTCTGATTCACTTGACATAGTGTCTGGTTCAGTGGCGTTCAAGTTACAGACAGGAACAGGCAACCCCTCATCAGGGGACACAGGAAAATGCACTGAACATATATTTGGATACTTCATTTTATGTCTAATTTTGCTTGAATGTCCCGAAATATTTGTAAGACAGAAGTAACTGTCCGGATAATGGTCATTAGGCTCACACCACACCATCGGAACAGCGAATGGCATGGCTCGGCGTTTTTCTTTCAGCCACTCGGTTAAGATGGTAGTACAGGTTATGCAGGCAACACGAGGTGCAAAATTTTTATCTTGATCACCAACAGGACAATCAAAATACAGTTTATATGCCTTCTTAACCAAATCAGTGATTGGTTTTCATTGGGCTTTTGGAATGAATTTCCTACACACTTATAGCAAAAGTTGTCAGGGTGATTTAGACAGCAACGAGATTTACTAGTTGCAATTTTTATTAGAGTAAATTTTAAACACAAAAGTTTTGCACTGTCTTTCACAGGAAACACTCACTGAGGATCTCTTTCACACCACTGGATTACCACACCAACCAACCATTTACTGACGATTCGTAGATCTTCTAGCTCTCCTCTGCAAATCAAAAACAAACATCAAAACAGAAGAACAGCAAAAAGCGAAATATGAAACTTCTTGGCAGATTAAAACTGTATGCCGGACCGATACTCGAACTCGGGACCTTTGCCTTTCGCGGGCAAGTGGTAGAGCACTTGCCTGCGAAAGGCAATGGTTCCGAGTTCGAGTCTCGGTCCGGCATACAGTTTTAATCTGCCAGGAAGTTTCATATCAGCGCACACTCCGCTGCAGGATGGAAATCTCATTCTAAAGATTAAATACTGAATACGAAAAATAAAAAAAAGTTTAAAAACTCAAAAATGGTAAGTGCTAGGCATTTTGAAAGGTATATTCAGATTCTACACACCAAAATATGTACTAGTTGATGTATCATATCCCAGATGCAAAATGGCTGTTGACAAGTGTAACTGGATTACCTAAATGGAATTCATCAGACTTTACCCTTCTATGTATGCGAAGCAGAAGTAAAATAGATTCAACCACAGTAAGTTGATTTTAAATGCGACCATTTTTAGTTCGGCTTTGCCGTGACTGTTATTGACATTAAATGAAACAATAACTTAACTGTTACAGCCACTGTCTATTTATATCCACCACGCGTTTCAACTGTTTAAACCTCCATCATCAGGTGGATTCACATTTGTTAGTGTGACATTGTGTGTTGTATTGCAATTTTTTGGAGGAACTTGGTGCCACCGTCTAGTGGGGAAAACCATGTTCTGAAATAGTGTTTTGTTTCTCCCACTAGACACGTGCTGCGAGCTAGACCTTCCTGTTCATCGCGGAAGTAGCGTTGTGCGGGTCGGCTAACCAGTCAATGGAGATCAATAAAGGTCGAACAGGGAAAAACAACCAATCGTCTAGTCGGAAATTTTTGTACAGTGGTAAGAGAGAGTGTCATGAGCAACATACCAAAAATGATGACCGGAGGAGTGTGAGCATGGAGTGGGGCCGTCGTTTAAAGAAAACTTTTTAATGTTTTTCCTTGAATATCTCGAAAATCATGGTTTCTAGCGAAGATGTTGCTCGTACAAAATTAAACTGCATTAAATTTCGTACCAAAAAGGTACTATTTCAGTTTTTCTCTAGGACTAATAGTTGACACGTTGTAGGGGATGGAAAAATAACGTATCATTAAAAATAGTCTTTCAGTAGTTTACGAACAATGTCTACTGTTAAATGAAGTGGGTTTAGAACAAATGTGAAATGTGTGTATTACATCTATGTGGAGCAGAGCTGTATTAAGGGATAAATTGTTTTCTGGGGATGTAACAGGGTGGAGGGGGAGGGGTTGGAGGGTGAAAGCGTGAGGCAAGATAGGCCTCCGGATTGCGATCATGCACACCCCTCCTTCATACGTACGCAAACTGAAGCGGAAGCAGGTGATTCCCCACTCAACCTTCTCCACTAAGTCACAAAAAGCAACTACTAGGTGTTTCACAAACTTATATCAACCCTCCACAGCGCGCCTTCTGAGTAACTGACAACACAGTATACAAGCACGCCCGGACGTGTTTATTTTCCACAAAGTGCGTTAACACTACATGGAATACAGATATGAGTTACTAATAATACTGACGCAAAAATATATATGTACAGATTCTACAAAACTCTCCGCCCTCTGTTCTGCGCTACTAGAGGGGAAATTAATTCTTTGTCATTCAGTACGGCACCTGTAGCTTTCTTCCAGGAAAGGCAACTTCCTCCACGACGAACTTCGCTCGCTTTTCTGTGTGCAAACAAACTATACCTCACAATAACATCACTATACCATCTTGCTGAAGCCATGAGTAGTTCATTTCGTCTTCCTTTAGCTGGCCATTGAAATCGTGGACCATTAAGCAGTAACGTTCACTGCACTCGTTTTTTTCAAAAACGGAAGTTCCAGTTAAGGTCTGACAGGATATTGCTACCCACACTCGAATTCTCTGCTCATGGAATGGTGTTTCAAGCACAACACAATGACCGTCCGTCGACGGTAATCGTGTGTATACAATGTCAACATGGTCAGAGAGGTGAAACCATGTTTCATCTGTATACAAAGTGACATCAAGAATATTGGTATTCCTCTGAGTAAAAGATGTTAACGATTTGCAGTAAAGGATTCGGTTTTCATGATAAGCATTTTTTAATTCTTGCACTGAAGTCATTTTATGTGGGAACATTTACAATGTTTGCTTAACCGCTTGCAAGCCCGATATCTTTTTCTTTTCCCAACTTGCGCAGTAATTTTTCTGGCCTGTGCTGCATGGTCTCAAATATCCAAAATCTCCTGTTGGTTTAGTTTAAGTGGTCTTCCAGTTCGCTCGGCACCTAACACTGACCCTGTCTCTCGAAATTTCTCAATAAGTCGACGTACCGCATTTGGCTGGGATGGAGCTCTTTCCGCTAAATTTTCAGCAAATGCCTCCTGCACTTATTCCACATATTTATCGCCTTGTCGAAGCACATGTTCAACAAGAAAAGCAATTTTCTGAGTTGAAAGAACCATAATTAAAAAACAATTTAACATGTAAACACTACACATCGCATTCAATATCTTGCATATACTGAATGAAACTGTTAACGGTTACGCAACAGCAGAACGAAGTGAAAAACAATCGCGTATTTATGCAAAAACAGTTCTGCAAACTTCGTTTCGAACTTCCAACATAATCTAAGCCCGTAATCCAGTGCACAGCGATTTGCCTAGTATTAATTTCATTTTATCTTGACTCGAGTGTAATTGTTCGCTAACAATGTCATTTTCCCTTCCACCTCATTTTTGCGCACGCATCGCATGCATGGACATATACATACACGCACACACACACACACACACACACACACACACACACAAACACACAGTTTTAGACGTTCAGTTTTCAATGTTTTTTCTGGTTTGTCCCCTTTATATTTATTTACGGTTCAACTTGAACATTTTCAATTATGTTCTCATTGCACTGTCAAAAATGACATTTACTTCGTATTTGTACGTCACTCTTGAAGTGTAATATTTTTTTCAATGTTGTTCACTGATACTATATCATCTCTGACGACAATGGGCAGTTAAGGTCTGATGGTGACCTTGTTAGCCAAACACCGTCAAACACCGTTTAACGAAATAAATTAATACTGTTAAATATCTACAATACTGTGCTTTGCATTCATAAGTAGAAGGAAATCTTCCGTTGCAGATCAGCTGAGCGTGACCTGTCCTTTGTTAACCATTGTGACACCTCGTTCACTCACTGTTGAATGAGGTCACACGCAGTCGACAGTGGCAGTGAGAATATGAAAGGAAGGTAGGATCCTCCAACGGCCATTATGGGCTGAACATAATTCTGAGCTGTTCAATACACCATTTTTGGCCCACTATCTAATTAACAAAGATTGGGTTAATGGCCGCACTGCAGTTATGGAGTGTGCGGCTGGTCCCGGCGGAGCTCCCTCGGGCATGGGTGTGTGTGTTTATCCTTAGGATAATTTAGGTTAAGTAGTGTGTAAGCTTAAGGACTGAGGGCCTTAGCAGTTAAGTCCCATAAGATTTCACACACATTTGAACATTTTTTTGAACTGGGTTAATGAAGGTCTGACGGCAGAGGTCACTGGCTTTCCTCAGTGGTAGTTGCACGTGTAATAAATCACCAAGCTGCCTGGTACCGGTAACAGTAAGCTACTAAACCCTCGTGGCACACACGTCATCCAATTGACGGCCAACCTCTACACGCAAAGCAGTATGACGCAATGGATCACGATCTACGCCGGTTGCTGCTGTAGTTGGAATGTGGGTCCAGCACGAACAAGCAAGCTGCAGCTTACTCAGTATTAGCAGCACCTCACACAGAAGTAGTGATACTGATGTCAAGTGTAGGTTTTGGCATCTACCTGGTGCTTCCTGGTTATTTACTCAGTTCATCAACAATATGCTCGACGACTCAATAAGTAGATCCTTAAAATTACGACTTTGATGAACACCATACTTATCTGTCGCCAGTTGTCGAAGTTATAAGGTCTGGACGTACAGATTCGCAGTTGATCTTCAGGTTTTGAAGTATGTTTCCGTAAGCACAATGAGGCAGCTGTCACACACTACCCAAAATACTGTGTGTACATAAATTCCGAGAACACTTTCAATTATTTATTGTACAAGAAACAAACACGATACAGGTATCATACATATGTCATTTTGGAGAGAAACCATGAAAGTTTTTTTCGTTTATACCACCACAGCGTAGTTTGGTAACTTGCCGATAGTCAGAGCTAGTCGCAAACATGGCGAGTTCAGGTGCCGAGCGAGCTTTCTGTGTGTTGGAGTGCGACAAAAACAAGTGTGCTACTGCTGTTCAACAAATGTTTCGAACCAAGTACGGCAAGAAGCCACCGACAAGGGAGGCCATTTACCACTGGCACAACAAATTCGTTACGACGGGTTACTTGTGCCCGACAAACAGAAGCGGACGTCCCAGTGTGAGTGAAGTGAAGTGAATGCGGAGCGCGTACGAGTGACATTCATAAGGAGTCCAAAGAAATCGGTGCGTCGTGCATCCCGTGAACTCGAAATGGTTCTTGTGACAGTGTGGAAAGAACTGCTACAGAAGCTGTCTATAAAACCATTCAAATTGGGGCTAGTGCAGGAGCGCAATGACGACCACAAAAACAAGCGATTTGAGTTTTTTTTGCAGTTGCAACAATTGAATTAGGATGGCGGTGGCATTATTGATCTTAATTTTTAGCGACGAAGCCACTTTTCACACTAAGGGGAAAGTGAACAGGCATAATTGTCGAATCTGGGGTACAAAGCATCCACACGAATGTATTTAATTTGAGCGTGATTCCTCAAAGGTAAATGTTTTTTGTGCCTTGCCACGCCGAAAACTGTACGGGCCATTCTTCTTCGCCGAGAGCACTGTCACTGGATATTCCTACTTGGATATGTTGTAGCAGTGGCTGATGCCTCAAATGCAATCGGAGTCTCCATTCATCTTTCAGCAGGATGGGGCTCCACCACATTTCCATCGTTAAGATTGTGGGCACCTGAACAAGGAACTGCCGCATCGATGGATCGGCTGTGCTACAGAAGGCGACAGCTGTTTCATGAAATGGACTCCCTGATCTCCGGATCTCACTCTGCGTGACTTTTTTCTGTGGGGACACATTAAAGATCTGGTGTATGTACGGCCCCTACCACGTGATGTAGCACGGCTCGGGAGAGAATACGGGAAGCAACTGCCACAGTCGATGATGCCATGCAGGGACGGGTATGGCAAGAATTCGATTACCGTATTGACGTCTGCCGGGTCACTCATGGTTCGCATATCGAAGGTTTGTAAAAAAAAACTTTCAGAGTTTCTCTTCAAGTTGCAATATGTATGACATCTATACAATGTTTAGTTCTTGTGGAATAAATAACAGAGTGTTCCCGGATTTTATGTGCGCCCTGTATATTCAGAACGAGTAAATTTATACAGCTGCTGTTTTCGCTAAGTTATAACAGACAATACAGCGCATTTTCTGAAAGTTCGCAAGTAATATTTACCATTTACAGCTGCTGAATTATTCCTCTGATATTTTGAATGCATCTAAACAAAGTAAACCCACATCCGTAGCTCAGGTCGCTAATGCACGCCTGTGCCATGCCACTCGTCTGAGGTAAGCCGGTTCGAATCCTGGCGGTGTAAAACTTCCGTGCTCCCTGGTAATTGCACCGTCAGCGCGGCGAATTGCTAAACGAATGGGCCTAAGCGACTGGGCCCGCATTCGATTCGGGGCCGGGTCGGAGATTTTCTTCTCTCGGTAACTCGATGTTGTGTTGTCCTTACGTTCGTATCATCATAACCGACATTCCATTCTTGAGATATCTGAATGAGTGCGACTCTAAAGCCAATATAGAAAAAGAAATTTCTTTGCCAGTATTTGGCCGGCACGCGGAGGAGTGGTGGGGCGTAAAGTTCCTAAACACCAGTCTTTATGCCAATGTTGTGCAATAAATTCAAAACTTTCCCGCACTGTCTCATGAGGTAAAAATGAAATGAGCATATAGCATCGGTGGCCGGGAGGCCCCATCTGGGGAAGTTCGGCCACCAAGTGCAAATCTTATTTCAGTCGACACCACATTGGGTGACTTGCGCTAGGGTGATGAGGATGAAATGACACCCAGTCCCCGGTTGGAGAAAATCTCTAACCCAGATGAGAATCGAACCTGGGACTGCTTGCATGGGTGGCGAGCGCTTTACCACCCAGCTAAGCAGGAGGACTCTCAGGAAGTGAGAGCATGTACCCACCGGATAGGGATGTAAGCTTGTCAGCCGCATCGGTGCTATTCGAAAGGCGTAGGCTTTGTGCTGGCAGCCGATTTCACTGCCTCCCTTCCCTACATCCATAACAGCACACAGACCCTACAGTACACTGAGAGGAGGAGGAGGAAATTAGTGTTTAACGTCCCGTCGACAACGAGGTCATTAAAGACGGAGCACAAGCTCGGATTAGGGGAAGGAAATCGGCCGTGCCCTTTCAAAGAAACCACCCCGGCATTTGCCTGAAGTGATGTAGGGAAGCCGGCCGGTGTGGCCGTGCGGTTCTAGGCGCTTCAGTCCGGAACAGCGCGACTGCTACGTTCGCAGGTTCGAATCCTGCTTCGGACATGGATGTGTGTGATGTCCTTAGGTTAGTTAGGTTTAAGTAGTTCGAAGTTCTAGGGGACTGATAGCCTCAGCTGTTAAGTCCCATAGCGATGTAGGGAAATCACGGAAAACCTAAATCAGGACGGCCGGACGTGCGATTGAACCGTCGTCCTCCTGAATGCGAGTTCAGTGTGCTAACTACTGCGCCACGTCGCTCGGTATAGCGCACTGTAACGCACTCATTCCAGTCATCCACATGGCAGAGATAACACACTTGACATTTCATAACAAAACGGGGAAAGCAACGGCAAACCATCTCCAGTAGGATCTTGCCCACGACAAAGGTGCGCTATTTCCGCATCTGCTCCCCTACACTCATTCTGAGAGTCCAGAACTCTGTGTCATATATGTTATACAAAGAAATCCCGAACTCCAACGAACAATATTTTGTTGGTTGTTCAGTAATTTTTTTTTCAGAACTTTTGTGCAAGGGACCCATGGTTTCCGGCAGCTTGTTACAGAGTACTTACATTTCGTTTGATTTCTTGCAGTGACTTTCATCTTCATATCTTTTAGAGTGGTGCATAATTTGGTAGCGTTTTTGTTTCGCAAGTTGGTATTCCTAGTGCTACGGGTGCATTTATCGATTGTCAGTTTTTATTTGTAGTTCACTGTTGATATTTGAGTTTACATATTGTGAGTGGAGCTATAGACGCCGCTACAAAATGTAGGGCCAAGTGAAGTAGTCTGAACATCTACGTCTACATCTACGTTTATACTCCGCAAGCTACCCAATGGTGTGTGGCGGAGGGCACTTTACGTGCCACTGTCATTACGTACCTTTTCTGTTCCACTCGCGTATGGTTCGCGGGAAGAACGACTGCCGGAAAGACTCCGTGCGCGCTCGAATCTCTCTAATTTTACATTCGTGATCTCCTCGGAAGGTATAGGTAGGGGGAGGCAATATATTCGATACCTCATCCAGAAACGCACCCTCTCGAAACCTGGACAGCAAGCTACACCGCGATGCAGAGCGCCTCTCTTGCAGAGTCTGCCACTTGAGTTTGCTAAACATCTCCGTACCACTGTTACCCTTACCAAATAACCCTGTGACAAAACGCGCCTCTCTTCTTTGGATGTTCTCTATCTCCTCTGTCAACCCGACCTGGTACGGATCCCACAATGATGAGCAATACTCAAGTATAGGCCGAACGAGTGTTTTGTAAGCCACCTCCTTTGTTGATGGACTACATTTTCTAAGGATTCTCCCAATGAATCTCAACCTGGCACCCGCCTCTACAACAATTAATTTTATATGATCATTCCACTTCAAATCGTTCCGCACGCATACTCCCAGATATTTTACAGAAGTAACTGCTACCAGTGTTTGTTCCGCTATCGTATAATCATACAATAAAGAATCCTTCTTTCTATGTATTCGAAATACATTACATTTGTCTATGTTAAGGGTCAGTTACCAGTCCCTGCACCAAGTGCCTATCCGCTGCAGATCTTCCTGCATTTCGCTGCAATTTTCTAATGCTGCAACTTCTCTGTGTACTACAGCATCATCCGCGAAAAGCCGCATGGAACTTCCGACACTATCTACTAGGTCATTTACATATATTGTGAAGAGCAATGGCGCTCAGTCAGGAACCGCGCGACTGCTACGTTCGCAGGTTCGAATCCTGCCTAGGGCATGGATGTGTGTGATGTCCTTAGGTTAGTTAGGTTTAAGTAGTTCTAAGTTCTAGGGGACTGATGACCACAGATGTTAAGTCCAATAGTGCTCAGAGCCATTTGAAAAGCAATGGTCCCATAACACTCCCCTGTGGCACGCCAGAGGTTACTTTAACGTCTGTAGACGTCTCTTCATTGAGAACAACATGCTCTGTTTGCTAAAAACTCTTCAGTCCAGCCACACAGCTGGTCTGATATTCCGTAGGGTCTTACTTTGTTTATCAGGCGACAATATGGAACTGTATCGAACGCCTTCCGGAAGTCAAGGAAAATGGCATCTACCTGGGAGCCTGTATCTAATATTTTCTGGGTCTTATGAACAAATAAAGCGAGTTGGGTCTCACACGATCGCTGTTTCCGGAATCCATGCTGATTCCTACAGAGTAGATTCTGAGTTTCCAGAAATGAAATGATACGCGAGCAAACAACATAACCGACATGTTCTTCTCTTTCAAATCTATAACGGAGTGACAGCAGCGGAGGCAGCCAGAACTATTTCCGTCGTATGTGGGGATACGAGATAAAGATACAGAGAAAGTGTATGAGGATGTTGAGAGGGTAGTACAGTATGTCAAGGGAGATTTTCATCTAATAGTCATGGGGGACGGGAATGCAGTTGTAGGGGAAGGAGTAGAAGAAAAGTTTTGCAGTGGGGCGGGGCGTTGTTGTTAATGCTATCGTTCAGTCCACCTACCTCGATAGGGTCCTTGCCGATGGCCCTTCACTCTGTGGTAGCAGATACGTGCTAGGCAATGTAAGCAGCGTTGATGAAACGACTACGTAATACCTACCACACAGAGGTCGCGTAACTCTAGTGGAAAGTCAGTTCCCGAAAGTTAATAATAAAAAAATCGGGCGTTTGGGATACTCAATCTACTTGCAGAAAAGAGTTTAAAATTAGATTAACTCTGTTTTTATTGATATTAACACACATGAAATTTCTATCAAGTCCGTATTTAATATAATGAAACGTTATCACTGAAAATTCACTGTCTGTATAACAAATATTCACTCGAAAGCAGCCGGAATTTTAGCAAGCCTGACCCAAATAATTTTCATGTTCTACCAGTCACTATTCACGAGTTAAACATTCGGTCGTTTCAGTGGTCTTCTTCTAAGAAGTGCTCGCCAAAATATTTCGTACAGAGAACAAACACGCCACGCGGAGTTGTTACTACGACCACAAATTTCACACGCTCATATCTCTCAAACTATTTAACTTAGGCACACCAAACTTTCATTAAAATGTTCATAACTCCAGTCGCTTCAGCCACGATATGTTCGAACCGAAATTAGCTCACTATTTCTTCATCTTACAGAGTATTTTTAAGGACCGATGTAACATCGTGTTATCCGTAGGCCGGCTAGCAAGTGACTCCATCCTCTGCACACTCCTCTATTGGTGCGGGAGCTGCTTAGTTCTGATTGGCTGTTGATCTAAACGACCAATCAGAACGTTCCTTCCTGATCATTCCAGCGGCAAATCTTGCCTTATCCAGTCACTAATTTGATAGTAATTAACGTCACCAAAACTTCAATTTCTTGTATTATGTTTAATCAAAATGAGCAAAGTGCGAAATATTCTTCAAATTAATAAATAAACTTATTCCGCCTCTAACTTTCATTCTGGCTGCTTTTCTACAAAAGCATGCTCACACAGACATACGTCACCTGAATCGTGGTTGCAAAATAAATTTCCCACGGTTTGTTTGTACAAGGTTTAACGTAAAACGACATATTAAATTTTAACTTATTTCCCACATATACTATCTAAATCATTCTCACACACTCACACAACAAAATGTAATCAAATAACAATTTTGACCGATTTTTGTATTAGGTAGTGCAAAGTGACCAAAGTTATAAAAATAAAATTCTGATTAAATGATTTTTATGCCCTGAGAACTTTGTAATGGCTTCAAATGATAATGAAAGTCAATCTGTTATTTTCCTAACTTGGTTTTAAAAAACAAGCCTAGGTTTTAGGATTCTAGGTAATTTTCTTTATCTCCGGAACTATAATAAATAAAACTCTAAAATTTTGACAGCATCATTCCATTAATAACAAAAGGCTGTGTACTAAATTTGAACAAAATTGGATAATAACTAATATGGATTATTTAGATTCGTAGAGGGTATGAATCTTTGTATCGACTGTGTTACGCTACGCAGTTTTCACGGCAAGCATCGTCAACTGTGTTGTGAGCAGAGCGGAAAAAAACATAGCCATCTTGCAGCCACTTTACTAGACAGCTGCGTGCCTTTCTGCAACGAATGTTATCTCGTAATAACTTTCTGCGTTACAGGTTACAGGAGAATATGGCCTCGGGACAAGGAATGAGAGAGGGGAAAGACTAATTGAGTTCTGTAACAAGTTTCAGCTAGTAATAGCGAATACTCTGTTCAAGAATCACAACAGGAGGAGGTATACTTGGAAAAGGCCGGGTGATACGGGACGATTTCAGTTAGATTACATCATCGTGGGACAGAGAGTCCGAAATCAGATACTGGATTGTAAGGCGTGCCCAGAAGCAGATATAGACTCAGATCACAATATACTAGTGAAGCAGAGTAGGCTGAAGTTCAAGACATTAGTCAGGAAGAATCAATACGCAAAGAAGTGGGATACGGAAGTACTAAGGAATGACGAGATAGGCTTGAAGTCCTCTGTGGCTATAGATACAGCAATAAGGAATAGCTCAGTAGGCAGTACAGTTGAAGAGGAATGGACATCTCTACAAAGGTCCACCACAGAAGTTGGGAAGGAAAACATAGGTACAAGGAAGGTAACTGCAAAGAAACCATGGGTAACAGAAGAAATACTTCAGTTCATTGATGAAAGGGGGAAGTACAGAAACTCAGGAATACAGAACTACAAGTCGGTGAGGAATAAAATAAATAGCAAGTGCAGGGAAACTAACACGAAATGGCTGCAGGAAAAATGTGAAGACATCAAAAAGAAATGTCAGCATACAGGAAAGTCAAAACAACCTTCGGCGACATTAAAAGCAAGGGTGGTTATATTAAGAGGGCAACTGGAATTCCACTGTTAAATTCAAAGGAGAGAGCGGATAGGTGGGAAGAACACATTGAAAGCCTCTATGAGGGAGAAAATTTGTCTGATGTGATAGAAGAAGAAACAGGAATCGATTTAGAAGAGATAGGGGATCCAGTATTAGAATCAGAATTTAAAACAGCTTTGGAGGACTTAAGATCAATTAAGGCTGAAGGGATAGATTACATTCCCCCTGAATTTCTAAAATCATTGAGGGAGGGTAACAAAACGGCTATTCACGTTGGTGTGTAGAATGAATGAGTCTGGCGACATACCATCTGACTTTCGGAAAAGCATCATCCACACAATACCGAAGACGGCAAGAGCTGACAAGTGCGGCAGTTATTGCACAATCAGCTGAACATCTCATGCATCCAAGTTGCTTGCAAGAATAATATACAGAAGACTGGAAAAAATTGAGGATGCGCTAGATGACGATCAGTTTGGCTTTAGGAAACGTAAAGGCACGAGAGAGGCAATTCTGATGATGTGGTTAATAATGGGAGGAAGACTAAAGAAATATCAAGACACGTTCATGGGATTTGTCGACCTGTAAAAAGCGTTCGACAATGTAAAATGGTGCCAGATGTTCGAAATTCTGAGAAAAATAGCAGTAAGCTATAGGGAGAGACGGGTCATATACAGTATGTACAACAGCCAAGAGGGAATTATAAGAGTGGACGACCAAGAACGAAGTGCTCGTATCAAAAAAGGGTGTAAGACAAGGATGTAGCCTTTCGCCCCTTCTGTTCAGTTTGTACATCGAGGAAACAATAATGGAAATAAAGGAAAGGTTCAGGTGTGGAATTAAAATACAAGGTGAAAGGATATCAATCATACGATTCGATGATGACATTGCTATCTTGAGTGAAAGTGAAGAAGAATTACATGATCTGCTGAATGGAATGGACCATCTAATGAGTGCAGAGTATGGAATGAGAGTAAATCGAAGGTAGGTGAAGGTAATGAGAAGTAGTAAGAATGAGAACAGCGAGAAAGGATTGATGGTCACGAAGAAGATGAGGTTAAGAAATTCTGCTACCTAGGCAGTAAAATAACCAATGACGGATGGAGCAAGGAGGACATCAAAAGCAGACTGGGTATGGCATAAAGGGCATTCCTGGTCAAGATAAGTCTATTAATGTCAAATATCGGTCTTAATATGAGGAAGAAATTTCTGAGAATGTACGTCTGGATGGTTCAAATGGCTCTGAGCACTATGGGACTTAACATCTGAGGTCATCAGTCCCCTAGAACTTAGAACTACTTAAACCTAACTAACCTAAGGACATCACACAACACCCAGTCATCACGAGGCAGAGAAAATCCCTGATCCCGCCGGGAATCGAACCCGGGAACCCGGGCGTGGGAAGCGAGAACGCTACCGCACGACCACGAGCTGCGGACTGTACGTCTGGAGTACAGCATTCTATGGTAGTGAAACATGGAATGTGGGAAAACCGGATCAGAAGAGAATCGAAGCATTTGAGATGTGGTGCTACAGACAAATGTTGAAAATTAGGTGAACTGATGAGGTAAGGAATAAGGAGGTTCTACGCAGAATCGGAGACGAAATGAATATGTGGAAAGTACTGATAAGGAGAAGTGACAGGATGATAGGACATCTGTTAAGACATGAGGGAGTGACTTCCATTGTAATAGATTGGAATACATCCAGCAAATAATTGAGGACGTAGGTTGCAAGTGCTACTCTGAGATGAAGGGGTTAGCACAGGAGAGAAATTCGTGGCGGGCCGCATCAAACCAATCAGAAGACTGACGACAAAAAAACAAAAAAAGAGGATAATGCCATTGGACAGAGTACGGCAAGAATATTGTTTTCTTGTTTTAAGTAGGATCGTTTTGATATTAGTGACTCTTCAACTCCAGGAAGACCTTCGGGGATCAATGAAGATTGGTTGAAAGTATTAATGCACAACTCACATAAGTTTACTCGAGAACTGGGAAACGTGATGAACTGTGATCATTTCACCACCGTGTGACATTTGCAAGCAGTGGGGAAAGTTCACAAAAATCGGGTATATGGGTACCGCATGCTCGAAGCCAAAATCACAAAAATCTGCGTGTGGCCATACGTGCATGTCTGCTTGCTCGTCATCACTTGGATCGTGAACAACACCGACCATTCCTATATTCCTTTTTTCTTTTTTTTTTCCCCTCCGGGATGCCACTAGATAGGCTACCTGCAACAGGTATTGGGCTTTGGGATACTCACATACAGGACGGTTATAATTAAATTTTCGTTACCTTGTGGGCACTCAACTTTATAGGAATGAGGTTCAGACTATGCGCTGCAGAATTTGCGTTGTTAGAAGTGTTACTGTCATCAGTTTCAGTTAGATGTCGACACTGAAAGGGTGGCGCAGTCTTGAAACGCAAGCATCAGTTTGCATTACCGTTCTAGAAAGTCAACACGGGTCTGGACAACTCGAACAGGGTTTTACTCGTAAAGCTGTTACGTCTTAACAACAGCAACAGAGCAGCTACTCTTCCCCAATATCGACGAATTAAAGGAATACGGAGAGGTTCTCTCTCCGCACCAGTGTTGAAGTACATGATTGGGGAAGGCGATTTGGGAACTACTCCTGGGAGAGGTCGACAGCCAATTGTGCCACAAATTGTTGAAAAACTTACTTTCTCCACGGCTCAGAATGCTGGACGCAATGTACGATCTTCAAGCAGTGCACGAGTTGTGTCACGACAGCTGAACATTCCACGGTCCACCGCTCGGTAGGTGCTGCGAACAATTGTGCAATGGTAGCCTTACAAACTTCCTGGTTGTCGTGGATGCAGGTGGTCGTCACTGTGAGCAAAATCCATGACTTGGAACATCAATGTGGTAAGCACCTGACAAATGTTACCCTCTCATGCGGAAATTAAAATGTCTTTCTTACGATGGTTTATTCGTTATTTCTCTTCCGCATGTCCATACGAGTTTTTGCACAAAATTTCATTATTCAACGATCACACATCTCAATTATCGAAAGTTTAATTATATTCACCCTGTAGACAACGGCGCTGCAAAGTGCAGTCCCGTCGTCAGGAGAAAAGGACTTACATAAATCTGCCCTACTGTACCAGACGTAAACAAACACGTAGCTCAGACAGGCTTCGTATGATTAGCAGCACGCTTGAAGTCGTTCAGTCTGTTTCTGCTGTTGTAGCGATCACACAACTTGCTCGTGTAACTACTCAGTCTCACACAATGTTAACAGTCGAAAACGTGGTTATCGCATATGATGAATGTTGCTAACTATCAGAACAGCTGTGACATTGTTTGCTGGAAGGTACGCTAATTGCGCAGTATCATCTCTGTTTCTATTTGCAAAGTTATTTTCAAAATTCAAGCAACTGGGCGTGTAATGAATAATCATCTGATTAGAGAAGTGTAATTAGCATTTTAGCAGTGGGGACAAAAAATCGACATATTTTTGTGGCGGCGTTCGTAGCGACAAACAATTCGCTGTAGAAACGGCTTACGAAGTCACCGCCACACTTTTAATAGCGGGCCGACCGGTCCGCTGGAACAGTGAACAGAAAGATGAAAACCCAAACACTTTGATTAAATAAAAGTCGGTACTTATCTTTATTAACGAAGATACAGAAACACAGTAGTGAACTCCGTGTCTACAGAAATCTGTCTAGTTCGAGTCGGAGCGGCTAGGTCAGCGTCGGCTGACGACAAACAACAACTCTGCTGCGATGAACACACAACTGACTAGCAAGTACACAATTCGGTGGCGAGTATACAACTGAGCGGCGGCGATTTCCTGTCTCGCTGGCGCTGCTTATGCGGACGGCGTCCGGACTTTGATGCTGCCAACCTTTTGGCAGCGGGCTCGGGTGGCATTACGGGCTAGGATATAACACATATCAATATGAGCGGCAGCATATATGCCAGGGATTTCAGCCAATGGATTGGTGTCTACAAAAAATGCTACCTGTTGGGAATTATATTACAGCTTTTAGATGCATTATGGACGCAGTTAATTTGCGAAAGAAATCAAAGATGTGGCAACACGCCAGAAAAACCAATCCGCCGCTTTAACAGCCGAGAGCAATGGGTGAAACAAAGCCATCATCGCACCATACTGGACAGTAAAAGCAGCTACGTACGTACCACAATAACTTGAGGAGCACATCATTCACAGCGTATAGCGAAACGGGTTCCCACATACAGCGATCCTCTTTACATCTTTGTTCACTGCTGTGCTTTATCGAAGGATCTAAGGAGGCGGGTTCAGAACAGACTACAGCGACAACATAAACATTGTTGAGCAACCAGCAATCTGAGTACGTGTTGTCAGCTGTAGCAAGCACCTCTGTATCAAGCTGTTCCGCAAACAGACAAGTGGAACGTGGACGTCGTATCGCCGAATAGGCGCTATCAGCCGAGTGCCTGGCTTTAAGATCTCAAGCGCATCCTACACAATGTGTGTTTTCCTGCTCCAACTACAGCTGATAGCCTCGTCGCACGCTTTGGGTGAGTAGCAGACCTCCTATGTACTCCAGTGCTCAAACGGGCAAATCTTTTATTGAGAAGTTCGACACAAGAGGTCGTGCCGAAAAGTAATGTCTCCGGACTTTTTACCTGAAAAGTGTTAAAGTTTCTAAACAAAGCGAACGTTGTTAACATTCTACAACTTTATTCTTGACGTACACATACACTTCTGGAAATTGAAATAAGAACACCGTGAATTCATTGTCCCAGGAAGGGGAAACTTTATTGACACATTCCTGGGGTCAGATACATCACATGATCACACTGACAGAACCACAGGCACATAGACACAGGCAACAGAGCATGCACAATGTCGGCACTAGTACAGTGTATATCCACCTTTCGCAGCAACGCAGGCTGCTATTCTCCCATGGAGACGATCGTAGGGATGCTGGATGTAGTCCTGTGGAACGGCTTGCCATGCCATTTCCACCTGGCGCCTCAGTTGGACCAGCGTTCGTGCTGGACGTGCAGACCGCGTGAGACGACGCTTCATCCAGTCCCAAACATGCTCAATGGGGGACAGATCCGGAGATCTTGCTGGCCAGGGTAGTTGACTTACACCTTCTAGAGCACGTTGGGTGGCACGGGATACATGCGGACGTGCATTGTCCTGTTGGAACAGCAAGTTCCCTTGCCGGTCTAGGAATGGTAGAACGATGGGTTCGATGACGGTTTGGATGTACCGTGCACTATTCAGTGTCCCCTCGACGATCACCAGTGGTGTACGGCCAGTGTAGGAGATCGCTCCCCACACCATGATGCCGGGTGTTGGCCCTGTGTGCCTCGGTCGTATGCAGTCCTGATTGTGGCGCTCACCTGCACGGCGCCAAACACGCATACGACCATCATTGGCACCAAGGCAGAAGCGACTCTCATCGCTGAAGACGACACGTCTCCATTCGTCCCTCCATTCACGCCTGTCGCGACACCACTGGAGGGGGGATGCACGATGTTGGGGCGTGAGCGGAAGACGGCCTAACGGTGTGCCGGACCGTAGCCCAGCTTCATGGAGACGGTTGCGAATGGTCCTCGCCGATACCTCAGGAGCAACAGTGTCCCTAATTTGCTGGGAAGTGGCGGTGCGGTCCCCTACGGCACTGCGTAGGATCCTACGGTCTTGCCGTGCATCCGTGCGTCGCTGCGGTCCGGTCCCAGGTCGACGGGCACGTGCACCTTCCGCCGACAACTGGCGACAACATCGATGTACTGTGGAGACCTCACACCCCACGTGTTGAGCAATTCGGCGGTACGTCCACCCGGCCTCCCGCATGCTCACTATACGCCCTCGCTCAAAGTCCGTCAACTGCACATACGGTTCACGTCCACGCTGTCGCGGCATGCTACCAGTGTTAAAGACTGCGATGGAGCTCCGTATGCCACGGCAAACTAGCTGACACTGACGGCGGCGGTGCACAAATGCTGCGCAGCTAGCGCCATTCGACGGCCAACACCGCGGTTCCTGGTGTGTCCGCTGTGCCGTGCGTGTGATCATTGCTTGTACAGCCCTCTCGCAGTGTCCGGAGCAAGTATGGTGTGTCTGACACACCGGTGTCAATGTGTTCTTTTTTCCATTTCCAGGAGTGTATTTGCAGCTCTCTGGCGCTAGACGGCTGCGAATTGCAGCGAGCAAGACGGCGGTGTGTAACGCAACAACGTCGCTGCGTGAGAAACGGGGTGCTGTAATAGAGTTTCGCGCGACCGCTACGGTCGCAGGTTCGAATCCTGCCTCGGGCATGGATGTGTGTGATGTCCTTAGGTTAGTTAGGTTTAAGTAGTTCTAAGTTCTAGGGGACTGATGACCTCAGAAGTTGAGTTTCATAGTGCTAAGAGCCATTTGTAATCGAGTTTCGAAGTCGAAGGTTTCGTCCACACATGGGGCACCGTGTCCTTCAGTATGACAATACCAGACCACACACAAGTGCTGCGACAGCTGCGACAAACCGACGCCTTGGGTTCACTATCATCCGTCATCCTCCATACAGTCCCAACTTGGCCCTATTCGATTTTCATTTGTTTCGAAAACTTAAAGAACGCATTCGAGGACTCCACTTTGAGAGTAATAATGCGGTGCAAGCAGACTGGAGTTTGTGCCTCCGCCAACGGAGTCAAACATTCTACAGCGACGGTATCAACAAACTGGTCTCTCACTGGGAGAAATGTGTTCGTTGCTAGGGTGCCTATGTTGAGACATAAATACATAGACATGAACAATAAAGATATAGAATGTTAATAACGTTTATTTTATTTAAAAAACTTAAGGAGTTTTCACATAAAAGTGATGTGTTGGCAGATGATCCAACACCGTGTTGCTAGAGGAGGCCGAAATGCACGCGTTTAAGCTCACGCAAACTGGCGTGAGGTCTGGAACAGGACAATGTAATTAATATAGCCAATAAGGTACGTTGCTGCTGGAATACTTAACTTTAATCCATAATTGGTGTACATCGCTCTTGACGGTACATGTTTTATAATGTCAATATTAACTGGTAATGGCGCCTTGCTAGGTCGCAGCAAATGACGTAGCTGAAGGCTATGCTAACTATCGTCTCGGCAAATGAGAGCGTATTTGTCAGTGTAGCATCGCTAGCAAAGTCGGCTGTACAACTGGGGCGAGTGCTAGAACGTCTCTCTAGACCTGCCGTGTGGCGGCGCTCGGTCTGCAATCACTGATAGTGGCGACACGCGGGTCCGATGTATACTAATGGACCGCGGCCGATTTAAAGGCTACCACCTAGCAAGTGTGGTGTCTGGCGGTGACACCACAAAAAGATTCGGAGGCGTTACGTTTCAGCACGCCCTCTCGAATTGATACTGAAGTAATCTGGACAGGAGTACGAGGAAATAACACTAATGCTGTAGTATGTATATGTCATTTCTGGATTCCTGCTTTGACTTATCTGTAAACTACTGAAGTTGTCCTTTGCTTTCCCTTTTGTACTACATTGTACCAGAAAATATTTTGATCCACCATAATGTCCGTGATGTTTGTGGTATTGTGCAGATCTACGATAATGTCAAACCTTAGGGACTTTCAGCTAAGGCAAATGGCAGGTTCCTGCTTAGTTGTTATGTCCTAACAGCAGTAGCAAATGCGTTAGGGATGGCCGTACCTTCTGTATCTAACAGCTGCACACTGAGTTCATGGAAACACAACGTCTGCTAACCATCGCTAGAACTTCTCTTAATACAGGAGTAGGAAGACCAAACCCATTATGGTGTAAGCTGATGGTTCAAATGGCTCTAAGCAATATGAGACTTAACATCTGAGGTCATCAGTCCCCTAGACTTACAAGGGAACCTCCCCATCGCACCCCCTTCAGATTTAGTTATAAGTTGGCACAGGGGATAGTCCTTGAAAAACTGAACACAGATCAATCGAGAAAACAGGAAGAACTTGTGAAGAACTATGAAAAAAATAAGCAAAATATACAAACTGAGTAGTCCATGTGGAAGATAGGTAACATCAAGGACAAGTCTGAGCTCAGGAGCGCCGTGGTCCCGTAGTTAGCGTGAGCAGCTGCGGAAGGAGAGGTCCTTTGTTCAAGTCTTCCCTCGAGCGAAAATTTTATTTTCGCAAAGTTATGATCTGTCCGTCGTTCATTGACGTTTCTGTTGACTGTAACAAGTTTAGTGTCTGTGTTTTGCGACCGCACCGCAAAACCGTGCGATTAGTACACGAAAGGACGTGCCTCTCCAATGGGAATCGAAAAGATTTGATCGCAAGGTCATAGGTCAACCGATTCCTCCACAGGAAAATGTTCTATGACACTGGTAACGGCATGTGCGTCACATGACAGGAATATGTTGTCGACGTACCTAACTTGTACACTTGGAGAATGGGTTTTACCTTGCCCGATTTAGGTTTTCTTGTGGATGTGATAATCACTCCCAAAAAAGTGATGAATACATAAGAGTGTGTCACTATATTGCAACAAATGAATGCAACAGTTTCACTGTCGCAGAGGTTTCCCTATCCTCTGTCAAAACATATGTTTTTAACGTTTTCTAATTTTTCCTTGTGTAGACCGTCAAATCCTCTATATGTCCAAGCAAATCTGAACATGTCCTGGAATTTTGTAGAACGAAGTTGATTATGTGTGAGTGCCTGAACTTTGAAAATTGTCTGAAAAAAAAATTGTCGCTCGAAGGAAGGCTTGAACCAAGGACCTCTTGTTCCGCAATTGCTCACGCTAACCACGGGACCACGGCGCTCCTGAGCTCAGACTTGTCCTTGATGTTACATATGTTGAGCATGAACTACTCAGTTTGTATATTTTGCTTATTTTTTTCACAGTTCCACACAACTTCTTCCTGTTTTCTCAATTGATCTGTGTTCAGTTTTTCAAGGCCTATCCACTGTGCCAACTTATAACTAAATCTAAGGGGGGTGCGATGGGGAGGTTCCCTTGTTAGAAGTACTTGAACCTAACTAACCTAAGGACATCACATACATCCATGATGCGTGACCGAGGCAGGATTCGAACCTGCGACCGTAGCAGTAGCCCGGTTCCAGACTGAAGCGCGTAGAACCGCTCGGTCACATCGGCCGGCTGGTGTATGCTGAGTTCGATATGAGTGTAATTAGTAATTTTTTTCGTTCTTTCGACTTTAGCAGGTGTTAGTTATTTAGTCACTTGTAATGTTTGTGTAAACCCGCCTCCTTACCCGAGGTCGCTAATGCACGCGTGTGCCGTGCCGCTCGATTCAGAGGTAAGACGGTTCGAAGCCCGGTCGTAGAAAAGTTTTACTGCCAGTATTTGGCCGGCAAGGGGAGGAGAGGTGAGGGCGTAGAGTTCCTTACCATGAATCTCAGCTTCAAAGCCCTGGATTAAATTCCATACCTCTCCGCAGTGTCTCATGAAGTGTTTACGTGTGTCGCTGCTGATGGAGAACCATCCGCCGGATGGGGACGTTAGGTTGGGGGCCCCCTTCGTGCTGCTCCAGAGGAACAGGCTATGTTCCCTCATCAGGTTTCACCTCTGCCTTCCGTTGTTTGGTTGGCTGTTTGGGGAAGGAGACCAGACAGCGTGGTCATCGGTCTCATCGGATTAGGGAAGGATGGGGAAGGAAGTCGGCCGTGCCCTTTCAGAGGAACCATCCCGGCATTTGCCTGTAGTGATTTAGTGCCTTCCGTTTATCCATAACTACACAAACGCAACACTAAACTGAACAAGCACTCAGCGTCGTCATCCACTTGACACTTCCTGACGGGTCGAAGGAAGGCAACGAAACCACCTCCACTATGACCTTGGCATGAGCGGCAGTGCAGAATTCCTGCACCTGCTCATCTGCGCTCATTCCCTGAGTACCGGACCACTTTGACTTTTCAGTGTGCGTAAATTGACTGAAAGAATATGGAGAACACAAGGATTTAAAGAAAGAACAAAAGTGTCATATCGCCAGCTTTATATAGGTAAAGTGTTTTTCATGCTTTGAAAAGAATAAATTAAATGACACAGTATAAAAATTACAAAATTACTAACATTTCCTCAAATACAGTACCACCATGATAAATTTATTGTAGGGTAATTTGGTGAGCTGTTTATTTTAAATTGAGACAACCAAATATCTCGAAAGCCACGCATCGTACGAAAAAATGTTGGAGATTAAAAAGTTAATGTTAGTAAGTCAGATTCGTATTCTGAAATGGTAATCCCCCGTTTTTATTGCATAATCGTATTCTACTCCAAAAAATTTAAATCTTTCTCTTCGAACGGTTGATATTTGTGTTAGAAATTTACTTTAGTGTTGCAAATGTACTTGTACAATACAAATAATGTGGCTAGACATTGACATCAGTGGCAAATAAGCTACATTTATGGTAACTTAGTTTTCTGTTCCATACCGTTAGACTGCGGTTAGTCCCCAGACCTTCGGAATGCTTGATTTCGTTGGCCGCCCTCGAACCCTGCCATCAGGGTGACTAATTTCGGTGTCTGTCTCCATCCAACCGCCGGAACTCTCGCTGTGTCCGCTACGCGGCTACCGGCGGTATCCAAACAACAGCCATAGTAATAACGTCAAATGTCCATTAAGGGATAGTGATAGGCGGAGCTACCGTGGATACTCACCGAAATAAGCACCCCAGTGGTGACAGACATGGGGATTCACCGATATCAAACGCATTGATGGGAACAGAAATCTATTACACTCGTCTCGTTCTCCCTGGATCACGCGAAACGTCGTTTCTAACCAGATTTGGAAACGGCTGACCATATAGTACAGTACAATCAAATTTGCTACACTAAAGCAAATTTCGAACATAAACATCAACCGTTAGCACACAAAGGTTTATATTTACACCGTAAACGAAATGTAGAATCAGATGCGACGGTTCTTAATTGCAAAAACAGGTACACCTGATATTTGTCGACTACAGAGTCATCTACCACAAATGTAAAATGGTGGTTCGAGTAAAGTGTACGGATTTTTGGGGGAAAACCGGATGTCGAATAAAACAGGGGGTTCCCATTTGAAAATGCAATGTTGACCGCGCCTATGCATCAGTGATGGTTAGGTGATTGCCAGTCGTCTATACTAATGTTAACTTTTCACCCACAACATATTGTTCGTGCAATGCGGGGTTTTTGAGATATTTAGTTGTCTCAAGTTAAAACAAACACGCTGTTGGTTGCAGTACTGCTGCAGAGATGAAGAGGATTGTACAGGATAGAATAGCGTGCACAGCTGCCTGAGATTAGTTTTAAGACGGAAGACCACAACAACAACAACCCTGGCGTGCCTACACCAAGGGTCACAAAAAATGTTGTTCAAATGTGTGTGAAATCGTATGGGACTTAAATGCTAAGGTCATCAGTCCCTAAACTTACACACTACTTAACCTAAATTATCCTAAGAACAAACACACACACCCATGCCCGAGGGAGGACTCGAACCTCCGCCGGGGCCAGCCGCACAGACACACCGAGGGTCTGCTTTAACTGAAAAATTCGCTTTATTGCATCAAACCAACTGGTCACTTTTAGAAGTTATTTCAAAGGCCGGCCGTGGTGGCCGAGCGATTCTAGCGTTTCAATCCGGCACCGCGTGACTGCTACGGTTGCAGGTTCGAATCCTGCCTCGGGCATGTCTGCGTGTGATGTCCTTAGGTTAGTTAGGTTTAAGTAATTCTAAGTTCTAGGGGACTGATGACCTCAGATGTTAAGTCCCATAGTGCTCAGAACCATTTGAACAATTTGAACCATTTCAAAGCTTTGAGTTTGTAGACTCGCACGATCGTGAATATCCAGTGCGCTTATTAACCTGTTACTACCACGTCTGCCGACAGTTACTACGCATGCGTGCTATGTCAACCTCAGTATATCCACTCACCGCTTTGACTTACGAGAGCAAAAATTTGGTAAGTATTTTGACCATCATATTCAGAAATATTACTGTTAGCACTTGAACCATGAACGATGAACCGCGGATCTTGCCGTCGGTGAGGTGGCTTGCGTGCCTCAGCGATACAGATAGCCGTGCAGTACGTATATCCACAGCGGAGGGGTATCTATTGAGAGTCCAGACGAACGTGTGGTTCTGAATAGGAGCAGGAGCCTTTTCTGTAGTTACAGGGCAGGGCAACGGTCTGGGCGATTGACTGAACTGGCCTTGTAACGTCAACCAAAACGGCCTTGCTGTGCAGGAACGGCGAAGGGCTAAAAGCAAGAGAAAACTATAGCCGTAATTTTTGCCGAGGACATGTAGCTCTACTGTAGGGTTAAATGATGATACCATCCTCTCGGGTAAAATATTCCGGAGGTATAGTAGTCTCCCATTCGGATCTCCGGGCGGCGACTACTCCGCAGGATGTCGTCATCAGGAGAAAAAAAATGACATTCTACGGAGCGGAGCATGGAATATTAGATCCCATCACCAGATATGTAGGTTAGAAAATTTAAAAAGGGAAATGGATAAGTTGTAGCTAGATACAGTGAAAATTAGTGAAGTTTGGTGGTAGGAAGAACAGGATTTCTGGTCAGGTGAAAACAGTGTCATAAATTCAAAGTCAAGTAGGCATAATGCAGGAGTGGGTTTAATAATTAATAAGAAAATAGAAACGCGGGTAACCTACTAAGAATAGCATAGTGAACGCATTATCGTAGCCAAGATAGACACGAAGCCCACGCCTACCACAGTAGTACAAGTGGTGGTGGTGGTTAGTGTTTAACGTCCCGTCGACAACGAGGTCATTAGAGACGGAGCGCAAGTTCGGGTTAGGGAAGGATTGGGAAGGAAATCGGCCGTGCCCTTTCAAAGGAACCATCCCGGCATTTGCCTGAAACGATTTAGGGAAATCACGGAAAACCTAAATCAGGATGGTCGGAGACGGGATTGAACCGTCGTCCTCCCGAATGCGAGTCCAGCGTGCTAACCACTGAGCCACCTCGCTCGGTAGTAGTACAAGTTTGTACACCAACTAGCTCCGCCGCTGATGAACAGATTGAAGAAATGTATGATGAGGTAGAAGAAATTATTCATATACTTAAAGGAGGCAAAAATTTAATTGTGGTGGGAGACTGGAATTCGATAGTATGAAAACATAGAGAAAGAAAAATAATAGGTGAAGGTGGGGGAAAGGTATGAAAGAGGAGGCCGCATGGTAGAATTTTGCAAGGAACGTAATATAATCATGGCTAACGCACAGTTTAAGAATCATAAAGGAAGGTTGTATACGTGGAAGAGACTTGGAGAAACCGGAAGGTTTCAGATTCATTATATAATGGTGAGACAGCAATTTAGGAAACAGATTTAAAATTGTAAGACGTTTCCAGGGGAAGACGTGGACTCCGACCACAATTTATTTGTAATGAATTGTAGATTAAAACGGAACAGGTAAAAAGTAGGAAATTAAGGTGATGGGACCTGCATAACTTGAAAGAACCAGTGGTTTTTGATAGCTTCAGAGGAAGCATTAGTTAACGATTAACTATAACAGGAGAAAGGAACATAGTAGAAGACGAATGGGTAGCTTTAAGAGATGAAATAGTGAAGGCAGCAGAGGATCAAACAGATACGCCTAGTACAAAAACTTCGATAAGACAAGAGACATTGAATTTAACTGACGAAAGGCGAAAATATTAAAAATGCAGCATATGAAGCAGGTGAAAGAGAATACAAACGTTTAAAAAATGAGATTGACAGGAAGCACAAAATTGCTAAGCTGGAATGGCTAGAGGAGAAATGTAAAGATTTAGAAGAATATTTCTCTAGGGGAAAGAGAGATGCTGCCTGCAGGAATATTAAAGAGGCCTTTGGGGTAAAAAGCAGTAGGTGTATGAATATCAAGAACTCAGCTGATAAACCAGTCTTAAGCAAAGAATGGAAAGCTGAAAAGCAAAAGGAGTATATAGAGGGTCCACACAAGGGATATGAACTAGAAAGCAATATTATATAAAGGGAAGTGGACGTAGATGTAAGTGAGATGGGGATACGGCATTGCGAGAGGAATTTGAAAAGTCTCTGAAAGATCTAAGTCTAAAAAAGGCCCCGGGAGTGGATGACATTCCATCTGAACTACTAATAGCCTTGGGTGAGCCAGCCATGACTAATCTGTTCCGTCTGGTGTGCAGGATGTGTGAGGCAGGCGAAATATCCTCAGACTTCAAGAAGAATGTAATAATTCCAATTCAAAAGAAAGCAGTTACTGACAGCTATGAAAATTACAGAACTATCAGTTTAATAAGTCATGGTTGCAAAATACTAACACGAATTCTTTGCAGAAGAATGGAAAAACTGGTTGAAGCAGACCTCGGGGAAGATCAATTTGGATTCCGGCGAAATGTAGGGTCACACGAGGCAATAATAACCCTACGAATTATCTCAGAAGGTAGGTTAAGGAAAGGCACTCCTAAATTTATAGCATTTGTAGACTCAGAGAAAGCTTTTGAAATTGCTGTCTGGAATACTGTCTTTGAAATTCTGAAGGTAGCAGCGGTAAATTACAAGGAACAAAGGGCTATTTACTTGCATAGGAACCAGATGGCAATTATATGAGTCGAGGGGCATGAAAGGGAAGCACTGGTTTAAAAGGGAGGAGATGTTGTTCAATATGTACACTGAACAACCAGTAAAGGGAGCCAAAGAAACATCTGGAGAAGAAATTATTCAGGGAGTAGAAGTAAAAACTTTGAGGTTTGCCGATGACATTGTAATTCTGTCAGAGACTTGGAAGAGCAGTTGAAAGAAATGGGAAGTGTCTTGAAAGTAAGATATAAGATGAATTTCAAAAAATGTAAAACAAGAATAAATGAATGTAGTTGAATTAAATTAGCTGATGCTAAGGAAATCAGATTAGGAAGCAAGACACTTACAGTAGTAGATTATTTTTGCTATTTGGGCAGCAAAATAACTGATGATGGATGAAGTAGAGAGGGTATAAAATGTAGACCAGCTATGGTAAGGAAAGCATTTCTGAAGAAGAGAAATTTGTTAAAATCGAATATAGATTTAAGTGTTAGGAAGTCTTTTCTGAAGGTATTTTTCTGGAGTGTAGTGATGTATGAAAGTGAAACATGGACGATAAACAGTTTAGAGAAAAAGAGGATAGCAGCTTTCGAAATGTGGTTGTACAGAAAAATGCTGAAGACTAGATAGGTCGATCACGTAGCTAACGAGGAAGTACTGAATAGAATTCTGGAGGCAAGAAATATGTGGTACAACTTGACCAAAAGAAGGAATCGGTTGCTAGGCCCCATTCCGAGACAACAAGGGATCACAATAATAATAATAATAATGGCGTGTGACGAGGGCCTCCCGTCGGGTAGACCGCTCGCCTGGTGCAAGTCTTTCGATTTGACGCCACTTCGGCGACTTGCGCGTCGATGGGGATGAAATGATGATGATTAGGACAACACAACACCCAGTCCCTGAGCGGAGAAAATCTCCGACCCAGCCGGGAATCGAACCCGGACCCTTAAGATTGGTAGTCTGTCGCGCTGACCACTATTTTATTTTATTTTTTTTATTTTTTGTTCGTGGCGGACGTCACCCGACGCCCGTTGAAGTTCGTTATTGATCCAGTCACTCAGTTTTTTTATTACAAGGGCAGCTAACCCTCTGACCGAACACGCTGAGCTGCCGTGGCGGCGTCCACTCAGCTACTGGGGCGGGATCACAAATCTAGTATTGAAGGGAACTGTTGGAGGGTAAAGATCGTAGAGGGGGGCCATGAGGTGAATATACTAAGCAGATTCAGAAAGATGTTGGTTGCGGTTGTTATCTTGAGATGAAGAGGCTCGGACAGGATAGAGTAGCATGGAGAGCTGCATCAAAACGGTCTTCTAACTGACGAACACAACAACATCAATAAACAACTCGACAATTGCTTGCTAGGCCTTGACGAGCCAATCGTGTTGAGGAAATAAGCAGAATTTTGATACTACAGCGCCGGCCGGTGTGGCCGTGCGGTTAAAGGCGCTTCAGTCTGGAACCACGTGACCGCTACGGTCGCAGGTTCGAATCCTGCCTCGGGCATGGATGTGTGTGATGGCCTTAGGTTAGTTAGGTTTAATTAGTTCTAAGTTCTAGGCGACTGATGACCTCAGAAGTTGAGTCGCATAGTGCTCAGAGACATTTGAACCACTTTTTTGATACTACAACAGCCTTGGAGAAAACAAAACAGCCAACTTTCAAACAAAATTACGAAATGAATGGCCAGTTGGCAGCCTACAGGTATACAGGGTGTTTCAGGTAAAGTGTGTACCTCAGCAACTTACAAAAACAACAGGGGTCAGGTATATTTATGGAGATAGGTCTACATAAGAAAAGTTACACTTTCTGCAGGAATATGAAAGTAGTTTATTTAGTTATTTTCCAGAGAGTTACAGCAACAATATACAGTGTTCTAAATAGAACTTTAGTTTTTTTCTGTCATGTAGCTGATTGATTTTAACCAACTGTGTGCGTTATTTAAATCACACTCCTACCACATTTAGTTTGGTAGCTAGAAACCTATAGAGCGTTAGGAGTGGATGCAACGTGCTGTAAATAACGCTTGGCTGTATGCAGTTGGATGTTCTGTTGGCGGATTGTTGATGAGAGGTGCTCAGATGTCTGCCCATGTTCCTGAATGCACAACGCAATGCCCCTCCTAAATAGCCTGCGGACGGGATGCAATAGCGGTGCCTCGGAGCGAAACGCTTCCTCAAAGTGAGATGTTAGATGCCTTGTTCCGTTGGATCTCCAACTGTCGCCTTATACCACCGTACTCACGGCAGGTAGGACGCCAAATAAGCGGAATTCATTGCTGACGCTCGGAGATTGCTGACACGATTTCAATAAAGAAACCACGGGATATGCCATGAAGTATCCTGGACGAAGAGCTCCGGCAGCCATTACGCGTCCTTTCTGTATTTTATCATATCTTAGCCTATGCTGAGTGTACATAGCAAGAATCGAAGAACTGTAACTCATTTGTAAGTTCTGCAATGCACTACATTAACGAAATACGGAATCCTTCCAAACTATGCCAGCAGTTTGCAAGACGTCAATGAGATGGTGTGAGGAAGGGCTCAGGGAGGAGGAAGGGCGATTGGTGGTAATATTGTATTGATCTGCACATACACTGCGCGAATGTCTGTGAAGTCCTGGGCGGAGGGATATTTTCATTGTATTTTACGAGACTTATCGAAGTCCCTCCCCGCTTTACACAGGAGTGTAGCACCAGAGAATGTATCCATTCTGTTACTGCGAACAAGAATGACTGTCGTTTTCATGCAAAAAAGTTGTTGCCTTCTGAGATAGTGGTGTTTCACATGGACAGTCTGTCACCATCTTACCAGGAAAGTACTAGGGCTCGAACAAACAGATCTGTATGAATGTTTGGTTGCAGGACCATTATGTACCTCTGAATGTGCTGGTGGGTGTCGTTTTTCTGCAAAACTCTGCAGTCATGCTCCAGGTATCACTATATATGTAATTGTAGACGCCATAAGCAATGCAGCAATCTTAACTATAAATGTAAATGCGGAATGTCAATAAAATGCTCCGAGCGATGCGAATGACTGCAAAACGCGCAGTGAACAAATGCAAGTTGATCGCATGACGTATTTGCACATTCTATAATATCAGTGTTGAACGCCACGTCAATGACACTTTTGAAGTTGTTCACTTGTTCACCAATATCGTTCTGCCACGCGTAACGAAGCATTGGTCTGTATACTCCCGCAGATAACTCATTGAAATGACAGAATGCATATTCATGATAAAGAATCTTTCATGGATAGTGTTCTGTCACAAGAAAGTTCATAGTTGAACTGACTCTGATCACAGTGCCATACTGAACTAATATCGATGTTTTCTCTCGTGATATGCTCATTGACGTCAGCAACAAACGTTTGAGCTCTTTCAATCAGCTCTTCTTCGTCATCCTTATCTTTTCGTGCTTGGGGCATAGTGATATGGCGTGATGTTATCCTTAACTCCTTTTTTAAATTAGTAATAAATCGTAGTGAAGCTGTAAAGTTTGTACACCCGAGATTTCTGGCTACGTCGAATGCCCAATGTTGTAAATGCCAATAATGAACGGCGGAACCGCATTCTCGCCCTTCATCGAATTTCGCCATTACACGCTCCTTGATAGTCTTGAACAGTGCTGAATAACGACTGCGGGAAACAATTAGTTTCAAAATAATAACAGACGAAGACTAGCAAAAAGTGGAGAGATGGAGGTGTCTGTTTCAGTTGCAGTACACCACTCTCCTCATGTCAGCTTACGAGAGGTTGTTGCAGTCACTGGTATCAGCCTTACATCTGTGCGGCGTATGGTACGGATCACAGGTTTCACCCGCACCCCCTGTCGTTGACACAGGGGCCGCATTGGAACGATTACAATCATCGAGTTACTCTCTACGAATGGGTAGAGCGTAATTTCACTCTGGATGATTCTCCGACGAATCCATGTTCACAAACGATAGTGCAGTGAACCGCCACAATATTCATTACTGGACCACAGGAGATCCTAGCTGGGTTCGTCCTGTCGATCATCTATGGAGGCGTTCCATTAATGTGTGGTGTGAAATGCTTGGCGATAAAATCCTACTCCTCATTACTTCGCAGGTACTCCGACACGTGATTATATTGAATTTTTATCATAGATAATTTGGGTGGTCTCCTTGAAAGTGACCATGTGGACATTAGAGGCCACATGTGGATGCAGCATGGCGGTCACCCAGACCATTCTGATCGTGATGTTGTGCAAGATCTGAGCAACAGATTCTCTGGAAGATCGGTGGGGGGCCGTGGTCTTCAAGATTGGCCCTCACGGTCGCCCCATTTAACACCAGTATATTTCTTTTTTCAGGCTATCTAAAGAATCGTGTTTATGTCACTGAACCCACATGACGTGAACATGAGGAAGCTTGTCGCTCCGTGACATCGGCGACGTTACATGTCGTCCCGCCGGTCGTTTAGAAAGCGCACAGCATTGTGCATGGGCAAACAGTTCAACGCCTGACATACGCTATGTGAACAAAAGTATCCGGACATCTGGCTGAAAATGACTTACAAGTTCGTGGCGCCCTCGATCGATAATGCTGGAATTCAGTATGGTGTTGGCGCACCCTTAGCCTTGATGACAGCTTCCACTCTCGCAGGCATACGTTCGGTCAGGTGCTGGAAGGTTTCTTCGGTAATGGCAGCCCATTCTTCACGGAGTGCTGCACTGAGGAGAGGTATCAACGTCGGTCGGTGACGCCTGGTACGAAGTTAGCGTTCCAGAACAACCCAAGGTGTTATATAGGTTTCAAGTCAGGACTGTGTGCAGGCCAGTCAGTTACAGACATGTTATTGTCGTGTAACCACTCCACCACAGGCCGTGCATTATGAACAGGCGCTCGATCGCGTTGAAAGATGCATTCGCCATCCCCGAATTGCTCTTCAACACTGGGGAGCAAGAAGGTGCTTAAAACATCAGTGCAGGCCTGTGCTGTGATAGTGACACGCAAAATAACAATGGGTGCAAGTCCCCTCCATGAAAAACACGACCACACCATAATACGACCACCTCTGAATTTTACTGTTGGCACTACACACGCTGCCAGATGACGTTCACCGGGCATTCGCCATACCGACACCCTACCACCGGATCGCCACATTGTGTACCGTGATTCGTCGCTCCACACAACGTTTTTCCACTGTTCAATCGTCCAATGTTTACGCTCCTTACACCAAGCGAGGTGTCGTTTGGCATCTACAGGCCTGGTGCGTGGCTTATGAGCAGCCGCTCGACCATGAAATCCAAGTTTTCTCACCTCCCGCCTAACTGTCATAGTACTTCCAGTGGGTCATGATGCAGTTTGGAATTCCTATGCGATGGTCTGGATAGATGTCTGCCTGTTACACGTTACGACCCTCTGTCAGTCAACCGACGAAGTCGGCCTGTACGCTTTTGTGCTGTACCTGTCCCTTCACATTTCCACTTCATTATGACATCGGAAACAGTAGACCTAGGGATGTTTAGGAGTGTGAAAATCTCACGTACAGACGTATGGCAGAAGTGACACCCCATCACCTGACCACGTGCGGAGTCCGTGAGTTCCGCGAAGTGCCCCATCCTGCTCTCTCACGATGTCTAACGACTACTGAGGTGGCAGCACAGAGAACCTAATATGAAAAACGTATGTTTTTGGAGGTGTCCAGATACTTTTGATCACATAGTGTACATCAACATTTCAATATCAGAACATCCATCTCCACATTGCCAAGTATTATGTGCAACATGTTACATCCACCGCCAACGCCCTGAAGCTTTCCAACTCCCAAACTAAAAGTGACAAAAACGGTATTTAAATCACGCACATAGCTGGTTTAAATACGTCAACTGCACGATAGAAAAAACTAATGTTCTATTTAAAAAATTGCACCTCTTGCTGTAACTCTCTGGAACGTAACACAGTAAACAATGTTCATAAACCTGCGGAAAGTGTAACTCTTCTTATGTGGACCTATCTCAACATTATTTTATAAGTTACAGAGGCATACAAAAAGTTACTGACATTATATGTAAAATTTAGAAGTACACGTAGCTGTAGTGAAGTAAATGTCTTACTCTAGCTAAGGTACGTTCACAACCTAATCACGCATGTATGTTACACATCTGCTGTTATAGATCCCACTGCTGCGATATAGCTACAGAAATACCTCGGTAGCTTTAAAGAATTTGAAAAAAGCGTTTATTAACAGGGGGAGTCGTCAGAAATAACAGAATGCTAACAAGAGAACTCTATTTATGGGTGACATGGCAGTTGCAAAAACGTGATGGATGACGGCTGCTGTGAAGGCGGTGTAGTCGCAGTACAGCGTTGGAGAGATTGCCCAGAAAATCTACCGGGAATATTCCAAAATCAAATATCCAAATGTCATAAAGAAACCCTGAAATATGTTAACAAAATGATTATTATCTCATTGCAGATAATCTCATGCCCCTAGTAGGGAACACACCTCTGCAGAATGTAATGGGACCAAAAATGGTGTGCATGTTTTAAATTTAAACGGAAAATAGCTGATGGACTTTGTAGTATCAGTGACTTGACGATTACCAATACTTACTTTACTCGCAGAGATGTATAAATGCTTATATAGAGTCACTATAGTTGTAGACCTCCCACTGACTGAACAGTAACAAAAACAAAATTAGTCAAACTAGCACATGTTACAAGAGTGTGCATTGGAAATATTTGTAAGAGGTCCGAGCAGATGTAATTTTATGTAAGAGGTCCGAGCAGATGTAATGCAGATGTAATTTTATGTAAGGGGTCCGAGCAGATGTAATTTCGATGTATTGCTCATGCGCTGCCTGCGATATGCAAGGTATAAGAGAATCGTTGACCAGAGAGCAGTGTTGACTGTAGGAACTGTGTAGCTGTAGCAGTAACTTGTGGCTAATCTGCGCTTGTCTGCGCTAGTCTGGTCTGGAGTCTGCTCTGGTCTGGTATAGTGTTGGCTGGTCCGGTCGCGGTGCAGCGATGCCGAAGCCTGAGCATTATTGTATAAGGTAAAAAGCAGCCTCGCGCATATCTAGTAATGTTATGTGAACTCCCATGTAAATCTTTTAAAATGTCCTAATAATAATTTTTGTCGTATAAAGTAGTTTCCAACAAGCATTCATTTCAATTTAAAGAATTTACTAATTTCTCCAATCCATGATCATTCCGATTGTTGCAAAAGAAAAATCAGTTGCTTCCTTTCATAAATGACAAAATCTATCGGCCAGCATTGCACAGAGCTGTGCCGGAAAAAGTTATTGTAAGAGCAGATAGTTGGCGACTTTATTGAGGTAAGAATTTTTGCTTTTTTATTCAGAATGATCTTACAGGGCCATGACGCAGCACTGCTGTCGTCCAAAATGTACCAGGTTACTAAATTTATTTTTTATTACGAGGTTTAGGAATTTTTCTGTTTCGAGCTTACATTAAATGAGAAAAGAATTTTGTGGGTACATTAAATGGGAAACAAATTTTGTGTGGAAGTTAAATGTGAATGAATTTCTGTAGGGAGGTTATAAATGGGAACCAATTTTGTTCTGAGGTTACACTAAAAATAGAATCACATTATTATTATTATTATTAATATTTAATAAATTTTGTGGGGAGGTTACACTATTATTATTTAATACAATTTTGTGGGGAAGTTACATATTTACACAGACTACTTTCCACTAATTATGAAAATAGTAATGCATGGGAAACTAAGAAATCTAGTAATGGTGAAGAATAGGTTAAAGAGACCACTGAGGGAGAATCAGCGTCCAGAGGACTGGAATACGAAAATACTAAGGAATGAAGAGATACGTTTGAAGTTCTCTTAGGCTATAGATACTGTGATAACGAAGAGCTCAGTAGCCAATTCAGCTGAAGAGGAATAGACGCATATAAAAAGGGCAATCACAAAAGAAAAACGTAGGTAGAAGGTAGGCAACTGCAAGGAAGCCATGGGTAACAGAAGAAATCCTTCAGTCGATCGTCGAAAGAAGGAATAAGAAAAATGTTTCGAGAAATTCAGGGATACAGAAATACAAGTCACCCAGGAATGTAATAAATAGGAGGTGGAGGGAAGCTGAGGTGAAATAGCTACATGAAAAATGTGAAGAAAGTGAAAAAGAAATGATTGTTGGAATGACTGCCGCTCAGCATGTAGAACAGTCAAAACAACCTTCAGTGAAATCCAAATCAGGCAAGGTAGCATTAAAAGTGCAATGGGAATTCCACTGTTATTGCAGAGGAGAAAACAGATACGTGGAAGAAGTACACTGAAGATCTCTATGAGGAAGAGGTCTTGTCTCATGACGTGATAGAAGAAGAAACAGGAGTCGATTTGGAAGAGACAGAGAACCCAGTATTAGCATCAGAATTTAAAAGAGCTTTGCAAGAGGTAAGATCAAATAAGGCAGAAGGGATAGATGACATTCCTTCGGAATTTCTAAGATCACTGGACAAAGTGGGAACAAAATGACTGTTCGCGTTGGTGTGCAGAGTGTATGAGACTGGCGATATACCATGAGACTTTCGGGAAAACGTCAATCCACACAATTCCGAAGACTGCAAGAGCCGACAATTCGAGAATTATTTCACTATCAGCTTAACAGTACATGTGCCTAAGTTGCAGACAAGAATAACATACAAAAGAATGTAACGGAAAATTAAGGATGTGTTCGATGTCGATCGCTTTGGTTTTAGAAAAGGTAAAGACACCAGAGAGGCATTGTGACGTTTCGACTGATAATGATAAGACTGAAAAAAAATTAAAAACACGTTCATAGGATCTGTCGACATGGAAAAAGCATTCGATGACGTAAAATGGTGCAAGATGTTCGAAATTCTACACGGTAAGCTATACGAGTAAGCTATAGGGGAAAACTGATGGCGTAGGATATGTACAAGAACCAAGATAGAACAATAATAAGAGTAGAACACCAATAACGAAGTGCTCGGATTACAGAGGGTGTAAGGTAGGAATGTAGTCTTTCGCCCCTGCAGTTGATTCTATATATGGAAGACGCAATGACGAAAATAAAAGGAAGTTTCAGGAGTGAGATTAAAATTCGAAGTCAAAGGACATCAATGTTAAGATTCGCTGACGAGATTGCTATCCTCAGTGGAAGTGAAGAGAAATTGCAGGATCTGCTGAATGGAATGACAAGTCTAATAAGAACCAAAACTGGATTGACATAAAAATCGAAGAAAGACGAAAGTAATGAGAAGCTGTAGAAATGAGAACAGCGAGAAAGTTAACATCAAAATTCGTGTTCACGAAGTAGATGAAGTTAAGGAATACTGCTACCTAGGCACCAAAATATTCTATAACAGACGGAGCAAGCAAGACATAAAAAGCAGAGTAGCACTGGCAAAAGGGGCGTTCCTGGCCAAGATAAGTCTACTAGTATCAAACAAGGGCCTTAATTTTAGGAAGAAATTTCTGAATGTTCATTTGGAGCACAGCATTACACGGTAGTGCGACATGGTCTGTGGGAGAAGCAGAACAGAAGAGAATTGAAGCATTCAAGATGTGCTGCAGAAGAATGTTAAAATTAGGTTGACTGATAAGGTAAGGAATGAGAAAGTTCTTCGCACAATCGACGAGGAAAGCAATATGTGGAAAATACTGACAAGAAGAAGGGATAGGATGATAGGATATCTGCTAAGACATCAGGGAACGACTTCCATAGTACTGGAGGGAGTTGTAGAAGGTGAAAACTTCAGAGAAACACAGAGACTGAAATACGTCCAGAAAATAATTGAAGTCATAGGTTACAAGTGCTACTCCGAAACGAAAAGGTTGGCACAGGAGATGAATAGAACACACATTAAAAGTAAGTTTGTTGAAGGAGTATATTACGGTAAACCAGATCAGCACTGCACTCACAGTGAATTAGAAACTTTCTCAACAGATGACAAAATTAATGAGGCTTGGCAAAATATTAAAAACAGTATAACAAGTGGAACTATAGAAAAAATGAAGATAGTAATCAACAAAAAGTAGGTGGCTCGGGACTGTGACTGTACTAAGAGCTTACTGCAGTTAAAGTGCAGCATTTCTATTCACCACAGCACTAGGAGGGAGTGGGATGGTGGACCCCTCACTTCGGCCGCCCTTTACCAAATACACTCCTGGAAATGGAAAAAAGAACACATTGACACCGGTGTGTCAGACCCACCATACTTGCTCCGGACACTGCGAGAGGGCTGTACAAGCAATGATCACACGCACGGCACAGCGGACGCACCAGGAACCGCGGTGTTGGCCGTCGAATGGCGCTAGCTGCGCAGCATTTGTGCACCGCCGCCGTCAGTGTCAGCCAGTTTGCCGTCGCATACGGAGCTCCATCGCAGTCTTTAACACTGGTAGCATGTCGCGACAGCGTGGACGTGAACCGTATGTGCAGTTGACGGACTTTGAGCGAGGGCGTATAGTGGGCATGCGGGAGGCCGGGTGGACGTACCGCCGAATTGCTCAACACGTGGGGCGTGAGGTCTCCACAGTACATCGATGTTGTCGCCAGTGGTCGGCGGAAGGTGCACGTGCCCGACGACCTGGGACTGGACCGCAGCGACGCACGGATGCACGCCAAGACCGTAGGATCCTACGCAGTGCCGTAGGGGACCGCACCGCCACTTCCCAGCAAATTAGGGACACTGTTGCTCCTGGGGTATCGGCGAGGACCATTCACAACCGTCTCCATGAAGCTGGGCTACGGTCCCGCACACCGTTAGGCCGTCTTCCGCTCACGCCCCAACATCGTGCAGCCCGCCTCCAGTGGTGTCGCGACAGGCGTGAATGGAGGGACGAATGGAGACGTGTCGTCTTCAGCGATGAGAGTCGCTTCTGCCTTGGTGCCAATGATGGTCGTATGCGTGTTTGGCGCCGTGCAGGTGAGCGCCACAATCAGGACTGCATACGACCGAGGCACACAGGGCCAACACCCGGCATCATGGTGTGGGGAGCGATCTCCTACACTGGCCGTACACCACTGGTGATCGTCGAGGGGACACTGAATAGTGCACGGTACATCCAAACCGTCATCGAACCCATCGTTCTACCATTCCTAGACCGGCAAGGGAACTTGCTGTTCCAACAGGACAATGCACGTCCGCATGTATCCCGTGCCACCCAACGTGCTCTAGAAGGTGTAAGTCAACTACCCTGGCCAGCAAGATCTCCGGATCTGTCCCCCATTGAGCATGTTTGGGACTGGATGAAGCGTCGTCTCACGCGGTCTGCACGTCCAGCACGAACGCTGGTCCAACTGAGGCGCCAGGTGGAAATGGCATGGCAAGCCGTTCCACAGGACTACATCCAGCATCTCTACGATCGTCTCCATGGGAGAATAGCAGCCTGCATTGCTGCGAAAGGTGGATATACACTGTACTAGTGCCGACATTGTGCATGCTCTGTTGCCTGTGTCTATGTGCCTGTGGTTCTGTCAGTGTGATCATGTGATGTATCTGACCCCAGGAATGTGTCAATAAAGTTTCCCCTTCCTGGGACAATGAATTCACGGTGTTCTTATTTCAATTTCCAGGAGTGTAGAAATAACCCTGGTAGTCATTTTGACAGCAGACTTGAGTGGACCTTGGGCCCATCTAAAGGGACTGAAAGAGAGAAAAACCCAACCCCAATCTAAGAATGAACCCGCGACCGTCAAACCAGAAGTTCAGTGTTCTATCCGCTATTTTTTCTTGATAACGTTAGCAGTCGCCCGAAATGCGGTTTAATGATATACGTAATAGAGGGGACTCCAACTCGAGGCTTTGTATCTACATTGCGCGACACTAATCACCTTACTTTTTTTTCTTCTTTACCCGGGTCCTCCGGATGGCAATCAGACACGCAGACCCCCTCCACCCACACCCCCACCCCCCCCCCCCCGCCACCCAACCCCTCCCAATCTTTTTTATACAACAGCATTATGCAACTACAGAGTCTAATCAAATGTTGAACCCATACGCGAGAGAAAGAAAATTCTTTTGCCCCTCGATTTACGAGGAGGACGAACGATAAAGGTAAAAAAGCGCTGTCAGCGAGACTCGATCCAGGGAACCTGCGCCCACGAAACCAGGCGCTTAATCGCATTTTTAAAAATTTATATATTCAAACAAGACCAAAAGGGCCACAGCTATGAAATAAACTGTCTAACCGTTCACCTGATAAGGGACTATGACGAGAATACCAAAGGACTGCTTAACTCAACCGATACCTTGACAAACAGACCGATACCTTGGCGAGAAAGTCGCGATACCGTGGCAGGCGCACTCGCAGTACACAGTGGCTATACATTGGCTTAAGGAGAGTTGGCCCGTATCGCCCCCTCCATCTACAATGCAACGAACATAGTGGGCCAGAAGTCATGCAATTGTATTTGACTTTGGCCTCGGAAAGTAGGAGTCTGGACGCAACAGGATATCAGCGAAAAAGGCAGTCTGAGCTGATAGAGTAAGGAACGCTAGTTGTCTTTTAATCGAGTTGCAGTTCGCATCGTGACCATGACAGGTAAGTCTATGTTGCAACGGATGTAGATAGGAAGAAGAAAAGTTAAGAAAATAAAGAGAAAACGCTAGTATAATTGATAGAAATTACCTAGACCATGATTTTCATTTCAAACAGGAAAAAAAGGTCATGTATTAAGAGACATGAATGAGGCGAAAATTCTTATTCCGATGCCCGAAAAGGAGGGGCTACAGCATTTCAAACACCGCACACGAGTGAAGATCTAATAAAAATAGGTACAACAGCAGCCATGTGTAGTTTTGTGCATCGGATAAGAGCTAAGAAACAAATGATCGTCAGGTTGTAATTACATATTCTGAGCGGTTTCAGTGTGCTTCTGAAAATTCAAAAGTTTCTTTTTAAACATGTGCCAAGATAAACACAGTAATATTAGGCGTGACAGGAGAAACATCCCTAAATTTCACTCAGAATGACTTCCCACACATAGATGGTGAATGGACAGCCAAAAGAAGAATTCAGAGACTAATAATTACTAACTCACATTGTTTTTACTGATTACGAAGAAATTCTCGACACAATAATCAGGGTAAAACTATTCCAAGTCTTATTGAATAACTAATTTAGTACCGAAAAAAGTTGCGCAGTGGTACGGCAACGCACTCGCATTCGTATGGATGACGATTCAAGTCCCTGTCCTGTCATCCAGGTCGGAGTGGTATAAGGAAAATACCAGGGTGGTTCGCTTGAAAAGACATCGCCGAGTTTCCCCAATCTGAGCTAGTATTCCGTTTCTATTAACGTCGTTGTTAACGAGACATTAAAACGCGAAGCTCTCTTCCTCTTGTTTCTAACATTTAGTGTGTGAAGGTGATTAAAATAAAATGACGAGCCAAAACATTATGATCATCTGCTTAATAACTTATTGGTCCATCTTTTGAACACAATACGTCACCGATTCTGCGTATCATGGATTCGACAGTTTATTGGTAGGTGTGTGGAGGTATGTCGCATCAGATCTCCATACACGAGGTGGCTCTGAGCACTATGGGACTTAACATCTGAGGTCGTCAGTCCCCCTAGAACTTAGAACTAGTTAAACCTACACATCCATGCCCGAGGCAGGATTCGAACCTGCGACCGTAGCAGTAGCGTGCTTCCAGACTGAAGCGCCTAGAACCGCTCGGTCACCGCGGCCGGCTCCACACACAAGTCTTAGGAATAGAGACCAACTTACTTTCATTTATTCCACTTCTGTTAAGAAATAAAAATATAATAATAATTTCCTTACATAGGGGGGGGGGGGGGGGGGCACTGATCTGTGTATGCCGTGATGGCGCCTAGTAGCGATTCACATAAAGACATCTAGCGAGTCTCATGGCCAAGACATTAACTCGAGTACACTATCACGTTCCTGAAACCAATGCAGCTCGGTTCTGGGTTTGAGACACGGACAATTATCCTGCTGGAAGATGACATCCCCGGGAAAGACATCAAGCATGAAGGGTTGCAGGTGATCCGTGCTGTCGGAGAGTCCTCGTTTACTACCACAGGTCCCGTGCGAGGGCAGCAGAATGTCTCCCGCAGCATAATACTGCTCCCACCAGCCTTCGTCCTTGACACGGTGCACATTTCCAAGCGCTGTTCGCGTGGATGACGGCGGTTGTCGAGACGACCATCGACCTGGTGTAGCGAAAACGTGGTTTATTCCACGAGGCAATACGTTTCCATTGATCCACGGTCCAATCGCGACGATCTCGTGGCCACTGTAGTCCCAGTTGCCGCTGTCGGGCCGACATGTGAACACGTCTGCTGCGGAGATCCATGTTCAGCAATGTACGAGAAACAGTGTGCTCCAAAACACTTGTGGGTGCACCAGCGTTGTGGTCTTTCGGCAGAGACACCACAGAGTCGTGGAAATCCGACCACTTGTCGCCCATTGGTAGTTTCACTGTCGTTCTAATACTCTCCATAATTGGTCACTACAGTAGCACGTGAACGTTCGACCTGCTACACCGTTTTCGAGATACTGGTTCACAGGCTCTGAGTAATCGTAAAATCATCTTTGTCAAAGTCACTGATGTCAGTGGATTACTCCATTTGCGGCCCATGTCGTCTACAATGATTCTCCATCCGCCTTTGATCCACTTACATACTTTCCTTACCGTGTCACGTTCCCGCAGCGCTGCCATGCGACATCCAGCCTCGCGGTGGGAAATGATCATAATGTTTCGGATTGTCAGTGAGAATGTTATTTAAATAAATCTGCAACAAATTCCACCCTGATGGTATTCGAAGGAACTGATTCTATCTGGGCCTAGATGGTTCTTAACAACAAAACAAGAGAACACGTTCTTATATCTAGGTTATGACATTATCTATGAATCGCATTGTAATGTCGTTATAAAGCAGCAACAATTTCTGTGTCTGTGGGGCACGATCAAGATGAACTTTTGAAACAGCAAACGGCAAACACTTCGAAAAATCTACAAAGTAATGAGAGTAACAAAATGCTTTATAGAAGTAAATGTTTGAACCTAAAGAAAAACTTGACCAGAAGAGCTCCGGCCTATACCTTTCTGGAGAAAAAGAGAAGTGAATAAGTCAGACGACAACTAAAGATACTCTTGCTTAACGAAGAAGAACTTTTCCTACCGTGTATTGCAGCCGTGTTGATGATGCGCTCGTTATTTTCGTAAAATCTGTCGTGTCCTGACATAGGCTAGAGAAATCGTATGACGATCAGTGTGCAATTTCCGGTCAGAAAGAAATGCAGAAAGACAAACTTCCGGTGACGGCAGGTGTCTCCTCGGATCGGCGCCAAACACTGTCACACAGCACCTACAAGAGTTGCAGATTTTAGGAATCGTTAAGCATACTTGTAGGGGCTCAGGGAACGCAAAATGTCTGAACAGCACTTTTTTATTATGTTCAAATTACTACACTAAAGGCTATTTCTAGACTTTAGAAAAAGCAAAGGTTAGACTATCGATACAGCAAAAGTCAGTATCTGAATCCAGAGAGCCATCATAAGTAGCAATCAATAGCAGCATCTTAAAATGCAAATATTTGAGAGGAGCACTCCAAGTGAGAAAACAGACTTAAGTCGGAGGTTACCTGAGGCCCTCCAGCCCCCACAAGTACTTTAGTCAACGGCCAGTCTGATGTGAGTCTTGGCGCCACCACACTGTGTCTCCGGCCAACTACATTTGGGTATTTCCCTTTATCCTACTCTGTCGGTGGGATGTTTCGATCCTACACACTAACAAACTCCTTCTTCATCAGCAACAGTTCAGATGTAAGTTAATCATCACTGCCCTTCTTTGTAAGGCTAGCAAAAATATTGCTTAACATGATTCTGCTTCTCCCTGAGGATGGAAACTTCCTTCTCGGGGATAGGACCGCTGCCTTAGCAGTTTTGCCCATTTCCCACCGCACTCTAGCCCTTGTCAACCCACTGATGTTGGGGTTGTCATTAATAAAATCGGTGTCGTTGCATATGTTGAGATATGCTTCCATGCTGCCACTATCTACTGTGGCACCTTACAACAGTTTCCAGACGGCTTATGGAGGTACCAGCAAATTCTCTTAACTGAAACTTCAGCTCTGAGATAGCTGCGGGGAGCATCTGCAGTTTACAAGCTTCTTCCGTTATTGTTTTCCTTCTGCAACACAAATTCCACCAACTGCGCCTGCCAGTTGCCTTATATCTCTGGTAACCTATCTTTGGAGTGCTCTCGCTGGTTTCCAACAGCCTCAAGATAAAAAGGAATTGCTCAGTAAGTCGTCAATGCATGAGAAGCCGACGGGACGGGTTCCCGAGACTGATGCAATACTTTCACATTGAAAAAATCGTGTGTGTGTGTGTGTGTGTGTGTGTGTGTGTGTGTGTGTGTGTGTGTGGTTAGGATAGATGAGTTTATGCTTTCTGTATTTGGAGGAGGAGAGGCGGAATATACCTACCACAAGTTTCAATTATAGCCATATTTTTTACATGAAGGACATGTGACAAGTATGTACTTCTTGCTATGCGATACGATTTTCACGAATATCTTCACATACATAAAATTAATATCATCTGGAATATCTTTACCTTAGGGTGTCCTGCTATGACGATATCTTATTTTTATATAGTGTTAATATTCTTCATATTAAATGCTAACTATTCGACATAAACAAAGAAAACTATATCATCTCTTGCAGTTCCGGCCTTCCTTCCAACATGAACATCTTCGGGAAATTTATTCTCTTTTTGCTGGTGGTTTGCATTGTCACGTCAGATGATTCGTATGGATCATCATCATCATCAAAGGAGAAGATAGTAGCACAGCAGAAGGGAACAGTGCGGGATGTAACACAGCAAAAGGTAATAGAAACTGAGGCAGAATATTATTAAATATGTACTCTAGTTATAACGTTTGATAACGTTTGTGAAAACTGCATGACCAAAAAAGATTCGTGTGACTAAAAGTAATTTTATAATGCAGACGAGATGCATGTCAATAAAAAGGTCCCTAGGATTAAAGAACAGTACATAATATCACACTTAACTCCATGCTGTCTGAATTGAGAGTGTTTGAACGCAATGGCATAGCTTCAAACATAACTTGTACTTATGCTGCCAACGATTCTTCAAAGAAAGCTTGCGTATTCCTAGTCACAAGAAACTGTGCATCGCCCTGTTCACATTTGGCACCAGGAGAAGCCTGGAGGAAAGGCAGAAGTTTGAGCAGTAAAGCCACTCTGATGTGGTGATTGCTGGCCAGATGTCCCTCGACCTGTAGGAGTTGAGACTCCATGTGAACTGTTCAAAGAACGTTTCTCAATGCCTGTATACGAGGGGGACCCAAAAATAACCGGAATTTCTTTCTAGAAAGCATATACTTTATTGTTTTCAAATACAACCTTAATCTCCTTCGAAGTACTCTCCATTAGCATTAATACACTTGTCCAAACGTTCATTCCAGTGTTAGAAGCACCTTTTAAATTCGTCCTCTTTGATACCTGCTAGCACTTTCATGACATTGCGTTTTACGTCTTCCACGTGCGCAAAACGCTTCCCTCTCAAGTCTCTTTTCATCCTCGGGAATAGGAAGAAGTCCGAGGGCGCGTGGGTCAAGGTAGTCGTCTTCGTTGGGGCCAAACACTGGCGAACGCTGAGAGCCGTGTGCGCGGGAGGCTTGTCGTGATGCAGCAACCACACGCCACAATCCCACAAAACCGGACGTTTTCGCGACAAACTTCTGCGAAGCCGTTTCATATCCTCCAAATAGAATTGTTGGTTTACTGTCTGGTTTTCAGGGACAAATTCAGAGTGTACGATCCCTTTGATGTCAAAAAAAAGATCAACATCGTTTCCACATTTGATTTCACTTGTCGAGCTTTTTTTGGTCGAGGTGAGTCAGGTGACTTCTGTGATGACTCTTGTTTACTTTCTGGATCGTACCCATAGCACCATGACTCATCACCTGTAATAATTTTGTTGAAAAAATGTGGATCATCTTTGAACGTGTCCTTCATTTCGAGACAGGCTTGAACGCGACGATCCCTTTGATCTCCGGCAAGAAGCTTCAGCACGAATTTTGCTGCCACTCTTCGCATCCCCAAATCGATGGTCAAGATGCGCTGAATTGAGCTCCAGGACAACCCGGACAAGTTCTCGAGTTGGTCGATTGTCCTGTGTCGATCTTCACTGATGAGATCACAGATTTTGTCGATGTTGTCTTCGCTTCGAGCAGTTGGAGGTCGACCGGAATGGGGTGATCTTCAATCACCATTTCTCCCTTTTTAAACCGAGAAAACCATTCGTACACTTGCGTTTTACTAACAGCATGGTCTTTGTAGGCTGTCTGAATCATCGCAGCAGTTTCTGCTGCGTTCTTGCCGAGCAAGAAACAAAACTTCACTGCCGCACGTTGTTCGTAATAACTAACCATTTCCTCGTGTCACGTCTGCACTGTACGCACACTCAAAGAACTGACTATGAAACCACACTCCTCACTGTTGGGTGACGCTGCGTGGTGGCAGAATGACTCAGCAGAGCTCCCACTACAACCCTCTTGCGACTCATCCTGCTACTACAAGTACACGATGTGCAGCATTACGATTCCGGTTTCTTTTGGGTCCCCCCTCGTATCTAAGAACCCGTGTGGGTTTAGGGGCTAGGGCAGTAGTTAATAACGAGTAATCCCTATTACTTTAAATAACAGAAACGTGAAATAAAAATAAAACGATAACCAAAATACAGGCAGTCTGTTAGGAAATGCAAACCTATAAAATCAAAATCTGCCACTGGTTAACAATCGATACCATGCTGCCGCACAGAATTCATCATGTACATGGTGTCGGTTCTCCTATTTAATGGCCTGAACGATTAGATTTAACTTATGGGAGTCCAGTCTCCACTTAGCGAGCGCTCACTTCCTATATACTATCAGTCCTGTTTTATGAATCGGGTGGACCGTCCAAAGAAAGGGGCCTAACGAAAAAATCCTAAATTATGCTGCAACAGATCCAGTACTTAAAGTCTTACTGGCATCCTAAGTTTGCATCTCATTGCCTAAACACCTGTAATTCTCACAATATACAAAATTCTTCTGCTCCGAGCGATTAACAATTCCAAGGCGTAAACCACCACAAGTAAGTAACAATTATCCCTCCTTACACACAAATATTCATTAAATGAAAGGTAAACTGGACTGTATTGTAACAAATGGATAATAGGTCAACACACAGTTACTCGAATACTCTCATCATGTAAAAGTGAAACAGAGAATTGTTGAACAAATAACTGTTGAGTACATTCTGAAAAACACATTTACATTCACCGCACGTCGAGATACCTAACTACCCTTCACGTAGATGAAACAATGTTTACTTTCCATTATTGTGGTCTGGTGCACCAAAAAGTATTATGTCAACTAGGCATCAACACGATGCCAAAACTAGCTCTTACACATTCATACTTTGTTCATTCTCAAGAAAACATCGGCGGGCGGGTTGTCTAGCGTTTACTGTTCCTTGATGATTCTTTCTCTCCCACACTACCTCCATGTTGGTCAGTCAGGTGCTACAGTCCCCAGCACGTCGTGCTCTGTGGCGTCTTGCACGCTTTATGATGATGACACAAATAAATTTTTATAAATAATGATGAAAGGTTTTTTTCCCACTTACCAGCCCTCTTCCATCACTCAGCAAACGTTTTCAGACTTGAAAGGGGGAAATAAAAAGCGTATTTGCGGCTGATGTAGGTGAACCATTGCAATGTCCATTACTCTTGTTTGGCAAGCTGCCCACGGCAGATGCTGCTGCTGAAGCCCATTCCAGTCTTTGCAGTGGCCCTCCTGGGCACTTCCATTGGTTCCTATGATGGCTAGTTCCACGCATGCCTTAGTTGAGCTCGTGTCAGCAAATAATATAGTTCGTTCAGCTTGTGTTATTCCCGCCTTCTGATGGAAGGTTTTCAAGATATAGGTCTGGTGTGGTGCTGCAAAATCATTTTGAACGATTAACTCGTGACCAACATGTAGGCTATGTGACTGGACAGTCTGTTGGTACATCTTGTTCAGATACTACATGGCCTTCAAACGGCAATGAAAGCCGATCCTCACCTTTACATGATACCAGTCCAAAATATGGCTGACCCAACTACACACTGAATGGTCACCACAGTTCATTGGTGTTGTTCGTTTTTAGTGTTATCATCAGGCCCAGTAGGTCATACAAGAAGTGTAAATAGTGACAGATTTAATCACTGTGAAGGATACAAGAATGCCACATATTGATGTGATATTGATAGAGCTAGGAAGGGGCTGGATTCCGGGTCTCCATTTGGCTGGCTATTGGAATCATGCAACATCTAAATGTGTGGGGAATTCAGATGTGACAGTGAACCAATGATGGACTACATGGGAATATGAGGGTAGGCCCACTTGTCATCGAGGTTGCAGTAAAGCACAGCTGATCTCCAAATAGGAGTATCACCATATTGTGCACCAAACACATTATACCCCTTCACACCTGTGCCTACCATCGGATACCATGCAATATTCTGTATCATAAGGAACCACTGGTCAGTGTTTACCAGTAGTTGTATTAGGGAATTACTGTCCCTTGTGTACATAGGCTGTCATTAATATCGCATCACAAATGGCTGTGTTAGGGTTTGTGCCATGAGCGGGAATAATGAGCTGCTAATGAATGGTGTGTCATTGCATTGAGTGATGAATCACAGTTCTTCTTTACCCTAGATGATTGTCATCAGCGAGTATGGCGGAGACGTGGGGACCGGTCCCATTCTTCCAGTGTTTCAGAGAGGCCTAGAGGCGTCATTGCTGGCGTCATGGTGTGGGTAGTCATTAGGTATGACTTTATGGCTGGTAGTGCTTTAGGGAACCATGATGGCTCAATACTATGTCATGGACATCCTGCACCATCATGTGTTACCTCTCATGTGGCAGTATTGCGGTACCATTTTTCATCAGGACAGTGACCATCTACACATGGTATGCATCTCTATGAACTGTCTGGGTCTGTTGAGGTTCTCCCGTGGCCAGCGGTTACATCAGACTTGTCCACCGTAGACCATACGTGGGACTAGTTGTGACACCATCCCAATGGCGGTATCCGTTATACCAAAGACTAGATACAACTGTTGTGCGCCAGCTTACCTCAGGAGAGGATAAAACAGCTTTATGACACCCTCCCCGACCAAATCATTGCGGGAACCCAGGCCAGAGGTAGTAGAACGTCACATAGCAAGTAGACTCATAAGCTAGTTTCTTCGTCAGATTGATTAGGTTTTGTAATCACCACAATAACATCCCATCACAACTCGCGAAGTTGCATTTCAGTTCTTCCTCCCTTATTTTGGTATGTAGGACTGAAACTCTTTGCTCATGATCGGAGATCTATGACTATAGTTGCGAGTTACGGTGAGTGCGTTTCCACCCCATGGGAAATTCTCTACATGTATTACATGCTGATAAGCAGTGGTATTGTGCTGAAATAGTCCCACTAACACATGCCACTTGTCTGATAATTTTATAAGTCCCCAACGTTTCGACAGTAAAATCTTGGTTAGAGTGCCTAATGGATTTGTCGCAGAATACTATAACCTTTGTAAATTACAGCTGTGTCGCTGTATGTTGCCTGGAAACTATATGGCAATAATAAAGGCATGATTTTTCTTAAAATATACATCAGTGTTAGCCCAAAATGGTGGAAGGTCAAAGGGTCACCAAGATGTCAGTGTCAGCACCATATGAGTCCTCACCTATGACGTTACAGCGGACACCAAGTAACAAAGACTGCGTATTGCATTATCCATTTATTTAGGAACTTTTGATTCCCTCACAGGAGGCATCATGGGTGCTGTGCTAAGTATAAAAGGACATGAGAATAAAAACATGCAAGTTAGTTTGCTTGCTTAAACAATTATTTTCAATGTGTTTTATGTAATTTTTGTCAGCTGTATTTTGCAAGGTAAGTGCTGCTGTAAGTCACTTTAATGTAACGCTTTGCATATCAAGTACTAGCCCTAGATTTAGCCTTTCATTTAATTGTAGATTTGTCTATATATTTGAACTAGAGGCAGAGTTCTGCTTTGTTTAGTACCGAACTCACTTTTGGGTATTGGCATGTGGCTGTTCAAGTACATGGTATTTCCTCTTGATAATAAAAGTTGTAGGTTTTGTTTTCAAATCCAACGAGTTCTTTTATTTCAGATGACTAAAGATTATAAAAGAAAAATCCAGGAAGCAAAATGGATCCAAGAGGAAGTAATAAGGCTCTTAATGCCGTAAAATCAGGAAGAAAAATATGAGAAGAACCCAGAACTTTTTGGGTTCATGAAGCTACTCTGTATACCGAAATGAGAGAGAAAAGTATCGAGAGTCCAAAACTTGGAAGAAAACCCACATTTAGATTGATCAGGAAAATAAGACTAGGGATCATTACGATGACTAAGCTCTTCTGTGGCATTACGTGCATCCAGCTGCGAAAGATTGCGTTTGAGTACGAGAGGCTAGCAAGAACACTAATAATTTTGATAAGTCATCTAGGTTAGCTAGAAAGGACTGTCTAGTTCCATTTTTAGAAAGTTTCCCGAGTAATAGCCTGAGAAAACTTGAAGCAACTAGCATCAATAGAACAGAGGCATTTAATGAAGAACAGTTTAAAGTATATTTTTAAAATGTTGAGTTTGTCTTTGAAAAAAATAAATTTAAAGAGGGACGAGTGTTCATTATCGATGTAAAAGGCATAAATACCGTACAAAAGCCTCAGAGAATTTTGGCTGCTAAAGATGTTAAACAAGTAGAGAGAGGGAGCTACCTCCTGGGAAAGGGGATAAAACGTTACAGTGACATGTTCTTTAAGCGCTGCTTTATTAATCTTCCCCTGGAAAAGAATATCAAATCACTTAACTAAAGATGGAACATTTGGAGCAATATGTGGTTGTTCCATGAGTGGCTGGTCCAATGAGTCATTATTTTCCTAAATGATCCAGCATTTCCAAAGAATGTAAAATTCACTGTTGATGATCCGGTGTTGCTGATTTTAGATAATTACAGCAGTCACGTTTCACATACTACTTTTGAATTTTGTAAAAATATTCTGTTATCATGATAACCATATACTACTGGCCATTAAAATTGCTACACCAAGAAGAAATGCAGATGAAAAAACGGGTATTCATTGGACAAATATATTATACTAGAACTGACATGTGATCACATTTTCACGCAATTTGGGTGCATAGACCCTGAGAAATCAGCACCCACAACAACCACCTCTGGCCGTAATAACGGCCTTGATACGCCTGGCCATTGAGTCAAACAGAGCTTGGATGGCGTGTACAGGTACAGCTGCCCATGCAGCTCCATCAGGATACCACAGTTCATGAAGATTAGTGACTGGCGTATTGTGACGAGACAGTTGCTCGGCCACCATTGACCAGGCATTTTCAATTGGTGATAGATATGGAGAATGTGCTGGCCAGGGCAGCAGTCGAACATTTTCTGTATCCAGAAAGGCCCGTACACGGCCTGCAACATGCGGTCGTGCTTATCCTGCTGAAATGTATGATTTCGCAGGGATCGAATGAAGGGTAGAGCCACTGGTCGTAACAAATCTGAAATGTAACGTCCACTATTCAAAGTGCCGTCAATGCGAACAAGAGGTGACTGAGACGTGTAACCAATGACACCCCATACCATCACACCGGATGATACGCCAGTATGGCGATGACGAATACACGCTTCCAATGTGCGTTCACCGCGATGTCGCCAAACACGGATGCGACCATCATGATGCTGTAAACAGAACCTGTATTCGTCCGAAAAAATGACGTTCTGCCATTCGTGCACCCAGGTTCGTCGTTGAGTACACCATCTGTGATGCAGCGTCAAGGGTAACCGAAGCCATGGTCTCCGAGCTGATGGTCCATTCTGCTGCAAACGTCGTCGAACTGTTCACGCAGATGGTTGTTGTCTTGCAAACGTCCCCATCTTTTGACTCAGGGATCGAGACGTGGCTGCACGATCCGTTACGGCCATGCGGATAAGATGCCTGTCATCTCGACTGCTAATGATACGAGACCGTTGGGATCCAGCACGGCGTTCCGCATCACCCTCTGAACCCACCGATTCCATATTCTGCTAACAGTCATTGGATCTCGACCAACGCGAGCAGCAATGTCGCCATACGATAAACCGCAATCGTGATAGGCTTCAATCCGACCTTCATCAAAGTCGGAAGCGTGATGGTAGGCATTTCTCCTCCTTACACGAGGCATCACAACAACGTTTCACTAGGCAACGCCGGTCAACTGCTGTTTGTGTATGAGAATTCGGTTGGAAACTTTCCTCATGTCAGCACGTTGTAGGTGTCGCCACCGGCGCCAACCTTGTGTGAATGCTCTGAAAAGCTAATCATTTCCATATCACAGCATCTCCTTCCTTTCGGTTAAATTTCGCGTCTGTAGCGCGTCATCTTCGTGGTGTAGCAATTTTAATGGCCAGTAGTGTACTTCCACACAGTTCTCACAAGCTTCAACTGCTTGACTTCATATTCTTCCCCTCTTTAAAATCAGCCTTCACTAGAGAGTATGATCTGTACATGAAGTCAAGGGCGCGTGAAAAAATTACATCTTATGAGTTACCTGTACTTTTAATAATACGTATATTAAGGTTGCTACTATGGACAAAGGACAGTCGGTGTTTAAGGTACGAGGCATTTGTCCTTTCAATCCAGACGAATTTTAGCATATTGGCTTACAACAATGTGACACCTTCAGAAACGCTGTTCTTCAAGATGAAGAGCTCCTGAATGCAAAAAATGGGAATGATGTGGTTGTTTCCACAAAGGAACCAGACATCCCCGAAAAAATTCAACAATAGTTTCGTAGAACATCGGGAGAAGACGTTCCGCTTTTGATATACGAGGTCTCAACAGATTCAACTAAAAGTTCAACTGTCAACCATTTTAGTGTATGTGACACATCATCTATTCTAAAACTAAAGAAGTTCTTCCCAAGACAAAACAAGCTAAAGGGAAGTCTAAGGAAAAGTCAATTATCCTTACAACAACCCCAGAATAGGAACTACTACAAACGGAGTTATCAATAAAGAAAGAAAAAGAAGCTATGAAAAAGATATCTGAAGCAAACAAGCAAAGAAAGCTTAAGGATAAAGATGATTCTAGGCGTCTGAGAAAAGTAATGACACTGATAACAGATGGCTCTGAGCACTATGGGACTTAAAATCTGTGGTCATCAGTCCCCTAGAACTTAGAACTACTTAAACCTAACTAACCTAAGGACATCACACACATCCATGCCCGAGGCAGGATTCGAACCTGCTACCGCAGCGGTCGCGCGGCTCCAGACTGTAACGCCTAGAACCGCTCGGCCACCCCGGCCGGCCACACTGATAACGCTGCGAGCTGTCTGGCAGTGCTTGTTCCTCTGCTTGTGTAGAGCCGTGTGTTCATCCCTCCCTGATGTTCAGTCTGACTTTCAGCTCCGTACAGCCACCACGCGATTTTTTAGAGCACCATCAGTGAAGTTTAGTTTTTGTTATGTGTTACGAAAATGGAACACAGCAATTTAGAGCAACATTGTGCAACCAAGTTTTGCGTTAAACTTGGGGAATCCGAGAGCGCGGCGTTTAAAAAGTTGAAACGGGCCAATGGGGAACGTACCTTATTTAGAGCACAAGTTTTTCGCTGGCATAAATCATTTGTGGAAGGCCGAGAACACGTTGGAAATGAACCTCGCTCAGGGAGACCTTCAACTTCGAAAACCGACGAAAGTGTCGAATCTGTGAGTGCTCTTGTGAGACCAGACGGACGTTTAACAGTAAGGATGCTGGGTGACCCATTAAACTTAAAGACTTTCACCATACATCAAATTTTGACTGAAGGTTTGCACATGCAAAAAGTTTGTGCTAAAGTGGTGCCGAATAACCTTGAAACTGAGTAGGATACTTGTGCATTGGTCTTATTGAGAGGACTAACACAGATAATGAGTCCTGGATTTTTAGTACGATCCTAAAACAAAACGGCAATGTGAGGAGTGACACACTGACACATCTCCTCGACCGAGAAAAAGAAGATCAAAACAATGCTGATCTGTTTTTTTTCACATTAGAGATATTGTGCATAAAGAATTCGTTCTTCCAGGACGAACTGTCAACCAAGTGTTTTACAAAAATGTCCTTGAAAGGCTCAGGGAAGAAGTGAATCGACTGAGACCACACGTTGTAGACACCTGGATGGTGCCAGAATGAGATTTTCACTCTGGAGCGGAGTGTGCGCTGATATGAAACATCCTGGCAGATTAAACGTGTGTGCCGGACCGAGACTCGAACTCGGGACCTTTGCCTTTCGCGGGCAAGTGCTCTACCAACTCAGCTACCCAAGCACGACTCCCGCCCCCTCTTCACAGCCTTACTTCTGCCAGTATGTCTCCTACCTTCCACACTTTACAGAAGCTCTCCTGAAAAGGCAATCCCATCGTTCCACACTTGAAAAATATCTTAAAAGGACGTCTTTTTGGGACTCTGGAGAACATACAGAAGAAAGTGGCGGGCATGTTAGAGGCTCTACCAGTTGAAGCCTTTCAGCGCTGCCACCAAGACTGGAAACAACGACTCCTCCGGCCTATAGCTGCCGTAGGCAACTAATATGAATGGGACAGTGTTGTTGCTCGAGAAAACAAACTTTTGTAGATAAAAAATCAGCCTCATTACTTCTCTCACACACTTCGTAAGTGCACACTTCTATAACTTATAAAAGGCTCATATAACAAGAAATGGCCGTGCGGTTAAAGGCGCTGCAGTCTGGAACCGCAAGACCGCTACGGTCGCAGGTTCGAATCCTGCCTCGGGCATGGATATGGGTGATGTCCTTAGGTTAGTTAGGTTTAAGTAGTTCTAAGTTCTAGGGACTGATGACCTCAGATGTTAAGTCCCATAGTGCTCAGAGCCATTTGAACCATGTTTTTTAAGTACAGTTTAGTTCATGTAATTAATAAACTAAACTAATGAAAATAAAAATAACATATTGTTCATTTGCATGCACTGTTTGTTTAGCGTGTTGTTACCCCATACCCTGCGTGTCATTACCCTGAGAGGTGAGGAATGCCACGCATTCGCATTTTTCCTTATTTTAGTATTAAAAATTAAGGTCACGTTTATACCTACTTTCAATCAACTGGAATATTTCGAGAAATGTCCATAGTATGGTATGCACTCGTTCTATTAGGTGTTTAATAACATAATGAATAGCTCACATCGATTTTTCCTTAGGTCGTGAATTTCCCTTCCCCTCCCCTCTCCTACTTTATATTAATTGACTTATTTTTCTTCTCAGAACAATTGTTGTAATGTAACATGTAGTTCATTATTTAATGTGCCACATATTTTATCTAAACTAAATAGCGTTACAATGCATTTTACTGAAATCTCCATCTCCTTTTAGTCCTAAATCGCACATTAAGAATTACCTTCCGTGGAAACAAGATGAGATGCGCTGCAGACGCACTAGATTAAAATCTTTGTTCCCACAAAAAGTTTGGTAAGACGTTCTGCCTGACGATGGTGTAACAGCCGAAACATGGTTTGTAAAACAATAAATACTGTGCGACATTACAGCAGTGTCGCGTTTTCTTCTTTTTTCATTCATACTGAAGTCTAGAATACTGAAAATAGGTTGTGTATATCACGTGTATAGAGATGAAAACTGTAGCATGACGAAACTGAGCGCAGCGACAGAGCCATTCGAGCAACTGAAGAAGTAAAAAAAAATGTATTTATAGTAATGTAAAGGAATTATATTCACAAAAACCACAGTGATATGTTGACATACTTCTGTCAGTAAACATTTATATATGCTTTTTATCTGTTTCAGTGCAAGGACCCATGTGCAAGCAATCCTTGTAGGCACAATGAGAGGTGCTCTCCACACCAAGTGCAATGTTTTGCACCACCATGCTGCCCCATAGCTAAATGCAAGCCAGCGTCTTGTGGTTATACATAATAGCTTATCTTTGTGTAATGAATGCACTGATAAATATTCATTAAAGCGCAACGGTCTACAACCGCTTTATTTTTTCTATTCTTTCCTCACTTCCATTAACAGAAATTTGTCATCAATACAAGACAACAATATGTGCACCCATGTTACTGGCATTATTGGGGGATTGTCTCAGGTAGTAACGCAACTAATTTCAGTGAAATGTCCTAAATGTATTTGAATATTTCTTTTGTCATTCATGTCACAACAATCTGGACTGGTAATGCAGTTACCGTATCGACCCGAAAATAAGCAGCACTTTTTATCCAGATTTCACTCTCGAAAATTTAGGGTGCAGCTAATATCCACTAACTTGTCTGCTGCAAAAAAAATTATTCTCATTTGCAACCGCCGATAATAATACTCTGCTATGCTATTCTATTCCGCGTGCAGTATTACCTTTGATCTGATACACTGGCCAAACCGAGAGCAGTTTTAAGATCACTTCCTACATCCGTCTGATGAAATGTGAGGCTGGTTTCTCACCTAGTCTGGAGCAAAACAAGCAACCGGTTTGACCACAAAATCATGAAGAAAAACGTTTATCCTGTTTACATCCCGTCCGACGCTGTAAATATTTCTGCAGCTCTTTGGTGACAAGTCGGATGGCATCTCAGTAGCTTCATAATATTTCTTGATGATGAGGTCCTATACTCTGAGCAGCGCAGGGGACGATGCGGGAGACCTGCACCACCGTATTAGGCAAGGTGGTTTGCCATTGCCTTCCGTAATGGGGCTGAATGACGATGATGAAGAAGAGGACATAATAACACCCAGTCATTTCGAGGCAGGAAAAATCTCTGCCCCCGACCGGAATCGAACCCGGGACCCCGCTCGAGAAGCGAGAACGCTACCGCAAGACCACAAGCTGCAGACTATTACGTCTTACTTCTAGGTGAATATACCGACTGGAAGTTGCAAAAGCATGAAGGATAGCTTCTATGAAATTTGGAAAATAGGAAATGAAACAATCTATCACCGTGAAACGCCAACTTTTTTTTTGGTGTTTCAATGTGTTACTCGTCTTATAGCAAATTATCATCAGCAGAAATTAAGTTTCGAGTTTGGCTTTACTAACCAGGTCACGAATTAGTAATCGCTTGTGAAACCAAGTTTTGCCTTTTAATAGTGAACTCACAGTTTTTCGTGTACTTAGGAACTTCCTGCTGTGACTTATAGAACTTATAACCAGGTTGATTCAGCTAAGCAGTACACCTCACAAATTTCCTGGAAAGCTTTAGGCATCTTACTTCGGTTTTCACCAAAATGAATTGTGAAAAACTGCCCACTAAATAACGTGCAGCATCTTTCGTGGCCATATTAATTATAGATTATTCCGGTATCAACTGTGCTTTGTAATTGAGCCACTCCTGACGAAAATGAACCTGAACGTTGGTGCACAATCATACATCCAGTTTGTGCCCTGAAATATACCCAAGATACTGAACACGTGCCATTAATAACTCAATCTGACTAGTGTTATCAAACTTCGGAAATGACAAAACTTAAGCAAAGCGCAATGAAAGGGGAGTTACTTGAAAGTAACGTTTTCGTGAGACCACTGACAGCCAACTTCATACTACTCTGCTTCAGAGTGTAACAAATTGCGTCTTATAGGCTCTGTTTGTGGAACACAAATGTGTTTTCCATTTGAGAACAACGCTGCCTAACAATCTGACAAACTAAGAGCCTGTGTGGTGGAAGCAATAATTTTCGATGACGCCTTCTCTGCCGCCGTGTGCTTCTTTTTTTTCTTTATTGTAATTTTAATCACCTCATACAAGGCGGGCTGTCAGCAGCATATTACGCTGCTCTTCAGCCTTGAGTGGTACAGTAATATGACATATAGGTGGCACAGATAATAGAATAAAAACGGCGGGCAAAAAATGTAGATACGAAAAACAATAAACATGAAGCCGTTCACGCTGGACGAGAAAAAACACTAACACTTGTTGACACAGCGCACATAACACGGATGACTGCGACGGCACACGTGAACAGTGGTGGCGTGACGGCGAAAGAACACTAAACACAAAACGAAGGCACACACCCGAGACACTGATGGCGATGATCTATGAGCGTGTACGCGTCCGGGGACCTACCAAGAGAGGAGGAGGGGGGGGGGTGGAGAGCAGAGATGCCACAGGCAGGGGAGATAGGGGGAATGGAGGAAGGGGGAAGAGGGGTGAAGGAAGGGGGATGGGGGGAAAGGAAAGAGAAGGGAGGGAGGGTGCCTAAAGGAAAGGACACAGGAAGTGGGGGGGAGGATCAAAGTTGATAGGAGGGGTAGATGGAGGGCAGGAGGACATCATCAGGGAGGGGGAGCTGGCGGAAGCCACCTTGGGAGAGGCTAAGGAGGGTGGAGAGATGGAGACCGGGTGGGACGTGGGAATACAGGCACGGCAGTGGGCAGGGGTGGGAGAGGATGGGCGAGACAAGCGGGTGAGGAGGATCGAGTTTGTGGGAGGTGTACAGTATCCGTATCCTTTCAAGGAAAAGGAGGAGGTGGGGGAATGGAATGAGATCGTACAGGATCTGCGTGGGGGAGGGTAGGCGGATGCGATAGGCGAGGCGGAGAGCATGGTGTTCAAGGATTTGAAGGGATTTATAAAAGGTGGGGGGGGGGCAGAGATCCAGGCCGAATAGGTGTAACAAAGGATAGGGCGGATGAGGGATTTATAGGTGTGGAGGATGATGGAGGGGTCCAGACCCCACGTACGGCCGGAAAGGAGCTTGAGGGGACGGAGTCGGGAGCGTGACTTGGCTTGGATTGTCCGGAGATGGGGGGTCCAGGAGAGGCGACGGTCGAGGGTGACGCCAAGGTACTTAAGGGTGGGGGTGAGGGCGATAGGACGGCCATAGACGGTGAGATAGAAATCATGGAGGCGGAAGGAAGGGGTGGTTTTGCCTACAATGATCGCCTGGGTCTTGGAGGGATTGACCCTGAGCAGCCACTGGTTGCACCAAGTGATGAACTGGTCAAGATGGAGAAGGTGTTGGGAGCACTGCAGGGTGGGGACAAGGGCGAGGAAGGCGGTGTCATCAGCAAACTGGAGAAGGTGGACGAGGGGTGACGGTGGCGGCGTGTCCGCCATATACAAAAGGTACAGAAGGGGGGAGAGGATGGAGCCTTGGGGCACACCGGCGGAGGGAAAAAAGGTGTAGGAATCCGTGCTATGGATGGTGATGTAGGAAGGACGGTGGGAGAGAAAGGAGCCAATCAGACGGATGTAGTTAATGGGAAGGGCGAAGGTTTGAAGCTTGCAGAGAAGACTGGAATGCCAAACGCGGTCATAAGCACGTTCGAGGTCCAGGGAGAGGAAGATTGTGGAGCGACGGGAATTCAGCTGTTCGGAAAGGAGATGAGGGAGGTGAAGGAGAAGGTCGTCGGAAGAGAAGGACGGCCGAAATCCACACTGGGTAACGGGAAGGAGGCGGTGCTGGTGGAGATGCTGGTGGATGCGTCGGGTGAGGATGGATTCCAGGACCTTGCTGAAGACCGAGGTAAGGCTGATGGGACGGTAGGAGGAGACAGCGGACGGCGGTTTGCCAGGTTTAAGGAAAATCAGGATATGGGAGGTTTTCCACAGGTCGGGGTAGTAACCGGTGGGCAGGACTACATTGTAGAGCCTGGCCAGGGTGGAGAGGAAAGAGAGAGGAGTTTCACGAAGGTGACAGTAGGTGACACGATCGTGACCAGGAGCGGTGATTTGTGCGGAGTGTAGCAATGAGATCCTGTGTAGTGATGCATTGAGTTTGCAATATTGTCCAAGTACCGGAAACCAGGTGCGAGGGGAGGGACAGAGGTGTCAGTTCAATTGCGGACATCCGGGAAGAGGGAGTAATCAAACTGGGGATCATCGGGGATGGAAAAGACATCAGAGAGGTAGGAGGCAAAGTGATTGGCCTTACTAACGGTGACAGGGAAGGGGTGATCATCATGGAGAAGAGGATAGAAGGGTGAGGGTTTAATTCCGGTAAGGCGACGGAAGGCTGACCAGAACTTGGACGAGTTTATAGGTAGGGTAGTATCTAAACGGGTGCATGTTTGTCGCCAGTCCCGTCGTTTCTTAGCCGTGAGCAAATTACGAATGTGTCGCTGGAGTTCGCCGGTGGCGTCGAAGTGTGTCCGGGTCTCGTGTGTGGAGAAAGGCACGGTAGAGACGACGGGATTCATGGAGGAGGAGGACGGCCTGTGGGGGTAAGGTAGAACGGTGGGGGTGGATGGCGACAGTAGGGACGTGGGCCTCGACAGCCTCAGACAAGGTCTGCTGGAGAAAGGAGGCGGCATGGGTTACATCGTCAGGGTGGTGGTAGGTGAAGGGGTGGCTATCGACCTGGGTGTAGAGGGTATCCCGGTAGGTATTCCAGTTGGCACGGGAATAGTCATGGACATACTTTGGGGGATGGTCATTACGAGAGTCGGGGTGGGGGCGACGACTGTCTGAAACGGTGAGGAGGACAGGGAGATGGTCGCTACCAATAGGCTCCAGAACATCCACCGTTACGCAGCCAAGCAGGTTAGGGGAGGAAAGGATAACATCGGGAGTGGAGTTGGATTCAGGACGGGTGTGCTGGGGGATGGGGATGAGGTCGCCTTGAAGGGAAGAGAGGAACCGATGCCACCGCCGTAACTGGGCGGCGGAACGACTATGGATGTTGAGGTTGGTGGCGATCACATAGGAGGAGAAGGTACGCTCAATGTGGGAGAGTAAGTCGAAGGGAATAGGGGCGTTAGGGCGGATTAAATGATCTGCTGAACGGAATGAACAGTCTAATGTGTACACAGTATGGTTTGAGAGTAAATCAGAGAAAGACGAAGGTAATGAGAAGTAGTAGAAATGAGAACAGCGAGAAACTTAACATCAGGATTGATGGTCACGAAGTCAATGAAGTTAAGGAATTCTGCTACCTAGACAGTAAAATAACCAATGATGGACGGAGCAAGGAGGACATCAAAAGCAGACTCGCTATGGCAAAAAAAGGCATTTCTGACTAAGAGAAGTCAACTAATATCAAATACCGGCCTTAATTTGAGGAAGAAATTTCTGAGGATGTACGTCTGGAGTACAGCATTGTATGGTAGTGAAACATGGACTGTGGGAAAACCGGAACAGAAGAGAATCGAAGCATTTGAGATGTGGTGCTATAGACGAATGTTGAAAATTAGGTGGACTGATAAGGTAAGGAATGAGGAGGTTCTACGCAGAATCGGAGAGGAAAGGAATATGTGGAAAACACTGATAAGGAGAAGGGACAGGATGATAGGACATCTGCTAAGACATGAGGGAATGACTTCCATGGTACTAGAGGGAGCTGTAGAGAGCAAAAACTGTGGAGGAAGACAGAGATTGGAATACATCAAGCAAATAATTGAGGATGTAGGTTGCAAGTGCTACTCTGAGATGAAGAGGTTAGCACAGGAAAGGAATTCGTGGTGGGCCGCATCAAGCCAGTCAGTAGACTGATGACCAAAAAAAAAAGGGCGGACATAGATGGTGGCACAGGTGACGGTAAGGCCAGGGAAGAAGAGACTAAGGATCAGGTGTTCGATGGGGTCAGAAAGGAGAGGTTGGAGCCGAACTGGGATCTAGCGGTGGTGACTACTGGCAACTCGGCCACGCACAATCGGGAGGGGATTATCGGAGTGGTGAAGGAGGTAGGGCGAAGTGTGGACGGTGTGGTGGGGTTGGAGGAAGGTTTCATTGGGGAGGAAGGCATCCATGCGGTGGGTAGCAAGGATGTGCAGGAAGAGGTTCTTGTTGGCGGGAAGGGAGCCGATGTTGTTGAAAAGGATACGGTGCTGTCGCACCATGACAAGGATTTAGAGGAGGGTGCCAAGACGGGAGAAGGTGAAATGGGCCTGGTTTTTGGAGTAGGTGGCGTACATTTTTAGGTGGAAAACGGAATGGGCGGTGAGGGATATCTGTTGGAGGGTGTGGGGGCGCTGAAAAGGATGAACATTCTGAAGGACGATGGTGAGGAATCTGACGATGTCCTCAGCGGTAGAGGGTGGGCGAAGGGAATTTCCGGGAGGGGTGGGGGCGTCCAGAGGGCGGACAGGAACGGTGAGTTCAGGAGTGGTAGGAGGGGGTCGGGTCTTACATTTCTGGGAGTAAGTAGGATGAGGGAGGTTACAGGTATTACAGGAGGTGGGGGACTGGAGATTGGGGCACTGCCGTAAGAAGTGGGCTTGTCTACAGTGCGGGCAGGTGGGGGCCTTGCGGCACTCAGATGTCGTGTGTGCATTATACCGCAAGCACTTCTGGCAGGGGAGGGATTGAGTAGGGAAATGGGAAGGGTCAGCTTGGTAGCGTTGGTGAAAAAGAAGGGCACCCTCCTTCAGGAGACGGTCTATGGAGCGGGCGTGTTCGGAAAAGACCCGCATAAGGTGGGTAGGGCAGGCTGAGTTGTGGATGTGGTGAACCGCACGCACCTCCAGATAGGGCTGTGCCTTGAGCTCCGCCAACACCTCCTCCTCTGTGATCGTCGGACTAAGCCGAGTGATCACGGCAGTGAGGGTCAGCGGGCGATGCAGGGGTTGGGGTTGGTGGGAGGAGGCGGGGAAGGGGCAGGGGTGAGGGAGGCATGAGGGCCAAAGCGGGTGACAGGGATGTGGGAAAAGAGATTTGTGTGAAGGGTAGGGCTGGTGGAGGAGATGAGGACCGAATCACGGCGAGGAATGAGGAGGGAGATGGGGGCACTGGGAAAATGCTGGCGAAGGAAGAGGGTGAGGTTCCAGGCCTCAAGAAGGGAAGGATCAGGACGGGAGAGGATGTGGTGGTAGGAGGAGGGGGAGGAGAAGGAGGAGGAGGAGGGGGCAGGGACAGGTGGCGAGACATCCATGGCATCCTGGACAGGGGAAAGGGGACAAGGCGGAGCCTTTTTTGATGCAGAAGAGGCAGGGGTGGCGCTGGGGCGTTTGACGGCGGCGAAGGAGGTGTGGGGGACAGGAGCAACTGGAAGGTGGCGTGGAGGGGCAGGTCCCGGTGCTGGAGTCGGCGCCGGAGATGGTGAGGGCGATGGCGACGGTGACGATGAAGACAATGAAGAGGGCGAAGGGGAAAGTTGAGTGTGGGCCGTGGCCCTACGGGCGACCACCCTAGCGGGGTGGAGCAGAGGGGGGGAGTGGAGGGAAGGGATTAGAGGAGGCAAGGCAGGGAGGAGCCGGGGATGGAGCAACAAAAAGTGAGGGAGATGGGAGAGTGAGGAGTGGGGGGATGGATTGAGGAGGGGGGTTGGGCACACCACGTGATGGTGGTGGCGGCAGTGGAGGGAGGTGTGTATACTATGGCAGTGGTGGTGGCTGTAGTGGTGGTGGTGGGGGTTGAGATGGTGACAAGGGGAAAAACACAGGACAGGACAAAGAAGCAAACGAGGGCAGACAAGGCGACGAGAGACACAGAGTAAGAGGGACGGAGAAACGATGAAGGAGACTGGAGCCGAAGCCCCACTCTGCTGCTGCTGGTGGGGGAGGCGACCTGGCTGGCCGGCCGGTGGGGACGCTGCTGCTGCTGCTGCTGCTGCTGCTGCTGGCTGGCTGGGACCGCTGCTGGCTGGAACCGTTGCTGGCTGCTGGACACTGCTGGCTGCTGGACGGTGCTGGCTGCTGGACGCTGGCTGGGACCGCTGCTGGACGCTGGCTGCTGGCTGCTGGCAGGAGCCGCGCTGGCTACTGGCAGGAACCGCTGCTGGCTGCTGGCAGGAACTGCTGCTGGCCGCTGGCAGGAACCGCTGCCGTCTGTTGGTTGCTGGCTGCTGGCAGGAACCGCTGCTGGCTACAGGCTGGGACCGCCGCTGGCTGGAACCGCTGCTGGACGCTGGCTGCTGGCAGCTGCAATATACCTAGCGCTTCCATTAAAACCGAAAGGCCAATCGAAGGGCGGTATCCTTTCGGATTACCGCCGGAGAACGCCGCCGTGTGCCTCCAAGTATTGCATTTATGTCGCCTTACTTGAATCGCTGTAAAGTTCTGATGAAACATAACTGCACATATTGCTCATTTATATATCTAAACCCCTGAACAGATGTTAATATAAGTGAATGGAGCACTTTTTATGAAGCAAATATATATACAGGATGGTCCATTGATAGTGACCGGGCCAAATATCTCACGAAATAAGCATCAAACGGAAAAACTACGAAGCCGGAAACTCGTCTAGCTTGAAGGGGAAACCAGATGGCGCTACAGTTGGACCGCTAGATGGCGCTGCCATAGGTCAAACGGATTTCAACTGCGTTTTTTTTTTTTTTAATAGGAACCCCCATTTCATATTACATATTCGTGTAGTACATAAAGAAATATGAATGTTTTATTTAGGTGGACTACTTTTTTCGCTTTCTGATAGATGGCGCTGTAATAGTCACAAACGTGGTCTCACGTAACATTCCGCCAGTGCGGACGGTATTTGCTTCGTGATACATTACCCGCGAAAAAATGGACCGTTTACCAATTGCGGAAAAGGTCGATGTATGGTTACTGTGATCAAAATGCCCATCGGACGTACGCTATGTATGCTGCTCGGTATCCTGGACGACATCATCCAAGTGTACGGACCGTTCGCCGGGTAGTTACGTTATTTAAGGAAAGAAGAAGTGTTCAGCCACATGTCAAACGTCAACCACGACCTGCAACAAATGATGATACCCAAGTAGGTGTTTTAGCTGCTGTAGCGGCTAATCCGCACATCAGTAGTAAACAAATGGCGCGAGAATCGGGAATCTCAAAAACTTCGGTGCTGAGAATGCTAAATCAACATTGATTGCACCCGTGCCATATTTCTATGGACCAGGAATTACATGGCGACGACTTTGAACAGTTCTGCCACTGGACACAAGAGAAATTACGGAACGATGACAGATTTTTTGCACGCGTTCTAATTAGCGACGAAGCGTCATTCACCAATAGCCGTAACGTAAACCGGCATAATATGCACTATTGGGCAACGGAAAATCCACGATGGCTGCTACAAATGGAACATCAGCGACCTTGTCGGGTTAATGTATGGTGCGGCATTATGGAAGGAAGGATAATTGGCCCCAATTTTATCGATGGTAATCTAAATGGTGCAATGTATGCTGATTTCCTACATAATGTTCTACCGATATTACTACAAGATGTTTCACTGCATGACAAAATGGCGATGTACTTCCAACATGATGGATGTCCGGCACATAGCTCACGTGCTGTTGAAGCGGTATTGAATAGCATATTTCGTGACAAGTGGATTGGTCGTCGAAGCACATGGCCCGCACGTTCACCGGATCTGACGTCCCAGGATTTCTTACTGTGGGGAAAGTTGAAGGCTTTTTGCCATCGTGATCCACCGACAACGCCTGACAACATGCGTCAGCGCATTGTCAATGGATGTGTGAACATTGCGGAAGGCAAACTACTCGCTGTTGAGAAGAATGTCGTTACACGTATTGCCAAATACATTGAGGTTGACGGACATAATTTTGAGCATTTATTGCATTAATGCGGTATTTACGGGTAATCACGCTGTAACAGCATGCGTTCTCAGAAATGATAAGTTCACAAAGGTACATGTATCACATTGGAACAACCGAAATAAAATGTTCAAATGTACCTACGTTCTGTATTTTAATTTTAAAAACCTACGTGTTACCAACTGTTCGTCTAAAATTGTGAGCCATATGTTTGTGACTATTACAGCGCCATCTATCACAAAGCGAAAAAAGTGGTCCAACTAAAACATTCATATTTCTTTACGTACTACATGAATATGTAAAAAAAACGCAGTTAATATCCGTTTGACCTATGGCAGCGCCATCTAGCGGGCCAGCCATAGCGCCATCTAGTTTCTCTCTTCAAGCTAGACAAGTTTCGTTCTTTGTAGTTTTTTCGTTTGATGCTTGTTTCACAAGATATTTGGCCGGGTCACGATCAATGGACCACACGCACACACACACACACACACACACACACACACACACACACACACACACACACACACACACATATGTGTGTGTGTGTATGTTAAGTTCCTACGGGACCAAACTGCTGAGATCATCGGTCCCTAGGGTAACACACTACTTAATCTAACTAACTTACGCTAAGAACAACACACACACACACCCATGCCCGAGGGAGGTGTGGGATCTGTAATGGGGAGAGCCCCACGAACCGTGGAAAGGCGCCCAAGACCGTGCGGCTACTTCGCGTGGCACAAATTTATGTATTCACTCATGAATATACGGTACAGGTGGTGGAATTCGTGAACAAAGGAAGAGGTGCAACGTGATAATTTCGCGAAGACCAGTGTATCATAAATGCAGTATAATGTTTGAATAAACATTACACACAAGATTACTAATCATGGATAGACATATGTATTGGATTAAATCGTCTAACATCTCCTCAGAACATAATGCCGCAAAAATATTCCAAGAAAAAGTCACACACTTTTGAAAGATGATCTTGCGATACAGCGAAGCTGCTTGTAAGTCATCTGAATCTAAGGATGTTTAATTAAGAAACGGATACGGTGTACCATGAATTCTGATTAGAGCTAAAGCGAAAAGAAAGGTATAAAAGTTTTGACAAGTTAGAATGAAATGGCTCTGAGCACTATGGGACTTAACATCTATGGTCATCAGTCCCCTAGAACTTATAACTACTTAAACCTAACTAACCTAAGGACATCACACAACACCCAGCCATCACGAGGCAGAGAAAATCCCTGACCCCGCCGGGAATCGAACCCGGGAACCCGGGTATGGGAAGCGAGAACGCTACCGCACGACCACGAGATGCGTGCGACAAGTTAGAATGAAAACTGCAACGTGAAAAGTACGAGATTTATACATAACTCAATTGCAGTGTAGTTCCCACCCCGAATGCTCGACACTTGCTGTAATTTCACCATATTGCTGGAAGTAAGTGATCGAATGCACCCATCTCAAATATACAAGTGTCTGAATCATTTCTGCTCGATGTGCTGCCAGGGAAGAGCCAAGAGATTGTTGTGTGTTTAAACTGCCCAGGGCATCCAACTGAAAAATACGCACTCAGCGCTTTGATTGGCCGGCATTGGTCAAGACTTTTGTGTCTCCCTAAAAAATACCTTCCCGTTCCTGTAACAAAGGTGTATCACTCCAGCAGAGTCGGAACGCTTTTGAGTTGACAAGTGACTTAGAGGGTGACAGTTATTGAACTATAAGAAAAAAACTAAATTAGTTACAATCCACGTCGTGCACACGCTTTATTCAACATGTAAACGTCACTACAGATATTCGGATTTAGGTTATGACATGTTGGATATACCTGACATCCTTGGCGACGATGTGGTGCAAACGAATAGCGAAATTCTGCGTGACCCGCTGAACCGTCGGTACACCGATGCTGTCGATGACCAGAATGGCTGTTTTCAGCTCAGTAATGGTGTCGGTGTTATTGCTGTATATATAACCCCGCAAAAATGAGTCGCATGTGTTCAGATCCGGAGAATATGGCGGCCTATGCCAGTGGCCTCTGGGTACCCAAGAACCAGAATGCGTTCCCAAACTGCTCCTCCAGAACACACTTTCGATGGGGTCGAGCTCCGTCTTGCATGAACCACATCTTGTCGAAGTCAGGGTACTTTGGATAGTAGGGATTAAATCATCTTCGAAAACCTTCACATACTGTTCGAGAAGAATATAATAGTTCCAAACCCAAAGATAGCGGGTGTTGACAGATGTGAAAATTACCGAACTATCAGTTTAATAAGTCACAGCTGCAAAATACTAACGCGAATTCTTTACAGACGAACGGAAAAACTGATAGAGCCGACCTCGGGGAAGATCAGTTTGGATTCCGTAGAAATGTTGGAACACGTGAGGCAATACTGACCCTACGACTTATCTTAGAAGAAAGATTAAGGAATGACAAACCTACGTTTCTAGCATTTGTAGACTTAGAGAAAGCTTTTGACAATGTTGACTGGAATACTCTCTTTCAAATTCTGAAGGTGGCAGGGGTAAAATACAGGGAGCGAAAGGCTATTTACAATTTGTACAGAAAGCAGATGGCAGTTATAAGAATCGAGTGACATGAAAGGGAAGCACTGGTTGGGAAGGGAGTGAGACAGGGTTGTAGCCTCTCCCCGATGTTATTCAATCTGTATATTGAGCAAGCAGTGAAGGAAACAAAAGAAAAATTCGGAGTAGGTATTAAAATCCATGGAGAAGAAATAAAAACTTTGAGGTTCGCCGATGACATTGTAATTCTGTCAGAGACAGCAATGGACTTGGAAGAACAGTTGAACGGGATGGACAGTGTCTTGAAAAGAGGGTATAATATGAACATCAACAAAAGCAAAACGAGAATAATGGAATGTAGTCGAATTAAGTCAGATGATGCTGAAGGAATTAGATTAGGAAATGAGACACTTAAAGTAGTAAAGGAGTTTTGCTATTTGGGGAGCAAAATAGCTGATGATGGTCGAAGTAGAGAGGATACAAAACGTAGACTGGTAATGGCAAGAAAAGCGTTTCTGAAAAAGAGAAATTTGTTAACATCAAGTATAGATTTAAATGTCAGAAAGTCGTTTCTGAAAGTATTTGTATGGAGTGTAGCCATGTATGGAAGTGAAACGTGGAAGATAAATAGTTTAGACAAGAAGAAAATAGAAGCTTTCGAAATGTGGTGCTACAGAATAATGCTGAAGATTAGACGAGTAGATCACATAACTAATCAGGAGGTATTGAATAGAATTGGGGAGAAGAGGAGCTTGTGGCACAACTTGACTAGAAGAAGGGATCGGTTGGTAGGACATGTTCTGAGACATCAAGGGATCACCTACTTAGTATTGGAGGGCAGCGTAGAGGGTAAAAATCGTAGAGGGAGACCAAGAGATGTATACACTAAGCAGATTCAGAAGGATGTAGGCTGCTGTAGGTACTGGGAGATGAAGAAGCTTGCATAGGATAGAGTAGCATAGAGAGCTGCATCAAACCAGTCTCAGGACTGAAGACCACAACAACAACATGGGAAGAGATGCAGGCCTTCAACAACAATATTTCGCAGAGTCTCCCAGTAGATTCCAAGCTGATGTGCAGCTCGTCTGATCGATTTCCTGGCACTGGTTTGAAACACAGCGCTTGTCATCTCGATGTTTTCAGGCGTTTTCACCGTTCTTGGACGACGACATTGCCAACACCCTCATCACTAACACTGCCCGTTCTCTCAAACTTGGGAATCAAATTCTTGATTGTTAACACACTTGGACCGGTTGTCTTCAGCTTTAACTTCCTTTAAGCCGCAGTTGAGCTATTACTGCTCGCATTGCACGCCTTCGCAAGCGCTTTACGCTCAGGAACACTGTACCGTGACATTTTCTCGTGCAAATGGCCGACAACAACAACACGCGTGCGCATGCGCATAGTAATTCCCGTCATGCAAAACGGCCAACGGTGCAATTTGAACGCCTTAACGCAAACCGTTCAGAAGTTATGTCGATTTTATTTCATATAGTTCAATAATTATCAACCTGTACATGCCTTACAGGAGTGCACGATTATGAAAGACGTTCATGAAACAGTGGAATTCTTCCACTCATTTGTAAGAACTGCACAGAATGTTTTCCGTTGAGTACATAGTGTGAGATATTACTGTAATTGTTTGAAATTCCTACTCCCTAAGCAACATGAGCTAGATTCTTCACACAAAGTGAAACAGTCATAAAAAATGAGTTTTTGTCTACTGAGCAAGACACAAAGTAAAACAACGAAGACATTTCAAAGACCTAAAATAAAATGTCCCTGTGCTTAAAGCACACAGGGTAGTAATATAAATAGACAAGCAAAGAGAAATATACAAAACTGATTAGAACAAAATCGATAATCAAATGTTAAAATCTGTTGACCTAGCTAACTTGTTTCAGGTAAATTGGCAAAATATTTTTAAAATATACAAGTGTTGAACACTAACATGAAAGGACAGTGGAAAGAGAATTTTTAGGTCAAATTATTTTGTTAAATTTCCTTTTAGTCCCTAAGTTTTTGACATAAAAAGAGAAAGAGGAAGAGAAGAAATACGAGAGAAAGAAATTTATGAGCTAAGTTGTTATTAGTCCATGTAATCCTAAATGATAAAAATTAGGTAAAAAAATTCATCAGGGAAAGAAGAAAAGAATAATCTTTAACTTTCATGGTCCACATGCAAAGCGTTGGTACTTGCATTTGGGGGGGGGGGGGGGCAGAAGAGGATTCTACCATGTAGGGTTGTCTCCAAGCTCTAGAACTTGTTAGTACTACAGGGTACCGGAGGACAGTAGGGCGGTGATTCTTCGGCGGTGAAGAATCTGGGTGGCGACATCTGCTTGCGGATTCATGATCGCTCATTATGAATATAAACGGTATGCAGTAGGCAACATTTCAACTTAAGCAGCCGTGGGACTGCACTGAGATTTGCCTTGACTTTAGTTCTCAAATCGCACCTCCTGGTAGGACAACGTGGTCATTGTTGCGAGCCAGTGCAGAACCGTACAAGTGCCAGCAGATCCTTTTGCAGGCCACCTGCATGTTTATCCTCAAGGAGCATCATGTCGGCTGACTTAATACGGTAGTAGACCACTTGTTGCCCAGATTAGTTAGTTGTCCTTCCAGCATCCAGCAGACACGGTATCCCTTTCAACCCATGTGACCAATTGTCACACCCTCGCTCATCATGAGTGCAGTCAAGTTGCTGCCTCGCTCATGTTTCGCATAAACTAGTTCACTCTCACTCTCTCTCTCTTTCTCTTTCCTAAAATGCACAAAAGAAGAAAATATAGGTAAAAAAGAATATTTTTTCTTAATTTGTAATCCTCAGATGATGGTCCATATGTTCGCCAACTTTTCTCCTCTGTCTATTTAGACTCTTATCCACTGACAAGATCAATGAAGGCGATTCACTAATTAATATTCTTCATACAAATGCAAAATCTTAAGGAAAAATGTTGAGAAATCAGATAGTCGCCTTTTGTACACAAATGACACGATAATACAGTACATTTAAATGTACCCACATGCAAAAATTAATAATTATTCATAGGTGGCGCACAATATCCGCGAATTTTACAACTCAAGAACCACGTTAACGTCGCGTTAGAAAAGTTTATTTTAAAAATTTATCACCAGCCTTCAAGCCACTTCACTTCTATCAACAAGACTACTAATTTTTTGCTACTTCACTCGTTATTACACCATAATGTAAAACTCAAGATAACAATCCCAACTACCCAACTACTATTATGAGCCTGAGAGATACTACGGATGAATTGCTTGATCAACTATTGTGAGCATGGAAGATGTGCACATGTTCATTTAAACAACAAGCTCAAATGTTACCATCACTGAATATGCGCAGAAAACGAAGTACTCCTAATATTTAGTGCCTAACCAATTACGCGTCGATCTGTTGAGGAAAAATATTAATGACAAAGTATTCAAAGACCATAGTGCTCCCGCAGATACATCATACCAAGTGGCGACTTGTAATAAACCCCTTCATCGATCATAAAAAACATGTCCCATCATAACACTTTGTAGTTCAAAATTTTATTCAGACTGACTGATTGACACTCTCCTATAAAAGGAAATAAGATTATATTCATGAGCCGATCTCTTACAAGATTCACATTGTCGTTTCCAGTGTGTCTGTCCCAGCGGTGCCTACACAGAAAACACATGCAAAAAAATGTAAATAACATGATATGCAGGATCAAAATTATGCTCAAGCTTCACGATCATAGCACCGTCAGTCATCACGAAAGCACACTCTCAGAGTATCCCTAACGCTAGAGTGCCCTGGCACCTGTGGCGAAAACGACATGAGACACTCCCTGGAGTAACACGAAGAATATGACTTGAAAGACACAAGAAGAAATAAAGAAAGATATTAACAAAGAGAAGTTAATATGAGTGTCGCGATGACAGTACTTGCAGCATCTAATAGCTTACCTTCTAGTGTGGTAGCAAAGCAATAAGTGTCAAAAATGTTGGATTCTGAGTTACTGTAATTTTTTACGTTCAGCATTAAATTCTGAACAATTTGTAGAAAAAAAAGTAGATTTACATCTCTAGATTAGAGTAAGTTACGACAGGTTGAATATTTGTGAAGGAAAAGCCGTGTTTTGCGATAAAGTGTAAGTTACACTTTATTACCATTGTTCAGTTGCAGATATTTAGGAAAGAAATTCTGTGCAAATATTACCCTTAAAATGTAGTTTGCCAAGTGCTAAAGAGATCTTTAAGTTGACACTACATATTATGTGGTTAACCCCTTCATGCCGACAGCACACTGCAGTGTACATAAATTAAAAACAAAGTAAACTGGCCCCAAATTGAGAGAGATTAGTGAAGCCTTTGCTCTTCTCTTCGGCAAAGCGTTGGTATTTTTGTTCTACGTTATGACCAGCTGCAGACTGGCAACGTCTGTAGGCATTCATAACACTGATATAAAAATGGACTACTTGTTGTGTTTGACGTTATTGTAATCAAAAAATGTTCGTCTTTTATACAAAATTACTCTTAACTCCTTACAATGACTCTAAAACTTATGAGTTGCTGTTTTGTGAGGCATTGCATACAAAGTTAAGAGATTCCGAAAAGGGGCCTCTTGTCAGGCCTATGTTATTTCCCCATATCGAAAAGAGGTCTGCTTTCAAAGGATTGACATCGATTGCGTTTAGTGATATTATTGACTCTTGTTGGATTCTAACAACTACTCAATAGATACAGGCATGTACAAAATCAAGCAAATTATTATATTACAAAAAAAACAAAACAAAATGGATATTTTAGACAGCGAACGTTTTTGATTGTACTGAAAAATTTACTTCTTCGACAAGAGGTCCATCTACTTTCTGTCTCGCATATTCAAGCTCATTGTTTTGTAGAACTGACATGATTCTCTATACTCAACCCAGCTTTCATCATGGTGTCATACGTAACTCCTTTTGTAACAACACTAGAAAATCCTCTACTCTTGCTCCACTCATCTTCACAAGAAAATCTTGCTTATGTCTACTGACACAAAAAATGAGAAGAATTCTGTTGCATTAGTTTATCTGAAATTAATGTTGCAGACTCATATCATACAATATAACTCTGACCATACGTATCCCATTTTTAAGACTGAAATTTGAAAATTTTGTCCCAATATGTAGCCAGTGAGCGTGTTCACAAAAAGACTTCACATTGGACATGAGGTTTCGATCTCATGACATCCTGTTTCTGAGCATCTCCACTTCCAGAGCATTCAGATGTGGCACACGCTTCACCTGCAACTGACCAACACAAACAGAAAATAATATACATGTGTGCGAGTGTTGTTTATTCGAAAATCTGTGTGGGCTTACCAGCACGTTCTGTGCTATGGTCGCTATTGTCGTAATCTTGTCACTCTTCTTCCTACTCTGTATTCTGCTGAATATGCGCCAATGCCAAACTTACCACGTCAGTATACTGCAGCTTCGAAGAAGACGGTAAAGATGCATGTTTCCGAATCTTATCCAAAGGATATTTATTCTTCAATACAGTTACTGGCGGTAAAGGAGTAGAATAGTTTGTTAAGTCATTAACAATCTGCTGAAAATTGCTGATGTACATCTCCCACAACTGATGATGAAAATTACAGTTAAAGGTATGCAACTTCATAACTTCATTAAACTGTCTGATGGGTTTGAAGCAGGATTCTAGGTTGAAATAAAAACAGTTTTTATTTTCTTTTACTGATAAGCCTCTTACGGAAGGGCTGGGAGCAAGAAAGTCTCCCAGAAGATTTGAAAATGGCCATCATCTGTCCACTACTGAAAAAGAATGACCCCCTGGTATCTGACAATTACAGGGGAGTATCTCTGCTAGATGTCAGCTATGAAGTACCATCTCTATGCCTCCTAAACAGGATACTACCACTTGCTGAAGAAGCTGTAGGAGACTACCAATATGGGTTTAGACGCAACAGATCAACAGTGGACAATCTATTTACCCTACGTCAAACAAATGAAAAATGCTGGGAATATAATACAGATATGCACATTCTCTTCATTGACTTCAAAAAAGCCTGTGACAGCGTACACAGGGGAACTATAATCAAATTACCAAAGGAATTTCAGATTCCATCTAAAATAATCCGTTTGGTGGCAATGTGTCTAGAACAAACAGTCTGTAAAGTGCAGACAAGTACTGGTCTATAAGAACAGTTCGAGGTTCGAACCGGCCTCAGACAGGGAGACGCCCTCTCCCCTGTATTATTCAACCTTGTGCTTGGAAAAATAGAGCGGGAATTTCTGAAAACTGACCCCATTGGAATACCCCTGGACAACATGTCAATGAGAGAACACGTAAAAATACAACAGAATTCACACAATATGTCAAAAACATACAAGTACCTGATGGAGTCACACTTGCCTCATTTGACATGCAAAACCTTTATTCCTCTGTGTCAATAGATTCCACACTACAGATAATCAATGCCAACTTACATAAACACAAAAATATCCCTTCAACTCACATTACTGAACTAATGGACCTGCTTGAATTCACACTTCCACACAACTATTTTAAATTTAACAATAAAATCTACAAACAAACAGATGGTCTGGCAATGGGCTCAAATCTTTCCGGATTGCTAGCAGAAATACTTATTAGTAACCTAGAAGACAAAATCCTGAATTCAAATCACCACCTCCTCAAAAATATCATCTGCTACTACAGATATGTAGATGATACCATCATTTTAATCAAAGGCACTGAAGATGACATCAGTGAGTTGATCCAGTTTTTCAACAACTACGATGAAAACATAAAGTTCACAGTTGAACACCAAAAAGATGGGAGTATAAATTTCCTATATCTTACCATTAGAATAAAGAATAACAGACATCAGTTTGAAATTTATCGGAAGCCTACCGCAACACATACCACAATCCACAACTCCTCTTGTCATCCACAGCACACAAAACGGCAGCATTCCGGTAGATGATCAATAGAGCTATCCAACTACCACTCTCTGAAGACAAATGTGATCAAGAAATTGAAATAATAAAACAAACAGCTTTTGAAAATGGTTATAACAGCTCCATAGTAGACACCCTAAAACACTCAATAATGGCAAAGCAATCACGACACAAAAAACAAAAAGAGAGTAACATCTTCCATACAATCCCCTTTCTAGGTAACATTTCATACCAGATTGCCAATGTCTTCAAACGAAAAGGCATAAGTATATCCTTTACAACAGACAACAAGATTGGACAGAAGTTACCCCACAACATCGGCACATGAAACCCACTTCATCACAAAGGTGTGTACAAAATTGAATGTTTGGACTGTGACTGCTTCTACATACGCCAGACAGGCAGATCATTTGAGATTAGATTCAAGGAACACATGGCAGAACTAAAAAACAAAAAATACCACACATCAGCAATAGCTACCCACCTGCATGAAACAAAACACCACGTTAATAACACAAGTATTATCATCCTACACATCCAACCAAAAGGCAGAAAACTAGACATCCTCGAAACACTCCAAATATACAAACACCAAACGAAACAACCGGAATCCATCTTAAATGACAAAAATGACAATATTTACAACAGTATCATCTCTGTTTTCAGCAACTGCCTACATTCTTAAAAATGCACACAAACACACACACACACACACACACACACACACACACACACACACACGTGCACACACCTTGATATTTACCATAAATAGTGACAGCCGCCAAGAGTACAAGAGGTTGACCACACCAATAGCTTGTAACCCTTGTCAGCTTGAAACTGTATGTACATCAATTCCTGGCACAAATTGTATATATATCTACATATTTTATAGCATTATAGTATTACCCCAACGTTTAGGCAGCTAATATTTGTAACATGTAATCTTAAGACCCCTTGCCAAGTAAATGTTTGCTCTCATATAATCACTCGTTCCACCCTCTCTCTCTCTCTCTCTCTCTCTCTCTCTCTCACTTCCTCTCCCTCTGCCTCCAGCCTCTCACATCTGTCTATTAATCTCAATCAAATAGTGTCATCTATGTATGATTTTATTGCTGTAGCCAATATGATTATTGTACTTCAAGTCTGTAACATTTCACCTGATTGTTATTAACAAGTATGAAGTTTAAGACATTTTAACATTTTACCTGACTGTATAAACGAGTACGAATGTTAAGCTGTTTTAACTTGTCAAAATTGGATTTGTATGCCGCCTGAAGTACACACTCATACATTCGACACGTCAAAACAAAATACCTCCAAATCCTTTAAACAATTATTCTGTAATAATGTTGTTACGATGTATATTCTTTGCACTTTGCGATTATGTCTTCTCTTCTTCTATACGAACCTTGTACGCAGCAGATTCCAGACGCCATATTTGTTTACAAATGTGACAGTATACATGTGATGTGTTACGACAGCGAAAGGAACCTGTGATCACTGGAGGTACTCTAGTTTACTTATTTTATGTTTACCATTAGATATCAGTTTAATTTTTTGTCAGAAGAAATCCAAACCCATGTTTTGAAACAGTGTCCTGTTTCTCCACTAGGCAGTGCCACAAGTTCCTCCAAAAAATCGTAACACAGCACACACACAAATGTCATACTAACTAATGTAAATCCACCGATGATGGAGGTTTAAACCTTTGAAACGCGTCGTGGAAATAAATAAAACGGTGACTGGTAACAGTAAATTTGTTGTTTCATTTAATGTCAATAACAGTCACGGTAAAGCCTAACCTAAAATGTTCGCATTTAAACATGTCAATGACTCTACTGGCACACGCGGATGATATAATCCTAATCAGCGGTAGTAGAGAAGAGCTCCCGAAGAATGGCAGGCTCGTACCGCAAGATTGCCAGCAGGGCAGGTCTGCAAGCCAGTGGCGATAAGACAGGATACATGGTCTTGAGAAAATCAGCGAGAGATAGAGACCCGCTCGCAGTGGACAATCTCCGATTCAGGTCAATTACTTTCAAGTACCTTGGTAGTCTCTGCAGTGATCAGAACCCCTGAGAAATTTAAATAAATGCAAGAACTGTCGGAGGCAACAGAGCATACTTTAGCCTTCAGGATGTGCTGAAGAAATGATCCCTGTCAAGAAGTTTTAAGATCAGGCTGTACCAAAGTATGATTATGCCAGTAGTTATGTACGGTTGTGAAAGCCTCACCTTTAGGAGTACAGGTGAAGAGAAACTACTTGTTTTCGAACAAAAAATCCTCCGAAAAATGTATGGTCCTGTGATAAATTCACAAGCAGGGGAATGGAGAATTAAAAAAAATATTAAAAGATCTTTATGCACAGCCTGACATTATAAAAAGAATAAGAAGAAGAAGGTTGACCTGTGATGGACATGTAGCAAGGATGAATGAAGGGAAGATACCCCATGATGTGTTTCTGGGAGCTGTAGCTGGAAGGAGGTACCGGGGACGAGCGATGACAGGATGGAAGGACAATATTGACAAGGACACCGAGGACATGGGACTAGGAGCGGGCGAATGGTGGCAGGAGGCTCGCAACCGGGAACGATGGAGGAGGAGTGTGAAACAGGCATATGGTCAGTAAGACCCAAGCCACGGATAAGTAAGTAAGTAGAGCTATCTCTTAAAATTGTGAGAAAAAATGTGGGCCACTGTCAGAAGCGACCATTTTGACATGACCAACCAACTTAAGAAAATCCTTCACAAAAGCCGGTTACACAGACCTACTAGTGGGTTTCCTGAGAGGTGCCAATGACAAATTTCGAGGTAAGTTTCACAAATACGAAAATTTTTGGGAAAACCTTGGAAGTACGTGGCAGATGTCCAAATAGCAGCAAGTTCCTTTAGCTTAGAAAACCTCACAGGAAGAGATGGAACCTGATGAGTTACTGACAGCAGTTTAGGCCTCTGACATGGTTTCCACGTAGCTGAAAGCCTATAAATCTTCTTTTAAATGTTAATGAAGTAACCAGGATCACAAAATTTCTTAGGCCTAAAATACGCATAACTGAGATGAGTGTACAAAATGTTTGTTGACTACATCATCTGGTATGCACATAGCCCATTGAAAACTATGTAGATTATTACATTTAAACAAGATACTCTTTCACATAATATTGCGTAACTGTCGAGTTAGAATGGACTCTCCATTTCAGTTTGACTCCCTTCAACGAGGGATCTTTAGCCTGCTCCTTAGCTATATCTACGAATGAACGTGTAATGAAATTTTCGAAGGCTAAGCCATTCGCAAACAAAAGACTAAAATTATTCTCATTATGATCTTCTTCAGATGCACTACATAACCCCAGAGCTGATGGTGAAAGTGTATCCCCAATGACATTTTCTTTCCAGGAATGTGAATAGTAGTAAAATTGAATTCTTGCAAACACAACATTTACCTGAAACTTCCTGACAGATTAAAACTGTGTACCGGACAGAGACTCGAACTCGGGACCTTTGCCTTTCGCGGGCAAGTACTCTACCGACTGAGCTACCCAAGCACGACTCACGCCCCGTCCTCACAGCTTCACTTCTGCCAGTACCTCGTCTCCTACCTTCCAAACTTTACAGAAGCTCTCCTGCGAACCTTGCAGAACTAGCACTCCTGAAAGAAAGGATATTGCGGAAACATGGCTTAGCCACAGCCTGGGGGATGTTCCCAGAAAGAGATACTCACTCTGCAGCGGAGTGTGCGCTGATATGAAACTTCCTGGCAGATTAAAACTGTGTGCCGGACCGAGGCTCGAACTCGGGACCTTTGCCTTTCACGGGCAAATGCTCTTGGAAGGTAGGAGACGATGTACTGGTAGAAGTGAAGCTGTGAGGACAGGGCGTGATTCGTGCTTGGGTAGCTCAAATGGTAGAGCACTTGCCCGCGAAAGGTTCCGAGTTCGAGTCTCGGTCCGGAACACAGTTTTAATCTGCCAGGAAGTTTCATATCAGCCCACACTCCGCTGCAGAGTGAATATCTTATTCTGGAGACAATACCTACCTGACAAAGCGTCCATGTGTTAGTGGTAATCAAGAATTGCAAAGCACTATGATCTGCGTAAACTTAGGCCATCTGACTGGACAGATAACAATGAGGTTTTGTAAATTCCAACACAGCAGCGGAGCCTTCCAACTCAGTAACGGAATAGTTACGTTTAAATTTCGGGTGCACCTAGCTTGCAAAAGTAATCGTTTTACGACACAGAATACCATCTTCCTCAAAATCCTGAAAAAGTCCAATCTTTGAGCGACAAGTTCCATCCAAATTTCTTGTTTATGGCAGGATGCGACAGGGTCGGAGCAGTAAGAAAAGCCTGTTTTACACCTTCAAAATCGGTCTGTGCTTGGTCGTCCTGTTCCCACTGAACGTTTTTGCTCATCAGCACGTAGAGAGAGATGTGGCGCAGCAATCGTGATGAGATTCACAAAATATTTATAGAAATTTGAAAGGCCTAAAAATGAGCGAACTTGTTTCTTGGTTGAAGAAATAGGAAAACCTCTAATTGCACAAATTTTATCTGAATCGTATTTAGGTCTAGGTAGACTAGGCAACTACCTAGGGCGATGGATTTTAAGAGGCGACGGATTTCAAGGAATGGCTTATGAGCTGGTACTGTTTTTTTAAACATATTATTCGCAACTCTGAAAAAGAGAATGCTGCCTTAACTCACAATGGAATGGATATGAGTAACATTGGCAGTAATCAGCTCAAATTTCATGAACGATCTGCCCAGATTTTGTTTTAGCAATGACGTTACGTCACGAAAATGTGACCATTATTCACTTCATTCAGTTTTGTGCCTTCTCACGTGGCATACATCAGAGAGGTAAATCACGTTACTCACAGTTAAGCTCTGTGATGGGAGACACCGCTAACACTCTCATAGGAGCAGCCGGTCTCAACAGTCAAAAATGCGCATTCAGACTCCAGATTCAAAGAAAATACGATCAGTTGTCGAGTAACAGCCGGTCGCTGGGCTGGTAGTTCAGTTTCATTTCAAACTGCAAAGAGTACCATTGTTTAGTGTTCAGTTTGTGATTCATATACTAGTATTAGTTAAAATGAGTGACAGTCGAAGAACAGTAAGATTTTTTTCGGTACCAGAAATTCATCATAGATGAGGAAATGAAGAAAGAGGAAATTGTGAGAAATAGTGCCAAAATCTATGTTATTTAAGAATCAAACACAGACAGTTAGTTCCAGCTCGGGCTCGAGTCTGGAAACATCAGAGTGTAATAATTTACTGTTTAATAACGTGGTGAACAGTATCGAAAACAGTGCAGCGTGTGGTTTATCTGAGTCAGGCGTTTCAGAAATTAGAAATAATAATAATGGCACGGAAACAATCATTTCAGCTGACCCAGATGACACATATAAAGAAATGATTATAGTGATTCAGCTTTTGACGACCCTGCAAAATGGATAATCAATGAATTCCCTCTCGATTGTATCGCTAAAACAAAGCCATGAGGCACAGAATATGGTTGTGATTTCAATAATTCATGTAAGCAATATACTGACTTTTCGAGGCATTTAATAGACATGTCAAAAAAAGTTTTACGTCACGTCGGTGCTTACAGTTCCGGAAGCTGCACAGAAAACTTGAATAGACATCAACATGAGCATCATTTCCGTCCTTTCTATTCCTCATGAAAACCACACATTGCATTTTGTACCACCATACAGCGAGACCTTCAGAGGTGGTGGTCCAGATTACTGTACACACCTGTACCTCTAGTACCCAGTAGCACGTCCTCTTGCATTGATGCAACCCTGTGTTCGTCGTGGCATGCTATCTACAAGTTCATCAGGGCACTTTGGGTCCAGATTGTCCCATTCCCTAACGGCAATTTGGCCTAGATCCCTCAGAGTGGTTGGTGGGTCACGTTGTCCATAAGCTTTTCAATCTATCCCAGGCATGTTCGATAGGGTTCATGTCTGGAGAACATGCTGGCCACTCCAGTCGAGCGATATCGTTATCGTGAAGGAAGTCATTCACAAGATGTGCACGATGGGGGTGCGAATTGTCGTCCGTGAAGACGACTGGTGGTGGTGGTGGTTGGTGGGATGTTTAAGGGGGACTAAACAGCGAAGGTCATCAGTCCCCCAGAAGACGACTGCCTCGCCAATATGCTGCCGATATGGTTACACTATCGGTCGGAGGATGGCATTCAGTATCGCACAGCCGTTACGGCGCCTTCCATGACCACCAGCGGCGTACGTCGGCCTCACATAATGCCACCCCAAAATGTCAGGGAACCCCCACCTTGCTGCACTCCCTGGACGGTGTGTCTAAGGCGTTCAGCCTGGCCACATTGACTCCAAACACGAGTCCGACGATTGTCTGGTTGAAGACATATGCGACACTCATCGGTGAAGAGAACGTGATGCCAATCCTGAGCGGTCCATTCTGCATGTTGCTGGGCCCATCTGTACCGCGCTGCGTGGTGTCGTGGTTGTGAAAATGGACCTCCCCATGGTCGTAGAAAGTGAAGTTGCGCATCGTGAAGCCTATTGCGCACAGTTTAAGTCGTAACACGATATCCTGAGGCTGCACAAAAAGCTTTATTCAACATTGTGGCGCTGCTGTCAAGGTTCCTCCGAGCCATAATCCGTAGGTAGCGGTCATCCACTGCAGTAGTAGCTCTTGGGCGGCCTGAGCGAGGCATGTCATCGACAGTTCCTGTCTCTCTGTGTCTCCTCCATGTCCGAACAACATCGCTTTGGTTCACTCCGAGACGCCCAGACACTTCCCTTGTCTTTTTAGCCCTTCGTGGCCCAAAGTGACAATGCGGACGCGATCGAACCGCGGTACTGACCGTCTAGGCATGGTTGAACTACAGACGACACCTGCCGTTCACCTCCTTCCTGGTGGAATCACTGGAACTGATCGGCTGTCGGACCACCTAATAGGCGCTGCTCGTGCATGGTTGTTTACATCTTTGATTTAGTGACATCTCTGAACAGTCAAAGGAACTGTGCCGGTGATACAATATCCACAGTCAACGTCTATCTTCAGGAGTTCTGGGAACCGGGGTGATGCAAAACTTTTTTTTGATATGTGTAATTGTTTGTTTTTCGGAACCATGAGGAGTAGTGAGAAAAAATATACTCTCAAAGCAAGGGCAGAGTATTTTGTACCCATGTTTATTGTTTAATGAAACATCATACTTTGCAAAAAGTAATGAGGGACTGAAAGAATGGGGAAACGGTCAGTCGCGATGAACTACCCATGAAAATTCAGCTGATCTTAGGAAACGCTAAATTTAAAAACTATAATACATATCACAGGGAGAATAGATAATAAACCAACATCTCAGTTTGAGAAGCAAAATGTTGAAGAGATGCGTTAAAACGAGTGTTTTCTGTAGTCAAAAACTTTTTCCTAGGCCTATGTTTCAGGAATCGCAACTGTATATTTGGATCAACTCAATGGGGAAATTTCGATATGACACTACAGCTAATAGTGGAATTCTATCCTTTTGTAACTGAACATGCAGAACTTTATTGGAACAAAGAAAAAGGAGCACATTGTATCTTTCTTTTCAAATATGTGAAGAGTTTTTATCTGTTCTACAAAAAGGGTGGTGAAGCGCATTGCAGATGAAGTGAAGGAAACTAAATATTTTTCCACCATGTTAGACTCCACCTCCGATATTACGCATGTGGCTTAGCTGACTTTTGTTATAACCTATTTATCAAACGATGGATTTCCTGTTGCAAGATTTATATGTTTTGTCCCAAATTCAGGGCACAAATCAGATGAATTAGCTGATTTATCAATAAATTTACGAAGTAAATATGGTTTGAACATTCACTTGCGCAGGGGTCTGTCTTATTACAGTATAAACAATACAGCTTTTAATTACTCTGGTCTCCAAGCTAGAATTAAGCAAGTCAACCCTCTTGCTGTGAACATTCCGTGTGCACCTCTCTGCATTAACTTAGTAGGATCGTTTGCAGCCGAGTATTGTCCTTAAGTGGCTTCGTTTTCTTCAGTATGTTGCAAGAAATTTCACTTTCTTCTCAGCTTCGACGAGCCGCTGGAATATTTTGCAGTCAAAATTACATAGTTCAGTCTCCGTAAAACGACCTTCAGAAACCCGCTGTTCAGGGCGTCACGAAGCCTGCCATAGTCTCAGTGTTAACTTAGTAGAAATAATACCACCTTTGGAGATCATTCAGGATAATGAAACTCATCGCGCTTCAATAAGATGCGAGGCAACTGGAATGCCGAGCAGTCTGAAAACTGTAATAATGACAACCTTTTGGTCAGCGACAGTGAAGAGATTTAATGCTAGAAATAAATTGTTGCAAAGTCTTGATACCGATAATGGGGCTGTAATGAAGCTAAGCGATTCTTTACTTGAATAAGTTCTTGAGAATCGTTCTATGTACGTCACATATGAAAACGCTGGCATCGAAAGGTGTAAGGCAAATATGCACAAAACAGTCACAAAGAGAATAAATCAAGAAAACTGAAAGTATGTGAAATAGCCGAGCTTGATACTACTGTTGAAGAAAAGGAAGATTTTCGGATGAATAAATTTCTGGCTATTGTAGACACATTGACATCTGAATGACAGAAAAGAAAAAAAAGTTGTAAAACTTTTATGGTAATTTTGAGTTCGAAGTAATTTTCCTGGACGAGACCACTGAACTATTGAAATACGTTTAAAAACTGCAACATCGTTACAATGACGAGTTTTAAGAATTTTTGAATGACGGTGTTATTTATTTTAAAGCATACGTGAAGAGCAACAAATAGCAACGTCCTCCCTAAGTACACTAAGTAGAATGTTGAGCAGAAACCAAATTCAAGAACTGTTTCCTGCACTATGAATATTTTTGTTAACCGCTGCAACCAACTGCTCGGCCGAGGGCTCTTCCTCACCCCACAAAAGACTCAACAGTTATTTGTGATCATCTATACAACAGCATTGCCATTTTCTCCCTAAATTCTAACATGACACATAGCACCTAGATTACGAAGGTGTGATCGACGAATTTGGTACAAAGAATGGGCGCCGTAAACAGTTTTGCTTGACTTGAGGGCCAGTTTTCCAAAGATTGCCCCTTTCAGTTTTGGTCATTGTAAAGGTAGAACTGGTCAAGAACCTACCCCCTTCACATCTGTGAAATTCAGACCTATTTAATACAGGCACCTGCCATCCATTGTCAAGAATGCACGAGAAAACAATATCGCTTACCTTAATTACTGACTTGGTAGCGTCTTTATTTTCCTCGACAATATTTTCCTCATATCTTGAGAATTTGTCATATTCACGTGCTCAATGCCTTCCTCTTTCCCTCATGCAGCTACAGTATTGGCAGCCAACAGTATTCATCATTATCGTGGAGGCACACTGTCAACAAATGGGTTGTCCTAGGATCAGCTGATTGGACTTGCCAACTGCGATTATAATCCTCACAATTACCATAATTTTGTCCAAACCCCCTTGGGTTCCAACTACATCTATCCCTTCTGAAGCTGTCATGATTGTCGTAGCCTAGAAACTCGTTTCTGTGCTGCCAATTTCCATTTCTGTGTGGGTGTCTATGAGACTCGTGATATCCACAGTCATTATTACGACTCTGCTGTGAACTAGAATTTGGATACTTAAATTCATTCATTTCTCTCTTCCTGTGGGGCTCTTCCCCATTTTTATAATTAAGTTCTTGAAACATACTCTAGAATGCTTCAGAATTACCCTTGCAGTGCCTGGCTGCAATAATTGCCACAGACTTGAAGGTAATTTCAATAAACAGATTTTAACTAATTCATCTGGGCTTTATAGACTGTACAAGAATTGATTCTTCAATATCATGCCTTCGAAAAGTGTCCACAATTCATAAAATTAGACCTACGAAAGATCTGCGTCGTAAGTATGCCATGTTTCACCTGATCATATGTTGCATCAGACTAATATCCAGACAAGAATAAACGTCGGAAATATTTTGAGCCAAGGTGTCCTTCAGCATCGCAGTTGTGCCTTTAAGTGCCTGCAAATAAACTCATTTTTTTGGACAACTGACCATGAATGAGGAGAAATGTCAACCTGTTCTAGCCATGCATGTGGAGGAATATTATTTGGATTATTTCAAAAGATTTGAAATGTACGCACTGACAGGAAATAGTACTTATCAATATCTAGTGTGCCTTCCCGAAATATGGTTCCTCTGTTATATTGTTCTCTACTGTGATGAGTCTGTCTCCTACCTTCACTATGTTCAGGTTCTGGTTCATCTTCATAACCTGAGCCATACTGTTCTTTAGGAATCTGACTTTTGATGTCACAGTTGTTGCTGAAACTTCTGTCACCCTAACTTTCCTCAATCTTAGATACTATTTTCTGCAATTCTTGGCCTAGTTCTCTTTTCTTCTGGTTTACCTCCACCTACCCTTCTTTAAAACGCAAAATTAACTCAACTTCTTCAGAATCCTCGACTCCTACTCATACAGTTTCCTCTGAGCTCTGATCAACGTTTTCAGACAGCTGTGCTACAGCAGCAATAAATTCGTCAACCTTGGAAGCATTTTTATGAACTTTTTCTTTAGTCCCTAAAGTTTCCTTTCCTATATTGAGCTGTAATAATTCTATCCCTTGCTTTAAATTCTGTTGAGCAGTAGCATGGCTAGCTATTCGTTCCTTAATATGATTAATAACTTTCTGAGTCCTATTTGGAATTTCGACCATGTCCTTAGCCTGTTTCTCTTGTAGGGTACTTAAGTTCTCCTGCAACGATTTATTCTGATTGCCTCAATTGACTTTCGCTCATTTCTACTACAGTGAGCTTATTCTCAGCTGTGGTAACTCCCCCATCGTATTCAGATTGTAGCTTTCCACTTTTTTGCCTAGTGACTTCGTTAAATCTATTTGAAATCCTCCCCAATAAATAACAACTTACTCTACAAAATTCTGGATTTGTGCTTTTAATTCATTTCTAGTAGCCCTCTTTTCCTCCTCCATTTTCCTGCAGGTGTTTCCCACAATTAATAATCCCTCCTTTAATTTATCAGTACTAGCCCTGTGCTGTTCCTTTAATGCTTTTGCATGATGCTCAAACTCCTCTCTTTTACTATCCTTTTGTTCTTGTGTAGTAATCTCTAACAGTGATTGCTCCCAGAGAACTCATCAATACATAAAACAAACTATGATCAACAGTACCTTCAGGAGTTGAAGAGCATTTTTCTGTTCAGCTTTAACAAAGAAGAGAATTACGATCGGATAAAACTTCACAGTTACTAGTGCGGGTAAGCTGAGCAATCAGTTCAGCTTCGTCTAAACCTGCACCAACACTGACACAACTTGTCTCATTAGATGTGATAACATCACCACTTACAGGACCACTCTCCATCCCCCAGTATCCATTACACTAACATCATCATCAGACATAATGGTTTCTCTACGATTTGAAAATTTCTATCCATATTTCAATAAATAATAATAAGAAATTTCTGTATCGCTGTCGTACTGCGCTCCACAATATACACTCCTGGAAATTGAAATAAGAACACCGTGAATTCATTGTCTCAGGAAGGGAAACTTTATTGACACATTCCTGGGGTCAGATACATCACATGATCACACTGACAGAACCACAGGCACATAGACACAGGCAACAGAGCATGCACAATGTCGGCACTAGTACAGTGTATATCCACCTTTCGCAGCAATGCAGGCTGCTATTCTCCCATGGAGACGATCGTAGAGATGCTGGATGTAGTCCTGTGGAACGGCTTGCCATGCCATTTCCACCTGGCGCCTCAGTTGGACCAGTGTTCGTGCTGGACGTGCAGACCGCGTGAGACGACGCTTCATCCAGTCCCAAACATGCTCAATGGGGGACAGATCCGGAGATCTTGCTGGCAAGGGTAGTTGACTTACACCTTCTAGAGCACGCTGGGTGGCACGGGATACATGCGGACGTGCATTGTCCTGTTGGAACAGCAAGTTCCCTTGCCGGTCCAGGAATGGTAGAACGATGGGTTCGATGACGGTTTGGATGTACCGTGCATTATTCAGTGTCCCCTCGACGATCACCAGTGGTGTACGGCCAGTGTAGGAGATCGCTCCCCACACCATGATGCCGGGTGTTGGCCCTGTGTGCCTCGGTCGTATGCAGTCCTGATTGTGGCGCTCACCTGCACGGCGCCAAACACGCATACGACCATCATTGGCACCAAGGCAGAAGCGACTCTCATCGCTGAAGACGACACGTCTCCATTCGTCCCTCCATTCACGCCTGTCGCGACACCACTGGAGGCGGGCTGCACGATGTTGGGGCGTGAGCGGAAGACGGCCTAACGGTGTGCGGGACCGTAGCCCAGCTTCATGGAGACGGTTGCGAATGGTCCTCGCCGAATCCCCAGGAGCAACAGTGTCCCTAATTTGCTGGGAAGTGGCGGTGCGGTCCCCTACGGCACTGCGTAGGATCCTACGGTCTTGGCGTGCATCCGTGCGTCGCTGCGGTCCGGTCCCAGGTCGACGGGCACGTGCACCTTCCGCCGACCACTGGCGACAACATCGATGTACTGTGGAGACCTCACGCCCCACGTGTTGAGCAATTCGGCGGTACGTCCACCCGGCCTCCCGCATGCCCACTATACGCCCTCGCTCAAAGTCCTTCAACTGCACATACGGTTCACGTCCACGCTGTCGCGGCATGCTACCAGTGTTAAAGACTGCGATGGAGCTCCGTATGCCACGGCAAACTGGCTGACACTGACGGCGGCGGTGCACAAATGCTGCGCAGCTAGCGCCATTCGACGGCCAACACCGCGGTTCCTGGTGTGTCCGCTGTGCCGTGCGTGTGATCATTGCTTGTACAGCCCTCTCGCAGTGTCCGGAGCAAGTATGGTGGGTCTGACACACCGGTGTCAATGTGTTCTTTTTTCCATTTCCAGGAGTGTATGATAATTGTAATGCAAACCTTAGACCACGAAGGAACCACTTACCACTGCATCACAAGGCTTTCTGGATGTCAGCACAAAAGAAGGACATCAAAAATAAATGTACGAAATACGACACCGCAGAATATCGTACTATACTAAATAGTCTTAGATTAACTCAAGCAACGTTCACCACAAATTCGAGAAAAGTCGAGTCATCTCTGCTATTCGCCAACTTCGTACATACCATGCTGAGAAAAAGAATACCCAAGGATTCATCAGTGAAGAGAAAGGATTCATCATTGAAGAGAAAGAATACCCAAGGATTCATCAGTCAAGTCCGAAGGAAATCATACGCACTATCATACGCATCATGCCACAAAAAGATTTCATAGTGCAGTGCAAGTTTCCAGAAATGAAGCAAAATCACTAAAAGTCATTAATTTCATTGCTTTCAGTACCCATAAAATATGTGAAACTGATTATATACTCTACTGCAGTAACATATCACTCACGATCACAAGAAATATGGCCATGGCGACTCCAGTACACTTTGTCTACATTTGTGTAATCACGTGTAACAGTCAGTGCCCTATCCGTCACGCCACAAGCCACTATCCCTTTCTAGGACGATAACATCTCGACGTCACAAGCCACACCCTTTTCTATTGACATCATAACAATGAGATCATGATGCCATGCCCATTATGTTGTAAAGGCACCAATGAGAGGGCTTTTAAGCCAACACATCTCATTTACATCTCTTCAATCAAAGATCAAGTATTCATCAGTAATTGAAATGATACATGCCGATCAGTATAGCGCCGCTATGCTCAAAACTATATGAATGACCCGTATCATCAAAAAAAAAAAAAATGCTGAAAAATGATTTATGTCAAATACTGTACCTATCATCTCAAAAGCGCACACACAGCATCAAAAAATACATAATAGGTGTAACATGCCGTATTCTATCGAAGGCCACTTTCTAGAAAGTTCTAAAAAGACGATGAGGTGTGAAATGGGTCTGCAATTACAGGTGGGTTGCTAATCGATAGTTGTGATACACGGCTACCACTATAACACTTTCAGTATTACTATTTGACAGGCCATCACCAAATTTCCTCACACTGTTCCCATCGAACAGAGAACGATCTATGAAAATGTTGTCTATGGTCATGCTGATGTTCCCTGAACACTAGCTGCAAAGTGAACTGTCTGTATCATGTAAGATTCAAGTAGATCCATTGGCATGCCGTTCTATGGAGGGTCAATCAGCACGTTTTTACTGAAATCCCCATGCAGAATAAACATGTGTGTTAGAAGAAGGGGAGACGAATAAGGCCTAAAATGAATCGCTCGTCGTGTAAACCGGGGTAACGCGTGGCGTAACATGGAGCATCATATTGTATAGTAGCGGGTATTGCATTGTACTATTCTGTGCATACACTGAAATGAAGGTTTCGCTAGAGGAGCAGCACCTTCTAAATTTATGACAATCAACCTAAGTCACTATGTTAACTACGTTTTTGCTTCACACCTGATCTTACGCTCATGTTTAACGTGCACGAATAAAGTAACTTTGAACCTCTGTATTTCGGAAACAGATAAAGATATCGAGAGAACTGTCAGGGTTATTCGAGGTCGGTATCTTGGGAATATATTGCAAAATTTTCAGACATTTTCTATGTATAGCCTTCATATGGGCTCTGATTTCTTTTACTTTCTCACGTGGTCATTTCGCGGGGAGTATTTGAGACGAAGCAATGTGTTGCTTGATCTTCTTGGAATAGTCGCTCTCGAAATTTCGACAGTAACTTTTCCCTGACGTACAACGCCTTTCCTCTAAATTTCCTTTCAAATCATCGAGCACAACCATCAGTTGTCCTTTTATTTCAGGTTTGATTATGCAAATGTACGGCTAGTGCCTATCCATTATCAATGCACTATTTCATAGTGTCAATGCATATCGTAGCACGTCATTCCATCGTTGTTCAGGCTTCTGTCACCTTCGTTCAAGACTATTCTTGTAAATGCGTCACTGGAGTTCGTTTGATCCAGGCTCAAGAGAAATATTCAAGAAGATTTAGTCCAACGAGTGTTTTGTAATTGCATTACATTTCAGTAAGATTCTTCCTGTCAATCTCAGCCTGGCATCTGCTTGTCCAACAATTTATTTTATGTGCTCATTCCATTTTAGGCTGCGCCAGGCAATTAATCTACGTATTTTACGAATTTTACTGTTTCTAACGATTTTTCGCCAGTATCGTTATTGTACCATAATAGAGCTCTTCCCATACTTATGACTAAATGTTACATTTATTTACGTCTGCGCATCAATCATCCACCGTCCGCAAGTGTTTCTGCATGTTCCTATGCACTACGTTTAGATGTGATACGTCTTCCCGAAAACGAAAACTGAATTTCGGAAACCGTTTTTCGCTGTCGTGCTTGCATATTGAAGTCTGATTGTGACGCAGATTTTCTAGCCCAGTTAAATATGACGCAGGTAAATAGCTGACACAGTTTATGATTTAGTCAGCACAATCGCTATTTCTCTTCAACTAGACAAGGTGTAAACAGCCTCAGTCTAACATTTCTACTTATCCTTCACTGTACAAAGAGCCGCTCGGTCCCTATTAGCCGAAAAGTTTTAAAAACAAGACGAAAACTGACAGCCCAAGCACGCTTCAAAACCGGTTGCGTTTACATGGGAGCAAAAATCGATTGCGGCATTGGAAAACCGGCAACCAGAAGAGGATTCCCAGAATCGATTTTGAAGTGTTCACATGAACACCCAGAAGCGGTATTGGGAAATCGGTTTGCGAAATCCGGTTCTCGGAACACCATGTAAACGGGATGATAGTAATCTGACATACAATGGACCAGAGAGACTAGCTTTGTCTGTAACAGCCTCGTGAGGTTTCCGCCTTTATCTGCTACATTATTTATGTCAATTGAAAAGAAAACACGCCCTTATGGTAAGTATAAAGTGAAATTACGCGGCCTGACCCTAGATCGACCACTCGGGTCCTACCGACCGCCACGTCATCCTCTTGTCATTGGATGGCGTACGGAGGGGCACGTGCTCAGCACACCGCCCCTGCGGCTATTGTCGGGTTTCCGGATACGCATTACGGTTCGCGCCCGAGTGTACGCACAAGGAAATAAAAGCCACATTCGACAAGCAGTGCTGCGCTGTGGGGGGGGGGGTCTCTTGTGGTGCTCATCTGGTTACCTTTGAGTTGGATGGTGTTGCTATGATGTGGCTTTGGTTTGGAATCTCTTTTATGGTACGTTATGGTCGCGTATTGCTGACATTTACTGTGTATGCTTGTGCTTGTATTACTTAGCCTGGAAGATTAGTGCTGCCACACCAGCTGAAACATGAGTAGTAATTACTTCTGCTTGTTTCAAGTTACACAACGCTTACGTGCTTCGTCCTTTTTCGTTTAAGAGTATTGTTGTGCTTGTCTTTTTCAATACTACTGCTCTTTAAGCACCAATAAAATTGTGGCTTATGATATGTACTGTCGTGGCAAATGTAAAGATGAAACTTCCTGGCAGATTAAAACTGTGAGCTGGACCGAGGCTAACTCTGGTCCCGAGTTCGAGTCTCGGTCCGGCACACAGTTTCAATCTGCCAGGAAGTTTCATATCAGCGCACACTCCGCTGCAGAGTGAAAATCTCATTCTGGAATGTAAAGATTGTCAAGTACACGAAAAGGCTTGTGTTAAGACTGAAGGTTTCATTATATTTTCTGAGGCGACATTAGAAATGTTTTGCATGTTTCGCTTGACCTTCTCTGTACTGGAACTATTGTGCCTCACCTTAAAGGGCTGTTATTTACACTCTGTTTTCAGGGCTAGATTTGAAAAGTTACTATCCCGCAGCAAGCTCTACTTGTGTATGGTCTCCGTCAGCCTTTGTCTATAGTATACATGTTTCAGGAAATTTACTGCATTAAGGGAAAGGCAACAGGTTCAATGTATACTGTGAATCTGTTTCATGTTGTGATGAAAGTGGATGTTAGTCGCCTCGCTGGTCGTTAAGAGATGGGCGGAAAATGTGGAATGTACGACGTAAAATTGCTGTGCCTTCGACAGGTCTAAATGACTTGCAATCAGCCTGTCGTTATTTCAAACTTGATCATTTGTTTTACTGAATGGTGTTGCCATATTATTAACAAAATTGAACAGGCTTTGGCTAATGCTTTTGCACTGTTATGTAATGTGGTTTTATGTTTTTTTTCTTTAAAACTTGTTTTTGGCGTGCTACGGTGTAATTAACGTTTGGGAAAATTGTTGTAAAGGTGTTGAGACATTGTAAAAGTTTTTCTGAGTTTTGGTAAGATATCCATTGTAGAGATATTGGCCAGTATCTGAGATCGTGCGGTTATATGTCTTGGTATATTGATGTTTTTTTGAGAAATGATTTTTTATAGTTTGAAGAATATGTAGAAGTGTGTAAACTTTGGAGGGGTATTTGTTTTAGAATGACTAAATTATCTTTATATGGATGATTTAAGTAAAATGGATGCTGTGAATGAGTGTCAGATACCTTGTTTGTATTCGTGTCCTAACGCCCTAATCAGCTACGGTAATTTGGGTAGGGTGCTTAAGTTAAACCATCGGCACAAAACAAACACACACACACACACACACACACACACACCACATACACACACATCTGAAAGAGATATTGTGCTCTCATCCTCAGATTGAGTGCAACAGTGCGCCGGAGAGAAAGCATCTGTGGAAGGACTCGGCTACTTCAGGTAAGGCCTTCTTAACTCAGCAGCAACAACAGTCGGAGAGATTGTTTTCATGCCAGCTGAAAGTGATGCCTGATAAGATATGCCTCTCCCGACACTACTGCCTTGTGGAGAAGCCAGAAACTTTGTGCTTGAATTGTGTCATGTCACTTTCATTACTGATTCTTGTTTGGAATAACGCCTGCACGTGATTGTCTCCATCCAAACAATTCCTACACATGTCCTCTCTGACAATGTAATCCCAGAACTGTGTATTTCATCAAAACCCAACGATTTTAAGAAAGATTTATTTCCTTTTCTTCACACGATTATGTCGGCTAGATATGTTGGTGGGAATCTGGTGTTTTGTAGTTCAGTGCTGAAGAAAAATTCTGTTAAGTGTCGCAACACGTAACCTTTCAGCAGAGACATTCTTGGGTTTGTCTCCTGAACTGCTCGAATTTTGAATATCTCGTTAGCCCACTGGGGTTAAACACTTTTTCGAAAACTATCCTGTGTTTGCGCATTCTAACAAAACCACTGACTTTGAATTTAGCTTCTTGTGTATCTATCTCCTTGATCTTATTATACACAGTAGGTAAAATGCTGCTATTTATCACATCGACAGGCCTCATATTAATTGTTCTATGCTTTTTGTGATTGTACTGACTTACTAGAACTTGCATCATATCATCCATTTGGAAGAACGCTGAGCAGTGAAATGTTTCAATGCATTACATTTAAGAGTTATATTGATTCGCTCAACAATTGATGTTTTAAAGGTAGAAAACAATGAGTAGTGATTAATTTTACTTTTACCTACTTCAACGAGTATTGTATAGTTCCTTACCCAAGTATGTTTTTAAGTGATTCGTAATCCTACTACTTCTTCTGTATATTTTTGTAACTGCATCTGGAACTGGTTCTTCAGAGCAGCACCCCTGCATTTTTGAAATACACATCAATTCGTATTAATAAATATTTATAACCTGAACTGTATTTCAAATACGCAGTCTGGTCAACTACACTCCTGGAAATGGAAAAAAGAACACATTGACACCGGTGTGTCAGACCCACCATACTTGCTCCGGACACTGCGAGAGGGCTGTACAAGCAATGATCACACGCACGGCACAGCGGACACACCAGGAACCGCGGTGTTGGCCGTCGAATGGCGCTAGCTGCGCAGCATTTGTGCACCGCCGCCGTCAGTGTCAGCCAGTTTGCCGTGGCATACGTAGCTCCATCGCAGTCTTTAACACTGGTAGCATGCCGCGCAGCGTGGACGTGAACCGTATGTGCAGTTGACGGACTTTGAGCGAGGGCGTATAGTGGGCATGCGGGAGGCCGGGTGGACATACCGCCGAATTGCTCAACACGTGGGGCGTGAGGTCTCCACAGTACATCGATGTTGTCGCCAGTGGTCGCGGAGGGTGCACGTGCCTGTCGACCTGGGACCGGACCGCAGCGACGCACGGATGCACGCCAAGACCGTAGGATCCTACGCAGTGCCGTAGGGGACCGCACCGCCACTTCCCAGCAAATTAGGGACACTGTTGCTCCTGGGGTATCGGCGAAGACCATTCGCAACCGTCTCCATGAAGCTGGTTCTACGGTCCCGCACACCGTTAGGCCGTCTTCCGCTCACGCCCCAACATCGTGCAGCCCGCCTCCAGTGGTGTCGCGACAGGCGTAAATGGAGGGACGAATGGAGACGTGTCGTCTTCAGCGATGAGAGTCGCTTCTGCCTTGGTGCCAATGATGGTCGTATGCGTGTTTGGCGCCGTGCAGGTGAGCGCCACAATCAGGACTGCATACGACCGAGGCACACAGGGCCAACACCTGGCATCATGGTGTGGGGAGCGATCTCCTACACTGGCCGTACACCACTGGTGATCGTCGAGGGGACACTGAATAGTGCACGGTACATCCAAACCGTCATCGAACCCATCGTTCTACCATTCCTAGACCGGCAAGGGAACTTGCTGTTCCAACAGGACAATGCACGTCCGCATGTATCCCGTGCCACCGAACGTGCTCTAGAAGGTGTAAGTCAACTACCCTGGCCAGCAAGATCTCCGGATCTGTCCCCCATTGAGCATGTTTGGGACTGGATGAAGCGTCGTCTCACGCGGTCTGCACGTCCAACACGAACGCTGGTCCAACTGAGGCGCCAGATGGAAATGGCATGGCAAGCCGTTCCACAGGACTACATCCAGCATCTCTACGATCGTCTCCATGGGAGAATAGCAGCCTGCATTGCTGCGAAAGGTGGATATACACTGTACTAGTGCCGACATTGTGCATGCTCTGTTGCCTGTGTCTATGTGCCTGTGGTTCTGTTAGTGTGATCATGTGATGTATCTGACCCCAGGAATGTGTCAATAAAGTTTCCCCTTCCTGGGACAATGAATTCACGGTGTTCTTATTTCAATTTCCAGGAGTGTAAATCACACAGATGACGGTCACCAATTCCTTTCGTGACAACCTTGTCTTCAGATAAATTTTTGTGTGCTGAGCAAGACAGTTCACAAGACATTTTAGTTTGCGTTTTGATTACAAAGAAGTCAACAACAAGTGTAAGAGCTCGCCGGAAAAAAGCATTGACAATAAAATATTTTTTGTAATATATTACAGAGGAGAAGAAAAAAACAAACAAACAAGCAAATAACTCCAGACATAAATTCTGTTATTGTAGGAATTTTATTATTACTATTTTTCGTAACAAGTGTGCCTTTTTTAGTGTAATTTATGCTATCGACGTCAGTAACAAGATTATCTAAATCTCCGATTATAGCCACAAACCAAAGCGTTCATCGGTTCATCTCCCCTTCTTCCCTAACAGCTGAGGGATTTTTAGCATTTGGAGGAACCTATGTGGACATTTTCTGATACCACAGAATACCAATCACTTGTGGTTATCAAAGCTTGTTGTCTATTCTAAAGATCCTACATGGCGGCACTTCTAGTCACTTGATTATGACCGCTTTCAGCAATGTGCCATAAATTTAGAAGGTTCTGCTCCTGTAATTACACCTATATGCCAGTGTATGCACAGGATAGTACAACGCAATACCCCATAATATACAATATGATAATCCATATTATACCGGATGGTACCCCGGATTACATGACTCGTAATTCGTTTTAGACCTCTACAGATCTTTCAGTACAGACTACAGGGTTTTCCACTGTACTAGTCTCAGTTCTTGTAAGTGTTGATTTTGTGTGGGAATTTCAGTATATACACTCCGTCTGACTCTCCAGATAAAAGACAGTTATTGGATTCACATGAATCTCACAATCTGATACAGACAGTTCACTTTCCAGCTAGTGTTCAGGGAAAGAGCAGCGTGATCATAGACAGCATTTTCATAGATCGTTCTCTGTTTGATTGGAACTGTGTGAGAAAAATTAGTGATGGCCTGTCACTATGATGCACAGATAGTAATACTGAAAGTGCTGTAGTGGTACCCATCTATCGCAACCCACCTGTAATTACAGACCCATTTCACTCTTCCTTGTCTTTTCAGATTTTTTTAAAAAGTTGCCTTCGCTAGAATACTTGCTCGTTTATTCATCAACTACATCTCAATTAGACTTTCATAAAGAATTCTCCACATAGAAAGCAGTAAAAAATCTCACAAATGAAATCGTGGCATAAATAAACCTGAAAGATGACCCTGTTATATTCTGTGACCTTGCGAAAGCCTTTGGCTGTGTGTATCACGGAATTCTATTCAGTAAAGTTCTATGTCAGTAATGAAATCCCTCTTCCATGGATGGAACAGAAAACAGAGGGTCTTGTTAACATGTTACACATGCTTGAGAAATCTCAGAATGAGGGAAAATAACATGTGAGGTCCTACAAGTGTCGATATTTGGCCCACTCTTGTTCCTGATCAAAGTACATGATCTTCAAACAGCTGTAATCTTGCAGATGGCACAAGTATAATAATCGAGTGTCAAAACGTGGTATACCCCTGTAAGCAGTCAGTGACGTTGGCCATATTTCCTAATAGTATTCAATATGCCGTCTGTCCACAAACTACCTCTAATTACAGACCCATTTCACTCTTCTTTGTCTTTTCAGAACTGTTTAGAAACTGGTCCGTGATAAAGTACTTACTCATTTAGTTTTGAATTACGTATCACTTTGGCTTTCGTATGGGATTCTCCACAGGGAAAGCAATGCAAGACTCACAAATGAAATCCTAGCATAACTAAACAAGAGAAATAATCCTCTTATATTCTGTGACACTGCCAAAGGCTTTAATTGTGGGTAGCAAAAAATTCTATTGGCTAAACTAAAATGCTACGGTAGTAATGACATCCGTTTTGCATCGATCGAATCTTATCTTCATAAGAAAAGAACATAGGGTCTCTTCAACATGTGACAGGCGTGGAATACCTCAGAACGCGATATTTACAGGTGATACAGGTACACTAACCAAGAGTCAAAACTCATCCTTATCAGACACAGCTAAGATAGTTCCTGAATAGGCCTTGACTTCAAGAAGCTATTCGATACAGTTATACACTACCATTTAGTGAAAAAAATAAGAACTACCGGTTATAGCAGGGCTTAACAACTGGCCGGTTTTGAGCGCGAGTACTTGCGTCTGCTCAGGCACGTGCTCCCGAGCAGGTGCAAGGTCTCGGAATAGGGTGGGAGGGGAGGGAGGGGAAATGCGTGCGCTCGCTTGAATAGGGCCGCAGCGTGCCTATTGAATTCGCGCCGACTGTGTAACGTTTAAAGTACTACGATCAGCTCTACAGTCACTTCGCTGGTTAAGAATCATGTCAAGTCGCCGTTGTGTAACCCCAGCCATGCTTTCGCACTTCAACCCCCATTGGGAGGAATTGTATCTGTTTACAGAAAAAGATGGTGTTGCAAAATGTTTAGTATGTCACAAAACGCTGAATTCTTTTAGGAAATTTAGTTTGCAGCGACATTATATGTCGTACCACGCGAAAGACTACGGAAGTGGAAAATGTGATGGATCAGATCGTGCACAGGAAGTTATTAAACTTAAAAGGAAGCTATCCGAAGAGGATCTGGACGACGAAGAAAAATCAACTGAGGCAGCTCTCAGAGTGAGTTACAAAATTGCTTTGCTTTTAGCAAAATCTCTGCGCCCCTTCTCTGGTGGCGATTTAATAAAAGAATGTTTGGTAGTTGCAGCGGAACATTTGTGTCCATCTCAAGTTGAACAGTTTCGGATTGTGCCATTATCTAACATGACCATTATGCGTCGCACACAGGACATGGTAAACGACGTCCAGAGCCAGCTTGCAAATATCTGTAAAGATTTTATGGCGTCTTCTCTAGCTCTGGACGAAAGTGTTGATATCACTGGAACAGCGCAGCTTGCCATATTTATTAGAGGTGTTAACAGAGACCTTCAGGTGACGGAGGAGCTCCTCGAAGTAGTAGCCGTGAAGAACATTACAACCGGAGGTGATATTTTAAGTAGTGTTGAAGAAAGTGTTGAAAATATAGGACTGTCGTGGAATTCTTTAGTTTCAGTGTCTACAGACGGTGCACCAGCGATGACAGGGAAAAAATCAGGTTTCGTTGAGCTGTTGAAGGAGAAAATGCAAAAACTGACCGTGCTGAACGAAATAAGGGGCGTTTACTGTGTGATACACCAGGAAAACTTATGTGCAAAGAGTATCACTCTAAAAAAATGTGATGAGTGTTGTTGTTCGTACAACCAATTATATAAGGAAGCATGGGCTACAACACAGACTATTTAAAAGCTTTCTTGAGGATGTAGAAAGCCAGTATGATAGCCTGCCTTATTACAGCGAGGTCCGCTGGCTTAGTCGTGGCGAATTATTAAATCGATTTTTTTGCCTATTAGATGAGATAAATATGTTCATGGAAATAAATAACATGTGTGTTCCTGAATTGAAAGAGCCTTCATGTAAATGTGATCTCGCGTTCTTAGCAGATTTAACTAGCCGTGTGAATGGTTTGAACATTTCACTACAAGATAAAGATCTGCTAATTACTCATTTCATAGATCGAATACGAGCTTTTAAAATGAAATTGACACTTTGGGTGCGTCAGCTGGCAACAGGAAATCTAGCTAATTTTCCTAAATTATCATCCATGCAAGATGTTCACAAAGACTGTGAACGTTATTCACATAGTTTAGTTGCCCTTAAGGAAGAATTTGATCAACGCTTTCAAGATCTGACAGCACTAGACAGTGATTTTGATCTGTTCTCCTGTCCATATTCAGCGAATATTGAAGAAATTTGTCCTGAGCTGCAACTAGAAATTATTGACCTGCAGTGCGACGGAGAATACAGAGACAAATTTCAGAACAAGAAAAACATTTTGGAATTCTACAGACACTTCCCTCAGGATAGATTTCCTCGTTTGCACAAACTGGCGGCTACAATAATATCAATGTTCGGTTCCACGTATGTTTGTGAACAACTGTTCTCTGCAATGAAATGTAACAAGACGCACCTGAGAAACGCATTGTCTGATGGAAATTTAAACTGCACACTGCGCCTACAATGCACAAGAACAATTACTCCGAACATAGACGCAATTATAAAGGGCAAATAGTACAAGATAACCGAGAATCCCACACTTCAGTGACACCTTTTATTGTGTAACAGTTCACAAATTAATGCGAATGTAGAGGTATACACTAAGCTAATAAAATTATGTGACACGTGTACATTCTTCTTTATTTGTTTCATTTGTCGCAGTAATAATTCGTGAGTGATATCCCTGCAGGTGGCCGCGGATTTACATTGACTGGCGGCAGCTGTTGTGTGCCCCACGTGACTCTCCCCACTCTCCGCTCTGGTCCGGTAGTGGGGGTAGCGTGCTCGCGCTGCTCCGTGCTCGCGCCTTGCTGCTCACAGCTTGCTCCGCGAGCACGTATGTTGTGAAGTCCTGGGTTATAGGATCAGATTTGTGACTGGATTCCGGAGTACCTAACTGGTACAAATCAACATGTTCTCAAACGGAAGAAATCAACAGATGTACAGGTAATTTCGGTAGTAGCACGAGAATGGGTTACTTCCGCCTCTGTAGCTGAAAGGTCAACCATGCCGAGGACCCGCGTTCGAGTCCCGGCTGTGCCAGGTATTTTCCTTGGTGGGAGGGCCGGTGCGGGTTGCACTCAGCTTTGTGAGGGCAGCTGAAGAGTTACTGGCAGGCTTAGTAGCGATTCGAAGGTCAAGAAACGCGACAATGAGCGGAAGAGCGATGTGCTGACCATTTCCCATTCTATACTGCATACAGTGACGCCAATGGCAGAGGCTAACACGAAGGTCGACCAGGCCCGTCTATGACCACAACGAGGAACTTTACTTTTTACTTACCGGTATGCGTTAAAGGGACATTTTTCTTGTCAGTTTCCATAAATTACTAACGGATAATGTCGGAAGCTCCATGAGATTTTTCGCAGACAGTGCTGTTGTCTACTGAAGCGTAGCACGTGAGAATACCATAAAGTCACGCACAAAATGGTGCTGACGATCAGTGATTGGTGAACAAATCGGCGGTTTAAAAGTGTTGTCCACCACGTGCTAGTAAAATATGTGGTTCAAATGGTTCAAATGGCTCTGATCACTATGGGACTTAATATCTGTGGTCATCAGTCCCCTAGAACTTAGAACTACTTAAACCTAACTAACCTAAGGACATCACACACATCCATGCCCGAGGCAGGATTCGAACCTGCTACCGTAGTGGTCACGCGGTTCCAGACCGAAGCGCCTAGAACCGCACGGCCACACCGGCCGGCAGAAATATGTGCCTAGCAAAAATATAGGGGAGGGAAAGGATCCGCCTTGGTTCAATAAACATATTAGGAAGTTGCTGAGAAAGCAGAAACTTTTGCACAGTCGTTTTAAACGTAGTCACTGCCCCGCTGACAAACAGAAATTATGCGAAATGAAAGCATCTGTCAAAAGGTCAATGAGAGATTCTTTTAACGAATTTGAAAGCAATATTTTATCTGCAGATTCTAAAAATAACCCCAAAAAATTTTGGTCGTACGTAAAATCTATGAACGCTACAAATAATTCAATACCTTCTCTTGCTGACAGTACGGGCAATATAACGGATGATGATAAACAGAAGGCCGAAATTCTAAACCTAGCTTTCAAAAACTCGTGTACGGTAGAAGACTTCAGTGCCATTCCCCCTTTCAATTATCGAACAAACGCAAGTATGGCTGACATAGTATTTAGTGTATCTGGGATTGTAAAACAGTTAAGATCCTTAGACGCCAGGAAGGCATCTGGCCCAGACGGTATACCCGTAAGATTATATGTTGAGTATGCTTCAAATATAGCACCATTCTTATCCATCTACCAGAGATAATTGTAACAGCGGAAAGTTCCACGGGACTGGAAGAAGGCCCAGGTCATAGCAATCTATAAAAAGGGTAGAAAATCGGATGCACATAATTACCGGCCAATTTCACTGACATCGATTTGTTGTAAAAATCATGGTACATATTTTGTGTTCAGACATAATAACCTTTCTAGACTCTGAGAAGCTCATCTGCAGAAATCAGCACGGTTTTAGGAAACAGCGGTCATGCGAGACACAGCTGGCCCTCTTCGTGCATGATATAGAACAGGCTGTAGATACCGGCTCCCAGGTTGATGCCATATTCCTCGACTTTCGAAAGGCGTTCGACGCAGTTTCCGCACTGTCGCTTGCTCCAAAAAAGGTGCGCTTACGGTCTATCCGATGACATATGCGGTTGAATAGAACGTTTTCTAATAGACAGGGTCGTCCTGAATGGGGAGACTTCAACAGAAACAAGCGAACATCAAGTGTGCTCCAGGGCAGAGTAATAGGTCCGCTGCTTTTTACGATTTACATGAACGATCTGGTTGATGGTATTGACAGCGGCATTAAGCTGTTTGCCGATGATGCTCTAGTCTACAGGAAAGTAGTATCACGCGAAAGTTGTGGACAAATTAATGAGGATTTGCAGAAAATAAATGCGTGATGTAATGACTGGCAGTTATCTCTCAATATCAGTAAGTTATAATAAAGCGAAAATCCCCATTAATGTACGAGTACAAAATAAAAGCCCAGTCTTTGGAAGTGGTAACATCCGTCATGTATGTAGGTGTGACTATTCGAAATGATGTCAAATGGAACGATCAGATTACACAGTAACCGGTAAGGCGAACTATAGATTGCGGTTTATTGGTAGAATCCTGAAATGATGCAGTCCTTCAACAAAGGAAACGGCTTACAATACTTTAGTTCTTCCAGTCTTGGAGTATTGTTCGTCCGTGTGAGACACTTACCAGTTGGATCTCATTCAAGAGATTGAGAAGGCAAGATTCGTGACTGGTACATTTAGCCATCGCGAGAGCGTTACAAATCTCATAGAAAGTTTGAAGTGGGACACACTTGCAGATACAGACGCGCTAAACGGAAGGAGCTGCTCACTAAATTCCAAAATCCGATCTTCGCGGAAGATGTAGAGCATATATTATTACCACCAACTTTCAAACAGCGCAATGATCACCATTCTAAGATAGGGGAAATAAGAGCTCGTACTGAGGCGTTCAGACAGTCGTTTCTCACTCGAGCGATTCACGAGTGAAACAGAGGGGTGGGGGGTGGGGGGTGCGATTGGGGCGGGGGGGGGGGAATATGACATTGGCGCGAATTGTGCTCTCCGCCACACACCGCTTGGTGGGTAGCGGAGTATATATGTAGACGTAGAAAGTAAATAAATATAACATGTGGACATAAGTAGGGAAGAGATGCATCACTCTTCCATAACGCTATTGACGAAAAATCATTAGAAACAGTAAAATTCATAAAATACTTAGAAATAACCGTCTAAAGTGGAATGAGCACATCATATAAATTGTTAGAAAAGCAGTTACGAGGCTGAGATTGATAGGAAGAATGTTAAGAAAATGTAATTCATATATAAATGAAGTGGCTTAGAAAACACTCATTCGACTGAAACTTCTTGAATATTCCCCATAAGTCTGCGTCCCTTACCTCCCTTACCGTGTAGGAGTTCAAATGGTTCAAATGGATCTAAGCTCCATGGGACTTAACATCCGAGGTCATCAGTCCCCTAGAACTTAGAACCACTTAAACCTAACTAACCTAAGGACATCACACACATCCATGCCCGAGGCAAGATTCGAACCTGCGTCCGTAGCGGTCGGTCGGCTGCACTGTAGCGCCTAGAGCCTCTCGGCCACAGCGGCCGGCAGGTGTAGAAGTAACAGAAACGATAAATAAGTGCAATCAAGAGTGGAGTGTTTGGTCACAGGATGTCGTAGCCAGCTTCAGAACATTAAGAAGTTCAACAAACTGCAGCGGCTACATATCTACAAGTGGGGTGTTGTACCGGGTGATCAAAAAGTCAGTATAAATTTGAAAACTTAATAAACCACGGAATAATGTAGATAGAGAGGTAAAAATTGACACACATGCTTGGAATGACTTGGGGTTTATTTGAACAAAAAAAAAAACAAAGCATTGTTAGACGCGTGAAAGATCACTTGCGCGCGTCGTTTGGTGATGATCGCGTGCTCAGCCGCCACTTTCGTCATGCTTGACCTCCCAGGTCCCCAGACCTCAGTCCGTGCGGTTATTGGCTTTGGGGTTACCTGAAGTCGCAAGTGCATTGTGATCGACCGACATCTCTAGGGATGCTGAAAGACAACATCCGACGCCAATGCCTCACCACAACTCCGGAAATGCTTTACAGTGCTGTTCACAACATTATTCCTCGACTACAGCTATTTTTGAGGAATGATGGTGGACATATTGAGCATTTCCTGTAAAGGTCATCTTTGCTTTGTCTTACTTTGTTATGCTAATTATTGCTATTCTGATCAGATGAAGCGCCATCTGTAGCACATTTTGTGAACTTTTGTATTTTTTTGGTTCTAATAAAACCCCATGTCATTCCAAGCAGTTGTGTCAATTTGTACCGCTCTATCTACATTATTCCGTGATTTATTCAGTTTTCAAATTTATACTGACATTTTGACCACCCGGTTTATCACAGTGAGGTTACTGTTGAAATTCCGAGAGCTAACGTGTCAAGTGTTGTGGACTGGCAAGACAGCCAATCCACAGTGACGGGTAGCCGAAAGGCACGCGTTTAAGCTCACGCAGGCTGGCGTGAGGTCTGGAACAGTTAAAGGAGTTATACTAGCGAGAAAAGTACGTAGCTGCTGGAATACTTAACTTTAATTCATAATTGGTGAACATCGGTCTGACGGTACATGCATCACAAGATAAATAGCAAATGATAATGGTGCCTTGCTAGGTCGTAGCAAATGACGTAGCTGAAGGCTATGCTAACTATCGTCTCGGCAAATGAGAGCGTAATTTGTGAGTGAACCATCGCTAGCAAAGTCGGCTGTACAACTGGGGCGAGTGCTAGGAAGTCTCTCTAGACCTGCCGTGTGGCGGCGCTCGGTCTGCAATCACTGATAGTGGCGACACGCGGGTCCGACGTATACTAGCGGACCGCGGCCGATTTAAAGGCTACCACCTAGCAAGTGTGGTGTCTGGCGATGACACCACATCAAGAAGATCAAGTAACCCATTACTTCGTCTCAAACATGTCCCGCGAAATGACCACGCGAGAATATAAGAGAAATTAGAGCCCATACAGTGGTTTATCGATACTCGTTCTTGCCACGCACCATTCACGAATGGGACAAGAAGGGGAAACTGACGGTGTTAACAGAAGTACCCTCCGCCACACACCATAAGGTAGCTTACAGAGTAGACACTGAGGTGACAAAAGCCATCGGATAGCCATATGTTCATACACAGCTGGTGCTAGAGTCTCGTGCACAAGGTATAAAAGGCCTGCATTTGCGGAGCTGTCATTTGTACGAGGCTGATTCGTGTCAGAGGGTTTCCGACGTGATTGTGGCCGCAAGACGAGGATTAAAACACACTGAACGCGGAATGTTAATTGCATGGGACATTCCATTGCGGAAATCGTTAGGGAATTCAATAAGCCGTGACCACAGTGTCGAGAGTATGCCGAGAGTACCAAATTTCAGCACTACCTCCCTCCGCGGACAACTCAGTGGCCGATGGCCTTCACGTAACGACCGAGAGCAGCGGCGTTTGCACAGATTGTGGGTGCTAACAGACAAGCAACACTTCGTGAGGTGACAGCAGAAATCAAGGTGGGACGTACGACAAAGGATCCGTTAGGACAGTGCTGTGAAATTTGACCTTAATGGACTATGGCAGCAAACGGCCAACGCGAGTTTCTTTGCTAACAGCACTACATCGCCTGCGCGCTTCTCCTGGGATCGTGACCATATCGGTTGGACCCCAGACGACTGGAAAACCGTGGCCAGGTCAGATGAGTCTCGACTTCAGTTGGCGAGAGCTGATGGTAGGGTTCGAATGTGGCGCAGACCCCAAGAAATCATGGACCAAAGTTATCAACAAGCCACAGCGCAAGTTGGCAGTAGCTCCATAATAACGTGGACTTTAATAATCATCTTGCGTGTTTGATTTAACAATACGTATGTTTTTGGATAGGGTCTGCCTTTAGCAAAACACAGGTTTGGTTTTTAACCCAAAGATGTTTCACTGCAGTTGCAGCATCTTCAGCGGGCTTTTATTCAAATGGCTCAAATGGCTCTGAGCACTATGGGACTTAACATCTGAGGTCATCAGTCCCCTAGAACTTTGAACTACTTAAACCTAACTAACCTAAGGACATCACACACATCCATGCCCGAGGCAGGATTCGAACCTGCTACCGTAGCGGTCGCGCGGTTCCAGACTGAAGCGCCTACAACCGCTCGGCCACAGCGGCCGGCTGGCTTTTATTTTTCATGTGTTAAAGATAAAGAATGTTCTTCATTGTTTGTATATATTTAACTATTAGTTTTTAAATCGTAATTACAGATATTTGAAAAAACATAAATTATGAATTCATACCTTATGGCACAAATTGACTAGAAGAAGGGATCGGTTGGTAGGACATATTCTGAGGCATTAAGAGATCGACAATTTAGTACTGAAGGGCAACGTGGAGGGTTAAAAATCGTTGAGGGAGACCAAGAGATGAATACACTAAACAGATTCAGAAATATGTAGGTTGCAGTAGGTACTGGGAGGTGAAGAACCTTGCACAGGATAGAGTAGCACGGAGAACTGAATCAAACCAGTCTCTGGACTGAAGACCACAACAACAACAACAACCTTTTTACCACATGGTGTAGTTTTTCTCATGTGTTGTGTTTCTACAGTGACTGTTTTGTTCCACAGTTTGTCATCTGCGACCACTTACACCTTAAAGTAGATAAATTGCTTAAGCCAAAATTACGGTTTGAAAATTGTAATTTCTATGCCTGAAATTGATTAATTCTGTGTGTGTGTGTGTGTGTGTGTGTGTGTGTGTGTGTGTGTGTGTGTGTGTGTGTGTTTTTGTGTGTGTGTGTGTGGTGTCTGAAAAAGGGAGGGAGAGAGAGAGGGGGGGAGGGAGGGAGAGGGAGAGAGAGAGAGAGAGCGAGAGAGAGACAGTAGGTTTTAGGATTTCTCTATAGGCTGGTCTTGTCTAATAATTCTTTTAGGGCAGAGAACAGAGTGCCATTGCAGAGAGCTGTGTATTCATTTATCACTTCCACTATGGCTTTTTTTATCTGATAATTTTCTTCAATTATTAGTTTTTGTGGGGGGGGGGGGGGGGTTGTTGCTGCATTTGAGAATTTTCAAATCAGTTCTGATGTTTGTTGGGTTATGTTTCTTGTCCATGAGCTGTTCACCAAATATGGAATGACAGCTGATACTTTTTAATGCTCTTCTGTGTTCTGTGTATCTGGTATTAAAGTTTCTGCTTGTCTGCTCTATATAAACTGACATGTTAGTTGGTAAATACCAGATGTGTTGTGTTTGTCTGTGCTTGTGTTGGTTGTCGGTTGTCGATAGTTTTCTCTGTGTTTAGTTGTCTGTCCTGTAGGCTATATTTACCCCTTGTTTTCTGAGTATGTTGCCTATTCTGTGGACTGCTTTGTTGTTGTAGGTGAGAGTGTGTCACTGTGGGTCTTTACTGTTCATGTGTGCTCATATGTGGGTTCTGTGTGTTAATTTCAGCCATAGAAATAACAATTTTCAAATCGTAATTTTGGCTTAAACAGTTTCTCTACTTTAAGATGTAAGTGGTTGCAAATGACAAACTGTGGAACAAAACAGTCATTGTAGAAACACAACACGTCAGAAAAACCACACCATGTGGTAAAAAGGTATGAATTCATAATTTATGTGTTTTTTCAAATATCTGTAATTATTATATAAAAAGTAATAGTTACATGTATACAGACAGTAAAGAATATTCTTTATCTTTAACAGATGAAAAATAAAAGCCCACTGAAGATGCTGCAACTGCAGTGAAATATGTTTGGGTTAAAAAAACAAAATTGTGTTTTGCTAAAGGCGGACCCTATCCAAAAACATACGTAATGTGGACATTGTTTACATGGAATGCGCTGTGTCCTCTAGTCCAACTAAACCGACTGTTGACTGAAAACGGATATGTTTGGCTACTTGTAGACCATTTGCAGCCGTTCATGAACTTCACGTTCCCAAACAACGATGGAATTGTTATGGATGACAATGCGCCAAATCACTTGGCCACAATTAATCGCTACTGGCTCGAAGAACATTGTGGACAGTTCGTGCCAATGATTTGGCCACCTGGACCGCTTGATATGAATTCCATCGAACATTTATGGGAGATAATCTAGAGGTCAGTTCGTGCACAATATCCTGCCCAGCCAACACATTTTCGCAATTATGGACAGCTGTAGAGTCAACTTGGCTCAGTATTTCTGCAGCGGATTTCCAGCGACTTGTTGAATCCATGCTACGCCGGGCAAATGAAGGTCCGGCACGGCATTGGGAGATATTCCATCACTTTCGTGACCTCATTCTAAATTTAAACGTACGTTTTGAAATCGGATCTGTCAGTCGGAACCACATGATTAGTCTCCAACGCTTATAAAAACAGCAAAATGGATTAAAACCTTTTCGTATCAGATTGCTGTCAACTCAGTTTAGTTTTCATTCTCGTCAGAGAACCGTAATCAGTAACAATGGCCGCAACATCGTGCCGTTGCCTGGTGATTATTCGACGTGTGTAGGGAAAGCCTCTCTTTCGAACTGAGGCTAGACAGCGCTTAGGAGGCGGGAAATTTAAAGCCAAGGTAAGTTGGGATCATCTCACTTTAGTATCAAATGGATATGCTATTTCCCTTATCTTGTTAAATACAGAGATTTCACTATGTGTCTTGGGATAACGTGTGCGTTGGTCCGGATTTATGGACGCTAGCAGCTCTATCTCGTGGCTGTCCTAGTTCCTGTAGCGGAAAACGCATTACCTCATACAGCGAGTCGTCTGTCGCATTGTATGTTGGCTAAAGTAGAGCCTGCGGTAGTGCGTATCTAGTGTGATCAGTGAAGTATTAACAAGGATGCCATGCGTCAGAATACGTTTTCAGCAAGGAGACTATAACGTTATGTCCTTGGTCATATACTAAATCTAAAATGAATCAGCCCGTTTTATTACGCGGATATTGTACATCGGAAATTGCAACAACGATGCACAGATTAATATAAGAAACATTTGCTGTAAGGAAACAAATCGAATGCCTTGAAAAATTTACACATTCAAATTGGTAATGTGCGCTTTCAATAAAGTGTACCATAACCATACCGTGACAGCTTGGTGATTTCCAAGAATGGTTGCCTATCGAAGTCGCGGCGCCCAAACGATATATATCGAACGCGCAATCGTAAATCGATCATGCGACTCTGGCGGCGTGCGTTATGATCAACTATTTGTGATCGTCATTTTTATCTGTTTTCCGTCGTTCCCTTAGTTGCTCTGAATTACATACCTCCGCGAATAGTTTGTGAGTTGCCAGGGAAACCCAGACGATTTATGTCGGTAGTGAGTGGGAAGTCTGGCGTTCTTGACGTTTCTTTGGCGGATTCTCTAACATGGAAAAATATGATTCCATGCTTATCCAGCGTAGAAAACTGCTAGACTTTTCTGTCACAAATATGGAGTACTACCGGACGAGGAAAGGAGGGAGTGTGTAGACTTCGTAAGAACAGTTTCGATGCTGAAATACCGTTACAGTTTCATTGTGGACAGTGTGGAAAACGAACGAGTATCAGGAATAATACATGGTTCGACTCTTCCAAATTATCCATCCACACCAGCGTAATGGATTTTCACACGACGACAACACCGACAACGAGTAAAGTAAGTCGTCTCCTTCGTAATTACAAGTATTTTTGAAACGCTCTTTTGTCGTTGCTGTAGTGACCACCGTAAACATACGGATAACGCCCGCCACCAGAGTCGCATGATCGATTTACGATTGCGCGTTCGATATGCATCGTTCGGACCCCCCAACTTCGATAGGCAATCATTCTTGGAAATTACCGGTTTCTTCTATAGAGTACAAACATACTGTAAATAGATCAATGGTTAACTTTTCCTCTTATCGTTATAGTTTACTTGCAAAACTTTCTATCATGTTGAACATGGCTTTATAAAGTTCTTTTCATTTGTTTTAATGAGCTCTCTTACAGTCTATATACATATGACACAACTTACAGAACCTGAAAATCTAATTCCGAAAACCGATTTCGACTGTCATATTCATACATTGAGCATGAATCGATTTTGCTAGCTCGACGAAATATCGGTCTTCTGTACGTCAGCTACTCACACAGATGGCGCGTGTAAATCAGCTGTTCAGATTTAATCATCATTTCAAGCCAAGTTATCAGTAGATTCGTAATATTTTAATAAACAGAGAGTACGATATGTACTAGGACTTTTGTGAGCTTCTTTTGGAGGAGGCATAGTGGATGGTGTCGGTGCGAGAGGAGGCTGTTGAAGCAGGGGCATTTAAAATGTTGTCCACACCAACTATTGTATGCAACAATGTTTTATTACATCCACCTAGACGATGACCAGCGTGGAAATATGTGCGAAATGGTCATTGTTGGGTAATTATGTACTCCAGCGTTCTTGTCACTTGAAATGGCTATAAAGCTTCGGAATAAGTAAAGGCGCATTTCTATTTGTGTTCACTGAGTTAGTGAATGTCTTGCCACCTGTCATCAAACGGGTACGAGAGTCTTCGTCAGGATCGTCACCAAAAAAGAGATGGTATATTTATTTACAGATCAGCGTGGTACGCAGGATTATAGGGTTGTTTCGATTTGCTGATTCAGCATATGTATACGTATATCTTACCATGTAATAAAGACAAAATGACCTCGTCTCGAATTAAATAAGGGAAATGAATAGCTCTTGCTTTACCGCCAACCCGTACTGGTCACTACGTCCACATTAACTAACATTTTTAAAAAAATCATGATGAAAACTGAGAATCCCAGTGACGAGTCAAGGGAGCAAAAATCGATTTTGGGAGGGGAAATCTGGCAGACATACCCGCATGTCCAGTGTCTATAGTGGAGTGTTTTTCAAATTTTTGCTTTGCAGCGCAGTTGCCATTTTCGCTTCATACGTTTCGTAGAGGGCGTCGTCTTATGGCATTTTAATTGCCTGTAACTGCTCATACTTTTTGGACAGCCTCCCCGTTGATTCTGAATTTCTGTTCACTGTTTTATTGTTTAACGGCAACAAGAAACATTCGGTAGGGCAGCGCGCAATGTGTCCCGTCCACTTTTGGTCGGAGTCCAAACAGAGGGCAACACCTCACAAAGACAACTAGCGAAGATTTCGATCGATCGTGAGAACCGAACATGACTACTCGACTGCAAACGGAGAAACTTGTAAACTATCATTTCCCTGAGAAGGCCAGAAGGATTACTTCGATAATAAAATGGTTACAAGACCAACTAGAAATCGTATTGAGAAATGTGTTTGCGGAAAGTGGCCTTTGTGAACACATGTGAAAGTAGTTTAAGAGGGTTTCTTTTTAGAAAAGGATAGTTCCAAACTAGCTGCAATAACTTTAACATTCTTTGTTTCGACTTTATTGCCATTCTCAAGGACGGTCTAGTTCGATTTGACGTGTATATTACATCTATAGTAAACTGTGATTCTCTAATTCGTAGAAATTACGTGGCATGTAGTAAATACAAACGAATTAAACGTAGGGAATGTGTCTTCTCACCTGTCCAATAGCTTGTTTACTGTAAAGTATGATTTGATACTTATTTGACAGTTCGTGTACTCTGATGCGCCAGAGTAAACTAACTGTGAAATAAATGTCAAACGTTGGAGCTATTATTTATCTGACATAGTAAACGAACTGTCAAATAAATGTCAAAACTTACTTTACAGTGAAAGAGCTATCAAAGAAGTGAGAAAACGTATTACATACGTTTATAATTATTACATGTCACGTAATCTGTACGAATTAGACAGTGACAGTTAACTGGAAATGCAATGTGGACTTGGTTGGTTGATTTGAGGAAGGGACAAAACATCGAGGTCATAGGTCCGATCGGTTTAGGGAAGGATGGGGAAGAAAGTCGGCCGTGCCCTTTCAAAGGAACCACCCAGCATAAGTTTGACGTCATTTAGGGACATGGCGGAACCCTAAATCAGGATGGCCGGACGCGGGTTTGAACCGTCCTCCTCCCGAATGCGAGTCCAGTGCGATAACCACTGCGCCACCTCGCTCGGTAAACGTTACTTGAGAGTGACAAAGCCGAAAGAGCTGTCGTAATATACAATATTAAACCTATTGTAGCTATTTTTTAATCGGCGTAAGTTGAACCCGGACATCTGGCAACAGTTTCAACTACGAGGTGCCAACGGTTGCAGGCGAAAGCAACAGCAGTCTAAAGCGCTCCGGCAACAATGGGGCTGTAGAGACGTTTACGAAATCGCGTAACGTGATTGGTTACAGTAGGCACATGAAGCTGCTACGCCCAGCCCACTGCAACTGCCAGCGATCAACTTACAGCGAGTCGACTGTAAATCTGGGACTCTCTCTCTTTCCAAGAACTTATCTCCCGACTTGCGGGGACTGCTGTTATGGTTAACCGGATTTGGCGTGTTAATTTTAAAGGGTGGCCAGATGCCCTTCCTGTCGCCACCCCGTAACACCCCCCCCCCCCCCCCCCTGGGGCGGAATTTGTGTACCCCAACCGACCGCGTCTAGTGTAATCCATGGAATAGTGAGAACGTGTTTCAAATGTCTGCGAGTCATGTAACTGAGGCGTAACGTGGGGACCAGTCCGGTATTCACCTAGCGGTATGTGGAAAACCGCCTAAAAACCACATCCAGATTGGCCGGCACACCAGCCCTCATCGTTAGTCCCCCGGGCGGATTCGATCCGGGGCTGGCGCGCCTACCCGAGTCCAGGAAGCAGCGCATTAGTGCTCTCGGCTAAACTGGCGGGTCACTGTAAATCTGGGACTATCCTTCCGAAAATGTCATATTTTGACTTGCACTATGCTGCGGGCCAATCCAAATGCATCAGCACGGCTTTAGAAAGCATCGCTCCTGCGAAAGGCAACTCGCCCTTTTTTCACATGATATCTTGCGAACCATGGATGAAGCGTATCAGACGGATGCCATATTCCTTGACTTCCGGAAAGCGTTTGACTCGGTGCCCCACTGCAGACTCCTAACTAAGGTACGAGCATATGGGGTTGGTTCCCAAGTATGTGAGTGGCTCGAAGACTTGTTAAGCAATAGAACCCAGTACGTTGTCCTCGATCGTGAGTGTTCATCGGAGGTGCGGGTATCATCTGGAGTACCCCAGGGAAGTGTGGTAGGTCCGCTGTTGTTTTCTATCTACATAAATGATCTTTTGGATAGGGTGGATAGCAATGTGCGGCTGTTTGCTGATGATGCTGTGGTGTACGGGAAGGTGTCATAGTTGAGTGACTGTAGGAGGAAGATGACTTGGACAGGATTTGTGATTGGTTTCAAGAATGGCAGCTAACTGTAAATATAGATAAATGTAAATTAATGCAGATGAATAGGAAAAAGAATCCTGTAATGTTTGAATACTCCATTAGTAGTGTAGCGCTTGACACAATCACGTCGATTAAATATTTGGGCGTAACACTGCAGAGCGATATGAAGTGGAACAAGCTTGTAATCGCAGTTGTGAGGAAGGCGGATAGCCGTCTTCGGTTCATTGGTAGAATTTTGGGAAGATGTGGTTCATCTGTAAAGGAGACGGCTTATAAAACACTAATACGGCCTATTCATGAATACTGCTCGAGCGTTTGGGATCCCTATCAGGTCGGATTGAGGGAGGACATAGAAGCAATTCAGAGGCGGGCTGCTAGATTTGTTACTGGTAGGTTCGATCATCACTTAAGTGTTACGTAAATGCTTCAGGAACTCGGGTGGGAGTCTCTAGGGGAAAGGAGGCGTTCTTTTCGTGAATCGCTACTGAGGAAATTTAGAGAACCAGCATTTGAGGCTGAGTGCAGTACAATTTTACTGCCGCCGACTTTCATTCTACATCTACATCCATACTCCGCAAGCCACCCGACGGTGTGTGGCGGAGAGTACCTTGAGTACCTCTATCGGTTCTCCCTTCTATTCCAGTCTCGTATTGTTCGTGGAAAGAAGGCTTTTCGGTATGCTTCTGTGTGGGCTCTAATCTCTCTGATTTTATCCTCATGGTCTCTTCGCGAGATATACGTAGGAGGGAGGAATATACTGCTTGACTCTTCGGTGAAGGTATGTTCTCGAAACTGTAACAAAAGCCCGTACCGAGCTACTGAACGTCTCTCCTGCAGAGTCTTCCACTGGAGTTTATCTATCATCTCCGTACGCTTTTGCGATTACTAAATGATCCTGTAACGAAGCGCGCTGCTCTCCGTTGGATCCTCTCTATCTCTTCTATCAATCCTATCTGGTACGGATCCCACACTGCTGAGCAGTATTCAAGCAGTGGGCGAACAAGCGCACTGTAACCTACTTCCTTTGTTTTCGGATTGCAATTCCTTAGAATTCTTCCAATGAATCTCAGTCTGGCATCTGCTTTACCAACGATCAACTTTATATGATCATTCCATTTTAAATTACTCCTAATGCGTACTCCCAGATAATTTATGGAAGTAACTGCTTCCAGTTGCTGACCTGCTATTTTGTAGCTAAATGATAAGGGATCTATCTTTCTATGTATTCGCAGCACATTACACTTGTCTACATTGAGATTCAATTGCCATTCCCTGCACGATGCGTCAATTGGCTGCAGATCCTCCTGCATTTCAGTACAATCTTCCATTGTTACAACCTCTCGATATACCACAGCATCATCCGCAAAAAGCCTCAGTGAACTTCCGATGTCATCCACAAGGCCATTTATGTATATTGTGAATAGCAACGGTCCTACGACACTCCCCTGCGGCACACCTGAAATCAATCTTACTTCGGAAGACTTCTCCCCATTGAGAATGACATGCTGCGTTCTGGTATCTAGGAACTCTTCAATCCAATCACTCAATTGGCCTGATAGTCCACATGCTCTTACTTTGTTCATTAAACGACTGTGGGGAACTGCGTCGAACGCCTTGCGGAAGTCAAGAAACACGGTATCTACCTGTGAACCCGTGTCTATGGCCCTCTGAGTCTCGTGGACGAATAGCGCGAGCTGGGTTTCACACGACCGTCTTTTTCGAAACCCATGCTGATTCCTACAGAGTAGATTTCTAGTCTCCAGAAAAGTCATTATACTCGAACATAATACGTGTGCCAAAATTCTACAACTGATCGACGTTAGAGATATAGGTCTATAGTTCTGCACATCTGTTCGACGTCCCTTCTTGAAAACGGGGATGACCTGTGCCCTTTTCCAATCCTTTGGAACGCTACGCTCTTCTAGAGACCTACGGTACACCGCTGCAAGAAGGGGGGCAAGTTCCTTCGCGTACTCTGTGTAAAATCGAACTGGTATCCCATCAGGTCCAGCGGCCTCTCCTCTTTCGAGCGATTTTAATTGTTTCTCTATCCCTCTGTCGTCTATTCCGCGGAAAGACCACAAAGATAAGAGAGATTAGGGCTCGTACAGATGCATACAGGCATTCATTTTTTCCTCGTTCTGTTTGGGAGTGGAACAGCGAGAGAAGATGCTAGTTGTGGTACGAGGTACCCTCCGCCACGCACCGTATGGTGGATTGCGCAGTATGTATGTAGATGTAGATGTAGAAGAACAAGTAGTCTACTTCCAGCTGACTCGCTCGTGCACAGCACTACTCATCCATTCCGTTTTCGCCCAGTGGCAGGCAAACACGGAGCAATGGAAGAAGCGGAGAAAATGGTGCGCGAGCTGAGGCTTATGCAGCTGCAGGCGCGGAGGCTGAGGTGGGCCGTAGAGAAGAAGAGGCTGGAGGCCCTCCGACTGAGGGATGAGGTCGTGCGAGAGGCGAGGAGGGAGGAGGAGGTGGCACGGAAGGAGGCTCGGCGCCTTCGGCAGCTGCGAGAGAAGGCCAGGGCCGAGCGGCAGCGGAGGAGGGACTGGGACCAGGTGAGTGCCGACGGCTGCTCTCTCTCTCTCTCTCTCTCTCTCTCCCTCTCTCTCTCAGCTCTGCCTGCTCATCAGTCTGCTGTGTAGTTTTTGGTGGCCCGCCACCATTTCTTACATCTACATGTACATTTATACTCCGCAAGCCACCCAACGGTGTGTGGCGGAGGGCACTTTACGTGCCACTGTCATTACCTCCATTTCCTGTTCCACTGGCGTATGGTTCGTGGGAAGAACGACTGCTGGAAATCCTCCGTGCGCGCTCTCGAATCTCTCTAATTTTACATTCGTGATCTCCTCGGGACGTATAAGTAGGGGGAAGCAATATATTCGATACCTCATCCAGAAACGCACCCTCCCGAAACATGGACAGCAAGCTACACCGCGATGCAGAGCGCCTCTCTTGAGTATGCTAAACATCTCCGTAACGCTATCACGGTTACCAAATAACCCTGTGACGAAACGCGCCGCTCTTCTTTGGATCTTCTCTATCTCCTCTGTCAACTCGACCTGGTACGGATCCCACGCTGATGAGCAATACTCAAGTATAGGTCGAACGAGTGTTTTGTAAGCCACCTCCTTTGTTGATGGACTACATTTTCTTAGGACTCTCCCAATGAATCCCAACCTTGCACCCACCTTACCAACAATTAATTTTATATGGTCATTCCACTTCAAATCGTTCTGCACGCATACTCCCAGATATTTTACAGAAGTAACTGCTACCAGTGTTTGTTCCGCTATCATATAATCATACAATAAGGGATCCTTCTTTCTATGTATTCGCAATACATTACATTTGTCTATGTTAAGGGTCAGTTGCCACTCCCTGCACCAAGTGTCTATTCGCTGCAGATCTTCCTGCATTTCGCTGCAGTTTTTCAGTGCTGCAACTTCTCTGTATACTACAGGATCATCCGCGAAAAGCCGCATGGAAGCATGGAATTCCGACACTGTCTACTAGGTCATATGTATACCGGGTGATCAAAAAGTCGGTATAAATTTGAAAACTGAATAAATCACGGATTAATGTAGATAGAGAGGTACAAATTGACACACATGCTTGGAATGATATGGGGACTTATTAGAACCAAAAAATTACAAAAGTTCAAAAAATGTCTGACAGATGGCGCTTCCTCTTATCAGAATAGCAATAATTATCATAAGAAAGTAAGACAAAGCAAAGAGGTTTTTTACAGGAAATGCTCAATATTTCCACCACCATTCCTCAACAATAGCTGTAGTCGAGGAATAATGTTGTGAACAGCACTGTAAAGCATGTCCGGAGTTATGGTGAGGCATTGGCGTCGGATGCTGTCTTTCAGCATCCCTAGGGATGTCGGTCGATCACGATACACTTGCGACTTCAGGTAACCCCAAAGCCAACAATCGCACGGACTGACGTCTGGGGACCTTGGAGGTCAAGCATGACGAAAGTGGCAGCTGAGCACACGATCATCACCAAACGACGCGCATCTGTCGGACATTTTGTGAACTTTGTACTTTTTTTTGGTTCTAATAAAACCCCATGTCATTCCAAGCATGTGTGTCAATTTTTACCTCTCTATCTACTTTATTCCGTGGTTTATTAAGTTTTCAAACTTCTGCTGACTTTTTGATCACCCGGTATATTGTGAAAAGCAATGGTCTCGTAACACTCCCCTGTGGCACGCCAGAGGTTACTTTAACGTCTGTAGACGTCTCTCCATTGAGAACAACATGCTGTGTTCTGTTTGCTAAAAACTCTTCAATCCAGCCACACAGCTGGTTCATATTCCGTAGGCTCTTACTTTGTTTATCAGGCGACAGTGCGGAACCGTATCGAACGCCTTCCGGAAGTCAAGGAAAATGGCATCTACCTGGGAGCCTGTATCTAATATTTTCTGGGTCTCATGAACAAATAAAGCGAGTTGGGTCTCACACGATCGCTGTTTCCGGAATCCATGCCAACACTGTTCATGCCACAGCGGCACTTACGCACACTGTCCGCAGCTCGTAGTCTAGTGGTTAGTGTCTACATGTACATCTACATCATGCATCGCAAGCCACCTAATGATGTGTGGCGGAGGGCATTTTTAGTACAACTAACTGACCCTCCACGCTCTGTTCCGGACGCGAACAGCGCGTGCGAAGAACGATTGTTAATAAGCTTGTGTATTGGCTCTAATTTCTCGAATTTTCTTGCCGTCGTCATTAGGCGAGGTGTACAATGACGGGAAAAAAAGTTGCAACAGCAAGAAGGAGTTGTGCGTGTTTCCGTATCTGAGATATGATCTCTATTCAGATTTGGCGCCAGTCGTATGAGTGTGGCGTTGGGAGAGCCACTATGAGGATGCAAATTAGGTTTGCTTCAAACACGCTCTGTAAAGGTCGTGAGTGTTAGTTGCCTTTGATATTGAACATGGTGAGTTCATGTTAAAAAAGAATACCTTTAAAGGCAGCGCGGGATTAGCCAAGCGGTCTAGGCCGCTGCGGTCATGGTCTGTGCGGTTGGTTCCGGCGGAGGTTCAAGACCTCCCTCGGGCATGGGTGTGTGTGTTTGTCTTTAGGATAATTTAGGTTAAGTAGTGTGTAAGCTTAGGGACTGATGACCTTAGCAGATAAGTCCCATAAGATTTCACACACATTTGAACATTTTTGAACACCTTTAAGACTACATAGATGCCATTATGAACACCTCGCTGATCTTGAATGCGGTCACGTAATAGGGGTACGTGTCTTGAAAGGAGGATATAAGATGAACATCAACAAAGGCAAAACGAGGATAATGGAATGTAGTCGAATTAAGTCGGGTGATGCTGAGGGAATTAGATTAAGAAATGAGACACTTAAAGTAGTAAAGGAGTTTTGCTATTTGGGGAGCAAAATAACTCATGATGGTCGAAGTAGAGAGGATATAAAATGTAGACTGGCAATGGCAAGGAAAGCGTTTCTGAAGAAGAGAAATTTGTTGACATCGAGTATTGATTTAAGTGTCAGGAAGTCGTTTCTGAAAGTATTTGTATGCACTGTTGCCATGTATGGAAGTGAAACATGGGCGATAAATAGTTTAGACAAGAAGAGAATAGAAGCGTTCGAAACGTGGTGCTACAGAAGAATGCTGAAGATTAGATGGGTAGATCACATAACTAATGATGAGGAAAAGAATTGGGGAGAAGAGGCGTTTGTGGCACAACCTGACTAGAAGAAGGGATCTGTTGGTAGGACATGTTCTGAGGCATCAAGGGATCACCAATTTGGTACTGGAGGGCAGCGTGGAGGGTAAAAATCGTAGAGGGAGACCAAGAGATGAATACACTAAGCAGATTCAGAAGGATGTAGGTTGCAGTAAGTACTGGGAGATGAAGAAGCTTGCACACGATAGAGTAGGATGGATGGCTGCATCAAACCAGTCTCAGGACTGAAGACCATAACAACAACAACAGCAATAGGGCTACAAGAAGCTGCATGTTCCTTCTGCAAGATTTGGCAGGAATGTAGCCACCGCACATGATCGCTACTAACAGTGGTAGGGGGAAGGTACGATCGAAGGAAGAGCGGGCTCCAGATAGCCAAGCAGAACTGCTGAGAGGGAAGAAAATGGTGTTTATCATATTGCTCTGGCGTATCTGCATCTGCAGCCGCAGCAGCAATGTGAGCAGTAGTTAGCAGCACGCTGACACAACGAACCGTTACAAATCGGTTATTTCAAGGACAGCTCCGAGACAGACGCCCAGTAGTGTACGTTCCGCTGATCCTAAACCACCGCCATTTGCGACTTCAGTGGTGTAAAGCGAGGGCTCATTCCAGAATGGAAGCCTGTTCTGTTTCCTGAGCCCAGTGGAGGGCCTGTAACTAACCTCTCTCCATGCTACACACACTGGACCTACAGCTGGAGTTATGGTCTTTGGTGGTGCGATTTCATATGACAGCAGGAACACTCTCGTGGTTATATATGGAGATGCTATCTGCTCTATCGGACATGTCCGAAAGAACTACGAATCTAGTGTGTGAACATTAAGTTGGAATGTGGGTCTCACGGGGAGCGTGCAAGGGATAAATCCCTGCAGTCGCACTAACCTCTGTGCCCTAGGAGGCTCAGATGGATAGACCGTCTGCCATGTAAGCAGGAGATCCCAGGTTCGACTCATTTTCAACTGTTCCCGTTGATGTATATCAAAGCCTGTCGATAGCGTAGGGTCCTGATTTAACTATCATTTCTACTCTCGTGGTTATCCCACGCACCCTGACCGCAAATCGGTACGTCAATCTGATGATTCGACCTTTCCTGCTGCCATTCATGAACAGCATTCCAGGGGATTTTTTCCAACAGGATAACGTTCGCCGACATACCCCTGCTGCAATCCAACATGCTGTGTAGTGTCGACATTTTGCCTTGGCCAGCTCGATCACCAGATCAGACTCCAGTCGAGCACATATGGGATATCCTTGGACGACACCTCGAGTGTCATCGACAGCCAGCATTAACTGGCCCTATACTGGCTGAGCAAGTACAAACTCACATCTGGCATCTCTACAACGCAAGCATGTTTGCATGCTTGCATTCGACAATCTGGCGGTTAAACTCGTTATTAATGTACCAGCATTTCACGTTTGCAATGGCTTATCTTGCGCTTACATTGATCTGTCGTCTTGAAATATTAGTCACTTATATATTATGTTACGTAGGCAAATGTATTCCCGAAATTTCATTACTCGACGGATTTTTTGTCCGTCATTGTATGTGGGAGGAAGCAATATGTTGTCCAACTCTTCTTCGAAAGTGCTCTCGCGAAATTTCATTGGTAATTCGAATCGAGAACAGCTTCCAACATGAATAACGTAGAAGTAAATATCCTCGGAGTAGTGAAGCAATTTAAATCAATCAATAAAAGCAAGTCTTCTGATCCAGACTGTATACCAATTACGCCAATTACGTTCCTTTCGGAGTATGCTGATGCATTAGCTCCATACTTAACAGTCATATACAACAGCCCGCTCGACGAAAGATCCGTACCCAAAGACTGGAAAGTTGCACAGGTCACACCAATATTCAAGAAAGGTAGTAGGAGTAATCCACTAAATTACAGGCTCATAACGTTAACGTCGATATGCAGCAGGATTTTAGAACATATATTGTGTTCGAACATTATGAATTACCTCGAAGGAAACGGTCTATTGACACACAGTCAACATGGGTTCAGAAAACATCGTTCCTGTGAAACACAACAGCTCTTTATTCACATGAAGTGTTGAGGGCTATTGACAAGGGATTTCAGATCGATTCCGTATTTCTGGATTTCCGGAAGGCTTTTGACACTGTATCACACAAGCGGCTCGTATTGAAATTGCGTGCTTATGGAATATTGTCTCAGTTATGTGAGTGGATTTGTGATTTCCTGTCATAGAGGTCACACAAATCGTAGTAATTGACGGATAGCCACCGAGTAAAACAGAAGTGATTTCTGGCGTTCCCCAAGGTAGTGTTATAGGCCCTTTGCTGTTGCTTATCTATATTAACGATTTTGGAGACAATCTGAGCAGCCGTGTTCGGTTGTTTGCAGATGACGCTGTCGTTTATCAAAACTGGTTCAAATGGCTCTGAGCACTATGGGACTTAACATCTACGGTGATCAGTCCCTAGAACTTAGAACTACTTAAACCTAACTAACCTAAGGACATCACACAACACCCAGTCATCACGAGGCAGAGAAAATCCCTGACCCCGCCGGGAATCGAACCCGGGAACCCGGGCGCGGGAAGCGAGAACGCTACCGCACGACCACGAGCTGCGGACTGTCGTTTATCGACTAATAAAGTCATCAGAAGACCAAAACAAACTGCAGAAGGATTTAGAAAAGATATCTGAATGGTTCGAAAATTGGCAGTTGACCCTAAATAATGAAAAGTGTGAGGTCATCCACATGAGTGCTGAAAGGAACTCGTTAAACTTCGGTTACACGATCAATCAGTCTAATCTAAAAGCCGTAAATTCAACTAAATAGCTAGGTATTACAATTACGAACAACTTAAATTGGAAGGAACACATAGAAAATGTTGTGGGGAAGGCTAACCAAAGACTGCGTTTTATTGCCAGGACACTTAGAAAATGTAACAGACCTACTAAGGAGACTGCCTACACTGCGCTTGTTTGTCCTCTTTTAGAATACTGCTGCGCGGTGTGGGATCTTTACCAGATAGGACTGACAGAGTATATCGAAAAAGTGCAAATAAAGGCAGCACGTTTTGTATTATCGCGAAATATGGGAGAGAGTGTCACTGAAGTGATACAGGATTTGGGCTGGACATCATTAAAAGAAAGGCGTTTTTCGTTGCGACGGAATCATCACACGAAATTCCAATCACCAACTTTCTCTCCGAGTGCGGAAATATTTTGTTGACACTGACCCACATTGGGAGGAACGATCACCAAGATAAAATAAGGGAAATCAGAGCTCGTACGGAAAGATATAGGTGTTCATTCTCTCCGCTTGCTATACGAGATTGGAATAATAGAGAATTGTGAAGGTCGTGCGATGAACCTTTTGCCAGCCAATTATAAGTGATTTGCAGAGTATCCATGTAGATGTAGATGTAGAAACCTCCCCGTGAATAGCAACCCCTCTCTTATAACAACTGTCACTGCCGTTTGTTCAGCATCTCGGTAATGCTCTCATGCCGACTAAAAGATTCCGTGACAAAACGCGCCGTTCTTCGTTGGATCTTTTCTATCACTTGTGTCAGTCCTACCTAGTAAGTAGCCCATGTTGATGAACAACACTCAAGAGTCGATCACACAAACGCCTTATAAACCACTTCCTTCGTGAATGAGTTATATTTCCTTAAGGTGCTTTCTATGAACCTCAGTCTCACAACTGCTTTTCCTACTGATTGTTTCATGTGGCCATTCCACTTAAGATCCCCCTGGATATTTACTCCTACATATTTTACGATAGATACTGTTTCCAGTAATTTCTCATCAACAGTGTACTTGTGCAGTAGTGGCTTTCTTTTCCTATGTATGGATTAAATGTTACATTTATTTACCTTCAAAGTCAACTGCCTCAGTCTGCAATGAAGTGTCGGCAGAAGTGCCAACACCGTGTTGTTTGAGGAAGCCAAAATGCACGCTATAAGCTCACGCAGGATGGCGTGAGATCTGAAACAGGATACGTAATGAATGCTATAAAGAAAAGTACGTAGCTTCTGGAATACTTAACTTTAATCCACAATTGTAGAACATTGCTCTTGATGATACACAAGTATTATAGCAATTGAATACGGCGCCTTGCTAGGTCGGAGCAATTGACTTAGCTGAAGGCTATGCTGTCTTCTCGGCAAATGAGAGAGTCTTCGTCAGTGTCTGTTGCTAGCTGGGGCGAGTGCTAGTACGTCTCTCTAGACCTGCCGTGTGGTGGCGCTCGGTCTGCTATCACTGACAGTGGCGACACGCGGGTCCGACGTATACTAGCGGACCGCGGCCGATTTAAAGGCTACCACCTAGCAAGTGTGGTGTCTGGCGGTGACACCACATGCAACGTTCATCAATCTTCTGGAGGTCATTCTGCAAATCTGTACTGTCTTCTGACGTTGCTACTTTGTTATAGGCAACCGCATCGTCTGCCAATCCGATGCTTTCTACTGGATCATTTATGTACACTGAGGTGACAAAAGGCGTGGGAAGGCGATATGCACATGTACAGATGGCGGTAGTATCACTTTCACAAGGTGCAAAACGGAAGTGCATTACAGCGCTGCCACTTGTATTCACGTGACTCGTGTGAAAAGGTTTCCTACGTGCTTATGGCAGCACGACGAGAATCAACACACTTTGCACGCGGAATGGTAGTTGGAGCTAGACGCATGGGACATTCCATTTCGGAAATCGTTAGGAAATTTAACATTCCGCTATCCATAGTCTCAAGAGTGTGCCGAGAATACCAAATTTCGGGCAATATCTCTCACCACGGATATCTGTGTGTGACGTACGACGAATGTATCCGTTAGGGCAGTGCGGCGAGATTAAGCGTTAATGGGCTATCGGAACAGACGAAGGACGCGAGTGTCTTCGCTAACAGCACGACATCGCCTTCAGCGTCTCTCCTGGACTCCTGACCAATCGGTTATACCCTAGACGACTCGAAAACCATGGGCTAGTCAGATGAGTCCCGATTTCAGTTGGCAAGAGCTGATGGTAGTACCAAGGAGCCAAGTTGTCAACAAGGTAATGTGCAAGCTGGTGGTGACTCCATAATGGCGTAGGCTATGGTTTGCACTGGATCCTCTGGTCCAGCTCAACCGATCATTGTCTGGAAATGATTATGTTCAGCTACTTGGAGACCATTTGCAGCGATTCATGGCCTTTATCGTCCAAAACAACTATGGACATTTTATGGATAATAATGTGGTATGTTACCGGACCACAATTGTTCTATATTGATTTGAAGAACATTCTGGACAATTCAAGCAAATGATTTGACCAGCAAGATCGCCTGACCTGAATCCTCTGGAATATTTATGGGACATAACCGAGAGGTCAGTTCATGCACAAAATGCTGCATCGGCGACATTTTCGCGTTTGGGGATGGCTATAGAGGTAGTACGACTCAATATTTGTGCAGAGGACTTCCAACGACTTGCGGAGTCCATTTGTTGAGTGCATGTCGTCGAGCTGCTGCAAAAGGACTGCCACCTCAGTGTGCATTGTAAACAGTAACGATCCTGTCGCGTTTCCTCACTCTGGAATATATCCGTCGATTTTGTTCCGTTTAAGGCGACGTGTTGAATTCTATATGCAAGGAAGTCTTGAATCCAGTCGCTAATCTGATCCGATACTCGCCAAGATCAGGGTTTTTTTTCACTAAATGGCAGCGCGGGACCGTTTAAAATGCCTTCGTGAAGACGAGGAACAGGGCATCAACCTGAGCGTCGTTGTCTGGATCTCATGGAGGAACACAGCGAGCTAGTGTCACTGTCTTTTTATCAGTTTCCAACCTGAGGGTATTTTCCACCTGAAGGGTAAAAAGAAATTATCTGAGGGGTAAAAACAAAAGACTTCACTTGTGTTTCGGTCACGAAATCGATTTCTTTTAAAAGGTTATTTTCGTTGACATTCTTTCGTAAGAATGTAATACTACCACATAATTTACCAATAACTACAGTACATTGTTTTTCTAATACTAGCATTAACACGTGCCACGGTGTGTTGGACGTTATAGCTTGCGTAACGAATGCATGAACATCCTCCTCACACAGCCCACCCACTACACACTTACTTTGTACCATGCATTTATGACAATAAAACTGAGACATATATATCAGACATGCTTAGATATCTCTTGAAAGTACCTTTTCCGAGTTGTTGATAGTTCCCACAATAGGTAAAGAGAAACGAACTGACAGCACAACACTAGAGTAACCAAATACTACTTTACTGCTCTAAGTGTGTGTGGTCTGAGGTTTCCGGGCGCTAAACAGCGTGATTTACTGCTCTAAGATGATTTACTGCTCTAAGATGATTTACTGCTCTAAGATCATTACGTTATTATTACGAGGGAGTGCTGATACGTAAGGCCCTTGAATTTTTTATGCGAAAACTCTTAAAGCTTTTTAAATAAAACGAATGTTGCTAACATTATACGTCTTTATTTGTCATGTCTACATGTTTGGAGCCCTCAGCCGCTAGAACGCTCCGAATTGTAAAGTTTAACATGCCGGTCCTTAACGTGACTGTATTGGTGCTTGAGAAACAGCATGCTGTAATCGAGTTTCGACTTCGAAGAGTTCGTCCACACATGGAGCGCCGTCTCATTCAACACGGCAATACCAGATCACACACAAACGCTGCATCATCTCCAACAATCTGACGCCTTGCGTTCACCGTGATCGATCGTGCTCTATGCAGTCCCCGTTTGACCCCAAGGGATTTTCATCTGTTTCCAAAATTTAAAGAACACCTTCAAGGACTGCACCTTGGTTACGACGAAGAGGTGCAGGCAGAAGTTAGGTTGGCATCGTCAGATACTCCACAATGACGGTATCAGCAAACTGGTTTCTCGTTGTGTGAAATGTGTTCGTCATCAGGGGTGACTCTGTTGCGCCCTCCTATTGTTATTATTGTTGTTGTTATTAGCGGCAATGATTTACACAAAGCGTTAGCAGCCGGAACTCCTCCATTTACTGTCCTTTCAGAAGTAAGGAGTCAAACAGTCAAGTAATTTACAAATAGCAAGAATATTGTTTGTATTTTAACTTGGTTGATACTGAATTTGGGTGCAAGGTGTGACTGAAGTAAGTGTCGCTAGGGAGTGGAATGGTGCAGAGGAAGCATGTTTTGCAACAAATGTCTACCCTCAATGCTGATGACTAGCTTTCTTCTCTGAGAGTGAGTTGTAGGTAGCACTTGTGATTCGCCGAGGATTGTTTCATAATTCTAAAAAAAATGTTTTAAAAAGGATCAGTACTGATTGTCTCATTGACTCATCAGCTCTTAGTTCTAAAAAACACCAGGAACAACTAAATATCATTTATCTTTCGTCATTCAAAAATAAAAGTGTTCAAGAAAATTCTTTGTCATTCTATACTTATATGTCAATGTTGATAATGGTGGGAAGACGGGGCTACGAGCTACCATCTGACTGCACTCACGGATAATGGTGACAGAAAGGTTGGGAAATACTGCTCTACATTATGGAGTCCCGGGTTCGATTCCCGGCCGGATCGAACATTTAGCGCGCTCGAGGGCTGGGTGTTTGTATCGTCCTAATCATTTCACATCATTTTCATCGCGAAGAAGCGTAACTCGACAACTTGTTGTCAAATAGATAGGCGGTTAAACTACTCCAGATGGCGTCTCCCGGCCAATGAGGCCATGCCATTTTTTCGATACTTGCACCCAAATTTCTTAATTACTCTGCTGGCCATTATAACTGCAATACCAGGAACGGTAGAAAACAACGAAATTTTACTTATCGTGTGTCAAGAAGAAACATGTGGTAAAACCTGTCAAACTGTGGTGTATTTGATAAGATCATCAAAACAATGCAGGAAATGTATAACGGATACTCCAAAGCAATGCACCTAGGGCAACTGACATGCCGTACTAGCGCTAAATCAGGTGTACAACAGAGTGTGTTCTCTCTCCCTACCTTTGGGAAGGAAAAAGTGACGCGAAAGTCAAATGAAGGGAGAAGAAGAAGAGTAATCTGCTGAAAATAAACCAACTGGAGGAGACTGATTTCACGGATGATGTATGTCTTCTCTCTCAAAACTCCAGTCATATGAATAACAAACCGAAAAATCTGTAGGAATGTCCGGGAACGGTTAGGCTATCTACAACTGTAGCAAAAAGAAAATCCTTGCGTGAGGCGGATGTACAGTCCTGCATGACCCAGCGAACAATATGTCTAATCTCTCGGGAGATAGTCGAGTGGAGTCTCTAAGATCCGGCATGGCGTTGAATATGGGCCTCCAAAAGCCGTCAGTTACATTCTTGCATGACAGTGAGAGGAATCCTCACCAACGTGAGCAGCACCATCATGAAACGGCAACCCCATTCCTGATAGTCCACGAACATGTCGCTGTCGAATTGCAAGACGACCTGGTAGATGGGTTAATCCTCATACGTTGAATAACTTAATCTTATCACAAAAAATCAATGTTCAAAAGCGATTTCCGAACGAAAGACTTGCTGTGCAATCTTTCCATATTCAGAGTGTAGATGACGTTACTTGTGCCTCTTTTGTGCGCTTGTATTGAAACGTTGACCATTTGCATGTCCAAGAATACAGGACACCTCGTGCAAGTTTGACATTGTTGCATTTCACATCATGCGATGCTGTTTTAATTACGGGTAATGTACAATGAAGCGCCGGAGAAAGTGGTATGGGCATACGTATTCAAATAGAGAGACATGTAAACAGGCAGAATACGGCGCTGCGGTCGGCAACGCCTGTGTAAGACAACCAGTGTCTGGCGCAGTTGTTAGATCTGTTACTGCTGCTACAATGGCACGTTATCAAGATTTAACTGAGTTTGAACGTGGTGTTATAGTCGGCGCACGAGCGATGGGGCACAGCATCTCCGAGGTAGCGATGAAGTGGGGATTTTTCCGTACGACGATTTCACAAGTGTGCCGTAAATATCAGGAATCGGGTAAAACATCAAATCTCCGACATCGCTGCGGCCGGAAAAAGATCCTACAAGAACGGGACCAACGACGACAGAAGAGAATCGTTCCAAATGACAGAAGTGCAACCATCCCGCAAACTGCTGCAAATTTCAATGCAGGGCCATCAACAAGTGTCGGTGTGCGAACCATTCAACGAAACCTCATCAGTATTGGCTTTCGGACTCGAAGGCCCACTCGTGTGCCCTTGATGACTGCACGAGACTTACACCTCGCCTGGGTCCCTCAACACCGACATTCGAATGTTGATGACTGGAAACATGTTGCCCGGTCGGAAGGGTCTCGTTCCGAATTGTATCGAACTAATGAACGTGTACGAGTATGGATACAACCTCATGAAACGATGGACGCTGCATGTCAGGGGCAATTCCAGCAGGACAATGCGACACCTCACACGTCCAGAATTGCTACAGAATGGTTCCAGAAACACTCTTCTGAGTTTAAACACTTCCGCTGGCCACCAAACACCCCAGAAATAAACATTATTGAGCATATCTGGGATGCATTGTAACGCGCTGTTCAGATGAGATCTCCACCCCCTCGTAGTCTTGCGGATTTATGGACAGCCCTGCAGAATTCATGGTGTCAGTTGCCTCCAGCAACTAAACATTAGTCGAGTCCATTCCACTTTGTGTTGCGCCACTTCCGCGTGCTCGCGGGGGCCCTACACGATATTAGGCAGATGTACCAGTTTCTTTGGCTCTTCAGTGTAACGGCGAATTCTGCCTTCATCTCCACCTTTGCCATCTACAACTCCCTCTAGTGCAGTGTTTCCAAGTGTAGAGGGGGAGGGGGGGGGGGGGGGAGGAAAACCGTACAGTCGTTGTCGCAATGCGCTAAGTCGCAAACGGTGCGATTGATATGATGACCAAAGGGCATAGTCATTGGCTACTGGGCCGAGAGTGGAAGCAAACCGTTGGCGTGTTGCTGTAATTAACGTACACCACAAATGGCCAAATGGCGCTATCAAAAACCAGTGCCGAGGCAACTGTGGTGCGCCACGGGTCATAGACGATAGGGGTGAACGATGACTGCGGAAATGTGTACCGGAGAATAGACGCGTAGCTATTGATGAGCTGACCACCCAGATGAACCAACGGGCTACCAACAGTGTCTCCTCAACGGCCGTTCAGCAAACGTTGCCGCCGATGGCCTGAATTCCGGTCATCGACGACGAAGGCTGGAATCTGGACGCCACTACTGCAACTGCACATACGCCGAGTGGCTACAGGTGGCCTTCTCACATGAACGACGCTACCCGCTCCATCGGGTAGACGGCCGTTGGCGAGCGCGGCGTGAAACATCTGAAAGCAAACACCTTGCAATGTTTTCGTGGCATTCCCTGGGTGCTCTCATCATTCTGGAAGGCACAATGGACCGTCACAGGTATGCATCGATCTTTGGGGACCATGTCCACTCCTACTTCGGCGTTATGGCATCTAACAACAGGACAATGCAACGTGCCACACAGCTCGCAGTGTACGTGCGTGGTTCGAAGAGGACCAGGATGAGGTTACTGTACGCTCCTGGCCAGAAAACTCCCGGGTTTTGAACCTAATCAAGAATCTGTGGGGCCACCGCTGTCGGGCTGTTCGCGCCACGGGTCCTCAGACGAGAAACCTGGGGCACCTGGCCATGACACTGGGTTCGGCATGGCTCCACATCCCTTTCGCTACCTTCCAGACCCTCACTGACTCTTCCTGCGGGTCTAAAATCGGTCCGCGGTGCAAGAGGTGGTTTTTCAGGCTCGCATTAATGTGACTGTACACTGTATATTATATTCATATGCTTTTTCCTGTATTTGTCTCAGTACGAATATCTACACCACAGTTGATCTCTTACGCTGAAACATCCCCTTAGAAAAATTATACATGACTGTGCTTAAACTGACACACAATATTTTTTTCCGCAACGCAATCTAACTTTCAATAATCCCTACAAAAGAATGGCCCTGACTAAATTAACCTATACGTTTCACAAATCACTTACAGTCCACGATATCCAATATTACAAATTTGCTCTTTCTGATGGACACACGTCCAGATCGTCCGCTCTCAAAATTCCGCCATCTCTCTCCCCACATCCACCACTGCTGGCGGCTCACCTCCAACTGCGCAACGCTACGCGCTTTTAACAGCCAACTGCCCAACACTACAATAGCGACTATTGCAACAATGCCGACCAGCCTCAGACTGCACACAGCACAGTCAGTGATTTTCATATAGAGCGCTACGCGGCGTTACCAATAAAAAAACCTAAACAGCCTACTTACAACGCCTAAAGCCACACTGATAGTCAAGCAATGTATTTTCCTCATACAGAACTAGTCTGACGTATAGGGTTCCGGAGAAAACCTTGTATGACAGATTCGACAAAGTGATCCCTCTGCAGTTAGAGCAACATGCCTTGTCATAACAGCATCATCTGCAAGCAACCTCATGATGATGCTGCTAAATCGCTTACGAGTATGTACACTCATGCTCGTAAATTAAGGATAATGCTGATACTTGGTGAAACAACGCTCTGGTGGGCGGTTTGTGGCTTTAAATCACCTCGGGGTATGACCATGTGGTGCATTTGACCTGCAGTCGTCACGCGGTGGCGCTGGCAGCAGTCCATATATGCAGAGGTGTGTTGGTGCATGTCAGAGTACGGTGCAGCGAGTAACTGTGCACACGTTATCAGACGTGCTAATGGTGACTGTGTGTTGCAAATGGCTCAAAGAACACATATTGATGACGTTATGAGGGGTGGAATACTAGGGCGACTGTAGGGTGGTCAAACACAGCAGGTCGTAGCGCAGTTTGATCTCAAGATTATGGCAACGATTCCAGCAGACAGGAAACTTGTCCAGGAGCTACAGTACAGGACGTCCACAGTGCACAACACCACAAGAAGACCGATATTTCACCATCAGTGCCCGCAGATGGCCACAGAGTACAGCAGGTAGCCTTGCTCGGGACCTTACTGCAGCCACTGGAACAGTTGTCACCAGACACACAGTCTACAGACGACTGAACAGACATGTTTCATTCGCCCAGAGACCTGCAAGGTGTATTCCACTGACTCCTGGTCACAGGAGATCCCGTAAAGCCTGGTGTCAAGACACAGTACATGGTCATTGGAAGAGTGGTCCCAGGTTATATTCACAGACAAATCCAGGTATAATCTGAACAGCGATTCTCGCCGTGTTTTCATCTGGCGTGAACCAGGAACCAGATACCAAACCCCTTAATGTCCTTGAAAGGGACCTGTGTGGAGGTCGTGGTTTGATGGTGTGGGGTGGGATTGTGACTGGTGCACGTACACCCCTGCATGTCTTTGACAGAGGAACTGTAACAGGTCAGGTGTATCGTGACGTCATTTTGCACCAGTATGTCCGCCTTTTCAGGGGTGCAGTGGGTCGCACCTTCCTCCTGATGGATGATAACTCACGGCCCGACCAAGCTGCCATCGTGGAGGAGTACCTTGAAACAGAAGATATCAGACGAATGGAGTGACTTGCCTGTTCTCCAGACCTAAATCCCACTGAGCACGTCTGGGATGCTCTCGGTCGGCGTATCACCGCACTTCTTCAAACCCCTAGGACACTTCAGGAGCTCCGACAGGCACTGGTGCAAGAATGGGAGGTTACACCCCAGCAGCTGCTCGACCACCTGATCCACAGTATGCCAACCCGTTGGGCGGCCTGTGTACGTGTGCATGGTTATCATATCCCATATTGATGTCGGATTACATGCGCAGGAAACAGTGGCGTCTTGTAGCACATGTGTTTCGGGACGGTTTTCTCAACTTATCACCAATACCGTCGAGTTACAGATCTGTGTCTTTTGTATTCCCTACGTGCCTATGCTATTAGCGCCAGTTTTGTGTAGTGCCACGTTGTGTGGCACCACATTCTGCAATTATCCTTAATTTATGAGCATGAGTGTATATTGAGGACACCCTTCAGGAAACACCTGACGCTATTTTCGTTCCTGTGCAGCATTCGCCGTCCAACGTGCCGTGTTTGCAGAAACTCTGTATGATTCTATTTCGGTTACTAGGCGGCGATGTGGTACAATGCTGGACGCCTTTCGAAAATCTAGGACACGACATCTACCTCTCCACCTGCATCTATCGTTTACGTTTCGTGTGTGAGCAAGACGACCTGTTTTTCCCACGGGTGGGTTTTCCCACCACTGTGCTGATTCTTTAAGCAATATTCATTTCCTTCAGGAGTTAATTTCAAGCATCCAATTACAAGGGCTCTTTTTCTGCACATTCGAGACGAGCCATATTCATTCTGGATGGGGCACCAGGTTACCACGGCCCCATTTTTCGAAAACCATAGCTTCGTAGCTGTCAATTCAACAAATGTGTACAATATTTGATTTGAAAGTAACTTAGCGTACGCTGCTTCGCTCGCAAAGCCTGTATCTTCTGCACAGATTTTATTTCTTTTTCTTTGTTCCAATTTTTATGTTGTTCGCAAATTACAACACCTTCTAAACTTTCATGCTAATTTAGGCCAGAGAAGCAGGGTCTTTTCCGATTGTACTTCAAATCAAAAAGCGATACTGCTGGCTAGAGTCCAAGGTTTTTTGTTCATCGTGCCTTTAGCGTTCTAGTGGTAATATTTCCACAGAAACTTTCATTCCCTATCTAACCGAGAAGTGAAATACAGGTTTTCATAGATTTAGCTTCATTTTTTTAATATAACGAAATATTTTCTTCAAATATTTCATGCCTATTTCACCACTTAGGAGTTGAGTTTACAAGAACAGTGAAACATCTATTTTTTTAATAAAATCTTCTCTGCATTTCAACCGCGTAGCGTGGGATTTTAATCAGCTGATGGGTCTGGAAGCCCAAGAAAATTTTACTAATTCATATTGCCGCGAGCCCATGCGTGCAGACACCTGATTTTTTAATTTCTAACCCAGAAGCCAAATATAAATTTTCATTTATTTAGCTATGAGAATATTTTCATAATGAAACAATTTTATGAAACTTTTGATCCCCTCTTTCACTCCTTTAGGTTGTCGAATTTCCAAAAACACTGTTACACATACTTTTTTATTTCCAGTTGAGAAGTCAAATACCAATTTTCATAGATGTAGCTTTACATATGTTTTTGCAGTTCTTTAATAATGGTTTATTTTCAAAAAACCTTTGACGCACTACTTTGGGCCCTTGGTGGTTGACTTTCCGAAAATGCTGAAACTCGTATTTCTTTATTTCTGACTGACAAAGCTAGTACCAACTTTCATAGTTCTAGCTCCAAAATTACCTTAATATCAACATTTCCCTAAAAGGTTTTCATCCTCTATTTCACCGCCTTAAGAATGGAATTTCGAACGATTCCTTCTTCAACGACGCCTACAGTATAAGATCACCCTCTACAAATTTCAAGTTGTTGTTGTTGTTGTGGTCTTCAGTCCTGAGACTGGTTTGATGCAGCTCTCCGTGCTACTCTATCCTGTGCAAGCTTTTTCATCTCCCAGTACCTACTGCAACGTACATCCTTCTGAATCTGCTTAGTGTATTCATCTCTTGGTCTTCCTCTACGATTTTTACCCTCCACGCTGCCCTCCAATACTAAATTGGTGATCCCTTGATGCCTCAGAACATGTCCTACCAACCGATCCCTTCTTCTGGTCAAGTTGTGCCACAAACTTCTCTTCTCCCCAATCCTATTCAATACTTCCTCATTAGTTGTGTGATCGACCCATCTAATCTTCAGCATTCTTCTGTAGCACCACATTTCGAAAGCTTCTATTCTCTTCTTGTCCAAACTATTTATCGTCCATGTTTCACTTCCATACATGGCTACACTCCATACAAATACTTTTCAGAAATGACTTCCTGACACTTAAATCTATACTCGATGTTAACAAATTTCTCTTCTTCAGAAACGCTTTCCTTGCCATTGCCAGTCTACATTTTATATCCTCTCTACTTCGACCATCATCAGTTATTTTGCTCCCCAAATAGCAAAACTCCTTTACTACTTTAAGTGTCTCATTTCCTAATCTAATTCCCTCAGCATCCACCGACTTAATTAGATTACATTCCATTATCCTTGTTTTGCTTTTGTTGATGTTCATCTTATATCCTCCTTTCAAGACACTGTCCATTCCATTCAACTGCTCTTCCAAGTCCTTTGCTGTCTCTGACAGAATTACAATGTCATCGGCGAACCTCAAAGTTTTTATTTCTTCTCCATGAATTTTAATACCTACTCCGAATTTTTCTTTTGTTTCCTTTACTGCTTGCTCAATATACAGATTGAATAACATCGGGGAGAGGCTACAACCCTGTCTCACTCCCTTCCCAACCACTGCTTCCCTTTCATGTCCCTCGACTCTTATAACTGCCATCTGGTTTCTGTACAAATTGTAAATAGCCTTTCGCTCCCTGTATTTTACCCCTGCCACCTTTAGAATTTGAAAGAGAGTATTCCAGTCAACATTGTCAAAAGCTTTCTCTAAGTCTACAAATGCTAGAAACGTAGGTTTGCCTTTCCTTAATCTTTCTTCTAAGATTAGTCGTAAGGTGAGTATTGCCTCACGTGTTCCAGTGTTTCTACGGAATCCAAACTGATTTTCCCCGAGGTCGGCTTCTACTAGTTTTTCCATTCGTCTGTAAAGAATTCGTGTTAGTATTTTGCAGCTGTGACTTATTAAACTGATAGTTCGGTAATTTTCACATCTGTCAACACCTGCTTTCTTTGAGATTGGAATTATTATATTCTTCTTGAAGTCTGAGGGTATTTCGCCTGTTTCATACATCTTGCTCACCAGATGGTAGAGTTTTGTCAGGACTGGCTCTCCCAAGACCGTCAGTAGTTCCAGAGGAATGTTGTCTACTCCGGGGGCCTTGTTTCGACCCAGGTCTTTCAGAGCTCTGTCAAACTCTTCACGCAGTATCATATCTCCCATTTCATCTTCATCTATATCCTCTTCCATTTCCATAATATTGTCCTCAAGTACATCGCCTTTGTATAGACCCTCTATATACTCCTTCCACCTTTCTGCTTTCCCTTCTTTGCTTAGAACTGGGTTTCCATCTGAGCTCTTGATATTCATACAAGTCGTTCTCTTATCTCCAAGATATTCATTTTTTTCAATTTCAAGTATCTATCCTTAACAGTCTGGGCTCAGCAATGATCAGTCAGTGAGTGAGTCAGCCAGTCGAGACACTCCCTTTTACGTACAGAGATGATGAAAACTGATTCATCTAATCTTGAAAGTCATATTCTAAATTATTAATATTAGCAGACGTACTGAAAGTTTTGCCGAATTTTTGTTTTATTGCGAAGAAAAACTTGTATACACCGTTTTCACATATAATTTGCCTGAGTGCGTCAAGACATGTTCAGGCATACAAAGAGGTACGTCACGATTTGGACACCAGGATCTTTCTTCTCGGCACATTTTTGCTTCTGGCGGTTATTGACATGGGAATACGCTCGCAGACATGTGGACATGTGTCGGCAGCGTTTTTTTATGATACTTGTTTTACAGTCAGGGCTGTTATACAAACTCTTATTTAAGTGATCCAGTATTTCAAACACTTCACTAAGTTATGTTCTTTTGTTTATTACTTACCCGAGTATACAACCAAATACAACGCTGCGTAAGTATCAGAATGATCAGCTTCCCATTCTAAACTGGAATCGCCAATTTCCATTTCTTCTTCCACGGCATTGAAAACATCGTTATCATCGAAATTCCCAATGCCAAAACAGCATAGAGTGCGAGCAGTGGGAATATACAGGTAGCAGGCGAAAGCAGTATGGCACTCAAAACATCGTCCAGCCAACGCAGGAAAAAAAAGGAGATAAAATTCGTGTAGTCGCATACTTATGCACAGTGGTAGGAGGGAGTGTCGTGAACAACATACCGCAAATCCTGACCGGTGGAGTGCGACCGTGGGGTTGGTGCGAGGCGTGTATTGGTCGCTATTTTACGTTTGGTTCAAATGGCTCTGAGCACTATGGGACTTAACTACTGAGGTCATCAGTCCCCTAGAACTTAGAACTACTTAAACCTAACTAACCTAAGGACATCACACACATCCATGCCCGAGGCAGGATTCGAACCTGCGACCGTAGCGGTCACGCGGTTCCAAACTGACGCGCTTAGAACCGCACGGCCACACCGGCCGGCCTATTTTACGTTTTTCTTGAATAATTCGAAAATCGCAGCTCCTAGCAAAGTGCAACATTAAACTATATAACATTTCCTAGAAAAAAGGTCCTACTCATTTTTTCTCTGGGATAATGGTTTCCGCATTGCAGTGAATAGAAAAATCGCAGGTTATTAAAAACAGTGTTTTAATGGTATACAATTAATGTTTATTGTTAAATGAAATGGGTTAAGAACAAATATTAAATGTTTGTGCCACAACTAAGTGCAGTAGAGCCGAATTAAGGAATATTTGCGTTCTTGGATTGTGACAGGCGGCAAGGAGAGAGTGAGGAGGGGGTTGAAGTTAGAAATGTGAGAGAAGATAAATCGCCAGATTGTAGACATGCATTTCTCTGTTTCATAGGCCTCCAAATTGATGAGCTAGCAGGCGAGTCCCCACTACGTCATAAAAAGCAACTACAGGCTGTTTCATCAAGTTAATCCGACACTTCCGCAGCTCACCTTAGGAATTACTGGTGAAACCCCGTCCAGACATTACTGGGGCTGTTTATTTTTCGAAAAGTGCTTTAAGGGTCCATGCAATACAGATATGAGTTATTAATAATATATCTCAAGAAACACACATGGACAGAATCTATGCCGTCCGGGGTGACCGAGCGGTTCTAGGCGCTACAGTCTGGAACCGCGCGACCGCTACGATCGCAGGTTCGAATCCTGCCTCGGGCATGGATGTGTGTGATGTCCTTAGGTTAGTTAGGTTTAAGTAGTTCTAAGTTCTAGGGGACTGATGACCTCAGAAGTTAAGTCCCCTTGTGTTCAGAGCCATTTGAACCATTTGACAGAATCTATTTCAATGTCCTGTACTGGTAGAGGGGAACTGACCCTTAGTCATCCAGCAATGCTACTGTAGAGTTATTCCGGGAAGACAACTTCCCCCACCGAGTGCTCCTCGTTTTTGGAGTATACTGACAGCCGATACGTCCGCAACATTTCCTGTCCAGTTTTCTTATGTGAGTAAGCAACATAATTTAACTGTGCTCATGTTTGTATACTGAAGCTGTTTTCAGTTTATTGCGTAGTTATTTGCAGTTATTAAGTGAGATCTTATGTAAAAAAACTCAACAGTTGGAACTGTCAACCGTCTACCACACTGAAAAGCTTGGTCCAGGTGTAACACGATGGTAATATACAGGGTGGCACTGACTATTGCCACCTAGAATAACTCAGAAGGTATCATAGCAGCTGAAAAGTTTCTGGAACTCATAGGACATCAGGGGCCATAATATTATGGTCGGTTTTTTGTTGCTAGGTGGGGCCAATTCAGAGATATGAAGGTCAACATTGTTTTTTTGAATGGGATGTTATAGTTTGGTACTTATTTTCTGATAGCGGCTATCGAGACGAATCCAATGATGTATAACAGTAAGGTCTTTGAAGGTCAACGAAGATCAAAAAGTTGCCATGAACGTCTGTTTACAGAAGCTGTTCGAAGTGATGACCATTGGTATCAATGCAGTGCTGCAATCTTCTAATCATGGATTGAGTGGTACTCCTTATCACTTCGGCACTTATCGAAGCACATGCTCTGACAATTCTCTCTCGTATATCGTGCTAATAGCAAGTATACGCGGAATACGGGGGTTTCCATCTAACGTGCCATTGGCATGTAAACACCATTCGATGGTTTCGTAATACAACACTAATACGATCGGTAAGACTAGTATCGTCGAATCAAGCGAATGTGAATGATGTATTCCTTCGAAGAACAAGTCGATATGCTTCTCATTCACGGAGAATGCCAACGAAATTCATTGAGAGCTAGAGACTTATACGCTGAAAGATATCCTCAACGTACTCACCCTACACGTAGTACATTTAAATATGTGTATGAAAAATTGAGAACAACTGGATCTTTAACGCGTCAGAAACATATCCGGCAAAGTAAAGTTACTAACGAGGAAACGGAAATTGGTACTCTTGTCACTGTGGTTCGAGATCTTTACGTTAGTTCGCGTCAAATCGCAAGGGAATCTGGCATGAGCCAGAGTAGCGTTGTTCGTGTTCTGCATCACCATAAATATCATCCTTACCATTACAGTCTCCACTAAGAATTAACTGCTACGGATTGTAAGCGTCGCATTGAATTCTGCCGATGGGCTCAACTTCAGATTGAGAGGGATGACACATTTATTAATTTGATTCTATTTACTGACAAGGTTACATTCACGAGCCATGGAAATGTTAATTTGCATAACATGCATTATTGATGATCTGTGTTTGTTGCGGTAACTTCACACCAAAAATCGTGGTCGGTGAACGTATGGTGTGGGATTCTAGAGGAGAGAATTATAGGCCCCTATTTCATCGAAGGAATTCTTAATGGTAGAAAGTACACCACATTCCTGCAAGAAACATTAAGTCTGTTATTGGAAGAAATGCCTTTAGGAACAAGAAACAGAATGTGGTATCAACACGATGGGAGTCCGGCACATTTTTCGCTGATAGCTAGAAATGAGTCGCAGGGACCATTCCCAAATCGTTGGATTGGACGCGGAGGAGATGTGACGTGGCCGGCTCGTTCGCCAGACTTGACACCTCTGGATTTTTTCATGTGGGGTTTGTAAAAGACATTGTTTATGAAGATGTTCCAACCACACCTGAGGATATGTGAGAGAGAGTTGTCAGAGCATGTGATTCGATAAGTGCTGATGTGATAAGGAATACCACTCAATCCATGATAAGAAGATTGCAGCACTGCATTGATACCAATGGTCATCACTTCGAACACCTTCTGTAAATGGACGTTCAAGCCACTTTCGTGACCTGTAACCTTACTGTTACACATCAAGTTGACCTTCATATCTCTGAAGCGACCTCATCTAGCAACAAAAAACCAACGTCATATTATGGCCACCGTTGTCCCATGCAACTTTTGCCCCACAAACTTTTCAGCTCCTTTCATACTTTCGGAGTTGTGACTCACCCCGTATATTCAACGATGTTGATTTCACTGTCTCCACTGTCAACGACTGGAATACTTGTTGCAACATGAGGGTTATCAAAAGCGCCACCGCAGCCTCAGCTCTCGCAATATGTGAAGATGTACAGAGGATTAAATTTGTTCCCCTCTGTCACAGAAGTAGCTTACATAGGTGTTGTGGTAAGCCAGATATTTCAACACAAGTCACGCAATGCATTAAAGCATGTTACTATTCCAGATTTGAACATGATCAGTCTTATTGTATCAGATTTATTGACACCCACTTCTCAAGATATGTGGTAAGTAGCTCCACAGTGCATCCCACTCTACAAATAACAGCAATTCCTGAATGGGTGGGATGTATGGAGTCTATCAGTAACACAGTTAATGATGAGAGAACTGTAGTAACTTTCTGGTCATTCATTAACTCGCCACCAAGTGACTATAACACTGTTACGCAGCTTTGGAACATGTTGTCAACAACAGACAGCAGCAAGATGCCACATTTATCACTCCAATCCTTTTCTCTTCAGCACTACGTAAGTCACTGCCAATATCACTCTTACCAATTAAACACTTCTCAGCCATTGTCTATAGAAACATATTTTACGTGAAATCTCAATTAACAACTGCAAATAATTACCCACATAACAAAGAGAAAATGCCCCATGGTATAAACATTGTATAAACACGATCTCAGTGAAGTTATCTTGCCTGCTTGCATAAAAGAAGTGGACAGGAAATGCCAGAAAGGCATAGTCTGTCCATAAACTTAAAGGGAGCAGCACTTGTGGTGAAGGAAGTAGCCTTTCTCAGAAAAACGCTACAACTGCCGTACAAGGTGATTAAGAATCAATTTTCCCTCTAGCAGTGTAGAACAGTGTGTAGGGATTGCGTAGAATCTGTTCATATGCGTTCCTCGCGTCAGTAATATTAGTAACTCACATGTGTATTCCATGTAGTGTTAACGCACTTCGTGGAAAACAGCACCCACCCCGCATGTCTGCATACTATGTCACCATTGACATAATATGAGCTGCAGGACGGCCAGTATAACTTTCTGAGACACCCTGTAGTGGCTTTTTGTGACGTAGTGCGGTAGAGAAACTGGGCATTCGCATGCTCACTCTTCAACTCGCAGATCTATGAAGGAGGGAAGTGCATGACCACAATCTGGCGACATACCTTGGCCATGGCACATCTATCTTAGACCGCCCCATTCCCTCCAACCCGTCACACTCCCAGAACACAATTTATCCCTTAATAAGGTTCAGCTACACTTATACGAGGGCTACTCGGAAAGCAAGGTCTGATGGGGTACGTGTTATATCCTAGCCAGTAATGCCACCCGAGCCCGCTGCCAAAAGGTTGGCAGCATCAAACTCCGGACGCCGTCCGCATAAGCAGCGCCAGCGAGACAGCAAATCGCCGCAAGTCTGCGAGCGCCACCGCTGGCTTCTGGTTTCTTAAGCGCTGGAGTCGCGAGCGCTATGACAGTTCTGTATTCGCCGCTCAGTTGTATACTCGCCACCGAATTGTGTACTTGCTAGTCAGTTGTGTGTTCATCGCAGCAGAGTTGTTGTTTGTCGTCAGCCGACGCTGACCTAGCCGCTCCGACTCGAACTAGACAGATTTCTGTAGACACGGAGTTCACTACTGTATTTCTGTATCTTCGTAATAAAGATAAGTACCGACTTTTATTTAATCAGAGTGTTTGGGTTTTCATCTTTCTGTTCACTGTTCCAGCGGACCGGTCGGCCCGCTATTAAAAGTGTGGCGGTGACTTCGTAAGCCGTTTCTACCGCGAATTGTTTGTCGCTACGAACACCGCCACGAAAGTACGAAGTGGAAATCACAGTCAAAATCCAATGAAGCTTTACACAGATGTGTTGGGCAGTGTCCCTAACATGCCCACCGATCGCGTCACGTAGCTCTTTTCGGTTCTGAGCGCACAGTGAGCATATCAAGATGTCTAGAACACTAGTGCCTCCCGCCAAGTATAAGGGCCTGGTGTGAGATTTCTCCTGATGTCATGCAGCCCACGTAACTGTCATGCACTTCCTTCTCCGTGACAATTCTCGGCAGCAACCTGCAGGGACAACAAAACCATTTCTGCAGCGTTTTCAATGCTCACCACCATACAGCCCTGACTTACCTCCCTCTGACGTTCATCTCTAGTCACTTGAGCAGCTGGCTATGAAGACAACGTTCTGGCACGCACTGTAGATCAGCATAGAGAATCGGCAGAAAGCACAGGTGGCGTCCTTCTATTACGAGGGTATTGCAAAGTTGGTACAACGGTACGACAAATGTCTAAATCGGAGCAGCGACTACGTAGAGAAGAAGCTGGACGGTGTAGCTAACAGTTGCAAACAAAACAGTGGTTTCCATTTCGCTATCGATCGTACCTTATTTTCCCAATAGCCCTCGTATGTGGTAGTACATGCATTTAATAGTTGTTCTTAACCCATTTCATTTAACAACAAACATTAATGTTTGCATTAATTAAAGCACTATTATTACACTACTGGTCATTAAAATTGCTACACCACGAAGATGACGTGCTACAGACGCGAAATTTAACCGACAGGAGGAAGATGCTGTGATATGCAAATGATTAGCTTTTCAGAGCATTCACACAAGGTTGGCGACCGGTGGCGACACCTACAACGTGCTGACATGAGGAAAGTTTCCACCCGATTTCTCATACACAAAGAGCAGTTGACCGGCGTTGCCTGGTGAAACGTTGTTGTGATGCCTCGTGTAAGGAGGAGAAACGCGTCCCATCACGTTTCTGACTTTGATGAAGGTCGGATTGTAGCCTATCGCGATTGTGGTTTATCGTATCGCGACATTGCTGCTCACGTTGGTCGAGATCCAATGACTGTTAGCACAATATGGAATCGGTGGGTTCAGCAGGGTAACATGGAACGCCGTGCTGGATCCCAACGACCTCGTATTACTAGCAGTCGAGATGACAGGCATCTTATATGCATGGCTGTAACGGATCGTGCAGCCATGTCTCGATCCCTGAGTCAACAGATGGGTACGTTTGCAAGACAACAACCATCTGCAAGAACAGTTCGACGACGTTTGCAGCAGCATGGACTCTCAGCTCGGAGACCATGGCTGCGGTTACCCTTGACGCTGCATCACAGACAGGAGCGCCTGCGATGGTGTACTCAACGACGAACCTGGGTGCACGAATGGCAATACGTCATTTTTTCGGATGAATCCAGGTTCTGTTTACAGCATCATGATGGTCGCATCCGTGTTTGGCGACATCGCGGTGAACGCACATTGGAAGCGTGTATTCGTCATCGCCATACTGGCGTATCACCCGGCGAGATGGTATGGGGTGCTATTGGTTACACGTCTCGGTCACCTCTTGTTCGCATTGACGGCACTTTGAACAATGGACGTTACATTTCAGATGTGTTACGACCCGTGGCTCTACCCTTCATTCGATCACTGCGAAACCCTACATTTCAGCAAGATAATGCACGACCGCATGTTGCAGGTCCTGTATGGGCCATTCTGGATACAGAGAATGTTCGACTGCTGCCCTGGCCAGCACATTCTCCAGATCTCTCACAAACTGAAAACGTCTGGTTAACGGTGGCCGAGCAACTGGCTCGTCACAATACGCCAGTCACTACTCTTGATAAACTGTGGTATCGTGTTGAAGCTGCATTGGCAGCTGTACCTGTATACGCCATCCAAGCTCTGTTTGACTCAATGCCCAGGCGTATCAAGGCCGTTATTACGGCCAGAGGTGGTTGTTCTGGGTACAGATTTCTCAGGATCTATGCACCAAAATTGCGTGAATATGTAATCGCATGTCAGTTCTAGTATAATGTATTTGTCCAATGAATACCCGTTTATGATCTGCATTTCTTCTTGGTGTAGCAATTGTAACGGCCAGTAGTGTAATAACCGGCGATTTTTTCATCCTCTGCACCTCGGAAACTTTTAGTCCTTGAAAAAAAAAACAGTAGGATCTTATTTTATAGCAAATTTAATTTTGTGCTGGGAAACATTTTAGCTAGGAGCTTCGGCTTTCGAGTTATTCAAGAAACACGTATGAAACTTACCTTTTAACGTGCCAAGTCCTACGTTCACACACAACCGGTCAGAATTTTTAGTATGTTATCGTGCTCTAGTCCTACAACTGCACAAAAATTTGCAACTACACGAATTTTTGCCTTATTCGACCATTTTACGATTCCGTACCTCAGCCGATAAAAACGGATCTCTTTAAAGGATCACTTTGTTATCTATTTGTCTGTCTGTAAGTCCAATTGTTAAAAACTTTTTTTCTCACGAATGCGGAGACGTATGACGTTGAGATTTACTTGAATACTAAGGTCTATTATACTCCCTTGGCGGTGTAGTAAAAGTAAGTTTCTAAGTCAATGAAATCAAAAGATACGATCATTTATGTTACATATTTTGATACTTGCAGACTCACTCACCGACGCCTAAAGGGTACTCCCACATACCTAGAACATTGAAATTAGGTAAGAAGCAAAATTTCACAGCAAAAGTAAAGGGAAAAATTCAGAAAGTTGTTAATTTTATCACACGAAAAACTATTTCTTTTGTCATTTGTTTTCCGACTTCACAATTACAGTTGAAACATTCTCGAAAGTCTTGGGATTCACGCGATCGGTGTCTTGCCAGCATCAAGGTCGATAACACGCTGAAATCGTCGAGATTATCGATTTCGGGAATGGATAAAGTGTCTATATACAAAACCAAGTTTGTGCGGAACCCTGAGTGCGCGAGTCGTACTCGTACCTGGCCATTTGTTTGGTATTCGTTGACTGGGCTAACAGAGCAGAAAGACACAAAGCGCTCCTGTGGAGTGCACATAGTTCAGAATGCAAAGCTACTTGGTAGGACAGTGCAGAGACCCTTCCTTGATCAGTCTACAAGGCTACCGACAGAGAGTAGAATGCGCAGTGACAGTTACGAATTTTTACGCACAGCACAAGAAAGACTTGGTCGCCAACCGCTGCTACACGAGTCCTGTGCAGGCGCTGCCCACAATTTGTCAAGCTTTATAACAATGATGAAAGAAAACCTCTTTTGTAACAAATGATTCAACACCCACTTTTTCAAGCGTTCAAACAAATTGTGGTAACGTATTGGCCGCTTTCTTGTTGGTATACCAAAAAAGCATGAGTTTTGGAAGCTTTCAGCAGCTTCTTGAGGTGATGAAAATCGAAGGCCACGGACATTTTTGGTTGACATAGGGAATCAAAAAGATGTCGTTAGGTTATAAAACAAGTGAATAGGGGCAATGAGACATTAATTACAATTTTTTCCCCATCAAATTATCATTAGGTTGGCGCACTGTCTGAGAATGAGCATTGCTGTGGTAAAGCATGATGTGACGTTTTCGATTATTTCTCCTGGTTTCATCGATGACTGGTGAGAAATGCACTGTTTTATACCATGTAGTATGAACTGGTTTTGGCCCTCTTAGGCAATGGCCGTGATATATTCTGCGTAATCAAAGAAACTTTTGTTGGTTTCAGTTGAACTTGGAACAACCAAACAGTTGACTGCAGCTTCCTCTCTGTGTCTTAGGACTGCATTACAAGTTTTGTTTCCATTTACAGCATTGTGTATGTATTTTCCATTTCCACAACTGAATTTTTATGCCAAATGACACTTGTGACAGCAACTCGTGATGCGCTACCGACACCACCTCGGCAGAAGGCATTGCCACCATGCCGTTATAACTTCAGAACGCTCAGAGCACAACCTTTACATTCTTGTGCTTATATGGATACATCCATACAAGTATATAGTTCTGGCAATACCAGCCATGACCTTCTTCTTCTGTGTGGGTGCACACATATTACCCGAACTCTTACGGGACTTGGTAAGAATGTCTTCCACGAGTAATGGGTGTGTTGAGTAGGGACACTGCGAATGTAGTGTGTGGACATATGTCAGAATGTGGGTCTCGCGGGAGGCGTGCGTGGGATAGTTCCTGCAGTCGCACAATTGTCTGTGCCCTCGGTGGTTCAAATGGATAGAGCGTCTGCCATGTAAGCAGGAGATCCAGGGTTCGAGTCCCGTTCGGGGTACAAATTTTCATCTGCACCCGTTGAGATATATCAACGCTCGCCATCAGCTGTTGTTGTCTTCAGTCCAGAGACTGGTTTGATGCAGCTCTCCATGCTACTCTATCCTGTGCAAGCTTCTTCATCTCCCAGTACCTACTGCATCCTACATCCATCTGAATCTGCTTAGTGTATTCATCTCTTGGTCTCCCTCTACGATTTTTACCCTCCACGCTGCTCTCCAATACTAAATTGGTGATCCCTCGATGTCTCAGAACATGTCCTACCAACCGATCCATTCTTCTAGTCAAGTTGTGCCACAAATTTCTCCTCTCCCCAATTCTATTCAATACCTCCTGATTAGTTATGCGATCTACCCATCTAATCTTCAGCATTCTTCTGTAGCGTCACATCTCGAAAGCTTCTATTCTCTTCTTGTCCAAACTAGTTATCGTCCACGTTTCACTTACATACATAGCTACACTCCATACATATACTTTCAGAAACGACTTCCTGACACTTAAATCTATACTCGATGTTAACAAATTTCTCTTCTTCAGAAACGCTTTCCTTGCCATTGCCAGTCTACATTTTATATCCTCTCTACTTCGACCATCATCAGTTATTTTGCTCCCCAAATAGCAAAACTCCTTTACTACTTTAAGTGTCTCATTTCCTAATCTAATTCCCTCAGCATCACCCGACTTAATTCAAATACATTCCATTATCCTCGTTTTGCTTTCTTGATGTTCATCTTATATCCTCCTTTCAAGACACTGTCCATTTCGTTTACCTGCTCTTCCAGGTCCTTTGCTGTCTCTGACAGAATTACAATGTAATCGGCTAACCTCAAAGTTTTTATTTCTTCTCCGTGGATTTTAATTCCTACTCCGAATTTTTCTATTGTTTCCTTTACCGCTTGCTCAATATACAGATTGAATAACATCGGGGATAGGCTACAACCATGTCTCACTCCCTTCCCAACCACTGCTTCCCTGTACAAATTGTAAATAGCCTTTCGCCCCTTGTATTTTACCCCTGCCACCTTCAGAATTTGAAAGAGAGTATTCCAGTCAACATTCTCAAAAGGTTTCTCTAAGTCTACAAATGCTTAGAAACGTAGGTTTGCCTTTCCTTAATCTAATTTCTAAGACAAGTCATAGGGTCAATATTGCCTCACGTGTTCCAATATTTCTGCGGAATCCAAACTGATCTTCCCCGAGATCGGCTTCTACCAGTTTTTCCATTCGTTGTAAAGAATTCGTGTTAGTATTTTGCAGCCGTGGCTGATAGTTCGGTAATTTCCGCATCTGTCAACACCTGCTTTCTTTGCTGAAGGTATTAATATAAAATTCTAATACGTTTACATTTGGCCGCACTTGTCGGGCTGTTTTCGCCCTTGTGTCCCGGGTTCCGGAATGCTTCCACTAGGACGACTGAGACTTGATATCCTGAACCCATGTTCCATCACCTGCCATGGCAAGTATCAGCGGTTCTCGGGTGCCCAGAATCTGGGAAATCTCGAATATGTTTATTCTAAAAGAAGGAAAGACGAAGTCCTAGCAGAGTCTAAATGTTAACAGGCCGATTTATTTGGTGAATGCTCTAGTCAGAGTATAGGAAAAGTTTCTGTTCCGCCGCCTGAGGGATCACCGAAAGGTAGTGGGCATGAGTAGTGGGCATGAGCCCCCAGCAGTACGGTTTCAGGAAGGGGAAAGCCACAGAGGATGCGATAAATCACGCAATGAATATTGTGAACACCTCAGACGACAGGTATGTTATAGGCATAATGATTGATATAGTTGGGACATTTGATAATTTTTGGTGGCCTGTCCTGTTTAAATGAGAGAAACAGACTGACAGTCCCGGGTTTCTCCATAATAATCTACGAGATTGTTATACAAATAGGTAGGTGCTATTAGAATGTCCTGGAAAGAAAATTGTGAAAAACATCACCAAAGGCTGGCCACATGTCTCTATTTGTGGTCCAGAGCTCTGGGATGTTGCCGTAGAGCCATTAGTGAACCACCTGCATAGCATAACAAACACTAGAATCGCCTACGCAGGCGATCTGCTACTTACAGTATTTGCCAACACAAGGGCTGAATTAGCGAAAAATATTAGGACAGTTCTTGGAAGACTAAGTAACTCGTGTGTGGAAAGTAAACTAACGGTCTGTATGTTACTAAAAGGAACATTGTCGGGAACGAGAAATCCCACAATCAGAATTAGTGACCAACATGTAAAAAGAAAAGAGGTATAAAGGTACTCTGGAATTAACATCAACGAAAACCAAAACTTTCATGCACATGTAGAAATATTTTGTGAGAGAGGCATTAAAATTCTAAATAAAATAGCGACAATTGACCAAAGAAGTTTCCAGCTGCCACTAACTGCAACAAAACCGTACCACAACGCAATCTTCCCCCCCCCCCCCCCCCCCCTACTATGGGCTGCGGCTCGAGCATTTCGTCCGCAGCTCGTGGTCTCGCGGTCGCGTTCTCGCTTCCCGAGCACGGGGTTCCGGGTTAGATTCCCGGCGGGGTCAGGGTTTTCACCTGCCTCGAGATGACTGGGTGTTTGTGTTGTCCTCATCATTTCATCATCATTCACGAAGGTGGCGAGACTGGACTGAGAAAAGGTTGGCAATTTGTACCGGCGCCGATAACCGCGCAGATGAGCACCCCACAAAGCAAACATCATGATCATCATCATCGAGCGTTTTGGCTCACGGAGCAGAAAGGTAAGGACAGCACAGGCTCTACGGTGAGCACAGAGAAGTGTGGTCCTGCACCGGACAGCCTCCTATAGAACAACATCGACTGAGACGCTGATGGTGATATTAGGCTCCCTACTTCTAGACCTAGCAGTAAGAAGGAGTGGTGCACAATGTTGACTCAAAAAGCGCAAATACGATAAGGTCAAGGAGATACTGGGTACAAGAGCCGTATTGAATAAGGAAATAAAGGCGTGGATCGACGGAGAATGCAAGCAATCTGGGACAGGACAGAAACAGGGACGAGAACCTACCAGTTCCCTCCTTACATAAAAGAGGAAACAAGAACAACACACTTCCTTCCGACCAATAGAGCTACACATGGGTCACCTTCTTGATATATGTGAACGACCTCCCTTCCTATCTGAAACAAGAAGCTGAACTGACACTGTTTGCTGATGATACAAGCATCATTATTAATCCAGTAAAAGAAACTCCAATTGAAAATGACACAAATAAGGTCCCTGGAAAAGTCATTAATTGGTTTTCAGCAAATGGGCTTGCTCTAAACTTTGAAAAAACACAGTACATCCAATTTTCTGCTGCAAAAAGTACAGTTCCCTCAATAAATATAACACATCAACAGAAGTCAGAAGACAGGGTAGAGCGTACTAAGTTTTTGGGTGTACATATAGATGAGAATCTTAATTGGAAAATTCGTATTTTGGATCTCCTAAAGAGACTAGGTTCAGTAACTTCTGCGATCAGAATAATTGCCAATTTTGAGGATACAGAAATTAATAAGCTAGCATACTTTGCATACTTTCACTCTCTGATGTCATAGGGAATAACATTTTGGGGTAACTCAACATTTAGACAAAAAGTATTCACTGCTCAAAAGAAAGTGGTTAGAATAATGTGTGGGGTTCATAGTTGCACATCTTGTAGGCATCTTTTTAAAATATTGCGAATTCTTACAACAGCCTCACAATACATGTACTCACTAATGAAATTCGTTCTCAACAATATGAACCAGTTTAAAAACAACAGTGACATTCATGATTATAATACCAGAAAAAATAAAGGCTTACACTATCCTTTGCTCACCCTACCTTTGGCACAGAAAGGGGTAAAATATGCTGCTATAAAAATTTTCGACAAATTACCATATAAAATAAGGTGTCAGACAGACAGCAGTAATAGCTTCAAAAATAAATTGAATCACATCTCCTTGACAACTCCTTCTATACCATATTCCTGTTCTTGAATAGGAATAAACAAATCTATGAATATAGTATATGTATTTTGTGCCATTTAAGGGAATGGGGTAAATATGTGCATTTCTTGCGCACTTGACATGTTCCACATCATAATGGCTACCGTACCGTGCGATTGATCAATGGAACACGCAACCAACTAACTAACTACACTACACTACACTACTTTCCGGACATGGTCCATACCCCAGTTATTTGCTGAAAATACAATGTCGCAACACAGAAAATTGTGAATGTGAACCAATCGGCACCCCGAATCACATTGTGTAGGAATGTTCCATTAGTCAGGCTGTTGCAAATCAGGACAGGAACGCATTTGATAGTGCAATAGTCTGTGGTATAATAAGGAATGAGAAACTTTGGCATGAACTGAACTCTCTCACAACTAAAATATCAGCTTATGAACAGCAAACCTTCATGGCTTAGAGACAACGAAGAAGACACCACACATCGCGATAACGAGACGCTCACGGCAGAACATCCACCTACAACAACCGTCTGGATGCAGTGAGTAGACGATCCTCGGGGACGACCAGGAAAGTATTCCTGAGAAACTGATAGCCATCCCTCAGTCCCCACACCTTGGGTGGAACAACAGTGCAGCCCTGCGAATCCTGAACGCACTCGGGGCTAACTATCCAGACAAATTAGAAATCCATCTTGGTTATGATACCGGGTAAAGCATTGCAGTGTAGTGTTGTGTAGTGTAGTGCTGTGTAGAGCAGTGATGTATGGAAGTGTAGTTCAGAATTATAAATTACAAAAACCTTTTGTCTACCAAGGGTGCATAGTGTAACATATCGGTAGCGTGTGCTTTCTGGGTTCCAGATGAGGAGGTATCTGTGCGCCAGATAGCCAAACGGTAGACTTTAGACTTTTTGTAGTTATTATTATTATTATGTAGATTTTCCCCCCTTAAACAGCATGTTGTTGTTGTGGTCTTCAGTCCTGAGACTGGTTTGATGCAGCTCTCCATGCTACCCTATCCTGTGCCAGCTTCTTCATCTCCCAGTACTTGCTGCAACCTACATCCTTCTGTATCTGTTTAGTGTATTCATCTCTTGGTCTCCCTCTACGATTTTTACCCTCCACGCTGCCCTCCAATGCTAAATTTGTGATCCCTTGATGCCTCAGAACATGTCCTACTAACCGGTCCCTTCTTTTTGTCAAGTTGTGCCACAAACTCCTCTTCTCCCCAATTCTATTCAATACTTCATCATTACCTATGTGATCTACCCATCTAATCTTCAGCATTCTTCTGTAGCACCACATTTCGAAAGCTTCTATTCTCTTCCTGTCCAAACTATTTATCGTCCATGTTTCACTACCATACATGGCAACACCCCATACAAATACTTTCAGAAACGACTTCCTGACACTTAAGTCTATACTCGATGTTAACAAATTTCTCTTCTTCAGAAACGCTTTCCTTGCCATTGCCAGTCTACATTCTTTATCTTCTCTACTTCGACCATCATCAGTTATTTTGCTCCCCAAATAGCAAAACTCCTTTACTACTTTAAGTGTCTCATTTCCTAATCTAATTCCTCAGCATCACCCAACTTAATTCGACTGCATTCCATTATCCTCGTTTTGCTTTTGTTGATATCCATCTTATCTCCTCCTTTCAAGACACTGTCCATTCCGTTCAACTGCTCTTCCAAGTCCTTTGCTGTCTCTGACTGAATTACAATGTCATCGGCGAACCTCAAAGTTTTTATTTCTTCACCATGGATTTTAATACCTACTCTGAATTTTTCTTTTGTTTCCTTTATTGTATGCTCAATATACAGATTGAATAACATCGGGGAGAGGCTACAACCCTGTCTCACTCCCTTCCCAACCACTGCTACCCTTTCATGCCCCTCAACTCTTCTAATTGCCATCTGATTTCTGTACAAATTGTAAATAGCCTTTCGCTCCCTGTATTTTACCCCTGCCACCTTTAGAATTTGAAAGAGAGTATTCCAGTCAACATTGTCAAAAGCTTTCTCTAAGTCTACAAATGCTAGAAACGTAGGTTTGCCTTTACTTAATCTTTCTTCTAAGGTATGTCGTAAGGTCAGTATTGCCTCACGTGTTCCAATATTTCTACGGAATCCAAACTGATTTTCCCCAAGGCCGGCTTCTACCAGTTTTTCCATTCGTCTGTAAAGAATTCGTGTTGCTATTTTGCAGCTGTGATTTATTAAACTGATAGTTCGGTAATTTTCACATCTGTCAACACTTGCTTTCTTTGGGATTGGAATTATTATATTCTTCTTGAAGTCTGAGGGTATTTCGCCTGTCTCATACATCTTGCTCACCAGATGGTAGAATTTTGTCAGGATTGACTCTCCCAAAGCCGTCAGTAGTTCTAATGGAATGTTGTCTACTCCGGGGGCCTTGTTTCGACTCAGGTCTTTCAGAGCTCTGTCAAGCTCTTCACGCAGTATCGTATCTCCCATTTCATCTTCATCTACATTCTCTTCCATTTCCATAATATTGTCCTCAAGTGCATCGCCCTTGTATAGACCCTCTATATACTCCTTCCACCTTTCTACTTTCCTTTCTTTGCTTAGAACTGGGTTTCTGTCTGAGCGCTTGATATTCATACAAGTGGTTCTCTTTTCTCCAAAGGTGTCTTTAATTTTCCTGTAGGCAGTATCTATCTTACCCCTAGTGAGATAAGCCTCTACATCCTTACATTTGTCCTCTAGCCATCCCTGCTTAGCCATTTTGCACTTCCTGTCGATCTCATTTTTGAGACGTTTGTATTCCTTTTCGCCTGCTTCATTTACTGCATTTTTATATGTTCTCCTTTCATCAATTAAATTCAATATTTCTTCTGTTACCCAAGGATTTCTACTAGCCCTCGTCTTTTTACCTACTTGATCCTCTACTGCCTTCACTACTTCATCCCTCAGAGCTACCCAGTCTTCTTCTACTGCAGTTGTTTCTCCCATTCCTGTCAATTGTTCCCTTATGCTCTCCCTGAAACCCTGTACAGCCTCTGGTTCTTTTAGTTTATCCAGGTCCCATTTACTTAAATTCCCACATTTTTGCAGTGTCTTCAGTTTTAATCTACAGTTCATAACCAATAGATTGTGGTTAGAGTCCACATCTGCTCCTGGAAATGTCTTACAATTTAAAACCTGGTTCCTAAATCTCTGTCTTACCATTATATAATCTATCTGATACCTTCTAGTATCTCCAGGATTCTTCCATGTATACAGCCTTCTTTCATGATTCTTGAACCAAGTGTTAGCTATGATTAAGTTATGCTCTGTGCAAAACTCTACCAGGCGGCTTCCTCTTTCATTTCGTAGCCCCAATCCATATTCACCTACTATGTTTGCTTCTCTCCCTTTTCCTACTCTCGAATTCCAGTCACCCATGACTATTAAATTTTCGTCTCCCTTCACTACCTGAATAATTTCTTTTATCTCATCATACATTTCATCAATTTCTTCATCATCTGCAGAGCTAGTTGGCATATAAACTTATAATACTGTAGTAGGCGTGGGCTTCGTGTGTATCGTGGCCACAATAATGCGTTCACTATGCTGTTTGTAGTAGCTTACCGGCACTAAACACCATAATGCTTAGTTATTACTAATACATTTGAAACTATATTAAAATATTACATGCTATATTCCTGCCAATTCATATGCAACATTCTGTCCATTCCTTTATATATATATAACAGACTAGAAGAAAACAGCAAATAAATAAATAAAATACCAGTAGTTCAGCAGTTGATTTCATCTAGCGACTCCAGAGCAACTTCCATTCCCCATAGTTTTTTGCTCGAAATTCAACAGTTTTGGAAACAATATTGTCGTCACTCACTTCTTACGCAATAGATCCGAAAAAAATTGAATGCACGAGCCAAGTGATACATACTAACGCCATCAGTGACTTCTGTGGCTGTGATTGGGCGATCGTTCGTAATCATGTCTTCCACTTTTTCTACTATTTCATCAGCTGATGATGTGCTGGAACGTTCAGGGCGCTCGTCACCTTGAGTGCCTTCACGGTCTTCTTACCAATTTTGATACGAGTCGTAAACATTCATTTCACTCACAGTAGCCTCACCAAGACAAAATTTAACATTTCTAAAATTTGCCGCACTTCATTCCTTTCTGTAGCAAAATTTGATACAAATTTTCTGGCCTGTTTTTATACTAAAAGCATAGTCACTGATATTACCAAAACGCTTGAAACCTTTTCTAAAACTGCCAACAGAATAAACGTACGGTACGGGTAACACTGTCTAGGTACTCTTCAGACATGTTTTCAGCACAACGAAAAACTAGCGCGAATCGGACTAATTCAGCACTGAAATTACAAAATTACTATTACATTCTGAAAACATCTAGTTTTGGTCAGTTTATGAGCTGCCATTCGTTTACCAGTAAGAAACGACAAATTCTCAAACAACGCTGAAGCCACATCTCTGTAGCACTTAATGGTAGCCTGCAAAAGCTTAAAAGACGGTGTTGGTGTTTCTGACTGTGTTTATCATCTCTTTAAACATTCTGTTTACAGGCCTCAGGACAACCAGAGGAAAAAGCAGACAAACGGAAAAAAGGAACGCCTCGAAACTGCTGCCCACAAGGGAGAAGCCAAACTGGTGGGGCAAATCCAACTGAGATGGGACGCGCCATCTTGGGAAGGAGCCACAGTCGATTTTCCTGAATTACATATACAAATTGTAATCAATTAAAAATAACAAGTGACTCATTTACCCTAGTTATTTTTCAGTGATACAAACGCCGAATGAAAGGAAAAATCCTTGCAACACCTGACTACAACAGCTCAGCTTCTCTTTTGTGAATACATAAATACATGACAATGGCAAGATTGAGACGGTTACTGGCTGTTCTCTAAATCCGTAAGTCCAAAAACAGTTTTGCATCACCTCGGTTCCGATAGTTCCGGAACCTGTACAAAAAATTCGAATGGAAATCAACATCTACATCAATTCCGTCCTTTTTATTGCTCATTAAAACCACACATTCCATGTATTACCACCATACAGCGAGACCTTCAGAGGTGGTTGTCCGGATTGCTGTACACAGCACACAGTAATACCCAGTAGCACGTCCTCTCGCATTGATGCATGCCTGTATTTGTCCTGGCCTACTATCCACAAGTTCATCAAGTCAGATTGTCCCACTCCCCAACGGAGATTTGGCGTAGATCCCTCAGAGTGGTTGGTGGGTCACGTCGTCCATAAACAGCCCTTTTCAATCTTTCCCAGGCATGTTCGATAGGGTTCATGTCTGGAGAACATGCTGGCCACTCTAGTCGAGCTAAGTCGTTCTCCTGAAGGAAGTCATTCACAAGATGTCCACTATGATGGCGCGAATTGTCGTCCATGAAGACGAATGCCTCGCCAATATGCTGCCGATATGGCAGGAGGATGGCATCCACGTATCGTACAGCCGTTACGGCGCCTTCCATGAGCGGCAGTGGCGTTCGTCGGCCCCACATAATGTCACCCCAAAACATCAGGGAACCTCCACCTTGCTGCACTCCCTGAACAGTGTGTCTAAGGCGTTCAGCCTGACCGCATTGACTCCAAACACGTTTCCGACAATTGTCTGGTTGAAGGCATATGCGACACTCACCGGTGAAGAGAACGTGACGCCATTCCAGAGCGGTCCATTCGGCATATTGTTGGGCCGATCTGTACTGCGCTGCATGCTGTCGTGGTTGCAAAGATGGACCTCGCCATTGACATCGCGAGTGAAATAGCACATCATGCAGCCTATTGCACACAGTTGGAGTCGTAACACGACGTCCTGTGGCTGCACGAAAAGCATTATTCAACATAGTTGTGTTGCTGTCAGGGTTCCTCCGAGCTATAATCCGTAGGCAGCGGTCATCCACTGCAGTAGTAGCCCTCCATGTCCAAACAACATTGCTTCGGTTCACTCCGAGACGCCTGGACACTTCCCTCGTTGAGAGCCCTTCCCGGCACAAAGTAACAACGCGCTTGCAATCGAACTGCGGCATGGACTGTCTAAGCACGGTTGAACTACAGACAAAACGATCCGTGTACCTCCTTCCTGGTGGAATCACTGGAATTGATCGGCTGTTTAACTTCCTCCGCCTAATAATCGTTGCTCATGCATGGTTGTTTACATCTTTGGGCGGGTTTAGTAACATCTCTGAACAGTCAAAAGGACTGTGTCTGTGACACAATATCCACAGACAACGTCTGGAACTGAGGTGTTGCAAAACTCTCTCTCTCTCTCTCTCTCTCTCTCTCTCTCTCTCTCTATGCCACAGTGCTACACAGAGAGAGAGAGAAATTTTTTGGGGCTGTTGTCATTTAACCAGTGAGACAGTGTGGCACTGTGGTAAATATGAAAATATGAAGATAGTGGATGCGCTGTCTGTGAAATGGGTACAAGTTTTCCGTATGTAATGTTTTGGTCGGACGCCGTTACATACAGGAAAACACCGAGTGCTGGTGGTATGATTACGCTGCACCGTTTCAACAATGTTGTTCCTATACAAGTAGTTGAACTACACATTCAGAAGAACAGTGGGAACCTGGGAGAATATCTGTTTCACACAGTGTTTTGAACACTCTGGCAAACGCTCTACGATCAAGAAATGGATGTGTCGCTAAACGTTAATGGTACTCTCCGACAGCAGAAGTACCACCATCGCAGAAGCAGTAAACATACACCATTTCTGCATATTCTTCATTAGTGTAGATGTGCGGCATCTTAGAGAGCGTATGTACAGACAGAGTTAACCGATGGTTCTCTCTCATACACTCTCGGTACCTCGCACTACTTCTCTCACAACACACTATAAACATCTGTGCATTCAACGAAAGGCGTTCAATGAGCTATTACAATGGCAGAAAGGCAACCTGTGGAAAGAGGTTGAACGCAATGAGGAAGGCTGGGCTGGAATAAAACATATACGTGCCTACCACTAGCTCAAAAACAAATATACAGTGTATTACACGTGTTTTATATAATTTGGAGTAGGACATATGTCCATATGAAGTTTTTTTGCTTCAAATTAGTGTTCCTGTCCTGTCCCTAAAATATATTGACCATTCCTTCTGGGATATCATGTATACTGTGCATATCTTCTTCTCTCCTTCTCTCTGTCCATCTCCTCCTCCTACCTCCCTGTTTCCATTCGCTTCTTCCCTCAACTTTCTGTCCATTTCTTCCTTACCTCTATCTCTAGCCATCTTGTTCTCCCACTTGTCTCTGTCCATCTCTTTTTCTCCCATCTCTCTGTCCACCTCATCCTCTCCCTCTTTCCGTCCATCTCATCATCCATATCTTCCTCCTCCTCTCTATCTCTGTCCATCTCCTCCTCTCCCTTTTCTGTGTCCACCTCGACCACCCCCCCTCTCACTACCCACCTCCTCCTTTCCTCTCTCTCTCTGCTCGGCCTTAACCACCCACACATGTAGCCCCTGCAACACATGCCGACAGTACCAATAAAACATATCTGACATGCATGATAGCCTGGATGTCAGGATATACATTCGAAATATATATTTCATGCGTATCCTCCTCCCCCTTCTCTCTGTCCACCCCATCCTCTCACCTCTCTATGTCCATCTCCTCCTCTGTACTCTCTCTGTCTCTTCATCTATTCCTCCCCCCTCTCTTTGCTCTTTGTCCATCTCCTCTGGCTGCTCTCTCTGACTGTCTCTTCCTCCCATCCTCCCTCTGTGCATTACTCCAGTTACTTTCTCTACCCTTCCCCTCGTCCCTCACTTTCTTTTACACCTGCGTAATACTCCTCTACACCTTCCACCTGGCCCCTACATCTCCACCTCCTCCCTCTCTATCTCTTCATCTCCTCCTCCCCCTCCACTTGCACGAGAAGGAGAACTCCTCCTCTCTCTCTGTCCATCCCCTTTCACCCCTCTCTCTGCCATCTTCTCTTCCTCCCCCTCTATGTCTCTCCTGCTTCTACGCACTCTATCAGTCCCCTCCTTCCCACCTCTCTGTGCATCACCTCCTTCCCCTTCTCTGACTGTCCATCACCTTCTCCCCTCTCTCTGTCCACCTCATCCTCTGCCCCTCTTACTATATATCTCCACCCCCTCTCCACTTAGCTGCGTCAATCTGCATGTGTAGCTTCTGCACCATAAGCTGATAATGTTCCTACAGCATGGTTGTCACGCAAGGTAGACTACTTTTCAGTGGTAGACAGACGTTTGTTGCCCATATTTCTGCTCCTATGGGAGTTAGAAGGCTCTAACTACCACAGTGCTGATTCCAATATCTCTGTAGCATATTGTCTTCATGAGTGCTTTCCCTCTGCCGGTTATTGAGAGTGTATGCAGTTTGGTACTACTTATGAAGTACATAATTGTGCACTGGCTTGCTAATATGTGTCCAGTCTCACTCCTCAATGACACAGTACTACATTATATTCCATCTTGGAGGATGTGAGATCTTCTATTGTCTCTCACTACCAGTAATTGACAATTATATGCTGAAGTTTGCAAATATTGCAACTCCAAAGTTACATCTGATTGAAATTAAGTAATGTGAATAACCTGTGTATTATTCCTTGGAGTCAAATTCTGTGATAAGTTAAAACTGAGTCAACACATAGATAAACTAACCAAGGAGTTCAGTTCAGCATGTTTTGCCCTTAGGTGAATCCATTACTGTGCTGACCTAAAGAAAAATGTGTTGAATTATACAACTTATTTCACCTCCTTGTCTTATGAAATTACCTTTTGAGGCAGAGCACCTCAAGTTCATTCAGCAGAAGCAAACACTAATAATATTGTGCGCAGTGGGTAAGTGTACATCTTGTGAAATGTGTTTCAGCTGAACTGCTTGGTGAAATGATTGTGGAAGAACTGGATATTCAGATAGCTCCCGTGAATGGGAAGTTAATGGCAACTGGACTCTGGAATTCCATACACATAAGTTTCAGACCTCTTCATCTGATGGAGATAAGTGCAACACTTTCCATATAAATTTATCCAGTACAATTTTACGCTCCTCTTCTCATTCTCCTAGAATGTACGAGTTATTACGCATATCAGTTGGGACTAGAGTCAGTTACTGCTTAGCATTCATAATAACGTGATTACTGTCTTCGAAGGAGCACATTAACATTTTGAGTGGAATGCTCACACTAAAGAAGTTATCTATCCATCCATCAATGAAGCATCTGGCGTTCGGTAGGGCATTCAGATGCAAAGATGCATATCTTGAGACTTGAGGTGATCCTAATGTTTCTGGTGCGGTCTGTTTCAATTCCATGAAGTTCGTATCTTATTTCTTGTATCAGAAAGGCAAATGCATTGTGTGTAAGGTGTGACTTCGCTATTGCTGCTGCTTCTAAACTCTTCTTAAATATAAATACCCGTTCCAAATATAGGAAGCTCCTGCTTGGAAGTGTCAGTCCATCTTGATGCTGAATAATAATTCACACCTCATCTTTATTATTAAACATTGTTGAGGCAATCGGTTTGTAGGAGTAATATTCCTGGCCTGTGACTTGCTCGTCGTATTGAAATGGCGTGTTACATTGAGTGACATCACTGTAAAGTTTCAATTCTATGTATTTAAGAAACTCGTAATTTCCGTGTGCTGCTATGTTCTGCTTCCACTGCAAATCGGTCTTCTGATGATTGAGTATGCCATATTGATACTTAATATCCACAATGCTCCTCCAGATGGCGATGTAGTATAGTTTCCTCATCACAAAAATGGACTTACTAGCTTCGCATTTTGATCTATGATATTCAGTTCGAGATGGTGTAATGTCTCAACAGTCACGGGGAGATATGATGGATTACTGGGAACCTCTGCAGTTTTATAGCGTGGACTCACTGTAGGGAAAAAATACCATATAGTATTGACTAATCTGTCGTTAAAGTGTGAATCATATTAACTGGCATTAAATCCACTGACTAATTCAATTCATAAATTTTACCAGTATTATGCTCCACCACTTGACTACTCAAGAAATCTAGCAGCGATCCTACTTAACATTTGCAGTTAAAGTCCTCTGTCTCTTCTGCTGTTTTTAATATATTAACGTTTGCATGTTACACTGGACTCTCGCTAATCCGGCCGTTCCTGGCACGTATGGGTGCCGGGTTAGCGAAAGTGCCGGATTATTGAGTGTCTGAAACTTATTTTATTAATTTATTTTTTACTTATTTTGAAAACATTGGGGTTATAGTGTATTGTATTTTATTAGACCGATGGATACAATTTTAAAACACACAGGATATACTTGTTTAAATCCAAAAATACATTAATTTTCAAAGAAACCTTAGACCTTGAGTGCAAGTATACAGTCACTGGGAAAAGTCGCTCAGCTAACGATAAACATGCTGATGAGTTTGTAAGCAAGATACGGAAGATAATAGAGGAAGAAGATTTAACTGCTGATGCCTTGTATAATGCTGATGAAAGAGGACTCTTTTACAAGATGCTTCCTTCAAAAACGTTAGCTGCCAAGAACGAGAAGTAAGCTCGTGGTTACAAGCAACAGAAACAGCGCGTAACATTAATGACGTGTTGTGATGCAAATTGACTCATAAACTAGCGCTTATAGTGACTGGAAAATAATATACAGTCGTATCACTCACTATGAAACTGTCCCAACGATGATATGTAACGGTGGCATCCTTTATCATGAAACTGCTTTACAAGCATTACATTGGTACTGCATGTGTTTGGTTGTTGCATAATGTACTCCAGGAAGAACTCGGCAGCTTCAGCACCAACAGTGTGAGAAATCTTCATGCTCTCTCCTCCTGTGTCCTCTTCTTCATCGCTTTCATCATTACTTTCTTGCACGCTTTTGATTATTTCTTCATCTGTTAAAGTTTGGTCCGTATCACAGTTTTCCTCATTCAGCCACTTGAGGCGTAGCGCCGTATAACGATCCTGCCTTGGAGGCGCTTAAGTGGCAGGTGTTTCTCAGAGCTGGACAGTGACAGATGGTGACGCGAGACTGGAAGCGCACGTAGTTTATGTATCGGCCGATAGAGGACAATATTGGATAGAGGGACTGCGATTTTAGTTTCGATTGTGCCCACTAGAGTGCACTAAAGTAATAGAATGTTTTTGATAAACTGTTCTAGTATTTTCATAAAGTGTTATTATTTCTTTTTGTGTATGTAAAATGTTATAAATGTGTTTTAGCAGTATGAATGATGCGTGAGTGTGGTTTAAGGTTAATATGAAGATAATTGTTTAACGAGTTCTGTAGTAGGATTCAGTGTGGGAACATTTCGAAGAAGTATGGATATGAACAAAGGGGATTTTTGTAGAACAGATTTGTAAAGTAAGTTTATGGTAAAGGGAAAGTTAATTGAGGTATAAATAACAATAGTAAATAACTTTATGCATAAACAAAACTTTAGCATATTAGATAATTATGTCGGTAAAAAGTGCAGTCGCTAGGTTTATTATTTTGCGATTGGTTATTGATGAAAAGCGCGGATTGACGCGGGAGAATGTTGTTTCGCTATTGGCTGTCGAGTAAACTGACCAATGGTAAAGCAATATTCTTCGCGCGCCTTTCTCTGCTGGTAGAGGAGACTTAAAGAGTATTCTAGAGAGAAGAGTGGGAGCCTAGCCATGAAACAGTTCGGACTTGTGTAGTGGTAGTTCCGATGGAAACGATAAGTTGCCGGATCTAGCAGTGTTTCATACATCAAAAGTGTTGGAAAGTGACGGCATAATTATTCCGATGTGTGTGTGGAAATTTCGGAATTTATAAGTGAATTTTGAGACGAGAAAAGACATAAATTCCGCGTGGCGTATTGAGCAGGTCGGTGGCCAAAAACTGTGACTGCATTTGGTACCGACGGACTTAACATTTGGTGAGCATTATCGATCTAAAACAATCAGTATTTCTGTAGCTATTACGTTTCCGGGAAATGCAACACCATAAATTTGCTAATGTGAATGAAAGGGATTGTGAGTGACTTTGTTAAGACTAGCAAGGGCTTGGCAGTGATACTTGTTCACTTAAGTTTCAGAATATATTAACTGAGGACAAAATTTCCAACCTTTCATTTCATATGAAAACTTTCTCCCTAAACGTAGATTAGTGACTTTAATTGCAGCCTGGTACACGTCGAAGTACAGTAGGTTTCACTCGGCTTCCCTACTGTTGATCTGCTGAGACAACGTTCACAGGTAGGTGCAGGTCCGTCGTAAAGGGACGGAAAGAACCGCGCCGCCGCACACTTTGCAACATTTTCATCATCAATTTCCTGTTCTCCTGGAAGGTTGTGGAACATGTCTGTGTACAAAGTAATTGATAATTCCGAATTGACTGACTCATCATTGTCACTCGCTACTGGATCCAACACGGCATCAATGGATGGCCACAATTTTCTCCAGCTCTTCATTTTGGTAGCTCTCTCCACTTTATCTCATGCTTCGGCTGCTTGGAACACAACATCACGTATGTTAATTGCATCCCACGGCTTCAGCACAGTCTCGGTAGAATCGTTTTCACTTTCGTTCAGCAAGGGGACGATAAGTGAATGTCGATAATGACATTTAATTGATTCCAAAATTCCCTGGTCCATGGACTGAATTAGGGCTGTCACAATCAGTGGGAGAAAGAGTGCTTGTACATGTATACCATCGAAATTTAGAGAAACATCCGAAGGATGACTGGGAGCATTGTCAGTTATCAGGATAGCTTTCAGTGGGAGCTTTTTCTTCTTTAGCTCTTTTTTCACTGCTGGTACAAACGTTTCATGGAACCACCGAGAGAATATTTGTCTGTCCGTTCACCTTTCTTCTGAGTGCAATACTGCACTGGTAGAGTATACATGTCTGTGTGTTGAAAACAACATGGATGGTGGGATTTTCCAATGACCATAAGCGCTAGTTTATGCCTCCAATTTGTATTACAACAAGCCATTAATGTTACACGCTGTTTCTGTTGTTTGTAACCACGAGCTTTCTTCTTGTTCTTGGCAGCTAATGTTTTTGAAGGAAGCATCTTGTAAAAGAGTCCTGTTTCATCAGCATTATACAAGGCATCAGCAGTTAAATCTTCTTCCTCTATTATCTTCCGTATCTTGCTTACAAACTCATCAGCATCCTTATCGTTAGCTGAGCGACTTACCCCGGCGACTGTCAGCTGCCGAATGCCATGTCGTTTTTTCCAGTTTGGTAGCCAACCTTCGCTCGTGGCAAAGAAGTTACTACCGCCAGGTTGTTTGTTAAATGCAGCTACTTTTTCCTTTATAATCGGGCCACTGACTGAATTCTTTTACTGCGTTGTTGTATGAACCATCTATAAACAGCTATGTCCAGTTGTTCATTCTCACTCTTTCACATAACCTTCCGTTTTCCCAACTCACTATCCATTTATGTTGAATACTGTCGAATGATATCTTCTTTCTTTTTGATGTCATAAATAGTTGCTCGTCTAACATTGAACTCAGCAGCAATGGCTTTCTGCGAAGAACCTCGATTTAACTTATCTAAAATTTCGAGTTTCTGCTTGAAGTCTAACGTAACGTGTTTCCTTTTAGAAGACATGATTACAAAATGCAAAGCAAGCTACAATTTCAAATACAGTATATAAATCGTTGTGTAAGTAAGCATTTTTGCGCACGATAATTCATTGTACACGTGTTTTCTGGATGTGCGCCGTATTACTGAGAGGCCGGACTACTGGGGGCCGGATTATCGAGAGTCTAGTGTACTCAAATCCATTTACAAACCATTTTATATATGCATTTAAATTGTAGACGTGGTAGGAGCCAGGAGGTATTACCACAAATTTCCCACTTCATAGATGCTGTTCATAATTTGCGTCTGGCACATTCGTTACGCTGTTTTAAGTTCCCAGACCAATCACTGCAAAACTCCACTCCCCCTTGCTTAGGTCTGTTGGAGAAATGTAGTTCAATTTCAATGTTGACGAACGGTCTTTTAGATATAGAGTGTGCGACATTGCATCTCGACCTCAGATAATGGAGTGCTACGCATACTCTTTATTTTTATCCAGATTTCAGGAAAAGCATTAGACAGAAATGTCCACAGACATATGAAGTCTTGGTAGCGCTTCTTGTTGGTGAAGTAACGTCACAATTATTCTAGTGGTCTCAAATCACCATTATGACTCAAAGTAGTAGATCTTATTTTGGTTTTTTCTACATACACAAAAAAACAGTAAGTTCCACATTCCCTCACAATATCTAAATTGACAATCCCACGTTCTTTGGACTTCCATATCGTCTTGGGCAATATATCCTGCATAAACACACTTCAAAATGGGCTTTTGAGTTTTCTGACAAGTTTAAGTAGATCTTTTTTGTAAACGGGCTGTCTGGTAGTATCGCTATGAGCCTTTTCTATGCACAGTCCAAGGCCTCCATGACCTTTTGGCCTCCTGTAGTTGTTTCTCTGCACTTAGTGCATACTTTACTGCCCGCGAGTTGTGGCAGTGGCGCCCCTGGGTGATGAACCAATGGCTGACACTCCAGAAAATGCGGAGATTAAAAACTGAATTATTCCATCGGATGTCTTAAGTGCCCAATGCACCTTCCGTCACTCCCACCTTTGACTGGATGCAATTTTTGAAACGTTCTACAGATTTTCTCTTCTTCTTTAGTGTGTGACGAGCTGCATCCATAATTTGCTTGATGTTTATTTCAGCGCCCAATTTAAGTTTGAGTTGCATTTCCTTATCGACCACGAATGTAGTGTCCTTTGTCTCATGTATCTGTCTATCTTTGTCAGCTAATATTTGGTCTGCTGTGCGATGATTTTTATTTGTAGTGTAAGGGATATCATGTTCCTTCCTTAATCAATATTCTTCCATTATCACTTTGAAATGTCTATTGTAAAATTTATTTCCATGACCGGTTAGAAGGTTTTCAATACAGAAATTCATTCCAGTCTGCAGCAGCTGTTCAAAAACTTCTGCTATTTTCTTCCCCATCTTTACCTTTACAGGTAGAGCCCAAGTGAATTAGCAATATGTATCTATAACCACTAGAATGTGTTTGAAACCTTTATTCGACTTAGAAATTCTCATATAGCTATGAGATCAGCCTGTCATAAATCATCGAATCCTCATCATCACTTGTCTGCATGGGAATGGCGTGTGTGCTGGCGTGTAAAGCTCATAAACAACCATTTCTGTAATCAGTCAATCATACATCTTTCTTGAAGCTCTAGTATGATTTATATAAATTGGTTCATGTGACCTGTATTCCCTGTTGCAGCTGACGTTGTAGGAAGTCGTAATCAGTCTATAATTTCTGTCGGCTCGATAGGTTATATATACTCGAGGTAGACTGTGCAGTCTTTTACACCAAACTTCAACACGTTTGCCTGTGCTTTGTAGAGCTATTCTTGAATTTGTCACTACTTCAGGTTTTCACTCGTCCTTTTAAGGTCCTAGGTACATTAGTCATGCGTAATATTTTACCATACACTTTGTTCATTTTTTCCTTCGACGTTTTTAAGAATGCTAGCCCTAATAAACCGCACATTCTTTCAGATTCCTTATTGCCAACTCATGTCGCATTCTCAGTTAAATATATTGGGTGTTTACCTAATATATATGGTTTTATCCTTTTGACCCCATACGTTTTGTCTAACTCAGCATTACTGTAACGATTAATGAAGTCGGTAATAGAATATACTTCTTTGCCTTCTTCTTCCTCTTCTTCTTGTCAGTTTCCAACCATAGTGTGTTACACCCTTTTCAGACTGTTGGTTACTGGCTTAAGCGTGTATAACTGAGTTCTGCTGCTCTCAAAACTCCAGTCAAGTTGATCAATTACTTCAAAATCAGTCGACTATTGTCTGCAAAACTAAAAAGAGACATATCTTAGTAACTAGTTACTGACATATTACTCATGGAATTTGTTGAAACAAGTACTAGTAATAATGGTAAAATAATATATTTGCGTGACCAGCAGAATCCAAGCAGTTTATAATACTGCAATAATGTAAAGAATCCTCAGATACTTAACCTGTAGCGTAATTCAAATTTATATGAGAGAATGGTTTTATCCTGAAAGAGTCACAAAATCCGTTTTGTGACATATTATTTTTATTTTTGCAAAGCATTTAGTACCTGTATTGCTTCTGCAAAAACGAACACCCATTTGCAGAAGACAATTAGTTGCTAATAAAACAACTGCAATTTCTGTATTTCTCAGAGTGCACAGTTTCGGAGATAACAGTAATATAGTTGTGCAGGTGTAGCTTGTAAAATTCATATGCTTGCTTTGAAAAAAGAGTCTTAGCATTGCACTGCATTCAAGACTATCATACAAGGGTATTTCGGAAAGTAAAGATAGACCGTACGCCAGAGGAACAGAAGAGTTTTGGCGAGCAAGTTGGCAACAATGGTTTTAACCTTGAAGCGATAGCTTTCTCCTCGCGGTCGTTCGGCAGTTGCTTCTGGTTGGAGTAGGTCGTGTTTAAAAATGGCTGCGCCGATTCAGAATCCCGCCAAATGCGAAGTACGCTCCACCATACGTTTTCTTCATGCAAAAGGTCAGCGACCAGCGGATATTCGCAAAGAAATTGTTTCTGTTTATGGGAACATTTTGAATCGACAAAATGTAACGAAATGGTGTCGTCATTTCTCTGAAGGTAGGACCGATGTTCATGACGAACAAAGAACAGGTCGGCCATCTGTGATCTCTGATACCTTTCTTCGGAGAATGGACGAAGCAATTCTTGCTAATAGATGTCTCACATTGAAAGAATTGCTTCAGATCATACCGGACGTGTCAATGACAACTCTTTATGATGTTGTGACTGTCAAGCTAGGGTACAGGAAATTGTGTGCGCGCTGGGTTCCAAAACTGTTAACGGAAGAACACAAAAAGAAAGGGATGGGCTTTGCACTCGACTTCCTCACCCGCTATGCTGAAGCAGGTGATGAGTTCCTTGATCACATTGTGACAGGTGACGAGGCGTGGGTTTATCACCATACACCTGAATCCAAACAACAATCAATGCAATGGCGCCATTCGAATTCACCAAAAGCCAAGAAATGCAAAACGTCAATTTCAGCGAAAAAAATCATGGCTTCTGTTTTTTGGGACAGACAAGGCATTCTTCTGTTGGAATTTATGCCTCTTCGAACGACAATTAATTCTGCTGCGTATTGCCAGACTTTGAAACGTCTTCGAAGGGCAATTCAAAACAAACGCAGGGGAATGCTGACAAGTGGAGTCCGCTTGCTTCATGACAACGCTCGGCCTCACACAGCGCTCATAATCGAAGCACTACTCAAAACAATTCGGATGGGACGTATTGGATCATCCGCCATACAGCTCGGACCTTGCGCCCACCGACTTCCATGTCTTCCGTTACCTGAAGTCACATCTTGGTGGAAAATCATTCCACGATGATGAAGAGATCAAAAATGAAGTTGAAATGTGGTTCCGACAACATGCTGAACCTTCTATGACTGTAGGATACAAAAGCTTGGGCACCGACTTAACAAATGTTTGGATGACTGGGGTGATTATGTCGAAAAATAACAAATAATCCAGTTAATAAGATGCAACAGACATTTTCTAAATAAATGTTCTATTTAAGAACTGCGAGCCATTGTATCTTTACTTTTCGAAATGCCCTCGTAGTATGCTATATAAGATGCTTAATTCGTTGTAGGTGGTAAACGTAAGCCATGCAACTCATATTTTTTACAGATATTTTTAACATAGTTTGGCTCACATGGTTCAATGCCAGCTTAGACAATCTCTTTTTTTTGTGGTATAGTTGTTAGTTACTGGTCACTGGCTTAATGCAAAAGTCAATGAATGATAAAAGCAGATGAAAGTAGCTCTTTATTCCCTTTCCCTTTCTCTCTGTCTCTCTCTCTCTCTCTCTCTCTCTCTCTCTCTCTCTCTCTCTCTCTCTCTGTGTGTGTGTGTGTGTGTGTGTGTGTGTGTGTGTGTGTGTGTGTCTGTGTGTGTGTGTGTGTGCGTGTTTTTATACACTGCCTGACAAAAGAAAGTGAAGTACCCTGAAGATATGGTCAGATGTCGAAGTAACTTCGCACATGTACACACCACCAGTGGCTATATAAATGATTGAGAGTACCTTTTCTCTGTAAAAGGCAGAAGAGCCACCAGAGTGCATTAGTGTTGCTTGTGTTTCGTGTTGTTACCAGCCTTAACAGGGTATATAAGGGGCATGAAAAGAGTCAGACGTTGCGTGATTACTGTAAACAGCGTAGAGATCCTGAATACTCGTATGAGACAGAGTCATCAGCGTGAGAAGAAGTTTTGAAAGGAGCCTCATTGTGGATCTCCATTTGGCTAACTGATCAGGTCATGCATTATCCAGAATTGTGGCGCATTTGGATGTGACAGTGGCCCGATGTTGCATTGAAAGCGAGCATGAAGCAGGCGCACTTTGTAACGTCTACACTCGGGCGTACGTTAACTCTTTAAAGCCTGTACTATGATAAGTTGACGGGCTCCACCTTATAAGAAAGGATTTTAGTAAATATGTTGACCGCGTGTACCTGAATGGAGGCAAAATCAGACTTGCGCCCACTCAGTAACAACAATGATACGTCAAGCAAGTATAAAGTGCAACTACACGTTAGGACGGGCAAGAAACATACACAGCAGATGCTACCAATTGTTAATAATACAGTCGCCAGCCTAATTAGGCATTAAGTGAGTTTTTTCCTTGTACAAGTGGATGTACGTACAAGCATAACAACACGTAGTAATACTGCATTATATGGTAAATTTTAGAACCAGAAAAATCTACTAAACTAATATTTTCCCTTTCTGCACTAATTTGGACAAGCTATAAATACACAACATTACACGATAATGACTACTACAAACTGCGTTTTGTCTATTGATCTGACTGAAATCGGGCATAGGTTACCCTAGAAATAGCACTTTTGAAACACACAAACAATGTCAATTTTAATAAGGGTAAAACACTGATAAATTTAGGTTTTATATTGACTTTAACTTTGCAGGTCAAATCAGTTCAGTACACTCCAGAATTTAAATGAATAGAAAAGAAAAGAGTGGAGGGGGGGGGGACGGGACCCTGAAACTGTTATGATCACTGTGTTGCAACTATTAACTATTAGAAACATTAATCACTCAAGATTTACAAAATATGAGTTACTACTCTTTTTGTCTTATTACTTCCTCATTTAACTACCATTAATTTTGTCTCAAATTAATTAGGCTTCGTTACTAAACCAGTTCCAAAATTAACTTCCAACTTTGTCAGACCTTTGTTCTTTGCTTATATTTTCATTAACAATAAAGCTCCTTAAAATTCATTCTAGCATAAAAAGGTCTGCAGGAAATTCTTATTAACATAAACTTTAAATCTTCATTTTGGGGCACTCGGATTGCACAACATGTGGAAAGGGCCCTGTCTAGGTTAGTGATAAGGATAATTGAATGATAGGACAGTTCTGGTAAAAGTTAAGTTGTTATTGAACAGTCAGGAATAAAATTAACACTGGTCCACACGAATACAATCCTAAAGATTCAACCTGTTCGTGTCGATGCGGCGGTTGGCGGGCGGCGAGATGGCGAGGCGCACAGCACACATACAATCACAGCTATGGCTCTTGGTGTGTCGGCGCTTTGCTTCTTCTTAGCGTCGCAATCCTTTTCAATTCAGTGCCTATAGAAGATAGCCATGCTGTGTAGTCGTCGGAAACGGCACATCCGAGGCTCAATGAAACCACTTTTTCCAGGATAGCCTCCTCGATCCGGAACGTGTTCCTCAGACCGATGCCCAACTCCGACTGTATTGCTGAGCCCGTTATGCCGTGCCGCGCCCGTGTGCATTTTCCCGCGCTCGCCTGCCATCCACCCTTTACCGCTCCCCTAGAGATAGGGTATTCACCAAAGGTTTTACATTCCACATATCCTAATACATTGCCTACGTATGGACCAGGCGCACAATTACAATTTTAAACATGTCACAATAGATTCAACATGTGTTACACTTCAATTCTGTTATAGCATTTCTTGAAATTTGACATAAATATTAATATTCACATCGAAAGTTGCTTACATTTTCTTTAACATAATGACACGAAAATAAAAAGAAATGAAATGAAAACATTGCTTACATTAATTCATTGAACATCAGAAGAAAAATTATTATATGTACAGTTCTTGTTGTTACAACTTGTTGTCAAGATTCTGGTTGACAATGTCTGACCACCACAAAGAAGGATCATCATATCGTGCACCAAGCACTTCGTACCCTCTTCACATGTGCATCTGCCAGGTAATAGACTCCTTGCAACACTGTGTGTCGTCCTGTGGCGGTACGCCACATAACGTGATAAAAACAATACTGAATAACTTCGCAAATATACCTAAATTGACGTTGTAGCGAAATAAATACTATCACAGAAAAATAACAGACTCTACAATGAATTAATATGATCTGCGAATTTAATTGCAATCTCTGTTCTTTTTTCAAAAAGATCGCTCCCTCTTCCCTTTCGTCTCTTCGTAGTGTGAAAGCTATTTTGCGACGAGACACGAAAACGTGTAAGTTTCATGTAACATTTAGCCTAAATATAATCAAATATTGCTTAAAAGTGTGGTTAATGTTTTTCTGTACCAGCTCCTATATTCATGAAGTGATAGATTTAAATACTTTATGCAAATTTTATAAAGAAACATTGGTGCACAGGTCAGCGCTATTGTTCTAAATGATATAGGCCCAGAGGCGTAATAAATACCTTAGTATTCCCTAATTTTGGCAAATGTAGGACATTTCTCTTGATTAGCGGTTCTTCCTTCGAAACAGTAGAAGTAAACAGTTTTTTCCAATAATGAATCACATTTGAGTTCGTTAAATCTTGAGTCGTAATAAGTGTCTTAGTACTCCCCTAATTTTGGCAAGTTAAAATAACTGCAAATGTAGGACATTTCTCTCGATTAGCGGTTCTTCCATTGACACAGTAGAAGTACACAGTCTTTTCCAATAATGAATCACATTTGAGTAAATTGAGTTCGTTCATCAATTCTCTGCAGGTCTCCCTACAAATTCGTACGATCTATCTTCTGGTGTTGCTAATTTGCTATAGGCTCTTGCATCATCTGCGAATGGCCTTAAAACGCATCTGCCACTTTCCAATGAACCAACTATACACATATTTTGGCAAATGTAGGACATTTCTCTTGATTAGCGGTTCTTCCTTCGAAACAGTAGAAGTAAACAGTTTTTTCCAATAATGAATCACATTTGAGTTCGTTAAATCTTGAGTCGTAATAAGTGTCTTAGTACTCCCCTAATTTTGGCAAGTTAAAATAACTGCAAATGTAGGACATTTCTCTCGATTAGCGGTTCTTCCATTGACACAGTAGAAGTACACAGTCTTTTCCAATAATGAATCACATTTGAGTAAATTGAGTTCGTTAAATTTTGACCGCTGCTTACCGCAGTTGTAGTCTTTCAACATAAAAACACCGTGTCGGATAACCTAACTGCGAGAATACTACAACTGAGTAACGGACGTAAATAATCTTCCAGTTGTGAAGCAGGCATAATAACACTAACTCCAACTTTTCATAATATATAAAAACCAAAACATAAAAAAATCAATACATAACGAACCACCACAGTCCCATTCCATTTTTCAGAGACTGGCTGTAGTCAGACTACGTAATTACCACGCCAGGCATAGGCTGCTGTAAACAGCATAATATAAACGGTTCTGTTTGGAGTGATACCATGTCTGGGAAGTATGGACTGTTGATGAGTGCCATCACATTGCGTTTTCTATCGATGAATGCGGACTGGGGAGAGGTCCCAATCTTACGATGTTTTGGGGAGACCCAGTGATGTTACTCGCATCATGATGTGGGGAGACATAGGGTATGACTTCATAACATGACTGTTAATCATTTCTTTCATTTCCTTAAATATGTTTTACCTTTCTTGTGACTTGTAAAAGCTGTTTTATCATTATGTTTGAGATTCTGCAATAACTATCTATATCGCTATAGATACTTTCACAAACTCCTTTTTCAAAGGAAGTCAATCATTTGCAATGCAGTATAGAACTTTGGAGTGTTGTGTTCTGTGCCTGGTAGCAGGGGTATTTTCGAGATAGCATGCTGCTCTGATTAATTCACCGTTGTTTTACAGAGCACCAAGTTGTTGAAAAGTATTTCATACACGCAAGATGTCTGGTAAGATCAATCCCATATATATTCAGTTTTAAAATATGTTTTTTGTGTGAGGTTAGCCGAATTTGTCAGCATTACTCTGCGTACTAGTAATCACTAGTCACACGCTTATGCACAGTAGAATAGGTCAGAAGAGATTGCAAACTTACAATTACTTGAATGCCGTTTACTGCACCATCTATAACTTCGTTTCATTCTGTACTATCTTAAATTCTTCAGTGTTAACTGATCAAGGAGCATAAGGTTACTTTTATGCCGATGGTTTTGAATTACATTTGCAACAAAACTGCGTTGATTTTGTAATGGGAAGTGTGGGTTATATTGCCACTATGAGATTGCAAATAATGTCAGTTGCTTTTAAAAGCCAATAAATCATTAACCAAAATTAAGTATTGTGAACTTATTTACTAGAAACGAATTCTCCTACATACAAACTTTACTTAAATGTGCCATGTTGCTGAGGCACCATCTTGTCTCCCTTTGAAATACAAGGGTGGTCTTCCCAGTGACTTTCACGAACTGGAATTCAACTAAAGAAGGAGCACTGATTAGCGTCATTAAGAAATACTACAACATCTTTGCACACTAGGTTTCAGTCATTGAATAAAGTAAGACTAAGCGTGATCCTGCTTCACTGAGCTCTGATATGAGAAATGGTAGCAATGTGTCACTGAATCGTTACCATAGATCATCTAATGAAAACTTAAGTTTTTATTAAAGGACCTTTCAGACAGTTAACTATTTGTTGCATACTGAATTTACGTGCACACAAACAGAGAGATGGTCCAGTTGAATATGCGGACGCTATAAGCAGAAGACTTACATAAATTCACAGTAACCTGCTGCGTTTCCTAAACTATTCATTCATGTGCTATTTAATATTTTAAGATATGCAAGCCCTTGTTATTTTTCCATTGTAATCGATTTATGAAAGTGTGTGCTGTGTGATTGCTTCATACATGTTTTTTTTCAGTCAGACAGTGTTGTAAACTTATTCTTCAGGCATTATATTTTCATTCTGCATATCACTAAAAATGTCAGAGCGGATGTGTCACCATCTTGAGAGTATTGAATGCTTCTTTACAAATATGTGTGCAGATCTTTCATTATTTGGTCGACACTGCCTCGATATAAAATTTGGGTCCTTCTGGTTGTAGTCAACAACAATTTCTTTCGTTTAATGATTTGCATCAGGTGTCCCAACTTTCATTTTGGCGTATCATAAGTAAAAAATTTAGTATTTCAATCTTTCTGATCACTTACTAGCCTCAAACTTCTCCTTTCAGCATTTTCAGATCAGTGTTGTCCATCAAAATTTTAGCTTACCTTCACAGTATTTCTTTTTCTTGTAAATCCAAATTCCTTTTACATATAGATTATGTCATGTATTTGAAATATCTGGTGACATTCACGTTTGGTATCTTGACTAGTGCAATAAGTAAATTGGTATCTTGACTAATGCAATAATTAAAACTGAAGAGGTTGTACTAATACGGTTCACTGATGGCAAAGTTGATTTATTTATTGGTCTCATTGGAGAATACAGGTTATTCGTGGCCAGTTTTGATGTGGTTCGATATAGTGCAAAAGATTAACAGAACCAACAGAAAAATGCTCCTATCAGAGCATAAAAAAAGCCGAGCATTCTCCTATTCAAAAAACTCTAACCGAAAAGTGGGGTACTAGTTGCCTCATTCTACCTTCCTCAACACCTCTAAAAATTTTAACATGTCAACATATCCACACGCTGTTTAACATGCAACTCACGCCCCACTCACTCAAGGTTCTCCAACTGCAACTCGCTCACACCCAATAGTCCATCGCTATAAGACGCTCATATGCATCCACTCCTGTTTGCCAGTTCTCACTCACTCATTCTGCCCAACTCATTGTCATTATCTCTTTGTGTCTAATTATCACTGTCTCCTGCCTCACAGCCACAGTCTTCTTCGTTCTGTCCTACTGCAACCGTCTCCTCTCATTATCACTGTTTCCCTCTTGCTCTCTCTTAATGTTACTATCTCTTTCATTCCTTCCCACTGTTGCTCCGTCTTCTCGCTGTCCATATTTCTCTCCTCTTCGTTCTCATTGGCATAGACTCCATCTCCCATGATCGCTGACTTTCAACCATTTCCACTTTCTCCTTCTCTTTACTCCCCTCTTGCTGGCATTATCTCCTTCACTCTTTTGCTATGGCTGTTCTGTCACTGTGAACTATGTTCCACTGCCACTGTGTCCCTCTCTTTCTCTCACACTGTCATTGTCTCCTTCGCCCTTTCTATACCACAACCACTGTCTACTATCTTCCACTATTTATTACTTTTCAATCTCCTTCTCACTGCCACTGTCGCCTCCTCTGTCAACATAAAATTGAGCGAATATGTCTGCATGCCAAACTTTTGGGAAAAAGGTGCTGAAGAAGGTGTAATGAGGAGGCTGGTACTCCATTTCTGAGTCAGTCTTTTAGACAGCAGCATATTCACCTTTTTTGTGCTTCTAAAGGGGCATTTTTCCGCTGATTTCCTTTTTTCCTTGCCATAGCAGGGCTTGTCATTCATATGAACAGACATTTGTGTCAATAAAATTTTGGTACTTATATGAAATTGAAATAATGCAAAACTAATTTTACACCTCAGATCCGATTTTACGTGCACAAAAATTTTGCATGTGCTTCTGTTCTAGAGCATGGGGTTCCAGTTCTGATGATAACCGACACACTTTACAGCACTCTATAAACTACGTTTTCGCCTCACTCCGGATTTTACGTGCGTGTTTCATGTGAACAAGTAGGGTAACTTTGCACCCCTGTATCTCAGTAACGGATAACGCTATCAAGAAAATTTTCAGGACTGTTCGAGATCGGGATCTTAGAAATACATCGTAAAAATTTCAGCCATTTTCTGTGCTTACCCGTGTTGGAAGCCATGGCTCGGTTTTGGTGCGAAAGAATGGTAAAAAGCGCTTTTTTGGGCTTTCTAAGAAACTACCTATGAATTAATAAAGATTTTCGATATTGGGGAGATGGTGCTTCTAGACAATTGCCTAAAGAATATACCGTTAGCATTGGAGCAATTTCCTGTGGTTATTTATTATTTAGATTTTCCCTGATACCGGATTTTATGTGCGTATTTTACATGTATAAGAAGGATAACTTTGAACCTCTTTATCTAGCAAACAGAGAAATACATCAAGAAAAGTTTCAAGTTTATTCGAGATCGCGATCTTAGCAATATATCGTAAAGATTTCAACCATTTACTGTGCACAGCCGTCTTGGAATCTGCGACTCGGTTTTGGTAAGAAAAAACGGTAAGAAACCTTCTTAGGGGTTTTCTAAGGAACCGACCATGAATTAACGGTGCCCCCATAAGCCCCTTAAGGGGAGCCGGAGGTACCTATGCTGCCCATGTTAAAATCACTAAGTTTGAGGAACATTTATGAATAAACTACTAAATAGAAAAATTTGAATTTTTTTTACATATAGGGTGGTTTAGTATTGCAGTTATGACAGAGGGATTTTGGAGTATCTTTTCTAGTTTCCTCCCAATTACTTTTTTTATTAATGACCCAATTTTTTTTACAAATAATTGCTTTATAATTAAACTGAAATGAAACTATTGAACATATTGCCAAATGGCTGTGTTACAATGCAAGTTTGACCACTAGGAGTGCTGTATAAAAATTTCATCTCTCTAGCTTGAGTGGATTTTGAGAAAATGTTCCTTATATTCGAAAAATTCTAATTTACGGGAAATGGCTATCAAAGTTTCTCAATACATTCCTGCACTATAGGATGGATTATCAGGGTCTTCTTCTTCATCCTCCAAAAGCTTCCTCTTCTGTCTTATTTTCTGGCCTGTTATTCCATCATACTTCATGTTCCTTTCACCTCTTTCTGCTCCTCTTATCCTTTCTCTGTCAATAATTCTTAGTGCTCGTACAGTGTTCACCCCAGCTGTAAATCCTAATGCCTTCAGAACTTCACACTTCACACTGTTCCCTTGGTTGTAGGTTGCTATTGCATCATAAATGCCAAAGTGCAGTGTTTTTATGCTTACAAACACCCTTTTAGGAATCACTTTCCAAATCAAAATGTTTACGCTCTCATTAGGATTCTGCGTCTTTCCGTGTAGACATTTGTCTAACAATTCTGGCTGTGCTAAGTCATGAAAAATTGGTTTTATTACATTTATCATAGCTGCTGCAAACCATGTTTGTGATCATAGTCCTTTTTTGCATTATATTTGCACCAGGAATCTTTTGGGCACAGGCTGTGTTGAGGGTATTCAATGGAAGAGGCAGTATGAAGGAACAATGCCCACACTGCTTTTCGCATGTCACTAACATTACTAGTATTTTTCCTTATAGCATACCCATAGTATCTCTGTAGACGTTCAATCACCTCATCAGTAAGCCTGCCTCTCCTTCCTGTTGTCTTTCCATCACTGAGCTTACTTGAACCCAAAGTTTGTTTGAACCTTCGAAGCCGTGCACCCATACGCTTTTCCACATGCCCAATGCATTCCAACTTTTCAACTACAAATTCATTTCCATATGGTTTCAATTCCTCTATAGTCTTGAAACCTTTGGAGTCACCATCCTCAAGGTAGTATTTGTACCTAACGTTGTATCTGGGAACTGAACATTCAAAAATTTGTTTCCCTCCATCCACTTCCATTGCTCCACTTGATCCACTAAAATTTGCCTCACAGGTTCCACTGTGCTGTCCTTTGATTTTATTTTTGCACCTACAATGTTTTGATAATATTGCAACGCCTATCACTTCTGCTCTATCACCACAAGTAGCAGTTACAAACCCTCTTTTGCCAGGAACCATCTAATCCCACTACCAAATCCCTAGAAACACAGTTCATTTCTACAGATTCCTCCACTGCTTCCTTCATGGTTTTTAAAGCCACATCTTCAACAGAGGATCCTACCAGTTCACAGTAGTACCCAAATTTGCTTGGAGGTGATGGCAAGTTCATAATACCACAAAACAGTTTACCAGCAGCAGACCCTTTTCCAATGGATCGAAGACCATACACAAGTCGAACATTCACATCAAACACTCTAGATCGTCCATTTTCACCAAAGAGACTGGCATGTGAATTGTAGAAAGTCACTTGATACATGCACAGATTATCTTCATCTCACAAGCTAAACCAAAGTGCTTTGTTATCTCTAGTCCCACTCCTACACTTGAACACATTTTGCACAGAACACTTTCTTTCAGCACAGAAGATAATAATCCAATATTCAGTACTTCGTTAATATCATCACTGTCACTAACATATTCACGAAATCTGTCACTTCCACCAGTCAGCTTCTTGCTAGAAGATGTCACGGGGCTATGGCCGGCCATGTGTTGCTTAGCAGAAGAACGCACTGTTTCAGTAATTGTAGTATCGCAACTTGGTATTAGTGTTAATTTTCTTTTCCCTACGTTCTTCCTCTTCTTATATACACGGTTACTAAAACGTGGCATCGTAACCAGAACAACGCTTTACGCAAGAAGTATAATACTACCAACACCAGGCGCAACACTAAACTAATTCGAAATGGTAAACAGCAAAGAGACGATGTTCCGCGCTCTTAGCGCTTCATTTGTCACAGAAAACAATGTAGCCAACCCTTGCACACTCGCTGTATGCGTAACATAAAGCGCTGTACGTGTAACAGGCCGAGAAAATCCCAAGCAGTTCGCCAGGAAGTCACGAGAGGGTGTTGGATGCATTCAGCGGCCTCCCATTTCCTCTGCAGGCGTGGGGGAAAATGGTAATAACTCCACATCTAGGGCGAGTAGAACAATAATTCAAAGTTTACATTAAAGAGGAATGTTCCAATTAATTTTCGGTAGCAAAAAAAAATCTTAATTTTTTGGATTTGACCACCTCCCGCTCCCCTTAAGGCGAACAGTAGACATCAAATGCAAAAAGAACCAATCGGTTTGCTCCAGTTGCCTAAGCAGGATCAAGTGTGTAATATTCATCCTTTGACCCTGTGCTGTAGAATAGTGATACTAAGACGATCCTTCTATTGAGTTTACAAATGGTCCGTAGCCCTAGAACACCTGCCCATACCTTTCTATCACCAACAGAAACCGATGTGTAAGACCTCGAATACCATGTTTTTATGCGCGGCGTTTTGGACCATATTAGACAGTGCATGCTGTCGCATCAGTAGTGATATTGTCAAGCATACAGTGTAAAGTTATCTTTTATTTCGAGAAACATTAAGGAAGATATTGTCTTAGGAACAGGAAAATATTTTTTAAGTTTTGTGGAGTGAATTGATGATTTTTTTTAAATTTTTCACGCTGCTGTTACATCTGCGCTGTAATTTGGGGAAAAAAAAGGCATTGCCAATGGGGGAAGCCGAAGGTGGATAGAATAACCTAGTGATACTTTGTCTAAGAATATCACACTTTATTGTCACTATTATGCACCGATGAGATACAGAGCACGTTACCAGAAAAACTCAAAAAGAGAGTGGTAACAGCCAGAACAGAGATCGTTATTTAGTTTACAGATAAAAGCATGTTCGTGGTTGCCACAGACGATATGTCAGACAAAGTTGACCCTGACAGTAGATGTCACCACATCGAGGTAGGATTTCTTGTGAAGCGTTGATGGTTTTTTTTTTCTTTTCTTTTACATATTTTGGGTCATTTGGAACCTCTGTTTTCTTACTTTTGTGTTAATACTCTTACATGTATGGTAATGGTGTAGTGTAACAGGGTGTTTTATCAATTATTCTGTTCCACTGTTGGTATTCATATCAGCTAAAGACGATCGTGACGGCGGATTTTGCTAACAGTCGTCCATGAAGTATCTGGGATCCTTAAATCCAAACCTATTATTTATAACACCAGTACATGTTCGTCTTCTAAATGCGGACTCAGCGTCAAGCCGTTCGAGATCATCATCTAATTTGATAAGTTTTCCTAATGGTTCAGCCATTATAATAACACTGCATAAGAAAGGAGCAGATATCGGTCTGTGTTTGTACAGAGGATGGGTGTGCCGTACCATCAGGGGCAGTAGCGAGCAGCCGCTTGATGCACAGCGTTTACTTGTTCTACAAAGCTGTACACAGATGAGCCAAAACATTATGTTAGTGTCCACTTTTCAAGCACAGTCCAGCAGAGATTCTGCTCGGCATGGATTCTGCAAGTCCTCGATAGAATTCTAAAAGCGTGTGGCAGCACATGTTCTATGCACAAGTCAAGCAATTCCCGCAAATTACGGGATGATGGTTTACGGGCACGCAGCTGGCGCCCGACGTGTGCTCCAATGGGTACAGATCAGGCACGTTTACTGGCCAAGTGTTGTGTACATAGTTCCGCGTAGTCAGCGCATACACAACTTTCCCACTAGAGTGAGCCCCGCTAAGCACAACAGCGCAGGCGCAGCGCTCGTCCGTCTCCGCACTACGAGATGGCGCTGCCGATCTGCGTATTAATATGTAACGCAGCCAATGAGATTGCTGCTAACGTAAAACCTTTTCTCCTCGCGGATCACACTCGCGCAGTGATACCTGAACGCTCGAGGTACTATAACGAGTGTACAGACCTCTGATTAGTCAGTCTGCACCCGTCTGCACCAGTCTGTACCAGTCTGCATTAGTCTGTACCAGTCTGTACGAGTTCTACATTTGTCTGTACCAGTCTATAGTCAAGTTTCAGTCTGTGCCTAATAAGATTACCATATTCCTGTACATAGCCATGAAGATAAATGTATAGACACTTTTGTCAAGTATCAGAGATATATGTGAGAATAAGAGTAACGTACCAATACCAAAGGAACTTCAGATTGTCAATTGTAAATAGCATCCAGAAGCAAGTTAAGTAATTTTTATGCTTGTTATTATTATTTAATAAACGTGTGTGAAAATTAATCAAGTTCTGTTTAAAGTTGGTCACCGTCAATCTGCTACTCTACACGTGCAAGTGACATTTCTATCGTCCGACCTGACGGGAGAAGATAAACACGCCACGATAAGACCACGTGACATATTGCTGACACTGCCTACTTCGTTAGAGCGACAAGTCAAATAATCTGATGGTGTGTGTACTGAAGGTCTTACAGTACGCGCGCCACACCAAGACATCAATGTGAGTTCACTACAGTGCCCCTCAAACCACTGTAGACCTTGCAACACACATACTGGAAGATGTCACCGCCGTAGCGGGAGACTGCAAGCATGAAGCGAAGCTGGTGGTCCGCAATAATGTTCACCTAGTTCACTGCTGTCATGAGGCCTACGATTACCACAACAGATCCCTTGGAAGCCCAATTCAATGTAACTCATAGCACAGCACAGTGAGGTGGTGCATGTTTAGTGGAGCCATTCGCTTGGATGATGGCGTGTGAGGATCCAACCATCGACCTAGCGTAACAACAAATGCGATTCATTCGTCAGGCGACGTGTTTCTACTGACCTACGGTGAAAACTTAGTGATGCTGAGTCCCTGTGCCCTCTGTAATCATGACTGACGATGTCGTTGAGTCAACACAGTAGCACGTAGGGGTCGTATGATGCGGAGCTCCATGTTCAACAATGGCCTCTGAACGGCGTGCTCCGAAACACGTGTACCTGCACCAGCATTGTACTCTGTCGCCAGATCTGCCACGAAATGCTGCCTATCCTGCATTACACAGTAGGGGAGCCTCCGACCTCTACGTTTTGTGATGAGACGTTGTCTTCAAATACCATACGGCCTACTCGGTATCTCACCATCCTTAACCACTTTCCATAGGTGTTCACGACAGCAGTACGCCAACGGGCACACAGCTTATCCGTTTCAGAGATTCTCGTTTCCAGCCGCAGCGTCACAACAATGGCGCCACAACAATCCTTTGTCAGAACCGCTTATATCAGTGGATTTTCGCATTTGCGGCCCGAATCTCCACTATAATGACTGCCCATTCGTCTCGCTTGCGCTTACGATCTTTCCTTACTGCGTCACGTGCCCGAAACACCGTCAAGAAGCATTCAACCTCGCGATTGGCTCGTCTGTGTATATACGTATATACTTTGACACTCCGAGTTGGCGATATCATGGACGGCTTAGGGTAAGAGGGCCGCCGACAATGTCAAAAGGGGACCCAAAACAAATCACCCACTTTTATGTGATTAAGAACTTTGATGTACGACCTAAGTGTCAGTCGTTATGAAACAGAATGTGTAAATGTTTGGTTAAACTATTTTGAGTTGCTATCATAGAAATCTGTCATTGTGAGACTTAAAGACTTTAAAAACAGAAGTGCAAACGAGAGTCCAGAATTTATTTAGAAACTCGGAGCAGTCGTCGTGATCTAACATTTCAGCATCACCCAGCAAGGATCAAAGTCCAGAAGAAAAGGAAGTTCGCACACGGCGGTGGGACGGAGTAGCTGGACCACCAGAATTATTTCTAAAGACGACCGTTCATCATCGAGATTTATAACAGGTAACTGACAGATCTGACACCGCGAAAACATACCAAGTGCAGACATCAGCTGAAGAACGTCACAGCGAAGCCATCTTTTTCACTGTAATGTTGAAGAAGTGCTAGGAACTGTGGTGTAATTCATTCAGTTTCTAACAGAGAGATATCAGGAAAGGGAGACATGCCTGCAAACACCAGGCTTAATACAGAGATTTATATTGTTAGGAAGTAATTTGGGTGTAATTCTTCTGGGAAAACGAAAATTTTATTACTGAAATAGTGGACTTGGAAAAATTTCGAAGCCTCCTCCCAGATCCCCTGTCGCCCAACCTCCACTCTATGGTTACTTGTTGTGAAGGATTGGTCCTCCATTAATTGAGAAGGTATTTCCATATACACCGAAGCGCCATATAAACTGGTATAGGCAAGCTTATTCAAGTACAGAGATACATAAACAGGCAGAATACCGCGCTGCGGTCGCAACGCTGATGTAAGATAAGTATCTGGCGCTATTGTTAAGTCGGTTACTGCTGCTACAATGGCAGGTTATCAAGATTTAAATGAGTTTGAATGCGGTTTATAGTCGGCGCACGAGCGATGGGACACAGCATCCCCGAAGTAGCGATGAAGTGGGGAATTTTCCCGTATCACCATTTCAAGAGTGTACCGTGAATATATGGAATCGGGTAAAACATCAAATCTCCAACATCGCTGCGGCCGGAAAAACATCCTGCAAGAACGGGACCAACGACGACGAAAGAAAATCGTTCAACTTGACAGAAGTACAACCCTTCCGAAAATTGCTGCAGACTTCAAGGCTGTGCCATCAACAAGTGTCAGCGTGCGATCCATTCAACGAAACATCATCGATACGGGCTTTCGGAGCCACCCACTCGTCTACCCTTGATGACTTCAAGACACAGAGCTTTAAGCCTCGCTTGGGCTCGTCAACAACGACATTGAACTGTTGATGACTGGAAACATGTTGCCTAGTCGGATGAGTTTCGCTTCAAATTGTATCGAGCGAATGTGCGTGTACGGGTATGGAGACAACCTCATGAATCCATGAGACCTGCATGTCAGCAGGGAACTGTTCAAGCTGGTGCAGGCTCTGTAATGGTACGGAGAGTGTGCAGCTGGAGTGAGATGGGACCCCTGATACGTCTAGATACGACTCTGACAGGTGACACGTACGTAGTCGTCTGATCACCTGCATCCATTCATGTTCGTTGTGTATTCCGAAGGACTTGGACAATTCCAACAGGGCAATGCGACACCCCACAAGTCCATAATTGCCATAGAGTGGCTCCAGGAACACTCTTCTGCGTTTAAACACTTCCGCTGGCCAGCAAACTCCCCAGAAAAGAACATTATTGAGCATATCTGAGATGCCTTGCAACATGCTGTTCAGAAGAGATCTCCACCCCCTCGTATTCTTATGGATTTGTGAACATCCCTGCAGGATTCACGGTGTCAGTTCTCTCCAGCACTACTTCAGACATTAGTCGAGTCCATGCCACATCGTGTTGCGGCGCTTGTGCGTAAGGTGTACCAGTCTCTTTGGCTCTTCAGTGTAAAAAGTACTACATACAACGAACTTTGCAGTTTTATATAAAGTCCTCATACTCTTCGTTCAGTTCCATTTAAAACAATTGGAACTTACAGCGAAATAATGCATGCAACATCAGAAATTTTACTATTCATACCAACAATATCTTGACGTGTTACATACTTCCAAATGTAGCACAAAGTGCTTCTTTATGTACTGAAAAATGAAATCCATCTGTCGATCGTTGTAATTATTTGCTCTTTCATTGTTAACTAAATCTTTGAATTATTTCTGTAATGTCGTTTTCAAGCAAATTTGCAGTACCTGTCACTTAGGCGACTGTATAATATATATCGAGAATTCTGATCCTTTCTTCTGCCATTCCTGTTAATTTTGAGGGGCTTGTGACGACAGATCGCTTAACTGCCTCTTTTCGTGCAAACATCAACTGGACCCGTTAAAGTCCTTCATACAACCAACAAATAGCGAGGGGTAAACAATGCTAACGCCACGATTGTGCCGAACTGAGGAAGGTTGTGGCGACCTAAAAATGCCGCACCGCAATGCTAAATGAAATGTCGCATGTCGCGCTGTACCCAGCACTTCCGGGAAGGAACGAGCAAAAGCGATACAGGTGGAACCTTGGTCTGCCCGTGGCGCGCATACTCGACCCGCCTGAAGTTCGGCACCCTGCCGAGGTTCACACGGCTCTCTTCCGTCGGAGGTTCGAGTCCTCCCTCGGGCATGGGTGTGTGTGTTGTCCTTAGCGTAAGTTAGTTTAAGTTAGATTCAGTAGTGTGTAAGCCTACGGACCGATGACCTCAACAGTTTGGCCCCATAGGAACTTACCACAATCGACACGCCGTGGTCGGCCCTGTTCTACAGTGTCTGCAGACAGTCGCTCGATTTTGTATACAATTGGATACTTACCAAGGGGCCTGCTCACTTTCAATATTTATTGACAATACTTGTTTGCCAAATGTTCAGTAAGTTGAAGCGATCCCACACCATCAGTGATACTGACAACAACTGTCAGTTAACAATTCGGTTTTATGAAGTTAAGAAATCAAACACCTAAAAGAAAGCGTGTGCTGCAATTATATTAGCTATAGCTTAGCTTGCAAGCAACAGAAAACAACGAAAAGTAAGAAATGGTTCCGATAGTGGTTGAAAAAAAAAAGCATCTATGTCTACATCTACATCCATACCCTGCAAATCACCTTAAGTTGCATGGCAGGGGCTATAGCCCATTGTACCAGTTATTAGGATTTCTTCCTTTTCGATTCACGTATGGAGCGCAGGAAGAATGATTGTTTGGATGCCTCCGTGCTTACAGTCTGGAGCCGCGCGACCACTACGGTCGCAGGTTCGAATCCTGCCTCGGGCATGGATGTGTGTGATGTCCTTAGGTTAGTTAGGTTTAAGCAGTTCTAAGTTCTAGGGGACTGATGACTTCAGAAGTTAAGTCCCATAGTGCTCAGAGCCATTGAGCCTCCGTGCTTTCAGTAATTATTCTAATCGTATCCCCACGATCCTTTGTGAGCAATACGTAGGGACTTGTAGTATATCCCCAGAATAATCATTTAAAGCCGGTTCTTGAAAATTTGTGGATAGACTTTGTCGTGATAGTTTATATCTGTCTTCGAGAGTGTGGTGTCACCGCCAAACACCACACTTGCTAGGTGGTAGCCTTTAAATCGCCGCGGTCCGTTAGTACACGTCGGACCCGCGTGTCGCCACTATCAGTGATTGCAGACCGAGCGCCGCCACACGGCAGGTCTAGTCTAGAGAGACTCACTAGCACTCGCCCCAGTTGGACAGCCGACATTGCTAGCGATGGCTCACTGTCTACTTACACTGTCATTTGCAGAGACGACAGTTTAGCATAGCCTTCAGCTACGTCATTTCCTACGACCTAGCAAGGCGCCATATTCAGTTACTATTCTGAACAGATAGTATTGTGAATCATGTACCGTCAAGAGCGACGTTCATCATTAATGGATTAAAGTTAAGTATCAAACTAATTATGTCCTCTTTCTGAATTCTAATTCCTTGTCATGTTCCAGACCTCACTTCAGTATAGTTCTTCCCTCCTCACGCCAGCCTGCGTGAGTTAAAACGCGTGCATTTCGGCCTCCTCTAGTAACACGGTGTTGGCACTTCGGCCAACACAATAGAGAGTCTGCTAGTTGAAAGTCTTCAGCATCTCCGTGACACTCTCCCATGCATTTAACAAACCTGTCACCATTCATGCTGCCATTCTCTGTATACATTCAATAGCCCCTCTTAGTCCTATCTGATAGGGTCCCACACACTTGAGCAATATTCTGCAACCGGTCACATGAGTGATTTGTAAGCAATCTCTTTTGTAGACTAATTGCACATCTCCAGTATTCTACCAATAAACTGAAGTCTACCACCTGCTTTACCCACGACTGAACCTATGTGATCATTACATTCCATATCCCTACAAAGTGCTACACCCAGGTATTTGTATAAGTTGGCCGATTCCAACAGTGACTCAGCGATATTGTCGTCATAGGATACTACATTCTCTCGTTTTGTGAAGTGCATAATTTTACATTTCTGAACATTTAGAGAAAGTTGCCAATCTCTGCGCCACGCTGAAGTCGTATCAAGATCTGACGGAATATTTATGCAGCTTCTCCCAGATAATACTTCATTGTAAATAACTGCGTCATCTTCAGAAGCCTGACTTTACTTTTAGGTCATTAATACACGACATTGGCAGCAAGGGTCCCAACACACTTCGCTAGGACACACCCAAAGTTACTTCTACACCTGACGATGACTCTCCGTCCAAGATATGCTGTGTCCTCCCTACCAAGAAGCCCAGTCATAAATTTCACTTGATTCCCACGTAATCGCACTTTTGACAATAAGCATAGGTGCGGTACTGAGTCAAATGTTTTCGCAAATCAAGAAATACTGCACCTGCCCAGTGCTTTGCTCCAAAACTTCCATTATGTCATGTGAGAAAAGTGCGAGTAGGGTTTCATTTGATCGATGTTTCCAAAGTCTATGCTGGTTGGCATTGAGGAGGTCATTCTGTTCCAGATACCATACTATGTTTGAGTTCAGAATGTGGTCTAAGATTCTTCAACAAACTAATGTAAAGGATATTGGACGGTAGTTTTGTTGATCACGTCTACTACCCTTCTTCTAGACAGGTGTGACCTGTGCCTTTTTCCAAGAAATGGGCACGGTTTTTCGTCCGAGGGAGCTACAATAGATTAACGTTAGAAGACGGGCTAACTCAGCCACAAATTCAGTATGGAATCTGACAGGGATTCTATCGGGTCTTGGACCTTTGTTCGGCTTTAACGATTTCATCTGTTTCTCAACACCACTGACACTAATACTTATTTCATTCATCTTTCCAGTGGTACAAGGATTAAAATGGGGCAGTTCTCCATGGTTTTCCCTTGTAAAGGAACATTTAAAAATGGGGTTAAGCATTTCAGCTTTTGCTTTACTATCCTCAATTTCAGTTCCTGTCTCATTCGCTAGGACTGTACACTAACTCTGATGGCACTAACACTCTTTATATACGACCAGAATTTCTTTGCATTTTGTGAAATGTCATTTGACAATATTCTGCTGCGGTAATCATTGAAGACACCATGCATTTTTGTCTTGACAGCCGAACACTTTTCATTCTGCATCTCTCTGTCTATAGCCCTACGTTTTGTTTTACATCTATAATGCAATAATATCTGTTTCTTTAGAAGTTTCTTAAGAGTGCCTGTATACCACAGTGGTTCCTGCCCATTATGGGCTGTTCTACTGGGTACATATCTATCCAGTGCATGGTCAACTGTCCTTTTAAACTTGAGCCATAGTTCCTCTACATGCTCCCGTCCAGTGCTGAAAGTTTCATGTTCCTTGTTGAGATATGACACTACTCACTTTTTATCTAGTTTATTGAACATATACATCTTTCTGCTTGGTTTAGCCAAATCATTGTTGCATTAACGGCGTCATGGTCACTGTTATCAGTTTTGATGTGGACATCCTTACAGAGGTCAGGTCTATTTGTTGCCATTAGATCCAATATCTTTCCATCAGAAGTGGGGTTCCTAACAATCTGCTCTAGGTAGTTTTCAGAGATGTCATTTAACACTGTTTCACAGGATGTCATATCACACTCACTACTAACAAAACTGTAATTTACTCAGTTCATTATTGGATGATTAAAGTCTCCACTAATGGTTACAGTATGATTGGGGAATTTACGTACATGTGAAAGCTCTCTAAAGTTGTTGGTTACACCAGAAGATGAGTCTGGTGGGCAATAGAAGAATCCAATTATCATTTTACACACACCCCTGATACTGAGCCTTGCCCAAATAGTCTCACAAGCAGCTTCACTTTCTGTCTCGGCGGATTTGAGTTCCTTGTCTACTGTGACAAATACACCACGTCCATTTCCTCCTATCTTTGGGATACACACTTAAATTTTCCCCAAAAATCTCACTGCTATCAATCTCAGGTTTCAACCAGCTTGCTGTAGTGAATATTATGTGAGCTTCACTGCTTTTCATGAGTCTTTCAAACTCTGACACTTCGTTGCAAATGCTTCATAAGTTTACTATTAAGATTTTAATACTTGTGGGAGGCATTGCTTTCGATCTTTCTCTGATACTTCTGGGTTTCCTACAGCTGTCGTTATCTGGATTGGGTGGAGAGTCATCTAATCTAAAAAGAACCGTTATGTGCACTGTGCCCACAGTCAGCTACCTGAGTGGCAGCCTCTGAGGTGTAGTGCACATCTGACCCATTTAAGGGGACCCTAAAATTCCCAACCCTATGACGCAAGTCCAGGAAGTCACAATTTAGCCTGTCACAGACTCTTCGAAATCTCTGGTTCAGTCCTTCCACTCGACTCAGAACCAAAAGGTTACGATCAGTTCCAGGGATAATGCTGCAAATTGTGAGCTTTGTTGAAACTCCACACGCAAGGCTGGTCTTCTCAATCTTCTCTGCCAGTCGCTGGAATGACCCAAGAGTGACCTCAGAGCCCAGACGACAGGCATCATTTGTTCCACTGTGAGCCACAATCTGCAGTTGGTTGCATCCTGTTCCCTCAATGGCTGTCAGAATAACATCTTCAACATGTTGAATCAAGCCCACCGGCATACACACTGGGTGCACCTGGCATCCTTTCCTGACCCTTTCTGCCATTTCCCTAAGGGGTACCATCATTCGCCGTACGTTTGAACTGTCAGCAATTAACAGACCCCTACCATTTTGCGCTTGTCTCCTCCTGACACCAGACAAAACATGTTTCCCCAAAACATGTGAGTGAGTCCCACTGGCTCTGTCTCAGTTAAAGACAGCTCCTCAAACTTGGTGGTTAAGGGGATCAGTACAGCATCCTGAGTCCTCCCTGGTCCCTGTCCAAGCTGTACAGGACATCTAGATCTACCATTGACATAGCCACAGTCAAATGGGTAATGACCGATCCTGTACTTTCTGAAGAGGAGACAGCATCCGCAGGTACACAACTTTCGTGAACTCTACCAACACACCGGTTTGCAGCAGCAGCCAATCGTTTGACAGTAGTCAGGGCGATTTCCAGTTGCTTACAAACGTCAACCAACTCATCCCGTGTTTCAGAATAGATTTCACTGTGGTCCTGCAGTTTGGCTGGTGCAATGTATTACAAAGCAGTGAACAAATAACTTTAAATTAAATCTGCTGACTATCTTTTAATCTGTTGAGCTAAGAAGTTGCTAATTCCCTATAAGAATTGAAGCAGATAAAGAAAACGAGATTTCTATTAAGTCAACACAAAAGCCTCGAACGTTTTGATGTTAATTATAATTATTAGCAAACTCGAAAACAGAATTAATTTACGATGAATGCAGATAATACACTGAAGAGCCAAAGAAACTGGTACGCCTGCCTAATATCGTGTAGGGCTCCCGTGAGCACTCAGAAGTGCCGCAGCACGGCGTCACATGGACTCGACTAATGTCTGAAGTAGTGCTGAAGGCAACTGACACCATGAATCCTGCAGGGCTACCCATAAATCCGTTGTAGCAATAGTAATCGATCTAACAACTGCGCCAGACACTTGTGTAGGCGTTGCCAACCGCAGCGCCATTTTCTGCCTGCTTACATATCTCTGTATTTGAAATACGCATGCTTATACCAGTTCCTTTGGCGCTTCAGTGTATATATGGTTACTCCTCTTTACAGGAAAACTGGATGTGACACAATATATTAGATAATCTGCTGCAGTAACTAAATCACAAGACACGATTTGTTACAGATTGTTCATAGATTATGGAAAGGACAGTGGTAGATTCTGAGAATTCTCAAAAACGCACGTTTATTTGCGCTGATATACAATGAAATTCAAGGGTAATGTATGCTTTTGGCAGAACACTCGAACCGCTAACTTACGAAAATATAGTTTTGTAAGCATCCAAAAATTCTGAAACTAACCTATTTCTCATGTAATTGTCCAAAGTAATTAGAGAAAGAATGTTTAGAACGAAGATAGGTTTACTGTCCTCAAAAATTTTGAAAGAGCACAATTTAGTTTAAGCTTACAATTGACATTAATAGTACTAGTTTGGCGCGGCACTCGCGAATGTTCAAAATTTCACAATAATTCAGTACAAACGGGTATTAATACAATCAATGAAAGATTATGCAGAAGAAGCGACGGGAACAGTAAAATATGCGAATCTAGAACTTGAAATCGGCGGCCTCAAACAAGGTAAACTTCGCGAATTAGCTTTTATATATAAATAATCGTGCGTATTGCACGGATTTTTCACTTAGTTGATTCTGTGCACACTTCTACACTGGCATGCCCAAGAAGAACATTGCAGCGTAAGTTAATCTCGATCAAAATCGTTAAAATGTGCAGCACCAATAAAGCACGTCTTCTACCTTTACAGCTAACTGGTCACACGCTAATTTACTGAGTGAAATCAAAACTACGGACCCGAAAGTTTTGATAAATTAGTTTCCGATGAGTCCTGCAGCATATGACAAGTTATTAACGTCAAAACGAGATAAAATAAAGAAGAGAAAGATTTTTACGAGAGAGGCAATCGCAGTTGACGGGGGATTAGGAGTACCGTAACTTTATTTCTGGTGGCAGACAGGTCATCCGAATGCTCGAAGTTTAGGTCTGTAATATTAGTAAACACAATTAGTAAAATACCATGGAACTGTCTGTTAAGGATACGTAAGGCAATTAACGTAAACATCTTTTACGACGTGTGATAATTTGGTGAAACTGACATGCATTTCGCAGACCTCTAACTACTCATTGCAGATATATGATGTATATTTTTCAACGTGGAAGGATTTTTCCCGAACTGCTATGTAGTTCACTAAGCTATACTTTCAAATTAATAAAGTAAGCAGTGTCATAGAAAATCCTCCGTAGACCATTTTAAAGTGACATATACATTGCTTACCCCTGTATAGATTATTAAAATTGTTTTGTGTTAAGACTATTTTGAAAAATTCAATCTATAGTACGAAACGCCCCAAGGCGAATTTAATTTACTTTCCTTGGGCGAATTGAAAACATAGACAATGCACACTAACGCCGTTTGGCTGATTTGAATTTCTGTCAACATATTGATGAATGATATTGGCAAACCGTCAATGCTTCATGTCACACTTTCAGTATGTATTGACGATAATGAGCATATTAAGCGGCCAATAATACTGCTCGTCAATATTTTTAGTATTGACAATACGAACCCTCAGACGGTCAATATATTGACGGTTTGACAATTATTATTGAACGTGTGAGGACCTCTTAAATTGGGCCGTGCGTTTGTGGTATTTACGATGTTGTGTGGCTATTCGTCTGACGCCTGTTCTGATTGGCTGCTCAGTAGAAGCCAAGCAGTTGTTATTGTAGCTTGTAAGCTTTTAAATTTCATCCTCTAGGTAATAAATATGCGAGAAAAAGTAACAAACATGCATGAAGGGATTACGGACATAAATTCTGTGACAAAATAAATGGCATGCTTTCATTATTGTAATTGGTTGGGACTTACGAAGCAGTTCACAAACATCTTGTTATGATGATGTTCTTGTAACTTGTTTATGGCAGTGTTGCATTAATTTGATGTCATTTGCTGATACTTTAAAATGATTTGATTCTTTAGCGGAACGATTGAATCACAGTTGGCGGCTTTAGTAATGATTTAGGATTACGGTGAATTATGTACGTAATGATGTTAAGGTTAGTTTTCGAATTGCGAGGGGGAAGTAAATAAGTTTTCCGTCTGTGTTTTGGTCTACTTTATGTGCGTGTATTGTACATCAGTTACCGGTATGAAAAATACCATGTCCACCTGTATGTATATTATAAAGTGCTTACTAATTTCGCCCCGCCCGAGAGAATTTGTATTATCTTTTTCACCGTGAAGGAAAAAGCTTGGTTGTGATGTATTAACTGTAGTTGATGCAGCAGTTTACGCTTTTATCCCCAGTGAGACTAGGGGCGATTGTTTAATGCTTTGTAATGACGATAAAGGGAGGACAGTGAAGTGCAAAGCGTCACTATTTGGTTATGTTGATTTGCTTACCCGTTGTGAAGCGATAACTTTTCTAAAGGACGATAAGGGACAAGAAGAACGTTTGTTGTGATCTAAAGTATCGCTACTCCAGATCGTAGAATGGGCAGTTTTATCGTATTCCTTAATACTCCTGATTCATGTTACCACATGTTAGGGAATGTTTATGTGGGCATGAAATAAAAGGCGGTAGAAAGTATTCACTCAGCTGTGTGTATTCAGAATCGTTTGAGTATTCGTATACAGTAGTTCACTCAGCTGCGTAGACCTACAAATTTTGTGTAGACAAATTTCTATGTAGTTTTGTGGCACAGCAGTGGGTGTGGATGTTATTAAATTCTTTTTTTAAAAAAAGGTAATTTGCCCAGGATGTGCAATGAGTGTAATGACCACTGAAAACGAGTGTTACATGACATTATGCATGCATTTAAGAGGGAGGCATTTCACTAAATTAGTTTTGTATGAAAGAAACGTGTAACAAATATTTTTTATGGCATTGCTGAGAGTGTGGGCTGCTGTTGTGTTTCTGTGACATTGCAATGTGTGTGGACGGTTATATCTGTGTGTTTTTTTTTCTTTTTAGTGAAAAGCTTAAGATTCTAGTATGGCACCGGCGTCTTGACACTGACTGTAGAACTATAAATGTGGTCAAGGAATGCCTCAAAGAAATGGCTGCTAGTTGATCTTATAGCTTGTATGATTGTGTCTCATGAAACATTTCCATTCCTTGTCTTAGTTGCTGGCAAATGCAGTGAAAGCCTTTATTATATAATCTCAGAGAAACAGCTGTATGAAAAACACATATTAAATTGTCTGATATAAATGTTCTTCACAAACTGTTGAAAAGTACACAGGGTTAAATGTTCAATTTGTTTTTAAAGTGCTGCATGTGTGGTTAGGAAGTACAAATTCTTTTCTGTTATTATGTAAATTGATAAGAACATGATTGTAAACCTCTCTGTTTGTAGCATAATCCAAGATTCAGATTTAGATGTGAGCCTCTCAGTTTATAGTTTACACCAAGATATTCCCAAATTAAATCTATAAACACAAAACTTGCAAAAGATTGAAAGATCCTTTTGTATCCTTTTCCTCATCTGTGAAGTTGGGGTTGTCTGTGGTAAGTGGTTTTAATTGGCAAATTCACTTTACACATGTCAGTTGCATAGAAGTGGTGAAGTTTAAAGTTCTTGTAGAAAAATGAGTATACAATTCTCATAATGCTTACAGTTGGATAGTGTAACATAAGCGTTTGCTAAAAAGAAACGGCGGTCTCTAATCATTTGTTTCCATTGCATCCAATTTTGATTTTCTATAATTTTGAGGTCACATGTTCTTTGTAACGTGGGAATTGTAAAACAGTTCATCATTGCTATGTGTGTTCCTCTGCCAGAGTTAAATTTATTTCTTGTGTTGGCATATATGCTGCAATCAGTAGTGTACTGAAAATACTACCTTTGAACTCTCTCACAGTAACAATGAAAATTGAATAAGACTGTTTTTATATGGTCACTTGTTTTTCAGGGGCTTAGAACTGCAAAGATGGAGGGCAAAAAACGTGTTTGGATAAAAAAAGAGGAAGCAAATGACATGAGTGCGGCAGCATCCGTGGTATGTAGTTTCCTTTTATTTATTACCATTTTTTTTTTTTTTTCAAAGAATGGGAAGTCCAGGATGGAATAATAATATGGAAAGGATTGAGTGCTACTCACACCATAGAGGAAGCATTAAGTCACAATGAAAGAGTACTAGAAATATTTAAGCTCTTGGTTGGACAATGTCCTTCATAAGAAGTAGAAAATGCACATTCTCCCCCCCCCCCCCCCCCCACACACACACACACACACACACACACACATTAAACTGACTAACAAATGAAGAAGTTAATATTCCCTCATATTATGTTAACCTTCCCTTCTCCCCATAGGACGACCACAGCACATACCAGTAAAGAACAACTTTACTATCTGTGTATACATTTCATAAATGGTTTTTATTTTTATAAATGTTTGTGGACTGAAGATAAGGTTTATATCTCGAAACATGCTGCTTTATTAAATCATTTAAGTCAATATAATTTTGTGACTGGTAGCAGTCTCTGAAAAACCAGTTCATATTTTTGAAACAGTCATGATTGTTTCCTTCAGTATGGCTTTAAACTGAATTGAGGAGATGATACTGAGGTTCTGTAGGAATGTGGATAGGATATCATTACCCTTAGTGCATATTTAAAAGAAGGAATCTGAATGAGGTGAGTTTTTAGGTTGGCTAGGAAGGTTTCCTCTCGATGGCCCGTGAATAAGCTGGCATAGTATGGTGCCTTGCAAGTGCCTATTCCCCCTGTGGGAGCGTGGTAACCACCCACAATGGGACATCCAGGGTGGTTGGTTTTATCAACTTTAGGAAATGTGGAGAAGGTGGGAGTGCTTGCAATGGTGGGGGTGAGGAGGGAGATCCTGTTGGATTTTTGGAAAGGTATCACTATGGCAGGGCTTGTAGGTGGATGCTTCTGCCAACTGGTGGAAGCCTTCCGCCAGGTACTCCCTGCGATTCATAGCACAGTGGTGGAACCTTTGTTGGGAGCTAGGATTATAAGGTCGGAATCAGTTTTTGGCTGGTGGGTTGTGATTCTTTCTGCAGATGTAAGGCTGGTTCCATGTTGAGGAATTTGGGGAATGATGGTGAGGCAAGGTTTGTGGTTAGGGGATTCTGGAAAGTTCACAGGGAATGATCAGGGATTGATACTTCTGTGGGACTTAGGTTTGCGGAGGACAGGTTCAGGATGTGTTGCAGGCGTGTGGATGATCTGGATTCTGTAGAGTGGCGGGAAGGAGTGTCAGAGGGCGTTGCAAAAACAGTATGGATATCCGATTAAGACTGTTGGGAGTGAGTAGTGGTCAAGGTGGCAGTATGAGGTGAATAGGTTGTACAGTTTTTTGAAGTGGCATTCTGTGTGTTGCTCTAGTTCCTGGAGGGCAAGGGTTTCCATCTGGGAGATGGGATGCAGGAATTTGGGATTGGAGAGCAGGAATGTTTTATAGATGGAGAAGAGAGAGTGTAAGGTGGCTTGGATCTGATGAATATGGTTTTGCGAGGCTAGGTTGTTGAGGGCTATGGACTGATAGGCTTTTAACACATAGATGTCACTATGGGAGGCAAGTTGTAGCCAAAGGTGGGTAATTGATAATCAGGCCATTTGGAGGGATTCCATGAGTTAGGCATTAACACAGAAACAGTATGTGGAACTAGGTACAGGCTAGGGGTAAGGAAGTTTTTCTGTATCGTTGCAGGTGAAAGAAGCAAGGGTCCCTAGTGGAGGATAAAGAAATACATGGCAGTGTCTCTGAACTCTCAAAAAATATTAAACCAGAAGAAGTATAGTGGAAAAAGAGATTAAACCACAGGTAGTATAGTGGAGAATGAGATGGAAATGAAGTAATATTGATGTGAAAACAGGATGATATCAAATTGAAAATAAATATGAAAGTAAATTAAAGGATGATAATTGGGAGAGGTGCAGGCTTGTGGGTAAGATATGGATGCACAGAAGAGGCAGTAGGTGTAAACTGATTGGACTGTCATCGAGGTATTTGCTTGAATGAGAAAGTTAAGGAGGGGTATTAAGTGTAATATGCGAGAACATGTGTGTGATACCAGTAGGACCACAGGGAAATACATGTGGATGAAGAGAGATTGTGGGATCTATTTGCAGGTTTGGGAATAAGTGTATTGGTGGGGAGGATGTGGTTCACAGGGTGCTGCACATAGCGTCTCTCGCAAGCATGTAGCCCTCTGTTGTGTGCAGACGAGACCAGTGGTATAACATTGCTTGGAAATCAGAGCTTCACTGGGGAGTGTGGTAAGTGGGTAGAAAGCATGTGTATTTTGTAAGGCAACAAGGAAATGCAGGAAAATAGAGAAAGATAAGGATGGACACTGAATAATGTATGCAGTATAGAACAGTAACAAAGGGAAGCAGCACTGGGTTGTAGGATGGAAGAGAAGCCACTAGGCAAAATCAAGCAATGTAAAATTCAGGATGAAATAACAATAATACAGGGTGATTCAAAAAGAATACCACAACTTTAAAAATGTGTATTTAATGAAAGAAACATAATATAACCTTCTGTTATACATCATTACAAAGAGTATTTAAAAAGGTTTTTTTTCACTCAAAAACAAGTTCAGAGATGTTCAATATGGCCCCCTCCAGACACACGAGCAATATCAACCCGATACTCCAACTCGTTCCACACTCTCTGTAGCATATCAGGCGTAACAGTTTGGATAGCTGCTGTTATTTCTCGTTTCAAATCATCAATGGTGGCTGGGAGAGGTGGCCGAAACACCATATCCTTAACATACCCCCATAAGAAAAAATCGCAGGGGGTAAGATCAGGGCTTCTTGGAGGCCAGTGGTGAAGTGCTCTGTCACGGGCTGCCTGGCGGCCGATCCATCGCCTCGGGTAGTTGACGTTCAGGTAGTTACGGACAGATAAGTGCCAATGTGCCTCTCCATACAGTTGATTGTGGAATTTGCAGCTCTCTGCTAGCTCTGCAAGTCGATTTTCCTGGGCTGCGAACAAATGCTTGCTGGAAGCGTGCTACATTTTCATCACTCGTTCTCGGCCGTCCAGAACTTTTCCCTTTGCACAAACACCCAATCTCTGTAAACTGTTTATACCAACGTTTAATACACCACCTATCAGGAGGTTTAACACCATACTTCGTTCGAAATGCACGCTGAACAACTGTCGTCGATTCACTTCTGCCGTACTCAATAACACAAAAAGCTTTCTGTTGAGCGGTCGCCATCTTAGCATCAACTGACGCTGACACCTAGTCAACAGCGCCTCAAGCGAACAAATGTACAAGTAAATGAAACTTTATAGCTCCCTTAATTCGCCGACAGATAGTGCTTAGCTCTGCCTTTTGTCGTTGCAGAGTTTTAAATTTCTAAAGTTGTGGTATTCTTTTTGAATCACCCTGTATAAAAAAGATGTTTCGCTAATCACCACATAGAGGGGCTGTTGAGTGACAGACAGGAACATTGAGAAAAGACTGCTATATATTATTTAGCAGTCAGACTAAGTCAGTCCATACATGTATACAAATGATTGTAAACACACAATTCAATCATTCTGAGTGAAAACTACTGACTGCTAAACGCAGATTGACTGCATGAACAGTACCGTACTTGATAATTACTTAGCACTGATGCATTTGGAATAGTGCTGACTGACACAGAGCTTTACATGCTGAATATTGAGTACTGAGTGACTGACATCGCATTTTTTTCAATCAGTGCTAGCCACAGTCTGACTGACATCATGCAAAAGATGCATGGCAGTCATCTATGCTGACCACTCACCTACTAAGCTAGTAAGCTACTAAGCTAGTAACATAAAAGACAGAAAAAGTACATAATACAGATACACGTTAGCCAGAGACACTGTTTTGGTTAAGAACTGGTTAAATATTCTCAAAAAGGTATAAATGGCAAATTGTTTTGTATCGTGGAATTATGATTGTGCACTGAGATTTAAAACAGCCTGTTAAAAATTTTCTAGAAAGCAAAATTTTCAAAATCGAATATTTTATAGACTAATGTGTCATTATAGTAAAATTATACATTTTTAGAATCGGTAGAAATAGTTCTAGAAAACTGACACTGGATTTTTGAAAGGAATGCCTTTTAAGATATGAACATTCCGGAAGTCAACAGGTTGCACAAGAGATAACTCGAAATCAACAATTCTCAGGAAAGACAAGATGTTCTTTAGAAATAAGAAAATGGGGTCTTTCAAATGAGGTATGCCAATCCAAAAACAAATAATTATTAGGTGGGTTAAATTTTGAAGTGCATGTGGTTATCACAAATTGTAAATTATTAATATTTCTTTAAATAAAATGTTTCTACATGAATTATTTATGCTGTTGTTGTAAGCAGGGTGTAAACTTCACAGTGAATACTGGTAATACAGTTTGAAAAATATAGCTCAAGTAAGAATTTGTAGATTTTACTTATGCAGCATATGTGTAAACCATATGTACAAAGGAAAAAGTGTTATTAAAGCAATTTAGAACTACTGACAGCCTTGGGAGAGAGCCAGCCCTGACAAAACTCTACCATCTGGTGAGCAAGATGTATGAGACAGGCGAAATACCCCCAGATTTCAAGAGGAATATAATAATTCCAATCCCAAGCATGTGTTGACAGATGTGAAAATTACCGAACAATCAGTTTAATAAGTCATGGCTGCAAAATACTAACGCAAATTCTTTACAGACGAATGGAAAAACTGGTAGAAACCGACCTCTGGGAAGATCAGTTTGGATTCTGTAGAAATGTTGAAGCACGTGAGGCAATACTATCTTAGGAATAGATTAAGGAAAGGCAATCCTAAGTTTCTAGCATTTGACAATGTTGACTGGAATGCTCTCTTTCAAATTCTGAAGGCGGGAGTGGTAAACTACAGAGAGCAAAAGGCTATTTACAATTTGTACAGAAACCAGATGGCAGTTATAGGAGTTGAGGGGCATGAAAGGGAAGCAGTGGTTGGGAAAGGAGTGAGACAGGGTTGTAGCCTATCCCTGATGTTATTCAATCTGTATATTGAGCATGCAATAAAGGAAACAAAAGAAAAATTCAGAGTAGGCATTAAAATCCATGGAGAAGAAATAAAAACTTTTAGGTTTGCCGATGACATTGTAATTCTGTCAGAGACAACAAAGGACCTAGAAGAGCAGTTGAACGGAATGGACAGTGCCTTGAAAGGAGGATACAAGATGAACATCAACAAAAGCAAAATGAAGATAATGGAATGTAGTAAAATTAAGTCGGGTGATGCTTAAGGAATTAGATTAGGAAATGAGACACTTAAAAGTAGTAGATGAGTTTTGCTATTTGAGGAGAAAAGTAACTGATGATGGTCAGTTATGGATGATATAAAATGTATACTCGCAATAGCAAGGAAAGCGTTTCTGAAGAAGAGAAATTTGTCAACATCGAGTATAGATTTAAGTGTCAGGAAGTCGTTTCTGAAAGTATTTGTATGGAGTGTGGCCCTCTATGGAAGTGAAACGTGGACGATAAATAGTTTTGACAAGAAGAGAATAGAAGCTTTCGAAATGTGGTGCTACAGAAGAATGCTGAAGATTGGATGGGTAGATCACACAACTAATGAGGAGGCATTGAATAGAATTGGGGAGAAGAGAAATTTGTGGCACAACTTGACTATAAGAAGGGATCGGTTAGTAGGACATTTTCTGAGGCATCAAGGCATCACAAATTTAGTATTGGAGGGCAGCGTGCAGGGTAAAAATAGTAGAGGGAGACCAAGAATGAATACACTAAGCTGATTCAGAAGGATGTAGGTTGTAGTAGGTGTTGGGAGTTGAAGAAGGATGCGCAGGATAGAGTAGCATGGAGAGCTGCATCAAACCAGTCTCAGGACTGAAGACCACAACAACAACACATGTTCGCCAGCTTGACAGAAATGTTCTTTTCAAAAAGCAAAAGAGTGTTTGTATTAGGAGTGGGGTTATACCAAGTGGAGCTGTTATACCTTGCTTTGTTTCATCAGCTGCTCCTTATGCAGATTGGGTTATAGTAATCAATATTGAAAGTAGTTAGCTGGATAATCCAGTTACTTGTCTGGCAGCATTCAGTGAATTAGTGCCAGTGACAGTCTCTGTAGTAGCTTGCATCTGTGATTTTAAGCAGCTCTGTATTACAAATGGGTGTCCAAAAGACAACAGGGCTAATTTTTATTTATGGTTTTCATTCACATTTTAGTATTAAGATGAATAGGATGTGTGCCTGTTGTGTGTGGCTGCAGGAGGAGTTGGAAATAGTTGACAAAAAGATGAAAACACTTCGAGCATGGTGTCTGCAAGTTGCTACCTCAGGGTGTAACAGCCATAGAACTACTGTATTGTTACATAGGGAACCTAAAGTGTTGCTTGTTTCACCAGTGAGCTCTTCTCCCAAGCCACATTCAAGTGTAACAGACAATGGATGGGGAGGGGGGGAGAAGCTGAGCTCACCAGAGGGTGAGTGGCTGTCACCTCAGGGTGAGCAGCAAGTTGTAACCTGTTTGTGTCACTCAAGGCAGAGGGTGAATGTGGGGATAGGCCACCTCCGATCTTACCGATGCACCCTACGAGTGGACAAGTGGATATTGCTTCAGTAGTGTCCACGCAGGCGCACAGGAGAAGGGTTTTTCTAGTTGTTGGGAGCTGCAATGTTAAGAGAATCATGAGGTACTTTAGGAAAAGAGATAGAAAGAAATTCAATGTACAATCAGTATGTCTGCCTGAGGGCTGCATCCTAGACTTAGAGCAGACCCTGTCTCCAGCTGTCAAAAATACATCTTCAAGTTGTAGCTCATGTCAGCACCATTCGTGTCAGCATCAAAGGCTCCTGTCACATGGATTCCTAAGCCATCTGCAGCTGCTGCAGGTGGCGGGCAGAGGTGGTGAAGACTGCTAGCCTAGCTCGCAGGGTGCAAGCAGGTCTTACAATCTGTGGTGTTGTACCTAGAATTGATTGGGGCTCTTTGATTTGAAGCTGTGTGGAATGCCTCAGCCAGAGGGTCCATCAGTTTATTGGTGGTCTTGGAAGCCGATTTCTGTACCTGCATCACAGACTGGATTCCTTAAGCTAGGAAATCGTGTGAGATCCTCTGATGAACACTCACCGGTAGCGTGCAGAGAATGAAACATGTAAGAAGAGTAAAAGACTGGTCCACAAAAGCACAGACCCATATCCTTAACAATAGTATGCTGCAATTTCTTAAAAATATTCTAAGTATGAATAAAGAAACAGAAAAACTTCTGTCCACAAATCAATACAGGTTTAGAAAATATCATTCTGTGAAACTCATCGTGCCCTTTTCTTGCACAATATCCTGTGAACATGGATGAAGGGCAGCACACAGATCCCATATTTGTAGATTTCCAGAAAGTGTTTGATACGGTGTCTCACTGAAACAGCAAATGTTCGAGCATACAAAATAGTTTCCCAGATATGAGAGGAACTTGGAGACTCATTGAGTAACTGAGCCTAGTACTTTGTGCTTGACATTGAGTGTTCATCAGAAACAAGGGTATCATCAGGGGTGCACTAGAGAAGTGTGATAGTACTATTCTTGTTGTCGATATACATAAATGATCTGAGGAATATGGTAAACAGCAATCTGCAGTTGTTTGCTGATGACATTGTAGTACATGGGAAAGTAACATTGTTGAGTAACTGTAGGCTTATACAGGATGAATTAGACCGAATTTCTATTTGCTGTGATGAATGGCAACTTGCTCTAAATGAAGAAAACGTAAGCTAATGTAGATAAGTAGGAAAAACAACCCCATATAGTTCAAATACAGTATTGATGGCATGCTGTTTGACATGGTCACATCAATTAAATATCTAGGCATAACGTTGCAAAGTGGTAGGAAATGGAATGGGCATGTAAGAATGGTAGTAGGGAAGGTGAACAGATAACTTTGGTTTATTGGGAGAGCTTTAGGAAAGTGTAGCTAATCTACAAAGGAGACTGTATATGGAACACTCATGTGAGCCTTTCTTGAATTTTGTTTGAGTTTTAGGGATCCACACCAGATCAGAATAGAGGAAGACATTATAGTAAATTCAGCAATGTGCTGCTAGATTTGTTACCCATGTGAGTGTTACGGAGCTATCTTGCGAACTCAAATCAGAATCCCTAGAGGGAAGATGATATTTGTGCAAAATACTATTTAGAAAATTTAAGGAACCGGCATTTGAAGTTGAATGCAGAATAATTCTACTGCCGCCAACATACATTTCATGTAAGGACAACGAAGTCAAGATGAAAGAAGTAGGGCTCGTATGGAGGCATATAGATAGTCATTTTTCCCTCACTCCATTTGCAAGTGGAATAGGAAAGGAAATTACTACTACTACTACTACTACTACTACTACATTATACTCCATGTCATACACCATACAGTAACTCACGGGCGTATGTATGTAGACAAAGTTGAACTAAAATTAATAATCAGAGGTTTCTACCAACCACCCGGTTCTGCTGTAACAGTTTTACCTGTAGAATCATCCAAAAAACGTATTACACTCAGCAGCGTGGAAGTACCCCAATCGTGTAATGTTAGTTAGTGGTGACTTCAACCAAGAGTATTGACTGTAATGTCTGTGGATTCATAACAGATTATATGGACAGTATTGTGAAGTAGTTTTGAATGCTTTTTTTCATGCAGTCTTGAACAATGGTGCCCCACTGCAGACTGATAATGAAGGTTTGAGCATATGGAATAGATTCCCAGAAATGCGAGTTGCTCGAAGAATTTTTACATAACTGAACCCAGTACATTGTCCTCAATGGCGAGTGTTCATTAGAGACAAAGAAAGGTACAATCAGAAGTGTCCCAGAAGTGTGATACGATCACTTTTGTTGTCTACATGGGTAAGCTATCTGTTGTATAGCATGAGCAGCAATCTATAACTGTTCACTGATGATGCTGTTGTGTATGGGCAAGTGTCATTGTTGAGTTACTGTAGGATGATACGGGATGACATGGACAGAATTTCTGTTTGGTATGATGAATGGCATCTTGCTCTAAATGCAGAAAAATGCATGTTTATGTAGATGACCAATGTTATAATGTTTGAATACAATATTAGTGATGTGCTGCCTGACACAGCCATGCCAATTAAATATCTAAGCAAAGTGATTTAAAATGAAATGAGCCTGTACACCATCCATCCAAAAACTTCTGAGACTGATTTTATGCCTGGTATATAAGCAAAGTCAGTGCAGTAACTACAGCAGCAGTTTAAACTAACTGCTATTAACAACCTGTGCTTATTACCAGTAAGTTGTGGGCAAGCAGTATTAAGCAGTGGGTGTGTGGCCGTAGTATTTCAGTGTTGTAGTTGTTGTCACAAATAACAGTGGAGCAACAACCTCAACAGCTCGAAATAAAGTGTTCAAGGCATTCTTCTTTAAGTTTTGAAGAAGAGAAAAGTGTGTGCAAAGTGTTTCCTGTACACCTTGACCACTGAACAAAAATGACAATGCTTGGACTTCTGACTCAATTTAACTGAAATGAAAAATGTGGGCAATTCTGTTCTGGAAAAACCCATCGTGGATAACAAGACTTGGTCTTATCAATATTGACCTACCACAAAATAACAAAATTGTGGAATAGGACTCTGCTGGTTCGCTAAGAACGAGGAAGGTGCGTATGTGATCCACAAATTGAACATCACACCAAAGAAAACGACAGACTACGTAGAACTCTTGAAGCATTATTTATTAATCTAGTCTTGAAACTTGTTGAATCAATGGGATAAGGTCATTTGTGGGGATGTCAAATGATCAACTTCAGTTTATTAGGTGAATTCTGTGGAAAGTGTAGTTCATTTATAAAAGAGACCATGTGCAGAACACTTATGCAACCCATTATTGAGTATTGCTCAAGTGCTAGGGATCGCCTCCGGATCAGATTAAAGAAAGACATCATAGCAATTCAGTGGTGTGCTGCTAGATTTGTTACATACGAATATTACAAAAATGCTTCGTGAAATCAAATGGGGAAACCCTGGAAGGAAGATGATGATCTTTTCTTGAAATGCTATTGAGAAAGTTTAGAGAACCAGCATTTGCAACAGACTACGGAACGATTCTGCTGCCACCAGTGTACATCTTGCACGAGACCGCAAAGTTAAGAGAAAGTGGGGCTCGCACTGGAATACATACACATTTGTTTTTCACTTTCTCCATTTGTGCGTGGAACAGGAAAGTGAATAACTGTCAGTGGTACAAAGTACCTTCCACCATGCACTGTATGGTAGCTTTTGGAGTATTTTTCACTGTCTGGTAGCTTGATGAGTATTTGTGTGGATATATGTGAATGAAGAAAACATCACAAAACACATGTAGTACAGTCAAAGCATGATAGTACATATCACAAGTTATGAAGTATTTAGCAGTTTTAAAAAGTAAATAAAATAACAGCAATATGCCTTATACGCTTAGAAATTAAGTGATGTTAATCTGATATTCATTATACATATCTTATAAATAAATGTTACAAATCTGCTCATGTTTTCCAACATAAGTTCATATTTCACATTGATAAAATTCGCTATTTTGTAACAAATAACCACACACACACGTGCGCGTGCGCGCGCGCACGCGAACTAGTGTGTTAACTGTGGCTTGGTGCATCACTTTACCATTTACACTGTTCGGTTTTCATTGTACTTCATACACTTTCTGTTCTTAACATTTCTTAGCTTGACTCCATCGTGAGTAATTTCTGGTACTGCTATCATAATTCAGTGTCCATTACCTCAAAGTCACACATGGAAAAATAAACATGAGAAACCTACATTAGTAAATACATACAGACCAACTATCAAGTTACTTTGTTCTTCAGCTTAGTAGTGTACATATCTAAGAATAATATTTAATAAGTAATTCGGATATTGTTTCAATAAAAATCATGTAACGACTCAATATGTATGTTTGAATAAGTGGGTGGAAGCTGTAACGTGAGACATCAGTGGCCTCAGGATGAATACAAATGATAAATTTTGAAAATTCAGATATTTTTAAAGTGATGGAATCATTAGGACGAACATAATTTCATATTGACATTACACAGGAGGTAAGGACAACACGATGTTGAACAAATTCATTGCAGTGTGAGCATTATATTGCTGAAGTGTGTGGGACCCATACCAAATAAGAGTAGCAAGGGATATTGAACATATACGGAGAAGGGCAGCGCGAATAGTTATAGGTTTGTTTGATCTATGGGAGAGTATCACAGAAATACTGAAGCAACTGAACTGGCAGACTCTTGAAGACAGACCAAGAAAGCGTATTAACTAAGTTTCAAAAACTGGCTTTAAATGATGATTCTAGGAATATTCTACAACTTCCTATGTATCTTTCACATAGGGATCATGAAGATAAGATTAGAATAATTGTTACATGCACAGAGGCGTTCAAACAATCATTGTTCCTTTGCTCCATACATAAATGGAAGGGGAAGAAACCCTAATAACTGGTACATTGGGACGTACCCTCTGTCATGCACCTCATGGTGCTTTGCAGAGTATAGATGTAGATGTGGACACATTTTTATCATTTCGCTTGCAGTTTAAGGGTTTCCTTGCACTACTAAACTTTTCATTGCAGATTTGAAAATAACCTGAACAAACCAAATATTGCTTCAAAATACATACCTGTTCATTTACTTCATTCACATTTATTGAACATTGTTATTTTGATGATGTCTTTGCTACTTTCTTGTTTACATTACTGAAAATTTCCTTCCTGATGAAATGCTTCCACAAAAATTAGTTACTGTAGAGACACTGTGCCCTACCATGTAGCCTAACAATCTCTGCCTCACACAACCCACACTACTCCTCATCTTCATATTCCATTTCTAGCTTTATTAGTACTTCATATAACTCATTACTTTTTTGTTATTACCCCCTTACCCTATCATCATGATCATCGTCAGTTCCCTACTACCTCATTACATCATTTTTAACCATCATGTCCCTACTTTATTCTTTAAAACTTCACAGTTACAAACACAAATAGCTAATACTGGTAAGCCATTACTCTTTTTTGCACTGTGGATAATATAAAAGTTAACTGTAACATTTTAATCTTAGTATCTTATTTTGTGCTAGTTAAGTGTGAAGGGGTACACTATGACTGAAGACTGAATGACTATTCCATACCAATGGCACACATTTACTAGACTGCTAAACATATTTCACTTTATTTGAACATACAACTTTAGAAATATTGCAGTGTCTTCTAAACAACAATAATGTCCAAATCCAAAGACAAGATTGTCATTGAAGTTCAGTACTTAGTACGGAAAGTACTTGTATTACTAACATCAATTTATGGCCAGAACAGAACTGATCTGGACTAAGAGTGCAGTTATTTGTACAAACATCAAATATTCCAGATTGCTAGTATTTATACAACCATTGAATGTTACAGGTATACAACAATTATGAACATAAGACATGTAAAGAATCTTCCAGAACTGATAAATACAAAATACAAAATAATTGGTAGTGACCAGGTTCGAACAAGCAATCTGTAGTGTGCCCGCCAGTGATACTAACCATTTCACCACACTGCATGCCCCAGAGCTTGCCTCATTGCTCCCTTTCCTGGAAAAACAGCAAACTGCTGTTTCAGAAGCCATCATTTGAGCCAGCCACAGCACCCTGGATGTCCTCTGTATCCTGGATTTCCTCGGTATGGGTAGCACTGGTGGGTCCTTGCATTATGGTTGTTGTGTTACATCCCCTTTACTATTATGATCATCAAAGGCAACTTCCCCCATCAACACTTCATGACCATTGAGTGAGTCTTCAGTTTCCTTGAACCTCCCATTGTCAATCTGTGCCTCTAGACCATAGTAGGGCTTCATATGGAGGACATTGACGACGTCTCTGTGCATCTGTCTGTCTGATGAAGGGTCATAATCCTCGACTTCATATGTGACCTCGGACAAGCGATAAAGGATATGATGCAGATGCAAGTAGTGCTTAAATAATGTTTCCAATAGTTTCACTTTCCGCTCAGATGTAAAAATCGTATCAAGTCTCCCAGGTTAATCTCACTTTCTCCTGGGCATCCAGGGACTGTACGCAAGTCAACTGCCTTGCTTCTTTGGTCCTATTGATGTGTTTCACATAGTCGTCTTGTGTATTTTCTGGTTGAAACAGGAAAAGTGTATGCATTGTTGTTTTGGCCTCATGTCTGTGGAGCAGAAAGAACAATGTGAAGCTCGTAGTGTTTTGCTTTGCCGTATTGTATGCAGATGCCATGATGGGTGGTACTGTATTCCAGTCTTTCTCTTCAACATCAGTGTACATTGAGAGCATATCTGCCATTGTCCCCCTAAAACGTTCTGTGAGGTCATTCATCTGTGGATGGCAGGCAGTTACCATCCAGTAGTTGATGTTTCAACATAAAATTACCTCTAGTACTAGCCTCAACCAGTGAGCTTTACCATGATCAGAGATCAATACATGGGGTGCTCCATGCTTCAGGATGATGTCTTCTACAAGGAACGTTGAAATTTACAGAGCTTCAGCAGTCAGCACAGCTTTGGCTGTAACATTGCAGGTGAGGTAGTCAGTGCAGTTTCTTGTCCATCAATTCCCATTTGGCGACTTTGGGAACCTTCCCAAAAGGCAGATTCCAATTCAATGGAAACATGCTGTTGTGGGTGGGAGTGGTACTAAATGTCCCTTAGATAATAGTGGCACATGCTGTCATCGTTAGCATTCTTTACAATGTTAGTTTGCCAGATTAATGCAAGCGGAACTTCTTGATGGCCCAGACAACTGCAAGGCACTCTTTCAAATTTGTAGAGTTGTTCTTCTCAGACTTTGAGAGTACTGTGGAAACATATGCTATCACCTTTTCATTACCTTCCTGAATTTGTGCTAGAACTGCCTGCGTCCTAAAACCACCAGTGTTGATGTAAAGTTCTACATCAGTATTCTCGTCATACAATGCTAGAACTAGGGAAGATGTTAGCACCTCCTTAATGGCAAGGAACGATCTTTCTTGCACCTCGTTTCAACTTTCCAGTTTCCCTGCAGTAGTTCTGGATGTGCCTTGATTCAGCCCTGTATTAGTTGCCAGTAGTATGAGCGAATTCAGCTGAAGAGTTGAAAAATTTGTGATTGCTCATATCTGGACTCACTCCAACATCATTCAGTAGGTGCCCCAAGATTTTTATTTCTTTGGTAATAAAAAGGCACTGTTTTGAATTCAGACAGAGACCTGCAGTCTGAACACACTTCAGCACTGTTGTTGCTCAACTGAGATGTTCAGATGTCTTAAAAAAATGACAGTGTTTTCCAGGTAACGAAGACATAATCTGTTTAAGGTGTCAAAGCATGTCTGAAGGTGGCTGGAGCTTTAAAAAGTAAGGTGACATAACTTTGAATTCACAGAGGCCATCATGAGTTATGAGGGCAATCTTTTCCTGATCAGCTTCGTCAACTTCATTTTTCCAGTAGCCATTCTGCATGTACATACTTAAGAAATAGTTTTCCCCTTTCAGGAAGTCCAGGGTCTCATCAGTGCGTGTTGATGGATAGAAGCATTTCTTTGTAATTTTGTTCAGTTGTCAGTAGTTACTGCAGAAATGTCATTTGCTGTCCTCCTTCACAAGGACCACCAAAGAGGACCAGGAACATTCTAAAGATTCAAAGTAACCATCTTGCAGCATCATCTCCACCTCCTCCACAATTATTCATTGTTCAGCTGTTGATGCTCTTTGAGTGATGGCTAATTGGTGGATGATCCCCAGTGTTGGTACAGTGTTTTGTCATGGGCCACTTGGTCTGCCTTATCTCTGCAGCCCTCAGGGGCTCAGCATTTGTTTGCTGATTACGGGCTTGCCAACTTCGAGATTCTTGAACTAGGGACTGGAAAGTGCTGCCAGTCCCCCGTCAACATAAGCTCTGGACATACTTCAGTGACTGGTTTACAGCATGGCAGTAGAACATTGTGTGTTACAGGGAATGGGGATCTTGGCTTGAGCACTCGGATCACGCGGATGGCAAAAACCTCTGTAAAAATCCCCTTAACCTCAAGGTGTGCTGCACACTGATGAGATGCGTGGCTATTGAGTTGGAACAGTCATTAGCAGGCAATCTCTGGAGAACATGCTTCACATCAGCTGTATAAGGCTTACTCAGGCATGCAGGGCTCTGTCTGAGTGGACCCTTATTTCCCTAGCTGCTCTTGGGACTAGTTCTAACACCCAGTCAAATAAGAGGGCTCCTGTAGCCAGCCCTCCTGACTCTCAAGTATTACACAGAGTTCTTCAGTATATAGCAACAGAATGCATGTTGCTGGCCAGAATGGATTTTTGATTGTGAAGTGAAAACAGGGCAACTTTGAGAAGGTTTCGCCTTTTTTTATTCAGAAAGGTGTAGAGGGCGTCACAGGTACTCTGAAATTAGTCAAGCGATTGTGTAATGTAATGCAACTGGTTGAAACGGCTAGTTCCCAACAAATTACCAACTGCTGGAGAGCTAAGTGCCTTGGGGAATATGCCATAGAAACGGAGCTCCACAACACCTCGAACTACGGCAAAGATCTTGTTACCTGTAGAGATCTGGTCGATATTCCCAAGGAGGAAGTGAAGGATTTGTGGGCTCAGGAAGAGATTGTTGATGTGCAAAATGTATTGAAAAGGGTTTGATGTTCAAAATATACTGGAAAGGGTGGGTGCGTATCTCATAAAATATGATTCCTTCAAATTTACCTTCAATAGCATGCACCTCCCAGAGCATATCAAGGCAGGTTTCCTTCGTCTAAGTATACAGCCATATGTCCCCAACCCACTGTGCTGTTTTTAATGCCAATGCCTTTGGCAAACCACCATAGGATGTAAGAGTGGAGCCACTTGTGGGAAATATGGCAAGGCAACCCATGATGGAGAGGGTTGCTCCTCCCCTCCAAAGTGTGTCAGTTGTTCTGGGGATCACCCTGTCTGGAGTAGGGACTACAGTGTCTTCCTTGAAGAAAGGAGGGTACAGGAGATTAAGACATTGAAATGCGTCTCATATGTTGAGACCAAGAAGATCTATAAGGCCATGCAGCCTCCCACATTCACTACATCATTTGCTTCAGCCCTTAAAAAAACTCTTTCGATAGCCAACGCTTCTATGGAAATGGGGGTTGCTAGTGCGAGCACTATTACCTGCATTTGTCAGTGCATTTGTCAAACAGTTGCTACTACTGTGGATCTCCCAGTACCTCCAAAGGAAGAGCCCAGTAAAAAATCCAGCCCCACTTCCACTGCTGCTGTGATAGCTCCTACAAAACCCTCCCAGAGAGCAAAAAAAATGGAAAGCTTCCACCACTGGCAAAAATAGGTAGTAAATCATCAGATTATGTTGATGTCATTCAACTTGATGGCTCTGTTATGAAAAGGAAAGTTGCCACTCACCATATATCGGAGATGCTGAGCCGTAGATAGGTACAAAAAAAGACTGTTCCAAATAAAGCTTTTGGTCCGTAAGACCTTCGTCAAAAATAGATCTCTCACACACACACACACACACACACACATGACTGCAGTCTAAGGCAACTGTAGCCACACATCCATTGTTTGAACTTGATGGCACTGCTGCTTCTGCTTCAGAGCCAGTGGACTGCAAAGTCTACCCAGGGAAACCATTCCCACCGCAGTGGAAAGACAGGGTGAAAGTGAAACCCCTGTGATGAAGGGCTCCCATACTACAGTGGAACATGAACGGTTTCAGGACTTCGGTGGAGGAACTGCAACTTCTGGCACAGGCACAACACTTGTGGTTGTGTTTACACGAAATACATTTTGAAGCCTCTGATGCCCTTGTACAGGGCTGTGCCCTCCACCGAAAGGATGACCTGACTGGGGAAAGAGCCAAGGGAAGGGTTGTTGTGTTTCCAGTAACACATGCCACTTCTCTCCTCTGAAGTAACAGCCTATCTCACTGACAAGTGAGTGACTGCAGTTCACTACGTCATGAAAATGTTTGATAAAGAGTTAGTCCCAAACCACACTCCATTCCTCACCTTTGACTGTGTGTCACTTCCAACAAAAATTAAGGCTGAGTACAAAGCTATTACTGTCAGGCCATATACCCTGATCCCATGTGTTGCAATAAATTCAGTGCTACAACCACACCTGTGAATCTTGTGAAAATGCAGCCAAATGCGTAACCTGCAGCATGGACACTTGTGAGGGTGTCCATCTCCCTCCCCTCACTGTATCAACTTTCAAGGATGATTATGCTGCTTCCTGCCACGACTGTCCAATATACCTCAATGAGAGAGCTGTTCAGGAGATCCGTGCGAAGGAACTCACGTTGCTATATCCCAACATACGAATGACATAGCTACACAGATTTGCAACTTCTACTTCACTGAGCCCCATGGTCACACCCTCATCTTCACTTGCTATGAGTTCACACCATACCAACAAACCTTCACCTGCGCCAGCAAAATTGCATGCCTCGCAAACAGAAGCCTGGAAAAAAAGGAGTACTCCCTCAGTGACTTTCCACACAAATCTAGCCAGCCAGCATCTTCTGGGTCTGTACCTGACAAATACCAGTGTTCTAAGCAGTCAAACAAAGGCAAACAATCTTCTCCTTCTCCACCTCGGTGTTCTTTTTCAATGTGTCACCACATGATACACTCACTCGGCTGATCTCTGTTTCACTGGGACGCACCGCCAACAACCAGTCCGCTGGCCAAACAAAGGCAAATACCGACACCTCTGTCGAACTAATGGACTAGGATCCCCCCGCCTCTGAACCTGGTCATTGTGCACGTTCGAATTCTGACACTTGGCAGCCACTGCACCGACTGCCCCCTTATTTGACACATCTCCTCTCTGTCATCAGATATGATTATTCTCCAGTGGAACATCCATGACATAATAACCAATAGCGTTGAATTACAGCTTCTCTTGCAATCATACTGTCCATTTGTTTTCTGCCTCCAGGAAACAAAATTACACTCTCACGGTCGCTTTCACCTCCACAGTCCACTTCAGTCTGTTTTGACCTCCGACTCATGGAGAGTCACGTTGCTCATTCGAGACGATGTCTATAATCACACCATTTCCTTGAAACTCAGCTTCAAGCTGTTGCAGTCTGTTTTTCTCTTCCCAGTTTCATCTTCCCTCTTTGCAATGTCCACTCACCCTCATCTTCTGCTGTCACTAAGGCAGACATTTTGCAACTTATCACTCAACTTCCTCCTCGCTTTTTGCTGCTATGTGACTTCAGTGCCCACTGTCCCCTTTTGGGCTCCCCACATTCCTGTCTGAAAGGCTCTCTCCTAGTAGATATCTTCAGCCAGCTCAATCTAATCTGTTTGCACACAAGTACACCCACACTTCTTTTCAATTCCAGGCACTCGTTTTCCAACTTGGAAATTTCGATTTGTACTGCTCCGCTTGCTCGTCATCTAGAGTGGTCTGTTCTCTCAGACACACATTTCCCCTACGTCATTTGTTTGCTAATGTCTGTCACATCTGTGCTTCCAACCAGCTGACAACTTTCCAAAACTGAAAAACTAACTTGCAGCTCTACTCCTCACTGGCCACTTTCGATGAACACCATTTCCTCTGCATTGATGACCAGGTAGAATACCTAGCAAATACTATCCTTACCTATGTGGAATGTTCCATACTCCGCATGTCTTCCTCGCTGTGATGTGTTCCCTCTCATCCCCTGGTGGACTGAGGCATGCCGTGATGCAGCCTGTGCATGGAAACAAGCTCTTCACATTTTTAAACACCATCCCATCATGATGAACTATATCTTATATATGCTTATGGTGCCTGCAAGAATTCTCATCTGAAAATAACATCAAAACTACATTTTGAAATAGCAAATTCAAAATTTCTTTCTGCCATTGGTAGTTATTCCTGTATCACAGTCCATAGTCTTCTTCAGCTAACAATAATAAACATTTGACAATACAGAAGGAGCCGCCCCCGAGTCAGCCAGTAACAGGACTGGGTGGCAGTTGATGATGATGATGATGATGATGTAATCTTTGTAACAATCATGGCTGGAAGATTTTTGTCTATGGTGATGCCACCTGAGTAGATGGTCGCATCACTTAGTGGCTGGTGGCTCTGTACATTGATGGGGAATGGCTGTGGTATGGTATAGAGTGGCCTCGTCCGGGATACAGTGATGAGCTGTGCCCTACAGTCATCTGCAGTAGACTGGTGTGAATAGGATTGTTGTCATGGTTGATGTCTTGTGATGCAACAGTCATCAATCACCAGTCTTCTTTCTCTGCAGTAGTGTACAACCTGCCCAGCGTGTCCATAATGAGTACAGATTGGCTTGTTGTCGTCGGCCCTCCAAAGGTCTTTTCCTTTTCAGGGCACTAAACGTAACCTTCCTTCTGAACATGATGGAAAATGACAAAATCTCACATTGTACCAAGCAGTGTACAATGTTGCAAAGGGCGAAAACATTCTGTGTGTACGAATATGTCATTTCGCCATGATGTTAGGCCCTGTCCTTCAATTGACCTTCTGCTAAGTGGACTTCCTGCACGTTGTTGCCAAATGTTTTCCAGTTCGACATGGAATCTGTCCCAGGTATTGAGCTTCTCTTCATTGTTCTCAAATCACTGCTGGGCTGCACTATCCAAGTAAAAGTACACATTTGTCAAACACATCATGTCATCCCACCTCTTGTACTTGGTGATTTGGTCGAATCCTTTAGCCATTCCATTGGGTCATGACCAGTGTTTCCAGAAAACACTGATCGATGTCTGATGTGCAGCTGACTTATTGCTGTTTTGGAATTCAACTGTCTCCTGAATATATAGATCTTAGGAGTGAGATGTACTGTTTGTAGTCCACTTCCGGATAATGTAGACAATGGTTTTTACATTGACCGATTGGAGCCACGGTGATGTAGATATTTTGAAGCACACACATCTCCACCAAACAATGTCACATCCAAACCACAATGAAGTCCAAATCAGAAGGCATGTCCATCAGTGAAGCTCAACACTTAATACTAAAAGCACATTTATTACTAACACCAATGTAGAACCAGAACAGAAATGATCTCCCAGACAGGAAGTGCAAACATCAAATATTCTAGAGTGCTTGTGTAAGCAACCATCAAATATTCCAGATATACAAACATTACAAATGTAAAATACTTCAAGAATGTCCTAGAAATGATGAATATGGGATGAGAAATAATTGTTATTGTTGTTGAACCCGTGACCCGTAGCATATCAGCCGGCACTACACTACACTGCGTGCACCAGAGCTCGCCGTAATATATTGAAATGCTTACACAACTGTCACTGCAATCAATATTTGAAACGTTTTTCTACCACTGGTGTAAAAAAATTCTGGTAACAGGTCTCTTTAATTGTCCAATTATATTTTATTATAATTTTCACATTCTTTGTTGTGCAAAATGTTAAGTTACTAGGTATGTAGGGGAAACATGAAGCACTTTTACCCATTAATTTAACTGATGTATCTTTAGCTTCCATTAGTGAATTTACTATTTATTACCCACCTTAATATTGACCCTGATTAGGGATAACAGAAGAAAATTATTTTCTGTTACAATCTGCAAATGGGATTCCAGAAGAATCAGGTGAACCAACAAATGAAGAATGTGTTCGCCTAGCTGGGAAAAATCCACCAACAAGACAGTGTATTGAATAAAGAGCAGTGAACTTCCTTCTTGCCAGTTTTACTTGTTCCAGAAAATGTACAGGGTGTTTCAAAAAGAATATACGTATTACAAAGTATTATTTTGTCCAAAGTATCGATCACTGCCCCTCGACTCAGCTATTGGAGAAGCAAATACATAGTCTAGTTTGTATTAATAGCTGCTAGATGTCAGTTGTCTTCTGATTTGCTCAGTAACTGTCATATGTTAAAATGGCCACTCCACAGCAGAAATCATTTTGTGTTCTCGAGTTTGCAAAGTGCAATTCCGTGATTACAGTGCAAAGATGTTTCAGGTTGAGGTACCAAATTGATCCTCCAAATGGGTGGAACATTCACAGATGGTATCGACAGTTTCTAGATACAGGATGTGTATGTAAAGGAAAGAGTCCAGGTCGCCCTCGTATTCCTGAAGAAAATATTGCACGAATTCAAACTGCTATCCAGTGTAGTACTTCAAAATCAACTCGTCATGCCAGTCGGGAGCTACAACTGCTTACAACAACAATTTGGCATGTTTTGAGATGTCTCTTTGTTATGAAGCTGTACAAGTTACAGCTGTTACAAGCTCTGTGTTCTGATGACAAACCCAAACGTATGGCATTTTGTAACAAGATTCTTGATGCTATTGACACTGTCGATACCATCTGCAAATGTTCCACCCATTCGGAGGATCAATTTGGTACCTCAACCTGAAACATCTTTGCACTGTAATCACGGAATTGCACTTTGAAAACTCGAGAACACAAAATGGTTTCTGATGTGGAGTAGCCATTTTAAACATATGACAGTTACCAAGCAAAACAGAAGACAACTGACATCTAGTGGCTATTAATATAAACTAGACTGTGTATTCATTTCTCCAATAGCGGAGCCAAGGTGCAGTGATCAATAGTGTGGGCAAAATAATACTTTGTAATACATACAATCTTTTTGAAACACCCTGTATTTCAGACACACAAAGAAATATGTCGCAAACCTTGAATTGACCCACTTAAATTGCTATCTTATCAATTCCCTCTTAAGTATTTTAAGTCAGTGATGCTTCTTAGCTGTATACCTTATCATATTTTGTTATAATAATTCATTGTAGGCAATCCTAACAACTTTAAATGAACCATGACATAAATGTAAAAGCTTTTCGCACATACTGTAGTGGATCTCTTAATTTTTCAGAGGTCCAAATCTCCTATTTTAAAACAGTGGGTTTCCCTGAACTGTTGTCTCCTTTTTCCTTCCAAAGACTTTATTTTCATTACCTTATTTGATGTCCTTATCTCTTTTTCTCTTGTTAGTTCGTTTAAAATAGTAAACTTAATATCTTTGTCAATAATATTGATAGGTTATTCACCAAATATTATTTGACATGGAATGGCTTCATTCCATAAATTATATATTATTTTTCCAAAGTTAGCTGTATGGTATGCCCATGCAGAGTGTTGTTTACTGCAGTAAGTTTGACGCAATCCATTAATTTGCCTCTCACATTGTATTGTGTATTCAATTTTGTGTGGCCCATGCATTGCATAAATCATTCTGAAACAAATTTTGCCCATTATCTGTTAACAATAGTTTTAAGTCACCCACTTTTACAAAATAGCCTTGCTCTAATTCCACAACCAGTTAGAAATAACTAGGCACGTAAAAACTTCTGAGTGGTTGACAAAAGTAAGTAAACTAAATGCTTTGCACAAAAAAAGGTACTCCTGGGTGTTGTAGGGCATGCTTGTGATATGCCCTACTGCAAAAAGTGACCCACCACTGACTTAAGCTTTCTAGTGTTGCTTGTCTGTCCAAATCAATGAGAAGTAACAATTGTGCCACAGTGAAACTAAACCTCATAATTCATACATATGAGCTTAGCTTTTGTAAACATATAAAGAAGCACTAAAACTGAAAAGAAGTGCAAGTGGACATTAATAAAAGTCCTCAAATTTTTCACTTCAGAGTTCATAGCCACATTCTGTAAGCAAGGGCCACTTAACCGTATCGGCCCATTGAGAAGTTGGCAGAACACGCTGCTGCTTCTTCTGACCAGACTGAGCTGTAGCTGTCTGGGCTTAGTGGTCCATCCCGGCCCTCATACTACCTGCTCTTTTACTCTTCCTCCCCCCTCTCACGTGGTCTGTTCATCTGTTGTCTACCTATGCTTATCTTGCCCTGTTCGTGTTGCTGGTCTTTCCTAGGCAGTTTCTGAGCAGGGTACCTGTGGTAAGCGGGGGGAAGGGGGGGGGGGGGGGGCTGGGGGCTGTATGTCCCTCATTGCACAGTGCTTTTGGGGGTTTCTGGCTGCTCCCTAGATGGCTACCTCATGTACCTTTCTTCCTATGTTCCGCTTTCTTCTATTTTTTGCCCATTATCTAGCCTTTGTTGAAACTCCATAGACCTTGGGATTTTCTTCCCCTCATCTCAGTTGACCATCTCTGATGTCCAGTCATGTAGACCTGTCTTTTCAAGGAAAAAGGGACTGATGACCCAGTAGTTTGGTCCCTTAAATCATCCACTCAACCAACCAACTACAAATGTTTGCTTAAAATAGGAAATGTGTAATAAAACAAATGAAATACTTTTTATGAACATACTGCTGCAACTGCTAATACTGACAAAAATTTTATGTCTGTATTGCACACACAATGGACTGAAGATCTCTCATTTGCCAAGAATACAGGGGCAGTTTCTCAGTTGGAGAACACAGAAAGTATGAGAGGACTTCAAAAAAATAAGTTACACATTATTATGGCAGCACAAGTAACTTTTATTGAATGCTTTACAACACTTCAAAGTGCCCCCCAGGGGGCCCACAGTCCTTTTGTGGGTACGTGTGTGGTGCGCACGGGGCCCAGAGCTATTGCAACTTCCTTTCCTTTCCTTTCCTTTCCTTTTCTTTTCTTTGAAGGCTGTTTCCAACTCTTTTTTGGTGTTTTTGGTCCCCTTGGGGTTTGACCTCCATTTCCAAAAATTTTCCGTTCAGTGTGAGCCGTTTGGGGATGAACTCCCTACCTAGCTTCCATGGTGCTGGTTCCTCTCCCCCTCCCCTCCCCTTTCCCTTAGCACCCTGGCCCCCCTCCTGCCAGGTCACCAGCACGGTAGCCAGTCCGTGTGGTGGGGCTGTTAAGTACCCACTTGGCTGAGCCCCCTGAAACCACGGGGATCACACGGCTAGTACCTGAGCTGTTAAAACCTCATGTATACCCAGGAGTCGATGCTCATCATTTTGGGGCACCAAAACGCCCGGCAATGGCCGCTGTGCCAGACAGCCCTTGCTGTGGCTGGGTGGTGCGCACACAGGGCGAGCCCCTGATCGGAGTTGGTGGTACTAGGGTGGACACCTTGTGCGTGAAGTGACAAAAGCTTCACCATCCTGGCCATTCTGTGGCTGTTTCTAAGCAAGCTTGCCGGCATGGGTTGAAACCTTTCCCTCGGTACCTGGTTTGTACCAGGACGGATGGCAGTAGTTTTGCCATGACCAAGCCTTTGTTTTTCGTGGAGACGATTGAAGGTAAGTATGGCGAAGTTCAGTCGTTTAGTAAAATACGGTCGGGTGCTTTGCTCATCAAAACATCATCTGCTGCCCAATTTGACACCCTGCGTGCTTGTGACCATCTCAGTGACATCCCAGTCTCCGTCACGCCCCACCAATCTTTGAACTCTGTACAGGGCATTATTTTCCACCGAGATCTTCTTCTGCAAACTGCGGAGGAGCTCAGTGCTAACCTCGAGCAGCGAGGGGTTTGTTTTATCCACCATGTGCAGCGAGGCCCTCCAAACAATCTCATTGCTAGGAGCGCCTTTATCCTGGACTTCGAGGGGGATGTCCTTCCAGAGAAGGTCAAGGACAAGGTGTATCGGTGTGATATAAAACCATATATTCCACCACCGATGAGATGTTTTAAATGCTTAAGGTTTGGACATGTCTTCCCACTGCACCACTGATCCCCTCTGTGGTGACCGTGGGTGCCCCCTCCTAGAGGGGAGTGCCTGTGCTCCCCCGCCAATGTGTGTAAATTGTAATGGACAGCATTTTCCACGCTCGCCTACATGCCTGGTGTTTGTGAAAGAAAGAAGGATTAAAGAGTACAAAACCTTAGATCAGCTCACCTACACTGAGGCTCGTCATAAATATGACCGGCTCCATCCCATGCCTATGACCTCTACTTTTGCTTCAATTACGTCCATTCCCCCTCATCTACATCTACATCTACATGATTGCTCTGCAATTCACATTTAAGTGCTTGGCAGAGGGTTCATCGAACCACAATCATACTATCTCTCTACCATTCCACTCCCAAACAGCGCGCGGGAAAAACGAACACCTAAACCTTTCTGTTCGAGCTCTGATTTCTCTTATTTTATTTTGATGATCATTCCTACCTATGTAGGTTGGGCTCAACAAAATATTTTCGCATTCGGAAGAGAAAGTTGGTGACTGAAATTTCGTAAATAGATCTCGCCGCGACGAAAAACGTCTTTGCTTTAATGACTTCCATCCCAACTCGCGTATCATATCTGCCACTCTCTCCCCTATTATGTGATAATACAAAACGAGCTGCCCTTTTTTGCACCCTTTCGATGTCCTCTGTCAGTCCCACCTGGTAAGGATCCCACACCGCGCAGCAATATTCTAACAGAGGACGAACGAGTGTAGTGTAAGCTGTCTCTTTAGTGGACTTGTTGCATCTTCTAAGTGTCCTGCCAATTAAACGCAACCTTTGGCTCGCCTTCCCCACAATATTATCTATGTGGTCTTTCCAACTGAAGTTGTTCGCAATTTTAACACCCAGGTACTTAGTTGAATTGACAGCCTTGAGAATTGTACTATTTATCGAGTAATCGAATTGCAACGGATTTCTTTTGGAACTCATGTGGATCACCTCACACTTTTCGTTATTTAGTGTCAACTGCCACATCATACAGCAATCTTTTCTAAATCGCTTTGCAACTGATACTGGTCTTCGGATGACCTTACTAGACGGTAAATTACAGCATCATCTGTAAACAACCTAAGAGAACTGCTCAGATTGTCACTCAGGTCATTTATATAGATCAGGAACAGCAGAGGTCCCAGGCACTTCCCTGGGGAACACCTGATATCACTTCAGTTTTGCTGGATGATTTGCTGTCTATTACTACGAACTGCGACCTTCCTGACAGGAAATCACAAATCCAGTCACACAACTGAAATGATACCCCATAGGCCCACAGCTTGATTAGAAGTCGCTTGTGAGGAACTGTGTCAAAAGCTTTCCGGAAATCTAGAAATACGGAATCAACTTGAGATCCCCTGTCGATAGCGGCCATTACTTTGTGCAAATAAAGAGCTAGCTGCGTTGCACAAGAACGATGTTTTCTGAAACCATGTTAATTACGTATCAATAGATCGTTCCCTTCGAGGTGATTCATAATGTTTGAGTACAGTATATGCTCCAAAACCCTACTGCAAACCGACGTCAATGATATAGGTCTAGTTCGATGGTTTACTCCTACTACCGTTCTTAAACACTGGTGCGACCTGCGCAATTTTCCAATCTGTAGGTACAGATCTATCGGTGAGCGAGCGGTTGTATATGATTGCTAAGTAGGGAGCTATTGTATCAGCATAATCTGAAAGGAACCTAATCAGTATACATCTGGACCTGAAGAACTGCCCGTATCAAATGATTTGAGTTGCTTCGCAACCTCTAAGGCATCTACTTCTAAGAAACTCATGCTAGCAGCTGTTCGTGTTTCAAATTCTGGAAAATTCCATTCGTCTTCCCTGGTGAAGGAATTTCAGAAAACTGCGTTCAATAACTCCGCTTTAGCGGCACAGTCGTCGGTAACAGTATCATCGGCACTGGGCAGCGAAGGTATTGACTGCTTCTTGCCGCTTGTGTACTTTACATACAACCAGAATTTCTTCGGATTTTCTACCAAATTTCGAGACAATGTTTCATTGTGGAACCTATTAAAGGCATCTCGCATTGAAGTCCGTGCCAAATTTCGCGTGTCTGTAAATTTTAGCCAATCTTCGGGATTTCGCGTTCTTCTGAACTTTGCATGCTTTTTCCGTTGCCACTGCAACAGCGTTCGGACCTGTTTTGTGTACCATGGGGGATCAGTTCCATCTCTTACCAATTTATGAGGTATGAATCTCTCAATTGCTGTTGCTACTATATCTTTGAATTTGAGCCACATCTCGTTTACATTTGCATAGTCAGTTCGGAAGGAATGGAGATTGTCTCTTAGGAAGGCTTCTAGTAACACTTTACCCGCTTTTTTAAATAAAATTATTTTGCGTTTGTTTCTGGTGGATTTGGAAGAAATGGTATTGAGCCTAGCTACAACGACCTTGTGATCACTAATCCCTGTATCAGTCATGATGCTCTCTATTAGCTCTGGATTGTTTGTGGCTAAGAGGTCAAGTGTGTTTTCACAACCATTCACAATTCGCGTGGGTTCGTGGGCTAACTGCTCGAAATAATTTTCGGAGAAAGCATTTAGGACAATCTCGGAAGATGTTTTCTGCCTACCACCGGTTTTTAACAAGTATTTTTGACAACATATCGAGGGATGGTTGAAGTCCCCACCAACTATAACTGTATGAGTGGGGTATTTATTTGTTATGAGACTCAAATTTTTCTGAACTGTTCAGCAACTATATCGTAGGAGTCTGGGGGTCGGTAGGAGGAGCCAATTATTAACTTAGTTCGGCTGTTAAGTATAACCTCCACCCATATCAATTCGCACGGAGTATCTACTTCGACTTCACTACAAGATAATCCACTACTGACAGACACAAACATTCCACCACCAATTCTGCCTAATCTATCTTTCCTGAACACCGTCTGAGACTTCGTAAAAATTTCTGCAGAACTTATTTCAGGCTTTAGCCAGTTTTCTGTACCAATAACGATTTCAGCTTCTGTGCTTTCTATTAGCGCTTGAAGCTCAGGGACTTTCCCAGCACAACTACAACAATTTACAACTACAATTCCGAGTGTTCCTTGATCCAAGCACGTCCTGTATTTGCCATGCACCCTTTGAGATTGCAGCCCACCTCGTACTTTCCCGAGGCCTTCTGACCTAAAAAATTGCCCAGTCCACGCCACACATCCTCCGCTACCCATGTAGCTGCCAGCTGAGTGTAGTGAACTCCTGACCTATTCAGCGAAACCCGAAACCCCACCACCCTATGGCGCAAGTCAAGGAATCTGCAGCCAACACGGTCGCAAAACCGTCTGAGCCTCTGATTCAGACCCTCCACCCGGCTCTGCACCAAACGTCCGCAGTCGGTTCTGTCAGCGATGCTGCAGATGGTGAGCTCTGCATTCATCTCGTAAGCAAGACCGGCACCCTTCACCAAATCAGATAGCCGCTGGAATCCAGAGGGAATTTCCTCAGATCCAAAGCGACACGTGTAATTAGTGCCAACATGTGCCACCACCTGCAGCTGGCATGTGCCCGGACCTTGAAGGCTGAGAATCATCCTCTGAAACAGAGCAGGCAGCTGCATCTGGCTCAGCCAGAGACAGTACCTGAAACCTGGTTGTCAGACGCACCGTGGAGGCTTTCTGATCAGACTCCGGGGACGTCTTTCGCTGCCTGCCATGCCTTTGAACGACCTCCCAATCAACCACAGGCGAGGGCTCAGCCCCACTGCGGGCAGCAACCGGGGCAACCACAGCGGCAGACCGATCTGGGGACAAACGGGACGAGGTTGACATCCCTGTGATACCCAAGCCCAGCTCCCCACAGTGGTGACCATTGGCAACAGCCTCAAGCTGCGCGACCAAAGTCAGCGCCGCCTGCAGCTGTGAGCGAAGAGATGCCAACTCAGCCCTCATCTGAACACAGCAATCACAGTTCCTGTCCATTCTAATCGATGTTGAACAACTGTTACTGAAACACGAGTCCATGCCTAGATAACGCAAGGGAAACATGCAAAGAATGTATGAACTAACCTGTGCAAATGCTTAACGACTGCGCTACAATCTGCCTGAATTTACGATTACAGTAACTAAACCTCGAAATTACACCTCCTATACAAAACTCGCACGCAATTTAAGTAAGAATCTACAAAGTAAACACAGAAAAGAAGCTATATACATATCTTTATGCGCTGTCGATGTGCACCAACTGGGAGCTCAGGCCACACTGGTCTCTGAGAGCCTACTAGACAGACAAGTGCCACTGACGTACCAAAACAAAACAAATGCCTAACGACTGCGCTACAATCTGCCTGAATTTACGATAACCCCCTCCTCTTCCCAGCCCCACCCCATTCGCCCCATGCCTTCAGCCCCCCCTCCTCCTCCACCCCCTCCTCCCTCCCCTCTCCACCTCCTCTCCCCCCTCTCCCACTCCCCCTCCCCCTCAGTACCCATACCCACCCCTTTGGGTGCTGCTCTCCCTCCCCCGCCGGAGAAGTGCTCCTCACCTTCGGCGGCCGCTGGTACTGGAGCTCCCTCCCAGGACTCCTCTTCCAAGCACCCTCCCCGAAAGGTGATCTAATGCTCCACATCAGCAGTGTGAGCTGCGGCCGATGGGCACCAAGATTGCCCGGTGTAATTCCGTGCCTGCCCTGGCTGAAGTCTGCCCTTCTCTTCCTTCCCAAGAGAAGAAGCAGAAATGCAAGATCAAGGGCAAGGCCCCTCTGGTACCCCCTGAGGTGCGGTCTGCCCCTCCTACAGTCAATGAACCAACAGAGCCTGATCCCACCTATATGGATATTACCCCATCCTTATTGGTGACGGATAGCGACTCAGTGGTGTGACTGACTCCGGTCCAATCACTTCCACTTTGGACTCCGACTTGAGAATCCTCCAGTGGATTTGTAATAGATATTTGCATCACCTTCCAGAGTTGCAGCCCCTTCTTTCCTTCTACTCTGCCTCTTGTATTGGTCTCCAGGAGACTCATTTTGCCAGTTATTATTTACCGACCCTTCGCGGGTTCCATGCTTTCTGTCAGAACCGAATTGGCCCCTTGCGGGCTTCTGGTGGTGTTTGCACCTTCGTCCGCAAGGACATTGTTAGTAAATGGGTTCCCGTCCATACCACTCTGGAAGCCATTGCTGTCAGAGTCCATCTGGCCTCTCCAATCATGATCTGCTATCCCTACCTCCCACATCACAGGCCACCCACATCCCATGCCCTCACCACTCTTTTTCAACAACTTCCTTCTCCCTTCCTGCTATTAGGGCCCTTTGATGCCCACAACCGTATTTGGGGTAATCATATGACTGCTGTCCTGGGCAGGACAGTTGAAGCTGTTCTGGCAGGGCTTGACCTCTGTTTACTAAACACAGGCGCTCCCCACACACTTTAGTGTGGCACACGGAACTTTCTCAACCATTGACCTCTCCATCTGCAGTCCCAACCTTCTTCCCTCCATTCAGTGGGGTGTCCACGATGATTTATGTGACAGCGACCACCACCCAATTGTTTTGACCTTCCTTCAGTGTCTCTCGCTCCGTCACCCTACCGGTTGGGTCCTACCTATCTAAGGCTGATTGGGATGCCTTCTCCTCTGCTCCCATCCCCCCTGTATTGCCACACGACAGTGTTCATGAATCTACTCACACCTTGACTGCCTCCATCCTTTCAGCAGCGGTTTCAGCAATCCCTTCTTCTTCAGGTTCCCCCCCCCCCCCCCCCCCCCCCCCCCCCCCCCCCGCCGAAGATGGTCCCTTAGTGGACTCCGGAAATTGCTGCAGCCATTAAAGACCATTGCCGTGCTCTTCAACACTTCAAGCAGCACCCCTCTACTGCTCTTCTTCTGATCCTTAAACGACTCCTCACCCGGGCCCGCTACCTAATCAGATTTCAGAAACTGTTTGCTGGGAACGATATGTAGCCCCACACTCCCTCTTCACAAGTCTGGGCGAAACTCCGGCGAATTTTTGGCCACCGTCCTCCCACCGGGGTTGCGGGAATTTCTGTACATGGTGTTGTTACCAATCCGGACTTTGTGGCAGAAAATTTCGCTCAACACTTTGCTCAAGCATCGGCGTCGGCTCAGTATCCACCCACGTTCCTTCTCCTGAAAGAGCATTCAGAACGATTGCCTTTGTCTTCTGTTTCTCACGGCTCAGAACCATATAATGCTCTATTTAGCGAGTGGGAATATGCCAGCACCCTCGCCCTCTGTCCTGACACGGCTCCTGGATCGGATCGGACACATAACCAAATGCTCCAACACTTGCTGGCCACCATTGTATATTGACCCTCTTCAAGTGTCTGTGGTGTGAGGGAGTATTTCCTACTCAGTGGCAGGAAAGTATAGTTGTTCCGGTGTTGAAGCCAGGGAAGCTGCCTCTTCAGTTAGATAGCCTTAATAACACCCTCTGCAAGCTCCTTGAACGCATGGTGAGTCGGCAGCTGTATTGGATCCTTTAATCCTGCAATCTTTTGTCATTGACTCAAAGTGGTTTTCACTGTGGCCGCTCTACGGTGGATAACTTGGTGCACCTAGAATCTGCTATCCAGTTGGCTTTTGCCCATTGGCAACACCTCCTTGCAGTCTTCTTTGATCTGCATAAAGCCTATGACACCACCTGGTGCCACCACATCCTCACCACCCTTCACGAATGGGGCCTTCGTGGGGCTCTGACCATTTTTAGCCATAATTTTCTTTCTTATCGCTCTTTTCAGGTCCAGGTTGGCTCCTCCTACAGCTCTCCCCATCAGCAAGAAAATGGGGTTCCACACGGTTCTGTGCTGAGCGTCCTTCTCTTTCTCATAGCCAATAATGGTCTAGTGACAGCTGTCGGGCCGACAGTGTCCCCCTCTTTGTATACTGACAATTTTTGTATCTACCTCGCCTCCTCTGTAATGGGCGCTGCAGAACGCTGTCTAAAGGGGGCAATCTGTCGGGCCCACTCATGGGCTCTCTCCCATGGCTTTCAGTTTTCGGTGGCCAAGACTTGTGTCATGCATTTCTGCCATCGCCATACAGTCCATCCCCATCCGGAACTGTTCCTCGATGGCCAGCCCCTCTAGATGGTGGACACCCATCGCTTCTTGGGTCTGGTCTTTGATGCCTGGTTGATATGGCTCCCTTACCTTTGCCAGCTGAAGAGGACGTGCTGGTCCCATCTCAGTGTCCTTAGATGTCTGTGCAATACCACCTGTGGTACAGACCACTCTGTTCTCCTGCGATTGTATCAAGTGTTGGTCCAGTCTCGTTTAGACTATTTAAGTCCTGTCTGTGGTTCTGCGTCGCCTTCGACACAGCAGATACTAGACCTCATCCACCACTGTGGGGTCCGACTTGTGACTGGTGCCTTCTGGACTAGCCCTGTACTTAGCCTTCGCGCGGAGGCAGGGATTCCGCCACTGTGAGTTTTGCGCCAGCAACAGCTGATATATTATGTGCTCCGCATTCGCTGCACCCCAAAGCACCCTAATTATGGTGTCCTTTATCCAGACACGGAGATCACCCTGCCACAGCGGCGGCCATGATGTGGGCTTACCATGGCTGTCTGCATTCAGTCGCTCTTTTCTGAGCTCCAGCAATTGCCTTTACCACCTCTCTTCTCTGCGCACGCATGTACCCCTTCATGGTGCATCTCTCGGCCACAACTGTGTCTTGATCTCTCAATCAATTGAAAGGATTCTGTCCCTCCAATGGCTTTTCGCCACCAGTTCTCCTGTCTCCCCAGTTCCTTTCAGGGTTCAGAAGTGATCTATACTGGTGGCTCCATGGTTGCTGGCCACACTGGTTTTGCTTACACATATGCGCGACGCATGGAACTTCACTCCTTGCCAGATGGCTGTAGTGTTTTTACTGCAGAATTGGTAGCCATCTTGCACACACTGTACCATATCCGCTCCTGCTCAGGACTGTCCTTCATTACCTGTAGTGACTCATTGAGCGGTTTGCACGCAGTCGGCCAGTGCTTCCCTCACCACCCGTTAGTCATCACTATCCAGGACTCCCTTTCTCTCCTCGCTCAGCGTGGATGCTCGATGGTTTTCATTTGGACCCCAGGCTATGTTGGGATTCCTGGCAATGAACTTGCCAATCGACTGGCTAAATTAGCTACTACCAGGCCATCTCTCACTATTGGCATCCCAGAAATAGAACTTTGCTCGGCATTATGTCATCAGGTTTTGGGCCTTTGGGATGCAGAATGGAGCATTCTTTCTTCGCTGAACAAGCTCAGGGCAATTAAGGATTCTACACTCCATGCCGGTCCTCCTTACGGGCCTCTGTTGTCCTCTGCTGGCTCCGCATCAGCCATACTTGGCTGGCTCACGGTTATCTCCTCCATAATGACGAACCCCCTCTCTGTCATTGTGGATCGATGTTGACTGTGGCTCCCATCTTCTTGGACTGCCCCAACTTAGCCAACCTACGATGGACTTTTAGCTTTCCAGAATCGCTTCCCCTGGTGTTGGCTGACGATGCCTCAGCAGCGGATCTCGTTTTACGTTTTATTCGTGATGGGGGTTTTTATCACTTTATTTAAGGGAGGGGCCTTCCACCTTATCAGTGAGTGGAGGGAATGGCAGGCTTTCATGCTCCCCCCTTCACCCTGACTGGATTGGCTTCAACTGGGCTTGGTGGTTCACCCCTGCCCTCTGCCTTCCCACTCCTTTCCTCATGGGATCTGTTATGTCCTGAGCATCTCTCTTGTCTCCTGTACTTCTTCTTTCATGCCCCTGTCATTAGTTACTTTCTTTCCCTCACCTTGTTTTCTGTCCTTTTCCTTCCTTCCTTCCCTGTCAATAGTTTATCATTTTATGGATGCTGTAGCTCCCTCTTTTAATATGGGATTTTATCAGTTTTAGTTAATCTCAGGTTTGAGGGACTGATGACCGCTTGGTTTGGTCCCTTCTCCAACCAACCAACCAGTTCAAAGTGACGCAGATACATGACTGTATTTTTCAACATTCTCATAAAGTCTCCATAAACAATGACTGGAAAGTTCTGACAGTCATTCAATGCCGCGATGATAGAAGCTCATTCCAAGGTCATGGAAACATTCAAGAATCACCGTGTGAATGTTTTCATTGTTGGAAAATTGCTTTCCCTCTGGCGTACTTCAGTTTGCTGAAGAGGTGGAAATCACATGGTGCAAGATCTGGTCTGCTGAAACGCATCACCCACATCTGTGCAGGCTTGATCAAATTGTCAGCACTTCGATATGACCTTGCGTTTGGTCCATATACCAACAGAATTTCATGGCAAATCTGTGTACAGTTTAGACATTTTGCCCACAAGAACCATACTGCCCCACATATTTCAAATTTGGAGTATGATTCCTATTGCCATGGCATTTAAATGACACACTATGTTGCACTTGTTATCCAGAGTGCACCAGAACTGTTTTTGCGGGAAACCTGAAACATGTACTTTCTCCTGACAACACATCACTCTTGTTGCGCAATAGCCTTAGCATATGACAACATGTGTAACTTACTTTTTTAAGTTGCTACATAAGTGATCTATAAAAGAAATGATGCAGATATAATGAGAGTGTTAAGTGTCCAAAACTGAATATCTGTAGTTTACCTTGCCACTGAGAGTGAGCTCTAGTTTTACTGAGAGTGTGGCACCCACTGTCACCACTTGACAATAGACTGGCTCTGAAGTCACGCCATACTGCTTATAATGCAAGTGGTCTCTGCATTTTGTTTCAAAGGCTGTTTTCTGTGCCTGTTCGCTCTAGTAGAAAATTTGTCAGTTCCTATGATGATGATGATGATGATGATGATGATGATTCTGGTACCGACTGCCGTGGGTTTCAAATCCGCGCCAGACCGCATGGACATCAATTACCACTACAGGTCTCTGCAGCCATCATGCTGTAAGCCGTGGCTGCACGCGCTCCTGGCTCGCGTTTAACGTGAGGGCTCCATGGTGGAGCATGTGGTCCCAGTGGCCAATAGTGACGTACCCTATCATGTATTTAAGCACCTGCCTCTCCCTCAGTGAGGCAGTCTGATATTCGCGTGAGTCTATCGACATCTTGCCTACAGACAGCGTGTTTACTTTACTTTGTTTCCGTGTATGTGTGGACGTTGTGGATTCGTAAGGTTTTCGCTTGTGACCCCGTTGCTTCATGCGTGTTGTTGTTCGTAAGGTCTTGCTTGGTCATCTGTCGTTATTCATGTCCATCCTTTCCCATTCGTTTGTTGGTTCTTAGGCTGCTCCCGTTAGGTCCTGCTGTGCTTTATTCTCCTGCAACCCCGCGACTGGAACAATCACGGTTACAACATTTTGGCGACAAGGTAAGCGGTGGTACTTGTTAGCCTGAAGATGAAGTTGGTCTGTCTTCTGGAACAACAACAGCAGCAGCTCCTGCAGCAGCAGCAGCTCCAATTAGACATCTTACAACAGTCATTGTGGTTCCTAACGAACAAAGTTGATGCAAGGGATGCAATGCCACAACAGCTTCTGAGTCCTTGGGTGTCCGATGCTTTCCCACGTCTGCTGTCGTTCCCCCCATTTAATGACACTAAAGAAGACTGGAAAACATGCATACATTGGCTGAAACAAAATTTGACGGCTTTTCAAGTAATGGATGATTCCTTGCAGCGGTTGTTGTTTTCATCTAGCCCTCCCCAGACACACTCTTTCTTCTCTGCAAGTTGGCACCATTGTCCGATCCTGTGGCTCTCTCTTTCCAGGAGATATGCCTTTTGCTGACAAACTATTAATCCCAACACTACCATGTGGTCACCTCTCGGCTGGAGTTCCACCAGTACCATAAATTGCCTTGTCAATCATATCGTTCCTGGGTCTCGGACTTGCGGGGTCTCAGCCGTCGATGTGATTTTACGTCACCAATCAAACAGTGTAAGGCTTCGTATGCGGACTCCCTGATCGGGGATGTGATGGTTCAGCTGGACGTAGCAGGGTAGGTTGGATGTCCACCACAGTCGTTGTGGCCCATGGGTGATGTGTGACATTGGTGCAGTGTTCGAAAGGGTTGAAGCACCGCCATCATAACCAGCTCCACCGTGTGCCCCTGTGGGGCTGCCACTGCCGCCGCTTCCTCCTCTGCTACCTCCTGCAGGTACAGATGTGGTCCTAGAGTCGCCGTCACTGCCCCCAGTTGCTGCCTCCCCGCAGGCCTACACTGGCGACTCCCTCTGCTGCCCTGGTCTCTGGGTCGGCTGTCATGACACCTCGGACATCCCTTCCTCCCCTCCAACAGCGGTTGAAAATCCTGGGTCTTCTCCCATCTGCCGCCCACATCGGCACCGTTCGGGGCATTTCCACCCCTACACGCAAGTTTCAGGGGGGAGGGAGAAAACCGGGAAGAACCTGGGAATTTTTTAGAATTCCAGGAATTTTTCAGTTATAGTTTTCTGTTCAATTTTTGCAATTTTGACTGGTAAGAACCAATGCTGTAACAAAGTATATTACTTTATCCTTCTACTACAGAATAACACTTCAACAATAAAACATAAACGAGAGAAAAAACAAAAATAAATTGCAAAGGAAATGTGCCATGTACAACTATGACACACAGTGCTCATGCAAGCGTGTGCCAACAGCAAAGGCTTTAGAAAGACTATGCAATGCTTCATAACAACAAACTGCCTCCAATGAGTGTGAAGTCACAACTGTTTACATTGGATTCATTTGAGCACTTACGAGCGAGCTCTTGTGCACGCGCAGTTGAGTCGCGTTTGAATAGTAGATTCTCCTGCTTCTGGCTACAGGAATGTCGCTGTTGGCTGTGCAAGCAATTGCAGCAAGCAGCTAGATGCTACCGGGAAAAGGGGGTGCCAAATTCATATTCTTGAGGGGAAAAAAAACTTGTTTCATAAAGCGCCTAGCATCCAGTGCACGTTGGTCTATCGATTGTTCATATGAGTTTGAAATGCATCCATGTTGGTTTTTGAACATTTTTGAAAACATTTTAAGTTGATTTCTGATGAATCATAAGTTGATTTTTGAATGCGTGCTTAGTGTTCGTGATGTCTGTCAGGAGAATCCTCGTCGCATCTAGAAATAAACTTTCCACAGACAAAAGGGGACTGGGCTATATGAGCTGAGCAGAATAAAACTGAACGGATGAATGCCAAGCGCCGTCTGATTATGTGGTTGATTGGTTTTGCGAATGATCATCATTGTTATAATTACTAGTGAAATCCATAGATTCAGACTACCAGAATGGTAATAAACGACTAGCAGGAATAACAGGGGAGAAAGATTATCTACTATCTTCTTGGTGCACCCAGTAAATGAAATTTTGACAGAAAATTTTTGGCCAGGTTGCTACACTAGTGAGGACCAGTTGTACAGTCCCCGGCTAGCAGCCGCTTAAGTTCTATTCTGTAAGTAATGCAGAAAACGTGTTGTATGAACATTTAGCGACGCCTAACCGGAGAATAATCGCGGGATAACTAAACCTGTGATTCTGACAGGGTTAGTGAAGTTAATCGGCGAACAAATTTTGACAATGGCAGGAATAGCTACAGAATTGGCGATGACAAAATTGTTTGTTGGAACGAGGAAGGAGGAGAAACGGGGACATCACACAAATTATGGAAGAATGAGACGATTCCAAATTTATATAAAAGTTTTGTAATACTACTTTTCCATCTCATGCTTGAGAAACTGATGTGTATGAATTAAATGTGAAATTGTTTCCTAACATAAAGCTTTTTGTTTGTAGTAGGCCTAATAGGCATTTGATATTGGTACTTCATGAGATATATTCTGTCGTGTTATAAAAATGACCATTTGTTCCAAAACAGTCTCATTTACTTGGTGTGTGTTACAAAATTGCTGCAATGTTAGAAAGGCCAATTTTGTTTTATCTAGCAGAGTGACAAAATAGGCGTAATGAGATCAAGAAACCACACCAGTCTTGGGTATTATTTGTATTAACAGCTTTGTCAGTATTAGATAGCGGCATTTCGATTTTTCATCTAGCAAAATGTTTGACGAGCTTTGATGAGGAAATAGATTCTTTCACAGAAAGAAAAGCACACCGTGTAAAGCCTGAGCAAGATTAGAGAGCAAAAATGCTAGGAGCTAAGGATTGAAGAAATGTGTACTTTCTTGCTTGTATCTTGTCTTTATTGGTTGTGTTATTAGCTAATAGGCTATAAAGAGTGCAAATTTTCTGAAGAGTTCTTGCTCTCCCGATTACAAATAATCCCATCCACTATTAATTCTGAAACTTTCTGCGCAACCCATGCTTCATTTTGCACAACTATGCGTGGGCGCATTGAGCGCCAGCTGTGGCTGCTCTGTTCGGCCAATGGGACTGGGAAGTACTACCATCCGTCATACTCCCTGGACTTAAGTCCTTGTGACTGATTTGATTCTGAAGACGAAGGAACCACTTCGTGGCATTCGCTTCAGAGCTGTTCCAGAGATTCGACAGGCAGTAGACCTCTCCATTCGCACCATCAACAGAACAGGCTCTGCTAATGGTATACTACGCCTTCCATATCGCTGGCAACGGACTCTACACAAAACTGGTGACTACTTTGAAGGACACTAACAGGTGCACACATGTAACTCTTTTGCATTGGTTGTGAATAAATAGTTGCCACTATTTAAGTTCCAACCCTTGTAACATGTCTTACATTTCCTTAAACACATATGTTTTATGTTTCAGACTTTTTAGAAAGATGTGTGCTACAAAATCAACATATTTTTAAAAATTCGTTTTTTTTTTATTTTTTTTTATTTTTTTTAGTATTGACCCAGTTCGCAAATATCGTAGATCCGGTGCTGATTTGCAGAGCAGTCTGAGCTATAGTGGGTGACCCGTGCTTACAGTGAGTGATTTTACTGTTTCCCCTTCGTTTACTCTCACGTCAAATGAAAACAAAACGGATATCTGTGGCAGGGAGCTATCAGTTAAATTAAAATACATTCACATAATAACGGAAGGCTGAAATACGTTATTAGTTTCAGATTTTATTTCCACCTCTCTGACAGTCAAGCATTAATCACCTTGCAGAACAATGAAGTTATTTTTGTCTGTTTGCTAAATAAATTTGACTTTTATTAACCTTTTCCGCAGAGGCAGTCAATGTATTTGAAACAAAATGTTTAAATCCACAGTACTGGCTAGTTTGAACTGTTCACTGCATTTCTAGGGCACGTTTTCATCTTTTAGCTCATATGGTATTGGGATGCCATAATAAAGAACCAAACATGAGTACTGGTGCTGCAAGAAAATTTACATCCCGAAAACCTCGCTGGAAAGCATAATATCAGGTTGAGGCCTACTTCATTGGGAATCTGGACATACAAATGTGCACTTTAAGCCAAATTACACATTTTAGTATGGTTTATGAAATTCCGATGTTCTTGCAGTATCCTCTGATGTCTTGTTCCTTTTTTATCACATAATGAATGATCTTTTAATGTTTTACACGTACATATATGTGAGCTTCCTACGTCATGTTAGCTGTGCAAGTGCATTGACACCTGTTACCTGTGCTCTCAGGCAAATGCTGAAATGAACCTGTTTCTAACAGGTCGCGCGAAAATATTGCGAATGGTGCTTTGAAAAGCGTTACTTTCAATATAACTTTCCTTTTACATAAGTTGAACTATGTGCGACAATGTACCATGAATTTCTTAAATCGCAGAGCTTTTGACTCTCATTTAAAAATAAACTCTTTGATTACGAGCCATTTATTTTGAACCCTGAAGATCAGACATTTATTTCATTATTAAAAATTTTACCGGGACGTTTGTGTTATGTATCTTAAAGTGTAACACGCGCAAAAAAAGATAAAACATTATATGCGAAAGCTTAGCTTCTCTTGCAGCGTATTAACCTTGGAGACAAATATTATATGTGAAAGTTTTGCTTTTGTTGTAGCAACACTATGTATGTTAATTTAAGCTGTTAACTTTCCCTGTTTGTGTGTTTGTGCTGCTTAACAGTCAATGTGCTCTGAATATCCGCTGTCATTGGCTGGCGAGATCACGTGACATGAGCTATGACTGGCTTACAAAAGCACAACACAATCTCAATTTCAATGATTCAGAAAGTAGCATGCGGTGTTTGCTGGAATTCCAATGTATACTTTCACAATACGAAAATACGCAGTGTACATGTTGCTGCACAACAAAGATATTTCCAAAATGTGTCTTTTTCCCTGAGTTTCGTTTTCCAAAGTCCTGGGAAATTCTCCGCCCGTGTATAAAACCATAACTATTCAAAGGATTGATAAGTTTTGCAGGGAAAATATACTGTCACTTTCACCCAGGAGAAAGTGGATTTTTAACTGGGAAATCTGGAAAAAACCCGGGAATTTTTTTTTCTTGTCCGCGTGTATACCCTATCCTCCTCCTGTGCTACCTCCTGCGGATACAGACATGGTCCTCAAGTCGCCGTCACTGCCCCCAGTTGCTGCCTCACCACAGGCCTGCTGCCGGCCCTCCCCGCCCCAGGGTGGGGCACCCTCTGCTGCCCTGGCCTCTGAGTCGGCCGTCATTTACACCTCGGACATCCTTGCCTCCCAACCAACGATGGTTGACGATCCCAGGTCTTCGCCCATCAGCCACCCACATCAGCACCGTTCGGGGCATTTCTGCCCCTACACGCAAGTTTCAGGGGGGAGGGATCTGGTACCGCGGGTTTTGTATCCGCGCCAGATGGCATGGACCTCGATTGCTTCTAGAGGTCTCTCCAGCTGTCATGCCGTAAGCTGTGGCTGCGCGCGCTTCTGGCCTGCGTATAAAAGTGAGGGTGCCACGGTGGAGCACATGGTCCCAGCGACCAATAGCGATGTACCCTATCGTGTATTTAAGCGCCTGCCTCTTTCTCAGCGAGGCAATCTGATATTCGCATGAGTCTGTCGACACCTCGCCTACAGACAGCACGTTTGCTTTATTTTGTTTCTGTGTGCAAATGGATGTTGTGGATTCATGAAGTTTTTGCTTGTGACCCCGTTGCTTCTTGAATGTTGTTGTTCATAAGGTCTTGCTCAATCGTCCGTCGTTGTATGTGTCCGTCCTTTCCTGTTTGTTTGCGGGTCACTCCAATTTGGTCCCACCACGCTTCATTCTCAGCAACCCAGTGACCGTTCTGGTCGCGGTTACAATGATGATGATGATTGGTGCCGAGATATAATTTACATGAGCTGTCTTCTGTGACTGATGAAAGCATCCAAGTGGTGCAACCAAAGTGTTTATTTTTCACAACAGAAATTTTTGATTTCATAATTTGTTTAATGTCAGTACATTGTATCATAGTTAAAACTCCCAAATTTTCACCATATCAGTGCCTTGACAGTGGTATTTGTTAGATGTAGAAAGTTTTCATGACATGTATGTCAAATTGTTTCTGAATCAACTATTCACTGTAACAAGCCTCATTTGCAAAATTAAGGGCAACATATAGTCTCTTGTCATATAGTGCCTGTTTCGTGTATACCACTTGCTGCTTGGTGAGAAGAAAAGTGTGCTCTTGATATTTGATAGAAGGTGTCTTCTCACTTGACAGGTTTCAGAGTAAATGAAACTTCGATCTCAGATGCGTGTATATCGTATCCAGTTTTCCTGCTCTTTAGGGCTAATGGGTTAGTTATAAGATCACTGGCCTGTTATCTGTCTTATCTTTTATGTAAGCTGTGTTTGAAAACATAAATATTTTCCCCCTCCACAAACCCTCTTGTGTAACAGGCAAGCAATTAGAAAAGTATATGTGCAAGCTTTAAATCAGTAAATATTTTCTTTTCTCAGTTTCCTCAAGATCCATTATCAGTTCACAACCCCTGTCTTGATAAAAAGGAAGAACCAGATCTACACTTGGATATGGATGACTCTGAGCATCATGTAAGTTTTCACATTATTGTTATATTATGGTTGAGGTGCAGTAGTTAAATAATCAAAGATAATGAGCCATTATAACCTTTATCAGCAATTCCCAGATTTTTTAAAAATTTCAGTGTCTCTAGTTATCGTTTGTGTTATTTGTTGCTTGTTGTGGACAGTATTTGAACAACAAGTATTACATTATTTTCAAAACCCTTCTTGTATTATATTTTTATTGTTATGCACGTGTGTAATGAAGTACTTTAATTAAAACTTCACACAGATGTGTATTCTGTGTAGGAAACTAGGCAGGAGGGACCTCTCCTTGGAATAAATGTTGATCTGCAGATGTACCTCAACCTCTTAGTACTATAATGGAAAATATATCATAAAGAGTATATATTTGAGTCTGTTTATTGTGACGTCAAAGTGAAGGTAAATAGCACCCCTTACAGGGATAAAATTTTCCGGACTGTTATGCTGTGCTTGGATGGATATTCCATTAAAACCCAATGTTTTGCCCCCACCTGCAGAGGAAATTTTCAATGGGGATCATAGCTTCCTTGATAAGATTTCAAAGTGGTGCAAAGATTGGCAGCTTGCTTTAAAAATTCAGAAATGTAAATCTGAGCATTTCATAAAATGTAAAAACGTAGTATCCTATGACTACAGTGGAATTGGTCAAGTACAAATACATGGGTGTAACACTTTAGTAGGGATATTACTCGGAACAATTACATAGGATCAGTTGTAGGTAAATCAAATAGACTTTGGTTTATTGTTAGAATACTAGGGAAACGCAATCGGTCCACAAAGGAAACTGCATACAAATCACTTGTGCAACCCAGCCTAGATTATAGCTCAAGTGCGTGGCAACTGTGTCAAATAGGACAAAAGGACAGCACAAATTTTCACAAGTTTGTTTGACCCATGGCAAAGTGTTGTGGCAGAGAAGACAAAGAAACTGAACTGGCAGACACTTGAAGAAAGAGACAAACTATCCCAAGAAAGCCTGCTAAAAAAGATTCAAGAAATATGAAACTTTCTGGCAAATTAAAACTGTGTGCCAGACTGAGACTCGAACTTAGGACCTTTGCCTTTCGCGGGCAAGTGCTCCACCAACTGAGCTACCCAATCACAACTCACAACCCTCCCTCCAGCTTTACTACTGCCAGTACCTCACCTCCTACCTTCCAAACTTCACAGAAGCTCGTCTGTGAAACTTGCAGAGCTGTTCCACCCTTTCTCTGTCTCTTGGGCGAGGACACCTTCCTAGGTGGGTTTTCCTCCATCCACTATGCAATGTCCATTTCTGCACCGACGGTGACCACGGACTTATTTGCACCTCACATCCAGCACAGTAGCCAGTCTGTTGTGGTGGGGCCGCCATGTATCCTGTTGGTTGTAGCCCACTGACTACATAGGGATTGCTGTGCTGATGCGTGCGTCATTAACTCCCCACATATGTCAAGGAGTATATGCCCGTCACCCTGGGGCATTGGGACTCCTGGCAATGGCCGTCCTGCCAGGTGGCCTTTGCTGCGGGTTGGTGGTGCCCGTGGGGTGGGCCCCTGGTTGGAGTGGGTGGCATCAGGGCAGACGACGCTCCATGAACCGTGCTATGTCATCTATTGCTGGTGACCCAATGCCAGCATTATCTAAGCAGTCGAGCTCTAACTACAATGTGAAGACATATGACCCCAAATCGTTCCCTTCCCTGGCCACGTTATGGGAGGAATGCCAGGCTAAGGATGGTGGCAAATATTCGCTCCGGTACCTCGTATGTACGAGAGCTGATGGGGCTTCCTTCATGTCGATGAAGCCTCAGTTTTTTGTGGATCATTTAGAGGATGAGTTTGGGGAGGTGGAGGGATTGTCCAAAATGCGATCCGGGTCAGTCTTGATAAAAACAGCATCCTCTGCCCAGTCACGGGCACTACTCACCTGTGACAAGCTGGGGTATGTTTGTTTCCATCACACCCCATAAGAGCTTAAATATGATCCAGGGTATTGTATTTCACAGGGATCTTCTTTTGCAGTCTGATGACGAGCTGCGTGCCAACTTAAGAGTGATGAGGCACATACGTAGGGGTCCGAAGGGTAATCAGGCAGTCACCGGTGCCTTCATCTTGGCTTTAAGTGCTGTCTTCCCGCTGTACTCCCAGCATGATATGTCACGACTGTGGATGTCTATCACATCACAGTACTTCATGTGCCTTGCCTCCCATCTGTGTCAACTGCAGATAGCACCATTCCCCTTGCACACTGGACTACAGGTTCTCCAGAAAGAATGGAAAGTCATGGAATACTAGACCGTAGACTGACTGCCCTACATTGAGGCTAAGAGGAAATTTGAACACCTACTTCCTATACCAATGACATCTTCTTACACTGCCGCTACAAGAACAGTTCTAGCCCCGTCAGTTCCACCAATTTCAGTCCGCTCTCAGAGCTGTAAGGCTACACCTGCCCATTGATGGTGGGTGGCACTTCCCTCCCTGTTGCTCCCTCAAGAGAGCAATGCTCCTCCCCCCCTTATCACCCCCCCCCCCCAACCATCGGAAACATCAGTCCCCACTTCTCAGCCAGAGAAGCGAAAGTCTTCTTCAGCTCCTCTCCTTAGGTCCCTCCTCTCCCAGGTTTCCACTAGTGGGAAAGATGACTCCTGCCAGTGGCTGAAGTGCCCAAAAGCAGCTGGTCATAGGGCTTCACGATCCTCTTCAGTCCCGGAGACTGAATCAGTGAAGCCCTTCCAGACAGAGAAACCCAAGGAGCAGTGAGAGAAATCCAAAAAGAAGACTCCCATGAACAAGGAATTTCGGTGGCACCGACACCACCGCTACCTACAAGCTCTGCATCTGAGGATGAGGTGGAGATTCTGGCGTCTGCTGAGGACCTAGATCTCGCGGAACCATCAGACACAATGGTTATGGACTGCTCAGGAACTAAGTCGGTGGCAGCAGGTGACCCTGAGGCATAAACTGCCTCCTTGAGAGTTCATGCCTTCCCAGCCTCACAATCACGTCATCCTCCAGAGGAATTGCGGCAGTTTTTCCCACCACCTGGCAGAGCTATGGCAACTGTTCAGCAATACACCTGCTTTCTGCATTGCCCTCCAGGAAACCTGGTTCCTGGCAATGCGGACCCCTGCCCACCATGGCTATAGAGGATGTTACAAGAACCGTAGCAACTTAAAGAGTGTGTCAGGTGGAGTTTGTGTCAATGTCCTGAACGCTGTATGTAGTGAAACTGTGCCCCTTTAAACCCCTCTTGAAGCTGTGGCTGTCAGGATAAGGATGACACAGGAAATAACTGTCTGCAGTATATATCTTCCTCCAGATGGTGCAGTACCCCTGAACGTATTGGCTGCACTGATTGATCAACTCCCTAAACCTTTCCTACTTTTGGGAGATTTTTACACCCATAACCCCTTGTGGAGGCACCGTGCTTACTGGCCGAGGTAGAGATGTCGAAAATTTACTGTCTCAGCTCGACCTCTGCCTCCTAAATACTGGGACCCCCACACATTTCAGTGTGGCTCATAGTACTTCCTCAGCCATTGATTTATCCATCTGCAGCCCAGGACTTCTCCCGTCTGTCCACTGGAGAGCCCATGTATTACTTGTGCGGTAGTGACAACTTTTCTATCTTCTTGTCACTCCTCCCGGTGCCATTGCCCCAGACGTCTACCCAGATGGGCTTTAAGCAAGGCGGACTGGGAAGCTTTTACCTCTGCCGTTACGGCTGAATCTCCTGCACATGATACCATCAATGTGGTGGTTGAGTGGATCACTAGAACGATCGTTTCTGTGGCGGAAAATGCGATCCATTGTTCTTAAGGGTGCCCCTTGGTGGTCACCAGAAATTGCTGAGGCCATTAAAGAGCACAGCACGTTTCCATGGTGCACCTAAAAGCTTTCAAACAGCTCTGTGCCCGCGTTCACCAGCTTATAAAAAGATGGAAACAGGAGTGTTTGGAGAGGTACATCTTGATCATTGGCTGCCATATGTCACCTTCCCAAGTCTGGGTGAAGATCAGATGAGCTTTTGAGTACCAGACCCCAACAGGTGTCCCTGTCATTAAAGTAAATGGCATGTTAACTACCGACACAAACGCGATTGCCGAGCACTTTGCTGAGCACTATGCTCGAGCCTCTGCATCGTAGAATTACCCCCCAGCATTTCACAACCTCAAATGACAGATGGAAGGGAGGGTCCCCTCATTCACTACACGCCACAGTGAACCCTATAACGCCCCATTTACAGAGTGGGAGCTTCCCAGCGCTCTTACGCCACAGTGAACCCTATAACGCCCCATTTACAGAGCTTCCCAGCGCTCTTGCACATTGCCCCAACACAGCTCCTGGGCCAGTTCAGATCCACAGTCAGATGATTTAACATCTCTCGTCTGACTACAAGCGACACCACCTCCTCATCTTCAACAGGATCTGGTTCAATGACGCCTTTCCATCGCAATGGCTGGAGAGCACCATCATTCCAATGCTCAAAGCTGGTAAAAGTCCTCTTGATGTGGATAGCTACCGGCGCATCAGCCTCACCAACATTCTTTGTAAGCTGTTAGAAAATGTGGTAAGTCGATGGTTGTACTGACTCCTGGAGTCACGGGGCCTACTGGCTCCATGTGAGGGCTGTTACCGCCAGGGTCACTCTACCACTGATGATCTTGTGTCCCTCGAGTCTGCCATCCAAACAGCTTTTTCCAGGTGCCAGCACCTGGTTGCCATCTTTTTTGATCTACGGAAAGCGTATGACACAACCTGGCGACATCATATGCTTGCCACTTTATATGGGTGGGGTTTCCGTGGCCCCATCCCTATTTTTATCCAAAACTTCCTGTCACTCCGTACTTTCCATGTCCAAGTTGGTGCCTCCCATAGTTCCCCCATATCCAGGAGAATGGAGTCTCTCTCTATTTTTAGTGGCCATTAATGGTCTATCAGCAGCTGTAGGGCCATTTGTCTCACCATCTTTGTATGTAGACGACTTCTGCATTTCGTACTGCTTCTCCAATACTAGTGTTGCTGAGCAGTACCTACAGGGAGCCATCCACAAGGTGCAGTCATGGGCTGTAGCCCACGACTTCCAGTTTTCACCTATGAAGTCATGTGTCGTACAATTCTGCCGGCATCATACCATTCATCCAGAACCAGAACTGTACCTTAATGACGGATCCACTCATTGTAGTGAAAGCATATAGATTCTTAGGACTGGTTTTTGTCGCTCTATTGACTTGGCTTCCTCATCTTTGTCAGCTTAAGTGAAGTGTTGGCAGCACCTCAATGCTCTCTGCTGCCTGAGCAACACCAGCTGGGGTGCAGATTGTTCCATGCTGCTGCAGTTCTACAGAGGTCTTGTTCAATCCCTCCTTGACTGTGGTTTATGGTTTGGCGGTGCCCTCAGCATTGCATTTACTCAACCCAGTGCACCACTGCGGAGTTCGACTAGCGACAGGAGCTTTAAGGACGAGTTTGGTGACCAGTCTATTGGTGGAGGCTGGAGTCCCTCCATTGCAGATCAGATGTGCTCGCCAGTTACATTGCACACATCCATAACTCTCTTGAGCATGCTAATTACCGTCTCCTTTTCCCAGCCATGACAGTTCATCTCCCTCATCGGTGGCCAAGGTCTGGGCTTCTGATTGTGGTTCGCATCTGGTCCCTTCTGTCTGAACTGGAGTCCTTCCATTTACCACCTGTACTCGATGGCCATTTACGTACACTTCCATGGTGTAAACCTATGCCGCAGCTTCGCTTGGACTTATGGACTCAGTTAACCTTGCAGCTCTCCGCTGTCACTTCCTCTAGATTCTTGACATGTACCGGGGCTATGAAGTGGTTTACACCAATGGCTCTATGGCTGATGGTCACGTAGGCTTCGCATATTTTCATGGGGGACAGATTGAACAGTGCTCCTCGCCAGATGGCTGCAATGTTTTCACTGCAGAGCTGGTGGCCTTATCTCGTGCTCTTGAGCACATCCGCTCATGCCCTGGCCCTCACGAGTCATTTCTCCTGTGTACTGACTCATTGAGCAGCCTCCAAGCTATCAATCTGTGCTATCCTCACCGTCTTTTGGTAGCGACCGTCCAGGAGTCCATCTGTGTCCTGGAATGGTTCAGTTGTGTGTGTCTGGACCCTAGGTCACATCAGAATTCAGGAAATGAACTTGCTGACAGGCTGGCCAAACAGGCTACACGGAAACTGCTTCTGGAGATCGGCACCCCCCGTAACTGACCTGTGTTCATTATAACGCCACACGGTTTTTTAGCTTTGGGAGACGGAATGGCGTAATCTCAGTGCGCACAACAAACTGTGAGCCATTAAGGAGGCTATGAATGTGTGGAAGTCGTCAGTGAGGGCCTCTCACAGGGACTTAGTGATTCTCTGCTGGCTCCGCTTTGGCCACACTTGGGCGACCCACAGCTACCTTTTGCACCTCAGTGTTGGTGCGGTGCCTGGTTGAAAGTGGCCCATATTCTTCTGCACTGTCCTACTTTTGCTGCCCTGCGACATCGTGTTCAGTTGCCGGACTTGCTATCCTCGATTTTAACAGACAATGCCTCATCGACTGATTTGGTTTTACATTTTATGTGAGAGGGTGAGTTTTATCGTTTGATCTAAGTTTTAGCACATGTCCTTTGTCCCTCTGTGTCCTCCACTCTAGTACTTTTAGGCTGGAGGTTTTAATGTGTTGCAGAGTCACTGGCTTCTCCTTTTTATTCTTGTGGTCAGCCAGCCAGGTAATCTGCTTTCTTGTTTTTCTCTCTTCTACCTGTTACTTGGGTGTTTCTGTGGTTTTCTTGTCCTCTTTTGTCTATTATAGTGTTTGTTGTCCTTCTGTCGTTTTGTGGTTTTTCTTTCCTCCCCGTTTTGTGTTATAAGTGTCATTTTTTTTTTTACTCTCACTCTTGTGGCATTGTTTTAATTAGAACAAGGGACCGATGACCTAGCAGTTTGCTTCCACCCTCCCCCCCCCCCCCCCCCCCGCACCCCCTTCCACTCCTTTTAACCCACGCAACCAACCAACCAACCTTGCAGATCTAGTACTCCTGGAAGGTTGGAGGCAAGGTACTGGCGGAAGTAAAGATGTGAGGGCGGGTTGTGAGTCATGCTTGGATAGCTTAGTTGGTAGAGAACTTGCCCCCAAAAGGCAAAGGTCCAGAGTTCGAGTCTCGGTCTGATGCACAGTTTTAATCTGCTAGAAAGTTTCGTATTAGAGCACACTCCACTGTAGAGTGAAAATCTCATTCAAGAAATAGCTTTAAATAATTATCCTAGGGTAATGCTGCAACCCTTTTTGTATTGCTCCTGTAGAGATCATGAGGACAAGATTAAATTAATTACAGCATAGGCAGAGGCATTTAAACAGGCATTCTTCCCACATTCCGGTTGTGGATGGAACAGGAAGAAGCCTCAATAGTAAGTACAATGAAAAGCACCCTCTACCTTGCTCTTCATTGTGGTTTACATGATATGGATGTTGCTGTAGACAGAATGGTATGACACATTGCCAGATACATGAACCAGTTTGTATATAGGAGTGTCAATCACTGTATGCGGCAGATCCTAGTGGCTCTGAAATGAGAATTGATGTTCTGACAGTAGCAGAAAATGCATGTATGTTGATAAAGTTAGGCATACAAAAATAGGTATGAGGATAATAATAAAGGAAACCTGCACAAATATCTGTTGGAAGATGTAGAAGGTGTGTTAAAGACACTTTTTTTGCTTATTGTATGTTTTAAGCACTGTGCCCATCAAAGTAATCCCTTCTACTGCCATTATACTGTTCCCATCATTTCTTCCACTTTTGGAAATCCTCCTGGAATGCATTTTGTGGAATACTACTTAGGTCTCTTGGTGCAGTGTCCAGAATCTCCTCTCTGGTTTGGCAATGACATCCTTTCAACGTAGTTTTAAGTTTGGAAACAGAAAAGGTCTGCTTTTTCTAGGGTAAATACAGTGCATGGGGTGCAACAGGAATGTGATGTGTTGCTGGATAGCTCTGGACGAGAAGTGATGCGTGAGTTGGTGCTTTGTCATGAGGCAATATTCAGGTACAGTTTTCTCACAATTCAGGCCTCTTCCTGGTCATAGCATCACCCAAGCATGCTAGGATTCCATGTTAGACTTCCTTGTTTACCATCTGAGCACATGGTACAAATCCCTGATGGACAATGGCTTTGTAATCAAAAAACACAGCCTGCATCATAACTTTGACAGACTCATAGGTGCTTTTTATTGGACAAGGTCACTGCTACCAAATAATCTTACCTGCCGTGTTCTAAAAAAATGAAATAAATCTCTTACTTGACATTAACATTAACCAAAACTGACATTTAATTGTATCGTTCCGACCTTGCTAATTACGATGGGACACACAAATTGCGACGCGATTCAATACATCGTCCTCTAGCCGATTTGTCTCCAAGGGTCTATTGCTGCCTCGGTCACCTTATTGTCGTTCTCCTGTGATGCTAGTATTTTGATTCCGACGCAAAACTGACAGTTAATTGAAATGTTGTGGCCCTCTTAGTGACGATTGAACACTTAAATTGCGTCGCGTTTCAATACATCGTCCTCCAGCCGAAATGTCTCCTAGGGTCTATTGCTGCCTCGGTCACCTGGTGGTCATTCTCCTGAGAGTATAGTTTTTCGAATCCGACACAAAACTGACAGTTTATTGTAACGTTCCGAACCCCTTAGTGAGGATGGAACACACAAATTGTGTCGCGATTCAATACATCGTCCACCAGCCTACTTGTCTCCAAGGGTATATTGCTGCCTCGGTCACCTTATGGTCGTTCTCCTGTGAGTCTAGTTTTTCGAATCCGACGCAAAACTGACATTTAATTGTAACGTTCCAACCCTGCTAATGATGATGGAACACACAGATTTCGTCGCGATTCAATACATTGTCCTCCAGCCGACTTGTCTCCAAGGGTGTATTGCTGCCTCGGTCACCTTATGGTCGTTCTCCTGTGATGCTAGTATTTCGAATCCGACGCAAAACTTACAGTTAATTGAAACGTTCCGGCCCCCTTAATTACGATGGAACACTTAAATTGCGTCACGATTCAATACATAGTCCTCCAGCCGAAATGTCTCCAAGGGTCTAATGCTGCCTCGGTCACCTTATTGTCGTTCTCCAGCGAGTCTAGTTTTTAGAATTCGACGCAAAACTGACAGTTAATTGTAACGTTCAGACCTTCTTAATGACGATGGAACACACAAATTGCGTCGAGATTCAATACCCAGGGCAGGAGAGAAGGTGGGGGGGAGAGAGTAGTGGAAAGGAGAGAAATAAAAAGAAATTAAAAGACTGAATGTGGCGGTGAAGTGAAGGCTGTGTAGTGCTTGAATGGGAACTGGGAGGGGGCTGGATGGGTGAGGACAGTGACTAACGAAGGTTGAGTCCAGGAGGGTTACGGGAATGTAGGATGTCTTGAAGGGAAAGCTCCCACCTGCGCAATTCAGAAAATCTGGTGTTGGTGGGAAGGATCCATATGCCACAGGCTGTGAAGCAGTCATTGGGGTGAGAGATATCATGTTTGGTAGTGTGTTCAGCAACAGGGTGGTCCACTTGTTTTTTGGCCACAGTTTGTGGGTAGCAATTCATGCGGACAGACAGTGTTGGTTGTCACACCTTCATAGAATGAAGCACAGTGGTTGCAGCTTAACTTGTAAATCACATTACTGGTTTCACTGGTAGCCCTGCCTTTGATGGGATAGTAACCAGATTGGAGTAGGTGGTGATAAGAAGATGTATGGGACAGGTCTCGCATCAAAGTCTGTTACAGGGGCATGAGCCATTCGGTAAGAGATTGGGAGCAGTGTTGTGTAAGAATGGACGAGTATATAGTGTAAGCTTGGTGGACAGTGGAATACCACTGTCAGATAGTTCCACCTACAAACCTTGCCACAGTGACCCAATTCCAGTAATCCAGCAGGATCTCCAGTCACTACTCAAATCCGTTGGCCCATCCCAGAACCTCTCTCTACTTACCCCTACCATTCCCCACACTCCCAACACCTTCAACCTATTATCATTACCTACAAACAAATCCGAGGTACGGCTATGGGCACCTGCATGGCACCATCCTATGCCAACCTATTCATGGGCCGTCTAGAGAAATCTTTGCTAAAAACCTAGAATCTTAAACCCCTCACCTGGTTCAGATACATTGATGACATCTTTACTTTCTGTATTGAAGGTGAGGACATCCAATCCACATTCCTCCAGAACCTCAACAACTTCTCCCCCATTTGGTTCACCTGGTCATACTCAACCCAACAAGCCACCTTCCTAGATGTTGACCTCCACCTCAGAGATGGCACATCAGTACCTCCCAACTGTTGCCACCCATTCCATACCAAGAAGTCCCCTCTGTGCAGCCTAGCCACCCATGGTCATCGCATCTGCAGTGACGAGCAGTCCCCCTCAAAATATACCGAGGGTCTCACTGAAGCCTTCACTGACCGTAATTATCCTCCCAACCTCGTACAAAAACAAATCTACTGTGCCTGTCCCATCACCTTCCAAAGTCCCACAACATGGCCACAGAGGAGCATTCCCCTCTTAATTCAGTACAGTATGGGATGTGAGCAACTGAATTACATTCTCTGCCAGGGTTTTGATTACCTCTCGTCCTGCCCTGAAGTGAGAAATATCCTCTCCCCTATCCTTCCCGCCCCTTCTCCAGTGGTATTCTGCTGTCCACCGAACTTACACTATATACTTGTCCATCCTTACACAACCTCTGCTCCCAAACCCTTACCTCATGGCTCATACCCCTGTAGTAGATCTAAATGCAAGACCTGTCCCATACATCCTCCTACCACCACCTACTCCAGTCCGGTCACTAACATCACCTATCCCATCAAAGGCATGGCTACCTGTGAAACCAGTCACGTGATTTACAAGCTAAGCCGCAACTACTGTGATGATGCATTCTACGTAGGCATGACAACCAACAAGCTGTCTGTCCACATGAATGGCCACTGACAAGCTGTGACCAAAAAACAAGTGGACCACCCTGTTGCTGAACACGCTACCAAACATGATATCCCTCATCTCAATGACTGCTTCATAGCCTGTGCCATGTAGATCCTTCCCACCAACACCAGCTTTTCTGAATTGCGCAGGTGGGAGCTTTCCCTGCAATACATCCTACATTCCCGTAACCCTCCTGGCCTCAACCTTTGTTAGTCACTGTCCTCACCGATCCAGCCCCTCCCAGCTCCCATTCAAGCACTACACAGCCATCATTTCACCGCCACATTCAGTCTTTTAATTTCTTTTTATTTCTCTCCTTTCCACTACTTACCCCTCCCCCCCACCTTCTCTCCTGCCCTGTGTCTAAACTGAAGCACTTCACTGTCCACCATCCCCACCATACTATCCCTCTTCCTCCCCCTCCCCCTCCCCGCCTCAGCTTCCTCCTCATCGCTACCCAGTCCCCACTCCCACCCTGCACTGGTGCTGCTGCTCGCAGTGTGGTTTCAGTTGTCTGAGACTGCAGACGTGTGCAAGTTGCGTTTGCTTGTGTGTGTGTGTGTGTGTGTGTGTGTGTGTGTGTGTGTGTGTCTTTTGCTGACAAAGGCCTTAATGGCTGAAAGCTATAATTGTGTGAATCTTTTTTATTGTGCCCATCACAATTCAGCGTCTTCGCTGTATGGTGAGTGACAACTTTCCTTCTCTAATATTGTTACATTCCATCCTGGATTTACCATTGTTTGATTTAAGTTAAAAATTAAATTAGGTTCATTTACAAAAAAACAAAAAAATCACTTTTCTGCCTATCAGAAGTAGTAAAAGAGGGCTACTGCGTATAGTTAACTGAAATTGAATTAGTAGCTTTACTGGAGCTGCACAAATTGCTATATTTTTTCCCTCCTCATTATTTTACATTATCTGAAATGTGGGCTAGTGTTGATTCTTCTTGTGGCTGAGTGGTGTGATTGTTGTGGCCCACTGCTGAATTTATCACTGCCTGTGATGAGACGATAAAACTGGTCCCATCACTAGTGTCAACTTCCATAGGTAAGAAGGCTACTAAATCACTCCTCCACAAAGCTTTCAAGTACAGCTGATAGATCCACTGTGTGCTGTGTGATCCCAGAGAGAAACTGGCTGGCTCTCTAAAGACATTTCTTGACATCTGCACTGCTACCAATGTTGTGTCTTCCTGTAACGTAGAGGTTGCTCTAAGGACCAGAGAGCTGGCCATCTCCATCCCTGCGTCTTTCGCTGGTAAATTTAGTCTGGCAGTGGTCACTGATAGTTCATGTATTGTGCTGTAAGTACATGTGGCTCTGGAACTTCGGAGAATTAGTGGGAGCTCATCTTTTTCATGTGCTGCAATACAATGCCGGCCTGCATATCGATTGTTGCCCTGGCTGCTTCTTTTAGATTGGTCACAGATGTGGGAAACCGGCAAAGTTCATACCCAAACCCCAGTTCAAGGACTGGGTTTCCAGTACGGAACACATTGAGAGTTCCCCATTGTTCTCTAACTGTAAGATGTGGAGTTGACAGGGCACCCATCGTGCTAACACCTTCCTGTATCAAAGAATGTCGTAGATGATCTTGTGAGCTCGCTCATGTCCGATTCCAAGTTCTGCGCTACTCCATCGATAGTGATACACCAGTTCCCTTTAACCATATCATCCACCTTCCTGACATTTGCATCTGCAGTGGCCCTGCGCGTCCGTCCAGGTCTCGGTATGTCCTGCACTTGCTGACATCTATCACTGAATTGCTGGCACCATCTCTGCACCATTTGCCTTGATATCACACCTGATCCATACACCTCAACAAGGTGGTTGTGAATTTCTGTGCCTGATACTCCACGTGCCCATTCATAGCAGATAACAGCTATCACTTCCGCCTTTGACCACGACTCCAATATGCACCTTCTCTCCATAGCTCCGGGGAAAGACCGAGCGGCTGGCCTCCGCTTTGCGTAGGCACTACGACAGCACCATCTTCTTGATTGCGGTTGACCTCTACCCAATGGTGTATCGGTGTCTTGCACGTGCGCATTCACCTGCCCTGTCGTCTTTCTCCCGTATCACACAACTCTGCCTACAGTCAACAGGGGAAACTTATTTTCCAACTCCCCCTCATATCTTCCTCACCATATTGCTTCCAGATTGAATGATTTACCTTTGACAGTAGACTACATCATCACTTATAGGCGTAAGAAAAGGTGTCTATACATACACATTTTCTTGTCTATTATATGCTGAGACAGAAAAGTCTTAATTTCTTTAGCTTTCATGACTGTTGTGCTGTTGATGCTGTGTGTAATGGAGATTTGGATTGCAATATTGTTTGAAGTGTAACAAGTGTATTGTTAAATAATAATGCTTCTTAACTTGCTCCAATGATTAAAACTTATTTTCACATTTGGAATGTTATTAGACAATACCATTTTTAGAGTAACATTTACTATATGTTTACAAGAGGTTTTCACAGACAACTTCTGCTAGTGTGTGTTTTCAGCATCAGACCGGAAGTCAACATAAACATGTATTACGCGTCTTTTGTAAACTGAAATTGATGAAACAGGTTACCGTATACAAATGCAAAACTAGGTAGATATACGTTCTCATGATGTAAATGTGTTAAATTACCTTGTGCAAAAGGTTAGTCGTTCAATTCTCACATTAACTCTATAAACATACGTTACTAGTTTATTAATTATTACACCTGCATATTTGTTAGAAAAAAACTTAAATTTGTCAGTAATATCATAGTGCTGTAGCTTGGAAAAATTAATAGCGGCTTCATCGTGTTTCTCAGCAGCTCCCATCTTTCCATACTCGAACCTAACACCGCCGGTTTGCGTATATTCGGTCCGCCATTTACACATACGACCGAAATACGGTTTAGTCAGATTCGTCCGTCGGCGTATCCAACGCCTCGTGCGTGCAGCGCGACCCCTGCGGAACGTCCTCATCCGACGATAGGCATATAACTTCCTCCGGGGTTTCCATATCCGACGCGTCCGACGAATCCAACTCCGCCTTCATACAAGAACAATGAACAATATGACAATCAGCATGCACTACATTCAGACGTGAAATTAATACTTCATCACCTATTGAAAACTCGTTTGACACAAATATGACCAAGCCTCGGTGTTTTATAACCATGCCTGGCTTGTTCTTTACATTCACAGTCACAGGTCGTCCTTCAACTATACGCTTCAAAATTGAAGCATACGGACGCCACCTAGACCACTCAAATTCCTCAAATACAATTACATTATGAACACGCGGATCGTATCCACCAAATCCGAATTTGGAACAAAACGGTAGGTACACGTGTTGTTGGCAGGAAACTATTTTCTCAATCAAAGTCGACTAGCCGATATTTGTGTCCCCGTACAAATATAATTGTTTCTTACGCACCTCCTTGGACCAATTGTCATATTGTCATATTGTTCATTGTTCTTGTATGAAGGCGGAGTTGGATTCGTCGGTCGCGTCGGATATGGAAACCCCGGAGGAAGTTATATGCCTATCGTCGGATGAGGATGTTCTGCAGGGGTCGCGCTGCACGCACGAGGCGTTGGATACGCCGACGGACAAATCTGACTAAACCGTATTTCGGTCGTATGTGTAAATGGCGGACCGAATATACGCAAACTGGCGGTGTTAGGTTCGAGTATGGAAAGATGGGAGCTGCTGAGAAACATGATGAAGCCGCTATTAATTTTTCCAAGCTACAGCACTATATCACTGACGAATTTAAGTTTTTTTTCTAACAAATATGCAGGTGTAATAATTAATAAAGTAGTAACGTATGTTTATCGAGTTAATGTGAGAATTGAACGACTAACATTAGATGATAGAGCTAATAAAAAGATTTTTGAGGACCAAGGGGCGTTGGAGAAAGTCCACTTGGCATGTAGTAATAAGCTTGGAGCTTTTAATCTTAATCCGGAACGCTCTGCCAGAAGCAGAGTAATTTGTTACGTATTCAAAACCAGAGACAAGTGCAGGTATATCAAAAGTAAAATCATGGACAGACCTGGAAACACAGTGTAAAGCAAAAAACAAATTATTTCAAGGTGTTAATCCGTTTTATATTGGTGTCCAAATTGCTGGTGATGAACCTGGTAAGGATGTCGTCGTTCAGAGTGAGATGAAATATGTAACCTTTGTTGTAAGAAATAGTGTACATGACATTTTGTAAAAGAAAGGGGACGGTCACGTTCTGAATAAAGCTTATTGTTTACAGCTAATGTCTGCGTTGGATTTTTTTTATGGCAACTGGGACCATATAAGAAATTACCCGGACGACCTGCGCCTCGCCTTCCTTGTTCCTACCAGTCAAGAACGCATCGATGAATTAGCTATCACCTTTTATGGAAACAAGATTAATTATTCTGCTGCTGTTATTGTTTTAGAGGAGCTGTGGTGTTACAAGCCTAATCTGGATCAACTAATTAGACAATTTAGGGAAGCATACAGAGAGTTTGTGTTTATGCCTAATGGAATAAGATGTGCACATAGGTATTAAGATTTCAGGCAGGGACGTTATAGGCCTCTATGGTGTAATTATTAGAACCACAGTAAATAAAACCTCAAAAGTCAAACCTCAGACACACAGCCGAAGGCCATCCTAGAAAATGGCCTCACGGGTAGTGAGGTCACCCAATCAGGGTAGAACAAAGTATAGGCTTGTTAACAAGTTGTCTAAGGATAAAGAACGATGCAGTTTGTTATCCCCCCCCGTCTGAAGTCTACCTGTAATTAAATGTTTTCTTTTTCGGAAAGCTTATTTCAGTCATTTGTAGTAAAACATTATTATTGTTCTGCATTAATGAAAGGGAGATAGCTAAGGTTAAAGGTCATAAGTTGTAATAATGATAATGAATAGGAACACTGTGTACTTCAACTGGTTTTCACCTGTGTGTGTGTGTGTGTGTGTGTGTGTGTGTGTGTGTGTGTGTGTGTAAGTGATGTAAGTATTATGTTCTTTATGTACAGATTAACAGTGCTACAGTGTCTAATTTTGAGATATTTGGAAGTCACCCAAATTTAAAGGCCTTTATTGAACCTATCCTTGATCAACCTGCTGCAGCTTATTGCACTTAACGCTTTGACTGCTGCGTACATGTTAACTCGTCATGCCTCACCATTCTCCTGGCGCGCCTGACGTGCATACACGCAGCCTTGAGTCTTCCCTACAGTGCTAAGGATATGTTTACATGTCCTGCGCCACCGGCCTTTCCACCGCTAGGAACGAGTTTAGGTGCGCTGAGTCACACCTACCTGAGTGCTACTGATGTGTATACACGCAGGGCTGTCTTTCCACCCTGCTCTTCTAGTTCAGTGGTCTGATTGTGTAATTTGAGATTGCACATATCTTTGTTGCTGTGTTTGCTCTTTGCAGAATTCGACTTAGATTCCTGTATTTTCATCAGTTTTCTTGTTTTCTACGTGAGAATTGTCACGTCGCCATGGTCGCACAGATAAAGAAATCCGGGATATGCTCACTAAGAGCGACAGTGAGTGTGAATTATCTGACTTTGCTAACAGTGATGAGTCTTCAACAGAATCTTGAAGCTGTAGTCCTCAGCCCTTTACATCAGAGGGGAGAGGAAGAATTACAGTCAGCAGTTCCTCTGAAGCCGAGGAATCAGAAAGTGACAAAGAAACAGTTCAGAAAATATCGCGCTTAAGTGACACATTTGACTGGAAAGAAACCAATTTCCAGCCATTAAATCATCACTTCGATGACTTGAGTTCAGGACACAAATGTCAATTAGATACTGACCCAAGCATTCTTTCATTTTTTGTGATATTTATGTCTCAAGAACTGTCGCAATTTATTGCAGACGAAACAAATCATTTTTATGTTTACCCCAGAGAAAATACTACAGAATCTGTGAATTCTCGACTGTCGAAGTGGAAAGACACTAGATTTGAGGAAATGTATTGTGTTGTTGCTGTATGCCTTCTAATGGTGCAAGTTAAGAAGTTAAAATTAAGTGATTATTGATCCAGAGATACACTTTTGAACACACTAGTTTTCAGCGAAATTATGTCCCAAGACCATTTTTGTCTACTTCTGAGAATGTTACACTGCAGTGATAACTCTGCGAGTACGGAAGGAAACAGTCTATTTAAAATTAGGATGATTGTTGACAAAGTTCGTAGGACGTTCCGCAATTCATTTTGCCCACATCACATGCTTTGTATAGATGAAAGTCTGTTGCTGTTCAAAGGACAGCAATTTATTCCAACCAAGCAAAGTAGATGTGGAATAAAAACATTTGTACTGTGTGACTGTCAGAGTGGGTATATTTCAGATTTTATTGTATATACAGGCACAACAACAGAAATTGGGTTCCACAATTTGGGAAAAAGTGGCGATGTAGTGGCAACTCTTATGGGACCATATTTGGAACAGTGTCATATCCTATATGTCGATAACTAGTACTCCAGCCCGGATATGTTCCTCTGGTTTCACAACCATGGAACAGCCGCATGTGGCACTGTTTATAAGAACAGGTGCAACAGGCCAAAACTGCATAAGAAATTAAAACGAGGAGAAACTGACTTTAGATCCACTGACAAGGTCCGTGCTATGAAGTGGTGTGATAAGAGAGAGGTGTGCATGTTGACCACAAGTGACACAACACAAATGGTTGAAACAGAGAAGACTGACAGAAATACTGGCGAAAAAAATAAAGAAACCGCAATGTATTGTAGATTACAATTCGAGTATGGGTGCAGTTGACCGTTGTGACATTTTACTGAGCTCAGTGGGATCAGTGTGTAAGACTGTGAATATTTTTTTTTTTTTTTTTTTTTTTTACATTCTGGATTTGTGCATTCTACGTGCTCATACTCTCCACCAGTCGGTAACAGGGTGAAAAATAGCACTCGCAGAGTTTCACCTTTCTCTCGTAAGGGAGATTGTAGAAAAATGTGCTACAGAACAGAGAAAAGCTGGTAGGAGAAGGCACTATGATGACGAGAATCCTCTGTGATTCACAGGGAGACATTTTCTGGCTGTTATTGTGAGTGAACATTTGAAGAAAAGTACACTAATGCGCAGATGCTTGGTTTGCATGAAACAGAAAGTGCGCCGGGAAACTACATACCAATGCAATACTTGCAACGTTACATTACGTGTTACACCCTGCTTTGAGACTTATCATGCAAAGAAGCATTACTAATCATTGGGAACTAAATCTGAGCAAATTTATTGACACTTCTGAATGAATTACTTAAAAAAGGCAAAAATGTAAAAAATATATAAATCTATTTTCAACTTTGTCAGTGCCGGTCCAAAGCCCGCATCAAATAGAAGGATGGGAAATAGATGCAACAAGTGTAAAATTATTCAAACAAAGCCTGACTTCTTTATATGTAGCAGTTTACTGGCAAGTGAACGGACTTGATGATGGAGATGGCACAATTTCTGTACTGTGGCAAATGTAATTACGCCAGTATAACAAAACCCATACATTAATCTGCGTGCAATACATTTAAATTATTAACACATAACATGGACAGTTATATTCCTTTATCCTTAGTAATATAAATGTAGATCTCACTCGGTCTACTTGTACAAAACATTGTGTCCATAACTGATTTAAACTCGTTTAATCAACAAGAAACAATGTGCCAAAGTTAAAACTCTTTTCTCAGTGCGATTTTTCTTGCTACTTTGCCTCTGTTGTTAGCCAATATTGAAAATTAATCTCATTGTTCTGGGGAGGGTGGGGTGCTTAAAATTTGTTGTTCGAATGAAACTGGCTTTGAAGCATTAATAGGAAACGGTATTTGAAAAAGAAGTATCGAATACATCCTGCTTTCATCTTTTCATAAAAATCAACATCTTTTAGACTAATTTATAGATTGTTGGAAAATAGTAGAGGAATAAAAATTTTTATTCCTTGTCGTTGTGCAGTCAATCTAATGCACTCTAAATTTCATTTTCATCATGCGTTCACACTACTAGACATGCTAACCCGAAGTTTACCTATTTTCGGGCCTGATTTTCGCGCCCAACTTTCACGGAACGAAAATACCGCATTTTTTATGTTTTTACAAAATCTTCAATTTTGTGCTTAATTCATTCAGCACTGAAAAGTGCTGTGAAAATGAAACATTATATTTAAGAACCTTGTGTTGTTAGGTTACTACATGGCAAGTTTCACGTTCGTCATATCAAGTTTCACGTTCGTCATATCAAGTTTCACGTTCGTCATATCATTAGTTCATGAGATGCAAGAAGCCAAACTTCGAAATTTTTTCAGCCGCCTTATTTTTGACCAGTTTACCAACAATTTTCTGGCTCAATATCACTCGTAAAATTCTTTTCATTGTTATTCTTATGAGAACGCATAAAGTTGTACAAGATGGCCAAATTTTATTTCTTTACAAAAACTATTGCCGGAGATATTACAGCTCAAAGTCGCCAGAAATTCATGCTGGCACTGCACAAGTCATATTCAGGGCGGGTTGAGCAGTGCGGGTTGATCCGGTCCCAGCGGCGGCTCCAAGAGACAGGCATGCATCACAGGTAGACGGATTATGTCACAGGCTGTGGTGCCCCAGCGCGCGCCTTCAGCAGTCAAAGGGTTAATGGTTTTGCACATATATTTTTAAGTGATATAGGACATTGGGTACTTCTTAAACATATGAAGGGGAAAAAAGGCAAACAAAATTTGCTGGAAGTTAGATTGAAGATTTTTTTTTTCCCCAGCCAAAAAAGTCAGTTGCTGCCCTGTCACTTACTATTGAGTCACACACTTCAGTATCATCTGCTTTAGAATAGAAAATATCTGTATGACCTTCAACAGCAAATTGTCCATGTGGACTTGGAGAATTTGTGTTAAAAGTTGATGTAATGACTGCAGAAACTGTCAGATGTGTTGAAACAGTAATGCCACACAGATCCCTTTAGGAGGCTGTAAAAGTTGTTGCTGTAATCTCAAGAATGTGTGAAGATAGTGATATAGCTAACAGGATGCAACTTAAGTGAAATAAAATAGACAATGTTCCCATGTGGCTTATTTCAGTCAATAGTTGCTTGGTTGCTGATGAAAGCCAGTTATTTTTTCTTGATTTTGATGAGTCACTGAATAAAGGTGTGAGATGCATACAGATGGATGTAAATACAAGATTTTGGAATGAAGGTAAAAATAGAGGTAACATCAAGATACCCCACGTCCTCTTTTCTCTGTGGCTCCAGAGCTGCCAGCTTTTTATCTTGATTTATTGGTGTGACAAGAGAAATACCCAACGGTAAGATTCTCCAGATTTTAATGGACGAGCCAAAAGTTAATTGTCTCTTTCTGAAAGAATATAAAATGTATTCAGCAGGGTTGAAACTGCTCGATATTGGTTGCTGTGGGCTTACATTCGTAATGCTTTCAGAGATGTGATCAAGGTAATATATTGGGACATTGCATTATCAGATGACTGGAGAAGTCTTCAATTGCTCAAAGAGTAGTCGATGTAACACCAAACATGAATAAATCCATCGAGGGTATGGAGAAAGGTAGATTGTTGTGTCCCACACTGGATTTTTTTCAAGTCATTATCCTGTAATATAGAACCTTTCCAAATAGAGTTCCAGACAGATGCTCCATTAACCCTGTTTCTCTACATGGCTTTGGTATCTACAGTGACGACAGTATTAGAATATTTTGTGACACTGGATATACAGGGTGTTTCAAAATGAATATACCAGTTTCAAGGCGTTGTAGCATTTATTATGTTCAACTTACAGTTGTAAATAATACACCAAATGAAAGAGCAACTCAAACAGTTTTGTTTGTATACCTGAGCGCATTGGGAAGAGTATGGAATGACAAAGAGTGACTGAAAAACGTGTTGAACAAGTGCTAGTCTTTCACGCTTATCCCCAAGAAATATCCCTGCGGAAAGTTTATGGGCCTTTCTTTTTCTGTGAATCAATTGTAACTGATGTTTCTTATCTTGATGTGCTATAGCTATGGCCCATGCCTCAATGGGAAGAAGCTGAACAACACATCTTTATTTGGGAGCAAGATGGTGTGCCGCCTCACTGGCATAACTCAGTACGCGATTGGTTAATCAATATTGTATCCAACTGGTGGATTGGGCGCAAGGGGCCGGTTGACACAGCATTTTATCCTTGACCTCCACGTTCACACACGATCTGATGCGATAATGTGTATGTTCCTCCGATACCAGCTGATCTATCCGACTTTAGAAACAGTGTTATTGCAACAGTTACTCCTGACACATTGATCAAGGTTTCGGAACAACTTGCCTATCGACTCGATGCGTGATGAGTGTTCACACTGGATAATTGCAAGAAAAACTGTTTGTTTTTCTCATTCATGTAGTGTAATATTTATAATTGTAAGGTGAATGTAAAATGTGTTACAAAGCCTTAAAACCCGTATATTCATTTTGAAACACCCTGTATTAGAGAAAAATATGATGCTGATGCCAAGGAAGAAAAAAAAATCTGCTGCCTGCAAAAAAACAATATTCTAGGGTTTGATACCCATAAGGAATTGGAGAAAAACAGTTCGGATTTAAAAACTACAGATATTCTTAAGTTTTCACAAGAATGTATGATGAGACTTCAAACATTTGTCATCAAACTTAATAACACGTCACCCTTAACCTACTCACTTACATTCACCATCACATGTCTTGACCCAGATTTGAGAGTGTCAAACATCAGTTTGGCAAAATCACGTCTTGTTAAGCTGCTTTGTATTCTTGCAGAGTGTAATCAACTAAGGGGAACTGCAACAGATAATTAATGCATAAATTCAAAGACCTGACTTCTTTACCGCATGTTATCCATTCTTTTAAAGAATATAGTCATTCTGAAAAGGAGTTATCATTTTTAGTGTGATAGCATTAGTGAGAAACATCAAAGTTTAGTGGTAGGTGTGAAATTAGCTTGCAGTTGTAACACCGAAAGTGGCTTTTATAATAATGGTGATTGCTTCTTTGAAAACATGGGGGAGAAATCTGTTACAGTATAGTCAGATAAATAATGCTGTCTCTGGTATTTGAGGTATTGACAGTTTCGATATTCCAAAGTCCGTTATTCACAAGGAGTGCACACTTATGGTGTATAGAATACTGTAATTGACTCAAAGAATTAACAGCATGCATAGGAACAGAATATTTTAGAAAAATAGAAAACACATGGAAGTGAAAGAGGTGGGAGCAAACTTGTTCGAAAGGTTTGGAAAGTGCTACAAAAGAAGTGTTGGCAGTTGAAGAAGAACAAATAATTGCTTTAAAAATTAGATAACTGCTTTGAAAATTAGCTACTTCATTCTGGTCATCCCACAAGGCCCTTGTGTAATAAAGATAGTCATCCAGTCAGAGAACCTGTGGAACATTCACCATCATAAGCTGATAACTGGGGTACAGCTCCTTGACGTATCTACAGTTGGTGATCCGTTGGGCCAAAATATTCGAGGCCAGCTGTTGAAAGTGTACTGTCAGAGGCATCTCTTGTCACGTCTGTCATCTGCACCACTGTCAGTGGTAGATCTTTGAGAGCCGATTGAGGCTGATTGGTGTAGAAGAAAATCTTCAGTCCTCCAGATATCACTTGCACTTGTTGCTCATAGAAACTTCTCAATTTGTGCGATAGCCCTTACAAGCCAAGTTCTACGGGTTCCTGTAGCAGGAAGAGTTTTCTGATGAATTGATGTACTTCCAGCCCACACAGTGCCAGGAAGTACTCACAGCATTAGTCTACACCATTGATGTTGCTCCCCTCAAAGTGATGACACAGGCTGGCTGCATACATACTTTAATCCTTGCACTTGCTGTCAAATACTGTAATTTTTGTCAGTGTGACTGCATTGTGACAGATGATATTTACTCGCTAGGGAAGTGATGCTGTTCTTGTTTTCAGTTGCTGCTGATCTTGTTGGTTTTGCTGGAGCTGTAGAATTTCAAAAACTACTTGATCCATTACTTAATTGCCAACAGATTGCTATTCTAAATTGTGCATAAACTATGTTATGCATCACATCAAGATTGCTGTATTTACAGCAAGTAACACAAGTTAAAATTAAATTTGATCTGTTAACAAAGAGACAATTTTTACAACCCAACAAAACAAGTAAAAAAAATTGCTACATAATTGAAATTGAATTGGCAACTTAGATGGAAATTCCTGGTCATATGATTTTACATTACCTAGAATGTGGAGGATTGGAGCTCTGTAGTGTGTCAGTGGCCAGTGGCTTAGGCTGTATACTTGTGGCAATGACTGTCGAGTTTAGGGTGAGTTGGCTGGTCGGGATGCTTCGTTAAAGTGTAGTGAAATTGCGGAGCGTTCTGAACTGCCTGTGGCTGAATGGCATGTCTGTTGGCACACTGCCAAGTTAATGCCATTTTATGTGGCAGCAAGGTTAATTCGAAATACTTTCGTGCCCAGCTATAATGCTGCAAGGGATAGTTTCACTCACCTCAACAAGCTCCACATGTTATGCTGCATGGTGTACACACAATGTAACTCAGGTAAGAAAAGCTACCGAGCGAGGTGGCGCAGTGGTTAGACACTGGACTCGCATTCAGAAGGACGACGGTTCAATCCCGCGTCCGGCCATCCTGATTTAGGTTTTCCGTGATTTCCCTAAATCACTCCAGGCAAATGCCGGGATGGTTCCTCTGACAGGGCACGGCCGACTTCCTTCCCCATCCTTCCCTAGTCCGATGAGACCGATGACCACGCTGTCTGGTCTCCTTCCCCAAACCAACCAACCAACCAACCAACAAGAAAAGCTGTTAAAATCTGTGGCTGCATTACATGTGCTCCTTGACTGCATCATAATTTGAATTAGCTGAAAATCCGATTGATGTTAATTTTTAGTTTCAGGATTTCATTTTCAACTACTTGAAATAAGTGTTTTAAAGAATAAATTATGTACATTCTCAGAATATCAAAATCACAAAACTGTTTCAAAGTCTATACTTCAATGTCAAATACAAATCTCTAGTGCATTATTGAAGACCTTCAGTTTAAAGTTGAGCTGTAATGTCTCATACTGCACGTGCTAAGAGTCAATAGTTGCATTGGACTCATGATATTGTGTCACTAAATCCTGTTATAGTCAGTTTATGAATAGTCTTAATTTTACCCAATACTCAGTTTGTTGTTATGCTTGCCAAAAATACTTGCCAGACCATATTTAGATGGAAGTGACTGTTGCATAATATATCGTGCAGAGTTAAGACTTGTAGTAAGAAAAGGCATCTTTTAATTCATCAAACTGTCTTAAATGAACTTACATTAAAATTGGATATTATAAACAAATCTATCCACTTTTGACTCTCTGTGATCTTTTTATTCTCAACAAAATGCAGTTTAGCAAAATTTTCATAAAATCGTTTTAGTCCCTGCCTATGCAAACTTACACACTTGTGATTCGGTTGTGATTCCCTGACTGCAGCTTATGCAGTACATGTCCTTGCTTCACAACACAGGAGCACACACTTCTCTGATTAGCCAGTGAGACTACTCGACCTCTTAAATGGCATTTAAGTTAAATTGTCAGATCTTGTGGATCATCATAAAGCTGTTTTCACATGGCTCATTTCACTATTGCACAGTGTCATTTCAAACACTCATTCTTAACTGCGCACAAATTCAAGATTCATTCTACACACACGTTCCACAATCACACACACTCCAAATGCATTTTAATTATATGTAAGCTGTAATTTGTCTTTAAGTATGGTACTGAAAATTTTATGTTTCAAAGAAATTTTTATGTCTACAAAACTATTAAAGATGTTTCCTTGAAATTTATGTGATGAATTCATAATTATATATTATTGCATATTACAAAGTTTCATTAATGTTGGACCATGTAAATGAATAAAAGTGGAATAAAATCCAGTGTATGATTTAGTTTTTTTCTATATTTTCACATGCTGAAACATGAAAGATGATATGTTGCATACTGTGGGACCAGCCACTTGGTCTCCTCTCTGTATAGCAGAGGCTCAAAATTGCCATTAATTGCTGAACTACATATTGCTCTACCACATGTGATGAGGTGGTTTTGAGTTCCGTAGATGGACAGGATTCTCAATAAAAGGTGAGAACTGGCAGATGTATCAGAAAAATTTAACAACCTGCACACAGGTAGAATAATTACATAACAGCACCCTAGGGCCTGGAAACCAGTTCTTGCACAAAGCTTTCAATGGATTGACGGGGCGAAATTGTCAGTTGTAAAAGTAACATATCTGATGTAAAAAAAAAATGAATTGTTGATGAACCCATGGCTTCTTAATTCAATATTAAGAAGACTGATTTTGCACATTATCTCCTAAATTCCTAAAATCAGGGCATATAACACAGTTATGGTTTCAGTGGTAGTGGACAAAACTGAGAGCGTGATTATGTCAAAGGCATATGATGAGAGCTGTTGCTTCATTAGCATAATATCTTCGTGAAGAGCATTGCTCCAATGCAAGATGATAATTTATGGAAAAGAAGGAAGAACCAGTACCAAGAATTGTCAGAATGGCATAACAACCTATTATTTTCCAGGAAGTGAAGACTATAAGACTTCAGCGGGAAGGACACTTGACATACATGCTGCACACTTTGAAGACGAGAAGGTCTGAGGAAATTAACCTAGTTGAGGGATCCCAGAAGTAATGGGTTAATAAAATCTTTAAAGAAGGGATACTGTATGGAAAAACATTGTTTCTGAAGGCAAATTGTGAGTCAGCACATGAAGTTAAGTGTCTGTAAAAAGTATGAAGTACAATACATAAGAGAGAGGCAATTTTCAGAAAAGACCCTTCAGTAGTATTGCACAGGGATGATATCATTCAAATATATGTAGGTAAAATAGGTAGTCAGAAAGTTTGCTTTATCAGATTTCCCTGTGAATAAGAGATGAGAATCATTGAAAAGTGTGTTAATGTTTACAAGAAAATAATGGGAGGCACACTATGTGTACAGAAGTGTATAGACAGTTTTAATTGAAAGATTTTATTTTACTTTTTCAGTATCTTGAAGATCCATCGGTAATCTCGAGGTCCACTGAATCTATCAAGGAGGATCCATCACTAAATTTGGAAGCAGAAGAAACTGATAATTCTGTAAGCATTTACTTTACAGATGTATTGCATGTGGAGCAAAAATACCTCATAGGCTAATTGTGGAATGTAAAGGATGTGTTACAGTGAAATAAGTATAAATTAACTGTTAGCAGTTTTGTAGTATTTTTGTATTATTCTTCAGTTTTTGCAGACAGTCAAGAGTAGAATCCAAATGGGCCTGTACTATATATTTAATTATATTTTCTCTGGCCTGTTGTGATATCAGTCATTTTGTATAATGTATGTGTGTGATGGATACCTTGAATCCACATTTAGTATAATTGCACACGTTTGTAGTTCACTTAGGTTATGAAAGACTCTGGCCTTCAGTAAGTGTGATTAATGTGCTGCAGAAGAATACATTGGGCTCTCTTATGTTTTAAGTGACTCAGTTATCGTTGTGAATTCATCCCAAAAATTTTCAAGAGCACAAAAGTTATAAAACTTGATAATATTTACAACACAGGTGTAAGTGTACTGCTTTAAGGAAACGCTGTGACTATCTTATTTTTATCACTTCAGTGCAGATGCAAACTAAGCTTGAACTCTTACGAGAAGTGGCGAGATGCTGCGGGTAATGAGGCTAATGAGCAGGGGACTACTTAAGTAGTGTGTGGTATGTAAGTTGAGAATGTGGGTGTGGCAAGAGGCATGCTAGGGTAGTCTGTGTGGTTATGGTGACCACTGTGTCCGGATGCATCTGCTTGGTAAGCAGGAGACCCAGGTTCGAATCTTGGTCTGGCACAAATTTTCATTTTGCCCCATTGATATAAATCAGTGCCCACTGGCAGCTAATATCTTTAATTCCTTTTTGTGTAAATTACAAATGAAACTAACTTCTATACAAAACTGCACTTGGTTATTCGTAAGTGCTTCTGGGGTATCAGAAAACAACTGTGTGAAAAAACTGCAAGAACGAAAGAAAATGGACACCCATCAGCAGGTAGACAGTTTCACCAAGGTTTTAATTTACATTACAGGTACTCAATATGGACACTATGTGTGATGCAGAAAATGTTAATGCATGCGTGAAGTTAATTGAAGTCACTGAGACGAACTGCGAGGGAAGGTGCAACAATAGCCCACTTTGAAAATCTGTTCATTGGTTTGCCTACCAACAGGGGCAAACCAATCCATTGCAACAAAGTGGAGTGGATGATGGTCTACATGTTACAACGCACCCATCCTCTTGTGCAACTATGCCACAGAGTGTATTATGACTCTTAAACAGAGAGATTCAGTATCCGCTGCTGTATTGTAGACATCATCTGAAATGCTGAAGGTACTTATGAATAACACTGAACACACCTCGCTATGTTACGTAGAAACTCTTAAACTGAACAGGCCCAGAGAGATGCTCACATTATAAAGTTATCTGTACTGTTTTTGAAACTGAAGCCATACTCTTGACTACCTAACGGTATAAAGTTGGTAACTTTTAAACCACAAATAAAGCATCATAATATCCACAATAAAAAAAAAAAATTAAGTGGGCATATTTCCATTCTGTGGTGCACAAATTATACAGTGTACATATGAATCGTATGAGTAGAATCATGAACTATATATTGAAACAAGTAGCTGAGATTAACAATTGTAAATTGAAGAACATCATTAACTTGCATAATAAATTAATTAAATCTGATGATGTAAGCTTACTAATATTTTCACCTATTTGTTTAAAGTTTAATTCTAATTGCATATTACCCAAAATAACAATTATGTTGCAATGTTCAAGAAATACAGTAAGTAAAACATATTTTTACTTATCTTTTCTATCACTGCTTCATGGTAGGGTGTATATGGCTGTAAGGGCACTTGCGACATGAAATGTAACGAGGGTGGGGGACTATAAGGGAGTCCTGGCACGTTGGTACCTACACCTCCAATGGCAGAACATGCAGCAGAGGACAGAAAAGTCCAGGAAAAAGAGGCATGTGGTTGGATTGTGGGATGACGAAGTGTTTGACTGCTGAGATCACTCAATGACAGTGACAGTGAACATCGGGCACAGAAGCACCAACGACAATAGCTTTTTGATAAGTGTCATCGGGAGGTCTGGGCAAAACTGTGAAATCCAAGAACCAATTGCCAACAGCAAACCGAAACTTGAAGGCTGTCACCAATTGACATTGAACGAAAAATTTTGAAGCCATCGCCAGGAATTGGGACAAAACTGGAAGCAGTCACCATTGGTGGGACAAAAAATGTTCATCCTCATTGTGAGCTGATGGCACAAGACACTGGAAGCCATCACCAAGGACTGGAACGAACGATAACAAATTTGTTCTATCATAGTTGCCAATTAAGACACACATTCAGTTACACAGAGGAAAAGTTGATGCTCAGGTAGGACGTGAGTAATAAGTTTATTTATGAAAATATGAAATCTTCTATTTCTTTGGTGCATAACTACACAAACACGATAAAGAGTTCTTAATCAAATCCTGTTTTTAAATGGATGAGAGCCAGTAAGTCCGTTGTACTGTCAGTAACAGAAGACTTAATCCCAATTACTAAAGTCTCAGTTAATGTCTTATTCAGCATACTAATTGCCTCTGATTGCCTGAACACTATGACATGCTATAATACCGAAGTCTTGGCAATCTGTCATACGGAGGCCAAGTATCTGTGTAGCACAATGGCTGCTGGCAACTACACTTAGCGCCAGAAATGATTTGAGGTCAGTGAACTCACTGGCATCATACAGCAGGCCGCTGGAGGTTTCAAGAGAGACTCTGATAGATGGAGCATGGCAGTGGTCATCATAAAGCCCAGAGACCACGTCTGTGGAGAGCTCAGTATGAACTGGTATTGTGTTGTTGTATGCTGGTGTAAATATGGTCGTGGCACATGGATACAGTACAACCTACTTGCAGGAACACAACATGTGTAGGTGAAATAGTGCGCGCAATAGCAGCACCATGGTTGTGAATTTGCACTGTTGGCAGTCCTAGGACCTCTCGTGGTAGCTGCCGAATATTCTGTGGACAACGAAACAACTTGTTTGGATGCTCTCTGGGATATTTACTAACACACGACGCAAGCATTGGTCAGTGATAGGCTTGCTCACATACAAGATGGCTGCAGCGGATGATGCCAGGCACTTGGGCACCCACAGGAGATGGGAGTGTGGCCAACTGCTATATTGCAGGTGCATAGCTTCAGACATGGCAAGGTTGACCACTACTATCTCCTTAAGTCCCTTCAGAAACACAGAGTGCTCATATACCGAACTGGGACAGCAAGATGGAGTTACCACAAATGCCCAAAATCTATCCACACTTGCGCCCACACTGCTGATGGCGCTGCAGGCTGTGAGTGGCTGCTACAAGACAAATGCCAGAAAGAAGCCCCGCCCTGGAGATGATCGCTGTGTCACTTGGCGGAGTCCTGTGGCCGACCACCTTGATACAAATGGTCCCTCTGCCAGGAACACAGCTCTCGTTGCTGCTCCATATGATCCACCCATTATGCCAGCTGCCTTGTGATGACGGCTATTGCCTCAGGCCCGGACTACTGTTGGACTGTATGATCCTGTACTTCTCGTTCTTCATTTGTCTATCCACTGAATACAGAATTATGAGTGTTAGTACACATAAACTTCAACAGGTGCATAAAATCTTTGTTTCATAGTGGTAGTCTTGTTCTTCGACAATCGCGTATTCTTGATATATTTTTGTCTCCTACTGGCCATACTTAAAAACAGTTTCATGAAGCACCTCTTGAGTCCGAAGTACCCACAGCTGAAGTATGTATAAAAGGCCTGGTTAAGTTTGGGTCAAGCCATTCCCCTACAGCGCCATCTTCCCTCTCCAACTATACTCCTACAGCAATGTCACAGCCCCACCACAGCCTATGGTTCGCTTGTTTACCAGCTACCTCTTATTGTTAGACTGACTCGTCCAAGCATGGGCTCTTGCACATTCACTGGCTGTCTGTCATCGAAGAGGAATCTCTGTTTTCCACTTGCTCTCTGCTTTTTGTTTGGATTTATTCTCATAAATATTGCGCTATTGTTTAGGTTGTCATCTCGGTTATTGCGATGGCTTTTATTCTGACTTTGATTGTGGTTATTACTGTAGCTGTTTTTCTATTAGTGTCTGCAGCTCATGGTCTTGTGGTAGCATTCTCGCTTCCCGCGCATGGGGTCCCAGGTTCGATTCCCGGCGGGGTCAGGGATTTTCTCTGCCTCGTGATGACTGGGTGTTGTGTGTTCTTCTTCATCATTTCATCATTGACGAACGCAAGTCGCCGAAATGGCGTCAACTAAAAAAAACTTGTAATATGGTGGCCGAACTTCCCCGCATGGCGCCTCCCGGCCAACAATGGCATACGATCATTTCATTTCATTTCATTTTCTATTACAGTTCTTAAGAATGTTGAAATGAAAGAACACTGAAAAATTGTTTTCAATGTATGGTATGAAGTACTTCATACACAGTTCTGATGAAAAGCCCCAATGTTTAATGTTTAAAAACGCTTAAGTCAGAACAAAGGCATTTCTGTTCGCTCAATGAAGTGACATACAGATATTATTCTCATGATGAATGATGCATGTTAATGGATAAGATGAAGAGAAAGGTAATACAACAGTCGCCTAAATGATCAGGTCATAGAGAAAAGAATCTAACTGCATAGTATGTGTATGTGTCTGTTTAAAATTAGCAAATGCTCAAGTGTCATACTCGTGAAGGAATATGGAATAGAAACTGGAAAAGCATTTGATTACATTGATGTTACTGAGTACTTTAAAACAGCTGCTTTGTCACATAACCCAGTAAAAAGTAGAATTCTTGATGTGGGACATGGCATAAAAAAGAGACTAAACAATTGAGTTCCAAACCGTCGGTATTATTCTCTGTGTGCGGATGACAGTACTGGTTGGCCAGATCGTATTCAACTACTAATATTTATTCGTCTGATGGTGAAAGACTTTTCTGTACGTGGAGACTTGCACACTTTAGTTCCATTACTCAGAACATCAGATTTGGATATTTTTAATGTTGCTAAAAAGTGTGTTCACAAAATTGCTCATTTTAAAAAATTCTCTGCAATTTTCACTGATGGTTCACAGCTATGGACAGAGGTAATAATGGCTCTTTGGGCAGTTAAGAAAAAAATTGAATAATTGTATAAGTGTTTGCTGCATTATACATCAGGAAGCACTGTGTGAAAAAGTGTCATGATGAAAATTACGAATATAATAATAAGAGGAAATCGATCATTGTCTCACACAAAATTTAAACAATTTTTGGAAGAAAATGACATCGAATATGGAGATAGACTTCGTCATTCCAAAGTTCATTGGATGAATTTAGGAAAATTCTTATCTCATTTTTTGCTCTCTGTAAAGAACTTTTCAAGCTCCTGAATGAAGAAGTAAAATAGAATACTGCAGGATTTGAAAATAAGCCAAAGGATTCTTTTTTTACCAGAATTAGCATTTCTAATAGATTTTACCAATCATTTAAATAATTTGTATTTGCAAGGAAAGGAACACACTATTTGTGATATGCTTAGAGGTAGTAATGGATTCCAGCCTAAACTTATTATGTTGTTCATATTTCAACAAAACAAGGAAAATATGTGTCATTTGCTGAGTTGCTGTGAAACAAAACAAGATTTACTTAACAGTCCAGTGATTTTCCAGAAGTAGTCTGCAGGTTACAAAATGATCTGTCCATGCTGTCCAGAACAGAAAGAGAGGCAGCTATTTCTGAAATTGTGCCACATGCTTGGTACCCAAAACTCGCAGATTTCGCTCTTGAAATAAAATCTTCTTTCAGATGAACACACATTTTTGAAAGTGCATTTTCTTCAGTGAAGTACATTAAATCTGCTCAGCATACTGCAGTGATGAATGGGTTGTTGAAACATCAGCTTCATTTTCGTACAATACAAATTGAAATACAGGATTTATCAGGATTAGGTTAAATAAATCCAACCTAAGTGTTAAACAGTGGAAGCTCCAGGTAGGAATATCAAAAATATCGGAAAAGATAGATTGTTATTTACCGTAAAAAAGACACGTCAAGTTGCAGACAGGCACGATTAAGACACTCGGATGTAGCTTTCGACCACAGCCTTTGTCAGTAAAGTGACACAAAAAACACACACACACACACACACACACACACACACAAAACAACCAACTCCAGCGTCTCAGGCTGGCATATGACATCACGTGGGATGCAAGCAGCAATCTGGAGGGGGAGGGGGAAGGCGAAGGGATAGTAGTGTATGGGTGGGGCGAGAGATGAGTGGTATCTAGTGGGATGTTCAGGGACTAGGCTGCCAACAGATGCAGCATCCAGAGGTTGTGGCGCAGGGAGGTGGAGAAAACGGGGAATAGTGGGGAAAGATGGGCAAAGGGCTGCAAATAAACAGGGTGGAGGCGATTGCGTAGAGGGGGTGGAAACGGTGGATTGGAAGGTGTCAGGACATTATGTGACCATAGTTTGAGGCCGGGATAATTACAGAGGGGGGAATGTGTTGTAAGGGTAACTCCCACCTGTGCAGTTCAGAAAAGCTGGTGATGGAGGCGAAGGATCCAGATGGCTTGGGTAGTGAAGCATCCATTGAAATCAAGCATGTTATGTTCGGCTGCATGTTGTGCCACAGGGTGGTCTACCTTGCTGTTGGCCACAGTTCAGCAGTGGCCATACGTACTGGTGGACAGCTGGTTGGTAGTCATACCAATATAAAAAGCTATGCAGTGATTGCAGCAGAGCTGGTAAATGACATGGCTGCTTTCAAAGATGGCCCGGCCCCTGATGAGGTAGGATAAACCTGTGACAGGACTGGAATAGGAAGTGATGAGTGGGTGGATTTGCCAGGTTTTGCACCTGGGTCTTCCACAGGGATGTGATACTTGTGGCAAGGGGTTGGGATTGGGAGTGGCATAGGGATAGACTAGAATGTTGTGGAGGTTGGGTGGGTGACAAAACACCACTGTAGGAGGGGTGGGAAGTATCTCGGATAGGATGGCCCTCATTTCAGTGCACGAAGATAGGTAATCAAAGCCCTAGCGAAGGATGTGGTTCAGTTGTTCCAGTCCAGGTTGGTACTGGATGACAGAGAGGACACTCATTTGTGTCTGGTTATGGGGGGCAATGGGAGGTTGTGGTTGTGAGGGGGAAATGGATGGGAGTTTAGGAGCCTATGTCTTAAGACTTTGTCGTATAGGGGCTAGGTAGGTCTCACGACCCATACTAGCTGCAATTGGCTGGCGTGCCTTTGTTGGGACCACAATGGCTCTGCACAAGTCAAGATGAGAGGGAAGTACTCGCCAGAGGAGACTGTCTCACGAGCCACACTTTTTCAGGCCTGGCATATACCTTAAGGGGTCGTCTGTGGCATGGAGATTTCCTCTCTACATTGTCAGTATTCTTTGTTTGGTACAACACCCCTTCATGCACTGGATAATGTGTTCGGATTTTCTCTTTCGCACTGCACTCATAATTTCTTTTCACTAATGATAAGACATTCATCAGTGTTTTGTTTGTGACATAAATTTTTCAGTATTCTATGGACTGTTCCTTTATGAGCCACATCTGCCTTGTGGTGTCAGTAGTGCTCCTGCTGGTCTTTCCAGGCCCATTGGTAAGCATGAAAGAGCATCAGGCACCAAATTGTGTTCTGTTGGTACTACTGCACCTCAAAATAAAATTCTTGCAGTGTTAAGGTCCACCTTACCAACCTCCAATGTTATAGTTTATGTGTTAACAAGAACGTCAAAGCCCAATGATTAGTTACCACTACAGATATCCAATCGGCTAGATAATAGTGGAATTTTATGAATATGAATAGCATTGCCAGTGCTTCCTTCGCTGTTACTGAATAATTTTGTTCACAGCTCGTCAACACTCTGTTTCTGAAAGCAATTGTCTTTATGTTGTCATGCTCCTCTTCTTTACCTGTTCGGTACATGTGCCATCGCACCATAATCATATCCCTCATAGGCTAAATAAAAGGTTTTGTCAAAATCTGGGTGGGACAATATCGGTACATTTATGAACGCCATTTCAACCAATCGGAATGCTTCCTCACAATCTTCTGCCCGTGACCACAAACTGTTTTTCCTAAGTAATTTACAAGGATTTATTGCTAAGCACATTATTGTCTCTGAAATGGCGACATAATGTGCACAAGTCATAAAAGCTGCTAAGTTGCTTTTTACAACTAGGCTCCAGGAAACTACATGTGGGTACTGCCTCCAGTTTCTTCTCATCTATTCAAGATTTTTGTTTTTTGCCTATAAAAGTCTGATTTTCTGAATTTCAGCTCTAATTCATGAGCAATTTCCTCTAGCACTGGTTCCAGGTTCATAAACACTTCAGAGCCATTAAATTTCTGCAGAAACTGTTTGATATTTTCTGGTTGATCTCTTTCAGGTTGAGAAATCTGGTTTACCTTCTCTAGCCTAGTACAACTCGTGCTTCTCCACCCTTCGTATCTACAGTGAAAAACAGACTGCTGTATTGGTTATGACCACATTCTGTGATTACTGCTGCGAGCATCTCGTTCAGTTCCTTTTCCAGTGGCGCCTTCTTTTCCTTGTGGAAATGGATTTGGAGGCACAAAGCATGGTGTTCGTGGCTTTATTTTGTAGTGCAGTCCGTTTATTGTTCATGGAATTTGTGAAAACAATTGTTTACAATTTAATAATAAGCTGGTGAGCTCCAGTGCTGTGTCTTCTGATATTTCTTCTACTGATGCTATGCCGGCCGCGGTGGTCTAGCGGTTCTAGGCGCTCAGTCAGGAACCGCGCGGCTGCTACGGTCGCAGGTTCGAATCCTGCCTCGGGCATGGATGTGTGTGATGTCCTTAGGTTAGTTAGGTTTAAGTAGTTCTAAGTTCTAGGGGACTTATGACCACAGATGTTGAGTCCCATAGTGCTCAGAGCCATTCGAACCATCTACTGATGCTATGTTCAATTTTATTTCATCTTCTGGCAGCTCTGCTGCTTCTTCCTCCTCTGATTCTAAGTTAATCCCTGTTCATTTGTGATCATTTCATTCCCCTCATCATGTCCTTCAAATACTGCGTACTGAATCCTCTTTCTTTGATAACAGGTGCCTTCCCACAAAACTGCGCTGTCCTCTGTGTATTTGTGTTTCACCTCAGTTCATTTTGTGGTACTCTATCCATCTTATGTTCTGTTAACCAGTTAGATTCAATTATCAACTCTGTGTGCAAATTATGAATTACTATGGTATACATCATAAACATTTCTTTGTCAATCTTTTTTTACTTTTAAAACCACTACAGAAAGGCTATGTATTTTATATATACCTCAATAACACATTGTATATATTCTTAGAAATGCCACATACTGAGACCCTTTGTCCATCAGCATTTTATTCCTTTTATTACATATCTCTGGTATGGTGATAGAAGTCACTACCTGGCATCCACCATTGCGTCTTCATTTATTAGTTCTTGAGTTTCTTCTTTCAGTACATCCACCCATATCACACTTTCTTCCTTGTCAAGTCAGTCTCTGTTGGCCCTACGTTATTGGTTTCAGTCTAGGATTTGTCCAGAACTAAGTGGAGTTTTCAACGATGTTATTGGCTGTTATATTTTTGCTGCTATTTTGCCTCAATGTGTTGCAATTTTTGGATTAAAATGTGCCCCTTTGACTCTGTCTGCCACATTTTACAGTGTCCCTTAAGCATACAGTTGACATAAGTCATGCCCTCTACGATAATCCTACATTGTTTTGTGTCCCTGTCTGTGATTTTGTCATTATCTTGTGTGTGTGTTCATGGTTATAATTTTGTCATTTCTTGCTTCCTCCAACGGGTATTCCTTGGTTTCCCTGTGTTTCTTCTCTCTTCATGCCTGGTCTACAGTTTCTATTGTAGTACCAATCAGATTACTACATACTTCACATTGGTAGGTGTTGCGACACCCAGCAAACAATGTGGTGTTCTTCTTTTCCAAACCTTCAGAGCATGTTCCATCATATTTCCAGTTGTATGGACAGTTGCAAATCAAATTTAAAGTCTCATCTTGTTTAATTGTACACTAGTATTTTGGCACAAACATCACCTCAAATTCTGAGTGCTACAAACTTTCCTCTTTTGGCCATGTTCTGAATTACAGGCTTTGTTGTTCGTCTGATTCGCAATGTAAGCGATTCTGGTCATGTCATTCCACATTTCTTCCAGTAGACTTTGGAAAAAGTGTATGAAGACAACTGGGTGTAGTTTGCCGCTTGGACTGAACTTTTTTATTTCTTGTGAATCTCTTTTCGCTCTCATTTCAGCGTGACTTGTAACACGCCTCACTTTATTCTTTAGCTTCATGCTAATCATTTGCACAGCATAGCTATATTTAGCATATTTACATTTCTTGTCACATTTTCTGCCTGCAGAATTAATCCTTCTTCCCTCTTTGTATGTATTTCTCTCTCAGGTAGTGTTTTGGTGTCCTTACCCACATTTTGCTCTATATTACTTAAATGCATATTATGGATTCCTTTGACCTCAGTGGCCTTTCCCCATATGACAGAGTTTTTCTTTTCTTGTTCCTGTTTGACATCCATGATTTAATTTCTCTTGTATTTCTGTAAATAGTCCAAATTGTATCACAGTTTTTTCCTGACTCTCCTTTAATTACTTCGCAGTTTTCTCTTGACTTTTCCTTAGGTCTTTTATCATATTCCGTAGCAACACTGTAATCAACTTTCTGATGTCTGGTAATGACTCCTGCTTGGGTTTCCTAAGTCGGGTTATATCTAGCTCTCTGCATTTTTGTTGGTTGGTTTGTTTGAGGGTGGGGACCAAACTGCATTTTTGTACGTGTGGCATTGAGGTTTTACCCACATTTGAATTCCGTTGTCAGTTCCACTTCTATAGATTTTTTCTTATTCGCTTGCTCAAAACCAAAATCTTTGAATCATGTAGTATTGCATTCTCTTTCGTTACCGAAATGAGCTCCCATAAATTATCTAAAGTTATTCCACTTCGATCAATGACATTTAAATAACTGGAAATCGAAAGTACAGGACACAGTGCTAACCATCTTCCTACACACAGATTTCATCACACACCAAATGATTCAGAATTTTGCCTATAGCACCAATGTTAAATTGTGTGCAATTTGGAATTTTTTGACATTTACTTTTCTTGTTGTGACTGCTGATTTCTGTATAGTGATGTGGTCCTGAAATTGTGCTGCTCCCTGTCTGTTGCCATGTTGATCATCTCGAACTGCTGTAATCTAAGATGCTGTAGGTTGCCATCTTTTACACAATTTTTTGGCAATGGCACATTTTCTTACTGCTTCTGCACATGGACTCATCTCTGTATTGTTCATAACACTTCCTCATTATTGCATTCTGAAGTTTACTGCTTTGACAGTTTTTCACCAAAAAGCAGGTGCTTTCACCATAAGCCAACTGTGACTTCCCTCCCAGTCAAAGTTTTCTTTATAATGACTGGACATGGGTAAGGAATGATTAACAGAGAAAATGTGCTTGGAAAACCTGACTGTATCGCCTTAAACTAAAACATTTTTCTTTTCTTTGTGAACATTCAAGTTACTTAATTTTGAGTGAGTGGGGTTGCTTTGAAAGGATTACAGTTAGTACCATTTACTTTCTGTATTGAGTTACCTGTCAGGTAAACCTGTACAGGTGAACTGGAGTGTGTGTGCCAGTCGGTTCAGGCCAAACTGTACAGGCATAGCGGCCTGCGCAGGTGACCGGAGAAGAATCAAAATTCAATTCTTTCTACCTGCGCAGGCATGTAGAACTGAGTGTGTGTGTGAGTCACTCTGGCACGCCTGTACAGGTGTATGGTTGGCTGGGACTAGCTCCTTGAGTAGAGCGCCCGTTTTCTTTGTATTTACGTGCACAACAGTGTTAACTAGTGACTACATGCGTGGTACTGCTCAACTCTTCTACTCAACATGTCAAATCGGAAACGGAACCAAGTGATGGAAGAGTTAATCGAAATGTATCGGTTGGAGCCTTGTCTGTGGCAGGTGAAAAGTAAAAAGTACCACAACCGTGAAAAGAGATATGCAGCCTATGAACGACTTGTTATTAAATTGAAGGAGTTAGAACCCGATGCTACAAAGCAATCTGTAGTGAAAAAAATAAATAATTTAAGAAGTAATGTACATAAAGAAAAGAAGAAACGTTATATGTCAATGAAATCTGGAGCTTCAACAGACATCTACACATCAAAATTGTGGTACTTAGATTTGTTTGATTTTATTGGCAATCAAGATACTCCTTGTGGGTCTGTGTCAAACTTGGATGAAGTAAGTATTCAAATTATTTATAATACTCATACAATTTATTTAATTAAACTACATTTTGTATTTACAAATGGAAAGGTTATATTCAAAGTCCACATTTTTTATTATGTATTTACTGTATTAATTAATAACATACTTTGGCCAAACTTCTTCTTTTAGTCTATGTTTTGTTTCAATGAACCCTATTGTCTTGCCATGGAACTTTGCCTTCATTCATGAAAAATGAAGTGAGCCCATTTCTAAGCTGTTTAGCAGCAGACGTTATGTTCCCGTGGTTCTGACATTTCAGTGCGATCATATTTGTTTCCAAAGTATCCAAATCTGTAATGGCAGTAGTTCCATCGTACGTCTCCTGATAGGTACTGTTTGGAGGAGTGTAAAAGCCTGGATGTTGTTCCATCAAAAAATGATGCAATGCACAAGTTGCCATCACCACTGTCATTATGTTCTCTGGTTCCAAATTGATTTGAGTATGGAATATACGAAATCTGGATGCAAGTATTCCAAAACAATTTTTGACAATGTGTCTTGCTCTTGAAATGCGGTAGTTGTAAATATCTTTACTAGCTGAATCTAGTTGCACTTGTCGAAAAGGCTTCAAAATATTAAGTTTAAGAGAAAAGGCGTCATCAGCTACAAAAACATAAGGGACATTTTCGAAATTTTCTGTAACATTGCATGGTTCTGGAAGTTTGAGCTTATTGCTCACTAACTTTTCATAAAATTTAGTATTCTGGAGAACACCTCCATCAGAAACACATCCATTAGTTCCAAAATTCACAAGAAGGAACCAATTGTTAGCATCCACTATTGCAAGAAGTACCATACGGTGTCTGCCTTTGTAGTTGAAGTAAAAAGATCTGGAATTCGTTGGGGTAACTAGGCCTATATGTTTACCATCCATGGCACCAAGACAATGTGGGAAATTCCATCTGTCTTCAAATGTTTTAGCAATAACTTTCCATTTCTCAGCCGAGTCAGGAAACTGAAACAACAGCAAATTAATAATTTTTTTTTTTTTTTTTACAGTATGGATGTATAGCGGTGTTGACTGCAAAAGGCTTTATAAATTTACTGTTACAAGCAAAATTATATTCCTGATATAAAAAATAAAACCAGAGTAAATGACTTTTAGGGTCTAATAGTATGCTTCTTTCAGGATGGAATTGATGATGTTGCTCCACAGACACCCAGCAGTGAAGAACCCTCAGAGACAAACGAGAGTCCTCAAAATTCCAAAGAACTCCCGATATCACGACCAAATTTGGTAAAAAAGAGGAAAAGTGTGGAACTGACCAATGACGTTCTGCTATCAGTGAGAGATCATTTTAAAAAGCCTTCGCCCCAAGATGATAGGTATGATCTACTGGGAAAATCTATTGCAATGAGAATGAGGACACTGGAAAACGCCAGCGTCTGATTGTTGAAAAAGAATCATTGATCTCCTATATGAAGCTGAAATGGGAATGCTTAACGTGCCAACGAGTTCATACAGCTCCGAATATCTAACCAGTCCCAGCTCAAGTACGAGCTCACCAAGTCCTACCGCAGCTACTTCATATGATCAGTTTATGCAACAAACAGCGCCTGCAGAATTCGTAACCAATCAAGAGCTTCCACTTCCACTCTCAGCAGCTACTTACTTAGCTACTTATAATAATATTTGATTTTTGGGCATTTTTAATTTTTCTGTGGTTTTAATTGACGAATAATACCAAATTTTCAATTATTTTCGAATTTCATGTATTATTCATTATTATGCTTGAGTTGAAATTTTGTCTTTGAAATGTAAAAAGAGTTACTAAGAATAAAAGAATTAAAAAATGTGTGTATTTATTATACATACCTGAAGATACACTCCTTTCAGCACGTTGGAGATGGCATCATAAGTCTCTGGAATTATTTTGCCAAGAGCTTGGGGTGATATTATAGTAGAATATTTGAGACATTCATACGATCAACCTGTTGCGAGAAATCTCAGAGTAGCTGTCAGTCTTTCATGGGCAGAAATAGAAATCCTCATAACTGTATTTTTCCTTTGTATTAAAGGAGTCAAAAGCAACAATAGTTTTTGGTAGACGTCTTCAGTCATCCGCAAATAATTACGATAATCTGAAGGTTCTGAACATAACTCTTTTGCTAATTTCGTATGAGTGTATTAATTTCTCTTTGTAAACAACTCTTTATACCACATTTTTTGTTTTTGCTTCCTTTTACACTTCGTGGCCACTAACAAACCGACTAATGCGATCGTGTCATGTTCTTGTCTGCTCGCCATTTCTCAACTGACTAAGTTAAAATCTTCCGGTTTATTGCAGTGTGTGTATGCTCCAGCCTGCACAGGTATACCTTTCCGGTATACATGTGCAGGTATACTGGAATGTGTGTAGCGGGCTTAACACACGCCCTAACGAGGCCTAGACCCAGCCATGCTCATACTAGCAGTTAAAGTTAGCTTCAGTTTCATACTGAAGTTTGCCATTATTGTTTTGCTTTTCCAAATTAAAGTGCCAGGCTATAACAGTTTGCAGGAACCCTAATAATTGTTAACCAGTAATATTGCCCTCCAGTGGATGTAACTGGTTAAGAATGGCAATAACGATTTATCTGCTAATTTGTGTGTAATTATGGGTACCGGTACCCTAAATGAGTTAACCAATTAATTACTCAGTATTGCCGTACTATTCAAAGGAAACTTACCAAACTAAGTATTTTATCAGCATCTGCAGACTGTTCTTATATTTTCGATAAGACTTGACTTCATACGACCATTTTACATGAAACCTGAACAACTGTCTCCTCACATAAAAACATGTAACGGTTGGCACTTGGACAGTGCTGAATAAAACAGCAAGAGAATGCCTCATACTGGAAAAGGTCCACTCAGTCAGCATCACCTAAAGAGAAGGCTGAGCAGCCCACCTACCAAGAGTAGTCGTAAAAGTCTTGTCGACCCAAGAGCAGTTTCCACTGGCAGGCACTTCGAGAAACGTTTTCTGGCTAAATATTATATTTCTAGTGGCTTACATCACTATTTTAACCAAATTGCTCTTATCTCAATTATTTCATACTCTACTACTCAAACTTATCTGTTTTTACAGTAATACACTCAAACTTATGTTTTGGCACTGAAAATCCGAAATTCATGCAGGGACTGATGGCTTCATTAGGCCTACACACGTTTCTAACTACACACAAATTAGCATGTTTAAAAATGTGAAATCAACCAAAAAAATTAAATTTGAAGTTTGATGATGTAGACTTTTGAAATTATTTATCTTTTTATTCTAGCTATCACAATAATGAAAAACTCCAAATTAAATATATGTTACTCTTTTCATTTTAGAGTTTTTAACCTTGAAGTGATCAAAAACTGTGGCATTTTTGGCATGCTTTGAAATCTTAAAGAGGCTACATCCCCAAAATTATTTGTGTTACAGACTGAAATTTGTGCCACTTTATTTAGTTTCTTCCAAGGTTTAAAAATGTGTGCTACTTTACAAGATCAACAAAAATGTAGAATTTTCCAAAACCATTGTTTTTAATTTTTAAAATTTTAAAAGTAGATTTTTTGTTTTGGAAAAAAAGGTTACTTGTGCACTATCTGTAATGTGTGTGCTAAATCTCATGATGGTATTCCAGTGGGAACATACTGAAATAAATTTAATTTTACTGAAATTTGCTTTGCTAACTACATCAGAACTTTTGTTTTGCAGACTGGTTCATAAAACTAAAGTTAAAATGATATTAACAAGTTATTTGTAGTGCAATTTCACAGCGGCTGTGTATAAACTGCAGTAGTTTAAAAGAAAAATGTACTCTGTAAGCTGCTCATTAAGTATTTTTTATTTTACTTGTGCATCGAGAACCATTAATCCAGTTTACAAGGTGTGTTCAGTGGATGTCAGATCAACTAGTAAAGCTGTTTGGTTTATGATTAATGAATTACAACTAACGTAACAGAAAATAAATACTACCAATAAATAATAATCAAATGAAACCTTTAAATTTTATTTACAAAATGATTAACTTCAGTAGAGATCAATTCTTGAATCAAAATTACCAAAGCACTGAAAGGGGAGCAGGTTTCTGCAATGCAACATATGATGCACTATTCAAGCTTATTTGTAGCAATCTTTCTGAAATGGTGGTAGTGGCATTTTACACAGAATGCAGTAAGATTCAGTACAGTCTGAGGATTCCAGCACTTAACTTCACTGGCATGCATTACTAGGTTTGTGTAATGGTGTTTCAAAAAAGTGTTGCTTTTTTTTACTCTTAACAGGTAATGTGTTAATATTATTTAAATTAATGAATTTTACGTTTTTATACTTCTTATAGGTTTCATCTTTTTGTTGCTTGTGATTTATCTTTCTTTGATTGCTTAAGAAAACACACTATGGATAAAAAGTGGTACAAATCTTGTTGCAATCCCTTAAAAAGAATTTCACACTGGGCAAGTATATTGGGAATGCAACTTCTTGGATGATCGATCTGAACATGAGTACTGAAGAAAGAATGAAAATCTGTGCTTCATGTAGAGAGAAATTATCAGTGAAACAAAACCTGAACTACTGATAACTGAAAGCAAAGATACTTATGGAAAGATACAACTGAGTTGTAGCACATCTGAAGACCCTGAGTTTGTGGCTGAAAAAGGCTTGCATTTGTTGAACATCTCTTTGCCTTCAATACATGCGAGGGTCACTCCAAAATAAATGCACACTATTTTTTTTTTAATCCATCTTATCCTTTAGGGACAATATTTTCATTTCTCCGCATAATTTCCATCCCTCTCAACTGCCTTACGCCACCTTGGAACTAGCGCCTGTATACCCGCACTGTAAAATTCTGGACCAACCTGTTGGAGCCACTGTTTGGCAGCGTGCACAAGGGAGTCATCATCTTCAAACCTTGTTCCACAAAGAGTGTCTTTCAGTTTCCCAAAGAGATGATAGTCACATGGAGCCAGGTCAGGACTGTAAGGCGGGTGTTTCAGTGTTGTATATCCAAGTTTTGTGATCGCTTCCGTGGTTTTTTTGACTGACATGTGGCTGTGCATTGTCGTGCAACAGCAAAACATCCTGCTTTTGCCAATGTGGTCAAACACGACTCAGTCGAGCTTGAAGTTTCTTCAGTGTCGTCACATATGCATCAGAATTTATGGTGGTTCCACTTGGCATGATATCCATAAGCAAGAGTCCTTCAGAATCGAAAAACACTGTAACCATAACTGTTCCAGCAGAAGGTGTGGTTTGTTTGTTTTTTTTTTTTCCTGGGGTGAATTTGCATGATGCCACTCCATTGATTGCCTCTTCGTCTCTGGTGAAAAATGATGGAGCCATGTTTCATCACCTGTCACAATTCTTCCAAGAAATTCATCTTTACCATTCTCATACCGTTCCAAAAGTTCGCTGCATACCGTTTTTCTTGTTTCTTTGTGAGCCACTGTCAACATCCTGGGAGCCCAGCTGGCACAAACCTTTTTTAACGCCAACACTTTCAGTATTCTGCATACACTTCATTCTCTGACAATTTATTCACTGTGATGCATCTGTCAGCAGTCACCAATTCGTTAACTCTCTGCACATTGTCTGGAGTGTGTGCAGGACAAGGCCTGCCACTGCGAGGACAATCCTCAATATTGCCGTGCCCACTTTCATCATGTAGCCTGCTTGCCCGCCAACTAACTATTGTGATCGACAGCAGCATCTCCATACACCTTTTTCAACCTCTTGTGGATGTTTCCGACTGTCTCGTTTTCACAGCACAGGAATTCTATGACAGTACGTTGCTTCTGACAAATGTCAAGTTTAGCAGCCATCTTGAAGACATGCTGTGACGGTGCCACTCATGGGAACAGGTTGAACTAAGTTTGAAAACAAGCTGGAAGGATGTATCTACACAATGTAAAACTTTCACACATGCAGAATGAAAACTGTATTTTTACAAAAATAGTGTGCATCTCTTTTGGAGTGACTCTCGTACATCCCCAGTAATAAAGGAATGAATCAGCTCAAAGAAATGTTGCAAAATAAAGCAGACAAAATTACATTGAAATTAAGTGAAACATTCTTTCAGAGAGAAAGGGGTGATAATCAAAAAATATGTGGCCCTGTAATGATACACAAGCACAAATGATTGACCAGTTTAAAGACAAGTTTCACATTTCTAGTAAAAGTGAAAAATTTTTGGTTTTAACTCCCTTAACCAAAGTTGCCTGTGCACTTATACAGAAAGAGTTTGGAGTAAGCAACTACAAGGTAACGGGGAAAAATAGTGGAAGTAAACTACGACTGACCTTAAACCTGCACAGTCCTTGTCTGCTAAAACAGTTCTGTTAGTTAGTTATTGCAATAATAATATTAGCAGGTGAATGCCTGACAAACATTATTACATTTCTATGAGCAAAAATAGTGACGGCAACCCAATGATTGTTCAAAACACATCAATTTTAGGAAACCTAGGAGAAGTGTACAAACTTTTCAAATCAAATTGTATTCTCAAAATTTGCTGTAGTAAGACCAGAAATTGTATTATAACTGGAGCTAGTAGGACTCACATTGTTTCAATTTATACAGCTCATCAAAATGTGAAAGTAATACAGGAACTACAGGATAGTAATGAATAATAATATTGTTAGAACTTATATATAGTATGTATTGCAAAAATGTTACACCACAAAATTTTGCACAATGTATAAAATGAAAGCTCAGTTCAGGCTTCACTTACTTTTGTTAAATATGTTTTTCTTTCTAGGGATGGCATCCTTCAAAATGCTTTGATTTTTCTTTCTAGTGAAATTGTTAAGAAAAACATTTGTAGAAATCCATGTTACTTTTTTGCAAGTATCTTGAGCACTGTGACTTCCATATTCTTTCCCAAGGCAGGTTGTTCATTAAAACTGAATTCCAAGCCAGATTTAAAACCAGTTCTCTTTGGTTCGGTACTTTAAAAAAAAACTCAGTTTCAAATTTATCATGCAGTTACGTAACTGTCAGGCAAATAGTGACAACCACACTGATAACTTGAGAGCAAGGAATGAGTAGTTTGCCTCTATTCACATTCTGTATTAGGAAATACATTTTTTGTTCATCTAAAAAGACATCTAACTCTAGAAATCTTTACAAAACTACATTTTGTATGTTTCAAAACTAAATAGCTGTGTGTTACAACAGGCAAATCTTCGTTGCAATTTTCACTAATTTCTGATGGATTAACTACTATTCTGTCATACAGGCAAGGAATCTCGATGTCTGTATTTGCTACCTCTCAATGTCTGTATTTGCTACCTCAAAGAAAATGTCCTGTATGGATTGTACGCTGATCTCGCAAAAAATAGTTGATTTTAAATTTAGCCTAATTACAGACAGCAAGCAAAGCTTCTTTTCTACCTCGTATACCTGCCTGACGCTGACATTGTACTGACCTCTACGTAATTGCCTATACATTCCAAATCTCTCTTCAAGTACGTCAGTCTGAAACTTTGCAGGCAAAAAGTAAGAAAACTGCAACTCATGAAGACAATATTCAGACAGTAAAAGCCTGTGTTGCTTACATTAATGCTGAACATGTTTCTTCTGTTAGTGAGCCCTCAGGATATTGAATGTTTATTTTTTCTCATCTTCTTAGCCATTCTAACATTCTGTTAAGATACACATACTTGGGGTCAGCTACTGTACATTGTTTTAAATGGCACGTGGAAACCTGTGACCTATAACTGGTGTTTTTACATTAGCTATTTCCCATCAACAAGGCAATGTAATTGCTGTTTCTACTCAGTGAAGTAAGGATTGTTTTGGAACCAGAGTTTGAAGGGCATTAGTTGTGCCATACTGAAAAGTTACAGAGCTACTGTAGCATTTTGTTTTTCAAAGTTAATCTGCTATAGCAAGAACAAACACGATTTATGGGATATAGTACTTTATAGAGCAACACGAAAGGTACAGATTGAACGTAGTAGTCAACACGTTGACGCACTCATCTCACAAGGCATTAAGATTACAAGTTACAGAAAACACCAGTGACGGCGTTTATGTCCATTTCGTCACCCAATGAGCGCAGCAGCTGCAGCATATGGCAATCAGACACAGTCTTGGAGGTGTAGAAGAGATGAGGGGGCAGTTGCTGCATATTCCTCCCACTCGTGAGAGGCTGTATGGCAGGACTGGGGATGACATCTCCATAGCGAAGACCTTCTTTGTCAAGGTATCAGTTGGCGCCAGATGAATCAGCGGGGCGTCAGAGATGACAGCTGCACAGGACCCAGCAATGGAGGTGGTTGCAGGGGCTGCGGCATCAGGGGCAGTGGAGGCTGTACTGGCTATGGAAGTCAAGGAGTGGGGACAGAGGCAGGAACCCCAGACAGTGATCTGCCAGGCAGTGTGGCGCGAACTGGGCCTTCTGACACAAGACATTGGTGAGAGTGGGACCGGGGGAAGCTGTGTGGGCACTCCGGAGTCGGCCCCACTGTGCAGTGCTGCAGGTTGTTGCAAGGACAGGACATCCACCCATCAGGATTGTGGACGACACACAGGTGACAGCCCTGGTGACGCTCAATGATGGTAGGAACCCAGTTACGCCAGCGGCCAAAACCACGAGTCCAAACAGGTGCAGCCAGCTGGAACCATCACAGAGTCAGTGATGCCGAATGCAGCAGATAATGGAGGATCTGTAGTTGGTCCCCCCCCCCCCCCCCCCTCCCCTCCTCCCCTGTCCCGTCACAGAGGTGAAACTATACAAACTCAAAAAAAAAAAACACCTTTTAAGGCAGCTTCAGGGGACATGGCAGATACGTACTTTCAGTGTTTTAAATATATAAACCATGCTTTTGGCCTCACCATTAGATTGAACATGAAACAGGGGAGCTGAGAGATGGAGAACACCACTAGCCTGACATAAAGATGCAAAAACTCAAGAAACAAATAGGAAGCCTACAGAAGTCCCTCAATTGCAAAAATCTTAGACAAGGTCGAAACAGTTTTTGTCATGGACATGTATGAGCAAATCGCCACATGGGGAAACTTAGAACAGGTGTCCATTACAATGATCCGATACTGATTCAGGAAGGGCCCAGCAAAATCGACATGTAGACATTCTCACGGGTGTTGCGGCATTGGCCAGGGGAAAAACAAAGCCCACATGCATGAATAAGTGGCATAATGCCCAGCCAATACACATGCTGACGGGCCAAAGCTTTCATGCGAGCGATCCGGCAATGACCGACAAGGGAATTGGTAATCACACGCCAGGGAGCTGTGTCCTCCGTCACTAACAAAAGAACCCATGAATCACAGAAAGGTGGACAGCAAAATAATTATGCAAGGGATCCGAGATAAGGCCCTGGGTTTTTCCAGCCAATTGTGCAGCACAAAAGAGAGGATCCAACTAAGTATAGGATCTGTGGTAACAGGTGACGCTATCATGGCACTAGTAATGGGAAAACCATAGACTGTGTTCTGGTTCTCAAAATCGAAATGGAAACAAAGCAACTTGTTCTGCTCGAAAGCTGGATCCAGCCCATCAAAATGCGAGTTAAGTCATCGGCGTTGGTGTGTTGTGATGTCAGCTGGTAATGAATATGTTAATTATAACGGGAGAGGAAAGAGAGCCCACTGCTCCAAATGGTGCACTGACTTGTGTGGCACAGCAACCAATGGCCTGTGATCCGTGACTAAATGGTACTTAGAACCATACAAGAAGACATGAAACTTTTTGAGGACAAACACAATCGCTAAAGCCTCCTTTTCAATCTGAGAATACCACAGCTGAGCTGGAGTTAGTCTTAGGGGCATAAGCAATAGATCTTCACACGTGTCTGCGTATTTGTGCATCAAGACCGTGTTGAGAGGCATCTGTAGCCAACCTGAGATGCTGACCCAGCTGGAAAGTGGCCAGACACAGGGCAGATTGAAGCTTAGATTTAAACAAATTGAATGTTCGGTCACAAGCTGGGTTCCAGAAAAAGGCACATTTTTACGCAAAAGCATTTGAAGGGACTGAGCAACAGTGGATGCATCTGGTAAAAACTTACGGTAATACGCAACTTTACCTAGAAATGCATGCAGTTCCTTGACAGAGGTCGGCTGTGGCAAAGCCGCAGTTGCGTTAACATGCTGTTGCAGCAGCTTGATCCCTGTGTGAGAAACCTCAAAGTCTAGATACACAATTGATGGGTGAAAAAATTGAGATTTGGCAAGATTGCACTTGAGAACCACAGACTGCAAAACAGAAAACAACAATTAGAGATTTCTAAAGTGGTCTTCAGTGGAAGAACCTTAAACAATAATATCATCGAGGTAATTGATTCAGCCAGGCACAGAGGCTGTCAACTGTTCTAAAAAGCACAGAAAAATTGCAGGTGCACTCATGACACCAAAGGCAAGTGCTGATATCGATATAGGCTGAAAGATGTATTGACAGTGAGAAAGCGCCTAGTGACCTTGTCCAAGGGGAGCTGGAGGTACCCTTCTGACAAATCAATCTTGGAAAAGTACTGGCCACATCATAATTGTACAAGCAGCTCATCGGGCCTGGGGAAAGGGTACATATCTGCCATGGACTGTGATAGATACACACACTGAAGCATCCACAGAGGTGAATCTTACCTCTCGGCTTCATAACGATGATCTTTGTTGTAGCCCATTCACTTTAAGAAATAGGCCGAATGACACTTGATCGGTGTCAAACAGCCTAATTCGGCCTTGACACAGTCACATGATGCAACAGGCACCTGGTGCCCCCCCCCCCCCCCCCCCCAAAAAAAAAAGAGAGAGCAAGTGGACTCCATGGTAATGTGGGCCTAAAAGCCGGTAGCACAACCAACCCCAGGGGAAAACAGAGACGAACTTGATCTGGCACTAAATATACTTAATTGATAATAGAGAAACCAACAGTGTTAAATGCATTCAACCAACTGTTTCCCACCCCGCACTCCTCCTCTCTGTTTCCATTCACACATACAAATTCACCTAACTAGTCACATCTGACAACTCTCCTTCTTCACCCTTAACCATCTACAACCTTCATTACAATTCTATTTATTTATTTTTTCTTTGACCTCATTGTGTCTTCACACCAGTTCCAGTTGGTTTTCATCTTTCACTGTTGCCCTACTCCCTCATTAACAAGACTTGTGGCACTCTAGCAGGCACAATGTGTGGTCTTATGGATGAAATGTTGTGGTGATTTGTGTACATAGCAATTTTAGCTTTTACTTTTGACGTGCCAACACATCATTCATGTCATAGGTTGTGCATGTGGAGATTTAATGGAAAGATTTTGTGTGCATCTGGCACAAGATGTTTACAATAATCTGTGCAAAGGTCTGATGATGGTAACATAAGTTTTACAGAAACCAGTCATCCACAATACAATGTTGTTTTTTCCAATCTTGGCTAAGAAGTTTTTCTTCTCCTAAGACAGTAAATGCAGATTACCCCTTCATACTCAGTATGAGTAAACTAGAACATATTTTATGAGAATGTTGACTGTAAATGCTGTTATATGTTATAATTAATCAGAATAACAACAATCAGAAGCATATTTTTAAGATAGGAAAACAGTCTATTTGAATATCTGGTGTAATGGAGACCCACAGTGAGGCTCCTTTCAAATTTTTTCAAGTACTATTTATGCTGTCTCTCATGAGTATCCAGTATTTTTGTGTCCTTCACAGTGATCACGTAACATCCGATCTCTCTCTCTCTCTCTCTCTCTCTCTCTCTCTCTCTCTCTCTCAATGCACTGTATATTTTCTTCATCCACTAGTGCTCCTATGTTCAGAATTCTGGTACACCTCCTGGCTTCTGCGTGGAGGACAACTTTTGCAGTTATTTTCTCTACCACACTGTGTAGTTCCTGTTTGGATGTCAACCCCTCAGATGTTAGTTCCCGGAGGTTTGAAATTGCTTAATTTATGTTTTAAGGTACTATCCAACTTTTCAAGATGGTAAAAAAAAAGAAACTGCTCCTTTGAGTGATGAAATGTATTTACTGAGTTCCACTGCAAGCTCTTGGGCAGATGTCTTCTCAGAGTGGCAATTTCGGTTAACATTCCAAGAGGCCTTTCAACATGTGGAAGCTTTTTTTATCTGATTTTTGCAGAAATCTTTCATGCTACCTTTTCCCTGCTGATAAGGTGGTCCATTCAGAAAAGCATTCTGGATTTTAACCACTTTGGCTTCAGACCATAAATTGCTAAGAAAACTGTTTCAAACTACTGGTAACTTAAATTTTTTAAGTTACTTTGATTTCCCCATGTCACAACATCTGGTTGTAAAAGTCTTTCAACAAATTTAATTTTCTGTGTGTCTGTCATATCGGGTACAAAATTATCCCTACAGTAGTGAGTGAAGTGTACTAGATGGGATTTCCCATCCCCAGAAAAAGATTCCACTTGTACATGACCCCTTACAACATTACTGTGAAAATGTCTTGAAAAACCAAATTCCTGCAAATTCTTTAATTTAACACAAAAATTTACCCATTATTGGTTTGTTTAAGATTATATTATTTCTAATTTACTGATATTTTGCATTACAGAGCTACTCCTAAATGTAACTTCATTAAGTACTTCACCTATTTGTCCTTAGGTGCTGCCACTGACACACACTATGTGCATCTCTAAATTTGACTCAACTGTGGAGAGTTCTGATTTTAAATTGTGGTCTTTGTCTCAATAAGACAGTGAACTCATTTGAATTTCTGTTCATTACTGAACTGTACAGAAGAGCATCCTTTTCTTATAGGACCACTGTCAGCTTTTAAACAAGTTTCCACGTCAGCCATCCTGATCCTTTAATTTCTGCATTTTATTTGCTAGTGTCAACTTTCTCACAAAGTTCTGCCCTCAATGCAGAATTTGACGATACTATTCCCACTTTAACAACACCAATCTTTTTCAATCATTTTGCTGTTCATCACATTTAATGTGTTTGACTAGCATTCATTATTAGCCTTCAATTGACTGAGAGATGCCATAATCCAAATTAAAACATCAGAAAGGTTCTGATGTTATGAACAGCAGTACTTTGTTCGCTTAACACTAAACTCATGTGGCTCACCATTACTCTCCGAGTTGTTTTTATGTCAATGTTAGCATTTGTCTTGGTTTTACACTGAATGTATCATTCATTTTCAAAAGAAAAAATACAAAAAGTACTTATCTTGTGTCCATAGACAGACACACACCTCAAGCAGTTCGAGCTGGACCAGCTGGAGGGTGCCATGAAACTCGAAGAGGGTGTGGTTGTCGAGACACCGCCTCCGCAACAGAAGCACCCCCTGCTGTCGATGCTGCTGCTTCAGCCATCACCAACACGTCACCAACCGACGCCACTGGGTGAGGATGCACAATTACTGCACAGCCCAGGCCAGCGGCAAACCAGTGTGCTTCTCGAAGCAGTGCCACAGCATGATACAGAACCAGGGTTGGTGGGGCTGCAACACCCGGGCACACCACCCAACACACAGTCAGTGTGCATGTCACCCCCGCACGTCTCGGGCGCTGCCACTGTAGCCTCTGCCACCGTGCTCTCTGATGATGTGGAGTGGTTCCCACAGTCAGCTATGCACTGTCTGGTGCCAGAGCAGCTGGACCTGCGGCCCAACTGCACAGCGGACAATATGATTGAGCCACAGGACGTGCCTGTGCTGGCCTCTGCCAGTGGGGTACTGGGGGCCACGTCTGCCTCCAGGGGCGACTGCTGCGGACTGCCGACTGAGCATGCACCACACAACCAGCACCGCGGCGAGGAGAAAGTGCCAGTGCGGCAGATGTGTGATGGCTCCATCTCACCCACAGTACAACAATACCACAACCAGCACCACCATGAGCTGGTGTCGCTGCTGTCGCGGCAGAATCCCGCATCAGATTCCTCCTCCTCCTCCAGGGACATCCTCAATGATGAGGCATTAATGTCACTGTCAGCGCTTGAGCTCAACAAGAAGCTGCACGGCTACCCACGTGAAGAAGTGGTCAGAATCAAGCAGAAGCGGCGCGCACTCAAGAACCGTAGCTACTCACAGAAATGCCGCAGCAAGTGGCTGCAGCAGCGCCAGGAGCTCAGGGGCACTAACCGCGCACTCGTTGCTGAGCTCAGGCGCCTCAGGGGGGAGCTGCTGCGCATCACACAGCAGCGCGACCTGTACAAACAATACCTCGAACAGCAGATGCACGATACTGTCTCTGCACCACCTCCGTGCCATGACACTGCCTCCGCCACCTCGCCTACCGCTGCCAACTTAGACACGTGTGATGTTAGCATGAGGTGTGAGCTGCCTGATCCTGAAGTGCCACCACCATGACAGTACCATCCAACACTCTCTGTTAGCAGTGCAGGACACAGTAAAACATGGACTCTGGAATATGGCACCTATCTCTCTGTAGCCTGCCCTGACATTCCCCCCTTACGGAAGGCATGAGTGGACACGATCAGGTCACCCCTCATTTCTGTCACTTCCCTGTCTACTACCACACAATTCATGCACCAACCTTTGTTGTGCGCCAACTGGTTGGAACTCAAGATCTAGCTCAAAACAACAAGGGATCGTACTGTACCAATGTCGCGATGTATGGCTTTCTGCCACTCAAAATTGCTTGAGCGAACCATTCAACCTATACAGCAAGAATTAGGTACAGTTTTTGTATTGACAGTTGGTATTATGACTGTGGATCACTATCTGATCACAGAAGATTCCAATAGTAGCCAAGCGCGTGGCAAACACTTGAAGCCTAGCTTATACAGTAGTTGCACTCTTAGACAACGAATTGAGGACAGATCAACCCTTTCATGATTAGCAACTGCAACGATAATAAACACTGATGAGACAGCTTACTCAAATGCTAGATAATAACAAATAGCATTTTCACTTTATTCAGAATTTGAGGTCATACAGCAATGCTACTACACCACAAATAGATACCACCAAAATATCCAAATGACACTGACAGTCACTATCTACCAGCAATGATGAGACTAGTAGAATACAGCAACAACACCTGTTATCTCCATATCGTCCAAAACAAGACACCAAAATTATTTCAATACATTACCTGTTTATATTATGTCAAGCTAAATCGTAAATCCAGCTTGCAATTGTCCTCACAAACAACAACTTCCTTCCAGTGCAGAACAATCTCTCTTTTAATAACTTTTAACGTTCATCTCGGGTATTAAGTGAGTGCAAAGGCTGATTCATATTAAACTTGTATTTAGACAATGTTTATACCGGTATAAAGATAACTGAAGTGATTGTTCTATTTCTTTGTGTGTAGTCTATCATTGCTACATAAATAATGATACGTAATGAATTCCACAGATTAACCACCACACCTCTGTGAGTATGATTGCTGACTTTTCATAACAACTTCAGCTAACTTCAGTTCTGATTTGTACTCACTTAGAACTTTTCTTACTTAAATGTAATCTTGTTAGCTTTTATTAGTATCGGACTCTTGTGTAGTTTGCGTATACCAATGCAATTAAGTGATTTTCACTGAAACCAAAGCTTCCTAATACCAACTCGAGATTATGTTCCGCAGGAAGCTAGTAATATCTCTGAAACTTAAATCTTTGCTTTCATCGGACTGCAAGAGTTTCTACTGATTCACCTTTACGTAATAAAACTGTTTTCAGAAATCGTTCATCATTCAATTTCAAACAAAATAAGTTTCCCTTTGACTTTGAAATTAAATATCCTTCAAACACATCACTTTTAGATTGACACTTAAACTTGCAGTTACAACACAATGAATTACATGCAACAGCCACTAAGGGCACAGCCTCATAAAGATTTCTTTCGACCTAAGAAAAACTTGTCTTTATTTGGGCTAGATATCTCGATACAAGTTCAAATCTCGTAAGTGAATGAGTGACAGCAAAGACTACACACCCTCCACAGAAACTGAAATTCAGGAACAAACAAAAATATAAACAGAAAACCTAGGTGCCACCACCTCTTTTGCCTTAACCTTAATTAACAATTCATATAAAACTGAGCCTCTTAAGGTGTTAACATGACACGACCTGCTGAAGTTCCCTAAATTAAATCAGGCCACTCGTCACTTCTACTAACCAAGTTTTTTTGTTTAGTTACATGTTGCTTGTTAATGGTTTCTTGCTATTCCCGTTGCTTACCAACTCAACCTACTGGTGCATTCTCTCATATCTAGATGAAACAATTCGAATATACACAAGCCAATTCTAGATCCGCTGTATGATAAGTGGGTTCGAGGCTTTCCCTTCTCAGTACACACCAGTCACTACCAAACCACCCCTAAAAACAGCTAGCAGCCCAATTACCTCTGGACGAGCCGGACAGAATATCAGGCTCTACCAATTCCCTAAAAATTATCAAGTGCAAATCTCTCTCTCTCTAACACGGCTCACACTGTATTTATCACAGCAAAATAACCACTCCTTCCTCCCAAACAGTCCACAGGATGACACTCAATTGGCCACATAGAAACATAATTTCACCAAACCAGTGTATAATTCGCGACTACCTCAAAGTCCCGGAACCTACATATATTGCGTAGCTTGGCCTTGGGAGGAAAACTACAGTCGCAGCTACGTCTATCAACAGGGGTACTACCCAGAGGTTAACTTCATCGGTAAGAGGTCTACTGGGGAACTATTTTCTGATGTCATACAATGGGAACCATATGCATGAACAAACATGCAATGCCACACCAACTTTTGACAGTTAAATTATTATTCCTTTTGGCTGTCAGGTAACGTTGATAGCAGCCGTCTGCATCATGTTGCTGATGCAGCATCTCTGGAATCAGCAATGGCGAGTTGTTACATCACTGAAACTGCATGCGTTCACCACCTGTTTTCTCTGCAGTTCGCTTGTGTCGTCTAGAACATGTTTTATCGCCTTTTAATACATCATACACATATGATTATTGTATTCACCAGGTGTTATTGGCCATTTACTGGATCGGATGCACAGCAATTGTGATGGCAAATGAAATCTGTGCTTTTGACGCAGCACACCCTCTCTGTCTATGTAAGCAATAGTTTTTCGTCCCTCTAAAACTATAGTTTTGGTCAGCCATGACATCAAAGTGATTGATGAGAATCCCTTGGGGCTATTAATTAGTAGCTGCTTGAGCTGAGGTCTGCATTTCTACACACAATGCTTCAGAATCAGACTTAGCCATCATCTCAAGGTGACAGTCTTGTTAGAGTCCAGGCAACGAGAAAATGTGGCCAGTCCTTGCACCACCCGATGAAGATAGCTAGTACTGTTGTTGCAACACTGTATGCTGAACGTGGGGTTGTCAGATTGGATGAGTCTTAAAAAACATACCACCTACTTATTATGATTCACAGTATCCATGAGCTGTAAACTCGTAATCTTTTTCTCTGGGCCTCAGCTCGGCATGACTTCCTCTCTTCCCTCTCCTGATTGGTCTCGAACTTTGTTCTACTGTCATACGATACCTGCCTTGACCATCCTGATGGCTGATGGTCTGTTCAACCCCAGAGGCCATGCAGTTGTACTCCATACATTGGAATAGGTTGAAAATATTTTGAAACTTAATTTTTCATTTCCAATGCTTGCTTGGGATTCTCAGTCTTGTGTAAGGTTATAACATTACCATTCTACATCTGGATAAATGGTAATGATATGGATGTGTGTGGACAAGTGGTTGTCTGGTGAAGGTGGAGCAGAGATGCAGAAGATGTAGGCAGCCAATGCTTGATGAAACAATTTATTGATTTGTAGGAAACGTGTAGAAACTATGTGCCCATTGACACACTAGTGTCAGCACTTCTCATCTGTGAGGCTTTGCTGTGGCTTTGCTAGCAGTGTATTCCGAGCTGCCTCACACTGCTGAGTCGGGCATTGGCGCCTCAGCCACTGTGGCTGTGTGTGGAGTGATCCCACGTTCAGCATCAGTGATAGTCAGTAGTGTCGCCCAGGATCAGATCCCTAACTGATGGAGGAGAGTGCTGACTGGCATCGGTGGACGCCAATGTCTCAGACTTTGTGGAGAACCTCAGTTCAACCCTCAGCCTGCCCAATTTGCCACTAGACCGATGGCCTGTGGTCTGCTCGAGATGGTGGCAGAAAGTTGGCAGCCTGACTGCAGAAACTGATACACAGTGGTAGACAACTCAATGTTCTGACAATGTTCCAGTAATCTGCCTAGTTGGATTGGGCCAAATTCTGATGGGCTCCTAGTGACAGTTACAGCTGGCTGGCAGTGGTGGCTTAGTTGCATAGTACAAAACCAGTAAGCTGTTACAAGTAGCCCACTTACAGCATGATGATTTGTCCTACTTCTCCTGTGCCACTTCAGTCTCTCCTCCTTGGAAAAATCCAAACCACCAGACTCCCAAATTGCACTTTTCATGTTCCCCACCAATCTGGTGTAAAAACTCTAGGTTAGCTGCTGCCTGCCTGTACTCTTTATTTCCCTTTTCATATGTACACTATTTACAACATTTCACATTCCTGAAACTCACTATCTTGGTCCTTGGTTCCTGATTTTTATACCATTTCACTTCAACTTTTAAAGGCCATGCTGTTTCTTCATTCATTCTGAATGATTAATGTGGACCCACAGGCTGAAGGATGGTGAGGGTAAAATCTGTGCAACCCTACACTCGAGGTAGTAATAAACAAGGCCTACAATCACCAAGTTTATGAATGTAACCAATGTGATAATTCATACTGAATGGAATTGGTGCCAATGTTAGGTACGGTATTTTTTCACATGAATAACAAGATGTTCCATTGATATACAGCCATTTTAAGCTACCAGCTTCTGGTCCAGGGAGGCTAGAAGGGTCGAGTCAAAGGTGTCATTTTCAATAGGTCAGTTTTTCCTTAGGCAAAACATGTAAAGGTATGTCCAATAAGTAAAGGAGAAAGTAGGTTCAGGGTTGTGGTTCTGGTGATGGTCATGGGTGACTGGAATATAGCATTAGAAATATCACAACAGTGCTATTGATCAACAAACTTTATCTCTGCAGCTCTAAATGTTATGTGCTGCTTAAGTAAACTTGGTGACAATTATTGTATCTGCTACTGAAAAGAGCCAGTGTGACCTAACATTTTGAAAGAATTCAGTCTTTCTTACAATCACCTTCTTAGGACACACTTATGTAGACTCCTCAAAGTGGAACAAGCTGAGCTCACATTACCCAGGTACCATACATATTAGCTTTGTGAGGCAGACTGACTCACTCAGCCCATCACTGTGAATTGTGAATTGTGGTTTGTTAGTCTCATAACATACATAATCTAAATGATTTGATTCAGGTACAGGAGACACGTCAAAATTTTGGTAAATTTTTACCATATACATACAACACCTGATTTTAACAAATGGTACCATAACAATAATACAATATAAAAATACACATACAATAAAACAAACTAACAATTAATTACAACAACTGATTTTAACAAATGGTATCATAATAATAATAATAATACAATTTTGTTACACATACAATAAAAGACTAACAATTATTTACCCCTTGCTCAAATTATCATGTCATCCTCTATGAATTCTTCTACTGAATAGTAGCATTTCTCTCACAGAATCTGCTGTAGCCTTATTTTTAGACTCTCTGGCTTCATATTAAATATATTTTTGCCCAATAGCTTGTTATATATTGTCATCCCCATATACTGTGGAGTTCGTGCATATAATTTCAAATGGTGTGTGGGTAACATAAAATTATTGTTATTTCTTGTGTTGTATGTGTGGTTAAAATGATTTTCCTCAAATAATTTTTGTCTGCTGTGTACAAAGATTATAATTTCATAAATGTATATGGAGGGAACTGTTAGGATTTGCAGGTTCCGAAATAATGGGCAACAAGATTCTGTTTGTTGTGCACTACACATGTATCTTATAATTTTCTTTTGCAGTTTCAGTATTCGAGATACACTACTTGAATTTCCCCAGAAAATGATACCATACCTAATGACAGATTCAAAATAACTATGATATGCTATTTTTCGTGTACTCATGTCAGTAGAGTTTGCTAGTATTTGCATTGCAAATGCAAAGCTGCTTAGTTTATTTGATAGGAACTCAATATGTGTACTCCAGTTTAAGTTGTTGTCCACATTTAGTCCTAAGAATTTGACTGTTAACTTCTTCCATAGGATGATTGTGATGATGTATTTTAAGATCCACACATTTCAAATGTTTGGTTTTGAAATGTACCATATTGGTTTTTGCAATGTTCAGTTTCAAGCCATTTAACTGGAACCAGTTATCTAGAGTACCCATTGTGCACACAGTGGAGCTCTGAATTTTTTTATGCGTCATCTTCAATTAAAACAGAAGTATCATCTGCAAACAGAACTGACGGGGAATTTATATTTATGGGCAAGTCATTTACATAGAATAGGAACAGGATTGGCCCCAAAATGGAGCCTTGAGGCACACCTTGTGATGCTGTACTCCATTTAGAATAATAATTCACTGCATTTGATGTGACACTTACCCTTTGCTTTCTGTTGTGCAAGTGTGATGTGAGCCATTTCAGAGCTTTGTCCTTAATCCCATATTTGTTTAATTTGTGGATAAGCAAGTCATGGTTCACCGAGTCAAATGCTTTTTGAAAGATCGCAGAAGATACCTGCTACTTTACTCCTCCGATCCAATGATTTGCAAATCTTCTCAATAAAGTTATTTACTGCATCCAGTGTGTTTTTTCCTTGTTGGAATCGAAATTGGGTTACTTACAATAATATAATTTTTTCAATAAAATTTTTGATCTGATTTGCAGCTACTTTCTCTAACACTTTTGACAGGATTGGGAGAATAGAAATAGGGTGATAGTTTCCCATATCTTCCCTCGACCCTTTCTTGAACAGAGATCTCACTTCGGCATATTTTAACACATCAGGAAAGCACCCCTGTTGAAAAGATTGGTTGATTATTTTAGTTAGCTGGGGTGCTATTATGTCATTTAATCACTTTACTTGGTGTCCCATCCCACCCAGCAGAATTTTTATTTTTTAATGACAATATAACATTTTTCACATCCTTCATTGTGACTTTTTTCAAATCTGTGAGATACTCAGCTTCTTGGTTGAGTCCAAAGGGATTTACTTTGCTCTGATATCCTGATACATCAACTTCTGACTTTGCTACATTTATGAAGAATTCATTTAAACACTCTGATATTTGAGCTGGATTTACAACAACATTATCATCTACTTTAATCTTAGTTATTTCATTACTACTGACTTTAACACCTAACTCTGATTTGACAACAGACCACATTGCCTTTGTCTTGCTATTATGTTGTAAAATAAACTTATTGTTTGCCATTTGTTTTGCTGCCTTTACAAGTTTTTTGAATATGGCTTTATAATGTTTCACATACACAGCAAAATATCTGTTTTTGTTATATTTCAGTTCATTATGTAGTTGCCTCTTTGTGGCACTAGAAATTTTTATACCCTGAGTTATCCACTTAATCTTCCTAGTCGTTTTGTTACATTTGGTTTTAAGTGGAAAAGATTCATTAAATATTTCAAAAAAGCTACCAAGAAATTTGTTAAAGTTAGTACTACTTGAGATACAGCTGTCATAAGGCCATTAAACCTCTCTTAACTTATTGCTAAATATAGTTAGGTTTTTTTCATTGAAGTTCCTTTTCATGCGGCTTTTGTTACATGAAATTTCTTTATAGAGTTTTGGTAGTTCAATGAATAATGCGGAGTGGTCAGAGATTCCTAAATCTAAGCAAAATTTATTAACATCTTCAAACACATAATTTGTTAAAATATTATCAATACAGGTCGCTGACTGTGCATTTATTCTAGTGGGTTGCATGAAGTTTGCTTTGAAGCCAAACGTTTTGTAACTCCAAGGTGGGAGACTAGTGCATGGGGCTTCCTCAGATCCCACTACAATCTTAAACTGACATGGCAAATGAACTACTTCAGAAAAGAATCTCTATCCTTAAAGCTGAACACCAAAGATTAACATACATGAAGGGTGAGCAGATGCAGACACATAAGAAAGAGGACAAACAGTTTCAAAAAGGACGACAAAGTTAGGAAAAAAGAGTACACATGAGAATATAAGTTCAAATTTAATAAATGAATTAAGTAATAGACATAACATACATTCCTTAACTTTTATTGGTGCTTCTCTGAAGATCTAATTTTCTGTAGAAGTGTAGGGTTGTTTAGCACATACTTGAAAAAGATACTTAAGGAAATTCTTTTAAATTATATTCAACCATAAACATACCTTTAACAGATTCAAGGTTAAACTTGTTCCTGTCATCGGTGCACTGGATTGTAATGAGCGAAAATACTCTTCCTGCAGTTGCATTGTACCTTGATATACTGAAAAAGTATTTGGCAAGTTTTAAATATTGTGAATGACAATCAACAGACTTACTTTCACAGGAATATTTGGCCTGTTTTTTACTACAAGATAACCCTCTAAATTCAGGATCATTATTATTCTCTTTCAGAAATAGTCTAAAATTACAGAGTTGGTCAAAACATTTTACATCTTCAATTTCAAAAGTTTTGCATTTATCTTGTTAATACAGAAGGCTTTTTTCAACATCACTGTAGTTAACATCTTTTTTAAGAGACATCCATTTCAAACAGGAAAATTTGTCAGACATACAAAGCCATCATTTTAAATATTCATGGCATGATTGATACAGCAACATAGCTTCCTCCATAAAAAGTTTAACTCCTTTATCAGTGCCTTCTTTTGTTGCAATTTTCAGCTCTTGTTCAACCTTTAGCAAATGAATTTTTCATTTAATCAGTCCTCAAGTAGGATATTTCTAGGAAAGAACATCTGAGAATGTTTGCTTGCATTTAGGCATTGCCAGATACTTTACAAAACTCACTGGGTTACTATAAACAGCAAATCACATGAGTACTTAGAACGTGACATGAAACCTGTAATGCGAAGCCAAGACTTGTACTTGCTTATGGATTGAAAATGATCAGTAGTGAAAAATCTGTAAAATCAATGTGCCTGCTGTCACCTGTAGGTAAGGTATTTATGAAAAGAGCAATAGAATGGGAATAATTCAAATATAATTTTATTATGGTCAACTTTGCAAAAAGGAAGACAGTGTAAAAATCCACCTAGACCCCAGACAAAGAGATAAAATGGAGGACATGCCAAGATTTATTCGGACATCTGGTCACCCTACATTTGTGTGTCTACACATTATCATTCAGTAGCAACCTACATGCTGTTACAAGCTTGCGCAACTACATTGGTGTCCAAAATTAAAGAAACAAACTGCTGTTTCCCCATCCTGTGTCTAATTCATGATATAATCATACAAACTGTCAACAAATGACCATACGATCATGTTCTGCACAGAAGATGGCATTCCAGTCAATGGACAACCACACCAATTGATGATGTCAAGGCACCTATCAAACAGGGTAATGTTTGGCAGGTAGTCCCACATCCACAATTGATGTTTACAAAGTCACAGACACACTCTGCAGTGGAGGGCCATAAGAAGAATGGAAGCAGGACACTCACAAACTGATGTGGCCTCATCACTAAATGTGAAGTGGTCTGTTATTTCTGGGACATGGCGACAGCTTATTGAGACTGGAATCTTATCCAAAAGGCCAGGGCAGGGCTGACCATGTGTAACATCAGAAAGTGAAGTGTACCATCCCAAACGTGGGTTTTGTCCGGGGTTGACCGACACAGTTTTTAAGAAGGGGCTTAGCTGCTTGACCATAGTGAGAGGGAGACTTTGATCTGATTAAGCTGCTGGAATACCCAGTGTGGAGGGAACAAGCTCTGCAGAACTGTTAGTAATTTGAAGTGTATTCAAATTTAGACAAGACAACCTAACTGCTGTAGCTGAGTGGCCAAGTCTGATATAGAGACAGTGACTAATGAACACTGTTCCGTCTGTTCTAATGAAAGCCTGTCATGACCCATACCACAAATTGAGAGTCCCACAGTTACTGCCTAAAAGCCCATCAGCTCCTAGAGGTTCTCCAGAAGCCGAGTGGAGGGCTAGAGACGCCCCTCTTGATATGGTGACACGCTGCGTCCTATGCCCTTCATTGGTTTCTCATGAAGTAGTGCTGTCCCCACTAGAAGGCCTTCTCACTTTCTCCCTCTCATTCCACACTCTCTCTCTAACCAGAAGTGCTGTATGGCTATTAGTTTCAGTTCCAATCCTTATCAAGAACTCCATTGTCAGACGTAATACACACAGCCCTCTTTGTGTGTTTAGCTTATAACTTTTAGCTTGTTATCAAGCACAGCTGCCCACGGCTGGTTGACGGGCACCATGCTTCCAAGACTGTAACTCCTCTCGTCACTCTTAAGATCTTACTGTTGCCTCATTTGTTACTAACAGTTGCCCATTTGATAAATAACAATGTATTTCAGACTTGGCTTTTCTCAGCCTCATAACTAAATGTGAACTGGTCTGTTGTTTCTCAGATGTGGCAACAGTTTATTGAGACTGAAACTGTATCCCAAAAACAAAGGCTTGCACAACTCGGAGCATCTTGCTGGTGAGTTTTGTATCCTTTTCCTCTTTGACCCTGCCTGCTATTGCCATGATGTAGTGCCAAGGGCTACTTGAGCACCTCACGTCAGAGCCCCGTCTCGTCTCCTGACTTCCATAGTCTGCTTGCTGCCTACTTTCTTCACTGCTTGCACAACTCAGAGCATCTTGCTGCCAAGTTTTGTAATGCCCGTTTCACTGATGGGGTAGGTGTTATCACCTCCCCCGTCAGTGAAATTGGTGTTACTCTTCAGAGTAGCATCAGTTATGAATCTTTTTATGTACATTTGACAAAATTATATTACAGAATTTCTTCGTTTTCTTACATTCCTATAGCATAATTGTTTTCTACATTGAAATGTATCTTATATATTAATATTAATTCATTAGCAATAATACACTTGACACTGTGTTGTGTCCCAAGCATGAGTTTTATTTGAGACTGAGCGACATGGTTCGTAGCCACAGATTAGCTGGTTGGCATTTGTGAGAGGGAAACTTTCACGTAGTTAAGAAGTTACGGTCTCTGCGGTGAACGTAGAAAAAGACTGGGAGGTAATTGAAGTATTCTCCAGAAACGTTTAACTATCTGAAGTTTATTCAAAATGTACAGAATGAATTCGTAACTGCTCTTGCTCAGACATTTCCAATGAGTGGCCAAGTCTAATACAGAGACGGTGCAAGACAACTGCCATTCCGTCTTCTCTCGGAATGTGACCCACACGACTAACTCATAGTCCCACAGCTGCTGCCTATCTGAGCATCAGATCCTGCTAACTCCACAACAAGCCCTGGCTCTCCCTGCAGCACGTCGCGTCTGACCCACGTCTCATCTCCTGACGCCCTTGAATGCTTATTGCCAACTTTCTTCACTACTTGCACAACTCAGAGCGTCGTGCTGCCGAGTTTTGTATACTTTTCCCATCAATTGCACCGGCTACTGCCATGACATAATGTTGAGGGCTACTTGCCTCCTTAATGGCTGTCAGTGTGTGCTATTCTTAAGTGGTTTTTCAGAGGCTGGGTGGAGGAGCAGAGGTGCCTTTCTTAATATGGTCACACTACGTCCTAAGCCCTGTATTGGCTTCTGATGACATAGTGCTGTCCCCACGAGTAGGCCCTCTCTCTCTCTCTAACCAGAAGTGCAGTTTTCTTATTAATTTTAATTCCAAGCCTTATCACGAATCCCTTTGTCAAAAGTACACAGAGCCCTCTTTGTGTCTTATGGCTTATAACTCTTTACTGATTACGAAGCACAACTGCCCACCTGACTAGCATTGGACACCAAGTTCGCTCTGGGGCCTGTTGTTCCTCTCGCCATGCCAAAATACAGTACATTACTCTTGTCTCTTTTACAGTTTCCCCTTTTTGTTACAAAAATGCCTTAACAATTCCCTGTTTGTTATGAATAATTCAATTCAGACTCGGCCTTACACATGGATATAACACCTCCCTCGCCAGCAGAGTTGGCGTTACTGTCCAGAGTAGCACCAGTTGTGATCATTGAACCCTCTGTCAGGCACATAATAGTGAATAGCAGAGTAATCACCCCCCCATGAACCATGGACCTTGCTGTTGGTGGGGAGGCTTGCGTGCCTCAGCGATACAGATAGCCGTACTGTAGGTACAACCACAATGGAGGGGTATCTGTTGAGAGGCCAGACAAATGTGTGGTTCCTGAAGAGGGGCAGCAGCCTTTTCAGTAGTTGCAAGGGCAACAGTCTGGATGATTGACTGATCTGGCCTTTTAACACTAACCAAAACGGCCTTGCTGTGCTGGTACTGCGAACGGCTGAAAGCAAGGGGAAACTACGGCCGTAATTTTTCCCGAGGGCATGCAGCTTTACTGTATGATTAAATGATGATGGCATCCTCTTGGGTAAAATATTCCGGAGGTAAAATAGTCCCCCATTCGGATCTCCGGGCGGGGACTACTCAAGAGGATGTCGTTATCAGGAGAAAGAAAACTGGCGTTCTACGGGTCGGAGCGTGGAATGTCAGATCCATTAATCGGGCAGGTAGGTTAGAAAATTTAAAAAGGGAAATGGGTAGGTTAAAGTTAGATATAGTGGGAATTAGTGAAGTTCGGTGACAGGAGGAACAAGACTTCTGGTCAGGTGACTACAGGGTTATAAACACAAAATCAAATAGGGGTAATGGAGGAGTAGGTTTAATACTGAATAGGAAAGTAGGAATGCGGGTAAGCTACTACAAAGAGCATAGTGAACACACTATTGTGGCCAAGATAGATACGAAGCCCACACCTACTACAGTAGTACAAGTTTATATGCCGACTAGCTCTGCAGATGACGAAGAAATTGAAGAAATGTATGATGAAATAAAAGAAATTATTCAGATAGTGAAGGGAGATGGAAATTTAATAGTCATGGGTGACTGGAATTCGAGTGTAGGAAAAGGGAGAGAAGGAAACGTAGTAGGTGAATATGGATTGGGGCTAAGAAATGAAAGAGGAAGCCGCCTCGTAGAATTTTGCACAGAGCACAACTTAATCATAGCTAACACTTGGTTTAAGAATCATGAAAGAAGGTTGTATACATGGAAGAACCCTGGAGATACTAAAAGGTATCAGATAGATTATATAATGGTAAGACAGAGATTTAGGAACCAGGTTTGAAATTGTAAGACATGTCCAGGGGCAGATGTGGACTCTGACCACAATCTACTGGTTATGACCTGTAGATTAAAACTGAAGAAACTGCAAAAAGGTGAGAATTTAAGGAGATGGGACCTGGATAAACTGAAAGAACCAGAGGTTGTACAGAGTTTCAGGGAGAGCATAAGGGAACAATTGACAGGAATGGGGGAAAGAAACACAGTAGAAGAAGAATGGGTAGCTTTGAGGAGTGAAGTAGTGAAGGCAGCAGAGGATCAAGTAGGTAAAAAGACGAGGGCTAGTAGAAATCCTTGGGTAACAGAAGAAATATTGAATTTAATTGATGAAAGGAGAAAATATAAAAATGCAGTAAATGAAGCAGGCAAAAAGGAATACAAACGCCTCAAAAATGAGATCGACAGGAAGTGCAAAATGGCTAAGCAGGGATGGCTGGAGCACAAATGTAAGGATGTATAGGCTTATCTCACTAGGGGTAAGATAGATACTGCCTACAGGAAAATTAAAGAGACCTTTGGAGATAAGAGAACCACTTGTATGAACATCAAGAGCTCAGATGGAAACCCAGTTCTAAGCAAAGAAGGGAAAGCAGAAAGGTGGAAGGAGTATATAGAGGGTCTATACAAGGGCGATGTACTTGAGGACAATACTATGGAAATGGAAGAGGATGTAGATGAAGATGAAATGGGAGATACGATACTGCGTGAAGAGTTTGACAGAGCACTGAAAGACCTGAGTCGAAACAAGGCCCCCGGAGTAGACAACATTCCATTGGAACTATTGACGGCCTTGGGAGAGCCAGTCCTGACAAAACTCTACCATCTGGTGAGCAAGATGTATGAAACAGGCGAAATACCCTCAGACTTCAAGAAGAATATAATAATTCCAATCCCAAAGAAAGCAGGTGTTGACAGGTGTGAAAATTACCGATCAATCAGTTTAATAAGCCACAGCTGCAAAATACTAACACGAATTCTTTACAGACGAATGGAAAAACTCGTAGAAGCCAAATTCGGGAAAGATCAGTTTGGATTCCGTAGAAATACTGGAACACGTGAGGCAATACTGACCTTACGACTTACCTTAGAAGAAAGATTAAGGAAAGGCAAATGTACGTTTCTAGTATTTGTAGACTTAGAGAAAGCTTTTGACAATGTTGACTGGAATACTCTCTTTCAAATTCTGAAGGTGGCAGGGGTAAAATACAGGGAGCGAAAGGCTTTTTACAATTTGTACAGAAACCAGATGGCAGTTATAAGAGTCGAGGGACATGAAAGGGAAGCAGTGGTTGGGAAGGGAGTAAGACAGGGTTGTAGCCTCTCCCCGATGTTATTCAGTCTGTATATTGAGCAAGCAGTAAAGGAAACAAAAGAAAAATTCGGAGTAGGTATTAAAATCCATGGAGGAGAAATAAAAACTTTGAGGTTCGCCGATGACATTGTAATTCTGTCAGAGACAGCAAAGGACTTGGAAGAGCAGTTGAATGGAATGGACAGTGTCTTGAAAGGAGGATATAAGATGAACATCAACAAAAGCAAAACGAGGATAATGGAATGTAGTCGAATTAAGTCGGGTGATGCTGAGGGAATTAGATTAGGAAATGAGACACTTAAAGTAGTAAAGGAGTTTTGCTATTTGGGGAGCAAAATAACTGATGATGGTCGAAGTAGAGAGGATATAAAATGTAGACTGGCAATGGCAAGGAAAGCGTTTCTGAAGAAGAGAAATTTGTTAACATCAAGTATAGATTTAAGTTTCAGGAAGTCGTTTCTGAAAGTATTTGTATGGAGTGTAGCCATGTATGGAAGTGAAACATGGATGATAAATAGTTTGGACAAGAAGAGAATAGAAGCTTTCGAAATGTGGTGCTACAGAAGAATGCTGAAGATTAGATGGGTAGATCACATAACTAATGAGTAAGTATTGAATAGGATTGGGGAGAAGAGAAGTCTGTGGCACAACTTGACCAGAAGAAGGGATCAGTTGATAGGACATGTTCTGAGGCATCAAGGGATCACCAATTTAGTATTGGAGGGCAGCGTGGAGGGTAAAAATCGTAGAGGGAGACCAAGAGATGAATACACTAAGCACATTCAGAAGGATGTAGGTTGCAGTAGGTACTGGGAGATGAAGAGGCTTGCACAGGATAGAGTAGCATGGAGAGCTGCATCAAACCAGTCTCAGGACTGAAGACCACAACAACAACAGAGTAATCACGTAGATGCCACGTAGGTGTAGATGACATACATTACCTTTTTTTTTTTTATCAGTACTTCGACATTGATAAGTTTACATTAAAATATTGATAAAGCACAGTTATATTAAAACATTGATAAAACACAATTACATTTAAACATTTCATTTAGTAAGCTACACTTGTTTTACTTGGATACATTTATTTCATGAATTGTGATAACTTTTACCTTTGTATTACAATTGCATTTTACATAAATATTTTTACAAATTTCTTTAATTTAATGTCTGTTTATAAATGAAATTGCCTCGTTTTTGTCTTTTGCACACCTTTCGTAAATCACATCATCTTCAGTCTCTCTGTTTGGTTGTCTTCTAGTCAAACGGCCTTCTGGATGTTGATTCACAATAGGATTTTTATACATACTTTGCCACAACAATCATTGTCTTCAAAATATTTTCATATACTTTTAAAACAGTCTTTACAACACCTACATTGTTTGCAACAACATGTTACTATAATTAGGATAATTAGTGCTACAGTTATGTATGTAATTATTGAATAGTGTGTAAGATACCGCTAGTATTTCAGTCCTTCCTCCTGTATCTCTGCCATTCTCCGGATGTCATCCAGTCATTTTCCTGCGACTTTTAAATTGTCCAGCTGTGTTCCTACATGATCTAACAGTAAATCTAAAGTTAGCACTGAAATGTTTCTTTTCTCTTCATTCACAACACAACAGTCAAATTCTAAATTTATCTATGGCATTATATTCTCCTTTGTTATGTTACTGTGGATTACTCGGTCTGTCTGTATAAATACTCTTGTTCCATATCCTTTGCACTTGTAAAAACTTATTTTACCCATGGTATTCATTATTAGGTCCTTAGGAGCTTCTCTCCCACATAAAACTGTTAGTCCTTCCTCTTTTGGAGCTACATATAACCATTCACTAGGGGCGTCCAAATGCTCTCATTCAGCGCGTCTATTCTTCGCACACAGTCTTTCGAAATTACTCTCACCAGTTACAACGGTTAGGCTTCACAATCTTTATGATCAAATGTTGACAATAATGCAGATAATTGTCTGCACAGTCACCTATTCTTACTGAATTCTATGCAGTTTAGCTGCTCCACAGAAAGTTGTATGTATTGCCTTTTGGACTCACCTATTATCAAGAATTCCGTTTGTAGCTGTATGTACACATACTTCCCTTTCATTTCCGGGATCTCTTTCGGTAGTGGAAAAACTCTATACAAGTGTACATTATAGTTATCTATTAAGGGGATGTTAATTACATATCCTAATATACTGCCCAAAATGAAAACATCCAAATCAATTGAGGCGGTCTGTTCCAAAACTTGCCTTATCCATGATAACAAATTTTACAGGAGACACAAAAAACTAAAAACTTCTTAATGCCGGCAGAAACTGAACTCTTTTCGGTAGGAATGCATAATTTTAATAAATAAAGTCATGATTAATTGGGAATATAATTATTCCCATCAAGAAATTGGTTATGTTGCTTTATATCCAGGATTAGACAAGTTTTGTTGCAGCACACTGCAAGTGCGTAGTTGCTGTACTCAGGAATATACTTTTTTTGTGCATTTGTGATAGTGCTGATGCATTCAGTTTATACTCATTTATTAGAACTTAAAAAACACAATTCATAATAAACAATAATGATTCTACATTATTATTCATAGAGCAGAATTCAAATAACTAAGTCTGTCAAATCCTCATGAGTTTCACAATATTCGTTCATTGTCTCTTCAGGGGAGTAATTTGTTTCTCCAGTATTGGATGCTAACAAATTCTTGTAGAAAGCCAGTTCTTCATTCACCTTCCACTCCAATCAAAAATGTTTTTGTAGCAAATGCTCTACGTCCTTAATCTTGGCTGGGTTCAAGGGCTCTCCTGAGGACACAACTTGTGGAACATCCATATTCATCAAACGTTTACCTTTCTTCATCACAGACCTTCCTGAACCACAGTCTACATTGTAATTCGGTTCTTCTAGTACTGTCACATTTCCTTCAGACATTTTACACAAGATGAACCGCTTTGCTGAAGAAAATTTGAAATGCCAGCTACTTGGTTTTTTCATCATATTGTCAGCAGCCTTCTTCCAGTCTCTCACTGTGCAATCCATACCCAATTTAGAAACCTGAGAATGTGATGCGAAAATATCTTCATACTCTTTTGGGTTGCAAATTACTGGCCTGGTCCTAATGTCCTTCTCTATTTGTCCAAATACTCTGCCCAATGGCAGAAAGGAGTGTCCTGGAATGGGAAATATCAATTCAATACGCTTCACATTTGGGGGACTCCCTTTTGACAGAAAACAGTAGCACATCATTATCACTGTAGAGTTTCTATTCTGTCCTTCGCAGCCATCAGCACAAAGTCGCAAACTTGAGTAGTTCGATAAATCACATTTAGAAAGTCTGTCAAATGTTGCAGAGGATATCTCATTTGATCCCTTTTTGTATTCATGTTCCATCCACGTATATGTGAAAACATTTTGTACTGTCAATTCAGTATGTGAATGGTCCATCACAACTGTAAAATTATAGGTGTATATCTGACGAGTGTAGTAGGCAATTTGATCTGGTATTTTAGGATTACCCAGATTTTTCTGACAAATGACATTGTGAGCATATCATCCCTTTTTTCTTGCAGCTTTGCGTAAAAAGCTTTAGCTTTTAACTTATGAATCCTAACTGAATAGTCATTGAAGCGTTTGCGTGCTCAATTTTCCCCTTAAGTTCAATGCACGTAGAACATGCATCTTTTACAGGTGAACCAAAACTGATGTTGTAACCTGTTGTGAAAATGTTGCGAAAGAACCATCGCTTCACTCTCATATCATGACAAACCTCTGCATTATACATCCTGTGTAACTTTGCAATGCTTAAGTTTCCGGGAAGATATTTTCTTTGCAATGATTTTCCTCGCCAATAGTGACTTTCACTGCACTTCAAACGTTCAATAAAAGACTTTACAGATTGTCTCTTTGCATCGTACTGTGGCCTGTCTCTAGCACCACCTCTTTTCTCTTTAGGCACTTCACCGGTTTGGTAGCGATTTCTGGCAGTTCTCTGAATTCTATCTTTACTGACATGTAAAATATTGAGAAATGTTTTTTGGCACACTTTTACTTGAAATTTATCGGTATTAGCAAGTTTAACAAAATACTCAATAGCAACACTCTTCCTACTGCTACCTTCTTTTGCGCGTCTGTCTCTTTTAGGCCTTTCTGCTCTCAGATATTTCAGTATAAAAGTGTTTTGCTCAATTTTATTGGGAGAGCTGTAGAAGTTCTTATGGAACTGTTGAATGTCTAACATCCTTAATTTCCTGCATTTGTACGTTGGTCCATTATGACTGCATTGTGGATATTGTGGTGGTTCCATTGGCCCATGCCTGTAACGATAAAAATAATGGCCTGAAAATAGCTCCTGATGTAAATGGGACATGAAGAGGACACTAATAATAAAAACCCAACGTGATGATGATTAAATCAGAGGAATATAATATTGTTACATTCCCGTTTTGCAGTGGCAGCATCTGTGTAAGAGCACAAGAGCGTGTGAACGCCCACAGTTTTGACACCTTGTGGATGTAGTAGTTATTAAGTTCTTTGAATACTGTTAAACGTAACACAGAGTTTATGTCAATGCCACTAGGTGGCAGCACATTACGATAGACGTTTGATTGACATGAATCCCACTAGATGCTAGCACACTCCTCAAATATGCCAATAATTATTACTACCATTATTATTCTCGGTGGTTGTAGCTGTATAAATTTGTTCAGACCGTCATCATAACTGTTACAGAAAATGCTGTTTCACACTTTCAAGTTTATCTGAATCAAAAAATTTGTATGGAGTAAATGTTGGGGCGATCTACTACAGATGATAAAGCCCTGAGAGTTTGGAAACTGCTAGTCACCATAAATAAAAAAATTATCTGCGCAAACAATCTATTATTATTATTATTATTAAGCATTACAATCCATGAAGGCTTTTTGCTGCAGAATGGACAATGTTGAACCACTTTGCTCTGTCTTTACAGGTAATTTGCCACTGTCTGTCATGTCCTAGTTTTCTGAGATCGTCTTGAATATTGTCCAAGTATCTCATGCGTGGGCGTCCAAGAGGTCGTCTTCCGGTGGGAATCTCTTCAGTCACTTTCTTGATGGTCCTGTTTGGTGGTGCTCTGATGACATGCCCTATCCATTTCAGTCTTTTGGCTTTAATTTTGGCCACTATATCGGAGTCTTTATATAATTTGTAAATTTCATTGTTATTTAGCAATCTCCATTCATCACTGATCCTATCTCTTATGGGTCCAAATATTTTTCTCAAAATTTTTCGTTCAAATACTCTTAATCTGTTTTCCTCTTTTTTTGTGAGAGTCCAGGTTTCAGATCCATAGGTGAGTACTGGTATAATCAATGATTTGTATACTTGTAGTTTGGTGTTCCTAGAAATTAACTTGCTTTTGAAAACTGTCAAGAGACTATAGTAGCATTTGTTAGCCTTCTGAATTCGTGATTCTATTTCAATTTTTATGGAGTTGTCAGAGGTTACTATTGTACCAAGGTAATTAAATTCATTTGTCTTTGTGAAAGCTGTGTTATTAATTTGCAGTACATTATTATTTGATGGATAGCGGGATAAGATAAAGTACATTGTTTTGTCTGTATTCAGCTGGAGGCCTGTGCCATTTGTGGCTTTAATTAATTGTGCTGTAAGAAGCTTCAAATCATTCTCACTGTCAGATAATAATGCAATGTCATCAGCGTATGCTACAATGTTAATTTTGCTTTCCAGTTGTGCTCCAATTTGTAGTAGCTTTACTTTTTGGATTATTCTATTGATTACTATGTTAAAAAGAACTGGTGAGAGTGAATCCCCTTGTTTGACTCCAGTTTTAACCTCAAAGTCTTCAGAAAGTTTGCTAGCTACTTTTATTTTGTATTTTGAGTTTAAAGTGCAAGATTTTATTAAATTTATCAATTTGTTAGGGATGCCAATCTGCCTCATGCACTTCCATAAATATTCCCTGTTGATACTGTCAAAAGCTTTTTTAAAATCAATGAAAAGCATATGTACATTTTGATTGAATTCATATTTCTTTTCACCCAACATCCTTAGGACATATATATTGTCAATAGTCGATCTGTTAGGTCTAAATCCACATTGGGCATCATCTAGGGAGTCTTCAACGTAAGGGCTTATCCTTGCTAACAGTATATTTGTCAGAATTTTATATGTTGTGTTTAGTAACGCAATTCCTCTGTAGTTTGAACAATTTGTTGGGTCCCCCTTCTTGTATATAGGGCACACAACTACTTCTTTCCAATCATGTGGGACCTGTTCCTGCTTCCAGATGTTGGTGATGATTTTGTGTAAGCAGTTTACAAAAGGAAATTTACTGAGCTTCCATATATCTGTGTCTATACCATCACTTCCAGGAGCTTTATGTCTCTTCAGCTTCTTGATGCTTTCTTTAATTTCTGCTAAGCTGGGCTCTTCGTCCGATGGGTCAGCAGTAAGATATTCATTGTCATCTTCCTGAGAGACGCTTATAGTTGGAGCATTTAGTAACTCATTAAAATATTCCTTCCATCTGTTAGCAATGTCACTTCTTTCTGTTAGCAAGGAGCCATCTGGGTCTGTTATGAACTGTCCATAATTTTTTATATTCCCACTTTTAAACATATTTATGCTCTTGAAAAATCCTCTGGAGTCTGTGGTACGGTCATTCTCAGCTCTTTTTAATTTGTAATTCATAAAATCCCTTTTCTTTTTCCTAATGAGTTTCCTGGCAAGTTTCTGTTTCTCTTCAAAAATAAGTTTGTTTTGTGTTATTGGTTTTTGTAGGAATTTTTCCCTTGCTAATTTTCTATCTTCGATAGCGTTCGAGCACTCGGCATCAAACCAGGGGTTCTTAGTTGTAGTAAAATGTCCCAAAACTGAGGTAGTTGCTCGTGTGATATTTTCTTTCAGAGCGTTCCAGGCTTGATTAGTATCATCATTGTTAATTTTACTTTCCACTTCAGGTTTGTGTGTTTCTAATTCTCTAATGTACTGGTTGAGAATGTTTGGGTTTTTCAGTTTCATTGTATTAAACCTAGGAACACCATTTAATTTAGACCATTTATGTCTTGAGAGTGAGATCTTGAACTTGGCTTTTACAAGAAAGTGATCCGAATCACAGTCTGCTCCCCTTTGACTTCTGATATCATGTATGCATTTATGATGTTGTTTTTCGATTAATACATGATCAATTTGATTTTTTGTGATGCCATCTCTTGAAGCCCATGTTTGTTTATGTATATCTTTATGTGCAAAATATGTACTTTTGATCAACATGTTTTTGGAAGTGGCAAAGCTAATAAGTTTTGTTCCGTTTTCATTACTCTGCTGATGTAGACTATGAGGTCCAATTGTAGGTTTATAATGATTTTCATGTCCTAACTTGGCATTGAAATCTCCTAGAATTATTTTAATTGAATTTTTCGAGAATGTATCGTATACCTGTTCCAATTTGTTGTAAAATTCTTCTTTAATATTGTCCTCTTTATCCTCTGTTGGAGCATGGCAATTTATAACATTTAAAGTCTTATATTTGCATTGAATCGTAATGTGAGATATCCTTTCATTCACTGCCTCAAATTTCCTAATAAAAGGTAACAATTTGTTGTTTATTATAAATCCTGTCCCTAGTGCATGTATTTGTGTATCATTTCCCCCATACATTATTGTATACTTATTTTTGTTTATACTTCCATTACCCGTCCATCTGATTTCTTGTACTGCAACTAAATCCATTTTATACCTTTCAAGTTCCTGTATGACATTTATCAGTGATCCTGATCTATAGAGACTTAATACATTCCATGTTCCCATATTCATAACCTTTAAATTTTGCAAGTTCGTCATCAAGTTTGGTGGCCCAGCATTCTTGTCATTCTGATTCGTAGCAATCCATTTTCTCCTACAGGATCCTGTGATAGGGTCGCTGGCCCTAAGCACAACCCCCAACCTGGAGGACCAGGGTCTTGATTTCGGGGATGCCTACCCCTAGAGCAGTTGCTTTCACTTCAGCTAACGAACTTGCTCTGCCCGGCCTGTTGGTCCGCGGGAGGTATTTGATTTCCCTCCTACCACCCATATCTGGGAGGCGTTCCCCGATCCGCCACCTGGGGACGCGCCCTCTAGGAGTTACAGGCTCTCCCGAGGGAAACAATCTATTGTATTACTAAAAATTTGTGAACACCTAAAATTTATTTTCAGCAGCCACCACCGCCGTTTTGTTAACCTTTATTCGTTCACTGATCATTGACACCAGAGCCTAAGCCAGACGTGTAAACACACTGCACAAATTTGACGTCTTTCTTACCTTTTATATTTTTCATTGGTTTTCTTCCATAAAGCAGGATGACTTTTACGGCATCTTGCTTTGGCTTTTGGACCTGGAGTAATTCTTTCTTCCATCGTAATCCTATTTTGTCACAAAACTGCACACGTCTTCAGACTTTACTGACGACAGCTGTAAAAACGTGGGAAAAATATCGCGCGTTTCCTTCGAGTGGAATGAAGAATTTCATTGGCTGGTAGGATAAGGTGACTATTCGAATGACACTTGGAGTAAATAAGGCAAGTTTTGGAATGATGATCGATTTTTAGCTAACGATTTCTACAATAAAGAACAACTTTTGAGTGAATATAGACTAATCAGTCAATGCGTCGGGTACTGAAGAAAATTGGAGTAGGCTTCACTCATTTCGTAAAAAAAAGATGAGTTTTGGAATGGACCGCCTCAATTATTCTTAGTAGCAGATAACCTGAAGATTCAGCTACAGGAACAGGAAACTTTACACCCTTTAGCTCATCACATTTTAAACTTATTCACAATTTGGACAGGGTTGATAATGTGAGGCTGCTGTATTCCTTTTTATGCATTGACAATAGCATTGATCATCATCTCATATTCTTCTTCAATGTGGCCAAATTCTACTGATAACTGTAATACCTGTTCTGGTACTGTGGCAGATGATGCTACACGTTTAAATCCCATGTCAGATTCTTTCACATGCTCTTTCATAAAACTTCTCCTTTCTAATCTTTGGATGCCTGTCTTTAAAACATGCTCATTTGACTCTAATGTATAAACAGTCCTGTTCAGTCCTGCCAATGTGGTCCTTACCACTGCCACTTGTTCTTTTGTCAACCTTGGTAACCTTTCTGTGTTTCTTTCTTTGCAATATGTTGCATCTACTTCATCTAATGTTCCAAACAGTTATTTACTCACCTGGCCTATGATAATAATAATAATAATTTTATTGTCATTTGTGTTATAACCTTTAATCCCCAATAATTGCGTGGATATTCAAACACAGTCACTTAGAAACAAAAGCTGCTTACATGGTAACAACTCAGTATCTCTCATTCGACTGCCGTGCCGTGACATGTGGCCGGCGCTGTTCGTAGCTAGGTGGTGCTCCCGCGCTCAGCCATTTGCGCATACTGTCGTGGCGGCACTGTTAAATGTCGTGGGTTTGTCACAACACTTTTCCCCCTTGAAAAAAAAAACACTCACTTCCTTGGAGACATGGACAGTGCGGAGACTCCATGGCCTCTTGTGAGGCCCCGAGAAGATCCTGCAGAGAGACACGAGAGTATGGTCGAAAATGTCCAGGACGGAAGCTTGTGCGTGGAACGTGCCTCCCGGACGAGATGATGGGTGAAAACTCCGGAGCAGCATCCATAGGTGTCATGGACCTGGAGGTGTGCTCCAGCGAGATGGGTCCTGGAGAAGGCGGCGTCACGACTGGGGCCGGTTCCGGCGTACGCGGAAGCGGTAGAGACGTCGGCTGCATCAACACGTACGGTAGATTGGCAGCAGCGACAGGACTAGCTTCTCGGGCTGGTGGAGGCGAAGGAAGGGGCGGTGGCACTGGCGTGGCCTCCACTCGTGGGCGCATCTGGTCGTAATGGCGAACAACCATGCCATCATCCGTAAGTATTTCACAAAGCAAGACGAAGAGCCTTGACCACATCTGGAATCCGTTTAGGGCGAGATCCATACCCTCGTGCCCACACGTCGGCGCCCACCGAGTATTTTCCCGCACTAGGGGAGACACAGCACAAGGCCTGACAGGGTGAAGCAGGTGCAGTAGAGTGCGCGGTTGGCGGCCATGCAAGAGTTCAGCAGGGCTGCGATCACCCAGAGGCGTGAAGCGATAAGAACTCAGAAATTGCAGCAGAGCGTCATCTGTGGAAAAATCACTAAGGAATTTTTTCATCTGGCTTTTGAAAGTGCAGACAAGGCGCTTGACCTCCCCATTCGATTGCGGATGGAAAGGCGGTGCTGTAACATGATGAATCCCTTGTCCAGTACAAAAATCACGGAAGGCCTGCGAAGAGAACTGAGGGCCATTGTCCGTGACAATCGTGGATGGAAGACCTTCTAGCACAAAGATTTTGGACAAAGCCAGCGTCGTCGCCGCAGTGGTGGGCGACGGACATTGAACAACAAATGGAAACTTTGAGAAGGCGTCAATCAACAGTAGCCAACAAGTACCGAGGAAGGGGCCGGCAAAGTCAGCGTGCACCCGTTCCTATGGCTGCGCCGGATCAGGCCACGGAGAGGGCATTGTACGAGGTGCAGCCAGTTGTTGAGCACACTAACCACACGCAGCAACCATGTGGGCGATGTCCGAATCAATACCGGGCCAATAAACATGCCTGCGGGCCAGGGACTTAGTCCGAGAAATCCCCCAATGGCCTTCATGCAACAGTTTGAGAACAGCTTTGCAAAGAGAAGCTGGCACCACGACCCGAGATGCGCCATCTGTGGCCAGAAGAACAAAACCATCACGAACAGACAGACGAAGGCACAAGGCATGGTAGTTGCGAAGGGGATCTGATGCCCGGCCCTTGGTCCTGTCCGGCCAACCCGGTTGAACAAAACTGATCACCTGACGCAGGACCGGGTCCCACGCAGTAGCCGACACGACCTGCGAACCTGTAAGTGGAAGACCCTCGACCACACAACATTCTTCCTCATCAATGTGGAAACAGAGTAATTCATCACGATCGAAAACCGAGTCGGGGCCCATCGGCAATTGCGACAATGTGTCAGTGTTGGCGTGCTGGGCCGTGGGGCGATAGTGAATCTCATAGTGAAAACGAGACAAGTATAAGGCCCAACGTTGCAGGCGGTGAGCTGCCTTATCTGGAAGCGACGCCAATGGGCTGAACAGAGAGACCAGCGGCTTATGGTCGGTGATGAGGTGAAACTTAGAACCATACAAAAAAACGCTGAATTTTTTTAGAGCATAAATGATAGCGAGCACCTCCTTTTCGATTTGAGAGTAACGCCATTGCGCATCGTTGAGGGTCTTGGAAGCATAGGCGATGGGTCGTTCCAACCCATCCTCATACCGATGGGCGAGAACAGCCCCTAGGCCATACTGTGACGCGTCAGTCGCCAGAACCAAGTGCTGACCCAGACGGAATGTGGCAAGACAAGGCACCAACTGCAAATGAGCCTTCAGGCAGACAAAAGCCTGCTCACACTTGTCGGACCAACAGAAAGGGACGTTCTTGCATAACAGCCGATGCAGAGGATGAGCTACCGCCGCCGCGGATGGAATGAATTTGTGATAATAAGCAATCTTGCCTAGAAACGCCTGAAGTTCTTTGACCGTAGACAGCTGGGGTAGAGCATTAATGGCCGCAACGTGCTGACGTAGAGGATGTATACCCTCAAGGGACAAGTGGAAACCAAGATACACAATGGAGGGTTGGAAGAACTGTGACTTGTCCAGATTGCACCTCAACCCAGCTGAATGCAAAACCCGAAACAGTGAACGCAAATTGCGAAGGTGCTCCTCAGTGGAGGCCCCCATGACAACAATGTCATCCAGATAGTTTATGCAGCCGGGAACTGACGCCGTGAGCTGTTCCAAAAACCGCTGAAAAATGGCCAGCGCGCTAGTGACGCCAAATGGTAACCGCTGGTACTGATACAACCCACAAGGAGTGTTGATGACGAGAAATTCCTTGCAAGAAGCGTCCAACGGCAACTGATGGTACGCCTCCGATAAGTCAAGTTTGGAAAAGAACCGGCCCCCAGCGAGCTTGGTAAATAACTCCTCAGCACGGGGAAGAGGATAAGTGTCAATGAGGCTCTGAGCGTTGACGGTGGCTTTAAAATCACCACACAATCGCAGACTCTCGTTTGGTTTAGAAACCACCACGATTGGCGATGCCCATTTGCTGGAGGTAACAGGAAGGAGAATCCTTGAAGCTGTTAACCTGTCTATCTCAGCCTTGGCAGGTGCACGCAACGCCACCGGAATAGGGCGTGCCCAGAAAAACTTAGGGCAAGCTGTAGGTTTAAGAGTAACGTGGGCTTCAAAATCCTTGGCACTACCCAGACCAGCGGAGAACACGGACGAAAATTCAGAACACAATCCATCCAGCTGTTGATACGGGATATCCTCAGATATGAGGTGCACATCATCATCAATGGAGAACCCGAACAACTGGAAAGCATCATAACCGAACAGGTTTTCAGTGCCCGCATGATCCACCACATAAAACGTGAGGGGCCCTAACAACAGACTTGTAGGCAGTGGAAGCATCAAACTGGCCAATTATAGGAATTTTCTGTTTATTATAAGTTCTCAGATTTCGCGTAACTAAAGACAAGGGAGGGGAGCCCAACTCCAAATACGTGCGAGAATTAATGAGAGTTACTGCAGAGCCAGTGTCCACTTGCATGCAAATATCTTTATCCAGAACACGAACAGTAACAAACAACTTATTTGTTTGAGAAAGCACACAGTTAACATCCATGTCTGATGCCTCGTCCTCGTCGACAGGAACTTTAGGGGACTGACACACAGAAGCAATGTGGCCTTTTTTCCTACATGAATTACACGTGGCCCAACGTTTTGGACACGCAGCCCTGTCATGCTGTACGAAACAACGTGGACAAGAAGGAAGTGCGGAACGAACTTGCTTCTGTGGTTGCTGTTTTCGCTGCGAGCGTTGCGGCCCAACGCGATGTTGTTCACGCGAGTGAACCACCACCACATCTTTGTTCTCCTGTGGAACAGGCAAATTGTCCATGTCAAAAGTTGACTGTACAGCGCCTACATCACACCACGCGTCTATTTGCGCGCCAGCAGCGTTAGACACTTCAAAGGATTGAGCGATGCTTAGAACTTCCAACAACGACGGGTTTGGCAGTTGTAGGGCACATTGCCGAACTTCTTTATCAGGAGCAAGCCGTAGAATAGCATCCCTAACTATTGAATCAGCATAAGACTCATGATGAGTGTCCGTGACAAACTGACATTTCCTAATCAGACCGTGTAGTTCCGCCGCCCAAGCCCGGTAAGATTGATGGGGCTGTTTACGACACCGGTAGAACGCCATGCGGGCGGGCAACGATGTGGGTGTTTTTGTGGTAATAGTTAGACAATAAGTCACACATTTCTTGGAAGGACTGGGAGGCAGGTTCCCGCAGAGGGGCTAACTGAGGTGGCAGCTGATAGATCCATGGGGAAATCCAAGATAGAAATAACGACTTACACATAGGAGCGTCGACAACGCCGAAAGCCAAGAGGTGTTGCCGCAAACGCTTCTCATAATCCTCCCAGTCTTCAGTGGCCTCGTCGTAAGGAGGGAATGGAGACGGAGAAGAGGAAGACAGACGATGAGTAAGCGACGTCGACAACGCCTGAATAGCAACCGTCAGCTGTGTTTGTTGTGCCTGAATAGCAGCCATCAGCTGTGTTTGTTGTTCAATGAGCGCTTGCATAAGCTGTTCCATGTCTGCCCCGTCACGAACACACAAATCCACAACGCAGTGAAAATATCCGACCTCGTCGCCAAAAAGTGTTATAACCTTTAATCCCCAATAATTGCGTGGATACTCAAACACACTCACTTAGAAACAAAAGCTGGTTACATTATAACAACTCAATATCTCCCATTCGACTGCCATGCCGTGACATGCGGCCGGCGCCGTTCATAGCTAGGTGGCGCTCCCGCGCTCAGCCGAGTTGCGGAGCGCGTCTATCGCCATTTGCGCGTACTGTCGTGGCGGCACTGTTAAATGTCGTGGCACTGTCACAACAATTTGGTTATTACAGCAATGGACAATGTCATATACATACTAAAATACAATTAATAGTTTGAAAGAAACAACAGGTTTGTTGTTAACATTATAGTATTATATTACAGTTCATAAATTCTCTTATATCATAGAATGGGTGGAGGATTAGCCAGTCATGAATTGTTTGTTTGAATAATTGTCCAGGTAATTCTTGAACAGATTGAGGAAGATTATTAAATAATTTGTACCCCATGATTTCATAGCTGTTGAGTGACTTTGGAAATCTGTGGTAAGGAATATAAAGGCACCTATTCCTTCTTGTATTGTGGCATCCTCTGGTTTTTGTTTCTGGTAATTTCTTCTTCGTATAAATTAGAACATAGTATATATATAAGTTTATAACAGTCATGATTTTTTGTTCACAGAACAATGGTTTACAGTGTGCCTTATATGCAGAACCAGTAATTATCCTAATAGCTTTTTTTTTTTTTGCAGTATTAATATGTCATGTACACAGCTAGAGTTCCCCCACAAAATAATTCCATATGTTATTATACTTTGAAAGAATGAAAAATAGGATGTTCTAACATATTTTTCAGGAACACAATCCATAAGTCGCCTTAACAGGTAAATAACTCTTGACAACTTACCACTAATATATTGTACATGTTGACCCCAAGATAATTTATCATCTATGTATACCCACAAAAATTTGAAATAACTTGGATCATCTGACAGAAGCTTATCTCTAAGACTACAAACTATCTGCTGTGTTTTGTTTTCATTCAGCAGAAATCCATTTGCCTTGAACCAATAGGATGCTTGGTCAATTGTCTTTGCTGCACAAGTTTTAAGGCTATTGACATCATCACTAGCATGAAGAAATGTTGTATCTTCTGCATAAAACACAGTGGTGGACTTGATAAATGATGGCAGATTATTTATCATTATTAGGAACAAAAAGGGGCCCAGTACAGATTCCTGCGGAACACGTACCTCGACTTGTTCTATACTCGACATTTCTTTCCCTACACAAACAACTTGCTTATGATTCTGAAGATATGATTTTATTAATTTAAGGCTGTTATGTCTAATGCCATAGAATTCCAGTTTTTCTAGGAGTGGCTTATGCTTCACACAGTCGAAAGCTTTGCTTGGATCACAAAATGTGAGTTGAGCATAGCCCTTATCCTCAAACACTTGATGTAAGTATTTGACTACAAAGTCTATAGCATCCACAGTAGACAACTTTTTCCTAAAACCATATTGGGATTCACTAATTATTCCTAATTTTTCAAAATAAACAGATAGCTGTTGGTAAATGACACATTCCAGTATTTTAGAAAAAGCTGGGACTATGGAGATTGGTCTGTAACTGGAAGGTGAGTCTATATCTACCTTTTTATATATTGGAACTACCCTAGCCACTTTGAGTTCTTCGGGAATATATCCATCAGATATACATTTATTTATACAGAATGTTAAGGGGTACACAATATAGTCTATTACTTTCTTTATATCTAAAAACAAAGATGATGTAACTTACCAAACGAAAGCGTTGGTATGTTGATAGAGACACTAAAAAACACAAACACAAACACACACACACACACACACACACACACACACACACACACACACACACACACACACACACACACAATTCAAACTTTCGCAACCCACGGTTGCTTCATCAGAAAAGAGGGAAGGAGAGGGAAAGACGAAAGGATGTGGGTTTTAAGGGAGAGGGTAAGGAGTCATTCCAATCCTGGGAGCAGAATGACTTACCTTAGGTAAGTCCATGTCTAGTAAAATGCTCTCTTACTGAACTCGTTGCTTCAGTGAAAGTTGTGTGCACAAAATTGCTACAAATCTTCCTGAATTTCGGATTTTTTGCGATGATTTCCTGTTAAGTTGTGTCTGTAGGGAATGTTTACAACAGATACCTTCACCTGTGAAATTTTTTCTTGCGATTCTTTCAGTGTTCTTACAACAAGGCTGCTTTCGTTTTTACAGACATTGGTTCCTCCTCCGATTATGACACAGTTGATGTCACTTTTCACGGCACATTCACATTTTTTCAGCACTTCCCGTAGAGGAGCACCAGGTTTCGAAATTCCAGTCACTTTATATTCGGACTGCATATCAGACATAATTGTAGCCAGTCCCTTACTATGACTCGTCAATAATATGTGTATTTCTTCCTTTTCTTCTTCACTGTTTCCTTTTTTGTCTTGTATTCAGTTTAATTACAAGTTGCTCTCACACGATTTTTTCGTTTAATAGTATTTGATGGTAACATGTTTCTGCTGGCACTTTTTTGTTCAACAGATCTTTCTGGGCAGTTACCTGTTACACTGAGATTTTTGGTCCATGATTCTGAACTTTCTGCATTTAGAACATCGCATTTATTCATTAGTGGAACACAAAAAACATTGGTATTTAAGACAGGTCGAGAGATTTTCTTAGGCCTAATATATACACACTGTCGTTTGCCTGTTTGCGTATCTGTGGAAGGGTCCATATAGTTGATCAAGCTTTTCAGCATTTCTGCCTATTGTCTAGCTTTACTTAAGTCACTTTGCAGTTCTTCCCTCACACTTATTTCAAGTCCAGCATTGCACATTTCAAATGCAGTTTCAAGACCGTTGCACTCAGTTCCACAGTCACATGTAGGCCAATGTTGACCGAGATTTGCTTCCACGAAACAACAAGAATGATACCATTTATGTGCCACTACACATATTTTAACACCTTTCATCACTTTTTTTGCACATAGCATACAATTCACTGATGGTAATTTACCGATGTTCATGGAGCGATTTGCCACTATATCCATATGTGCCGCCATCTTGCAAAAGTTAAAGAGTCCTCTTTTCCTTCTGATCTCGTGTTTCGTCAGCTGTTGTACTACTTGCTGCAGACCTGCAATTTTCTCTACTTGATTTGTCACCTGTTGAACTAGTTAACAACATTCTGTTGTGCCTACATTTAGTTGTTGTAGTGTGTCTCGGCACCTTTACCCTATCTTTCTGCACTTTGAAATATTTCTGTTATTGCATCTAAATTTACACAAGTAACAATTCTCCAGGTAGCGCTTATATTTCTACTTGTCCTACATTGTCATAACACAATTTTGCAGAACCTGGAAACTGTATCACCTGGAAGCCATTCGATGCATACTCTGATGCAGTTGTGTTGTATGTTGCTATCCGTATGAAGAGTTGGACAGTTCTCCACTTGAGTGCCATACCTGAAATTTAAAAGAACTGTTTCAGTCTGTTTACATGTACCTTTGTTTCTTTTAATCTTTATGACTACATTTGGTGTATCCACTTTTATTACTTCATATGGCCCTCGCCATCGTGAATATAGTTTTCTAGATCTACCCCGTCTTGCTGATTCATCATGCAACAACACTTTATCTCCTGCCTTGAAATCTTTTACATTTTGTTTCCTGTCATACTGTTTCTTACTAGCTTTCTTATGTCTCATTATTGACTCTCTCGCTATTCTGTGAGCTTCTTGCATTTTTGCTTTTAGCCTGTTAATGTACAATTTGAAATCATAACTTACCTGCAGTGATTCATGTTGTAGTACTCTTGGTACAGTTATTTTCCTTGCGTACAGTAACTCAGATGGATTGTATCCTGCACTACTGTAGGGTGTGCTGTTAAATATGAAAATTGCATATGGTACCCACCTGTCCCATGAACTTTGATCTCCTGTGACAAAGTGTCTTAGGTAACAGCAAGTGTTCTGTGACTTCATTCCAACACACCGTTCGATTCTGGGTGGTAAGCTGTAGTATCTATCCATTTAATCCTGACCAATTTACACTCTCTGTTAAACACATCACTTAAGAAATTTGATCCTTCATCAGTTAAAAGGAGGCTGGAATTCCAAATTTTTGTATTATATGTTCCACAAATGCTTCAGCTACTATTTCAGCGTCTTGCCTTTCAATTGGAAATGCCATTGTAAACTTACTTAAATCGTCCTGGAAGGTTAACAGGCACCTCTTACCCATACTTGATAAATCTAGAGGACCTACAATGTACATAGAACATTTCTCAAATACTGTCTCCTCTGTGTTTGTAATTTCTAAAGGCATTCTTGTTTTTAGTTGCTTGTGTTGATTTTTCTGACATGACGGACACTTCCAAATGTAATTTTCAATGTCACACTTCATCCTGCACCATTGCTTGTATGCCTTTATTCTTTCTAATGCCCTATGCATTCCCTGATGCCCTCCAAAAGGGTTATCATGCATCTCCTTCAGTATGTTCTCCTTCTCCTCAGGACTGAGATCCTCTTTTCTATTTCCTTTTCTATTTTAGTCGACACTTGTGCTTGTCACACATTGATGGGATTTTGTTCCCCACTCTCTTTTGCTACAGAGGTTTTCTCTGTCTCCACACTCTGTTTTACATTTATCTCTTCCTTCTCTTCAGGCCTTATTCTGCTCAGAGCATCTGCATTACTGTTTTAACTCCTGGGTTTATACACTATATGATCAAAAGTTTCCAGACACCCCCAGAACCATATGTTTTTCATATTAGGTGCATTGTGCTGCCACCTACTGCCAGGTACTCCATATCCACGACCTCAGTAGTGAGAGAGCAAATTCTCCTTCTCCTCAGGACTGAGATCCTCTTTTCTATTTCCTTTTCTATTTTAGTCGACACTTGTGCTTGTCACACATTGATGGGATTTTGTTCCCCACTCTCTTTTGCTACAGAGGTTTTCTCTGTCTCCACACTCTGTTTTACATTTATCTCTTCCTTCTCTTCAGGCCTTATTCTGCTCAGAGCATCTGCATTACTGTTTTAACTCCTGGGTTTATACACTATATGATCAAAAGTTTCCAGACACCCCCAGAAACATATGTTTTTCATATTAGGTGCATTGTGCTGCCACCTACTGCCAGGTACTCCATATCCACGACCTCAGTAGTGAGAGAGCAAAATGGGGCACTCCACGGAATTCACGGACTTCGAACGTGGGCAGCTGATTGGGTGTAACTTGTGTCATACGTCTCTACCCGAGATTTCCACACTCTTAAACATCCCTAGGTCCCCTGTTTCTGATGTGATAGTGAAGTGGAAACATGAAGGGTCACTTACAGCACAAAAGCGTACAGGCTGACCTCATCTGTTGACTGACAGAGACCACCGACAGTTGAAGAGGGTCGTAATGTGTAATAGGCAGACATCTATATAGACCATCACACAGGAATTCCAAACTGCATCAGGACCCACTGCAAGTACTTTGACAGGTAGGCAGGAGGTGAGAACTTGGATTTCATGCTTGAGCAGCTGCCCATAAGCCACACATCACGCTGGTAAATGCCACCTCGCTTGGTGTTTGGAGCATAAACATTGGACGATTGAACAGTGGAAAAATGTTGTGTGGAGTGACAAATCACGATACACAATGTAGTGATCCGATGGCAGGGTGAATGTCATCTGCCAGCATGTTTAGTGCCAACAGTAAAATTCAGAGGCGGTGGTGTTGTGGTGTGGTTGTGTTTTTAATGGAGGGGGCTTTCACCCCTTGTTGGTTTGTGTGGCACTATCACAGCACAGGTCTACAATAATGTTTTAAACACCTTCTTGCCTCCCACCATTGAAGAGCAATTCAGGGGCGGAGATTGCTTCTTTCAAAACGATCGGGCACCTGTTCACAATGCGCGGCCTGTCGCAGATTGGTTACATGACAATAATATCCTTGTAATGGACTGGCCTGCGCAGAGCCCTGACCTGAATCCTATAGAACACCTTAGGGATGTTTTGGAACGCCAACTTCGTGACAGGCCTCACCAACAGACATCGATACCTCTCCTCAGTGCAGTACTCCATGAAGAATGGGCTGCCATTCCCCAAGAAACCTTCCAGCACCTGACTGAATGTATGCCTGCGAGAGTGGAAGCTGTCATCAAGGTTAAGGGTGGGCCAACACCATATTGAATTCCAGTGGGAGCAAATTGCAAAGGATTTTGAGGAGAAGTGAAACTGTTATAACACTATAGGAGCAATGGACAGAAAGCATATTAGTATTAAATGCCCACAAGCTAGTGGATCTCACTTTTTCAATTATAAATCCTTCAACGGTATCATTTTATTGGCCATGGTAGATGCTACCTACGAATTTTTGTATGTTAATGTAGGAATTAATGGGCGCGTTGGTGATGCTGGAGTGTTTTCAAGAAGGGAACTACAGGAGTGTATCATTGACCGATATATTCTGAACATTCCTGAAGGCAGGAAGCTTGGGAACACAAACATTACAACTCCAATGGTTGTATGGGCAGATGAATCTCTGAGTTAAAACATTATGAAGCCATACCCCTTAAAAGGAATCACTAAGGAAGAAAAGGTTTTCAATTACAGACTGTCACAAGGAAGAAGATTAGTCGAAATCAGCTTTGGCATTCTTGTCATTCGTTTCAGCATTTTCTTACTACCATTAATCTGCCTCCAGAAAAAGGTACCACAATTACACTGGCTACCTGCACACTGCACAACTTGTTAACTGAGAGAAGAAAACACATGTACACTCATCAGGAAACACTGTCTGCCATGGTAGGAGACTGTTGTGACTTGGCAAGACAGCCAAGTCATTATGCGAGGAAGCCAAAATGCACGCGTTTACGCTCACGCAGACTGGCGTGAGGTCTGGAACATTACAAGGAATTAGAGTAGCCAAAAATAGTACATAGCTTCTGGAATACTTAACTTTAATTCATAATTGTAGAACATCACTCTTGATGATACAGAAGTATAATAGCAATAATAACAAAGGATAATGGCGCCTTGCTAGGTCGTAGCAAATGACTTAGCTGAAGGCTATGCTAACTATCGTCTCGGCTAATGAGAGCTTATTTGTCCGTCATCCATCTCTGGCAAAGTCGGCTGTACAACTGGGTCGAGTGCTAGGATCTGTCTCTAGACCTGCCGTGTGGTGGTGCTCGGTCTGCCATCACTGACAGTGGCGACACGCGGGTCCGTCGTATACTAGCGGACTGCGGCCGATTTAAAAGCTACCACCTAGCAAGTGTGGTGTCTGGCGGTGACACCACAGAGATTACACTTATCTTGAGTCTCAAAGAACTGAGGACTTACAGCGAATGGAACCAATAGCTTGCCAAACTGCTTCTGGACATCCAGTACATGGGTGAGTAGTTAGAGAATGCTTTAAAACATTTTACAATGGCGTTGGGAAAGTGCCCTGGCAAGATAATCACATTTTGTTATGTAAAATGTAAACAAATGTACATACCTCAAACATTTCTTCGAATGTTACAGTTACACATTCACTGCCACTTTCGGTACTCTCTACATTGCTCACGCTTTCGTCCACCTCTGTGGCCCGGTCTAGGAATTGCAGCAAGTGGAACAAGTACACTTGTGGAGTGTAAACTGCCTACACGCTGGCTCCACTTTTGCTTTTAAGCATCTGCAATAATAGTAATGAAAATAATATAAACTACTTGTTGGTTATATAAACGTTATTGTATGCTTCAAGTTGCTGCAGTGAACAAATTTATGCAAATCACTTGTATGTCATGTAAACTTTACTTGCATAAATAAAATGAAATAATTGTTTTCTCGTGGGAGTAGCTTGAGCGGAGGCCATAAATATTCTTCTTTATGTCTTCTGCCGTGCAACCAGGCCGTATCTCACAGCTAATGACCTCCAAAATATTTTTATAGCTCTCCAATCTTCTTAATCTATTTTTTTATTCGGGGTGCCTCACGTTATAAAGTGCCTCATCAGCTTCATACAACTCTATTAATTTTGTAGTTGACAGTACACACCAATTGAATCTAGCGGACATGTTTATAAACACACTACAGATGACAGAATGCTGCAGCGATGCTAGCGCTCCACGTGGTAGCATGTCACATTGCATTGAACAGAACATAAGCGACTTTTATGAACAAATCTGCAGCGAGGCCCTAGATTTGATCATATTTATTTGATGACAGATGAGATTTGACAAAGTTCCCTATTACACCATCAAATTTCTTTGACATAAATATTTGACATATCAACTTTGGCAAAGAAATTTGATAGTGTAATACCAGCCTAATGGTGGGCCAACATCATATTGAATTCCAGCACAAAGTTTTAAGTCATTTTCAGCCAGGTTTCCAGATACTTTTGATCACATAGTCTATATCACTTCGTAATCGTGATCAAATGTTGACAAAAATGCAGGTAACTGTCTGCACAGTCGCCTATTCGTACTGAATTTTATGCAGTTTAGCTGCTCCCCAGAAAGTTTTATGTATTGCCTTTTGGATTCACCTATTATCAAGAATTCCGTTTCTAGCTGTATGTACACATATTTCCCTTTCATTTCTGGGATCTCTTTCAGTAGTGGAAAATCACTATACAAGTGTACATTATAGTTATCTATTAGGGAGATGTTAATTAAATATCCTAATATACTGACCGAAATGAAAACATCCAAATCAATTATTCTTAGTAACAAAGAACTTGAAGATTCTGCAAGAGGAACAGGAAACTTTACATCCTTTACCTCATCATGTACTAAACTTAAATACTTCACAATTTGGACAGGGTTGATAATGTGAGGCTGCAGTACTCCTTTTTGTGCATTTACAATAGCATTGACCATCTGCTCATATTATTCCTCAATCTAGCCAAATTCTGCTGGTAACTGTAATACCTGTTCAGTTATTGTGGCAAAGGATGCTACATGTTTAAATCCCATGTCAGTTTCTTTCACATACTCTTTCATAAATGTTCTAATCTTTGCATGGCGATCTTTAAAACACGCTCATTTGACTAATGTATAAACAGTCCTGTTCACCCCTTACCACTGCCACTTGTTCTTTTGTCAGCCTTGGTAGCCCTTTTGCATTTCTTTCCGTAGTGTCAATTCTTTCTGTGCAATATATTGCATCTACTTCATCTAATGTTCCAAACAGTATTTTACTCACCTGGCCTATGAAGTTAAAGACTCTTCTTTTCCTTCTGGTCTCCTGTTTCGTCAGCTGTTGTATTAGTCGCTGCAGACCTGCAATATTCTCTATGTGATGTGTCACCTGTTGGTCTAGTAAACAACATTCTATTGAGCATACGTTTAGTTGTTGTTGTGTGTCTCGGCACCTTTGTACTCCTGCTTTACCATATTTTTCTGCCTTTTAAAAACTTTCTGTTATTGCATCTAAATTTACACAAGTAACAATTCTTCAAGTAGTGCTTATATTTCTACTTGTCCTACATTGTCATAGCACAATCCTGAAGAACTTGGAAACTGTATCACCTGAAAGTAATTTGGTGCATACTCTAATGCAGTTGTGGTGTGTGTTGCTATCCCTGTGAAGAGTTGGACAATTGTCTACTTGAGTGCCATACCTGAAATTTAAAAGAATTGTTTCAGTCTGTTTGCATGTACCTTTGTTTCTTTCAATCTTTATGACTACATATGGTGTATCCACTTGTACTCCTTCATATGGGCCTCGCCATTTTGAATCTAGTTTTCTATATCTACCCCGTCTTACTGATTCATCATGCAACAACATTTACCTGCTGCCTTGAATTATTTTACATTTTGTTTCCTGTAATACTGTTACTTACCAGCTTTTTTGTGTGTTGCTATTGACTCACTTGCTATTCTGTGAGCTTCTTGTATTCTCTCTTTCAGCCTGCTAACATCGATTTGTAATCATAACTTACCTGCATTGATTCCTGTTATAGTAATCCTGGTATATTTACTTTCCTCCTGTTCAGTAATTCAAATGGAGTGTATCGTGCACTGCTGTGTGGCGTGGTGTTAAATATGAAAATTGCATATGGTATGGGGTTACCAGATTATCTAATGGAAATGTAGGACACATTGGTAAAAAATGTAGGACATTTGTCAAAAATGTAAGACATTATTGCTCAATGAAAAAAATTATGTAAATTTCAAATTTAAATGCTATTTATAGTACCCACAGGCATATACTTTTTTTTTTTAATTCTGACACATACAGTGTTAAATATGATAATCAACAGCAGTCAGTTATATTTCTCTGAAGAACTAATCCTGTGCAAAACATTTAGCTTGTTTGAAATATAATCAAAAAATTCCAAACAACTGAAGTTTTTAAAAATATACTTTACAAAATCAATACCTTTGACCGAATCAACAGATAATCCGTTCCTTTCGTCTGTCCACTGTGCTCTTATTAGTGAAAATACTCTTTCAACATTAGCATTATGTGCAGGAATAGCAAAAAAAATACTGAATTAGTTTCAACTGTTCAGAATGGCAGTCCTCATGCTTGCTGCCACTAAAATATATAACCCACTTATCATTATAGGACAATTTCTCAAGTTCAGAGCTATGATGCTGCAAAAACTGGTTCACATTAGGGTCAGGCCGTGCTATTTTTTTGTTACGGAAGGACACTTTTCTGTGAAATCTGGATAAAAAACTTTAATTAGAAATGGAAAACTAGGGCACAACATATATTCTGAAAACTGTTACAAGCAACAGGAATTTTTTATACATTTAAATAGTAATATTATCTTTCAATATTTTCACTATTAATTATTTTACTGAGCATTACGGAAGGACAAGAAAAAGGACAGCTTTTTTGATACTTGAATATAAAGATTAATTCCTGCTCTGATGTTTATGTTTCACTTAGCAAATTTGTTAATTGTTTAAGTGCATATGTTTATTATATAAATAAGGGCATAATAGATTTTTTTAGCTCTTAGGTTAAATACTGCATCCAAGAAAGTGAGTAGCTGCAGTGTTACGGAAGGACATTTTTTGCCAGATATACAAATTTGACTTTTAACACAAAATATATTGTTATTTATTGAATTTTATAGCAATAAATGCTATCGTACAACTTACATATTAATTTATTACTGAAATTAAAATTATGTAGCATAGGAAAGTGAAATTATTGTTAGTAAAATATAGACTTTGTACACACATAATTTAAAACACTGTTCTGAGAAAGTGCTCTTTACATTTAATAAAATAACACTGGTGAGAATGGTTTATATACTTCAAAATAATTGAAAAATTATATCCTTAGGCATAAGTACTTGCTTAAGAAAGCATGAATAATGTTGCTGAGACATTTCTTTTTTTGTTTTTTTAAGAAAGTACCAGGAAAAAAACTTTCATTTAGTTATTGTTCATAAACATCAACAGGATCTGAAAATTTATAAGTAAGTCTTTCAGAACTACCATTAATATGTGGTTCACTTAACACAGAAATAATGTCAGCAGGAGCAACACTAAAGACATCATTCTTCACAGTTTTAAATGTGTTTTTAGTATTGTCTGTTGACTTCATTCCCATCAATTTGTAAATGTCTTTATCAGCATGAAACTTCTGAATAATGCATGCATACCTGTATACAACAGCTGTATCACTAAACACTTTGCAAAGTAAAATGGCCCATTAGACAAGACTGAATCATTTGTGAACTACTTGGTTCTGCTGCTGCTTGAAAACATTTGCACTCTGAATAAGTTTGTAGGTCCTTCCACTACTATGCTGCCCAGAAAAAACAGAATTTTACAAAAGTGTGATGTGTTTTTTATCAGAAGAGGGTTGTGCAAAATGATATTTTCGAAGGCCACTTATAGGCCAACAGTTATTCCATAGGCTTTCCAACATTTTCTTTACTGCTTCAATTTTAGACTCTGGAACGTAAATCACAATAATACTTTTGGCAAGATCTTTTGAAGCTGTTGCAAATTCTTCTGCATTAATTACTACTTTTTTTTTGTGGAGTATGGAACAAAAAATTACTCTCTTCAGTTCTCCTCCAATGCCATCATGTGGACCCTTTCCATGAGCTGTTCTGGAGTAACTTTGATCAGCTGTTACACCAAAATCTTCTTCATGAAAAAGAAGATCACAAATAGAGAACCGGCTTTTGAACTGACTTGCAGCTCCATCACTAAAATAATGGACATGTGAAATTGGAAACCCAACTTTTGTTTTCAGATGTGCTAAAATTGCCTGATTGAAAGCATGGTCACTGTCCTTACTATGTTGTAAAGAATCAGATACAACACAGTTTATATGCTTCAGTTCAGGACACTTGTAATACACAATGGGTGTAAAAATAGACACACTGGGTGAACACCAGTGAGCCTGCATGATCTCAGATTGATGTTTTATCGAAAAGTTTTCTGAGAAATCCTCTAGTACAACAATGTCTGTTTCGGGAAGGACACGTTTTAACGTGTGCAACTCGGAGTGCTGCCTACGTGCATTGTAAACATGCCTGGTCAAAGTCTGTAATTGTAAATAAAGTTGTAGCTTTGCTTCCGACAACTTTGTTTGCATTTCTTGTTTCTTTGTGCGACCTTCTTCTAGACACCATTTATAAAAAGTTATTCTTTCGTTTAAATCTAACCCTTCAAAATAACTGTCAAGATTTGAAGTGCCACACTCTTCACAATTCCTGTCTATACAGCTGATATTGGTGGAATCACAAACTGTTTTCTCGAGTACTTCATCTAAACTTTTTGGTATGCTTGGCACATGCTTGTTCAAAGACCTTAATAACATAGCAGCATTTTCATGATAAGTGCAGACACAAACTTCTTGATCTCTTAGTGTTATAGGTACAACATGCTTTGGTCGTAATTGTTTAAATTTTGGCAGTCCAATGGGTAACACCCCATACTCTTTGCAGAAAAGTTCATAAATTTCTTTAATATTTTATAACAAAAATCTCTTTTGCCTGTACTCTTTACCACATTTAATAGAAATAATTCCTTTCTGCCAGGGCAAAGCCAACTTATGTCATCTCTTTCATAAAATTGTATCATCTTCTGTATTGTTTGATTTGGCACAGAATCCCTTCTTTTTTTTTCTTTCAAATAATGATTGTTTTGGTTTTACATTCCTATCAGTAAAGCCAGCAACTTCAAAAAAGTTATTAACTTTTTGAGGTGAAAAGGATTTGACGAGTTTTCCAAGAACTTTCGGGATGCTTGGAAGGTGATTTCGGGAGACATTTCTTGATCCTAGCGGTAGCTTTACCCAACGTGCAAGGTGACATTTTTAATGTTGTATTTGCACTGGCTTGACGAGCAAGGGCGCGTTGCATCTTTTTCTTTTCTTTTTCATATTTTCATAAATGACCTATCTTTCCCTCAGCTATTAACTTCTGTCGTTTTGCTTTCTTTCTTTCACGATCTTTTTGACGATACACTTGTGCTGTTCCTGGATCATTCATTTTTCGTTTTGTGCATTCCTTAACACACTCAGCACCAGTTTTGGCCATCACACCTGCACATATATTCAAGAAACTTGTTAAGTCTATAACTGAACCAAAGAAGCAATTGAATTTACATTACATTTCCAAAAATTTCATAGTAAGCCATGATGTACATTACATTTTATATGCAATCTCAACGTCTGACGTATGCTCAGCTCAAAGGAGATATGCCGTGTTTGTTTAGAGTATAAATTAAAAATTACAAAGCCAAAAAATTGAGAAATTCTTTTTACATGTTTTTAACAGTGTTGCACATAACAATGTCACCTAGTCTTTGGAGAGTAGGCTACAATATTCCTTCACTGTTAATAATTATAAAAACATTTGGAAGTTGTCAGATAAATACTAACAATATTAACAAGATGCCTCGGCATGTAAATATGTGATACACTTGCTTATATAGCACATGGAATTATAGCCTACGTTCTTCACTCAGGCTTTTGAAGTAATCAGGCTTATTCGAAAAAATGTTTCAGACTTATGCATAAATAAACAAACTTTGTTTACATTAAACTAATACTTACTTTCAAATTGTATATAACCTTTATAACCAGCAAATTTACACTTTCAACATGAACAGCCACTTGAAACCTATACAACAATGGAGAGAGAGAACAGAAAACTGGAGGGAAAACATCTGACAGAATTCTTTCATTGGATAGCTAGGTAAAGACATGCTGTGAGTGGCTGGTTTCATTTTTAGAGGAAAACTCAAATAGACATTTATAACAAATGTCCTTCCATAGCAAAAAATGTCCTTCCGTAACAAAAAATGTCCTTCCGTAACAAGTTTTACAAAATAAATATTTATTAAGTATTCATGTTTTATGTGGATTTATGGTACTGAAGACATTATAATACTCTCATATTAGGAAGTTATGGAACAGAAAATTTTATATTAACTGTTCATTATATTTTCTATTGAAATTATGTCAACAATTTGTTACAGAAGGACATTTGCAATTTTGGGGGAAATTTTATGTCTTTGATAAACATACCAAATTCCTTCTTTTAATAGCAATGTATTCCTGTTAGGCTAACTTAAGTGTCCACATAGATTTTGTCACAGGATCATCAATGTGTGTGATACAAATAATAAAAATTAAATGACCTTCCGTAACAGAAAATATTTTATTTTTTCTAAATGTGTGAGAAAAAATCACACTAATAATTTTTTTAAAATGAAAATGACTATAGCATATGAAACTACATAGTTTTCTGAACAAAACAGCACAAAGTTTTATGCTGATCAAAAGGTTTTTGAATTTCAGTACTTGCGGCATACAATATCACAGCCTGACCCAACTCTGATTCTGTCGTAACTCCCTTGACTGCCTCCCTGAATTAATGCTGAAGTGAATCTGTTCTAGAACCCAATTGGGCTTTGCTTTCCCAAGGTTATGCCTACTTGCGAACATTTAGCATACATAGTAGACAAGAGTTCTTTTACAACCATAATTTTCTACTAAGGCAGCATGTACTGAAGGCCAAGTAGCAGTCAAATCTCTGACTAACAATCTACTTTATGCTGCTCCTAATATTCGCGCTTTTACAAATTTTAATAACACATCGTGCTGTTCTGGTGGAACCAAGTTGAAAGCACTAGCACAGTTGTCAAGGAACTCATTGAGTTGCGCCTTATTACCAATGAAACAATGTTGCAACAATTTAGCTGCATCGCGTAAACTAATATACTGTCTTTGTAGTGAGGGTGATCCCTGACTACCAGATACATGCTGCTCACTAGACTGCATTTTTGTGCAGAATCTCTTTCTCACCTTCTACTGTGGTGTGTCATGACACAAAGGCGTTTGCTGCCTTCTGTGCTGCCTCTCTCATCGTGTCGCCTCTCAGCCATCCTGTTAACACTACAACCCCTGAGGCGTGCGGTCATGCCTCGTCATCGACCCATTTCTCATGTAGTCGAACCTTTGCCGTAATGGGCTTCCCTGGACCATCAGAACCATCTTCTTATTTCTTCTTGCTTTATTCTTTGCCTTGTGTCCCGATGTTCATCTCGTCTAAGCTTCTTTTCCCTGCCTCATCTAAGCCGTCAGTTTGTCTAAACTTTGGGCTGAGTTTTCTCAGAAATACTAGAGTCTGTACATATTCCTCAGGCCTGTGGGCTTGTAAGTAACTGGTGGCAACTGTATGCCAAATGATGCCAAGCATGAATAACTGATGCTCACCCCACATGTGCCACCAAAGAATTATATTGTATGTCACATCAGCAAATTCCTGCAAGCAGATCAAGTATGAGGGAGTTTGATGTAAAGTTTCCAGAAGTACACTGGACTCTTCCAACTCGTAGTCTCTGGAGTTAGAGCTGCAAGTTGAAAAGGTTTCAGATGAGAGAACTCGGTACACAGAGGAAATATATCTCTAAAAAGGAAGTACAAAGGAAGGTTTATGGTGTACTGCAAGCTTCTGAGGTACAGAGTATAAAAGTGAGTCACTGAGAAAGGTGTCACTATCCTGTGCAACTAGGTGCTGCGAGAATCTAAGTCCTGCCCCAAGGGCAGAGTAACGCAGAGACAGCATCGGAGGCAGAGTCTAAGATGGGATTCTTTTGGCTGGTTAACCCTAGAACGGACAGGCAAAAAACAGTAACACAAACAGACGGGCTGGGTCTGACAGACCCACCATTTTATTTAAATTCCAGAATAAGTAAGACTTAAATTTTCAACACCAGTGCTACTATACTTCTTTTACTGTTTATTAATATTTAAATTTACCATACATTTATTTGAATATAACATTTCACTTCTCCACAAATCTGAAAGTAAAATTATTCAGTATTTAAAAATGTTCTTGAACATTTAAAACAGTTTTATTTTATTTATGACAGTTCACATCCTCACAAGTTATGAAACTAGGATTGTCAAGCATGCTATTTCAAAATATTATACATTTGAGTGCATACCATAATCTAATAAAAAATGCTTTCTCTTGTTACGATATACATATTACTGATCTGTATTTTCTGCACAATCTTCACATAACTTTACAGAATGGGGGAGATACAGCCACTTTCCACAACTTTTACAAAAATATTTTGTTTTATTGTCCTTGCATTTATAGCAACAACCTCGTTTTCCTTCTGGAACAACTTCCTTGTCAATGGTAATCCCAGATAGATGTGATGCCAGCTGTCGAATGTTGCTCGGGAGATTCTTCTGGTTAGCTCTCTGTGCCATGTGTTGTTTTATGAGTTCGAAACCAAGTTACTTGAGAAATATCCTTCTTGAAATACCAGCAATGTTCAAAATGGCATAAAACATACACAATGGCCAGCGTCTTGTTTGCCTTCCAACGTTATATTCTGAACACATGGCATCAAGCACATCCACTCCATTCTTTGTTGAATTGTAGAATGTAATAATTTCTGGCTTCTTCATATTACCAGTTTCTTCATTGATTTTATTGTTTGTATGCATTGAAGACTGCAAAATTACACATTTATTTTTCTTTGGCATGTATGACACCAATGTGAAATTGTCGCAAAATGCGAATATGGACGAATTTATTTCTCTTTTCTTGTGAGGCAACAATTCCAATGGTATTTCTCTTTTATTTTTGCACAGTGTCCCAATGAGTGTAAGGTTACAGTCTGTGGGCAGTTTTCTTCCAAGAGTGCAGCTTGTGAACCAGTTGTCGAGGGTAATATTCCTTCCTGTTCCCTTGACTGGCTCCACAAGTCTGAGCACAACATCGTCAGGTGCGTTACTCACATGGAAGAAACCTGGAGGTTGTTGCCCTTCATACACTTCCAAGTTTTTTACATAGTATGTTCTTGCATCTGTCAAGATAAATATTTTGATCCCATACTTTCCGGGTTTTGAAGGAATGTACATTCTGAAAGAACAACGTCCCCAAAAAGATAGTAACATCTTGTCCACTGTAAGGTATTCACTTGTTGTGTAATGCCTTGTGCAGTTTTTTGTGAATCCTTCGATAACATCACTTACAGGGGCCACTTTATCACTTTTTTTATGTTCCTCTCTTGTGTGAATATTATCTAACCTAACACATCTCAGAAGAAAATGAAATCTTTGCAGTGGCATACTTGGAGGGAAGATTTCTGTCCCTGTGCCACAAGTGTCCCAAAATTATTCCATATTCATTTTGCCTCTGTGAAGAACACCAGAAATGTACAAAAGGCCCAAAAATGCCTGGAACTCCTCTTTTTTCAAGTTCCTTGTAGTATTTGGGTCACTTTTATAAAGTGCTTTTACGTGCTCTATTTAAGTATTTGTGCTCTCTATTATCAAATCGAGCAAATCGTCGTCAGTGAACAGCTTCCAGGCCTCGGCAATGTTGTTAGCATTTCTGGCTTCCCCACTGACACCAGGTAAATGCATAATTATATTGTGTGACCTGGTATGTACATTTTGGTTGGGAACCTTTTTATGCCATTCAGTTCGGCCATCTCTCAACAAATAGTAAGGTGGTGATTCACTGGAAGGGGGACCGGAACCAACCACACTAGTTGATACAGAATCTCAAGATGTATTAGTGAGTGTACTCATGTTTCTCGCAGGAATAACGACGTTACCTTCACTGTCCAGCTGTTTGTCGCTCATTTCACTTTCTGTGTTGTGATCACTTCCGAGAATAAAATCAGGATCTACATCTGAATCATCATTATCGCTTTCTAATAACAGTTTTTCAATTTCTTCCTCACTTAGAGGACGCTGCCAGGCCATTTTTGAGCAGTTTTATTGCTCACAGTCAGTATAACGATAAGTGTGCATAAGCAGAAAAAGCTAATGTAAATGGATGGGCTGGGTCTCTCAGACCCTCAACACACTTCCTTCCATGTCAGCAATCAACTGGTGAACAAAGAAAAATGATGACACAAGCAGTGTCCTCTAGGAACATTAACTGAAAGCTACAATGGATGGCTGACTTGCAACTAGTGTACTCTTGTGGATATTTTTAAAATTAAATCCGCTTGGGTCTGAGAGACCCAGCCCGTCTGTTCTAGGGTTAAGCTGTTGTTTATATAGGCTCGTGTGACGCGCTTCCCATGCAATCGGCTCTTTTCAGAAGCTGCTGACATTTCCACAACCACTGGGTAAACTCCTATAGCCCAGGACACTTTCCGATAATCACCCTGTGTGTGGTGGCTTTCTGGGCCTCCGAAGGACATGACTCTAGCCAGCAGCAACTTCCACCACTATGTTACAATGTCTCATCTCTCTGTTGCACAATGACAGCTTAATCCATACGCTATAGCAGTTTATACGCGACAAAGCAAACTTGCAAAATTTCTGTTTGTTGCTTTAATTTTGGACACTAGTGTATTTGTAAATAGACCACACACTTCACAAAATAAGTAACATATTGCACTGCAAAACACTGATGTTTCCTAACAGACTAAAGTAGGCGCAACGAGTTTCTGCTATCGTCCACAAAAATACACATTCCTCATAAATGGGAGTCTCATTTAAAAGTTCCTTTAACTCATTCTTAACGCGTACTTCAAATACAGCAAAATGCCTCCTTTACACTCATTTGTAAGCCTCTTGCACAAATGCAACACCACCTATGCTAAGCATCCCGGCACTTCTGAATCATAACCATAACCTGTATGCACACATATCCCAGTAACTAATAAGAAAACTCGGACAATATTCACACAGATATTGTGCCCTAGAGGAAGAGACAAATCATCACTTAATTCACAAGGCCACCCTGCAGTCTTGGAATGCACGGATAAATGGGAATAACGAGTTTGTACAGGTGCAAAATGGTAACCTGAGAACTTTACAGGAAATTGGCCATTCAAAGGAAGTATTGAAATGAGAGATTGAGTTTTAAAACATTTCCTCTGTATTCTGGGTATACGGAGTACAGTTGGGTGCGCCCTGCAATTGTAGAACAGATCATCAGTCAGTTATGACTGTCATGGAGGTATCGTCTGCTAGGAGATCAAAATCTGAGAAAAATCAGGAAAGAGAGGAGATGAGTTGAGTGTCAGAGCCAGAGCCAAGTGCTTTGGCCCAATACTCGGGCAGCGTCCTGCAGCCAACAAGTGGTTCATCCCCAACACTCATCATTGGTCACTCAAACACAGTGTGGGGAAGTTGTAGATAAGCATATTTTAGGGGAACAAACAGCTTCTGCTGAGGTAATGATTCTACATGACTACCGACAGTGAAAAATCATGTAAAATAATTTTTTTAAGTAACAATAAAAATTCCCAACACCCCTAGACCGGTGAGGTGACCTGCACATCTTTTCCCCTTCCGCAGAAGAGGGGTAACCCGTGTTGGGGACTTAATAGCTATGGCTAATGTGGGCTGCTGGACCAAGAGTTCCAGGTTGGCTTACAAAAAATTTTACTAAATTTTTGTTAAAAACATTTGTCCATTTGACTGGCCTGGAGCTCTAGAAATGGCACCGCCGTAGGGGGGTGGGCATATAGTGGCCACAGAGCTTGTGGAAGGTGGCACAGTCATGTGATGAGGGTGGCACTCCCTACAGCTGGTGGATAGTGCAATTGCCAGGTACAATGGAGTCTCTGTAACACTAAAACAACTAAGAGTTGAGGGAGTCTTGGTGGCTCATTGTAAAATAATAGGGCTTTAGATCCTAAGGGGAAATTCTACAAAATCCTTGAGGCATGTAGAACGCTATAAACTTGTGAACAGAAAGTATTAATTTTTTTTTTTTCTTTATGTAAAAATGGAGGATACAACCATCATGAGTAGCTCTTACAATTCCATTTCATTTAATTCCATCATTCTAATTCAATGTGTTGCTACTAACACACAATTCTACAGTCAAATACACTGTAAAACAAATTAAAGGAACAAAGTAAAAGTTAGACTCCATAAGGTTACACTAAAATCTGTTGAGGTGAGGAATCACAGATGTCTTAAAATGAGTATAAAGATTGTTCATATAAATTGTTACTTAGCTAAATTTTAGTAACATAGATGTTTGTCCAGTGGAAGGAGCCTCTTTTTTACAATAGAATAGGGGATTTTTCATAAAATGGTAATATAATACTGATATAAAGTTAAACAGGTATTTCAGCTACTAGATAATGTCTTACATTCTACAGACAAAGTTTAAGGTTGCATGTTTAATTTTAAGGCATTATAAATTAATAAGTTCCACAACACTTACGTGCACAGGCATTAGAAAATGCCTTCAGGGCATGCCACAGAACGGTGTGATCCTGGCTACTGGGGCTAAGACACCCCCTAGCAGAGAGAGAATATAGAGAGACTACACTCATAGCGTGATGATTACATTTTGTAAGTAACTGGAAAAACATTACATCTGCAATAATAAGCAGCAATACTCAAATAACTGAACCATGGGAAAATAATAAACATCCTTAATAATGCATACCTAATCAACCGATAGGTATTTTAAGAAAACAGTAAAAGACCTGTCACATCTCCTTAAAAATGAGCTGCAGTGAATGGTTTATAATAAATTTTCTGTCAGTTTTTGGTACATATTGTGCTCAACACAAAAACTAAATTTTACCAGCTAGAGAAAATTTAATGGGGATATGGAAACACTATACGTATACATTGGATTTGATCAGGAAATACCTAAATAAACCTTTTGTCTGAGAACAAACTCGATTAAGTCACACTTCACACTAATGGTCCTTTTAGAGGCTTAGATTTTGATGAGAGAATCATGAAATAAAACATTGGTTGTGCTATCTGAAAAAACAGCACAGAAGCTAAACACATAGGTGATAATGACTCAGTGTGCATGATAATAGTCAACACCAGATTGATTTAAAAAAACAGAGAAGAGTAAAATGTCTTTCAGTACAGTTAAAACTTGTTAAATGTTAATGTCCTGCTCGTCTGTCTAAGGCACAGAAAGCTTTTTTTTTACAATATTTGTGTGCACATGGACATTTGGAATTCCATACTCACACTATTCACTTGTGTGTGTGTGTGTGTGTGTGTGTGTGTGTGTGTGTGTGTGTGTGTGTGTGTGTGTGAGTGAGAGAGAGAGAGAGAGAGAGAGAAAGAATATTATGTATATTAAGAGTTCACACTATGTGTGGGAGTTGTTTGCATACTGCGTATGTAAGTTAGTGTAGTTTTCCCTGCTGCTGGCCATACAAAGCTAGATTTTTTTTTTAATTTTATGTCTCATAGACAAAATGTAAATTGTAAAAAAAAAGTGCTACATCTGTAAAATTGTGCTACAACAATAACTCTAAAAATTGTAGTAGAAAATATTTCTTTTCACCTGTCCCTAGCTTTTGAAAACATAAGTATAAAATTGTGCTTCAATCTGTGAGGCCTATTTGAAAACATATTAAAGTGTTCCAATGTGTGACAGCTATTTTGTAATTATATTATACAATGTTAAACTATTTTGTAAGTATTGTGCACAGTTTTCTACCTTGTTACATGTGAAAACATATCAGTAACTGAATTGTAAAATGTAAAATTGTATGAACTGTTCCAACTTGTGGGAAATTTATTTTGTAAATAAAACATATTGTAATTTAAAAAATCGCCTTTGTTAAACTAGCCACTCATTTTTCCTTTCTACATCAAACCTCTCACATAATTGTTTATATCATTCAAACCTATTTAATGCCGGTGAGAGTGACACTAGCTGAAGACTGTGCCACTACAACACTTAAATAGATTGCTAGACCATACAATGTGCTGTCACATCTGCATTGAATATGTCTTTTCTATAACAAGAGACACTTTTACACTTCATTACCAATGTTGGTGGATTGAAATATGATATTTTCAATATCTAGTGCAAGTGGTCTGTCAAAGTAGGACAATTGGCAGAAACCTGACAACCATGTAGGTTGTAGCAGTTATGGAATGTTTTTACAACTATATTACTTTACTGCACTTGGAGGGGGGGGGATCATCAAGCACTGTTCACACCCCTCAGACAGTCAGGTGGACTAAGCATGAGTTCTACAGCCAATGCACACACACACACACACACACACACACACACACACACACAGCTGTAATTGCTTAAACTGCCGAGGTAAGCCACATAAACTTAGAACAACCGGGGTGGGGGGAATATGAGCAATATACTAGTGAGCTTTCCACCATTTTAAATGTAGTTTGGAGAAATCCAGAGGGGTTTTTAAATTTCTGTCTGTTCTGTACTTAGCGCGGAATTCTAAACTTAGCACAAGGGATCTGACAGCCGTGCAATGCAAGGTGCACCCAATGTCCTAGCCCATCATCTTAGATTCTATACTTACAAGTGATCTGGCAAATGTGCGTGCTGTGCCAGTGATCTGTGACATCAGGGAGAAACCAGCCAACAACATAGGCTGCACTAATAACCTTAGGTCTGCCATCTTGGATTTTTTAACTGCCTGTCTTGCATATTTTAGATTTCCTGCCATTTTATACACACATCAAAAAAAGTTTTGCATCACCACAGCTTTAAGAGTTCCGGAACCTGTACAGAAAATTGGAATAGAGACAACATAAACATCATTTCCGCACTTTTTATTGCTCATGAAAACCATACATTGCATGTTGTTCCACTATACAGCAAGACCTTCAGAGGTGGCGGGCCAGATTGCTGTACACACCGGTACCTTTAATACCCAGTAGCACATCCTTTTGCATTGATGCATGCCTGTATTCATCGTGGCGTACTATCCACAAGTTCATCAAGACACTCTTGGTCCAGATTATCCCACTCCTCAACAGCGATTCAGCGTAGATCCCTCAGAGTGGTTGGTGGGTCACGTCATCCATAAACAGCCCTTTTCAATCTACCCCAGGCATGTTCGATAGGGTTCATGTCTGGAGAACATGATGGCCACTCTAGTCGAGTGATGTCATTATCCTGAAGGAAGTCATTCACAAGATACGCATGATGGGAGCGTGAATTGTCGTCCACGAAGACGAATGCCTTGTCAATATGCTACCAATATGGTTGCACTATTGGTCGGAGGATGGCATTCACGTACCATACAGCCGTTACAGCGCCTTCCATGACCGCCAGCAGTGTATGTTGGCCCAACATAATGCCACCCCAAAACATAAGGGAACCTCCACCTTGCTGCACTCGCTGGATAGTGTGTCTAAGGTGTTCAGCCTGACCCGGTTGCCTCCAAACACGTCTCCAACAATTGTCTGGTTGAAGGCATATGTGACACTCATTGGTGAAGAGAACGTGATGCCAATCCTGAGTGGTCCATTCGGCATGTTGTCGGGCCCATCTGTACCACACTCCATGATGTCGTGGGTGCAAAGATGGCTCTTGCCATGGACGTCGGGAGTGAAGTTGTGCATCATGCAGCCTATTGCGCTCAGTTTGAGCCATAACATGACGTCCCATGGCTGCACGAAAAGCATTATTTAACATGGTTGCATTGCTGTCAGGGTTCCTCTGATGCATAATTTGTAGGTAATGGTCATCCGCTGCAGTAGTAGCCCTTGGGCAGCCTGAGCGAGGCATGTCAATGACAGTTCCCGTCTCTCTGTATCTCCTCCATGTCCAAACAACATCGCTTTGGTTCACTCCGAGACACCTGGACACTTCCCTTGTTGAGAGCCCGTCCTGGCACAATGTAACAATGTGGACATGATCAAACTGTCGTATTGACCATCTAGGCATGGTTGAACTACAGACATCACGAGCCGTGTACGTCCTTCCTGGTGAAATGACTGGAACTGATTGGCTGTCGGACCACCTCCGTCTAATATGCACTGCTCATGCATGGTTGATTACATCTTTGGGCGGTTTTAGCGACATCTCTGAACAGTCAAAGGGACTGTGTCTGTGATACAATATCCAGAGTCAACGTCTGTCGTCAGGAGTTCTGGGGACCTGGGTGATGCAAAACTTTTTTTAATGTGTGTATTTACAACAAGTTGTCTGTGATACTATGGCATGGGGGAAACCTGGTAGCACAATTTGACAATTTTGAATGACCCACCATTTCCTGAATTTGCTGCCAATTTATGCGTGGGTCAACTGGCCTAGGGCCACTGTGGGGTTGTCGGGATGGAGGAAGTGTGAGGGTGAGCTCCAGCAATGTTGCATGATGTCATCAAAAATCTGGCAACAGAACAGAGAGTGCTAGAATTGGCAAAATCCTACCACTGTTATCTACATAACATTCATACTCTGCTAGTTACCATGCAAGACATGATGGCAGGTTTTTCATGTCTTACTGTCATTTCCCAATTATCTGCGCCATTTGTGAATGATACATGGGGAGAACTACTGTCAGCAAATCTCCATATGAACTTGAATGTGTCTGATTTTTCCATTGTGGCCACTTCATAAGAAATATATGTGACGATGTACTATGCCTCCCCACGCCACTACTCCCTTTGTGGTACTTGCAACATACCAGAGTGGTTTATGGTAACAAAATTATGAACTGAAATTAATTTTCAGATGGACAAATTTATTACTTTCCAAATGGTGGATAGGTGAACACCCAACTGTGTAATAAGTTTGTGGCTCGACTACCAGTCTAGTTGTTTACTGTTTCATTGTGCCTGAATGAAATCTTCTGAATCATAAAAGCACAGACTAGGAAACTATCAATGAATGAATTTCAATACACAAATAAATGTGAAATAGTAAATAAGATGTCGTGACAGTCCGTTAGGACAGGGATGACAATTGTATTATATTCAGTCTCAGTTTTAAGTAACTTGAGAAAACTAAGTTTATATTGAATGTTGGCCTTACAGATGCTAATATTGTACACAGTGATACAACTGTAATTTGAAATAGCACCACATTCGTACCAAGCAGAGCGTACACAAGCAACATATAACATGTACCAGTGACACTGTGCAGTGCATCACAAATTTAACCTCAACAAATTCTCCACATTTAAAAGTTCACTCAAGTCTATATTAATACCAGTTCACCAGTCCAATATCAGAGGTCTATATTAACTCACAATAAATACACATTCTCAATTTCAAGCTGTTGCACTGAAATGACTGTCCAATCTAGCTGCATCCAAAACCAACATGACAAAACACACACACACACACACACACAGCTCATAGGCTGCTTAAGTTCTTATCACCATTTGGAATTTGGTAATCCAATTATGGAAAAAATATAAATGCTTTTACTAAAATGTTTTTTAATGACCCAAATGACTCTTTCCACCTTTTCTGTCTGGCAGTCTGGTACTTATCCACTGAGTTATTGACCCACGCACACAGTGACATACAAAATTCAATCCAATACTTCCATTGCCCTATGCAATTGAAGTGCTGTTTGGTAAAGAGGCTTGCAAGTCAGATAGTTATCAGTGGGAATTGTTCCTGAGTAAAAATGGTCTGCAAGGATTGCACAATTTTCTAACTTTTGTTCACTGTAAAACTAATGGTATATTTATATGAAAGCATGGTGTTTGTTCTTTCAGACGTGTCACTCTTGAGATTCCCACAGAAGGTTGGACGTACTTGCCCATTTGCACTGAAGAAACTGGATCCATTGCCCATCCAGGTGAATCAATTATATGAATGTATGGTGTCTGTTCTTTTGGATATGTCTGAAAGAACCATTGCATCATCCCAGTCACAGTGTTATCACAACTGTGTACACTGTCTTGGTACACCTCATGGCCAACCCACATTCCCACCAAGATCCATCTATCCACAGTCACTCTACATTTCCTCTATACTCACTACCCTGAATTTCCCGCAGGAGGTTGGACATACTTGTGCTTCTGCGTACTTGCGGGAATCTCAGAGTAGTGAGCATGGAGGAAATGGATAGTGCCCAGTGAGAATGTGGGTTGGTTGTGAGGCATGCCAAGGCAGTCTGTGCAGTTGCTACAACACTGTGTACTGGATGGTGCAGTGATTAATGCACCTGCCTAGTAAGCATGAGAGCCCAGGTTTGAATCCTGGTCCTGTACACACGTTCTCTCATTGCTGCTGATTGTGTGTACTGTCCCACAGCAGCTGACATCAGTAATAAGCTCCCTGTCCTTTCCTCCCCCTCTCCCCCCCCCTCCCCCCTCCCCCCCCCCTCCCCCCACTCACTCTTCATCTTCAGTTTACATAAAGTAGGATATTTACAAAATTTCCAGGATTTTCTTAATGTTTAATTGGAGATCTCAGTAGAGGGGCTTTATCAATAGTACCTCAATGGTCCTCTTGTGTTCCTTATGTAAACATTGATATGACTTGGTCTTGGCCTTCATGTAAACAAATCATGCACATGTGCTCTTCCTAATGTAAACACTAATGTAATGGTATACCATAGGCTAAGAGCAGGTATCAAGAGTAGGTTGGCTTGGATGCAGGGGTCCTTGAGCAGTAAGCAACTGAGCCTTTTATTAAACATTTATTTTGGCAAAAACACTAGGTTAAAATTCTGCATACAATGGACTAGAATAAATGTCCCAATGGACGTTACTATATTCAAAATAATCCCTGCAACAGGATAGCGGGCTTGGTTCCTCAATGAGTTAACAAGTCAATGGTTGCAAACACCATTTAAAACAATCTTAAGAAGGCACACAAGGCTTTGGCCATTAATAGTTAAGAATTTGAGTGGCTGGCCAAATGTAAAAAAGATATCAACAAACCAGGCATCCAATTAGATAGTTGTGAGTCACATTAAGCAAAATTCCAATTATTTCAATTGCACCTCAAGATGCATTCAGTTAATTATAAGCAAGATACAAATTTTAAATTAATGGGTTGCTCAGTAGAGAACTTAGAACAAAAATGCACAGACCATGGCCAGATTTACTTTCCATTGTTTAACCAAGTTTTGCTGATTAACAGATTAAATATTAACCCAAAGCTCTGGTAATTAACAGCATTAATTTAAAAATACAATACACAGGATAATAACAGTATTCATAAATATGATTTCTGCTGAATTGAAATCTGACACTGTGTTTAACCCAGCTGTACAAATAAACATTCAGGGGCACACATTCAGAAAAATGGCATTGGCTCTGTCATGTGTGCCCAAAGTGGCATTTTCTGAGAACCACTTGTGTTGTCTGTCAGTGTTTCATGGCCCATTCCAAATTAATTTAATTCCCACAAATGTTAGACAGCTTCTACAAGAGAGGGAAACACAATTAATTTACTTCTAAAAAACAAGTTAATTGCAGAAGGATTAACACTACTGCCCTGCCCAGGGGGATAAATGGCTGCATCTAGCTGTGAGTAAGACTGACAGTTAAACAAATCACAACCACATTGATCAACAGCTCATCATTACAAAAAATAATGAGTATCTGCAGTTCACTACTGACAGGGGACACACTGGTACCTAAATATTTGCTGAGCGAAATGTGTATCTCCATGCTTTAATCAAAGATTCAAACTAATGGCTGTCATTCAGCATTAGTATCCAACTGACTAAACCGCCAAGTGACTTCAAGAGTTCAGCAAACTTGAAAAACTTAACTCGACTGTAGTGCCTAGCAAATTCATTCTGTTGACCAGACATCAGAGACAAGAGCAAGATATAGGCTTTTTGGACCCAAGTGCTGGCTTCCTCCTGTACAATGCACACTTAGCTTGCCAGGTCCCTCAGCATGCTCCATTTTACGCATATGTGCTGCTTAAAACCCAGCCAAATTGCCATGTGTGCCCTCTCGACAGGAGGAGGACAAGCAACTCCTTTCACCAGCTAAATTGACCCAGGGAGAAATCAATACAGACGTATCAGATCAAGTCACTGTTATGTCTATGCAAGTATAAATTGTGACTCTAATGTAAACAAACTTCCACTTGTGCTCTTACAATTTATTTATATGAACCCCAGATATTTGTCTGTTTGATCCCTTTCAAGAAGTTGCCACTTCCCCCCCCCCCCCCCCCCCCTTCCCACTCAACCCCACACCACTTCCCTAGGCATGTTGGGTGATGCATAAATAGCATAGCAGGCTGAATTGCTATGAATTATTACCTAAAAAATTACATCAGACACTTTGACATTAGAGTGTACATGTGATATTCATGGGGGCATTATACTGTTGGCTGAATTACTATAATTTGATGACACCATGACTGCCCAATAGTTTTTTTGGAAAGCACTCCAGTGTATGACCACCTTCCATTTCTATTTACAGTTTTGGGGGCAATTTGTTATAATTTTGGGAATATTTGTTACAATTTTGCTGATTTTTCTCCCAGTACTGAAAATACTTCCTTTTCAAGATCACCACCAAAGATACACACAAATGTGAGACTTTAAATGTTCTATCAATTACCACAATGAACTATTTAAACAAATGCAGTGACATACCATTAGTTTATTTTAACAATTAGCACACTGCATTACTGAAAGAAACACATTGTAGGACTCCCGAGCAGACACACCTGTATCAGGCTGGTGGGGTAGAGCGTCTTACGTCACTTGTGAAATATGATTAGCAACTTAATATTTATTTGTTGCAGAAACAGTTCTTTTCAGAGTTCATTAACAAGAAACATTGGACCAACAACAAATAAAATAAGTAAAATTTATTTGTTTAGATTTACAGTTCTGCACTTTTCGTCCAGCTCAGCTGACACTTTGTGCTAGTGACATGATGAAATTCTGCTGACTCCTGTAGTTGGCTCAGCTGGCAAGGCTGCTGCTTCAGCAATTCAGTTGAAGTTTGTGGGTCGATATCCACAGATGAAACCATAGCTTGCGATTAAGCCTTTGCAGTGCATTAAAACATCTTTGATCCTGCTCTAAAAGATGATGATGACACATGGGACCCATCGAAATGTACCATGCTGTCTGAAGTTGTGTAGTCGGTTGATCCTGCCCCCACCAGACAGAATGGCCCTGGTACCCATAAGTGCCTGCAGGATGTTTGGGAACAAAGGCACTGGATAGCTCTCACACCAAGCAGTGCCAAAGATATTTATACAATACGCGTCATGAGATGTACTGGTGTTGAAAGACCCTCAGTCTCCCCATCAGCGATGTGGTAGGCAGCCAGTGCGAAGTGCCATGAGTCGCAGGTCCTTGTTATTTGGATGTTACCATCTCAGGAATAGTAAGCAGCATGTCCATAAGAAGTACTGAAACACCTAGAACATAGATGTCAGTACACTGTAATAATCACTGAACAGAGTGCTTCCATACAAATGCCATCAATTCTAATGACCAACTGAACACAGAGCTGTTGAACTGCAGGATTTATAGAGACACATGGAAAGTAACGACATGAGGTCTGCTTCTTTACTAGTGGCCAGTTATTATTGTTCCACTGTGTTTGCGTAATAACTTGGTACAGGCTCTTAACTTCACTGAGTCCAATATGTGTTATTGAGTCCAAGGTATAGCTTCTTGTTGTTCCACGTAACAAGAGCTAATAAATATCTCTCTCTACTCCCTCAGTGGATGTTCTGCTGAATGTGTAACGTGTGCCTGGCAAGTGACGCTGATGTAATAACGTGTGCACTTGTTCCATAACTGACTTACAGTGTTTATTGTTTCTTTCTGATGGATAGCTGTGTCAGCACCTCTGCCCAATGTCAGCTGTAACTGTGCTATCATTAACATAAGAAAATTTTTAATTTCAATCCTTTTTTGCTTTGTGGCATAACAACACTTGCTACATATCAAGTCTACAAGTCACTGTAAGGAATTTGTCCCTGCATTATTAGTGTGAGAAAAACAATGGCATTCATACTATGACATGACTATGAGGCTGCTTTAGAGCAGTCTGACACTATAAGATGTAGCAGACTAGTAAATAATGACACAACATAAAAAATCCATGTAGGAACATTTCTAGAAACATGTAAGTACACACACAAAAAGCTGCTAAATTACCCTGATATCCCACTTATGTGCTGGAGCCACCACTGGGATAGGAATAGAAGAGCTACACACTTTATTTAAAACAAGCAAAAAATGCAATCAGGAGTCCTTTGGTGGCACACACCTCTGTCAGTGCAGTTGCAAACTCTCCTCGAGTGTTCAGGATGGCCAACGCCTCGCATCCAAGATGCCACCAGTCAGAATCACCAACAGGAGCCATGCCTGAAATAACAGAATAAAGCCCCTGAAGAGATTAAGACATATGAAGTGGATGTTGTATGTAGATGGACTTAATCACTAAGAATTATGTGACTGTAATATTTCCATAAATTAGGCATTATTAATGTACTATCACCCTGACATATTTTTTCCTTAGAAAGACCCTTACAGTAACCATTTTTACATTGACTTTACTTTTGATAGATCTGCCAATGCCTTTGCAGTAGCACACTGCACACTGCCAGGAATGTTCTGGCTTCTAACACTGTCATGGGTACTTCATCTCTGCTTTAAAAAAAAGAAAAATCCTGTGCAATAATGATCTAGGAACTGCCACAGCCAATGCCGAGACCCAGGATCTTGGACAGAGACACTAGCTAGGCTTTCCCTTGGTGATTAAAAGTACCATTTATTACCATCAAGTGTCAAAAAAAGTTATTTTTAAATGAGTCCATTACTTACATTTCATTCTGAAGGTGTAACTCCTATTACTACCATCGTTTAACATCCTACCTGTTCATTTCACTAATGGTGAGTGGAAAGAACGTTTGTCAGTAAATCTCTGTATTAACTCCAATTTCTTAGTGTTGTTTCATGAAACTTGTGGGAGAATGTAATATGTAGCCCGACTCTTCCTCAAACGTCAGCTCTCGAAGTTATAATAGTAAACCATTCCATGATGCACAGTGCCTCTCTTGTAGCGTAGCTTCTACCACAGAAGTTCATTTAGCATCTTGTGCCAACTAAATGACCCCTTGACAAAACACAATGTTCTCTGATGAATCTTGTTTACATCTTCTATTAATGTCACCTAATAAGAGTCATAGACTGTCGAGCAATACTTGAAAGTCAGCCGAATAAGTGTTTTGTTCTTTAGTAAATAAGATTCCTATCAGCCTGACACCTGCATTTCCTACTATTTGTGTTTGTGGTCATTACACTCAAGGTCAGTCCAGATGGTTACACCTCAGTATTTTACTGTTGTTATTTTACCATTGTTACTTCTTTAGCCAGGTTTTTGCAGTTTGTAACTTGAGTCATTCCATACAGAAATTGCTCATCACACATTTAATGCAGCATCCAGTGTTCATGGAAAACAATGGATTGTTTCTCCATAAGGAACAAGATGATTTTAAAGTATATTTTACTCACCTGTTGATAGAGTGTTCCCAACTGAGTCTGGCATGATTCATTTTACTGAACCTTATAAACCATCCTCTTGCAGCATCTGCCACAGGAGTTGTCCCATCTAAATGATTGCTCTGCAATGGATCTTCTATTAATCTATCCGGGTAAGGATCATAGGCTGATGAGCAATAACCTCAAGCCCACCTCGTTTAGGTACAATGTAGCCATTCCTTTTTAAGTGAAACCAAATGTGAATGGATGTATATTAATAAAGAAACCAGTGTTCCTTAATATAGTAAACATCTACGGATCCACTGATTTCTGTGAGTATTGCAGTGCATGGCCACTTTTGGCTTGGTATTAACAGTAAATGGTGATATCCTGTATCCCCAGTCACAGCAAAATTCTTCCATACAGGGTGTTTAAAGTAGTATGTAAGCCATGTTTGTGCGTCAACAATTGCCTGCTCTTTTTCCATCATCAGTTTATATTCTACTGTGATGCCAGTTGTTATTGCTTTTATACTCAAGTTTTTGTTCTCTCCTCCATTTCCAGTATTCTTTTGCATATGCATAACACATTAACTACATATACATGAGCAATTTGTGCAGGTGTGTCAGGTGATGATGCGAGTGTTGTTGCTAGTCACTGATTTCCAGTTGCTCTCCCAGCACACAAATTTATAGAAGTTGTAGCTTCAGCTACAGGTGTTTGTGCAGGTGCAGTTGCTAATAACTCATCATCAGATATTTCTACTGCAGCAGCTTCACCTCAGAGTTCAGGTAACAGAAAAATGTCTCTAAGACTGAGACAGCCTACTGTCAAAAGGGAGGATTTTTACTACCCCCTCAACAAGAAAGGATTGACTTAACAACTGTAATTCACATAGATAATCTTCTTTTCAGTAGTCCAGTACATTATAAATCCACTCATTTAAATGTAACTGCCAAATTAGCCCCAATTGTTGATAAAAAAAGTAATCTCCTTGATGTAATTAATGAAGAACCTAAATGTAAAGACTTTATCTAAAAAATTTACTTTCATAATGTCGTAGAAGTAAAATATGTGACCTAGAATTGTTAATAAACTCTGTAAGTGAAATTTCAGATGCAAAAATTCTGTGTATAGCTGAGCACTTAATGAAAGCACAAGAAATTGAAAGTATAGTTCTCCCACAATTCAAACTAATGGACAATTTCTGAAGAAAAATTTACAAATGCTGAAGCAGTTGCATATTTTCAAGGGAATGCATTGCAGCCCATCCACTTCAGTCAGCCAAAGAATAAAAAAGGTTCCTTCTGCTGGACAAGATGAAATCCTTTGTTTCATTGTTCACAGATGTTCAAGTAAAATAAGTAAGCCCTGTCACGGATCATTAACTTTCATTTTGGAAAGCATTCCCTAAACTACTTACCATACCAAAAATTATACCGATACACAAAAATGACCCCAAACAAGATCCCAATAATTATCAGCCAATAGCAGTCCTCTCTGCGTTTACTAAAATATTTGAGTATGTAGTGGCCGACTGACTAAAATCATTTATGAATAAGTATAGTATCCTAGAGGGAAACATTCCACGTGGGAAAAATATATCTAAAAACAAAGATGATGTAACTTACCAAACGAAAGCATTGGTATGTTGACAGAGACACTAACAAACACAAACACTCACACAAAATTCAAACTTTCGCAACCCACGGATGCTTCATCAGGAAAGAGGGAAGGAGAGGAAAAGTCGAAAGGATGTGGGTTTTAAGGAAGAGGGTAAGGAGTCATTCCAATCCCGGGAGTGGAAAGACTTACCTTAGGGGGAAAAAAGGACAGGTATACACTCACACACACACACATATCCATCCGCACATATACAGACACAAGCAGACATTGTAAAGGCAACACTACATACAAAGTTTGCCAAGGTAATCCCATTCCTGAAGTCCAGGCAGAGCTTCAAGGAATCCTCAGAACCTTAGGCCCCCTACAAAACCTTTCACCTGACTCCATCAACCTCCTGACCCCACCGACACCCCACACCCCTACCTGTCCTTTTTTCCCCCTAAGGTCTTTCCACTCCCTGGATTGGAATGACTCCTTACCCTCTCCTTTAAAACCCACATCCCTCTTTCCTGTTGAAGCAACCGTGGGTTGTGAAAGCTTGAATTTTGTGTGTGTGTTTGTGTTTGTTAGTGTCTCTATCAACGTACCAATGCTTTTGTTTGGTAAGTTACATCATCTTTGTTTTTAGATATAAGTATAGTATCCTTTATCCAGCTCAGTATGGATTCCAGGAGGGGAAAACAACAGTAGATGTTGTTTAGAAATTTATAGATACAACTCTCACTCTCTTAGATAAGAAGCAGCCAGCTGTGGGGTTGTTCCTTGGTGTTACAAAGGCCCTTGATACTGTGAACCACAGAACACTATTAAAATAACTATATAACTATGGTATATGGGGCACTGCCTACGACTGGTTTGCAAGCTACCTACTAAAGAGAAAACAGTATGTGCAGTTATGAGAGGTCACCCCTTCAGGAAAATCCACAGCTTCATGTTCTGATATGCAAACCGTAAAACATGGTGTTCCTCAAGGATCAGTTTTAGGCCCAATCTTATTTCTTCTGTTCATTAATGATCTTCCTCTTCACCTACCAACTTGCAATACCTTCCTTTTTGCTGACAACACCAATATTCTGATATCTGACTCAGATGGTTGCACTGAAGCTGCAGTCAACCAACGTACAGCTCTACTGGATTCATGGCTTAGAGCTAATAGTCTATTTCTTAATGCAAAAAAAGACTGTAGGTCCAACATTTCACACAGTCCAGAACAGAAATCACACTGTCCCAACTATACAAATAGATGGAACTAATATTGAACTGGAAAACATAACTAAACTCCTTGGAATATCTAACTCTGACACTTTAAGCTGAAAAAGGCACACTGACAGCTTAGCTACCAAGCTAAGAAAAGTATGTTTTATGCTTCTGTCAGTCAGGGAAGTGACGAGTATAAATATCCTAACATCAGTGTACCATGCTCTTTTTCATTCAATCCTAACATATGGCATCATCTTCTGGGCCCACAGTTCTGAGTCCATTAAAATATTTAAGCTCCAAAAGAAAGCTGTCAGGATAATGTTATTTAAAAAGCAGAGAGACTCATGTAAACAACTATTCTGAAAAAGGTATTCTTCCACTTCCATGCCATTACGTATTGGAGATACTAAGTTTTACCAAGCTAAATATTGGCTGCCTGAAGCAGAATCTGGACTATCACCAGCATGACACTAGAGGGAAATACTTGCTGACACAGCTTTCCCATTCCACCAAATTATATGCTGATAGTGTAAAATGCATGGGGATTAAACTTTGTAATCATCTACCACTACAAAACATCAACAATCCAGCACATTTTAAAATAAGGCTTAAATTGATATTATTAAAATACTCTCTTTATACCAGAATGAGATTTTCACTCTGCAGCGGAGTGTGCGCTGATATGAAACTTCCTGGCAGATTAAAACTGTGTGCCCGACCGAGACTCGAACTCGGGACCTTTGCCTTTCGTGGGCAAGTGCTCTACCCGAGTTCGAGTCTCGGTCGGGCACACAGTTTTAATCTGCCAGGAAGTTTCATATCAGCACACACTCCGCTGCAGAGTGAAAATCTCATTCTGGAAACATCCCCCAGGCTGTGGCTAAGCCATGTCTCCGCAATATCCTTTCTTTCAGGAGTGCTAGTTCTGCAAGGTTCGCAGGAGAGCTTCTGTAAAGTTTGGAAGGTAGGAGACGAGGTACTGGCAGAAGTAAAGCTGTGAGTACCGGGTGTGAGTCGTGCTTCAGTAGCTCTGTTGGTAGAGCACTTGCCCGCGAAAGGCAAAGGTCCGAGTTCGAGTCTCGGTCGGGCACACAGTTTTAATCTGCCAGGAAGTTTCACTCTCTTTATAACTTACATGAATATTTTGAATGTGATTTTTGTGTGTAACATATTTGCACACTTACCTTTCTGCACTATAATTTATCTTCAAAATGTAAATTTCAATAATCTATAACTATCATACAGTTGTGTAAGTCCAGGTGTATTTAATTTGGTGTTATGTATTTTTAAATGTTTAAATACTACGATGACTTGTCCCATATCATATAGTACTCTCTGTACACACAGTGATTCATTGAGTCAATAAATAATGAACGAATGACTGAATGAATAGGGAACGCTTTAAGTCCATCTGACACACTGGCTCTATTTCCTAAGACTAAGGGAATAACATTACTTGTGGGAATCAATCATAAATTGTTCTGTCTTTATTGGACAGTATTGTGAAGCATAATGTCGTATAGTGATGCACACTGCAAATTTTTGCAAATAGAAATAAACTTAACCCAACTCTAGAAGTATACAATGCAGGATTCAGCGACCACCAAGCTGTCATTCTAAAGGTTGGTGTTAGCAAAGATACCTCAAACCCAGTCCCACCTAAAACTTTACGAAGGTTTTTCACCCAAGAGAACTTGAACAAGCTAAATGCCCTCCTTAATAAAGAAAAGTGGACAGAGATGTACACAGCCAATGATGTCAACATGAAATTCAACATATTTCTTGACAAAATGATCCACCACTTTGAAGAGGCCTTTCCGCAAAAACCAGTAAGAATAAATAATAATAATAATAATAATAGAAACAAGAGTTGGATTACACCAGTTATAAAAATCTCTTGCAAACATAAAAGAATACTCCACGTGTTATGTAAACAAAGTAGTGACTCCCCCAACTAACAGAATACTATAAAAACTACACATGTATCCTAAGAAGAGTGATAAGACAAGCAAAAAGGATGCAGAATGATGAGTACATTGAAAAATCCTTCAATAAAGTAAAAGCAATGTGGAACATCATAAAAAGGGAAAGAGGGGAAATGAAAGCTTCACACACGAACATAGAAATCAAACTCCACAATGAATCTATATCTAATCCCGAAGTTGTGGTGAACTCATTCAACAATTTCTTTACTAGCATAGCTGAAAAACTGGTCCAAAATAATCCTAACACAAATTACCAACCAGCAAACCAAAAATATCACACATGTGCAGAGTCAATTTTCATTACCAAAGTCACTGAAAATGATGTTGCAAAAGCCCTCAGAGAGTTAAAAAATTCATATTCAGCTGGAATTGATGGTATCCCAGCAGCTGTAATCAGAAATTGTGAACACACAATTGCTGAACCATTAACTCACCTCTGTGACTGTTCTTTCCAGGCAGGTATCTTCCCTGAAGCTCTGAAACTTTCTAAAGTAATTCCTGTCTTCAAAAAAGGTGATAATAAAGATATGAATAACTACAGGCCTATCTCAATCTCATCCTGCTTTTCTAAAGTTTTTGAAAAAATAATGTCCAAAAAAATGATGGACTTCATTGAAAAAAAAAAAAAAGATTTACTAAGTTTAGCTCAACATGGGTTCAGAGGCAACAAATCTACTGAAACTGCAGTATATGATTGCATAAATACGTTTTTAGAACTGTTAGATAGAAAACAACCCATAACAGGCATATTTCTGGATCTGTCAAAGGCTTTTGACACTGTTGACCACAAAATATTACTGGAAAAATTAGAACACTACGGTATCAGAGGAATTGCAAACAACTGGATTGCTACATTCCTAACCAATCGCATGCAGAGAGTCTGCATGAAATATACTATTAAACAAAGCAACTCAATAACCGAAATACTATCAAGTAATAAAACTGTAAAGCAAGGTGTTCCACAGGGCTCAGTATTGGGACCCCTACTTTTCCTCCTGTATATTAATGACTTGAGCCTGAATGTTGATGCACACCAAACAATAATATTTGCTGATGACACAACTGTACTCCTCAAAGGGGAGAATCGAGAGGCTGTGCAAAAAGCTGTGAACTTGGCTACTGATCAACTCAGCAACTGGGCAAAAATCAACAGATTAACTATCAACACCAAAAAGACAACTTCCATGAACTTCCACACAACGCAAAATGCAAATTCCTCTCAGCCATCTGTCACTATAAATAACCAGTCAATAGAGACCGACACTGTTTTCAAATTCCTAGGTCTGTGGGTTCAAGATAACCTGAAATGGAATACACATACAGGAAAGGTAAATGCCAGGATTTGTACTGGCTGTTATGCATTGAGTGTACTGAAAACATGTGCTAGCCTGAAAACATTAACCAGTGCATACTATGCTTACATACAAGCCCACCTAAAATATGGTGTAATATTCTGGGGAAATGCTCCAACTGCTCTGAGCACATTCAGAATCCAGAAGAGAGCAATGAGGATTATTACTGGGAGCAAACCCAGAGACTCCTGGAAACCCATCTTCAGAAAGTTGGAAATCCTTACACTGCCTTGCCTCTACATTCTTGAGACTCTAAAATTCTTCAGAAGACACATAGTGCCAACTGACCCCAGAGTCGTAAAAAATAATGAAATACATGAACACAACACCAGGAAAAACGCAAACCTGCATGTTATACGTACAAACACTCAACTGTGTAAAAAGGGAGTTTTCCACATGGGCCTCCAACTGTTCAACAATCTTCCCACTAGTATTAAGTCCATCGAAGACAACATAAAATTTAGCAAAGCCGTGAAGTCATGTTTGTTTTGTCACTGTTTTTACTCTGTAAATGAATACTTAGAACAGTAATCTTGCTGTTTGTGTTAAATTGAAAACATTGAGCAATATAATACATTAGGATACTATAGGCTTACGTTAATATATGTTAACAATGTTAAATGGTATTTTCCGACATCTGCAACACACTGTGTACCATCAGATCACATGGAATAAATAAATAAACCCCAATCTATTCATGACGTTTATGATGATTGTGACCCACAATTAGAGATCTGTAATGGTACATCTATTATAACAATCAACCTGCATCAGGTTTATATGCACAATACCACTCTACATCTCCAGAACACCTGCTTAGGAGGAAATTTAATAGATGTATCTGTAAAGTGCCAGCCTCAGTGTCTTTTTAGCATGAGATGTCACTCTCATGCGAACATTACACCTCACTCATGGCAACTGTCAATTTCACAATCACTGGACCCCAGTGCTTGAAATGCGAATGGGGAACAATACACTCAAGGTTAAACTCACCAGTAGTTCAACTAAAACTTTTCTTCTCCTGCACTTAAGAGATTAATAAGCTGCTGCTCCAGCTTTTCTAACTTTCCAGTTTGATCCACGTCATACAGTGTCCCCCTAGAATCCTTAGGTGTGTGCAGTGCTGTAGTTACTTAGTTGGAGGCATCCTGCATGGAGTTTCATAGTCACATATCCATGTTTTAGACTATGCAGAAGACATTTAAAACATGTATTATAGAATGTCTTTATCATAGTTACAAAGAAGCAAGGTTAACCATTCCTCAGTTTATGAACTACAGAGCATTGCCACCCTGCCACTCCGATTCCCTTGCTAATAAAACAGTAATGATCTCATTTTGTAAGGAAAAAGGTTGACACTAATTCATTGAAAAAGTCATGCATTTACCACTGTGATGTACTCTCCGTACTACATACAGCAATGCAGTTGAGGCACTGAGATCCTTAAGTGCCTTAAGCACTCCATCGTAAATTTTGAGATTGTAGCATGTATACATACTCAAGCATTCACCTATAGGCCTAAAGCATAACTTTGTTGCTGTGCACTGCTAAATTATCATCTAGCATTGACAACATAATTTAGTCCCTACATCATATACTTGGTAGTAATACTTCATAATAGGAGGTTTATTGGCAGTTTTATCTGAACCTCAAGCCACAGGATATTCTTTACAAAAATGATGATAAAGAGGTCCATGAAGTGCTGAAACTGGTCTTAACTGTGTGTGTGTGGTACATTTAATATTGTTATTTGCTCTGATTTTAGTTTCACATTAATTCCTAGCTTTACACTGTCAAAAGGCACTGTTATCACTAGCCTATATATGGAAATTATTTGAATTAACATGAATAATAAAAAAATCTTAAATATTAATTGATATTTCATAACAGAAAGTGGTTACACAACTTTTCAACAGGAAGTATAGGATGCTGAGACTTGGTTTAAAAATGTTTCAGACTTGTGAGATTGGTGGTTTATCCATAAATTTTATTTTCACAAATATCTCCTTTCCATGAAACTTGATTTCTGTGCTTTGCACACTTATGGTTCTCAGTGCCTCAACTGTAATTTCCAACATTTTTGAACCAAGATTTTACTGCCAACAGAACAACTTACCACAATTTTGCTGTAACATGGAGGTATATGGAATAAATGGTTGAAATTCTGCTTACTCACCTGTAAGTGAGAATAGTTCCAGAAGTCTTAAAAGAATCTCTTATACATATCAATTTTGACACAAATTCGGATAAAAGTTTTTTTGCATAGTATGTTTATTAAAGTATAGATTTAAATCTGGCATGGGGTGCACTGTAAAAAAAATATACCATTTATTAGTACCAAAAAAAGTCTAGAATTACCATGGAATTACAAATAGCAGATTAAAATCTTGTTCTTTGGTCAGGAAGAGGTATATAAGGGCATTTAATAAGACCAATAAGACTTGCAACAAATGTATGTCTTTTTATGCATAGTATTACTCTACATTCTAAACACCTACTTTGAGATGAAATATTGTAGTGTATATTAAAGTATCTGTCCTGATGTCTTCTTAATGTGAAACATTCTTCCCAAGTGAAAACTGCATCTCATCCAGGCATCTATTTACAATAACTGAAGGAAAAAAGATGGCAAAAACCATGTGTGTATTTGTTGTTATTTCATGATCAGTGGTTATTGAGTCTCAAAGGACTGTGTAGTGTCATGTATTTTTGTTTTGTAAGTTGTAGTTTAGCATAAAAGTAAATTTAAAAATTAGTGACTCATGACCCTTTTTGCCACGAACAACTGTTTATTACAATAAATGAAAGCTATACTTTGAAAAAAGTTTGATTTTATTACAAAATCTGTAAATATGGTGAACTGCAGACTATTTTATTCACATTTTGAGCTGTAGCTGCACTTATTATAAGAATGCTGCAGCAAAGCACAATAAAACAAGTTAATCTTTTTGATCATTATCATCATTGTTTGTTCCCCCTGGTACTGGCCATTTTTGCACTTGCTCATAAAATTCCATATGCTCAGGTGGAATAAAAGTTTTCACTTTCAGTATATCTAGTATTTTTTAAACATTGATGGGCATCCATTTTTCTGGATAGGCTAACTCATTGGAATGTACGGATCCTTAGTAATCCTTGAAATATCTCTGTGACAGCACTAGCAATGAACTGCTCTGTTTTCACTTGACCAGGGTAATGTTCATCGTGCACAAAACTCGTCCATTTAAATGGGGAAAAGAAACAGGTGAAGATCATTCACAGCTTTGGGGATATGTTTCTGGATACAATGATATAGAAATGTGTAAACTTCAGTTTCAGTTTTTTTGGCTTCACCTTCATGGCACCTGTAAAAGTATGCATGCTTACTTTTCATATTATGTATGTAAAGAACATTGACCTATAGCTTTTTCAAATAAAAGATATGCTGAATACGAATATTTGGTAACAGTAACTTTTGCATGTAGTCAAACTTCAGCCCATAGATAATATTTTCATTTTCACTGCACTCAGACTCTTCATTAATTTTGAAATTATTTGGACCTTCTGCGGAGAACCACTAGCCAGATTGTAAGAGTTTGCCAAAATTAACAAGAAACATATATGTGAAAGCAGCAACAGGCCACCAATGTCTTTTGCTTTGAATTAAACATACTTCCATATAGTTGTTGTTTTTAACGTCCCGTCAACAACGAGGTCATTAGAAACGGAGCGCAAGCTCGGGTTAGGGAAGGACGGGGAAGGAAATCGGCCGTGCCCTTTCAAAGGAACCATCCCGGCATTTGCCTCAAACGATTTAGGGAAATCACAGAAAACCTGAATCAGGATGGCTGGAGATGGGATTGAACTGTCGTCCTCCCAAATGCGAGTCCAGTGTGCTAACCACTGCGCCACCTCGCTCGGTTTCCATGTAGTCATTGCAAAAAGGGTGTGAGTCAATGTCTCATAACTTTTCTACACAGAATGAAATTTTAAGCTCCATTAGTGATGCCATTTTATGGTTGACTGCTGCCCTTCTTTTATATATAAATCTGGCTACCCTCCACCACCCAGTTTCAATAGATAACTCATCTTCGTAAAAAATTGATTTATAACCTTTCTCCAGTGACTGATTCAGTTATAAATGGTAAGCTTAAATAATGTATCTAGAATGTATCTTCTTTCCTCCATTAAAGTGTACATGTATGAAATAACATAATTAGGCTAAGTGTTTACAATTGGGTAAAGACATTTCCTTATACATTATTTTTATCTCTTACCTATGTCCTGATCTTTAGAGTATATACAAAGCTTTGACAGCTGCAGTTCATCAATGTTCTGTATTATTAACATATGAGGAAGTTATATTGGGCATCACCTTAGTTAGGGGATCATGCAGCAATATTTTGTAAGAATGAGTATGCATAGATTTTTATTCAAGATAATTAAAACTGAGGTGCCCTCCACCACAGTCTGTGTGTTTTAGTGTACATAAGGGATGGCTTTGGCATATGCATTTGAAGGAAGAAGAAGATCCAATGCTCCTGCAAGCACTTTATAGATACTCTAGATCGACGGAGAATCTGTATCACTATTGGATGGTAAAGGAAGCAGCCTTGGTAGGTAACCAAAACGAATACAAACATCCTTTTAGAAAATCTTTGTTTATTTCCCTACACTTTTAACCATAGAACATGGAAAAAATCTGGATACAATAGGAGAATACAGGATATATGCATATTGTATACACTAATGGAAAGTGGTCACACATTGGTGTAATGGCAGAAAGATGATGGATTCGAGATGTTTATTACATTAGGGAATATACGAAAAACCTGTTGATAAACCTACATTCAGATATGGATATGCATTAAAAAGGGTGGATGTACAGTGTGATTATAATTAAAGTTAAACTTTCAAAATGCTGTAAAAATAACATCACTGGGCAGAATGATGTCAAATTGCAATGAAATACTATCGGAGAAGGGGGAAAACGTATGGCATAATCACCCTGTATTGTATGAACAAGTGGTGGACTAGGGATGCCACTTTTGTTATTCCCCAGGTTTTGAGAAAATGAAGCAGTATATTAAATAGACTTATGGCTAACCCCATTTTTAAAAAATACCCCTTTAAGGGCAGTTAATTTGGAAAATTTTGTAATGGAGGACAACTATAAACTACTACTTGAAAAAGAACTGGTTATTCCTGATGTCTGACAAGTCTTGCATGTTACTTTCAACATAATATATGGAAAAAAATCTGTATATGAATCAGGGATACAAAATATCTGCATTTACTGTAAATGCTAGTAGAGGGTGGATTTTTTATGTTATTTACTACTACATTAGGAGATACAAGAAAGATCTGTTAATAAGCCTCTATTCCCATTAGGTTCCGCTTAAAAATATGGTTTTATTGTATCTGAATGTGATGGACATGGTGATGTGAATTTTATTTTTCCATGACTCTTGAGAAAAAAGTGCCCTAAGCTGCCACAGTTCCCGCAAATAATGTTATCCCATTCAAGATAAGGTGGCTTTTTTGGATATTCAACATAGGTCACATTGCATTAGGGATACCCGGTCACAAATCCTATGGTACAGTTAGCACAAAATGGTGTATAATTACATGTGCCCAAAGGATGTATCTTATTTTAGTTAAAGTGATATACTGCACATTAACATTGTATACTGAGCAGATAATACCTAGATAGGTCAACTCTTTAATCTGTTGGCATGATGACACCATAATCATAGCACTTCCTCTGGAAAGATTGACTGGGATTAAAGAATCATGATTCTAGTGTCAAAATGTAGAACCGACAGACAGTTCCAACATTAGTCGATGTAAGCTGTCTTCAATAGAGTTAAAAACATCATTTTATTCCCTGTATCATACTATTGTTAAGGCCGGTATTACACAGTTCCATATCATCTGGTAACAATTGCTTAGCAATATGGTAACAGCATGTCAGAGGCAGCTTGCAAGCTCTGCTAACGTAATAATGATAAGAAGTTGAGCTGGATAATATCTGACTCCATTACATAACAATTATAATTCTCTGCCTGCAACCATATGTCAGACTCACTTGGTAATGTTACATTGATTTTATAGTTATGCTTGGAAAACAACATTATACAGTGAAACTAATCAGAATTTATGATAAAAGCTGTGAGCACTAGATGAAACAGATGGATGACTCACTGCAGCAGCCACCAGAAAGATCGCGGGAGGCGTACATCGGCACGTTGCATCACGGACGGTAGTTGCCGCAAATAGTGTCCCGTCCACCAGAGGGCACGCGAGAATTTGGCCACGACCTCTACCAGCGGAACAACAACAACAACAACTCAGGCAGCACGGGCCGTGCCCAGTCAGTTCACATCGGGCATGCCTATGAGACAGTTCTCGGTATACTCTGAAGTGCGACGGAAAACGTGAACCGTGTTACTACACAATTGGCGATGAGGATGGGATCGTTCTTTCGCGTGTTGCGTCGTTGTTCCAGTTTCGCGGCTTATCCGCGGCATGGAGGATTTAGTGCGGGTTTTGGTTGAGCAGCAGACGGAACTCATGGCCACCGTGAAACAAGTCCTTCCGGCGTTGCTCTCCACGCCGTCTGCTCCAGCGCCGTTCCCTCCTCCCTTTCCCCCGTATGACGGTGGAGGATTGGGACGCGTATGAACATCGCCTTCGGCAGCATTTCCAGGCGTTTCATGTTGCCGATGCGGAGGTATGTCGTGCTCTTTTCTTGTCTTGGATATCTCCCTCGCTGTATAAAGTTTTGTGGCAGCTAGCGCCATTGCAGGAACCCTTGTCCTTGTTTTTTGACTCATTGTGTTCATTACTGTCTTCATATTATCGCCGCCGCACGCATGTTGTGGCGGCTAGGGTCGAGTTCTATCAATGCAAGAAACAGCCCCATCAGTCTTACCGGGTGTGGGCCGCTACCCTGTACGGTCTTAGTTGCAAGTGTCATTTTGTCACGGAGCAGTCGCGAGAGTTGTATGCCCACGTTATGGTGCGCGATGTCATTGTTCGTTCGGCCTCTGATAGGGAGGTCCGGCAACGGGCCCTGCAGTTAGAAGACCCTTCCCTCGAGGAAATCCTGTCCATTGCTCAATCGTATGAAGTCTCTCACGCCGCAGGTCAACAGCTGGAAGCGTGGTGCGACATCGCGGCGGTTCAGGGCGGCGCGGCCGCGTCCACTGCGTCCGGGGTGGACGACGTGCGAGCGGTACAATCCGGCCGTTACGGCTGCTCCCGCACGGCGCATAAACAGAGTTCTGGCCGCCGGCCCCTGTTATCGTCCTGTGCGTCGTGCTATATACATCACGATCGGTCACAGTGCCCCCAGCGTTGGGCCGTTTGTCGCAAATGTAATAAAAAAGGACACATTGCTAAAGTTTGCCGCTCAGCCCCGAAAGAATCGAAGAAAGCGGTTACAGAGGACATGGACGTTGACATTCAGGAAGTTTCATCGGGCCAGGCTCACGACGCATCGGCCCACAAACTCTTTATCGAGGTATCGGTCCGGTCGCGCCGATTACAACTGCAAGTAGATACGGGTGCGGCGGTTTCTTTGTTGAATGCACAAACTTACTCCGACCTTGGGTCGCTCCCGTTGGCGCCAGTTTACCGGCGTCTCCGCGGTTACGGTAAACAGTTCATTCCCCTACTGGGTCAATTCACTACCGACATGACTTACAAATCAGTCACTCGGCCTATTACTTTTATTGTTGTCAGTGATGCGAGCTCCGCTAACCTTTTTGGCTTGGATGCCTTTCAAGCTTTCGGGTTTTCTATCACTGACACCATACAGTTGGTCTCCGAAGACGTTCCCTATCAATCATTAGAATCTTTGATCTCTGACTTTCCGGATATCTTTGAGCAGGGCCTAGGGCGTGTTTCAGACTTTGAAGCTCACTTAACGTTGAAGGCGTTGGCTCACCTGCGTTTTCTACGCGCGAGGCAGATACCCTTGGCTCTCCGCCCTCAGGTGAAAGAAAAGCTAGACCGGCTGACAGCCCTCAGGGTCGTTCTTCCCATTTCTTCTAGTGAGTGGGCTTCACCCCTCGTTATTGTCAGGAAACCCTCGGGAAAATTACGTCTTTGCGGCGATTTAAAGGCCACCATTAATTCCCAATTGGTGGTGGACACCTATCCTTTGCCTCGTGCTGATGAATTGTTCTCCGCCGTAGCGGGAGGCCAATATTTTTCGAAAATCGATCTTTCGGAGGCTTATCTCCAGATACCTCTTGATGAGGACTCCAAATGGCTGGCGGTTGTCAACACCCCCTTTGGCCTTTACCAATACCAGCGGTTGGCCTTCGGAATCTCCGGTGCCCCGGCGATATTCCAGCGTTATCTTGAGCACGTCACGTCGACAATCCCTCATTGTATTAATTACCTGGACAGCATAATTGTCACGGGCCGCAGCACGAAGGAACACTTGCACAACCTTCGCACCCTCTTTCTCAAATTCAGGTCCGTGGGCTTGCGTTGCAACCTGTGTAAGTCAAACTGCTTCCAACCGTCCATTGAGTATGTGGGCTACACAATCTCTCGGCAAGGCGTCCAGCCGCTAGGTAGTTTGGTCCAAGGTATCGTCGACCTTCCGCGGCCTGCTTCGCTGAAGGAGTTACAAGCCTTTTTTAGGCAAGATTGCCTATTACCACCGTTTCATTCCCAGGGCTTCCACCATCGCCTGCCCCCTGTACTGCCTTCTGTGCAAGGGTGTTCCTTTTGATTGGTCGCCTGCATGTGAGTGAGCGTTCACCTCGTTGCAAGGCCTCCTCACGTCAGCATCGTGTTTGGCTACTTTTGACCCCCATAAGCCGTTGGTCCTGGCTACAGATGCTTTGCAGTATGGGGTAGGGGTGGTCCTGGCCCATCGCAACAGATGGTTCCGAGCAGCCACTGGCGTTTGCGTCTAAAACTCTTAGTCCCGCACAGGCCCATTACTCCCAGGTAGAAAAAGAGGCTTTGGCCATTGTCTACGCTGTTACCAAGTTTCACCCTTTCTTGTATGGCACTAAGTTCCAGTTAATCACTGACCATAAGCCATTAATATCGTTATTTGGCCCAGCCTCTCAGATTCCGGATAGGGCGGCCTACAGACTACAGCGCTGGGCCTTGTTCCTCTCTAAGTACCATTATGACATTCAATTTTCGCCCTACTGGACAGCATGCCAACGCAGACGCTCTTTCCCATCTTCCGGTGGGCCTGGATCCTAAGTTTGATCGAGAGGAGAATATGTGTTTTCATTTGGATGTGGCGTCCCGCCAAGCGGTTGATGGCTTCCCAATCACTAGTTCTAGAGTCGCCAGGGAAACGGCAGCTGACCCGGTTCTCCGGCAAGTGGTTCACCTCATTCAGCAGGGGTGGTCATCCCGACCTCCAGGCCGGGCCTCGGACCCTCTTCGTAATTATTTTGTTCTACGAGACCGCCTCTCCATCTTGGAAGGAGTTCTCTTTCTGGCTACCGATGATACAGCTGCTCGTGTGGTTGTTCCTGCAAGTTTGCGAAGTAGCAAGATGGTGGCTAGTGTTAAAGTAAATCGTGTATCTCCGCAATAAAAAGTAAAATTCGATGGAAAAAAAGAAATCGTGTATGAGTTGTAAGGACGATATATCAAAGCTAAATGAACGTATAAAAAGTCTACAATTCATAATCGGTACTCTAAAACAGGATATAAAAGAACTTCAATCGGGGAAATACGGGAAGTAAGAAGACACGGCCTCCACAGGAAAATGGGAATCAGTGACCGAAGAAAACTCTATCCAGGAAGATAAATCTCAAAGAAGCAGTGCAACTTTAATACAAAAAAAAACAGTGTGCAAAAATCGAGTGTAGTAAATCATGGAATACAGCCATCTGAAGAAAAACTGTTGCAAGGAACTGAAAGTAAACAAAAACGTGTGCAAACAAACAACTCTAGCATGGTAGCGGAAAAGCATGAAAACAGATCAAACTTTCCTCGAAATTGCGAACTTCCAAACATACCGGTAGTGAAAAGTAAACTGTCAAATTCTCAAAGAAAGTTATTGACTGATTCTAATATCGTGTGCACAAACAGATTCAGTGTGCTATCAGAAAAAACGAACAGACAAAGTGAAGAAAATATACAAACGAAAGTTTCGGAACCGAAAACAACAAACGAAAACATTTAACGTAAAAAACAAGATGCTGGCATTATTTATTTATTTTCTGATAGTCATGTAAAAGGACTGGCAAAGATCATGAACGAAAAACTAATAAATGAAAGTGTTATTGGATTTGTGAAGCCAGGTGCTCCACTGCGAGAAGTTACTCAGCATATTGACACACACAGTAACCATGGAAGTTGTAACTCTTGCATTATTTTAGCTGGCGCAAACGCTGTCTACAAGAACGAGGCAAAATTCGCTTTGCGATCTTTAAGGGAAACATTGGCAAAAGTTATGGACATGAAAGTTTTCGTAATAAGCATCCCTACGAGACATGATCTCATCAAAACATCGTGTGTGAATGCAGAAATCGAAGCAACTAACCGAAAGTTCGAGAAAATATGTAAGCTCTTCAGCAATGTGACATATATTAATGCAGACAGTCAACAGAAACATGAAAGGGAAAGTAGCACTGTGCGATGCAATTATGGAACAATTAAACCGAAATCAGCAGCAATGGAATCACCCATTTCAAATGAAGAGCATATTACTCCAATGACTTCAGGAAGTGTTGAAGCGGCAAGAAGAGGATCCCCATCTAGCCTGGTTGCGGTTCCTCAAATTACAACTCCAACAGCAGAAACGCCATCACATTACAAGTCAACTCGCCCAACACGAAACAGGAAAGAACCACAACGTTTTTTATGGCAAGTGATTCCAGAGAAATGTTGATTTCATCTTCTAAAACATCGCTCTGGAAAGAAAACTTCAATTGTAAAAGTGTTAAAAATGATATGTCATGTGCAGCTGTCGGACATAAGGTAGGCCAAAACAACCTAGTAAACAAGCATCGTCGAAATTTATGCTCCTGCACCAAAATGTACAATCCTTATCAAATAAAGTTAGTGAGATAGAAATATTGTTATCAGATGAACTAAACGAAGTGTCTGTTATATGTGTTAGTGAGCACTGGTTATCCGAAAATATGTTACATCACACAAGGATAGAGGGCTTTACCCTTTCATCTTTTTTTTTTGTAGGAAAACCTCCATGCATGGAGGAACATGCATATATGTTTGAGAGGACGTCAAACACGAAAATTTAAAGTTCACTAACCAGCTAGGGGAAGAGCAAAACTTCGAAATTTCTGATACAGAACTGACAAATTTAAAAATAATTGTTATTTGCATATATAGAAGCCCAGATGGAAACGCAACTACTTTCATTGAAAATCTTGAGAAGGCACTTAACAGTATAAAAATAGCCAGTAAAACAACCATCATATGTGGTGACTTTAATATAGATTTCAACACGAACTCAAAAGACAGATTATACCTTGAGGCCTTATTAAAAACCTACAATATACATACAACTATCAAATCCCCCACCAGAGTCACCAAATCGTCAAGCAGTGCTATAGATCAGATACTAATAAGTACAGATAAATATTTATACAAATCTGGAAATATGAATACAGGTTTCAGTGATCATTATGCACAGTTTATTGAATTCCCAGTAGACACTGCAGGAAATACTGAACAACAAATGACAAAAAAAGGTAGAAATTTTAGCAAGCACAACCTAGAACACTTCAGGCATGTACTGAAAAAAGAAACATGGAATGATATAGACAACTATGAGGACACATGTAAAAAGTTTGACATGTTCATGGAAATATTCTCCCATTATTTCAATATTTCTTTTCCAGTTAAAAACCAAACATTAAAAACTAAAAAAAGAAATGTTACATGGCTGACGAAAGGCATTAAAATATCATGTGCTGAAAAGAGGAGACTTTATGAAATCTCAAAAACACAAAATGTTACAGAAGAATTTCTGGTGCATTTCAAGAATTATAAGAGAGTGCTTCACAAAGTCATAAAAGAGTCTAAAAAAACAACAAATGATCACAATATAAAAATGGCCAGGAACAAAATGAAAGCCATGTGGAAGATAGTCAGAGAACAAGTAGGAAACTAGACCTCCCAAAATGTAAATCTCCAGGTAATCCAAGATGGCAAAAAAATTACAAATCCAGAAGAAGTAGCCAATGCTTTTAATACATACTTTGCAAATATTAGTGAAAAATTACTATCTGACATAAAATCTTCAAATAAAAATCCTGCTACAACACCATCCAATCAAAATAGAAACTGCAACTCCCTATTTCTTACTCCAACCAACCCTAAGGAAATTATACTATCAATTAGAGAGTTAAAAACAAAATTTTCAACAGATGTGGATGAGATGCCAGATTATGTCATTAAAATGTGGGGGACCTCATTGCAATACCATTAGCCCACATTTTCAACAGTTCATTAACAAATGGAGTCTTTCCTTCCTGCTTAAAGACAGTGAAACTAAAACCACTGTTCAAAAAGGGTAAGAAAGAAGACATAGCCAATTATAGACCTATTGCCTTGCTATCTACATTTTCGAAAATACTAGAAAAAATTTTTCATCAGAGGTTGCTAGATTTTCTAGAAAAGTGCAAAATATTATCCACAACCCAACATGGCTTCCGGAAAGCCCGATCAACAGAAACAGCAATATATGAATTTCTGGGTGAAGTACTCGAAAAAATTGATAGTGGACAAAAAGTAACTGGCATATGCCTCGATCTGTCTAAGGCTTTTGACATCATAGACCACACTCTACTGCTGCAGAAGCTTGAAAGAATTGGTATCAGAGGTATGCCTAACAGCTGGCTTAGATCATATCTTACTGACCGCAAGCAAGTAGTAGAAATACATTTTCACAAAGAAAATAAATCAACAAGAAACTATTCTGATTATAAAGCAGTAAAATATGGAGTACCACAGGGCTCGGTACTGGGCCCCATCCTATTTTTGATATATATAAATGACCTAACATCAACCAACCAGTACCATAGCACTATCCAGTTCGCAGATGACACAAGCATATTAGTCAGCGGGAAGACTGCAGAGATACTACAGACAAGACTGTCTGAGGCATTAACAAATGTTGTAAACTGGTTCAACCAAAACAAACTAATAATAAATAAAAGCAAAACAGTAGCATTAGATTTTCATAATGTCAAGAGAAACATTGAAGAGGATATAAGAATTCAGATGTCAGACACGGATATTGCAAGTGTGCCTAATACAAAATTTCTGGGGATCTGGCTACAGGATAATCTTAGATGGGAAACTCACATTGACAACATATTAAAGAAGCTAAGTACCATGTGTTATTTAATGAGAGTGCTAGAAAACTGCTGTCATAAGGACTGTATAATGACAGTTTACTATTCTAATATACATTCTGTCCTAAAATATGGGATCACTTTTTGGGGTAACTCGCCATCCTGCCTAAAACTCTTTAGGATGCAAAAAAGAATAGTGAGAATCATGGCTGGAATAAAAAGGAACAAACCATGTAGACCATTATTTAAAAGGATGGGGATTCTTCCCCTTCCATGTATTTTCCTATTTGAAAGTGCAATGTTTATAAAGAAATATACAATAACAAATCCTAGTATCCGCCCCAAAAATGAAAATGTTCATCATCATAATACAAGACAGAAAACTGACTTTCATGTACTCCATACAAAAACCAGTTTGTGCCAAAAAGGAACATTACACCATGGAAAAATTATCTACAATAAATTGCCAAGAGAAATTAAAGTAAAGACTGATGTAAAATTTTTTAAAGCAGCATTAAAAGAATATCTGTTGACACATTGCTTTTATAGTGTGGAAGAGTTCCTCCAAAATCCTCGAGAGTCTAAGTGATGATTATGCAAATACTGTAACCATTAATATTGGCCTATAAATACATTCAGATGTAATTCTCAAGTTTCTAATGGGGTTCAAGTATACCGACTTGCCCAGTATATGAAGTAAATCCTTAGAGCTTAAGTGAGGATCATGCAAATACTTTAATCGTTAATATTGGCTTATATATGTATTCAGTTGTAAACTTCAAGTTTCTAATGTGGTTTAATTATAACTTACACATTGACTTGCCCAGTATATGAAGTGCTGTAAAATTTTGTGAACATAATTTTCTAGTTTCTAAAGTGTTTTAATTGTAAGATATACTTTGACCTGTCCAATATCTGATGTGCTGTACTGTACATGTAAGATTTACTGGACCAATAAATACAATACAATACAATACAATACAAAAATCCTCACGTTATTACATGAGTGGCACTGGGGTGTTTCCCGTACTAAAACCTTGGCTCGCAGACATGTGTACTGGCCCGGTATTGACAGAGAAATTGAGCACTTGGTGGCCGCCTGTTCCCAGTGTGCAAGCCAACAGGCATCTCCCAGGTCAGCGTTCTCTTCATGGCCGCCTGCAACCCAGGCATGGGAACGGGTTCACATCGATTTTGCGGGCCCGTTTCTCAATGGCTTTTGGCTCATTGTCATTGATGCTTATTCCTGATTTCCATATGTGGTTCGCTGCTTCTCAAACACTTCAGAGGTTGTAATCCAGGCACTAGCAAAAATCTTTTCTGTGGAAGGTCTGCCAGTCACCCTGGTCTCGGACAATGGACCTCAGTTTATGTCGCAGACCTTCCAGGATTTTTGTAGGAGCTTCGGTATTCGGCATGTTTGCTCTCCCCCCTTTCATCCACAATCGAATGGGGAAGCGCACGTTTAAGACACAGATGAAAAAGTATTTGCACGAATTTCCTGCAGAGGAGGCGTTGATGTTTCTCCTGACGGCATACCGGACCACACCTATGGGAGAACGCAGCCCCGCAGAGCTCCTCCATGGGCGCCAACCTAGGACTCTGCTGCACCTCCTTCGACCCGGTCCTCGCCAGTCTTCGCAAAACGGAGTACCTGGCTTTCCACCGGGTATGTCGGTCTGGGCACATGGGTTTGGTCGCAATCCACGTTGAATACCAGCGGTGGTCCTGCGCCGAAATGGCCGCCTGCTCTATACTTTGCAGAGGGGGGACCGGGAGGTACGTCATCACCAAAATCAGCTTCGTCCATGTTTGGGCCCCCACCCTCCGACCCCTCGGGCACTGGCTTCCCCATTGCCAGCACCTGTGTTGGTTTCTCAGGGGACGCTACCATCCCTCCCCCCTAGTGATTCCACCGCACTGGGATGGCTCTCAGACTTGGCAGCCTCTAGTTGCTCCAGCACCGGCATCGCCATCAGTAGCGATGCTCCAGCGAGAGCCGGCCCCCCTCACGGGCCCGGTTTCTCAGCAGGCTGGTTCATCTGTGGTCGTCCCTTCCCCATCGTCCCCCGCCACTGGGTCTTGCCCCTCCCGGGGTGGACCAGGATCCAGAGTTCGACGGCCTGTCTCCCGTTCTGTCCCGGGTTCCGGTGGTGGGATGACGGGGGCCTCTTCGAGTGGGTCATTTCCAGCCGTATTCGAAGGTCCCGGCTCGAGGGTTGGCAGATCCCCTCGACTCCAGCCTTCCGATGGATGTGGAGGTCGTCACTCCTGCACGACACTCCACCTTCCGACGCAGTGGATCACAGTGGCTTCACCCCCCGAAGGAGGAGGAGTGCAGTAGCCACCAGAAAGATCGCGGGAGGCGCACATCGGCACGGCGCGTCACGGACGGTAGTTGCCGCAAATAGTCCCGTCCACCAGAGGGCACGCGAGAATTCGGCCACGACCTCTGCCAGCGGAACAACAACAACAACAACTCAGGCAGCATGGGCCGTGCCCAGTCATTTCACATTGGGCATGCCTATGAGACAGTTCTCGATATACTATGACGTGCGACGGAAAATGTGAACCATGTTACTACACTCACATATCTGTATTTTATTGGAGGAAAGGCGATAAATTCTAGAGATATGATGTCAAGATGAAATTACCAATTCTTCTACATGGGAGTGATAGTGTGGCATCAAGAGACATAATGGAAAATTGTGGTGAGTTACCACTGGAGACCATTTTGTTGAGAAAATATACTTTTAAGCTGTGATTTGATTATGGAATGGGTTGTTTGTGTTTGACCCTGTGGAAGAATGTCTAAATATATTAAATGTTAATGATGTGAAAGAGCTATACTAAAGCAGGAAAAGCATGTTTTTTTGCTCTAATACTGTCAAATATAGATATCAGTGAACTACTACTGGTTCCTACATGTAATGTTATTCCACACATGTTAAGGAAAACAGCGAAAATGTTGAATGGACTTAAACCGTTTCCTGTTAAAGATTTTGAGTATAAAACATGTATGTAGGTCTATTGATGTACCTTAATTGTTCCATAGCAGTGAAAAAATACCCATAGCTCATACACTGCAACAGCTGGGGTGGTGGCTGTTTCTATGTATACTGTGATATTACTGTGACTTATAGCAACACACATTAGTTTGCATAATACTTTGGATAAGCATGGACATTTATAATTAGGTAACTATCTTATAAAATACCCAGATACATGTCCTGACTAAAGAGCACATTTATAACATGCAGATCACCATCATAAATCAGTGACTTCAGTCTAAGTATTGTCTTTGATAGAATCAGTCAAATCTTACAAATACTTGGGTATAAAGATGATAGGAAATAAGCCTCAAGAGGTAATCATGTGGACAACATCATTAGATGAACATCAGCAGTCTGTTTCTACGGCTTTTTTAAACTAAGTGTTAAGACTGATGATAATCTGAGGTGTAATAATTTGCTAAACAGTCCAAGTTTTATGGGAGATGCTATGGTACCGAAGCGTAGCAGTGAACCAAGAAATACCAGCAGTAGTAAACTTTGTGTCTTCCAACAAAACATTAATCGTCTCAGAATCAAACTGGAGCTTCTAAATCTTGACATTAATGATGCAGAATCTGTAAACTATGCACAAGTGATATGTCTTACAGAACATCATGCGACAAATGGAACTAAAACGCCTCACGTTGATGAATACTCATTAGAAGCCAGGTATTGTAGAACTATAAGGAGAAAAGAGGTACTACAATCTATGTTAAAACTAATATTATAAATCTCTATATAACTTACCAAATGAGAAAGCGTTGGTATGTTGATAGAGACAATAAAAAACACACAAATTTCAAGCTTTCGCAACCCAACGTTGCTTCATCAGGACACACACACGCGCGCACGCACACGCACACGCACATACACACACACACATATATATATATATATCCGTCCACACATATACAGACACAGGCAGACATATGCCTGCAGGTATGTCTGTATATGTGTGGATGGATATGTGTGTGTGTGCGAGTGTATACCTGTCCTTTTTTCCCCCCTAAGGTAAGTCTTTCCACCCTCGAGATTGGAATGACTCCTTACCCTCTCCCTTAAAACCCACATCCTTTCGTCTTTCCCTCTCCTTCCCTCTTTCCTGATGAAGCAACCTTGGGTTGCGAAAGCTTGAAATTTGTGTGTGTGTTTGTGTGTTTTTTATTGTCTCTATCAACATACCAACACTTTCTCGTTTGGTAAGTTACAGCATATTTGTTTTTATATATTTTTTCCCCACGTGGAATGTTACCCTCTATTATATTCATAATATTATAAATCCCTAGACATAAGTACTTATGTTGGGGATTCTCACTCTGAAGCCTGTGGAATGAAAATTACTACAAATAATAAGTCAGTTATAATTTTGGCAGTTTACAGGACTCCTGCAGAGAAAATATGTATCTTTCTAAACCATATGGAACAACTTTTGAACCAAAACACAAGAATTTAATTATCATGGATGATTTTAATATTTACTTCCAACTAAAAATAATAGCAGGAGAGAACTAGAGCACCTGGTGGAATCATTTAACTTAATTTCAGTAGTAAAATTTCTCACCAGAGTAACAAGTAATTGTAAGACCCTAATTGACAATATATTCCTGGACAGATACAGAAGCAGCGGTATTATTGTAAGTCAAATTCTCAATGGTCTGTCAGACCATGATAGTCAACTGCCTACAGTAAATCAGTCAGTCATTCAATCTCTTTATTCATCTGTTAACAATATACATTGTATGAATGTAGTCAATTACAATACAGTTTCTTATCTTTAATTTGTTTCAAAAACTTGGATAATAAATACAAATATTTTTTATCAGTATATATAAATAATATTACTTTTCCATATTCAGATATTCTTCAATGCTATAAAAACTATGTGTTAGTAAAAATTGTTTAAGATCTACCTTGAATTTATGAAGTTCTTTAATTTTCCTTATACATTAATTAAAATGAATGTGCAAACAGATGCGTCGGAGTCGACATATGTAAAGTGCAAAAACAGCTGGACAAGTAAAGTTTTCGCATTACAGTTCAAAGGCAGTGTATACCCCACATCAGATGAGAAAATACAGTCAGGATCGTGCCCATTGTACTAGAACAAATGAAAGATTCCTGTTTTCGGCTATACAAGGAAATGGAACAGAAAATGAGAACATGAAGCGAATATAGAAAGCGAAATTACGTCTGAATTTATTTATTTATTCATCCGTGGAACAATATATATTGTATGGATATCGTCAGTTTATAATACACGAGCACACATTTACATTTACAATGAAACAGATTTCTCATATTTTGAGGAGTTTTTATAACTAGTCGTACACACATTTATAATTACATCATATTTTGGTGATAATGTCACATATTGCTAATAATCTATATCTACGTTAAATATTCTTATACAGTATAACTACTTTTACTTACTAAGAAGGTTTTAAGCTTTTGTCTGAAAGTGAGAGGCTCATTTATTTCTTTAATTTCCTGTGGTAATTTGTTATACAGTTTTATCCCATTATAAAATATACTTTTTGCGTCTTTGCCTTGTTCTTTCTATCTAGATGGAGGTGGTGACAAGATCTTGTTTCATGGTCATGTATTAGGCTGTTTGTGTTATACATGTTGAGATTTTTCTTAATGAACATTATGTTCTGAAAGATATACTCACAAGAAACAGTTAGAATGCCTAGCTTTCTAAATAATTCTAGACAGTGGGCCCTGTTGTCGCTGTCTGTTATTATCCTTATGGCTCTTTTTTGTACTTTGCACACAGTTTGTATGTTACTGGCACTTGTTCCCCAAAACATTATCCCATATCTGAGGACTGAGTGTAGATATCCGTAATATGTTATTTTAAGATGGGTATTATTGCATACCGGTGCAAGGATTCTAAGAGCATAGCATTTGCCAAAATGTTGACATGGTTTGTCCATTTGAGTTGGCTGTCTACATTCATCCCTAAGAATTTGGTACTTGTTACACATTCTAATTCATTATTATTAACTTTTATTCTTGTGGCATTGTGTTTTTTGTTCAATTGGAAGTTAATATAGTTAGTTTTCTTTATATTTAGGGTTACTTTATTTTTTAGTGACCAGTTGTGGACATCACTGAGAGCCTCGTTTGCTCTTTCTGACAGTTGTGTTGGATTTTCACCCATTATTTCTATGTTGCTGTCATCAGAAAAAAGTATTTTTTCTCCATGTCTGATACTTTGTGGGAAGTCGTTAATGCATATAAGAAACAATATTGGGCCTAATACACTTCCCTGTGGGACGCCTATATTCACATGTTCTGGGTCAGACATGTGTTTTACAAGGGAACTGTTTGAAACTTGTGATATCCCAACTCGTTGAACTCTGTTTTCCAAGTATGATTTGAACCACTTGTTTGTCACACCTCTTATTCCTATTTGCCCTAATTTATGAAGTAAGATTTTGTGGACAACTGTATCAAACGCCTTTGGCAAGTCTAAAAAGATACCACTTACATTTTCACCTTTGTCCAGTGCTTCTAAAATTACTTTAGTTAACTGTGCTATAGCAGATTGTGTGCCTTTTCCGACCTAAAACCAAACTGGTCAATGGAAAGAAGCTTATATTTATTCAGTTGATTTAGCAGTCTCTTTTTGACTAGAATTTCTATTATTTTAGAAATGATAGACAGTATAGAAATCGGCCTGTAGTTCTCTACATTTTCCACATCTCCGTTTAAGGATAGGCATAACTTTTGCTTGTTTTAGGTACTCTGGAAAGTATCCAGATTCGAAAGATTCATTAATTATGTCTGTTAATGGGCCCTTTATGGAGTCTATAAATTCTTTAATTACGCAGACTGGGATTTCATCAAGTCCTACTGAAGTTTTATTTTTTAGTTGGTGTACTACTAGTGCCACTTCCCTTTCTGTAGTTGGCAAGAGCACCAGTGAGTTTGTTGGCTGGTTCTGAGTAGGTAAATCATATGTATCTGCAAATTTCTGCTGTAATTTTTTTGCAATACTACTGAAATATGGGTTTACAAAATCAGCTAATTTTTAGTGTTACCTAATGGTACATCTTTGTTTTTAATATATGAATTGAGGTCCTTTTTAGCAGAGTTAGATGTTTCCTGTTTGACGATGTTCCAGGCTGCTCTGTTCTTGTTTACAGCTTGAAGTAATATTTTGTTGTTTGAAAGTTTTTTTGCAGCTAGCAGCACCTATCTGTATATTGTCCTGTACTTTTTGTAGAATTTTAGAACTTCTGGGTTAGATTGATTATTTTTTATGGAGTTGAGATATCTAAGAGTGTCTGAGGATTTTTTGATACCTGTAGTCACCCATTGATTTCTCTTTGTAGTCTTAATTTGATAAAGAGTTTTGGGAAACATCTCTTCAAATCTGAGTTCAAAAATTGTCACGAACTTAATAAATTTCTGATTTGCCTTAGTTTCTGCATAGACTTCCCCCCAGTCTTCATATTCTAGCTGGGATTTAAACTCATACAGGGCCGATTTGGAAAACATTCTTTTGTATGTACACAGTTTAGAATGGGTTTCTACATGAATGTTAGTTTTTAAGATCTGGCAGAGGTGGTCTGATAGGCTCAGGTTTTGGACAACAATATGACATTTTTTACTATCAATATCTGAAGCTACATGATCTATAGATGAGGAAGATTCTTTTGTTATTCTAGTTGGACAATTAACAAGGGAGGATATTCCATAACAGCTTAGAATATTCACATATATGTTGCTAGTCTTATCAGGCTTCATCATATTAATGTTTAAGTCACCACAGATAATTACATTTGCTTTTCGTCCAGAAACCTTGTCTAAGCTGTGATTCAGTTTTGAGAAAAATATATCAATGTCTCCACTGGGAGAGTGGTACACACAAAATATGACTAATTTTTTTGGTATGCCAGGTCGTATTATTTCAACAGCAGAAAGTTCAAAATGTTTGTCCTTTCCTAGATCTAAAAGATCATATCTAACTTTAAATGACATACCTTTTTTTACATAGATACATGAACCTCCACCATTCATTGAGATTCTGCTATAGTGACATGGAACGTCATATGAGGCTAATGTAATGTATTCATTTTCCTTCCGTTTGGACCAGCGTTCGATGATACACAAAATTTGGCTATCAAAAGCTTCCAATTCTATTTATAGCTGTTGTGCTTTGTTCTTTATGGCTTGAATGTTTTGGTGAAACTCTGTTAGGCATTTGTTTTCACTTATCTTGGTGGCGTCCTTCCCTTTAGATCTGATGCTAAAAAATCCTTTAGATGAGCTGGTGGCACGGTTATTCTTCTGTTGATGACAGTGGAGGTGAGTCTGTTCCCAGTCAGACTTGGAAGTTGGCGTAATTGAAGGTATCTGCCTTATGTTAGTCTTGTAACTGAGGCCGGGTACCAAAAATCCTGCAGGTTGTAAGTTTCCTGGTTCTTGTGCTTCTTCTGTTTGCTTCTGTTATTGTTGATGATGGTGAAGCTGGTGAAAAGTCTTTCATTGTTGAAGACCAATATTGATGAAAGGTCGTTGGCTGCTGGCACATCAGGCGTTTTTTTTTCTTGTTAATGATGCAGTTGTGTAGTATGTAGCTGCTTCTGCTGAAGCTGCTTTGGAAACTTCTGTCCTAGTTGAATCATTTATTTCAGCGGCTTTTGGGGTAAGTGGAGATTCTAGTGCTGGACCTGTTGTCAGTGATTCAGTTTCATTTTCTTGTTGGAAATTTTCAGTTTCTGTGTCTGGTGGAAATGGTATGGTCATGCTATTCTTGTCCTTAACTGCCTTCTCTGCATTAAGGATTTCTCGACTAATGAATGATTTTCCGAGTCTATTTCTGTGATGCCCATACCTGGTAAAATGGTATGTCGACATATGTGGCATTTTGGAGGCTTCGGCAGATTTTCTCAAGTTTCCTATTAGTAACTGTGATTTCTTTGTTGACACAGGATTGTTCTATAAGATCGTGTCTTTGTGGGATACTGGCAATGAAGAAGTTAACATCTGTAAATTTCTGTAATGTTCTTCTTAGAGCTCTTGTGGCGAGTTTGCCCTCGTTCCTATAAACATCATTAGCACCTCCTATTATTGAACAGTTGATTCCCGGCTTCAAAGAATGTACACAGTTTTTTAAAACTTCGCGTAAAGGGGCACCCGGTTTCGTTATTCCACTAACCTTGAACATAGTTTGCATGTTACACATAATGTCAGCTAAGCCCTTTCCATGACTGTCTGAAAGTATGAAAATATCTTCTTTGTTCTTCTTACCTGTATCGGTAGTTACCTCGTTTGCATGATAAGCATGTTCCATGTATTTTCTGGTATTTCCTTGCTTGTTATTACAGGACTTCGTAGGCCTACTGAAACGATTTGTGGTCGCTGCATTTGATGAAAGTACTTCCTTTCTTAGGCTCTTTTCACATCTTTCATATACATCACACTTTAAAAATTCAAACTTATTTGCTTCTGGGAGACGAAAGTTGTTTTTGTTACGATTAACACGACAAAATTTTAGGCCTAATAAAGTTACCGTTATGTTCGTTTACAATCGATTCACTACACTTTGAATGGTCTACCACTTCTTCCAGCTTCTGTACACAATCTATCACTGATTCAAACTTTTCTACATATATTTTAGCTAACATAAGATCGTATTTTAATGAAGAAGTCGTGCACTCTTCTTCGCATTCTGTTTGTAAACACACGATATAACGATAGTTACAGTGCACATTTCCACAGTCACAGGTCATGTTTTTTTCTTCTAAGGCATTTAAATATTGACATTGGATCCATTTCTGTGACCACGAACATAATTTAACACCATTTTTCACATTCTCACTACATTTTACACACACAGAATTTAAAAACTCGTAATTTTCCACGTATCGGTTTATTACTACGTCTATACGCGCCGCCATCTTGCTGCCCTTCACCCTTAGTAATGGTTTAAAGGTTTTGGAAGAAGATTTTCGTAATATGAACTATCATAACCATTGCCAAAGTACTATAAAAGTACAGAAAAACGCCAGATTGGGAAATAAGGAGTTCCATGCCAAGTATGCCAGTCTGAAACAGCCAGAACATCTGCTTGGAACCAAAGGACACATGCGGGAACTCTCACGAAGCAAATTCGCTTAAGCAATATGAAAAAAAAAAAACCTTGTGCCCAAAACGCTTGTACTAAACGACAGTCGTTGTAGGCAGTGCAGAAAACTTCTGAATAATATTCTAGAAAAGAATTACACAATAACTTCATTTTTAAAACTAGGTGCATATTGTCCCAAATTTGCAGAAAATTTAATGAAAAGACCAAATATTACAGTAAAACTGACAGTGTAGTTGTGATTTCTGGAACTAACGAAAGCTACAATGAAGAGAAACCATACCTATTTCGAAAAGCTGCCTATGAAGTAACACAAAACACAGTGCAGACGAAATTAACATTGTGTATAATTCCATAAAGATACGACATTCCAAGCAAAAACCACTCAATTTACAAATCAAACAGCGAAATAATGAATGCAGCAGCTGAGCATGATCATGTTCCAGTAATTGACATACACACATTCCTCATCAGAAATGATTATATAAGACATGGGTTTGCATATGGTGAGTTCTGGCGTAAAGTGAAGCGCCGGAACGCCGGTCAGGAACGTTAGAGCAGAGGGGGCTGTGAAGAAGACGTCAGCCAACTGTACGTCGACCAACCCCTCTATAGGACGACAAGGAGACAGCTGCGGCCTCTAGGCGAAGAGAACATACGCACCGCGCCTCCTGGTCTCGGCCCGTATGAAAACTAGACTTCCACAGCGAGTTCAAGACTGGGCACTTGTATAGCAGTGACTTAGGAACTGTATTACTTCTGTTCTATTAGGAACTGTCTATACTGAACACACCATTGAGTGGCTTGCGGAGTATAAATGTAGATGTAGATGTAGATTCCCTATTTGTCTGTTGCCCTCTGCTTGCGACGCATCATTGTAAATTCTGAAAGTTAAGTATTCTAAACTTCATTAATAAGATTTGCTTGAATTGTTCTCTAGTGATCCCTGAAAGCAGGTCTCCCAGGCACCCCACATTTGACGAGCAGGCAGGACACAACATGGTATCTAAAGGAAAAACATCTTTGTGTAACAGATTGAAGACAGAGCTGGTAAGTGAGATAAAAGAAAAATTTATCATCAAGAGCAAGAAACAAATCTGTGGAAGCCAAAACAGTTATCAAACATTGGTATGAGAATAATGATCTGAACTACGAAATCTCCATAGTAAATATGAAGAAACTAAATCAGAATAAAAAATCTGTAGCAGAAGAAGAAACAATATCATTGCACGTTAATCCAATAGACAAACCCAAAGATGAGAAACAGAAGCAAATAGCTAGTGCTAATGCAACTAAGCTGAATTTTAACATAACCACAATAGAAATGGAGACAATACATAAAACACAGGATCCTCTGCAGAAGGACTAATGCTAACGCTATCATGAGGACACTTGCCCACTGACAGACATCAATTAAACAAGGACAGTACATAAAATACATCTACCAATGAAGAAGTGACTTCTCTAAAATCACCAGCAGAAATAAATGTAAACTCCAAAAGCTCCATAGAAGAATCAGTACCAGCAGCACCAGAAAGTATCCAGAAAATGTGCCTCAGACCAAGAAGAAATATAGCAAAATCATCATCTGGAACAACAACAGCAGGCAACTAGAGAATTCAAGTGAGACCAAGAAAAGCCACAATATAGGATGAGAATTGTATATAGTATCAGGGAAGAATAAGGAGAGATCTGTCCCATGTGTAGGTTATACGGCTCAGCCTAAAAATGATCAGTGTCATTACTTTTATAAGAAATATCCCTTTCTGCAAAGAAAGAAATAACATCATCAGGCTCAATAAACCGAAGTATTGACAGGCATAAAGTACCCACAGTGCTACAAATCGATATGTGCAGCATTAGGAATAAAATGCTAGAATTTGAACATTACTGTAGAGGTGAGAAAGTGAATGTAGTTTGTGTATCAGAACACAGGTTAACTGAATCTGAGACAGATATTTTTGTTCCTAAAGGATATGTTGTGGGCAGCATTATGTGTAGAAAAGAGTAAAAAATGGTAGAGTTGTAGTTTTTCTCAAAGATAGTTTTAAATTCACAAAAGTTGATATAAACCAGTTTTGTTTTGAAGTAGATTATGAGTTAAACTGGATAAAGCTGACAGATGAGGATACGATAGTTCTGAGTCCCTATAGAACTAAAAAAAAAAGCCAGTTTTGTTCTGAAGTAGATTATGAGTTAAGCTGTATAAAGCTGACAGATGAGGATACGATAGTTCTGAGTCCCTATAGAACTAAAAAAGAAATCTTCAAAAATTTTGAAAAAATATTAAGGATAAAAGAACATATTGCTATCTGCGGTGACTTCAATATAGAAATGTTGAACTGTGACAAGCCAAGTATCAAGAACTTTTTTCAGTATCTTTATGTCATTAAATTTATTCTGTACAAATAAAAATGCTACTCTCAAAGAAGCCTGCTTAGGTAATGTTATAGTTAACTTCTGTAGTGAGATTTTTATTGTTATTCATGGAGATGTATGTATCTCTGACCATGAACCATTACTCCTCACACTATGCAGCAAACTGTCATGTCACATCAGTAATATAACCTACAACGAAAATGATGTCACTTGAATGAAAGGTTGGAGAGAGGAATTTGTGAACCTGTTTGGACAGACTAATGTTGGAACTGTGTCTGACAGGTTCTTTAGCAAATATTTTGAAGTGTGGTACACTTGCACACTCCTAAGAAAAAGTAAGTTGCAGTGCAAGCCTAAATCAAAGTTAGCAAACTGGTATACTAATTAACTTGAAAACATTAGGGAACAAATGTTATTATTGCAAAATGCATATAAAAAGAACCTTGAGAGTGACACTGAACAAACTGATGCAGATTATAGGAAGTATCTGAAGTATAAATTTTTATTATAAAACTAAGCAGCTTAATGAAAAAATAGCATATGAGAGGTTTACAGAAACTGCACCAAACAAGTGTAAAGCGGCATGGCAGATTATTGCACAAGAACACTTCCCCAATCACACACAGGAAGTATCACTTGAAGTGAACCAACTGAATAAGTTCTTTGTGACTTCAGTGAAAGAAATCGGAAACGAATAAACTTGACCATCACATCTGCAAGTGCCCTGCTTGGTAGGCAGCTGCCAATGAAACAGTCTTTTCAGAGGAAAATTGTCACATCCACAGATATAATAAAAGCAGTAAAGAAATTCTGCAACTCTAAATCTATGGATAATTACTGACTCTCCAACTACATTATCAAGAAAAATATTCATTTTATCTGTGAACCTTTAGCCTTAATTTTTAACAAATGCCTTCAGTTTGGAATTTTCCCTGTATCATTAAAAATCTCAGAAGTTATATCAGTTTTTAAAAAAGGAGACAAAAATCTTCCCCAAAAATATCACTCAGTCTCAGTAGCTCCTGCAATTACCAAAGTATTGGAAGTGATTATCTTGATTATCTTGAAGAAAATAACCTTCTTTCGAACAAACAGTTTCGTTACAGACAAGGAAAAAATACCACCTCAACAGTTCTTGACATTGTAAACCAGATAATCACTGCTTTTGAAAATAGGGATAAAGCCTCACTGGCCTTATGTGACCTAAGTAAGGCCTTTGTTGTTTCTTTTATGAAATACTGATTGAGAAACTTGAATTTTGTGGAGTAAAAACTAAAACTAAACTAAAATCTGCCCAAACAGGCCGTGATGGCCCAATTGTACTGGCCTGTTGCTGTGTCGTTCTTAGACTACAGGCATCACTGGATGCAGATATGGAGGGACATATGGTCAGCCCACTGCTCTCCCAGCCGTATGTCAGTTCACAAGACCGGAGCTGCCACTTCTCAATCAAGTAGCTCCTCAGTTTACCTCACAAGGGCTGAGGGCACTCCACTTGCCAACAGCACTTGGCAGACCAGATGGTCACCCATCCAAGTGTTAGCCCAGCCTGAAAGTGCTTAACTTCGGTGATCTAATGGGAACTGGTGTTACCACATACAAAACAATATGTTTCAATGAGAAATAGCCATTTTCTAATGAAAATGGTAGATACAGGGCTACCATAGGGATCAGTTTTTGGACCATTCTTTTTCATAATTCCCATCAATGATTTTTCCACATGTTCCCCAGTCTGTGGTCTGCTATGCGTTGACACATCTCATCAGGACACATTAATATTACAACAAATGTCACTGGAATCATTAAATGCTGCAGTAAAATGGTTCTCCACGAGCAAACTGCTACGTAATTCTGATAAGATCCGGAATCTTCTGTTAGAACTATCTAATGATATAGAAACTAGAACAGCTAAACTTTTAGGATTCCATATTGAGTCCAGATTCAGATGGGAAGAACACTTCAGTCACATTTGCAGAAGAATATCAAGGGTAACATATCGAATGTGGAAACTGAGACATTTAGTTAATCCTAAATATTTAAGACTGACATATTTTGGACTGTTCCAGCCTCATATTTCTTATAGACAGTTAGTATGAGGCCACTCCATGCATACAGCTGATATACTGAAGATACAAAAAAAGTCATATGAGAAATGTGTCGGGCTGGACGAACAGATCACTGCCGACCTCTGTTTAGAAAACTCAATATATTTACAATTGTAAATCGCTATATACATGTCGCAACACTATACATTAGACCACATACCAAAGAATTTCATATCAGAGGAGATATACACCAACACAACACCAGAGGAACAATTAAGATGGATATTCCACATCACAGACTAGTAAGAACAGCCCACTTCCACAGCTAGCTCCCAATAATCGTTAACAAATTACCACCCTCTGTATGGTCCTTGTCTTCTAATCCAAAATGTGAACAAATGTTTAAATTTAAAATATATGGCTAAATGTTTGTAGTTGTTCAAGTAATTCAGTATAAATGCTTGTAATTGTGTATATAATTAAGTATAAATATCTATAATTGTGCATGTAATAAAATATACAAAACATATGTTAAAACTTAGAGTGTATGGTTAAAATCTGTAATTATGTATAATTATATAAAGAACTAAACATATCAGTATCATGTATAAGACATAAAGCGTATTCCATTAAGTTAATGGTCAATGGCAAATAAAGATGAATAAAGTTACAGAGCCTCTTGGAACACCAAAAACTTCAGCATTCTAGGTTATGGAAGCACCTACCAAACGAACACCAGCAATTTGCCCACTTTCTAATTCACTTAGCACCGACGTAATACACTCACAACTACACAGAACACTGTCCTGACTTCGACTGACACTTACGATGTATTGATGATACTGCGGAGGTGCCATTCGTGGTCAAATATAACATTGTAACCTGCGGGTTTGGCTACCATTTGCATTTCTGTTCAAGCATGCGTTTCCCGCGGTTTTCCCATATTTTTGTCCAAACTATGTACTAAAGCTGCCTACAAAGTGCTACTGTGGGGCTGTTACCATTCTTCCCACACTCCATACCTGAATGGATGGGGAAGAAACCCTACTACATCGTAGAATGGAAAGTCCCCTCAGCTATGGCTTTCAGCAATATGCATAGATGTTGATGTAGATGAATTGGTGGAGAGACGCGGTTGGCAACAACCACTGGGAACAGTAATAACTGTAGAATATGAGGGATCAATCGTCTGGAGCTTACTAAACTGAAGTGACCACACTGAACTATAGTCCGATCCACGAACAATGGCGGCTCGTGCATGTTGAGGTACTGAAAGGGAATACATTGTTGATGATTACAAGCGACAGTTGCGACACGCGCATGAGCGTGCTTTCCGCTTGAAGAAAGTGTATATCCTGCAAATTAAGTCTCTCGCTTGTTTATGGCGCATTTATCACTTTCCACCAGCATCAGCGATGACAACTCGCAACAAATGAAATAGGAATTCACTAAAAAACTAGCAACGATCACGTTTTAATGCTCACATTACCTGCGGCATTTACAGCCGAGCATTCAGAAGACTACTCAATGTTCATTGGCTGTCTGAGAACGTGTGACACAGGTGTGCAGAGCCAGCCCAAACTCGATCGCCATCGTTTGTGACTCCAGCTACAGTTGTAGCAGAAGCGGATGCCATCTGAGAGTTCTTGGATAAAAGCGAATTAAATGTAATTCATTCAACAAACAAGTCCATTATACAACCACCAATCGACCGATTCTTCATCACAGGTCGTCATTATGGGTTGGTTTAAAATTAGACATCAACTTACAATTTTCCATAGTTATTGAATGCACCTTTCTAAATACACTGAAATAGAATTATTACTAAAATTGTATTGTGGGGCATGTTATCTTTTTTTTTTTTTCAAACACTCAATTTTTTGACAGAATTTTCTAAATAAATGAACATAAAAACAAATCAACTGAGCATATTTTAGTTATTTTACTTCCATATGTGTTGAATCTCACATTTGGCATGCTGTGAAAATTTCATGTCTCTACCATCACTACTTTTTTAAAAAACGTGTCATTTATTCCAAAAAATGTAGTTCAGAGATATGAGGTTTAAAACTTTTTTATTACAAATTCTTACACAGACTCACATTTCTGCGTCTTTTATGCACTAGAATTGCTCTGACCCATAGTCTGTGTCTTATACAGTGTCACAACAGCCCAGTACTTGCCTCCTCTGTTTCTTTCTTGCTTCTTTTGTCATTTGCTGAGCAGCTAACTCTGCTTAATGTACACAAAGCTCATCTAGTTCCTGCAGTCCTTTAGCTGTGTTCTGTCCAAATCTTACCCCTAACTTCTCCAGAACGTTAAGTCTTTCATAGTTCTCGCCATTAAAAGTTATTACAGTATCAGACACGGCTAACTGTCATAAGGCAAGCAAATACATTTTTAGGCAGGTGGCACCACAAAACATTATTGAAAGACATTCACATATAAAGACGTCTTTAGTAGCTCAGGATTTGCCAAATCTCTGTAAATAGGTTTTATTGCCATAAATCATGACTTTTACCACTTTCATCCATTTCTAAAGTTACTTTCCTTTTCGATGCAGTAGGGGGCATGGTTACTTCAGAAACATTTGCGTGGTTTCCTTTACTGCTAGCACATGTGTTTTCAAGTACTTCAGAAGAAAATGCAGGTCTCACATATCTGTTACCAGCAAATTTGCGTTTCTTGAAGTTACTTTTACACTTAGTCATTTTATTTACGTATAAAAAGCAATAGAAGTTAGCTTACTACAAAAATAACCGACAATCACATTACCTTCAAAGAAAACTAGTATCAGAAACAAAGAACTGATTTGTTTATTCATAATGCCAACTTCTAAGTCGTAGAAGTAGGCACAAAACAAAGCAATTCACAGCCTTCTTGACTGTGTAGTTCCCAAGATATGACTGCTCAACTGTGGCAGTATATGTGTAGCTGTGAAATTTGAGTCACAAGTCAACATTCAAAATAACATTTGAAGGTCTCGCAGTTGTCTGATTTTAATGTATTATATCCCAAAATGTTCAGAAAAGTCCAAAGTGCATTATGGAGTAGAAAACAGAAACTGTTAGATTGTAACGAATTTCATGTACAATTTCCCCTTAACAGTTGGCCCAAAGAAAAGTTGCGTGTTTAATTAAGAATTTGTTCATGAGACGTAACAGAGATTCTCAATAAACCCCAGTTGGAGATGCAGCAAGAGGTGCATTGTGTGTCAGAGAGGTCTATTTTTGAAAAAGTGAACGTACGTACATTGCAAGAAGGTTCAGGCAACATATTACATCGTGTTACATTTCAATGTAACGGGGATTTTAGGGCACCACCAAGTGACACCTTATATCATTTGGTTCTTTCTGTGTTTTAAGGTGCGTTTATACTGCAACAGCATACGGCCTGGCGATGATGAAACAAGCCCACTGAGTCTTACTGGCGCGCATTGGGCCCGTTCTGCTGCTTCTGCGGTTCGCCCTAGGTGAGGGTATCAGACTGGTTTCTGTTTGGAGTAGCAGCCATCATCACTCATTTTGGAACTTTAGTTATGATTGGCTGCTTCAGGATCACTCTAGCAGCACCACTGTTTAGAGAACTGACCCTCAATAAAGCAGTTTGTCGCATACCATGCATCTTCTTCTATGCCTCCATCTACATTAAAGCTCTGTAAACTACTGTGAAGTGCATGTCAGAGGGATGTAACCATTGTACCAAGCGATACACTAACCCTTTCCTGCACAAACTACAAGTACTGTATTAAAAGATTAAAAACTTGGTGCAAACATCGACAATGCAACGAAAAACAGAACAGTGCATTGTCATTAATATATTTTTAAAAAAATTCATGCATAAAACAGAATGGGACTTATAAGCCCCATGAGCTTATAATCATCAGATACTTTACTTAGTAGCGCATGAGGAAATAGCTACGAAAAACTTACAGGGAATAGATTAAAAAACATCAAAACCCTCACAATACTGTCACTTCACGCCAGTAGGGCGTAAACACTTGTGCCATAATGAACAAAGAGGGGTAAAAGAATTTCTCTTTTTTACAATGTATCCATAGTGGATAACAAACTGCGGCCGTGATTTAAATCGGCGATTTATGTGGTAATAAAATATATTACCAGATAAATCCGCAATCTGTTTTTTTTTTTTTTTTGTCCTCAGTGGGCAGAAATGTTGAACTGTCACAGAGTTTCCTAGGTTACAGTAGTAGGACACAAATAAATAATTTCACTACATGCTGTTTTATGACATCAGAAAGAGAAACGAACTTTGGAGTTCCATTGCACACATAATGTTTAAGGTTTTGCTCCCATTCCAATTGTGGATAGAGCACAGGTAAAATGATTTCTTAAATGCCTCTTTTCTTTGTGATTATTGCAAGAGATATACATAAGGGACTTAGTACTAGTACTTTAAATTTCGTAATCTTCAGATATATAGATTTCATTTGTCTTCAGGCTTTGCCACCTAAGGTTTTTCTCCATTTCCATGACGCTCTCTTGGTGATCAAACATACATGTGACCATTGGTTTTGCCCTTCTTCATACACTTTCAATGTCTGTTGCTACTCTCATTGGGTATGGATGCTACACACTTGAGCAATTTTGTGAGACAGGTCGCACGATCGTTTCGTAAGCATCTTCATTGTAGAATGACTGCAGTTTTCTAGCATCCTACCAACTAAACTACCATAAGTAAACAGTAATATTGTAAGAACTAAATGTGACCATTTCAAAGAGACACTTACTTCACTTAGTATTGGACACACAGGTATCTGGGACTGGAGGCATACACACATACCTTGAAAGGTCTCTGTTAGATTCATTTCGTGCTATTTTACTCGATTTATTGTTGTTTACATCATTTGCACCTCTAAATTTACTGTGGTATTTCTAAATTTATCTGGGAGGAGACTGAGTAGTGGAATATGTAATGTTGTTGTTGTTGTGGTCTTCAGTCCTGAGACTGGTTTTATGCAGTTCTCCATGCTACTCTATCCTGTGCAAGCTTTTTCATCTCTCAGTACCTACTGCAACCTACATCCTTCTGAATCTGCTTAGTGTATTCATCTCTTGGTCTCCCTCTACGATTTTTACCCTCCACGCTGCCCTCCGATACTAAATTGGTGATCCCTTGATGCCTCAGAACATGTCCTACCAACCGATCCCTTCTTCTCGTCAAGTTGTGCCACAAACTTCTCTTCTCCCCAATCCTATTCAATACTTCCTCATTAGTTATGTGATCTACCCATCTAATCTTCAGCATTCTTCTGTAGCACCACATTTCGAAAGCTTCTATTCTCTTCTTGTCCAAACTATTTATCGTCCATGTTTCACTTCCATACATGGCTACAGTCCATACAAATACTTTCAGAAATGACTTCCTGACACTTAAATCTATACTCGATGTTAACAAATTTCTCTTCTTCGGAAACGCCTTCCTTGCCATTGCCAGTTTACATTTTATATCCTCCCTACTTCGACCATCATCAGTTATTTTGCTCCCCAAATAGCAAAACTCCTTTACTACTTTAAGTGTCTCATTTCCTAATCTAATTCCCTCAGCATCACCTGATTTAATTTGACTACATTCCATTATCCTCGTTTTGCCTTTGTTGATGTTCATCTTATATCCTCCTTTCAAGACACTGTCCATTCCATTCAACTGCTCTTCCAAGTCCTTTGCTGTCTCTGACAGAATTACAATGTCATCAGCGAACCTCAAAGTTTTTATTTCTTCTCCATGAATTTTAATACCTACTCCGAATTTTTCTTTTGTTTCCTTTACTGCTTGCTCAATATACAGATTGAACAACATCGGGGAGAGGCTACAACCCTGCCTTAGTCTCTTCCCAACCACTGCTTCCCTTTCGTGTCCCTCGACTCTTATAACTGCCGTCTGGTTTCTGTACAAATTGTGTATATATCCTTTCGCTCCCTGTATTTTACCCCTGCCACCTTCAGAATTTGAAACAGAGTATACCAGTCAATATTGTCAAAAGCTTTCTCTAAGTCTACAAATGCTAGAAACGTAGGATTGCCTTTCCTTAATCTTTCTTCTAAGATAAGTCGTAAGGTCAGTATTGCCTCACGTGTTCCAGTGTTTCTACGGAATCCAAACTGATCTTCCCCGAGGTTGGCTTCTACTAGTTTTTCCATTCGTCTGTAAAGAATTCGTGATAGTATTTTGCAGCTGTGACTTATTAAACTGATTGTTCGGTAGTTTTCACATCTGTCAACATCTGCTTTCTTTGGGATTGGAATTATTATATTCTTCTTGAAGTCTGAGGGTATTTCCCCTGTTTCATACATCTTGCTCACCAGATGGTAGAGTTTTGTGAGGACTGGCTCTCCCAAGGCCGTCAGTAGTTCCAATGGAATGTTGTCTACTCCGGGGGCTTTGTTTCGACTCAGGTCTTTCAGTGCTCTGTCAAACTCTTCACGCAGTATCATATCTCCCATTTCATCTTCATCTACATCCTCTTCCATTTCCATAATATTGTCCTCAAGTACATCGCCCTTGTATAGACCCTCTATATACTCCTTCCACCTTTCTGCTTTCCCTTCTTTGCTTAGAACTGGGTTTCCATCTGAGCTCTTGATATTCATACAAGTCGTTCTCTTATCTCCAAAAGTCTCTTTAATTTTCCTGTAAGCAGTATCTATCTTACCCCTAGTGAGATAGGCCTCTACATCATTACATTTGTCCTCTAGCCATCCCTGCTTAGCCATTTTGCACTTCCTGTCGATCTCATTTTTGAGGCGTTTGTATTCCCTCGTCTTTTTACCTACTTGATCCTCTGCTGCCTTCGCTACTTCATCCCTCAAAGCTACCCATTCTTCTTCTACTGTATTTCTTTTCCCCATTCCTGTCAATTGTTCCCTTATGCTCTCCCTCAAACTCTGTACAACCGCTAGTTCTTTCAGTTTATCCAGGTCCCATCTCCTTAAGTTCCCACCTTTTTGCAGTTTCTTCAGTTTTAATCTACATGTCATAACCAATAGATTGTGGTCAGAGTCCACATCTGCCCCTGGAAATGTCTTACAATTTAAAACCTGGTTCCTAAATCTCTGTCTTACCATTATGTAATCTATCTGATACCTTTTAGTATCTCCAGGGTTCCTCCATGTATACAACCTTCTTTCATGATTCTTAAACCAAGTGTTAGCTATGATTATGTTGTGCTCTGTGCAAAATTCTACTAGGCGGCTTCCTCTTTCATTTCTTAGCCCCAATCCATATTCACCTACTATGTTTCCTTCTCTCCCTTTTCCTATACTCGAATTCCAGTCACCCATGACTATTAAATTTTCGTCTCCCTTCACAATCTGAATAATTTGTTTTATTTCATCATACATTTCTTCAATTTATTCGTCATCTGCAGAGCTAGTTGGCATACTAACTTGTACTACTGTAGTAGGCATGGGCTTCGTGTCTATCTTGGCCACAATAATGCGTTCACTATACTGTTTGTAGTAGCTTACCCGCACTACTATTTTTTTATTCACTATTAAACCTACTCCTGCATTACCCCTATTTGATTTTGTATTTATAACCCTGTATTCACCTGACCAAAAGTCTTGTTCCTCCTGCCACCGAACTTCACTAATTCCCACTATATCTAACTTCAACCTATCCATTTCTCTTTTTAAGTTTTCTAACCTACCTGCCCGATTAAGGGATCTGACATTCCACGCTCCGATCCGTAGAACGCCAGTTTTCTTTCTCCTGATAACGACATCCTCTTGAGTAGTCCCCGCCCGGAGATCCGAATGGGGGACTATTTTACCTCTGGAATATTTTACCCAAGAGGACGCCATCATCATTTAATCATACAGTAAAGCTGCATGCCCTCAGGAAAAATTACGGTCGTAGTTTCCCCTTGCTTTCAGCCGTTCGCAGTACCAGCACAGCAAGACCGTTTTGGTTATTGTTACAAGGCCAGATCAGTCAATCATCCAGACTGTTGTCCCTGCAACTACTGAAAAGGTTGCTGCCCCTCTTCAGGAACCACATGTTTGTCTGGCCTCTCAACAGATACCCCTCCGTTGTGGTTGGAGCTACGGTACGGCTATCTGTATCGCTGAGGCATGCAAGCCTCCCCACCAACGGCAAGGTCCATGGTTCATGGGGGGGAATATGTTATATTGACATATAAACACGAACAACTTGTCATACAACATTTAAAAAAAATATTATGTAATTCTTATCATACATTTTCCTATGAAACCCTTCTCTGCCTCCTTTTGCGTAGTGTGTATGATGTCTTAAGATATTGTCATCTCCTTCCCTTCTGGTGTGAAAGGATGAATGAGTGTGAGTATTTGTAGTTGCTTGCTCAGTGGTAGCAGAGGAGTTCTGTCTGCTAGAGAACAGTAGGAGCAACATCTGAGTAGGTAGATACAATTTCTAAGGCAAAGAGATTGTCTCGTTGGTGTGGTTCTGTCCGTCCCTTGTCGGGTTGGTAAGGGAAGCTACCTCTCTGGTCACTTCCTGTTGTATCTGTGGGACACCCTCAGGCGGGGCCCACACTAGTCAGTCTGCGGGCAGTTTCTTAAGTGGTAACATCTCTGGGTCAGCGCGTGTTTGGTGAGTCCAAAGGACAATGAAATTCTTAAGTTCTCAGCCTAACTGGAATATTAATTATTTTTCTTCCAGATCTATTTCTAAAACGTTTTTTATATTATTTTAAACCACGATGCAGTGTTGGTTTCGGAGTTTATTGCGGTAGTTGCTTTGTTTCCGCTCCAATAAAGGAAAGTGGAAGCACGTTGTCATGAGGCGTAATGCTGATTAAAACCATCGCTCTTCAGTGTGAATTTGCGTGTAAGTGTTTTCTCTCGTTGAGATTCTTCAAATTAACAATTTCTCTTTGTGTACAGCCCATGTGGTGTGTGCTTCGTTGTAGGAGTATCACGTGCTCGTAAAATTGTTTGAGCCATCAGGTCAATACTATGCTGTTATTAACGCAGTTCGGAAGTTTCTTTTGGAACTAATATGTTTGGATTTGATTTCGCCATTAAAATCGTCATGGAATTACACATTTTCTGTAAATGTTCTTGTGCACTTGGGACATGTGCTGTAGTAACAAAAGTAGCCCTGAGCTACTCTTTTGCATAATATTTCTCGTATTCAAACTTAATTAATCGCCATCACAAGCAGTTTTCCTATTTCACAATTTCTAGAAAGATTTTTATAGAGCATTTTGATAAGATTGTGGATATATCGAAACACGTGATCTTTGTCTAAACTCCCAAAGCAGTCTGTGGTTATCCAATGGGAACACAACAACACCAGGAGCGGAATTTCTTTGCTTAAATACAATGGATTGGTGATGGCTCAGCCTCTTTTTTTTTGTGTACCCTTGAACTATCTTTGTGTGCTTGTTTGAATGTGGTATCCCATCCTGTTTCCTATTTTTTGTTTCCTATTCTTTGAAAATTACGTTTTATGCTAATTGAACCCCCTCTGAGTATCACTTTTCTTAATTAATTTGCAACAGTAAATAAGGAACCAGCTTTGAGACAGACTTAGCATGTGTTATACGTTTTATTGAACCTTGATGAATTTTTCTTTAATCTCATTTTCCACATCATCTATTTGCTTAAAATAATAATAAAATTATTAAAAAATGAGCTGATAGTGTGAGTGACTATTTTATAGATTTAAAAATTTAAAACAGTAGTAAAAATTCGTGAAGTCACCCACATATACCGTCCACCCTAGGTTTGGAAAGTTTTAAAAACACTAAGCTAATTATAATGTGCTTCATGATGGATAATATTAGGTGTAATAATTTTTTGAGGTTAGTTTCTCTGTTTAACGTAATATACCGCTTTTCTTTTTTCCGATAGAATATCTGTAGCAAGATCTAGTATGTGATGTGGATGTTGATAAAAACTGACGAAATATTGCCTCAGAGTGAGTAGGCCTTCGAATCACTCTTCAGTACATATTACATTAATAGTGTTGGGTCAAAGCTTCTTATCTTTAACTTTCTTCGTTCAATAATATTTACAATAAACTGGAAAAATGTTACGACTTTTGTAACTATCTGTAAAAGTGCTTTGGATAATTTTAGAACTGTTGTTAGAATTGGTGAAAGTATTTGCAGTGTGGACAGTCTACATTCAGAGGACACCTCCGTACCACTTCTTGTTTCTCCTTTTCAATAACCACATTTTTGCTGTGAATAATACACCATTATTGTCGTCCGACAACACAGAGAAAAACATTCTTGGTTCACACTCTGCAAGTTCAACCACCAGTGTGAGCAGCCACAGGTTGAAGATTTTGGAGAGAAGCAAGATGCCTGTACGAACAGCGAGCAGCGATGTACCAGCAGCAAGACTAGCTTTCCGCTAAGGCTTGCAGGCCAAGGTAGGTGGCCTCTTTTTTGTATGCATCAGAAGAAGATATGCCCCCCCCCCCCCCCTGCGACCCTCTACTGCTGGGTGTTTGCGCTACCTTGACTGCTCCCTCTTCTCAGCTGATACTGTGTCGTTGCGCCATTACCAATTATGGCAAATTTTTCACTAATTAGGCTGCATCAGTATTGGTCTCCATTCTTTATTACTTTACTACTGAATATCTAAGATGAAGCATTGCAACAGAAACAGCTGCTGATTCAGGTTCACTCACTGTCGGACATCGTAAACAATCTGACTCCGGGAAACAATCCATCACCTACGGAAGGGTGACAGTCCAATAGACGAAAACAATATACTCGTACAATATGTGAAATTACTATAATATTTGTAAAGAAAGAGACCAGTGGTAATTAAGTCTTGCACTCTCTTCTACTCTTTATCACTGGTATGCAATCAATGTGTATGTCGAAAAAACACAATCTGCATTGAAAAGTTCACTGAAATTGCGTACAGAGACAGCTAACAAACAAAAACCAAACTTTTAATACAGTCGCACTTGTCATTTCTCAGTAAGTGTTATGAATTATGAAAAAGTAAAGAGTTTATTTAGAAGCTAAGGTGTTACATCACCATGTGTACAAAAATCTTATTTTTTAACTGGATACTTTTTCACAGAGAGGGTAATGCTTCAGGAAAAATCAGTTCACAAAATGACGTGGCGTTGTCTTATATACCGGCAAGAGTTTTTACAAAGTGAAAATCGGAGAAGTGGATTTTCCCCTTTTCATTATCCTGACCTGGCATGCAGCGAGGGTGCAATGTAAATGCAACGTGGCACCCAGCGATGTGACAGATGCCAGTAGCACAGTGCCTGCAGTGTGGCTGCAGCATAAAAGTACGTTAGAGAACTTACCCTAGGGTGGATAGTTTTACCGTGCAATCTAAAAGCCGCGCGTTTGAAAATAAATATGTATCTAAGTAGGAGTTGCACCGCATTCGTTCAGTCAGCCACCTCAGGATGCTACCGTAAGTACTACCGTCAACTATAATGGTAAAACTACCGTAGACTACCATAAGTAAGCGTAGGCTCTGGTAATTTTCCTAGTAGCTTTGGTCAGCTAGGGTCATACCTGTGCTACTTGTGCATTAGATGTGTTTTGCTTACCTGTTCGGCATTACCTCGTAAATATCGTTTTCCTTAGTTAGGCGATCAGTGTCTTACTAGATTCCCCTAGAAACCAAAAGCGATGAACTGTCTAGAAACGATTGAGGATAAAAAAAAGGGTCAGCCAACCTACAGAACATTTTTATCTGCCTGTCAGTTACTTAAGAATAAACAGCATTTATAGCCAAACAAATTTTCAGTGTATAATTCAGATTTTATTCGAAAATTGTTGATTTGTAATGTGGAACAGAGAGATGTAGTAAAAATTAAGAACAATTTATCATATAATCAATCAATTTATCATATAATGCTATAAAACGCAATTTCCTAACGAAAAGGTAAAATAAAAAAAGCCACAAGACAATAATATATCACACATCGCTTCAATACTTCGTCAGACTTACATAAAACATGTTTCTTCTATTCATAAACAACTTTTACATTTATCAGTAGTCACAGGAAACTCTTGCCTTTGACCATGATGAAGAACGTTTTATTGAGTACAGAATACCAACAATAATTACTTATACTTTTTATGTACTTGCATCAGAAGTAATTGCATTCGTTACATAAAATCACAGAAGTTATGTGATCAACTAATTTTGTTACTTGTAAAATGCAATTTACGTTCTGTAAGAATATAAAATACATTGAACTAACAGTGAGAATGATGTGCGGTTCTAATTATATGCAAAACAAACATCCAAAGAAACAAAATAACCAAAGAGAATTCATTGGCTCCGATTTCCTCTATTACACATTCACTTATGTTTCTTTCCCTACCAATTCTATCAAATCTACCGGTATCCAGAATGAGATTTTCACTCTGCAGTGGAGTGTGCGCTGATATGAAACATCCTGGCAGATTAAAACTGTGCAGTATCCTTTCTTCAAGGAGTGCTAGTTCTGCAAGGTATACAGGAGGGCTTCTGTGAAGTTTAGAAGGTAGAAGACGAGGTACTGGCGGAATTAAAACTGTGAGGACGGGTCGTGAGTCGTGCTTAGGTAGCTCAGTTGGTAGAGCACTTGCCCGTGAAAGGCAAAGGTCCCGAGTTCAAGTCTCGGTCCGGCACACAGTTTTAATCTGCCAGGAAGTTTCATATCAGCGCACACTCCGCTGCAGAGTGAAAATTTCATTCTGGTAACATCGCCCAGGCTGTGGCTAAGCCATGTCTCCGCAATATCCATTCTTCCAGGAGTGCTAGTTCTGCAGGGTATGCAGGAGAGCTTCTGTGAAGTTTGGAAGGTAGGAGACGATGTACTGGCGGAATTAAAGCTGTGTGGACGGGTCGTGAGTCGTGCTTGTGTTGCTCAGTTGGTAGAGCACTTGCCCGCAAAAGGCAAAGGTACCGAGCTCGAGTCTCGGTCCGGCACACAGTTTTAATCTGCCAGAAAGTTTCATACCTACTGGTAATCCTACCGTTTACAAGGGGAGGTAGAAGTCTGGGTACACCCCTACAAAAGTCGAACGGTGAGCATAATCATAATGGCGTCTGGTATGGGCTGTCTGTAGTATAGCTATGGCAACAGAGGCAGCCATCTAGGAATCTGCCATCTTGGATTTGGGTTACGTGTTTCAAATGGGAAGGGGTCCTATGGCACATCAGTTTTAACTTCCTCTTTCTCAAAATTACATCTGTGAAATCTATTTTAAGACATCTATATTTGTGTAGGAGTTATGATGTGTTAAAGTTTGAAACTGTAAGGACGTTATCAATTCTCTTTGTTGTGGCAGGTGATCCACAGTGGCACTTACACAGCAGGTAAACATTGAAATTGTGTTAATGAGTCGGTTGAAGTAGCAGAGGGATTGCTGCTGACTTCAATGCCCAGAATCCTGAGAGAAATGACATTTCACACATGACAGTACTCAAGTTATTGGACAAATAACGTGCAACAGATTCTGTAGTGGACTAGACACCCAGTGGACATCCAAGAATAGCCAACGACGAGGACGCTGCAACAACAATTGTGGCATCGTTTGTCAGAAGTCCACATTGCAGTGGGAGCCAGTTATCAACAATATCCAGTGTCAGTTAGTGTTCAGCCCAGTATGTGTTACACATACGCCAGCGGCGCCCATATAAGTTACAGCTGCAATATCACCTCTTGGAGGATGATCCTGAAGAGCAGGTGCTGTTTGTAGAATGGGCTCTGGATCAGCGTAACAGGAATCCAAACTTGATATGAGAGGTGTTGTTCAGTGACAAAGCTAATTTTGATGTGCAAGGAGAAGTAAACAAACAGAATCATCGTTACTGGTCAGATGCAAACCACTCATGGATGGACCCCTATAAAGGTGCTGACCAGTGGCGAAATAGTGATAGTTTGGTGTAGGATTTGGGACGTGGCAAGAATCTTGGAACCGGTGTTGATTGATGGAACCTTGAGTGGGGAGAGGTAGATTAACATGCTCTGTGTTTATGTGCTTCCAACACTGTTGGATCCACAGGGTGATTTCCCAAATTTCTTCCAACAAGACGATGTACCGCACCAGTATTCTACTGGCGTCATACAGTTTCTGGATGAACAGTTTGGAGATCGCTGAATAGACAGGAAGGGGCCTATTGAATGGCCACAATGGTCCCCTGGTCCTTCGCCTCTTGACTTATATCAATGGGGACATTTGAAATCAGTTATGTATGAGGTAAAAATCAACAACGTAGCCAATTTTTTCTGGAATAGTGAGAAGTCGTGTGCCTCTGCTGACCTGCAGATCCTGTGATGTGTGCAGCAGGACTGGCAAAAGAAGACTCTGATGGTGTGTCCAGTGCAATGGAGGTCATATTGAGCATGTAGTGTACTGCCAACGCTGAAAGAAATGAGAAACAGTTGAAATAACTTTAGTACACAGTGTCAAATACGTAAAAGAAAAATAAATGAGTTATCATTTTGGAAGTTAAGCTGTCACTCAGAAATTGGCAGAAGCATAGGTACTGTTTTATGACGAGGAAGTTTTTCTGTAGGCTGGGATTTCCAAAACCTGCCAAGAATCTTCTGGAAAGTTACATTTTATAATTTTAATATTTCATAAATTAACATGTTATTATAGGAAAATTATATAATTTTGAAACAGAAAAACCGTGGCTGCACTACTATAACACAGAATTAGGACAGGGCAGCATTTTAAGATTGGAACATCTATGAATACAAAAATTTTGAACATGAATATCTTCTGGAATACAAAGTTGTTAGAAAAAGTAAAATGCTCATTTGAAGGAGGAAATGATGACTTTAGAAGAAGCTAACAAACCGTTATTAGTGGGACTGACTTTTAACTTGCACATGGTTTACAGGTATCATAATTTTAGAACATTTCATCAAAGAAAGAGTTTCTACATGAACTATTTACACCATTATCATCAGCAGTCAGTAAACAATACTGCGAATAATTAAGTTTAATGAAATACTTCAGGAATAAGTATTGAGCAGTCTTGGGTATTCATAATACAAAACAGAAAAAAATAGGTGCATAAAGAATATAATTATAGTGGAGTTATACCATGCTACGAGTTATGGTGATTCTTGATTTTCCGTGACACACTAAACTGTACCTATATGTTTATGGCAGATATCAGTCATTAGCATGTGGAGCTACAGCTTACAATGACCGCAAAGAGAAAATCAGAGAAATTAGAGCTAATATAAAGCTTTAGCGACAATCATTCCCGTGTGCCTTCTGCAAATGAAAGAGGAAAGGGGAAAAAGATAGTGGTACCAGATGTACCCTACACCAACACCACAAGATGGCTTACAGAGTACAGATGTAGTTAGAGAAGGTACATTTACTCCACAAGTATTCGTCTAATACGTGATTGTATGCTTAAGGGCGTATAAAGGGTGGAAAAGCAGCGGATTGAAATAAAGCAAGGACAAGGACGTCTTTATTGATCAATAAAAAGGAGAATACAATAAAGAAACACAGATTGCTATGTAAATAAACATGGTTAAGCATTCAGAAGTACAGATAGGCAATGTAAGACGCAAAGTAAGTACTCGCCTACAGTACTGAAAACCACACTTTGAACTTTATAATCGCTTGCATTCTTCTTGTCATGGATTTCACCAGAGAGTCTGTTGTTTGCAGTGTAATTTTACGCCATTCCTTTTGTAGAGTGGTCTGTAGATCATTTCTAATGGATATCTTACGAGTCCTGTAAATGGCACAAATTCTCGATAGGATTAATGTTTGGGGATTGTGGTAATGTCTGCATCAAGTGGTGCATGTTATACAACAGCCACAGCTTTGTATCTACAGCCGTATGTTTTGCATCATTATCTTGTGTGAAAATATAGTCCCCATTAAGACCTGTGTGATTCACAATACTAAATAGATGTGTTTTTAGGATATTTATGTTCAGGGTGATTATAATTAAAGTTAAATTTTCAAATCATTGTAGAAATAACACCACTGGTCAGAATGACGTCAAATTGCAATGGAATATTATCGGAGAAGGGGGAAAACAAATGGCAGAAGAAAAATAAATAGTTACAAAGTGTAGCAATAGATGGAGCTGTAACCATCATAATTTATTAGTGGTCGACTACAAATGACGCCTGAGGCGTACGTTTGACATTAAACAAACTGTACCACTCAGTGTGCATGGGTGTACAGGTGTGATACTGTTAGCGAAGTAAGTCCATCCACCACAGGAAGTTCATATCACATCGGATGGAAAAAAAATCGGTTTTTAATTGTCCTGAGGCCAAAAACCGCAGAAAAAGCATCAATCAAAATCAAATAGGATTATTAATTTCCATGTGACTGGCGCAAAACACGTTCAATATGCTCTTCACCGTTTTCTGCAACAAGTTGAAATCGAAAAAAAGCATGTTCCACAACTGGTCGAAGTGTTTCCAGGGTCACGTTCAGAATGTGCTGCGCAATGCGTGCCTTCAATGCACCTAAGTTCACCTAAGTTTGCAATCGGAACACTGAACGCAAGATCTTTCAGACAGCGTCACTGCCAGAAGTCACACGGATTAAGATCAGGTGACCGGGGCAGCCAGGCTGTAGGGAAATGGCGGCTGATAATGCTAGCATTTCCGAAATAGTGTTTCAGCAGCTACTTAACTGGATTTGCAATGTGCAGAGGTGCGCCATCTTAAATAAAAATCATCCCATCCACACTGTTGGAGAGCTGGAATGACTTTGTTGAACAATGTGTATTGACATATCCTGTCAAATGGAAGCTGGGTTCATTTGTTCACAAAATCTTCCGCCGCCAATCATTGAACACTTCCATGCGAGCAAGAAATTCTAAAGCAAAGGTCTCTCTTGGTGGCAGGTCAACAGGAAGCAACTCGTGTACGTGGGTAATTTTGAATGGGTAGCAAAGAAGCATGTTTCGTAGGATTTTACGCACCATGCTCATGGGTATGTCCAATGTTCGAGCAATTCTCTGTGCACTACATGGTTGCACACCACCATTCATCTCTTCCCGCATTGCTGTGGCCACTGCTTCCACTGACGTCGAATCAATCCGTTTCTTCCCTCTACCAGGTTTCACACCAGAAGAACCCGTCTTTTCGAATTTCCGAATCATTTTCTCCAAACCCACGGCAGTCATCGGACCAACGCCTTTTTTCAAACCCTTCAGTGTCCGCAACTTCTGCAGAGCGACGTGTCATCATTCCTGTAATGCACCTTTACAAGCAGAACGCAATCCTGCATTGAGACAGTCATAGCGAACGTCGCAGACGTGAAAGGAGCGAAAGCTGTGTACCCGGCGTGTTTATACCAACTTCAATGGGTCGTGCGCATGACAGGTGTTTTCATTTACGTATTCTGACACATACAGTGCCATATATTGATCAATTTTCACACTATTGTTTTTCTTCTGCCATACTTTCTCCCCCCTTCTCTGATAATATTCCATTGCAAATTGACGTCATTCTGACCAGTGGTGTTATTTCTACAGCGTTTTGAAAGTTTAATTATAATCGCCCTGTAGATCTTGTGGTCCATAATGCCATCAATAAAACATAAATCCACCACATCATTTGCACTCATGCACCTCCGCACAAGTACTGAACCTCCTCCATGTTTAACTGAGGCTGTATATTTCTCTCTTCAAGTTCACAATTCTTTTTTCTCCACACTGTTACGCTCCCTTTAGACTTAAACAGCTCAAATCGACTCTCGTCAGTAAATACAACCTTTTTCCAGAAAACAAACCCATCTCATTTATAATCCCTTGCAAATTCAAGTCGCTTTCTTCTGCTGATTTTACTGATATACGGTTTCCTACGGAATGTTCGGCCTCCATACCCAGCTTCATGAATCTTATTTCTTAGTCTGTGCTGAAACAGACCTTCCTGTACCGAGCGAGGTGGCGCAGTGGTTAGACACTGGACTCGCATTCGGGAGGACGACGGTTCAATCCCGCGTCCGGCCATCCTGATTTAGGTTTTCCGTGATTTCCCTAAATCGCTCCAGGCAAATGCCGGGATGGTTCCTTTCAAAGAGCACGGCCGACTTCCTTCCCCGTCCTTCCCTAATCCGATGAGACCGATGACCTCGCTGTCCGGTCTCCTTCCCCATACCAACCAACCAACCTTCCTGTATGCATATGAAAAGCAGTAGCAAGGTGTGGAGCGCTCATTTTCAGATTTTTGATGACTTCTCGAAGTAGCTGTCGTTTCACAATCTTTGACAGAATTGCAGGACGACCGCTTCGAAATTTGTTTTCGTACTTTTTGCTCTGATTAAACCTGTATACAGGGTGGTCCACTGATAGTGACCGGGCCAAATATCCCACGAAATAAGTATCAAACGAAAAAACTACAAAGAACGAAACTCCCCTAGCTTGAAGGGGGAAACCAGATGGCGCTATGGTTGTCCCGCTAGATGGCGCTGCCACAGGTCGAACGGATATCAACTGCGTTTTTTTTTTTAAATAGGAACCCCCATTTTTTTATTACATATTCGTGTAGTACGTAAAGAAATATGAATGTTTTAGTTGGACCACTTTTTTCGCTTTGTGATAGATGGCGCTGTAATAGTCACAAACATATGACTCACAATTTTAGACGAACAGTTGGAAACAGGTAGGTTTTTTAAATTCAGATACAGAACGTAGGTACGTTTCAACATTTTATTTCGGTGTAATACGATTTTCTGTAATAGTAGGTCTACCGACGGCTTCTCCGATTTCTTGAAAACATTTTCCTTGTCGAAACAATCTGACACAGATTTCTGTCTCTTCCTTTGTAGTTTCGCAACGTTTTCGACCCATGTTACGTCAACGGCTTTCAGACCGGAGAGACAACTATTCACTGAGTTGGATGGAACTCAACAGCATGACGAACGCGAGAGGGGAGTTTAAACTCAGAAGAGCGTTTCTGGAGCCACTCTGTTGCAATTCTGTACGTGTGGGGTGTCACATTCTCCTGCTGGAATGGCCGAAGTCCGTCGGAATGCAAAATGGACATGAATGAATGTATGTGATCAGACAGGATGCTTATGTACGTGTCACCTGTCAGAGTAGTATCTAGACATATGAGGGGCCCCTTATCACTCCAACTATACACGCCCCACACCATTACAGAGCCTCCACCATCTTGAACAGTCCCCTGCTGACATTCAGAGCCCATGGATTCATGAGGTTGTCTCCATACCCGTAAACATCCATACGCTCGACACAATTTGAAACGAGACTTGTCCAACCAGGTAACATGTTTCCAGTCATCAAAAGTCTAATGTCTGTGTTGACGGGCCCAGGCGTGGCGTAATGCTTTGTGTCGTGCAGTTATCAAGTATGCATGAGTGGGCCTTTGCCTCCGAAAGCCCATATAGATGTTTCGTTGAATGGTTCGTACGTTGACACTTTTTGATGACCCAGAATTGAAATCTGCAGCAATTTGGGAAGGGTTGCACTTCCGTCACGTTGAACGATTCTTTTTAGTCGTCGTTGGTCCCGTTCTTGCAGGATCTTTTTCCGGCCGAGGCGATGTCGGAGATTTGATGTTTTACTGGGTTCCTGATATTCACGGTACACTCGTGAAATGGTCGTACGGGAAAATCCCCACTTCATCGCCACCTCGGAGATACTGTGTCCCATCACTCGTGCGCCGACTATAATACTACGTTCAAACTCACTTAAATCTTGATAACCTGCCATTGTAGCAGCAGTAACCGATCTAAGAACTGCGCCAGACACTTATCTCATATAGGCGTTATCGACCGCAGCGCGTTATTCTGCCTGTTTACATATCTCTGTATTTGAATACACATGCCTGTACCAGTTTTTTTTAGCGTTTCAGTGTATATTTTACATAAAGTTACATAACAGCAAAACTTGAGTTTACTTTCAGACATAGATTGGCAGTCATGTTATGATTCTGGCGAGGGGAGAAACTTTCCAATCGTTGTGCTTTGCATCAAGAATTGCAGCTAGTAAATTGTTTAAAATAAACAACATCGTCATTTGAGAGAATATTTCTGTTAAATGAATAAGAAAGGTCTAGAAACATTTAGAAAACGAAAAATGAAAAGAAAATTGAAAGGAGGTGAATATGAATTGGCGACCTTTCAATTTAGAGAGCTTACGACGATGTCGACTTTTTTTATCTCGTTTTGTTCGTTATTGTTCGTTGTATTTGTTCTGGTTGGAAGTCCCATGACACCCTTTCAAGTTCATCGTTGATCTGTTCACTCCATTTTTTTTATTACAGAGGGCAACGAATAATGAGTTACAACTTCAACACAGCACGTTGTTTCCATGTATGGAGAGACTGTATAGAGATTGAGTCTACAACTGTCATTATTCGATATTTAACTATACAAATTGTATCAAAACATCGTTGTGCGACAGGCTCTACAATATTGCTCAGGTGTGTGGGACCTGTACCAGATAGGACTAACAGCGTCGTATACAGAGAAGGGTAATACGAATGGTCACAGGTTTGTTTAGTCCGTGGGAGACTGTCATAGAGATAGTGAAGTAACTGAACTGGCAGATTCTTGAAGATGAACGTAAACCATGCCGAGAAAGCCTGTTAACAATGCTTCAAGAACCGGCTTTAAATACATTACAACCCCCTACGTAACGCTCACACAGGGATCGTGAGGATAAGACTAGAATAACTACTGCACTCTCAGAGGCATTCAAACGAACATTCTTCCTGTGCTCCATACGTGAACGGAACAGGAAGAAATCCTAGTAACTGGTTCAGTGGGACGTACCCCCTGCCATGCACCTCACGGAGCTTTGCAGAGTATAGATGTAGATGTAGATGAAATAGATAAACTATAACATCAAATACAGGAAGCCTTTATCTACCGACACGTAGATGCATGACACTCTACTATAGCAAATCGTAGGTAGAATGACATATTCTCGAGAGAACTGATGCTTTGAAACACCTTATATCGTTACCACGTGTCTATGATAAAGAAAACTCGCCAAATAAGTAGTTTAACTCAATTCAATATGGTGACTTCTCTGTTCTGCTTGTGAGTTAAAAACGATGTCATTATCCACGTTTCTCCTCACGAGGCAATTGCAGCTCTAGTATGTGTCTCATGGGTGGGCCAAGGGTAGGTTAGACGGCGAAATAGATGGGCCTAACCAGGAGTTATGTTGATATATGTGAAGGACAAATATATTTTAATTTATGGTTCAAATGGTTCAAATGGCTCTGAGCACTATGGGACTTAACTACTGAGGTCATCAGTCCCCTAGAACTTAGAACTACTTAAACCTAACTAACCTAAGAACATCAAACACATCCATGCCCGAGGCAGGATTCGAACCTGCGACCGTAGCGGTCACGCGGTTCCAAACTGACGCGCTTAGAACCGCACGGCCACACCGGCCGGCTTTAATTTATGGACTCTACACATTTCTGCCAATAAATTCATTACAATAGACACCATAAAGTGCCAGATTTGGTTTGTAATGCAGAGTTATTTTAATTTTATAAAATAAAGCTTGACTTTGGACTTTGATTCTGGAAGTGGTGTGTCTAATTTGAGTGAGTCAGAGGATGGACCAGAAAATTTTGGGTCCACCCTGGCCGACCCCTAGCGCCGCCACTGCTACGACACAAAAATCCAAGATGTCAGAGTCTTCATTTCACACTCCGCACTATAGTGGAACGAGGAATTGCACGCTGTGACGTCATCTGCACCTCCTCCACGTACGGTTTCACGTCACGTGAGAGGACGTCTTTAGGCTACGCGAGCACGCTTCCCAAACGAATCATGAGATGTGTGAGTGTGGGTAACTGAATTAATAATTTAGTGGAAGAAATTCAAATGAGTGTAACGTTTGGAAGTTTCGGTCCGTCCAGGGAACTTGGTTGGACAGCCTGTAGGTCCGACACAAATTTTCATATGTTGTTTTATGTAGAGATCTATACCTGTTACAGTTAAGTCGAATTTCAGGAATAAACCTCGATTTTTTCTGTTTTTGTAAAGGAATTTGATTTTGAGCTGTTTTGATAATCTTGTGCTTGCATTTTGTAGGGTTCATTTGCTGACAGCATTGGTTGGATTTTAGTACTGTCAATCTAGAGAATTTCTGAAATCCTTGTGATCACTGTTTGCAGCTTTGCATTTAGTTTCACTCTGGTTAAGTATTGCTCTTTCTACAAACTTTGCTCCTTTGCGTACTTAACATGGCGCTAAGATATATCTCTACTGATTCGGACGTTTTAGATAAATAATTACGCAGTTGATGTTGAAAATTATTATAAATAATTCCTGACAGAATATCGATGACTCCCTCTGTATTACGGGATGCGTCTCAAGCAACTATTGTACAAGATAGCTGGTCAAAAGTTAAAGGTGCAAGTGTTAGCTGTAACTCTGTGTGCTAGCTCGAACAACGTGAGCAAAGCAAACATTGACTTTGACAAACAGACCACAGCATTTACCAGCGCCTTTAAACTCAGTATCTGTTTTTGCAAACGGAATGCAAGCGATAAATACTTCAACACGGTTTTTCCTGGAGGCTACAGAACGACTCTGCTATATAGAGGATTAAGCATTTTTACTCAATAAAACATGGTTACGCTCCATTTGCTTGTTGTTGCATACACACGTGATGCGGAAATTAACTCTTTTAGAGTAACTTTGTTCTTTTCGCAAAACTAAAAGACATTGGTTTCTTGAACACTGAAGCCGCCTGTTGCTTTTGCGAACATGCAGAGGAACATCGCTAGCTAGTACATGTTGGCAGCCCTGTAAGTGTGTCCAGTCTGTCAACGGAGAAGTTCTGCGTTACATTTTGTTGTGAGACACGAGTTGTGTTGACGCATCTGCTTTGGTTTTGCTCGACTGTCGCGGGAAGGATTTTTGCATACTTTCCTTACCAGCCGAGAAATATACTAAGGTATGTTGCACACTATTTCTTTTCATATGGTCGCGTTTCTTCAGATTTTTACGTAACTTTTAAATTCCTATTCTCTGCAAATTTATAACCATTATTATCGTCCTTGGGGTTCTAGGGCTCTAGTTCAGTTTCTCATTTATTGTCAGTGCGACAGAGTGTAACGTGCTACGAATTATTCATTCGCGCCAAAACGATGATGAGTGGTTTTGTAATTAAAACATACATACGCTAGAACAAGTACGATCACCAATGAATATTCAGGTCTCGATTGCGTTTTACCAATTTCAGTGAAAAGCAGTACGTCGCCGAATTTTCGGCGTGTCTTGCTTGAAATTAACAGCGCTGCTGTATGAAAAGCGTCCGGGTGAAATAGGATGCATTGTCGTCATCAGTGTCTTGGGATACTACGTCCTAGTGAAGAGAATTAGAAGCATGTTTCTGTGGCGATTTCTCATATTTTTAATATTATCGCACAATGACACGGAACAGTGATGGGCGCCAGTAACGAGGAAATTTCTAGAGTTACGGCCAACTTGTAACATACAGAATTGTTGATAAATCTAACTATTGTTGTATCATTGTTTAGGCGTCTAGCTAATGATCTAGTCTGCATTAGTATGGTCAGAAAAACTAAGCCATAGCTTTATGTGTAATGCCATTAGTTTTGTCAGGCTGATAAGTCGTATGGCAGAATTAGAGCAGTCACTTAAGTTATTTACACTTACGTTCCTCCCGCGGTTTTGTTTGCTGTTATTCGTACTTGTTTCGAAATACCTACTCCATTGTTTTTGTATTAGAGTGTATTTCACTTTGTAAATTTGAAATGGTACTTATTTGCACTCTGTTTTGAAAAAAAAGTCTGTATTGTCAGCGAGAAAATTCGTTAGCGCGTGGTATTCCCAGGGAGTTACATTTTACTTGAAAAAAATCAGTGAAGTCTCGGGGAATTTTGTCAAGTCTCGGGGAATTCTGTGTTTTATACCTAATTCTGTGTTTTATACCTAACAATGGAATTCAATTTTATTGCTCTTTATTAATCACAAATCGTACAATACTTTATTTTTCGAAGTGTGTTAATTATTTGAATATTAGTCCATATAAATTATCGATGTGTAAAAACTGCTGCTAAACTACAGCCGAGAGGAAAGAAACGCTGTTATTATGAGTCACCCCCCCACCCGTCTCCGCTCACCGTTAACTTGTCAGGTGCTTCCTCCCACTGCATTTCTGAGGTTTTTTTTTCCAAGCTTGAGTAGCCACTCGGTTTTTGTACTGTAGAACGAGCGGAATCATTAACCGGCGGATTTTCGTTTGCTTCAATTTTTCTAGGACTGCGTCTGCATTATTTTAGGACTCTGCTTTAGCTTTGATACGTTTTGCTTCCGACCAGCGTGACAACCTTTCAGCGTTAATGGATCGCCTAACTGCATCGAAATTACCATACATTCCGTTAAGCGATCGTATATATCTACAATATAAAATCCGTTTTGGTGGGTGTCTGCCATGGATTTTTTGTTGCAGGTGGTCTATCTAATGGCTTCTAGGGGCAACAAAAATTCATTTATTATTGAATGAGTTAAAAAATTTAAAGTAGAATCATAATACACTCATTAAGGATAAGTTTAATAGGAACTAAGTATTTGTCTTGAAGCTGATGGCATTCAAATATTGCAGTTTTGTTCATCCATTACTCGAAAATGATAACACTTAGCGACTTCCAACGAACTTCAAATCTTTACGAAAGGTTTTCTCGCTGACAACCCCCACAGAATGGTGGAAGTAGAAAAGTTGATCGCTCACTAAATTTTCGCTGTTCATGTGGTCAAACTTCAGCATATGCCATGACGTTTTAATTGTTTACTTTTTTACTACTAATGCTATTCGCAACACGTTTTGGAGACAGTATCTATATATTCCACTGAATGTACCTACAAAATTATATCATCGTAAGGCACATAGTTCAGGGGTATGATGTGACAGAGACTTGGACGCGTCAAAAACTAGCTTCTGCTTACACACTGGCGTGCATCAGACGAGATGTTTTCATTTTATCACTTCTTTATTACTAACGCCTTCTCAACACATTTTGCGTACAGTATCTACATATATCACTGAATGCGCTGGCAACATAATACCACTGTATAGCGAACAGTTCAGGAGATATGACGTCAGAAATAATGAGATGCGCAAAAATGCCCTTCTGCTTAAAATGGAGCGCAAATTACCTGTGCTATAAGTCATCCACTATTTCATAATGAAAGCACTTAGCGACTTCAACGAAAGTTAAGCATAATTTTAGTCCTTTTCTAAACATTTTTTCACATGCTTGTCGTCAAGAATAACGGAATTGGAGCAGTATTGTGATTGTTGCAGTGTATTGGGAAGGAACTCGTGGCCGGCCCGGCCAGGGTTTTATACTGCTACCACATAAAAATAGGCGTGTCCCATTATTTGACGTTAAGTTCTCCATATTTTAATGCTACAGATTTTTAATATTTTATAAGGAAACAATTTATACAATTTAAAAATGGTCCATAAAATTATATAATATAAAAAATTATTTCGTTATTTGCGTACCTTGGAAGAAGACTTACCTGAAAAATGGAATGCATCATCAGCATCTTCCTCCTCTGCAGGGTCAGGAACAGAAGAACTGCGTTTTCTTAATGGTTACTGAGTATAGTTTCTGTAGAAACAAAATGTTTGCATGAGCTCCTGAGTCTCACACACTGGCTAGAAAGCACACACACATTCACTGTAAGGAGCCTATTCCAATTTTTTACTTTTATAAGGTTCAGCTTACTAAAAACTCGAATTTAAATGTGGAAGGGACAAACATGAAACCGCAACCTCTGGCAGGGACAAATAAAGTTTTTATGTATGCTCCCCCTCCCCCATATACGTCCACTTCTGAACATTTCGTCTGTTTTTACGGTAGGAAGTTTCCTCCAGTCATCACTGATTGTTGTAGATGATTTTTAGAAAGACAATTCTCGGAAATTTTTATATAATAGGTGTAAGGGAGAGAGGTTTTTCACTTTCTTCGTTTGGAAGAGGCTTTAAAAAGGCAACAAAGCTGCAAGCAGTGGCAATAAATCATCATTAAAGTTGTTGTTGTGTGGTCTTCAGTCCTGAGACTGATTTTATGCAGCTCTCCATGCTACTCTATCCTGTGCAAACTGCATCTCCCAGTACCTACTGCAGCCTACATCCTTCTGAACCTGCTTAGTGTATTCATCTCTTGGTCTCCCTCTACGATTTTTACCATCCACGCTGCCCTCCAATACTGTCTTAATTGGGGTAATTTGGAAAAGCTATAAATATTTTACATTCACTTGAAAATGGATTGAGGCCAGGAATGATGAAGGCGATCACTATTGCGCTGATGCTACAGTACGGTAACGATCCAGAGTGAGTTCAAAGACTACTGAGGAAAAAGTTTCAGAAAATATAATATTCCAGAATTTCACAACCTAAACGTGAATGATTTTATTGTAGTCTCTAAAATGTGATGAAGGCCCCTTCTTTAGCCTTCATCGATGTGAAGCAGTTTAAAGCGCCATAGCTACCACCGATGTGACAGAATTACTATAGTCGATTAAAATTACTTGATAGTTGACACTCCACGCATTAGAGCTGGTTTCCTCCAATCAGAGCACTCGACGTGACGTCCAAACCGTTCGCCGTTGCCAAACTGCCACAACAATTGGCCAGTTCACTTCCAGTTCATTGTCAATCTTTTATTTCTTGATGTGTTTGGATGCCGAACCCTGAGTCTGGCCCTTTTCTTTCGTGTTTCGTCACACATGATAATCATATCCGAAACACACACACACACACCAATGCTAACGAAATACACACGCTCCATACCAGAGCACTGACCGAGCGCTGCATGATCCTTCTGCACAAGACGTGATTTACTGTCACATAAACAGTTGTTGCAATCACAGATATCGGCTTACATTACATAAGATTCGTACGACGTACTATGTAGTCGCATTTTTGAAGGACACAAATCATAGTTGTGACTGGCTCGCCACAGTCACAAATATAGTGGCGTAACGCACTGTAGTGGCAAACTGCAATGGTTAGTGTATATGCGTGACGTGTAGAACGTAGTAAGTTCGAATCTTGTCAAATACAGCGAATTTTTTTAATCTCTAAGGCTAATCAAAAGACACTGATCATTATCTTTATTCAATTAATTACTTTGTCAGGTCGTTTTCATCACCGTATTAACTTCTGTATGTGCGCTTATTTGTCTTCCTATCACTATTTTTTGTTCTTGTGTTACCTCTAATCTGCAATCAAGTACCATCCAGGACTGCTCGTCGGTTGGTAACTTTCAACCATTGGTGGCGAGAAATTACAGTAATCTGCCGCAGTTCAGCCACTGGTCACCTAAAATCAGCTGTTGGCAGTAAATCTCTTATTTTCCTCATACCTCGCGGCGGCCGCTTCCAACATTGCTCTGTGTTATACTTCTGTGAAGTGACCAGCAATGTGTCGCTTAAAACCGAGCGGCAATCAGTGTGGCAACACCTTAGCAGCAAGTGACAAACCTCAACTGTCAAGTAATTTTAATTGGACTGTAGTGTTCAATAGCTACATTATTAGAGTCCTCCAATTTTCTAACACAGTTATTATTAATTTTACTGCTAAATTATTTTCGTCTGTTTTTAGAACCGCTTCTACAGTGTTACTACTTACACCTGACGATTTTGCCACGTGATGTAGCGTCAGAAACTGAACTGTTTCTAGAAACTCCCTACGAAGGTGTAATGTGAAACACTTATATTTTCCTGTTTTCGTGACAGTAAAGATTCACCAGCAATTTCAGTACCTACGGTACTGGAAAACTGAATTTGGAGAATGTTTCAAACTTTTTAATACATTTTATTGTTTCCATTCAATGTTGTGATGAGGGATGCCTTCAGAGTTCAACAATGTTTCAAGTAACCCAAAACGGCGGTAGCTTTTCTCTGTACAAGGTTAAATACACACGTAAACTATGATAATGTATGCACAATCACACGTGCTTTTGAGCTTAACATCAGCACTGCGAGATTCCTATAGTCCCCAGATAGTGGTTGTGGCCAGTATATCCATAATTTTGTCTGAGGAGTGCTTGATACACATCCTGGTAAGTTTCTGTGAGCAGTTGTTGTTGTGGTCTTCAGTCCTGAGTCTGGTTTGATGCAGCTCTCCATGCTACTCTATCCTGTGCAAGCTTCTTCATCTCCCAGTACGTACTGCAGCCTACATCCCTCTGAATCTGCTTAGTGTATTCATCTCTTGGTCTCCTTCTACGATTTTTACCCTCCACGCTGCCCTCCAATACTAAATTGTTGATCCCTTGATGCCTCAAAATATGTCCTACCAACCGATCCCTTTCTTCTAGTCAAGTTGTGCCACAAACTCCTCCCCAATCCTATCATTACCTCCTCATTAGTTATGTGATCTACCCATCTAATCTTCAGCATTCTTCTGTAGCACCACATTTCGAAAGCTTCTATTCTCTTCTTGTCCCAACTAGTTATCGTCCATGTTTCACTTCCATACATATACTTTCAGAAATGTCTTCCTGACACTTAAACCTATACTCGATGTTAACAAATTTCTCTTCTTCAGAAACGCTTTCCTTGCCATTGCCAGTCTACATTTTATATCCTCTCTACTTCGACCATCATCAGTTATTTTGCTCCCCAAATAGCAAAACTCCTTTACTACTTTAAGTGTCTCATTTCCTAATCTAATTCCCTCAGCATCACCCGACTTAATTAGATTAATTCCATTATCCTCGTTTTGCTTTAGTTGATGTTCATCTTATATCCTCCTTTCAAGACACTATCTATTCCGTTCAACTGCTCTTCCAAGTCCTTTGCTGTCTCTGACAGAATTACAATGTCATCGGCCAACCTCAAAGTTTTTATTTCTTCTCCATGGATTTTAATACCTACTCCGAATTTTTCTGTTGTTTCCTTTACTGCTTGCTCAATATTCTGATTGAACAACATCGGGGAGAGGCTACAACCCTGTCTCACTCCCTTCTCAACCACTGCTTCCCTTTCATGCCCCTCGACTTTTATAACTGCCATCTGGTTTCTGTACAAATTGTAAATAGCCTTTCGCTCCCTGTATTTTACCCCTGCCACCTTCAGAATTTGAAAGAGAGTATTCCACTCATCATTGTCAAAAGCTTTCTCTAAATCTACAAATGCTACAAACGTAGGTTTGCCTTTTCTTAATCTAGCTTCTAAAATAAGTCGTAGGGTCAGTATTGCCTCACGTGTTCCCATATTTCTACGGAATCCAAACTGATCTTCCCCGAGGTCGGCTTCTACTAGTTTTTCCATTCGTCTGTAAAGAATTCGCGTTAGTATTTTGCAGCCGTTATTTATTAAACTGATAGTTCGGTAATTTTCACATCTGTCAACACCTGCTTTCTTTGGGATTGGAATTATTATATTCTTCACGCAGTATCATATCTCCCATTTCATCTTCATCTATATCCCCTTCCATTTCTATAACATTGCCCTCAAGTACATCGCCCTTATATAGACCCTCTATATACTCCTTCCACCTTTCTGCTTTCCCTTCTTTGCTTAGAACTGGGTTCCCATCAGAGCTCTTGATATTTATGCAAGTCGTTCTCTTTTATCCAAAGGTTTCTTTAATTGTTCTGTAGGCAGTATCTATCTTACCCCTAGTGAGATAAGCCTCTACATCCTCACATTTGTCCGCTAGCCATGCCTGCTTAGCCATTTTGCACTTCCTGTTGATTTCATTTTTGAGACGTTTGTATTCCTTTTTGCCTGCTTCATTTACTGCATTTTTATATTTTCTTCTTTCGTCAATTAAATTCAATATTTCTTCTGTCACCCAAGGATTTCTACTAGCCCTCGTCTTTTTACCTACTTGATCCTCTGCTGCCTTCACTACTTCATCCCTCAAAGCTACCCATTCTTCTTCTACTGTATTTCTTTCCCCCATTCCTGTCAATTGTTTCTTATGCTCTCCCTGAAACTCTGTACAACCTCTGGTTTAGTCAGTTTATCCAGATCCCATCTCCTTAAATTCCCACCTTTTTGCAGTTTCTTCAGTTTTAATCTACAGTTCATAACCAATAGATTGTGGTCTGAGTCCACATCTGCCCCTGGAAATGTCTTACAATTTAAAACCTGGTTCCTAAATCTCTGTCTTACCATTATATAATCTATCTGAAACCTGTCAGTATCTCTAGGCGTCTTCCATGTATACAACCTTCTTTTATGATTCTTGAACCAAGTGTTAGCTATGATTAAGTTGTGCTCTGTGCAAAATTCTACCATACGGCTTCCTCTTTCATTTCTTACCCCCAATCCATATTCACCTACTACGTTTCCTTCTCTCCCTTTTCCTACTACCGAATTTACCAGTCACCCATGACTATTTAATTTTCGTCTCCCTTCACTATCTGAATAATTTCTTTTATTTCATCATACATTTCTTCAATTTATTCGTCATCTGCAGAGCTAGTTGGCATGTAGACTTGTACTACTTTCGTAGTCGTGGGCTTCGTGTCTTATCTTGGCCACAACAATGCGTTCGCTGTGCTGTTTGTAGTAGCTTACCCGCATTCCTATTGTTTTATTCATTATTAAACCTACTCTTGCATTACCCCTATTTGATTTTGTATTTATAACCCTGTATTCACCTGGCCAAAAGTCTAGTTCCTCCTGCCACAGAACTTCACTAATTCCCATTATATCTAACTTTAACCTATCCATTTCCCTTTTTAAATTTTCTAACCTACCTGCCCGATCAAGGGATCTGACATTCCACGCTCCGATCCGTAGAACGCCAGTTTTCTTTCTCCTGATAACGACGTCCTCCTGAGTAGTCCCCGCCCGGAGATCCGAATGGGGGACTATTTTACCTCCGGAATATTTTACCCAAGAGGACGCCATCATCATTCACCCATACAGTAAAGCTGCATGCCCTCGGGAAAAATTACGGCCGTAGTTTCCCCTTGCTTTCAGCCGTTCGCAGTACCAGCACAGCAAGGCCGTTTTGGTTAGTGTTACAAGGCCAGATCAGTCAATCATACAGATTGTTGCCCCTGCAACTACTGAAAAGGCTTCAGGAACCATACGTTTGTCTGGCCTCTCAACAGATACCCCTCCGTTGTGGTTGCACCTACGGTACGGCTATCTGTATCGTTGAGGCACGCAAGCCTCCCCACCGTGGCAGGGTCTGTGGTTCATGGGGGGAGCAGTACTGCGTCTTATTTCTGTATGCTATTGCCTTACACTTACCAGTCGCAAATACTGAGGTGAGGTGAGAAAGCTTCCATCGAATCTTGCAGTTACTGGAAATGTCTTGTCTCACGTCAGTGTCAACTAACAGCTTGTGTGAAATTCGTAAATTCATGATCGATAGAAGGAAACAATCTGCATAATGTTTTAAATGCCCTATCATGCCTTATTCCGATCGGTGGATGTCGGAAAACGTCTCTAAATTATTTCCGTTGCCGTGTATAGGTTTTCTGTTAAAACTGACTGCGAGAAACTAAGCAAAACATTAAATTTTCTTGAATGAGATTTTCACTCTGCAGCGGAGTGAGCGCTGATATGAAACTTCCTGGCAGATTAAAAATGTGTGCCCGAGCGAGACTCGAACTCGGGACCTTTGCCTTTCGCGGGCAAGTGCTCTACCAACTGAGCTACCGAAGCACGACTCACACCTGTTACTCACAGCTATACTTCTGCCAGTACCTCGTCTCCTACCTTCCAAACTTTACAGAAGCTCTCCTGCGAACCATGCAGAACTAGCACTTCTGGAAACATCCCCCAGGCTGTGGCTAAGCCATGTCTCAGCAGTATCCTTTCTTTCAGGAGTGCTAGTTCTGAATGGTTCGCAGGAGAGCTTCTGTAAAGTTTGGAAGGTAGGAGACGAGGTACTGGCAGAAGTAAAGCTGTGAGTACTGGGCATGAGTCGTGCTTCGGTAGCTCAGTTGGTAGAGCACTTGCCCGCGAAAGGCAAAGGTCCCGAGTTCGAGTCTCGGTCGGGCACACAGTTTTAATCTGCCAGGAAGTTTCTTTAAATTTTCTTAATTACATAATTATTCTTTTAACAATAGTTTTCCAAAACCATAAGTTATAACGTAGCCTATGTAATACCAAGTATGTTTGGATACACAAAAAAATTTTAATTTCTCAGTGAGTATTCTGAATAATTAAATATCGTATAATGAACCCGCTCCCGTAGCCGACAACGCCCACACAGTGCAAATGGCTGTGTGATTTTATTGCCACTCGAGTGGCAGTATCCGCTGCCAAGTTATTCGAAATGTGTGTGCATTCAACGGTTTGGCTGGCTTAACACGCCCACACTACCGGATATATTCCGCACTCGTCTTGTAAACATGTACATATACTGTCACATCAGTTTTATTTTTCTCGATATTAACATGCACATAAAGCGCCTACCGGCCGTTGTGGCCGAGTGGTTCTAGGCGCTTCAGTCTGGAACCGAGCGACAGCTACGGTCGCAGGTTCGAATTCTGCCTCGGTCATGGATGTTTGTGATGTCCTTAGGTTAGTTAGGTTTAAGTAGTCCTCTATACTTAGAACTACTTAAACCTAACTAACCTAAGGACATCACACACATCCATGCTCGAGGCAGGATTCGAACCTGCGACCGTAGCAATCGCGTGGTTCCGGACTGAAGCGCCTAGAACTGCTCGGCCACTGCGTCCGGCAGAAAGCACGTAAACAGTTTTTTTTTCCGCAGCTCCCGGGTTCGATTCCAGGCGGGGTCAGGGATTTTCTCTGCCTCGTGATGACTGGGTGTTGTGTGATGTCCTTAGGTTAGTTAGGGTTAAGTGGTTCGAAGTTGTAGGGGACTGATGACCGTAGATGTTAAGTCCCATAGTGCTCAGAGCCACTTTTATAAAGCTCCACAAGAAACAATCACATACAGTAAGGTCTGATGGCCTCGGTGGCCAGTAATGTAAGGCTGAATCATTTGGTCTAGTGCGACCGATGCAGTGTTAAGTACTCCTTTGATTTAAAAATACCCGCACTTGAAGATAGATGCCAGTGTGGCAGCCGGCCGGAGTGGCCGTGCGGTTCTGGGCGCTACAGTCTGGAACCGAGCGACCGCTACGGTCGCAGGTTCGAATCCTGCCTCGGGCATGGATGTGTGTGATGTCCTTAGGTTAGTTAGGTTTAATTAGTTCTAAGTTCTAGGCGACTAATGACCTCAGAAGTTAAGTCGCATAGTGCTCAGAGCCAGTGTGGCGGTGCCCCATCCTGTTGGTAAATGGAGTCGTTCGAATCAGTCTCCAACTGTGGGAAAAGAAAGTTCTCAAGCATATCGAGATGTGTGCTTCCTGTAACAGTGTTCTCAGCAAAGTAAAATGGACCATTTACCTCTTCCCGTGAAACTGTACAAAACACATTAAATTTTGGAGAGTCCCTCTCATCTTGTACAACTTCATGTGGCTGTTCCGTACGCCATATTCTCCCATTATGATGGTACACCTTTCCATTTAAACGGAATGTTGCCTAGTCACTAATCACCAAGCGTGGAAGAAAACTGTCGTCCTACATCTTGCATGCTGTTTGTCACCTTCACGAAGAGCTAGCAGCAACTGAATTTTTTATGGGTTCATGTGTAAACGTCGACGCAACACAAGCTAGATAGACATCAGGAGCATTTTGAGCTGTCAAGCTACATGGTGAATCGGTTTCTGCGAACCTCTTGTGGTGAAACTATGGTGAATGCGTTCGACGTCTGTGTCACAGACACTAGGGGACGGCCCGGCGATTTGCCTTTACACGAACAACCTGTTTCTCGGAATTGTTTACGCCATCGTCTAATGCTAGGTGCAGTAGGAGGATCCACACCTTACCTAGCACAAAAGCCACGCATAACAGTTAAGTGACCCGCACCGCAAAAGGTAGAACATAAAATGCCTTCTATTGTCCCGACACCATTTTTACTAGAACTGAAGTGGGTGCACACTGCTGCTACCTAGTGGGAATCGTGTAAAAATCGTGAGTTTACTCTCTTTCCAACAGTACGTTGTTCTCCTATTAGCATCGATCAGGGACCATGTTCGGATAGGCGAAGTGATTCTCCTGATGACGTCGGTTTCCTGCTACGCTTGATATGCTTTGTACCTCTGCTCCATATTCCCTACGCTTTCCTTGGTTCCTGTGGGAGGGAATGGGGATATTGTGGTCAGGACTAGGGTTGCGATCCCTTTGGGAGGCAGGAAGGTGGCAACTGCTCATGAGGTTCGAATCCAGCCCTGGCACAAATATTTAACTTTTCCCATTGATGAATGTATTTTAGTGCCCACTAGCAGCCGATGTGTCTCCTTCGATTAATAAAAGTTTTTTATTAAACAAAATAAACAATTATGTGTTATTATGGGACGGAAAATGAAAAATATTCAATAACCTCGGTCATTTCAATTAGTCCTAAAAAGAAATAAGAGTAATCTGTAGTTAACTTTCTTTTTGTTTCATAACTTGGGTGAACTTTTGCTACTGATAAAGAATTTACTGTCGTCCATATGGATGGTCGGCACATTTCTAATGTGCCTCGCCCGTTCTGTGCATACGGTGGTTGCGTGCTTAGGTTCGTTTGGCCTACGAAGAAACGCGAAGGACGGGGACATAAGAATAGCATTGGCTAGTATATCTGTACATCCCAGTCTGTTTGTACTATTTACAAAAAAATGGTTGAAATGGCTCTAGGCACTGTGGTCTTAACAGCTGAGGTCATCAGTCCCTTAAACGTAGAACTACTGAAACCTAACACATCCATAGCCGAGGCAGGATTCAAACCTGCGACCGTAGCAGCCACATGGTGCCGGACTGAAGCGCCTAGAACCGCTCGGTCACCAGGGCCGGCTGCTAATTACACCTCGCGTTTATGTCATTAGCTTGGAACGGGCGTTAGTTGTGCGTTCTCTCTTTATTGGTAAAAGCTGAAGAGGCCGAACTTGTTTGTATGTCTTGATGCATTTGAGCACTGTCAGTTCCCTTGGAGTATCGACTCCCAAAGAAACAAGCTTTCCCATAGTTTTCAACAATTTGTTTTTGTTTGTCAACTTTTCACTTCATACGTCGTCTCACAACTTTTTTTTGTTTAAATCAGTGTCAGGGCTGTGTATAAACGAAAGTAATGGACCATCGAATAAATTCTCGAAGGAATGATTCCATGGCAGTTGCTAACGAAACACAGAATACGAGTTGAGCAAGCAACGTATCACTGAGGTAATGAATGGCACTACAGCTGGAGCAACAGACTCGACTTGTTTTAGGGAAGCTCATGGACAACTCTGTATTACCATACTTTTTTATCATAAGAATAAACTTTTCTGTCCCCGGTAGCTGAATGGTCAGCGTGACGGATTGTCAACCCTCTGGGTCCGGGTTCGATTTCCGGCTGGGTCGGGGAATTTTCTTCGCCCAGGGACTGGGTGTTGTGCTGTCCTCATCCTATCATCTTCATCGACTGCGCGTCGCCGAAGTGGCGTCAATTTGAAAGACCGGCACCTGGCGAACGGCCTGCCCGACGGGGGGGCTCTAGCCATACGATTAAATAAATAAATAAGAATAAACCTGACGTAAACAAACACAAACGCGATGATTGGTCAGCAGCAGTAACACATGTATACTGGTATTCTTAAGCTCTTGCAAGTAGATCCTACTTATGCATTAAATATCTTACTACTATGTTGTAGTAAATTAAACGTTAAGATATTGTTATATTTGCAGCCATCAACATTTTTCTTAATTATGTTTTAGCTATGTAGGTTTTATTCTAAAGTTCGTGTAGAATCACAGTTTCTGTACTGTTGTGCTCTGATTGTTGCGCTGTTAATACGCAGTGTGAAAATGGCTGACGTTAGTTCCTGCTTCTTAGTGATACAAGCGCGTGGTACACCCGTAAAAATGGCGAGAAGGTGGTCATTCTCCATTTTTTTCGCAAGTACACTGAAAAAAAAATCAGCTTTGAAGCTTTTTGAGGAATTGTATTTACTAAAGTTAAGGGGATTTTGAACACAGAATTCATAGCTGAAACGGTAGCGTTGTAGAATGGTTCGAAGATTCAAATCCGCTTTGATGGTTCCTTTTTTTTTCGTTCAGTTAGAATACCTACATGACTTAAATATTCGATTCACCAAGTATATTCTAATTAACACATATATAATAAGTATAACGTTATAAAAGAATAGGAGAAAAGATGGTGCTTGGTTGGCTTCGTTGACCAACTAGTTATTAATGTGGCAGATGACAATCCTAGTACTGAAATATATTTCTCTGTTTCGGATATGGAAGGATTTGAGAGATTATCGGACGACTAACTTTAAGTAATACCTTGAATGTGCGATGAAGTCTAGAATACGCTTTTGTGCCAGACACACCTCGTGCAGAAATGTTATCCCGTGTTTAAGTTAAGAATTTTCGTCACTCTTCTTATTAGTTACAATACTATGTTAGCTAAGAACGAGAGCAAGCTACGCTGGTACAGCGAGAAGCGTGTGATATTGCAGGAGTTTTGTCGAATATTATGTCACTGTCTTCAAAAAGTAAATGACATTCGAAGCTATATTTTTTCTCTGCTCGTGTCTTTTTGCGTCGTAACTCCAACTGTTCGCATCACCGCAGGTTAGGTGAACCGGCTGTCTCTTGGTTCCCGCGCCAAGTGAAACGAAATCCAATCGGGTTTTAGCAAACGCGGTATAATACGTGATGTAATGTTTACACGAGATTTATTTTTATGGTGAACAAGAGTGTAAAGGCTAAAAATGATCACATGGTCCCGAGTGCAGGGTGTCTATCAAATGGCTTTGACCAAATTTAAAAATTTTAAATGTTGTTTTAATATGTTATTTAACAAGTAAATATTTCGTTCAAGGTTTAGTACATGTCTTGAAACAGCGAAATTCACCCACAATGTATTCATCCAGTATTTGAGAATGAGGTCACTTGGCAACTTTCACACAAAGTTTCAAACCGTTTAGAAACTTTTTCTCGCCAACAACACCCACAAAATAATGAAAGAATGTGCCAATCAGCCGATGGCAGTCTGGGAACAATCAGTAGAAACTACAGACATTTTGCACAGAAAAATGTTAGATGACAGATTCGTTGATCAGTGGCAAAATTACACGAAATTCTTGCAAAACAAAGACGACTCCATCTTCAAAAAACTTTTGGCAGGACAACTCATTTCGGATTGCAGCATAATGACGAATTTTTTGGGATTTATTGCAATTGGCACAGTATTACTCCGTAATTCCAGGCCATAACGCCGACATCGAAAGAGCGTTCTCTTCATAAACGCCCAATGGACAAAGGACGCAATAAATTCCAAAGTGACACTCATAGAGATGATGATGATGTCGTGTAATGTAAAATATTTTGACATAAGATTATATTAAGAAGAGAACTGAGCATTTAAGAAGACAGAACTTGTTGCTATTATATTTGCGAAATAATTATGAGACTTTGCTGATTTTTTTTAGTTTAAGCACGTTCAAGGTTCATATCGCGCCAAACTGTTATTTATTATTAATAAATTATTGACAATATCCAACTGACATTCTTTTCTTTCGAAGTAGGTCATCCGGCTTTCAGGGCAAAATGTCCGGCTAAATATAACACCGAATCCGGCTTTTCTAGGTTCTGACGCCATTACGCACGCACACGCGCTCACAGACATGTAGCCGACTGGTTAGCCTCAGCGCCGAACGACTCATGTTCGATTCCTTGAATCTCTTAGGATTTTTTTTCTAATGCCGAGTGATCAGGAATGGAGACCACCCAAGCCTCGCGAGGCCAAATGCTAGAAAAAGAAGTAGCAGCACCTCCAGATCCACCTACTGACAATAACGGCTGGTGAGATTCACGAGTTACTGTTTAAATGCCCCACGATCACACATCGCGCCATGTACTACCTATACTCAGTTCATCGTAAGAATAAACCCGATATAAACGAACACAAACGCGATGATCCATCAGAAGCCGTAGCACACGTACGCTGGTGTTGTTGGGCTCTTGAAAGTAGGTGCTAGTTACGTTTCTACAACTATCTATATCTACATGGATACTCTGCAAATCACATTTAAGTGCCTGGCAGAGGGTTCATCGTACCACCTTAAGAATTCTCTATTATTCCAATCTCATATAGCGCGCGGAATGAACGAACAACCTATATCTTCCCGTACGAGCTCTGATTTCCCTTATTTTCTCATTGTGATGGTTTCTCTCTATGTAGGTCGGCGTCAACAAAATATTTTCGCATTCGGAGGAGAAAGTTGGTGATTGGAATTTCGTGACAAGATTCGTCGCAACGAAAAACGCCTTTCTTTTTATGATGTATCATTTCAGTGACTGTCCCATATTTCGCGATAATACAAAAGTGATGCCCTTCTTTGAACATTTTCGATGTACTCCGTCAGTCCTATCTGGTAAGGATCCCACACCGCGCAGCAGTATTCTAAAAGAGGACGGGCAAGAATAGGGTAGGCAGTCTCCTTAGTAGATCTGTTACATTTTCTAAGTGTCCTGCCAGTAAAACGCAGTCTTTGGTTAGCCGTCCCCACAGCATTTTCTATGTGTTCCTTCCAATTTAAGTTTTTCGTAATTGTAAATCGTAGGTATTTAGTTGAATTTACAGCCTTTAGATTTGACTGATTTATCGTGTAACCGAAGTTTAACGGATTCCTTTTAGCACTCATGTGGATGTCCTCACACTTTTCGTTTTTTAGGGTCAACTGCCAATTCAGATATCTTTTCTAAATCGTTTTGCAATTTGTTTTGATCTTCTGATAACTTTATTAGTCGATAAACGACAGCGTCATCTGCAAACAACCTAAGACGGCTGCTCAGGTTGTCTCTCAAATCGTTTATGTAGATAAGGAACAGCAAAGGTCCTATAACACTACCTTGGGGAACGCCAGAAATCACTTCTGTTTTACTCGATGACTTTCCGTCAGTTACTACGAACTGTGAAATCTCTGACAGGAAATCACAAATCCAGTCACATAACTGAGACGATATTCCATAAGCACGCAATTTCACTACAAGCCGCTTGTGTGGTACAGTGTCAAAAGCCTTCCGGAAATCCAGAATTCGGAATCGATCTGAAATCCCTTGTCAAAAGCACTTAACACTTCATGCGAATAAAGTGCTAATTGTGTTTCACAAGACCGATGTTTTCTAAACCCATGTTGACTGTGTGTCAATAGACCGTTTCCTTCGAGGTAATTAATAATGTTCGAACAAGATATATGTTCCAGAATGATGTTGCATATCGACGCTAATGATATGGGCCTGTAATTAAGTGGATTACTCCTACTACCTTTCTTGAATATTGGTGTGACCTGTGCAATTTTCCAGTCTTTGGATACGAACCTTTCGTCGGGCGAACGGTTGGATATGATTGTTATGGAGCTAATGCGTCAGCATACTCTGAAAGGAACCTAATTGATATAAAGTCTGGACCAGGTATACAGTTTGGACCAGAAGATTTGCTTGGTGTACAGTCACAGTCTCTTTACTGTTGTGCTTGGATTGTCGCGCTGTTACTACGCACCGGCCTTTGTGACCAATCGGTTCTAGGCGCTTCAGTCCGGAACCGCGCTGTTGCTACGGTCGCAGGTTCGAATCCTGCCTCTGGAATGGATGTGTGTGATGTCTTTAGGTTAGTTAGGTTTAAGTAGTTCTAAGTTCTAGGGGACTGATGACCTCAGATGTTAAGTCCCATAGTGCTTAGAGCTATTTGAACCATTTGTTACTACGCAGCATGAAAATGGCTGAGGCTGCTTCCTGTTCCTTAGTGAAATACGTGTGTGCAACACGGCTAAAAAGTGCGAAGAAATAGGTTGTTCTTAATGTTTTTGATAAATTTACAGAAATTGTATTGCATACAGTTGATAAACGAACGTTCATTGAACGTAATGGTGGAATCGGTAGCTTGGTAGATTGATAACCTTGTGTAGTTCTTAGATCGGTAGTTCAAGTCTCGCCTTAGTGATTTTTTTTTCGTTCATTTTCAAATACCTACATCTCGTAATTGTAAAATTCATCATCATTTCTGTATGAATAATGGACTTTTCTTGTTTCTAATTACATATTGCACGCGAAATTCCTATTTTAATTTCAAATATAAATCTTAATTATCGATATTTTATGGAGGACTGTTAATAAAGGTTGCTTAAATTACGAAAGCCGATTGAATTTTTAAGGCAAGAATGAAAAACTAAATATTCTTCATTGGGACTAGGTTCATTGTTTTATACACAGCTGTAGATAAGTGTCGTAGAAACATGGAAAACATTCATTTTCACAGCATCGGGCACAACATACAAATGCTGCATTTTTACATTGCAATATGCACCATTACAATATGAACCCAACGGAACTGATGTGGAGCCAAGTTGCGGGATTTGGTCTGAAAAGTAACTGACTGTTAAGCTGCCAGACGTACTTGATCTAACGCTCGCAGCTTTGTCACATGTCACTGCCGAAAGCTGGTGGGATATAGGCTGGTGGGAAGAGAAGAACATGCGCCGCCTGCGTGGCTTCGTTGATTCTGTTGTTGATGGACTCGTTATCAACGTAGCAGATGACGGTTCCAGAACTGAAACCTATTACTCGGATTCTGATGAGGAAGGAGCTAAGGGATTACCTGACGACTGACTGTAATCAATACCTCCATTGGCTTCAGTATTCAACAACACGGTGAAATCCCTGCAGTACGCTTTTGCATCCCACATATCTTCGTTCAGAAAAGTTACCTTGTGTTTAAGACAGGATTTTTAATCACTCTTGTTTGTAATTAGAAGAGTATGTAAGGTGAGAACGAGAACATTTTATGCTTTCCGTCTGGTCACCTAAGAAGAGCGCAGTAGTGTTGGAGTTTTGTCGAATATTATTTCATTCTTTTTAAAAATTAAATGACATTCGAAGCTATAGTGTGCAGTCGATGCTTTAGGACTGCACACATTTTATCCCGGAGTTCAATACACAAGAGCTTTCAGGTGCCCGCAGATAATAAATGTCTAGTGCATACAGGTCCGGAGAGCGTGGATGCCAAGAAATTGGTCCACCGCTATCCATCCATCTATCAAGGAATCTGTTATTTGGAAGCCTGTGAACATTAACACTGAAATGAGGAGTTCCATTGTGCATGAAGGACATGTAGCTGAACTGTTAGAGTATTCTCTAAGAATGCACAGCCGAATTTCTGCATTAGCCTGAGTGAAAGAATATGAGCTCCAACAAATAATCAACGACAATGCTGGCTCAAACATTGACAGAAAATCTGTGTTGATTACACAAGTTCTTTTGGGGTTCTCGACAGCCCATACGTGCTGGCGGTGAAAGTTTACACTCTGATCACGTTGTAACGAAGCCTCATATCCTGAACAACACACTTGCATAAAAGTAAGGGTTGACACATTGTCGAATGGACTATTTGCAGAATTGTACGTGTTGAGGACAATCAGTTGCTGATAGTGCCTGCGTACACGCTGTACATGGTCTGGATATAGCAGGCCCCCATGTAGCATTTTCCAGTCATGTGCTTAACATTATTTGTTGAGCTAATTGCCTGACGCTGCCACTAGCATGAATAAGCTCCCTCTTGCAGTTGATAAGTTTTCGTCCTTCTAGGCCTCCCCGAGTCGCGAGTAGCAGGCTTAAGCGTTCTCTGCTCCCCAAGATGACGATCAGTTGCTTCAATCGTTCTTCAGTTGGGGGAAATAGCAGTCATTCTGGAGATAGCAAACGTTGAGCCCCACCTGCTAAGCCGTACATCAAATGGGCATCTGCCAACTTCACATTTGAGTGCACTCCCAATGGAATGTAGTCAAATTAAATCGGGTGATGCTGAGGGGATTAGATTAGGAAATGAGACACTTAAAGTAGTAAAGGAGTTTTGCTATTTAGGGAGTAAAATAACTGATGATGGTCGAAGTAGAGAGGATATAAAATGTAGACTGGCAATGGCAAGGAAATCGTTTCTGAAGAAGAGAAATTTGTTCGTTTCTGAAGAAGAGAAATTTGTTAACATCGAGTATAGATTTCAGTGTCAGGAAGTCGTTTCTGAAAGTATTTGTATGGAGTGTAGCCATGTATGGAAGTGAAACATGGACGATAACCAGTTTGGACAAGAAGAGAATAGAAGCTTTCGAAATGTGGTGCTACAGAAGAATGCTGAAGATAAGGTGGGTAGATCACGTAACTAATGAGGAGGTATTGAATAGGATTGGGGAGATGAGAAGTTTGTGGCACAACTTGACTAGAAGAAGGGATCGGTTGGTAGGACATGTTTTGAGGCATCAGGGGATCACAAATTTAGCATTGGAGGGCAGCGTGGAGGGTAAAAATCGTAGAGGGAGACCAAGAGATCAATACACTAATCAGATTCAGAAGTATGTAGGTTACAGTAGGTACTGGGAGATGAAGAAGCTTGCACAGGATAGAGTAGCATGGAGAGCTGCATCAGACCAGTCTCAGGACTGAAGACCACAACAACAACAACCCATTGCGCTGTGCCGGAACTCTAAACAGTTGATGCTGCGGGTTTGATGCTAGTCGAGCAACAAGTCTTGGGTTCCCATTTGCCTTTTTTTCCGGAAAAGTACCGTTTTCTTCAAAAATGTTTCGTGGACGCTCTTGAAGTTTCTCGTTTTTGTGATTCCAGTTGGCGAGAGTATTTTACGCTACCGGATGTTCGATTTGCAATTTACTGCGCAAGTATATGCTCTAGGAAGCGCCTCTTGTGCTACGTGCTCTATAATCTTTATTTACTGACACTAATAGTTTGTACTGTTGATAATAACGCTTCATGTTAAGTTGTATTTTGGATTGGTTTAGATTTCCGTTGGCGTTGTGATAAGCATCTGAAGTCGTAACAGTGGATACGTGACAGTTTTTAATCCACGCAATCACCGTTTCATGATGCCAATGTGAAGGTGTAATTGTGACAAAGATATACACGGTCCAGTGACCAGCGCCTATATTCAACGTCTACGTGCAGTAGCCACTCACAGACGTCAGGTGTCGGCACTAGCAGTGGAGGGTATATAAGGCGCGTTCGGAGGACGCGAGGGACAATGCAGTCGTTGACGTAATGCAGAATAGGAGGTCCAAAAGGGTATGATCATTAGCTGCCGCGCCAAGAGTGGTAGTATTTCCAAAACTCTTAGTGTGTAAACTGTTCGCGTGTCGCTATGTTTTAAGTATACCGTACGTGGCAAAATGGCGCTATCCAAAACCGGCGCTGAGCAACTGTGGTGCACCACGGACCATAGATGACGGGGATAAACGACGACTGCGGGGATGTGTGTACGTGTATGGGCGAGTAGAAGTGCAGCTGTTGAGCAACTAACTGCCCAGATGAACCAGGGGGCTACATACAGTGTCTCCTCAAATACTGTTCAGTGAACGTTGCTGCTTAATGGGCCTCCACAGCAGTCGCCTGTTTTATGCACACATGCTTACTGCTTCAAAGTATCGCGGATTTACTGGTTTTTAAAGAAACTAGCTAAAAAACCATTTACTGGTACAGAAACCATTCTCCCAATGGCAAGTTTTGTTTAAGACGTCATCCTACAAGGTTTCCTTATTACAGTGCTTTCACTTACTCTCGTTCATTACCGAGACAGAACGACTGCGTTTTACCTTCTTTGTGTGCAGTAATATTGTGTTTTTGACTTTACTGAAGCAAAGTACCTTGCAAAATACGATAATGACTATGCAGTGAAAAATGTCCTCCCTACAGATGCAGCCACCATTCATGAAGCGGTCACAGTAATCTTGCATAATAACAGCGCACTCGTGCATAACTCGATTACGTAATAACTGATACATGAATCTAGTACATTATTTCGCGCACCTACTGTACCTGTTACTATCGTCTGATAACGCCTAGTCTAGCATAGAAACAGTTAATAAAATACCGAATACTTTTTAAAAAGACACTACTGTTACATTTACATTTCTGTCTCTCTTATACACTGATCAACCAGAACATATTGACCACCGACCTACATCGATATAAACCGGTTCAAATGGCTCTGAGCACTATGGGACTTAACATCGGTGGTCATCAGTCCCCTAGAACTTAGAACTACTTACATCTAAGTAACCTAAGGACATCACACACATAGATGCCCGAGGCAGAATTCGAACCTGCGACCGTAGCGGTCACGCGGTTCCAGACTGAAGCGCCTAGAACCGGCCGGCATAAACCAGTTCAGGCAGTAGCATCATCACCTGGGGAGGAGTGACTGCTAGTCGGACACACGCGCAGTGCATGTAGTATTAGCGAGCGTGCTGTTTGTGCGTAGAATGGGGAAGGCGCACGGTCTACTTAAGTTTGACCGAGGGCACATTGTAATGGATCGGAAGATCAGCACGCGCGTTTCGGAAACTGCACGACTTGTCGGGTGTTCGAGGAGGGTCGTCAACACGTGGCGAAACCGAGCTGAGACCATGTCCGGACGTCGTGGGGTTGGGACTATATCCCTCTTTACAGATGTTGGACGTCATACGCTGGGCAGACAGGGAAAACAGGTCAGGAGGCGAACTGTGGCGAACCTAATGCTGGGCAGAGTACAAGTGTGTCTGAAAACACAGTGCACCGAACACTCCTGCATCTGAAGACCCATGCATGTGTCAATGTTACCACCATGACATCAGCAACTATACTACTGAAATGGGCACGGCCCAGGGATTCGAAGCCCGACTGACGGACATAAATAACACCGACAATGAGCAGACAAACCATTCCAACAGAACCACCTGATGATGGCGGAAAGGTTATTCGCCGAAATATCGTGGGACTTAAACGATCGCATCCGGCTGGACACCCGAGAGACCTGGAAACAACACATACTCCGGGAAAGCCTCCGATCACAGACCACATATCCTTGATACCTGTTCTGCAAGTTGGCGGCGGCTCCACTGTGTTTCGGGGAACATTCACGTGGGCATCCATGGTTCCAGCGCATATCGTGCAAGGCACCATGACGGCCAAGGAGTATCGTACACTGGTTGCAGACCACTTCCACCACTAAGTGACCATCGTGTTTCCCGCCGGCAGTGGCATTTTTCAACAAGATAATGCGCCATGTCACAAGCCTAGGAGTGTGATGTAGCGGTTCGAGGAACATAGTGGCAAGTTCCAGTTCATGTGTTGGCCCCGCAACTCACCAGGTTTGAACCCGATCGAACACATATGGATGAGATGGAACGTAGCGTCTTAGCTCACCTCCCCCCTGCTCGGAATTTGTCGGAACTAGGTGACTTGTGTGTGGACATGTGGTGCCAGCTCCCCCCAGTGACCTGCCAGGGCCTCATTGCTTCGATACCACGACGCGTCGCCGACGTTATCCGTGCCAGAGGTGGTTCAAACGTGTGTGAAATCTTATGGGACTTAACTGCTAAGGTCATCAGTCCCGAAGCTTACACACTACTTAACCTAAATTATCCTAAGGACAAACACACACATCCATGCCCGAGGGAGGACTCGAACCTCCACCGGGACCAGCCGCACAGTCCATGACTGCAGCGTCTAAGACCGCTCGGCTAATCCCGCGCGGCATACCGCCTGTTATGTAGGTGGTCATAATGTTCTGGCTGATCAGGGTACTTACCTTACCGCATTTTATTTACTGTAACTATACACTAAACGCCATTACATCTTAAGATGATTTACGTTAATGCATAGAAATTCTTGCTGCATTTCCCTTGAACAGGAAACCTATAAAATCCCCCAGCCCTTCTCGCCACCCAACGTGCAGCTGAAAGCACAACACTGGCATATAATTTCAGTGGAAACGTGCGAAAAAACAATACGACCAATGCTAAACATGAAAGGGCCAATTATGTCCGGAAGTGTTACGCAACCCGACGTGAGCCACTTAACGAACTTAAAGACAGCGGCAAGTGAAGAGGAAAAGGATGGTCTGTTTTCCTCTATGTGAGCTTGCAGTCGCGAACTGCTGCTCGGACAGGGCTGGTGTGATGTGTGGTAATGCAGATTCCCAGGAATACCTCACACACTGTCCTGCCAACCAGCATGCAAAATCCAACTCACATTTTTCTTCATTTCTGAAAATCTTGACTTAGTACCGTACATACGTTTATGATCAGATGTACAAGTGTCAAGTAAGTGGAGCACCAAGCAGAATTTTTGAGGTAGATTGAGGAGTTACTTGGTAAGACGGACGTGGCATATTATCCTGGATGGAGAATCATCGGTAGATGTAGAAGTAACTTCAGGCGCGCCCCAGGGAAGTTTGTTGGTTACAATTTCAGAAAAATGGGGCTATATTCGCGAGTTCGCGAGAAAGAGCGTCACAAATTGAGTAAGTCCGTAACACTGGTTTACGTTTGGCCCTTAAGTGGGCGGTTATTCGGCTTAGCATTGATTGATAGAGTTGTTGGATGTCCTCATGAGGGATATCGTGTCAAATTCTGTCCAATTGGCGCGTTAGATAGTCAAAATATCGAGCTAGTTGGAGGGTCCTTCCAATAATGCTCCAAACGTTCTCAGTTGGGAACAGATCCGTCGACCTGGCCGGCCAAGGTAGGATTTGGCAAGCACGAAGACGAGCAGTAGAAGCGCCCGGAGCGTTGGTTTGTCATCCGCGCCACACTTACAGCACAGCCGTACGTCGATGATATTCTGCGCTCCATTTTGTTGCCCGTCACGTGGGGTTACATTTGAGCAAGATAATGCTTCTCCGCACACGACGCGAGTTTTTACAGCTTTCTTGCTTGCTCGCTAAATTCTAACTTCGCCAGCAATGTCGCTGGATCTCTCACGAATTTAGAACGTTTGGGTCATTAATGTTCAGGGCCCCACAACCATCTCGGGATTTTGCCGATCTAACGCGACTGGATAGAATTTGATACGCTATCCCTCAGGACAGCCAACAATTCTCTATTAATCGATGCCAAGCCAAATAACTGTTTGCATATGTGCCAGAGGTGGACCGACGCGTTGTTGACTTGCCCAATTCGTGAAGCTCTTTCTCGTAAATAAATTATCGAATTTTTCAGAAATTATAATCATTTGCCTGTCTGTACATGTGCAGCACACCTATCGATATCCGCCCATTCGGATAATTCCTTCGTGGTGCGTCTTTTGTTTTGTCTTAGGTTGTATTAGTGACGTGCGAGACAGTACTGATATAATATTCGCTCGCATGTTGGTATGATTTCAAAGGGATGTAAAGATTTTCAACTTCCTTTATAAATTAAAAAATGTAAAATGATGAACTTCATAAAACGCATATCAGTAGTATCCGCATAGGCTCAGTCGCAAGTAAAGCAGGTGGCATAGGTTCGCTGGTGGAAGACCAGGAAAATTCGGTCTACAAAGTGGATTGCTTACGAAAAGCATTTGTGTGACCCTTCCTAGAATGTTGTTCGAGAGTAGTGACCCTACCAAATAGGACTAAAAGGGGATATTGAACGTGCACAGAGAAGGACAGCAATGGTCACAGATTTCTTTCACCCAAAGGTTAATGTCACGGAGATGTTGAAGAAACTGAATCGCCAGTTGTTTAAAACTACCAAGGGAAAGCCTGCTTTCAAAGTTTCTTGAACAATTGAGCCATGAAGGTAAATAACAGATGAAGCGCCAAAAAATGTAAATTTGAGTTACTGATGACATTACTATGTAAAAGCCAAGTCCAACAACGTATATTCAGATACACGCGCCAGAACAGCGGGAAACAGTTTTTACAGCTGTCACAAGACTCGAGTCTAACACTAACGTCGATGTTCAAATAATGAGTCATGCGCGAACTTTCTGGCCCCTGTTAGTGTCTTGGGATGTACTTGTGGGAACTGCTGGCAACTAAAATAGCTGCGTTGTTGTTTGCAACAATTCATGAAGTAACTATTACAGATACATAATACACAATATTGTAACATGGAAAGTAAAACTGCACCAAAACTAGGGGGGAAAAAAACAACATTGTGGTTCTATCTAAAGAGATTCCCAAGCGCCAGGTAGACCTTGACTGTCGTTATAGCTGACTACTTGCACGGAATCATTTATTTGCAAAGATTCAGGTACGTTGATTTAAATATGTTGTTATATATACTGCTTAACACTTACAAGTTCTCTGTAAATCTTGCTTTAAATGCAGACAGCTTTCATATGACTAGGAACTTGAGTTGCTTAATGATTTCTACTCACTAAAAGATACAATGAAGCAAAATACTTATGCAGTATCCCACATACGTGTTTTCAAAGTAAAGAAGCCAAGGTCAAAAGTAAATAATGATAGTAATGAAACTGCTCAGCTGTGTACGGAGGAAGGTGCTGAACAGCTGGTAACACCAAAGAAGGAAGAGGTAACTTAATGCTACACATTACCTAATGACGAGGGAAATGCAATAAGAGTATGTAAGGCGTCATTTAGTGAGATCTCGGTTTGACCAAAAGAAAAGTTCAGACATTAACATTGTAGAAGCAGAGTGGTGAGATTGTCTATGAAGAGAAGTAAGGACATTAGGCAAAATACTGGAAATATACAGAAGACGATGAAAAACTGTTTGTTGATCATATTAAGCCCATACCATGGCAAGAAAGCCATTATTCGAGGGAAAAAGTAGCTGACAAGGAATACTTAAGTGAAGACTTAACGGTTTTTCGTTTATTTGAGGAATTTCAAAAGCAACATGAAGACACTAAAATCACACACCACTTCTATGCAAAAGCCTTTACAGATAAATTATACAAACTAAAATATCACCGTTTGTCAAGCGACATGTTGTAAATGTGATATTCTTAAAAACAATTTGAGGTGTGATCCCAATAATAGATAGTAAAGTGCAGCTAGAACCCCACCACCGAAAAGCAAAGAAGCTATGGATTCCATGGAAGGTCACACAATCAAGAGTCAAGGCCGTAATTCGGAAATATGTACAGCTACAATGCATTTACAAAATGTGACTTACTTAATTAAGGCACAGTGAAATGTAATATCTGAGGCAACTCTCAAATAACAGATTTTGCATTCGCGTTGGTGCCAATCAAAAACCAGTCACAAGAGACCGTATGTGGCAGGGGTGGGTATGAAATTGCTTCCCGTGTACACAGAGTCTTTACATTCAAACTTACTAGTTGAGAAACTCGTAATGTGGAATGACGCCTGCTGTGGGGAGAACAAAAATAAGACGATGATGTTTCTGTCGGTTTACCTAATAGCAAATTATGTCTTGCGATCGTGATTTTGCTTACATTGCGAAACGAAATGGCTAACTGTATGTGAATTTCCAAAAGATCTAGTTCGCCTCACCACTGAAGCTATGCACACAACACAGAGACTCTTAACGCAAGAAACAGACTTTTACGACGTTAACTCTTAGTGCAACTGCAGAATTTAAGGAACATTAAATCTTGAAGAGGGACGTGATTTTTAACAGGTGCAGCTAATACTGATTACCTAGCTTGTCTGAAGAAAAGAGAAGCGAAAGAGTAGAAGTGGTTTTCTAAGGACCTTGTGAAATGAGTCAAAATGGGTGTGAAGGCACTTATCAGTATTTATGTGTAAGCCATTGCTCACAGAACGTTTCATTTTCTACAAATTTTGCATAGTTTTCTTCTTAAACCAAGTAACGTTGAATAAACACATACACTACAAGAAAACTGTAGCTTTTGTGTTTGTGGAGTGCTCTCAAATTTGTATACTGCTTTTGTGTAAGTGCAATACACATAGTCTTGATTATCGGTCAACCTGTTTTTTGGGGCTTGATCCATCATTTTGCCACATACCATAATTTTTAAGTGATGAATCCAGGAATATGCTACAATCCCCTGCGTATCGCTCTCATCGATATCACGAAGACAATATTAGACTAATTATAGTGTGCACAGAGGCATTTAAAGTATGGTTGTATCTTGGCCCATCAGTGGATGCAGGATGTTCGTAAATTGCCATTTAAAACATCTAGGACTTCTACTATTTTGAATAGGAACCCATGTCCGGAAACCGTTACCATTTTACGACAGTTTCAGTTCAATGACAAAATCTTCTCGGGTTGACAGCTGAATCAATGTGTCGTTCTCTTGCAACGTTTCAGTAAGTTTCTTATTTGCCATGTTCAGGCGAAGTATCGAGTTCACATATCGCCCGGGACGAGACGTGAACCCGGCACTTAGTCTGAAGATGGCAAGTAAGAAACTTGCTGAAACATAGCTGGAGAACGACTCATTGACTCAGCTGTCAACCTGAGAAAATTTAATGATCGAGATTCGCCGAGAAAGCATGCATTCTCATATAGTTTGAGTACAGTTGTGTAACGCTTCTACGTCTGCTTCCACTCAAGCTACCTTCTCCTACATATTCGATCTTCTTACACAATGCATTGGACACATTCTTATAAGCTGGCCCACTGAGTGTCCGTCAGGAAGTATGGTTTCAGCATGATGGTGTACCATCTTCTCACGTGCGGTACCGGAAACATCTCAACAGTTGATACGGTGGAAGATGGATAGGCCGTGTTGCCGCCGCTAACACCAGATTTAACTGTTGTGGACTACTTTATGTGGGGTCATAAACAAAGTTTAATTTACGAGACTCCTGTAGAGACAGAAGAAGATCTGCTAGCACGAGTTCTGGCCGCTGCACTAGAAATTGAAGAGACACCAGGTGGGACAGAGTGTGTACCAGAACATGCTTCATAGGTAAAATGTCTGTAACAACTTTGGTGGTCGCCACATGGAGCCGCAGTTGTAATGCATTGGTACTGTTCTGTAGGCGCAGAATAATGTTTTGGAATGATGTAAACATGTAATGTTTTAAGTGTTAATACAAACAACTGTGATTAAGTGATAAATAGATGTTTCGTTATGTTTCCTTTCGAATTTTTCCCTAATAATTGCACTGCGTCACTCCTAACTCAATTACTCAAGTAAAAATAGATACATTTGAAATGAAACCGTCGTAGATCGGAAACGGTACGTTTCTGGACATAAGTTCCGATTCAAAATATTGTGTACTCACACATCTCTACTAGTCCTAGAAGTTTGTAACGGGAATTCTTGAACTCCCTGTATACCGGAAGTAATCAAGTAGTGTCATTTGTTCACCAGCTTTCAAGAAATGTAAATTTACATACAGATTGTGGTTACAGTAATCCGTGTATGTATAAAAGAGGATAAAAGACTTCTCAATGACGCTGTTTCAGGTTCTTTCGATATGTCTTCAACCAACAAACGTCAGAAGTTCGTGAATGTCGGCCTAGGCGCCCTACTGGACGCAGTAGAGGGCGCCGTAATCACGCTGGTGGCTGGAGAAACTCAACTGGTGGTGCACAGGGCCGTCCTGGTGGCAAGGAGTCCCGTGTTTGAGGCCATGTTCCGCCACGAAACACTGGAGGCCAGCAGAGGCCGGGTGGTGATCCCGGATGTCGAGGGCCCGGTGCTGCGTGAGCTGGTGGTGTACCTCTACACCCTCCAGGTCCCCCAGTCTGCCAGCACGGCCCCTGAGTTGCTCGCAGCTGCGGACAAGTATGGCATTTCAGGATTGAAGGCTGCGTGCGAGCAGCGGGTGGCTGCGCAGGTGACCGTGGACAACGCGGCGGCCACAGCCGTCCTAGCCTTGAGGCATTCTTGCCCCAACCTCACAGAGGCCATCGTCACATTCATAAAGTCTTACAGGGACCAGGTGATGGGCTCTGAGGACTGGGTGAAAGCTGTGCACCATCATCCTGACGCCGTACTGGAGTTGATTAACCTGCTTGCAGATGACAGGTAAGAACACAAGATACTTGCCTATAATTTTCAGCTCCATATCTTTTTCCTCCATTCTATAGTGCGCGTTATTTACGACGGCGACCGAGTTTAGGTTTGTTCTGCGCATCTGACGTCACAAAACACAGTCAGCCAATGAACAGAGAACGACGTTGCCAGAGCTAGATTGCAATGCAAAGCACGGACGAGTGTCTTCAGTTTTAGAAACGTTCAGTCATAAATAAAGTAATCGAACAAAAGCAATGGCTTGATAGCAGACTTTAAATAAGAAGCATTCTTTATACCACTTGCTTCTTATTCCATTAATTAATTAAACCAAACAAGCAATAAGCCTCCTAATTCAGGCGATAGCAAGGAAAGGTGTTAGTATCATTCTCACAAACCGCATTTTTGCAATAAAGAACAGCGATAATTGTTTATTTCCTATTGTACTTCGACGAAACGTCAGTAATTCATAGTCCTACCAACAGTGTTTGTCGGTATTTTGCGTGATGTTTTATAGTCCTCCAGGAGTGCGGTTGAACGACGAGCAGTGTTGGCGTAATGGTTAAAGTGTTTGGCTGCGAAGTCCAAGATTCAGAGTTGTTCGGTGCTTAATATTTATTTAGAAACAATATCGAAGTGTCTTGTCTTACGTCATGAATTTTGTTTGAATGTAATTTTTAGAAATTTCTAGTGCTTTGTCTCTTCATTATAATCGTAATAAGTTTTCGGGTTTTCTAGTTTTGTCCTCCAATATTTCTTTTCACAGAAACTAAAACCAATGAAAAGGCACACATACAATATTCATGTTATCTGTTTTGTTTGTATATCTTCTCTTCCGCAGTCGCTGTTTTACTATTCATATTGAGATATATTCTCTTGTGACAGTATTAAAAGTATCATTTAGAGCAGAATTTCGGCTCGTACGTTGCTGAGCTACTTGATTGTCTGACGCAATTCTTTGTTTCGCTGCTTTGGCAACATCATATTTAATGTCTTCGTGTACCCATGTTTTGGCAAGTGTTTGCTGTCCATTGTGACAAACACAAATTGTTTGCGCACTGCGCCTCACTGACAGTATATTTTAGTTTCTATGTTGTATTACGTCCGCAATTCAGTTTTGTGTACTTCGCCAACTTTGTTTTAATCAAAACGTTTTAGAAAAAAGCGAAATGACTCTGGTATAAATAAAAGTTTTATTACAGTCGCGAAAGACGGAATATTTCTCAATATTACATACGACACCTATCTGGTACTTAAATTGAATGAGATATTGTTTACAGTAAATGTTATATGAAACTTAGGTATCTTCTCCACATTTCATTCTCAACACTGTCGCAACTAAAATCGACCATACGGAAAGTATACGCTATGGACTTTTTTACCTCTGCAAACTCTTCAAAATTTCGTGCAATGGTTTACTACATTTAATGCTGCACAATACCTGCGCTAAATATCGAAATAAAATTAAAGTCATTTATGGGGGGAAGATATCAGTCAAGAAGATGTGTAAAAATCAAATTTTTGGGCCAAATAGTTTCTGTGAAATCGAATGATAAGTGTGTCAAAGCAGTCAGAACACCATGTCTCTGCACAGGCGAGCAGTGCAGTGATGACAAAATCGCACACATCGCGGAATGCGGCCGTGGTGGCTTTACTTCATAAACGGCGCGTAAGTTTGCGAACTATGCTATACCATGGCGCTGCTTCTATTGGCGCGTGCGTCGTGTGCAACTGGCAACGCAGCAATCTCCAGCGTCTGGGCGGGCGTGCGCGAGCCGCCAAGATAAAAGAGTTGAACCATAGTAGCTTATGATCCTGGTTTCCAAGATGCATACTCACTCTGCAGTTGAATATGCACTGTTGTGGAACTTCCTGGCAGATTAAAACCATCTCTTGGATTGAGCCTCGAGTCCCAGACCTTTACCTTTAGGGGGCAATTGTTCTACAGACTGAGCTGTGCAGGCATGACTCTCTATACGCCCTCTCCGCGTTTCTTTCGTCAGTACTTCCTCCCTACCTACTCTTACATCTGTATAATCCACCGAGGTGACAAAAGTCATGAGACACCTCCTAATATCGTGTCAGACCTCCTTTTCCCCGCCATAGTGCAGCACCTCGACGTGGCATGGACTCAACAAGTCTTTGGACGCCCCCTGCAGAAATATTGAGCCATGCTTCCTCTGTAGCCGTCCATAACAGCGGAAGTGTTGCTAGTAAAGGATTTTGTGCAGGAACTGACTTTTCCTATATGTCCCATAAATGGTTGATGGGTTCCATGTTGGGCGATCTGGGTGGCCAAATCTTTTGTTCGGTTTTTCCTTATTGTTCTTCAAACCAATCATGATCAATTGGGGCTCAGTGACAATTCGATTGTCATGAAGTTCATAAATGGCTGCAAATGGTTTCCAAGTAGTCCAGCCAATGATCGTTTCAGTTGGACCAGAGGTACCAGTCCATTCCACGTTAATGCAGCCTACATTATGGAGCGACCACCAGCTTGCACATTGCCTTGTTGACAGGGCTTCATCGGGTTTACGCCACACTCGGAACCTACTATGAGTTCTTACCAACTGAAATAGGCACTAACCTGACGAGGCCACGGATTTCAGTTGTCATAATTTCGACCTATTATGTCATGAGCCCAGGAGAGGCACTGTGGGCGACGTCATGCTGTTAGCTAAGCCACCCGCATCAGTCGTGTGCTGCAGTAGCCCATTACGCCACATTTCACCGCACTGTTCTAACGACTACGTCCATCGTATGTCCTACATTGATTTATACGGTTATTTCACACACAGTTGCTTGTCTGTTACCACTTACTCTTCGCAAACGCCGCTGCTCTCGGTCGTTAAGTGAAGGCTGTCGGCCACTGAGTTGTCCGTTGTGAGAGATAATGCCTGAAATTTGGTATTCTCGGCACACTCTCGACAATGGGGATCTCGGAATATTGACTTACCAGACGATTTCCAATATGGATTGCCCCAAGCGGCTGGCCGGAGTGGCCTAGCGGTTCTAGGCGCTACAGTCTGGAACCGCGCGACCGCTACGGTCGCAGGTTCGAATCCTCCCTCGGGCATGGATGTGTATGATGTCCTTAGGTTCGTTAGGTTTAAGTAGTTCTAAGTTTAGGGGACTGATGACCTCAGAAGTTAAGTCCCATAGTGCTCAGAGCCATTTTTTTGCCCGAAGCGTCTAACTCCAGCTACCAATAAGCGTTCAGTCTTTTAATTCCCTTTGTGCAGTCATAATCGTGTCGGAAACCTTTTTACGTGAATCACCTGAGTACAAATGAGAGTTCTGCCAAGGCATTCACTTTGTGTATGCGGTATTACGACCACCTGTGCTCGTGCATATCGGTATCCCATGACTTGTCGCCTCAGTGTACAGACTCTGGAAGCCATCATACAGTGTGTGCTGGAGGGTACCTTGTACACTCCTAGTCATTCCCACTCCTTATCATTCCTGTTCCTGTGCCACTTGGAAATGGATCGAGGGGAGGCTGGCTGTCTATGTGCTTCGGTAAAAGCCCTGGTTTCAGTTATGTTGCCATTGCAGTCCTTACGTGAGAAGTATTTTGGTAGCAATATGATCATTCAGCAGTCTGTTGCAAATGCCACATGTCGGAAAAATTTTTTTGTTATACAATCTTGGAATCGTCATATTGTTCCATAATTTGTGTGATCTCCCCGTTTCTTCTCCTTCCTCGTTCTAACAATCTTGTCATCAGCAATTCTGTAGCTATTCCTTCCATTGTCAAAATTTGTTCGTCGATTACCTTCACTAACCCTGCCAGAACCACAGGTTTAGTTCAAAAAATGGCTCTGAGCACTATGGGACTCAACTGCTGAGGTCATTAGTCCCCTAGAACTTACAACTAGTTAAACCTAACTAACCTAAGGACATCACAAACATCCATGCCCGAGGCAGGATTCGAACCTGCGACCGTAGCGGTCTTGCGGTTCCAGACTGCAGCGCCTTTAACCGCACGGCCACTTCGGCCGGCTACAGGTTTAGTTATCCCGCGATTATTCTCCGGTTAGACGTTGTTACATGTTCGTACAACTTGTTTTTTGCGCTTCTTCCAGAAACATTTTATCTTCAACGACAACAAGCTATCATTCAAGAGCATGTTGCTGTTTTGTACACTATAGCAGGTCCTGTTTTGTCAGTGCAATTCTGTATCGCACTGGCGTTTACGAAACAAATCGTGAGAGCTTGTCCTGTAACAGACCCTCCTAAAGTCACCTAGTAGAGAGCCCTATAAGATTCCTCTAATACACTTGAGAACAAATATCATGTGCATGATAACATCTGATATTTTTGGCTCCATAACTCGCCTCTAGCGACCTGTGTGTAAAGTGTCTGTCATCCAACAGACAGTCATTCGCAATAGCAGCAGATTCATGCGTTCTAGTTTCGTAGGTAATTTGATAGTAACAGAATAGCATATTTCATGTCAGGAAAACACTTATCATTACCGGGTTCCACAACGAAGTATACATCAAGTGGTGTCTACGTCTTAATTAGAAGTTATGAAGTATTAAATAACACAGGACTTGCGGTAACATCTATTTTTAAACACACTGTTGTGACACTAATAAAAACAGTCATGATTCCACAGGAATACAGTCCGTTTCCATTAGTTTTCTGAGCAAAATCGGTATAGTTTGAGAGCATTTTGCTTGTTCAAATTACAAATAGTGATCACCATCTATACAGTCGTTTAAAACGTTCAAGAGGACTCCTCATTGTTATTTTGTAACATCTAGAGTAGGTAAAAAACTACAAACTATTTGCATCCAAACTTGAACCAGTCATACCACTCTTTTAATAGAACATTCCATAAGATATTACAGTGTATATCTCTTCTGATATATCGAAAAACAAGTACTGTCTGTGTGTTGACACTGAGCATATTACATATACATGTACCCTCTAATGGAGCAGCTGACCAATGGTCGAAGTCATTTGCACAGACCTGTGTAAAGTTTTGTCACCTGTACTGGAAGAGAACCATATATAACAGATTACCAGTCGCAAAGAGGGTTCCTGTGTTATTCTTTCATAAACAGTTTAATATATTGTTTTTCAGCTGTAACACATCCAAGCATTGTATGACTAGCTTTGTACACTGCCATACACTTTGTTTTTCTACCATGAGTTTGAGGTCTATGTCAGGTTCTAAACCGAAATTAACACTTCTTGATCCATTGGCTCTCACAGAAATCTGGACAGCATGTGACGTAAACTACACTGCTCCTACAACACATAGGATGGTAGAAATAAAACAGAGAAGCGATGTTTCTTATTGATAAAAATACGGAAAACATCGCAACATATGGAAACTGGAAGAGTTTACAGCATTGTGGAACATTGCCTAATGGCGCTGTCTAAAGGGGTTGACCTAAAAAATTACGGGGTGTATACGACCCAGGAGATCCGGGAAAAACCCGGGATTTTTTTAGAATTCTGGGAATTTTTCATTGTTTTTGTTTTCAGTTAAAATTTTGTAATTTTGACTGGTAAGAACCGATACTCCAACAAAGGATATTACTGTATCCCACTACTGCAGAATAATACTGCAGCAATAAAACATGAACGCGAGAAAAAACGAAAATAAAACTTAAATTGCAAAGGAAATGCGCTATATACAGCAACAAAACACATTGCTCATACAAGTGTCTGCCAATAGCAAAATGTGTCAAAGGCTTTCGGAAGATTATGCAGTGTTTCGTAACAACAAATTGCCTCCCATGAGCGTGACGTCACAACTGTTTACATTAGATTCGTTTTAGCAGTTACGAGCGGGATCATGCGCATGCGCAGTTGAGTAGTACCTTCTCCCGCTTGTGGCTGCAGAAACGTGGCTGTTGGCTGTGTAAGCAGTCGTAGCAAGCAGCTAGATGCTACCGGGAAAAATTTTACTGGAGCGCCCAAGCTGCCAGATACATGCATGCGCAGGTCTGGGGGGGGGGGGCAAATTCATATTATCGAGGGAAAAGAACCTTGTTTCACAAAGCGCCCAGCATCCAGCGTACGTAAGTTATCTATTATTGGCTTTGAAACGCATCCCTGTTGGTTTTTGAACAAAGTTGATTTCTGAATGAATCGTAAGTTGATTTGTGAATGCGTGCATAGTGTGCACGAGAAATCCTCGTCGCATGTAGAAAACAAGGTTCCTACAGACAAAATGGGCTATATGAGCTGAGCGGAGTAAGGCCGAATGGATGAATGCCAACCGCTGTCTGATTGTGTGGCTGATTGGGTTTGCGAATGATGAGCGTTGTATTAATTACTAGCGAAATCCATAGATTCAGACTACAGGAGTGGAAATAAACGAATAACAGGGAAGAAACATTACGTATGACCTTCTCGGTGTATCCAAGAAAATGAAATTTTGACAGAAAATACTAGTAAGGGCCAGTTGCACAGTCTTCAACTAGTAGCCACTTTAAGTTCTGTTCTGGAAGAAGCGCAAAAAACGCGTTGTACGAACATGTGACAACGCCTAACCGGAGAATTATGGCGGGATAACTAAACCTGTGATTCTGGCAGGGTTAGTGAAGTTAATCGGCGAACAAATTTTGACAATGGCAGGAATAGCTACAGAACTGGTGATGACAAGATTGTTTGTTAGAACGAGGAAGGAGAAGAAACGGGGACATCACACAAATTATGGAACAATATGACGATTCCAAATTTGTATAAAAATTTCGTGCTACTACTTATCTATCTCATGCTTGAGAAACTGGAGCGTATGAATGAAATGTGAAACTATTTCCTAACACGCAGAACTTTGCTTGTAGTAGGCCTAATAGGCATTTGATACTGGTAATTTGTGAAATACATTCTGTTGTTACAAAAAAGACCGTTTGCGCCAAAACAGTCTCGTTTATTTGGTAGCGGTATTAGAAAGGCCTATTTTGTTTTATTTAGGAGACAGTGACACAATAGACGTAATCAGATCGGGAAAACACACCAGTCCTGGGTCCTATTTGTATTAACAGCCTTTTCAGTATAAAACAACGACATTTCGATTTTTCATGTAGCAAAACGTTTGACGAACTTTGATGAGGTAATAGAAGGAAAGCGCACCGTGTAAAGCTGTAGCAAGATTAGAGAGGAAAAAATTCTAGGAGCTACGGATTGAAGAAATGTGCATTCTCTTCCTTGTCTCACGTCTTTACTGGTTTTATGTATCCTATATTTAATTTCACGTCACACAAAGCAGCAAGTTGTTAGCTGATAGGGAATAAAGCGTGCAAATTTTCTGAAGAATATTTTTAACCGGCAGACTGTAAGCAGGAGAGGCACCACAGGACATTTTAATTTCCACTGTCTGAATATGGTTTGATGGCATCCGTTACAAAATGTACACGTTTCAATTCCACAGAGCAAAATACAGTGACGTGCGATAGGAGAATGCTGTGTTAACAGGTGTGGCACTGCACTTTGGCACACTTACGACCAAATAACATGTCTTACATTTCCTCGAACACGTATATTTTATGCATTAGACCCTTCAGAAATATGTGCGCTACAAAATGAACATATTTTTGAAAATTCGATTTATTAAAAATTTTTGACGTCCTATCTCAAACGCCCGAGGGAGTGGCGGGGGGTATTGCCCCGGTTCTGAAATATGGTAGATCCGGGGCTGATGCGCAGAGCAGTCTGAGTTATAGTGGGGAAGTGGGTAGTCTCCACGTGACTCGTGTTTACATTTAGTGATTTTGCTGTTTTCCTTTTCGTTTACTGCTCTCATGTCAAATGAAAATAATACGGATCTTCTATGGCCGGGAGCTATCAAGAGAATTAAAATACATTCACATAATTACGGAAGGCTAATATGTGTTATTAGTTGGAGATATTATTTCCACCTTTATGAAAGTCAAGCAATAATTGCATGGCAGAACAATGAAGTTATTTTTGTCGGTTTGCTAAAGAAATTTTCTTTTATTAGTCTTTTCCGCTGAGGCAGACAATATATTCTAAACGAAATGTTTAATGCCACACACTGTTCGCTGCATTTCAAGTGCACGTTTTCAACTTCTAGCACGTGTGGCATTATGCCATAATAAAGAACCAAACATGAGATAACATAGTACTGGTACTCCAAAAAAATTTACATCCCGATAACCACAATGAAAAGCTTAACATCAGGTCGTGGCCTACTTCACTGGGAATCTGGAAATACGAATGTGCACTTTAAATGTGCACATTTCCGTATGGGTCACGAAATTCCGATGCTTTTGGAGTATCCTCTGATGTCTTGTTTCTTTATGACATAATGTAAGAGCTTTTAATGTTTTACACGTACGAACATACGGTCTCCCTACGTCATCGTAGCAGCAGCGCAAGCGCGGTGACTCCTGTCATCTGGCGCTCTCTGGCAACTGCGGAAACGAACCGATTTCTAACAGGTCGCTGGAAAATATTGCGAATGGTGGTTTGAAAAGCGTTACTTTCAAAGTAAATATCCTTTTACGTAAGTTGAACCATGTGCGAGAATGTACGATGAATTTCTTAAATCTAAGAGCGTTTGACTCTCATTTAAGAATCAACTGTTTGATGACAAGCCATTTAGAAGAATTTCGAACCCTGAAGATCGGACATTTATGTCATTATTAAAACTTTTACTGGCTCATTTGTGTGATATATCTTAAAGTGTAAAGCGCGCAAAAGAAGATCAACATTATATGTGAAAGCTTAGCTTCTCTTGCAGCATATTAATCTTACAGACCAATATTATATGTGAAAGCTTTGCTTTTCGTGTAGCAACACTATGTATATTAATTTAAACCATTAACTTTTTCTGTTTGTGTGTTCGCGCTACCTAAGTGATGTTTCTGTGGGCTGACTACATCACGTGTCCTAAGCGCTGAATACCCGCTGTCATCGGCTGGCGAGATCACGTGACATGAGCTATGACTGGCATACAAAAGCGCATCGCAATCTCTATTTCAGCGCTTCGGAAAGTAACATGCAGTGTTTGGTGGAATTCGAATTTATACTTTCGTAATACGAAAATAAGCAGCGTACATGTTGCTGCACATCAAAGATCTTTCCAAAACGTGTTTTTTTCCCCTGTGTTTAGTTTTCTAAAGGGCTGGGAAATTCTATGCCTGTGTAGAAAACCATAACCATTCAAAGGACTGATAAGTTACACAGTTCAGAGAGAAAATATGCTGTCAGTTAACAGGGAAAAAGTACGTTTTCACCCAGAAGAAAATGTATTTTTAAGTGGGAAATCCGGGATTTTTTTTTCCTTTTCCCCTAAATTAACCTCATCTTCACAGTGATGGGGAACCAGATGTCTCGGTGTTCCATTTCAAAGAGAATTATTTCTCGTTTTGCAGTCACGTACATGATTACTGTTCCGGTGTTGACTATCAACAAAAGGTGCTGTTCATAGCATGCATGGGGAAGTAGAAATAAAAAGAGGTACTATTATTTTATTGGTGAAAAAATTTGGAGAGCATGGCAGCAGCACATGAAAATAGGACGAGTCTGCAGCATTGAGAAACTATTCCAGACAACTATCTGAATGTGGTGACCTGTTAATCCCATGCCCCACAGTGACAAGTAGCAGATATCCAGTGTTCCACCAAGGCTTTCTCCATCTCACCCAAGTGATATCAGACAATCATTATGTCGTAATCAACAGCATGCTAGTGGACAGATGGGATGGGAAAGATACCGTTGAAATGGGACACTGTAGTATAATAATGCACTGCAACTGATAGCATGATCAATTTTAGCAATTTTATTAGTTGTTCCCGTAATTTCGACTGAAGCTGATGACAGCAGAGTGCTTTCCAATTTTTGTATCATCACTAAATCACCTCTCCACCACGTTGCAAGTACCATATACTAGATTAACGAATGCAGATAGACGACTGTGCAGTACGCCCATTCATCATATACACCAAAGAATACCAGATAGTGTCCTATACCGATGTAGTTAGTTTACCTACATATTTCCAGCACATAGATCATAGTGCAGAATTTGCGATTATGACTGTCCACCTTTCCCTGTACGTATTGGTATCACAGAGTATTCTCGCATTTGTAGGATAAAGCTGGAGATTGACAGATCCCTCTCATTGTCATTGACCTATCCTCCCTGAAACACGGACACCAATTTAATCTGGAACTGACCAGAAGTATGGGGTCCCTATATCCACTACATTCCATGTCTTGTGAAGGAACAGAGTGAGCTGTGTCTGTAACTACTGTTCAACGAAGACCACAGCAGCCATCCGAATGCACAAGATCTCTCCAGATATATCCATGTTGAGGACGGTAGCACCCCTTATTAGCGTATTCAGTTTGAAACATTTCGTGTAAACCAACTGTGCTACCAATTCTGAAATAGTATTCCAGTGTCTGGAGTCACTACCAAGAAGGTACTGGCATGAGAGAAGTGATCGTAGACCATAAACTCACATTCCTATGGCTACACGGTTCTGCACCTAAGAATACTATATTATTAAAGCCATATGGATTTGGAAGTATTAGTGTTGTGGAATATAATACTCTAATGCAGGATGTATATGTCCTACATCTGACATACAAACACACCGCAAGTTTTTTACCCCAGTCACTACACTGACAAACTTAAAATGATAGAACAACTTCCATCTACACTGTTACGGTGTCCTACAAAGATATCGTTGGTGTATCTCCACCAGTTATCCGTCTCTTAGGAAATTAATTTTATATGTCTTTTTAAGTCGGAAATGTATGTACCCTCACTGACATTTCCTGTGTCAGTCATGCTTATTATTAGTAGTAGTGGCGGTTTTGACAGATGTGGTTATGCCTCACTAGGAAATAGGGCGAGGAACAAACGACAAGATTATTTTCGATAGCTTATACACGAAGTTACCACTCAGGCCCTGCTGCACGAAAATGCACACAAAGACGCAGAAACTCTTTGCGAGAGAGTAAACACCACGATCAGTAGCCAAGGGAGCTGTATCAGTCTTATTGCTGTTTACAGTAGAATCACCACAGCTCTGGTTGCATTCATCATGCAGACAGAAGTCCTGGTCTGATGTTAGGTAATTTTGCTCATGTGTAGGATAATATAGCAATTTCGTCCTAACACCACGTCTCTTGAGTATGCCCTCCTCACACTATTAAAGTTGAAATACGTGGCATCAGTGCACTCTCGTACAGAACACTCTAGGGAATGGCTTTAAGTTTTCTCCGTAATACTTAAGGAGTCCCGCATTTCATAGTACTTTTTCTCAAATTTTATGTTGTTGTTGTTGTGGTCTTCAGTTCTGAGACTGGTTTGATGCAGCTCTCCATGCTACTCTATCCTGTGCAAGCTTCTTCATCTCCCAGTACCTACTGCAACCTACATCCTTCTGAATCTGTTTAGTGTATTCATCTCTTGGTCTCCTTCTACGATGTTTACCCTGCATGCTGCCCTCCAATACTAAATTGGTGATCCCTTGATGCCTCAACACATGTCCTACCAACCGATCCCTTCTTCTAGTCAAGTTGTGCCACAAGCTCCTCTTCTCCCCAATTCTATTCAGTACCTCCTCATTAGTTATGTGATATATCCATCTAATCTTCAGCATTCTTCTGTAGCACCACATTTCGAAAGCTTCTATTCTCTTCTTGTCCAAACTATTTATCGTCCATGTTTCACTTCCATACATGGCTACACTCCATACGAATACTTTCAGAAATGACTTCCTGACACTTAAATCTATACTGGATGTTAACAAATTTCTCTTCTTCAGAAACGCTTTCCTTGCCATTGCCAGTCTACATTTTATATCCTCTCGACTTCGACCATCATCAGTTATTTTGCTCCCCAAATAGCAAAATTCCTTTACTACTTTAAGTGTCTCATTTCCTAATCTAATTCCCTCAGCATCACCCGATTTAATTCGACTACATTCCATTATCCTCGTTTTGCTTTTGTTGATATTCATCTTATACCCTCCTTTCAAGACACTATCCTTTCCATTCAACTGCTCTTCCAAGGCCTTTGCTGTCTGACAGAATTACAATGTCATCGGCGAACCTCAAAGTTTTTATTTCTTCTCCATGAATTTTAATACCTACTCCAAATTTTTCTTTTGTTTCCTTCACTGCTTGCTCAATATACAGATTGAATAACATCGGGGAGAGGCTACAAACCTGTCTCACTCCCTTCCCAACCACTGCTTCCCTTTCATGCCCCTTGACTCTTTATAACTGCCATCTGGTTTCTGTACAAATTGTAAATAGCCCTTCGTTCCCTGTATTTTACCCCTGCCACCTTCAGAATTTGAAAGAGCGTATTCCAGTCAACATTGTCAAAAGCTTTCTCTAAGTCTACAAACGCTAGAAACGTTGGTTTACCTTTACTTAATCTAACTTCTAAGATAAGTCGTAGGGTCAGTATTGCCTCACGTGTCCCAACATTTCTACGGAATCCAAACTGATCTTCCCCGAGGTCGGCTTCTACTAGTTTTTCCATTCGCCTGTATAGAATCCGCGTTAGTATTTCGCAGCCGTGACTTAAACTGATAGTTCGGGAATTTTCACATCTTGTAACCTCCCCGCAAAAATAAGAGTCAATGATAATAAAAAAATGATCCAAGCGTAACCTCCTTGCAAAATTAAAGAATAATAATGGCCCAAGTGTAAACTCCCCACAAAATTACGGAATGATGATTGATCATAAACCCACAATAATATTAATCAAATAATGAACCATCAACCGTATATAACATCTCAACAGAAATAATTAAACCTGACAAATTTTATCAGGACAACAGCGCTGACCAACGGCCCTGAATTCTGAATAAAAAAGCAAAAATCCTTACCTCAATAAAAACTGCATCTATATCTGCTCTTATTTATCGACACAGCTTCGTGCAATGCTGGCATATATATATATATTTTTTATTCTTAGAAGGAATGCATAGGAAAAATTCTTTAAATTGAAATGAATTCTTTTTCTTCAAAAGAGTTACTTTATAAAAAAATTATTATTGGGGCATTTTTTGGACAGATTAATTACAATTAATATACGTTACTAGATGTGCGCAATGCTGCTTCATTACCTTCTACAACAATACTCATCGTCCACCACAATCCTGACCAGAGTCGCAAGAAGAACACGCCGTCGACGCATGCCGACGCCTGCTCGGTACAACCGTCCACTCGCTACTACTGTCGACTGACTACTTCCTCTGCCGACTCGCTACATACTAGCACTGTCGTCTCGCGCAGACTAGCAACGATGAATAACTCTCTGGTCAGAGATTCTGTCATGCCTCGCCATCGCTGGTAATGAATACATACGTGTTTCATAACCCTCCACTGGGGGGGCATAAATTTGGCAGCGATGGTGAGTCATTTGGACTTGCCATGAGCAAAAAATTTTTCATAATTAATTAACTTTACAATCACAGAATATTTACAGATATATAAGTGTAGAACATGAAGTAAATATAGTGGACATGCACCGAGTACAGAACATATCAGGTAATGACAAAATATATATACAATGAGTACAAAACATATTAACAAATGACATAAGTGCACATGAACTGTAGTTCAGAACATATCAGCAAATCAAAAAAAAAGTATATGCAATGAGTAGAAATCATATTAACAAATGACAGAAGTGCACACGCACTGTAGTTCAGAACATATCAGCAAATCACAAAAATGTATAGATCATGAATACAAATCATGTTAGCAAAAATGATTTTCACTATGTTACAAGAATTAGGATAGGAAAGGGAAGGATTGCATCATGGTTGTAGCACTTTAGGTTGCACGCAGCTGCACTGAAAGTCCATATCTTTCTACAGAAGCACAACACCAAGTGAGACAATCTGAAGTTCTTTTCCCAGAAGTATTAATCAGCGTAGCCAAGACACTGAAATGTCGTAGTAATATTCCATGTTATCTTTTTGGTAGTACATTAGGTACACCAAACAGTGGGACCATAATAGCATCTCCATCGCTCACGGTGGTGGACAGCATGTCGTGTCAACACCACGTTCTTGTAAGGTACACCAACGTAGAATTAGTGCAAAAACCAAATATAGTGCTCCATGATCATGAGGATATACAGGACAAACGGATATTGCAGTAATTCCAGGTAATTAGGTCAGAAGGTGAAGGACATTAATTCATTGAGAATTACACTAATAGTTGGTGGCACTCATTGCCCAGTTATTGAACATTTCTGTACCATGTATGTAGTATTACAGAATAATGTTCATGAGTTGTTTTACAGAGAACATTTGCACTCATTGCCTAATTATAAACCATCAGAAGTCATCATTGGAAACAGGAGTTAATAAGTGGCATAGTATTACAGAATAATGTTCATGAGTTGTTTTACAGAGAACATTTGCACTCATTGCCTACTTATAAACCATCAGAAGTCATAATTGGAAACAGGAGTTAATAAGTGGCATAGTATTACAGAATAATGTTTATGAGTTGTTTTACAGAGAACATTTGCACTCATTGCCTACTTATAAACCATCAGAAGTCATCATTGAAAACAGGAGCTAATAATTGACATAGTATTACAGAATAATGTACATAAATCGTTTTACAGAGAACATTGGCACTCAATGCCTAATTACAAACCATCAGAAGTCATCATTGAAAACAGGAGGTAATAAATGACATAGTATTACAGAATAATGCACATAATCAATCTAATTATAATAATCATTGGCATTCATTGGCCAGTTACAAAGCATTATAAGCAATGCATTGTGTTGGGTAATTACTGAAGAATGAAAATATTTGGTTTTGAGTTGTTGCTGCAAATGAAGATGTGTAACGTCATTTGTCATGACTCAGCTGTAGCAAAATTAATGGATCTTGTTTTAAGTCAGCTTCAGGACTCTTACGTAAAGATGTGTTATGGAAATACCTTAGTTCCGTTGGCATATTGGTGTCAAGTTGTTCAGCCAAAGCATTATTCTTCTCAATAGCAAGTTTGTAGTGATTACTCCATGTATCTGTGGCATCCTCTTCGTTCATTTTCACTTTGTTCATGCACCTCAATTTATGAAATAATCTCCGTGTCACTCGAGAGTCTTCATGGCTCTTGAACAGGCTAGTGAGTCTTGAAAATGCATATTCCTGAATCGAGGATCAAAGTGAGTGGTGACTGCAAGGTTATTAACATTTTCGATATGTGGCAATCTTTTTTTTTTAATTTCTGCAATTATGATACTTTTTAAACTCCTATTGATCTGGGTGGAAGCTAGTTACTTTTGTAGTAAGTAATTTGGTAAGCGGTATTATTTTACGACAAGTTAAAAATTTTTCACCACAGACTGTCCAACTCGTCATCTCAATTGCTCGTAATATATTGCAGACTTCAATTAAATCAATTACTTGTTTTGCATTGAACATTTCTGGTGCACTAATGTGGCAGTTAATAATTTTATTGATTCCAGGGTGCAGCTTTAAAGATCTTTAATCAAATGAAATACTGAATTCCAACTTGTGGAAACATCGTGAATCGACTTCAGATCGGATTCTTACTTAATTCCTCACTAGCAGTAACACATTGTTTGAATCATGTTATTATTCTTTTAACTACTGCTATTAAGTCAGGCAGATAACGTGATTTTTCAACTGAGTTTTGTGTCACCAAATCCAACATGTTGCCTGACCAGTGTATATGACGATTTCTACCAAAAGCAGTATCTACTGACTGAATTTTATTGATTCCAGTATCCCACTCCTCACAGATGTTCAATAACGTATTTGCTATGTATTCTGCAATATGGGATTGAGTTAAATTGTAAACTCGTAACGTTTCTCATAAAAAACCCAGCCTAGTCACAACAAACTTCTTGTTTGCATCATGTCTGTCTAAATGCCTATTGTAAACTCAAACTACTCACTTTCTGAAGTTTCTCTTCACAGTGCTCTCTAATAACGCAGTACTTGGTTTCTAACATTCCTTTCATAGTAAATTATGAAGGCACCTTGTATAATGGGCTAGCGACTTCCATCAAATTCATATAACCTTCGTTGTCTTACAATTTGAAAAGCTTGGGAATCCATATAAATCTTATATAATATACTAGTTGTCCCATACAAGCACACGCAGATATGTTTCGAAAACTAGAGCGTAGGGCTGATTAAGAGAATGGCCTGTCACATCTTCCTGAATCCCAACTCTCCCTGATTCAGTTATTTGTGATATTACATTAGCAGCACTTGTTGAAGGCACAGCACTAGGTTCTCGAATAATAGGTGTTGATGGTGGAGTAGGGCTGATGTTCACCTATAGGACTTCATATTCATAGGTCACATACATTAGTATGTTCTGCAGAAACGATTAGCATTTCAGCATGTGTCCTGTTGCCTTGTAGGCACAGGATCCGCCGTATGCCCTGATAACTTGTTTCATACGTGATGGCTTCGATGTGTATATGGAGCACATTGTGTCCTGTGGTATAGGAATGAACGCTGCATTCACCTGGTTCTAAAGTTCGTCAGTGGTAGTTGGCATTGGGTCAGAGGGCTGCACCCGCCATTTCATCGTATTCCACACATTTTCGATTGGCGGCAAGTCAGGTGATCTGGCGGGCAAGGGCAAAAGGCTGACATCAAGTGACATAAAGAAGGCAAGTGTCCGTGCATTAGCATGTGGTTCTACATTGCCATGCTGAAATATGGCGTCTGGGTGTTGTGCAGAATGGTTATGCCTATGGGTCACAGGACATCATTCAGTTATGTCACACTGATCACTGTGCCCTGGACACACACCAACTGTGATTTGTGGCTGTACCCAGTAACACCCCATACCATAAGGCCTTCAGTTGCTGCTGTATGTCTTGTGTATGAATGCAGTCACTTTGATGCTGCTCTCCATGCAGCGAACCAAAATGCGGCCATCATTTTCAACCAACTAGACCCAGAATCCGTCTGAAAACACTATCTGATGTCATTCCTGTCCCCAGTGACGCCATTCCATAGATCATTGCCGTCTACCACGTTTCTGCACATTCGTCAAAGGTAGGTGGAGAAGTGGGCGAAGTGCACATAACCCATGCCGTAATAAGCGGATACAGACTATCAGCCTCATAGTGTACTATGTGTTCCACTGTTGCGCCAGAGCTGACGGGGATATAGATCTCTCCTGCAATGGTTTTTGGATGAAGTGTCGGTCTTCACGGGGATGGTCTGGATGGTGCAACCAGACATAGCTCATCATGTTCTACAGCCTACGCAACTGTTGCACAGCTGAAAGACTTCATCCCACATGAGAAGTAATTTCTTAAATGGATGCATCACATTCTCTCATGTCAATGATGCGCCCTCTTTCAAACTCACTGATTTGACGGTACGTTTCGTGCATATGTCTGAGAGGCATCCAGTACGTCTGCTCAAGTCACACTGATCCATTGCCTTCTGATTATAGTAACGAGAGCCACAAGACACACTTCACCTGTAGGGGTGTTTCGCCGCCGCGATATAATGTTGACCTTGAACATGCCGGTCGGCCTTTCTGCAGAACATAACAGTGTCCACACCTTGTGAATATGAACGTCCTACCTCTAGTCATTCTAGGTGTTCGATTTTTTTTTCCTGAACGTGAGAGCACTTTGAATGTTATTAGATAATAACTTTGGGTATGTTTCATCCATATGACATTTCTAATTAGCAATTTTACCCGAAGTAATTAACATTTTTCCATAAGAACAACATTTGGCGGTAGCATTATTTACTTCTTTGAAATATTTCCAGTATTTACTTCTTGGCGGTATCTTAAAAGCATGTATATTAAAAATAAATCATTAGCTCTAATTATACATCATCTCATAAAACAAATAAGAAACTATTTTAGACAATATTTCATCACCATTCGATACAAAGACGTTTAGCATGAAATATTTCCAGTATTTACTTCTTGGCGGTATCTTAAAAGCATGTATATTAAAAATAAATCATTAGCTCTAATTATACACCATCTCATAAAACAAATAAGAAACTATTTTAGACAATATTTCATCACCATTCGATACAAAGACGTTTAGCATTCAATTCATCTTCAATGAGAGCTGCCGACACCGAAAAAAGATGCCTTTTCTTTAATGCAAAACAAGCAATTACTTATTCTCAGGCAGTTTCTTCACAAAATGACCTAAAAAAGAAAGGACGTAGTTTGTAAATTTATGGTAAAATGTTAGAGAGGCTCAAAAGAATGAGTTCACTGAACAAAGAAATAGAATGCAATACAAAAGATCAACGACTTGAGTATGGAAATATCGATGTTCCGATATTATTCTCAATCCACCCATGTGTCGATGTTTTAGAGGACTTAGAGTCGTTGTAAAAACATAGATGTTTACCTAACATCGATGAACATCGACCACCCATTGCGTGCTCCACTTCCAGCTCAATATGACTGTAGACTGTGCCAGTTACCGGTGCATCTGCTGACGAGATGATGCATTTTACTCATTGTAGGAAGGCACAAACTGATGAGGTGCACATTTGGCAGGAAGTACAGGGCCTTCACTGTTTAGAGAGGAGTTGGATAGGAGGGTACTCCAGGCGGCCAGTGCTAAAGAATGTCAAGTGCAGGAGCTGCAGACGCTTCGGGCAGTGGGGTGGATGGGCTGGAGCAGGATTGTAACAGCGATTCCAGGTGCTCTTCCAGGGAACATCGGGTTTCAGTGTTGATTAATTTCATTGTTTTTCATCCAACATGCCCATCACTTTTCCCACTTAGATCGTGTTGCGAATATAGTAACTGAATGCTACTATTAATTCAGCTCAAAAATTCACAGTAGCATAAAGCTGTTTCCCTGCTATGGTTCCTTGGTGGTGGCTGATTTGCACGCTTGCAAATAAACACTTGTTTGGTAGGGTGGCGCCGTAACGATGTGGCAAGACAATATGAAATAACGAATAACATTTATTAAGTATGATACGAGTTGGTACATGACTTGGGCACAATTTGATGAATGGCACTTTATGTCATATACCTAGTACGAGGATATCTAACTTTCCTGTCTCTTGGCAGTTTTGGTACTGTAAGTCTTACTGATAGTCATATTTGCAGACACCCTGTTACGGGTCGTAGTTGTCAGTAAATAGCGACTGCTAAGTCTGGGAGTACTCTTCAGAGTATTGTACTGAGCTAACTGCAGACTCTGAAGTGAACTGTTTGATTGGTGAATTGTATCTGAGTGACCATGGCACGGCGTGTGTTGAGCAAGTCAATGGAAGTATATCTATGTCTGCTCATACAAGACGGAAGCAAAGTAGCCTTCAGTTGACAAGATTCTCTGTGGTTGCTGTCCAAACACTGGTGGACGAGTATAAGTCTCTGGAGGAAGTGGAGCAGAAGCAGGAAGAGAATCACGTTTGACATCTGGAGGGTGATGCACGTAACAGAGACACAAGGCGAGTGCTTATACCTTTGTGGTGGCGGCCCGTCGTTATATTTGTTGTGTACATCTTGCTTGGTGCACAACAGATCACATATGTAGTTATAGGCATGTAGAGATATTAGTGGCGAATGGTACGAACACTCGATTCTGTAATCGATTTGGATTCAAATGATTATTCATATTAGCATTTGTGTATGACATAGTTTGTGCCATCTACACCCACAGTTTCAGCTACATCAAGGCCACCAGTGTTTATAGATTCCCTTTCTGCCTGACAACTACATGCTGCTTGGATAACTGGAATTTTCACTCCATGTTTCCTGTTAAAACTCTGCCCCTCACATAGTTGGCAAGAGCAATTACCCGTGCTTTCATCATGTAATCCTAACTGCTCGAATTCATTGGGGAAGTTTAAAACCGAAAGAAAATCTGCAGAGTTGAAAAAGTCTGGAACAACTCAGATGCATATGAACGTATAATAATCTGATTATTAAACTACAAAAAGAAATAAGTAGTTATTTAGACCTACAAAAGAATAGCCGAGGGTTTTCTTAGGCAGAACTATTTGTATATCCTTCAATTCTTCAAATTTTAAGTCAGTTACTGTGTACTACCTGGATAAACTTATGTGCTAAGGATTCTCTCACTGGGCACTAGTATGTTTCTTTCAATTGTATGGATATTACTCACTTCTTAGTGATGTTGGTGACCCAATCCCCTCGGCAGCAGAGGCATTGACGGGTTCCCTACCTTTCGATGACCATTTGTTCTGCATGACGGGAAGACGCTTTAGGATCAGTTTGGAGGCTGAAAACCAAGTTGTATACCCATGAGTGGATCGGTAGTACTGCTTGTAATTACTCAAAAATGCATTCGATGCCCAGTCAACCGCTGTGGTATCTTGTTGGATGATCCACCATGGATACAATAAAAAATTGATATTGAATGAGATGTCAGAGGTGCTTCGAACATTATAGGGTCCATGCTATCTCAAAGATTCAGTTCACAGTATTTCGTTACAAGCAGATTAACGCTCTTCTTAGTGTGAATGTTCCACATTTAAACTTGGAATCAGCTTTCTGCACATCAAAAGAAAGACTTTTTAGGTACTGCTCCCGTAGTCCTGACTAGATGTTGCTATACTTTAATGTTACAACATTCACACTCAGTTGTTATCATGTTCACATTCGACTTACCTTCTGTTCAGCATTCTTCATTATCTGTGTTTTTAATCAGTTTTTGAAAGTTTACACAACTGTGCTGTCACACTCAACCCAAAGCACAAAAGTGTTAAACTTGTAAACGTTTATACTATGACACCAACACATTCACACTCATAGGCTAATGCATCAGTCATCCACTACAGTTCCCCCACTTCGGATGACTCCTTGGGACCTTTGCCTGCCTTCCTACGATAGAGGCCAGCTATTGGCAATTTTCTTCACCTTCTGTAACTGACCTCCAAACAGCTGAAAAGCTGGCATTTTTCTAAGGACTTGTATCTTTCCTTATATACATATGATTTACGTATACTTACTGTTTCTGTCTAATTTACTTGCTCTTGTTCCGTTTTAATATCTAAGACCTATTAGTTTCAAATATTCAGAACGGCCACCACACTGTTTTCAACAGTCAGCAGGTTCTCTGAAACATGTCGTTATTTGGTCATCCTACAAACTACTGCTTGGCTTGTGCGCCACCACACTGAGCAACAATTCACCATCGAAAAAAGTTCATAAACTCTTTTTACCATTTACTGAATGAAGTATAAATGTTACAGGATGACTGCGCTGCACTGGGCAGTGTTCAGCGGACACCTAGAGGCAGTAAGGTTCTTGCTTGCCAATGGGGCAGAGGTGGATGCCAAGGACGCCGATCGGAGGACGCCTCTGCACTTGGCAGTACAAAGTGGATACCTGGAGGCAGTGAGGTGTCTGCTGGCCAGTGCGGCAAATGCAGGCGCTAAGGACGACACACACGTGACGCCTCTGCACATGGCAGCGTACGATGGACGCTTGGATATAATGAGGTGTCTGCTGGCCAATGGGGCGAAGGTGGGCGCTAGGGATCGCAACCAGCGGACACCTTTGCACTGGGCAGCACAAAATGGAGACCTGGAGGCAGTGAAGTGTTTGCTGGACAGTGGGGCACAGGTGGGACCCAGGAACAGTTGGCATCTCACACCGCTGCATTTGGCTACAGAGAGAGGCCATATGGCAGTGGTGCAGCTGTTGGTGCAATCTTCTGCCGACCTCAATACTAAGTGTATAGAAGGGAGAACGGCGCTGCACAAAGCAGTACTGCAGGGCCACACTGATTTGGGGTTGGTGCTTGTAGAGGCGGGGGCAAATGTGAAGGTGGCAGATAAGAGGAAGTGCACAGCATTGCACTATGCTGCACTCGCAGGGAACCTGGAGATGGTGAGATGTCTGTTGGAGAGGGGGGCAGACGTTGGCGCGAAAAATAATCTGCGCAATACGCCTCTGCACTTGGCGGCAGAGAGGAGTCATTTGGCTGTAATGCGGCTGTTGCTGGCATTCTTTGCTAACCCTAATGCCAAAGGTCGGATGGGGCGAACACCGCTGCACCATGCAGTATACCGTACCAATAAAGAGATGGCAGCGATGCTGTTGGAGGCTGGTGCGAGTGAGGGGATCAGTGATGACAAGGGGAGGACACCTTTAGAAGCTGCCACACAGCGAAACTTCCGGCTGCATGTGCAGATCCTGAAATAAATCTTCCAGCCCAACAACATTTGTGAACTTCTCTACTTCTTTTTTTGCATTTTTAAATAAAACACGTTCAAAGAAAATAATATTATAGTCACTCGGTTTTGTATTTATTCATTAGTCACTCTTTTGTATTTATTCATACTTGCCTCATATAATTAGTCTAAAAACACTGTAGTGAAAGAAGCAAGAACCTAGATTATAATGTAAGCCTCAAGGGGCACCTTCTTTAGTAGTATTCTGAAACTATTTCTACCACTAATTTTTCAGTAGTCCATATGAATCAACCAGCGCTCACACCTTGTTGCTAATAAACATCGTATCCCTATAATACGTGATTGCTGAAAAACAGTTTGTACCAGCTTATTTGGTGCCGTCCGAAACTTACGTTGCACCTTACCCTCTTCTTTCTCATGTTCATTCTGTGATAGGAACCTACCTTTAGCTTGATTACAGACAGAATTAATGGCAGAAAGTGTTTCATAATACACTCCTGGAAATGGAAAAAAGAACACATTGATACCGGTGTGTCAGACCCACCATACTTGCTCCGGACACTGCGAGAGGGCTGTACAAGCAATGATCACACGCACGGCACAGCGGACACACCAGGAACCGCGGTGTTGGCCGTCGAATGGCGCTAGCTGCGCAGCATTTGTGCACCGCCGCCGTCGGTGTCAGCCAGTTTGCCGTGGCATACGGAGCTCCATCGCAGTCTTTAACACTGGTAGCATGCCGCGACAGCGTGGACGTGAACCGTATGTGCAGTTGACGGACTTTGAGCGAGGGCGTATAGTGGGCATGCGGGAGGCCGGGTGGACGTACCGCCGAATTGCTCAACACGTGGGGCGTGAGGTCTCCTCAGTACATCGATGTTGTCGCCAGTGGTCGGCGGAAGGTGCACGTGCCCGTCGACCTGGGACCGGACCGCAGCGACGCACGGATGCACGCCAAGACCGTAGGATCCTACGCAGTGCCGTAGGGGACCGCACCGCCACTTCCCAGCAAATTAGGGACACTGTTGCTCCTGGGGTATCGGCGAGGACCATTCGCAACCGTCTCCATGAAGCTGGGCTACGGTCCCGCACACCGTTAGGCCGTCTTCCGCTCACGCCCCAACATCGTGCAGCCCGCCTCCAGTGGTGTCGCGACAGGCGTGAATGGAGGGACGAATGGAGACGTGTCGTCTTCAGCGATGAGAGTCGCTTCTGCCTTGGTGCCAATGATGGTCGTATGCGTGTTTGGCGCCGTGCAGGTGAGCGCCACAATCAGGACTGCATACGACCGAGGCACACAGGGCCAACACCCAGCATCATGGTGTGGGGAGCGATCTCCTACACTGGCCGTACAGCACTGGTGATCGTCGAGGGGACACTGAATAGTGCACGGTACATCCAAACCGTCATCGAACCCATCGTTCTACCATTCCTAGACCGGCAAGGGAACTTGCTGTTCCAACAGGACAATGCACGTCCGCATGTATCCCGTGCCACCCAACGTGCTCTAGAAGGTGTAAGTCAACTAACCTGGCCAGCAAGATCTCCGGATCTGTCCCCCATTGAGCATGTTTGGGACTGGATGAAGCGTCGTCTCACGCGGTCTGCACGTCCAGCACGAACGCTGGTCCAACTGAGGCGCCAGGTGGAAATGGCATGGCAAGCCGTTCCACAGGACTACATCCAGCATCTCTACGATCGTCTCCATGGGAGAATAGCAGCCTGCATTGCTGCGAAAGGTGGATATACACTGTACTAGTGTCGACATTGTGCATGCTCTGTTGCCTGTGTCTATGTGCCTGTGGTTCTGTCAGTGTGATCATGTGATGTATCTGACCCCAGGAATGTGTCAATAAAGTTTCCCCTTCCTGGAACAATGAATTCACGGTGTTCTTATTTCAATTTCCAGGAGTGTATGTTATCATACACTCTGTTTACTTCAAATCCAATAACATTGTAAGTAAAAAGATAGGTATTGTGTAATGCATATTGGCAACCAGACACAGTTTGAGGAGTGCAAAATGCCAGAGCAGCAAATGGAAAGTCCCTGCGATACGTGGGGCTATCAACCACCAGTAATATTAATTTGCTCACAAACGACTGTCTGAATGCGCCCCATCATAACTGTGCAAAAGACATTCAGCCGTCATTTTTCTTTCTCTTTTGTCACATGTTCTTTCTGATGTTGATGAGTGCCTGCAGTTCAGCTAGGCGCCATACCAGCAGAGCTTCCACAAATGGTATGCACGAACTCGACAGGTGTTGCTCCAGATAGCTCTCCTTGTTTGGCCTTATGTCTCCTGGACTATCGCCAGATGAGCTATACAATTGGTAATTGAGTATTAGGAATTTGATTAGGCATTCAGGTCACTTTGTTGAACACTTCATCTGAAATATTTCAATCTACACAAAAAAAGTTCATAAAGGGTAAGGGAGCTTGTAGAATTCAGAAATTGTCTACTCATGTGATAAACTTTTTAACTTAACAAAATTAATATTAGAAGTTTTTGACTGACACTCAAAATCTTCAAATGGGATTACTACAGACAAACAGTCAGCATTATCTCACAGCAGAGCAACATAAATTATGAAATTTAGCTCCAGAATTGTGAGATAGCGAAACCATGACCAATTTAGAATAAAACACGCACTCAAAATGCTTAACAGGAAAGAAAGAATAACACACTTGAAATAGCGAACAGATATCACTAAAATACAATTTGAATCTGATACACATATGACAGAATATTACCCTCGTGACAGTAGTGAAGATAGGAAGATGAAGGCAGTAAAATATTCCCAACTTTTGCTTGCAGATTAAGTAAATATCTGTAATGAATAGTGTAGTGTGTGATAAATCAGTGATCGTTAAGCTGATTAAATGAATTGAAGATTTTATCACTGGGTGTTTTACAGTTTGATCCAGTGTTTAAGTTTAATAATACTACTACAATCGCGGAAAACGGAAGCTGTTCCACAACACTAACCAGCAGTTCTAGACATTAAGTATCTAAAATGTTAGTACTGTAACACTTATTATGTATACTAATGTTCTTTCTGACATAAAGACATAAAACGACGTTCTTTCTGACATAAAGACATAAAACGTTAAGTCTGAATATCAGTTTGAAGTTATTAAAAGTGTTTTCAGTGTAAGTAGCTCAGACGTATGTGCAGTGAATAGTTGGTATGTCCGTAAGAAAGGACCATTGATTGTTCACAAATCCTTCGGCTAAGTATGACTCGTGTGAAACATTTGAAGAGTGCAAGGCTTTACAGCTTTGTATTTCAGGCATTTGTACTCTGCAAAACACTATACAGAGCAATTCAAAATTAGCATAATGATTACAGGTGATCATAATTATTTAATACTTAGCGACATAATTAAGACTTACCGAGATTGTAAAAGAAAGTTCGATTTTTTTTTTTCATACTTCGTAGTTGTCATGAATGACTCCCCTTGATCACATTGACAACATCAAAGCACTAATCAGTTTCACGATGTAAATTCTTAAGTATGAGTGGAGTCGTCAATACGACCAAACTAGAAATGAACATTGAGTTTTGGGGTTCTTTTTCGTAAAGGAGTCACTTACAAAGAGTTTTGCACATAGCCCCATAAAAAGAAATCTATAGATGACCAAGAGAGAACACAATGTCATCACGTCCATCGGTTTGGATGACATTGATTTGAAAATGTGAAGACCCATGTATCCCGATGTGGGGGTGCCCTCTGAGTGACATTATGTAACGTTATGTGTATCAGGCTTTAGCATTGGCTATTGCTCAAGCACGTCCAGGTATATGTTCGTCGAAACACTTAGCCCAAATGGACAATACAACTTTTGTTCTGTCATCGCCCAGCACAAATTAACTTTTGTGTGTCAGTCTTTTCTGTACCCCATATTCGAATTTGTGCCAGTTTACCTTACCACTTCTGTGGAAGGATGCCGACAACTTACAGTGAGACATGCAGCAAATGAGTTCTCACATGGCTTCTGGCATTGCTTTAGCATGCACCAGTGACTGATTCACTGTACTTCCTCAACAATCGAAATTTTTAACATTCTCTTATTCTTTTCAATGTATTCCTAGGCAGTGAATAGCTATAGTCATTTATAACAAATTGCCATACTAATTTTCAGTTCTTTATACTGAAGAGAACACGCTATGCCAAAATTGCCATGTACTATTGTTACCTGGACAAGGAGAAAATTTTCTGCATAGCTTGTATCCCAAAGGCATTATGCTTGTACTCTTGTGAATATGGAAGGTTTGAGCTAAAACCTACTTTGGTCCTCAATTTAGTGGACATTGATATACCTCACTGTTTATAGAGACTTGGTAGGCAAACGGTTTGTATCTTTCTGTTGGATATCAGGCGAAAGTGAGAGGGACTTATTTCTTCTAATGACACATCTGTTAGTAGAAAGCCTGAAGGTAAATGAAAGAGCATTTCCTCAGAATTCTGGGATCAGTTTAATGGATATTAATTCAGTGTGTCCGGCGTCTGGGAAAACCAGGTAAGCTCAAGGATTTTTTTGTTCTGGTAAATTGAAAATTTGTGTACTCCTAAAAGCTGTGTAAAAGGTTCGGTACTTTTTTTTTTTAGCAGAGGCATGTACTTACGTTACACTTGGCTGGTGTAGCGCCTCACTTGCTGTTCACCCTCAATACGGTGCTGTGTGACCGCCTGTAGTCAAAAGTTTTAGCATTACAGACTCCATTCTCTCGCACAATCCAATACAATGGCCAGCCATCCTGGCCTGCTTGCAGCTGGCTGGGCTGTGCTGAGCTGAGCTGTGTGGAGGCTTGTGATTGAATTTCAACAATGAGTTGCATGGATGTCACTGAAGCCTGGTAATGCTTACTCTGTTGTGCTGTGGTGTGCACTTTTGACGCCTTCTGCCTAGCAAAGAGGTATGACCAGCTGTTCAGATGTAAGTATTGCTTAATTTATTATAGGAATGTGATGGCTGGTTGGTTGGTTAGATGATTTGAGGGAAGGGACCACATAGCGAGTTTATCGGTCCCATGATCTAAGGTGGCAGAAACCAAGATAGAAACTGCGCAGTCCATTCAAGAGGAGGAAAGGAAAACAGGCAAACAAATGGCTCTGAGCACTATGGGACTTATCTTCTGAGGTCATCAGTCCCCTAGAACTCAGAGCTACTTAAACCTAACGACATCACACACATCCATGCCCGAGGCAGGATTCGAACCTGCGATCGTAGCGGTCGCGCGGTTCCAGACTAGCGCCTAGAACCGCTGGGCCACCCCGGCTGGCACAAGCAAACAGGTGAAAGAAACGAAGAGGAAATAATTGGTGGGGGCAATGGCGAGAGTGTGGGCGCATGAGAAACGCTATGTATGTTGCGGCACCAGCACTACTACGAACCCTTCCCGATCTCTACACCATTCCGTGACCCCCAAACTTGCCCATGTGGCCAGGAACCGAAAGTAAATCAACCAAACAAGCAGCACTGCCGAGATCGGCGAGGCCACAGCTAGCAGGGACCAAGGGGTGGCTGGAGAAACCCCAAGCGTCAACCTGAAGGCCACTCTTTGAGTCTGTACATAACAAAACTCGGATGAGGGAGGACTGTTTAATACGGCAGATGGCCATCAATTCTGCAGTAAACACCCCACATGTGGCTTAACAACCGGTGTGGCAGGAACTTGCAAATAAAATCGGGAGGTGGCCCCAAAGACCCCAGTCATGGAGGATATGTGAGGACTCCCATAGGCCTTACAAAGATCGAAGAATACTGCAACAAGATGGCAGCACTGAGGAAAGGCCTGCCAAACTTCAGATTTAAATCTGACACCATTCTCAGCTCTCCACAGACCCAGGAGAATGGCGCTCCACATTAAGTGCCCTTTTTCTCATCACTATTAATGGACTTGCAGCCTCCACCAGACATTGGTCACCCCTGCTGTATTATGTGGATGATTTCTGTATTTGCGCTAGATCCCACTTGGAGGGCTCTGCAGAATGATAGCTACAGGATGTCATCTGGAGCGCTTGCATGTGGGCACACTCGCACTATTTTCAATTCTATCCCTAAATCTAGGTCGATAGATTTCTGTTGCCATACTACAGTCCTGACCTTGGTTCCCCAGTGCCATTTCTTGGGTTTTCATTTTGACAACAATCTTACTTGGTTGCATATGATCGATCGGAAACCATCCCTCCCAAAAGCTGCACTGGAAGGAGATGAAAGGTCTTGAGATTTGAGGACCCAACTGAGCCAACAAGCTGCCATCTGTTCAATCTTCTTGCAATGGACATTGGTCAGACTGTTGGGCCGGTAACTATCGAGAGACAACAGATCCTTGCTGGGCTTAAGGATAGGAACTACAATACTGTCTCTCCACTGAGAGGGGGAAAACGCTTCGGAACGAGGTATTCACGAAGTATTCTGGAACAGCTGATGAATCCATACAAAGGCTACCTGGAAGGGCAAGGTCCAGAATAGAAGACTGCTGCAGACAATCTTGGAGGGTGAGGAGTGTCGTCCACATCCATGACAAAGGGGCAGAAGAACCTTGGGAGGAGACAAAGCATTCCCAAGCCCACCGGAAGTCCTCATATGGCCAACCAGGTTCCGACAGAACCCACGAAGGGTAAGCATCAGTTAAAAGAGATTCCTGGAGAATGGCACAAGCTGCCGAGTAAATGCAACTAAGGGATTGCAACTACATGAGGTGACGATAGTATCCATTACAGTGTCATTGATTATGCAAGGCAAACAGGCTGGAGCCACCGGGTCACCATGCATCATCAACGAAGATTGGGTGACATCCATAAATATCAGACATTTCTTCTTCTCTTTCATAGGTCAAGGAGGGCAGGGCATGGAGGGAGAGTAGGATTATGCAACATCTGGAAATCAGTGTGTGACCTCAGGGCTCATGGACAGTATGTTCTGTGGCCAATTTGTGGCAACAGGCCTCTGACCTGCAAGCACCAGGGGAGGAGTCCCAGGAGTGAGACCCTTCAATGGTGGATGACAAAGAAGGGGAGACTTACCCAGCAGGGCGAGGTTGAGCGGCATGCAGAGGGGAGGGCCTGGGAATTGCAGGGGAGGTGAAGAGGTTGATAGGACTAGGGTAGGAAGGAAGGGGAAAGGGCGGAACAGAGGCACAGTTAGATTCATTGACAGGCCCAAGTCAGCCATATTCTGACAAGCCTCATTGTGGGATAAATGATCAAGGGACTTATACTTCTGTATCTTCTTTCTTGTAAATTGGGCAACCTGGCAAGCATGGATAATGACAGTCATGACAACATATACAGGGAGCGGATCACAGGGGCTCTCCTGATGGGGTGGGTGTAACATTCATTGCACAGAAGGTCCACCATACAGTGCAAGGACATTCAGCTTCACCCCACACCCTTGTCCTCTGGTTCGGTATATTCCTAAAATGTCAGAATAAAAATGCCGGTATCAGTGCAATTGTCCATTCTGAACACACTGAAGAAAATGAATGCCCTGTAGTTCTAGACTGGCCCCGAGTTCCTCATCAGTTTGAAAGACTACGAAAAATGATTGCTTGAACCATATTGTAATGTTGGAGTAATGGCCACCAGGTTGTTGCCAAGATGGTTACAAGCATGAAGGGCTGCAGATTGGGTGTCAGAAGTTTTGATCAACAGCAAATGCGACTGCATCTTACTGACAGACTCTACTTCGACAAATGTGTCTTCTATATTTGCCACAAAAAATAATGACTCGATGGCGGTGAACGCATTCCCATCAATCCCAGTGCAGGTCAGAATTTTTCACCCCAAACCAGCAAGCCTGGGCCTCCTCCTATGGTGTAGTTAGGGAAGGGAAGGAAACAGGGTCTTATTAAGCAGCAATAAATGATCCATTACCAACCGAAGAGACAGTCATAGAAGAGCAACCAGTTTTCTGGAGTTCAACACGCACACGCTCTCCCTATGGGCCCCACCCAGCTGCAGCAAGGCCCCTCTGGCACAGTGGCCAATGTTGAGAGTTCTGATGCTCCAAAATGACAAGCAACCACTCCTACGTATACATGGGGAGGTAACAGCTCAAGTACCAGAGTGTGATCACTGTGCTGTCATGGATACATAACAGCCTCACCACACAGAGTGGCTACATGTGCTGGTGACCTAGTGGGGTGGGGGTGCTATGGTGAGGTAGGAAGAGGAGTAGTAGGAGGAGGGAGAGGAATCGATGCTGTAGATGCTAGTAAGAGAGTTCTTCAAGAAATGGCACACATTATGAAGAGGAACTTTAGAAGTGGAGCCAAACCCCAAAGGGGGACCAAAAATGAAAGATGAAATGAAATGGGAAGGGAAACAAAACCAGAAGGAATTCAAGAAACCAGGTGGACAGCAAGGTCTATATAAATAAGAACACCTAGAGAGGGTGGAGGGGGGGGGGGCAGCCGCTGCTGCTACAGTCGCAGCTTCGAATCCTGCCTCAGGCATGTATGTGTGCGATGTCCTTGGGTTGGTTAGGTTTAAGTAGTTCTAAGTCGAGGGGACTGATGACCTCAGATGTAAAGTCCCATAGTGCTTAGAGCCACCTGAACCATCGGAGGAGGGGGCAGAAGGAAAGGTGTGAGGTCAGGGAGGGAGGGGCATGAGAAAGGAAATGCAGCCCAGGAAGGAAGAAATGCCGTAACATGTTTCGTTGGGGCCGTGCATGAACTCACGAAAGAACTGTGAGGCACGTGGGGGGGAACACTATGTGACAACCAGAGCCCAGATTTTATGTAACATGAAATTAAGAGATTTGTACATAAATATGAAACCAAATTATTGAACACATAAATATCTTTGTACCTTTTCAAGTGTTCTGTTGCCATGTACAGTCTTCTGACAGTTATGAATGGAGAGAGATCGCTCAACTTTGCAAGATGTCTATGGAGGATATTTATACAGAGGTAATGTGTTAGCAATAATATTTTCAGGGATTCTACAATTTCACCATTAAATAAGCGGGACAAAATAACTAGATTTGAATATTCAGTGTTCTTATGTAGCACAGACTGCAGTTTACTGGAAACTACACCACCAACTTCACCTGGTAAAACACTGAACTTTCGAACTGCAGCTTCCATTATTGCCACAGCCTCTTGGAGAGGCTTTTTTGAACTCTGCAGTTTATTGATACCGCCAGGAAGTCGGCTGAAGGGACTAAGCACTTTAGAACTGGCGAATACTGACAAGGATTCACTCACAGACATTGCAGGGTCGGGAGAAAATGTTCTCCATCACTGACTTCACAGCTTCGAAGTGCTTACTCTAGAAAATCACAGCGTCATTCTGTTATGTCTTCCATTTTCACGTTGTGTAGTTCTTCAGTGGATAGAGGGGCGAGAAAGAGATGCCATTCACGAACACAGAATTCCGAAATATAATTATTCTACATCTAGTATCAAGTAGTAAGAGTAATTACCTAACTTAGTTGCTGCATTTGCAGCGTCAATTGCTAACAGTGCTGCATTTGCAGCGTCAATTGCTAACAGTAGATTTGAACGTAGATATATACGAGATCTGTTCAAAAAGTAGATGACTATATATTTTTATGAAAAAATATTTATTTATTCATCAATATTCATGTTGTCCCCTTCTAAGTAATCTCCCTCAGATACAATACACTTTTGCCAACGCTTCTTCCAATCCTCAAAACATTTCTCATAAGCACTTTTTGGTACAGCGTTGAGAACTTCCAGCGATGAAGTTTTTATGTCCTCGATCGTTGAAAATCTTCGTCCTTTCATAGGTCTCTTCAGTTTTGGGATGAGGAAAAAGTCGAAGAAGTAGAAATTTGGTGAATATGGTGGCTGAGGCATGGTTGTCGTGTTGTTTGTGGCCAAAAAATCTCTCACAAGCAATTATGAACATTTTGGACACACAATCTACAACTTTAAATGAAAAAACAATACATATAGGGGATAGGGAATTTCAAAGAACACGTCTACTGAACCTCGTTTTCCTAAAACCCTCAAAAACTGGGATTTTCACCGAAGTATCTGGGAATGTATGGTGAAATACTACAGTTGAGCAGTATGCACAGGAAATCAACGCAGTACGAAATACAGACATTGTAAAACCATTATTATTAGACAGTTCGTATAGCAGTGGTGATGCTATTGATATTCGGCATGAAAGTCAGCCGATCAGCCTCCTCAGTAAATATACTACGACGACCCCAGTGAGCTAATAGATCAACTATGACTGTTCATGGTATCAGCTGCTGCGTGCAATATCATTCATTCTAATGAAATTGTCTCAAATATTTCAGAGCTTAGAGAGGGAGAGGTATAATCAAATAATTATGTAGACAATAGTTTGAGAACTGCTTAAACCAGAAAACAAAACATATCCTCCTAGGCATGCTACGATTATAAAGGTTTGGATGGTTTACGGCAGGCTGATCTAGTAGATATCAGTGAATATTCAGATAAGAATAGTGAGTTCAGGTATATTTTAATGGTTATTGATTACTTACTCCAAATTTGCCTGCACATTACCTGTTAGATCAAAAATAGGGAGAATGTCGTAGATGTGTTTGAGTGTTTGTTGCAGACAGGGCCCTGACAACCTCCAAACCGACCGCAGTGAAGAGTTTTACAAAGGTATTTCAAGACCGTGATGGGACGGTATGTCACACATAACTGCTCAAAATTCACGCACCTGAAGATGAGTATCGTGGAATATCTGAACAGAACAATAAAAAGTCATATGTGGACGCACTTTAATCTTTGCATCTCATACGAATGGGCATATATACTCCCAGAAGTAATTGCGCATTATAATCGAACCAAACATAGGTCTCTTCATTAATAAAAGAAGAAACAGCACGTCAGCTACCCTACTGGATCGATCGCTTACAAATACAGATCTGCTCAACTTTGTCACGAAAAAATTCTGCTTTCCCAGATTCTGTGGCGTGTTTATGCGGGATACAATACTGAAGACTACATGGAAATTGGGGAATGTGGAATTGTGACTATAGATGTTGCAGGGGGACCAGGAATCCACTGGGTGGCGTATGTTAAAGAAAAGAAATACAAATAAAGTCACTATGTTAACTCATTTGGAGACCTGCAGTCGCCGAAAGAGTTACAACGATACTTCACTGACAGAAGATGTGTGTTCTACAATTTTCGTCGCCATCAAGACTTCAGTACCTACTTATGTGGGCGTCTGTGCATCATGTTTCTCCTAACGTTTATGAAGGAGCACATATATATATATCGCATGTGGACCTTGGCTGACCCTTAATGCACCTCCTTATATATATGACAGGTGGATCCCTAATGCACCTCCTTTTATATATATATATATATATATATACTGGAAGCCGAGCGGTGACCACTCCAGTTGTCAGGATGCTAGGAAATGACTGTGGACGCGTCAGAAACGCCAAAGAAACATTAATTCATGACACCGTTATTCCTGCCGAGTTCAATGTGGCTCGTGTAACACAGGCTGGCTGATGATATCAACAACCTTCGCTGAGTCGGAGCGATGCACCAGTTCCGGGCCGCACCAGTCTTGCTAGCGCAGCGCCGCATGCTGTGATGTAGCAGTGGAATGCCCTACTTCTTCCACGGCCGGCTAGCCGGCCGGCTCTGCGGCAGACAGTAGGCCACTGCGCGTAGGAGGCTCCAGGTTGGAGTCCCGGCACTGTCGGCACGAGAAGCGTCCTCGTAGTGCGGGGTGTACTCTATCCCACCCCGTCTTCTTCCCTGTTCCTCCTGGTGGCTCGTCCGCGGTGGACGGGCGGAACGGGCTGCAGTCCCCCAGCGTCATTGGCTCACCCAGTTGTGATGGCAGATGTATAGGCCCCGCACAATCTCGACGACGGCTCACTGATGTGGTCAGCATTGGTGGCGAGCGAGTCTGCCGTGATGTCTGCTAATCCTGGGTTGATGATTGACAGTGGCAGCAGAGAGGACCAGAGCTGGTACTGTCCTCTCACGTCTGCTGCTGGATGGGACACCCTTACTGTACATCTCCTTAATAAAGGTTAACATGTCGATCACTGAGCTTAACGCTACGCAGCGTCCCAGTACACATCTAACTGCAAGTCTAACTTCGAGTGCCTTGTTGCTATCAAAGCTGGCGTATTTAAATGAAGCACGAGCGACGTCCTGATGTCATGGTCGTTTGTAATGAACGCATTTGTTCGTTCCACTTATACTGCTGATTTATCTGTCATACTCGCCCCTTAGAGTTACGTGTTGTTACGGAAGACTTACGTGAAGTTATGAAATGCAGTACAGCTGACGCTATACCTCTGTCTTACACTCTACGAAAGTCTCCGTCTAACACAAACCCACGTGCTAAGCAATTCTCTCTCGCCTGTTGTGTGTAACCAGGCCACTGCCCCTGAGTGACGACACATTCCGATACATGTGCAATCCTCTTACCTCTTGGCTAACCTACTGCCTCTGGCTCTTGGCATAGAAACGAAACTTTGACAATATTCAACTCTTTACTATTCCGCGACGCTACAGTATCACGCACAAATTGCTTTCTCCGACTGATTTAAGCAACGGAAGTATTGGACTGGAGACTTATAACAGCATTCCGAATATCACAGAAGGTAACAATTAACTTCATTTGGAAATTAATGGTGGAAATAGAACCTGGTGCATACGATATTGACGATTTAAACGACGTTTTACAACAGTCTGGAAAAGGGATTGCTCTGCATCCAAACATCGATACACTTCAATCTGAAATAAAGACGATTAGTCCAACGATTGAATTTAACCCAAAAAGATGAAGAGGGTGGTTATTGGGTTTTACAAAAGGACAGGTTTTGAAGAAGGATAGTAATTAATTCTACAGATCCGACTAGTCAGTGGACACACTCCCTGCCAGTACAATCTGTATCGAGTGAAAAATTGCAACAAACTCTTACCTCAACGACAGATTGATTCATATAATTTACGGGTTATTCTCATCAGTGGGAACAGGGTATAAGATCGTTGAGACCCCAACCAACACTATTTAGCCAATTTTTCACATTTGATGGGGAACAACAAATGCCGTGTCTGCATACAACAATCGCTCCTGGATAACTTTCGAACGCTTTATATGAGCAATAAAGTGATTGCTCGCCTGATGTTTGCTTTCTACCACTGCGACGCAGTCAGCCTGAATGCAGACGTTCTGATTATTATAATAATGATCACCTGCCTACTGCATGATTTTATTTCACATTTATATTATTGAAATGAAAACATTTCTTGAAATCCCTGGGACCGAAATGGCACGAGTATCAATGTCGATAGCAGCCAAAGTTCTTCGAGATTCTTGATTCCCAGAATGGATGAACTGTATACATACATAATTATGTTTGTACGGAGCCTTAGTGCGGGAATACTGCTAGAACCTGGCCAATTTTTCACATTTGATGGGGAACAACGCTAATAAAATCTATGCTGAGTTTGCAGACACGTGCAGTACAGTGCACCATCACACAAGACTGTGATTAGGAGGCGCAGACTATTGCAGTGTGATCAGACAGGCTTGAAAGATGAACACTGAGGTGGCAGACCACCTCTGTGGAGAGCATGGAATCCGAAGGGAAGTGGAGGCGCCAATGCTCGGAAACTGGCGTATCGCAACGGAGGCGATAGCGGGAAAAGTAAAAATTGGTCATCGATCAGTTTTGAAAATATTGAAACGACATTTTAAACACAACGGCCGCAGCCCGCTGGGTTTCACAGTTGCTCACTCCCATTCTAGAAACACCCCTAACCGAGGCAACAACTGTGTAAGCCGAATCTTGGTGACTTCTGATAGTCGCCTAATCACCGTAGACGAATGGTGAGTAGGTCGCTATGACCGTGAGACAAAGAAGCAAAGCAAGCAGTGGAAATATGTGCGATCACCACCGGCGAGAAAGATGGACAAGATGACGCCGTGTTTTTTGGGACTGGCATTACGTGGTGCTAACATTATGGTCCTAAGGGTAAATCGTCACAGGAGCGTACTAGCGAATTTGGATAAGCGAACCGCTTTCTTTTTCTTCTAAAACCAAGTTTTTCCAGATCCAAAAGCAAGTGCTGAAATTACAGAAAAAGAAATTTATGCATTTTACCTATTTATTACTGATGGGATGACTGTTTTTCCTTAGGTTAAAAATGTAAAACTAATTGCGGTGCAAAAGCCGCAACGCGCCCACTCACGGAAGTATGAAAGGCCCGCCCACCGAAGGGTTAACTGCATCCTTGGAGGTAGAAGCTTCCTGGCTTAAAACCCCCTTCGTGGTCAGTTGAGGTGTAACTTCCCACCACAATCACACTAGAAAACCAGCTCATTAAAATGCCCACAGTCCAGGTCCGGACGCAAGCGTCCTTCGTATCACTATCCATTTAAAGTAATGCCCCAATGAACCATTCACTGCAATGCCACACATTTATGCACCGCGTATTGTGGCAGCAGCTTCAAAGCAGCGTGATAGCTTTCGGAAAACCACGGACAAGACCCGGTAAAGACATCACCACCATCAGAATGAAAAGAATTATTCCCGTCCAAGGCAGTGACGACTAACCAGGGTGAGGTGGAGAGAATATAATCCGACCTTCCTGTACCCTGCGTACAGAATGAAAAAATCGTTCTGAGGTAATCCGTTTTCTTTGACATTATACAGATGCTGCTCTTATCAGTCAGTTACCTCAATATCATGTTACTTTAAAAATAATGTAACATAAGAGAAATCGTGCGGAAATGACAGAAGTCATGGGATACCTCCTGTTATCGTGTCGGACCTCCTTTTGCCGGCGTAGTTCTGCAGCTCAACGTCGCATGAACTCAACAAGTCGTTGGCAGTCCCCTGCAGAAATATTGAGCCATTCTGTCTGTATTGCCATCCATAAGTGCGAAAGTGTTGTCGGTGCAGGATTTTGTACACGAACTGACCTCTCATTTATGTGCCGTAATTGTTGAATGGGATTGATATTGGCCGGTCTGGATGCCCAAATCATTCGCTCGAATCGTCCAGAATGTTCATCAAATCAATGACGAACAATTGTGGCCCGATGACATGGCGCATTGCCATCCATAAAAATTCCATTGTCGTTTGGGAACAAGAGGGCCACGAATGGCTGCAAATGGTCTCCAAGTAGCCGAACATAACCATTTCCAGCCAATGATCGATTCAGCTGGACGAGAGGACTTTCTGGTCTTACGTTAAATCAGTAAGTGGATCAAAACAGCATATCCAGACACCCTGGGATGATGATGGCATTGAAACAGAGGATGCCACGCGCAAAGGTGAAACACTAAACACCTTTTTCCAAAGCTGTTTCACAGAGGAAGACCGCACTGCAGCGCCTTCTCTAAATTCTCGCACGAACGAAAAAATGGCTGACATAGAAATAAGTGTCCAATGAATAGAAAAGCAACTGGAATCACTCAACAGAGGAAAGTCCACTGGACCTGACGGGATACCAATTCGATTCTACACAGAGTACGCGAAAGAACTTGCCCCCCTTCTAACAGCCGTGTACCGCAAGTCTCTAGAGGAAAGGAAGGTTCCAAATGATTGGAAAAGAGCACAGGTAGTTCCAGTTTTCAAGAAGGGTCGTCGAGCAGATGCGTAAAACTATAGGCCTATACCTCTGAGACCGATCTGTTGTAGAATCTTACGTTAAATCAGTAAGTGGATCGAAACAGCATATCCAGACACCCTTGAATGATAATGGCATTGAAACAGAGGATGCCACGCGCAAAGGTGAAACACTAAACACCTTTTTCCAAACCTGTTTCACAGAGGAAGACCGCACTGCAGCGCCTTCTCTAAATTCTCGCACGAACGAAAAAATGGCTGACATAGAAATAAGTGTCCAATGAATAGAAAAGCAACTGGAATCACTCAACAGAGGAAAGTCCACTGGACCTGACGGGATACCAATTCGATTCTACACAGAGCACGCGAAAGAACTTGCCCGCCTTCTAACAGCCGTGTACCGCAAGTCTCTAGAGGAACGGAAGGTTCCAAATGATTGGAAAAGAGCACAGGTAGTCCCAGTCTTCAAGAAGGGTCGTAGAGCAGATGCGCAAAACTATAGACCTATATCTCTGACGTCGATCTGTTGTAGAATTTTAGAACATGTTTTTGCTCGAGTATCATGTCGTTTTTGGAAACCCACAATCTACTATGTAGGAATCGACATGGATTCCGGAAACAGCGATCGTGAGAGACCCAACTCGCTTTATTTGTTCATGAGACTCAGAAAATATTAGTTACAGGCTCCCAGGTAGATGCTATTTTTCTTGACTCCCGGAAGGCGTTCGATACAGTTCCGCACTGTCGCCTGATAAACAAAGTAAGAGCCTACGGAATATCAGACCAGCTGTGTGGCTGGATTGAAGAGTTTTTAGCAAACAGAACACAGCATGTTGTTATCAATGGAGAGACGTCTACAGACGTTAAAGTAACCTCTGGCGTACCGCAGGGGAGTGTTATGGGACCATTGCTTTTCACAATATATATAAATGACCTAGTGCATAGTGTCGGAAGTTCCATGCGGCTTTTCGCGGATGATGCTGTAGTATACAGAAAAGTTGTAGCATTAGAAAATTGTAGCGAAATGCAGAAAGATCTGCAGCGGATAGGCACTTGGTGCAGGGAGTGGCAACTGACCCTTAACACAGACAAATGTAATGTATTGCGAATACATAGAAAGAAGGCTCCTTTATTGTATGATTATATGATAGCGGAACAAACACTGGTAGTAGTTAGTTCTGTAAAATATTTGGGAGTGTGCGTACAGTACGATTTGAAGTGGAATGATCATATAAAATTAATTGTTGGTAAGGCGAGTGCCAGGTTGAGATTCATTGGGAGAGTCCTTAGTAAATGTAGTCCATCAACAAAGGAGGTGGCTCACAAAACACTCGTTCGACCTATACTTGAGTATTGTTCATCAGTGTGGGATCCGTACCAGGTCGGGTTGACAGAGGAGATAGAGAGGATCCAAAGAAGAGCGGCGCGTTTCGTCACAGGGTTGTTTGGTAAGCGTGATAGCGTTAAGGAGATGTTAACAAACTCAAGTGGCAGACTCTGCAAGAGAAGCGCTCTGCATTGCGGTGTAGCTTGCTGTCCAGGTTTCGAGAGGGTACGTTTCTGGATGAGGTATCGAATATATTGCTTCCCCCTACTTATACCTTCCGAGGAGATCACGAATGTAAAATTAGAGAGATTCGAGCGCGCACGGAGGCTTTCCGGCAGTCGTTCTTCCCGCGAACCATACGCGACTGGAACAGGAAAGGGAGGTTCAAATGGCTCTGAGCACTATGAGACTCAACTTCCGTGGTCATCAGTCCCCTAGAACTTAGAACTACTTAAACCTAACTAACCTAAGGACATCACACACATCCATGCCCGAGGCAGGATTCGAACCTGCGACCGTAGCAGCAGCGCGGCTCCGGACTGGAGCGCCTAGAACCGCACGGCCACCGCTGCCGGCGAAAGGGAGGTAATGACAGTGGCACACAAACTGCCCTCCGCCACACACCGTTGGGTGACTTGCGGAGTATAAATGTAGATGTAGAACCCTATCCATTCCATGTAAACACAGCACACACAGTTCCGGAGCCACCACCAGCTTGCACAGTGCCTTGTCACTACTCGAGTCCTTGGCTCCGTGGGCTCGGCGCCACACTCGAACCCTATCATCAGCTCTTAGCAACTGAAGTCGAATCTCATCTGACCAGGCAGCGGTTTTTCAGTCGTCTGAGGTCCGACCGATATGGTCGCGAGCCCTGGGGAGACGCTGTAGGCGATTTCGTGCTGCTAGCAAAGCCACTCGGGCCGGTCGTCTGCCGTCGTAGCCTGTTAACGCCAAATTCCGCCTCACTAATTTCTGCTGTTATTTTACGAAGAGTTGCTTGTCTGTTAGCACTGACAGCTCCACGTAGATCCCGCTGCCCTCGGTCGTGAAGTGAAGGCCGTCGGCCAGTGCGTTGTCTGTGGTGAGAGGTAACGCCTGAAATTTGGTACCTTCGACACACTGTTGATACTGCCGGCCGGTGTGGCCGAGCGGTTCTAGGCGCTTCAGTCTGGAACCGCGCGACCGCTACGGTCGCAGGTTCCAATCCTGCCTCGGGCATGGATGTGCGTGATGTCCTTAGGTTGGTTAGGTTTAAGTAGTTCTAAGTTTTAGAATACTGATGACCTCAGATATTAAGTCTCATAGTGCTCAGAGCCGTTTGAACACTCTTGACACTGTGCAACTCGGAATGACCCATGCGTCTGTCTAGCTCTAACAACTATTGCACTTTCAAAGAGTGTTAATTCTCATCCTGTAGCCATACTCACGTCGGAAACCTTTTCGAATGAATCAGCTGAGTAGAAATGACAGCTCCGTCAAAGCACTGGCCTTTTCTACCTTGTGTACACGACATTAACGCCATCTGCATATGCGCATATCGGTATCCCATTACTTTTGTCACAGTAATAGAAGAAGGCTTTCACGGCAGGTGTTGTCATCACTTAATACTTACGGGCTGAGATGCCGTGGTCCATACATAAGACTCTCCCCTGACCTTTCGCCTTCGATTGCGGAAGGCATCCACCGAGGACAATCGGCGAACTGCAACGAGAGATCGAGTGAGCGCCGTATGTATAAGCCATCCAGAGGGCGCCGCTGTTAATCACGTGACGTCGGCTGTGCTATGATCTCTGATATTGCCAACTTTCTCAACTGGAATTAATCGGTAGTCACGCTGTTGCTGCAATGTTGACATTCATATCTTATCCAGCTTAATGCCTTCATCATTTCTATCAAAATTATTGCAGTGTTTGGCAATCTCAATGGCCTCTCTGTACATTCGCGCATAGTAATGCGACGTCTTTGCTATGACGGTCGTCTCTCTAAACTTTATTTCACAGTGTAAATTATCCTGTCGCAAAGAAATGTTTCAAAGTTAAGTAAATCTTTCATTCATTAATGCAGTAAAAGGAAGTAATGTTTCAAGTGTTATAGTTTTATCAGCCTTCTCCCAGAGCAATCGCAGAATCCACAGTTGTGGCCAGATGAAAGTAGTTTCGCCTGGCCACAACAGTACATATTACCAGCTATGTGAAGCAGAGGTGACCGTGTTGTGTATCCAGCGGTACTACATACAGTCACCCTGATGCCGTGGCCGAGCGAGGAGACGCAGTGGTTAGCACATCGGACTCGCATCCGCCTATCCGTATTTAGGTTTTCTGTGATTTCCCAAAATCGCTCCACGCAAATGCCACGATGGTTCCCGTTAGAGGGCACGGTCGACTTTCTTCCCCGTCCTTGACCCAATTCGGTTGTGAAAACACACTTGACCTCTTAGCAACAAATAATCCTTAGTTAATAACGAGCATCAAAACCGATACAGGGATTAGTGAATACAGGGTTGTCGTAGCGAGACTGAATACTGTAACCCCAAATGCTCGAAAAATAAGCGACAAATATACCTATTCAAAAAAGCAGATAAAAATTCACTAGACGCCTTCCTGACAGACAATCTCCACTCATTCCAAATTAATGATATAAGGGTAGACCAGATGTGGCTTAGATCCAAAGAAATAGTATCGGCAGCAATTGAGAGATTTATACCAAATAAATTAACAAACGACGGATCTGATCCTGCTTGGTACACAAAACGGGTTAGAACACTGTTGCAGAAACAACGAAACAAACACGCCAAATTTAAACAGACGCAAAATCCCCAAGATTGGCGATCTTTTACAGATGCTCGAAATTTAGCTCGGAATTCAATGCGAGATGCCTATAACAGTTTCCACAACGAAACTTTTGTCTCGAAACCTGGCAGAAAATCCAAAGAGATTCTGGTCGTATGTGAAGTAGTATGTTAGCGGCAAGAAACAATCAATGCCTTCTCTGCGCGATAGCAATGGAGATACTATCGAAGACAGTGCAGCCAAAGCCGAGTTACTAAACACAGCCTTCCGAAATGCCTTCATAAAAGAAGACGAAGTAAACATTCCAGAATTCGAATCGAGAACACCTACCAACATGAACAACGTAGAAGTAAATATCCTCGGAGTAGTGAAGCAACTTAAATCACTTAATAAAAGCAAGTCTTCTGGTCCAGACTGTATACCAATTAGGTTCCTTTCGGAGTATGCTGATGCATTAGCTCCATACTTAACAATCATATACAACCGTTCGCTCGACGAAAGATCCGTACCCAAAGGCTGGAAAGCTGCACAGGTCACACCAATATTCAAGAAAGGTAGTAGGAGTAATCCACTGAAATACAGGCCCATATCGTTGACGTCGATATGCAGCAGGATTTTAGAACACATATTGTGTTCGAACATAATGAATTAATTCGAAGAAAATGGTTTATTTAAACACAGTCAACATGGGTTTAGAAAACATCGTTCCTGTCAAACACAACTCTCTCTTTATTCACATGAAGTGTTGAGTGCTCTTGACAAGGGATTTCAGATCGATTCTGTATTTCTGAATTTCCGGAAGGCTTTTTGACACTGTACCACACAAGCGGCTCATAGTGAAATTGCGTGCTTATGGAATATCGTCTCAGTTACGTGACTGGATTTGTGATTTCCTGTCAGAGAGATCACAGTTCGTAGTAATTGACGGAAAGTCATCGAGTAAAACAGAAGTGATTTCTGGCGTTCCCCAAGGTATTGTTATAGGCCCTTTGCTGTTCCCTATGTATATCAACGATTTTGGATACAATCTGAGAAGCCATCTTCGGTTGTTTGCAGATGACAACGTCGTTTATCGACTAATTAAGTCATCATAAGACCAAAACAAACTGCAAAACGATTTAGAAAAGATATGTGAATGGTGCGTAAAGTGGTAGTTGACCCTAAATAACGAAAAGTGTGAGGTCATCCACATGAGTGCTAAAAGGAACTCGTTAAACGTCGGTTACACGATAAATCAGTCTAATCTAAAAGCCGTAAATTCAACTAAATACCTAGGTATTACAATTATGAACAACTGAAATTGGAAGGAACGCACAGAAAATGTTGTAGGGAAGGCTAACCAAAGACTGCGTTTTATTGGCAGGACACTTAGAAAATGTAACAGACCTTCTAAGGAGACTGACTACACTATGCTTGTCCGTCCTCTTTTAGAATACTGCTGCGCGGTGTGGGATCCTTACCAGATAGGACTGACGGAGTACATCGAAATAGTTCAAAGAAGGGCAGCACGTTTTGTATTATCGCGAAATATGGGAGAGAGTGTCACAGAAATGATACAGGATTTGGGCTGGAAATCATTTTAAAAAAGGCGTTTTTCGTTGCGACGGAATCTTCTCACGAAATTCCAATCACCAACTTTCTCCTCCGAATGCGAAAATATTTTGTTGATACCGACCTACATAGGGAGGAACGATCACCAAGATAAAATAAGGGAAATCAGAGCTCGTACGGAAAGATATAGGTGTTCATTTTTTCCGCGCGCTATACGAGATTGGAATAATAGAAAATTGTGAAGGTGGTTCGATGAACCCTCTGCCAGGGACTTAAATGTGATTTGCAGAGTATCCATGTAGATGTAGATGTAATGCTCCATCTCTAACGACCTCGATGTCGACGGGACGTTAGAACAATCTTGCTTCCTTCTTTCCAGGGGAAAACAAATGCTATCTGGTCACGTCCGCTCTCTGCGTAGCATCCACACACCAATACGCCCGGGACTCGTCTGAGAGGACGACATGACGCCACCCGTAGTTGATCGTACCTCTCTCTGCTGTCACTTCAGAGTAGCCGGCGGCTATGGTCACCTGCTGGGCGCTACGCGTCGTTGCACTCTCCATATGGATACTTGTCTTTCCACAGAAAAGGCTCAATTCGTGACCCAAAGTATGTGACGTGGGTGTACGTTTCTGAGCTAACAATGTTTCTGCCCTCTCGTACTCTAGTCGCGTAACCGAGCGAGGTGGTGCAGTGGTTAGGACACCGGACTCGCATTCGGAAGAAAGACGGTCCAAATACGTGTTCGGCCATCCAGATTTAGGTTTCCCGTGATTTATCTAAATCGCTCCAGGCAAATGCCAGGATGGTTTCTTCGAAAGGGTAGAGCCGATTTGCTTTCTCGTCCTTGAAAAATACCAGCTTGTGCTCCGTCTCCTGATGGCCTCGATGTCGAAGGGACTTTAATCCATAATTTTCTTCCTTTTTTTCTAGTCAGGTGGGGCTGTTGAGATCATACATGGCCTCTAGTACAACGCTCTTGAGCCAATCTATTTCTTATTCCCACGACAGCAGTGGCCACAATGCGAGCAGCAATATCGCGGGACGATAAACTGTATTCTCAGTTGTAATTCTTCATGCTTTCCCGGCGATCTGTTGACATCTTGGACATTCGGGAATCCAGCCGGGTGTTCGCGTCGTTCTCGCACGAGCACGGGCGCGGACGGCAGTCGGAACATCCGCGACTGGAGGGGGGCATTGAAGCCGAGTCTGGCGGGCGTGGACCACAGACGGAACACACGACGCGGCGCGGACCGATTATGGAGCGCCCAGCACGAAACAGAAGTGGAAGTCATAGTAACAGTCATGAGACAGAGTACCCAACATCTCAGATCGGGTCTGACATACCTCAGATGACGACCACAACCGTTGAGGACGTCCAAAACGGGCGCGGACGGCAGTCGGATCATCCGTGACTGGAGGGGTCCGTTGAAGCGGGCGCGGACCACGGACGGAACACTCGACTCGGCGCTGACCGATTAAGAAACGCCCAGCTCTTTCCAGGCATAAATACTGGGCTCGATCGTCCCAAGGACCAGTCTCAGGTAGCACCTGAAGAAGACAGCGAGGCACGCTGTTGAAATATTGTCCGAGAATGACGCGAACATCCGACTGGATTCCCGAATATCCAAGATGTATTCTCAGTTGTCACAATCATGCCACTGTTAAATTCAGACAAATGGTTGGAGATGAGTTGGAGATGTTCTCCTTCTTACACGAGGCGGGACACCATCTTCTCACAGTGAACCAACATGTAATGCGGTTTAAGATCGAGAAATCCGCTGTCTACCTTTTCCGTAAATGCACTACGTTAGATGCCGTTGCTCCTACTAGCTTTGTGTGTCTGTTCCTGAAATGCTAATCATATCAAAGGATGTAGTTCACTTAATTCCAATCATAAATTTGTTGCGCTCCGCCGCATGGTGGTTGCAATTACTGACCGGCCAACAGCCTATTTCTCAGCCTTCCTCCCTGTGCACACGTGCACACGCACACAAACACATATTTCAATGTTTAATGTTCCTACATTAGTCAAAAATATACATTTTTTTAAAAAAAAAAGTAATTCCGCAAAACAGAGTGGACCTCGCGATGCCGTCCGAATGCCGACGTCATCCTCTGGCGTGTGGCGTCAATTGGATGCGGTACGGAGGGGCACGAGGTCAGGTTTCCCGGGTGCAGTCGGCATTCCTAACCTTGCAGCCACTACGTCTCACTCAAGTAGCTCCTAAATTAGCCTCACGACGTTAATGCACCCAGATTCCAGTATTCCCACCGAGGAAAAACTGGCCTAGTGCGAGCAGAACAGGCGCATTGAGGGTTCCGTACAAAGTCAGTTCATCCATCCTGAGAATCGAGAACATCAACGACCTCTGCCTGTTATCGATATCGATTCTTGCAGTATATCAGCCCCAGGAATTCCAAGACCGAATCGAAGTCTCTAAGTAGCTCCTCAGACTAGCCCAGACGTACGAAAAAGAAACGAACAGGGAACTTCAACTTACGTACATAGACAGAGAAGATTGGATTAAATATTTTTCTTTATTTTTTAAAACATGACTACAAGTTACATTTTATTTTTACATGCATGCGTTAGACGTATGATGAGTGCAAAAAGATATTTTTCGTGTGATATAGTGACTAATTAACAAATTTAGGACTTTTTCTTTACTGTACTGCGGAATTTTGCTTCTTGTCGACTTTCATGATTCATCGTCATCGGGAAGTACCTTATAAGATCTGATGGATGATTTTGCGAGTATCAAAATAAGTGGCATAAATGACCGAATCTTTGGATTTCGTTGACTTGGAAGCCTAAATTATTTTACACTGCCGAGGGACCATAGACTTTGCCATGTGACATAAATTTAAACTTGATACCCAAAGGTGTTCCAGAAAAAGGGTGTTAACAGACGGACAACACACAGGCGGATAAAAAATTACACAAAATATTTTTTCGTGTTATGTAGTTAGAAATTAGCAAATTTCGTATTTTTTCTTTACTTGTACTGTGAAACGTTGCTTCTTGCCAAATACCATGATTCTAGGTCAACGAGAAGCACTCTAGAAGGTTTAATGATTTAGTTTTCGAGCATCAAAATTATGTGATCAAAAGTATCCGAACACCCCCAAAAACATACGTATTTCGTATTAGGTGCATTGTGCTGCCACCTGCTTGCAGGTACTCCATACCAGCGACCTCAGTAGTCATTAGACATCGTGAGAGAGCAGAATGGGGCGCTCCGCGGACCTCACGGACTTAAACGTGGTCAGGTAATTGGGTGTAACTTGTGTCATACGTCCGTAGGCGAGATTTCCACACTCCTAAACATCCCTAGGTCCACTTTTTACGATGTGACAGTGAAGTGGAAACGTCAAGGGACACGTGCAGTACAAAATCGTACAGGCAGACTTCGTCTTTTGACTGACAGAGACCGCCAACAGTTGAAGAAGGTCGTAATGTGTAATAGGCAGACAGATATCTATCCAGACCATCACACAGTAATTCCAAACTGCATCAGGATCCACCGCAAGTACTATGACAGTTAGGCGGGAGGTGAGGAAACAAGGATTTAGTCGTGCAGTGGCTTCTCATAAGCCACACATCACGCCGGTAAATGCCAAACGACGCCTCGCTTGGTGTAAGAAGCATAAACATTGGACGATTGAACAGTGGAGAAACGTTGTGTGGAGTGACGAATCACGCTACTCAATGTGGCAATCCTCTGGTAGGGTGTGGGTATGGCGAATGCCCGGTGAACGTCATCTGCCAGCGTGTGTAGTGCCAACAGTAAAATTCGGAGGCGCTGGTGTTGTGGTGTGGTCGTGTTTTTCATGGAGGGGGATTGCATGCCTTATTGTTTTGTGTGGCACTATCATAGCACAGGCCTAGATTGATGTTTTAAGCACCTTATTGCTTCCCACTGTTGAAAAGCAATGCGGGGATGGCGATTGGATATTTCACCACGATCGAGCACCCGTTCATAATGCACAGCATGTGGTGAAGCGGTTACGCGACAATAACATCCCTGTAATGGACTGGCCTGCACAGAGTCCTGACCTGAATCCTATAGAACACCTTTGGCGTGTTGTGGAAGGCCGACTTCGTGCCAGGCCTCACCGACCGACATCGATACCTCTCCTCAGTGCAGCACTCCGTGAAGAATGGGTTGCCATTCCCCAAGAAACCTTCCAGGACTTGATTGAACGTATGCCTGCGAGAGAGGAAGCTCTTATCAAGGCTGAGGGTGGACCAACACCATATTGAATCCCAGCATTACCGATGGAGGGCGTCACGAACCTTTAAGTCATTTTCAGCCAGGTGTCCGGATACTTTTGATCACTTAGTGTATGTGACATAAATAGACCTATCTTTTGACTGAAATTTCCAGTTTCTACACCTCCAAGGAACCGTAGACTTTAACATACGGCGTAAATTTGAACGTTATACCTTTAGCCGTTCCTGAGAAAAACAATTCTTAACAGTCAGACGGACAACAAAGTGAGCTTGTAAGTGTTCCGTTTTTACAGACTGAAACATGGAACTTTGAAAATGAAGTAGTAAAATGAGACTCGTTAAATGTATTCGCTGATGTCTGCTGCTGGCTGTCCATGACCACCACCCGAGAGGCGGATAAGAAAGAAAAAATGTGTCAGGGGCTTGAAAGAGAAAACAGGTAGGAAGCAAGGCGTATTCCGGTACCTTTTGCAACCACCGAATAATCAACACCCAAGATTTAATTTCGTAGTGATGTTAGGTCGTCGGCCTCTTGTATATTACGTTGGGGGATAATAGGCAGGTACCATGGGTAATGGAGACTGTTTATTAACCGGTGGCTGTAGTGACGACTCTAAAATGCTGCATGTTTTAAGTCTTCTCACTCTGTGCGAATTTGTCAAGAGAGCAACAAGTTTTAACTTTTAAAATTATACCTGTCGCTGCCTTTAGTGAACATAGCGAACTGTATCCAGTACATCATCAGCATGTGAGTAGTAACCTGGTAACAAGTTGATAGATTATTCTTGATGATAAGATAATTCTAGGACAAATAGTCGTTCAGTCAGGTATTGAGAAGTTCAACCTGAGGCGCCCCTGTACCTAAGTCACTTAAATTTTAAATTAAACTGAAGCAAGAAATTTATGTAAATGTTCTATATACTCAAATTAAATGAAAATAGTATCAATAAAAATTTTTGCAAAAATCATGATTGCATTCATCCTGGACGATCCTACGCAACTACAGTACATGCCAGTGTGGAAAACATCTAGTAAAACTGGCTACCAGAAGGGAAGCCGTCACCAGATATCTTCCTCTCCTAGTTTGAGCCAATCTCGTTTCAGGGATACGGCTTCTCTTTGGTTGCGTCTTTCTCCTTCCCTAACATACTCCACATACCGTCTCCTGACAATCCAACAGAAAGGATGTAATAGAGGGAACGAATTGTCCACCAAGGCATTTTAGGAGTTGAAATCCTTTGGTCTGAGCAGAGAAAGCTATGTCGCATCGTGTAAAACTGTGCATCCGCCCTATTCTTCACTTTGTTTACCTGTGTTCTGCGCAAAATGCTCTTCTACATGGGTCACTCGCATGGACAGATGCAGAATTTGGTTACTGCTGTTTTCCTTCCAACCCACGGTTCCTAACACTCTTGCTTTGAGTAACGGCGCGTTTCTACATTTGAAAGGTGTTGTCTACTTAACTTTCGCTGCATTCGCATAAGTGTACAGTTAGTAGCGCCACTATGAGTATGCAATTAATGTTTTCTTCCAATACACCCTGTAACAGTCGTGAACGTTAGTCACTTTTGAGATTGGACATAGTGAGCTGATGTTAGTCAAGAATGCCTTTAAGGCGACAAAGACGCTGCTATCAACACCTCGCGGAGTTTGAATGACGGCGTGTAATAGGGTTAGGAGGAGCTGGATATTGCTGCTGCGATATTACAGAAAGACTTGGCAGGAATGTAGCCATCGTACATGCTGGCAGCGGTGGTCAGGAGAATATATCCTCGCAAGAAGACCGGACTACGGAACGCCACGTGGCACTATCTAGAGGGAAAACCATCGTGTTCGGCGCATAGTACTGCATCTGCAACAGCAATCTGAGCAGCAGTTGGCACCACACTGACACAACGATCTGTTACAAATCGGTTACTTCAAAGTCAGCTCCGAGCCAGATGCCCTGCAGCGTGCATTCCACTGACCACAAACCACCGCCATTTGCCACTGGGACGCTATTTGTAGCTATTACTCCATTCATGTCATACGTAAAGCTTATCATCAGTTTTACCTTCGAGTGTTGGTGACGCATTTTTTTCGGACGTGGAGAGTCGCAACTTTTCCTTGTGATGGCTGACTTCAGTCCTGCCTCGGAATCTCGTATATACAGGGTGGTCCATTGATAGTGACCGGGCCAAATATCTCACGAAATAAGCATCAAACGAAAAAACTACAAAGAACGAAACCTGTCTAGCTTGAAGGGGGAAACCAGATGGCACTATGGTTGGCCCGCTAGATGGCGCTGCCACAGGTCAAACGGTTATCGACTGCGTTTTTTCTTTAAATCGAAACCCCCATTTTATATTAGATATTCGTGTAGTACGTAAAGAAATATGAATGTTTTAGTTGGACCATTTTTTTGACTTTGTGATAGATGGCGCTGTAATAGTCACAAACGTATAAGTACGTGGTATCACGTACCATTCCGCCAGTGCGGACGGTATTTGCTTCGTGATACATTACTCGTGTTAAAATGGACTGTTTACCAATTGCGGAAAAGGTCGGTATCGTGTTGATGTATGGCTATTGTGATCAAAATGCCCAACGAGCAACAGGAAGTGCTCAGCCACACGTGAAACGTATACCACGACCTGCAACAAATGATGATGCCCAAGTAGTTGTTTTAGTTGTTGTCGCGGCTAATCCTCACATCAGTAGCAGACAAATTGCGCGAGAATCGGGAATCTCAAAAACGTCGGTGTTGAGAATGCTACATCAACATCGATTGCACCCGTACCATATTTCTATGCACCAGGAATTGCATGGCGACGACTTTGAATGTCGTGTACAATTCTGCCACTGGGCACAAGAGAAATTACGGGATGATTTGTTGCACCCGTTCTATTTAGCGACGAAGCGTCATTCACCAACAGCGCTAACGTAAACTGGCATAATATGCACTAATGGGCAACGGGAAATCCACGATGGCTGCGACTAGTGGAACATCAGCGACCTTGGCGGATTAATGTATGGTGCGACATTGTGGAAGGAAGGATAATTGGCCCCCATTTTATCGATGGCAAAGTGAATGGTGCAATGTATGCTGATTTCCTACGTAATGTTCTACCGATGTTACTACAAGATGTTTCACTGCATGACAGAATGGCGATGTACTTCCAACATGATGGATGTCCGGCACATAGCTCGCGTGCGGTTAAAGCGGTATTGAATAGCATATTTCATGACAGGTGGATTGGTCGTCGAAGCACCAGACCATGGCCCGCACGTTCGCCCTATCTGACGTCCCCGGATTTCTTTCTGTGGGGAAAGTTGAAGGATATTTGCTATCGTGATCCACCGACAACGCCTGACAACATGCGTCAGCGCATTGTCAATGCATGTGCGAACATTACGGAAGGCGAACTACTCGCTGTTGAGAGGAATGTCGTTACACGTATTGCCAAATGCAATGAGGTTGACGGACATGATTTTGAGCATTTATTGTATTAATGTGGTATTTACAGGTAATCACGCTGTAACAGCATGCGTTCTCAGAAATGATAAGTTCACAAAGGTACAGGTATCACATTGGAACAACCGAAATAAAATTTTCAAACGTACCTATGTTCTGTATTTTAATTTAAAAAACCTACCTGTTACCAACTGTTCACCTAAAATTGTGAGCCATATGTTTGTGACTATTACAGCGCCATCTATCACATAGTGAAAAAAGTGGTCCAACTAAAACATTCATATTTCTTTACGTACTGCACGAATATGTAATAAAAATGGGGGTTCCTATTTAAAAAAAAATAATGTTGATATCCGTTTGACCTTTGGCAACGCCATCTAGCGGGCCAACCATAGCGCCATCTGGTTTTCCCCTTCAAGCTAGAAAAGTTTCGTTCTTTGTTGTTTTTTCGTTTGAAGCTTATTTCGTGAGATGTTTGGCCCGGTCACGATCAATGGACCACCCTTTAGATTTGTCAAGTGAAACAATTCTTATTTCTTTGGGTTCTTTCCAGACAGGCGTTCGACTTTGATACAGGTTTCAGTTCCCATATTAAAACTGAATTACTCACGACATAATCATGCAAACTAGCAAACACAGAACACTGTCACGTCTAAAGTATCGCTCACAAGTGACATGAATTTCAACTTGATTACGCCAATACGTAGACTTTTGAAATTACCACCGGCCGAAGTGGCGCTACAGTCTGGAGCCGAGCGACCGCTACGGCCGCAGGTTCGAATCCTGCCTCGGGCATGGATGTGTGTGATGTCCTTAGGTTAGTTAGGTTTAATTAGTTCTAAGATGTAGGCGACTGATGACCTGAGCAGTTAAGTCGCATAGTGCTCAGAGCCATTTTTTGAAATTTTTGCTATTGCAGTTTTAGTATTTTGTACACCTCCGTAGCTGAGAAGCCAGCATGTCTGACTGACGTAGGAGTATCTGGGTTCAATACCCGGTACTACCAGGTCTTTTACCTCCGTGGGAGGACTGAACATAGGTTCATTCACCTTCCTGAGGTCAATTGAGGAACTACTTAAATGAGACTTAGCGGCGCCAGGATCTGGAAAGTCGACAACGATCTGGAGAGTAATTTGCTAACGCCATGCTCCCTCATACAACATTCAAATGACGCCAGTGACTTTGCAGCTGGTCCCCATCGCGTGGTCCTATGGGCTGTAGAGGCAGCATGGCTAAATATTTCTGCAGGGGCTCCCAGCGACTTGTGGAGTCCATGCCACATCGAGTTGCTGCAGGACGGCGGGCAAAAGGAGCTACGACGCGACATTAGCTTATGTTGCTTTATGATGGCGAGAAAACTGATGATGAAACTAATTAAAGAAAACCGATTTATCACAGAATGATTGTTTCGTTCTGGACAGCATTCCAGGACGTGTTTTCCCTCATGTTAATGCTCGTCCATATGCCGCTGTTCTAACCCAATATGCTCTAAGTACACTACTGGTCATTAAAATTGCCACACGAAGAAGAAATGCAGATGATAAACGGGTATACATTGGTCGAATATATTATACTAGAACTGACATTACATTTTCACTCAGTTTGGGTGCATACATCCTGAGAAATCAGTACCCAGAACAACGACCTCTGGCAGTAATAACGGCCTTGATACGCCTGGGCATTGAGTCAGAGCTTGGATGGCGTGTACAGGTACAGCTACCCCTGCAGCTTCAACACGATACCACAGTTCATCACGAGTAGTGACTGGCGTATTGTGACGAGCCAGTTGCTCGGCCACCATTGACCAGACGTTTTCAATTGCTGAGAGATCTGAAGAATGTCCTGGCCAGGGCAGCAGTCGAACAATTTCTGTATCCAGAAAGGCCCGTACAGGACCTGCAATATGCGGTGGTGCATTATCCTGCTGAAATGTACGGTTTCGCAGGGATCGAATAGAGGGTAGAGCCACGGGTCGTAACACATCTGAAATGTAACGTCCACTGTTCAAAGTGCCGTCAATGCGAACAAGAGTTGACCGGGACGTGTAACCAATGGCACCCCATACCATCACGCCGGGTTATAAGCCAGTATGGCGATGACGAATACACGCTTCGAATGTGCGTTCACCACGTTGTCGCCAAACATGGATGCGACCATCACGATGCTGTAAACAGAACCTGGATTCATCCGAAAAAATGACGTTTTGCCATTCGTGCACCCAGGTTCGTCGTTGAGCACACCATCGCAGGAGCTCCTGTCTGTGATGCAGCGTCAAGGGTAACCGCAGCCACGGTCTCCGAGCTGATAGTCCATGCTGCTGCAAATGTCGTCGAACTGTTCGTGCAGATGGTTGTTGTCTTGCAAACGTCCCCATCTGTTGGCTCAGGAATCGTGACGTGGCTGCACGATCCGTTACAGCCATGAGGATAAGATGCCTGTCATCTCGACTGCTAGTGATACGAGGCCGTTGGGATCCAGCACGGCGTTCCGTATTACCGCCCTGAAACCACCCATTCCATATTCTGCTAACAGTCATTGGATCTCGACCAACGCGAGCAGCAATGTCGCGATACGATAAACCGCAATCGCGATAGGCTACAATCCGACCTTTATCAAAGTCGGATACGTGACGCTACGCATTTCTCCTCCTTACACGAGGCATCACAACAACGTTTCACCAGGCAACGCCAGTCAACTGCTCTTTGTGTATGAGAAATCGGTTGGAAACTTTCCTCATGTGAGCACGTTGTAGGTGTCGCCACCGGCGCCAACCTTGTGTAAATGCTCTGGAAAGCTAATCATTTGCATATCACAGCATCTTCTTCCTGTCGGTTAAAATTCGCGTCTGTACCACGTCATCTTCGTGGTGTAGGAATTTTAATGGCCAGTAGTATATATCCATATGTTGCCTTGGCCTGCTCGATCACTAGATCTGTCTCCAGTGGAGAACATTGGGACAGCATCGACGACAAGTCCAGCGTCATCCACAAACACCATTAACCGTCCCTGTTTTGACCGAGCAAGTGCAGCAGGCTTTTACAGCTCCATCCCACAAACTCACATCCGGCAACTGTATAACAGAATGCGTGCATGTTTGCATGGTTGGATTCAACAGTCTTGCGGTTACTCCGGTTATTAATGTACTAACTATTCACATTTGCAGTGGCTCATCTCGCGCTTACATTAACGTGTGATTGTGTAACGTTAATTATTTAAATGTGTTATCTAGACATATGTATTTTCGAAATTTCATTACCATGTATTCATTATTTTTTGGTGTCGTGATTTTTATTCGTCAGTATTTTTGAGGTCACCGTGGGCAACGCGTGATGTGCGCTTGGCCCTTGCCCTTACGTTATAGGGGCGATAGCATGAAGGATCGAATGATAGGTGTACGTACAATTGCGTTGGTCTTTTTGTTTAAAGAAAATATTGTAAATAAATTCTCTAAATGAACCCGCGATCATGATCAGTTTTTTCGAATAAAGCCGTCTAGACCGGTAAATATTTTTAATTTTTTACGTTTCTGCAGTTGATGCCCCGCTGAGGCGTATGTTTTATAGCAACAGACACAGAACTTTGTTATAAGAATTCTAAGTTTTGGTCTGATGATGTTAGTAGCCGAAAAGGCGAAAGAAATGAAAATATATTGACCTATTTAGACGGCTTTAGCGGCAAAAAAGAATCGTTTTTCCTAGTCACATTTTTGAGGAACACATGGTTTTATTTTCCTCAAGTTTTATGGACAAACTATCTGCACCACCAGATTAAGTGAAAAGTACAGACTAGTATGTCGTCTGAAACTTCCTGGCAGATTAAAACGGCGTGCCGGACCGAGACTCGACCTCGGGACCTTTGCCTTTCGTGGGCAAGTGCTCTACCATCTGAGCTACCCAAGCACGACTCACGCCCAATCCTCACAACTTTACTTCTGCCAGTACCTCGTCTGCTACCTTCCAAACTTTACAGAAGCTCTCCTGCCAGGAAGTTTCATATCAGCGCACACTCCGCTGCAGAGTGAAAATCTCATTCTGGAAACATTCCCATGGCTGTGGCTAAGTCATGTCTTCGCTATATCCTTTCTTTCAGGAGTGCTAGTTCTGTTAGGTTCGCAGGAGAGCTTCTTTAAAGTTTGGAAGGTAGGAGACGAGGTACTGGCAGAAGTAAAGTTGTGAGGACGGGACGTGAGTCGTGCTTTGGTAGCTCAGATGGTAGAGCACTTGCCCGCGAAAGGCAAAGGTCTCGAGTTCGACTCTCGGTCCGGCACACAGTTTTAATCTGCCAGGAAGTTTCATATCAGCGCACACTCCGCTGCAGAGTGAAAATCTCGTTCTGGTAATATGTCGTTTGTACTTATTCCAGTACACAGGCAGGTAGATGTAGAATTTCTCGATTCCTAAAAGCATTCGACTCAATACCACACCTACACTTAGTATCGAAAGTACGACTGTATGGGATATCAGACGAAATTTGTGACTGGACTAAGGGTATCTTGGTAAGGAGGATGCAACATGTTGCACTGGATGTAGAGTCATCGACAAGTGTGCCACAGGCAATTTAACAGCAACCTCACACTTTTACCAGATGATGCAGCTATCTGTAATGATTTACTGTCTGACAAAAACTGCACAATTATTCAGTTTGTTCACAGTAAGATTTCAGAGTGGTGGAAAGATTGGTAAATCGCTTTAAATGTTCAGAAATGTAAAATTGCGAATTTCACAACATGAGTTCGAATCGTACAACTCAAATAAATAAATACCTGGGTGTAACGACTTGTAGGGATATGAAATGCAACGATCACACAGTCTCGGTCATAGATAAAGTACACTCCTGGAAATGGAAAAAAGAACACATTGACACCGGTGTGTCAGACCCACCATACTTGCTCCGGACACTGCGAGAGGGCTGTACAAGCAATGATCACACGCACGGCACAGCGGACACACCAGGAACCGAGGTGTTGGCCGTCGAATGGCGCTAGCTGCGCAGCATTTGTGCACCGCCGCCGTCAGTGTCAGCCAGTTTGCCGTGGCATACGGAGCTCCATCGCAGTCTTTAACACTGGTAGCATGCCGCGACAGCGTGGACGTGAACCGTATGTGCAGTTGACGGACTTTGAGCGAGGACGTATAGTGGGCATGCGGGACGCCGGGTGGACGTACCGCCGAATTGCTCAACACGTGGGGCGTGAGGTCTCCACAGCACATCGATGTTGTCGCCAGTGGTCGGCGGAAGGTGCACGTGCCCGTCGACCTGGGACCGGACCGCAGCGACGCACGGATGCACGCCAAGACCGTAGGATCCTACGCAGTGCTGTAGGGGACCGCACCGCCACTTCCCAGCAAATTAGGGACACTGTTGCTCCTGGGGTATCGGCGAGGACCATTCGCAACCGTCTCCATGAAGCTGGGCTACGGTCCCGCACACCGTTAGGCCGTCTTCCACTCACGCTCCAACATCGTGCAGCCCGCCTCCAGTGGTGTCGCGACAGGCGTGAATGGAGGGACGAATGGAGACGTGTCGTCTTCAGCGATGAGAGTCGCTTCTGCCTTGGTGCCAATGATGGTCGTATGCGTGTTTGGCGCCGTGCAGGTGAGCGCCACAATCAGGACTGCATACGACCGAGGCACACAGGGCCAATACCCGGCATCATGGTGTGGGGAGCGATCTCCTACACTGGCCGTACAGCACTGGTGATCGTCGAGGGGACACTGAATGGTGCACGGTACATCCAAACCGTCATCGAACCCATCGTTCTACCGTTCCTAGACCGGCAAGGGAACTTGCTGTTCCAACAGGACAATGCGCGTCCGCTTGTATCCCGTGCCACCCAACGTGCTCTAGAAGGTGTAAGTCAACTACCCTGGCCATCAAGATCTCCGGATCTGTCCCCCATTGAGCATGTTTGGGACTGGATGAAGCGTCGTCTCACGCGGTCTGCACGTCCAGCACGAACGCTGGTCCAACTGAGGCGCCAGGTGGAAATGGCATGGCAAGCCGTTCCACAGGACTACATCCAGCATCTCTACGATCGTCTCCATGGGAGAATAGCAGCCTGCATTGCTGCGAAAGGTGGATATACACTGTACTAGTGCCGACATTGTGCATGCTCTGTTGCCTGTGTCTATGTGCCTGTGGTTCTGTCAGTGTGATCATGTGATGTATCTGACCCCAGGAATGTGTCAATAAAGTTTCCCCTTCCTGGGACAATGAATTCACGGTGTTCTTATTTCAATTTCCAGGAGTGTATGTGGCAGGCTGTGGCACACTGGTAGCTTACTAGGGAAGCTGCAATCAGCATAAATAGCAGATTGCTTACATAACGCTAGTGCTACTTTCCCTAGAGTATTGCTCATGTGTGTGGACCCGGACCACCAGTATCCTATGTATTCTCCTATAGGGCTCGCGAAGATCAGATTTATACCACTTACACAATGCTCAGTGATGTGTTTAAGCATTCATTTCACCAGTGCTCTGGTCACGGCTGGAATTGGGAGAACCCCTAATAACTGGTACATTGGACCATTATGGAATACGGAGAGTAGCTCACAATTGCTTCACCTCTTGCTTTAGCAACAGGCAGCAAAAGGTCATTATTCACAATGTTGATAACGGCTGTGATGTGGGATCTGAGTGAGGTACTGTCAAGTGGGGGGTGCTCCAGGGATCAGCGTTGGGGCCGCTCCTGTTCCTTATTTATATAAATGATATGCCCTCTAGTATTACGGGTAACTCTAAAATATTTCTGTTTGCTGATGACACTAGCTTGGTAGTAAAGGATGTTGTGTGCAACATTGACGCGGTTTCAAATAGTGCAGTACGTGACCTCAGTTCATGGCTTGTAGAAAATAAACTAACGTTAAATCACAGTAAGATTCAGTTTTTACAGTTTATAACACACAATTCAACAAAACCTGTCGTTTTAATTTCACAGAACGGGCATATGATTAGTGAAACTGAACAGTTCAAATTTCTAAGTGTTCAGATAGATAGTTAGCTGTCGTGGAAAGCGCAGGTTCAGGATCTTGTTCAAAGACTTGATACTGTCATTTTTGCTATCCGAACGATATCAAAAGTGAGTGATACTTCGACACGAAAATTAGTCTACTTTGCTTATTTTCATTCGTTTATGTCGTATGGTATTAAATTTTGGGATAACTCTTCCCATTCTACAAGGATATTTTTGGCTCAGAAACGGGTGGTTCGGGCATTAAGTGGTGTGAGTTCACGAACCTCTTGTCGACCTCTGTTCACGAGTCTGGGTATTTTGACATTGGCCTCTCAATATGTTTATTCCTTGTTACCAATATTAGTTTATTTCCAAGAATAAGGAGCTTTCACTCGGTTAATACTCGGCAGAAATCAAACCTGCATTTGGATCGGACTTCTTTAACTCTTGTGCAAAAAGGTGTGCAGTTTACTGCTGCATCCATTTTCAATAAGCTGCCACTCGAATTCAAAAATCTTAGCAGTAATCCACGCCCTTTCAAATCGAAACTGAAGAGTTTCCTCATGGGTCACTCCTTCTATTCTGTCGAAGAGTTCCTTGAAAAATTAAGCTGATTCTTATTGTATTGCTGATAGCGTTTACTTAAACTTATGGACTTACTTTTTTTCAGGTTCATGAACACTTATTTTTATGTGTTATTACTTTTACGTTGTAATTTCATGTACTGACACGTTCCATGACCTTGGAGTTTTCCTCCTCAATTTAGTCCTACGGAACTTGACGTGTAAATAAATAAATAAAATAAATTGGGAAGTACCCTGTGGTTTCACCGCCAGACACCACACTTGCTAGGTGGGAGCTTTTAAATCGGCCGCGGTCCGTTAGTATACGTCGGACCCACGTGTCGCCACTATCAGTGATTGCAGACCGAGCGCCGCCACACGGCAGGTCTAGAGAGACTTTCTAGCACTCGCCCCAGTTGTACAGCCGACTTTGCTAGCGATGGTTCACTGACAAAATACGCTCTCATTTGCCGAGACGATAGTTAGCATAGCCTTCAGCTACGTCATTTGTTACGACCTAGCAAGGCGCCATTACCAGTTACTATTGATGCTGTAAAACATGTACCGTCAAGAGCGATGTTCACCAATTATGGATTAAAGTTAAGTATTCCAACAGATACGTACTATTTTTGCTAGTCTCATATCCCTGACCTGTTCCAGACCTCACGCCAGCCTGCGTGAGCTTAAACGCGTGCCTTTCGGCTTCCTCCTAGTAGATTGGCTGTCGTGCCAGTCCACAACATACCCTATGTCATAGACTTCACAGTGATTTGTAGAGAACAGATGAAGATGCGTCACTGATGTCGTCGATAATTCTGAACAATGTTCTAAAGAATTATCGATTATCATACAGCGAGTAAGCTTCGATTCACGTGGTCTCGACCGGAACCGAACTGCCTGAAATATTTTCCGTATCTCACGGCGTGTCTGTTTACATCGAGTATACCTAACGATCCCGGAGAATGTGACGTTCCAGAGTGCTATTTAAGGCGGTCTGGTGAACAACTTTTCAGTCATTCAGAAGCCACGTGGGATACTAAACACTTTGGACGTTAAAACGGTAAACCATAGCTGTTAACTATTGTGATGCGGTTTAGTTTTGTTATGAGCTGTCTTTGACGTATTCGTTAAGATATTAGGTCGGTGCATGAGTTTGTAACGTTTATTCGTAAGCTTAAACAACAGATACACATAACAGAGGAACGCAACAGATACGTAAGTCCTCAATACTATATTCTCATTCGCTAACTACACCGAGCGGTTCTAGGCACTTCAGCCCGGAACCGCGTGTCTGCTACGGTCGCAAGTTCGAATCCTGCCTCGGGCATGGATGTGTCTGATGTCCTTCGGTTAGTTAGGCTTAAGTAGTTCTAAGTGCTAGGGGACCGATGACCCCAGATGTTAAGTCCCATAGCGCTCAGAGCCATTTGAACCATTTTGAGCTAACTACAGTCTGCTAACGCTGGAGTAACTTCTCTGTTCAGTGACTGTGGTACTCAGGTGGTTTTGAGGCGAAGAACTAGTCATGTTTGGAGCGCATTTTCAGCCGAAAAGGAAGTTCTTTGGAGATTGTTCGATAGAGAGCGCAAAAAGTGAAAATCTGAGGACGCAAGATCAGGTGGATAAGGTGGGTGCGGAATGACTTCCCAACCCAACTGCCGTATAGCGTTTTTCGTCAGTCTAGCAGAATGCGGCCAAGTGTTGTCGCGTAGCCTTCCTGGTCGTTGTTGTTGGATTGCGTCTGCAAGACGTCTCAGTTGTTTCAGAATGAGATTTTCACTCTGCAGCGGAGTGTGCGCTGATATGAAACTTCCTGGCAGATTAAAACTGTCTGCCCGACCGAGACTCGAACTCGGGACTTTTGCCTTTCGCGGGCAAGTGCTCTACGAACTGAGCTACCGAAGCACGACTCACACCCGGTACTCACAGCTTTACTTCTGCCATATCCTTTCGCAATATCCTTTCTTTCAGGAGTGCTAGTTCTGCAAGGTTCGCAGGAGAGCTTCTGTGAAGTTTGGAAGGTAGGAGACGAGGTACTGGCAGAAGTAAAGTTGTGAGGACGGGACGTGAGTCGTGCTTGGTAGCTCAGATGGTAGAGCACTTGCCCGCGAAAGGCAAAGGTCCCGAGTTCGAGTCTCGGTCTGGCACACAGTTTTAATCTGCCAGGAAGTTTCGTCTCAGTTGTTGATAATAAACATCAGCAGTGACGCTTACACCTCGTGGAAGCAATTCGCAGTACACCACAACGTCTTTGTTCCACCAGATGCCTAACTTTATCGTTTGTAAATGCACACAGGTCTTTGTTTGGGGAGTTGCTGCTTTCTTTGGGCTCAACCTTTCCTTCCTTTTCCTCATGATAGCGTAGAGACGAAGGAATTATACGAATGGGACGAAAACAAATAGATTTGATGTACACGTACAAACAGATAAATGATAACAATTTCAGAAAAATTGGAAGATTTATTCAATAGTAAAACTTCACACTTTTAGCAAGTCAGTAACGCGTTGGTCAAACTCTTGCCCTTATGCAAGCAGTAATTCGCCTTGGCATTGGCTGACAGAGTTGTTTGATGTCCTCCTGAGAGATATCGTGCCACATTCTGTCCAATAGGCGCGTTAGGCCTCTCAAAATCCCGAGCTTGTTCAAGGTTTTGCCCGTAATGTAATTGTCCAATGAATAACCGTTTATCATCTGCATTTCTTCTTGGTGTATCAGTTTTAATGGCCAGCAGTGTATTTGCCTAATGCGCACTTGTAAGACAGATGAACAATCTCTCATTGAAAAAAACCTATTTTCTTTCACAGCATATCCAGAAGACGTAACATCCATGTCAGCATGGGTGCAGCAGCGAAGACCTTGCTGCTCATGGCACTTGTAGTCACCGCTGCCAGCGCCACGGACATGGTAACACAACATGCTGTTTGCTATCACGTATTTGTTTTATGTCGTTATTCCACTTAAACGTCGCTACTAATAGAAACTCGTAGATATTCTACGGTGGTTACTGTTTCCAGCAATTTCTCATCAGTTGTGTAGTTGCAAAGTTGTGGTTTCTTTTCCTACGTAGTCTGAATGTGTTACATTTATTAGGTTGGTGCATATGTTCGTAGCGATTTTGTTTTGTATGTTGGTATTCCGGTTGCTCTTGGCTTACTGAAGATCGTTTAAATGCATTGATCTACAGTCGTTCACATCAGTGTACTCGAGAACTGCCAAATGTGATAACCTGTGATCATTCCACCATCGCGCGACACTTGCATGCGAAGGGGATGTTTAAAAAATCGGGTGTACGGGTACCGCATGTTCTGAGCCAAAATCACAAAAATCTGAAAGTGCTCATATGTGCATCTCTCCTTACTCGCCAACAATTGTCTCGTGAACAACACCGACCGTTCCTATACTGTATCGTTACTGGTGACGAGAAATAACATCTTTTTGCCAACATAATGAATAGAAAGGAATGGTTGAGCCCAAACAAAGCAGCAACTCCCCATACAAAGACCTTCGCGCATCCATAAAAGATAATGTTATGCATCTGGAGAAACCACGACGGTGTAGTGTTCTACGAATTGCTTCCACAAGATGTATCCGTCACTGCCGACATTTATTGTCGACAATTGAGACTTCTTGCTGAAGCAATCCAACAACAACAACGAGGAAGACTGCATGAGATGATGCTACTCCACTATAACGCCCGCCCGCATTCTACATATACATGATTACTATGCTATTCACAATAAAGTGCCTGGCAGAGAGTTGAATGAACCACCTTCAAGCTGTTTCTCTACCGTTCCACTCTCGAACGGCACGCGGGAAAAACGAGCACTTAAATTGTACTGTGCGAGCCCTGATTTCTCTTATTTTATCGTGATGATCATTTCTTCCTATGCAGGTGAGTGACAACAGAATGTTTTCGCAATCGGAGGAGAAAACTGGTGATTGAAATTTCATGAGAAGATCCCGTCGCAACGAAAAACGCCTTTGTTTTAATGATTGCCACTCCAATTCACGTATCATGTCTGTGACACTATCTCCCCAATTTTGCGATAATACAAAACCAGCTGCCCTTCTTTGTACTTTTTCGATGTCATCCGTCAGTCCCACTTGATGCGGATCCCACGCTGCACAGCAGACTCCAGAATAGGGCGGACAAGCGTAGTGTGAATCGCAGTCTTTGGTTTACTCTCCCCACAATATTATCTATGTGATCGATCCAATTCACGTTATTTGTAATTGTAATCCCTAAGAATTTAGCTGAATTTACAGCGTTCAGATCTGTGTGACTTATCGCGTAATCGAAATTTAGCTGATTTCTTTTAGTACTCATGTGAATAACTTCGCACTTTTCTTTATTCAGGGTCAATTGCCACTTATCGCACCATACAGATATCTTATCTAAATAATTTTGCAAGTCGTTTTGATCATCCGATGACTTCACAAGACGGTAAATGACAGCATCATCTGCAAACAATCTAAGACGGCTACTCAGATTGTCACCTATGTCGTTAATATAGATCAGGAACAATAGAGGACCTATAACACTTCCTTGGGGAACGCCGGATATTACTTCTGTTTTACTCGATGACTTTCCGTCTATTACTAGCATTCTGCTAGAATGACAAAAACACACTATGCAGCAATTGAGTTGGAAAGTGATTTCACACCGACTTTATACACCTGACCTTAGGCCTTCAGATTTTCACCTTATCCGCTCTCTATCGGGCAACCTACAAGGAACTTCCCTTCCGGATGAAAATGATCTCCGAACATGGCTCGACGAGTTATTCGCCTCAGAACCACGTGATTTCTACATTCTCGGAATCGAACAATTACCCTAGCATTGGCAGACTGTTTTACATAGTGAAGAGCAATATGTTATTAGCGACTGAATTCTTTGTTATGTGTATCTGTTGTTAAACTTCTAGAAAACGCAACTAAGTTATGCAGGCAACCCAATATTTATGTTTAGGTTCAATTGCCAATCTCTGTACCATTCATTAATCCTCTGGAGATCCCTCTGCAAATCGTTACTGTCCTCTGGCGTTGCTACCTTCTCATAGACAACGGAAACATCTCCGAACGGTCTTAAATAGCTTCCGGCGTATTCTAATAGATCATTCATATACGTTGTAAACGGTAATGGTCGTGTTATACCTCCTTGGGGTATCCCAGAAATGACCTTTACATCTGTAGATTTTGTCCCTGTGAGATCGACGTGTTACGTTCTATCTGCAGGGAAGTCATGAATCCAGTCACAAATCCGGACCGATACTCGGTAAATTCGTAGTTTTTGTTCACTAAATGCCAGCGCGGAACCGTGTCAAATGCCGCCCTGAAGTCGAGAAACACAAAAATGGTTCAAATGGCTCTGAGCACTATGGGACTTAACATCTGAGGTCATCAGTTCCCTAGAACTTAGAACTACTTAAACCTAACTAACCTAAGGACATCACACACACCCATGCCCGAGGTAGGATTCGAACCTGCGACCGTAGCAGCCGCGCGGTTCCAGACTGATGCGCCTAGAACCGCTCGGCCACCCCGGCCGACCGAGAAACACAGCACCGTGGGTCTCGTGGAGGAACAGAGCGGGCTGAATTTCGCAATCTCTCTGTTTGTGGAATCCATGTTCAGTTTGTAGAGAACCGGAAGAAGAGGCAGCACTTTGTGACCGACCCTGTTGAAATAAACATCCCAATGCACTTTCGCGATAACGGTAACGTGTGAGCCTCAGTTCTGGTACGAACAAAAAATTACAAAACCTCCTCCTGCCTGAGTCACAACTTCCACATAATGCGGATTAAACACCCCATTCGGCCATCGATGCAGTCGACAACCTGTGCCATTTGAAACGCCTTCAGTCACCTTCTGTGTTGTTTGGCTCACAGAAAACATGCAATGACTTTCGGAAGGTGGGCAACTCCAGTCGTCAATTTTATGCACTCCCCTTTACAATGATCGCAAAAGCGACCGAGAGACACGGCGCAGAGGTGAGCCGCTGCATTTTCATTCTGGTTGTTCGAAACCTGTACAGCGATACCGACGTAGGTCTCCCATGTTGTCCCTAAAACATTGAAGGCTAATTCCCGGATGGCTTGTTTGAAAACATGCAACGATATCCTCCCCCATCCTTCCCAAATCCGTGCTTGCGCTCCATTTCTAAAGACTTCATCACTGACAGAACTTTTAAACAATATTTTTTTTCTTTATTGTTATTTTCATACCCGTACAGGTAGGCCGGTAGTGGCAAAACTGCGACGCTCTTCGGCCACAGATATTACAATTAGTACAGAAAGAAGACATAGAAAAACAAAACATAATGGTGGATAAAAAACAGTAGACAAAGTTAAAAAACATGGAGCCGTTCACAGGCGCAGTGAAATAAAAAACGTGCAGCACTAGCACACGACCATAGACGACAGAAATGGCACATGCGAACGATGGAGCACAAACGACGAAACACCGAATCAGTATCACGAATGCACACGTAAACACCGGCGACGATCTCCAGCACGCGAATGTTCACTGTTCGTGTACGAGTCCGGGGACCTGCCAGAGGGGAAAAGGTGGGGGAGAAGGGAGAGGGGGACGGTGTAGATGCCAGTGGCAGAGGAGCAGGGAGGGGGAGGAAAGAAGGTAGGAGGGTAAGGGCTGGCCAGGGGGAGGGGAGGGAGGGAGGAAGAGAGGAGGGAGAAAAAGGAGAGAGGGTGCCCTTGGGAAAAACACAGGGGGTGGAAGGGGAGGATCAAAGTTGGTAGGAGGGGTAGATGGAGGGGATGAGGGCATCATCAGGGAGTGGGAGTGGGCGGAAGCCACCTTGGGCAAGGGTATGGAGAGTGGAGAGGTGGAGAGCAGGTGGAACGTGGAAATAAAGGCACGGCGGAGGACTGGGGTGGGAAAGGATGGGAGAGACAATCGGGTGATGGGGATCAAGTTTGTGGGAGGTGTAGACTGTAGAGGATCCATATCCATGCGAGGAAAGGAATAGGTGTGGGAAAGGAATTAGGTCATACAGGATCCGTGTGGGGGAGGGGAGGCGGATGCGAAAGGCGAGGCGGAGCACATGGTGTTCCAGGATTTGAAGGGATTTGTAAAAGGTAGGAGGGGCAGAGATCCAGGTGGGACATGCGTAGCAGACGATAGGGCAGATGAGGGATTTATAGGTGTGGAGGATGGTGGAGGGGTCCAGACCCCATGTGTGGCCAGAAAGGAACTTTAGACAGAGTCAGGAGTGTGCCTTGGCTTGGACTGTCTGGAGATGGGAGGTCCAGGAGAGGTGACGGTCAAGGGTGACGCCAAGGTACTTGAGAGTGGGGGTGAGGGTGATACGACGGCCATAGATGGTGATATAGAAGTCGAGGAGACTGAAGGAAGGTGGTTTTGCCTACAATGATCGCCTGGGTTTTGGAAGGATTAACTTTGAGCAACCACTGGGTACAGCAAGTGGCGAACCAGTCAAATTTAAACCCTAAACTTTCTTCTTTTTTTCTATAGGGTGCTCTTGTACTGACACAGAATTAATATCGTTCATAAATTTTATAGTTGTAAATAGAGTTTGAAATGAAATATGATTTGTAACCCTGCAGCGGGTTCACATACAAGAAGCATTCAGTAGGTGATGCAACACATAATTTTTCACGGCTAATTTCTGTTGAGAAAATGCAGAATTTGTTGTGGGACTTCGTGGAATATTCGCAGTTCAGACCCTATAGTTTCAAAAGTTCCGATAGGTGGCGGTGCTATACGCAGCCGTCAAAATGGCGACTGTAACGGAGGCCAGTTCCAGGCAGCCAGTTGTCATGATTATGGCCGCACCACCGGAATTAACAGACTTCGATCGCGGAGTGGTAGTTGGAGATAGACGCACGGGACATTTCATTTCGGAAATCGTTAGAGAATTCGATATTCCACGAACCACAGTGTCAAGAGTGTGTCGAGAATACCAAATTGAGTTTCTTTTGGCGGAAGAAACATCGCAGTTATTCGTAGAAACTTGCAAAATGTATACGGAGACATGGCGGTGAACAAAAGCACGGTGAGTCGTTGGGCGAGGCGTCTGTCATCATCGCCGCGAAGTTGCGCAAACCTGTCCAATTTCCCGCTTGCCGGCCGGCCCCACACCTGTAACTCCTGCGATGTTGGACACTTTCATTAGAGGTACACGGATCAAAATCGAACATCTCGCTGCCCAACTGGACGTGGCTATCGGCAGTGCTGACACACTCGTCCACCAGCTGGCGTTCTCAACTGTGTGTGACCGCTGGATTCTGTAATGGTTCTTTATTTACGTGACCATTACGGCACTCCAACCCCAGTTCTCGGTACCAGTAATATCGTACTACTTTTCTGCGAAGTAACAGACATATTTTTGTGACAATATTCACATTTGGTTTTATTAATGTATAGGTACTCTGATGTATGGTTCTTGGTTTTATTAATGTATAGGTACTCTGATGTGTGGTTCTTGTGTGTATTCATTTCTGTGAGACTGTCATAATCTTTGACGTACTTGTAACCGTTTTGGCGCGAGTGCGCACAGAGCAGTCTTTGTTTCGCTGTTCTGATCGGGGATTGTTTTATCATTAACAATTTCCTGAAAAACGCATTTGTTAGGTCTTTAAATATTGCTAAAATACAGATCTGGACCTTCTAGCAGTCAAAGTGGAATCACCCTAGAATCAACAAGATGAGCCATAACAACTTCGACGAAATCTACGTGGGAATCCATTCAAGATAAGTGCCAAAATTAATGACTTTTTTTACAGTGACTTCATCATTTCCATTCTGACGATACCATCCACAGTCAATAACTTTGTTGTTGCCCGATGAATCGAACATACGCTGCGTGAGCAACATTATTAATCTGATTTGTAACCTACTTTGCAAGTGGTGGTATTGCTAGAATTCCACGCTGCCTAACAGCAAGTCATAAAGAGCAACGAAGGACCATCTGCGCGGAATTACTTGCGCTTTAGAAGACCGATGGTGACAATTTTTTGTCGAACGTCGTCACAAGCGATGAAACATGGACTGATAGCTTCGAAGCAGAGACAAAACGGCAATCGATGGAGTGGCGCCACACCATCTCTCCTCCGAAGAGAAAGCCGCATCCTCAGCTGGTAAAGTCATAGCGACTGTCTTCTGGGAACCTGGAGGGGCTATTCTGTTTGATGTTCTCCATAATGGTGCAACGATCAACCCTGAAGTGTATTGTGCTACCCTCAGGAAATTGAAGAAACAAGTTCAGCGTGCTCGTCGCCACGAACCAACGTCCCTTTCACCATGACAACGCAAGGTGTCACACCAATCTGCGCACCTGAGAGGAGCTCGCAGAACTTCAGTGGACTGTTCTCCCTCATCCACCCTGCAGCCCGTATCTCTCACCTTCCTACTCCCGTCTGTTTGGCCCAATGAAGGATGCACTCCGCGGGAAGCAGCACGTGATTGATATGGTTGTTATGGTGCAGCACGATGTTGGGTCCGACGTCAGTCAGTAGAGTGTTACCATGCGGGCATACAGGTTCAAATGGCTCTGAGCACTATGGGACTTAATATCTGAGGTCATGAGTCCCCTAGAACTTAGAACTACTTAAACCTAACTAACCTAAGGACATCACACACATCCATGCCCGAGGCAGGATTCGAACCTGCGACAGTAGCGGTCGTGCGGTTCCATACTGAAGCGCTTAGAACCGCACGGCCACCGCGGCCGGCGGCATACAGGCCCTCCGAGTAATGTCGCGTAAGGTGATCGTAATGAACGGAGATTTAGTTGAAAAAAAAAGGGTGTTGTACATAAAAGAGAGGGTAATAATACGGTGCATTTGAATCCTGAATAAAATCAAGCTTATTTCAGAAGAAATGTGTTACATTACTCACTGAACGCGCCTCGTATTGTTCTAAAGTATTACAATATGACTGATTTAGTTAACCGTGTTATATGTTCTTCCCAGGGAGGTATGGAGAGGGGGGGGGGGAGAGAGGGCGGGGGTAGCTTCTGCTAATGCCCATGTTGCGGCTTCTCAGCCTCGGATTTACATAATTTGTAGATACGATGACATGAGCAAAATCGATTGCCTTAGTTTGAGGAGAGGGTGACGTGTGAGAATGTGAAACCAAGGATGATGGTGCAGTGGGTAGGTGGGAGCATTTCCTAGGTCACGTATGTGGATCAATTAGGATGGGAGAGGAAGCGACATGGGGAAAAAGAGTATGTCGGGAGTACTGGAAAAAAACCAGAAACGAGATGTAGGTGATAGGGGGCAGGTATGCAGTTAAGGAGGAAAAGGCTAGAGCGGAATCTCCATTTGCAGAAGGAAAAAGTAGAATGGTTGGTTGTTGATAGGATGGACAGATTTCATCCGTGATGTGAGAGGGTAGGCGACGGAAATTGACGTTGGAAAGAATATGGAGAGTGTGGAATTACTGGAGGTCCAATAATCTTTATGTTGGGGCTACAGATAGATTTTATCATTCGATTTTTTGGTAGACATAGGACTGGAAAAGATATCTTAGGAGCTCAAGAATTTAGAGGGAAAGGTAAAATTTTGAAGGAGCGGAAATACATACATTATTTGCATGGGTTAGGATGGTATGCAAGTATTTATTAGGTATATACTCGGACTTCAATCAATGGATTTAGTCATGTTCAGCAGGTTAGTTGTAATTTATCTTGGGCTTTCATTTGGATGATTAGCAGGTGGGGATTATAGGTTAGCCTTTGAGCCAATGTATCTGCAAGGTATTTTTGTGTCTGAGTCGGTTGAATTGGACAGTTGGGATTGTGATGTAAAGATATGAGAAGTACCCCAGACCCAGCTCGTAGCCTTCCTGGGCGAATACCTCTTAGACTTCTGAAAGGTTGATGGAGCCATTGGGGTTCTCTAAGTCCTGCGCGGGACGACCATAGGGGTGGGGGGCCAGGGTTGATTGGAGATGGAGCTGGTCTGTTGGGTTAGATGCGACGATTGGCTTTGTGGTCACTAGAGAACACTTTTCATTTACGCAATTCGGACTGGTCTGGCAGCAGCGAGATTGTTCCTCTTCAACCATACAAAATTATACATGCATAAGATATCCATATCGTTTAAAAAGAATTTGTGGTACTTATGTGATCATTCATATTTGAATGGCGACAGTTATATGGTGGTTTGAAGTTGATAGGGTGGATTACTGTGATACTGTTATTATCTTGATGATGATGATGCCTCTAGTGGTACTTCAGTAGTGATATTAATGATAATGCTGCCGGCCGGAGTGGTCGTGCGGTTCTAGGCGCTACAGTTTGGAACCGCGAGACCGCTACGGTCGCAGGTTCGAATCCTGCCTCGGGCATGGATGTGTGTGATGTCCTTAGTTAGTTAGGTTTAAGTAGTTCTAAGGTCTAGGGGACTGATGACCTCAGATGTTAAGTCCCGTAGTGGTCAGAGCCATTTGAACCATTTGAATGATAATGCTGCATTTACTCTGAGTGGTGGTGTTGTGTAGGGCCCGGCCGTGGTGGCCGAGCGGTTCTAGGCGCTACAATCTGGAACCGCATGACCGCTACGGTCGCAGGTTTGAATCCTGCCTCGGGCATGGATGTGTGTGATGTCCTTAGGTTAGTTAGGTTTAAGTAGTTCTAAGTTCTAGGGGTCTGATGACCTCAGAAGTTAAGTCCCAAAGTCCTCAGAGCCACTTGAACCATTTGTTGTGTAGAGAGTGCCTCTACCTGCAGGCGAACAGCTACTGGTCGCTGCAGATAAGTAGAATAGGAGAAAGGATGGCGAGAGTGTAGGCGTGAGGGATGAAGTGATACATGACGTAGGTTGCGGAATTCAATAGGTGGATGTACAACATACGAGGGCCGAAATATGAGGTGGATATAAGTAATGATTCAGAAGTTGTGGGGTTGATGAGGTTTACTAAGAAGGTGAAAAATGTGAGGAAGAAGGGAGTAGCTAAGCTAATGTGTCTATTTGATTGAAAATGAAATGTAAGTGGTTATGGGAGCAGGTTGTCTTTAAATTTAAACGGTAAATGGAGTGAGCAGCAAGGATTATTTGGAGTAGCATGTAGGGACGTTGGAAAGGATGAGTATCTTGGAGGACTGTTATTATGAAGTATACGACAGAGGCTTTTGTGTGCTGGTTACACGCATGAGGTGTTTGTAGGGAACTGAGGCTCGGGTACAATTTTGTTTCGTCGAGGTAGTTAATTGTGTAAAGTGGTGTTTCTGAAACGAAAATGATGAAAACTGTATCAAAAGAGTTGTGTGTTAGCAGCTGTGTGATGGTTTTGCCCGTTGCAGCGGCCGGACTTCTGCCCAGAGAATCCGTGCAGCGCCGTCTTCTGCGGGCTGGGCGTCCGGTGTGTGACGGTGACGACGCAGCAGGACGGCAGACTAGGCTGCAAAGCGCGCTGCCTCGACGCTGCGACTCCGCAGTAGCCTTCGACCGCTGCCGGACCGACCTCTGACGTGATGGAAATGAAACATGTAGCGCGGAAAAGGAGGAGGCTGTCCACAGCAGACTGGATAGCTCAAGTAGCTAATCACAGCCCGTGACAGACGCCTGAACCGCGAGCGTACTTATAGTCCTATCGCAAATAACTCAATGTATTGAACATACTGTCAATGTAAGACAATCTGAATCAATAAATTTTAAGCCGAAAAGAATCATTTGTGTCTAATTTTTTTGTATTCGTTTCTAATAAAAACAGAGGACAAAGACGAAAAAATCTTTTGTTTAATGAAAGTGGCACATTATTTTGGATTTTGGTGTGCTCATTCTTGACATGATAACACAATTAGCTGCACCACACACCATTTGTTGCAATTAACGCTCAATATATAAAGATGCACTTTTTGCGATGTTAAATTCCATATACTACTTCAACTTTTCTTTCTTTCTTTCGCTTCTGCCTTTGTCCCACAGGTACGCAGAGTCAGCATGGTTAATCGGATTTGGCAATGTTAGATTAAGGGGTGGCCGGATGGCCTTCCTGCCGCCACCCCGTACCCCCCAGGACGGAATTAGTGTACCCCAGCTGTCTGCGACTAGTGTAATCCATGGAATAATGCGAAAGTGTTCAGATGTCTGCGAGCCATGTAACTGAAGCGGGACGTGGTGACAAGCCCGGTATTCACTTAGGGGATGTGGAAAACCGCCTAAAAACCACACCTAGGCTGGCCGGCACACCTGCCCTTGTCGTTAATCCGCCGGGCGGATTCGATCCGGGGCCGGCGCGCCTACCCGAGTCCACGAAGCAGCGCGTTAGCACTCTCGGCTAACGTGGCGGGTCCCATATACTACTTTAACTACTGATGTGAAATACTCTTGCTTCTTATATGAATGGGATAGAAAGGGAACGGATGAACATTGGTCCAATAAAGTCTTCCCTGCATTAATATCTTCCAGCCTCATCACAAGAACCCTTTTCACTAGAATCTTTTTTTTTTTATCATAAATGTAGTATTTTGATCAATATTTTTTAATTAGAATATAAGAAAAAGTACGTGGGTCAATGTTAATAAATCGAACGTGCAGCTCCCTTGTGATTAACATTGATCCACGTATTCACTGAGCTTGCGCAGATCGATAGCATATTCATTTCCCCACCTCATTTGATATTTGCAATTTTCTGTGAGACGTGGACCAACTCATTATTTTCAGGGCAATGGAAAGAAAAAGTAAAAATGAGTCTCCTCCTACAGAAGTTACTTCTCTGACACCACTACAGTACTCAAAGTGAAAGGTAAAGTATTATAAATCACAGGCGAAAGGGTACGTAATAAGAAGCGGCGTCCGTGCTATAAGCGGTAATGGTCATGCACGCTCTGTGAATTATGTATACGTCTTACGGCCGAGCCATGCGTTCGTAGCACAAATGATTCGTTTACTTGTTTGTAGTTGCATCACTATGCTAACCAATTATTGTTCGCACGATGGAGTACAATGAAATGCAGCATCAGTTACATTACACTAATAGCGCTTTAACTTATGTTTCCTAGTTGCAAATGCTACTTTTATGACCAGTTCCTTAGTGCGTCAACGTACCTTCTGTTTCGCAACCATATCGTTTTGCAGGAACGAGTATAGGCTCATTAATGAAAACAAACTAACCGAGTGCCGATAACAATGTATACTGACGACGTCAAATGTTGATTATGGTGTAGTTTCTGCGTGGTTTAGGGTTATATTACATGTGGTGCAACAAGTAAATAAGAAACCGTCGGGATGACAGTCACTATCTTGAATCCCTAGATGCAGAGATCTTTTAGTCACAGTACTCTTTTAAGTGTTATTAGTTTGAATGAATTTGTTGATGAACTTACTTAGCAAATTTTGAAAGGCAAGTTCTGTGGGTTCTGAATGTTTATATTGGTGCAGCAATATTACAATAGCTTTATTTTAAAAAAATATTTCTCAAATGAATCTCTTACTCAATACAGAAAAGATGTAGGAATTATTCCGACCTCACCGTAGCAGTGTGGCTTTCCTCTTCTCACTGCAGTCGTCTCTGCAGTAGCTCCTCAAAAAACTCGTCAAGCGTAAACTGACGCTCCTGTTCGAAAAGAACTTACTACTTTTCTGATATCCAACATGTGGAGTAATACAGAACATGTGATACATTCTAACATGGCTGCTTTTTACGGAGTGCTACATTTATCAATAATTTTTCTAGCTACATTTACTGATAATATTTATACAATGATAGATTTTAATATTCAAGTATTATCACTACTCAGTCCATGTCTGACTAACTAATAATACTAAGCAAATACTAATGTCCCATGATGCACAAATTTTTTGTTTGCGCGATTGGTTATTGAAGTACTTCTGGGAGTTATGCCGAGTTGTTGTTCCTGTTGTATGCAGAATATTTCAACGCCCGCCGAGCCGTGTCCATCAGGTCGTATGACATTCCCTGACTAGATGGAGTCCAGGGATCGAGTGCGCATAACGGCAAAGCTCGCTGCACTCCAGTCACGGTCATCGGAGCAAATTTGCACAAATCCTAACAACTCGGCAAAACACCCGAAGCAGCGCACTAACTACTGTCGCCTTCGTAAGAGAGTGTTGATCTGAACATAAAACGAATAGTACACGTTGAAACCTAACGCCATTATTCCCTATACCGAACTAATTTACGCTCACCGGAGCAACACGGATTTCTTCTTCTTCCTGCAGCCGTTTCTGCAGTAGCTCCATAAAAAACTCAAGTGTAAATTGACGGTCCTGTTGGAAAAGACATCTTTACTTTTATGATGTCCAACGTGTGTAATAATACAGAGTTTATGCTATTTGCTAATATGTCCGAGTGTAACAAAGTGTTATCGCGAATTACGCAACCATCAGTTATTAGTTTTTTGGTTGGTTTGGACAGTAAAGAGACTAAACTACAGAGGCATCAGTTCCCATTTCCTTACCCAGAAGGGTCTCAGATTAAAACCATTCCGCAAAATAATCTGGGAAAGTAAAAAAGTCCTAAAAGTAACTGGAAACATAATCAGAGACAAAACGGGAGAAGCAAGCTAAATGGGGAGAACGTGCACTAAATGAAACAAATGCCGTAGAAAGCATTAAAAAATATAGCAGATGGTGTGGGCTGCCTGATCGCAAGTATAAAAAGGACGAGCCAGCCACTCTGAAACACTAAAATCTCCAGCCTAAAACCACAAGGCTAGAGGAACACAGACAGGGAAGAGACGAACATCAAGGAGAAAAAACAGCAAAGAAAGTGCGGAGAAGAGTCAAAATGAAGGGAGGATGAAGCTCTGGCAGAGAAGGGCACAGGCTCATCCTTACGTTGATGCATACAGTGATTTGATGCATACAGTGATTCACTTAAATACCCAAGTAACGTCACTCTTCCCCACAGCTCAGCAATTAGCAATTCTGACACAAAACAAATAACCAGTGGTATCTAAGGTTTCCTAGGCGCGATTGATTAATGATATACTTCCGGGGACTTTGCTGTTTTTTTATCCCTATTTTGTGCACAATATTTCAACGACTGATGGAGCCGTCTTCTCCATGTCGTGTAGCGTTTCCAGACTGGTTGGCGTGCAGGCAGTGAGTGCACCTAACAGCAAAATTCGCTGCACCCGGGGAAGACGCCTGGGACGATCACCGAAGAATTGTGCACAAAAAAGAAACAACAACTCGTCAATATTCCCGAAAGAGGAGCATTAACTAGTATCAAGTTCTTGAGTGAGTGATCATGTGAACTGGAAACGAAAAATCCACTGTGAAACCAAACGCTATTATTTCATATACAGATCTAATTTACACTCACCGGAGCAGCACAGATTCCTTCTTATTCCTGCAGCCGTTTCTGCAGCAGCTCGAGAAAGAACACGTCAAGTGTAAACTGACGCTCCTGTTGGATAAGATAATTCAGATATAGCGATAATTCTTAAAATGTACAGGTGTTACGAAGTGTGGCACTTGTTAAGAACGTGTGGGCCTGGAGATAGCGATAGTGAGTATACATTGTTTGGCTCTAATAGCTACCATTATGCTATGGGCGAACTGTTAAGCTGGAACGATAGAGGGCTACAGAGGAATTATTCAAGGTACAGCGTCTCCATTGACCTTTTTATTCTCTGTTCTGGTGTGTTCTTTCTCTGGACAGGAATTAAGTCAGACTTTGACAGTTTTCACTGACAGTTCCAGTTTCTCTATTCTCTGACTCCTCCGAAAACAACATTAGGCTTCGAAGTCTGAAATTCAGGAATACATTTCCTCTGGCCATCCGGTATTAATCCCAGTTAGCAGGTAACTCATAGAGTAACCAGATGGTTTGCAATGTTGTCTTCAGCCAGTCACTTGTCTCGGACGCATATTATGTGAAGCTCTGCTCTTACAAGAAATTTCAGCATTATTCTCTACAATTTATTAGGGCATTTTCCATTCCCAAGCACCTCCTATCAGCATCATAGTCCAGGCATTCTTGACTAATGCCAGACACAACTTCCCCGCTGGTCAGTGTTAATTTTGATGGACGTCAGTAGAGTTGTTGCAACCATTTAATCGACTTTCGGCTAGACTATCAACTTCGTCTTATCTAATGCCAGATGTGGTGTCACCGCCAGACACCACACTTGCTAGGTGGTAGCTTTAAATCGGCCGCGGTCCATTAGTACATGTCGGACCCGCGTGTCGCCACTGTCAGTGATCGCAGACCGAGCGCCACCACACGGCAGGTCTCGAGAGACTTACTAGCACTCGCCCCAGTTGTACGGACGACTTAGCTAGCGATGCAACACTGACGAAGCCTCGTTTATTTGCAGAGAAGATAGTTAGAATAGCCTTCAGCTAAGTCAATGGCTACGACCTAGCAAGGCGCCATAGCAATTGATAGTTATCGTATGAAGCATGTCTCATCAAGAACGATGTATACAAATGATGGATTAAAGTTAAGTATTCCAGCAGCTACGTACTTTTCTTTATAGCATTCATTACGTATCCTGTTTCAGACCTCATGCCATCCTGCGTGAGTTTAAGCGCGTGCCTTTCGGTTACCCGTCACTGTGGACTGGCTGTCTTGTCAGTCCACAACACCAGAAATGGGGATATAATATGCTAGTAACATGTAGGGGAGAAGCAGGAGCCTGTGGGATGTGGGGAAAAGAGCAAGCATATCATGCAGCCAAGGCGGCCTGTGAGGAACCAACCCATCGAGACAACGTGCCATTATCCTGCAGGTGAGAAACACGTACGACTGTTGGAATAGGCGTGACTGACCAATCATCAGACCAAGTCCGACCTTATATATGTGTCTTTCACACACTGAAGTTACCCCGACTCCTATCTGAATGGGCTACATTTCTAACTAATGTCTCATTTCTAACTAATGTCTTCATAGTCTGGTGAGAAGACAGTTAAATCTGTAATGACTGTGGCGTAAATATTCTTATACGCCATATTTTCTGTGCACGTTATCCTTTGACCAGAAGGCAGAAATGAATTCAAGAGGAAACCAGCCATTTATTTTACTTGAATTCGAGATATGGTAAATTTTAAAAATTTTGTGTATCTCTGGAGACGAGGTTGAAGACTTTGGTGTGTTGCTGAGAGACCAGCAAATTCCGTTTGCCTCCAGTGATGAAGAAATCCATCCATTCGCCGGTGAAGTTCATTTGTGGCTGTATTTTAGATATGGTCACGACTACTGACAATGATTACTCGATATCTGCAGCCAGTGAAGCCTATCTGTTGAGTGTGACGTGGCGGTCGTTCAGTACCGTTGGGCCTTCAGAGGCTCATTCTGACGTAATAAGTTTCTTAGTTGGTACTTTAGACCATTCTGCTAAATTGGTGAATCGCAGGCACTTTTAACATCAGGTATCGAAATGGTATTAAAGACATTTTTCGCAATTTTTCGTGTTTGTTTGTGTGTGTGTGTATAATGGTATTAAAGATAATTTTTGTAGTTAAGCGTGTGTGTGTGTATGTGTGTGTGTGTGTGTGTGTATGTGTGTGTGTGTGTGTGTGTGTGTGTGTGTGTGTGTAGTCGCGCGTGCGTGATTGTGTGTGCGTGTTTAAGAAAGTCTTTTAGATATTTTTTACATTTTAATTCTTTGTTGAATTTTTACTGTTTCATCACTTTGGAACTAACTCTTCCCATAAATATACTGCTCCCTTCCACGGAAACCAACACACAATCGTCATAGTCAATAGCCTAGCAGAGGTTCCTGTCTTAGATGTATTATTCATAATGAATTGTCACATGGGATGTTTATAGCGAACCGCAGATTCATTTACAGTAAATCGTGACAGTCCGTAATACTTGTTGACAACCCTATCGACAATGAAGTAGGTCTAAGACTTTAGTGCTTTGCTTATTATGATATCAGTAATGCAACGTGACGTGGCTCACCTCAAAGCTACCTCGAGCAGCGACCAAGGTCTTGTCCAGTCGCAGACCTTCGTCTTTCTCCCCTCCCAGACACCGGGAGAAAAACGCCTTGATGCTTCGGAACATTGCTGCAACGATAGCGGGCAGTACGTTAGATACGACCATACCATGTCCACGAGTAAATCTTATTTTGATGTCTCACAAGTGTATCGCAAGGAAAAACTTGGGACCGTGATGTCATGTCTTTAAATTTAACTTCTGTAATAATAAGACCAGTCAGTGTTACAAAGTATCTGTAACATCCAGATCGATTAAATATCATTGATTTACTTGAAAAATATTATCCATTTATGACTAGTGAGGAATTCATTATTTTAATTCCCTTTTACTAATTCCTAACAGATTAATTAAAATAACACTAGTTCTTCGATGAGAGCCAAAGGTGTTTTTATTACGATGTACATTTATTCTGCAATGAATAATTTTGTTTTGATAGCGGTTATTTACGACTATCACTATTAGACAGACAGACAGTACTATTAGCAAGATAGTGCAGCGCTACACTACTTTCAGATATACACCAAGAATAGTTATTTAAACTTTGCATTTGGACAGACATTATGCCGCGATTTGGTTACTACCTTCCGTTCGTTCAATATGGCACCGTGAGGCAGAATCGGTAATTTAATTAGTGGGTACTTAAGGGAACATCTTGTTGGTGATATGAAGTTACTAGTAAATAATCTATGCAACAGTGTGGTGGTTTAAATCCCAAATCTCCCCCCGCAGTGTCTGAGGAGATTACGACTTTTACAAATACCCGTTGTCTCACTCAGTGTATTCTCACCGGGCTGCGCCCCTCCTTCTTTTTGGCAGATTCATCAACAACCTAAGCTCAACACTAAACCTAGATTACGCTTCAGCTCCATGTGAACTATTCAACAACACGTAAGACGTAACAACCATATTTACGATTGAAATTTAACCAGCGACATTTGAATTAAGAAAATGCAAGTACGCCTCATAAACTCCCAACGGAATTAACATTTAACGATGTTCAAAGGTATTAATTTAATTTCTTTGAGTAACAGAAAGAGAAAATACTTTTGATATAGTGCCATGTCAACTCATTATGACTGTACGCAGCTGGAACTTGTTTATGTATTGCCTTCTTCTTCACAGAAGGTAGAAAATAACACATTTGGTTACGGAGATGGGTGACGCCGCTCTCGTTAAGAAATTAAATAATAAGTTAAAGAATAGACGATTCCAGCAACTAAAATTGTGAAAAATCATCAAAGAGATCTGTCCCTATAAGTCACGCCCTCTCGTAACCTTTGTAGCTGCATGACATATTGAAACAATGTACTGGAATGTGAATGGAACTGTTTTTTTTCCATTTTACATACTGCGAAATCACATCATACTACGTCGTAACGTTTCAGTATTCCAGTAATTCGCCGCTACACATCCAGTCATTTATAAGCTTATACGACACTGAAACTGCATCTGATTCTATATGGTAAGTAAACAGAAAACACTTAAGTCAGTAGTTCACACCTCTCCCGGATACATTGCACCTCGCTTCTGAAGCTGGGCGTTCGCTTCGTTCAAAGCTTCTAGAAGTCCTCAACAACTTTAAAATGTTTCGTTATTTGAACTCGAAACACAAAGTGTAACAATACAATACATGAATCTAAACTGGAGCCTTATTACTACAATAACTCACGCGACGAATTCTTATCGTTATTTCAAGTGCTCGGATGAATACGCAAGTAACTGCTAGGAAACGGTTCTCTACGGTTTAGGTAACATAGCATCGGTGTTGGCATATCCTGTGAACAACATTGAACAGCAACGAAAGTAGCTTCAGAGCTCAACACTGTTTAGCAACGTCGATAGGAATGGGTAAATTTTAAATTAATCGTTGTATGTTCCACAAAATAACGGTATTCTGCAACTGGGAGGTATCCAGCAGTATCTAATGAAAAAACCTGAATAGTTAATCAGCTCCCAGTGGATTTAACAGCCAACTACATCCCAATATATTAACTCAATTTCCTGAAGCAAGAGGAAATGAAAACTCTTTTGTTACAGAGCCATCTCGACTAAATGTTACTCCACACAGCTGCCATCAGTTTACAAAGCGGCACGACTGTGTAATGATCACAGCCAACATGTATGTACAGTTGAGAAGCAAGGAAGTTGGTGACACCTATAATTGTGAAACTAAGTGATTAATCTGTGAAGGTATGACAAACGCAAGTGAACTCGTCAGAAACTCAGTAAAAGTGGTGCTTCTCTACAAGTTAGGCACCTAACGTATGAACCTGTATGAAAAATTAAGACAAAGTGATCTTTCACGTGTTACACTGTACAAATTACGTGTTCCGAAATCATAATACGGTCTGTCATAAAACTTCAACTTGCCAGTGCTTCTCCACTAAATTCGTAGTCATTTAAATGCTTGCACAATATTCTGACTACAGATGGCTTTGTATGGTAAATAAGTAGGTTACATTTAAGTGAATGGCTCGTACCTCTTGCGGGTACAATGTACCTCGTCTCTGAAGCTGGGCGTTAGCTAACTTTAAAGCTTCTAAAGCTCCGCAAGAACTTGAAAAAGTTTCCTTAGTTGTTCTTGAAACAGAAACTTGGACGCTGCAGCACTTGAATCAATGCTGAAGCTTCTTTTACTGAACAACTCACAGAGCGAATTCGTATAGGCACTTCTACTACTCAAGAGAATACGGAAGTAATTGCTAGGCAACGGTCCTCCACCGTTTAGGTGACATAGCATTGTTGTTAGCATACCCTGTGATCAACATTAAACAGCAACCCCACTAATAGCAATCCCAGCAAATACAGAGCACATTATTTTATAGGAACGTGGATATCAATAGGTAAACAAGCACTGCAGTTAAAGTTTTAGTAATTTAAATGTATGTCAGACGAAATAATCATGTCTTGCTATTGAAAGATATACAGCAGTGTCTAAAGGATGAAAATGCCCGAATAACTAATAAATTCACGAATAATTTACCAATTATAAATACTCCAAGCTTTTGATTCAACTTCTTTAACTAATAAGAGAGTTATAATCCTTTGTTGCGGTGGAAGGTCAGCTCAGTATGACACAAAAGTTGGCATCAGTTTCCAAAATGTGTTCGTTTTCACAGACGGAAGAAAATTCCAGCAGCATGACCCTTTTATGACTACAGACACTATGTATGTGTAATCAACAAGAGACAAAGATCACTAACATCGTTGTCGTTGTGAATCTCAGCAACTGAAAGAAACAGAGCGTGCTACAACTTTATCCGTCTGCTCTAATCCACTACTCATATTTGGAGTAAAGTGGATAGTTTACACGAGATACTACGACAACCACACATAACATTTAATAAGAGCCCGATGACATTCTTCAAGACGGCGACAGCAATATTAGACCATTACAATCAAAAACAAACATAAAACATTTTGTGTAGGTGGTGCTGTACAGCTTTAATGAGTGTTAAGAACTGCCATATGCAGCACACAGCTGTAACGGGATATTTTAAAACAGACGATCTATGTATGTGAAATATTGGGAAAAAAGGTTGTCGAGGTTAAATGGACGTAATGTTATGAATGTACAGCTAGTATCAATGACGGAACAATGTACATCTGAAACTGCGATTCCATTTACTCAGACGGATAGCTGAGACGGTTTTTGGACACGATGATGGTCTGGTCCTAGACCGAAATCGATCGTTTCTGTTAAAATATACCGTTGTGTATTGTATAACTCACTTCTTAACAAACAAAAAACCATGGGAACTATTTGAATCACCGTATGAAATGAAATTATCGGCACAATCGTAGGAATGGGAGAGTTGTGGACGGGGAAATACTAAAAAGGTTGCTAAACCTAAGAACACCTAAGAACTTCTCTATAATAAACCAAACGAAAACATATAGTAAACACAAAATTGGAATCGAATAATTCGCTTGACCAATACAGATGAAATGAAGACAGTGGTACTAGAAACCTCCACAAAACAACATAACTGGAAAATAGCACACACACACACACACACACACACACACACACACACACACACACATTATTCCGGAATGACGCAAACGAAATCAAAAAAGAACAAACCTAAACGCAGCGTACACTGTACGTGAATAGCTTTAACAGACAGCGATAACAGATTCCCTACAAATGTCTCTAACATAAAAAGAAAAAAACTGCAAATATGTCAGAACTGGAATGGAATTCTTCGCTTGACCTGTAGCTCAAAGGAAGACGGCGATATCACACACAGCTCCACAAAGCCACATAATCGAAAAAATCGCATAGGAACGTTTCCGCGATAAACCTGAATATATAAAAACACAAATGGTATCGCAGTATATACAAGCAAGGACCACCCCCCCACCCCCACCCAACACACACACACACACACACACACACACACACACACACACACACACACACACACGAATCTCATTATGCAAGGATGACGCACATGAATTTTTCCAGAATAAAGCGAACAAAAGAAAAAGACATACACATGCACAGTTGTTATCATATTTCGTGTGAACTCTATTGCTAAACCGAGGACTGAGATACAAAACAACACCCACATAACAAACTTAATCGAAAAATTGTATACACAAATTCCTTTAGAATAAACCGAAAGAAGAGAAGTACAAAAAACTGGAATCACACTACAAACGGAAATAAACATCTCAAAAACCGAAAACAAGTAATTCACCAATAAATACCAAAACCTCGATCCAATTCAGCTAAAAAAACCACAAAAAAACCAATTATGCAGCGCGAGTGTGAGCGACGATAAAAACAAATTGAGCTTCTTAGGAACAGTGGATTTCATAAGCGCAGCGTCTCAAAGTCACATTCGAAAAACGGCCAAATATTTTTAAATTAAAAAATTATCAATAACATTCCACCAGCAATGCAATTTCGTTAGGGCTAACCTCATTGTAGACGAGCGTCCCACATTAAAAAGACAGCAAAATAACTATAAGGATCAAATGATGATCATAATCACTAATCGTTTCACTCACAAAAATTAACCTTATGCTCTGAAGTTCCTGCCCACCCTTACCCTGGGAAATCGTGCGATATGCAGAAAGAAACAGACAAATATTTGTCAGAAAACAGAATAAAAATATTATCGTTACTGGTTTCTCCACGGCAGTTTATTCTGTGGTCTCAGGTTCCACCCAAACCAAACCCTCGTATGTCGCGACGTATTTGGAATAACAGCATAGTTTACAGACATCACAGATTACACTGATAAGTAACACAACCGCAGGCTAACTTCAAATAAGAGTCCGCTTTCATCCAGTTCAACATAATGTCATGACGTCACATAGAATGTCATGGGTCAAAGCAAACGCGTGGAAAAGGCCAATCCGCTTGACACGTTTGCCATTGAGGAACTAAGAAATTGGTTTGAGAACACAAAATGAAAGTGCATAATCTACGCCAAATAGAAAGTATAGAAATCAGTCTTAAAAAAGCAAGCACTTAATATTTGACTCTCCATGAAAAATTGAAACGACGGTGTTTCACGTGAAATACTGTTAGTAACATCAGGTTCTGTAATCACATCACCCTCTACCACATGCTTCAACCTGCTAGTATTTCTCCACTAAGTACACGGACAATTAAAAGCTTCTACGATATTCTAATTACAGATGATTCCGAAGGGTGAATAAATAATTGACAGATACGCGAATAGCTCATACCTCTTGCAGGCATAATGCTGCACTGTTCTGAAGCTGGGTGTTCGCTTCGCTCAAAGCTTCTCAAGCTCCCCAAGAACTTTAAAATGTTTCGATAGTTGTTCTCGAAACACAAAATTCAATCTACAACACTTCAATCAAAGCTGAAACTTCTGTCACTCAATAACTCAAACAGCGAATTCAGATAGGCACTTCTAGTACTCGAGAGAATACGGAAGTAATTGCTAGGCAACGGTCCTCGACGGTTTAGGTGACATAGCATTGTTGTTAGCATACACTGTGACTAACATAGAGGCAACAGAGCACAAAATCGTATAGGAACGACGACAGAACTGGTTAAACGACCACTGAAATAGACTTTTAATAAGTTAAATATACATTGCAGCTTTTCAGATTATAGCATCGCTTCGAAGCGACGTCGCACGCTCGTGTTCCCGATCCCGCTTTCACGTAATATTTTTAAATGTTTTCACACGCTCAAAAATTAATTCTCTCAGCGTAGCGAACAGTCACCATTTTTCTGTGTCCGTTTGTGTAATACCACAAACACATTTTCTGGTGTATTAACTTCCTATATCTTTTGCTGAATCTATCCGTCTTGAAAATGGAAGATTTGTCACTGAGACTGATGACATGAGCAATAGGTACTTTTATTCTGCATACACAGATGGAAAAAGGCTGAAACAACCCAGTAGCGCCGCTATGAGAATGCAAATCATGTTTGTTTTAAATACACGCTGAAAATTTCGTGAGCGGTAGTTACCTTTGAGACTGAACGAGGTGAGATGGTGTTAGTCAAGAGCCATTTATCAGCTCTACAACCAGTAAGAATGAGACAGTGTAGAAGGGGTACGAAGCGCTGGATGTTCCTTCTGCGATATTGCGGTCTGAGGTGCGATTACGTATGAGAGCACCAACACTCTTGTGGTCATCCCATGAACCTCGACTGCAATACACTGACAATGTTGAGTGTTTATGGAAAAAGTTCAAGGCAATCGTAAAATGCGTTTCAGACAGGTACGTGCCGAGTAAAACTGTGAGGGACGGGAAAAACCCACCGTGGTACAACAACAAAGTTAGGTAACTACTGCGAAAGCAAAGAGAGCTTCACTCCAAGTTTAAACGCAGCCAAAACCTCTCAGACAAACAGAAGCTAAACGATGTCAAAGTTAGCGTAAGGAGGGCTATGCGTGAAGCGCTCAGTGAATTCGAAAGTAAAATTCTATGTACCGACTTGACAGAAAATCCTCGGAAGTTCTGGTCTTACGTTAAATCAGTAAGTGGCTCGAAACAGCATATCTAGACACTCCGGGATGATGATGGCATTGAAACAGAGAATGACACGCGTAAAGCTGAAATACTAAACACCTTTATCCAAAGCTGTTTCACAGAGGAAGACCGCACTGCAGTTCCTTCTCTAAATCCTCGCACAAACGAAAAAATGGCTGACGTCGAAATAAGTGTCCATGGAATAGAAAAGCAACTGGAATCACTCAACAGAGGAAAGTCCACTGGACCTGACAGGATACCAATTCGATTCTACACAGAGCACGCGAAAGAACTTGCCCCCCTTCTAACAGCCGTGTACCGCAAGTCTCTAGAGGAACGGAAGGTTCCAAATGATTGGAAAAGAGCACAGGTAGTCCCAGTCTTCAAGAAGGGTCGTCGAGCAGATGCGCAAAACTATAGACCTATATCTCTGACGTCGATCTGTTGTAGAATTTTAGAACATGTTTTTTGCTCGAGTATCATGTCGTTTTTGGAAACCCACAATCTACTATGTAGAAATCAACATGGATTCCGGAAACAGCGATCGTGTGAGACCCAACTCGCTTTATTTGTTCATGAGACCCAGAAAATATTAGATACAGGCTCCCAGGTAGATGCTATTTTTCTTGACTTCCGGAAGGCGCTCGATACAGTTCCGCACTGTCGCCTGATAAACAAAGTAAGAGCCTACGGAATATCAGACCAGCTGTGTGGCTGGATTGAAGAGTTTTTAGCAAACAGAACACAGCATGTTGTTATCAATGGAGAGACGTCTACAGACGTTAAAGTAACCTCTGGCGTGCCGCAGGGGAGTGTTATGTGACCATTGCTTTCACAATATATATAAATGACCTAGTAGATAGTGTCGGAAGTTCCATGCGGCTTTTCGCGGATGATGCTGTAGTATATAGAGAAGTTGCAGCATTAGAAAATTGTAGCGAAATGCAGGAAGATCTGCAGCGGATAGGCACTTGGTGCAGGGAGTGGCAACTGACCCTTAACATAGACAAATGTAATGTATCGCGAATACATAGAAAGAAGGATCCTTTATTGTATGATTATATGATAGCGGAACAAACACTGGTAGCAGTTACTTCTGTAAAATACCTGGGAGTATGCGTGCGGAACGATTTGAAGTGGAATGATCATATAAAATTAATTGTTGATAAGGCGGGTACCAGGTTGAGATTCATTGGGAGAGTCCTTATAAAATGTAGTCCATCAACAAAGGAGGTGGCTTACAAAACACTCGTTCGACCTATACCTGAGTATTGCTCATCAGTGTGGGATCCGTACCAGATCGGGTTGACGGAGGAGATAGAGAAGATCCAAAGAAGAGCGGCGCGTTTCGTCACAGGGTTATTTGGTAACCGTGATAGCGTTACGGAGATGTTTAACAAACTCAAGTGGCAGACTCTGCAAGAGAGGCGCTCTGCATCGCGGTGTAGCTTGCTGTCCAGGTTTCGAGAGGGTGCGTTTCTGGACGAGGTATCGAATATATTGCTTCCCCCTACTTATACCTCCCGAGGAGATCACGAATGTAAAATTAGAGAGATTAGACCGCGCACGGTGGCTTTCAGACAGTCGTTCTTCCCGCGAACCATACGCGACTGGAACAGGAAAGGGAGGCAATGACAATGGCACGTAAAGTGCCCTCCGCCACACACCGTTGGGTGGCTTGCGGAGCATAATGCAGAAGTAGATGTCTATGTAAATGTAGATGTAGTCATGAACACCATTCCGGCCTGTGTTATCCAACACGATAACGCCTGCCACATACCGCTGTTGTAACCCAAAGCGCTCTATAAAATGTCGACGTGTTGCTTTGGCCTGCTCGATCACCAGATCTGTCTCCAGTCGAGCAGTATGGGATATCATCTGACGACAATTCCAGCCTCGTTCCACAACCAGGATTAACCGTCTGTGTATTGGCCAACCAATAGCAACCAATAGCAATAGCAATAGCAATAGCAATCGCCAGAAACTGAAGGATGTAACAAATATACTTTTGGGAAAGATTAGTCATTTCAAATGGTACGTCGTGTTGTGACAGTTTTCCGCTCTTTGTAGTAACTCATTTGACTATCCACTACGAACAAGGGGAACCAACTGCCAATACGACCTTCCGTCGGCGCCTGGCAAGGAGAGAAGAAGAAGATGAGAGAGGTGTCCACACGCAGTTAAGATAATTTTGCCATCTCTTCGAGCTTATGTAACGCAGCACCACTGCCACAGCAGTCCTAAACGCTTAACAGAGATATGTGAACTAGTGAGGGCATCATGCAAATATCTACGGCGACTGCTGCAGCAAATGCTATGCTACTGCTAAATGTAGACAATATGTACATAGATGTGTAGAGCTGTCCAACTGCAATGAAACGCCGGGCAAATATAACGAAGTAATCCTGAAAAGCCAACGAAAAAAAAAGGAATGTGTTTTCATCTGAAACACTCTGTCCAGAGATTATTAACTCCAAAGCAAATTCAGTTAAGTAAAGAAAGGTGTAAATAACATAATGTAAGGCCCCTTTCTAGAGAACATCTAAAATGTGAATACCCGATCATTCGTCGCATTCAACCAACCTCAGTAGAATTACTGCTTCATCACGTAACGACGAATTTTGAACCTTTCAGACTAAGAAATTATTTAAAAAGTAGTTGCCTACACAGCTGGTGCAAATCGTAACTGTAATTTGATAAGAACAGAAAAGCCTACGTTCCTACCACAGTGGTATATAGCAAAACGTTACGGCTTGTCAAGCCCAATTTCTCCTGCTCCCTCACCATTGCAACCCTAAGCTTATCGTCCTCTCTCCAGCTTATCCTTTCAAAGTAGACGTTCTACTATCAATTGCCTGCAGTGAAGTGCTTCAGTCTCATCATAAAATACCTTCAATATTTCATTTTGAACAATTCACGAGAGTTTTTAACTTTATTAATGGGCGACGGTCTGCTTCAATAACTAATAAAAGTGTAAATATTATGATTTCCAATTTGCTCGGCGGTGCAGTGAGTAAGTGTCAGATTACAAATCACGATGGTCCAAGTACCAATCCGGGGTTGGTCCAAAGACTTTTTTTACACGTAACTGATCTTTCACGCTTGACAATGATTTGTTAACGTTAGTAATGCGACGTCGAATTATGACTCGTATTCCCAGTTAAGCTGAAGGGCCGTTCACAACAGACTGGATAAATGAGTTGAGAAGTCGCAGAAAGTAACGAGACCATGGCTAGAAAATTACAGTGGAGTTCGAACCACTTTTCTGGTTGATGACAGCTTTATCGTTACATGTGTACATGACACAGATTTGCTTTGTATCCTTGGGTAACATTATTAAATACTTTTGAGTGATAAACGAAATATATACTCCCACCAAGCAACCCTTGCCCCTCAGAGCAAATGAATGAAATTACATTAAATAAATATCCTTATTTTCTGAAAATACGGATAAAATAATATAACAGGGTTGTGCATTAGATAATACCCCAGAAATACATGAAAACGTAACTGCGCGTCCTGAGGTTTATACAACACTCACCCACTTTTCCACTTGTTAAAGTGTTAATAATATAACAGACAGATTAACGTTAACACATAATAAAAGGAACTTATTACTGGTGTAAAACAGACACCTATTTGCAGCAATAGAAGAAGAGGAAAGTGACAAGTGAAGAATGTCAGTAAAACCACGAATATTAATTTGACAAAGATGGTCCTTTTTCACTCTATTGCACTACATTTTAACTGGTATTATTTTTATGGTTTTACGTTTTAAAGCCAGCTAACATATTTCATTTTTTTTCCAAATTGAAATCAAGTTCATTTAATCAAGAAAGTAAATAAAAAATACTGTTGTGCTTCTATAGGTACCTCGCTACACATGCATATATTACTGAGAGGGGAATTTTTTATCCGTAAATGACACAGCAGTCACTGAAAGACTCAAAGTTTATTATCATGAGGCATCAACATATATTTCTCTGAGATAGGCAAGTGAACATTTAATGAAAGAACGAAGGATTGTATTCTTGAAATCTATTTTTGTGTCAGGTGAGTGAGCACATTAAATGTATAATCACGAGAATAAGTAGTGGATACTGCAAGAATGGGATGTGGTTAAAAGCAAGAAACCAGACAAATCAGAACGAACATCAGCAGAATCATTAAAGTGCGTCACACAAGCAACTGTATGGCTGAGAATGTTAAAATTGTGCAGTTAGGCCCTCATGGAAGTTAACTACAATTAACTTGGTGATTCTACTGAAAGCTAATTCTTACCACTCTCATACAGCACGAATGCAGCAGGCAGCGGTGGTAACAGTTGAGTCTGGCTTGACCTTTGCATTCGGAACTACGATGGAAACATCCATATGGGTGCAAGTGTTATCTGGCAGCAAGTATTTTCTTCTCAATCGCCTGTCCACGAGTATTTATCCTTCATTCTCCTAGCAATAAGTGTGATGTATTTTAACCACCTGTAACCTGCCTGTTTGTACAAGTGTAGGAAAATCGCTGGCAAATTGCAGCGGACGCTGCGAGTTCCGTTCAGTAATGGTTTTGTACATAAGTTAAACAAACTCGTACTCCAGCGGATTTTATTATCATGAATCAATAATCCCAAGGTGTGGGGAGGAAGACAGAAAACTTCTCCCAGTCCATGACAGGATTCTGAAGCTGACGAATTGATAGACTTGCACGTAGGTACAGACAAAAAATTGGTTACAAGTGTTTTAACCTAACATTCCTGCTTAGCACGTCTGCTGAGACAAACGGTTGTACTAACGGTCTACCTTCTCTGAAAGCTGGAGCTGGTTTAGGTTTCAATCTCTCCTGAAAGGAATCCTCCCAGTGCCTCAAGCAGGACTGTCTTTTACGCAGATAGTCGCCCCTCAGTCGCCCGTCGAGGGGAGCTGGGACCAAGCGGATTCTGCATTCGTTACCTGCTTTCAAGGGTAGTTTTCAGCGCTGAACGAATTTATTACTCTGCTTGATCCTTCACATAATCTCCCTTATTGTGAGCCACCTACAAAAAGCTCGCCATTACTGCAGAAAATGACTGCCTTGACTGTTATAAAAGGAATGTAAGAGAAGAGTTAAATTATCTGTGCAGTCACTGGCAATGCTAAATATCATCTGCAGTTATTAAGCAGCATTAAAGGGTCGAATACATTGACCATGAGGATGTGCATATGACATTAAAGGCTTCGTAAGAGCTTAGGGATAGACTGCTGTGTAACATCACCTTCTCATTGTGAATAAAATGGATGTTGATGAAATTGTGCTGACGATTCTGATGTTTGGTTTGTGGGGCGCTCAGGTGCGCAGTCATCAGCGCCCTTACAAAGTCCCAAGTTTTACACATTCAAATTTCTACACAATCCAAGCAAGCCGCTGTCACGAATGATGATGGTGACGATGGAATGATGAGGACAACACAAATACCCAGTCCCTAGGCGGAGAAAATCCCCAGTCCGGCGGGGAATCGAATCTGGGACCCGTTATCCAGAGGCAGCAACGCTAACCACAGCACCATGACATGTGGACAAATTGTGCTGAGCTTCACCTGCAGCACAAGTTCCTCAAGGACATTTTAACTGTGACATGGGTATCACTTTTGCTTTTCGTTTCACGTACTCAGTGTCTGATGAATATCATGCCTTGGATTATAAAGGTAAACCTGCTTCCAGAGTAAACTACAAGAAAATACACAAGCGCACTTGTCTACAAGCATCCTCACATTCGTTTTTATGTACTGGTGTACCAGTAAATTTATTTCAGGATACATATAATAAGAAGAAGAACATCAGATGCACAATATTAAACAGAATCTGAACGTTCTGAGAATACTCATGTATGAGGGCATTGCGTTGATGGCCTTACACACATGGGTGGCTTGTTGTCACGATCCACAGATACTCAAATCCATCTACAATTAATTACTCCATTCACGGTCATCATATAGCAATAGCAAATCATTCACTCAGTTATAACCACAGCCATAGGTTGGACAACCTCTGAAGCATAACCTCATTGACTGACAGATGGTTGGCACGAGGCTATCGTAGATGGGTCTAGCAAGCCATAGGCATCTGCGGTGCAATGGGGTCTCAAGTCGAGTGGGGTGATCCATGGTATGTCAGCCTGTCATGGTCGGATTGCATATATATATATATATATATATATATATATATATATATATATATATATATATATATGTGTGTGTGTGTGTGTGTGCGTGTTTCTCTGTTCAGGACATCTGCCTCATGTTTGCGTGCAGGTCGTGTGCCTCATATTACTTGTAAAATCCTGAAGCAGCAGTAGTTGAGAACATTTGACAAATAAAATTTACGTAAAACCATTACATACAATTATCTGTTTTAATGCGACTACCAAATACGCCCTTTGGCCTCATATTCAAAAATAAGAAAAAAGAAGTGTCCATTACTTTACAAACGTAAATGGAATTCAGTGCCTTTAAAATTGAAACATCTAGCCTTAGAATTCTGGACCTCTTAAAAAATGAAAGAAAACATTTAACGACGAAAATATAATACTGGCTCTATATTAACTAAACTATTATAGCTCTTGCTGATGAAGTTCACTGGAAGAAAGACGACAAATTAGGGGAGCTTTCTGAGGTGTCCATGGATGCTAAACGGAATTTAGTGCACGTATTTTGTGCATTCAGGATATATAAATTACTGGTGCGCCATACTGCTAAGCACTGAGGTAGTACTTTGCATATACATACTACCTGTTTATCATGATGGGCCTTCCTCTTTCTATCTCTCCCTCTCCTTCTCTCTCTCTCTCTCTCTTCTGATGCTTTCTTTTATTTATTGTCTTTGAGTGAAAGTATTCTCTTAAATCGGCATCGCGTATCAGTTTTCTGAAACACACAAGGGTACATGTGCAGAACGTTGATACTATAAAAATGCATAAGGCTTTATCATGATATTTATTACAATTGCAAAATATTTCCTTATTGTAGTTATTGTACCTGTATTTGTGAGCTCAAGTTACCTCCATTTTTCATATTATAGTGTTCCTCGCCAAACCATTCATCCAAGGGTGGTACTGGTATTGCTGTAACATTCTTTTAACATCACAAAGGTGGGTTTCCACTTGATGACAGTTGCCTCCCCAGTAAACAGTAGATACAAAATAGTGACGAGAGAAAACATTAATTTTTTCCTTCCCAGGACTCCAACCCGGCACCTATCGCTGTTGTATTCTAGGGAAAACGAACGTTAAATATGGGTTTGTTACACCAGCAGCGACATGTGAGCATGTTTGAACTAGATATAATATGAGGAAGAGTTCAGTGCTGACTGGGAATCGAACCCCACTCATATCGTTGTTGACTACACACAAAGACACGTCAACTACCGAATTTTTCTCCACCAGCAACTCGGAATAACATCCTTGAATTTACAGTGATCCTGCAAATAATTCTGTGTCTCACTGGGAGTCAAAAACGTCAGATATCGTTAGTGTTGACAATGAATGAAAATACATTAAAAATCAAAATTATTATCCACCAGCAGATAGGTGTTCTCATACTAGAACTTGATAATACGTAACGAAAACTTTAGTACCGACCAGGATTCGAACCCATTCACGCGCAATATGTGGGGATGCTGAGGAATCTGCAGTTTTGAACAAACAACAAATTGTAGTGGAGCTGTATTGTCACAAAGGGATCAAATTCTAGGTTAAGGGCGGTCTGAGTTCCATACCAGTTCAGAATCAATTTTATCGACATACAGAAGCCCAAATAAAAGATGGAATAAGAGTCCTGTGACCCTACATAGCGACTGTTTCGTCAGTAGAAATAAACAACTAGTATAAGAATGGTTACTGCTGATAGATCTTCTATGTCGATGTTTAATGTGAATTTCAGACCACAATGCCATTATACCTTCTTTACTTGGCATAGCCAGAAGAGAATAGAATCTGTCTCTCCGTATCAAAAACCATCAGCAGAAGTCCGAATCGAACCCACACCATAACTACCTGAACCTATCATCAATCCTACAGACCACCAAAACAAAACCTCTTCTCTGTGACTCCTGTTTCTATCATAACGCCGTTGCGCCACACTGGATGAGAATTCTCACACACAGGCACCCTGTAGTGGTTTGCAGCATGTTCAGTACATTTATTTACTTGGTTGACCGAATCGCCATGAGCTAGTTGCCTCGGCTACCCAGTGCATACATTCTACTCTACTTTTGTAATCGCATATATAAAATCACTAAATGCCACCTGCGCAGAACTGTCAACAGCGTAGGATGCAGAAATTTAAACAGGAAGTGTTCCTTTCCACTTGAGCTAATCTATTGCGATATCTGTTAGTTGAAAACGTCGTGCAAAGCAAAAGAAAAGCTAGAACTGTCTGTCTCTCAGGTGTCTAGATCCGGCCATATGCAATATCTCACAGCACTGTGGAATGCTACGGTGAGTGAAACTTCGATCTGCAGATTTTAGTTTCTAAGTGTATTTCTGGTTTCATTGCCACATCGTAACTCCATTCAGAACGGTAACCTGCGTTTACGTTATTTTTCCGACTCTACAATTGTACATTTTTAATATCACTGAAATGTTGTCAGCATAGGTACAGAGACAAGCCTGCAAAATGCAATATTCTATGTTCGATCCGTAAATTCTGTTGTACTGAGCTGTGGGTGGTTATCACGATGCCTGCAATACTATTCTTCAATAACGGTTTTTAATTGTGAGCGGATACGCCGCCTTTTTCGACAGTGTTTTATTTCGCCCTACTATTGCTAGGTTCTACGTAATCGTAAGAATGAACGGTACAATATGTTTTCCTACCCTTTCACACTATGGAGGGAGTTTCAGAAAACATTCTTATCTCCTCCCGTCTGTGAAAGAGTTATCAAGTTTTCAGTATAGTTTCACGTTGATCAACGTATGCTGGTCTTTTAGTTTTGTTCTATTATACAGCATCAAGGTTTACTTTTCTGTCATATAATTATCCATGACACCCTCGGTATTTCAATTGAAGGAACTTGTTTTAAAGAAGTCTACGTTTCTGGCCTAAGTGAATATACCAACAGTCTCAGTTTCCTTGGTTGCTTTATGCGTAGAACGTAGTTCAGTCTAATGGTCAATATAAAGGTAGAAATATTCTCATACTTGTGACAGCCACCTGCCATCATGATACAATGATCAGAAGGAACTGTACTCAGGGAACAGGATAGAGGCAAACAGTCATTACTGGTAGTTCTCACATTTAAATTATTATTTATAATACTTAGCAATCTTGAGTTGATGAGCAGGGGAGACAGAAACTTCCCTTCACTGTACCCGTATCTGGGACGCAAAACAATTTATAAAATATATTGTCATTGCACTCTTTTACTACACTTGTGCCAATACTTTTAAACTAGTAACTCAATTTCATGTCTATTTTACAGTCTCAACAACATCAATACAGAAATCTACCCTATATTAGCCTCGGGTCCTAAAATAATTTTGCAGTTTTCCTTACATATATCAACCCACCATAATTTGATCACATTTTTAACTCTGAAATTTAAATTTGTCGACATATCACTTCAGTGGCCTCCCCGCCAATCCACGGAGGCTCAACACTCCACACCATGCAGCTCTTCATAGCCACCAAATCTTACGCTGCCTGCTGGGGGCGCCGTCTTCAACTCGGCACGTGGAGAAGGCCGTCTGGCTGCTAAACTATTCGACCACGATACCGGGGCCAATACCACCTGAAACCAAAGTTGCCGATTCAATAAAACTTCGGCTTAATGGGAGAATGTAGTCTCGTTATTTATTTTAGTTCTACTGTGGTGGCATTATGGTAACACACGGGCCTCGCATTTGGATTGATAGTGGTACAAGTCAATAATTCGTCCATCAACATCTATGGTTTTGGCTGTTTCTTTAACTTTGTTTTCATTAATGACCCCATACTCGTTCCTGCAAAACTACATGGGTGCGAAATAGAAGGTACGTTGACACGCTAGGCAACTGGTCATAAAAGTAGCATTTGCAACTAGGAAACATAAGTTAAAGCACACTTATGGTAATCTATCCGATGCTGCATGTGATTGTACTCCATCGTGCGAGCAATAATTGGTTAGCATAGTGATGCAACTACAAACAATTAATCGAAGCATTTATGCTGCGAACGCATGACTCGGCCGTTAAGACCTATACACAATTCACAAAGCGTGGATGACTATTACCGCTATAGCGCGAACGTCGCTACTTATTACATACCCTTTCCCCTGTGAATTCTAATACTTTACTTTTCACTTTGAGTACTGTAGTAGTGTCAGAGAAGAAACTTCTGTAGCAGGAGACTCATTTTTAGTTTTTCTTTCCAGTTCCCCGAAAGTAATGAGTTGGTGCACGTCTCACAGAAAATTGCAAATATCAAATGAGGTGGGGAAATGAATATGCTATCGATCTGCGCAAGCTGAGTGAATAAGTGGATCAATGTTAATCACAAGGGAGCTGCACGTTCGATATATTAACATTGACCCACGTACCTTTCCCCACATTCTAATTAAAGGAAAACATTGATAAAAATACTTTATCCCATGATCCAAAAGAAAAAGAGAAAATAAACAAAAACATTGAACTACACAGTTCCTGCCATGACTTAATTAAAAACATTGATCCACTTACTGAGTGTGCTCACACGGATAGATTGCGTAGCAATAGGAAGCACAGCAATATTTCACTACATTTTCTTGTGTATCATGAGTTGTGACGCTGTCCTTGGTTTGCAGATACTAGCACAGTTTCAATAGCTACGACTCAAATAAGGAGCAAATAAATGTATAATCCACTTTTACGGCAATGTTTCGCCCTTTCTTCCGAAGGTATTACTTCGAAATACGTTGTCTGCCTGCTGGTCTCTCATTGGCTGTGTAACATGAACAGCTGACACGCCTTCCTTTGCTCTCAAAGTACATCACGGCAAGCACTGGCAACATTCCTGCTTGAAACACGTAAGTACGGCACTGGCCCTATTCTAAACGTTTCTTGAAACATCAGTCGACGTATATAGCTCAACTGAAAAACTAGTCACCAGTACAAAGAGCAGAAAGTTATACCAAAACAGAAAGCCAAATTTGATGCTAATACATACGGCCAAAAGTCGCTGAAATTGACGGAACGCAGTAACAAGAACAACATTTGGGACTACCACACGTTACGATTCCACACGTCTACGTTCACCTATGACGTTGTATTTGGGATATAAAGCGTACTTTATTATGAAATGAAACTAATGAGGCAACCATGGGAATTAGGGAGTCCTAGGCGGGGAAAACTAAAAATACTACAATAAGACTAACATCACTTCAAGAGAGTCACATAATCGAAAAATAACCCTGATGAATTCCTCCAGAATAAACCCAACCAAAAGGAATAAATAAACACACAGCTGGAATAGAATGTATTTCTAGACCAATGTAGCTCGATCGAGGACAGTGATACGCCCCCCTCTCCCACCCCACTCCAAAGAAGGAAATACATTATGATCAGTATTGGAAATTTCACCTGACTTACAAAGCTGCTCTGTATTAACTGGGTATTAGTATGTTTGCTTCTGAAAGTCCTGTGTCGTATTTGGATATTCCTGACACGTTCTAACCATTATTTAAGTAATGACAAATGTTACGTTGTGGGTTTAACCCCTTTTACCCTTATCCCTGAAGATGGTCGATGACTGAAACCAGTCTAGATATATGGGTTTAAAATAAAAGCAGCTGATGGTCAAAGATTTTATACATTACTTATGGCCCGTTGATGGTCACCTTCCAAAAATGTTTAATCAACGTGGCCCCAAAACACACACACACACACACACACACACACACACACACACACACACACATACACAAAGACAAACCATACTGCAAACAACAGTTTATTTAAACACAACTCCAAGACAAAACTCCACTCAAACACACACCTTTCACTCTAGAATGCCAAACTGTAAACTAAAAGCAACAGTTCAAAAGCCAGAAACAATAAAGAACAAGTAACTACTAAGGACTGCATCTGTACTTTAAGCCGAATCACAAACCTAAACGTCCACCACAAAGACTCGGCAACCGCCTACAACAGATCTCTTAAAAAATAATCCATTTGGAATGTGCCGCGGTGTTCCTAGGTTCGTACCTAACGAAAAACGCGCCAAATTCAAAAACAACTAAATATTTGTGGGAAGCATGGTAAAAAACATCACAAGCCGTTTCTCTCGGAACAATTTAAGCCCTACCTTTCGTTTCCTGGCTATCCTTACCCTCGGAACTCGTTCCACATACGGAAAGAAACAGCCAGACATTTGGGGATGGCGCATCGTCTGATTCCACCAGTCGGCGTTGATCCATGATTTATTCTTTGGAATAAACAGCATATACAGTTCACACCAGTCACTAAGGCCAAACCGCTCACATCCTTTGCATCCTAAACTCAAGACATAACACAGAACGTCACTGGTCAAATCAATGGACCAAACGCTGTACCGAAATAATGACTTCACCAACACAGCGCAATTTAAAACAGCAAAATCAATTAGAGGCGAGTTGTACGCCATAATCTGGACTTGGAAATGGCGAATTACTTTATGCTATCGCTCTTCACCGTCATATCAGCTGCCCAACACAGGTAAGTCTTGTACACCCTTATAGATCACTTTCGGTTATTAATATGACGTGTTTTATACTTACGTTAAAATAGACAATTATCATTTAGAATTAAATTTCTGCAGACTTACGCGTTTCGTAATCATCGAGGTATCACTTTTCCTTATTTGAGTGGTATTACGTTAATGTTCGTTAAATAAATTGAGAATAATAAGTTCCGACAGGAAGATGCATTTACAGGTAATTCCAAGTACACTTATGCTTTTAAGCATTGCTTACTCTCTTTACTAAGATAATAATAATAAGATCAAAGATAATGTTTAAGCTCTGGCTGATTGGGAGTGTAAGCAGAGTCACAGTCGAACACATACAGTCGCGACACTCCACCTCTTTTCTGCTGCCCACCGCGATTGCAGCGCGCAATGCGGCCAGGAAGTTATACTGCAGAGTTCCCCGAAATTTTGTAAAACCGAAAGATAATCTTAACTGTTTATGCTGGTCTGTAGAATGGTTTTTACAAACAGAAGCATCTGTACGGCAATAAATTGCAGCGACAAGAAGAAGAAAGCAGTATATTTCCATTTTTTAGTTTTCTTGTCAACCCCAGTAGGTGTGAATCGATATGTCACGGAACTGTTTATTTACGAGTTTCTTCTAACCTAAAGATATTTACTTGAGAATGTGGTGTTCCTTAAGAACCGAAGAAGTGCTAGTAAACAGCAGCAGACCCGACCTTTTGCAGAAAGGCGTCGTATATTTGCTCAAGAACGTAAGTTTTCTTCGCTGCACTTCCAGTTAAATCAGTGAATATGGAACGAAGGAAACCAGTATGGAATGCAATACCTACATATTTTATGTAGCTGACAAGCTAACACAACTGTAGATGGAGAAAAAATAGCAATAAAACTATTTCCCAGCACGGAAGACACCACTTCCACAATTGTTGCTACATCTGAGCCACAAATGGCAATAATCATCAACACATCCGCTTTTGCAATTAAAGTAATTTCATTTATAAAGACATATGTGTGTTAAAAAGTCAATGAAGGGTAAGTCTGAACAAAACATTAGGTTCCATAAAAAGTTGTTCGATGTCAAGGAAAGTGTCAGACATATTACGAAGAGACAAAAAAAATTATTATTCTCATCCATGAAATGTGTGTTTGTATGGTCTTATTTTCAGTGGAGTAAGCTACAATTATAGACATATTCGAAAGTATTTCTTTATAATTATGTTGTAGCTTATGTCACTGAATCAAGGAGATTCGGTCGTTTTCACATGTATCTCATGATCATAATAATTTAGTAATTATTTAGCTAATTAACCAGAAAAATGACTATAAACGAACTATAATTTTACTGCTGCTTTGTTTCCTTTTGGGGCGCTAGAGTTGCACAAACTCTCAGATGGTTACAATTTTCTCAGCAGTGAGTGTCGTGACTGTATATACTCCTTTAGGCAAGATTCAAACCTGCGACCGCAGCTGTCGCGCGGTTCCAGACTGAAGCGTCTAGAACCGCTCGGCCACTTCCGCCTGCCATTTAGTAAGTAATGCAATACTTTCTTTATGAAAACAGTTTTTCTTTTGTTGATCTCAATACACCATATTATTCTTCCCTCTTTTGGCTGCAAAAATCATAGTGTTTAACATAATTTCTTTCAGTATGTTTTCCTCATGCCACCTCACTGGAAGGGCCTACATACACGCATTGTACCACAGACAACGTATTCCTGCAACAGTAACCCCCTTCCCCCCCCCCCCCCCCCCCCCCCCATCATCCACATACTGATTCACGCAGAGTGCCAGAGTGCATCCTACATTGAGCCAAACAGATGGAAACTGGATGGTACAAGTTCTGCGCTGGAGGGTGGTTGGGAAGAAACAATGAAGGTGTTGTGAAATCCTCTTGGTTGCGCGGTTGAGTCGTTGTATTGTTACGGGGAAGGAGAATATCGTTTGCATTTTTGTGCCGATGAACATCCTGATGTTGTTTCTTCAATTTACTGATGGTACCACAATACAGTTCAGAGTTGAAAGTTGCAAAATAAGGGAGATCATCAATCAGAATAACCGCTTCAGAGTGCCAAAAGACCGTTGGATCTTGCTACTTTGTTATATACTACCGCATCATCTGCGAGCAGCCTTAAAGAGAATCCAACGCTCTCTTATAAATCATTTATGTATACTGTAAACAGTAACGGTCCTATCACCCTTCCTTTGGGTACTCCTCGATTTTGTTCCGTTAAGAGTGACATGCAGAGTTCTATCTGCTCCGATACTCGATAAACCCTTATTTCTTCACCAAATGGCAGTGCGGGACGGTCTCAAAAGCCGTCCTGAAGTCAAGGAACACGGCATTAACCTGAGCCACATTGTCTACGGCACTGTGGATCTCATGGATGAACAAAGCGAGATGAATTTCGCAGCAGCTCTGTTTCTGGAATCCTTGACCATTTTCACCTAAAACGTGATAATTCTTAAGTATAAAACATGTTCTATTATTGTGCGACATATTGACGTCAACTGTATAGTTATATAATTGTGCGGATCTGTCCTAAGACCCTTCTTAAAAACGAGAATGACCTGCACTTTCGTCCAGTCGCTAGGTATCTTTCGATGCTCAAGCGACCTACGATAATTTACTGCTAGAGGCGGAATAAGTTCTTTCACATGATCTTTGTAGACTCTTGTAGGTATCTCGTCTGACCCCTTAGCGCTACTAAGCGATTGTAGTTGATTTTCTATTCCGCAATCGATTAGCTCAATATCTGTCATTTCTAAGTTCCTACTACGATTGAAAGGAGGGATCGTTTTACTACCTTCCGCGGTATAAAACTTCGAAAGACGTAACTCAGTATTTCAGCCCTTCCGCTGTTATCTTCCGTTTCGGTACCAGTGTAGTCATTGAGTGAATGAGTACATGATTCTACTTACGACCAAAACCTTTTAGTATTTTTATTCAGATGGGTTGACTAAATTTTACTTTTAAAGTCACTGAACGCTTCTCTAATTGCTCTCCTTACACTCGTTTTTGCTTCATTCAGCTTTTGCTTTACGGCTAGGTTTTTATTTCCCTTGAATATGAGATGAATTTCTCTTTGTTTGCGTAGCAGTTTTCTAACACGGCTATTAAATCCCGTCGGGTCCGTCACATCCCTAGGACCTTACTCGAAGCATACTGTCTACGGCATATTGTAGGATGCCTTTCATTTTTTTCCATTTGTTCTCCACATCTCCGTATTTATCACTGAGTATTTTACCCTAACTGTTCAGGTTCTCTGAAATTTGTATTCTGTCTATCTTGCTGAGCAAAAATATGTTCCTACCCTCCGCCGAAATGAGCAGAGGATGCCCTCACACCAAGGACCGTTTTGGTAGAGGGTTCATCGAACCTAGAGAAGCCGCATGTGCAGCACGGACTCTGCTACCCTAGTAGCCCATTCCTGCGTGTGGTAAGCCCCTAACCTGTTAAGGGGAAGCCTACAATTCCGTACCCAAAAGCGGTGGTCGAGAAATTCGCATCTCATTCCGTCGCAGAGGCGTGTGAACCTAGGTGTTAGACCTTCCACTCTGTCTAAACCTGAGGACCATGAGCAACCCTGGGTACGATGCTACAGATAGACAGCGCAGCCTACACCCTGTGTGGGACGCTAGCTGCCATCTCCAAAACAGCCATCCGACGAAAGGAGTCGAGGATGTCCTCATAACCCAAGCGTCAGGCGCCATTCATGCCGACATGTGCCACTACATGCAGTCGGTTGCACCCAGTGCGCTCGAAAGCTGCCAGCAGGACCTCCTTCAGATCTCCGTCGTGGCTCACCAGCAAACGTATCGAGTGCAAACTGACGTCCTTTGCCTTGCTTGCTATTTACCTGAGGGGCTCCATCACCCGCCTAACACTGGAGCTCCAAATCGCAAGCAGAACTACCCAATGCGTTGGTCGCTGGCCCAACATGACAAGCATCCCGTGATGGCTCAGAGTTGTCATCAACACTGGGTAGCACCTCGCACCCATTGCTGAGGCGTTGGGAGCCAGCCACGAGTCCTGCTCTCTCCTTCGCCTTCCGTCCAGCTAACGAAAAACCGTCTGCCAACCTTCCTCAACTGAGGAGGGACTGAGCAGACGTTGCGCATCAGAAGCTGCAGCGACACCCAGGTCAACAGGAGATTCGGACGGCACCAAACGTCTCGCAGGTCTCGTGACCAGCGCTCCGATGTCGCCGCAACTTTGAGCATCAGCCATAAGCACGACGACGGTAGCCAACGCAGCTTGCAGCTGTTTACGGACAGGAGCCAATTTTCCTTGTGTCCGCTCACTATAATCACATTAACTGACCATATCACAGTGTTTGAAAAGTACATATAAGGTATGAAATAGCGCTACTGAGTGTGGAATATATGTAAATAATAAAGAGGAGAATAAAGAACACTAATAACTGCTCTGAAGATATCTCGGTGCACCCTGAGACGGCAAGTACTTGAACAGAAAAAAATTTATTTACTGAAGTGGACGAATCTACACCTACCTGTTACTAGAAACTTTGCTTACCGATGAACCAACTGCACGAAAAACGTATGCTAACTAGAATGCAATGATCGAAATTATTTGCCCTGTACCAACACGAGATTTGAACTCAGTGGCGTGACATGGAGCTGGTGGCGGGGGGAAAAATTACAGTAGTATGCCTCCTTATACAGGGATATGCACCAAGATTTACGCAAAAACATAAACTTTGGTGGATATGGAAGCCACTAGTCCAGACAGTAAAATACACAGGTATAGATAACTGCATTGCAGAAGCACTTGAAAAAAGAATAAATGAACTAAACTAAATTACTGTGTATCAGGCAAATGCTGCTGCTGCCATCGCTACTGGCGCGTACGCTCGGCTCGGCATTTGTCGTCGCGCAAGTACTTCCACACGACTCCAGTTGCTTCTCGCTTCGCAAACCCATTTTTGTCGCATCGGAGTGTGTCATATGTGTATCATGTTTCTCTGCTTTCTGTTGCCGTAAATACATTTGCGTCAAGAGATTGATCTTTGAAGCACATGAGCTAGTAGGTCCCATTATAGCATTTCATTCCATAGCATTCCAATCCCAAAGAAAGCAGGTGTTGACAGGTGCGAAAATTACCGAACTGTCAGTTTAACAAGCCACGGCTGCAAAATACTAACTCGAATTCCTTACAGACGAATGGAAAAACTGGTAGAAGCCGACCTCGGGGAAGGTCAGTTTGGATTCCGTAGAAATGTTGGAACATGTGAGGCAATACTGACCCTACGACTTATCTCAGAGAATAGATTAAGGAAAGGCAAACCTACGTTTCTAGCATTTGTAGACTTAGAGACAGTTTTTGACAATGTTGACTGGAATACTCTCTTTCAAATTCTGAAGGTGGCAGGGGTAAAATACAGGGAGCGACAGGCTATTTACAATTTGTACAGAAACCAGATGGCAGTTATAAGAGTCGAGGGATATGAATGGGAAGCAGTGGTTGGGAAGGGAACGAGACAGGATTGTAGCCTCTCCCCGATGTTATTCAATCTATATATTGAGCAAGCAGTGAATGAAACAAAAGAAAAATTCGGAGTTGGTGTTAAAATCCCTGGAGCAGAAATAAAACTTTGAGGTTCGTCGATAACATTGTCCTTATGAAGGACAGCAAAGGACCTGGAAGAACAGCTCAACAGAAAGAACAGTGTCTTGAAGGAAAGATATAAGATGAACATCAACAAGAGCAAAACGAGGATAATGGAATGTAGTCGAATTAAATCGGGTGATGCTGCGGGAGTTAGATTAGGAAGTGAGTCGCTTAAAGTAGTAAATGAGTTTTGCTATTTGGGGAGCAAAATAACTGATGATGGTCGAAGTAGAGAGGATATAAAATGTAGGCTGGAAATGGCAAGGAAAGCATTTCTGAAGAAGAGAAATTTGTTAACATCGAGTATAGATTTAAATGTCAGGAAGTCGTTTCTGAAAGTGTTTGTACGGAGTGTAGCCATGTATGGAAGTGAAATGTGGACTGTAAATAGTTTAGACAAGAAGAGAATAGAAGCTTTCGAAATGTGGTGCTACAGAAGAATGCTGAAGATCAGATGGGTAGATCACATAACTAATGAAGAGGTATTGAATAGAATTGGAGAGAAGAGAAATTTGTGGCACAATTTGACTAGAAGAAGGGATCGGTTGGTAAGGCATATTCTGAGGCATCAAGGGAATACCAATTTATCAATGGAGGGCAACGTGGATGGTAAAAATCGTAGAGGCTGACCAAGAGATGAAACACTAAACTGATTCAGAAGGATGTAGGTTGCAGTAGGTACTGGGAGATGAAGAACTTTGCTCAGGATAGAGTAGCATGGAGAGCTGCATCAAACCAGTCTGTCGACTGAAGACCACAACAACAACAGCATTTCATTCCTTAAATTACATTTCTCATTTATGTAATTCTATATACGAGATTTCAGTGTCTTGTCTTCACTCTGTCTGCCACTGGAACTGCAAAGAGCAGGGTGCCATTCTCGACTGCTGTCGTTAGTTACATGTTATATGCTTACAACCTGTATATCATCGATATAGACGCTTAGTAGTTTTGGAATTAACCGTGGTGAGATAGGGCAGAATTTATTGAAAGATTAAAGTGAAGTAAAAGGAATAGAAGGCATTTCTAATTCGTACGAGAGCGTGCTGAAAAGCAGTGCTTGAGGATTTCTCATGGGAATATTCTTATATATTTTTAAATAAAACGTTATTAATATTTTACATCTTTGTTCTTCATGTCTATACATTTATTTCTCAAATAGTCACCCTCGTGACGAACACATTTCTCCCAAGGAGAGATCAGTTTTTTGATACCGTCACTGTAGAATGTTTTGTCTGTTGACCGAGTCACATCACCTCTGCTTGCACCGATTCGTCACTATGGAACGAAGCAAACGACTATGGAATGCAATACCTACATTATTTTATGTAGCGGACAAGCTAACACAACTGTAGCGGGAGGAAAAACCCTCACCGATGAGATAATAAAATAAAAATTAGCAATAAAACTATTTCCCAACACAGAAGAAACCAATTCCACAAATGGCAAGAATCATCAACACATCCGCTTTTGCAACTAAAGTAATTACATTTATAACGATATTATTCTGTTAAAAAGTCGATGAAGTGTAAGATTGTGCAAAGTATTAGGTTCCATAAAAAATTGTTACGTGTCAAGTAAAGTGTCTGGCATATTACGAGCAGACAAAAAAAACTGTTATTCTCATGCATGAAATGTGTGTTTGTATGGTCTTGTTTTCAGTGGAGTAAGCTACAATTATACACATGTGTTACTTGAGGCTTTCCCGACGGACATGTTTTATATATGGTTCTTGGGCGAGACGTCGCATGTCATAGTGAAAACTCCACAATATTTCATGAGCGCAACTAGCCGACATCTTCAGGTGCGACGAACACACTGCTAAGGCAGGTTTTTTTTTTTTTCCTTTACTGTATTTGAATTCTCCATCTGGGCGGGCTGGCAGCAGCATATGCGCTGCTCTTCAGCCGAAAGCCATAGAACAAACAATAGAAGACATTTAAAAATACACTAAGGAGAAAACATGGTGAACATAGATATAAAAAAGGGGGAACATCATGGAAGGCAATAGACAAAAAAAGGGGCGACTGTAAAATGGAGATAAAAACCGTAAAAAAGTAACGCACACATTAAACCACACACTGGGACAATTAAAAGAACACAAGGCACAGTATGACCGGAGCATAAAAGTATCGACGGATGGCGTTGCACATAACAAACACTGACAGTGACACTAAGTACAAGGCCAGCACACAGTTAAAATCACACCTCTTGACGCACAGGAGAAACAGCACTAAACACAACACTGACGTGGCACACTGCGATGATCAAAACAGAGGGGCTGCCAGCCGCAAGGAGATGAGGGAGACCGGAAGAAAGGAGGGAGGAAGAGAGGGGGGAGATGGGTGGTGGGGGGGGGAGGGCACTGAAGAAGGCCAGATAGGGAGGGATGTGGGAAGGAAAGAGGCAAGGATGGGGTGCAGGGTCCCGGGGGGGGGGGGGTGAAGGAGGAAAATCCGTTCTGGGAGAAGGAGGGGAGAGGAAAAAGGGGGCACTGGGTAGGGGGGGGGGAAGGCCAGGTTACAGTTGGAAGGAAGGGTAGATGCCACGGCGAAGTTCATCATCCGGGAGGGGGAGACGCTGGAAATTGCCCTGATGAAGATGGAGGGTGTGGAGGTGGAGAGAGGGAGGGATACAGCGATAGAGGCGTGGCAACGGGCGTGGGGTGGAGAGGAAGGAGGAAACCAGAGGGTGGGGGGGATCAAGCCTGCAGACAATGTAAAGGATGCGGAGATGTTGAAGGAACAGGAGGAGGTGGGGGAAGGGGATGAGTTCATACAGGAGCCGTGTGGGGGAAGGAAGGCGGATACGGAAGGCAAGGTGGAGCAAATGGCGTTCGAGGATTTGGAGGGCCTTGTAAAAGCGGGTGGGTGTGGAGATCAAGGCAATGCTGGCATAACAGAGGATAGGACAGATGAGGGATTTGTAGGTGTGGAGGATGGTGGAAGGATGCAATCCCCATGTCTGGGCAGACAGGAGTTTCAGGAGGCAGAGGTGGGAATGGGCTTTCTGCTGGATGGTCAGGAGGTGAGGGGTCCAGGTGAGGTGTCGGTCGAGGGTGAGGCCAAGGTATCTCAGGGTGGGGGTGAACTGGATGGGACGACCATAAAGGGTGACATAGAAATCATGGAGGAGAAAGGAGGGGGTGGTGCGACCTATGATGATTGCCTGAGTTTTGGAGGGGTTGAGACGGAGGAACCACTAGTTACACCAAGTGGTGAACTGATTGAGGTGGGTTTGGAAGGTGCATTGGGACCGTTGAAAGGTAGTATAGAGAGCCAGGAAGGAGGTGTCATCAGCATACTGGAGAAGGTGGACAGGTGGGGGTGGCTTGGGCATATAAGCCGTATACAAGACATGAAGGAGAGGGGAGAGGACAGAGCGCTGGGGGACGCCAGCAGTGGGATAAGATATACGGGATTGGTGTTGTGGAGGGGCTGTCATCATCTGAGTTTCGCAATTTTAAAGCGCATACATATCAATCACATAGCGAGAACACACATTCCTGCTTTGATGTTGTCGATGTACGACATTATATTTCACACACATGCCATTTCACTTCAGAGAACACATTTGGCGTTATGTGTATTTCATATTTTGATATTTCTACAACTGACAAACCAATGCGCTTACGTCGCATTATAAATGAAGTTTGTTCCCGCTATGTGACTGATACACATACCCTTTAACATTTCGAAGACTAGATGATGACAGCAAACTTCTGTGGAAACCGGTCATCGTGAAATAAATAATATCTACCGATCTTGTTTTCAGAAGGAATTTCTTTCCACCCAGTCGGACTTAGTCCTTGTCTAGTCGCATGAGCTGTAGGGTAACTCCACAGACACTTTCAGGTGCAAGCGGTACAGTTGTTCAGAAACCGAGTCCAATTGTTCAATGGGTAAATCGTATCCTCTGCTAACAACAACAGAACCAGGCTTACTTACAATCATATTCATGGAAGTTGATTTTACAGAATGTACTAACTTTCGGCCATTACCTTTCGACCATGTTCAGAATGAGCCGACAGATGGAAAATAAAGTACTCACTCCGTCTCTTTAAACCCACACACCGCGTCACCGCGTATGTGGCCACGTGGCCACAGATACACAAGCGCCGGAGACATCGTTGGGCTATGCAAATATTGAATCTGTGGCTATGCGATCGATCTGTGCTGGCATATCGATGTACTGTTAAGAGCTACACCCCAGAGGCATTTATTAAAGAAAGCACCGGATATCGTGATTTCTCCAGACTAAAACTGCTATCTATTTTAAGTAAATTCTTCGCCAAACGATTTCCAAGTGCTACTCTCACCACGATGAAGCCGACGCTATAATTTCGACATTTTCATACCGCGTAAAGTGACCGGTGTCGATGAAGTGCTCTGTCGCAGCCGATTTATTGGGCTGTAAAAGCCGGCTGTAAATACGATGCTCCGTACATCTTTCATGGACGGCGCCAGTCGTCTCCCCGATGTAAGAAAGACCACTCTCGCAGAGGATCCTGAAAGCCCCAGGCTTTCGAAGCGTTTAGTTATCTTTGACGGAATGCAAAAGTGCCGCTCTCCTCGGCGGCGGGCGCAAAACCACTTTAACTTTGAGCCTGGTGAGAATGCGACATACTTTTGTCGACAGGCTTCCCGCATATGGCAGGAAAGCCATGGATTTAAACCTCTCCATGTCTTGTTCGTCTTTCGTTATATCCATCTCAGGTTTTATTCGTAACGCCTTATGGATGTGATGTGGAAAACATGCATTTACTTCAAGAAACCTCCTTTAAATATGGTGTCTCGCGAAAGACAATCAGGAGGGATGTGCGGGTCGCGCGGCGCGCTTGCCGGCTGTTGTTGCTGCATCTACCGGTCGTCGCTATACCTAGTTCTCGGACACCAGTACTTTGCGCATGTTTTCTTTTGAGTTTTTTTTGCCAAGTTTAATCGTTTTCCTTGCTTGTACGTCGCTGGGCCTTTTGTATCCCGCCTGGAAGGCGGAGCGTGGGTCTGCTCCTGTACACTGAAGGGTAGGCCGAATGTAGGGAGCGAGTAGGAGCAGGTGAGGTAAAAATCTGGGTACTGCAATTAAGTAAAAGTGGTTTTACTGTATCACATCACAATAATAACTTAAATACATAAATTGTTACCTAACTTTGGCTGAGATGCACGTAGGTGCAAAGACGGGTGTACGAGGGTCACTCCACAAGGAATACACACTATTTTTTTTTAAATCCATCTTTTATTTTACATGTTTGAAAGTTTTACAGTGTGTAGACACATCCATTAGGAACAATATTTTCATTTCTCCACATAATTTCCATCCCTCTCAACTGCCTTACGCCATCTTGGAACCAGCGCCTGCATACCCGCACTGTATAATTCTCGGCCAACCTGTTGAAGCCACTGTTTGGCAGCGTGCACAAGGGAGTCATCATCTTCAAACCTTGTTTCACGAAGAGAGTCTTTCAGTTTCCTAAAGAGATTGTAGTCATATGGAGCCAGGTCAGGACTGTAAGGTGGGTGTTTCAGTGTTGTCCATCAGAGTTTTGTGATCGCCTCCATGGTTTTTTGACTGACATGTGGCCGTGCATTGTCGTGCAACAGCAAAACATCCTGCTTTTGCCGATGTGGTCGAACACGACTCAGTCGAACTTGAAGTTTCTTCAGTGTCGTCACATATGCATTACAAGTTACGGTGGTTCCACTTGGCATGATGACCATAAGCAAGAGTCCTACGGAATCGAAAAACACCGTAGCCATAAATTTTCCAGCAGAAGGTGTGGTTTTGATTTTTTTTTTTTCCTTAGGTGAATTGGAATGATGCCACTCCATTGATTGCCTCTTCATCTCTGGTGAAAAATGAAGGAGGCATGTTTCACCACATTTCACAATTCTTCCAAGAAATTCATCTCCACCATTCTCATACTGTTCCAAAAGTTCGCTGCATACCGTTTTTCTTGTTTCTTTGAGAGCCACTGTCAACATCCTGGGAACCCACCTGGCACAAACCTTTTTTAACGCCAACACATTCAGTATTCTGCAAACACTTCCTTCCCCTATCCCAATGTAGCGTGACAATTCGTTCACTGTGATGCGTCTGTCAGCAGTCACCAGTTCGTTAACTCTCTGCACATTGTCTGGAGTGTGTGCAGTACGAGGCCTGCCGCTGCGAGGACAATCCTCAATATTGCCGTGCCCGCTTTCATCACGTAACCTGCTTGCCCAGCAAATAACTGTACTGTGATCGACAGCAGCATCTCCATACACCTTTTTCAACCTCTTGTGGGTGTTTCCTACTGTCTCGTTTTCACAGCACAGGAATTCTATGACAGCACGTTCCTTCTGACGAACGTCAAGTGGAGCAGCCATCTTGAAGACATGCTGTGACGGCGCCACTCGCGGAAACAGGTTGAACTATGTTTGAAAACAAGCGGGAAGGATGTATCTACACACTGTAAGACATTGACACATGCAGAATGAAAACTGTATTTTTACAGTGTGCATTTCTTTTGGAGTGACCCTCGTATCAAAGCTAACATAAGTTACACAGGAAAAATCTGTAGCGGCTCGCCCACTGTGAAAAAGAAACAATGTTGCTTGGTCGTCTACTCGTGATGAAATGGGCTGAATTTGCAGCGGTGCTCGTCGAGCTCCGCAGGGTCGGTTAGAGGGCGCTGTGGTCGGCGTAGTTCGTCCGCTCTCCTAGTGCCAATCTACGAGAGTGCACCTACGTTGTGGCATCGTAGCTGTCGACACCACAGGGCCCGCTTCTCAAACAGAAACACCGTGCGATCGTCTTCTATACTGTACCACTGCACTGAGTGTTCCAGTGTTTTGAGTTTCCTATCGAGTTTCCATTCGGTATGGTATACACGAAGGATCAACGAGCAAAAAACAGAATAGTATGTGGAATGTCGGCTTGAATTCAGACGAAACTTTCCCTGTGTGCATGTTCCGGATGATTCGACGATACGCATATTACTGAAGAAATTTCTTGAGACTGAATCTGTGTTCCACAAACTAAGGCCAACAGAACCTTCTGTTTTAACCGAAAATCAATTAGACGAGTTAGGGGGAGAGCTTGGAAAGAAGTCCGAGAAAATCTCTGCGCGGTTAGGCACTTCAGACTGGTGTGACAAGAACATCTGCTCGCTGCGCTGTGCACAAACTGAAATTGAAACCATGCAAAATAATTGCAGTGCATCAACTGAGAAATTCAGATACTGGTGTTCGACGTCCTTATTGCAATTAGCTGTTGCAGTCTGTGCACGATGGGGAAGTTAAACATTGAGATGCTTTTCCTTCTAATGAAGCATGACTGCTTTTGTCAGGGTACTTAAATTCTCAGAACAATCGACGTTGGAGCTCCGGAAATCCCCAAGAAGTGCATCACTACCTCTGCAGGATGGTAAAACAGGAGTATGGTATGCAATTAGTGCAAGATGAATTATTGGATCAATTTTTTTCCACTAAACAATACGTTCTGACAGGTATGTGAACAATATACTGCATCCTTTTACTCAAGTACTAATACCTCACGAAAAGAGGTACGGTTATTTCGTGCAGGACAATCCAAGAACGCACATCGCCAATGCTTCTATGACAGCAATACGAAGTATTTTTGATGACAGGATAGTTCACTGGCCTCCTCGTTCTTCACATCTAAATCCGTGTGACTTTTATCTTAGGGGAACGTTAAAAGACAATGTGTCTGCAGCCAATCCCCACACGCTCGAAGAGTTGGAAGACAGGGTTCGGCTAGTCATTTCCCAGATTTCGGCGCCTATGTGTTCATGAGAAATCACGCCGCTCTTATCACAGTGGGACATCATTTTGATCAAATGGTTCAAATGGCTCTGAGCACTATGGGACTTAACTTCTGGGGTCATCAGTCCCCTAGGACTTAGAACTACTTAAACCTAACTAACCTAAGGACATCACACACATCCATGCCCGAGGCAGGATTCGAACCTGCGACCGTAGCGGTCGTCCGGTTCCAGACTGAAGCGCCTAGAACCGCTCCGTCACAACGGCCGGCAACATCATTTTGAGCACCTACAGCAAATAAAGGTAAGCTTAAATCAATCAGATGGCAACATTGTTTGTGCTTAACCCTTTCGTGGTTGATGGGTCATATATGTCCCACTAACGTTGAGCGCCAGTTCGAGTGTCGGGATACATGTTACCCAGCTCTGCACGGTGCTGCCATCTAGGGACGACTGTACTGAACCTAAGAAAAAAATCGGGACTGCACTGCAAAGGCAATAGAGAAGCGGTGACTACTTTTGTTGACCGGCGTGTATATATGGCCGCTGCAACGCCACTTATTTGTGTCATTCTTCAGTTTTCATCATTTCTCACTTTCCAGCGATGTCTGACGTAAGTAATTCATCTTATTATTAACTTAATAATCATCTTTTAGTACAAATACAGTGTGGAATGTACTTCTCAACAACTGTACTATTTTATAATCGAAATAAAATTAGTGGGACACATGTGTCCAGGCAGACATTATTGGTAAAGTTATTTAACGGTTTGAAATAGGAAGAGGGGATCAATGCCCACTTTCTTCCCAGCAAAGAGAGGAGTCTCTAGTGTGCCAGATGACGTCCGGCTCGGGAACGTAGGCAAACATATACCGAAAGACAGTGGCACTAGGAAGCGATGCAGATTCTGCAGCACAAACTCTAAAGAGAAGAGAACAAAAGTTGTTTGCACTGCTTGTGGTGTACCACTCTGTGCCACACCATGTTTTTCCAAGTTTTGTAAGTATTGATCATGTATCATGAAAACTGAAATGTAATGAATATTTTTTACACTGGCTCTACACAAATAAAAAGATTACATGCATGTATAATTTGTAGTTATTTTATTCTCTGCAAAATCCTGTTTATGGCTAAAAAAAATAAAATTATAAAATCAGTCAGCAAAAAAGGTATCTTGCATTGGTTCATGGGACATTTGTGTCCCACTTCCTGTTGTGAAAAAATATTTTGGTGGTTAAAATATAATAATGGGACTGAAAAGAAACTGTTATCACCTTAATATTTTAAAAATCTGTAAAAAATGAATTTTATCCATGAAAGGGTTAACTCAGGGGAAGCGGGCGAGCAGCCGACTGCCGGCATATTATATAGTGTCCGAGAGTCGGAACGGCAGCGGCCGGAGGATGCGGGGGCGGCGGCCGTGCTAAGCGACCCTAGGACCCCCCTCCCCCGAGCTTCGTGAGACACCCTGTTTACACGGTGAGCCATTGATAGTGACCGGGCCAAATATCTCACGAAATAAGCGTCAAACGAAAAAACTACAAAGAACGAAACTTGTCTAGCTTGAAGGGGGAAACCAGATGGCGCTATGGTTGGCCCGCTAGATGGCGCTGCCATATCCTTCCTCCCATAATGCCGCACCATACATTAACCCGCCAAGGTCGCTGATGTTCCACTTGTCGCAGCCATCGTGGATTTTCCGTTGACCAATAGTGCATATTATGCCGATTTACGTTACCGCTGTTGGTGAATGACGCTTCGTCGCTAAATAGAACGCATGCAAAAAATCTGTCATCGTCCCGTAATTTCTCTGTACATGTCGTTCAAAGTCATCGCCATGCAATTCTGGTGCATAGAAATATGGTACGGGTGCAATCGATGTTGATGTAGCATTCTCAACACCGACGTTTTTGAGTTCCCGATTCTCGCGCAGTTTGTCTGCTACTGATGTGAGGATTAGCCGCGACAGCAGCTAGAACACCTACTTGGGCATCATCATTTGTTGCAGGTCGTGGTTGACGTGTCACATGTGGCTGAACACTTCTTCTTTCCTTAAATAACGTAACTATCCGGCGAACGGTCTGGACACTTGGATGATGTCGTCCAGGATACCGAGCAGCATACGTAGCGCACGCTCGTTGGGCATTTTGATCACAATAGCCATACATCAACACGATATCGACCTTTTCCGCAATTGGTATCACGAAGCAAATAGCGACCGCACTGGCGGAATGTTACGTGATACCACGTACTTATACATTTGTGACTATTACAGCGCCATCTATCACAAAGCGAAAAAAGTGGTCCAACTAAAACATTCATATTTCCTTACGTACTACACGAATATGGAATAAAAATGGGGGTTCCTATTTAAAAACCGCAGTTGATATCCGTTTGACCTATGGCAGCGACATCTAGCGGGCTAACCATAGCGCCATCTGGTTTCCCCCTTCAAGCTAGACGAGTTTCGTTCTTTGTAGTTTTTTCGTTTGACGCTTATTTCGTGATATACTTGGCCCGGTCACTAACAGTGGACCACCCTGTATATAAGCTCAACCTGCGGACAGTCCGGCGAACCAAAGTTGTGAGAACAGTCAGCGTCTGGGAATGGCGGCGGCAGCCGCTCCGATACGTATCGCCAAAGGGAATACGTATTGCGAGAACTTCCCTTACGGAGCAGGGTACAGATACTCGAATCGCACGTCATTGTGTCCCACCTCATGTAAACGGAAAAATCATTGACTCACACAGCTTTTATCTTTTGTACTGTCAGTCTGTCTCTCTTCCTCGACACTACCGCGCAATATGGCGCAATAGGAAAACAATGGAGCCTTATTCTAGAGGACTGGGATTGAAATCCAGATCTGGCCAGATTTAGATTTATGGAGCTTCCTTGAATCATTTAAGGCAGATAACCGGAATGTTTGCCCGCAAAAGCACACGCCTTCATGCTGACACAATACCAAAACCAAAATGTTTATCCCAGGACAAGTCCTGGTGAACGAAAGAATTGTATCAGACTCACGAATGCTGCACTGCTGCTGAAAAGGCTCCTCGTTATTTTATAAAGTTTTTTTCTTCAGTTGCTTATTTTAAAGTTTATTTGTGTTAAGATTTGCTGTAAAAGTAACTTATTAGTGGACTTTCATTAATCTCAGTCTTTCTTCCTGTGTTATTGACTTGAGTGGTCTGTTATCCGTGACTGTGCTTGCGTCGTACATCCAAGCCCCACGCCTCAGTTTACATTTTGCGGCGTGCAGTTGCAGCTGTACCGGTTATGACGCTAAGTACTGACAAAGTTATTTGTGCACTGTTGTACAGTTATTAAATTTAATAGTTTTCAGTGGTGTTTCGTGCTCTTTATGGCGAAATAATGATTTAATAAACTTTTGGAAACGTTCGCTCACTGTGTTTTTTAGAGTTTTCTGTGCGTTGAAGTCGTTTAGTAAATTTCGTGATTTAGTTTTCAGCTGACGTTTCTTATTGTTTCTAGTGAAATATACCAGTAAAATTTTCATCCAGTGCTTTAACTTCCTTGAGTGTTCCAGTGGCCGCTCGAAGTTTTGGTTTTAGCTAATAATTTTGTGAAGCTTTGTTGGTATTGGTATTTGTTGTGGTATAGTGGTATTAATACAAGTAGTCGCTTTCTTAGTAGAGAGAGAATTTCGAGACCGCTATTGGTACTCCTATAAATAGTTCTACTGGTGTAACTGAACTTTGGTAACTTGGACGTGTACTTTTTTCAGTAACTTTAAGATTTTACCATGAGTGAGAAGTGTGGGCTCTGTTGTAGGTTTGTGACTAGTGGGTTACGGTGTGGGATTTGTTCAAAGTGTTTTCATTGTGGGGGAATGCAGTGGGGAACCCAGTGGGCATTCTAGCGAGATCCACTCCTGGCAATGCAGAATCTGCATTAGTTGATACAGGATCAGGAGAGTAAGATCTGTGCCCTTCAGGTGCAGTTACAATACGCAAAGGAGGAAGTAGATAGGTTGAGGAGGGTGAAGGGTGCTAGGGAATGAGAACTGGCAGTTGGCAACAAGGCTGCTAGGAGGAGGAGGTATTCAGATAGTTATACTTTGCGTACACGCAATACATTTGACCAACTGTCAGAGTTGCGTGGAGAGGAGCCTCTTGTAGCTGTAGGTGTAGGGAACATACAGCAGTCCTGAGCAGTTAGGAGCCCTAGGTCAGTTGCAAAGTCTAACAGAAAGAAGAAGGTTCTGCTGCTAGGTAGTTCGCCCGGTAGAGGTGTGGGCCAGCAGTTGCAGGACGTGTTGGGGAGTGAGTACCAGGTCACCAGCATTGTGAAGCCTAGTGCAGGGTTGGCTCAAGTGACTGACAGCATAGGGGAGTTACGTAGGAATTTTACGAAAGAGGAACAGTTAGTGACTGTGGGTGGAGCAGGGAATAGTCTTGATAGCGGTGAGGAATGTGATGTAGGTGGTGATCAGGTAAAGATAGCTACTCAAACTGATAGCATTAATGTGCATTTCGTGTAACTGTTTCAGCGCCATGATCGGCCTCATCTTGATGTGGCTGTTAGGCGCGTTAACATTGGGCTGGGGAGGGGCCTGATGGCAGAGGGCATGGGTCACATTTCAGTGGTGCCAGTTGGGTCCATCAGTAGATCGGCTTTCACTAGGCATGGCCTGAACCTCAGTAGGTTTGGGAAGTGGAGGCTGGCAAAGCTTATAAGTGACAATGTTGAGGGTGGTGGTGAGACCACTCATGGAAAAATTCCTGTGGTATTTGGTGTTACAGCTGCTGTAGTGGGACGAAATTAAGCGTCACCCATCCACCAAAGTCAGCCCAGTTTGCAGGTGACTATAAGTTTAATTTAGTTTTGTTTATGTGTTTTCTTATTATTTGTAATAAGATGTGAATTATCTAAAAGTTTTGTATTTTTTTTATGTGTTTCATGTACGGAGAGATCGGCGCAACGAACGGGGACAGCATCTTCGTTGCCGCGACCAGAGAGGAAATTGCTGGCCGCTATACGTCGCGGGTCGACAGCCAAGGAGCAACAGAAGATCCTGGAACCGAGTTGTTGCGTCGTGTTTCTAAAAATTAAAAATGAATTTTTATACTCTTTTTGTACAACAATGACAAAAAAAAATAGAGCTTAATCTTATTGAGAAGTCAGTCACTGTCTGTCAACGCTCAAGTTCACATCTGTATGTGTAGGAAGCTAATAAAATAGTGTATGCTATTAAAATTGAAACACGTGTCTTGAAGATTTATTTATGAAGAGTTATGTGAACGGATTAATAATATATCTGACAAGATTATTGATTCAGACAGCGTTGGCCGAAACTTTGAATCTAAAAAGTTTATTTAATGTGTGATTCTGATATCGATTAGGTCAAGATAACGTGTGTCGATATAATTTTCTGAGGAGAAACAAACGAAATTTAAATTCGAAAAAGTTACGAAAACCAGTTGGCCCAAGTGATGTAATTCTCTGCACACGACTCAACTGATGTTTTACAGTTTCGTTCAAGAACCATTCTATGACAATTTAAAAAGAATATGAATCATTTTTGAAGTGGGTTGTAACTGACGTGGGTGACGAAGTCTGCACATGGTCATACATATATCAAACGAAAACCTAAATACGTCGTTACACCGCACCGTGGCGACCTTAGAAACAGGACTTGTGTGCAACTAAGGCACACAGGTACGAAACGAAACATCAAGAGTCCTTCCGAAGTCAACGCGAGTTTTCGTGGAGCCTTCACCAGCCAGCGGCGACTTCGCGGGTGTGGGCATCTGACGGAGTGCAGCCAAGCAGTACGGTCACGCAGTTGTTCCACGAGAAGGCGCGTCTGTTGGGCAGCAGCTGAACGCTGCAAACCCCGACAACCTTTTTTCTCCCTAAACTAATAGGCCCAGTACGTCAGCTGCGGGGCGTTCCTCCGGCTGATATTAGAGGTGTTGCTGAGGGCTTCGCCTGTCTACGGCGGTGCCGGGCGTGGTTGCAGCCAGCGACGTTTCCGGTGTTCGACTCAGCGTCCTGCCGGTTGCGGAAACGGGGTCGCAGCATCTCAGCGGCTGCATCGACGGCTGTTACATCTGCAGCCCATAGCAGCACACTGATCATCGAGAACTACAAATTACAATATTAAGTGTCCGGTGAGTTTGTTTCAAGTTGGAAGTGGAGTGTTGTACATAGGAAGTGTGCTTTTACAGGATTGTTGATTACAAGTCTGCGTGTGTAAATAGTTAATATTTTACAATAATGTCGGGAAGTGAAATGTCAGACGAAGAGCAATCTATGTCCGATAGGAGCATGAGATCCCTTTTTAGGGCGATCGCTAAATTAAAACAATCTAACGGGGATTTCCTAGCTGAATTAAAACAGTCTAACGAGGAATCTACTGCTAGATTAAAAGAGGAACTAAAACAGGAATTAAAACAGTCTAACGAAGAATCTACTGCTAGATTAAAACAGTCTAACGAAGAATCTATGGCTAGATTAAAACAGTCTAACGAAGAATCTATGGCTAGATTAAAACAGTCTAACGAAGAATCTATGGCTAGATTAAAACAGTCTAACGAGGAATCTACTGCTAGATTGAAACAGGAACTAAAACAGGAATTAAAACAGTCTAACGAGGAATCTACTGCTAGACTTAAAGGGGAGCTAACAAAATCAACAGACAGGTTGCAGGAATATCTTAATGAAACCAGTCGAGAATTAAGTGATAAAATAGAGTCTTCTAAAGTTGAAATGCAGGAAAAATTAGTGGGACTTAGTAATAAGATTGCTGATAATTGTAAAAGGTTAGAAGAACATATCCAGGAATCGCGCGAGGAAAAAGCTCGCATGCGACACGATATTACTGACTTATCCGAGAGACTAGATAGTGTCAATATCTTAGTTGTAAATGAAATACAGAAAAATAACGATATGTTACGAGATGAATTTTCTATGCAAACAGAAACTGTTCGCAGAGAATTATTGAAATCTATTAAAGAGGTCTCTACCAAACCTGTAGAGATTTCTTCAATAGATAATGTAGAATTAGAAACATTAACTCATCAAGTAGAAAAGGACCATACCGAAATCGAAAACATGAAATTTTTAATTACTGAGATATGCAGTAATCTTGAGACTGCCAAAGATAATAATATTGACGAAGGTACAGAGCGTTCACATCGTGAACACAGTGAAGAATCGATATTAGTTAATCGCGTATCCAATACAGAAATGCGGATACAGGAAATTACGAAACGGTTATCGGAATTAGATAATAACGAGAACATTTCAGGTAGCAGAGGTAATAACATAATCAGAGACAACAGTCGCATCGAATTTGCTAGCTCGGACGACAACAATATGAATAAAGCAATCACGACAAGCCAATCCGATGCAACTCCGTCTCTGCAATCTAAACAAAATCCGACTATTTCTCTCGCAGAATGTCTGGATGACATAACGACAAATTCAAATGTAGCAAGTCGATTTCCTGTATTTAAACCAGGAGGCGAACTTCACCCTATAATCTTTATAAAAGCTTTTGAAACATCATTATCTCCTAAATGGAGTAATGAAAAACGCATTCAATTTGTAATAGGACATTTAGAAGCAGAAGCTGCGGAATGGGCAGTACTGCATAGAAATGAATTCAGGGATTGGGATGATTTTGTTAAGCAGTTTAAACAAAATTATTGGTCAAGAGGAAAATAACAACACTTAACTTTAGAGTTGTTAGACCCTCCTCCATATTCTAAACGGTGGGGAGGTTATAGGAATTATTTTGAATGGCATTTAAACCGTGCTAAATTAATTGAAGAACCAATTATTGAAAGTCATTTAATACGAGTCCTAATTAGTAGGTTACCGTATTACGTAAAGGAAAGAATGATAGAAAGAGAATGGTCACAGCCGTGCGAATTGTTAGGATATTTAGAGCAGTTAGATATACTTAATAGGGAAAGGGAAGACGAGAAGTTTAGATTTGGTAGAAATGACAATCCTCGAAATAATAATAATAATTCAGAACCACGAAAAGCTAATAACAACAATCATAGCCGGTTCTGTTATATAAAACGTCAATCTAAAGATAAAGAGAGCCAACAAAATCGTGGTAATAACCCTAAAGTGCGGAAATTACACAGTAACGATCATGAGATAAATCATCCTCAAGTAATTAATGAAGGTCAAGTGGTAGGTGACGTCATCATAGAACGTTCGGAAAACTAGTAAAGTCCTTTAGTACGGGTCAACTAAAGGGAACTATTGGTCAAGATTATCCAAGGCCCAATTGCAATTTATCATTAAGCTGCCAAAAGGACGATGACTGGCAACAAGATTTACTTCAGGAAGACAATCAGATAAGGGAGAATGTAACATATAAACCCGTTATTAAAGGTTATATTAAAGATACCGAAGTAAATATTATAGTTGATTCGGGTAGTGAAGTGAGTATTTTATCCAAAGAATTATTTCAGCTTAAAAGAAAATATTGGAATTTCCCGACTTTACCTGTAACTGGGGTGAAAATTATAGGAGTTACTGGTAAAAGAAGTCAAAATATTACTGAAGAAGTTTATGTAACTTTTGAAATTGCTAAACAATTAATTGCTCACTCTGTACTCGTCGTAGCCAACTTAAATGTGGCCATAATTTTAGGTATAGATTGGCTGTGTAAATATAAAGCTATATTAGATTTTAAAGATTCTTCCTTAACCATCCATAAGGAGGCATGTACTTTTAAAGTGAGGTTCTCTAATAGTCAAGTACCTGAAAATTGCTACGAATCCTTACAGATTAGGTACGCACCGACCATGAATCTATTAACAGATTTTAGTGATCTTGGGTATGCAGTATACCAATGTCAGGCTAGTAATAGTATCGAAACCGAAGTGAAAGAAAAATGTTTATCTACGAATTGTCTATCCGAGCAAGAAAAGGAAGAGTTGGAATCTTTGATGTTAGAATTTAGAGCCGTCTTCTCAGATGAACCGGGGAGAATTAAAGATTACGTTTGTAAACTTAAGATTAAAGATAAAAAACCATTCTTTAAGAAACCTTATCCCATTCCAGTACAATTCAAAGAACCGGCTAGTAGAGAAATAAGTAAGATGCTAGAACAAAACATTATCGAACGATCATGTAGCGCTTTTAACAGTCCGTTGTGGGTAGTTAAGAAAGCTACTGGTGGGGTACGACTGGTTCTGGATGCCCGTGAATTGAATAAAATTATAGAGATGGAAAGAGACAGACCTATTCCTATGGAGGACGTACTTCTTAAGATTGCTGGTTCTCGTTATATGAGTACAATGGATTTAACCGCCGGCTACCATCAAGTAACATTACACCCGGATTCACGGCAATATACGGCTTTTCTTTTTGAAGGCAGATCATATCAGTTCCAAGTTTTACCTTTTGGACTTAATATATCAGTGTCAACTTTCATTAGGGCATTAGATTCTGCTTTGGGTCAGCAATTGTTACAAAAGATTATTTTATATGTAGATGATATTTTGGTAGCTACTAAAACGTGGGAAGAACACGTAACGATATTACGGGAATTGTTTAACCGTTTAATTGACAGAGGAATTACTTTAAAATTATCTAAGTCTTACTTCGGAAAGGAGGAAGTGAGATTTTTGGGGCATATAGTGGACAGTAAAGGTATTAGGCCAGACCCAGCACGTATTGAAGCTATTGCTCGATGCCCGAGTCCTAGAAATCGGAAACAATTGAAATCATTCTTAGGAATGGTAGGATTTCTAAGAAGATTTCTTCCAGGGCAGGATATTGTTAATCCTAAATTACTAGATTTATTGAAAGAGAAGTCAGTATGGCTCTGGGGACAAGAGGAAGAGGAAGGTTTTAATAAGATAAAAGGAGCGTTAACCAAAGCCAAAATGTTATACCACCCAGATTTCGATCAGGACTTTGGTATGTGTACGGATGCCTCTGATTATGGTGTGTCTTGTGTAATATTCCAAGGTGATCTGACCAATGAAGAGGGATTATATCGGCCTATTGGATTCGCTAGTCGAACTTTAAATAAACATGAAAGAAATTATTTTGTATCCGAGAAGGAAGCTCTCGCAGTGGTATGGGGTTTTCAACGATTTAGAGGATTATTAATGGGAAGAAAAACAATTGTATATACTGATCATCAGGCTTTAATCTTTTTGAACAATTGCCGGTTACTTCACCGTAGGCTATTACGTTGGGTATTATACTTGCAAGAATTTCAGTACGAAATTAGGTATATAAAAGGATCTCAGAATGTAGTTTCAGATGCTCTGTCAAGGCTTCCCGTAGGAATGGAGAATATTAATATTGCAGAAGAACCAGGAACAAATTATCATGTTTATTTCCTTTTGACTAAGGAGAACGAACGTAAGGTTAAACGGATAGTAACTGCTGTTAGATGCAATCAAAGAAATGACGATCAATATAGGGACCTTATACAAAACCTTAATAATGGGGACGAAACAGTTAACACCCGGGGTGTGTGGTTATATTTTAACGACTTGTTGTATTGGAAAGCACAGAGGGAACACCAGAGATGGAAAATCTGCATTCCGGAAACTGTTGTGGACGAGTTAATTACTTATATTCACGAAGGTTACGGGCATTTTGGAATTCATAAATGTATTAAACATCTAATGAAGTATTATTATTTCAAAAATATGTCACGTATTGTAAGAAGTATTATTAGGGCTTGTGAAACCTGTCAAAAGGTTAAAGTTAATAACAAATCCAAGCGTTATAAATTATATGCTGTAATTCCTCGAGGTTTGTGGGATCTACTGTCATTAGATTTTTTCGGCCCTCTGCCTCGGAGTTCAGGAGGATTAACATATGTGTTTGTTGTAATGGAATGTTGGTCCAAACATGTGAAACTGTATACTTTGAAACGAGCGAATACAGCAAGCGTTATACGCTGCCTCACCCGAAATTACTTTGTTAACTGGGGCATTCCTAAACGACTTATGTCTGACAACGGTAGTGCCTTTATTAGTCAAAGATTTCAAGATATGATAAGACAATATGGAATCAAACATATCTTAATTTCGAAATATCACCCTCAAAGTAATTTAGTAGAAAGAGTCATGAAAGAATTAGGACGATTATGTAGAACTTATTGTGCACATAAACATACTCGGTGGGCCAAACTAATGCCTGAATTCGAAAAGATATTAAATGAATTGCCTCACCTAACGACGGGATTATCACCTATAGAAATTTTAGGCAAACGAATTATAGGTGAGCCTTTACTAGCTGCTTTACCTTGGCCACCAATAAATGAGATCCAACAATGTATCCCAGACGAAAAAGTTTGCGAACAGATTGTAAAAAATGCCGAACGGAGAATTAAAAGTTATAATCAACAGGCTATAGAACCCTTATTTCAGGTAGGAGATCTTGTGTTAGTACGATCTCATCCTAAAAGTTCTAAGATCGATAAGGAATGTAGAAAATTCTTCTTTATCTTTGAAGGTCCATATGTTGTACATAAGATTGTACATCCCAAAGCATTACTTCTTATGGAGCCTTCATCAGGTGTAATTAAAGGATTATATAGTGTTGATCAGATGAAACCCTTCATTCCGAAATAAGTTAATATTTAGTAGATATTACACACGGAAGAGCGTTCATAGTTTATTCATGTGAAGTTTTCGTGAGAGTTACGTGTTATTTTAAATAAATGACAGAAAGCTTAAACATGTGTTCTACAATAATCTACTGGTACTTCAAAAAGAGAAAGATAACCAAAAGGGGGATTTATATGGAGGAAACTTTGCTCTTAGGTCAAAAGGAATTTTGCATATTTTAAATTTACTCGGATAGTAGGAACCAAAGGGGATGGTTAATAGTTTTAGGGACCATGGGCGTCCAGAGCTATATGGCTTACGAGAACATAGCAGAGTGCCTTTAATAGAGGTTTGCAATAGTGTTAATATAGAACACACCAAACGGGGCACTCTCGCTTGTTTCTCCTAAATAAATGGCCATTACCCAACAAGGTGTCCGAAGGTAAAGAAAGCCGTGCCGAGATTCTAAAGAGAGTTTTGCTTGATTTCTTCTTGACCTCAGGCATAAATAAGGCATTAGGGAAGAGAATGACGTAAAGTAAATAGTACTATTAGTTATTGTGAGAAACTTATTAGTAATATACATTCTTGAAAAGAATAACTCTAGTAAATAAATGAAACTGAAACTAATCTATCACAATTTGAACGCTCTGTCCTAATGTACAACGTTAAAGAACGTACTAAATTAGTATTTATTAGCAACTATTAACTGAAGAGGAGCAATCTCCCTATATTCGGTTACGAATTACCATAAGAGCACAATTAAGAGTAAATGACAAATAGTCACAACGATATCGTATTAAAAGGATTAAATCTATCTAATAGCAAAGACTCTAGGTTACGTAAAATGTGAGGAAAATGTATTAACAGTTAAATATTGTATATTGAACAGTTTTAATTCCGGTTAAAACCTGACAAACTGAGCTTGTGGGTGGGGTATGTAGTGGGACGAAATTAAGCGTCACCCATCCACCAAAGTCAGCCCAGTTTGCAGGTGACTATAAGTTTAATTTAGTTTTGTTTATGTGTTTTTTTATTATTTGTAATAAGATGTGAATTATCTAAAAGTTTTGTATTTTTTTTATGTGTTTCATGTACGGAGAGATCGGCGCAACGAACGGGGACAGCATCTTCGTTGCCGCGACCAGAGAGGAAATTGCTGGCCGCTATACGTCGCGGGTCGACAGCCAAGGAGCAACAGAAGATCCTGGAACCGAGTTGTTGCGTCGTGTTTCTAAAAATTAAAAATGAATTTTTATACTCTTTTTGTACAACAATGACAAAAAAAAATAGAGCTTAATCTTATTGAGAAGTCAGTCACTGTCTGTCAACGCTCAAGTTCACATCTGTATGTGTAGGAAGCTAATAAAATAGTGTATGCTATTAAAATTGAAACACGTGTCTTGAAGATTTATTTATGAAGAGTTATGTGAACGGATTAATAATATATCTGACAAGATTATTGATTCAGACAGCGTTGGCCGAAACTTTGAATCTAAAAAGTTTATTTAATGTGTGATTCTGATATCGATTAGGTCAAGATAACGTGTGTCGATATAATTTTCTGAGGAGAAACAAACGAAATTTAAATTCGAAAAAGTTACGAAAACCAGTTGGCCCAAGTGATGTAATTCTCTGCACACGACTCAACTGATGTTTTACAGTTTCGTTCAAGAACCATTCTATGACAATTTAAAAAGAATATGAATCATTTTTGAAGTGGGTTGTAACTGACGTGGGTGACGAAGTCTGCACATGGTCATACATATATCAAACGAAAACCTAAATACGTCGTTACACCGCACTGCACCTTTTTTAGATTGAAGTCAGCTGATAGGTATACCTGCTTGAAGGAAGTGCCTCTAACTAAGGGCGCACCTTCAGAAGACGTCACGTTTCCAAGCAGAGAAGGAATTAGCATATTTCATAAAAATATAAGAGGTATACTTAATGAACTGCTTATAGATATTGACTCTGAAATTATTGGTTTCCGGAGCACTACTTAAATAATTTGACAATTCAGAGGCTTCCTTTAGCTACTTGATTCAGAAGTAGCGGCTCCGGTCTCGGAAACTGACATACGGCCGGGAGAGCGGTGTGCTGACCACATGCCCCTCCATATCCGCATCCAGTGACGCCTATGAGCTGAGGATGACACGGCGGCCGGTCAGTATCGTTGGGCCTTCATGACCTGTTCGGGAGTTTCAGAGGCTTCCTTCAGCAGGATACAGATTATCTGGCTGTGTGACAAGGAGGTACTTGCGGGATGGTGGAGTGGCCATGTACGTAAAAAACAGTATTCCATTCGAGTTAATAGACGTATCACGGCACTGCACTGAACAGATATTTGAACATTGTGCAGTGGCGGTTGAATTTAGCGAAACTGATCTTCTGATTATTGTTGTTTATAGGTCCCATAACTTTGACTTCAAAGCATTTCTGCTCAAGCAAGAGATGGTACTAGATTCACTTAATAGGATGTACCAGAAATTAGTTATATGTGGTGACTTCAATATTAATTTTGTATGTGATGGTGCAAGGAAAAGGATATTGGTAAATCTCCTAAATTCATATGATCTGATGCAGACTGTGTTTTTTCCAACTAGGGTGCAAGGTAACAGTAATACAGCCATAGACAATATTTTCATTCATTCTTCATTACTAGATGGGCATTCTGTTGTAAAAGGGTGGATGGCCTTTCAGACCATGATAAACAATTTTTAACGCTAAAACGCTTTTGTACGCAAACAAATGTCACATACAACTACCAACTATGTAGGAAAGTTAATCCAACAGCAATAGAGTGTTTTCTAAACCTTGTCAAGGAACAAGAGTGGAAGGATGTTTATAGTGCCGATAACGTAGATGACAAATTTAATGCTTTCTTTAACACATTTTTCATGCTCTTTGAGAGTTTATTTCCATTACAACGTTCTAAACGGGGTACTAGCAGTAAAAGGCAGGCTGGATGGCTGACTAGTGGGATAAGGATATCATGTAGAACAAAGGGGGAATTATATCAATATGTCAGAAGTAGTCACAATCAAGCTACAGTAGCCCATTACAAACAGTATGTTATTAGGAAGGCAATGAGTATGTGGTATGTAAATAGAACAGCTAATTCACAGAATAAAATTAAAACCACGTAGTCAATTGTGAAAGAAATGTCTGGTCAGCAGCACAACGTCGACGATATAAAGTCAGTTCGTAGTAAAAATATTTCTGTTACTGATAAATCAGATATATGTACAGTATTTAACAATCATTTTCTGAGCATTTCTGGTGAATTAAATAAAAATTTAGTTTCTAATGGGAATCATATAACTCTCTTGGTAAATACCTTTCCGAGATTGATGTCTGAAATACTACTCTGTGATACAGACAAGGGGGAGATTGAGTCAGTAATTAAATCACTGAAGACTAAGGACTTTCTCGGATATGATGGGTGCCTAGCAGAATATTAAAGTACTGTGCTGCACATGCTAGCCCTGTATTTAGCCCTATTTGTAATTTTTACTTTAGGAATGGTCAGTTTTCTGAACGATTAAAGTAGTCAGTAGTAAATCCTCATTATAAAATGGGAGAAATGGATAATGTAGATAATTTTAGACCTATTTCTATGCCATCAGTGTTTGCTAAAGTTATTGAAAAAGCTGTGTGTGTAAGAATAATCGATCATTTTATATCACACGATTTGCTATCAAATGTACCGTTCGGCTTTAGAAGTGGTTTAACAACTGAAAATGCTATATTCTCTTTTCTCTATGAGAACCGTCTGCGTTAAACAAAAGGTTTCCAACGCTAGGCATATTTTTTGATTCATCTAAGGCATTTGATTGTGTTGATTACAAAATATTGCTCCAGAAGTTGGACCATTACAGAATAAGGGGAGTAGCTCACAATTGGTTCACCTTAGTCATTATTCACAGTGTTGAGAATGCCTGTGATGTGGGGTCTGAGTGGGGTACCGTCAAGTGGGGGGAGCCCCAGGGATCAGTGTTGGGGCCACTCCTGTTCCTTATTTATGTAAATGATTGTCCTGAGGTATTACGGGTAACTCTGAAATATTTCTGTTTGCAACATTGGCTCTGTTTCAGATAGTGCAGTTCATGAGATAACTTCGTGGTTTCTAGAAAATAAAGTAACGCAAAATCACAGTAACACTCAGTTTTTACAGTTTCTAACACATAATTCAACAAAACCTGACATTTAGTATCACAGAATGGGCATATTATTACTGAAACTGAACAGTTCAAATTTCTGGGTGTTCAGATACATAGTAAACTGCGTGGAAGGCCCACGTTTAGGACCTTGTTCAAAGACTTAATGCTGCAGTTTTTACTGTTCGAACGGTATCTGGAGTGAGTGATCGTTCGATACGAAAATTAGTCTTTTTTGCTCATTTTCATTCGCTTATGTCGTATGGTATTATATTTTGGCGCAACTCTTCCCATTCTAAAAGGATATTTTTGGCTCAGGAACGGGCTGTTCGGGCAATAAGTGGTGTAAGTTCACGAACCTCTTGTCGACCCCTGTTCACGAGTCTGGGTATTTTGACATTGGCCTCTCAATATATATATTCCTCGCTGTCATTTGTTGTTAACAATATTAGCTTAATCCCAAGAATAAGCAGCTTTCACTCAGTTAATACTCCGCAGAAATCAATCCTGCATTTGGATCGGACTTCGTTAACTCTTGTGCAGAAACGGACTTCCTTAACTCTTGTGCAGAAAGGTGTGCAGTATAATGCTGCATCCATCTTCAGTAAGCTACCACTAGTAGTAATGCACGCTCTTTTAAATCGAAACTGTAGAGTTTCCTCATGGGTCACTTCTTGTATTCTGTCGAGGAGTTCCTTGAAACATTAAGCTGATTCTTGTTGTATTGCTGATTGCGTTTACTTAAATTCGTGGCTTCGCATTTTTCGGGTTCATAAACATTTTATTTTTATCTGTTATTACTTTCATGTTATAATTTCATGTACTGACACGTTCCACGACCTTGGAGATTTGCTCCTCACTTTTGGTCCTACGGAACTTGACGTGTAAATAAATAAATTAATAAATAAAACTAACTCTATTTTTCTTTGAGCGCAATAAATGTATTACAAGTCCTCATGTTTTTGAGTCAATGCTAAGTAGCGGAACCGCGACTGAAACATTGCGAGCAAACTCCGACACACATGATTTCGTCCACAGAACCTCTATGACATTTCTGTAGACCCAGTAGGTCTCTGTTTACGGCGACAATACTACCTGATGCTTCGCTAGCGAGGAGAAAGTAACATTCCAGAGAGGTAAGTAAGCACTTTCACTAACAAGGGATACTTCCCCTCGCTCCCCTTAGACCTAGTGCTAAGATGGCACGTTGGGTAGCCAGTCAAAAAGTGAACACAGATGAAGCATGAAAACAGGAAGAAGGGGTACTGAACTGTGAAAAAGAAGAAAAATAGAAACATCTAACGGTCCATGCTAAAGATGTGCAACATCGAGCGAATTACCAGTTGTATGGTCATGGTTTTAGACCGCAAAACGGGAGATCCCTCTTCAAATCTCCCTCGTGCCCCATTTTTCTCTCCACATTTAGGAACTTTCCGTCCGATCACTGACGTGTCTGCGCTTCTTCTGTAGTCTAGCCGCTTGTCGTACTATACATTGCTTATACAGTGTGAGTCATGTGGTAATAATATATTACCGTTTGCAATTAAATTTGATGAATAATGAGAACAGGCGACATTCCGCATAGACCTCTCGCAGAAATGAAAGCAACAAATAAAGGAGTGTGAACAACAATACAAGAAAGGAATTCAAGAGTCAAAACATCGAAAACAGAACGCAAAAGTTATAACGTGTGGTACTTGCGTAGAACAAATAGGAGGTACGTACTTCTGGAGGTACCTTCTTTACACCTTGCTGTTGCAAACGCGCCTTACATCGCTACACAGACACAAATTTCAATACAGCAAACAGATTTGTCAATGACCGGATGGGCAGTTCATAATTTTGTGAAAATAAAGGGCACGATGGAGACTTGAACGCCTATCTCCCCCTTCGCAGTCGAGTATCATAACCAAGACGCCGTGACTTGTTAACTCGCTCCATGTTGCAGATCTTGAGCCTCAACCGTTCACTGTTTCTATTTCGCTTTTACTCACAGTTCAATACACCTTCTTCGTGTTTTTCTATGTTCAGTTTTTGGCGGGGTATCCACTGGGGCATCTTTGCACTAAATCTGAGGAGGGTGTGATGCGGAGTTCCTCTTGTGAGAAGCGCTTGTTCGTGCTGCAGGTCCTGATTGAATCGCAGCGTGCTGTTCTTTGCAGTGTGTGAAAAAGTGAGGAACTATTTAATCTTACGTATTCTGCAAACAACAGCTAATAATGAAGAGATGGTGTAACGGAAGAATAAGGTAACCGTGTAAGTTTGTAAAACATTGCTTGTCAAGAGTGGTGTTACGATCGTATATAAATGCAGATCGCATTAATTATGTGTACGTCGCTGCTTGCTCAAACATATTTCCGATCTTTTCCTTATTACATTAAATGTATTCGCCGTTGCGAATATGGACAACCATCAGCTGTTGAATGGAATGACGGCAATGAAAATCTGCGCCGGACTGGGACTCGAAGCCAGATTTACCACTTATCGCGAGCCGTCGCCTTACCATTTTTTCGTTGATGCTTTTAAAAGCCCTCTGACCAAACACAATGAGCTACCGTGTCGGCATGCCATTCGCCTCTGTGTGCACGGCTCACGGCCAGATCCAAACTTCCGTATGTCGTCAACGATGCGTGTACAACCTGTACTCATATATCCGTTATGCTTATTCCCGTATAGCTGAGCCATGGTACTTGAAAGCCGCTTTCCCGGTGTCGCGGATAAATATTATACTGCAGTGCCTGCGTTATTCTGGATTACAGTGCAAAGGTACTTTTGGCATGCATTCAGGTCGAAAGGAACACACATTTCGGCGACTACAGCCGTTATGAAATACTTTAAACGTGTTCGGAATGCATTTGGAACTTTTAATTGTAATTCAGAATAACACACTGTTTCTGCACTATCGTGTTTATCCGCCGACACTGGGCAAATGACTTTCAAGTGACACGTCTCATCTGTATACATAATGGTTGTACGCTTACTGATTGTAGACACATGTTTGAAGACATATGGAAGTTTCGGTCTGGCTGTGGGTGGTGACCGGACAGCCGAATGGTGAGGCGACCGCTCGCGATAAGCGGCAAATCCGGCTTCGAGTGCCGCTCCGGTACAGATTTTCATTGTCGTAATCCATCCTACAGCTGATGGTTGTCCGTATTCGCAATTGCGAATACATTTAATGTATAGAATTGGAAGGAGAATCAGCATTGGTCGTATTTTTTTGTTTTATTATCCAATAAATAATAAAACAAAAAAAAACAAAAAATACGACCAATGCTGATTCTCCTTCCAATTCTATCCACTATTTGGTTGTGGTGCATAGAACACTCCATGGAGTCGCCAATCAATAACATTTAATGTATTTCATAACGGCTGTGATCGCCGCAGTCCCTGTTCCTTTGGAGATAAATGCCTGTCCATAGGAACTTTACATCGTAATTCAGAACACACTTGTAAAGGAGACAGCATATAGGACGCTGGTGCGGTCTGTTCTTCAGAGCTGCTCGAGTGTTTGGGATGCGTAGCAGGTCGGATTCAAGGAAGACATCGAAGCAGTTCAGAAGCGGGCGGCTAGATTTGTTACCAATAGGCTCGAACAACACGTAAGTGTACGGAGATGCTTCGGGAACTTAAATAGGAATCCCTGGAGGGAAGGAAACGTTCTTTTCGAGAGACTCTATTCAGAAAAATATATAGAACTGGCGTTTGAAACTGATACCAAACGCCAATATACATCGCGCTTAAGGACCACGGAGATAAGGTACGAGAAATTAGGTCTCATAGGGAGGCATACATACAGTCGTTTTTCCCTCGCTCTATTTGCGAGTGCAACAGGAGGGGAAATGACAAGTGGTGGTACAGGGCACCCTCCGCCACGCACCGTAAGCTGGCTTGCGGAGTATCTACATAGATGCAGATGTAGATAAGACAGGCACTGCAGTATCGTAAATAACACACTTTTCCTTATTCGTTTCCCAACCCTGAAAACCACGGACACAACGATTTCCACGCAGTCCCGCGTTTCTTCACCGCCATCCGGCACCGTAGCGGGAAAACTGTGCTCCAGAGGGTACGCGGCGCACCGGCTGCTGGCCAATGAACGCACTCCAGCGCGCCCCTGCTGACCAATGCGAGAGTGCCGCGACTACCAACGAACGCGCGTCTTGAGGGTTGTCGTTTTGGCGGACGGGTGACGACACCGACCCTGCCAGTCGCACTTGAGACGCAGGCGGGCGTGGTCGTTACGAGGGTAAGAACGCAATCTCTCAGATTCTCAGCGTTAGGTAATTGCGGATCTGACCTCCATTCAGCATGCTCGTGACAGCTACGTGAGCACCGGCTGTTAAACAGTGTTTTCGGGCAAGTGTGGATTGTCTTGATCGGTCTTACACATGCTTATTTTCAATGCCTACATCTACGGCTATATAATAATTCTGCAATTCACATTTAACCGTTATATTTAGGATATTCAGCCCAGTTGTCAATCGTGTCATTATTGCCACAACGTGTTTCGAGACTACATTAGACCATTTTCAAGTGCTAAAACAAGGAAACCAGATAAAACAATCCTCCTTATACCTATATATAAGAATTACAGATGTCCTGAGCTATAACCCAGCTAAACTAAAATTATGCCATTAGGCCTCGTCGTGACTTATAAGCAAGTTGCTCATGTGCATTGTCAACTGAAACCATAAAGCTTAAAACATCGCAAGTCGCCGCATCTACCGTTCCCGAGGTAGAATGGCAAACTAAAAGCTGCTGCCATCACCTGCCAACGATCTTATCTGCTTACAGCCTAATGCTCAGCACCAACAACACTACCGTCTGTCATAAAATCTTTGAGAAATGCCTCTCTGGTCCTAGCTCATTATAACTTAAAACTACCTCTACGCTGCAACCAGAATGGAAATAGCATGCGTAAATCCTACGACACTAGGTAAAATATATTGCTGGCTGTTTCTTAACGACGATATCGCTAAAGTGTGCCTAGAAATTCCCTTTAGACACTTCCGTCCTCTAATTTAGAACGCCGACGCACTACTCTTCCCAGACACAATAAATCTCCACCTCCTTTAACTCTGATAGCAACCACTCTTTTCTTTAACGTGCAACATCCTCATGCTTTCCGGCATATTCTCGAACGACTGCTGCTCAATCTTGAGATGCTATGCTACAGCTGACGAGCCGTCCTTTTTGTAATTACGCCCTTTAAATCCAGCTTGTCATGTTTTATCTTTTGACTTGACAATGCACGTGTGCGGCTTGTTTTTTTGGATTGTTATAACCAAGGACGTCTGTAATCGTTTTATGTCTGGCCGTATAAGGAAGATTGTTATATCTGGTTTCCTAGTTTTTAGTACTTGAAAATGGGGAAAATGTTGTCCCGAAATATGTTGTGGCAATAATCACACGATTGACAACGGGGTGAATATCCTCAATATTCCTTGAATAACAGTTATATGAAGGCTTCACATCAGTTATCACACGTAACTGCATGGCAGAGGGTTCACTCTATTTCTCTGCTGTCCCACTCTCGAACAGCAAGAGCGGAAAACGTACGTCTAAATTTTTCCGCACGAGCTCTCATTTCTCTTATTTTGTTACTATCGTTGTTTCCCCCTATGTGGGAGGGACTCAACAAAATATTTTCACATTCGAAGGTGAAATGTGGTGACTGAAACTTTGGGGAAAGATCCCGATGGAACGAAAAACGCCGTTGTTTTAATCATTGCCACCCCAGCACGTGTATCACATCCGTGACACCCTCTTCATTACTTAACGATAATTCAATTCGAGCTGCCCTCCTTGATCTTTTTCGACGTCCTCCGACAATCACATCTGGTAGGGCTCCCATACTCTCCAACATTGCTTCAGAAGAGGACAGGCAAGCAAACGTAGTCCAAGCAGCGTCAGTAATTTTGTTGGATCTTGTAAGATTTCTGCAAATACAACACAAGCTTTGGTTCGCCTTCTCCACAACATTTTCTTTGTGTGGTGACTCCAATTTAAGTTGTCCGTAACTGTAATAAATGTCTATTTATTTGAATCTTTCAACCTTTAAATTTTTGTGATTTATCGTGTAAGATAAATTTAAAGAATTTTTTAGTACTCATGCGGACTACTGTCTGCACTTTTCATATCATGCAGAATTCTTGTAGAATCATTTTGCTAATAATTGGCGACCAATTCTGTACAGTCGCAATAAAGTCATGAGATGTACGATTGACTCTTTTATTAGAACATGTTACGCGTTTGGGGGTTACACCCATCTTCAGACATGACGAACTTCAAATCCTTCATAACCAACCAGGCGTAAAGCCTTGACAACTCAAAGAAAGTGTCCAATAACATACGACTATAACTGCGACACAAGCAGTCTTGTGCTTCAAGACTGCTTGAAGGATTTGAAAGTTTGTGATGCCTGAAGAGGGGTGTAATCACGAAACGCGTAACATGTTCTAATGAAAGAGTCAATTGAACGTCTCATGACTTTATTGCGATTATGTAGCATTGGTTCCCAATTATTAACATAAAAATGATCGCAGGCCGGAGACGGGATTTGATGTCCTGTATATCAAATCATTTTTGCAATTTGTTTTGATCTTTTGGCGACTTTATTAGACGATAAACGACAGCATCTTGTGCATTCAGTCTAAGAGGGCTGCTCAGATTGTCTCCTAAGTTGTTTACATAGATTAGGAAAACCAGAGGGCCTATAACACTTCCTTGAAGAGCCCCAGATATCACATCTATTTCAGCTGATGACTTTCCCTCAGTTAGTATCCACTGTGACCTTTCTGATACTAAATCACGAATCCATTTGCTGGAGGGGAAACCGAGGCAAAGAGCGGACTGTGAGAAGTCTCCGTAGAGATCTTCCGTTCCCAGCTTGCCTAGAGTGTGGACGTGGCGTTCTTGACTCAGCTTGCCTGAGAAAGAGATAGCATCTGTGCAGTTTAGGACTTAGCAAAAGGAACGATTGAGTTTGGAGATAGGAAGTTTTCGTTCAGCTATGTACTGAGCAAGATAGCTAGGAGTGAATAGACTAGCGCAGCCTTGCAGCACCACGAGGTCGGCCACGCTGTATTCGGTGATACTGCGCCCGCTCCGGCCACTGATTAATTTGTTGGATCACGTTGGCAAAGTTTCCACGAGGGTCTCATGGGCCGTGTATTGTAGAATTCTTCTCGCACTTCGCATTACGCCTGGGTCAGTCGATAGGAATTACTTTTGAGTATCGCGCTTTACTCCACGCAAACGCAATTTATTACTACTGCCTAACAGGAGAGTCTTGTAATGTCATGATTGAAGGTCTTGAGTTAAAATAAATTTGCGCTAAACGACTGCATCTGTTTTCAATCAAACAGTTGAAATCCCAAGTCACTTTCTTAATTAATTTTATGTTCCACATTTGCATCTGGTGTTGAATAGCTGAATAAAACATCAATGTGCAACCCTTTTTAATTAAAAGTGATCAATTCTGAATACATTAATGTCAACACTGCCACCACAGTTCAATCAGGAGCCAAAGGTAATATGCACTGACTGTAAATTTCCCGCTTCAAACACGTTGGATTTTTCGTTTTAAAACCCTTTTTAGTTTATCAAAATATGCCTTAGGTCATTTGTACTCTTCTGTTTTTTTTTTTTTTTTTCTGTTCCTGTCCTACCAGGTGTAGTCTTCAGCTGGCCGACACACATAAACCTTCATCAGTTGTATGATGTCAGGGTTTCCTTGCAGATGGAACACCGCTTCTGATTCTTAAGGAAGATAAATCTTTATTCAGGGTAGCAGAGACGGTCTTACCCAGAGGTAGAATTATAGTACCATTAATGTTTGCAATCAGTGTAAATGACATATTGGAGAGTCGGTCGTACCCAGAGGTACATCAGTATATATGACATCTTGGATATCGTTGAAAGCTCCATGAGGACTTACGCAATCTTAGACAATTGTTGCTAAACGGAAAAATACCTGCAGAACGTCGACGCTTGGTGCAAGAATTGGCAGGTAATCGAGATAAACAATTGTAATGTAGTCGTATTGTCAATAAAACGATATTAAGACCCGTTAGAATACACGACTGCCGAACAATCCCCCGAAACTATGACATCTATTAAATATCTGGGACTACGCACCGGTGATTTAAAGTGGAACAACCACATAAAATTAACTGTAGGATAGACAGAGGCTGGCCGCGGTGGCCGAGCGGTTCTAGGGGCTTCATCCGGAACTGCGCGACTGCTACGGTCACAGGTTCGAATCCTGCCACAAGCGTGGATGTGTGTGATATCCTTATAGGTTAGTTAGGTTTAAGTAGTTCTAACACCTCCCCATGGCATCCCCCTCATATTTAGTTACAAGCTGGTACAGTGGATAGTCCTTGAAAAACTGAACACAGATCAATCGAGAAAACAGGAAGAAGTTGTGTGGAACTATGAAAAAATTAGCAAAATATACAACCTGAGTAGTCCATGAGCAAGATATGCAACATCAAGGATAGTGTGGGCTCAGGAGCGCCGTGGTCCCGTGGTTAGCGTGAGCAGCTGCGGAACGAAAGGTCCTTGGGTCAAGTCTTCCCTCGAGTGAAAAGTTTAATTTTTTATGTATTTGGTGTATTTGGACCGCAAGTTCAGCAAAAGGTGAATAGGGTACTTGCGCAAACGCCGAAACGTGTGATTGCTCCTTACGCGGACAAAGATTTTGCCTTACTCCTTGACAGCTATACAGGACAGAAGGATCAGGCATTGTACAATTTTAATGTGGGAGTAGACGTGATTACCATTCCTCCAGGTTGTACACCTCTTGTGCAACCGTTAGATTTGTTTGGTTTTCGGCAAGTGAAATACTTTGTGAAAAGATTCTATGATTTTGCGAAGCTGCACAGGTACACAGAGCAGTATTGTTTACGTGATCGTGCGTCAATTATCAAATTTCAGGCACTCACACACAATCAACTTTGCTCTCCAAAATTCCAGGACATGTTCAGATTTGCTTGGACATATGCAGGATTTGACGGTCTACACACGGAAAAATTTGAAAACGTTAAAAACATATGTTTTGACAGAGCACAGGGAAAACTGTGCGACTGTGAAACTGTTGCATTCATTTGTTGCAGTTTATGTGACAAACTCTTATGTTTTCATCACTTTTTTGGGAGTGATTATCACATCCACAAGAAAACCTAAATCGGGCAAGGTAGAAGAATCTTTTTACCCATTCGCCAAGTGTACAAGTTAGGTGAGTCGACAACATATTCCAGTCATGTGACGCACATGTCGTTACCAGTGCCGTACAGAATATATCAGACGTGTTTTCCTGTGGAGGAATCGGTTGACTTATGACCTTGCGATCAAATGTTTTCGGTTCCCTTTGGAGAGGCACGTCCTTTCGTCTACTAATTGCACGGTTTTGCGGTGCGGTCGCAAAACCGAGACACTAAACTTATTGCAGTGAAGAGAGACGTCAATGAACGAACGGACAGATCATAACTTTGCGAAAATAAAGAAAGTAAACTTTTCACTCGAGGAAAGACTTGAACCAAGAACCTCTCGTTCCGCAGCTACCCACGCTAACCACGGGACCACGGCGTTCCTGAGCCCAGACTGTCCTTGATGTTGCCTATCTTGCGCATGGACTACTCAGTTTGTATATTTTGCTTATTTTTTTCATAGTTCCACACAACTTCTTCCTGTTTTCTCGATTGATCAGTGTTCAGTTTTTCAAGGCCTATCCACTGTGCTACTGTGCTAACTTATAACTAAATCCGAAGGGGATGCGATGAGGAGGTTCCCTTGTAAGTTCTAGGGGACTGATGACCTCAGATGTTAAGTCCCATAGTGCTCAGAGCCATTTGTACCATTTTTTGATAGACAGATGCTACACTGAGATTCATTGGAAAAATTCTCAGGAAGTATAGTCCACGAATAGAGGATGCTTCTCGTTCGACCGATATTTTAACACTGCTCGTTCTTTTTCACAAAATACGTAAATGCCGCCGTACATAACGTAGGAAGTTCCACGAGGCTTTTCCTTGATGACGCTGTTGTATACGGAGACGTCGTGACGCTAGACAATTGTAGCGAAATGCAGGAAGACCTGTAGAGAATCGACACTTGGTGCAAGCAGTACCAGTTGACCCGCAACGTGTTAACGTGTTACGAGTTCATAGTCACAATGAAAACTGCAGTACAGTCACTGGAAGCAATTGCTTCGATAAAATATCTAGCAGTACGTGTACAGAACAGTTTGAAGTGAAACGACCACATAAAATTTATATAGAGTAAGGGCAGTTGCCAGACTGACATTCATTGGAAGAATCATCGGGAAAAGTAGTCCATCAACAAAGGAAGTAGCTTGAAAAACGCTCGTTCGAACAATACTCGAATATTCCTCGTCACTATAAGATCTGCACTAAATAGGATTGATAGAAGAAATAGAGAAGATCCAAAGAAGAGTAGCAAGTATCGTGACTGATTCGTTTTGAAAGCGCAGAAACGGCACGCCTGCGTTTATCGAACTCCAACAGCAGACAATACAAGAGAGGTGTTATACATTAAGCTTTGATTTAATGTTGGAATTCCAAGAGCGTACGTTCCTAGGAGAATCAACAATTACATTGACACCTCCTATATGTGTCGCGCAAAAAATCCATGAAAATGTAAATAGAGATATTCTCACCGACAGGGAGGTTTCTCGCGCATAATTCGCAACAGGCGACCTTCTTGGCATTTCTTGAATCATTCAGAAAAAACTGCAACATTCATTCAGTGACAACTAGACGGAAAAACAATATGCACTCGTATTACACTTCCTTAAGCATTGTACAGAGAGATGTGGACTATTCAGCAGGGTTCATTTTCAATAGTCTTCCAGCAGTATCAGAAAAAAAGAGTGATATGCATCATATCATTGTGACAGGCTCCTTCTATGCTCTACAGGATTTCCTCGACGTAGAATGAGAACTCATCTGTGTTATTTATTCGTATACACCCTAACTTTTATCACATTTTATTAAGTCATTGGTTTCTTTTGATGTTATATTTTCTAATCAGTATTGTGTAAACTCTGCACTGACTCGCTCCATGAGCAAATACGAAGGACAATCAAAAAGTAATGCAACACTTTATTTTTCTCTGACAATTTCGGTTGGAAAAATAGGAAATTTGTTGTGGTACCTTCTAGGATATTCCTGACTCAGCCCCTAGAATTTCATGAGGTTCCGACAGGTGGCGGCGATACGTTTAGCCTTCAAAATGGCGTCTGTGACGGAGGAGCGTTCCAAGCAGAGAGCTGTCACTGAGTCTCTTTTGGCGGAAAAGTAGAGCATCGAAGGTATTCATAGGCGCTTTCAGAATGGCTGTGGAGCGCTGACAGTAAACAAAAGCACAATGAGTCGTTGGGCAAACCTGTGCGATCTCCGTCGCACCAGCCGGCCGCTCACAGCTGCATCTGCTCCGGTGTTGGAATGTGTGGACACTCTCATTCGACGTGGTTCACTCCACACAAGTCTGCGTACCCGAGAAGAGCTCACAAAACTTCATTGAAATGGTCTTTCTCAGCTACCCTACAGCCCTTATCTCGCACCTTCCGACTTCCAGCTGTTTGGCCGTGGGAAGCAGTTCGTGGATGATGGAGACGCTACTGATGCAGCAAGATGTTGGCTCCGAAGTCGATCGGTAGAGTGGTACCACGTGGACATGTATACTCTCGGCTTACTAGGTGGCGTAAGGCCGTCGCACTGAACGGAGATTACGTTGAAAAACAGTGTTTTGTAACCAATAGAGTATGGACGAATACTGTGCATTGGAATCCTGAATAAGACTAACCTGGAATGAGATTTTCACTCGGAAGCGGAGTGTGCGCTGATATGAAACTTCCTGGCAGATTAAAACTGTGTGCCGGACCGAGACTCGAACTCAAGACCTTTGCATTTCGCGGGCAAGTGCTCTACCATCTGAGCTACCCAAGCACGACTGACGCCCCGTCCTCACCGTTTTACTTCTGCCAGTATCTCGTCTCCTACCTTCCAAACATTCTGGAAACATCCCCCAGGCTGTGGCTAAGCCATGTCTCCGCAATATCCTCTCTTTCAGGAGTGCTAGTTCTGCAAGTTTCGCAGGAGAACTGTAAAGTTTGGAAGGTAGGAGACGAGATACTGGCAGAAGTAAAGCTGTGAGGACGGGGCGTGAGTCGTGCTTGGGTAGCTCTGCTGGTAGAGCACTTGCCCGCGAAAGGCAAAGGTCCCGAGGTTCGAGTCTCGGTCCGCCACACAGTTTTAATCTGCCAGGAAGTTTCAAGACTAACCTGCTTTGAGAGAGAAATATGTTGCATTACTTATTGAACGCCCCTCTTAGTTTTGGCATGCATGATCCACGAAAACTGATAAATACGAAGAATACATAAGTAAAGAGGACAGCGTGTAAGTGGCGGTAGTAAACACTCAGGAAGATGACTTGCGGAGTATAAATGGTAGATACAGGTATGTTCCACGATAGAATCAACCAAGGAATCGTACTATTCTATCAAGCTGACGCTGTTGCAATTAAAACATTTCATTCGCGGTCTCAAGTCAGCTTGAAGTTAGGTTCGAGTACAATGGTCATGTTAATGCTCTGTTAGCGCACATTTTTGTAACTGTTGCTGTCGGGTGACTGTCTTTACACCGAGGCTGTAAGTTAACGATCAGCTGACCTTTGCAAAAGATAAACAGCTTAGTTGGTGACTTTGTTGCGATGTTCGTTGCTTAGTTCCTTTCTATAGATTATTCATACGATTAATGCGTAATGATGTAGAACGAGTCATTTTACATTTACATTACACATTCGAACATAAATGTCGGTACATACTTATCATCTAAAATATTTTTCTTATTTCTCACTTTTTTAATTCGAACCCTTTTCTTAAAGTTGAGTTACCCCCGAACAGTAATCCATACGACACCGTTGAATGAAAATGCGCAAAATATGTTAACTTACTGATTTGTCTCACCCCAAAATTTGTAATGATTCGAAGCGCAAATGTGGATGAACTAAATTCTTTTAAGAGTTCCAAAATATGTTTTTTTTTTCATTTTAAATTCTCATCAATAAGGTCACCTAAAAATTTTGACGTTTTCATTCTAGTTATTTCCTTACCATGTGTTAAACTTATCAATGGCCTAATACTTCTAGATGTGCAGAACTGAATACGTTTTGTTCTTTTGAAATTAGGTCTAAGACCATTCGCAGAAAACCACCCAGTAATACTTTTAAGAATATTATTTACCATTTCTTCTGTGTGTGTGATCCGAGTGAGTGCAATATCAATATCATCCGCAAAGATAACTAACTCTGCTTGTTGTATGCCAGATGGGAGCTCGTTTAGATATATGATAAACAATAATGCACCTAAAACTGAGCCTTTTGCAACACGATACAACATTCCTTCCCAGTCATAAGTATCTCCCCTGCTTACATTGTTTGGATTATTAAGCCGGCCGCGGTGGTCTAGCGGTTCTAGGCGCGCAGTCCGGAACCGCGCGACTGCTACGGTCGCAGGTTCGAATCCTGCCTCGGGCATGGATGTGTGTGATGTCCTTAGGTTAGTTAGGTTTAAGTAGTTCTAAGTTCTTGGGGACTAATGACCACAGATGTTAAGTCCCATAGTGCTCAGAGCCATTTGAACCATTTTTTTGGATTATTAAGTGTAGATTTTTGCATTGTTTGAATTAGATATGACATTATCCGTTGGTTTGCTACTCAATGAGTCCCATAAAATCTCAGTTCATCGAGAAGAATATTCTGATTGACAGAGTCATATCCTTTAGATAGGTCACATAAAATATCAGCTGCTGTTATTTTGTTATTTAGTGCTTGTAAAATTTGGTAAGTGAATATATAAATGACATTCTCAGTCAAGCAACTCTTCTGAAGTCTAAACTGATGTAATGAAGATATTGTTGTTTTTCAGGTGGGATACTACTGTATTAGAGAATACATGAAACCTATGGATTCGATAGATGACAGATAACACACTGGAGTACTTTCAAAGTGAAGTAGTCATTTTCTGTTTCAGAAATCTGGGATCGTGAAACTTCTACGTCGCCATGACTGCATTGACGAAGCTCTTGCTGGTGCTGGCACTCGCAACAGTCGCTGCAAACGCTAAGGGCATGGTAACAAAACGTCTTATTTGTTCGCCAGTAACGCACAGCTATTCTACACTATCTGTAATATATGTACCCCTGATAGATGATGTAGGAGTTATATAACTACATCTTTTCACTATGTAATTGAAAAAAAAAAACAACCTCTGACAATAAAGTCCGGTGAATGAAGTCAGAGCGGTCCATCAGGCAACACTGGCGACTCAACAGCACTGCAGCTGCACAGTGGCCGGTGTTGACAATCTGCCCCCACCGTAGTTCAGTTGAGCATCGTGTGTGTTCCGTGTTAGACCTGTTGGACGAGGTGCTTGTTTAGTGCGTAGGTTCGAACTGATGGCTCTGAGCACTATGGGACTTAACATCTGTGGTCATCAGTCCCCTAGAACTTAGAACTACTTAAACCTAACTAACCTAAGGACGTCACACACATCCATGCCCGAGGCAGGATTCGAACCTGTGACCGTAGTGGTCACGCGGTTCCAGACTGAGCGCCTAGAACCGCACGGCCACACCGGCCGGCTTCTGAACTGAGAACTGGTCAATGAACGAGCAAAGGATCAATTTAAAGTTTTGTTTTAAGCTTGGCAAGACACCGAAAGAAACGCATGCAATGCTGGTACGTGTTTATGGGGATCAAGCTTTCTCCATGAAGTGGGTGTATTAGTGGTTTGCCCGTTTCCGAGGAGGCCGGGAAAGTGTTTCTGACAATCCCTGTAGTGGACGATCGGCGACCGCCGTCAGCGACGAAAACATTGAGAAAGTGAGGACATTAATCACGAACGACCGTCGATTAGCTGTGCTCATGATAGGAGATGAACTGCAGATGAACCGTGAATCCTTGCGACAAATCCTTAACCAGGAGTTAGGAAGGGTAAAACGTGTTGTCGTCTTGTGCCACATCTCTTGACTGAGATCAGAAGCAGGTACGTTGAGAGGCTTTACAGGATTTTGTCGAAACGGTGGATGCGACACCCAGTTTCTTGAACTGTATTGTCACTGAGGATGAAACCTGGTGTCTCTTTGTACGATCCTGAAACGAAACGGCAAAGCATGGAATGACCTCGTCGGAAAAAGGTCAGAGCCGAAAAATCACGCATCAATACGAGCTCATCACCTTTTTCGGCAGTCAAGGCATTATCCACAAGGAATTTCTGCCTGAGGGAACGACGTTGAACGCTCAACGGTACGTTGATATTTTGACCCGTTTCATGCAACATCTATGCAGGGTACGACCTCAGTATGCACAACAAGGTTCCCGCTTTTCTGTTCACTACAACGCTCGCCCACACACAGCCAATATCGGAACAGTTCCTGTCAACAATGGGGGTGCTGCAACTTGAACATCCACCATACTCGTCGGATGTCCATCCTCCAGTCTTCTTCCTATTCCCTTGACTGAAACTCGCTTTGAAAGGCAAGAGATTTGGCAATATTCCTGACATCCTACGAAACGTGACGCGGCCTTTGAACACCATCCCAAAGGAAGACTTTTTGCAAAGTTTCCAGGGCATGTATCGCAGAGCTCAGAGGTGCAAAGTTGTGGGAGGTGACTATTTCAAAGGACAGTAAGGTAATTGTTGTTCATAGTTCATCTATGTTAATGTTACAGGACTATTCACCGAAGTTTATTGTCAGAGGCTGTATAATGTCAACGGTGATTTTAAAGCTCACAAAATTTATTGAGAGGAATAATAATTGGCGGCTATTTACTTCACAATACTGTTTGCTCACAGTTTGCGCAAATTTTTAGAATTAGAACGATGAGAAAGAAGATAAAATCTATCTGTAGCGACTTTTGGGCGTCAGGTGCTCAGTCCGGAACCGCGCGACTGCTACGGTCGCAGGTTCGAATCCTGCCTCGGGCATGGATGTGTGTGATGTCCTTAGGTTAGTTAGGTTTAAGTAGTTCTAAGTTCTAGGGGACTGATGACCACAGAAGTTAAGTCCCATAGTGCTCAGAGCCATTTGAACCATTTTTGAACTTTTGGGCATGTTTTCGTTCCCACATATTTCTCGAGGAAATATATAGCACTGTGTGATTTTGAGTAACGTCCAGAACTGGTACCAGCTAAACAGCTCATGTACGACGAAACTCTAACTGGCTGTGTTACTCCGGTCCTAAATCACGGATTACGATAAATAATGACCAGTTCAAGTGGATGAAGATCTTCAGATCACTGTGTTAATAAAATGAACTAAAGAATTACCCACACTCGGTATAATTCCCCAGTAACTGCCACCAAGTAGCCTAATGGGTAACCCATTAATTACTGTGAAAGCTCATTTCTGTATGGAGAAATTCGAACAATCAGCTCTGGACAAAGCAAATAAGAAACCATCTCGCTGGTACCAGTTTGTAGATGACACATTTGTGGTTTGGTCCCATGGTAGAAAGGCTTTGGACGAATTCTTTGATCGTCCAAATAAAATTAATCCAGAAATCCAGTTCATCACGAAAATGGAAACAGATAACAGAATATCTTTCTTGGATGTTTTAGTTATGAGACAGTCCAACGGAAGCTTGGAACATAGTTTTTCGGAAAGCATCCCATACGGACAGATATTTTCATAAAAACTCCAATCACCATCCATAACAAAAGAGAGCAGTCATTAAAAGTCTTGTGGACACAGCCGAACGGATATGCACATCGAAACACCTGGACACTAAAACATCTGACGCAGTCTTTCGAGAAAAATAGCTACTCAGGGAAAGAGACAAAGAGAATTTTGCGACCAAGGGACAGAAGACCGAAGGGCAAGGATGAATCACAACGATGGAAAATTCAGTTTCTCTCCCTTCTGTTAAAAAAGTAACGGATCAGATCGGTAAGATTTTACAGAAACATGTCATCAGACCGGTCTTTCGACCAACAAAGAAAATAAGTCAAGTACTCCGACCAGTGAAGGATAAACGCCCTCCTCTGTCGATATGTGGTGTATACAAAATTCCGTGTACGTGTGGTAAAGTTTGTATTGGAACTATTAAGGTGAGCGTAAAACACGGCTAAAAGAGCACAAAAGTCTTTGCCGACTAGAAAAATAGAGAAATCAGCTGTAACAAAGCATGCTCTTGAGTCAGGAAACCACGAACTGAAATTATATGAAACAGTAATTTTATCTACAACGTCAAATTATTGTCCACGACTATGTAGAAAAGCCATTGAAATTTATAATTATCAGGATAATTTTAATAGGAAGACGTGGCAATGAACCTTAGCGACATATGGACAGTAGCACTGCAGAATCGCTAGACAGTTTTGTCTTTCACAAGATGACAATCGATAGCTAAGTTTTATCGCTGACAAGGACTATCTCTGGTCATCATGTGTTGTCTTGACCACGCCCCCTTTCCTGCAGTATTTATGTTGCTCTCGGACATCCGACCGCTCAGTCGCCGACACTCAGAGTAGCAACGCCTCTGAGGATGTCCAGCGCAGTCCTGGACGAAAAGTCCGGAACAGGAGAGTTTTTTGGATTACGACTTCACATCCTGAAGGGTTTTTCAGCAGCTATGTCATCCAGTCGTGAAAACCTTCATTCAATGGTCAAAATCGTCATAACTTCTGAACTGTTTGCGTTAGGACGTTCCAATCTGCACGGTCTGCGCGGCGTATGATGGTAATTAGCATGCGCATGTGTGGTTTGACTTAGCGACAAAGCCCACTTTCATTTGGCGCATTTGGGGCACCAAGAAGCCGCATTTCGCTATCGAGAAGTATCTTCACCCTCAACATGTGACTGTGTTGTGTCCAATGTCCAGTCACGCGATAATCGGTGCGATATTCCTTGATGGCACGGTGACTACTCAACGGTACAAGAAGGTTTCGCAAGATAAGTTCATCCCCATTATCCAAAGTGGCCCTGATTTCGACAAGATGTGGTTCATGCAAGAGGGGGCTCGACCCCATCGAAGCAAGAGAGTGTTTGATGTCCTGGAGCAGCACTTTGGCGACCGCATTCCCGCTCTGGGATATGGCCTCGATTGTCTCCATATTCTCCAGATATGAACACGTGCGACTGATTTGTGGGGCTATATTAAAGACAAGATATGCAGCAGTAATCCCAAAACGATTGCTCAGCTGAAAACAGCCATTCAGGAGTTCATCGACAGCATCGATGTTCCGATTCAGCGGGTCATACAGAATTTCGCTATACGTCTGCGCCATATCATCGCCAATGATGGCAAACATATCGAACATGTCATAACCTACACTAATGGCCATTAAAATTGCTGCACCAAGAAGAAGTGATAAACGGGTATTCATTGGACACATATATTATGCTAGAACTGACATGTGATTACATTTTTACGCAATTTGGGTGCATGGATCCTGAGAATTCAGTAGCCAGAACAACCACCTCTGGCCGTAATAAAGGCCTTGATACGCCTGGGCATTGAGCCAAACAGACCTTGGATGGCATGTACAGGCACAGCTCCCCATGCAGCTTCAACACGATACCACAGTTCATCAAGAGTAATTACTGGCGTATTGTGACGAGCCAGTTGCTCGTCCACCATTGACCAGACGTTTTCAGTTGGTGAGATATCTGAATAATGTCTTGGCCAGGGCAGCAGTCGAACATTTTCTGTATCCAGAAAGGCCGGTACAGGACCTGCAACATGCGGTCGTGCATTATCCTACTGAAATGTAGGGTTTCGCAGGGATCGAATGAAGGGTAGAGCCATGGGTCGTAACACATCTGAAATATAACGTCCACTGTTCAAAGTGCCGTCAATGCGAACAAGAGGTGACAGAGACATGTAACCAATGGCACCCCAAACCATCACGCCGGGTGATACGCCAGTATGACGATGAAGAACACACGCTTCCAAAAATAGTTCAAATGGCTCTGAGCATTATGGGACTTAACATCTGAGGTCATCAGTCTCCTACAACTTAGAACTACTGAAACCTAACTAACCTAAAGACATCGCACACATCCATGCCGGAGGCAGGATTCGAACCTGCGACCGTAGCAATCGCGCGGTTCCCGACTGAAGGGCCTAGAACCGCTCGGCCACCGAGACCGGCTCACACTCTTCCAATGTGCGTTCACCGCGATGTCGCCAAACACGTATGCGACCATCACGGTGCTGTAAACAGAACCTGGATTCATCCGAAAAAATGACGTTTTGCCATTCGCGCACCCAGGTTCTTCGTTGAGCACACCACCGCAGGCGCTCCTGTCTGTAATGCACCGTCAAGGGTAACCGCAGCCATGGTCTCTGAGCTGATAGTCCATGCTGCTGCAAACGTCGTCGAACTGTTCGTGCAGATGATTGTTGTGTTGCAAACGTCCCCATCTGTTGACTCAGGGATCGAGACGTGGCTGCACGATCCGTTACAGCCATGCGGATAAGATGCCTGTCATCTCGGCTGCAAGTGATACGAGGCCGATGAGATTCAGCACGGCGTTCTGTTTTACCCTCCTGAACCCACCGATTCCATATTCTGCTAACAGTCATTGGATCTCGACCAACGCGTGCAGCAATGTCGCGATACGATAAACCGCAATCGTCATAGGCTACAATCCGACCTTTATCAAAGTCGCAAACGTGATGGTACGCATTTCTCCTCCTTACACGAGGCATCACAACAACGTTTCACCAGGCAACGCCGGTCAACTGCTGTTGGTGTATGAGAAATCGCTTGGAAACTTTCCTCATGTCAGCACGTTGTAGGTGTCGCCACCGACGCCAACCTTGTGTAAATGCTCTGAAAAGCTAATCATTTGCATATCACAGCATCTTCTTCCTGTCGGTTAAATTTCGCGTCTGTAGCACGTCATCTTTGTGGTGTAGCAATTTTAATGGCCAGCAGTGTATGTCCGAAAATCTGTAGTGACATTTACATGTTGAATAAAGCGTGTGCACGCCGTAATTTGTAACTAATTTACGTTTTTTTCATGTAGTTCAATGAATGTCACCCATATACAGTGATGAGGCAAAACATTATGAACACTGCCCATGGCGACGCTGGATGCCGCCACGTGTCGTTGCGGGCACGTGATGCTGTAACAAAAGTATGTAAGCGGAGCAGACTCGGACAGCGGATCACCCTAGGGAAGATGCTGGCTGCAAACGGGGAAATCCATTGAAATAAGCGGCTTTGACAAAGGACAGATTATTTTTATGCAGAGCCTGTGAACGAGTATCTCGAAAACCGCGAAGCGGGTCGAATGTTGACGTGCTACTGTCGTGAGCATCCATGAAAAGGGGTACAATGACAGTGAAACTACCACTAGGTGTCAAGTGGTCGAACGTCCAATTTTCTTCACAGTACGTGGAGTTCGGAGGGTTGTCAGCTCTGTAAAGTAAGAGACATCCTGATCTGTGGCATGTCTGCCAAAAGAGCACAGTGCTGGTGCGCGCTCAAGTGGTTTGGAGCACACCGTTCATCGTACGTTGTTGAACATTGAGCTCTGCAGCAGACCTCCCCTACGGGTTCACATGTTGACCCAACGGGATTGTCAATTAGGACTGCATTGGGCAGGGGACCATCGAGATTCGACCGCCGATCAGTGGAAACTTATCGGCACTTCGGGAGAATGACATGATTGCTACACTAGGTCGATGGTCGTCTTTACAAACGCCGTCATCCAGATGAGCGGCGGGTCGAAACGTGCAGCGCGCCACTGACTCAGGCGGGTGGGAGCAATATTAACTCACGGAAGACTTTCGCCTGCGCTTGTGAGGCTCCTTTGGTTGTAATCGAAGACACGCTGATAGCTGCGAACCCCTTGCATCCCTTCGTGCTTGATGTTTTCCCCGACGGCGGTATCTTCTTTCAGCAGCATAATTGTAAGTGTCTCGGAGCCAGAACCGTGCTACAGTGGTCTCAGCAGCATTATAGTCAACTCATTTTTATGTCTCGGCGACAGAATTCGCCTCATATAAATCCTATGGAACCCATCAGTATTCACTATCGGGTGGCATCAACGCTTATGCAAATCAGCGGTCAGTAATTTACTCGAATTGCATGATCTGTGCGTAGAAATCTAATGCCACATTCCTCCACAAACTTATCAACAAGCTGTCGGGTCCCTGATACTCTGAATCTATGATGTACGAGGGTAATCCCAAACGTAAGGTATCCTATATTTTTATAAGTACATAGACCTGTTTATTTCTACAATGGTTTACATCAGCTTTCAGCTTGAAAATTTAGTTATTTTTCGACATAATCACCATTTCTGTCGATGCATTTTTGTAGACGCTGTGGCAGTTTTTGTATGCCGCGGTCATAACAGCTCGCCGCCATGCTGTTCAGAAAATTATGAACCTCTTCTTTCACGTCAACGTCGGAGCTGAATCGCTTTCCGGCAAAATGTTCTTTTAACCTGGTCACTGGGCGCCCGGTCAGGACTATAGGGTGGGTGGATGATTATGTTCCACTGAAACTGTTGCAGGAGAGCAACGTTTTTGCCGATCATTGTGGGCGAGCGTTGTCATGGAGAATGTGTACGCCCTTGCTCAACATTCCTGTTCTCCGGTCCTGAATTGTCCGTTTGAGTTTTTTCAGAGTCTCACAGTACCTGTCAGCGTTTATTGTGGTCCCAGCGATTCAGCTCCGACGACGAGGTGAAAGAAGAGGTTCATAACTTTCTGAACAGCATGGCGGCGAGCTGGTATGCCATGGGCATACAAAAACTGCCACAGCGTCTACAAAAATGCATCGACAGAAATGGTGATTACGTCGAAAAATAGCTAAATGTTCAAGCTGTAAACTGATGTAAACCACTGTAGAAATAAACAGGTCTATGTACTTATAAAAATATAGGATACCTTACTTTTGGGTTACCCTTGTATATCGTTACAGAGACGGACAAACAAACTATTATGCACGTCGTCATAATTTTTTGGCTCGTCAATCTACGTTGTACAATGATACGATGTTGCGGGTATATTCAGTGATATGTGTGCTGCCAATAGAGTTAGTAGTAAAGAAGCAATAAATTAAAACGTCATAGCTGATGGTTAAGTTTTACCACATGATCAGAGAAAATGTCATAAACGATAAACTTATCCGCTGTTATTTATTTGTGGACGTTTCAGCGAGAAAAAGTTTCGTGAAGGTTTGAAATTATGTCTAAAGCTTGTTGGTAGTGGCTAAGTGTTCTCATTCTCAAATACTGGGTGAATATAGACTGGGAAATTTGCGGGATATGAGTTACGGTGGCTCAAGATATGTAGGGTGACGGTCAGTATTCAAACATACGACAGGAGCGATCAGTCGAAGCAAAAAAAGAAATCTACCAAACATGGGCTCGAAAATGCACACCTTATGAACTACAAGCATTTCTTCATCTTAGATACTGTGAAACAAAGCTCTTCTCTTGCAAGCTCTTTGCGTTCTATTTTTTGAGAGATGGTAGTGTGCACCAAAATAAGAAATTTATTGTCTACTAATCACGGACACTAAAATGAAAAATGCATACGTTAAGAGCTGTGAGCAATCTTTCAGTAGAATAACTACGTTTCACAGTAGCGAAGATAAATACATTCTCATAGCAATGTATACGTTTTAGAGCCCATGTTTACTGGGCGTTTTTGCTCTGAATGATCATTCCTGCCATATCTACATCTATACCGACATAGATACTACGCAAGCTACCGTACGCTGCATGGGGGACGGTACCCAGTACCACAACTTGTCATTTTCTTTCCGGTTCCACTGGGGAAAACGATTGTCTATATGCCACCGCACGAGTCCTAATTTCTCACATCTTATCCTCGTGTCCTTACGTGCAATGTATGTTGGCGGCAGTAGAATCGTTAGGCAGTCATCTTCAAATGCCGATTCTCTAAATTTTCTCATTAGTTTTTCTCGAAAAGAACGTCGCCTTCCCTCCACGGAGCATCTCAGCAACACTTACGTGTAGTTCGAACCTACCGGTAAAATTCTAGCAGCCCACCTCTGAACTGTTTCCATATCCTCCTTCAATACATTCTGGTACGGGTCCCAAACACTCGAGGAGTACTCAAGAACAGGTCGCACCACCGTCTTGTGTGCCGTCTCCTTTACAGGTGGACAAGTCTTTCCTAAAATTCTCCCAATAAAACGAAGTCGACCATTCGCTTTCCCTATCTCAGTTCTCACATGGATACATTAAGAGATGTGAGCACTTGTTCAGCAGAAGAACTATGTTTCACAATAGCGAAGATAAACCATTCATCCTGTATTCTAGCTTGTATATTGTGTTAAGCTTTTAACGTAATTTCAAGCCTCTTTATGAACTTATTACGACGACATTTTAATTTTTAAATTCGGTAAATATTTATATGAAATATTGAAAATCAAATTTTTGAAACCATTAGATAGGCAACCTGCAACTGGATATGGGCACTGGGTTAGCCGTTTAGTAATATACACCACTGGCCATTAAAATTGCTACACCAAGAAGAAATGCAGATGATAAACCAGTATTCATTGGACAAATATATTATACTAGAACTGACATGTGATTACATTTTCACGCAATTTGGGTTCATAGATCCTGAGAAATCAGTACCCAGAACAACCACCTCTGGCCGTAATAACGGCCTTGATACGCCTGGGCATTGAGTCAAACAGAGCTTGGATGGCGTGTACAGGTGGGGTGTGCAGCTTCAACACGATACCACAGTTCATCAAGAGTAGTGACTGGCGTATTGCTCAGCCACCATTGACCAGACGTTTTCAATTGGTGAGAGATCTGGAGAATGTGCTGGCCAGGGCAGCAGTTGAACGTTTTCTGTATCCAGAAAGGGCCGTACGGGACCTGCAACATGCGGTCGTGCATTATCCTGCTGAAATGTAGGGTTTTGCAGGGATCGAATGAAGGTTAGAGCCATGGGTCGTAACGCATCTGAAACGTAACGTCCACTGTTGAAAGTGCCGTCAATGCGAGCAAGAGGTGACCGAGATGTGTAACCAGTGGTACCCCATACCATCACGCCGGGTGATACGCCAGAATGGCGATGAGGAGTACACGCTTCCAGTGTGCGTTCACCGCGATGTCGCCAAATACGGATGCGACTTTCATGATGCTGTAAACAGAACCTGGATTTATCCGAAAAAATGACGTTTTGCCATTCGTGCACCCAGGTTCTTCGTTGAGTACACCATCGCAGGCGCTCCTGTCTGTGATGCAGCGTCAAGGGTAACCGCAGCCATGGTCTCCGAGCTGATAGTCCATGCTGCTGCAAACGTCGTCGCACTTGTCTTGCAAACGTCCCCATCTGTTGAGTCAGGGATCGAGACGTGGCTGCACGATCCGTTACAGCCATGCGGATAGGATGCCTGTCATCTCGACTGCTAGTGATACGAGGCCATTGGGATCCAGCACGGCGTTCCGTATTACCCTCCTGAACCCACCGATTCCATATTCTGCTAACAGTGATTGGATCTCGACCAACGCGAGCAGCAATGTCGCGATACGATAAACCGCAATCGCGATAGGCTACAATCCGACCTTTGTCAAAGTCTGAAACGTGATGGTACGCATTTCTCCTCCTTACACGAGACATCACAACAAGGTTTCACCAGGCAACGCCAGTCAAGTGCTGTTTGTGAATGAGAAATCGGTTGGATACTTTTCTCATGTCAGCACGTTGTAGGTGTCGCCACCGACGCCAACGTTGTGTGAATGCTCTGAAAAGCTAATCGTTGGCATATCACAGTATCTTCTTCCTGTCGGTTACATTTCGCATCTGTAGCACGTCATCTTCGTGGTGTAGCAATTTTAATGCCCAGTAGTGTAGGTTATGATGAAGTTTCGTTTCTCTAGTAAATTTCGGTAATGGTTTAAATCGTGATTGAATTTTCAAGGAACTCGAAATAAAGTTGATTTGGAAATTATGGATGGTTGTTTACTAGCTTAGGGTTCTGACTCCGTTCCTTGATCGGCTGCTTATTCATTCCCAGTCTTTGTTTTCGGCCTTGTCCTGCCACCCACGCGCACATGTGGTGGTCCTGGGAAGGTTCGTAGAGCCTTCCTCGTCGGGACGTGTTTCTCAGCGGGAAGCACTGCGGATATGGCGTCCGTCGTGATTTCTGCACGCTCTGGAACGACCTGCTACATCTCAGGTAACTTAGCGTGCTCCTCGTCGTTTGCGGGGACTGCGTCTCCAAGACGCAGTTCCAGGCTGTGTATGGCGCGTAAATCACACAGTTTCTTCGCGAAATCGGACACGCGTAAAACAGCTGCGGTAACTCTGGTAGCGATTATTGAAGAAGAGCGGAGCGAATTGCGCAGAAGATTCCGCACTCGTCAGTGGCTTGCACAGCCAGCTGCTAGTAGAAGAACAATACGTAATGCTGTACAGCGACCTGAGATACGTACTAGCTGAATTGAATTGAATCTCCATCTCATGTCAGTCTGGGCATGCGCAGTATCAATATTCTAGAAGCTGTATAGACTACCACCACTCTGAAGTGACGTGCTTCTTTGCTAAGGTTTCAAGCTCTGCATTCGTTTCGTAATTGCATTGAATGGAAGATGAGATGTTTTCGATGTCGTTGAAAAAGATATTTACCGGCAAGACACAAACACGAGGCAGTCTACACAACCAAGAGACAGGCATACAGGGCATCCCAGTATTGTTGTGATGAACTTCTAGGGGAGATGGGGCACGTCATAAGGATTGAGGGTTGCGTATCAGCCCATGGCCGCAAACGTCGTCGTACGCTGGTAGGTGGTGCTGTGCACGAGAGTACGGGAGGGTCACGCCCACATGCTTGCTGGACTGATCTGACCTTTATTTGTTTCTGCGGGGAGACGTGAAATCCCTCACATATTGCGATCCTGTAGAGCCTGACAGGGATCTCGTCACAAGAACAGTGTGCGCGGCTGCTACGATCAAGGGATTTCCTGGTGAATTCGAGCGTGACCGGCAGTCGTGCTCTGTCAATATCGGGTATCCCTGGCATCTGATGGTGCAGACTTGCAGCCTCTGTCGTAACAGTAGAGCTGTATTCATCTCGTACACCACGTATACTCATTATGTCCAATAACTTTTCTAATGAATCACTTTTTTGTTTGCTCTCCGATCTTCGACCTCTGCTACCTCTCACCTCGGACGTTTGCGGTCACGGGTTGCTATGCAATTCTCCGTCCTGCCACAGAAGCCTGTCACAATACTTCTGGGACAGACCTTGCATATTATTCATTATGTTTCACAACAGTAAAAACTTCCAGTGTGTAACGTGTGTTTATTTTCTGACGTAGATTGGCAGCCAGAACAAGATTTCTGGCCACTGGAGAAACGTTCCAGTGGTTGGCCCACGCAACAAGAATTGTAGCATGTACCTTATTTACAATAAATGCATCGACTACAGCAGATAACAATACCCTTAAATTAATAAGAAAGGGGCAGAACTTTTTAGAAAACACGATCTTCCCAACGCAAAAATCTAACATGCCAAACTGTATCAAAATGATGCGCTTTTCATAGACCATTCTGCTGTAGCATTCAAACGGTATACTTTCACAGCACACATGTTATAACACTGTAATCATCAAATTAGGGAAACATATGTAACATATGTAGTTTCTTGACATTTTGTTATAACAAATCGTAACTACAAGGAACGTTCAATAACTAACACAACCCTTTTTTATGGAAGCAGGAAAGTTTCATTCAGAATTCCAGTACACCATATTATTCCCCTATTGTCGGGGTATAACACTCTATTTTCAACGTAATCTCCGTTCAATGCGACGGCCTTAAGTCACTTTTCTGGGAGGACCCGTATGCCCGCATAGGACCACTCTACTGATCCACGCCGAAGCCAACGTCTTGCTGCCTCAGTAACGTCCCCATCATCCACGTACTGCTTATCGTGGAAAGCATCCTTCATTGGGCCAAACAGATGGAAATCGGAAGGTCCAAAATCCGGGCTGTGGCGTGGACGAAGAACAACGGTCCAATGAGGTTTTGCGAGCGCTACTCGGATGCGCAGACTTGTGTAAGGCCTTGCGTTGTCATTATGAGGGAGAAGTTCCTTTGCATTTTTGTGGTGATGAACACGCAGAAGTTCATCACTGCGCGACCTTGTTGCGATGATGAGACACGCCTCGCCCAACTACTCATCGTGCTTTTGTTCACTGCCAGACAGACATTGTGCAAGCGGCTATGAACATTTGCGATGCTCTGCTTAGCTGCGAAAAGAAACTAAATGACAGCTCTTTGCTTGGAACACACCTCTGTTACAAACGGACTTTCAAAGGCTACATACAGCACCGCGACGTATCGGAAGTTCATAAAACTAGAGGGGCTGAAAGGTAGTATTCCACGATGTCCCTCAAGAAATTCGCCATTTTTTCAACCGAAACTGTCCGAGAAAAAAACCTGTTGGATTACTTCTTTGTATTGTGTGTTAACCGGGGACCTAGAAACGACGGTGAGGCTCCATCCCCGCCGCAGCCACAGTGGTCCACAACCCCACGACGACTACAGCAGTCCACTTCACCCCTCCGCCGCCCCAAACCGAACCCGCGGTTATTGTGCGGTTCGGCCCCCGGTGGACACCCCAGGGAACGTCTCACAAAAGACGAGTGTAACTCCAATGTTTGCGTGGTAGAGTAATGGTGGTGTACGCGTACGAGGAGAAATAGTGTAAGTGAGGCGGAATAAGGGGAACCAGTCCGCATTCGCCGAGGCAGATGGAAAACCGCCTAAAAGACATCCCCAGACTGGCCGGTTCACCGGACCTCGACACAAATCCGGCGGGCGGATTCGTGCCGGGGACCAGGCGCTCCGTCCCGCCTGCAAAGCCGTGCGTTAGACCGCACGGCCAACTGGGCAGGCATGTTGGATTACTTACTGAACACCTCTTTACAGTCTTTTCGAGAGATCTTTAATTTTAGCATGCACTGAAACAGTTTATATTCATACCGGTTACTCTTTAATAACAGAAAAAACAGCAAATACGAACTACAGACCTTATATCGGCTCCTGATGTTCGCTTACGACTTAAAAACGATGTCGCATATGAATGACCACGCTGATCTCCGCGAGGGAAAGATCTGCCAGGCTAGACAATTCATTTCACGCTTCGCAGTGCAGTGGAACGCGTAATTGCACATTATGACGTCACCACCTCCTCGTCCACGTGCATTTTAACGTCGCGTGGGAGGACGGTTCAACACGTGCTGTTACAACGAGCTCCGTGGTTGATCAGTGCCGTTTTAAGCCGACTCTGACACGCTGTTGCAGCTGCCGTTCTTCTGCGCCGAGGACCCGTGCGACTCGTCGCCTTGCGACGGCGGCGCCACCTGCCTACCGGTGATCGCCCTGGGCAGCGGCAGGCCCTCGTGCGAAGCCCGCTGCATCGAAGGCACCGTACGCGCACGCCCTGCCGTCACCGGCGCACCGCCTGCCGCCACCCTCCGGTAGGACTGGAGCTGGAGAGGACGGGAGACGCTGGAGCTGGTCTCACTCCCAGGCCATAGCACGGCCCTCTACTGGTCCCAGGTTACCGACGTAGCGGACTCACTGACAGTGGAAAACATATCTCACCACTTGCCCTCTATCTGACGTGGGGGTACTCGGTTAAAACGCCATATAACGTTTTAATTCCCAAGCTCCTGCTCAGCCGATGGAAAAAAATTATCTGTGATTACTATTGTCATATCTACAAATAATTTCCTTCTCCTTCCTACACTCTTTTTCAGTATTTTCATTGTTATAGTCTTTCTGTATCAATTTTAAGTGTCTGTGTAATATTCTTTGACTATATGCATGTAATTATTTACTCAAATTTCGACACAAACGACTTATCTGTTGCGCACGTCAACACAAATATTAATAGAGTGAAACTACATTGAGCCAATAAATTATATGTACGAATGCATGCTTTATCAATAAATTATAAAAGACATTACTTTTGAGCAATTCAACACAAATAATAATACAGTCAAAATACATTGAGCCAATAAATACTGAATTTTAAAAGGAAAAGAAATTATTAGTAACTCTTTCGAATGTAGCTGTACCAGAGCGGCGGGTGCAGACTTCGTAGCTATGAGCCAACAATTCACCATCCATCGGGCGTTCGGTGGCGTCTGCAGAAAGTACACTTAGTTACGGGCAGAGGCCATCACACTGGTACACAGGAGCCTGCAAGTAACATTCATGGCAGTTCTCTACCAGCATTGGAATTGGTTTCACCATTACAGCCACAGAATACAGAGTATACTACTTATTCTGTCGTACAGCGTAAGAATGAAGGAAGCTGGATTTAAAAGTACATTGAGGTCATTAGAGACGAACCACAGGCTCAGACTGTGTCCAGGATGGGGAAGGAAATTGGCCGTGCCGTACAAAGGAACCATTCCGGCATTTGCCTACTGCGTTTTGGGAAATCAGGGTGTAAGAGCGTGCAAAAATTAAGCAGGACATATCAGATGCTCCACTGAACAATTTCAGATAGGGAACATAGGGTCGCAGAAGCCAGCTTAGGAAAATAATAGGAGTAAAATCAGATTTTTTATTTTCATTAGTTACAGTTAACTGCAACTACCATCACTGAGACAATGAACGTACCTTTTGTACTGTATCTTACAAAATGTGCTGAAACTGACAGCCATCAACCTCAATGCAAGCATGACATCAGCGAACAAGATTCTAACAAACTCTCACAAATCTCCCTGGTGTGTTTCGAATCACATCTCAGGCAGCTGCAATTCTGGCAACTAATTCCATCTCCTTATTCACAGGGGTGTCATGCACAAGTGACTGTAGATATCCCCATAGGAAATAATCAAGGGTACTCAGGTCACGTGACCTATCAAGCCATGGAATAGGGCCAGGAAATACTGTACCGGTACTGCTCCATCGTATTCTACCGTACATCTCTGAATAATGAATGGGTCTGTCGTTGATTCATAGGACGTGCTGTCATGGGACAATGTAAATACGATCAAGAACCACCTTATGGACGAGGAAAGTAAACAAAACCTGCATCATGACTTCCTAGTAATCAGGCTCGTCCTTGTTTCCTTGCAGGAAATAAAGAATGTGCACGTAAATAAACAGCAAAAAAAAAAAAAAAAAAAAATGGATCAAATGGCTCTGAGCACTATGTAACTTAACTTCTGAGGTCATCAGTTCTCTAGAACTTAGAACTACTTAAACCTAACTAACCTAAGGACATCACACACATCCATCCCCGAGGCAGGATTCGAACCTGAGACCGTAGCGGAGGCGCGGTTCCAGACTGTAGCGCCTAGAACTGCTCGGCCACTCCGGCCGGCAATAAATAGCACAATACGTGTATGCATGTTTGCTGTAATTAAGCTGAAAAACCGTAATTCTAGACAAAGCGGTAGACAAGTTTACTTCCACATCTCCTTAAGCTGGCTTCTCCAATCCCAAGCTTCCTACCACAAACTGTTCAATGGAGCGTTCTTTCATTCTTGTTACATTTTTGCAGGCTCTTACGGAAACACTCTCTATGGGGCGATCAAAAAATTTCCGTTTGAGGACGTTGCTGTAGCATGTAAGCAATGTAGCGCGACTTCAATGCTGGTATATAACCACCGATATGTAGCCGAGTGATCCGTGTGGCACTCGAGTCTTCCGATGTGCGTACAGTAAAAGCAGAAAACTGAACTGTAGCGACGTCATTACCAAATGCTTCCAAACTGGACAGTAGTGCTGTTATTCTTTTCTTGGCTGTCGATTGACAAATAGTGTAATAGTGTGAGAAGGGGTGCTGTAGCTTCTTGGTAACGCACGTCCCCATGTGGGAAATGGCCTAAAGCAGAACTTTCACGAACGCAACTGGGAGACGCTCGAGCATCCGCCCTATAGTGCCGATCTCTACCCATGCCATCATCGCTCCTTCGATCCCTAAAGAAATACCTTGAGAGGTAGCCGATTCCTGTCGGATAGGATGTGCAACACGCAGTTACGGACTTCTTCACGCAGCAGGACACGCTGTTCCACCAAGCGGCTATCTTCAACCTTGTGCGTCCGTGGGATGATTGCCTCAACGCTGACCGCATTCCGATTCTGAACTGTACGGCCTTCTCACGGAAACTTATTGATTGCCTCTTATACTTGTAATCTGACAACACATTTGTATGCTGACACTTGCTGGTCTCTATTAAGGAAGTTGGAAGTCAAATTTACTCCTGAACTGGTTTGAGATCATAGAACGACAGTTAGCTTCCAGAGTTAACACATCGCTGTTTCTCAGATTCGCTTGTTTAGTAATACTATTAGTATTGGTTCACCTAAGTAGAATATGAACTCCAGTGCTTCTTTCGGTTGTTAATTAGTCTATAACACAATTTTTGAATTTATCACTTGATCTCTATCACTGGAATCTTTTCCTATCTCGATAAGTTCATCCTCTGTGATACGCCCGCTAAACCCGTTGGACAGAACAGGTAATTAAGATTGTGGAAAGGGCCAAATAAGGTTGGGGTCAGTTTCGCCTTCTAATTGTAATTTACTGTAATTTAATAACACTTTTACAACTAAAGCGGCACATAGCCGGACCTTTACCGAATGCAACTCTTTCGCGGCTGAAGGCCTACAAACAAGAAACCTTAACAAATCAACGAGATAAAAATCCAATTACGACAGCAATAAAATACTTTTAAAAAGCATCACAGCAAAGTATATAGAACCAACACGTGCAAGGTGCAATACCAAAGGCTGAAGGCCAGAATTAAGTTTCAAAAGAAAGAAAGCCGCAGTGTTTAAGATTGAAAGATAAATTTAAGAATTAATTTCGCAAAATTTGAAAGAAAAAAGAAAAAATAACCATAAGCCTTAAATTTTAAGAAGCTAAAAAGGATGTCGGTCTAACCTCGTTCACTTAGGCGAGACACGCATTCGGGAGGACGACGGTTCAATCCCGCGTCCGGCCATCCTGATTTACGTTTTCCGTGATTTCCCTAAATCACTCCAGGCAAATGCCGGGATGGTTCCTTTCAAACGGCACGGCCGACTTCCTTCCCCGTCCTTCCCTAATACGATGAGACCGATGACCTCGCTGTCTGGTCTCCTTCCCCAAACAACCCAACGCCAACTTAGGCAAGACAGGTGGTGAGCCAAACTACACTTGATCCGTCGGAACCCAACCAGGGGACAGCCACGGACCGACCGACAACGTCTTGCTTCCCATCAATCAGTACATGAGATCTCAAACAGGAAAGGTTACAAACGTGATAATCCACAATGGAGTATGTATTAGCTGTCAAAATTACGCACCATGTTGGACAGCGACAACAGGTGAGGAAAGGACGCTGCCTGGAGTTACGTTAGTGGCCAGGGCAGGTAACCAGAACACTAACGGCCACCAGGCAGAAAAAATTCCGCTGGTACACTTTAATTTGAAACACGGTAATATAGTTAACTTCACCCCAAAGAACACTGCCTGAATTTACGTTAGTGCCCAGAGCAGGTAACCAGAACACTAACGGCCACAAGGCAGAAAATTCCACTGATGCACTCCAATTTTAGTCAACCAAAATAGTTAATTGCACCGCATGACGAATAAATTTCAGCAGTAGAAATACTCGATGTTGCTCACAGGAAAACCTCCCCCTCACCAAATCACCGAAACGAACCACCACAACATGAAAGGACGTGGCATGGGTATTGAAACCACTACTCAACTTTGACGTACTGGGTCGGTGAACCACAAAGCTCGTAGCGATCGGGCAGCTCCACACACGCTCCGACACTGTGCAGAGACTGCCAGCGGACCCGGCCGACTGCACCGCGCGGAGGTAACTTCCCTGGTCCGCAGCAACCGACCGATTGCCCCCAGACCTCCTAGCCGAAAACTATATGCACCAAACCAAAGATGATACACGGCGCAAATATCGATACACATCACTGTTGCCACACGTAGAAGGAAGAAGAACCACGGGGTAACCGCAACAAAGGCGGGAAATCAAACACAGGCAGCGCATGAAAACGCATAATTGGGAGTGAGCAAGGCTCACTCTCCTTTCTCTCTTCATACAACGCAAACACAACATGACACTACAAATCTTTCCAGTTAGTTGGCTGAACCCGCCCCTACGGGTCTCCCAGCCGATCATGACATAGGACTTTACTTTTTTTTTTTTTTTACTTTTATGATGACATTACCTCCGGACTTCGACGTGATTAGACAATGATTAACACAGCTTAACGCCACTTCCTTGCGTCTTTTCTCGCTATTGTGGTGGTAAGCTGGACTATGCTCACTAGCTCGTTATATGATTTTCTCAGAGTCGCATTCGTATTGGCTCACGGCCTCTGGATGCATATGCGTGTGCAAAGCGTGACAAAAATACAGAATTTTGAGTAGCTTCTCAAAAGCGTGGCATTAGCGGCAGGAACATTTTAACAGGCACCTGTAGAAGCAAGTATTTAAAATTCGAGTGTATGTTTAATTTTTCGTGGTTCTACCGAGTTCTCAGTATTTTGGGAAAACTATTACTCTGAATTAGAAGCTGCTGTGAAGCTAGCTCGGATTCTGATGTGGAGTTCAAACCACTTTAAGTTGGATGATAAACTTACGAATACCATCCTGAAGAACACACTTTCATTACGAGTTTAGTCTGGTATTTACTTAATGGCTAGCCAACCTCTTCTCAGTAATATCATTTATCTTAAACAGATTTGCCACGATAAGGAGCCCAGCGTCGGATGAAGTCATGGAGTAAAATGTGTGCAGGTGGGTTTCGCAGCTTGCCGTGTGACTGACCTTGTAGCCACTTCCACCAACCCAGGTGAGTGCGAACCACAGAGTTTTTGGTCTCCATACAGCAAAGTCAGCTACCTCTTTGAGAATTTCCTTTTTACAGAGACGCTGAATTGGTTACTTTCCCAAATTGTACTGATCGATAGGTAATAGTTTACAAGCTGTTACACCTCACAAAATTGCATATAAAAAAGATTATAAGCTGCTTCTTTTTTCTCCAAAAGCCTACATAAATTTTCCTGTAGGCAGCATCTTCCTTTCCCGTAGTCATGTATGCATCTAAACTTTGAGTTTCTCTTGTAGCTAAACCTGCTTTATCATTTTTACCTTTTCTATCATTCTCATTTTTAGATGGAATTATTTCTTTTAACCTGCTTCATTTGCTGCATTTTTATGTCTTCTTCCTCCATCAATGAAATTCAATATCTCTTGTATTACCTGTAGATTTCTAACGGGAATTTTCTTTTTGCCTGTTTGACCATTTGCCGCCTTCACTGTTTCATGTCTCAGGTCTTTCTATTCGTCTTTTATTGAAGTCCTTGCCCATGTTTCAATCGTTACTCAGAGGACCCTTTGTAACTCTGAACAACCTCTGGTTCTTTTAACTTATCCAGTTCTACCTCATTAATTTCCTGCCTTTTCTCAATTTCTTCGATTTTAATCTGCATTTCATAACAGAAAAAGGTCAGGATGCACATCTGTCCCTGGAAATTCTTTTCAATTTACATCCTGCTTTCGAAATATGTCTTATTCCATCTTAAACCTCCTGGTGTACAAATACAAACAATAAAATATAATCGGAGTGTTATGCAGTCCATTCCAAATATGCGGGTGTACAAATCATAAGGACGAAAGAAAAGTTCACATGAAGTGTCACTTAGAAGTGACAACTCGATGGACCTCGGGCCCTTCATAGAAAGAACTGCTACAGTATAGTACACAAGGGAACTGAAACAAATAAGCAATGAGACGAAGAGAAATGTCATTTTTACTGAAAGGCAATAATTTCCTGACTAATTATACGATACTTAAAATAATTACACTGAAGTCACCATGACTGATGAAGGTCCCCTGGACATTACAAACGGCGCAACATGTTTCTTAACAGAGTGTGTGATCGCTACGGACGGCAGTGTGTGCTCTGCAGTGTTCTACCATGCTGGCCACAAGGTCGGCAAGGAGTTCCTGTAACAGGCCGTCCTACTCCCCCACCAGTGCGGCTGACCTCTGCCGCATGGTCACCGATGCTCGTGGACGTCTTCCCAGCGCATCTCATATGTGCTCCATGGGATCTCAGTGGGGGGCCAGTCCATTCGCCGAATATCCTGTCAGTCCAGGAGCTCGTCCACCTACCCTGTTCGATGTGGTCGCACATAGCCATCCATAAAAATGAAGTCAGGACCGAGTGCACCTCTGGAAAGACGCATATGCTGAAGGAGTCAGTGTCACAATAACATTGGCCAGTGAGTGTACTTTGTTCAAAGATGTGGTTACCAGTATGCCCATGCAACATTGTACCTCCCCACACCGTAAGAGCTGTGTTCGACAGTGCTGGACGTACCTTCATTTGGTCAGAGGTGCGGTCACGTAATGCATCCAGGAACAGCGTCGAACATGATCGTGGTCCAGATATCACACCATGAGGAGGCATAATGTTCCATGTTCAGGCTAATTCAAAATAGAGGTATTCTGGGTACAACCTGTAGCCGTGGTTTAGTCAAAGCATTGCAAAGGAGCTGAGAGGTATTAGCAAACGAAATCTGCGACCATTTAGCATTTGAGTTTTTACTGTCTTGTATGGTAAACTTTCGCCAGGGGCACAGAAGAAGGACTTACTCGACACTTGTTCGTACATTCTAACTGAAAAACGGCTTTGCTTCACCAACTAGAAAGTGCATAATAGATTTATACGTCTGCCTCTGATGGATTTAGGCAAAAGTCTTCTCTTGTCAATTTTCTTGGTGTTTTCTGCCGCTGGTCGTGCAGATTTGAAACGTTATAAACAGTCTTCTGACCCGTTTTTCTATTTCTGCAATTCGTAACACAGAAAACCAATCCAGTGAACGATTGAATTGCAGTTTACTGGATTCAATAATACATTGTAATGAATACATGCATGACAGAGTTCGCCATATGTAACGTATATGCAACCAATTCGTTAGCAGCGAAAGTTAAAGCTTATTGTTTCTAAGAATGAATGTAATAAAAAGGCGTTTGCTTGTGTCCTGCTAACTACTACGAGAGTAATCCCAAAATTAAGGTCTCCTACTTTTTTAAAAAGTACATAGACCTATTTATTTCTACAATGGTTTACATCAGTTTACAGCTTGAACATTTCTGTCGATGCATTTTTGTAGACGCCGTGGCAGTTTTTGTATGCCCATGTCTTACCAGCTCGCCGCCATGCTGTTCAGAAAGTTATGAACCTCTTCTTTCACCTCGGCGTCGGAGCTGAAACGCTGGGACCACAATTAACGCTGACAGGTACTGCGAGACTCTGAAAAAACTCAAACGGGCAATTCAGAACCGGAGAAGAGGAATGTTGAGCAAGGCCGTACACATTCTTCAGGACAATGCTCGCCCACACATCGCTCGGCAAACCGATCCTCTCCTGCAACAGTTTCAGTGGAACATAATCACCCTGCCACCCTACATTCCTTACTATCACCTGTTCCCTAGGTTAAAAGAACATTCGGCCAGAAAGATATTCAGCTCCGACGACGACGTGAAAGAAGAGGTTCATAACGTTCTGAACAGCATGGCGGCGAGCTGGTATGACATGGGCATACAAAAACTGCCACAGCGTCTACAAAAATGCATCGACAGAAATGGTCATTATTTCGAAAGATAGCTAAATGTTCGTACTGTAAACTGATGTAAACCATTGTAGTAATAAATAGGTCTATGTACATATAAAAAATAGGAGACCTTACTTTTGGGATTACCCTCGTAAATAACTTGAGAAGGGATTTCATTATTAAGTCTATTTAAAACTTCAGAATCATCATTAACAAGTATTAATAATGACAGTGACAAATGATTTATGTGTCATTAATGGCTGCGTGGCAGATTATCAAATTACTTCAATTTCAAAGTTACATTAACATTTAGTAACTACAGCATATTATCTAGATGTGGATAATAATAATCATTATTTGGAGGATAAGGAGGCTTTTTTCACTGACAAGAAAAACATGTGATTATTGCAAATTCAGACTAACAATCGCGAGCCTAACGCTACAATTGCTTTTCTGTATGCTCGCGAATTTTACCTTGAATTCCATCTTCAAGCGTAGTTAAGCCATCTAAATCTCTCCTGGCTATATAAATGGAATCAGGCCTTGAGTGTGGTAAGGTCTGCCATCACCGACTTGAGGGCAGCGTGACACGTCTTCTGTCTCCGAGCTCTCGATCGACAATACTCTTCCACTCAGAACTAGTCTCACAACAATGTTTAAAATCGCGCTCCCATGTTTCGCTCTCAAACTGTTACGATCTATATCTGAGTGCTTACACAATCCAAATAATAGCTTTAAGTTGCGTATATTGTTTTATGTAATGGAGAGTTCTGACGCATACACGTCCCGCGAGATTTACCGCAATCTCGCGCTTTCTCCGTGCAGACTGTTAGTCTTAGAGCAAATAGGAATAGGGCCTTCTGTATAGGAAATTTAATACAGTTTAATTTTCGTTTCGGCTGGAGGATGCCGTTTTGTAGTTATTGAAGATAAACGTACAAAAGTGTTATTAAATGTGTTCTATACCGGAAAACATTCTGTTCCATCTCTAACTTGAACGGAAACGATTCGGAATAGGGCATATGTCGATATGAAGTTTTCTGTACAGAATCACTAAAACTATCATCCCGTCAAAGCATTCCCGTACTGGTGAGACATTTTATTTGAAAGTAGTTTGTTCGGTGTCGGCAGATAAGTGTGATACTGCAGTGCCTGTTTTATTCTGAATTACGATGCAAAGATCCATTGTACATCCATTCGTGTCCAAAGGAACAGGTACTGCGGCGAATACAGCCGTTGTAGAACACTTTAAATGTATACGCAGTGCATTTGGAACTTTGTATCGTAATTTAGAATAACACAGGCACTGAAATTCCGTGTTTATCCGCCGACACCGGGCAAATGACTTTCAAGTGACATGTCTCATCTGCACAGGGATATACCTAATGGATGCACGGTTGCTGATTGAAGTTGCATGTTTGAAGACATATGCAAGTTTCGGTCTGGCAATAGGTGGTGCACGGATAGCCAAATGGTGAGGCGACCGCTTGCGATAAGCGGGATATCCAGGTTCGAGTCTCGGTCCGGTGCAGATTTTCATTGTCATTCCATCCTACAGCTGATGGCTGTCTACACTCGCTAATGCAAATACACTGAACGAATTTCATAAAGGCTGTAATCGTCGCAGTGCTTGTTCCTTTGGACATGCATGCCACCTATTCTTGAGTACTGCTCGACTGTTTGGGATTTGTACCAGATCGAATTGAAAGAAAACATAGAAGCAATTCAGAAGCGGGCAGCTGTATTTGTTACCAGTAGGTTCGAACAACACGTTAGTGTTACGGTGATGCTTCGGGAACTCAAATGGGAATCCCTGGAGCGAGGGCGACGTTCTTTTCGAGAAACGCTATTCAGAAAATTTAGAGAACCGGCGTTTGAAACTGACTGCCGAACGATTCTGCTGCCGCCAACGTACGTCGCACTTAAGGACCACGGAGATAAGATGCGAGAAATTAGGCCTCATAGGGTGGCCCCCCATGAACCATGCACCTTGCCGTTGGTGGGGAGGCTTGACTGATCTGGCCTTGTAACAATAACCAAAACGGCCTTGCTGTGCTGGTACTGCGAACGGCTGAAAGCAAGGGGAAACTACGGCCGTAATTTTTCCCGAGGGCATGCAGCTTTACTGTATAATGCAGGAGTAGGTTTAATAATGAATAGGAAAATAGGAATGCGGGGAAGCTACCACAAACAGCATAGTGAACGCATTATTGTGGCCAAGACAGATACGAAGCCCACGCCTACTGCAATAGTACAAGTTTATATGCCAACTAGCTCTGCAGATGACGAAGAAATTGAAGAAATGTATGATCAAATAAAAGAAATTATTCAGATTGTGAAGGGTGATGAAAATTTAATAGTCATGGGTGACTGGAATTCGGAGGAGGAGGAGGAGGAGATTAGTGTTTAACGTCCCATCGACAACGAGGTCATTAGAGACGGAGCACAAGCTCGGGGTAGGGAAGTATGGAGAAGGAAATCGGCCGTGCCCTTTCAAAGGAACCATCCCGGCATTTCCCTGGAATTCGGTAGTAGGAAAAGGGAGAGGAGGAAACGTAGTAGGTGAATATGGATTGGGGCTAAGAAATGAAAGAGGAAGCCGCCTGGTAGAATTTTGCACAGAGCACAACTTAATCATAGCTAACACTTGGTTCAAGAATCATAAAAGAAGGCTGTATACATGGAAGAAGCCTGGAGATACTGACAGGTTTCAGATAGATTATCTAATGGTGAGACAGAGATTTAGGAACCAGGTTTTAAATTGTAAGACATTTCCAGGGGCAGATGTGGACTCTGACCACAATCTATTGGTTATGAACTGTAGATTAAAACTGAAGAAACTGCAAAAAGGTGAGAATTTAAGGAGATGGGACCGGGATAAACTGAAAGAACCAGAGGTTGTACAGAGTTCAGAGAGCGCATAAGGGAACAATTGACAGGAATGGGGGAAAGAAATACAGCAGAAGAGGAATGGGTAGCTTTGAGGGATGAAGTAGTGAAGGCAGCAGAGGATCAAGTAGGTAAAAAGACGAGGGCTAGTAGAAATCCTTGGGAAACAGAAGATATATTGAATTTAATTGATGAAAGGAGAAAATACAAAAATGCCGTAAATGAAGCAGGCAAAAAGGAATACAAACGTCTCAAAAATGAGATCGACAGGTAGTGCAAAATGGCTAAGCAGAGATGGCTAGAGGACAAATGTAAGGATGTAGTGGCTTATCTCACTAGGGGTAAGATAGATACTGCCTACAGCAAGATTAAAGAGACCTTTGGAGATAAAAGAACCACTTGCATGAACACAAGAGCTCAGTTGGAAACCCAGTTCTAAGCAAAGAAGGGAAAGCAGAAAGGTGGAAGGAGTATATAGAGGGTCTATACAAGGGCGATGTACTTGAGGACAATATTATGGAAATGAAAGAGGATGTAGATGAAGATGAAATGGGAGATACGATACTGCGTGAAGAGTTTGACAGAGCACTGAAAGACCTGAGTCGAAACAAGGCCCCGGGAGTAGACAACATTCCATTGGAACTACTGACGGCCTTGGGAGAGCCAGTCCTGACAAAACTCTACCATCTGGTGAGCAAGATGTATGAAACAGGCGAAATACCCTCAGACTTCACGAAGAATATAATAATTCCAATCCCAAAGAAAGCAGGTGTTGACAGATGTGAAAATTACCGAACTATCAGTTTAATAAGTCACGGCTGCAAAATACTAACGCGAATTCTTTACAGAAGAATGGAAAAACTAGTAGAAGCCGACCTCGGGGAAGATCAGTTTGGATTCCGTAGGAATGTTGGAACACGTGAGGCAATACTGACCCTACGACTCATCTTAGAAGCTAGATTAAGGAAGGGCAAACCTACGTTTCTAGCATTTGTAGACTTAGAGAAAGCTTTTGACAATGTTAACTGGAATACTCTCTTTCAAATTCTAAAGGTGGCAGGGGTAAAATACAGGGAGCGAAAGGCTATTTACAATTTGTACAGAAACCAGATGGCAGTTATAAGAATCGAGGGGCATGAAAGGGAAGCAGTAGTTGGGAAGGGAGTGAGACAGGGCTGTAGCCTCTCCCTGATGTTATTCAATCTGTATATTGAGCAAGCAGTGAAGGAAACAAAAGAAAAATTCGGAGTAGGTATTAAAATCCATGAAGAAGAAATAAAAACTTTGAGGTTTGACATTGTAATTCTGTCAGAGACGGCAAAGGACTTGGAAGAGCAGTTGAACGGAATGGATAGTGTCTTGAAAGGGAGGATATAAGATTAACATCAACAAAAGCAAAACGAGGATAATGGAATGTAGTCGAATTAAGTCAGGTGATGCTGAGGGAATTACATTAGGAAATGAGACACTTAAAGTAGTAAAGGAGTTTTGCTATTTGGGGAGCAAAATAACTGATGATGGTCGAAGTAGAGAGGATATAAAATGTAGACTGACAATGGCAAGGAAAGCATTTGTGAAGAAGAGAAATTTGTTAGCATCGAGTATAGATTTAAATGTCAGGAAGTCATTTCCGAAAGTATTTGTATGGACTGTAGCCATGTATGGAAGTGAAACATGGACGATAAACAGTTTGGACAAGAAGAGAATAGAAGCTTTTGAAATGTCGTGCTACAGAAGAATGCTGAAGATTAGATGGGTAGATCACATAACTAATGAGGAAGTATTGAATAGGATTGGGGAGAAGAGGAGCTTGTGGCACAACTTGACCAGAAGAAGGGATCGGTTGGTAGGACATGTTCTGAGGCATCAAGGGATCACCAATTTAGTATTGGAGGGCAGCGTGGAGGGTAAAAATCGTAGAGGGAGACCAAGAGATGAATACACTAAGCAGATTCAGAAGGATGTAGGTTGCGGTAGGTACTGGGAGATGAAGAGGCTTGCACAGGATAGAGTAGCATGGAGAGCTGCATCAAACCAGTCTCAGGACTGAAAACCACAACAACAACAACAACAACAACAGGGAGGCGTACAGACACTCGTTTTTCCCTCGCTCTATTTGCGAGTGGAACAGGAGGGGAAATGACAAGTAGTGATACAGGGTACCCTCAGCCACGCGCCGTAAGCTGGCTTGCGGAGTATCTACACAGATGCAGACGTAGATAAGACAGGCACTGTAATATCGTAAATATCCCAGTTTTCCTTATTCGTTTCCCAACCCGTTGTGTCCACAACGATTTCCACGCAGTCTCTCGTTTCTTCACCGCCTTACGGCACCATGGAGGAAAACTGTGCTCCGGAAAGTTCCCGGCGCACCGGCTGCTGGCCAATGAACGCACTCCAGCGCGCCCCTGCTGACCAATGCGAGAGTGCCGCGTCTACCAATGAACGCGCGTCTCCAGAGCTGTCGTTCTGGCGGACGGGTGACGACACCGACCCTGCCAGTCGCACTCTGGACGCAGGCGGGCGTGGTCGTTACGAGGGTAAGAACACGACCTCTCAGTTGCTCAGCGCTAGGTAATTCCTGATCTGACCTCAATTCAGCATGCTCGTGACAGCTATGTAAGCACGGGCTGTTAAACAGTGTTTTCGAGCAAGTGTGGATTGTCTTGATATGTCTTACAAATGCTTATTTTCAATCCCTGCATCTACAGCTACATGATTCCTCTGCAAATCACATTTAACTGCAATATTGAGAATATTCAGACCAGTTGTCAATCGTGTGATTACTGCCACAACATTTTTCAGGACTACATTATCCCAATTTCAAGTGCTAAAACAAGGAAACCAGATAATACAATCCTCCTTGTACGGTCAGAAATATAAGGTCACAGACGGCCTGAGTTACATCCTATCTAAAAAAAAAATTGCTCACGTGCATTGTCAAGTCAAACCATAAAACAAAAAACATCTCAAACCGTTCCCGAAGTACAGTTGCAAACTGCTGACATCACCTACCAACAATGATATTTACTTAAATCACAATGCTCAGAACCAACGATCCTACTGTCTATCATAAAATCTTTGAGAAACGCCATCTGGTCCTAGCAAGTTCTAACTTAAAAATACTTCTACGTTGCAGTCTGAGCGGCAATAGCATGCGTGAATCCTGTGTCACTAGGTAAATTATGTTAGTGATTGCTTCTGAAGGATGATGTCGCTAAAGTGTGCCCATAAATGCCCTTTAGACGCTTCCGTCCTCTCATTTAGAACGACGACGCTCTCTTCTCTCAAAGCACAATAAATCTCTACTGCCTATAAATCTGTTAGCAGCCACCCTTATTCTTCAACGTGCACCACCCTCTTGCTCCCCGTTCTATTCCGCAACGAGTGCTGCTCATTCTTGAGATGCTATGCTACAGGTGGCGAGTCGTTCTCTCTATTATTATGCTCTTTAAATCCAACTTGTGATGTTTTATGTTTCTAGTCGATAATGCACGTGTGCAGCTTGTTTTTAAGGTGTCACCCCTAATGGTATAAAATTTTTTTGAGTAGGTTATAGTTCAGGTAGTCTGTAGAACTTATATGTCGGTCGGTACAAGGAGGATTGTTTTACCTGGTTGCATCGTTTTTAGCAATTGAAAAGGGACAATGTTGTCCAGAAACCTGTGGCAATAATCATACGATTGACAACTGGGCTGCACATCCTCAATATTGCGTGAATAACAGTTATATGATGGCTTCACATAAGTTATCACACTTAAGTGGGTGGCAGAGGACTCACCGTCACACTTTCAAGCCATTTCTATGGCGTTGCACTCTCGAACAGCAAGAGGGAAAAGGGAACGTCTAAATCTTTCCGTATAAGGTCTGATTTCTTTTATTTTATTGCTGTGGTTGTTTCTCCCTATGTAGGAAGGACTCAACAGAACATTTTCATATTCTGAGGAGAAATTTGATGATTGAAACTTGGCAACAAGATCTCGATGAAACAATAAACGCATTTGTTTTAATCATTGCCACCCCCAACTCGCGTATCTCATCTGTGACACTTTCCCTGACTTACGATGATTCAATATCAGCTGCCTTCTTTAAAATCTTTCGACGTCCAGCGTCAGTCCTATTTGGTTAGGATCCCATACTGTCCACAATACTTCAGAACAGGACAGAGAAGCGTAGTGCAGGCAGTCTGTTAAGTAAATTTGTTGCTTCTTCTAAGTATTCTGCAAATACACCACAAGCTTTGGTTCGCCTTCTACACAACATTTACTGTGTGGTGGTTCGAATTTAATTTATATATACTCGAATTTTTCAACTTTTATATTTGTGTGATATATCGTGTAACGTAAATTTAAAGGATTTTTTAGTACTCTTGTGGAGTAGTAATGGCACTTTTCACATCATGCAGAACTCTCGTACAAATCATCAAGCAGTAAACAGTGTAACGTTTCTCACACTAAATGACGAATCCGGTCGCCCAACTGCCGCGGTACTCCACAGGCACGGACCTTGAATATGTACTGCTTGTGAGAAGTGGTGTGAAAAGCTTGCTGGCGATCCAGATAAACGGAATCAACTTGAGATCCTCTGTCGATAGCACTCATGCCTATTGATCTCTTCTCTCGTTGACGAAATACACTGTCCCCCAAAATGAGACTGATTCGGATACAGGACAGTGGACATCCTTGTCCCAGAAGTAAACTAGAAGTTGTTCCAAACCTCTGTTTTGGACCAAGGCTTCGGGTTTTAAGGCAAATGCTGGCAATGGTTGTAATCCCCTCCCGCTTATTTGCAATGGAGACTTCGTCTACCCGCCTGATTGGTTTTAAAGAACCGAAATTCTCTAATGGTCTGAATCTCCAACAACTCGCTCTGCTTCTCGGGGTAGGGAACGATAAGAGAAAAAAATAATAATAATGGCACCAAACACCAATCCTAACATCATGCAAAAGCCGGTTTAAGTATTTTGATAATGAATACCTTCTTCAGGCATAATGGCAGTGTTGAAAACTTACATTCTTTCTGGATAACCATGCCTCTTTGTTTTGCGTTGTAACTGTCCAAATAATACTTTTTTTAAATGCTGTCTCTTCTACGCAGATAAATGCTGCGAAGCAACCGTATGATTTCCAAAAGTCCTTCCTTAAAATTTGGTTACGTCTGTGACTGGAGTCGTATACACACGACTCTGGCGTAACAACAACAAAATAAAGTCTCCTACTGTGACACGGGGAGAGCCCGTGGGACATGCGACCTGCCTGTCTCTTTGAACCTTTTGAAACTACCTCTTTATGCTTGCTGTTGCCGGTGGCACCCTGTCATATTAACGCCGGTAATTCCGCAATACCATTGTCACACTTTTGGGTTCTGCGAACCAGATGACACATTGCCCCTTCTCGTGGTCTGTCACCATCCTAAAGGAACCCAAGTCAAATCGGCAACAAATGAAAAAGGAAAAACGTCTTTGAGAGCTGTTAAACGCTTTACCATGAACCATGCTTCTCTACCTCTGACACTAGACCCCAAGTTACGATTTTTTCAAAATGAAAATCGCGACCATATATTATTTAAATGAAATGTGTTGGCTGTTGCGAATATGGACAACGATCAGCTGTGTAATGGAATGACAACAGTGAAAATTTTTGCCAGATCTGGTGTCGAACACGGATTTCCCGCTTATCACGAGCGGCGGCCTTAACAATTTTTTCTTTGCTTGATCTCATTATTAAACTAGGCGAGTACGACCCGCAGCAACACCCAAACTTCCATACGTCGTCAACCACGTGTCTACAATCTGCAGTCTGCACTCACACACCCACTACACGCACACACAGGAGGCATTTTAACTGGAGGTCGCTTGCTCGGTTTCAGCGGATAAATACATACATGCATGCATGTCCGAGGGAACTCTGCATCGTATTTCTGAATACCACAGACACTGCAATGTTGTATTTATCTGCCGCAACTTCCAATTAAAACGTCTCCACTGTACGGGAATATACACTATGGATATACCAGTGCAGATTGTACACACGTGTTTCACAATATATGGAAGTTTGGGTCGAGCTATGAGTCGTCCTTGGATAGCCTAATGGCAAGGTGACCATTCCTTCTGACATGCATGCATGTCCGAATTCAGGAATCATCATCATTTTCTAGTATCCCGCAGTCAGTGTAACGTTCTTCCTGTTTCTTTTTTCCAACGTGAACCAACAATTAATGATACCAAAAGTATGAACCAGTTAGTGTATGTAGTTCACTATTTGGCTTATAAACTTTTCCTCAAATCATAATATGACTGACATTCTATTTACGTTTATCTTATTAATGTATATTACGCTATATTTTGACTTAAGAAAAAAATTAGTACCTCCAGCTAACTAAATAGAGCTACAGTTATTTCTCATTACACATTCTTCGAGGTTTATCAGCTATCCCACACATGCAACAGTCAGGTAATACACAACATCTTGGTTTTCATCCTATTTATATTTCTTGTTTCTTCAGTTTTCTCAACCACTTTCTCTCTTTTATTGAATGTTATAAGTATTTTTTTTTCTTCTAAGAAGAAAAACCTTGCCACCGTATTCTCCACCGCAATTTATACCATACCCTATTCCCTCACTCCAGTCATTCCTTCCCTAGCACAGGTTTTCAAAATAACTATGAACAGATGCTGTTTCCCTTTTATTATAAAATTTTAGATTGTCCAATTCTCCCTCCGTATATTCTGGTTTCCAAGTTAGAAGGCATCCGATCATGCGTGACTGCAAATTTTACTCTACAAGAGCAAAACGATGATATCTCTATGTCTTGCTTACACCACGCGGTCTGGGGCGCTGCAGTCATGGACTGTGCGGCTGGTCACGGAGGAGGTTCGAGTCCTCGCTCAGGCATGGGTGTGTGTGTTTGTCCTTAGGATAATTTAGGTTAAGTAGTGTGTAAGCTTACGGACTGATGACTGTAGCAGTTAAGTCCCATAAGATTTCACACACATTTGACCATTTTTTTGATTATCATAACATACACCATTGTCATCTTCATGTTCACAAAGCTCATCTTCATGTTCACCAAGTTCACCATCTTATTTTCCACTACATTCATCATCATCATAATCATGTTCCCAATTCTTGTAATCATCACCATCATCATGTTCACCATGCTCATCACCACCATCAGGTTCACCATGTTCACTATCTTCATGATGTTCACCATGCTGTCATAATGTCACTATGCTCACTCTCATTATGTTCACCACCATTAACATGTTCAACATGCTCATCAGGATCAAGATCATCATCATCATCATCAATAACAACAACAACTTGTTCTTTATTACCATTATCAGCAGCAGCAGCATGCTGATCCATCATATCATCATGCAAGCAACATGCTTATCACCAACATCACGATCAACATGCTCATCATCATCATCGACAACAACAGCAACATTATCATCATCATCAACATGCTCATCATTAACTTGATCAACATGCTCAACATTATCACCTTGTGCATCACTGTAATCATCTATATGCACTTTATCATCATCAAGTTCTTTGTCATGAACATCTGTATTTGGACATTAACAAACTTCTCCACCAGGCTTTTCCACATAGTACGCTCATGTTGTCCAAGAATGATTTTAATTCCCAATTTTGAGGATGTAGACATTAGTAAGCTAACATACTTTGCATACTTCCACTCTCTGATGTCATATGGAATAATATTCTGGGGTAACTCAACACTTAGGCAAAAGGTATTCACTGCTCAAAAGAGAGTAGTTAGAAAGTTAGAATAATGTGTGGGGTTCATAGTCGCACATCTTGTAGGCATCTGTTTAAAAGGTTAGGAATTCTTACAACTGCTTCACAGTACATTTACTCAGTAATGAAATTTTTTCTCAACAACATGGACCAGTTTAAAATCAACAGCGACATTCATGATTACAATACCAGAAATAAGAAAGATCTACACTGTCCTTTAATTAATGTATCTTTGGCACAGAAAGGGGTAAAATAAGCTGCTTTAAAACTTTTTGATAAATTACCAGATGAAATAAAATGTCTGACAGACACCAGTAATAGTTTCAAAAACAAATTGAAATCATACCTCCTTGACAACTCCTTCTATACCATAGATGAATTCTTGAATACGAGTAAATAAATATGCATTTTGTGCTGTTTAAGGGTATGGGATAGATAATAGAAATATTTAGGTATAAATCTATAATGCAAAAAAAAAAGAAAACTTATTTCCTGCGCGCATTCCTTGTGCATTTGACACATTTCACACCATAACAGTTTTTCCGTGCTATTGATCAATGGAACACGTAACTCACTAACTAACTAACTAATGTGATCTGAGCAGCTTCCAGTAGGTCATTGTCTTGCCTTTTGCTTATCTCTCGGAACTCATCAAAGAACTTAGCTCGTATATATATAACACCAATGCGACTGGCTGCTTGTCTTGCTGAACTCTATTTGATTTTCATTGCAGTCATAATTACGTTTTCTACTTCAGCAATTTTTCTGGTCCTATGTTTCCTGTCTGTCGTAGTAATCCACATCACGTCTCTCTCCATTGCTCATAGAACAATCCTAATTTTTGAATCGTTTCCCATTTAAAGCCAATGTCTCACTGCTATAAGTCAAACAAGTAAAGTGCACTAACTAAATTTCCAGTTTCAAACACATTTGATTCTTCACTCTTAAAATCCCATTTAGTTTATCAGAAAATGTCCTAGGTAAATTTTACTCCGCTGTTTATTTCTATTCCTGTCATAACAGGTACTGTCTTCAGCTGCCCTACATATAAAAAGATTCATCAGTTGTATGTCATCATTGTTCTCTCCCTCATCATGTACAATATAGAGGATGGATCGATGACGATGTTACAAACTTTCCGGGATTATGTATCAATCTGAGTTAAAGGGCCAGGTCCGGAAACGACCGAGTCGAAAGATATAAGCGAAAATCGTTCTGACAGTGGAATACATGTAGTAGTACTGTTGTCGCTAAGATTGTAGGGTAGGCAACTTTCACAGTAGGCAACTGGGCCAAAACAAGAAATAGATGTCTAGTAAACATGGGCTCCAAGAGCTATGAGCTATGAGCACTTCTTCATCTTCAGTACTGTGAAACACATCTCTTCCACTGCGAGCTCTTTGGTGTACATATTTTTAAAGTGGGTTGCATGGACCAAAACAAGAAAACAATGTCCATTAAATGTTGGTTCTAAAATCCATACCTTAAGAGCTATGGTCACTTGATCAGTGGAAGAGATGAGCTAGGCGACTGAAGGTTTCCTTGCAGATGGATCATAGTTTCTCATTTTAATGGAGAGAAGTCTTCGGACGGGGCAGCAGCGTCGGGAGTACCCAGAGATAGTATTATAGTACTGTTACTGTTTGGAATCAGTATGAATGAGGTAGTGGATATCGTTGGAGGCTCCCTGAGGCTTTTGTAAACCCTAAAAAATTGTTGCTAAACGGAAAAAGACTTGCAGAAGTTCGACGCTTGTGCAATGATTGCCAGTTAATCGAGATAAACAACTGTGATGTTGTCGCACTGTCAGTAAACAGACGTTCAGAGCCGTCATTGTTAGACTGAGAGGTGGCACGAGCCCCCTCTCATATTTCTATCTTACGATTTTCGTCTCTAATTGCACGAGGTGGAAAGTTGCTATTCCTTCACACGCGGACTTCCCACGCAGCGTCTCTCGTCACCTGGGTGGTCTGGTGACAGGCGGGCTCTGCTGACTTTGAAAGGGTGTGAGGGAGTCGAGTGAATGCTTTCCAGACGCCGACATTGTCAAAAGACACGCCCGGAGGGGCCTGAAGTAGCGGCTGGGCTAGAGGTTCCGTTACTTCGCAGAAACTTAGCGAAAACACTTTCTGGCGGGCTACCAGCGAGGCGTGGGAATGACTTGTGTACCCAGGCAGTTGTGGCGGGAAAATTCCCGCGCTTTCCGCAAAATAGTAACTGTGATTGGCTTGCTCAGGGCATAGCACCGTGACGTAGCAAAATCGGCGCAGAAATTGGCGCCAAGAATCTCCATTGGTGGAATGGTAGTGCTCCGGCAATGGAGTGGAATTTTCCGCCGGTTTTCGAGTTGCCAATTGGAACGTTTAACCACGGCCACTGTCGTGGGGGCGGGAATGTTCGGTGTTCGGCATGTACGGGTGCTCTAGGGTAGTCGGCTCGCGCCTTTCGGTCGAGGACGACGAAGCAACCAGCCATCGCCTCCGGTACGCCAGATCGTGTTCTGGCAGTTAAGAAGACAATTTGGTAATGTATGTCCGCAGCACCGGCAGATAGGGATTTTCCTAGGTGATAATCAGAGCTCAGCAGAGCGCGCCTGTTCGTCTTTTTCTAACTTTGTTCTGTCTTGAGTAGCAGCAATTAATGTTGGGTTAGCTGTGTGTCTCTCTTAAGATTTGAGTGGCAAGAAATTGGCTCCACATACCACTTCATCATAAACCTCACAATCTAGTTTAGGGACAACTTCACCTTCACAGCGTTTGTTTGAGTATCCAATTTGAGCCAATTTATTGTATTATAAATGTTTCATGTGTTTTTGTTTATTATTTTTTGTTTAGTCTTAATAAATCATATTGTTATTTTGGACAGAACTTTCATTCTGTTAATCGGTAGAGTAACCCATCATTTCTCACTATGTTAATGAAACCTTCCTTTATTTAACTTATTTATCAAATTAAATTATTGCAGGTGCCAAACTCTTTTCTGCTCCACTTGCAGGGTTGATTACAGTCAGTTCACGTATATTTTTTAATCCTTGTGCAACAGCAAAAGCCGGAGTTAGAATAGGGGGGGCTTAGAGCATCATTTACATATGTAGATTCTAGAATTTAGTGTGAAATACACTGCTAGCCCCAGCACCTCGCAAGACTACAGTCCTCTACAAACAGTGGCATCCATAAAATATCTCGAAATACGCAAAGGGGTGACTCAAAATGGAACAACCACATAAAATTAATTGTAGGGTAGACAGATGCTACACTGAGGTTCATTGGAAAATTTCTCAGGAAGTAAAGTCCACGTGTAGAGGACGCGTCTCGTTCGACCGATATTTTAACATTGCTCGTTACTTTTCACATTATACGGTACGTAAATGACAACTCATCTGTGTTGTTTATTCGCATACACCCTAACTTTTATTATATCTTATCAAGTCTTTGGCTTCTTTTGATGATAAATTTTCTAATGAGCATTCTGTAAACTTTGTACCATGAGCAAGTATGAGCGTCAATCAAAAAGTAATGAAACACTTTCTTTTTCTCTGACAATTTCTGTTGGAAAAATGAGGAATTTGTTGTGGTACCTTCTAGCACATTCCTGACTGAGTCCCGAGAGTTTCGTGAAGTTCCGACACACGGTGGCGCTACACATAGCCTTCAACATGGCATCTGTGACGGAGGTGCGTTCCAAGCAGAGAGCTGAGTTTCTTTTGGCAGAAAACCAGACCATCGCAGATATTCATAGGCGCTAGGCTGTGGAGACCCGACAGTAAACAAAAACACGGTGGGTCGTTGGGCAAGGCGCGTGTCGTCATTGCAAGGTCTCGTCGCAAACCCGTCCGGCCTCCGTCGTGCCGGCAGGCCACTCACAGCTGCAGTGCTGGAATGTGTGGGCACAGTCATTCTACATGGTTGACTTCACACAGGTCTGCGCACCGGAGAGGAGCTCACAAAATTCCATTGTACTGCTCCTCCTCATCCACCCTGCAGTCAGGATCTCACACCTTCCGCATTCCAGCTGTTCGGCCCAATGAAAGATGCACTACGTGAGAAGCAGTACTTGGACGACGGAGACGCCACTGATGCAGCAGGACGTTGGCTCTGAGGTCGATCTGTAGAGTGGTACCACGTGAACATGTATGCCCCCGCAGTAAGGAGCCATAAGGCCGTCGCACTGAATGGAGACTATGTTGAAACATAGTGATTTGTAACCAACAGAGTGGGGAAGAACACTGTGCGTTGGAAACCTGAATAAGACAACCTGCTTTCAGGAAGAAAATTTATTGCTTTACTTATTGGACGCCCTTCGTAGCTTTGGCTTACATGGTCCACGGAAGTTGACAAATAAAAAAAATAAATAAAGAGGGAAGTTGAAAGTATCTAACCAAAATTGTTTTCTTTTTAATTTGTGAATGTATCAAAGATAAAATTGTTCCAAATTAATTATTCAACAAACCTGCATCTGACTGCGTCTGCGAACTTGTTTCTTGCACTCCTCCATTTTGCCAGTCACGAAACATGTATTTGACTCAGCAATCAAGTTTAACAGAGTAATGCCATTTGTGCAATGGCATTAATATGCTTCTGAAAATTTAGCTTGTGGCCCTGATGTTTAGTTAATGAAAATATATCTTGCCTCGAATAATGCCAGTTGTGCAATGGCATAAAATTAGTTTTTTTGGAATAACTTTGCTCTGATAACTTAAACGCAATGTTGATCTCAATACATAAATTGTTAAAATTTTAAGTCCGACACCAAAACTACCACTTCGAACAATTTTGTAGCACGAATCACTCTTACAAAAAATTTTACAAAACACTTACTGCTTCAAACCTTGGACATACAAATCCTAACTCTGTATATTTTCTAACAAAAACCATTTTGAAATCATTACATATCTTCTCTCATTAATATGCTAAAGTTTGTTCAGTGTAAATTGCGCAGTGCGAGTCCTACCTTTAAGCTGTCACCACGCATCTGCTTCCTCCAGGCAACTAGCTGCGACGATCGACTTCTTTACTGTGGGCGGCCGGCTCTCTTAACCATCAAAGATACTCCTACTCAAAGATATTATACTCATTCCACTATGCGGTTGGCAACTACCGACTTTATTTTCTGGATCTACTCTGATCTGACCTTAGCACATACCTTTCAAAGTGTGTAGGTGAGGCTAGTAAACACTAAGGGAGATCACTTGCGGAGTATGGATGATAGAAACAGGTACGCCCCAGGGCAGAAGCAGCCTAGAAATCCTACTATTCTGTCAAGTTTAGACTACTGATATTAAAACATGTCATTCCCGTTAGTTCCGTTCTGTGGATCATTCGTATGATTAGTGCTTAATGATGTGGAACATGTCATTTTACATTCACATTACACATTCATACATAAATATCGATACATGCTGATCATCTACAATATTTATGTTTTCATTCCTCAATTTTTTCAAACTGAACACTTCATTAAAGTTGAGTTACCCCCGAACAGTAATCCATTTGACATTGTCGAATGAAAATGCGCAAAATACGTTAAGTTACTGATTTGTCTCAGCCCAAAATTTGTAATGACTCGAAGCGCAAATGTAGCTGAACTAAATTTCTTTAAGAGTTCCAAAATGTGTGATCTTTTATTTTAGATTCTGACCTATAATGACATCCAAAAATTTTGTCGGTTTCATGCATGTGTTAAACTTATCAATGGCCTAGTACTTCTAAATGTGCAGAACTGAATATGTTCTGTCCTTTTGAAATTAGGACATAGATCATTCGGAGAAAACCACCCCAGTAATACTTTTAAGAATATTATTTTACCATTTCTTCTGTGTGTATGATTCCAGTCAGTACAATGCCAATATCATCCTCAAAGATAAGTAGCTCTGCTTGTTGTACGCCAGATGGGAGCTCGTTTAGATATACGATAAACAATAATGCACCTAAGATTGACCCTTTCGCAACACCATACGTCATTTTTCTCCAGACATAAGAACCTCCCCTGGTTACATTGGTTGAATTATTAATGTAGTGTTGGCAGAAGAGCCAACACTGTGTTTCTAGAGGAGGCCGAAATGCACGCGTTTAATTACACGCTGACTGGCGTGAGGTCTGGAACAGGACAATATCTTGAGAATTTCAAATAAAGTACGTAGATGATGTAATACTTAACTTTAATCCACAATTGTAGAACATAGCTCTTGATGATACATGCTTCACATAATAAATATCAATTGAATACGGCGCCTTGCTAGGTCGTAGCAAATGTAGCTGAAGGCTATGCTAACTATCGTCTCGGCAAATGAGAGCGTAGTTGTCAGTGAATCTTTCCTTGCAAAGTCGGCAGTACAACTGGGGCGAGTGCTAGTACGTCTCTCTAGACCTGCCGTGTGGTGGCGCTCGGTCTGCTATCACTGACAGTGGCGACACGCGGGTCCGACGTATACTAATGGACCGCGGCCGATTTAAAGGCTACCACCTAGCAAGTGTGGTGTCTGGCAGTGTCTGGTAGTGGATATCGTTGGAGGCTCCCTGAGGCTTTTGTAAACCCTAAAAAATTGTTGCTAAACGGAAAAAGACTTGCAGAAGTTCGACGCTTGTGCAATGATTGCCAGTTAATCGAGATAAACAACTGTGATGTTGTCGCACTGTCAGTAAACAGACGTTCAGAGCCGTCATTGTTAGACTGAGAGGTGGCACGAGCCCCCTCTCATATTTCTATCTTACGATTTTCGTCTCTAATTGCACGAGGTGGAAAGTTGCTATTCCTTCACACGCGGACTTCCCACGCAGCGTCTCTCGTCACCTGGGTGGTCTGGTGACAGGCGGGCTCTGCTGACTTTGAAAGGGTGTGAGGGAGTCGAGTGAATGCTTTCCAGACGCCGACATTGTCAAAAGACACGCCCGGAGGGGCCTGAAGTAGCGGCTGGGCTAGAGGTTCCGTTACTTCGCAGAAACTTAGCGAAAACACTTTCTGGCGGGCTACCAGCGAGGCGTGGGAATGACTTGTGTACCCAGGCAGTTGTGGCGGGAAAATTCCCGCGCTTTCCGCAAAATAGTAACTGTGATTGGCTTGCTCAGGGCATAGCACCGTGACGTAGCAAAATCGGCGCAGAAATTGGCGCCAAGAATCTCCATTGGTGGAATGGTAGTGCTCCGGCAATGGAGTGGAATTTTCCGCCGGTTTTCGAGTTGCCAATTGGAACGTTTAACCACGGCCACTGTCGTGGGGGCGGGAATGTTCGGTGTTCGGCATGTACGGGTGCTCTAGGGTAGTCGGCTCGCGCCTTTCGGTCGAGGACGACGAAGCAACCAGCCATCGCCTCCGGTACGCCAGATCGTGTTCTGGCAGTTAAGAAGACAATTTGGTAATGTATGTCCGCAGCACCGGCAGATAGGGATTTTCCTAGGTGATAATCAGAGCTCAGCAGAGCGCACCTGTTCGTCTTTTTCTAACTTTGTTCTGTCTTGAGTAGCAGCAATTAATGTTGGGTTAGCTGTGTGTCTCTCTTAAGATTTGAGTGGCAAGAAATTGGCTCCACATACCACTTCATCATAAACCTCACAATCTAGTTTAGGGACAACTTCACCTTCACAGCGTTTGTTTGAGTATCCAATTTGAGCCAATTTATTGTATTATAAATGTTTCATGTGTTTTTGTTTATTATTTTTTGTTTAGTCTTAATAAATCATATTGTTATTTTGGACAGAACTTTCATTCTGTTAATCGGTAGAGTAACCCATCATTTCTCACTATGTTAATGAAACCTTCCTTTATTTAACTTATTTATCAAATTAAATTATTGCAGGTGCCAAACTCTTTTCTGCTCCACTTGCAGGGTTGATTACAGTCAGTTCACGTATATTTTTTAATCCTTGTGCAACAGCAAAAGCCGGAGTTAGAATAGGGGGGGCTTAGAGCATCATTTACATATGTAGATTCTAGAATTTAGTGTGAAATACACTGCTAGCCCCAGCACCTCGCAAGACTACAGTCCTCTACAAACAGTGGCATCCATAAAATATCTCGAAATACGCAAAGGGGTGACTCAAAATGGAACAACCACATAAAATTAATTGTAGGGTAGACAGATGCTACACTGAGGTTCATTGGAAAATTTCTCAGGAAGTAAAGTCCACGTGTAGAGGACGCGTCTCGTTCGACCGATATTTTAACATTGCTCGTTACTTTTCACATTATACGGTACGTAAATGACAACTCATCTGTGTTGTTTATTCGCATACACCCTAACTTTTATTATATCTTATCAAGTCTTTGGCTTCTTTTGATGATAAATTTTCTAATGAGCATTCTGTAAACTTTGTACCATGAGCAAGTATGAGCGTCAATCAAAAAGTAATGAAACACTTTCTTTTTCTCTGACAATTTCTGTTGGAAAAATGAGGAATTTGTTGTGGTACCTTCTAGCACATTCCTGACTGAGTCCCGAGAGTTTCGTGAAGTTCCGACACACGGTGGCGCTACACATAGCCTTCAACATGGCATCTGTGACGGAGGTGCGTTCCAAGCAGAGAGCTGAGTTTCTTTTGGCAGAAAACCAGACCATCGCAGATATTCATAGGCGCTAGGCTGTGGAGACCCGACAGTAAACAAAAACACGGTGGGTCGTTGGGCAAGGCGCGTGTCGTCATTGCAAGGTCTCGTCGCAAACCCGTCCGGCCTCCGTCGTGCCGGCAGGCCACTCACAGCTGCAGTGCTGGAATGTGTGGGCACAGTCATTCTACATGGTTGACTTCACACAGGTCTGCGCACCGGAGAGGAGCTCACAAAATTCCATTGTACTGCTCCTCCTCATCCACCCTGCAGTCAGGATCTCACACCTTCCGCATTCCAGCTGTTCGGCCCAATGAAAGATGCACTACGTGAGAAGCAGTACTTGGACGACGGAGACGCCACTGATGCAGCAGGACGTTGGCTCTGAGGTCGATCTGTAGAGTGGTACCACGTGAACATGTATGCCCCCGCAGTAAGGAGCCATAAGGCCGTCGCACTGAATGGAGACTATGTTGAAACATAGTGATTTGTAACCAACAGAGTGGGGAAGAACACTGTGCGTTGGAAACCTGAATAAGACAACCTGCTTTCAGGAAGAAAATTTATTGCTTTACTTATTGGACGCCCTTCGTAGCTTTGGCTTACATGGTCCACGGAAGTTGACAAATAAAAAAAATAAATAAAGAGGGAAGTTGAAAGTATCTAACCAAAATTGTTTTCTTTTTAATTTGTGAATGTATCAAAGATAAAATTGTTCCAAATTAATTATTCAACAAACCTGCATCTGACTGCGTCTGCGAACTTGTTTCTTGCACTCCTCCATTTTGCCAGTCACGAAACATGTATTTGACTCAGCAATCAAGTTTAACAGAGTAATGCCATTTGTGCAATGGCATTAATATGCTTCTGAAAATTTAGCTTGTGGCCCTGATGTTTAGTTAATGAAAATATATCTTGCCTCGAATAATGCCAGTTGTGCAATGGCATAAAATTAGTTTTTTTGGAATAACTTTGCTCTGATAACTTAAACGCAATGTTGATCTCAATACATAAATTGTTAAAATTTTAAGTCCGACACCAAAACTACCACTTCGAACAATTTTGTAGCACGAATCACTCTTACAAAAAATTTTACAAAACACTTACTGCTTCAAACCTTGGACATACAAATCCTAACTCTGTATATTTTCTAACAAAAACCATTTTGAAATCATTACATATCTTCTCTCATTAATATGCTAAAGTTTGTTCAGTGTAAATTGCGCAGTGCGAGTCCTACCTTTAAGCTGTCACCACGCATCTGCTTCCTCCAGGCAACTAGCTGCGACGATCGACTTCTTTACTGTGGGCGGCCGGCTCTCTTAACCATCAAAGATACTCCTACTCAAAGATATTATACTCATTCCACTATGCGGTTGGCAACTACCGACTTTATTTTCTGGATCTACTCTGATCTGACCTTAGCACATACCTTTCAAAGTGTGTAGGTGAGGCTAGTAAACACTAAGGGAGATCACTTGCGGAGTATGGATGATAGAAACAGGTACGCCCCAGGGCAGAAGCAGCCTAGAAATCCTACTATTCTGTCAAGTTTAGACTACTGATATTAAAACATGTCATTCCCGTTAGTTCCGTTCTGTGGATCATTCGTATGATTAGTGCTTAATGATGTGGAACATGTCATTTTACATTCACATTACACATTCATACATAAATATCGATACATGCTGATCATCTACAATATTTATGTTTTCATTCCTCAATTTTTTCAAACTGAACACTTCATTAAAGTTGAGTTACCCCCGAACAGTAATCCATTTGACATTGTCGAATGAAAATGCGCAAAATACGTTAAGTTACTGATTTGTCTCAGCCCAAAATTTGTAATGACTCGAAGCGCAAATGTAGCTGAACTAAATTTCTTTAAGAGTTCCAAAATGTGTGATCTTTTATTTTAGATTCTGACCTATAATGACATCCAAAAATTTTGTCGGTTTCATGCATGTGTTAAACTTATCAATGGCCTAGTACTTCTAAATGTGCAGAACTGAATATGTTCTGTCCTTTTGAAATTAGGACATAGATCATTCGGAGAAAACCACCCCAGTAATACTTTTAAGAATATTATTTTACCATTTCTTCTGTGTGTATGATTCCAGTCAGTACAATGCCAATATCATCCTCAAAGATAAGTAGCTCTGCTTGTTGTACGCCAGATGGGAGCTCGTTTAGATATACGATAAACAATAATGCACCTAAGATTGACCCTTTCGCAACACCATACGTCATTTTTCTCCAGACATAAGAACCTCCCCTGGTTACATTGGTTGAATTATTAATGTAGTGTTGGCAGAAGAGCCAACACTGTGTTTCTAGAGGAGGCCGAAATGCACGCGTTTAATTACACGCTGACTGGCGTGAGGTCTGGAACAGGACAATATCTTGAGAATTGCAAATAAAGTACGTAGATGATGTAATACTTAACTTTAATCCACAATTGTAGAACATAGCTCTTGATGATACATGCTTCACATAATAAATATCAATTGAATACGGCGCCTTGCTAGGTCGTAGCAAATGTAGCTGAAGGCTATGCTAACTATCGTCTCGGCAAATGAGAGCGTAGTTGTCAGTGAATCTTTCCTTGCAAAGTCGGCAGTACAACTGGGGCGAGTGCTAGTACGTCTCTCTAGACCTGCCGTGTGGTGGCGCTCGGTCTGCTATCACTGACAGTGGCGACACGCGGGTCCGACGTATACTAATGGACCGCGGCCGATTTAAAGGCTACCACCTAGCAAGTGTGGTGTCTGGCAGTGACACCACAATTAAGTATAGCTTTCTGCATTGTTTTAATTAGATATGACAGTATCCAATAGTTTGCTAGCTCAACAGGTCCCTAAAACCTCAGTTCATCTAGCAGAATATTGTGATTCACAGAGTCATATCCTTTAGACAAGTCACATAAAATATCAGCTGTTGCTGTTTTGTTATTTAGTGCATGTAAAATTTGGTGAGTGAATATGCAAATAGCATTCTCAGTCGAGCAATTCTTCAGAAATCTGAACTGATGTACTGAAGATATTGTTGCTGCTCAGGTGGGCCACTACAATATTCTAGAACACAGGACCTTCTCAGAAAGACATATGGATTGGACAGATGATAGGTGAGACACTGGAGTACTTTCACAGTGAGGCAATCATTTTCTGTTTCAGAAATCAGGGATCGTGTAACTTCTACATCACCATGGCTGCATTGATGAAGCTCTTCCTGGTCCTAGCACTCGCAGCAGTCGCTGCAAACGCTAAGGACATGGTAACAGAACGTCTTATTTGTTCGTCAGTAACGCACAGTTATTCTACACTATATGTTTTACTTTAGCTGTGTCTACAATGTAAATATACTTATATCGTTCATAAACCACACAACAGCATTGACAAAGATGATGTCAACATTGATTTTTAAAGGTCACAAAATTTCGAGAAGAATAATGATTGGCGGCTATTCACAATCGTCTTCGCACACAGTCCCTGCAAATATTTAGAATTAGAACGATGAGAGAAAAGTTAAAATTCAGTTGAAGAAACGTAATATATATCTGTAGCGAGCTTTGGGTATATCTTCCTTGCCACATATTTCTCAAGGAAATGTACAAGTACCGTCTGTATTGGAGTTAGGCCAAAACTGGTAACAGCTAAACAGCTCGCGTACAACGAAACTCTGACCAGCTGCGGTAGGAAAAGTACTTTACTCCAGTCCTATATCACAGATTCCAATAAATAATGACCAGTTCAAATAGGTGAAGATCTTCAAATCACTGTGTTAAAAAGTGGTAGCGTAAACACAATTTAATAAAATGAGCTGAAGAATTATCATTACGCGATATAATACTGCAACAACAGTCCACCAAGTAGCGTAACGTCCCAGATGATCTGATTGGAGTCAAGGCAGCAAGTAAACGTAACGGCATAACTCGAAGCATCTGAACAAGACGTCTGGGGCGGTCGTCGAAATATTCTGCATTAAATGGAAACATCAACTCTGCTGAACACCCACAAGTCATTTACCTTACTTTTTCAACAAATCTCGCCAGGTGTCGCTTGATGCTACACCATCGTTTTTGTGAGATTTTAATGTACACATTATGTTTATCCCATTCAAATACCCTAGTCTTCCGACTCTCTCTGGTGTTTGGTTTCCAACGAACCTTGCAATGTTTCATATCAGCGCACACTCCGCTGCAGAGTGAAAATCTCATTCTGGAAACATTCTCCAGGCTGTGGCTAAGCCATCTCTCTGCAATATCCTTTCTTTCAGGAGTGCTAGTTCTGCAAGGTTCGCAGGAGAGCTTCTGTAAAGTTTGGAAGGTAGGAGACGAGGTACTGGCAGAAATAAAGCTGTGAGGACGGGGCGTGAGTCGTGCTTGGGTTGCTCAGTTGGTAGAGCACTTGCCCGCGAAAGGCAAAGGTCCCGAGTTTGAGTCTCTGTCCGGCACACAGTTTTAATCCGCCAGGAAGTTTCACCACGATGCAGTGGTTTGAGGATCACTATAGCGAACTCACGTTGACGCATCGGTGATGTAAAACCAATGGAACCCATCTGCGTCGCTATCTGGTGCCATCAATGCGTACGGAAATCAGCTTCACGTAATCTACGCAAATTACATGACCTGTGTGTGGACAACAAATGCCACCTACCAATAAGCTGTGGGATCCTTGATACGCAGAATCAGTCATGTATTTCGTTCTAAAGACAGACAAACAAGCTATTATCGTCATAAAACGTTTTGGTTCATCAGTCTACCTGTATGTTGTACAATGATATAATTTTCCAGGTACATTCAGTGGTACGTGTGTTGCCAATAGAGTTAGTAGTAAAGAAGCTATAAATTAAAACGTCATGGCTCATGATTAAGTTATACCAAATGAACAAAGAAAATGCATTAAACGATAAACTTTTTCGCTTTTATTTCTTTGTGGAGCTTTCAGCGAGAAAAAGTTTCGTGAAGCTTTGAAATTATGTCTAAAGCTTGTTGGTAGTGGCTGTGTTCTTATAATCAAATACAGGGTGAATATCGACTGGGAAACTTGCGCGCCGTGAGTTACAGTGGCTCAAGATATGCAGGCTGTCCCTGGAGGAACGGTCAGTATTCAAAGATACGACATGAGTGGTCACTCGAAACAAAAAAATCTACTAAACATGGGTTCTTGAATGCATATCATAAGAACTATGAGCATTTTTCTCATCTTCGATACTGTGAAACAAATATTCTCCCTCTTTGCGATCTGTTTTTTGAGAGGTGGTATAGTGTGCCAAAACAAGAAAAAACTTGTCTCGTAAACATGGGCACTGAAATGCATATCTTAAGAGCTACGAGAACTTGTTGAGTAGAGCACGTATGTTTCACAATAACGAAGATGAACAAGTGCTCTTAACCCTTAAGGTATGCAAATTCAGATCCTATGTTTACTGGAGTTCTTGCTTCGTATGATCGTTCCTGTCATATCCGTAACTACTGACCGTTCCATCTGAGACACCATCTACACAATTTCTAACTGTAAGACCTGTCTTATTACGTTAAACTTTTAACGTTACAGCATACCTATTAGTGAGCAGATTTTGACAACAATTTAGTTTATAAATTTGGACAATAATTAACTGTGATATTGAATATCATTTTTTGTTGCCCCTGAAAGTTTAGTGATATATAACATCATGACTGACTTGAAATTTGGAGAATATATGGACATAATACTGTAGGCGTCATTTATGAAGAGATTTATCGAAATTTCAACTTTACTGGAGTGAAATTGGGATGAAAGTTCTTTTTAGTATCGCTAGTAAGGGAATTTCGATTCTTGACCGACGAAAATTGATATTTGGTTTCTCAGTAAGAAACAAAGAAATACGTGTTTCAGGATTTTCGGAAATTTAACCCTATAGGAGCATTTGACTTCTCGGTTTGAATAAAAAAATACGTATTTCGGTGTTTTTGGAAATTGAACCCCTAAGGGGGCCGGGGGCCTGGAATAGCGGGTGAAACATTATATGACAATATTTCATTGTAGAAATCCTTGGGTAACAGAAGAAATATTGAATTTAATTGATGAAAGGAGAAAATATAAAAATGCAGTAAATGAAGCAGGCAAAAAGGAATACAAACGTCTCAAAAATGATATCGACAGGAAGTGCAAAATGGCTAAGCAGGGATGGCTAGAGGGCAAATGTAAGGATGTAATGGCTTATCTCACTAGGGGTAAGATAGATACAGCCCACATGAAGATTAAAGAGACCTTTGGAGATAAGAGAACCACTTGCATGAACATCAAGAGCTCAGATGGAAACCCAGTTCTAAGCAAAGAAGGGAAAGCAGAAAGGTGGAAGGAGTATATAGAGGGTCTATACAAGGGCGATGTACTTGAGGACAATATTATGGAAATGGAAGAAGATGTAGATGTAGATGAAATGGGAGATATGATACTGTGTGAAGAGTTTGACAGAGCACTGAAAGACCTGAGTCGAAACAAGGCCCCCGGAGTAGACAACATTCCATTGGAACTACTGACTGCCTTGGGAGAGCCAGTCCTGACAAAACTCTACCATCTGGTGAGCAAGATGTATGAAACAGGTGAAATACCCTCAGACTTCAAGAAGAATATAATAATTCCAATCCCAAAGAAAGCAGGTGCTGACAGATGTGAAAATTACCGAACTATCTGTTTAATAAGTCACAGCTGCAAAATACTAACACGAATTCTTTACAGACGAATGGAAAAACTAGTCGAAGCCAACCTTGGGGAAGATCAGTTTGGATTCCGTAGAAACACTGGAACACGTGAGGCAATACTGACCTTACGACTTATCTTAGAAGAAAGATTAAGGAAAGGCAAACCTACGTTTCTAGCATTTGTAGACTTAGAGAAAGCTTTTGACAATGTTAACTGGAATACTCTCTTTCAAATTCTAAAGGTGGCAGGGGTAAAATACAGGGAGCGAAAGGCTATTTACAATTTATACAGAAACCAGATGGCAGTTATAAGAGTCGAGGGACATGAAAGGGAAGCAGTGGTTGGGAAGGGAGTTAGACAGGGCTGTAGCCTCTCCCCGATGTTGTTCAATCTGTATATTGAGCAAGCAGTAAAGGAAACAAAAGAAAAATTCGGAGTAGGTATTAAAATTCATGGAGAAGAAATAAAAACTTTGAAGTTCGCCGATGACATTGTAATTCTGTCAGAGACAGCAAAGGACTTGGAAGAGCAGTTGAATGGAATGGACAGTGTCTTGAAAGGAGGATATAAGATGAACATCAACAAAAGCAAAACAAGGATAATGGAATGTAGTCTAATTAAGTCGGGTGATGCTGAGGGAATTAAATTAGGAAATGAGACACTTAAAGTAGTAAAGGAGTTTTGCTATTTGGGGAGCAAAATAACTGATGATGGTCGAAGTAGAGAAGATATAAAATTTAGAGTGGCAATGGCAAGGAAAGCGTTTCTGAAGAAGAGAAATTTGTTAACATCGAGTATAGATTTAAGTGTCAGGAAGTCATTTCTGAAAGTATTCGTATGGAGTGTAGCCATGTATGGAAGTGAAACATGGACGATAAATAGTCTGGACAAGAAGAGAATAGAAGCTTTTGAAATGTGGTGCTACAGAAGAATGCTGAAGATTAGATGGGTAGATCACATAACTAATGAGGAAGTATTGAATAGGATTGGGGAGAAGAGAAGTTTGTGGCACAACTTGACCAGAAGAAGGGATCGGTTGGTAGGACATGTTCTGAGGCATCAAGGGATCACCAATTTAGTATTGGAGGACAGCGTGGAGGGTAAAAATCGTAGAGGGAGACCAAGAGATGAATTCACTAAGCAGATTCAGAAGGATGTAGGTTGCAGTAGGTACTGGGAGATGAAAAAGCTTGCACAGGATAGAGTAGCATGGAGAGCTGCATCAAACCAGTCTCAGGACTGAAGACCACAACAACAACAACATTTCATTGTCGATGCATTTTTGAAACTAAATCTTTGAAAATTGGTGTTTGGCCTCTGGGTTGGAGATGAAAAAATATGTTTTTTACTGTTTTTGAAAATTTAACCCCTAAGGGAGCGAAAAAAAGGGTTCAAATGGCTCTGAGCACTACGGGACTTAACATCTATGGTCATCAGTCCCCTAGAACTTAGAACTACTTAAACCTAACTAACCTAAGGACATCACACAACACCCAGTCATCACGAGGCAGAGAAAATCCCTGACCCCGCCGGGAATCGAACCCGGGAACCCGGGCGTGGGAAGCGAGAACGCTACTGCACGATCACGAGCTGCGGACTCAGTGGGCGAAATAGGGTCAGACTGATTCACTAATTCATCATCGCCCATCCGAAACACGAAGGAATTACGACCTCAAGATGCTTACTGTGTCACGTTGCCAGCCCAAAAGGAAAACTACAAGATTTACGACATCAAATACCTTCTATATACTAAAGTCGTTATTGAAACCTACAACAGACAGGAAGGACCTGTCCAATGTCGCCACTGCCAGCGATTCGAACATACGGCTAATTATTAAGGACAGAAAGTCGAAGTCTGGAGAGGGTCTGAATTTTATACACTTAGGCATCGCTTATGAATGGGGTGAAAAGCTTTTTGAAGGTATGTCGCTATTAAGAGACTTTTGAAGCTAGAACAATGAGGAAACTGGTATTGCGTTTCTTAGTTAGGAAATAATAAATTCAAGTTTCGCCATTTTTGGAAATTCATCCGCTAAGGGGTAAATAAGAGGGTGAAAATTTTTGAAAAATAAATAATTACTGAAGGACAACTAAAGGCTGCATCAGTGACAATTGGTATTTGAATTCTTGTTAGAAAAAAAAGAAAGAAACCGTGTTTCACTGTTTCTGGAAAATCAACCGCTAAGGAAGAGCATTAGGAAATGAAAATTTTTAAGAAATTATTTCGTTACATTGCAAAATTTTGAAGCTAAAATTATGAAAATTCGTATTTCACGTCTCGGTTAGACATAGAGAAACATATGTTAGGGGATGAAAGTTGCTGTGGAAATATCTCCACAAGAACGGAAAAGGCATGATTAGCAAAAACTTCGTACTCCAGCTACCAGAATGGCTTTGTGGTTAAAAGTACGTTCGTGAAAGACCAATGCTTATACGGCGTTAATTAGCCTGAAAGCTTGGAAGGTGTGCAGTTTGTGAACAACATAAAAAGTCGACTAAATAAAAACAAAAACAAAAAAATCTCTGTGGCCATACAGTCTACGCGATCGAAGCAGCGGAGACTAAGCCAGTTATGGAACGCCGGTGGGTTGTTTATTATCGAAGGGTCCTGAATTTATCGCCTGACTCTTTATTTATTCCTGCTCAGCACTCTTTTTTCGGCCTTGAGCTGCCGATCACGTACGTCTCGCTACGTGGCGGTCCTGCTTAAGGTTCGTCAATCCGACCTCACACGTGACGTGTTTCTCATCGCAGAGCACTCCAGACGTGTTGTCCTCCGTGGCTGCTGCACTCTCTGAAACGACCTGCTACATCTCACGGAACGTGACGTGCCCGTCACCGTGATCTGCGACCAGAGCGCTGTCTAGCGGCAGATCCCGGTAGCATTTTGCGCGCAGATCACACTGTTTGTTTAAGAAAATGGACTCGCGTAAGTGTGCTGCGCTCACTCGTATAACGACTCACGAAGGAGAGAGGAGGAAATCGCGCAGAAGCTTCTAGACCGACGGATGGCTTGAACAGCGAACTGTTGGTACCGGAACAGTACATAATGCTATACGACGACCTGAGAGCCACACTACTAGAAGTTCTTCGTAACTCAATCGAATCTACATTTCATTTTGGTTTTAAATTGAGTGTAGTTAACGTATAACGTTTAACGTCAGTTTCCACATGGATAATATCGATGTTGTAATGACTACCATCACTCTGAAGTACCGTACTTCATCGCGTATATTTCAAGATGTGGACTCATTTCGTAATTTCGTTTGAATGGAAGAGGAGAGCTTTTTCGAAGCTTCTCACCATCATTGAAAAAGGTACAAGGTGTTCGGGAATTCCCGTTACAGACTTCTAGGTCTTGTAGAGAGTACATAATATTTTGAACAGAAAACCATGTCTGGAAACGTCATCCAATGAAGCTGCACAGCGTCGAATTTATAGACGCCGCCGGCTGTAAATGTATGTATGTACAGCGCGATTACGTGGTGTTGTTACAAACTTTTTAGGATGATGGAGGTGGATAAATGTGTAATTTGAGGTAAGGGTCTTTGATTCGGAAACGAACGACTCGAAAGTTAGAAGCGAAAATCCTTCTGATACCTCTGACAGTGGGATACATGCACCGCCACTGTTATGGCTAATAATGTAGAGCAGTCAACTTCCGGAGGTGGTAGTATGGACCAAAACAGAGAATAAAACGTCCAGTAAACATGGACCCTAAAATGCGAATCTGAGAAGCTATGAGCACTCGTTCATCTTCACTACTGTGAAACACACGACCTCTACTGAACAAATGCTCATAGCTCTTAAAGTATGCGTTTTAGAGCCCATGTGAACTACACTTTGTTTCTTGTTTTGGTCCATACTACCAATTCTGAATGTTGCGTATCCTGTCAGACGAAACAGAACTTCTAACTTTCAACTGTTCGTTTCCGAACTAGGGACCCTTACCCCGAACCGATACACTGATCTGTCTCCGTCTTCCTAGAAAATTTGTAAAATTTCAATTCTCCCGGTAGGGGGCGGGCTAGCAGCAGCTTAGTACGCTTCAAAACGTAAGAAGAAAAGAAACAAGAAAAACAGGCGACAAAACGGTGACTTAAATTGTAAAACGGCGGAAAATTAAAACATAAAGCAAAGGGGTTGGCAATGTTAATAAAATACACAGGAATCAGACAAGTAACATAGTAGACACACAATTAAAAAAACATGGCGACAGTCTGGGTTCTATTCGCAAGAGATAAAAAATCACACCCAGCGACAGTATGATGGCCGTTTGCAACACTTCCCAAAAGACACACAACACGGAACACTCACTGTAAAACACTGCACGAAAATGTCGGCACAAAGATGACACTCCCTAGCCAAGGGCAGATGGGGGGGGGGGGGGGACCTGGATGAGGGGGAAAACAAGGAAGGAGGAGAGGAAAAAACGAAAGGGGGGGGAACCAAAGGAGGGAGAGGACTCATAAGGGGGGAGAGGGGCAGGGCAGACGCGAGAGGGAATGGGAAAAGGCAGAGGAGGGAAATGCAATAGGACTCGGGGGAGAGAAGGGGGGCCAGAGAGAGGGTAGGTGGGGAAAAAAGAGGATGGAAGGAGGGAGAGGGAGCTGGGGAAAAGGACAGAGGAAAGGGGAGTGAGGATCAGAGTTGATAGGAGGGATAAATGGAGGGAGAGAGGGCATCATCCGGGAGGGGGAGTTGATGGAAGCCACCTTGGGAAAGGAGATGAAGGGTAGGGGGGGGGACACAACAGTGAAGACGTGGCAGGGGGCGGGGATGGGAGAGGAGAGGAGCAACCAGGGGGTGAGGGGGATTAAGGCGGCGGGAGGTGTAGAGGATGCGGATATGTTCGTGGAATAGGAGCAGATGGGGGAAAGGAATGAGGTCGTAGAGGATCCGCGTGGGGGACGGGAGGCATATACGGAAGGCGAGGTGCAGTACATGACGCTCAAGGATCTGGAGGGACTTATATAATTGGGGGGGGGGGTTGTAATACTATCGCAGGATCACCCTACATATACACACATTTACATGTGCCGGTACCTATAACTTCGACGCTGTGTAACAACGTTGGATGACGTTTCCGGCTATGTGTTCCTGTTCAAAATATTATGTACACACTCCCCCCTACAAGACGTCGAAGTTTGTAACGAGAACTTCCGAACACGCTGTGTCTGTCGGTAAGACACAAATAAAATGCAGTAGGTAGAAGCAAGAGATTAGTATACACGGTGTCCCAGAAACTCTGTGACAAACTTCTACAGCAGGTGGGGCACTTCATGACGATTGAGACTTGCATGCCAACTCATGGCCGCAAATGCCGTAGTGTAGCACTAGGTGGTGCTGTACACGAGAATACTCGAAGGGCTTTATCGAGTCTTCATTTCTTTTTGTGGGGAGCCATGAAATCTCCCATGTATCGCGATACTTTCAAGTCTGAAACAGATCTCGTCGCAAGAATCGTCTGCACAGCTGCTACAATCGAAGAAGGTCTCAACGTGTTCGATCATGTCCGGCAGTCAATGTTCCGACGGTGTCAGGGATGCGTGGTGTCTGATGGTGCCAATTTCAAGCATCTGGTGTAACGTTACAACTGTATTCATGTTGTACACCATGTATACTCATAATGCTAAAATAATCTTTTTTCAATGGATCACTCTGTTGTTTCCTTTCCAATCTTGGATCTCTGCTAACACCTACCCCTCACGATTGCAGCTAAGGGTTGCTATGCAATTATCCGTCCTCACCTACAAGTCAGTCCTAAAATTTCTGAGACACCCCTATACATCATACACAAAGTTTCATAATCGGTAAAACTCCCAATAGGTAACGTGTGTTTATTTTTTGACGTAGACTGGCATTCACAATAATATACACTTAAGCGTCAAAGAAACTGCTATAGGCATGCATATTCAAATAAAGAGATACGTAAACAGACAGAATATGGCGCTGCGGTCGGCAACTCCTATATAAGATAACAAATGTCTAGAGCAGTTGTTATGGCGGTTATTGCTGCTACAATGACAGGTTATCAAGATTTAAATGAGTTTTAACATGGTGTTATAGTCGGCGTACGAGCGGTGGGACACAGCATCTCCGAGATAGCGATGAGGTGCGGATTTTTCCATTTCACGAGTGCACTGTGAATATCATGAATCCGGTAAAACATCAAATCTCCGACATCGCTGAGGCCGGAAAAACATCCTGAGAGAACAGAACCGACTACGACTGAAGAGAAGTGTTCAACGTAACAGAAGTGCAACCCTTCCGCAAATTGCTGCATATATCAGTGTTGGTTCAAATGGTGCAAATGGCTCTGAACACTATGGGACTTTACTGCTGTGGTCATCAGTCCCCTAGAACTTAGAACTACTTAAACCTAACTAACCTAAGGACATCACACACATCCATGCCCGAGGCAGGATTCGAACCTGCGACCGTAGCGGGCACGCGGTTCCAGACTGAAGCGCCTTTAACCGCACGGCCACACCGGCCGGCTATCAGTGTTGGGCCATCAACAAGTGCGAACCATTGAACGAAACATCATCGATATGGGCTTTCGGAGCCAGAGGCCCACTCGTGTACCCTTGATGACTTCACGACACAAAACTCTACGCTTCGCTAGGGCCCGTCAACACTGACATCGGACTGTTGATGACTGGAAACAAGTTACCCGGTCGGACGAGTCTCGTTTCAAATTGTATCGAGCGGAGTGACGTGTGTGGGTATGGAGCCAACAGCATGAAACCACGCAACCTGCATGTTAGAAGGGGACTTTAGAAGCTGGCGGAGGCTCTGTAGGGTGTGGGGCGTGTGCAGTTGGAGTGGTATGGGACCCCCGATACGCCTAGATATGACTCGGACAGGTGACACATACGTAAGTATTCTGTCTGATCGCCTGTATCCATCCATGTCCATCGCTATTCCCACGGACTTGCGCAATTCCAGCAGGAGGACCCACACGTCCACAACTGCTCCAGGAACACACTTCTGAGTTTAAATACTTCCGCTGGCCACCAGACTCTCCAGACATGAGCATTACTGGGCATATCCGGGATGCCTTGAAACTGTTCAGAAGAGAACTCCACTCCGTCGTACTCTTACCAATTTGTGGACAACGTTGCCGGTTTCGTGGCGTCGGTTCCCTCCAGGACTACTTCAGACATTAGTCGAGTCCATGCCACAACGTGTTGCGGCACTTCTCCGTGCTCGCGGGGTCCCTACACGATATTAGGCAGATGTACCAGTTTCTTTGGCTCTTCAGTGTATCTAGTCACTGAGGAAACACTCCGGTGGTCGACCCGTGCAAGAAGAACCGCAGCAAGTACATTATTTATTATAAATAATACTGACTACAGCAGATAACAGTACTGTTAAATTAACGAGAAATACGCAGAATATTTTAGAAAACGCGTTCCTGTCCACGAGGCAAAAAATCTGACATGCCAAACTGCATGAAAACAAGTTTTTGGTAGATCATTATGCTGTAGCAGTCAAACGGTATAGTTTCACAGCACACGTTATAAAATTGTGATCATTTAACTGCCGATATATAGTTTTCTAACATTTTGTTGTAATAAGTTGTAACTGCTAGGGGCGTTCAATAAGTAACACAACCCTTTTTTCTGAAAGCAAGGAAGTTTTATTCGGAATTCGAATACACCGTATTATTCCCCTCTCCTCGGGGTATAAAACCCTATTTTTCAACGTAATCTCCATTCAATGCGACAACCTTACGCCGCTTTACTGAGAGGGACTGTACGTCCGCATGGTACCACTCCACTGACCGACGTAGTGGCCAACGTATTGGTTCATGAGTAACCTCCCCGTCACTCACGTACTGCTTCCCGCGGAGTGAATACTTCACTGGGCCAAACAGCTGGAAGTCGGAACGTGTCATATCCGGGCTGTAGAGTAAATGAAGAAGAACAGTCCAATGAAGTTCTGGGAGCTCCTCTGGGCGCGCAGATTTGTGTGATACTTTGCGTTGTCATGGAGAAGGAGAATCCTGTTTACATGTTCGTGGCGACAAACACTCTAGAGTTGAACATTGCTGCAGCCACAGCTGTGTGCAGCCGGCGGCACGTGGGGTATCGGACAGGTTTGCTCGACCTTGTTGCGATGGCGAGAAACGGCTCGGCCAACTACTCGCCGTGCTTTTGTTCACTGCCAAGATACCTCTAGGCATTCCGCAAGCGCCCGTGAATATTTGCGATGCTCTGGTTTGGCGCGAAAAGAAATTAAATGACAGTTCTCTGCTTGGAACGCCCCTCCCTTGCAGACGCCATTTTGAACCCTAAGTATAGCACCACCACCTGTCTGAACTTCGTTAAGACTACAGGGGCTGAAGCGGGAATATTCAACGATGTCCATCAACAAACTACGCACTTTTTCAACCGAGAAAAGTGTTGCATTAATTATTAAACAGGCCTCTAGAGCGACGCCTTTTCGAGATATCTTCAATTTTCTTGTTCTTTGAAACAGGTTATGTTCTTACCATTTACTCTGTAATAAGGAAAAAAAAATACACGAGAGACGAACTCCACACGATATGTCGGCTCCTATGGTCCGCCTGAGACTTAAAAACGATGTCGCATGTCAACGACCACGTTCATCTCCACGAGGCAAAAAATCTGCCGCGCCAGACACTCGATTTCATGCTTGACACTGTAGTGGAACGCGTAATTGTATCGAGGCTCACGAGAAAGATAGGTGGCGGCTCGTACGTCGGAAAGGTAGGCCTGAACTCGCTCGCTCGCTCAGCTCAGCAGACAATCTGCGCTTTTAAACCTGTTAACTCGCAACTGGGCGTGTACGTACCAACGAGAGTTGCATCTTCTACTGGAATCTGCTATTATGAAGTCCTACCGATTAACAGTACTACAACAACGTTTAATTTAAGATCAATACTCGATATAAATGGCTTGCTTATAGAATTTAGTCTCTTCTGCTTAACAGTGATCACTCCATACAAGACGTGGTGCCTTATGCAACATAATCATTTTGGCATGATTTTAAATTTATTGTACCCCTGCACAGCCGTAACAAACTATACATAGCCCCATCGACTAGCGAACATTCTAGGACTAATAACAGTGAGACTACGTAATAGCGGATTCCATTACAAGATGCAATTCTCGTTTGTACTATTCCGTCTCCCTTACTCCTCCTCTCACTTTTTTACTACTGGAGTTAATTTTATTCGGCTTGTGGTTTTATTTATTTAGATATGATTATATATGTGTAGCAGCAAGTAAGTTGGTACATGGTAAGTAGTAACTTTGCTTTACGATATTAAAGTTTGGATTTGCAATGTTCAGACTGATATAAAACTGAAACTGAGAGGTGATGGCAGTACACAAAATTATTTGTAGTAAGTTGCTATGGTTTTGATTCAATGTTATTACACTGTCTTTACTTGGTAATTCTTTCTTCATAAAAGCAAGTAGTTTTGAGTAACGTTGAGTAAATATTTCACTTTGGCTGTATGAGTCACACTAGCACACATATGTTAAGTTCAGATATGGAGTGGGAGAGGGAATTAACAGTTTTATCATAAATGTGGCACATCGTGGATCAAATTATTGCTTTTCCGCATCTGCTCTGGATAATCATGTAGGAAACATTCACTTACTACTGAACTCACTTCCTTGCATCGTATTCAGAAAAGTCAGTAATGAAATTCAAATGATCGTCACAGCACTGAATGTTGGTTACGTTATGCAGTGGATTTTTGAATTCTGTTAATTAGAACAGGCGCGCGGCTAGCCCGCGTTCTCTTAATCTCATGGAAAAAATGTAAAATATTGCTTTAGTTTCACAGAGCAGACCTTGCCACAAAATCTGAAAATGATAAAGTCATAACACAGTTATTCGTTATATTTTTGTTATCGCATAGAACATGTCGCACAGTACCTTCCAAATCAAACTGACAAATGCAGTGAATAATATAATATAGTCCGCCGGCATTGCTGGAAGCTGTAAGAAAATATTAAATATTGTTATGTTACCTCGCTTTACCGGCGAGGCGAGTGCGATGCCCGAAATAAATATTTTATAAATATGCCGCGTCTGCAGAATGGTACAGCGGCTTCCGCTAAATTAAATGCTTTTTACAACAACTCGCCTAATGGCGGATCTCAAGCTTCATGAACAAAAGACTCACGGCCAGCGTTTACATTTGCTTAACACGCAAGTGTTACTCGTAACGAAACCCAAAGAGAACAGAGAAATTATTACAACGCTTTTTACTATTTATACATGTACTGAATTGTCCTTTTTATCTGAGGTAATCATAATCACTAATTCATTTAACAAGAATACGATTGTCAAAGATAATAATGTCATGGATTCAAAGTTAAAAAATGCATAAAACGGCAAATAATTATGAATGTTCTACATACACACATAATATATTAATGAAATGTTTACACAGTCTTGCTTTATCTCGCGATTCTAGGCGCGCAATCCGGAACCGTGCGACTGCTACGGTCGCAGGTTCGAATCCTGCCTCGGGCATGGATGTGTGTGATGTCCTTAGGTTAGTTAGGTTTAAGTAGTTCTAGGGGACTAATGACCACAGCAGTTGAGTCCCATAGTGCTCAGAGCCAGAGTCTTGCTTTATTGCTTCACTTGGTCATGTTTATTCGTGTTTAAGTTATTTCTCTTTCGCCGTGTGCGTGGCACTATATCGATACATGTTAACTGGTCTTACACACACGGAAAAAATTCTGCCACACGCTTTTTATGGCGATTGGTCAGGAGACGCTACAGCACGTACACAGCTAGTTACGAGTTATCAGGTGTAGAAACATAGTTTGTCTGCTGAGTTGAGCGGACTAGCGAGCGCAGGCCGTCCTTCGTGACGTACGCGCCACGGCCTGTCTTTCTCCTGGGCCTCGAATTGCGCGGTGTGGCGTCACCAGCTCATCGTCCGTGTGCATTGTGACGCCGCGTGCGAGGACGGCTTGACACGTGCTGTTACGAGCTGTTACAACTTGATCAGTGCTGTTTGAGACAGGCCGTGACACACTACGTTGGTTCTTGCTGTTGCAGCTGCCGCTCTTCTGCACCGAGGATCTGTGCGACCCGTCGCCGTGCAAGCCAGGCGAAACCTGCCGGTTGTTGGGCTACCTGATGCGGGCTCTGCCCACGTGCTCAGTCTTCTGCGCGCCCTCTGCCGCCGCCGGAGGACCTCCTGCCGCCACCCTGCAGTAGGACGGGAGCTGGAGAGCACTGGAGCTGGAGAGGACGGACAGCGGAAGGTGCGAGCAGCCGGCGGGAGACGCTGGAGCTTGTCTCACTCCCAGGCCATCGCACGGTCCCCTGCTGGTCCCAGGTTACGGACGTAGCGGACTCACTGGCAGTGGAAAACATATCTCACGACTTGCCGTCTACCTGACGTGATGACACTCGGTTAAAACGCCTTATAACGTTTTAATTCCTAAGCTCCTATTCAGCTGATCAAAAAATTATCACTGATTGCTATTGTCATATTTACAAATAATGACCTTCTCCTTCATACACTCTTCTTCAGTATTTTCATAGTTATCGTCTTTCTGTACAATTTTAAGTGTGTGTGTAATTTTCTTTGAGTGATTATATACTCGTAATTATATACCCTCAAATTTCGGCACAAAAGACGTATCTGTTGTGGACGTCAACACAAATATTAACAGAATGAAACTACATTGAACCAATAAATTATAAATTTTAAAAGGAAAGGAAATTATCAGTAATTCTTTGGAACGTCGCTGAACCCCAGCTGTGGGTGCAGACCTCGCAGGTATGAGCAAACATTCCATCGGGCGTTCGGTGTCGTCTGTAGAAAGTACACTTAGGTGCGGCCAGAGACCGTCACACTGGTACATAGGAGGTCGCATGTAAAATTCAAGGCAGTTCTCCACCAGCATTAGAATTGATTTCTCTGTAAAGACACAGAACACAGAGTATATTACCTGTTCTGTCGTACAGCGCAGGAATGAAGGAAGCTGGCTTTAAAAGCACATTGAGGTCATTAGAGGCGAATCACAGGCTCGTATTATGTCCAGGATGGAGAAGGAAATTGCCCGTACCGTACAAAGGAACTAGTGATGGGCTAAACTGCGATTTTCCGATATCAGTGATTTCTGTGAATGCTACTTTTCAGTATCTGTTATTCTTAACTGTGATTTGTCGCAGTTTTGAGTCGCAGTTAAGGAACCTAGGTCGTGTATCCCTCCGCCACTGCGATTTCTGCTACTTCCGCGATTTCTGCGACTTCTGCGATTTCTGTGACTTCTGTTACTTCTGCGATTTCTGCGACTCCTACGATTTCTGCGACTCCTGCGACTTACCACTGTATGAAAAAGCTACATCTGTCCACACAGAAAATTGCATCTCAACAAACCTGTCGTTGGTAAGTATGTTTTACGTTTGTTCTTCCGTTGGCTTTAATTTTGTATTAAAGAAACAACTGTGAAAATATTAATAGTGTAATTAATATGTAAGTAGCCATACAGTACCGTAATAGTTCGTGTTTAGAAAATGAATTCTAACATATTGTTATGTTCTCAGGTACCCGAACTACATTTCAGTCACTCAGTAAAGTGATAACTCAAAATATCATTGTCAGCACTGCCACTGCGTCTTTAGACCGTTTTCGTCAGACGAGAGGTTAGTTTCTAAATGTTTCGATGGACTTAATTACTTAAGTGAGATCGTTGTTGCAAATGTGAAATACACCACATTGAGTGGCGTTCATTACAGCAAATATTAGCAATCTACTCTGTCAATTATATTGCTTGTAATTAGTGACAGCAAAAATAGTTTAATAATCCTTGTGATTTTGCAGACACAGTTCTGGTTGCTCTACGTATCTATCCACATCAAGGCTGTTGGGAGAGACTCGTGAAGATTCAAGAGAGCTCTTAGAGGATTTGCAGTTTAAAAGTGACATTATTGTGAAATAAGTGTGCAGATGAGTGATTAAACTGTGTTTTATTGAAGTTGTTGTGCGATTTTAAAGGAATAATAAATGTTAAATACAGTGAGTGAAAAATGAAAATCTAATTTTCCACATGTTAAGCCGTCCTATACCCGTAATTTTCCGCCACTTATTTATTGGTAAACACTTGTTGGAGAGTGACATGCCCCCCCCCCCCCCTCTTTCTCCACAATCTTGATGTGACACTGACCTGTAACATATCCCGAAGTCTACAATATGCATTTTGAGACTGTTGATACGAAAGTGGGAAGTAGAGATCTTACAGTTAAATCAGGAAAGTAACACAGGAAAAGCTTACTTATGTAGGTGGTAGTAGTGCCAGCAAAAAGTTCTTGTGTGTAAAGTTGCCATGTAGAACACCAGGTGTAAAACTTTTCTCCCGAGTCTTGAACTGTATCGGAACAAATGTGAGACATTCATATGACACAATAATACTGTTTTTATTTCACTACACTTATACAGGTGTCTGAGTTCTGCTGTGTTAACATTGCAAAGTCCTGTAGGCATGTGGAGTATTAACAAAGCTGTCATATTGGAAGCAGAATCAAACATTTGTTACATTACTTGATATTTTCAGGAGAAAAAGGCAATGTTGCCTCTTATTAATATAATACATTCAGAGTTACAGCTGTGTTTGACCAACCATAACTGATGCTGAATGTGCATGTCGTCATATAATATGAAGGGCTTATTTCAATAGTGATACAAGTCCATTACCTCCACTTTTCTGTCTATAATGCTTCTGGAATTAATGATCCAAACAAACATAAATAAAGGTTCATCTCTAGCAAGAAGCCATATGCTCGAATATTTCTGGAATCTCACCTGCAGATTTTTCAGCACTCATTTAACTTTACGACTCTGTATCTCAAAATGAACAAAAGTGGACATGTACCACTATTGAAATAAGCCCTTCATATGCAGTATTATGCACACAGTCACACACAGCACGTCGATCTCGTGAGGCACAAGGCTCTCGTAAAGAAAAGCGTACGTCGGTCTACAGATGGCACTAGGAGAAGTATGTTAACTGCGCTTTTTAGTTGCTACTTGCGACTCTTAGTTGCGATTTGTCACAGAAATCGCAGTTTGACTCGGTAGCGAATAGCGTAGTATGAACTTTGCTCAACATATGGCACTGCTAACTGCGCTTTTTAGTTGCTACTTGCGACTCTTAGTTGCGACTTGTCACGGAAATCGCAGTTAGACTCGATAGCATGTCGCAGAGATGAGCGTAGTACGAAATTTGGCCAACAGATGGCATTGTTAACTGCGCATTTTAGTTGCTACTTGCGACTTCCAGCCGCGATTTGTCACTGAAATCGCAGAAAGCAGTACGGAATTCGGCCAACAGATGGCTCACGGCATTGAATGTGAAATGCTACTTGCGACTGCTAACTGTGACTGAAATCGCAGTTAGATTTTGTAAAGTTGTGATTGTGATATCTGTGACTTCTCAATCACTGTGATTTCTAACAGATACGCGATTTCCTGCCCACCACTAAAAGGAACCATTCCGGCATTTGCCTACTGCGTTTTGGGAAAATCACGGGAAACCTAAATCTGTGTGGCTGGACGTGGGTTACAACCGACGTTCTCTCGAATGCGAGTCCAGTGCGCCACCCTGCATGGGAGTAGAACGGAGACCTCTCCTGTGTTCCCGGGGATGATTATTACGTAGCTCTCTTGTTAAAGAGTATTGTGACACTTCTTATGCTTGTAGCGCTTGTGCCGGCCGGGTTGCCGAGCGGCTCTAGGCGCTACAGTCTGGAACCGCGCGACCGCTACGGTCGCAGGTTCGAATCCTGCGTCGGGCATGGATGAGTGTGATGTCCTTAGGTTAGTTAGGTTTAAGTAGCTCTAAGTTCTAGTGCTCAGAGCCATTTGAACCATTTGTAGCACTTGTATCTGGTATTATACAGGGTGTAAGAGCGTGCAAACATTTAGGAGAACATAGCAGACGTTCCACTGAACAGTTTCAGATAGGGAACATAGGGTCGGAGAAGCCAGCTTACTCTTTTATTTTTATTAGTCACGGTTTACTGCAAATACCATCAATGAGACAATGAACGTACCACTTGTACCGTATCTTACAAAATGTGCTGAAACTGACTGCCATCTAGCTCAATGCAAGCATGACATCAGCGAACAAGATTCCGACGCACCCAGACAAATCTCCCTGGTGTGTTTCGAATCACATCACAGGCAGCTGTAATTCTGGCAACTAATTTCACCTCCGTATTCACTGGGGTCTCATACGTAAGTCACTTTAGACATCCCCATAGGAAGGAAATACTGTATCGGCACTGTTCCATCGTATTGTACTGCAAATCTCTGAATAGCACTGAGTAATTAATGGGTCTGCCGTTGATTCATAGGACGTTCTGTCGTGGGACAATGTACAGTCGAACAAGAACCACCTTATGGAGAAGTAAAGTAAACAAAACCTGCATGATAACTTCCTAGTTATCAGGCTCGTCCTTGTTTCCTTGCAGGACATCAAGAATGTACACATAAATAAACAGCATAGTATGTGTAAACTTGTACCCATGTTAGCTGTAAATGAGCTGAAAAACCATAACCCTGGACATCTCCTTAAGCTGGCTTCTCCGACCCCAGGTTTCCTACCACAAATCATTCAGTGGAGCATTCTCTCTGTCCTGTTACATTTTTGCACGCTCTTACGGAAACACCCTCCATGGGGCGATCAAAAAGTTTCCGTTTGAGGACGTTGCTGTAGCATATAAGCAATGTAGCGCGACATCGATGCTGTATATAAGCACCAAGATGTAGGCGAGAGATCCGTGTGGCATTCGAGTCTTCCGATGCGCTTGCAGTAAAAGCGGAAAAGTGAACTATAGCGCTCGGCGTTGTTACCAAATGCTTCCAAACTGGACAGTAGTGCTGTTATTCTGTTCTTGGCTGCTGACGGACAAACAAGGGTAGAAAGCCAACGGACAACGAAGAATATGTACGGGAACACATCTCTTTCGAAAACCACCGTTGTGTAATAGTGTGACAAAGGGTGCTGTAGCTTCGTGGAAACGCACGTCCTCATATGGCAGATGGCTTAAAGCAGAACTTTCACCAACGCAACTGGGAGACGCTCGAGCATCCGCCCTATAGTGCCGATTTCTACCCATGCCATCATCGCTCCTTCGATCCCTAAAGAAATACCTTGAGAGGTAGCCGATTCCTGTCGGATAGGATGTGCAACACCCAGTCACGGACTTCTTCACGCAGCAGGACACGGTGTTCCACCGAGCGGCTATCTTCAAACTTGTGCGTCCATGGGATGATTGCCTCAACGCTGACGCCATTCCGATTCTGAACTGTACGGCCTTCTCACGGAAACTTATTGATTGCCCCTTATACTTGTAATCTGGCAACACATTTGTATGCTGACACTTGCTGGTCTCTATTAAAGATGTTGGAAGTCAAACTTACTCCTCAACTGGTTTGAAGTCATAGAACGACAATTAGCTTCCAGAGTTAACACATCGCTGATCTCAGATCGCTTTATTTAGTAATACTTTTAGTATTGGTTCAGCTAAGTAGCATATGAACTCCAGTGTTTCTTTCGGTAGTTATACTAGACTATAACACAATTTTTGAATTTATCATTTGATCTATACCACTGGAATCTTTTCCTATCCTATAAGTTCATCCTCTCCCTTCTCTCTTCATATAACGCAAACACGACATGAGACTACAAATCTTTCCAGTTAGTTGTCTGAACCTGCCCCTAGGGGTCTCCCAGCCGATCATGTCATACGACTTTACTTTCTTTTTTACTTTTATGGTGACATTACTTCCAGACTTCGACGAGATTAGACAATGATTAACAAAGCTTACGCCGCGTCTTTGCGTCTTTTCTCGCTACTGTGATGGTAAGGTGGGCTATGCTCCCCAGCTCGCTATATGATTTTCTCAGTGTCGTGTTCGTATTCGCTGACCGCCTCTGGATGCGCATGCGTGCGTAAAGCGTGACAAAAATACAGAATTCTGTATTGGTATAGGTAAGAAGTAGTTTCTCAAAACCGTGGCGTTTTATTAGTGGCACAAGCCATTTTAGGTGAGATGATAAACTTAAAAATACCATCCTGAAGAACACACTTTCATTACCAGTTTAGCCTGATACTTACTTAATTGCTAACCAATTTCTTCTCATTAGTATCATTTATTTTAAACAGATTTGCCACGACGATAAGGAGGTCAGCGCCTGATGAAGCCCTGAAGTAAAATGTGTGCAGGTGGGTTTCGCAGTTAGCCGTGTGACTGACCTTGTAGCCACTTCCACCAACCCAGGCGAGAGCGAACCACACTCTTTTTGGGCCTGCCTACAACAACGTCAGCTACCTCTTTAAGAATTTGCTTTTAACAGAGGCCGGCCGTGGTGGCCGAGCGGTTCTAGGCGCTACAGTCTGGAACCGCGCGACCGCTACGGTCGCAGGTTCGAATCCTGCCTAGGGCATGGATGTGTGTGATGCCCTTAGGTTAGTTAGGTTTAAGTAGTTCTAAGTTCTAGGGGACTGATGACCTCAGATGTTAAGTTCCAGAGTGCTCAGAGCCATTTGAACCATTTTTTTTAAATAGAGACGCTGAAATTGTTACTTCCCCATATTGTACTGATCGATAGGTAATAGTTTACAAGTTGTTACACCTAAAAAATTGCATATGAAAAAGATTATAAGCTGCTTCTTTTTTCTCCAAAAGCCTCTTTAATATTGCTGTAGGCAGCATCTTCTGTCCTATAGTCATTAATGCTTCTAAGCTTTGCGTTACTCTTGCAGCCAAATCTGCTTTCCCATTTTTTTTTGTACCATTCCCATTTTTTAGATGGTATTTCCTTTCGGATGCTTTATTTGCTGGATTTGTATGTTTTCTTCTTCCATTAATGAAATTCAGTATCTCTTGTATTGCCCATAGATTTGTCCTGGGACTTGTCTTTCTGCCTGTTTGACCACCTCCTGCCTTCACCATTTCATGTCTTAGGTCTCCGTATTCGTCTTTTATTGAAATCCTGCCCCATGTTTCAATCGTTACCCACAGGACCCTTTGTAACTCTGAACAGCCTCTGGTTCTTTTATCTAGTCCTATCTCATTAATTTCGTGCCTTTTCGAAATTTCTTAGACTTTAATCTGCATTTCATAACAGAAAAAGGTCTGGATACACATCTGCATATATGGTTGGCTCTGAGCCCTATGGGACTTAACTTCTCAGGTCATCAGTCCCCTAGAACTTAGAACTACTTAAACCTATCTAACCTAAGGTCATCACACACATCCATGTCCGAGGCAGGATTCGAACCTGCGATCGTAGCGGTCACGCGGTTCCAGACTGTAGTGCCTAGAACCGCTCGGCCACCCCGGCCGGCACACATCTGCATCTGGAAATGCTGTTCAGTTTACATCCTGCTTTCGAAATAAGTCTTACCATTACGTATTGCATCTTAAACCTCCCGGTGTACAAGTACGAACAATAAAATATAATCGGAGCGTTATGCAGTCCATTCCAAATATGCGGGTGTACTAATCTTACGGACGAAAGGAACTTTCGTACGAAGTGTCTCTTAGAAGTGACATCTCGATGGACCTCGAGCCCTTCATAGAAAGAACTGCTACAGTATAGAACACAAGGTAACTGAAAGAAATAAGCAATGAGACGAAGAGAAATGACACTTTTATTCAAAGGCAATAATTTCCTGAATAATGATACAATACTTAAAACAGGCCGCCCCACTCTACATCTACATCTACATCTACACACATACTCCGCAATCCACCATACGGTGCGTGGAGGAGGGTACCTCGTACCACAACTAGCATCTTCTCTCCCGGTTCCACTCCCAAACATAACGAGGGAAAAATGACTGCCTATATGCCTCTGTACGAGCCCTAATCTCTCTTATCTTATCTTTTGGTCTTTCCGCGAAATGTAAGCTGGCGACAGTAAAATTGTACTACAGTCAGCCTCAAATGCTGGTTCTCTAAATTTACTCAGTAGCGATTCACGAAAAGAACGCCTCCTTTACTCTAGAGACTCCCACCCGAGTTCCTGAAGCATTTCCGTAACACTCGCGTGATGATCAAACCTACCAGTAACAAATCTAGCAGCCCGCCTCTTAATTGCTTCTATGTCCTCCCTCAATCCGACCTGATAGGTATCCCAAACGCTCGAGCAGTACTCAAGAAAAGGTCGTATTAGTGTTTTATAAGCGATCTCCTTTAAAGATGAACCACATCTTCCCAAAATTCTAGCAATGAACCGAAGACGACTATCCGCCTTCCTCACAACTGCCATTATATGCTTGTCCCACTTCATATCGCTCTGCAGTGTTACGCCCCAATATTTAATCGACGTGACTGTGTCAAGCGCTACACTACTAATGGAGTATTCAAAAATTACAGGATTCTTTTTCCTATTAACCAGCATTAATTTACATTTATCTATATTTAGGTTAGCTGCCATTCTTTACACCAATCACAAATTCTGTCCAAGTCATCTTCTATCCTCCTACAGTCACTCAACGACGGCACCTTCCCGTACACCACAGCATCATCAGCAAACAGCCGCACATTGTTATCCACCCTATCCAAAAGATCATTTATGTAGATAGAAAACAACAGCGGACCTACCACACTTCCCTGGGGCACTCGAGATGATACCCTCACCTCCGATGAACAATCACCATCGAGGACAACGTACTGGATTCTATTACTTAAGAAGTCTTCGAGCCACTCACATACTTGGAAACCAATCCCATATGCTCGTACCTTAGTTCGGAGTCTGCAGTGGGGCACCGAGTCAAACGCTTTCCGAAAGTCAATGAATATGGCATCCGTCTGATACCCTTCCTCCAAGGTTCGCAAGATATCATGTGAAAAAAGGGGCGAGTTAAGTTTCGCAGGAGCGATGCTTTCTAAGGCCGTGCTGATGCATGGACGGCAACTTCTCTGTCTCAAGGAAATTCATTGTATTCGAACTGAGAATATAGCGCACCTGCACACTGCCGGATGGTCACCTGTGCAGTGGACGAGCTGCAACACGTCTTCCCAACGCATCTCACATGTGTTGCATGGCATCGGAGTTAGGGACCAGCCCATTCCCCGAACCTCTTCTTAATCCGAGAACTCTTCCACTTACCCTGTTCGATGTGGTCGCACATAGCCAACCATAAAAATAAAGTCAGGACCGAGTACACCTCTGGAAAGACACACATGATGGAGTACAATGTCGCAATAACGTTGACTGATGGATGCACCGAGTTCAAAGATGTGGTTACCACTATGCCCATGCAAAATTATAACACCCCACACCGTAATAGCACGACCGTCAAAGCGATTGGGTTCGACGCTGCTGGACACACCCACATGTGGCGAGAGGTGGCAACACGTAATGCGTCCAAGAACATTGTCGATCATGACCGTTTTGGTGGTGCAGGTATTACGCTGTGAGGAGGCATAATGTTTCAAGGGCAGGCTCATTCAAAATAAGGGTATTCTGGCTACAAACTGCAGCCGTGGGTTAGTGCATTGCAAACAAGCTGAGAGGTTTTGGCAAACGAAATCTGCCACCATCTAACATTTGAGTTTTCCCTATCATGTATGGTAAACTTTCGCCAACTTTAGCCAAGGGAAAAGAAAAAAGACTTACGACACTTGTTCATACATTCTAATTGAAGAATGGGTGTGCGTCAGCAACTAGGAAGTGCTTAATGGATTTGAACGTCTGTCTCTAATGGTTTTAGGGAAAAGTGTTCTTTTGTCAATTTTTCGGTGTTTTCTGCCGCTGGTCGTGCAGATTTGAAATGTTATAAACAGTCTTCTGACCCGTATTTCTATTTCTGCAATTCGTAACACAGAAAATCAGTCCGGTGAACGATGCTATTGCAGTTTACAAGATTTACTAATACTTTGTAATGAATACATATTGATTTGCTTGTTCGTACAAAATAGAATTCTATCTCAGGTCACATAAAATTACAGAGACTTGGGCACTTCCTATACCGTAAGAATGCTGATTATTGAGCAGATTATTTCTTTGTCCTACAAATTATAGTTAACAATTTAACAGTACGATACTGTATTCCATTATACTATGTGAGATATAGTTAGACGTGTACTTGATTTTAGTTAGTATGCTATATAAGGCCATTCATATTTTATGTGCGTATTAAGTATTGCGCTGGTTAGGTTACTGTGTAGTAAGAATATTTTGTCTCACAGCATTAGTGTAAAACAAGGACTAACCAACAGTCATACTGTATTTCCTTATAACTGTTTATATTTACAAACATAACAACAATTCTGAATTTCCTATGTTCACTAGAAATGAAATAAGTGATATAAGAGAATGGTTTCCGTCAGTACAGTTAACCAAGAAAGTAGCAAGTATTGACAGGATTGAAGTATTTGAGAGGACAGCAATACGGGAGTTTTTGCGAAAATCCTCTTATAAATGTGTTTGAAGCTTGTCCACACAATTCTGACAGGCTTTCTAGGTAAACAGAAACGCCTGCCATAAAGATCACATTTATAAATCTATATTAGTTTCTGAGAAGAACTTGTTCTCCCTTTTACGCTTGTTCATCGGAATTCTCAGTAATTACCAAGAGTATCACAGGCATGGACTCCTTTTCTTGTTACATTTTGGAGCAGATCATTCGATGAGGCTGCGATTTGAGTGAAACAGTCAGGTAGTGAATATATAAAGTGAAACAGTGAATATATAAAGTGAATCAGTCAAGTACCATGAAGTCTTCGTGATATTTTCAAGGAGACACTTCGTTGAAGGAATAATGGTCACATGAAGTACTCACGTACTGAACGCCAACCTGTGGAGTGCGAAATACTAGGTTTGAAATTGACACAGTGGTACAGTACGTTAAGTAACTTCCGCTGCACATCGTACGTTGATGGTACGATAACTTAGATGTAAGCGAATATAACTTTGTCTCCCAATAGGCACTGAATATAATAAATAAGAAGCCCTATTGTCCTGAGTTGTACGTGTCGAATTATTTTGGAACATGTTAGTAGTCCCGCAAATAAAAGCTATACAATGAAACCATTTCCAAAAGGCTGGGGCGAAATATCGGCAGCGGAGAGTGAAACTGAGAGAATCAAGTAATAAAATCATGAAAAGGGTACTTGTAAGAAATGATATCAGTTTGCAATGGCACTTGGTATGTCGGTGTACACTACGTGCTTAGTTATCTGTGCGTAATTTTGTACACGTTGTAACGTCGCCTTTGGAAAATTATAAACGACTGTGCTGGGAAACCTCTATGTTATTTGATTTTCAAACAGATGAGCAAAACTGAATGTACTCAGACATTTCTCTCTTTACTTATTCTGATCATCACTAAACTGACACACAATATTTTTGGCGCAACGCAATCTGACTTTCAGTAATCCCCACAAAAGAATGGCCCTGACTAACAATAACCTATACCTTTCATGAATCACTTACCTCACAAAAATCTTCGTTACTCGAACTACTGCAATACAGCGAGCGCCAATACTGCCAGCTAAATAAAAGATTCAAACTACTGAAAGCACTAACTACGAATAGGCATAATTAGCAAATGAAAGATTTTGGTAGAGATTAAATAATGTATTTACCTTAATAGTGTTCAAAAGTCATAATGTATACATCAGTTCATGACATCCAGTCTTACAAATTTTCCTTTTCTGACGGACACACGTCCAGATCGTCCGCTCTCAAAATTCCGCCATCTCTCTCCTCACATCCACCACTGCTGGCGGCTCACCTCCAACTGCGCAACGCGACGCGCTGTTCACATCCAACTGCCCAACACTGCAATAGCGAATATTCCAACAATGCTACCCAGCCACAGACTGCACACAGCACAGTCAGTGATTTTCATACAGAGCGCTACGTGGCGTTACCAACATAAAAACCTAAACAGCCTACTTACAACTTCAGAATCTTCAGCCTTCTCTGTATGTGGCATAAATTACCTCTGTGAGAGAACACGTTAAGCTTCCGGATACTTTTAGTCATTGTTAGCAACGATAAGTTAACCACAGACAATGAGAAGAAGAAGAATATCCAAAGGTTATGAATACGCGATGCGCTTCCAAAATTGATAACTATTTTAAATGTTATTTTAAGTAATGAAATGTTTCAATTTTAATTATTTGAAGTATTCCATATGTAAAGAAAATGATAAATCTACAATCTGTGACGCACATTCTTGCTAACACAGAGATTCTTCTCCTAAACTTCCACAGAGGCGCCAAATCAGAAATATCTAGAGGTTCGGATATATTTTACACTTAGTGCGCACGAAGATATGAAGAGAAAGTAGTTACGTAATGCAGCTACAAAGAAAACTGATCAAATTTATACCGCAATGCTCATGCCGACACAATGAAATGATTTTATTTCTGACCTACAATTAAAAAATATCTTTCACAAAGAGAGAATAAGTTCCACACTACAGTGTGTAACACGCAAAGAAGAGCTGATAGGTGATGCCTGATTGCCTTAAAAGACACTGAGGTGACAAAAGTCATGGGATACTTCCTAATATCTTGTCGGACTTCCTTTTTCCCGGCATAGTGCAGCAATTCGACGTGGCATGGACTCAACAAGTCGTTAAAGTCCCCTGCAGAAATATTGAACAATTCTGCCTCTACAGTCGTCCATAATTGCGGAAGCGTTGCCGGTGCAGGATTTTGTGCATGAACTGACCTCTCGATTATGTTCCATGAATGTTCTATGGGTCTCGTGTCGAGCGATCTGGGTGGCCAAATCGTTCGCTCAAATTGTCCAGAAATTTCTTCAAACAAATCGCGAACAATTGTGGCCCGGTGAGACAGCGCATTGTCATCCATAAAAATTGAAGTCCATCAACGGCTGAAAATTGTCTCCAGATAGCCGAACATAACGATTTCCAGTCAATGATCGGTTCAGTTGGACCAGAGAATCCAGTCCATCCCATGTAAACACAGCCCACACCATTGTGGAGTCAAAAATCAAATGGTTCAAATGTCTGGGACATATGCTGCGTAGGAAGTGGCTGCAACAAAGAATTATGCGTGCAAAGGTGGAAGGAATGAGGAGAAGAGGTAGGAAGAGAATTGGAATGATGAATAACATTAGAAGAAGACGAACGTACAAGCAGATGAAGATGCTGGGAACAGCACACGACGGAGAGCTTCCAGCTGAAAGTTATCGTAAGACAGAAGAACTTGTTAAAATAACTAGACTCCCTGATGGCGCTCCAGTCGCAGAATAAATTGAATTTTCGTTGGACGCCATTATGGTAGTAAGAGTCTGTTAAGTAGAAGTGTATTGCGGCTTTTGAGGGCATGGATCGAACATTATGTATTTAACGGGGGATAGTATTTCTTAGACTAAATTGTACTATCTATACATTCCAGTTTACTTGAAGAAAATTGAGGAAGAGTTGCATAGCGTTTAAATGCACAAATAAATTCGGGAAGTGAACCAGTATTAACTTTCATAAAATAGTTCAAATGGCTCTAAGCACTTGAAACGTCCCCTTTGAACAATTATACACGACTGTGCTTAAACTGACACACAATATTTTTAGCGCAACGCAATCTTTCAGAAATCCCTACAAAAGAATGGCCCTGACTAACATTAACCTATACGTTTCACAAATGACTTACCTCACAATAATCTTCGTTACTCGAATTACTGCAATACGGCGAGCGCCACTACTGCCAGCTAAATAAAAGATTCAAACTACTGAAGGCCTTAACTACTGATAGGCACAGTTAGCAAAAGAAAGATTTTGATAGAGAACAAACAATGTATTTACCTTAATATTGTTCAAAAGTCATATTATATATATCAGTTCATGACATCTAGTGTTACAAATTTACTCTTTCTTAATGAGACACGTACAGATCGTCCGCTCTCAAAATTCCGACATCTCTCTCCCCACATCCACCACTGCTTGCGGCTCACCTCCAACTGCGCAACGCTACGCGCTGTTAACATCCAGCTGCCCAACACTACAATAGCAAACAACAGTGCAAACCAGCCACAGACTGCACACAGCACAGCAGTGATTTTCACACAGAGCGATACGTGGCGTTACCAATAAAAAACCTAAACAGCCTACTTACACACTATGGGACTTAACATCTGAGGTCATCTGTCCCCTAGAGCTTAGAACTACTTAAACCTAACTAACCTAAGGACATCACAGACATCCATGCCCGAGGCAGGATTCTAACCTGCGACCATAGCGGTCGCGCAGTTCCAGACTGAAGCGCCTAGAACCGCTCGGCCACACCGGCCGGCTGTTGCGGAGTCACAAACAACTGTGCAAGTGCTTCGTTGACAACTTGCGTGCATGGCTTCGTGAGGTCTGCGCCAGACTTGAATCCCACCATCAACTCTTACCAACTGAACTCGGAACGCATCTGACCTTGCCGTGGTTTTCCAGCCGTCTAGGGTCCAACCGATACGGTCACGAGGCCAGGAGAGGCACTGTAGGCGGTGGCGTGATGTTAGCAAAGACACTCGCGTCGGTCGTCTGCTGCCATAGCCCATTAACGTAAACTTCGACGCACTGACCTAACGGATAAGTTCGTCGTACGTCCCAAATTGATATGAGCAGTTATTTCACGTAGTGTTGCTTGTCTCTTAGCACTGACAACGCCGCTGCTCTTGGTCGTTAAGTTAAGGCCGTCGGCCACTGCGCCGTCTGTGGTGGGAGGTAATGCCTGAAATTTGGTATTCTCGGAACGCTCTCGACACTGTGGATCTCCAAATATTGAATTCCCTAACGATTTATGAAGTGGAATGTCCCATTCATCTATCCCCAACTACCATTCCGCCTCCAGTCTGCCAATTCCCGTCGTGCAGCCATAACCACGTCGGAAACGTCTACACGTGAGTCGCTTGAATATAAGTGACACTTCCGCCAATACACAGCCCTTGTATACCTTGTTTACGTGATACTGCCGCCATCTGTACACGTGCATGTCCCTGTCCCATAAATCGTGTCACCTCAGTGTATTTCATCATCTTCAAATGGAGTACTATGCTCTTTGTATTTCGATTTTTGAAAGTATCCCACGAACAAATACATTTCACTTTATTTTCTGGGGCAATCGTGAAATATCGATAAACCCACGCTTGTCCGCTTCGTTGTCGTCAATATCCAATGCACTGCGTTCAGTACAGCTCTTTCCTAACCACGTCAAACGAATGTCACATGTAATAAAAAATGAACGAATTTTCCTCTTGCATTATTTACCACGGCAGGCCTGCCGGGTTCCATGTGTCGTGTTCGGTGCGGAGAGACGGGCACATCTTGGCATCTGACTCAGTCTACCGGCCTTTGTCCCACAAGTCGTCCGAACTTGGCGTTGTCCCTTTCAGGACTACTCGTCGAACGGCAGAACTGTGACGCCAGAAGCGTGCTTACTTTCTCGAGTCTAATGCGGCACGCTTTACGAGAAATGCCTCGACAAGTTCTCGAGTTTCTCGAGACATGCGCTCTCAAAAAATGGGTTCAAAAATGGCTCTGAGCACTATGGGACTTAACTTCTGAGGTCATCAGTCCCCTAGAACTTAGAACTACTTAAGCCTAACTAACCTAAGGACATCACACACATCCATGCCCGAGGCAGGATTCGAACCTTTCGAACCTGCGACTGTAGCGGTCGCGCAGCTCCAGACTCCAGACTGTAGCGACTAGAACCGCTCGGCCACTCCGGCCGGCCATACGCTCTCATTTCTCATCCCTAAGTGCGACTTCAGACTTCAAGATTATCAATTCTAGTTCCAAAGAAGGTAGGTGCTAACAAATGTGAATACTACCAAACCAGCAGTTTAAGAAACCATAATCTCAAAATACGACGTGAATTATATACAGAAGAACTTAAAAAACTGTAAAAGCCGACCTCGGAGATCAGTTTGGGTTACGGAGAAATGTAGGAACACACGAGGTAATACTGATCCTGCGATTTATCTTAGAAGATAGATTAAATAAAGACAAATCTGCGTTAACAGGATTTTTAAGTTGTAGAATTAGTGAAAACCCATATCAGTGTTGACCCGAAGACATTCTTTGAAATAGTGAAGATAGAAACCACAAAATACTGGGTGCTAAAGGTCACATACAACTTGTAAGAGACCAGACTGCAGTTATACGAGCCGAAACAGTGGCCGAGGTAGGAGACAAGGTTGTAACCTGCCCCAGATTTTATGCCACCTGTACATTTGCCAAACAGTAAAGAAAGCCAAAGAGAAATTCGGAAAGAGAATTAAAATTCAGGGAGAAGGAATTAATTTTGACGGTTGTCAATGACATTGAAATTCTGTCAGACAGTAAAGGACTTGGAAGAGCAATTGAACGAAATGGATTCTTGAAAACAGCAGTTCCGACAAGAAGAGAATAGAAGCTTTTGAAATTTGGTGCAATGGAAGAATTGGGAAGATTACATGGGTAAATCGAATAACTAATGAGGATATACTGAATTGAATGTGGAAAAAACGAAGTCCATGGCACAACTACAGTTAAAGAAGGGATCGGTTGATGGGGCACATTCTGAGGCATCAAGGAATTGTCAGTTTTGTAATGGAAGGAAGTTTCGGGATAAAAGTGTAGAGGGGGCCAACGGATGAATACAATAAGCAGGTTCAAGTGGATCTCCTTTACAGTAGTTATTCAGTAATGGAGACTTGCACAAGATAGAGTGAAAGTATGCAACAAACTAGTCTTTGAAATGAAGACCACAATAACAGAAATACGTATGTCATGCACTTTCCAGCAATCTCGAAGTATAACTTGACTGCCTATTACAGTGTGGAGCACAGGCGGTCCTATCCAGGGGGCGCCGAAGCAATGTTTTGCTGCGTCCACAGCGCGTTGGCAAATACACATTAGAGAAGCCCTACTTTCTCTTTAAAGTCACTGCCCACTAACCGATGTGATAACAGAGTCGAAACGTTGAAAGCACTTAGTCTCAGATTAACAAAGCTCGGTGGTACTTTTTACAAAATTTATCATTCAAATTAATCAGCTTCTTAGTAATCTTGTACACCATTCCGTCCAAAAAGGAAGTACAACTAAAGTTGGTAACTGTCACTCCTCCAAGCAATTTTTTTTTATTTCATCAATCTGTGTAAATGTAAATAAAAGAATATTCAATGTTCCATCGCATCACTGTAACGTAGGTTAAGTATGCATAATCTGAGTCACGTAGCACTATCCCAAACACGTTAAATCGTTCAAAATGTAAGTGCAAATGTAGAAGTTTTTGACCAGTGCACAAGATGAATGCTGTGTGATCAAACGCAGATAACACGTTACAATACTTTATTTCTCTCATTTCTCTAGCATTTCTCTCAGTACTCCGGCCTGAGGTGGTTTTATCGTAAAATATAACAACTGTGTCGTGCTGTTACTCCTATGTGAAAACTAAAGAAGACAGAACGCCTATTATGCCTACACAGTCCTTTAAAATGGAACTGTAGTTCAGAAACTCGTTGGGCAGTTATTATAAAATAAAACTATTCTGGCTGAATTTGGAATATTGTTAATTAATATATACCCCTAACCCAGGAATTACAGTAATTGACTACCGACGACCTACTGTCTATTAATAACACTGATTTTGACTTACTATTTTTGCTGAAGTTGTAAATCCTCGATTTGAGTCCCATGAAACTGTGCTCTCATCATCACTTTCAGATGATTGCTGCAGCGTTTCCAGTCAGAAACGACGAGCGACTTTCTATTTTAGTGAATGAGCTGCCCATCATCAGCAGGTTTGTATTGTTGTGACGTGGAAATCTTTTTTAGAGTGCAAAGTCTCTTGAAACGTTTCAGTCAGTTGTGGTAGACTTAATGTTATCGGCACAACGTTAGTTGTATCTACATAGCAAACAACAATTATGCACGACCTCCGTACTAGTTCAGATGGTTCAAATGGTTCTGAGCACTATGGGACTTAACTGCTGTGGTCATCAGTCCCCTAGAACATAGAACTACTTAAACCTAACTAACCTAAGGACCATAACATGTAAGCCTTCACGGCCGGCGTCTTCATTAATTAAAACTTCCGGACTGAATTGCCGTGGTCCATATATAAAACTTTAGTGAGGCAAACGTGATAGCTAGGACCTCACATTATTATACTCGCATGTGTAGAGAAGCTATAGAGATCTACAAGCACGGAAATAATTTTAATAGAAAGGAAGAAGGATTAAAACTAGACAAGATATGGCGGTCGACTTTGTACCAACGACGTGACAATCGATTACCTGTAATCGAGAGAGATGGCACTAGCCAGAGATAGTTTTAAAGTCGAAAGCACGTGACGAGTGGTGGCGCCATCTAAGCACTCTATATAAGCGGGACCACCAGCGCCTAGCAGCCAGTCGCCGACTCACCTCAGAAGATGTTGCCCGCAGTAGGCAACGAAACGTCGGGAAGGAGAAGCAGTTTTATGTATGGACCACGGCAAATCAGCCCGGAAATTTTAATTAACCTAAGGACATCACACACATCCATGCCCGAGGCAGGATTCGAACCTGCGACCGCAGCGGTCGCGCAGTTCCAGACTGTAGCGCCTAGAACCGCTCGGCCACTTCGGCCGGCTCAGTACTAGGGTCAGAAAGAGACGCTTTCGATTGTGTGAAGACCGAGGGAGGTGACTCTATGGTAACTGCTCTGGAGTTACATATAGGAATACTGGGGTTCGATCTCTTTATAGTCATTCATATACACTGCCGGCCACCGTAAATGCAACACCAAGAAAGACAAGAGGTAGCACAACAAAATTTATTTTGTAGATAACATGTTGACCAAGTATCAAATGATAACGTTTACAGACGTCTGTGACATGTGGTTCCTGCCAGAATCAGTAGCCAGAGTAGCCGCCATTGTTGGAGATCACCGCTGCCACACGTCTCGGCATTGAGTCAAAGAGACGTTGGATGAGTTCCTGGGGTACAGCAGCCCAAGCAGCTTCCACACGTTGCCAAAGATCATCTGGTGTGGCAGCTGGGGATGTAATCTGGGTCACTCGTTGAGCAACCATGGACCACATGTTTTCTATCGGCGAAAGATCCGGAGAGCGAGCCGACCAGGGAAGCACTTCAATCTGGTTATTGACGAAGAACCTTTGGACAATGCGTGCCACGTGTGGTCGCGCATTATCCTGTTGAAATATGGCTGTGGCCGAGCCATGAAGGTAAGGAAGGACAACTGGCTCCAGCACCTCGGATATGTAGCGCCGGCTATTTGAAGTACCGGCAATGCGTACTAGAGGCATGCGAGAGTAATATCCAATACCGCCCCATACCATAATACCCGGTGCAAGACCAGTGTGGCGGTGCATAACGCAGCTGTCCAGCATCCTCTCTCCACGGTGTCTCCACACTCGAATCCGACCATCGTGGTGCTGCAGACAGAAGCGTGCCTCGTCAGTAAAGACAACGTCATTCCATTCTGCCGTCCACATCCGTCTGTCATCACACCATTGGCGACGGAGACGTCTGTGGTTCTGCGTCAATGGTAGACGAAGCAATGGACGTCTTGCGGACAGACCACTCTGCTGTAAACGGCGTCGAATGGTACGCGCAGACACTGGATGATGCGTTACAGACGCAATGTGCTGTGCTATGGTTCGGGATGTCACTGAGCGATCCGTCACTGCCATGCGCACAATTTGCCTATCAGAACGTGCAGTGGTGCACCGAGGTGAATGCGATCGACCACGTCGGTCCGTCGTACCCTCCTGCATCCAACGGTCACATATCCGCATTACAGTTGTTTGGTTTCGTCCAACACGACTAGCGATTTCTCTGTATGATAATCCACAATCTCGGTAAGCCACTATCCTTCCTCTGTCGAACTCGGATACTTGATCAAACGATGTTCGCTGTTGTCTACGAGGCATAACTGATCATCTTGTGAAACAACCACAAGGTAAACACACGTGCCGAACGTACACTCGTCGAAATCGCCAAGCCTTAAATGGCGCTATGAGGTGGCGCCACAGGCGCGCGTGATGTGCGTCTGCGCTGAAATTCTAATCAGTTGCATATCTCACCGCTGCAAACCCATGGTGAAAATTTCACTTGATTCGGATGCTTCCTTCAGGGTGTTGCATTTACGGTGGCCAGCAGTGTATATTCCTCTAATGTTTGTCATTAATCACTTCAAGAAATGGTAAGATAATATTGATTTCAGCAGGCTTCAGCCATGTAGCTTCACCATCTTCGTCCAATCAAAATACTGTGATTAATAATACCCAAAATACGAGGGCGTGCTGAAAACTAAAGCCTCCGACTTTCTTATGTGAAAACTCTTAAAGCTTTTCAAATAAACCATACGTTAATAACATTCTAAACCTATGTTCTTCACGTCTGCTCATTTATTTCTCAACGTAGCCACCCTGACGACGAACACATCTCTTCCGACGAGAGATCAGTTTCTTGATAACGCCACTGTAGAATGTTTGACGCTGTTGACGGAGCCACAACGTCACCTCTGCTTGCACCACTCGACCACTTATCGAAGTGAAGTCCTGGAAGCTGTTGTTTAAGTTTTAGAAGCAGATGAAAATCGGATGGGGCCAAGTCGGGACTATATGGAGGACGATCGAGGACAGTGAACTCGAGGTGTAAGGTCGTTGCAGACGTGTCAGCGCCCACGTGTGGTCTCACATTGTCGACTACAGCATGCTATTTCTCACGACCGGCATACCTACTTTAGACACCGCCATGGTAAGCGATGCAATTCGATTCCCTCTAGGGGCAGAGGACAGCAAATATGTGGACTTAATTAAAGATGTGGAACAGAAATAAGGTTTATTTTATTTAAAAAGCCTTAAAAGTTTTGACATAAAATAATCGGAAGGATTACTTTTCATTACGCCCTCGTATATCGTGTGTTAATAATTGTGGTATAGAGGCTAGATGCATGGCACTATGGTAATGGCCAAAAAGTACGTTATTTCCGGCAAAATTATATTTCATTGGATGGATCTGCCTGTTGCTGAGGCGTGCCAGTAGTTGCCAGATATGGAAGCTCGGTCCCTCCAGGTGTTGGGTGTTATGTCTCCAGGCGGACGAGCCATCATGATGCCGAGCCCCCAGCACCAGCGAAAGAGTGTCACGTGGCCCAGTCTCGTGATATAACAACTCACATAATGCTGATGCATCTACAAGGGAAGGCTCAGAAGCCGCTCACGGCAGTGTTCCTTTCCGTATTCGATTAGCGATGCGCAATGTGTCCGACTGCCTGCCCTCTTTACGATTGGATTAAGCCAATGGGGCATCACCACGTTACCCTAGACCTGAATGGAACTCTAAATGCCAGTGTTTATCCCTCACGTATAATTATTCAGGTTCCTTTTGTCTTGTTCTGAGCCATTGTGCTTCATCTCTTGTTGTGACTGTGAGTCAGAACAAATAGTCGAGTGTAATTTACACAGAAAGGTACTAGTAGTTGTAGGTTACAAGTGTAAAAGAGATAACAATACAGGGTGGAAAGAATTTAAACCGACAAACTCTGGGAGGTTGTAGGGGACATCAAAACAAATATTTTTCCCTAATGTCATTTTTTCCTATGAGGAGTATTTAAACCGGTAGAGGAAGATTTTTCTGGCCCCAAATTAATTAAACCAACAAACACTCTTCCATTTCTTTATGATCAAGAGACAACACATTAACACAACCCAATTTCAATTACAGTAGATTTTCAAAAATGCCTCCATTGACACGTAAACAAAGGTTACACCGTCGGATCATGTTCTGTCTGGCACGGGCAAAAACCCCAGGAGTATCCTGAATTGTTCCCGCTGCTGCTACTATCCGGGCAACTAGATCCTCTTCTGATGCAACAGGAGTTGCATAAACAAGGTTGCGCATCTCTCCCCACACAAAAAGGTCCAGAGGGGACACGTCTGGGGATCGAGCAGGCCATAGTACAGGACCACCTCTGCCAATCCACATTTCTGGGAACCGTCGGTCCAGCTGTCGACACACACGACTGCTGAAATGTGCTGGCGCCCCGCCATGTTGGAACCACATACATTTTCTTGTACGGAGCTGGACGTCTTCCAGCAATTCTGGCAATGCTCTGGCGAGAAAATTGTAATAGTGCCTGCCATTTAATAGCCTAGGTAGCAGATACGGCCCAATTAAACAGTCCCCAACAACACCGACCCACACATTAACGAAGGATCGCACTTGATGAGCGCTAGTAACTGTGGCACGTGGGTTATCCTCACTCCAAACATGCGAATTGTGCGTGTTGAATACTCCATCACGCCCGAACGTTGCTTCATCGGTAAACAACACAGAGGAAATGTAGGATGCATTTCACACTGTTCCAGGTACCACTGCGAAAACTATGCTCTGGGTGGATAATCAACTGGTTCCAGGTTGTGGACACGCTGTAAGTGAAATGGACGTAACGACTGCTCTCGAAGGACTGTTCTTACATTCGTCTGATTCGTCACCATGTTACGTGCAATTGCACAAGTGCTGATTGAAGAATTCCGCTCCACATGCTGCAAGACAGCTCCCTCAAATCGCTGCGTTCTTACCGTGCGACGGCGTCCCTGTCCAGGTAATCTGCTAAATGACCCGGTCTCACGCAGACGTTGGTACACAGGAGCAAAGGTCGTATGATGCGGGATACGGCGATTAGGATATTGTTGTTGATAAACCGGCTGTGCAGCTCGTCCGTTGTGTTGCGCTGCGTAGTACGCACCAACCATATCAGTGTACTCACTCCAGGTGTTTCGCTCCATTAGTAAACAGAGACAATGCACTAATACGCAGGTGGACAGCAGTTGCCTTCAACTGAAGAGCGTAATACGCTCTCTAACAACAAAAGATCGTAATACGGTCTCTAACAACTGAAGAGCGTAATACGGCCTCCACCCGTTTCACTAATCCTCATAGGAAAAAATGACATTAGGGAAAAATATTTGTTTTGATGTCCCCTACAACCTCCCAGAATTCGTCGGTTTAAATACTTTTTGTGGTGTCACCGCCAGACACCACACTTGCTAGATGGTAGCCTTTAAATCGGCCGCGGTCCGTTAGTATACGTCGGACCCGCGTGTCGCCACTATCAGTGATTGCAGACCGAGCGCCGCCACACGGCAGGTCTAGTCTAGAGAGCACTCGCCCCAGTTGGACAGCCGACTTCGCTAGCGATGGTACACTGTCTACATAGACTCTCATTTGCCGAGACGATAGTTAGCATAGCCTTCAGCTACGTCATTTGCTACGACCTAGCAAGGCGCCATATTCAGTTACTATTCTAAACAGATAATATTGTGAATCATGTACCGTCAAGAGCGACGTTCATCATTAATGGATTAAAGGTAAGAATCAAACCAATTACGTCCGCTTTCTGAATTCTAATTCCTTGTCATGTTCCAGACTTCACGTCAGTAGAGTCCTTCCCTCCTCACGCCAGCCTGCGTGAGCTAAAACGCGTGCATTTCGGCCCCCACTATAGTTCAATTCTTTTATCTTGGCGGCTCGCGCATGCCCGCCCAGACGCGGGAGATTGCTGTGTTGCCAGTTGCAAACAACGCACACGCCAATAGAAGCAGCGCCATAGTATAGCATAGTTCGCAAGCTTACGTGTAGGGGGGAGCGCGCAGTTCATGAAGTAAAGCCACCACGGCCGCATTAATCCTTTCGCTGCTACAGAGACGTGCTCCCCCGCATTCCGCGCTGTGCGCGATTTTGTCACTGCACTGCTCGCTTGTGCTGACACAATGGTGTTCCGACTGCTTTGACACTCTTATCATTCGATTCCACAAAAACTATTTGGCCCAAAAATTAGATTTTTACACGTCTTCTTGACTGATACCTCCCCCCATAAATATTTTGTTTCGATGTTCAAGGCAGTTATTATCCAGCATTAAATATAGTAAACCATTGCACGAAATTTTGAAGAGTTTGCAGAGGTAAAAGTCCATAGCGTATACTTTCCGTATGGTCGATTTTAGTTGCCACGATGTTCAGAATGAAATGTGGACAAGATACCTAAATTTCATATAAAATTTACTCTATAACAATATCTCATTTAAGTACCACATAGGTGTCGTATGTAATATTGAGAAATATTCAGTCTTTCGCGACTGTAACAAAAGTTTTATTTACACTGAGCACGTTTGGCTTTATTTTAAATAAAGAGACAAAGCACTAGAAAATTCAAAAAATTGCATTCAAACGAATATAATTCGTGAAGTAACGCACTTCGATATTGTTTTTAAACAATAAAGATATTACGCTCCACACAAGGTTTGAACTCATAACCTTTCACGTAGAAGCCCATCACCTGATCCATTACGCTATCGCAACTCGTATGATTACAGAACCCCATGAAGACTCTAACACGTCACGCAAAATATTGACACACACTGTTGGTATGACTATGAATTACTCACACTTCGTCGAAGTACAATAGGAAATAAACAATTATCGCTGTTCTTTATTGCGAAAAAGCGGTTCGTGTGATTGATACAAACACCTTCCCTTGCTATCGCCTGAATTAGGAGTCTTATTGCTTGTTTGGTTTCATTAATTAATAGAATATGAAGCAATTGGTATAAACAATGCTTTTTCCAAACTTTCTATAAAAGAAAGTCTGCTATCAAGACATTGCTTTTGTTCTATTACTTTATTTATGACTGAACGTTTCTAAATCTGAAGACACTCGTCCATGCTCTGCACTGCAGTCGAGATCTGGCAACGTCGTTCTCTGTTCATTGGCTAACTGTGTTTTGTGACGTCAGATGCGCAGAACGAACCTAAACTGGGCCGCCAACATAAATGACGCGCACTTTGGTTACACTGTGTTGGCTCTTCTGCCAACACAACACTTTTCACCGTGTATTCATGTTTTATATTGATTGCAGAAGTTCGTGCAGACTTTTGTCAATCTTACTCCTGCTGCTCAGTAAGGATTAACTAAACTACAGGCAGAAAATGCAAAAATTATTATTCTAGAGCTCACTGATTCTTAATTAGTTTATTGAGACAATAGTAGTAAACTGAAATTACATATCAAATACAGAGACTTTAAATACTATAGAAACAAAAACAGTTATGTAAATGTTTACACAAACATCTAAATATTAAAAAATTCACGAGTGAACAATTTTGAACTCTTTGAGACGAAAAGGCTGCGTACAGAAGATGTATAGTAAGAATCGAAAATAATAGCGCTCTGGTAATGTCACCGTCAAATGGCAATCAAGAATGTGTACTGGGGTGGCGGTGTCACAGGCGCCTGGACATGTAGTCGCTCCTGGGATCGCAAACAGCCGGCGGGCAGCAGATGCCTGGTCTCCCGGGCATGGCGATGCATCTGGAGGCGTCCACGCGGCACGCGTAGTTCACTGGACACTGGAATTTGTCGCACATGTCGCCGCAGGCAGCGTCCACCGCGAAGCCGCGGAACACCTGCAGCAGCACAAACCGTGGCACACACACACACACACACACACGTCAGTACGAGCTGTAGCACGGACAAGAGCTGGACAAAAATATGGAAATGGCATGCTCGAACATAAGTGTAGATCCTAGCCGAGCCTGCAGGTTGCACTGTTGTACCTGGTCACAAACGGAATCTGTGCAATGACCTCAATACGATGTCGTGGTCAGAACACTGTTCTGTGTACTTGTGGCGGCAATAAGACGGATTTAAATAACTTCGTATGTGGACACGTGGTTGGTGTTCGCATAGTGGACGATTCTGTGACCAAGGCGGCTGAAGTGTTTGGCGCATCAAGGGACGCGGTTTCAGTGATTTATGTGGCATACAGATAAAGCTGTAAACCATCATCCGCTCAGCTATAACGCGGACGAACGTGGGTTTTGAGTGATCGCGGCGGAGCACTGTGACGAAAAATAAGAAGCCGACAGCTGCGAAAGTCACTGCAGAACTCAAAATCGCACTTGGGATCCCTGTCAGCACCAAAACAATACGAGCGGGACTCCACAAGCAGGTCATTGTAGGACCACCTGGAATTCCACAATCACTCATCAGTGACGCAAACGCCCTTAGCAGGAAAACTTGGTACCGAAACCTTGACTATCGAGGAATGGAAGAAACTCTTGGTCAGATCGGTCTTGTTTCGTACTGTTTCCAACTTCTGGCCGAGATTACGTTCCAGGAGTGAAACATGCCGGGGGTTTGGTGATGATTTGAACAGCCATGTTCTGCTATTCCAAGGGGCTATGTGGTTACTCTGCGAGGCTGCGTTACTGCTAAGAATTATGGGACCATTGTACACTACTGGCCATTAAAATTGCTACACAACAAAGATGACGTGCTACAGGCGCGAAATACAACTGACAGGAAGAAGATGCTGTGATATGCAAATGATTAGCTTTTCAGAGCATTCACACAAGGTTGGCGCCGGTGGCGACACGTACAACGTACTGACATGAGGAAAGTTTCCAACCGATTTCTCATACACAAACAGCAGTTGACCGGCGTTGCCTGGTGAAACGTTGTTGTGATGCCTCGTGTAAGGATGAAAAATGCATACCATCACTTTGATAAAGGTCGGATTGTAGCCTATCGCGATTGCGGTTTATCGCATCGCGACATTGCTGCTCACGTTGGTCGAGATCCAATGACTGTTAGCATAATATGGAATCGGTGGCTTCAGGAGGATAATACGGAACGCCGTGCTGGATCCCAACGGCCTCGTATCACTAGCAGTCGAGATTACAGGCATCTTATCCGCATGGCTCTAACGGATCGTGCAGCCACATCTCGATCCCTGAGTCAACAGATTGGGACGTTTGCAAGACAACAACCATCTGCACGAACAGTTCGACGACGTTTGCAGCAGCATGGACTATCACGGAGACCATGGCTGCGATTACCCTTGACGCTGCGTCACAGACAGGAGCGCCTGCGATGGTGTACTCCACGTCGAACCTGGGTGCACGAATGGCAAAACGTCATTTTTTCGGATGAATCCAGGTTCTGTTTACAGCATCATGATGGTCGCATCCGTATTTGGCGACATCGCGGTCAACGCACATTGGAAGCGTGTATTCGTCATCGCCATACTGCCGTATCACCCGGCGTGATGGTGTGGGGTGCCATTGGTTACAGGCCACCTCTTGTTCGCATTGACGGCACTTTGAACAATGGACGTTACATTTCAGTTGTGTTACTACCCGTGGCTCAACCCTTCATTCGATCCCTGCGAAACCCTACATTTCAGCAGGATAATGCACGACCGCATGTTGCAGGTCCTGTACTGGCCTTTCTGGATACAGAAAATATTCGACTGCTGCCCTGGCCAGCACATTTTCCAGATGTCTCACCAATTGAAAACGTCTGGTCAATGGTGGCGGAGCAACTGGCTCGTCACAATACGCCAGTCATTACTCTTGATCAACTGTGGTATCGTGTTGAAGCTGCATGGGCAGCTGTACCTGCACACGCCATCCAAGCTCTGTTTGACTCAATGCCCAGGCGTAGGAAGGCTGTTATTACGGCCAGAGGTGGTTGTTCTGGGTACTGATTTCTCAGGATCTATGCACCCAAATTGCGTGAAAATGTAATCACATGTCAGTTCTAGTATAATATATTTGTCCAATGGATACCCGTGTATCATCTGCATTTCGTCTTGGTGTAGCAATTTTAATTGCCAGTAGTGTATATTGTACAATGCTCGTTCCCCAAAAGTGATGCTGTGTTCCAAGGCGATAGTGCCCCTGTTGAAAAAGTTCACATGAGTGTGATGTTTTGTGAACACGGGGACAAATTGTAACATCTCCTCTGGCCATCACAATCACTAGATGTCAGTATTGAGGCTTTGTGATCAACTTTGGAGAAATGGATGGGTGATCGCTATCCGTCTGAAATTACCACTCTTTTTCAAGAAGAATGGTGAAAGATTACGTTGAAAACCACACACATAACTTGTACTGATCCATTTCGAGACGACTCGAAGCTGTTTTGATTTCGAATGGGTTTCCTACACAATCCTAGACATGGTTATGTGTTGTGTTTCTTATGTTCCCATGTCTTTGTCCACCCCTTATCTTCTGGATCGTAACGTGTTAATAATAGTGTGTCTTAGTTCCAAAAATAGAGACAAGGGCATGCATCGCGCAGACAATTGATAAGAGCTTTAAGATTTTTCCATTTATTTATTTGCTGATATGAGTAAGCTAGAAAACTAATACTGTGACCATCCAGGGGAAAGCACAAATGGTACGACGAAATTCAGTAAGTTCATGCACATTATACAGTATGGGCACAGTGGACCAAAAATTTGTCACCCTCAGGAGACACCGTGTAACAAAGCCTCTGACCTTGATAATGGCATCAGTTTGGCGAGTAATATGTTCACAATTATGGTCACTTCCAGATGGAGCAATTCATTGATGAACTTATCGCTTAAAGCTATCAAACTGCTGGGATATTGACTGCTACGTTTCAGTCGCTGTTGGAAACAGCAGCAGACACGATTTAGTGGGCCAGTCGAGGGTGCGGTTAGGTTCAAATGGTTCAGATGGCTCTGAGCAATATGGGACTTAACATCTAAGGTCATCAGTCCCCTAGAACTTAGAACTACTTAAACCTAACTAACCTAAGGACATCGCACACATCCATGTCCGAGGCAGGATTCGAACCTGCGTCCGTAGCGGTCGCGCGGTTCCAGACTGAAGCGGCTAGAACCGCTCGGCTTGCGCTTAGGTGCCAGAGTGTTCATCAAAACAGCAATGCACGCGTGCACAGATGTTATCATCTTGGAAAAAGAGAGTGTCCCAAACATACTCATCTTGTAGATATATAAAAGCCATCATAAAGTTTCCTTTTCAGGATATATTCAAGTATATACCCCCATACTGCGGTGGGGGTATATAGGTACCGACATGTAGGCAAGATTTTTGTGTGGCATTCGTGTTTTTCCGATGAGCGTGCAATCAATGCAGAAACGTGAATACCCCCATACTGCGGTGGGGGTATATAGGTACCGACATGTAGGCAAGATTTTGTGTGGCATTCGTGTTTTTCCGATGAGTGTGCAGTCAATGCAGAAACGTGAAATGTGGCGACGTTATTTTCACATGCGTCCAAACAGGATCACAAAGTGTTGTTATTCCTTTCTTGGCTGCTGAAGGACAAACAGCAGTAGACATCCATCGGAGAATGAAGAATGTGTAGCAGGCAGCATATCTGTCGAAAACCAGCGTTGTGGGATGGTGCGCCAAGTTTGGTGCTAGTCACGCTTCCACACAAGACGCCGGTCCATCTGCGAGGCCAACCTCGACCATTACGGACAACAACAGTCGGGGGCGGTTGATGATGCAATTAGGGCAGATTGGCACCATTCGTGCGCTAGCACAGTAGCTCGACGTCAGGTTCGATAGCACGCAACACATTATCCTGTAGGGATTAGGCTATGAGCTGTGCGTGGCTCGTGTTCATGCCATTTATTGTTTGTCATCTTCTTTTACAGTACTGCCGCCTCGTTTTCTTTTTCCATTTACTGGCGACACTAACTTCTGCCTTACTTGCCCATCAGTGGCAGCAGCAGCGTTTATCGTTAAGTACACTGTCGTACCATCTCTGGAGCGACCGACTGTATTTCTTGGTCGTTGGTGGTCTCAAAAGTCAGTTGGAGACTGACCAGGAGTGCAGTCGGGACGCAGCAGCAGGTCAGTCAGGGACGAAGCACCAGTGAGGTGCGGACAGCTAGTACTTGCTGACCGATGGCGACACACGTGCACTGTCCAACTAAAGGAGGCTGGAGAAGGAACGACCGTTGGTTGGTCGTTCGGTCGGTCGTCCCATCAGCCGACGTCTGTTTGGTCCTTTTGACCGTTCCCGTGTGTGGCAGTCGGTCGGTTGGCGCGAAGCAACGAGGTGGTCCCCGTCGCGCGGAATCAGGCCGGAGCCGCTGGCTGCGTACACGCACGCTTGGAGTTGTCAGGCGCTTCTTGCGACGGTTGCGAAGTTCGTCGCCCACCGATCCAGGACACTAAAGCTGAGTGCTCACTGAACCTACTATCAAGCCTCCACTTCCATCCCTTCTCTTCGTTTGATCCTGGTTGTTGCTTTCTGCGAGATTCCTGCGAGCAACAACGGCTAGAATTGCATCCGTTTTCTTGGATGTGGTTTAACTTAATTTAATTCACTCCTTCATTAATGAAGTGCACCAGCGGTATCTTCTGCCTTGTGGCCGTTAAAGTTCCGATTACCTGCCCTGGGCGTTGACGTAGGTTTTGGCGGTGTATTTTCCTCGTCGTGTTGTTGCTGACCAGCACGGCAAGTAGTTCGACAGCCGAGGTGAGCTGGTAGTTTTGGGCGTTTATTCTGACTTGACTGGATTCGGCACCAGTGTCCAGAACGTTGTGCTATTGACGTCTTGTTGTCGATTTGCTCGTGAGGTGGAGCAGAACTGATTTTGTTGGTTGGTTTGTCTGCTGGCCTTCAGTTGGGTTGCCTTCCGACTAAGAGTTTGTTAGTCTGGCTGCCTGTCTCACCTAGGCCTTCAGCCAAGTTTCAGCTTATTAAAATTGTAAGTTTTTTTTTCTTTAGGCCTTAAGGCATGAAATTGTTTTCTCCATGGTGTGTGACATTCGGTTGTTTTTTAATCTCTCTTAAACTAAAAATTTCAAATCTTGGTCTTGCCTTAAGTCATGACATTGTTGTTCTTTAGTATGAGGCCTTCGGCTGAGTTTGCTTGAAATGTTTTAAGCTAAGGCCCTCAGCCTGTTCAATTGAAGGCCCTTTTCGTAGGCTTTAATCTATTATATTGTTTGGCTGATATGCGGCCTTCAGTCAGGTTTCATCCTATTTAGAATTAACATTGAAAATCATTGTTTTGGCCTTAAGCCGTAACACTTTTCTTGCTTAATGTGTGGCCTTCAGCCTATTTTTATTGAAGTAAAAAAAAATTAAGAAAGAAATGAAACTTCCAGAAGAACCCTGTACCTCAGTTCCTTGTTTAGGCCTTGGACCCTGGATTTTCGTATGTGGCTTTCAGCCGATTTGGATCAAATCAAAGGACCTCTTTCGTTACCTTGAGAGTTTTTAATTCTTGCTTATGTTACTGTGTATTTTAACTAATCAAATTTATACAGGGTGTTTCAAAAATGATCGGTATACTTGAAACGGTAATAAAAACTAAACGAGCAGCGATAGAAATACACCGTTTGTTGCAATATGCTTGGGACAACAGTACATTTTCAGGCGGACAAACGTTCGAAATTACAGTAGTTACAATTTTCAACAACAGATGGCGCTGCAAGTGATGTGAAAGATACAGAAGACAACGCAGTCTGTGGGTGCGCCATTCTGTACGTCGTCTTTCTGCTGTAAGCGTGTGCTGTTCACAACGTGCAAGTGTGCTGTAGACAACAAGGTTTATTCCTTAGAACAGAGGATTTTGCTGGTGTTGGAATTCCACCGCCTAGAACACAGTGTTGTTGCAACAAGACGAAGTTTTCAACGGAGGTTTAATGTAACCAAAGGACCGAAAAGCGATACAATAAAGGATCTGTTTGAAAAATTTCAACGGACTGGGAACGTGACGGATGAACGTACTGGAAAGGTAGGGCGACCGCGTACGGCAACCACAGAGGGCAACGCGCAGCTGGTGCAGCAGGTGATCCAACAGCGGCCTCGGGTTTCCGTTCGCCGTGTTGCAGCTGCGGTCCAAATGACGCCAACGTCCACGTATCGTCTCATGCGCCAGAGTTTACACCTCTATCCATACAAAATTCAAACGCGGCAACCCCTCAGCGCCGCTACCATTGCTGCACGAGAGACATTCGCTAACGATATAGTGCACAGGATTGATGACGGCGATATGCATGTGGGCAGCATTTGGTTTACTGACGAAGCTTATTTTTACCTGGACGGCTTCGTCAATAAACAGAACTGGCGCATATGGGGAACCGAAAAGCCCCATGTTGCAGTCCCATCGTCCCTGCATCCTCAAAAAGTACTGGTCTGGGCCGCCATTTCTTCCAAAGGAATCATTGGCCCATTTTTCAGATACGAAACGATTATTGCATCACGCTATCTGGACATTCTTCGTGAATTTGTGGCGGTACAAACTGCCTTAGACGACACTGCGAACACCTCGTGGTTTATGCAAGATGGTGCCCGGCCACATCGCACGGCCGACGTCTTTAATTTCCTGAATGAATATTTCGATGATCGTGTGATTGCTTTGGGCTATCCGAAACATACAGGAGGCGGCGTGGATTGGCCTCCCTATTCGCCAGACATGAACCCCTGTGACTTCTTTCTGTGGGGACACTTGAAAGACCAGGTGTACCGCCAGAATCCAGAAACAATTGAACAGCTGAAGCAGTACATCTCATCTGCATGTGAAGCCATTCCGCCAGACACGTTGTCAAAGGTTTCGGGTAATTTCATTCAGAGACTACGCCATATTATTGCTACGCATGGTGGATATGTGGAAAATATCGTACTATAGAGTTTCCCATACCGCAGCGCCATCTGTTGTTGACAATTGTAACCACTGTAATTTCGAAAGTTTGTCTGCCTGAAAATGTACTGTTGTCCCAAGCATATTGCAACAAACGATGTATTTCTATCGCTGCTCGTTTAGTTTTTATTACCGTTTCAAATATACAGGTCATTTTTGAAACACCCTGTATGTTGAGTGTAACTGACAGCAACTTATTTTGGCCCCTTTCCACAAATATTAACCTCACCAACTCTGTTTTGCTAGTACAGGGATTTCAGGCTACTGTAAGGTAGCATTTCCGAAATGCCTCTGCAGCAACCGCTTCATTGACTGTGCAATGTGCGGAGTTCCGTCATGTTGCATAAAAATGATTCTACACTCAAATCCAGGATGTTGAAGGGTTCGTATGACGTTGGTGCACAAAACACTCTCTTAACGCGTACATGTGACGGTACAGGAACAGTACGGCCAGGTCTCATATCTTCGACAAAACACGGTAGTAAGATAAACGATGACGTCAAGCCACATCACACAGTCACCCATGCAGAATGAAATGGTATCAGATGATGTGCGTGCGGATATTCCGTTGCCCGTACTCTACAGTTCTGCGTATTGACATGTCCGTGGAGATGGAAAAGGGCTTCTTCCGCCCACAAAATATTTCATGCCCATTCATTGTCCACAATGCACTTCCAAAGAACGTGTCTTTTGGAATTTTGTAATCATTTGCTCCAGACCGTTAGAGACATTGGACCAATGCCTCCCCCCCCCCCCCCCCCCTGCGTCAATGATAAGCCGTTCAAATCTGACGTCATTCTAAGCAGTGGTTCTCTTCTTACAGCGTTTTGAAACTGGAACTTTAATTACGGGTAAACTGTATGTTATATCATGGTGAGGAAACTGCTCACACAGGATCAGAGACACTTCAACACCTGTTGTGAACAGTGATATTCCTACCACATTACCTTGAAGCACGCTGAACTCTGCTTCCGCTACTGACCACATATCTCCATTAAGAGAAACGCACCGCGTTGGAACGCCTGTAGCAGTTGTGCCTGGCGTCCCCAAAAACTGGGTGATGTGGTATATTTACGAATGTACATCCAACAGCGACTTAATCCGGGTTTCCACAAGCAACTAAAGTGACGCCACTCTAATGTCAGCGAAGTTGTTTGTCGTAGAAACCAAATTGTGGTCGCCCGCTCGAGTGACGCCACTTTTAGCTATACAGCTAAAATTTACAGTCGTTTCACTTTGTAATGCCGCTAACATTCCCTAACCACCCATTATCCTCATTCGACTACCACCTGCCGGCCCCATTTCGAAACACAATCAATCAGTTTGTTTTCTCCGGAAACTACAACAAACGCGCGAATAAAATCATTTATCTACTCTAGCGTGAAACTAAATTTCAAGCTGCCTTTTTAGTACAGCTACAGACAGAATAGATTATACGCTTTGGATTACTTGTGGCTCTCTCTTCCTTATGCACGTATTAGAAAATTGTAAAAATACAAGTGAGATGAAACGCGCGTATGGCATTATAGGCCGGGAGACCCCATCAGGAATTGCTGGGTCATCTAGTGCAAGTCTTTTTGTTTGACACCACATCGGCGCATCAAAAAATGGCTCTGAGCACTATGGGACTTAACATCTGAGGTCATCAGTCCCCTAAGAACTACTTAAATCTAACTAATCTAAGGACATCACACACATCCATGCCCGAGGCAGGATTCGAACCTGCGACCGTAGTGGTCGCGCGGTTCCAGACTGAAGCGCCTAGAACCGCTCGGCCACACCGGCCGGCGCTTGCGCATCGATGATGATGAAATGATCATGAGGACAGCATTGCACCGAGTCCCTCAGCCGATAAAACTCGTAATCGGCCGGAAATCTAACCCAGGCCCCCAACATCGCATTCAACCGCACTGACAACTCAGGTGACGACAGGTGAGATTGTTAGTGTGAATCAGATAAAGATTTCGTTTGTTGTTATTATTTATACCTAAAGACGTGATGACTTCATGTAGTATAACATACCAGCAATCACGAAGGCAAAATACTGTAATGTATGTTAAAAAGAAGCATGGTATTCCGTCTCTGTCTATCTGCTCACCGTCGAAATTGCAACGCCACAAAGGCGGCATGAACAAACGTCACATTCGCATAAAGTGTGTTACACGCGTGGGTATTTCGGCGTACATTCTCCTACCACACTCCAGGCTTCATGGTGTTGGCGGGCCATCAGTTACAAATCGCAGTTACATCTGATGTTTCTGCAGGGTAAAGTGACCAGTGCCCACTTCATTGTACAGTCTGTTAATCGCGTGCCACTGCCATTACCGCGGCAGGAAAGTGATGTGCTACTTCAGCAGGATTGACGCACGCCCACACGCGGCTGCAGCAATGCAACGCGCTATTCACTGTGTACGACAACTGTCCTGGCCTGCAGGATCACCAAATCTCTCGCCAGTCGAACATTTACTCCTTGTAGAAGCCTGCACAAACCATTGCTGAACTGCGACTAAAGGATCAAGGTGCTTGGGACTGTCTATCGTAGGATGCCATTCGGCAAGCTTTCAACAGTTTCCACGCGAGTACACACACGCCTGCGTTGTCGTCAGAAGCGGCTACACATTACTGATACGATTATCTGGGCAACCTGTACTGTGGTTTGTGTCTTTTATTGGTCTAAATTTATTACCATCTACGAATTACTCTCACATCACTTGTCAACAAAATGGCCTTGTCCCTGAGGGTGATGCATTTTTTCTAGCAGTCTACGGTGGGTGTACAATATGTAATGCAACACATTTCTTTCTGAAAGTGGGTTGGTTTTATTTAGGAGTCCAATACACCATATTATTCCCCACTCTTTCGGCTACAAAACCCAATTTTTCATCATAATTTCCGTTTAATGCGACCGCCTTACACCACCTTACTGGGAGGGCACGGTACCACTCTACTTGTCGACGTCGGAAGCAGTGTCTTGCAGCATCAATAATTTCCCCGTCATCCACATACTGCTTTCGGTGGAGTGCATCCTTCGTTGTCCTTTTATGGTCTTCTCTTAATCGGCGAGGAACCTAGCGGGTACACACGTTTAAATATCCCAACTGGTGGACGAGTGTGTCAGCAGTACCAACAGAGACATCTGATTGAGCAGTGAGGTATTCGACTGCGATCCATCGACAACCACTAATGAGAATGTCTCCGCGTCCCAACACTGTAGGAGTCACGGCTGTGTGTGCGGCCGGGCAGTACGCGGCAGATCGGACGCGTTAGCGAGACCTTGATGCGATGATAACAGGCGGCCCGACCAACGAGCCTTCGAGCTTTTGTTCACCTTCAGGGCTCTGTAGACATTCCGGAAGCGCCTCTGAAAATCTGCGATACTGTGGTTCCCCGCAAAAGAAACTCATTGACAATCTCTGCTTGGAATCATAGAGTAAATATCTCTGGAGTGAGCATTGCGTTCTGCGCATGTTGTCAACATTAAACCAGGATTGTCACGTGTTTTCGGGACTCCGCTGTGCGTGTGTGCTTTCCGCAGAGTTTGAAATTTATAATATCAAGAGTTTTTGTTGTGTTTTCACCGTTTGTTGATAGTGTAATAGCTATAGTGAATAGCGTGAAAAGAGGGATAGTAACTTTACATGGGTACTATGTTTAAGAATTAAGGTTTGATACTGTAGACCTATTTTTCTACGATTTTATGACTATATAATTGATATTACGGCTCGTACAAAAGCTTACCTCCATGCATTTATCAGTGACTTGTCGATTACGTATATAAATTTGAAAGATGGGAGACAAATAAATTCAATAGAGTGGGAGTCTGTAATTGTCTTCGTATAATGTGTGTGTCGAAACGTTTTTGTTTACTATAAAGTTACAGTAGGAGACCATGTTAAGTGTGTCTAGGACATGGAGAATGATTATGTGTGATTTATATTTTAGTTTCCCGAAGGACGGACAACGAGTAAAGATGTGGCTCCAGAAAATGAGGAGGAGTAATTTTGTCTCCACAAAATATTCCGAAGTATGTTCAAAACACTTTGAACAGTAATGTTTAGACAGAGAAAAATTTGAACGTGTGTGGCTGAAGGTAGATGCTATACCAACTATTTTTAATTTTCCACAGCACCTACTACCAATTTCTGCATTCAGCTTAAATGCATTTTCTGCACAAATCAAATAAAAAACACAATAGTGTAGCTAATCAAAGTACACATTCATCTTCTTTGGTGTATTTTGAATTCAATTTATTTTCTTCACAATTTGATTAAGAAGCGTAAAATATTAGTAAACATGTCCCCAAACTCTTTCATTTGTGTCACTTTCCACTTCCCATAATGGTGTTATATGGGTTGACTGTTACATGACCAACTGTATTTGCTTTACAGTACATTTATTCTCCAATCGACTTTTTTCCCCTTTCTTACTCAGTCCACTATTTATTTAATGAACTGGGAGCAAGTACGTTAAATGCGTTAAATAAACACTTCATAGTGTCACCAGTAAGAAAAATTGTGCTTTAGGTCTCAAAAACGAGAAAATAAATATGCAGAATTATCAGGAAAAAAGGACGAATTAGCAGGGATTTAATCGCTAATGTGTGGCAAATTCGGTGTTTTTCGGATACTTGCAAAAGTACTACCGTACTGTCAAGTCGTTTTGCAAGACTATCACTGCAAAAATGTACGTCAGGCTCTGTAATACTATAAAGTGCGGCATCATACCGAAAACTACCAAAAAATCGAGTGCATCTGAACTGTGACACCTATCACAAAGAAGCCTAATGCAATATCACTTGCCCTTAAAAGTTACGTAGCTGGTTTATTCCCGGTATCAAATGGATACTGTTAAAATATCTGCGCAACATATATAAATAATCCACGACACGTATGAAAAGAATCCGTCTGTACTACGGATGTAGTGACATTCAAATTACACAGGGCGCTATACGGACAAACACACGACGTCCCGAGAACACGTGACCAGGCCGGCAATGTATGTTGACAACACAAAATCTGTTCTGCGCATGTGAATGCTCACTCCAGATATATTTACTCTATGCTTGGAACGCACCTCCGCTACCGCTAGCGCCGCCACCTATCGGAACCACATGAAACTATAGGGGCTGAAATGGGAATATTCCACAATGTGCCACAACAAATTCCGCATTTTCTTAACCGAAATTGACCGAGAAACGAAATGTGTTGCATTAGTTATCGAACCCCTCTCGTATGTAAGTAGTCCAATACCCAAGATACTATTTTGACCCTTGACTTCTCGTACACACGGTAGGTAATAAACATATATCATGGCAGCAACAATACGTACCTGTGGACGAGCACTCGCACAAGCAAAAAACGTTGCCAACAGTGGCAGCCAGAGTTTCACCACCAGTGCCATGCTTATATCGTTCTCAGGTCTCCTGGCACCCTGAAGAAAACAATACTCTTCTTAATTGGCATCACAGACGTGGAAAAACCGTTTAGGACGGATAAAGTGAAATTGTGTTATTGAGATGTTATGTAGTTGCATCACAACAAAAGAACAATCACTTCGAACCAACGTCGAAATTAAATTTATTTTCTAAAGTCTACTACGGCTTTCGGGGCAAACAGTGTCTGACAGTCTAGCAACAAATTCGATCCTCAAAAGTAGTCATAAGTATGACAAGGCTCTGAATATTGTTAGACTGTTTTGTGAGTTCAGAGGGGCGGAACGTATATCGAAAAGGCAAGTTAGACGACGTACGTGTTTTTGTTACAATCGTCGAAATATTGTCTCTATCGTAGTCAGAACTGAGTCTGACTGCGAAGTTATCTGAACGCGAGGAATTGACCTGGCAGAAATCAAGTTCATCATTGGATGTACTTACAGACGTTTTTTAACCCGATTACGCCGTTAACAGTTGTAGAATCATTAAAATAAACTCTACGCTCAATAGTATCCGATCTTGCAGTATTGGTTTCAGGCGATTTTAACCCTTCGAGCGAAGACTGGGACGTCTGATTCATTGCAGGTGGTACAGACAGAGATTCTTGGGAATGTGAAGTATTTCTAAAACATTCCTCTTAAACTATCTTGAGCAGCTAGGTCGACAACCTACATGCAATGGAAATATTTTAGTCCTTGTAACTACAAAGAGGCCAGAACACACTGACAGTGTCAGCATAGGGACAGGGATTAGTAATCGTGATGTAATCATAGTGACGATGGTTGCTTAAATTCATAAATCATCAAGAAGGCTAGGAAGTTTTGTGTAGAAAGTGAAACTAGGCAGTTTTTAGCAACGTCAATGTCATTTTTAGACAATGAATGGACCTCATTTACTTTAAATATGGTGGACATACGGTTTTACGCGCAAAGTTTAAACTGATTATAAATCGAGCTGTGGGGTAATTGTAAAGGACTTTTCTATTTAAAGTTTGTCTCATTACTTCAAAGTAATCCCGACATGCGCAGTAGAGGGGCTAGGCGGCTTTTGTGACAAAGGGGCCCATTGTTATCTTATTTAAACAAACATGCCACTCGCCCTGTCTCCCCTTATGTAAACAAACCACTGTTTTGGGCTCCTTCATTTGTTTATTTAGGACGTAATCAATGGACAATAACTGTCATTGTAGTTACGATTAATGGTCAATAAGTATCATCATTAACATAATTTATAGCCAAGATGGTGACCGGTTAGCGGGTATACGAGTACATCCACCCTGTAGGGTTTCTTGTTTATTTTTGGTGTCCAATCGAAGTGACGTGAGCTCTTTTTTTATGCGATGTTTCATACTTCATGTCAGTACCCGGAATTTTTTCAAACAGAAGTCCTCAACAGTCGATATGTTACACCACGTAAGTTCTGAGTAAAAGCAATGTGATCTTTGGTTATCAGCAGCATTGTGGCTCCTGGGAACATTCAGAATGTTTACCGAGGTGTACGTTAATGGTCAAATGCTTTTAGCCGAAAGAGATGTAGTCAGAAAGATGTTAAACAATGACCCAAATACGGCGTCACTCCTCCCCTACTGGTGCAGTGTGCTCCTATCGGCCCCTCTTAGTGTCCCCAAAATCTTCAGACTAGCATTCTTAGTACGTACCTCGCTCGAGCACGAGAAGCACCAAATTCGGGTGATATTCGCAAGTTTCCAGCTGAGTGTGGCACCCAGAGGTATTGGCTTAGTTTTGGCAAGTTTCCGGAAGAGTGTTGCACCCAATGCTATTTTCTGCAACATACGACGCTATTTAAAGTTTCGAGACTACTTTTACCAATTTTTTAACGAGAGCCAGATAAATATGGATTTATTGCTATTTTACAGACTTTCCCGCACTTTTTAAGAAGATAACGCGTAAATATAGGTTTCGTTCTTATTTTCCTCAAGTTTTTGAGAAGTTTCACATAAATATACGTTTCGTGGCTAATTTTACCGATTTTTCAAGAAGACGCCCGTAAATGTACGATGCTATTTACAGTTTTGGGGAAGTTTTACCAATTTTTCAAGAAGACTGACGTAAATATTTTACTGCGAATGTTTAAATACTTCCGCAATGTACCTTCTGTAAGCACTCCTCTACTATGTATAGTTTTACCGATTTTTGCCCGTATTCCACAAATGGCCACTTTTTTCAGGAAGACATATGTAGAAAAACAGGGATCAAACAATAGCCACATCGCGATAATTTAAGAAGTTCCGAGGATCTATAGCGTTAAACAAGTTAAATTTAGCAACAAATATGCACCAGACCTGCGTTTCGCTTAAACAAACCTATTCCCCTGCACTTTTAGCGGGTGATGTAACTATCAGGACCCCTAAAGTCATATGACTAAACTGGAATTTTTAAATAATACTGGAGGGAAAGCTTCTACAGAGGAAGATATCTGCATTCCCGAAACCCGCACTCGGCCGGGGCAGCGACATGTTTCTGCATGACACTGCGCGTACGTGGAGTATAGACGTCACCTCCACCACACAACCGCCGCTGCCGTTGCTTTATCTCAGGCTGACGGACTGGATTGCGGGCACAGAAATAAATATATCTTTCTGGAATCTGGCTGAACTACTCCTCGGGCATGTTTATAAGGCTAGTTTTTTATTTTAGATTATTCATTAATTATTGCAAAAAATGTGACCAAAAATACATGATAATACAACAATATCTTTGTTTGAAACGCCCGCCACTTTATTATTTTTTTCAAATTTACAAAGACTGTACTATTACTCCATACGCAATATCCTAAAGACTAAGAAAATTGTTTGCTTTTATTAATTTCAGGTAAGATTTGCAGACCGCAGGACTTCCGTCATGGATACACTTTATTTTGCATGCGGCGAATTTAACTCCTCGGTTGGGGACCTTAATGAAGACTGGATTACTTAACAAAATCGGAATATGTTGTCCAAGAATCAATAAATAATGTGCAAAAAGAGCTACATTAATTGTTTCATTAGTTTTTCCAAAAAATTTCTAAAAGTCGCTTATTTTATAGGAGAATGGACCCTTAAGTGATCTACGCCCCACAATGTCCATACTCTTGTCACACACAATCGAAAGAGCTTCGAAACAAGGTCATTTTACTTTGATTTGAATGCTTAATATGTCGGTTGGTTAACTAATTTTTTTCTCTACGTTATTTGGAGACAAAGAATTTGAATAAGTGGTCTTCACATACCCGGGCAAGTAGTTTCTGCAGTTTATGTTAGAAATCGATTGTAAACTTCTTTAGTAAAAAGGTTTCGAACATTTGGCTATGAAGCCTGACAATACGTGGCATGCACCACCACTTCACTTACTTTTGACATTTTATCAGTCTGGATAAATGTAGAGGGTGAGTGTGGTAATCATTGGGAGCTCCGAGATTTGATGGGTAATAGAGCCTCTCAGGCAAATGGCAGGCACGTCGGCAAAGAAAGCCGGTAAGCACTCGGTATGTTTGCCGAGAACTCCCGTCCGAGACGCGAGCGAGGCTCTGCCGGCAGCTATCGAACGCACTGGATGCAACTGGTTGCAAATCGTTGCTCATGTACGCACGAATGACGCCTGCCGTTTAAAGGAGACCTTTCGCTCTCGGAAATTCAGTTCGGACTTCGGAGGTTAGTAGTATACCTCTAAAGAGTCTGCTCATAAAAGTCTTAAGGCGCACTATCCAGAAAATTTCGAAAAAAGAGCTTTGAAGTTTTAAACATACAAAACTCACATAATGGTCATAAGTAGCAAGTCAGTAGGGTGCTGAAGCAACCCCTTGAGTAGTGTACTACACTGTCATCTGGCTGATCTAGGTTCGATACTATCTACCTGCTGGTATGGTTTATTTTGTTTTCTTTAATTGTTTTAAAAAATATTACAACGGTTAAAGAAAGTTAATGATCTAAAGTATTATCAATTAAATGAAAAATAGTTTTGTTTTGTTTATGAAATGGCAGTCACAGATATTTAAAATGTGAATTACACTCACCAATATTTTCTTTTTAAAAAGAAGAATAATTTCAAGTGGATTTTTCATGGAGGTAAATTAATTACCACCGTCAAAACTCTGGGTAGTGTTACAATACATAATATTTTTTCACAATATCATGTTCATTTGGCATTTTTATATTCATGTGCAAGCACCAGAATTATCACAAAGACACTGAAAACAAAAAATATTTTGGCTCTTGTACAATTTATGAAGGACGATTGTTTACAGAAACAACGTTTTTTTAAAAACCTGTTGAAAAAAAAACTTCGTTGGCATTTCTGAAAACTTCTTTTTCATCATAACACCAGGAAGCTTACTAGGCATATCGTATCGTTTCATTAAAAATGGATAATGACAACTGATATAGATTGTATTTCTTTATAGTCTTCAAGATAATTTATTTCTCTATTACAATGAAGAGCCAAAGAAACTGTTACACCTGCCCAATATCGTGTACTACTCCCACGAGCACGCAAAAGCGCCACACCACGGCGTGGCATGCACTCGACTGATGTCTGAAGTAGTGCTGGAGGGAACTGACATCATGAATCCTGCAGGGCTGTTCATAAATCCGTGAGAGTACGAGGTGATGGAGATCTCTTCTGAACGCCACGTTGCAAGACATCCCAGATATGCTCAATAATGTTCATTTCTGGGGAGTTTGGTGGCCAGCGGAAGTGTGTACACTCAGAAGAGTATTCCTGGAGCCACTCTGTAGCAATTCTAGACGTGCGGGGTGTCGCATTGTCCTCCTGGAATTGCCCCAGTACGTAGGAATGTATAATGGACATGAATGATTGCAGGTGATTAGACAGGATGCTTAGGTACTTGTCATCTGTCAGAGTCGTATCTAGACGTATTAGGGTCCCATATCACTCCAACTGCACACGTCCCACACCACTGCAGAGCTTTCACCATCTTGCACAGTCTCCTGCTGTCATACACGTCCATCCACTCGGTACAATTTGGACGAGACTCGTCCACCAGGCAACATGTTTCCATCTCATCATTAATCCAAAGTCGGTGTTGACGGGCCCAGGCGAAGCGTAAAGGTTTGTGTCGTGCAATCATCAATGGTACACGAGTGGGTCTTCGACACCGATAGCCCATACCGATGATGCTTCGTTGAAAGGTTCGCACGCTGGCATTTGTTGATGGCGCAGCACTGAAATCTGCAGCATATTGCGGAAGGGTTGCACTTTTGTCACGTTGAACGATTCTCTTTAGTCGTCGTTGGTCCCTTTCTTGCAGGATCTTTTTCCGGCCGCAGCGATGTTGGAGATTTGATGTCTTACCGGATTCCTGATGTTCATGGTACAGTCGTGAAATGGTCGTACGGGGAAATCCCCATTGCATCGTTACCGCGGAGTTGCTGTGTCCCAACCCTCGTGCGCGGACTGTAACACCACGTTCAAACTCACTTAAATCTTGATAAGCTGCCATTGTATCAGCAGTAACGGATCTAACAACTGCGCCAGACACTTGTTGCCTTATATAAGCGTTGCCGACCGCAGCGCCGTATTCTGCCTCTTTACGCATCTCTGCATTTGAATGCGCATTTCTATACCAGTTTCTTTGGCGCTCCAACGAATTTTCAATAAGATACGTTTTGTATACGCTATATCAGATTTTTTACTTGTCTATAAAAATAGACGTCACATGGCTGAAAAAGTGGATTACATTTCGGAGGAATGACTTTAATCGTATATGTTGGTGATTTCTCGAGATCCTGAAAGAGTTCGTCATATAAATCGGGCTTTGCTTGTCCACCCCCAAGAGTCAAAAACCAACAGAAATTATTCTTGACCCACATAGGACTTCAAAGACCGGTTGAGAAAGTCAGTACACAGTTCTGTCGTTAGCTTCTCAGATATGGAAGACGTTATTACAACGTTTTTATGATTTCGCTCATATTCTTTTACGGTTTTTTGAATTTGGGGACCAAAGTTACCGGCTGCCTCTTGTAAACAAACGAACACTTGAGGTAGCATGTTTCTGGAGAGAGCATATTGAGCGGTATATGAATGCGTCACTTTATTATGTCCAATCTTTTGTCGAAAAAAGTTTTATTTCCTTTGACAGCCAGAGTCCTATTGTACACCGACTGATACTGTCAGCCCGCATCTCGTGGTCGTGCGGTAGCGTTCTCGCTTCCCACGTCCGGGTTCCCGGGTTCGATTCCCGGCGGGGTCAGGGATTTTCTCTGCCTCGTGATGGCTGGGTGTTGTGTGCTGTCCTTAGGTTAGTTAGGTTTAAGTAGTTCTAAGTTCTAGGGGACTGATGACCATAGATGTTAAGTCCCATAGTGCTCAGAGCCATTTGAACCATTTTTTTGATACTGCCATCCTGGAAAGGAAAAACAACAGAAATTGAAATATTTTGTGAGAGAATCGTAAAAATAGAGAGTAAAGTGAATTTTTAAATACCCTGCAGTGAATACCTGTCTTGTCCGCGTCGGTAACAAAATCTTTTTTGAAATTCGGCATCAGTTTTAACGCCTGGGTTCGAAAAGTGTCTGCAGCAGCCAAGATTTCCTCGATCGTCACTGTTTCTTTTCTCGAAACAAATCTTGTCACTTTTCGCTGAAAAATTTCGTACTTATTTTTGAACTTATGAACCCAGCTGTCAGAAGCTTTAAATTCAAAATCTGTCAACTGTTGTGCTGCTGCTAGAGCCCACTGTTGTAATTCTCTCGGGCTTCAACAGAACGAACATGTGTCCAGAAACTGATTGCTGCGTACCTATTAAATTGATTGGCTCCTTTTTTTATTTCTTCTTCCCATTGGGATAAATATTTCTTCTTTCTTGACCGGCCACAATTTTTTTTGTATCGTCTGTACCATCTACGTGACGTGAGGCTTTGTGATATTAACAACATTAATTTTGAAATACAAAGAAAGACGGTCCACTTCTCTTGCCTTCTTTTCTTCTGGTTCATATTCATCCGATGAGCTGCGGTCTCCGCACTTCTCGAAAGGTTCGCCTTGGCGATTTTAATTTTCGTGAGCAAGTTCGTCATCAGTCACAAGTGTTTTTCGAGCCAACATGTCCATAATATGTCTGTAAATTTCTTCGCCCACCAACATTGCTTCACGAGAAACTGTTGTTGAAGATTCCCATGGAATCAAATTGTTTGCAGCAAGCATGCTTTCGCAATAAACAACCGCACCTTTTAACGTCACCTTCAACATTTCACTGTATGACGAATCTGCAGATTCTGATACTTCCGCGATGTCTTCATTGGCAGACATTTTCAATTCATAATATTGCACAACACTGTAAAAATTCCGATACGCTCCAATCTCTGCTAAAGGCAGGAATGAACTGGCACTGTAGCAGGTAAGGCCCATTGCTCGGTTAGTTCCGTGCGGGCCTTGGCACCTACTGACCGTCTGCCTGTTTGTATATACCGTAGGGCAGCAGCTATACACTGCTTTTCCACGAAGACATCGGTTCCTCGAATTTACAACGAGTATTTATAGTCTTCCCAGAGCTTATAATATAGTCCACTCTATAATAACATTGTAACGACAGCAATTAATACTTTAATTTATCTCCATTAAAAATATATTTGAAATTATTCAACTTCTTAAAAAGAAAGTACTGACGACTGTAATTCACATTTTAAGTAGCCTGTGACAGCCATTTCATAAACAAAATAAATTTTTTTACGACTTGACTGATAATACTTTAGGTCATAAATTTATTTAAAAGTTGTTATAATTTTTAAAACAAGAAAATAGAATAATCTCGAGCTGGGAGGTACGATCGAACCCTGATCGGCGTTATGACAGCCTCGCATGCAACTGACTTAGCTATTTCACCTGCCTGCTTGAAAACCCCTTCTGGCCGTCTATGAGGTACGTACGAGCAACGCTTAAAACTGTACAGGCCCTTTTCCCAGAATTTTACGGCTATTGCGCTTTAAGATTTGTGTGCGTGGACACCCTTGAGGTATACTACCAGCCTGTGAAGTGTCATCCCCAACGGAATCCCTGGGAGCGGAAGGTCCCCTTGTTCTATTCTGAGGCCATCTTAGCTGTTCCTTTCGGCGGTTGGCGGAAGTGGAGAAGGCAGCCAGCATAGCACGCGAGGTGCGAGCTCAGCGCTCTGTTTTCAGCGTCGTACACAATCATAATCCAGTGATCTGGAGCAGAGGGGAATGTCTAAACAAGCGGCTGAGCCGATTCTGCGACGATATCCGATGCGAATTTCTCGACCTCCGCTATCGTGTGGAGAGTTTTAGGTCCGCCTCAACAGGTCTGGCGTATACCACACACACAGAAAGCGATTATTAGGGCAGCGGAGCAGGTTTACCATGCTCATAGGCGAACCCCCACCCCCGTGGGATCAAAAATGGTTCAAATGGCTCTGAGCAGTATGGGACTTAACATCTGAGGTCATCAGTCCCCTAGAACGTAGAACTACTTTAACCTAACTAACCTAAGGACATCACACACATCCATGCCCGCCCGTCGGATCAATGATCAATTGCCTGACGATATTCCTCCTCGCAGATTGGTAATAGAAGAGGTTAAAATGATATTAGTATACTGCAAGACGTCTGTAGTAAGATCCTGGGATACGATTTGCTCATTAAAGGTAATAACGTCCAGATGATCACAGAAAGAGGAACTTAATTGAAATAGCGAGTAGCAACGAAATACTAAATACATATTGGAATATATAGGGTGACAATTACTGAACTATATGAAGTAAAATCGTCATAGCTTCTGAATGGTTTGCGTTAGGCCAAACTGCACGGTTGGCCGCAGGACATGATGGGAATTAGTATGCGCATGCATGGTTTGCAAGCCCACTTTCATTTGGGTGGGTTCGGCAATAAGTAAAATTGGCGCCTTTATGGAACTGAGAATTCGCATTTCACGATCTAGACGTCTCTTCACCCGCACCGGATGACTGTGTGCTGTGCAATGTCCAGTCGCGGAATAATCGGTGCGAAATTCTTTGATGGCACGGTCACTACCAAACGATACGTGATGGTTTTGCAAGATGATTTCATCCCCATTATCCAAAGCGACTCTGATTTCGCCAAGATGTGGTTTATGCAAGATGGAGCTCGACGCCATTCAAGCAAGAGAGTGTTTGATGTCCTGGAGGAGCACTTTGGGGAACTCACTCCGGCTCTGGCGTACCCAGAGGCCACTGGCATGGGTTTCGATTGGCCGCCATATTCTCCGGATCTGAACACATGCTATCCCTTTTTGTGGGGCTCTATTAAAGACAAAATGTTCAGAAATCGCCCCAAAACCATAAATGAGCTGAAAACAGCAACTCAGGAGGTCATCGGCAGCATCGATGTTCCGACACTTTAGCGGATAATGCAGAATTTCGCTATTCGTCTGCGCCACATCATCGCCAATGATGGCAGGCATATCGAACATGTCGTAACCCCAAATCCGAATATCTGTAGTGACGTTGACATGTTGAATAAAGTGTGTGCACGCCGTGGTTTGTAATTACGTTTCTTTCATGTAGTTTAGTAATTGTCACTCTGTACATTGCCTGACAAAAGAAGTGAAACATCTAGAAGAAATGGTCGGACATCAATGTCACTTCGTATGCGTACATATCAGCAGGTATGTAAATGAACAGAGTTCCAAACTTGTCTGTGACGTGTAGAACGGTCACCACAGTGTGTCAGTGTTGTTCGTATTTGGTGTTGTTGCTAAACCTGGTAGCATATACAGGGTGTTACAAAAAGGTACGGCCAAACTTTCAGGAATCATTCGTCACACACAAAGAAAGAAAATATGTTATGTGGACATGTGACCGGAAACGCTTACTTTCCATGTTAGAGCTCATTTTATTACTTCTCTTCAAATCACATTAATCATGGAATGTAAACACACAGCAACAGAACGTACCAGCGTGACTTCAAACACTCTGTTACAGGAAATGTTCTAAATCTCCTCCGTTAACGAGGATACATGCATCCACTCTCCGTCGCATGGAACCCCTGATGCGCTGATGCAGCCCTGGAGAATGGCGTATTGTATCACAGCTGTCCACAATACGAGCACGAAGAGTCTCTACATTTGGTACCGGGGTTGCGTAGACAAGAGCTTTCAAATGCCCCCATAAATGAAAGTCAAGAGGGTTGAGGTCAGGAGAGCGTGGAGGCCATGGAATTGGTCCGCCTCTACCAATCCATCGGCCACCGAATCTGTTGTTGAGAAGCGTACGAACACTTCGACTGAAATGTGTAGGACCTCCATCGTGCATGAACCACATGTTGTGTCGTACTTGTAAAGGCACATTTTCTAGCAGCACAGGTAGAGTATCCTGTATGAAATCATGATAACGTGCTCCATTGAGCGTAGGTGGAAGAACATGGGGTCCAATCAAGACATCACCAACAATGCCTGCCCAAACGTTCACAGAAAATCTGTGTTGATGACGTGATAGCACAATTGCGTGCGGATTCTAGTCAGCCCACACATGTTGATTGTGAAAATTTACAATTTGATCACGTTGGAATGAAGCCTCATCCGTAAAGAGAACATTTACACTGAAATGAGGATTGACACATTGTTGGATGAACCATTCGCAGAAGTGTACCCGTGGAGGCCAATCAGCTGCTGATAGTGCCTGCACACGCTGTACACGGTACGGAAACAACTGGTTCTCCCGTAGCACTCTCCATACAGTGACGTGGTCAACGTTACCTTGTACAGCAGCAACTTCTCTGACGCTGACATTAGGGTTATCGTCAACTGCACGAAGAATTGCCTCGTCCATCGCAGGTGTCCTCGTCGTTCTAGGTCTTCCCCAGTTGCGAGTCATAGGCTGGAATGTTCCGTGCTCCCTAAGACGCCGGTCAATTACTTCGAACGTCTTCCTGTCGGGACACCTTCGTTCTGGAAATCTGTCTCGATACAAACGTACCGCGCCACGGCTAATGCCCCGTGCTAATCCATACATCAAATGGGCATCTGCCAACTCCGCATTTATAAACATTGCACTGACTGCAAAACCACGTTCGTGATGAACACTGACCTGTTGATGCTACGTACTGATGTGCTTGATGCTAGTACTGTAGAGCAATGAGTCGCATGTCAAGACAAGCACCGAAGTCATTACCTTCCTTCAATTGGGCCAACTGGCGGTGAATCGAGGAAGTACAGTACATACTGACGAAACTAAAATGAGCTCTAACATGGAAATTAAGCGGTTCCGGACACATGTCCACAAAACAAATTTTTTTTCTTTGTGTGTGAGGAATGTTTCCTGGAAGTTTCGCCGTACCTTTTTGTAACACCCTGTATACACATAAGGGGCGTGAACAGCGTCAGCCGTTGAGTGATCATGTGGTATCGATAGCAATGATGCCACGGCGTACAAAAGTTCTTATGTTGGCACTACCACGCGACACCGACGACAGCGCCCTCTAGCCGGTGCTGTGGAGGTCTACGAGCTCCGCTACAGATTCTGCCCATTTGATAAAGAGCAGACGGCCGGGACACTTCGCTTCAGCTTCGCATCTCAGGGCAAAGTTATGTATTACTCTTGTTGCTAAAGCAAAGGCGATTTTAATTTACACTGTAGTACCGAGAGACTTTCACATTTTCCTGCTCCTACCCACGCGCCGCCTTCCAGGCGGCATACAAAATATCAAGTGAGGGACACGAAGATGTCCCGTATTTGTGTGCGACAGCATTATCAGCACCTGTTTGAGTTTCAAAGGGGCTTTATTGTGGGTCTCCATTTGGCCAGTTGGTTGACTCGTAGAATACGCAGATTTGTGGGACATTCCGATGCGACAGTTTATTTATTTATTTATTGTTCCGTCCGACCAAATTAAGGAGAAGTCTCCATGGTCGTGGAGCGTCAATACATGAAATTATAACACGATAGTAGAAACAGATAAAATTAAATATAAAAAAAAAACATATTCAGGCGACAAGTCGTAAGTTTAAATAAAGAAAGTCAACAATGCAACACTGGAATTTGCTAAATTTTTTAGCTCTTCCAGGAGCCCCTCGACAGAACAGAAGGAGTGAGCCATGAGGAAACTCTTCAGTTTAGACTTAAAAGAGTTTGGGCTACTGCTAAGATTTTTGAGTTCTTGTGGTAGATTATTGAAAATGGATGCAGCAGAATACTGCACTCCTTTCTGCACAAGAGTCAAGGAAGTGCATTCCACATACAGATTGGATTTCTGCCTAGTATTAACTGAGTGAAAGCTGCTAACTCTTGGGAATAGGCTAATATTGCTAACAACAAACGACATTAAAGAAAATATATACTGTGAGGGCAATGTCAGAATTCCCAGACTATTGAATAGGGGTGGACAAGAGGTTCTCGAACTTACAACACATACAGCTCTAACAGCCCGTTTTTGAGCCAAAAATACCCTTTTTGAATCAGAATTACCCCAAAAAATAATACCATACGACATAAGCGTATGAAAATATGCGAAGTGGACTACTTTTCGTGTTGAAACGTCATTATTTCAGATACTGTTCTAATGGTAAATAAAGCAGCATTTAGTTTCTGAACAAGATCCTGGACACGGGCTTTCCACAACAGCTATCCGAACGCCTAGGAACTTGAACTGTTCTGTCTCGCTTATAATATGCCCATTCTGTCTCATCAAAATATCGGTCCTTGTTGAATTGTGAGTTAGAAACTGTAAAAACTGAGTCTTACTGTGTTTTAGCATCAAATTATTTTCCACAAGCCACGAACTTATTTCTTGAACTACATTATTTGATACTGTTTCAATATTACACACAAGATCCTTCACTACCAAGCTGGTGTCATCAGCAAACAGAAAAATTTTTGAATCACCTGTAATACTAGAAGGCATATCATTTATATAAATAAGAAACAGCAGTGGCCCCAGCACCGACCCTTGGGGAACGCCACACTTATCAGTGCCCCATTGGGACTGAACATCACTACCACTCTCAATATTGCGGAGAATTACCTTCTGCTTTCTGTTCTTAAAGTAAGAGGCGAACCAATTGTAAGCTACTCCCCTTACTCGATAATGGTCCAACTTCTGCAGTAATATTTTGTGGTCAGCACAGTCAAAAGCCTTCGTTAAATCAAAGAAAACACCTAGCGTTCGCAACCTTTTATTTAATCCGTCCAAAACCTCACAGAGGTTGGACTGGATGGGAACGTAAGGGCAAGTATATTGGTTGTCAAGTTTCCAGTCGACCACGACCGACGACCACAAGGGAGAATCACCATATTGTGCGCCAACAACATCGTAATCCCTGTCTGACATCCGACAACAAGTACTGGACTCCCCGCAACATTCTGTGTGATACCACACCATTGGTCAGAGAACAGCAGCAGCCGGACTAGAGAATTACCGTCCCATGCGTAGGCGGCTGTTGACGTCACAACATAAACGGCTGTCTCTGGAGTGGTGCCGTGAGTGGGAAGTATGGGCCGCTGATGGATGGCGCCTAACCGTCTGCAGAGAGGACCCGCGGTACTTCTCTACCCCGAATTGTCATCGCCGACGAGTGTGGTGGTGATCTAGCGAGAGGTCCCAATCTTCAAATGTTGCGGAGAGACACAGGGGTGTTACTGATGGCGTCACGGTGTGAAGAGCCACCGGTATGACTTCAGGTCACGGCTACTAGTGACTGAGGCAGCTCTGACAGCACAACGGTACGTCATGGACATCCTGCGTCCTCAAGTGTTTCCTCTCAGGTGGCACTATCATGATACCGTTTTCCAACAGGACAATTTTCGTCTACAGATGGCACCGGTGTCTATTAGCTGTCTGCGTGACACTGAGGTTCTCCTGTGGCCAGCAAAATCCAGAGTTCTGTCCCCGAAACAACATTTGTGGACCATCTCAGATACCAACTTCGTCCCATAACCAGTATCAGGGATGTAAGGCCAGTTACAAAACTTGTGGGCCAGATTTCTCAGGAGAGGAGAGAACGGGTTACTGGCACCCTTCCCAACCGAATCATTTCATGCATCCACGCCAGAAGAGGTGCAACGCCATATTAAAAAGTCTGTTCATACTGCAACTTCTTTATCAGTTTGACCCGATTTTGTTATTACTGCAGTAACATCATATAGCCTCTCAAGATGTGAAGTTAAATTTCATTTCCTCCTCCTCTAATGGATAATATCCTTTTTTTGTTAGGCACTGAAGCAGAGATCAATGCCAGAATACAAGCAGGAAACCGATCTTACCACAGCCTAGCACAACTGCTTCGGTCTAGATATCTCTCCAGACAGTTCAAGATTCGACTGTACAAAACCCTGATCCAGCCTGTTGTTCTATGTGGCTGTGAGACATGGAATATCCGGAAACAGGACTTCCATAAGCTCGTTGTTTTTAAGAGAAAAGTGCTTCGGAAGATCTTCAGTCCGGTTCTGGATGCAGATGCAGGGGACTGAGGATCGGATACAACCAAGAGCTTGAGGAACTATACCAGCAGCCCAACATAGCAGGAACTGTCAAAGCCAAACGAATGCAGTGGGCCGGCCATGTGGCCCGGATGGAGAATCACAGATGGCCTCGGAAGCTCCTGGATTTCACACCTACAGGAAAGAGACCCCCAGGGAGACCCAAGAAGCGTTGGAGAGGTGGACTCCGTGGAGATTTAAACCAAGTGTGAATAGATGTGAACGGATGTCGGATAGCAGCAATGGACAGAATACAGTGGAGGAGGAAACTTGTACGTGCGTGCGGTCCACTGGACCTCATCACGTAGCAATAGTAGTAGTAGTAGTAGTGTATATAGCAAGGATATGTCAGACGCCACTGATTTCGGCGTATTTATTGCAGTAAAGAATTCAATAATGTCTAGTGCGGTTACTGCGGATTTCGAATGTGAAATATCTGCGAGAAACTACGCATCAAAGTTGGGTCGAACATGGTAATTCGGGCGTCAGGAGCTGTGGCAAAGCGTTTCGGAGAGAACTTGCAAAATATCGCGAATTTGTTACCTGTCAGAGTAAGGGGAGATTTTCATTTGGCAACTATAGAAAGAGAGAGAGACAAAAAAAAATGGTTCAAATGGCTCTAAGCACTATGGGACCTAACATCTGAGGTCATCAGTTCCCTAGACTTAGAACTACTTAAACCTGACTAACCTAAGGACAGCACACACATCCATGCCCGAGGCAGGATTCGAACCTGCGACCGTAGCAGCCGCGTAGTTCCGGACTGAAGCGCCTAGAACCGATCGGCCACAGCGGCCGGCGGAGAGAGTCATGCGATCAAAACTGGTGCCACAGAGACGAATTCGTGTGAAAGTTATTTCGAGCAGATAGAGAATCAACTCGTAAGGGTAACGTCTTAGATTTCCCAACAATAAACGGACACGAACTCTTCGAATCACTTCATTTAGAGGAGGGCGACGGTGATCATAAAGCTGTGATAGCATTAATGACTACAGCTGTTACAAGGAGTGTTAAGAAAAGCAAAAATATTTTAGCTTAGCTAGAATGACAGTATATCTGAGGAGTCAACATCAGATATTCAGTTTGGAGGACGATGATGCAGAGCATAGATGAATTCAAAAGTATCGTTCACTACGCCTTAGACAAGTGTTCTCCGAGCAATGTTTAAAGTGGTGGGAAAGACCCACCATTGTTCAGCAGCCGTATCAGAGAGTCGCTACGCAAGCAGAGGTTCATCACAGACTTATGAGAACTCAAGACCTAGCTGACAAATAAAAACTGAACGAAGCGAAAATGAGTGTTAGGAGAGCAATTAAAGAAGCTTTCAATGAATTTGAAAGTAAAATTTTGCGTACAGATCTGATTTAAAATCTTAATAAAATTTTATCGCACTTAATATCAGTAGCCGGCCGGAGTGGCCAAGCGGTTCGAGGCGCTACAGTCTGGAACCGCGCGACCGCTACGGTCGCAGGTTCGAATCCTGCCTCGGGCATGGATGTGTGTGATGTCCTTAGGTTAGTTAGGTTTAAGTAATTCTAAGTTCTAGGGGACTGATGACCTCAGCAGTTAAGTCCCATAGTGCTCAAAGCCATTTTAATATCAGTAAGCAGATCAAAATCATCTATTCAGTTGCTCAGTGGCCATACTGGCAGCGTAACGCATGATAAGAGCAGAGAAGTCGCTGAGCTACTGAATTTGGTGTCCCGAAACAGTTTCACGCCAGAAGGGTGTAAAACATTCCTTCCGTTTCAATCATCACACGATGCGGAAATAGCAGATATTGAGGTAAGTGATCACAGAACAAAAAAGAACAACAATAGTCTAAAACTGGAAAGGCATCTGCGTCACATGATACACACGTAAGATTCTACACGGTTAATGCTAAAGCAGTTGCTCCCCTGCCATCAATAGTTTATCATAAATCGCTGGAGAAAAGATGATAATACAGTCAACAGGTTATAATGGAAGTAGGGTGCAGTAGTTTTTCAGAAATGAAGATGGTTACACAGATCAGAGTAGCGTGCACAGCTGCACTGAACCAGTTTTCGAACTAGAGACCACAACAACAACAAAACAACAATTGAAGGACGATACTGCATGTTTATACTGCCGTGTCAGAGGCTTACGCCTAGTGTGCGAGCAACGCACTTTACATCTAAGTTACGTATACAGCCGGCCTCCTAGCAGACTGTCTATGACAGCTGCCACGCTCCACACGGCCCTAGACGACACCTAAGAGCTGTGAGAGGTCGCCGAGCCAATGGACCTTTTTCTTACGCAGCACATTTGACGAGAAGTGGGCCCAGCGGTATCCTGGCGCAGGGGGCTGTACTTGGGCTGGCGCTCGGGCCCTGAGCGGCCAGTTTACTCCGAGCAGGCTCTCTGGGACAGGTGCCGAACCTATCAGTGGCTCACTCAGAGCCACCGTGATGCCATCACCACTGCCCCGTGCCAATCTTCCCTACTCAGAACCTATGACGACACCTTCAGAGAAAAAGATGTGGGCCCGACATCGTGACTGAACTGCGGACTTGCCTTTAATAGGTTCCACAACGAAACATTGTCTCGAAATTTGGCAGAAAATCCGAAGAAATTCTGGTCGTATGTAAAGTACACAAGCGGCAAGACGCAGTCAATACCTTCGCTGCGCAGTGCCGATGGTACTGTTACCGACGACTGTGCCGCTAAAGCGGAGTTATTGAACGCAGTTTTCCGAAATTCCTTCACCAGTGAAGGTGAATGGAATATTCCAGAATTTGAAACACGAACAGCTGCTAGCATGAGTTTCTTAGAAGTAGATACCTTAAGGGTTGCGAAGCAACTCAAATCGCTTGATACGGGCAAGTCTTCAGGTCCAGATTGTATACCGATTAGGTTCCTTTCAGATTACGCTGATACAATAGCTCCCTACTTAGCAATCATATACAAGCGCTCGCTCACCGATAGATCTGTACCTACAGATTGGAAAATTGCGCAGGTCGCACCAGTGTTTAAGAAGGGTAGTAGGAGTAATCCATCGAACTACAGACCTGTATCATTGACGTCGGTTTGCAGTAGGGTTTTGGAGCATATACTGTATTCAAACATTATGAATCACCTCGAAGGGAACGATCTATTGATACGTAATCAGCATGGTTTCAGAAAACATCGTTCTTGTGCAAAGGAGCTAGCTCTTTATTCGTACGAAGTAATGGCCGTTATCGACAGGGGATCTCAAGTTGATTCCGTATTTCTAGATTTCCGGAAAGCTTTTGACACATTTCCTTTCCTCCCAAGCGACTTCTAATCAAGCTGCGGGCCTATGGGGCATCGTCTCAGTTGTGCGACTGGATTCGTGATTTCCTGTCGGGAAGGTCGCAGTTCGTAGTAATAGACGGCAAATCATCGAGTAAAACTGAAGTGATATCAGGTGTTCCCCAGGGAAGCATCCTGGGACCTTTGCTGTTCCTGATCTACACTCCTGGAAATGGAAAAAAGAACACATTGACACCGGTGTGTCAGACCCACCATACTTGCTCCGGACACTGCGAGAGGGCTGTACAAGCAATGATCACACGCACGGCACAGCGGACACACCAGGAACCGCGGTGTTGGCCGTCGAATGGCGCTAGCTGCGCAGCATTTGTGCACCGCCGCCGTCAGTGTCAGCCAGTTTGCCGTGGCATACGGAGCTCCATCGCAGTCTTTAACACTGGTAGCATGCCGCGACAGCGTGGACGTGAACCGTATGTGCAGTTTGAGCGAGGGCGTATAGTGGGCATGCGGGAGGCCGGGTGGACGTACCGCCGAATTGCTCAACACGTGGGGCGTGAGGTCTCCACAGTACATCGATGTTGTCGCCAGTGGTCGGCCGAAGGTGCACGTGCCCGTCGACCTGGGACCGGACCGCAGCGACGCACGGATGCACGCCAAGACCGTAGGATCCTACGCAGTGCCGTAGGGGACCGCACCGCCACTTCCCAGCAAATTAGGGACACTGTTGCTCCTGGGGTATCGGCGAGGACCATTCGCAACTGTCTCCATGAAGCTGGGCTACGGTCCCGCACACCGTTAGGCCGTCTTCCGCTCACGTCCCAAAATCGTGCAGCCCGCCTCCAATGGTGTCGCGACAGGCGTGAATGGAGGGACGAATGGAGACGTGTCGTCTTCAGCGATGAGAGTCGCTTCTGCCTTGGTGCCAATGATGGTCGTATGCGTGTTTGGCGCCGTGCAGGTGAGCGCCACAATCAGGACTGCATACGACCGAGGCACACAGGGCCAACACCCGGCATCATGGTGTGGGGAGCGATCTCCTACACTGGCCGTACACCACTGGTGATCGTCGAGGGGACACTGAATAGTGCACGGTACATCCAAACCGTCATCGAACCCATCGTCCTACCATTCCTAGACCGGCAAGGGAACTTGCTGTTCCAACAGGACAATGCACGTCCGCATGTATCCCGTGCCACCCAACGTGCTCTAGAAGGTGTAAGTCAACTACCCTGGCCAGCAAGATCTCCGGATCTGTCCCCCATTGAGCATGTTTGGGACTGGATGAAGCGTCGTCTCACGCGGTCTGCACGTCCAGCACAAACACTGGTCCAACTGAGGCGCCAGGTGGAAATGGCATGGCAAGCCGTTCTACAGGACTACATCCAGCATCTCTACGATCGTCTCCATGGGAGAATAGCAGCCTGCATTGCTGCGAAAGGTGGATATACACTGTACTAGTGCCGACATTGTGCATGCTCTGTTGCCTGTGTCTATGTGCTTGTGGTTCTGTCAGTGTGATCATGTGATGTATCTGACCCCAGGAATGTGTCAATAAAGTTTCCCCTTCCTGGGACAATGAATTCGCGGTGTTCTTATTTCAATTTCCAGGAGTGTATATAAATGACCTGGGTGACAATCTGAGCAGATCTCTTAGGTTGTTCGCAGATAATGCTGTAATTTACCGTCTAGTAAGGTCATCCGAAGATCAGTATCAGTTGCAAAGCGATTTAGAAAAGATTGCTGTATGGTGTGGCAGGTGTCAGTTGACGCTAAATAACGAAAAGTTTGAGGTGATCCACATGAGTTCCAAAAGAAATCCGCTGGAATTCGATTACTCGATAAATAGTACAGTTCTCAAGGCTGTCAATTCAACTAAGTACCTGGGTGTTAAAATTGCGAACAACTTCAGTTGGAAAGACCACATAGATAATACTGTGGGGAAGGCGAGCCAAAGGTTGCGTTTCATTGGTAGGACACTTAGAAGATGCAACAAGTCCACTAAAGAGACAGCTTACACTACACTCGTTCGTCCTCTGTTAGAATATTGCTGCGCGGTGTGGGATCCTTACCTGGTGGGATTGACGGAGGACATCGAAAGGGTGCAAAAAAGGGCATCTCGTTTTGTATTATCACGTAGAAGGGGAGAGAGTGTGGCAGATATGATACGCGAATTGGGATGGAAGTCATTAAAGCAAAGACGTTTTTCGTCGCGGCGAGATCTACTTACGAAATTTCAGTCACCAACGTTCTCTTCCGAATGCGAAAATGTTTTGTTGAGCCCAACCTACATAGGTAGGAATGATCATCAAAATAAAATAAGAGAAATCAGGTTTAGGTGTTCGTTTTTCCCGCGCGCTGTTCGGGAGTGGAATGGCAGAGAGATGGTATGATTGTGGTTCGACGAACCCTCTGCCAAGCACTTAAATGTGAATTGCTGAGTAGTCATGTAGATGTAGATGTAATATTCCTGTGTTCAACCTTATAATTTGGTTCATCAAACTTCTTAAAATTTATTGTTGTGAAATTGTGCTTATCATTCTTTCAGGAGTTTATATTTGGCATACAGCATGCAAGGACTTCAGAGGAACTTTTCTTTATTCTCATTTCATAGGCATTTGGCCTGGAGTGTTGTTTGTGTTAAAACCAAGAAGGTTGCTTTTGCTTATAACTGTTTTCAAACTAAGTTCAATCGAAGCAGATAGTGTTATTTTGATTAAAATAAACTTGGAACTGATTCTATACATGGGCTTTCTTCTCTAGACCGTCTGCAGCGGATACTTTAATTTTCAACGAGGTTTTTTTTTATGTCAGTGGTTAGGTGTGTGCTCCAGTACAGGTAGACAGTCCCTTTGCTTGTGTTTTCATATCCATACATGTTCACTTTGGCTCCGTTGCTTCCAGTATAGCATCTCCAGTGGATGTCTCTTCTAGGTGTTGCTCCTGCTGCAGTAGATGCAGCGAACCCACAAACCTCGTCGAGTGGCTGGAGGTTGTCTCTGTGTCGTCCTTGGAAGTCTCCAAACGCCTCTCATAGATTCACACCATGGTCAAGGGATTCCACCTCCACAGTTCACATCATTCGACAACATCATCAACCCATAAGCAAACTACATAGTCTGCCTCGAGCAACACTTCCAGCTGCTTGGAATATAAGGTGATACCCAGCTGCACAACTTCATCCTTGGATATACGGGTCCAGAGATTTTACCACCTCCTGAATTTCACCCAGAACTGGAGCCACAAGCCGTCGCTTACGGCCACGTCAAGTCTAGCCCATTGGTCTATTTTGATTCTCAGGCGCATGTCGTGATGGCTCACCATAAATGTTTTTGCTGCCACAAGTTGCTGCGAGAGCGTTATTCTGAATGGATCACCCACGTCCAGGGCCTGTCTCAGGACTGCTATTTTTGTTGTGTAAATAGTCTTATGCAGCCTCCTTGGTCACAGACATGGTCCTCATTCACACCCCGATGGAGGTCTCTGCACAGAATCCTTCAAGTTAGAGGACGCGTTGCTGGATACTTGCCTCCTCATCATCAGTGCATTCCACCACTCTCTTAGGTCGCCAGCTACTCTAAGAGCTCCTGCACCACATGTGACATCCAACACCATTCCATCCTCTGGCCCAGGTGCACATGTCAACCTGGCACGATGCTGTCCAGGCGAGTGTCCCCTCAGCCATCCAGCACTGCCTGTAGCTACTTCCTTCCTGTAGCCAATGTTTCACTAGCCATCAATGTCACCATGTCCTTCCCATCGTGCTGAGTGCTCTATCTGTGAGAATTCTGACCGCCAAGCCAAAGTTTTCCAGGTGTCACTCAGGATACTGGTGGACTTTGCCCATAGGGTCCCCTCAGAAATGGAAGGACATCCAGACAGTGCTTCACCACACAGGGAATTCGCAGCCCACCACAGCACTCATCAACAACGTCCCCATCTAGCTGCAGATTGATACAGGGTCCTTGGTGACCATCATTGATCGGACCTTATACCTCCAGATAGGATCTCTTCCTCTTAGCCGTTTTTTGACCCCTCTTGCATAGTTACAGCAATGTACTCATCAAGGTTCACAGGTTTTTTACAGCCCAGGTACAATACCATTCGAACGCTCTTGAACATGGACACCCTGGGCGCTGTGAGCGTCTTGGGCATGGGTCTCTCAAGCGCTGGACTTTGATGTTCACGATTCTAGCCATGGTGTCAATTCCTTGAGTGTTAACACTCAACTGAAAGCTCTTTTCTTATAGTTTGGTTTTCTCTGACCTCGCAGGTCAATGATTTTGACATGCATATCACCCTCTTCCCATCCACAATCCTGAAAATCCACAGGGCCAGGAATGTTCCATTTGTGCTCCATAACAAACTTTGACAGGAACTCCAGTGGCTATAGGATAAAGGCAGCCTCTCTCTGATCCCTACAGCCAATGGGCCTGCCCCATCATCATAACTGAGATGCCCAATGAGGCATTGCACATATACAACGACTTTAATTCCACCATCACTATCGCTTATCGATGCTTATCCCATTCCTCAGGTAGGAGATATCCTCACGTGCCTCTCCAAAGGCAGGGTGTTTGCTGTGATCCACTTCAAAGACGTATTCCTCCAACTTCTGCTTGCTGCAGACTCCCATTGCTTTTTGGTTATCAACTCTCTGTTCGGTCTCTTCCTACACAACAGGCTTCTCTTTAGCATCGCCAATGCCCCAGCTATTTTTCAGCGGTACCTCTAGCACCTTTCCCACCATATCATTGGCACAGCAGATCATTTAGATGACATCTTAGTGGTTTTAGTGGTTGGCAAGAACACACGGGACCTGGATAACAATCTCTAGAAGATATTGAAACTTCTTCAAGGAACAAACCTCGAGTGCAATACCGATAAGTGTTGTCGTTTCATTCCCCAGGTGGAATACTTAGACCATGTGTTCAGCGCCTCACGCACTCGGCCTACCCCTTAGCATGTGGAGGCTATGCAATACCTCTCTACCTCTGCCCTCACCAATACCAGTCAGCTGTGTTGAGGCATCTCAACTGTAATTGCAAATTTATTCCAACTGCTGCTGCCACTGTTGAACCCTTACATCACGTGTTCCGCAAGACTGTCCGCTGGAACTGGACTCTGGATTGTGAGACAGCGTTTTGGGATTTGAAATGTGCTGTCCTCCACCCTACATTCTTGTCAACCTGTGAACCTCTCTGTCTGGCAGCAGATGCTTCTGACTATGAACTGGGGACTGTCTTATCCCATGTGTTTGTCTCAAAGACCTCGTCTGTGGCTCAGTGGAGTTATAGTTAAATTAAAAGACAAACACTGGCCATTATGTCTCAAAAAATTCCGCAATTATTTTTATGGTCCCCTCTTCAAACTTTTTACCGACCAAAAACCCTTACTCCCATCTTTAAAGAGTCTGTGCTATTCCCAACACAAGCAGCACACCACTTTCAGCGTCAGGCCGTGTTTTCGCCTGGATACAGCTATTAAATCCTATTCCATTATATTTCTCACCATGATAATACGGATCTTCTCTCCCATTTGCCTCTGGAATAGGATCCGTCCATTGGCACAGTCTAAAGTTTGCTTCCATCTGGACATCACTATCAGAGACACAGTGGCCAGTCTGCCATTCGGTGCCAAGCTCCTTGTGTGCCACAAAACTGAAACATAGTAATCAGGAAATTCTCCACCTGGTGCAATACAGTTGGCTGCAGGACTATCGGTGCCTTCAACTTCCTGCGGTCCAGGCGTATTGGCGTTGCTGACACAAGCTTTCCACACTCAACTCATGTGGTTTTCATGAAGTGTCTGGGCCACCAGCATGTATCTTGGATGGGAAAGATTTTGTCATCACCCACAAGGTGGATGGCAGCTACCTGTCAGCCATCCAAGCCATTCTTCTGTGACAGTTCTTTCCTTGGCTGGATACATCGGCATCTTGGTTGCCCCCACATCTAGACTTCATTAGACGTATCTTGGGCCACTCCTGGCTAATTGTTGTCGACACTGGGATTGTGTTTCCCTATGCATCCCACGTGACAAACACTTCTGCTGGGCAAACTACCCTCACCATATGGCGCATTTTCGCTGTTGAGGGGCTCCCAGAGACCACCGCCACTCACAGTGGTCCCCAGTTCGCTTCTGTCAAGTTTACCACCTTCTGTGAATCTAGTGGCATCCATTCACCCACATGAGCCCCTCCCATCCAGCCTCTAATGAAATGGCTGAATGCTTTGTTTGTGCATTTAAAACACAACTATCCATCATCTTGGAGGATGCTCTTACCTTGTTTCTTTCATCTCATCACTCCACTCTTCAGGAAGATCAATCCCAGTGTAACGACTTCACAGCCACCCTCATACACGAGAACTCTCTACACTGGCCCCATCTTCCTCTCAGTAGTGAGCTCGCCGCAGATATTCTCTACTCGCCACACGTATTCCTTGAATTGGTATCGGATCTTCTGCTTTCCTACGGCTGGCACAATTGGCACCCAAATGTTTTTCTATCTTCTGGGACGCTCTATGGCAGAAGTGAAGCTTTCCTGTGGAACCATTTGCTGTAAACACATTAACAAATTGCAGGCTCATCACGGTCCACTTTCCAAACCGACAGGTTTATCTCCCTCTTTTGTACCAGAGATGGGACCTTCTGAGCCTCTCATATCGAGACTCAACACACCTCTCGGATGCTTTGACTGTAAGATGTGCACTCGGAAGATCCAACGTCGTGATTATAATTATATGTGAAATAGTAAAGGGAGTCCAGCGTGTAAAGATGGTGAATCAACTGAGGTCAGCTGCAATAAAATTGACATTTACAGAACTCTCCCGCCCGACACAAAAACTATGATTATACCACGAACAAAACTTAGTTCATTATGATGCCTTACACGCAGAAAATATTCATCTAATAGGTTAAGTTAATCAGCAAGAATCATCCTTCGGGGGGACATGATACGGAAGAGATAATCTAAGTCTGGTACTAAAGGTAAAACCCAATCATTCCGATTAAATCTGATCCAGGGAAATATCATCATGCATATAGGAATTCATTATAGGACGCGAACTTATAAGGGAACCAGAGCCAACAACCAAAAAAGACATGAATTCAAACAAAATCTGTTACAGCAAATTATTATCATGGCTGTAGGACTTCATTATACTCAGTGAATTGAGCTCTCTCTAAAAGAAAGGATTTCTAACCGAAAAACACATATTCGAAATCACGCGCTGGTCAGTGAAACACAAAGTACAGGTTTTACCTACTGAACATATAGCATGGAAAGCAAAACACAAAACACTCTTGAATGATGATAAGAAAACTCGCTGAAGAAGATTACATCAAAGAGTAAGTCGAATTTAACTACAAGGAAACAACACAGGAGACAATCACTCATGTTACATGAAAGTCCGCTACACTGGAATAGTTCGAACATTAAATAATCATATCAAGATACAAAACACTGAACATAGCAACAGACTATATGAGAAGCTCAAGTTAACGGATATTGCCTAAGGACAAAGTACAACCACAAAACCCCATGTCGTACCCTAATTTACTTGGATCAAACTCGAACGTCGTTAGAAAAAAACATTATTAATTACTAACTGGACATGAAAACGCGGACACTTCCACTTCTAACGACATCCTAGCCAACACAAAGCAACTTATCTAACACTAACCCATGTTCCAGTGGAACACCTTGGTGACTACAGCATGAGTCTCAAAAACCCAGTCTCCAGGTGTGCATTGGAACAGAACTTCCTTTTTTCCGTGGAGAGGAGGGGCACTGCGCGGCTGGCAAATGTGTCACCTGTCACAAGCCTTTTGCAGCGTGAGACTTTCTGGAAGAGAGTGAAGAGGGTTCTGGAAGATACCGGCGGGAATGTGGCGCCACGCCGACTCCATCGCCGTGGCCAGCAGCGCTGGGTTTCTCAGCTGAGGATCCATGGTGCGAACAGCCCGATCAAGGTGGTCCCACAGATTCTCCATTGGGTTTAAATCCTGGGAGTTTGGCGGCCAGTTGAGTAATGCAAACTCTTCCTGGTGCTCTTCGAACCACGCACGTACACAGCGAGGTGTGTGACACATTGCAGTGTCCTGCATGTACGGATGTCCATTGTCACCAAGGATAGATGCATTCTTGTGTTGATGCATTGTGCCTTCCAGAACGACGAGATGACCCAGAGAATGCCACAGACACATTCCCCAGACCACAAAGCTCCCTCCTCCGGCCTGGATCCTTTCGACGATTGTTGCACGGCCGTACACGCCAACGGCCAACATCCAGTTGCGGTACTGGGGTGCAAATTTTACCCTTGGTCGCCAGTGAACAGTACTCAGCATGGATGCATGAACCAGGGCTCTGCTGCAGAGGCCCATACGCAACAACGTTCGCTGAACGAACATTGAGGAGACATTGTTGGTAGCCTCGTGGTTCATCTGGACGGTCCTTTGCTCAACAATTCCAGCTCTATTCCTTCTTTTACATTTCATCAGCCGTCGTTCACCCAATCATCTACTGCCCTTGGTGCACCATCGTGGTCTCAGCACCATTTTTGGATAGCACAATTTTTCCACGCACGTTGTGCATTAACCATGGCTACACGCGAACAGTTTAGAGACTTAGCCGTCTGGAAAATCGTCCTGCTCTATGTCCGCAAGCGAATGATCGTGCCCTTTGGACGTCAGGCAAACAGCGCAGTTTCCGCATTAGGACAACGACTACACTGTTCTGCGCGTCCCCACCGACGCTCTTTATATACCCTCCACTGCTAGTAGTGCTACCTGCCATCCTTCAGCGCCATTGCACGTTGACGTCGAACTTCGGCGGTAGTCACATTACTGTGACTGGACTGCGTAGTTCTTTTTTTGCAGTGATAAGACATTTTAGAGACGAGTGATTAACAAATAATTGATGTAATGACTACATATGCTTGGAGAGTGAGAAGGAATGACCAGGTCAACTAAAATATACTGGCAGTATCAGAAGCAATGACGAAACGGAAGTTCAAGAAGAAGAAATTCAAGAAGTAGAAACAAACAAACATGAAGAACGAGAAACAACAGAAATAAACTCTTTTAGAATAAAATAGTAAATTTAGAAGACACTCGAGGTAGAATAAAGAAGATAGCACGAAGAATATGGACAGCACGAGGAGCAGATGAAAAAGTGTTGGAAAAATAGGAAACAACAAAGGAATCTGAGGACTTGAAGCTGTTATGTGAGATAAGAAAGCATGGATATTCATTTTCATCCAAATCCGATATTTCTTCATAGTCGCTATCACATTTAGAGACTGACAAAGTACAGAGACAACAGATGCATTTGCAAAATCAATAACTCAAGAACTAAAAATCTAAAAAACTTACCTACAAAGTCTCCTTCTTCAACTACAAATTCTGACTGTGCTTGCGCCTTTAACTGTTCTACACGCTCACGCTCGAAGCTAGTGGTGAAATCTTTCACAACTAATTCACTTCCTACAGGTACTCCATCCATTATGCGTTTGTTACTGCATGCATCTGCAAATGACTCGTATGTTCAGAGAATATGCAGCTGTTGTTACTTCCAGTCACGATTTACGTTTGAGGTGGGAACACAATGGAAGGCATGAGCTAACGAAGTCTCTCTTCTTCACTGTCTTACTGTTAAGTCACGTACATTCCACCTCTGGAGAACGGCTGAGCCATTTCGCCACAAAAATCCTTTGTACATGTTTTGAACGATACGCTTTGACTGCCAGTGAATGAGAGTTTGTGATTTTGTATTACATACTCATTTTATCTTGAATGGGGAGGGGGGAGAGAGGGGTCACCTTAAATTACAACTCTAGATGCTTGCTAGAACGTGTGTGCTTCCGCTACAGCTAGTGAAACACGTAGCTCTTTAAAATGAAAGTATAAGGGGATTAGAATAAAGATGTAATGCTACTCTGCATTTTAGTCAAGCATGTTCATTAAACTGAGCTAAAAAAAGAGCTACAAAGTGGGAGTGAAAGTGATCCTGTTTAGTCTGCAGCTAAGATTTAAACAAAGCTCCACACTAAACCAGCCTCTGCATTTGTTACCTTTTAAATTTCCTGTTATGATGGAACGAGGTGCAGAGATCGCTGAAGGTGTGGGATGAGTTGCGTGACGGTTGACAGTGTTAAAATGCAACAATGTACGTCGCAATGTGAAGCAAGAATAATCGGATTTCGTAATAGACTACAGCTTGTAACAGAAAGACGCAAATATGCATATGATTGCAGGCCGACGGTGCATAAAAGTCGCATAACCAAATTTTTGCTTCCCAACGAAATTAAGCTGCGGGAACATAGAACAAATCTGACCAGACAATAAATGTTGGCTAAGGTATACACTCCTGGAAATTGAAATAAGAACACCGTGAATTCATTGTCCCAGGAAGGGGAAACTTTATTGACACATTCCTGGGGTCAGATACATCACATGATCACACTGACAGAACCACAGGCACATAGACACAGGCAACAGAGCATGCACAATGTCGGCACTAGTACAGTGTATATCCACCTTTCGCAGCAATGCAGGCTGCTGTTCTCCCATGGAGACGATCGTAGAGATGCTGGATGTAGTCCTGTGGAACGGCTTGCCATGCCATTTCCACCTGGCGCCTCAGTTGGACCAGCGTTCCTGCTGGACGTGCAGACCGCGTGAGACGACGCTTCATCCAGTCCCAAACATGCTCAATGGGGGACAGATCCGGAGATCTTGCTGGCCAGGGTAGTTGACTTACACATTCTAGAGCACGTTGGGTGGCACGGGATACATGCGGACGTGCATTGTCCTGTTGGAACAGCAAGTTCCCTTGCCGGTCTAGGAATTGTAGAACGATGGGTTCGATGACGGTTTGGATGTACCGTGCACTATTCAGTGTCCCCTCGACGATCACCAGTGGTGCACGGCCAGTGTAGGAGATCGCTCCCCACACCATGATGCCGGGTGTTGGCCCTGTGTGCCTCGGTCGTATGCAGTCCTGATTGTGGCGCTCACCTGCACGGCGCCAAACACGCATACGACCATCATTGGCACCAAGGCAGAAGCGACTCTCATCGCTGAAGACGACACGTCTCCATTCGTCCCTCCATTCACGCCTGTCGCGACACCACTGGAGGCGGGCTGGACCATGTTGCGGCGTGAGCGGAAGACGGCCTAACGGTGTGCGGGACCGTAGCCCAGCTTCATGGAGACGGTTGCGAATGGTCCTCGCCGATACCCCAGGAGCAACAGTGTCCCTAATTTGCTGGGAAGTGGCGGTGCGGTCCCCTACGGCACTGCGTAGGATCCTACGGTCTTGGCGTGCATCCGTGCGTCGCTGCGGTCCGGTCCCAGGTCGACGGGCACGTGCACCTTCCGCCGACCACTGGCCACAACATCGATGTACTGTGGAGACCTCACGCCCCACGTGTTGAGCAATTCGGCGGTACGTCCACCCGGCCTCCCGCATGCCCACTATACGCCCTCGCTCAAAGTCCGTCAACTGCACATACGGTTCACGTCCACGCTGTCGCGGCATGCTACCAGTGTTAAAGACTGCGATGGAGCTCCGTATGCCACGGCAAACTGGCTGACACTGACGGCGGCGGTGCACAAATGCTGCGCATCTAGCGCCATTCGACGGCCAACACCGCGGTTCCTGGTGTGTCCGCTGTGCCGTGCGTGTGATCATTGCTTGTACAGCCCTCTCGCAGTGTCCGGAGCAAGTATGGTGGGTCTGACACACCGGTGTCAATGCGTTCATTTTTCCATTTCCAGGAGTGTATATTGAATAAAACAGTAAGTCATTTTCAATTAATATCAACATTATTATTCAAAATTATCTTAGAACTAGGAAAATGGCGATCTTATATCGATCAAGACAGAAAAATGAGTGGTAGCAAGGACTCTAAAGAATTTCCTTCTTTTTCATATAAAAGAACAACATAAGCATTCCATCGACTCTAGCACACCAAGTTCAAGGAATACATATTTCTCAGTGTGATACTTAAATAAACGAGACAATTTAATAAGCTTCAAATAACGAAGTCCTGGCGGTAAATCTAGCAACTGAACGCAACGGACAAGACTGATACACCAGCCGCGTGGGGTAACCGCACGGTCTTCGGCGTCTTGCCACGGCCCTCGCGACTTGCCCCGTCGAAAGTTCGAGTCCTCCCTCGGACATGGATGCGTGTGTTGTCCTTAGCATAAGTTAGTTTAAGTTTGATTAAGTAAGCCCAGGGACCGATGTTCCCAGCAGTTTGATCCCATAGGAACTTACCACAAATTTCCGAAACTGATACAGCAAAGGACGACTTGATAGTGCAAGGTCATATGTTTATCCTGTCTAACTAGGGAAGAGATGAGACAAATTAAGGGTCTATGTAGTGGCAGTCAAATTTGCTTTTAACAAAATTTTTGTTTATTCTAAAGTTTAAAAAAATGAGTCTAAAAGTTATTTATCTTTAACAGATGGTCTTTTTTAGTTTTAACTACACTCCTGGAAATGGAAAAAAGAACACATTGACACCGGTGTGTCAGACCCACCATACTTGCTCCGGACACTGCGAGAGGGCTGTACAAGCAATGATCACACGCACGGCACAGCGGACACACCAGGAACCGCGGTGTTGGCCGTCGAATGGCGCTAGCTGCGCAGCATTTGTGCACCGCCGCCGTCAGTGTCAGCCAGTTTTCCGTGGCATATGGAGCTCCATCGCAGTCTTTAACACTGGTAGCATGCCGCGACAGCGTGGACGTGAACCGTATGTGCAGTTGACGGACTTTGAGCGAGGGCGTATAGTGGGCATGCGGGAGGCCGGGTGGACGTACCGCCGAATTGCTCAACACGTGGGGCGTGAAGTCTCCACAGTACATCGATATTATCGCCAGTGGTCGGCGGAAGGTGCACGTGCCCGTCGACCTGGGACCGGACCGCAGCGACGCACGGATGCACGCCAAGACCGTAGGATCCTACGCAGTGCCGTAGGGGACCGCACCGCCACTTCCCAGCAAATTAGGGACACTGTTGCTCCTGGGGTATCGGCGAGGACCATTCGCAACCGTCTCCATGAAGCTGGGCTACGGTCCCGCACACCGTTAGGCCGTCTTCCGCTCACGCCCCAACATCGTGCAGCCCGCCTCCAGTGGTGTCGCGACAGGCGTGAATGGAGGGACGAAGGGAGACGTGTCGTCTTCAGCGATGAGAGTCGCTTCTGCCTTGGTGCCAATGATGGTCGTATGCGTGTTTGGCGCCGTGCAGGTGAGCGCCACAATCAGGACTGCATACGACTGAGGCACACAGGGCCAACACCCGGCATCATGGTGTGGGGAGCGATCTCCTACACTGGCCATACACCACTGGTGATCGTCGAGGGGACACTGAATAGTGCACGGTACATCCAAACCGTCATCAAACCCATCGTTCTACCATTCCTAGACCGGCAAGGGAACTTGCTGTTCCAACAGGACAATGCACGTCCGCATGTATCCCGTGCCACCCAACGTGCTCTAGAAGGTGTAAGTCAACTACCCTGGCCAGCAAGATCTCCGGATCTGTCCCCCATTGAGCATGTTTGGGACTGGATGAAGCGTCGTCTCACGCGGTCTGCACGTCCAGCACGAACGCTGGTCCAACTGAGGCGCCAGGTGGAAATGGCATGGCAAGCCGTTCCACAGGACTACATCCAGCATCTCTACGATCGTCTCCATGGGAGAATAGCAGCCTGCGTTGCTGCGAAAGGTGGATATACACTGTACTAGTGCCGACATTGTGCATGCTCTGTTGCCTGTGTCTATGTGCCTGTGGTTCTGTCAGTGTGATCATGTGATGTATCTGACCCCAGGAATGTGTCAATAAAGTTTCCCCTTCCTGGGACAATGAATTCACGGTGTTCTTATTTCAATTTCCAGGAGTGTATTTTGAACCAGAGGTTAACAATAACTTTGCTCTTAGCAGAATTAGATTTTTCTGTTTAACTGAGCAAGTATGAAACCAACGTTGAGAATGAAAGATACAATTAATCTGTTTTCGTTTTTCATAGATCTGATTTTACTCTTCAAGTCTGCAAATGTTCAACAAACTTTGACAATGAAAGAAATAAATGGGCTGGCCTTCGAAATAGTTTAATCTGAGATTAACACCGTGGGACGATCCCTATGGAAGGAAGATCCTACGGAAACAACAGCGTCAGTATGTCCTTATCTGTGCAGCTCGCTGATGAACGAAATTAAATTCCAAATGGAGTTAAGGCAGCACTTAGACTGGACATTCAAACATATGAAAAGCAAACTGCTCACATTTCGGATGGTGCTACCGCGGATCACAAAAACTCACCTCTGCTCCATGCCAGTACATTGCCGCAAAACAGCCACAGACAGCCGGCAGAACCTGTCTCTTTCTCGCTCCGCATACGCGGCGCTCGAACCTCCGTCCCTGACTCCTCGAAAAAATGCGCTTGTCCTGCCCGTCTTCCAGCCTCTCAAAAATCAGAGGTGAAGAATCTAAGTCCATACAACTGCTAATATGATGGCCGATAAATTTTCTAAAAATTGGGAAACAGACAACAATTTTCTTCCTTCTGTGTACACCGTGCACAATTTGCTTTATGTCGTTGGATTGGACTGAAACAAAGTTATTTCTGATTGGCCGGTTCGTCCGCGCACTACGCAAGGCGAACCGAGACAGTCTCACTGGCAGAATGATGATTTCCGAGCCAAACAGAGGCGCCACTCCGACCTTCTCTGCTGTCTGGGCGTCGATCCCCAAGACGCCGGCACAGAGCAGCTTGATTAATGTTCCACTTATCTGCATGGGGCGGTGGGGCAGGTGGCGAATACTATGCCCTCGACGTCGCTCGTCAAAACACCAGAGGCGCACTGTGGGGGAGTGTTGGTTGAAGTGGTAAGTCCGTTTCGCCTTTCACGTGTGAAAGGTGTTGCCTTGTGGCGTTTTCGCCTTGGAGACCCCTAGGGCAAGATAAGGCACATCGTCCCAAAAGGTTTTCTTCCGCCGGACAGAACAGCCACTTTCCTTGCGGATGTGCGACGGTTGTATCAAATATGTATTTGTTGAGTGTAGGTCAGTTTCATGTACGTGTTTTTACACCGAGGGCACAAAAGTCACGGTATACCTCCTAAAATCTTGTAGGACCTCCTATTACTCGGTTTAGTGGAGCAACTCGACGTCGTACCGACTCAATAAGTCATTGGAAGTCCTCAGCAGTAATATTGAGCCATGCTGGCACTATAAGCCTTCCATAATTTGAAAGTGTTGCTGGTGCAGGATTTTCTGCACGAACTGATGTCTCGATTATGTGCAATAAATGTACGATGGGATTCATGTTCAAAAAATGGTTCAAATGGCTCTGAGCACTGTGGGACTTAACATCTGAGGTCATCAGTCCCCTAGAACTTAGAACTGATTAAACCAAACTAACCTAAGGACATCACATACATCCATGCTCGAGGCAGGATTCGAACTTGCGACCGTAGCAGTCGCGCGGTTCCGGACTGAAGCGTCTAGAACCGCTTGGCCACAACGGCCGGCGATGGGATTCATGTTGGCCGACCTGCGTGGTCAGACAATTTATTCGTTCCAGTTGTCCACAATGTTTTTCAGATCATTCAAGAACAGTTGTAGCCAGGGACATGGCAAGTTTTCATCCATAAAAATTTCATCGTTACTTGGAAACCTGAATCCCATGAATGGTTTCAGATGGTCTTCAAGTTGGTGAACATAACCATTTCCCGTCAATGATCGGTTCAGTTGAAACAGAGGATCCAGCCCATACCATGTAAACAAAACATACACCACCATTGAGACACCACCACCTTGTACAGTGCAAAGTGTCAATTTGGATCCATCCATAGCTTGCTGGAGTCTGCGCCACACTCTAACTTTAGCAACTCCTCTTATCAACTGAAATTGGGTCTCATCTGACCAGACCACGGTTTTACACTCGTGTAGGATCCAACCGATATGGCCACGAGCCAACGAGTGGCGCTGCAGGTGATTTCGTGTTGTTAACAAAGACAAACGCGTCGGTTATCTGCTGCCATAGCCCAAATCCTAACGGAGACATTCGTCGTACGTCCGACATTGATTTCTGCGGTTATTTCATGCACTGTTCTTGCCTTTTAGCGTTAACAACTCTAAGCAAACGCCGCTGCTGTCGGACGTTAAGTGAATGCCTTCGGCCACTGTCTTGTCCGTAGACAGAAGAACTGCCTGAAACTTGGTATTTGTGGGACGCTCTTTACACTGTGGATGTCGAATATTGAATTCCCTAACGATTTACGAAATGCAGTGTCCCATGCGTCTAGCTCCAATTACTATTCCACGTTCAGAGTCTGTTAATCCCGTCGTACGGACATAATCACACCTGAAACTATTTCTCATGAATTACCTGAGCACAAATGACAGCGCTGACAATGTACTGCCCTTGCATACCATGTGTACGTGATACTACCGGCATCTATTACGTGCATGTCACTATGCCAAGACTTTTGTCATATGAGTGTAGTGTGATATTGTGTTTGTGTTGTATGATGATGATTAGAGAAGGGAGGAGGTGAAATCCGGCGCCGGCACATAGCCTGGTCTTCTCGAATAGCACCATGTAGCCTCCGAGCTTCATGTTCCCATCCGACGCATAGATCATCGTCAACAGTGTCACCTGCCCTCATTTTATGAGACTCTGCAGAGAGGTTTAGAATTTAATCCACCATAACGGAGAATAGCCTGTGATCAGGAACTTTTCGTAAACACCTCTCCTCCCTTCGCGGGTCCAATACTGGCAATGAAACTTTCATTCACGATCAGGATGTGAAACCTGTCGAGGGCCACCACACAGCGTTTGCGAGTAAACGAGCTCTAAACGATACCTGACCGAACATTACGTAGACTGCTAGGAAAGCATTGCAATACATCTGAGCCGGTTGCGGCTCGTGTTCGTGTCGTTATTGCTTGACATCTTGTCTTGGCGGTACTCCCATCTCGTTTCTTATTCGATTTAGTGGCGTCACTAAGTTGCTGGCTTGCCTGCCCGTGAGTGACAGCAGCAGCGCTTGTCGATAAGAGCACTGTCGTACTATCTTTGGAGCGACCGCTAGTATTTCTGGGTCGCCGCGTGTCGGGAGTTCAGTGGGACGGAGCTGCAGTGAGGTCCGGACAGCCATGACACGTCCGACCGTTGCCGGAACACATGGCTTCAGTGGGGATGACCTTAGTTGGTCGTTCGAGCGATCGTCTCATTGGACGACATGTATTTAGTCACCGACCGCTTCCGGGTTCTCTGTGTGTGTCGACTTGTGATTCCTCCTAGTTGTTCCACAGTGACTGGTTTTAGTATTATTCGAGTTATTTGTGCAATTGTTTCGCGGAACCGTGTGTAGCTTGTGTGGTTTTGACTGAGCAGTTATTTTAATGTTGTCTGCATGCTGGATTGAGTCAGTCGGTTGGGACGGAGCAGCGAGGAATTCTCCATGGCGTGAGGCCAGGCCAGGACCGCTGCGGCGTGCATGCGCTGTCGGATTGTGAGGCGCTGGCTGCGAGAGTGCCAAAGTTCGTTGCCCACCGAACCTGGACGCTGAAGTTGAGTGATCAGTTAACCTGTTATGAAACCTCAACTATTGTGACATCTCTTCGTTCTTTTGCGGTTGTTGCTCCCTGGGCCGTTCGGGCTAGCAGCAACGTAAAATGTGTTGAAGTTGGCAAAATCTTGCAACCGTCTTCATATTGACTGTTACTTGCCAGTGAAGTGCACCAGCGGTCTTTTTTTTGCCCCGTGGCTGTTAACGCCTCAGTTACCAGCCTTGGTCGTTAGTGCAGTTTTCCGGCAGGGTGCCTTTCTTTGTCGTGTTGATGCTGTCCGGCATGGTGTGTAGCTCGACAGCCTTTGAAGTTGTTTGGTTCATATTTTGCTTAGAGTGGTTATTGTTCCCTTGGCCGTTTTTAGGCGCCAGTTTCTGAAGACGTAGTGCTGTTTGTATCCTCGTCCTTGGCCGATATTTTCCATCGTTGTGACGTTGGTCGGACAGAGGGGAATTGATTAAATTATTGGTCGGTCCTTGGACCGGCCCTATTTTGGGTTGCCATCCGATTATTTAACTTCAGCTCTTGGCTGCCTGTCTCACCTCACCTTACGTTTGAGCTACCTTCCCAGGCCGACCCTTGGAACACTTCCGAGCACCACTTGTTCTGTTTGTTTTAGATCGTGATTTTCATTTTAGTTTGAAGTATTGTGCGAGGCCTTTGGCTGTGTATTAATTCAGATGTTTCTAAATTCCCACGCCCGGGTTCCCGGGTTCGATTCCCGGCGGGGTCAGGGATTTTCTCTGCCTCGTGATGGCTGGGTGTTGTGTGCTGTCCTTAGGTTACTTAGGTTTAAGTAGTTCTAAGTTCCAGGGGACTGATGACCATAGATGTTAAGTCCCATACTGCTCAGAGCCATTTGAACCATTTGAACCATGTTTCTAAATTTTACATAAAGGCCTTCAGCCATGTTAAATTAAAATTTTGAAGATTAATTTTATTTAAATTTTTTTTCCTTAACATTTGTTCTATCTGAAATTGTTTGTAATCCAGGCCCTAAGCCGTTAGTTGTTTAATGTGTTACATGTGTCCTTCAGCCAAGGATTTACGTGAACGTCTTTTAATAAGGCCTTCATCCGTGTATATTCTTTAACGGAAAATTTTTTGTAAGTAGAAAGGGGTTTATTTCAAATTGTTTGTCTGACTTGTTGTTCAGGCCTTCAGCCATTCTTTCAAATTTGTTTGTGGCCTTCAGCCGTGCAATAGTTAATATTTCTTTAATTAGGCTTTTGGCCTTTCTGTTGTAAGTTTAAAAACAAATTTTTTTGTTAGAAAAATTGTTTATTAAGGTATTTTAATTATAGTTGTCCTTCAGACGTGTAGTGTAGGCCTTCAGCAGCCAATTGTTTTCAATTGCATGTTTTTTGTAAATTTTACCTTCTATTTTTAATTGCTTTCGATTTCTAAGCCAAGCCTTGAGCCGTTCTTGTTTTTGGTGTGGTTTTGGGCCTTCAGCCCAGAAAGCATCTCAAGTTTTCTTTAACTAGGCCTTCAACCGTATTATCTAATTGTGATCTTTTAAAGCAAGGTGTAAATAAGTGGTTCTTAGAAGAAAAAAGTTGTGTGTTTGATTGTGCAACTCACAGTAACTGTTTACGGCCCCATCCACAATCATAACCTTATACTATGCGCTCTCTGAGTACCTACCAACTAGGTTTCAACATCATCATTTATTTGATCTCTAAAAAGATTGTCTCCTTTCAATTCTAAGCATTTCTTTATTCCTCTAACTCACTCGTTTCCAAGTTTTTTCTGACATCTCTCAACGAATCTCTGACCTACTAGGAATCTATTCCTTTCATGTGCAGCAATATTACGGCTGGTATATTAATCGATACTATATTGCTATGTATGCTATAGCTGAATGTTGTTTCGGAGTTTCGTCATGTTGAAATTATCAGTCGGCTTTCGGTATATACAGGGTGGCGTACGAAATGTGTTACCAATTGTTTCTTTCACAATTTACGACGCACATTAGATATCCCGCAGGGATCTCTACAGCAGTACCAGCAGAGTTTGGAAAAACAAATGAGTTACGAAATGACGTGTAATTCACGATACTGCCGCTAGAAGACTAGTAAGCAGCAATGGCTGACAATGGAAGACTGACGACACAGCAACGATCGGCAATTGTGTTACTTTTTCATGAAACGAAAAGCCTTGTTGTGACTCAGAGGCGTTTTCGACAACAGTTTAACACACGATGGGTCCCTTGCAAGAAGTCCATCCACAGGTTGTACGATAAATTTGTACAGGAAGGAACAGTATTGAAAGCGAAGCGACCTCGGCCTAAGCCTGTTTCTTCGCAGGAGAATATTGAAGCGGTACGAGTTACTGTACAGAGAAGTCCCGGGAAATCATGTAGAAAGGCAGCAATGCAACTGGGAATATCCAGCCGCTCCGTTCAACGCGTTCTTAAAAGTGACCTCCATATGTAACCATACAAGATGACCTGTGCACAGAAGCTCACTGAAGAACACAAGCAGCAGAGACTACTGTTTGCTCAGTGGGCGGAGGATAAGGAAGAAACTCTCAACAACGTTTGGTTTTCAGACGAGGCGCATTTTCATTTAGACGATGTGCTTAAACAACAAAATGTACGCTTTTGGGCCACTGAAAACCCACAAGTGCTTCATGAACGACAACATTATGCTGCGGGGATTACAGCGTGGGCAGCAATTTCCAGTCACGGCCTTATTGGACCCTTTTTCTTTGAAGAAACTGTGAACAGCGAGCGTTATTTGAGCATGCTTCGCAATAGCTTCATTCCACAGCTTCTTGCTACTGCGTTGCCCTTCAACACGCAGTGGTTCATGCAAGATAGAGCAAGCCCACATACTGCAAACACTGTGTTTGAGTTTTTATACGAGCATTTCGACATGCGTATCATTTCACTCAAATTTGCAGGTCGCTTCAATGAAGGACAAAATTGCCCCCCCCCCCCCCCCCAATAGTTCAGACCTCAATCCATGTGACTTTTTTCTTTGGGGGTACCTAAAGGAAAAAATTTTCCCGAAACGTCCACGTGATTTAATGGAGCTCGGAAGACTTATTCTTCAAGCTTGCAGTGAAATTACGGAAGACATGTGCCATAGGGTAATCACTAACTTCAGTGTTCGTTTGAAGGAAGTTAGGAAACGAAATGGTGGACATATTGAGCATGTGCTGAGTTAAAACAAATCTCCATGGACGGCTCTTTATTGCAGTATATGTTCCTCTCAGATTGTATTGACAATAAAGTTTATATTCAAAAACAAAATGGTAACACATTTCGTGCGCCACCCTGTATGTGGGTGCCTTCAAAGGTCCTTGCAACTTGAGATACTGTTCCATGTAATACTTCGCAGTCCGCCTCAGCAACTTAGACGTCAGCGCGTCCGCCCGCCATGTGGAGGACCCGGCGTCGATCCCCGGTATTGCCAGGCAGTTTTCCGCAGTCGGAGGAATGAAACGGGGCGCACTGAGCCCCGTGCGCCCAACTGAGGTGACACTTGGATCAGAAGTGGCAGCTCCCAGGTCTGGAAAGTCGACAACGACCGTGAGAGCGGTGTGCTGACTGCCTGCTCCACCATACTGCACCCGAATGACGCCAACAGGCAGCTGATGACTCGGAGATGTCTTCATCGCGTGTCCTATGATCCTGTCACGGAGTTACTTTCTTAGTTTCTACTTCCAGATATTGTCTTCTGATAGATGTTTCAACAAGCCCATTGTGATGAGGAAAACAGCCAGCATTTTCCTCTTTACAAAATGCGACTCGGGCACTCTCTTTTCGGATTGGTAGTCCTTATCATGTGAGTGAGAGTCAATGTACAGGGTCGCTGGCGAGGTAACACTTTTTGCTGAAGTAGATGAGCGGCCATGGAGGATATTTTCACCATGGAGCTCACGAGACTGTCAGAGTCTGAAGGAACAGTCCGCGGCGTACGCAGCAATCAGTGCCTGCCTGCCCCTGCTGCCTCTTACATAACGTCGAAAACATCGCTTGCGTTGGACGTGAAGCAGTCTGTACCAAAAATAAAGTCAGCGTTTGCTGCCTGTAAGGATCTCGTAGTGCGACGACCAATAACTATAATGAAAAAAATATGACTAGTATTTTACCTCACAGGAGCAGATGTACAATATGCACCTTTGTCAACAGGTGCGTACAGTACCTATATATTATGACTTCCTTTGAACAAAATGTGGAGTAGTAAACCTTACCATGGTTAAGGAGCAATGTAACATTTTCCCTGCTTTAATGTTCTAGGGTAAATGTTGCTTCACAAAATAGTATAAACAGCAGAGACAAGCAAACCTAATTTTCTTTTTTGCCTTTTGTGGTATTAGTCCAGTCGGCATGTATTCAAACAGGGCTGAGGTACATTTCTAAAGGGTCGAATTTTCTGAAGTTTCAGCATGTTGAATGTACGCAGTCTTTAGCGAAGAACCCAGGTATTTGACCCCCAGAACGCTTACCAGCATGAGGGTAATCAAAAACAGCGAAATTTAGGCACTTTTTTCAGTTTTTTGTCTACATCTTTTGCTCCTTGCCGTCTACGACGAAAAGCAGTTTGATTTTTCTTGTAAGGCGTTAAATTTCCGGCCGGGCGTTGTGGCCGAGCGGTTCTAGGCGCTTCAGTCCGGTACCGCGCGACTGCTACTGTCGCAGGTTCGAATCCTGCGTCGGGCATGGAAGTGTGTGATGTCCTTAGGTTAGTTAGGTTTAAGTAGTTCTAAGTTCTAGGGGACTGATGACCTCAGATGTTAAGTCCATAGTGCTCAGAGCCATTTGAATCATTTTGTTAAATTTCCTACAATTTTCGCTGATTACGTGTGTTTCTCACCACGTACTTACCATTACACAGAGCTTCAAAGGAACCGCAAATTTGTCAAATTAACAAAAAACTGCAAAAAGCACAGGTTTCAACACTATAACTTTATTTTCACATTTTGCGGACGTACATGCCTCTTACTACGGGTATACAATGACATTGCAGAAGGTGACATATACACAGATTTACCAAAGTCTTTATTTGCAAGTTCTCCAATATGATAGGTACGGTAGGCAATAATGTCTCTATCAACAAAACTTTCAAGGCCACCAACAGACGGAACTCCACTACCTCCACGTACAACAGCTACAGTCACACTACCTCCACGTACAACAGCTACAGTCAGCCATCCATTGCCATGGGTAAAAGTATCATTAATATCAATGCTAAAATTAAGTCTACATCCACAGAAAACACATGGTCCGTCGACAAGTGCAGTAGCAGCAGTATTCTTCACTGTATTCTTCTTCTTGTCTGCGGCAGATGTAGAGAATTCGATGTTCTCGATTGTTTTGTAAATTGTCTGTATATTTTAGAATCAGGTGCTCAAAGGTCTCGGTGCAATCCTGGGTCGGGGCGATTATTTTTCCTCTTTGCAGTTCCTCCAGCACGGCCGCAGGTCCACTGGTTTCATATCTAATGAGTGCCAGGGACATTTCCTGGAAGTGAAAAACACCCAGGGTATCGCGTCTCGGCACAGGTCCACCACACCAAACTGGAATCGGTATGACATGCGTGGCGCAGTCAGGACGTTAACGACAATGGGAGTTTAATTTGACTTTTTCTTGTGGTAACCTTTATAGCGGAGATGAAGGGGAGTAAATCTCCTCCCTTGGTTGGAGGGGATTAGGTTACTCGTTGAGTTGTCGGGAATGGTTTGCTGGAGTGGCAAAGTAGTACTCTCTCTTTCTTTAATCAATTTATTATCTAACAAAAGATTTGTTTAATGAGGTGTCGGACCAAAACCCGTCACAGAATGTCAGATGCTGCCAATAATTACCAGAAAATCTCTATCAGAGACGAGTGCTTGTACTGTCACTCGATCTGCTAACTACTGGTCACTTGGCCTAACTAATAAGCAGCCAGCACTTTGAACTAATTCACTAGTACTAAAGGAGCACTTGGCCCCCCATACAAGGAAAATACCAAGCAGTGACTTGCTCCTGCTTTCAGTGAAATTTCTGTATTGGAACTCTTTGAAACAGAGACAGGCAATCTATGTTCAGCACTGTTCCAATGCATGATGTAAAGCAGTGCCACTTGCCGTTGCTGTTTGTCCACCACAGCCCATCACTCCCTTCTCGTAGCTCAAGTGTTTATTGCTCCATCAGGCGCTGCCGCGGAGCGTAACTGCCCTCTGTACGCTCACTACTCAAACTGACTTCTAGTCAGCTGCAGGCTGATCTTTTATTTCGTTCTTAGTTGGTTCTGGACGCAGACAGCCCTCTTCATTGTCTGGAAGAGTCCCTTGGAACCTTTCCTCGACACGTGATCGCCTTAACGTTTGTTTATCGTTCTAGATTCCACTTGGAATTCTTCCATAAAGCGCTTCTGACGTTTCCTCATATTCCATTGACATCCGTTCTTTGTGCCTTTGGTGATGTGTCAAGTGTAATACTTACTGTGGTGTCACCGCCAGACACCACACTTGCTAGGTGGTAGCCTTTAAATCGGCCGCGGTCCGTTGGTATACGTCGGACCCGCGTGTCGCCACTATCAGTGATTGCAGACCGAGCGCCGCCACACGGCAGGTCTAGTCTAGAGAGACTCCCTTGCACTCGCCCCAGTTCTACAGTCGACTTTTGCTAGCGATGGTTCACTGTCCATATACGGTCTCATTTGCAGAGACGACAGTTTAGCATAGCCTTCAGCTACGTCATTTGCTGCGTCCTAGCAAGGCGCCATATTCAGTTACGATAATTACTTCAAGAATGCATTCTGAACAGATAATATTGTGAATCACGTACCGTCAAGAGCGAAGTTCATTAATGGATTAAAGTTAAGTATGAAACTAATTACGTCCGCTTTCTGAATTCTCATTCCTTGTCATGTTCCAGACCTCAAGTCAGTATAGTTCTTCCCTCCTCACGCCAGTCTGCGTGAGCTAAAACGCGTGCATTTCGGCCTCCGCTCGTAACACGGTGTTGGCTCTTATGCTAACACAAAACTTACTGGCGTAGTTGGCAAGCCTCTTAGAAGCAAATAGTGTCCAGCTGCTTCGGGAAGCATTATCGTCCCCCATTATCATGTTTGTCTTCTGTCTGTCACGTACAGGCGACGGCTTGGCTACGAAACCTTCCGCGCTCATCTCTTTATGATACGACATTTCAATAAAATTATTAAAAATTTCTAAGGTCTCAACAGGGTCGATGGGCTTAGCATCGTAGTGCCACGGCACTCTACTCGCTGTCAAGTCCAAAGACCTAGTCAAGGGGCCCGCACCACAGACTTTACCTTTACTGTTACGTGTCACTGATAGTCCATGCGTAGCAACCTACAGTCCGCCTCCATAGCTGAATGGTCAGCGCGGCAGAATGCCATGCTAGGGGCCCGGATTCGATTCCTGGCTGGGCCCGAGATTTTGTCCGCTCGGGGACTGGATGTCATCAACATCATGTCATCTTCACTGACACACAAATCACCGAAGTGCCGTTAACTGAAAAGACTTGCACCAGGCAACAGGTCTATGTGCAGGGAGACCACAGCCACATAACATTTCACCAACCCAAGGCAGTTCCCCTCCCCCTATCAATGCGATGTTCATTTCCGCTTGCATTGGATACTGTCCTTAAGGACTCGAAGTTTTTGCCACTCTACCGCACCACACACTTCTCTTTCTGAACTGTTTTTGAAATTGGGACTTATTCACATAGCATTGTGTTCCTACTGCTGCGCTATGTACAAGGGTTGGACCTTTAATAGTGGCAACTATTTATTTATAGCTCGTACAAAGTAGATACGTGTTTCAAAGTTTAGTAACCTTCAAAGTAGTCACCAGCATTGTGTATAACCCGATGCCAGCGATGTGGAAGTCGTAGGATACTCTTAGCAGTGCCAGTTGTGTTGACAGTTCGAGCTGCGCGGTCTATTGCCCGACGAATTTGTAGCAGTTCTGAAGCGAATGACGTGAAGTGTTTCCTTCAGTTTAGAAAGCGAGTTGAACTCACCAGGGCTTAGGTCAGGGGAGTGCAGCAGGTGGTATAGCACTTAGCAGCCCCATCAGTCAAACAAATCAGTAACAGCTTGCACTGTATGTGCCTGAACATTGTCCTGCGAAATGATGGTCAGGTACTGCAGAAAGTGTCATCACTTCTATCTCTACGCTGTTCATTTTTGGAACACGACCAGAAAATAAAGAAATAATTCCCTGGAGCCATGCAGCGGGCCATAGGAACTGCGCTAAGAGTGCACATTTGTGCTAATGGGAAATCTTCAATCTAAAAGATAAAATGGGTCCTCAGGAATTCCACATAATCACGGCTGAAGGATACGCAGTTGGGACATGGGGATCTGGGTGCAATTTTGATATCAAAGTGATATGCACATTAATTAAAATGATCAATTAATTACCACTCTCACCCACATCCCCAGCCCCGGATGACGTGACGTATTTTCCCCAGCTGACATTTGGGTCCCCACCCGCTTCCTCTCCCCACACCTCCCTCTCCGCCACCTATCCTATTGTGGGACTCTGGAATTCCTATGGTTCCACGAGAATAGATACAGTCGATTTCTATTAGTTTCATGAGCAAAATCCGTGTAGTTTGAGAGCATTCCCCGCTTTCAAATTACAAATTGTCATGAAGGAGGACATTACCTCCATTTCAGCTGTATGAAATACTGATGCAGATCAGCTTCTACACAGTCCTCTAGTATATTTGAGAGCACTCCTCATCGTTATTTTGTTACATCCAGAGAAGGTAAAAAACTACGAACTATCTGTATTCAAACTTCAACCAGTCCTAGCACTCATTGTAATAGAGCCTCCTATAAAATTTTACCGTATCTCTCTCTCTCGATATTACGAAAAACGAATACCGTCTGCATGTTGACATCAAGCATATTACATATACATGTATCGCTCCATTGGAGCAGGTGGTCAGTGGCTGAAGTCACTTGCACAGACCTGGGTAAAGTTTTGTCGCCTCTACTGGAGGAAGACCATATCCAGCGGACTGTCAGTCACGAAAGACAGTTCCAGTGTTGTTCTTTCATAAGCAGTTTAATACATCGTTTTTTCAGCTGTAACACATCCAAGCTTTGTACAGCGCCATACACTTTGTTTTTCTACCACTACTTCGAGGTCTGTGTCAGATGCTGAACCAACATTAACACGTGTCGCTCGATTGGCTCTAACAGAGAGCTGAATATCGTATGCTGTAAACTCTGCTGCTCCCAAACACACGGGATGGTAGAAATAAAACACAGAGGCAATGTTTCTTATTGACCAAAGTGTGGAAGACATCGCAACGTATGGAAATTGGAATAGTTTGCAGTATTGTGAAACGTTTCCAAACAGCGGTCTGAAGGTGGTGACCTATACAATTAACCTCATCTTCCACTGCGACAGGATAGCAAATGTCTTGTTGTTCCGTTTCGAAGTGCATTGTTTCCTCATTTTGCAGTCATGTACATGATTACTGTTCTAGTTCTGTCCATCGCAGGAAGGTGCTGTTCACAACATGCGTGAGGTAGTAGAAATAATCTTATTGGACAAAATAAAATTTGGAGGCATCGAAGCGTATGGAAATAGGACGAGTCTGCAACATCGAGGAACGCTTTCAAACAACTGTTGGTAGGTGATGACCTCTACATTTAATCCCATGCTCCACAGTGATAAGCAGCAGATATCCTGAGTTCCACCAAGGCTCTGTCCAGCTCAGACAAGTGGTGTCAGCCCATGGACGGATTGGATGGGAAACATATTGTCGATATGGGATGATGTACTGTAATAAGCACCGCAGTTGACAGCGCAATCAATTTTAGGAACTACCCCAGTTGTTCCATAATTTCAACGCCAGCCAATGACACAGCACAATGCGTCCCAATTTCTGTATCATTGCTAAACCGCTCCTCCTTTTCTTTACAAGTACTACATACTAGATATCGAATGCAGATAGATAACTGCGCAGTAAATCCATTCAGTCATACACACCAAAGTATACCAAACAGCGTCCTACACCGATGAAGTTAGGTTATCTACATATTTCTAGCACATCGATCACAGTGCAGAATTTACGATTATGAATGTCCATCTTTCCCTGTGTGGATGGGAATCATAGAATATTCTCGCATTCGTAGGATAAAGTCGGAGATTGACAGATGCCTCCGAATTGTCCTTGACCAATCCAATCTAATCTGCAACTGACCAGAAGTATGAGGGTACTATACCCTCAGCATTTCACGTCTCGTGAAGGAACAGAGCGAGCTATGTCCGTAACTGCTGCTCAGCAAAGACTGCTCCGCAACGCCATACACTTATTTGCCAGAAATTTCAATGTCTAGCCATTTATTATGTGTGCTAGATGTCCGTTGGAAGGAGGGAGCCCCAAGGTGCCCACTCGTCTGCCAGCGGAAGGTCGGTATGCCACAAACCAGGGCGCGCCGCACAGAAGCGGTAGCAGCTGCTTGTTTGAAAAAGCCTGTATCCCTACTTATGGTGGGAGTGGGAGGCATGAGGGGAAATAAGCGTAACTTTAAGTCTGGTAGTTCGCGACTGTACATTGAGGAGACTATACATGCAGTTGCCGCCCGTTTCTCCTGGTGGAGTCTTTTCGAACGATAATTCTCCTTAATCCCCAGTGCATGATTTGGATTATGACCCATTGATTTTTGGTTGCCCTCATGCTAGAAAGCGTAGAGCGTAGAGACAGAAGTGATGACACTTTCTGCAGGGCCTGACCATCATTTTGCAGGACAATGCTCAAGCACGTATAGTGCAAGCTGCTACTGATTTGCTTGACTGATGGGGCTGCTAAGTGCTATACCACCTACTGCACTCCCCTGACTTAAGCCCTCACAGTTCTCAGCTGTATGCTTACAGGTAATACACTTTCATTTCAACATATTTCCCGCCAAAAAAAAAAGATATAACCTTCATTGCAGTCTTTTTCCTGCCAGGTTTTAGGTGAAGTGTAGAGTTTGAGTATGTCTGTCACAAATTTCGAGTGGTATTGTGAATTTTTTTCGTAGAAGGATAACACCAGTTGTATGGCATCATGAATTTTTGAATTGTATTGCGATTTTAGGCACTCCTTGCGTAGCGCTATGCATATAGTTGTGTAATTATGGACCGATCTTAATGATTAAATACCTAATTACGACCGATCTGTACTTCAGTTTCCCAACCAAAATAAATAAAGTGTACTAACCTAACAATCCTCTCTTGCGTCTGTACAGATTCCAAGTGTTGGGGAGCGGGGGAGAGAAGGGGGTATGTACACTTGGGCTTTCCAACCAGAGAAACTGGGGTTCAACTCCCGGAAAGGGCATCTCCATTTTTAATTTACAGCCAATTCCCAGGTGTGTGTGTGGGGGGGCGGGTGGAGGGAGGGAAGGATGCGAGGCGGATGGGGCGGGTATCCCCGTGCCGTGTGGGGACAGCACATGGTGTCATCAGGGGGTGAGGATGGTGGTGAGGAGGGGGGGATGAGAGGGTAATTAATGAGGATGTGAGGGTAATTAATTGATCAGTTTCATTAATTTGCATGTCAATTTGAAGTCAAAATTGCACCTGTAGCCGCATCTCCATACTACTTTCATTATTCTTCATACTGAAAAATTCTGGATGGGTTATTAATCAGACGTAACCATAGAGCAGGTCCTAAAACAGCAATGAAGAGATATGGAGGTCGCGGCGTAACTACTGGTGTGATGTCTCCTTGAACTCTGAGTATGCTGTGCACATTTGAGAACACACAGACATGTCTACTGCAGTATGTTCAGAGACGGCTGGTCATCGCGTACATACGATGCCTTCCCGTTTAGCTGGGGATAATCTTGATGCTGAGGATCTTATAGGGTGGTTCTCTGAGCATCCACCATTCCCTGAAACGAAGGGGACAGTGCCACTTGTCACAGGAAGCTCTGGTGACGAAGAACTAACCTGTTATTTAGCTAGAGGGATTAAGATGTGAGATGAATGCTGCTACTCTAGCCACAGTTTCATATGCCCTGACAACTGCAGAAGAAAAGACGCAGTCGATTTTCCATCGAGTTTCTATTGTCAATCAGTCTGATAATAACCTGCGGGAATTGTTCAAATTTGAGCACGCACACGTTCCATTGCGTCTTTTCACCAAGAGCGATATCTGCAAGACCACGAAATAAGCGTTGTACGCATCGCTCCCTCCCACATGAGAAGAAGTAGACCTTGGCATGCGCAAATGTGGACATCTTCCACAAACATTTGTACGGAGACGGACTACAACAGCCACGTTGGTGGGGATCCCAGTGACATCCGTTACAAAAGCAGCAAAACAGCAGAATAATCTCGCTGGGTTTTCCAGCGAGTAATATAAGAAATAAATAGGGAGCAAGAAAAGAAAAGACTTTTTTCGTATACGTTTTGTTTCAATGCTAGCGCAATGGCGAGGATAAAGGTGCACGTAAAAGATAAAGACGCTCTCTTTGGTAAAGTCGTGAAAAAACACAATCAGGTTCTTTTTCTGATAGAAGTTGGGGCTTAACATCTGAGGTCATCAGTCCCCTAGAACTTAGAACTACTTAAACCTAAGTAACCTAAGGACATCACACACATCCATGCCCGAGGCAGGATTCGAACCTTTCGAACCTGCGACCGTAGTGGTCGCGCGGTTCCAGACTGAAGCGCCTAGAACCGCTCGGCCACTTCGGTCGGCGGTCTGTCTCCTTCTTACCGACACAGTAGCATTTTTGCTTCAATGCTACGTTTATTTCTTGACTGAGAAATATAGTTCCGAGCTAATACAAACTACAACGCGTCGGAAAAGAAGTCACGCATTTGGTCTGGAATATAAGTACAACAAACAATACAAAGCATCAGGGCGTCTGCCAATGCGACGTCATTAGAGCTGTAAAAACAGAAATATATTTTATAAATGACCTGCTCAGCACAGAAATTGTAGGTATTTGTTACTTTAATGAAGAGTGTTGGTGAAATTGTATTTTGTCTTCTCGTTATGAGGTGCAGCACAGGGATAGCCACAGCAGTTCATGGCAGTGTAATTTCACGAGTGAAACATCAGAGTCCACATATTTGATAAAAACCAAATTTCTTGCAATCATAAACTTCCTCCAACAAAAATTATTATTTTCTTTTTAAAAATTACACTACAGTTGGCGACTGTGACATCCACAAGCCTAATAACACGAGGTCAAAGTATCAGTTTCCGTTAACTAACAATATAAATTTTTTTCATCTGTGAACTCGTATGAAATGAGATGTACGTATATATGTCTAACCGACAGGAAGGAACATTTGTGGAGGACATTACAAAAAGAAGAATAATAAGAGCGCAGATCTGAACAAGAAAAAACAAGATTACTGGTCTTAACGGTCGCCGAGTAAGGTAAGCAATTCGCACAGTTACTATGCTTTCCCCGAGACATAGAGTCAAAGAATTGAGAAATGGAAATTGTAACGTGATATGAAAGCCTTTTAATATTTTCTGAAATATCAGTTGATTATGAAGTTTTGCAAATGCGTAGTATTTCAGTAAAGGCCGAACGCTTGTCTGCTACAACGTTCGACAGCGGGTGCTTTACTGTTGATGCTTAAGTTTCCTTGCTTGTTACTCATTATGGTAGACATATTATTTACAATAGTTTTAACAAAAAGCATGCCGGCCGCGGTGGTCTAGCGGTTCTAGGCGCTCGGTCCGGAACCGCGCGACTGCTACGGTGGCAGGTTCGAGTCCTGCCTCGGGCATGGATGTGTGTGATGTCTTTGGGTTAGTTAGGTTTAAGTAGTTCTAAGTTCTAGGGGACTGATGACCTCAGATGTGAAGTCCCATAGTGCTCAGAGCCATTTGGACCATTTTGGACAAAAAGCATTGAACCAAAATAATTTTTTTACTATATTGGATAAACCTGGGAATATAAACAGTATGTCCGGAAAAAATCGAACAGTGGGTGGTTTCCTGAGCACAAATGTTCGGGCGAACTCAGACAACGCCATGACTGAGAAAAATGAGTCAGTAACTGAAAATGGAAACACACTGTGCAAGAGCGATAGTACATCATACGCAAATGTGGAGACGAATTCGGCACAAAAACGCACACAAGCATGTGTGACAATGGAACTTCCTGTCGGCCTTGGAGCAACAAGATCTAAAGAAAGAAATGGCACCAAGCAGGGGCGCCGACTTATAAAAAATATTGGGGGGGGGGGGCATACTGGGGGTCTTGTCCCGGGAAATCTTCTAAATTGTGGGGCGTGTGCAGTTGGAGTGATATGGACCCCTGATACGTCTACATACGACTCTGACAGGTGACACGTACGTAAGCATCCTGTCTGATCACCTGCATACATTCACGTCCATTACGCATTCCGACGGACCTGGGGAATTCCCGGAGGACAATGGGACACCCCACACGTCCAGAATTGCTACAGAGTGGTTCCAGGAACACTCTTCTGAGTTTAAACACTTCCGCTGGCCACCAAACTCCCCGGACATGAACATTATTGAGCATATCTGGGATGCCTTGCAACGTGCTGTTCAGAAGAGATCTACACCTTCTTGTACTCTTACGGATTTATGAACAGTCCTGCAGGATTCATTGTGTCATTTCCCTTCAGCACTACTTCAGACATTATTCGAGTCCATGCCACGTCGTGTTGCGGCACTTCTGCGTGCTGGAGGGGGCCCTACACAGTATTAGGCAGGTGTACCAGTTCCTTTGGCTCTAGAGTGTAGAAAAAATGGTTCAAATGGCTCTGAGCACTATGCGACTTAACTTCTGAGGTCATCAGTCGCCTAGAACTTAGAACTAATTAAACCTAACTAACCTAAGGACATCACACACAGCCATGCCCGAGGCAACAGTGTAGAACTAAATATGAGGTGCCATTTCTTTTGTAAGAAGGCAACGCTTTCTGTAGTCACTTTTTGTGTGTTTTGCGTGGAAGTGGATAGAACGAGAGCGGCACGTCTGCCTTGTCTGTCCAGCACGGGCGGTGGGTATCGCACCACACTTGCGAGTGCCACGTGCGTGTCGCTACACGGACACATCGCACGGTGTGTACGGTATGTCAGTATGATGAACAATAACGACAGCACGTTATCTATCAAAAAAAACTGCGTCGATATCCCACCGCAGTGCATTATTTAAACAAATAATTCGGGTTTATGTTCCCGGTCTCGCCGCACTGCCGCTGTAGGAAGAGGGACTTGGTGACAAGCGTAAGAGGTTCTGCGGTGTACAGGTGTTGCACCGGTACATGTTTGTCGTACCTGCCAAGGCCGTTGCGCCGCCGCGATTCCGTCAGAGACCAGCTGGCGTCCAACTCGCCTACATCGCAGCCACGAGCGCTGTGTCCGTGCAATGTTGGGACGACGCTAGGGGGAGTCACATCGCCTCTTTACTCGTAAGTGTTTGTAATTAGGTTGCTCTGAGAAAACGATATTTTGGTCGTGCCGCTCACCCCATCCTGACAGTGGGAGAAACATCGACACCTACCATTATACCCTGCAAGCCACGTGACGGAGTGTGGCGGAAGGTACTTCTCGTACTTTTCTGGTACGCTATTCTGTTCCTCTCACGAATGTCGGCGGGAAGAATGATTGAAACTTCCTGGCAGATTAAAACTGTGTGCCCGACCGAGACTCGAACTCGGGACCTTTGCCTTTCGCGGGCAAGTGCTCTACCAACTGAGCTACCCAAGCACGACTCACGCGCGGTCCTCACAGCTTTACTTCTGCCAGTATCTCGTCTCCTACCTTCCAAACTTTACAGAAGCTCTCCTGCGAACCTTGCAGAACTAGCACTCCTGAAAGAAAGGATACTGCGGAGACATGGCTTAGCCACAGCCTGGGGGATGTTTCCAGAGTGAGATTTTCACTCTGCAGCGGAGTGTGCGCTGATATGAAACTTCTTGGCAGATTAAAGCTGTGTGCCGGACCGAGACTCGAACTCGGGACCCTTGCCTTTCGCGGGCGAGCTGTGAGGACGGGGCGTGAGCCGTGCTTGGGTAGCTCAGTTGGTAGAGCACTTGCCCGCGAAAGGCAAGGGTCCCGAGTTCGAGTCTCGGACCGGCACACAGTTCTAATCTGCCATGAAGTTTCATATCAGCGCACACTCCGCTGCAGAGTGAAAATCTCATTCTGGGAAGAATGATAGTCGCTAAGCCTCTGTATTAGCTCTAATTCCTCGAATTTTGTCTTGGTCTTTTCGCGGGATGTCTTTGGAAGGAAGTAATGTGTCGTCCGAAGTGCTGTAGTAAATCTCTCCGTGATGCACAACGCCCTCTCTTGTAACGTCTGCCGAGTATCTCGGTAACGCCTTCGCGATGACTAAACGACCCCGTGACGAAACGCGCCGCTCTTCGCTGGATCTTCTCTTTCTCTTCTATCAATCCTACCTGTTAACGCCTGATAAACAATACTAAAGAATCGGACGAACATTCGCCTTGTAAGTCACCTCTTTCGCGGATGAGTTACATTTTCTTAAGATTATTCCTACGTATCTCAGTTTGGCATGTGTTTTCTTCTGCTACTTGTTTTATGTGGTCGTTCCACTTAACGTCGCCTGGCTAGTCAATCGTAGATAAGGTACAGTAGATACTGAGTGTAGAAATTGGTCATCAATAGTGTAGTTGTACAGTTGCGGATTTCCTTTTCTATCTATGCGTTGTGTGTTACATTTATTTACGTTCAGAGTCAACTGTCAAAACCTGTACCATACGTCAGTCCTCTACAGATCAGTCTGCAAATCGATACTGTCTTTCTGGCGTTGCTACTTTCTTATAGATGACCACGTAGTCTGCGAACAGTCTTAAAGAGCTTTCGACGCATTCTGCTGGATCGTTAATATACATTGTAAACAGTGACGGTCCTGGCACGCTTCCTTGGAGTACTCCGGGAAACCCTTTCACATCTGTCGGCTTCGTTCCGTTAGGAACTGTGTGTTGAGTTCTATCTGCAAGCAAGTCTTGAATCCAGTCTCAAATCTAGTCCGATACTGAGTAAGCTCGTATTTTGTCACTAAACGGCAGTGCGGGACGGTGTTAAATGCATTCCTGGAACCAGGGGACGCGGCATCAACCCGAGCGCCGTTGTCTACTGTTCTGTAGACGTGGAGGAACAATGCGAGCAGGGCTACGAAACATATCTGTTTGCGGGATCCATGTTGATTTTTATGATGGAAATTTTCCAAAAACTTCATAATTCACTAGCGTAAGACATGTTCCATAATTCCACAAGAGATTGAGTTCAACGATATTAGTCTATAATCAAGTGCGTTTGTCTTCAGATCTTTCTTGAAAATGGGAATGACATGTGCCTTTTTTCCAGTCGGTAGATACCCTTCGTTCCTCCAGCGATTTACGAGAAACTGCTGCCAGAAGGGGAGTTAGTTTAGATTAAATTAGATTCAGTTATCGTTCCACAGACCCAAAAAATTTGATGATTCTCGCGTGAGCGGAACAAGTTCTTTCACGTAATCTTTGTAGAGACTTATAGGTACCTGACCTGCTCCTGACATCTTTCCACTACTAAGTGATCGTAGTGGGTTTTCTTTTACGCGATCAGTTATCTCATTATCTGCCATTTCAACGTTCGTACGATGATTGAAAGGTAGGACCCTATTGCGATCTTCCACGGCGAAAAAATTTCGAAGCACCGATTTCATTATTTCATCCTTCTCTCTTTTATCTTCCGTTTTGGGACCAGTATTGCCACTGCGAACCGTTTACTGATTTTACGTAAGACCAAAACCTGTTCGGGTTTTTACTCAGATTGGTTGACGAAATTGTAGTTTCAAAATCACTGAAAGCTTCTCTCATTGCTGTCCTTACTCTCATTTTCCCTTCGTTCAGCTTTTCTTTGTCAGCTACGTTTCTACTTTTCTTGAATCTGAGATGAATTTTCTTTGTTTACGTAGCAGTTTTCTAACACGGCTATTAAACCATCCTGGATCTTCCCCGTCCCTTAAGACCTTAGTCGGAACATACTTCTCTAGGACACATTGCATGATGCCATTGAATTTTTTTCAACTTTTTCTGCACATCTTCAATTTGTACTCTGTCACTCATGCTGAGCAAAAATATTTTCCTACCTTTCATAACATTCCGTGCAAAACCTGTAGTCATAGTGGCTATCACAGCCTTATGATCACTCATGCCTTGCTCTACGTTCTAATTTGTATTGATCATTATGGTTTCGATGACATGAGAATTGCTCTGATATGGAATACAATTACATTACTTGAACAATCTTTGTATCTGCAAAAGAGAGGGAAGATGAGAAGGTTCTAACATAAATTGATGATTATGGCCTCGGTGACTTGACAACTGCCCTGTTATCGAGTATAAGTACGGGAATTCTACAATCTTTGTATTTACACATTGTCTCGGCATGTTGGAGCTTTTAGTGCCATGAATATGCTATGATATCATATACGCACAATGTAACGTCGATGTGTTTATTTTACCCCTTTCAGTACTTCAGATGCATGTTGTTTTACAAAATAGTCCACTGCAAATCGGAGATATTCATTTTCTTTTTCTTTCTTCATAATTTCAACTAGCACTGGAGGGAGCACATATATATGCACATAATATTTTACCTACGTGAGATGGTGACCATGTACCGTACATTCCACGAACATAGCATAACGTTCATCGAAATTATTTGGAAAAACTTTCTCTGAAGCATTCTGGCGATTGAGTTCTGTCAGTAAATACCACACATTTCCTTAAAATCCAAACACATACTCGCACCACCCGAGACAGTCATTCAAAGCTCTCTGAACGGCTGGGCTAGCACACATCATGTTTCTAAAGGCTGATCTCTTGATGAATGTACTCCTCAGTATTCCTGTTGCTTCATATCGTAACTTTTTAGGGTAGTCTCCAGAATATACATTGTGGTAGTCTAGTAGCATATCAGGTGTTTGACTGTTGAACATTGCACATATATTTGAGAAATTCTCATTCAGTACATGTCACTTGTTGTGTGAAAGTATTATACTTTCAATCGTCACCACTACACTGGACCATATGTCTGAGGTAAACCTGCAAGCAAACATTTACTACCAGAAGTGTTTAGATTTTACTCCATACAAAGTGACATGACCATAACAGGTGAGGTATGCCATGGTAACAAACAGGCGAGTGGGTGCTGGTGGTGGTGGTAGCAGGAGGGCAGTGCCTGGGAACGGCTGATCTATATCACTGAATTGTGATACAAAATAATCTGTTAAATCTGCAGTTCTGCTGGGGTGCATAGTGGTCCTAGAAAAAACATAACGCGAATACATGTTAATAACAATGTCATTTTTCACACAGTTCAGATACTTTGACGTAGATGGTGCTACACTGTAGTAGTAACAAATTTTTTGGTTAATAACTAGTCGTTCAGAGGAAATTGCCTGAGAACAGGGGAGTCCCTTCCCATAATTAATTAATATTATTAACAAAAATAATTTTCAGTTTTCTTCTGCTTTTTGGAGGCGGTGATTCATAGTGGTCTTCTCACTGCAGACCACAGACCTCGAATAGGCTCTGTTGGGCAAGAGAAAAACGGGCAGTGGGAGCTTGATTCCAATTGGTCAACCACTGCATACAGACCTCTAATGGCCATTTTCCCCTCTCCTGCCCCTCTTCATCCACCATTCCTCCCCTCCCTCTTTCTGATGGAAACTTGCTCCATGCTGCCAATAATCTTGAATGCGACATGCCCAAATATGTTGGCTGTAATATAAAGCTACAGGTCGCTTGAAGGTCAGCTCATAGTGGCAGTGACACCCTATTGCTGTTACAGAGTATCATCTGATTAGCTGCTTAGCTGACATTTCCTGCATTTCAGCGACACAGGTTCTCTTGCTTCCCACTGGCATGTCTCACTCTGTCTTCACGTCTCAGACTGAGCAGAGAAATCTCGTAAAATGTGTGTGATAATGAGCAGCAGAAGAAACGTGTGGATCATCCACTTTATCGAGTGGTTCACTTATGGCGAACGGTAGATGGATCTATAGGGTAGACATTACCCTGAGAACATATCTTGAATAACTGTCGCAAATCGACGTCACCTTAAGCCCTCCTACGGACAAAAGTTCGACTCTGAGAGAGTACACATTTCTAAAAAATGGTTCAAATAGCTCTAAGCACTATGGGACTTAATATCTGAGGTCATCAGTCCCCTAGACTTAGAGCTACTTAAACCTAAGTAACCTAAGGACATCACAAACACCTATGCCCGAGGCAGGATTCGAACCTGCGACCGCAGCGGTCGCGCGGTTCCAGACTGTAGCGCCTAGAACCACTCGGCCACACCGGCCGGAGTGGGACTCAAGAAAATCACTAGATATAGATATTATAAATAACTAATTAACTATTCTTTTCACTGGTTAACTTGTCTCACAGTAGTGAAAGATATCCTGATTTTGGGAGATATAATTGACAACATTTCTGGTTATTTCTGTAATTTTCACATCCTTTTGGTTTTCAATTTCTTGTAAGAAAGAATATCAAGACCAACATAGCAAAATCATAGAGTGGGAAGTAAGAATGAAGCAAGGAAAATTTGTGAAAGAAATATGAATAAATTCTCACAAGTCTGTGCTGTAAAAAACTTCACACAGTTATATCGACCTCTTGTAGCTGTCACCTATCTGAGGCTCAGTAGAGCATCACAGGACACACGAAATACTGGAACTCATTTCATATTATGGTATAAGATGGCACTAAACACATAAGAATTTAACTGAAGACGACATTAGCTGTGGAGGCCAGTCAGCAGGATTAAACATTTCTAAAAAAGAATGGCTGTATAGAAAATTCGCTACATCTTGTAGGTACGAAAAGTCACAGAATCGAGACATGTCTTGAATCCAAAACAACTTATATGTCGCTGATAAAGGTATATTTAATGTCTTACAAACCCCTGAAATTCAAACATAGTATATGGAAGACATTTAATCACCATACTGATGCACTGACATAACATGAAATCCACCAATATATTTGAGCATTAATCCACAAAGATGTGTGAAACACATAGAGCTTCTCGGAACTTATACCGCAATAACTTCATGTTAAATATACATAAACTTCCATGTGTTGCGTTGTTGTCTTCAGTGTGAGACTGGTTTGATGCCGCTCTCCATGCTACTATATCCTGTGCAAGCTTCATCTCCCAGTACTTACAGCAGCCTACTCCTTCTGAATCTGCTTAGTGTATTCATCTCTTGGTCTCCCTCTACGATTTTCACCCTCCACGCTGCCCTCCAATGCTAAATTTGTGATCCCTTGATGCCTCAGAACATGTCCTACCAACCGGTCCCTTCTTCTTGTCAAGTTGTGCCACAAACTCCTCTTCTCCCCAATTCTATTCAATACCTCCTCATTAGTTACGTGATCTACCCATCTAATCTTCAGCATTCTTCTGCAGCACCACATTTCGAAAGCTTCTATTCTCTTCTTGTCCAAACTATTTATCGTCCATGTTTCACTTCCATACATGGCTACACTCCATACAAATACTTTCAGAAACGACTTCCGGACGCTTAAATCTACACCCGATGTTAACAAATTTCTCTTCTTCAGACACGATTTCCTTGCCATTGCCAGTCTACATTTTATATCGTCTCTACTTCGACCATCATCAGTTATTTTGCTCCCCAAATATCAAAACTCCTTTACTACCTTAAGTGTCTCATTTCCTAATCTAATTCCCTCAGCATCACCCGACTTAGACTAGATTCCATTATCCTCGTTTTGCTTTTGTTGATGTTCATCTTATATCCTCCTTTCAAGACACTGTCCATTCCGTTCAACTGCTCTCCCAAGTCTTTTGCTGTCTCTGACAGAATTACAATGTCATCGGCGAACCTCAACATTTTTATTTCTTCTCCATGGATTTTAATACCTACTCCAAATTTTTCTTTTGTTTCCTTTACTGCTTGCTCAATATACAGATTGAATACCATCGGGGAGCGGCTACAACACTGTCTCACTCCCTTCCCAACCGCTGCTTCCCTTTCATGTCCCTCGACTCTTATAACTGCCATCTGCTTTCTGTACAAATTGTAAATAGCCTTTCGCTCCCTGTATTTTACCCCTGCCATCTTTAGAATTTGAAAGAGAGTATTCCAGTCAACATTGTCGAAAGCTTTCTCTAAGTCTACAAATGCTAGAAACTTAGGTTTGCCTTTCCTTAATCTATTTCCATAATATTGTCCTCAAGGACATCGCCCTTGTATAGACCCTCTATATACTCCTTCCACCTTTCTGCTTTCCCTTCTTTGCTTAGAACTAGGTTTCCATCTGAGCTCGTGATATTCATACAAGTGGCTCTCTTTTCTCCAAAGGTCTCTTTAATTTTCCTGTAGGCAGTATCTATCTTACCCCTAGTTAGATAAGCCTCTACATTCTTACATTTATCCTGTAGCCATCCCTGCTTAGCCATTTTGCACTTCCTGTCAATCTCATTTTTGAGACGTTTGTATACCTGTTTGCCTGCTTCATTTACTGCGTTTTTATATTTTCTCCTTTCATCAATTAAATTCAATTTCTACTAGCCCTTGTCTTTTTACCTACTTGATCCTCTGCTACCTTCACTACTTCATCCCTCAGAGCTACCCATTCTTCTTCTACTATATTTCTTTCCCCCGTTCCTGTCAATTGTTCCCTTATGTTCTCCCTGAAACTCTGTACAACCTCTGGTTTAGTCAGTTTATCCAGGTCCCATCTCCTTAAATTCCCACCTTTTGCAGTTTCTTCAGTTTTAATCTACAGTTAATAACCAATAGATTGTGGTCAGAGTCCACATCTGCCCCTGGAAATGTCTTACAATTTAAAACCTGGTTCCTAAATCTCTGTCTTACCATTATATAATATATCTGATACCTTCTAGTACCTCCATGTTTCTTCTAGGTGTACAACCTTCTTTTATGATTCTTGAACCAAGTTTTAGCTATGATTAAGCTATGCTCTGTGCAAAATTCTACCAGACGGCTTCCTCTTCCATTTCTCTCCCCCAGTCCAAATTCACCCACTATGTTTCCTTCTCTTCCTTTTCCTACTCTCGAATTCCAGTCACCCATGACTATTAAATTTTCGTCTCCCTTCACTACCTGAATATTTTCTTTTATCTCATCATACATTTCATCAATTTCTTCATCATCTGCAGAGCCAGTTGGCATATAAACTTGTACTACTGTAGTAGGCATGGCCTTCGTGTCTATCTTGGCCACAATAATGCGTTCACTATACTGTTTGTAGTAGCTTACCCGCACTACTATTTTTTATTCATTATTAAACCTACTCCTGCATTACCCCTATTTGATTTTGTATTTATAACCCTGTATTCACCTGACCAAAAGTCTTGTTCCTCCTGCCACCGAACTTCACTATTTCCCACTATATCTAACTTTAACCTATCCATTTCCCTTTTTAAATTTTCTAACCTACCTGCCCGATTAAGGGATCTGACATTCCACGCTCCGATTCCTAGAACGCCAGTTTTCTTTCTCCTGGTAAGGTCGCCCTCCTGAGTAGTCCCTGCCCGGAGATCCGAATGGGGGACTATTTTACCTCTGGAATATTTTACCCAAGAGGACGCCATCATCATTTAATCATACAGTAAAGCTGCATGCCCTCGGGAAAAATTACGGCTATATTTCTCCTTGCTTTCAGCCGTTCGCAGTACCACAACAGCAAGGCCATATTGGTTGGTGTTACAAGGCCAGATCAGTCAATCATCCAGACTGTTGCCCTTGCAACTACTGAAAAGGCTGCTGCCCCTCTTCAGGAACCACACGTTTGTCTGGCCTCTCAACAGATGCCATTCCATTGTGGTTGCACCTACGGTACGGCCATCTGTATCGCTGAGGCACGCAAGCCTCCCGACCTACGGCAAGGTCCATGGTTCATGGGGGTAATTTTAATACGATGATAGAAGTTAAAAATTAAAATAATTACAAAGTAGGTGGTAATGGGGAAATGCAAAATTAAGATTTGACATTTAAAGAAGATACATTAGAAAATGTTGTAGGAATAATAAACTGGAAACTATGAATTCTATATCTTTTGATGGTAGAAACATTTCATAATTTAGTGCAATATATAACTCTATCAACTGAACATTTTGTGTTAATATCATTATAATATTGTGTCCCTTGTAATTAAGGAATCATATCTGTCATTTGGAGCGTAAATATTTATTTAATTCGTAACACACACAACATATCAACTTAAATAGTAAAAAATGGTATTTTACAACAAATAATAATAACATGCCCATAAATGAGATTTACACAAAAAATGGAAAATATTTCGTTTTTGAATTCACTATAAGCATACTTCCAATTTAATTTTTGAAAGTAAAGTACAATACATTAAACAATTGGCATTAAGTCAATATCAATAAATGAAAGATAATACATAAAAGGTGCCTATAATAACGAGTATAGTTCTAAGGTGTCAGTTGCAAATATTTGAAAAAGGCAATGACTACTGTCTAATGCCATTATGTACAAGCTACCAGATGTAAATAGAAAAGAGATAAAAGGTAACTCATATGAGTATTATTCAAAGGAAACATTTATTTTATGCTGTTGTACTATTCTTAAGAAGAATGGAGCAAAAACAATGGAATAAATTTTTATGTATTTTTAATACGATTAGTCCTAAGTTGTTTGTTTCACAGTCTGTTGGATTTATGATAGCATATTACGACGAGCTGAGCATAGTTACCTTTCTGAATATCAAAACAAGTTAAATACTAGATAAATGAACATCATAAACATGCCCAACACCACAATAGTGCATAATTCGGTTCAGACTAAATGTTCGAAATACGGTTGGCAATATTTGTAACTGTCAAAGGGTATTACGTTAATAAGTAAAGTATTCTCCCCACCAATCCCAAAAAAGGGTAGTGTTTTTGACCAGACATATGAAACTACATTTTTACATCTGTAACAGAGGCCCTTGGATGTTCACATCACTTTTCCAGCCTAGAATAGCTCTCTCTCTCTCTCTCTCTCTCTCTCTCTCTCTCTCTCTCTCCACACACACACACACACACACACACACACACACACACAAATTTTACAATTGCAGATGTAGTTACGTGGCGCAGGACAGATCTGAGCAGCATTTATGTTTCACTGCTCACTTTTAACAACTGCTGGCGTGCAGCAGCTGTCAGTAGCGGTAGTGGTCGCTGAAGCTGGTGTCGCGGTAGCACATGTGGGTGGAGCAGCAGAGGGCAGAGCCGCCACCAGGCGCCGGCCGGCAGGAGGACGTGTCGACGCGGCACATCTCGGGCTTGGGGCACGGCGCTCTGTGGCACGGGTTGACACACCAGTCACCAGCGCCATGACCCACACCCTGACACACAAGCAGACAAACGCTCGTCACTCACTCTGCACCAGGCGCCAACCCACCTGTGACACGATACGTCGGAGAAATCATCAGCAGATGAAACCCATCAGGCACGTGGTAGAACACTTTGCTTCGCAAAAGGCACAAGTTAACAGCTACTCCGTAAGTAGATCCTCATACCGTTCTGTGGGCAAGACGAGGGAGAATGGGAGGAGAAGTGACACAATGTGGGCAGTGACAGCTGATGTTTTCAGTCACATATGCAATGCATCACTGACTCAGGGTACTTTTTCCAGACAGGTTAAAATATGCCATTGTCAGGCCTCTCTACAAAAATAGGAATTCGGTGGATGGACTAGTCTGCTCGCTACTTCGTTTCATATTCCACAGGTCACGTGTGGAATGCGTTGGGGGGACGTATTGCGCCACTTCGCATTCACCAGCACTCATCCTTAAGTTGTCAACCGCGCTGGTGCTGGAATGGGAGTCAATAATGCGTTGGTCCACCTCCGGTCCTCATGCAGGCAGTTATTCGGCTTGGTATCGAACTGATAGAGCTGTTGGATGTCCTCTTGAGAGACATCATTCCAAATTGTGTCCAATTGGCCCCTAAGATCCTCAAAATTCGGAGTTGATTTCAGTTCCCTGCCTACAATGCTCCCAACGTTCTCAAATAGGGAGAGATCCGGCGATCTTGCTGGTCAAGGAAGAGTTTGTCAAGCGTGACGATAAGCGTAGAAACTCTCAAAGTGTGTGGGCAGGTATTATCTTGCTGAAAGGACAACACGATTGGGTACTGAATATCACGACGTACCACTGCGCTGTAAGATTGTTGCTGATGACAACAAAATGGGTATTACTACGAAATGAAATGGTACCCCAGACCATTGCTCCTGATTGTCGGGCTGCATGGCGGGAGGCTGTCAGGCTGGTATCCTACCTCTGTCCGGGCTGCCGCCAGACACGTTTTCGCTTGTCATCAGCGCTCAGTTCGAAGCTGGACTCATCACTGAAGGCAATTCCACTCCAGTCAATGGGATCCCAGTCCAAAGCTGTGTCTGGAGACGCGACAGACTCCAGTGGGACACCAACCTGAGTGTCGCCCGTCATACGGGCCGACAACCAGGAGTGATGGTCTGCAGTACCATTACCTTTCACAGCAGGACCACTTCGCTTGTTATCCACGGATCTCTTACAGCACAACGGTACGTCGACGATATTTTACAAAAAAAAAATTGTTCAGATGGCTCTGAGCAATATGCGACTTAACTACTGAGGTCATCAGTCGCCTAGAACTTAGAACTAATTAAACCTAACGAACCTAAGGACATCACACACATCCATGCCTGAGGCAGGATTCGAACCTGCGACCGTAGCGGTCGCTCGGCTCCAGACTGTAGCGCCTAGAACCGCATGGCCACTCCGGCCGGCGATATTTTGCACCCTGTTTTGTTAATCTTAATGGCAATCCATTCTGGGCTTACATTTCAGTAAGATAATGCCCTGCCAGACACTGCACAGTCTCTTCTCCTCGTCTTCGTGCTTGCGAAACCCTTCCCTGGCGAACAAACTCACCGGATCTCTCCACAATTGAGGACATTTGGAGTGTTATGCGCAGGGCCCTCCCACCAGCTCGGGACCTTGACTATCTAACTCGCCAACTGGACAGAATTCATATCCATCAGGAGGACATCCAACAACCCTGTCAATCAAAGTGTGGTGTGCGTACTGTAAGACCTTCGGTACACACACCATCAGATTATTTGACTTGTCGCTCTAACAAAGTAGGCGAGTGTCAGCAATATGTCTCGTGGTCTTATCGTGGCGTGTTTATCTTCTGCCGTTAGGTCAGACGATAGAAATGCCACTTGCACGCTTAGAGTAGCAGATTGACAGTGACCAACTTTAAACAGAACTTGATTAATTTTACACACATTTATTAAAATAATAAAAAATATAGACATTACGTAACTTGATTGTGGATGCTGTTTACAATTGACAATCTGAAGTTCCTTTGGTCTTGGTACGTTAATCTTGTTCTCACATATCTCTGATACTTGACAAAGTGTCTATACATTTCTCTTCATGGCTATGTACACGAATAGGATAATCTTATTAGGCGCAGACTGAAACTTGACTATAGACTGGTACAGACAAATGCAAACTAACGCAGACTAACTAATCGGAGGTCTGTACACTCGTTATAATACCTCGAGCGTTCAGGTATCACTGCGCGAGTGTGATCCACGAGGAGAAAAGGTTCTATGTTAGCAGCAATCTCATTGGCTGCGTTACATATTAATACGCGGATCGGCGGAAGCAGAATATGGTCCGTCTCTAAGACAGCGCCATCTCGTAGTGCGGAGACGGACGAGCGCTGCGCCTGCGCTGTTGTGCTTAGCGGGGCGCGCTCCAGTGGGAAAGTTGTGTACGCGCTGACTACGCGGAACTATGTAGACAACACAAAGTCAAGCCGAATAACTGCTTGCATAAAGGCCAGAGGTGGACCTACGCGTTATTGTCTTGCTCAATTTCTGAAGCTCTTTCCCTTGAGCAAATCAACCCATTTTTCTGAAACTGTAATCATTTGTTTGTCTCAACATGAACGTCACATCTGCCGACTTCCGTACTATTCTGGGTGCGTTTTTTTCGTAATACGCTGTCCTTCAGAGATGCAGGCTTATAAAGGGCGTTAAAAAAGCTCCCGTTCAAAGGTCTTACATTCCAGAATCGGCGTACCAATCAGGCAAAGTCGCCGTGGGCGTAGACCCACTCATCCCACCGACGCACCAGGTTGAAGTCCGCAACTCCCTGCTGCACAACCTCGTCTGACATGAACCATTGACCCTTCAAGGCCTTTTTACTGATAGTAGTATGGCGAGAGACCAGGGCTATAGGGTGGGTGCTCGAGTGTCCTCCACTTCAGTTGGTGTAACTTCCGAGTTACGACATTTGTGATATTGGGACGTGCGTCACAATGAAGCAGCAGCAACCCTTGTCTCACATTCCACAACGGTCGTTTATGACCGATATGCTGCACCATATTATTCATTCTCCGATGCGTGTCTAGCGGTGTTTGTCCTTCAGCAGTCAAGAAAAGAATAACAACACGTTGGTTCTGTTTGGTCGCACTTGATTCTATATCTACAGCACGCATGTCGGAAAGACACGCTAATATACCCGCATCACAGTAGCGCTACGTTACGTATACGCGTTTCGCTTTACTGAGGTAAAGCATTATCAGCGTCTATAATTAAGATATTTACATTTTGATTTGCTTTTAGATTGAAAAACAGTTCATCAAAAGTATGTTGATTTGTACTTACGGTGATTTTCCCTTCATTTGTCGCTTACATCGGGAAATACCGCCTACTAGCACAGTGTTGTTTTTCTGCGCTAGACACTGATAATTTTGGTCTAATTTTTAACTGTTCTGCAGCACTATGCATTTCTTTTATTTTTCACAACACACTTTTATGCACACCACTATGCCCTGTTTTTGTTCTTCTAGGTATGTGTTGTGGTTTTTGTTTTGTAGTGTTGCCAACTACCTTGTCTTTGAACTACAACGTTTTTTAACAGTATTGTATGTGTGTAGTTCTATTTAATTGTGTTGTTCTTCGGTGTGTGTGTGTGGGGGGGGGGGGGGGGAGAAACCATATCCACTCATCATATACGCTTACGTCCACTCATTAGCAGTATGATGGAATGTGAGCTGGAGGAGAAGGTGAAGAGCAAGATGTGAAATGAAATTGTCAGTAGGGAAGGGGGGGAGGAGGTTTGTGGGAGAGTGGGAGGGGTTGGAAAAGGCTCTTTTCTTTTTCATGTAATTTCATCAATTATTTTATACAGAGTCTGGTCTCCAATATTTATTTGGTCATTGAGCAACTGTTTATTTTGTGTTAATGCTTCTTGTATGTGGAAATTTTCTTGGAAAGGAAGGTGTCAATCTTTATTGATTTTTATGATATTCATATTTTTTTCAGTATTGTATGGTTTATGGTGTTCTTGTTTTAGATGATCTGAAAATATTGAATGGTTTGCACAGTATTTAGATGCTCTGATGTACTCTTTATATCTTGTGTCGAAGGTCCTGCCAGTCATTTCAACGTATATCTTTTCTTTTCACAATCTCTGCAACTGAGTCGATAGATACCAGATTGTTGGTATCTATCTCGGTTTGATTTCAGTTTTGGGATGTGCTTACAAAACAAACAACTCAATATGAAAGCACGTACGCCAAAATGGCCAAGTCTGTAGATCCGTCGTTATCACTAAACGCCCGATTTGTGGTGCCTGAGACAATATGATCAGTCTTCGCAATCATTACTGTGATTTACGACAAAGTATTTCATGTTCTGGGCATCCGTAACTATTGAAAGGCATTATATTAAGAAGAATTCTGCTGACAGCTGATAAAATTCTTGTTTTATTGATACACAACCGGTTTCGCGGCCTAAAGGTGCATCATCAGAAGCAACCGGTGAGGCGGTAGGGCAACCTGGTGCTGGGAAGGGCAGAAGCGGACCGCACAGGGGACTAACACAGACTCCGGCTTGGTCCGTCTTAGTCGGTTGTGCGGTCTGCTTCTGCCCTTCCCAGCACCAGGTTGCCCTACCGCCTCACCGGTTGCACCTGAGTCTCTCTTAGTCACTTGTGTGGGCCGCTTCTACCCTACTCAATACCGTGTTGTCCTGCCAACACACTGTTTGCACCTCATCATTGGTTGTGTAACAATAAAACAAGAATTTGAGCAGCTGTCAACCGAGTTCCCCTTAACATCATTGATTTGTGAATTTCGACTGACTTTCACGTAGCACTGACTAGATCATATTAACAGATGTCACTGTTTCCTTATTTCAGTTGGACAAATCACTTTTTCTTAAAGTAAAGGTTTGGAACATTATTATAGTGACAGTAGTAGCAACCCCAAAATCCGTACTGAATTTCATTGCTAAAAATAGCAATGTCAGAAGCCGCGACATACAGAATAACATTGCAGAGAGGACAACGAGACAACAGAGAAGGTAAGAGGTAAGGAGGTCGGCTCTCGAACAACCGACAAACACCGAGTGCAGCCTTATAGGACGTACTCTTGCAGTTTGTACAACGTCGCTCTCCATATCCAACTTCATTTAAGGACGAGCCTATGGAATTAGCACATTTAGATGTAAGTGCATGTAACGTCGGTGCGAGAATGCAATCTCAGTCATTTATGATCAATCTATTATTTATGTTTATTGTAAAGAGTCTGAGTGGGCCGAAATGTTAATAACATTCCATTTATTAAATATTATACACTACTGGCCATTAAAATTGCTACACCACGAAGATGACGTGCTACAGACGCGATATTATACCGACAGGAAGAAGATGCTGTGATATGCAAATGATTAGCTTTTCAGAGCATTCACACAAGGTTGCCGCCGCTGGCGACACCTAGAACGTACTGACATGAGGAAAGTTTCCAACCGATTTCTCATACACAAACAGCAGTTGACCAGCGTTGCCTGGTGAAACGTTGTTGTGATGCCTCGTGTAAGGATGAGAAATGCATACCATCTCTTTGATAAAGGTCGGATTGTAGCCTATAGCGATTGCGGTTTATCGTATCGCGACATTGCTGCTCGCGTTGGTCGAGATCCAATGACTGTTTGCAGAATATGGAATCGGTCGGTCCAGGAGGGTAATACGGAACGCCGTGCTGGATCCCGACGGCCTCGTATCACTAGCAGTCGAGATGACAGGCATCTTATCCGCATGGCTGTGACGGATCGTGCAGCCACGTCTCGATCCCTGAGTCAACAGATGGGGACGTTTGCAAGACAACAACCATCTGCACGAACAGCTCGACGACGTTTGCAACAGCATGGACTATCAGCTCGGAGACCGTGGCTGCAACTACCCTTGACGCTGCATCACAGACAGGAGCACCTGCGATGGTGTACTCAACGACGAACCTGGATGCACGAATGGCTAAACGTCATTTTTTCGGATGAATCGAGGTTCTGTTTACAGCATCAAGATGGTCGCATCCGTGTTTGGCGACATCGCGGTGATCGCACATTGGAAGCGTGTATTCGTCATCGCCATATTGGCGTATCTCCCGGCGTGATGGTATGGGATTCCACTGGTTACATGTCTCGGTCACCTCTTGTTCGCACTGACGGCACTTTGAACAGCGGACGTTACATTTCAGATGTGCTATGACCCGTGGCTGTACCCTTCACTCGATCCCTGCGAAACCCAACATTTCAGCAGGATAATGCACGACCACATGTTGCAGGTCTTGTACGGGCCTTTCTGGATACAGAAAATGTTCGACTGCTGTCCTGTCCAGCACATTCCCCAGATCTCACACCAATTGAAAACGTCTGATCAATGGTGACCGAGGAACTGGCTCGTCACAATACGCCAGTCGCTGCAAGCGCAGCTGTACATGTACACGCCATCCAAGCTCTGTTTGACTCAATGCCCAGGCGTATCGAGGCCGTTATTACGGCCAGAGGTGGTTGTTCTGGGTACTGATTTCTCAAGATCTATGCACCCAAATTGCATGAAAATGTAATCACATGTCAGTTCTAGTATGATATATTTGTCCAATGAATACCCGTTTGTCATCTGCATTTCTTCTTGGTGTAGCAATTTCAATGGCCAGTAGTGTAATATGTTAGTTGCAAGTGAATTGTTGAACTAACTCAAAGCAAGTAATTAGGACCTAACAATAGTGTATAATTTGATGGACATGACCCTCAGTGAGGGAGAAGCAGGCAGTGGCGGAACTCCACTGGGGCACAGAGCTGAGTAGAATGCCGGAGGCACATTTAGTTGCGAGAGCTGGAAGAAGGCAGACCTTCGTGAGGTAACTTGTGGTATTCAGTCATGAAGGTGATAAATTTTGAACGGCAAAAGGCGGTACAGTGCTCTAACTTTAGAGAGGACTTTAGCTTCAGTGAGTTTTAAATGTGTTTCAGTTCTGAACTTTACAGAACATGAGTTTCTACTCTTTCATGTATGTATATAACCAGATCGCCATACTGAACTCTAAATTATTTTGAACTGGGAATATTTTGTGTTTTTCGATCACGTAATGCGACTTAGTTTTTGTGCGTCTTTGATGAATATTTAGCTTCTGAGGGGGGGGGGGGGGGAGGGGGAGCCTTGCTACCGTTCGTGTAGAACAATAAACACAACTTTACTACTATTGAATAATGTTTCACTTCTGTTGATATTGTAACTGTTAACTGTAGATTCACTTTTCCATATAATCCTAATTATCTGATTGAATAAACCAACAATTATTCAACATAACCGTCTGCTGTCTTCTACATCAGCTTAAAATGTTAGGATAAAACCATTTTATTAATTATATATTTATCTTTCGTATTTAATATATTTGCTCATTGTATTAATTCTCAATATATAGACTATTTGACTGCAGAATCACGGGTACAAATTGTTATCTGCAGCGAGTTTACCTGCTGTGCATGGAAGCTCGACCCTACAACTTCATCGAGCCATCCTTTGTAAACAGAGTCATAGTGCTAGCATGAATTTTCGATTACCGATTCAGAGGGTCTGGCAATTCTTTTTATTGTCTCATTCTGGCAGAAAACGCATGCACGTATAAAAACATGTACATCACCAAACAATATTTCGTTCGCTTGTAAGTTAGTAGAGTTTTTGTTTTGCATGTTGCTATTCTGGTTCCAATCGGTTTATTTATCGTCTCTTAGTCCACTGTTGCTATTTGAGTTCACATATTGTCATTTAGTCATTTGGGTATAGCGAATGGAGCTGAGGACGCTAGAAAATGGAATGCACAGTGGAGAAATCGGAACATTTCCAACGTAGTCTTCTGTTCGAGTTCGATAGAGGGATGACAGCACAGGAAGTAGCAAGAAACGTCTTCGTCCTCTATGGGGATAATGCCATTGGACCGGGTTCTGTAAAAAAATGGTTTTCAGTGTACTCGAGAACTGGCAAATGTGATGAAATTTGATCATTCCATTAACGTGCGACGTTTGCGTGCAATGGGGAAGGTTAAAAAATTCGATGCTCTAAGCATCTCTGGTCGCTCGTCATCAATTGGCTCGTGAACAACACCGACTATTCCTATCCTATATCGTCACTGACAACGAGAAATGGTGTCTTTATGCTATGGTAAGGAAAAGAAAGGAACAGATGAGCCCAAACAAAGCAGCTGCTCCACGTACAAAGACCTGTGAGCAACGGCAAAAAGTGTTACGCATCTGGTGGAACACCGACGGTGTGGTGTACTACGAATTGCTTCCCCCAGATGTAACCATCAGTGCTAACATTTATTGTCAACAACTGACAAGGGGAGGCCGCCAATTGTGAAATTCAGATTCGATTCATACAGCGCATAATAAAAGCTCATGTCCAGAGGTGTAATGTGGCATAGCACCAAGATGCATTTCTCAGCCATTGTCGAGAAAATCGACAGTTAAAAGAAACCGTTTCGGTGAAATACTCTCTACGATTTATGATTTCCTACAGCGTCGTGGCGCATCGGTAAGGGCTCGGGTTCGTAATCCGAAGGTCGCCGGATCGAATCTCGCGCCATGCAATTTTTTTTAGTATTTGTTTTTTGTAACTCAAACAAAAAACAAATACTAAAAAACTATATTATTATTATAACTATTATAACGATTGTTCCCCTTTAGGAGAGCGATTGAACTTGAATTCATAATTTCATCTTCGGATGTTTTTCTTCTTCGCTTCCCAAAACCTCCTCATCCTCTCAGAATGCTCCTTCTTCCGTTCCTCTGTCCATTTTTACCAGGCTGACGCGATGTTCTTTCCCCAAACTTCACACTTGTGATTTTATGCCGGCACTCGGTGCGATCTTCGAGATTTTTTATGTTGATCTGCTGTAGATCCCTCTGGACTTCTTTCAGCCATTCCGTGCCATATTTACTCCTTGTTATAAAATTGAATAATTTCTTTGCTGTTCTACACTCCTGGAAATTGAAATAAGAACACCGTGAATTCATTGTCCCAGGAAGGGGAAACTTTATTGACACATTCCTGGGGTCAGATACATCACATGATCACACTGACAGAACCACAGGCACATAGACACAGGCAACAGAGCATGCACAATGTCGGCACTAGTACAGTGTATATCCACCTTTCGCAGCAATGCAGGCTGCTATTCTCCCATGGAGACGATCGTAGAGATGCTGGATGTAGTCCTGTGGAACGGCTTGCCAAGCCATTTCCACCTGGCGCCTTAGTTGGACCAGCGTTCGTGCTGGACGTGCAGACCGCGTGAGACGACGCTTCATCCAGTCCCAAACATGCTCAATGGGGGACAGATCCGGAGATCTTGCTGGCAAGGGTAGTTGACTTACACCTTCTAGAGCACGTTGGGTGGCACGGGATACATGCGGACGTGCATTGTCCTGTTGGAACAGCAAGTTCCCTTGCCGGTCTAGGAATGGTAGAACGATGGGTTCGATGACGGTTTGGATGTACCGTGCACTATTCAGTGTCCCCTCGACGATCACCAGTGGTGTACGGCCAGTGTAGGAGATCGCTCCCCACACCATGATGTCGGGTGTTGGCCCTGTGTGCCTCGGTCGTATGCAGTCCTGATTGTGGCGCTCACCTGCACGGCGCCAAACACGCATACGACCATCATTGGCACCAAGGCAGAAGCGACTCTCATCGCTGAAGACGACACGCCTCCATTCGTCCCTCCATTCACGCCTGTCGCGACACCACTGGAGGCGGGCTGCACGATGTTGGGGCGTGAGCGGAAGACGGCCTAACGGTGTGCGGGACCGTAGCCCAGCTTCATGGAGACGGTTGCGAATGGTCCTCGCCGATACCCCAGGAGCAACAGTGTCCCTAATTTGCTGGGAAGTGGCGGTGCGGTCCCCTACGGCACTGCGTAGGATCCTACGGTCTTGGCGTGCATCCGTGCGTCGCTGCGGTCCGGTCCCAGGTCGACGGGCACGTGCACCTTCCGCCGACCACTGGCGACAACATCGATGTACTGTGGAGACCTCACGCCCCACGTGTTGAGCAATTCGGCGGTACGTCCACCCGGCCTCCCGCATGCCCGCTATACGCCCTCGCTCAAAGTCCGTCAACTGCACGTACGGTTCACGTCCACGCTGTCGCGGCATGCTACCAGTGTTAAAGACTGCAATGGAGCTCCGTATGCCACGGCAAACTGGCTGACACTGACGGCGGCGGTGCACAAATGCTGCGCAGCTAGCGCCATTCGACGGCCAACACCGCGGTTCCTGGTGTGTCCGCTGTGCCGTGCGTGTGATCATTGCTTGTACAGCCCTCTCGCAGTGTCCGGAGCAACTATGGTGGGTCTGAGACACCGGTGTCAATGTGTTCTTTTTTCCATTTCCAGGAGTATATATATATATATATATATATATATATGTGTGTGTGTGGGGGGGGGGGGGGTCTCTAATTCAAACGTTTGACTTACACTATATGTATTCGTTTCGGAATATCGTTTCTACGTCTTCCGTTAACTACACGTGTAAACATTATGAAGACAATTAATAAGATTTGTGAAATACAACTTTGTTTGCGGAAAACATAATCATGTTCGAAGCCGCCAGTTTTTCCACGACAAACGACTTTCAACAACTTATTATATGCATAATTGTTGCAAACTGATTGCCGGGAATTATATATATATATATATATATTTGAATTACAAAAAACAAATACTAAAAAGAATTTGCATTGCCCGAGATTCGATCCAGCGACCTTCGTATTAGGAACCCGAGCGCTTACCGCTGCGCCACGACGCTGTAGGAAATCAAAATCGTAGAGAGTATTTCACCGCAACGGTTTCTTTTAACTGTCGATTTTCTCGACAACGGCTGAGAAGTGCATCTTGGTGCTTTGCCACATTATACCTCTGGACATGAGCTTTTATTATGCGCAGTATGAATCGAATCTGAATTTCACAATTGGCGGCCTCCCCTTGTGAGACATCTTGCAGACGCAGTCCCAGAGCAACGACCGTGAAGACTGCATGAAGCGTTGCCACTCCGCGATAACGTCCGCCGGCATTCTGCTAGGCTGACAAAAACACTATACAGGAACTGGGACGGGAAGTCATTCCCGCTCCTACGTTATTCACCCGATCTTGAGCCCTCAGATTTTAACCTTTTCCGCTCTCTGTCGAATATCCTTCAAGAAACGTCCTTTCCGGGTCAAAATGCTCTTCGAACAGGGCTCGAGGAGTTCCTCGTCTCAAAACCACTCGATTTCTACAGAAGCGAAAAGGAAAAGTTACCAAAGTGTTGGCACACTGTTGTAAATAGTGAAAGAGAATATACAGGGTGGTCCTTTGATCGTGACTGGGCCAAATATCTCACGAAATAAGCGTCAAACGAAAAAACTACAAAGAACGAAACTTGTCTAGCTTGAAGGGGGAAACCAGATGGCGCTATGGTTGGCCCACTAGATGGCGCTGCCATAGGTCAAACGGATATCAACTGCGTTTTTTAAATTAGGAACCCCCATTTTTATTACATATTCGTGTAGTACGTAAAGAAATATGAATGTTTTAGTTGGACCACTTTATTCGTTTTGTGATAGATAGCGCTGTAATAGTCACAAACACATGGCTCACAATTTTAGACGAGCAGTTGGTAACAGGTAGGTTTTTTAAATTAAAAATACAGACTGTACGTTCGTTTGAACATTTTATTTCGGTTGTTCCAATGTGATACATGTACCTTTGTGAACTTATTTCTGAGAACGCATGCTGTTACAGCGTGATTACCTGTAAATACCACATTAATGCAATAATGCATTTGGCAATACGTGTAACGACATTCCTCTCAACAGTGAGTAGTTCGCCTTCCGTAATGTTCGCACATGCATTGACAATGCGCTGACGCATGTTGTCAGGCGCTGTCGGTGGTTCACGATAGCAAATATCCTTCAACTTTCCCCACAGAAAGAAGTCGGGGAACGTAAGATCCAGTGAACGTGCTTCGACGACCAATCCACCTGTCATGAAATATGCTATTCAATACCGCTTCAACCGCACGCGAGCTATGTGCCGGACATCCACCATGTTGGAAGTACATCGCCATTCTGTCATGCAGTGAAACATCTTGTAGTAACATCGGTAGAACATTACGTAGGAAATCAACATACATTGCACCATTTAGATTGCCATCGATACAATGGGGGCCAATTATCCTTCATCCCATAATGCCGCACCATACATTAACCTGCCAAGGTTGCTGATGTTCCACTTGTCGCAGACATCGTGGATTTTTCGTTGCCCAATAGTGCATAATATGCCGGTTTACGTTACCGCTGTTGGTGAATGACGCTTCGTCACTAAATAGAACGCGTGCAAAAAATGTGTCATCGTCCCGTAATTTCTCTTGTGCCCAGTGGCAGAACTGTACACGACGTTCAAAGTCGTCACCATGCAATTCCTGGTGCATAGAAATTGGTACGGGTGCAATCTATATTGATGTAGCATTCTCAACACCGACGTATTTGAGATTCCCGATTCTCGCGCAATTTGTCTGCTAGTGATGTGCGGATTAGCCGCGACGGCAACTAAAACACCTACTTGGGCATCATCATTTGTTGCAGGTCGTGGTTGACGTTTCACATGTGGCTGAACACTTCCTGTTTCCTTAAATAACGTAACTATCCGGCGAACGGTCCGGACACTTGGATGATGTCGTCCAGGATACCGAGCAGCATACATAGCACACGCCCGTTGGGCATTTTGATCACAATAGCCATGCATCAACACGATATCGACCTTTTCCGCAATTGGTAAACGGTCCATTTTAACACGGGTAATGTATCACGAAGCAAATACCGACCGCAATGGCGGAATGTTACGTCATACTACGTACTTATACGTTTGTGACTATTACAGCGCCATCTATCACAAAGCGAAAAAAGTGGTCCAACTAAAACAATCATATTTCTTTACGTACTACACGAATGTGTAATAATAAATGGGGGTTCCTACTTAAATAAACGCAGTTGATATCCGTTTGGCCTATGGCAGTGCTATCTAGCGGGCCAACCATAGCGCCATCTGGTTTCCCTCTTCAAGCTAGAGGAGTCTCGTTATTCGTAGTTTTTTCGTTTGATGCTTATTTCGTGAGATATTTGGCCCGGTCACTATCAATGGACCACTCTGCATTGACTAGTTTCTGTTATGTATATGTGTATATGCTGTGTTTATTAAACTCATGGAAAAACTCTATGAACATATGCACATCCGTAATACTATCTCTGTGACGTTCCTGTGCTTGCACACATTCCTACACTTGCAGATATTCCTACAGTTATACAAATTTCTACATATATGCACATCCCAACACGAAAAAAACAAAGAACACTTGATACCCAGAGCACCATAGCAGACCTCTGTCGGGTAGTATCAAATATTTTTCTGCTTAGATGTTAAGGAGAGATGTATTCTAGTGAACAGTGTAGCAGTCACATTGTTAACAATCACCTTTGGACGAGCACTGATGCTGTTGAAGATGACTATCACCAGCACAACGAGCAGGAAGCAGAGTTTCGTTGTCGCTGTCATCCTGCTCTATGGGCACCGGCGGAGCTGGAAAAGCAAACAGTCAGTGAGTTGTCTTCCCGATCGTATCATGAAACGGAGCAGCTTACTCATAAAGCTGGTAAAATCCTGACCGCTGGAATAGTCACTGCAACTGTTAAAGGCCTCCAAAGCTTTAACGAACAGTCAAGATATTGTGAGGTGACCCGTAGAGGTATACCTATGGATGATAGAAAGAGCTGCACTGGGTGACTTAGGAATGATCAGCCAGTTCTACATCTACATCTACATTTATACTCCGCAAGCCACCCAACGGTGTGTGGCGGAGGGGACTTTACGTGCCACTGTCATTACCTCTCTTTCCTGTTCCAGTCGCGTATGGTTCACGGGAAGAACGACTGCCGGAAAGCCCCCGTGCGCGCTCGAATCTCTCTTAATTTTACATTCATGATCTTCTCGGGAGGTATAAGTAGGGGGAAGCAATATATTCGATACCTCATCCAGAAACGCACCCTCTCTAAACCTGGACAGCAAGCTACATCGCGATGCAGAGCGCCTCTCTTGAAGAGTCTGCCACTTGAGTTTGCTAAACATCTCCGTGACGCTATCACGCTTACCAGATAACTCTGTGATGAAACGCGCCGTTCTTCTTTGGATTTTCTCTATCTCCTCTGTCAAGCCTACCTGGTACGGATCCCACACTGACGAGCAATACTCAAGTATAGGTCGAACGAGTGTTTTGTAAGCCACCTCCTTTGTTGATGGACTACATTTACTAAGGACTCTCCCAATGAATCTCAACCTGGCACCCGCCTTACCAACAATTAATTTTATATGATCATGCCACTCCAAATCGCTCCGTACGCATACTCCCAGATATTTTACAGTAGTAACTGCTACCAGTGTTTGTTCCGCTATCATATAATCATACAATAAGGGATCCTTCTTTCTATGTATTCGCAATACATTACATCTGTCTATGTAAAGGGATAGTTGCCACTCCCTGCATCAAGTGCCTGTCCGCCGCAGATCTTCCTGCATTTCGCTGCAATTTTCTAATGCTGAAACTTCTCTGTATACTACAGCATCATCCGCGAAAAGCCACATGGAACTTCCGACATTTTGTACTAGGTCATTTATATATTCACCATAGACTCACATGAATTTAATTACAGGTGTTGTGCAACAGGTAACTAAAATGTAAATGCCGTTTGGCGAGGGCCTCCCGCCGGGTAGACCGTTCGCCTGGCGCAAGTCTTTCGATGTGACGCCACTTCGGCGACTTGCGTGTCGATGGGGATAAAATGATGATGATAAGTAAAACACAACACCCAGCCCCTGAGCGTAGAAAATCTCCAACCCAGCTGGGAATCGAACCCGGGCCGTTAGGGATGACATTCCGTCGCGCTGACCAGTCAGCTACTAGGGGCGGACAACAGGTAACTTAATGAATTTAATTTCTTAAACAGGTGCGGCTCTAACATATATGAAGCATGGCTGCGGTAACTCACAAAATGATAAAATAGGGAGTTTCAGCAAACTAATAAATTAAATAATTGTCACTATAAAACCTTATTTATTACAATTTGCGGTGGACAAGTTAAATACAAGTACATGAGGACATAAAATCATTACATTCATTGAGTCTTAATACGAGTTCACAATGGAATTAAAGTAACAGCACCTACGAAAACATAATGTAATGAAATGGAGGTGAATAGGTTAAAGTTAGTCCAACGTTAGGTGTGAAGGGGCGTGGGGAAGGAACACAACTGAGTTTTCAGAAGTCACGTAGTGATTGCCAAATGTTCATCAGAGCCGTAAGAAAGAACTGCAGGAAGACTCTAGCATGCATCCATTATCTTGACTGAATCAATGCTGAGTCAAATATACTAATGACTGTACTTAAATCAGAAATGTAAAAGCCCTATCGTCAATGTGAAAATTCTATGTATATCCTGTCACATGGTTTGCGAACACTGTAGTGGCTCACCATACATTGCGTTACTACTGCCTGCGAGTGGCGGCGGTGGTTGCAAGTACTAAGTAATCTGAGCTTCCTCAGAGCCCAGAGTCGAAGTCGCTCCCTTTTCTAAGGCGCTCTCTGACGACTCTTGGACGGAAGTTATTTCCAGACAGCGCTTCCAGGCGCTACTGTCTGGAACCGCGCGACCGCTACGGTCGCAGGTTCGAATCCTGCCTCGGGCATGGGTGTGAGTGATGACCTTAGGTTAGTTAGGTTTAAGTAGTTCTAAGTTCTAGGGGACTGAATACATCGGAAGTTCAGTTCCATAGTGCTCAGAGCCATTTGAGGCCAGAGCGCTTCTAGCAAGTAGCAGAATTCTTACTTGTGCATGATTTTGGGAATGAAATAACAGTGATTCGTCTTAGTGACAACCGATCTGGTCCATCCTAATAATGCAGCCATCTCCCTTCCGTACTCAGTACAAACACAAATGACTAACTATGTCGATTTTTACTGTTGGAGTTTGGGGCATGCAGCTTCTCACTGCTACCACCGATCCTGCTATATGTTTATAGCCAAGCAGGTCTCCTGCATGTACACGCAGTAATTACAGGTGCGTAATTCTCCCACTCTAGATTCTGTCGCAGCACTTACTACACTACTGGCCATTAAAATTGCTACACCAAGAAAAAATGCAGATGATAAACGGGTACTCATTGGACAGATATACTAGAACTGACATGTGATTACATTTTCACGCAATTTGGGTACATATATCCTGAGAAATCAGTACCCAGAACAACCATCTCTGGCCGTAATAACGGCCTTGATACGCCTGGGCATTGAGTCAAACAGAGGTTGGACGGCGTGTACAGTTACAGCTGCCCATGCAGCTTCAACACACCACAGGACATCAAGAGTAGTGACTGGCGTATTGTGACGAGCCAGTTGCTCGGCCACCATTGACCAGAAGTTTTCAGTTGGTGAGAGATCTGGAGAATGTGCTGGCCAGGGCAGCAGTCGAACATTTTCTGTATCCAGAAAGGCCCGTACAGGACCTGCAACATACGGTCGTGCATTATCCTGCTGAAAAGTAGGGTTTCGCAGGGATCGAATGAAGGGTAGAGCCACGGGCCGTAACACATCTGAAATGTAACGCCCACTGTTCAAAGTGCCCTCAACGCGAACAAGAGGTGTCCGAGACGTGTAACCAATGGCAGCCCAGAACATCACGCCGGGTGATACGCCAGTATGGCGATGACGGATACACGCTTCCAATGTGCGTTGACCGCGATGTCGCAAAACACGGATGCAACCATCATGATGCTGTAAACAGAACCTGGATTCATCCGAAGAAAAGGCGTTTTGCCATTCGTGCACCCAGGTTCGTCGTTGAGTACACCATCGCAGCGCTCCTGTCTGTGAAGCAGCGTCAAGTGTAATCGCAGCCACGGTCTCCGAGCTGATAGTCCATGCTGCTGCAAGCGTCGTCGAACTGTTCGTGCAGATGGTTGTTGTCTTGCGAACGTTCCCATCTGTTGACTCAGGGATCGAGATGTGGCTGCACGATCCGTTACAGCCATGCGGATAAGATGCCTGTCATCTCGACTGCTAGTCATACGAGGCCGTTTGGATCCAGCCCGGCGTTCGGTATTACCCTCCTGAATCCACCGATTTCATATTCTGCTAACAGTCATTAGATCTCGACCAACGCGCGCAGCAATGTCGCGATACGATAAACCGGATTCGCGATAGGCTTCAATCTGACCTTTATCAAAGTCGGAAACGTGATGGTACGCATTTCTCCTACTTACACGAGTCATCTCAACAACGTTTCACCAGGCAACGCCGGTCAATTGCTGTTTGTGTATGAGAAATCGGTTGGAAACTTTCCTCATGTCAGCACGTTGTAGGTGTCGCCAGCGGCGGCAACCTTGTGTGAATGCTCTGAAAAGCTAATCATTTGCGTATCACAGCATCTTCTTCCTGTCGGTTAAATTTCGCGTCTGTAGCACGTCATCTTCGTGGTGTAGCAAATTTAATGGCCAGTAGTGTATTTTTAATAGAGTTAACGAGACAATTTACTTGGCGCCAGCCTGGCGGCTGTGGGTCCCGTGTCCTTTAGCACAAGAACACCGGATGGTATCTCTTCTCATCGCACTTCGGTGACTTCTGTCTTTGTACTGCTTCCGTCGAGCACTCCAGGACGCTGACTTCCTGCTGCGGGCAGGGCGCTGCAAAACTGCTTTCTTTCATTATCTGCTCGTGTCGTGTCACTCTGGCACCAGCTAACCTTCATTTTAAAACGACGATACAGTAGCTTCCAGCGTTCAGAACACAACATAGACGATGCCTCTTTGGCAGAGTTTAGCCCTCACTCAACATATCGTTCTGACTTCCTACATGCTTCTCATTCCTCTGGCAGCTCTTGTCCATTGACATGACCTGTGGCTCACCTAATGGCCAGACGCTGGTTATGTCCTCCACACCCTTGATATCCAACCAACATGTGTTCAATAATACTTCCAATTACACTACTGGCCACTAACATTGCTACACCACGAAGATAACGTGCTACAGGCGCGAAATTTAACCGACAGGAAGAAGATGCTGTGACATGCAAATGATTAGCTTTTCAGAGCATTCACACAAGGTTGCCGCCGCTGGCGACACCTGCAATGTGCTGACATTAGGAAAGTTTCCAACCGATTTCTCATACACAAACAATAGTTCACCGGCGTTGCCTGGTGAAACGTTGTTGTGATGCCTTGTGTAAGGAGGAGAATTGCGTACCATCACGTTTCCGACTCTTATAAAGGTCGGATTGTAGCTTATCGCGATTGCGGTTTATCGTATCGCGACATTGCTGCTCGCGTTGGTCGAGATCCAATGACTGTTTGCAGAATATGGAATCGGGGGGGGGGGGGGGGGGGGGGGGGGGGGTTCATGAGGGTAATACGGAACGTCGTGCTGCATCCAAACGGCCTCGATTCAGAAGCAGTCGAGATGACAGGCATCTTATCCGCATGGCTGTAACGGATCGTGCAGCCACGTCTCGATCCCTGAGTCAACAGATGGGAACGTTTGCAAGACAACAACCATCTGCTCGAACAGTTCCACGACGCTTGCAGCAGCATGGACTATCAGCTCGGAGACCGTGGCTGCGGTTACCCTTGACGCTGCATCACAGACAGGAGCGCCTGTGACGGTGTACTCAACGACGAACCTGGGTGCACGAATGGCAAAACGTCATTTTTTCGAATGAATCCAGGTTATGTTTACAGCATCATGATGGTCGCATCCGTGTTTGGCGACATCGCGGTGAATGCACATTGGAAGCGTGTATCCGTCATCGCCATACTGACGTATCACCCGGCGTGATGTTCTGGGCTGCCATTGGTTACACGTCTCGGACACCTCTTGTTCGCATTGAGGGCACTTTGAACAGTGGGCGTTACATTTCAGATGTGTTACGGCCCGTAGCTCTACCCTTCATTCGATCCCTGCGAAACCCTACTTTTCAGCAGGATAATGGACGACCGCATGTTGCAGGTCCTGTACGGGCCTTTCTGGATACAGAAAATGTTCGACTGCTGCCCTGGTCAGCACATTCTCCAGATCTCTCACCAACTGAAAACGTCTGGTCAATGGTGGCCGAGCAACTGGCTCGTCACAATACGCCAGTCACTACTCTTGATGTCCTGTGGTGTGTTGAAGCTGCATGGACAGCTGTAACTGTACACGCCATCCAAGCTCTGTCTGACTCAATGCCCAGGCGTATCAAGGCCGTTATTACGGCCAGAGATGGTTGTTCTGGGTACTGATTACTCAGGATCTATGCACCCAAACTGCGTGAAAATGTAATCACATGTCAGTTCTAGTATAATATATTTGTCCAATGAACACCCGTTTATCATCTGCATTTCTTCTTGGTGTAGCAATTTTAATGGGCAGTAGTGTACATTCATACAGACTTCCATAAGAATTTAGCATAGAAATCTAGTAATTGGATGTGGCAGTCACTGACGTTAACTTCAGTCGTACCTGTACTCTCTAGTTTGATAATACTTTACATTGGCTGGACTTGTTAATTGATTGGAATTTAATCATGGTAAGTGACAATTTTGCCAAATATGGTCACGTAACAATATTATTATGCATTTGATGATCACATTGTGTTTACAACAGCGTGGCTGAAGTGTGACTGCTCCACATTTCGGACTTCTATTGTTATGATCGTCAGTGCTAAGACTGGTTTCGTGCAGCTCTTCACACTAGTCGCTCCCACGCAAGTCTCTTGATCTCTCTATGTAAGCCACACTCAACAATTTTTTACGCCCCATACTTTTACCATTACGAAACTGACGAATCCTTGATACTAAAGGAAGTGTAAATGTAAATGTCGTGTGACTAGGGCCTCCCGTCGGGCAGACCGTTTACGGGTGCAAGTCTTTCGATTTGACGCAACTTCCGCGGCTTGCGCGTCGATGGGGATGAAATGATGATGATTAGGACAACACAACACCCAATCCCTGAGCGGAGAAAATCTCCGACCCGTGAATCGAACCCGGACCCTTAGGATTGACAGTCTGTCGCGTTGACCACTCAGCTACCGGAGGCGGACACAGGAAGTGTGCTGTCAACCGATCCATTCTTTAAGTTGTACCATAAATTTCTTTTCTCATCGATTCATTTCAGTACCTCGTAATTAGTAATCTAGCCAACCCAACTAGACTCCAGTATTCTTTTATAGCACTTCATTTCGAAGGCTTGTGCTCTCTTGTTATCTCTACTGTTTATCGAACCCAAAATTTTATTTTCAGTTTTAACATATTTCTCTTTTTTCAGGAAAGCTTTTCTTGCCACTGCATGTCTGCTTTTTATGTCCTTTGTACGTCTGCCATCATCAGCTACTTTGTTCCGCAAATAGCACGACTTGTCTATCACTTTCAGTGTCTCATTTCCTAAAGTATCTCCTGATGTAATTTGACTAGACGCGATTAACTTTGTTTTGATTTTGATGATATTCGCCTCTCTAGACAACATGCACTAGGTGATCAAAAAGATCCGGACACCTACTAATGGACATTAATATGGGGTGTGTCCAACCTTTGCCGGCCGGAGTGGCCGAGCGATTCTAGGCGCTACAGTCTGGAACCGCGCGACCGCTACGGTCGCAGGTTCGAATCCTGCCTCGGGCATGGACGTGTGTGATGTCCTTAGGTTAGTTAGGTTTAAGTAGTTCTAAGTTCTAGGGGACTAATGACCTCAGAAGCTAAGTCCCACAGTGCTCAGAGCCATTTGAACCATTTTGTCCAACCTTCGCCTTTATGACGCCCTGAGACATGCTGGGGACACTTTCAGTCAGGTGTCTGAATGAGACTTTCGTAGCGGATTAAAACTGCCTGCTGGACCGAAACTCGAACTCCGGACCTTTGCCTTTTGCAGGAAAGTTTCATATCAGCGCACACTTCAGGTGTCTGAATGTCTATGGAGGAATGGCGTCCCGTTCTTCCTCAAGAGCCGAAGCCATTGGAGGCAGTGATGTTACACGCTGGGGTCTCGAGTGAAGTCGACATTCTCATTCACCTCAAAGGCGTTACACTGGGTTCAGGTCCAGACACGGGGCACACCGGTCCATTTCAGGAATGTTATTGACCAAAAATGATTCCCTCACAGGTACTGCTTTATGACAGGGTTCACAGTCATGATAATACAAACAAGTACCGTCTCCCAAGCGCTCCTCTCTTATACACAGTGTGCAATGCAGCAAAATGAGTTCACATTCTTCCGCAATTTAGTGTTTTCATAAGAGGATTAAGAGAAACACACCCTAACCACGAAAAACACCCGCACATCGCAACACCACCTCCTCCGTATTTCACTGTTGGCACTACACATGATGGCCGGTAGCGTTATCCAGGCATTTGGCAAATCCAAACCCTCATACAGAGATGCTACAGGGAGTAGCATAATTCATCACTCCATCACTCCAAATCATTGGTTTCAAATCATCCTCTGTCCAGTGGCGTCGCTGTTTACACCACCTCAAACGTTGCTTAACACTGTCTTCAGCCACTGTGCTAGCTGGAATGGTGGTAGAACTTTGGAACTCACGAGTGATTCCTCCTCCTGATTTCAGTCCATTTTTTACAGTCAACTATCGTAATACTTGACGGTCCCTGTGCGGTGTCGTCGACAATGGACCGTGGCATCACCAATCGACCGCCATAGAAACTCTGAACACCCAAGTAGCAACACGGGGCACCAATCAGGGACAAGCAGTAAGCCCCACCTCAGGTAGTTGCGAGCCGCCGCCTCGCCTCATCTCGTTCTTCAGATACCAGCGGCGAGTTGTGTTCGGACAACCGTCACGACAGAAGACCTACTTCCGCTTCCAGTGACCTGTCGTCGCATCATCGCGCCGTCCCGTGACTATCAGCCGTTTAGTCAATAAAATTCTTTTGGGTGTGTGACCGCGTTGTCACTGACGAGGGTTCAAATTGCTCTGAGCTCTATGGCACTTAACTTCTGAGGTCATCAGAACTATTTAAACCTAACTAACCTAAGGACATCACACACATTCATGCCCGAGGCAGGATTCGAACCTGCGACCGTAGCGGTCGCCCGGTTCCAGACTGAAGCGCCTAGAACCGCTCGGCCACAGCGGCCGGCCCTGACGAGGGAAACACGCCATCGCACCCACTCAGACTTAGTGGTAAGATGGTGCAGTGGATCGGCCTTCAGAAACCGAATACAGATACTGCATAAAAACAGGAATATGATGAAGTGAACAGTGAAAAGAGAAGCAAAATAGAAACAGAGAACCATCCGAGCTCACTATGTGCAGCAACGAGGGAACGTTCGTAGCCACAGTGTCGTGGTTATGTGGTTACGGTGTTGCACTGCGAAAGGGGAGATCCCGCTTCAAATCCCGCTCGTGCATTAAATTTTTTTCCGCAAAAGTATAAACTGTCCGTCCAGTTATTGACGTGTCTGTTCGCACTAATCAGATTTGTGTCAGTGCTGTTGTGTAACTTCCGTTTGCAACAGCTAGGTGTAGAAGAGGGACCTCCAGAAGTACGTACCTCCTATTTATTCTACACAAGTGCCACATGTTAGGACTCTTGCGTTCTGTTTTGGGAGTTCTGACTTTTTAATTCCTTTGTTGTAACATAGTTCACACCCTCTTATTTGTTGTTTTCATTTATGTGAAAAGTTGGCCGGCCGCTGTGGCCGAGCAGTTCTAGGCGCTTCATGCAATGTTACTTATAATCCGTCTTGACTGCAAAATATTTATTCACATGACCGGTTTCGGTTCCTCTAGAACCGTCTTCAGATCTGCAATTTAATGTGAGGCAGCATGTGAAAGTTGCTGAGTGTCGACGGGTTACTCTTGTAACAGAAACTGCAGATCTGAAGACGGTTCTACAAGAACCGAAACCCGTCATGTGAATAAATATTTTGTAATCAAGACGAATTATAAGTAACATCGCTTAAAAAAGTGATTGAGGTATCCCTGCATACATTATGTCTGTTCTTGCTAGGCGCTTCAGTCCGGAACCGTGCTCCTGCTACGGTCGCAGGTTCGAATCCCGCCTCGAGCATGGATGTGTGTGATGTCCTTAGGTTAGTTAGATTTAAGTAGTTCCAAGTCTAGCGGACCGATGACCTCAGATGTTAAGTCCCATAGTGCTCAGAGACATTTGAACATTTGAAAAGTCGATGCGGCATCTCGCTGGCTATCACTATTCAATACATTCACTTGTGACGGTAATATTTTCTTATCACATGACATATTCTATAACAAATGTATAGTACGACAATTGGCTAGATTACAGAAGGAAAAAAGACACGTCAACGACCGGACGGGAAATTCATAATCTTGTGAAAAAAAAATTGGGCACGAGCGATATTCGAACAAGGATGCCCCCTTCGCAATCCAACACTGTGGCGACATAGCCACGACGCCGTTGGCCATTATTGTTCATTGCACTTGCTCGGTGCGGACGTCCCCTGATACCCGTTGAAGTTCATTGTCAATCCAGTTACTCAGTTTTTTTTATTTTTTTGCAGACGGCAGCTAAGCCCCTTACCGAACACCCTGAGCTATCCCGCCGGCTACATTCGATGCTGCACATCCTGAGCTTGAACTGTTCACAGTTTCTATTTTGGTTCTTTTTTCACAGTGCAGTACACCTTCTTCCTGCTTTCACGCTTGATCTGTGCTCAGTTTCTGACGGGCCATTCACTGGGCCATCTTACTACTAAATCTGACGGAAGTCCGATGGGGAGTTTCGCTTGTGAGCAAAGTTATCGGACGTTTCGGCCGCTGTTGCAAGTGACCTTCCTCAGAGTGTTTTTGCTATCTTAGTAAAAACACCACGAGGAAGGCCTTTTGCAATAGTGGCCGAAACGTCCGACAATTTTATTCAGTGACAATTTTACTGACTAACACAATGCCCGCAGAATCCTACCGTTACGTATCAGTCTTTACTCTAGCGACTGTTAAGTGGCATCAACGGACATGTGTGTATAGTAACTGAAGTAGACATTCAGAAATAGTTTTCTACAGACTCGTAATTTCACGCAGATCAGTATATTCGGGTGCTTCTTGTATTTGGACCTCGAGACACTGTATCGCATACACAGTTCCAAATGTGCTCATTAGCCACAGCCGTAGAAAGCGAGGAAGATTAGTGCATTTTTTGTTTGAAAGTAAGTGATCTGTTATTGATCCAATCACTTAACTGACTGATCAGTTTGGTCACCTGCGTGTTCGAAAGCAGAGCGCAGGACCCTGACCGTCAGTAGGCAGGTCTGGCTGGTCAGCGGACGTGGCCAGCTTTAGAGTGGTTGAAATGTCTCAGGTGACATCGAAAGACCAGCCCACGTTCGAAATCACTGGGCTCACTTCACCGACCCAGTCTAATAAGACAGCTTTTCTACTGATTACACAGTACTACCCGGCTGCTTTCTTACTGGTGGGTCCGTCTCTCACGACACCCAGCGGTTAGTTCCGTATTACATAGGGTTGTCCGAATAATTTTGATCAGATAGTGCATATTCAATTCAATTTATCTTCAAAGTCCTTAGCTAGCTCTGACAGCATTACGAAGTCATCAGCAACTAGGAAGTTTTTATTTCTTCTCCCTGAACTTTCTTTCCCAAGTTTCTCCTTTGTTTCCTGTACTGACTGCTCAATGTACAGATTATGTCACTGGGGATAAGCTACAACTCTGTTTCTACAAGCTGTAGACAATCTTTCGCCTCCGCTAAAAGGAGTCTATTCCAGTCAACATATTCAAACATTATTGCAAATCTACAAATAATATAAATTTTGTAACTCTTCAGGCTTTCCCGGCGATCTAATGACATCTTGGGTTGTCGGGTGTTCTGCTGGATATCAGCGTCGTACTTGCACAATATTTCGGCCACGTAGCTCGTAACCTTCATCAGGTGCGACCTGAGTCTCAGGTCGCACCTGATGAAGGTTACGAGTACGTGACCGAAATATCGTGCAAGTACGACGCTGATATCCGGCAGAACACCCGACAACCCAAGATGTCAATATAAATTTTGGTTTCTCATTTTTTATTTTATTTTTTAAGACAAGTTTTAGGGATAAACAGTTTCAGGTTGCGCTGTTTAAAAGAATGTACTGGGAAGGAAGGAGACTCTAACGTCCATCTACTATAAGGCCACAGCCGACCCCTGTGCCATCCCTGTCAAACAAGTTCCGTAAGTGTGTAAACACTTGTGTGTATGGATACTCGTATTTTCCTCAAACTATAGTAACACGACGTGTGTACATTATTCTTCTAACAGTGTTCGCGGATGAAAGAAACCGCTACCACTGAGCCTGCTACTACTGTTCGACCATGTACATTCATTTGTTAGGCTAAAGCAGATTGCAGGCAACTTGTGCCTTTACCAAGGGGATGTAATTTCTCATCGCTCACGAAAGCTTTGCAAACAGAACAGCACACTAGGTCACCTGAAGTCCATTCCACCGAGGAAATGTGTGACGTCATCAGGACAAAAGATGCTTCTGGGGGCCTCTAATTCGAAACCTCACAAATGCGTACATATAATCTGTAAATTGTTGATGGTATACAGAAACCAGCCACTGACTGATTTTAGGTTACTGTATTTAAAAAGAACCGTTATCGGTTTCGAATTTTTTACAGTTCATCATCAGACGATTTTTCTTTCATGCTTTCACCAGTACAGATTATACATTGGGTTAGTATGAGTTGCCCTAGGATAAAAAATAATTTAATATTGCATATGTGTAACCAAAACGGTTGCGGTACATATTTGCGTTCGAATGCAACTTACATGAAATGTCCATCTGGTGCCACTATTTTTAAATAAGGAACCTGGTGGCTGGTTGCTGTACACAATCAACAATTTATTTGATATAACAGCCGCGGCCTCCAAACGTGTCTACATATGACAAAACTGCGTATAATCTGTTTGACTAATGTATTGGAGAGATTTCTTACTTTTGCTGGAGCGAACTGTTGTGTAATGAGGTAGCGGCTCTTATATAGTATTTCACAAATCTGTTCAAAAAGAAAGGATTAGCATTAGTTGATCAGCAAGAGATTCAGTGAGCTACAGAACGTTACTTTCATTCGGCACTTCTACTACTCGCTAATAGGCCAGTCGAGAACCTGTCGAGAAGCCGACTAAGGTCAAGAAAAAATTCGCGCTTTCAACATATCGTGGAGGCAGCTTTTCTGAACGAATTATTTCAGAGAAATGGGAGTCCAAATAACAAGTCGTTTTCCCGAGTCCCCTACTCAAAAACTTACCTGTGGATCGGTCTACGTACGGGTCAGCCTCTAACAATGGTTGTACTTCTACTGCCACGTGTCGCACATGCGCAAAAACCGCTGTTCGTTCAACTGTGATTACGTTAGCATGTTTCCGTTAACCACAGTCCGCTAAACGAAACAGTCTTGTTGTTGACAGTTGTCACGAATTTCGAGTAAGTACTTTCTGGGTACCGCTCTATATTATTTAGTGTAAGAGCACGTACAAGTCATATACCTCAGGAAAGCTTTGGGACATTAAAATTGCACAGCTGTGAGGTAGGAAGCAGAACAAAGCATAAAGCTGTCCTCCAACCGAGAGTTGAGTTTACAAGGCATGGTCCCATTGGTCCCATTGCAGACTGTATTTTCTTCCCTTCCACCTTTCAACTGACCTCCAACCAGTTATAAAAGATCCAGTTTAATGTGGGCTCCGAACCACGGTGCAACTTGAGACATACCGTGTACATAAATGACTACCAGGGGAAATTGTAGTCTGACAGTCACTTACCTAGCCACGTGCAGCAAATTATTATTACGAAAAATTAAGACATGAGAGCCTTTTCTGTTTCTAGTTAGTGACCACTCGTCTGTTACATTGCCAGATGCTACGTTTGTTTTGTGTGCGTATGATACAAACATCACATTAAATAGCAAGTCAAGTACAGATTTAGAAATGGCTGATAGTCAAATTTTCACTGACATTAATAAATGATTTAAAGATAGTTCACTGTCATTAAACTTTGAAAAGACCTACTACATGCATGCAGTTCACAACCTGTAAGAGATTTCCTTCCAGCATGTGTGCAACATATGAAGACATGGATCTCGAAGAGCTTGACAGTGTTAAATTTCTGGGATTACAGCTCGATAATAAATTCAGTTTGTAAGGGCGTATCATAGAACTGCTGAAGCACCTAAACAAATCTGTATTTGCAGTGCGAATGTCAGCTGTAGGACACACAAATATTAAAAAAAAGACTTGCGTACTTTTCGAACTTCCATTCTGTCACATGGGATCATATTCTGAGGTAACTTGTGAAAAAGAGCAAAAGCTTTTAGATTGCAAAAACGTATAGGGGGGGGGGGGGGGATATAGCACACCGTCTTCAGGCCACAAGTGTCCCATCGGAACCATCCGACCGTCCTGTCATCCTCAGTTGAGGATGCGGATAGGAGGGGCGTGTGATCAGCACACCGCTCTCCCAGTCGTTATGATGGTTTTCTGTGATCGGAGCTTCTACTATTCGGTCGAGTAGCTCCTCAATTGACATCACGAAGCTGAGTGCACCCCGAAAAATGGCAACAGCGCATGGCGACCTGGATGGTCGCCCATCCAAGCGCTGGCCACGCCAGACAGCGCTTAACGTCGGTGATTTTACAGGAACCGGTATATCCATTGCGGCAAGGTCGTTGCCGCAAACGCGCATGAGACTCATTTGTGGTGTACGTTCAAGAGCATCACGCAGAAAGCTGTTCAAAGAACAGGGTATTCTAACCACTGCTTCTCAGTATATTTATTTCTCAATGAAATTTGTTGCAAATAATCTGTCTCTATTTCCAACCAATAGCAACATAGTGTCAATACTAGGAATAATAAGAGTCAACACAAAGTCCAAAAGTCACTTATCTTGATCCAAAAAGCGATCCAATATTCAGGAACACACATTTTTAATAAATTGCCCGAAACTTTAAAAACTTAGTTTCAGATAAATCACAGTTTAAACAGAGTTTGAAAGACTTTTTTAAAGGCAACTCCTTCTGCTCTATAGATGAATATCTTAACAGGAACTGTTAGACCAACTTATGTAAAAATGTCTGTTAGATTACGATTTTGGCAGCACTTGGTCTCAACGGTGAAGATTAGGTGTTTTGTGTATGACAAATTTATTAAAAGTGCAGAGCTATGATTCATTCTCACAGTGTATTCACATATTTTGACAATCTCCTGACAAATGATCGTGGAAGTGAGTATTATATTCAAATGTTTTATTTCTTTATGTTACACGTGTTTCACACCCACGAGAATTATCTCATTTTTGGGTCTATGGAACGAAAACTGAATTTAATCTAATTGTGTGTATCTTGGTGGACTTTTGTGCAGTAACAGTTGGTCAGATAGAATCAGAAATGAGGACATTCAGAAAACAACGTCATATAGATAGTGTACAAGAAACGCTAGAAGAAACTAGCATAAGAATGAACACTGAGTCGAACAGACCCAAAAAGACTGCCCAATAATTAAAAGTATCAAGGTATTAGTAGACCAAAAATAAGATAGAAACTGTAGCTGGGAATAAATGGGCTAATGCGGGAGAAGAAAAGGAAAAAGGGCGAATCTTAGACAATACAACATAAAAAGTAATAGTTATTTATGGAAATTAGTAGGAAAATAAGAGACCTTTGAAGAAAAGAGGAGCACCAGCAAGAACATTAAGAGCTGAGAACGCAAGCAAGTATTAAGGAAAGAAGGGAAGGCTGCAAAGGAGGAAAGAATATACAGAGGGACTTGCAGACTATATTATACACTGACAGAAAAAAAACCGCATCACCAAGAAGGAGTTGTGCGACATAAACGAAGATTGGTAGGCGTGTTTCTGCATCTGAAAGATGATGCCTATTGAGATTTCATCTACATCTACATCCATACTCCGCAAGCCACCTGACGGTGTGTGGCGGAGGGTACCTTGAGTACCTCTATCGGTTCTCCCTTCTATTCCAGTCTCGTATTGTTCGTGGAAAGAAGGATTGTCGGTATGCCTCTGTGTGGGCTCTGATCTCTCTGATTTTATCCTCTTGGTCTCTTCGCGAGATATACGTAGGGGGCAGCAATATACTGCTTGACTCTTCGGTGAAGGTATGTTCTCGAAACTTTAACAAAAGCCACTGAGCGTCTCTCCTGCAGGGTCTTCCACTGGAGTTTATCTATCATCTCCGTAACGCTTTCGCGATTACTAAATGATCCTGTAACGAAGCGCGCTGCTCTCTGTTGGATCTTCTCTATCTCTTCTATCAACCCTATCTGGTACGGATCCCACACTGCTGAGCAGTATTCAAGTGGCGTGTAGCCTACTTCCTTTGTTTTCGGATTGCATTTCCTTAGGATTCTTCTAATGAATCTCAGTCTGGCATCTGCTTTACCGACGATCAACTTTATATGATCATTCCATTTTAAATCACTTCTAATGCGTATTCCCAGATAATTTATGGCATTAACTGTTTCCAGTTACTGACCTGCTATATTGTGGCTAAATGATAAGGGATCTTTCTCTCTATGTATTCGCAGCACATTACGCTTGTCTACATTGAGATTCAATTGCCATTCCCTGCACCATACGTCAATTCGCTGCAGATCCTGCTGCATTTCAGTACAATTTTCCGTTGTTACAACCTCTCGATATACCACAGCATCATCCGCAAAAAGCCTCAGTGAACTTCCGATGTCATCCACAAGGTCATTTATGTATATTGTGAATAGTAACGGTCCTACGACACTCCCCTGCGGCACACCTGAAATCACTCTTCGGAAGACTTCTCTCCATTGAGAATGACATGCTGCGTTCTGTTATCTAGGAACTCTTCAATCCAATCACACAATTGTTCTGATAGTCCATATGCTCTCACTTTGTTCATTAAACGACTGTGGGGAACAATATCGAACGCCTTGCGGAAGTCAAGAAACACGGCATCTACCTGGGAACCCGTGTCAATGGCCCTCTGAGTCTCGTGGACGAATAGCGAGAGCTGGGTTTCACACGACCGTCTTTTTCGAAACCCATGCTGATTCCTACAGAGTAGATTTCTAGTCTCCAGAAAAGTCATTATACTCGAACATAATACGTGTTCCAAAATTCTACAACTGATGGACGTTAGAGGTATAAGTCTATAGTTCTGCACATCTGTTCGACGTCCCTTTTAGAAAACGGGGATGACCTGTGCCCTTTTCCAATCCTTCGGAACGCTACGCTCTTCTAGAGACCTACGGTACACCGCTGCAAGAAGGGGGGCAAGTTCCTTCGCGTGCTCTGTGTAAAATCGAACTGGTATCCCATCAGGTCCAGCGGCCTTTCCTCTTTTGAGCGATTTTGTTTCTCTATCCCTCTGTCGTCTATTTCGATATCTACCATTTTGTCATCTGTGCGACAATCTAGAGAAGGAACTACAGAGCAGTCTTCCTCTGTGAAACAGCTTTGTAAAAGACATTTAGTATTTCGGCCTTTAGTTTGTCATCCTCTGTTTCAGTACATTTTTGGTCACAGAGTGTCTGGACATTTTGTTTTGATCCACCTACCGCTTTGACATAAGACCAAAATTTCTTAGGATTTTATGCCAAGTCAGTACATAGAACTTTACTTTCGAATTCATTGAACGCCTCTCGCATAGCCCTCTTCACACTACATTTCGCTTCGCGTAATTTTTGTTTGTCTGCAAGGCTTTGGCTATGTGTTTGTTTGCTGTGAAGTTCCCTTTGCTTCCGCGGCAGTTTTCTAACTCGGTTGCTGTACCACGGTGGCTCTTTCCCATCTCTTACAATCTTGCTTGGCACATACTCATCTAGCGCATATTGTACGATGGTTTTGAACTTTGTCCACTGATCCTCAACACTGTCTGTGCTTGAGACAAAACTTTTTTTTCACACCAGTTGCATAAGAGTGGCGATAGTAGCGCCAGTGTGGGGATGCAAATCAGGTTTGCCTTAAATACAGTCTGTAACGGTCGTGAGCGTTAGTTACCTTTGAGACTGGACGTGGTGGGTTGACGTTGGTCAAGAATGGCTTTAAGGCGACAAAAAGTTTGAAAGAGGTCTTGTCTACGAGAAGCTGGGTGTTCCTTCTGCGGTATTGCAGAAAGACTTGGCAGGGATGTAGCCACTGTACATGATTCCTGGCAGCGGTGGTCACGAGAATTTACGGTCGCAAGATTACCGGGCTCCGGATGGCCACGTGGGATTACCGGGAGAGAAGACCATCGTGTTCGACGTATGGCTCTGGGGCACCGTACCGAATCTGCAGCAGCAATTTGAGCAGCAGTTGTCACCACAGTGACACAGTGGTTTCGAATCAGTTGCTCCAAGGACAGATCCGAGCCAGACACCTTGAAGTCTGCATTCCACTGACCCCAAACCACCGCCATTTGCGACTATAGTGGTGTCAAGCGAGAGCTCATTGGTGGGCAGGATGGAGGTGTGTTGTGTTTTCTGCTGAAAGCTGCTTTGCCTCGCTGCAAGTGATGCTCGTGTGTTGGATAGGTGGAAGCCAGTTGAGCGCCTAACGTGCTGGACACAGTGGACCTACACCTGGAGTTATCGTTTGGGGAGCAATCTCGTATGACAGCAGAAGCAATCTCGTGGTTATCCCACGCACCGTGACTGCGAATTTCTACGCCAGTCTGATGATTCGACCTCTTGCGCTGCCATTCATGAACAGTATTCCAGTGGGTGTTTTCCAACAGGATAACGCTCGCCCACATACTGCTGTTGCAACCCAACATGTTCTATAGTGTCGACATGTTACCTTGGCCTGCTCGATCACCAGATTTGTCTCCAATCGAGCTCATATGGGACATCATAGGACAAAAACTCCTGCATCATCCACAACCAGCATAAACCGTCCCTGTATTGACTAAGCAAATACAACAGGCGTGGAACTCTATCCCACAAACTTAACTTCCGGCGCCTGTACAACACAATGCATGCACGTTTGCATTCTTACATTGAACATTCTGGCGAATACGCCGATTGTTAATGTACCAGCATTTCACTCTTGCAATGTCTAGTCTCGCGCGCACATTAACCTGTAATCTTGCAATTTTAATCGCTTAAACATGTTCCCGAAATTTCAATTCTCTACGTTAACTGCTTTTTGGTGTTGCGATTTTTTTCCGTTAGTGTAGAAAGAGAAGATGAAGTAAACGGAGAAGAGGTGGGAAATATGATACTGCGAGTAGAATTTGCCAGTGCTCTGAAAGACCTAAGTCGCAACAAGTCTCCTGGAATAGACGACATTTTCTCATAATTATTGAGATCGTTGGGAAAACCAGCCATGACAAAAGTATTTCACTTTTTATGCAAGATATATCAGATAGGGTCAACAAAAACGTAATAATTCCTATAGCAAAGACAGCGGCTACTACAGGTGTGGATATTACCGAAATTCCTGTTTGATAAGCTATGGTAGCAAGATACTGACACGAATTACTTAGAGAAGAATGGAAAAACTGGTGCAAGTCAATCTCGGGGAAGATGAGTTTAGGTTCCGAGGAAATGTAGGAACACGGAGGCCATTTTCACCATTTGACTTCATTTAAAACATATTAAAGAAAGGCAAAGTTACGTTTATAACCTTAAAGGAGACTTTTGAACACATTAGTTCAAATACTCTCTTTGAAATTCTGAAGGTATCTGGTACAAAATACAAAGAGTGAAAGGTTGTTTACAGCTTGTACAGAAAACAGACTACAGTTGTAAGAGTCGAAAATCATGAAAGAGAAGCAAAAGCTGAGAAAGGAGTGAGGATATTGAGTACAACATGGGCAACGTATCAAGTAGTACCTTTCAAGATATAATTTCATGGCTTTTAGAAAATAAATTGATGCTAAATCACAGTAAGACTCAGTGTTTGCAATTCCTAGACCACAATTCAACTAAAACTCACATACTTAGTACACAGATTGAGTATATGATTAGTGAGTCTGAACAATTCCTAGCACACAATTCAACTAAAACTCACATACTTATTAGACAGATTGATTATATGATTAGTGAGTCTGAAAAAATCAAATTCCCAGACGTTCAGATAGATGGTAAACTGTCATGCATAGGCCATATTCTGAATCTCGTTGAATACTGAATGCTGCTATATTTACCATTAGGAAAGTTTCTGCAATAAGTGATAGCCCAGTACAAAAACAAGGCAGGGTTGTGGCCCACCCTCGATGTTGTTTATTCTGTACACTGAGCAAGCAGTAAAAGAAACAAGGAGAAATATGGAATGGGAAATGAACTTCAGGGTGAAGAAATTAAATCTTTGAGGCGTGCGAATGACACTGTAGTTATCACAGTGACGGCAAAGGATTTTGAAGAGGTTTTTAATGGAGTGTAGAATGCCTTGAAAAGTGTTTATAAGATGAAAATCAACAAAAATGAAAAAAGGGTAATGGAATGCAGTCGAATGAAATCAGGTGATACCGACAGAATTACATGAGGAAATGAGACACTAAAACCAGTAAACGAGTTTTGCTATTTGAGCAGTTGACGATGGCTGAAGTTAAGAAGATATGAAGTAGAGTCTGACAACAGCAAGAAAAGCTTTTCTGAAAAGAAGAAATTTGCTGACGCTGAACACAAATTTAAGTGTTAGGATGTCTTTTCTGAAGGTACCTGTGCGGAGTGTACTCTTGTCCGGAAGTGAGACGTGGACGATAAGCAGTTCAATCAAGAAGAGAATAAAAGTTTTTGAAACGTGGGTCTGCACAAGAGTGTTGAAAATTAGATGGTTATATTAAATAACTAATGAGGAGGCACTGAATCGAATTCGGGAGAGGAAAGAAAATGTGGCATAACGTGACTACAAGAAAGTATCGGCTGATAGGACCTACTTTGAGGAATCGGTTTGGTAATGAAGGGAATTGTAGGGGCGAGCATTGTAAAGGGAGGCCAAGGTTTGAATATAATAAGCAGGTTCAACTAGATGTAGGTTGCAGTTGTTATGCATAGATGAAGACTCTTGGACAGAGTGTATAGCTGCACCAAACTAGTCTTCGGTCTGAAGGCCATTACAACAGTTATTACTGGTATAGATGAACAAGATTGCAACATATACTGATCTTTCTTCTTTTCCTTCTTTTCACATGACATACATTGTGTCGTATTCTGAGTGCGTCGAAATTTACATGGGAAGGTGTAACGAGAATTATACGTATAAAAATTTTTTTCTTTATGAATTTAGATAAATTAATAATAGTAATGTGTTGAATTTCTTTTTCGATTCTTTTCGTGTCATGTTAAAGAAACTGTGAGTAACTTTTGAAACGAATATTATTTATGTTAGATTTCAAATAGTGTGGTGATCAAAGGAAGGTGTATTTAATGTTAAAACTATTATAAGATGTGAAAATTGTAATTTATACACTTGGTCCATACGTAGGTAATGCATTAGGATATGTGTAGTAGAAAACCTGTGGTGAATACCCTACCTGTAGGGGAGCGGGAAAAGGTGGAGGCAGGCGAGGCGGGAAAACGCACACTAGCGCGGTTCTGCACAACGGGCTCAGTAACACAGTCGGAGGCGAGCAACAGTCGGAAGTACACGTAATGTACCGAGGAGGCTACCCAGGAAAAGTGGATTCCATTGAGCCTCGGATGGACCGATTCCGACGACTACTTGGCATGGCTATATTCTGAGGCACAAAATTGGAAAAATTACGACGCTAAGAAGATGGAAAGTGCCGATGTTGTGTGAGCTTTAGCCGTGCTTGTATGTGTGCCGTGCTTCTCGCTATCTCGCTGCCCGCCTTCCGCCGCACCGACTTGCACAGGTCAAACATTTATTTCATCTTTAGAAGTGTATCTGTGTGGACCAGTGTCGAAACTGTTTCTAATGGTTCAATAATAACGTGACTTTTACCAGAATTGCTTTAGCCATGACTTATCCTAATCACTGACCTAGACAGGATCCTTACCTCGTATTGTGCAATCCGAGTATCCTAAACAGAAAGTTTAATGTTTGTGTTGATGAAAATTATCAGCAGAGTAATCTATGCCATAAAGGAATCTATAGTTCCGTGTGTTGTTGCAAATATTGGTAAAGACCAAAAGAGTTTTTTTTTTGAATTGAGTTAGCGATGTTATTTAATTAATTTGAGACAGAAATAATGACAGTTAAATTATTCAGAAGTAAGACAAAAGAGTAGTTATCCAGAGATTGATAAAATTTGTGTGTTAATTTGCCTTCAGTACTTAACAGTTTCAGTATAACCACTATAACAGTTTCAGGGCCCCCCCCCCCCCCTCTTTCTCTTATCCATCCGTTCAAACCTTGATGTGTACTGCTCAGATTTGACCAGTAAAGCTAAATTCTATATTATACCTAAGTGTATTAGTGTTTTTTTCATCTTTAATAGTAACATTGTATATGTGCTTTCAAAATTGCTAATTATAGGGTAATCTTTGCCCGATGTCAGTCTGCTCAACATACAAAAATGTAGTTAGTAGTAATCATTACTGTGTGGTGTTGTGTAAATGTAGTTCGTCCAAATTAGTACAAAAAGAGCAAACTTTAGTTCAGTGGATTTTTCGGATTCCAAACTTTGCCATATACCGTATCGTTACTACGTGTTACTATGCTTGTACATGCACCCACTTGTACAAGGAAAAAACTCACTAATTGCCTAAGTAGGCTGGCGACCGAATTGTTAGTTATAGGTAGCATCTACTGTGTGTACTTCTTGTCCATGCGAAAGAATAATTATACTGTACATTTGCTTGATGCGTCACTGTAGTTATTGACTGAAGATAAGTCCGATTTTGCTTCTATTAGGTACACGCGGTCAACTAATGTACTAGAAATCCTTGTTTATAAGGTGAAGCCCGTGAACTTATTACAGTACAGGCTTTGTAGAGCTAACCTACGTCAGATTAGGGCGGTAGTGTTACAAGTGGCTTTCCGGTGACAGGACATCCATCTGTTGTCGGTTACAAATTAACGTAAAGATTGAACAGTGGATGTTCAGTGGCACGAATTACAATAAAGTTCAGCAAAATAAACTGCAGTGTGAGTCAAGTATAATAGTGTGGTATAGTTGGCATTCAATATGGACAGGAACGTAGACAGGGTAGATGCGCCAAGTGAAATGGAGAATGCGGCTGGCAGTAGCCGGAATTTACGCGGCCAGATAACAGATGGCGTTAGCGAAAGACAGTTGGCGTACATACAATACCACGAACATGTCAATGAACAGATTGAAAGGTTGAGATCGCCTCGGACACAACAAGGGACAAAACAGGAAGCAGAGGGTGACTTTGTAGATGATAGTGGGTATGTGAATGAATCCTCTGACATGTTTGATTCACCACAGATAAAGAAAGAACCGAAAGAAACTTTTGCAGTAGAATCGGAACACACCGATTCCGTAGAACAAAACAGTGTGAAAATTTTAAGCATGAACGACTTATTTGAACAATTAACCTAACAAATTTCAGGACAGAGTGAGCAGATCAAAACACAGAATGAACAGCTCAAAACACACGTTGACGAACAGCTCAAAACACAAAATGAGCAACTTCAAAAACAAGTCGGCAATCAGGTTAATCAGCTTAAAACACACGTTGACGAGCAGCTAAAAACACAGAATGAACAGCTCAAAACACACGTTAACGAGCAACTCAAAACACAGGTGGATCAAATTAAAGCACAGGTTGAAGGACAGGGAATTAAAATTAGTAAAAAAATAGAACAAGTAGAACAAAAAGTGGGTAATTTAAATTCTGTGGTAAATGCTCTGAAATTTGAAATTGATACCATTAACAAAAATATGGATACTATGCAGGAGGAAATTGGAAACATTAATAGTAGATTCGATGTTGAAATCCTCAACATCCAAGAGAAAGTAGAACCTCTGGTGGAAACTAAGGTAGTCGAAAAAGTTTTCGGTCTTAAAACTGAGATCGTAAACGAATGTCAACACGGGATATCGCAATTGAAAAAGGTAGTTTCAGACACTGAAAGGGATTTAAGCAAAAAAATATCCGGATGTGTTCAAAATTGTGAACAAAATACTACGAAAATTCAAGGCAGAATTTTCGATCTGGAGAGCAAAATTAAAGATAGGCCTGGTGTTGTCTGTAATGGCACACCAATTACGAAGCTGTTAGAAGGCGAGGAACGCTTCGATCCAGCCAAGAAACATAACGGGTGGCATCCGTTAGATTTTATTAGAAATTGCGAGAGAGTATTTCCTGAGCACTTGTCTGATCAGGAAAAGATAAACGTTGTAATTAGCGCCTTAGCGGGTGATGCTAAGCGCTGGGGAATAAATTTAAATACCGAACGAATGACGTTCGAAGAATTCAGGCAAAGATTTACGGAAGAATATTGGTCTGAACAAAAGCAGGACCATTTATGGCGCGAGTTTATCATGGCCAAACAGCATGATAACCGGGGCAGAAATTCTTTGAAAGATTTCTGTGAGTATTGGTACCGGAAATTGACACACCTAAGAGGTAGAAGATCAGATTCGGAAATTATCTGGGAGCTATATAAAAAGCTTCCGGAGGATTCAAAAAGGTATGTAGGAAGCAATCATCGCAGCTTCCAAGCATTTCTCGAAAGAGTCGAAGACGAAGATCATTGGCGCGAAAGTCGTGCCAATTATCAAAGTTTTGGTAACCGTAATAACCGACACAATGACGAACGAAATGACGGCGATGGATTTCGCGTCAATGTAATACAGAGAGGAAGAGGCAGAGGAAGAGGTAGAGGAAATAATCCAGGTCGCGGTAGAGGGTATACCGCGCAAAATAATAACGACGCGGGAAACTAATTTCCGCGAACGTTGCGGGCCAAACGGAAGCGGACAATACATACCGGCCCCGATTCAAGAAAAGATACCGGACCGACCGTAATGTAATAAGACAGGCTAGGGACGAGCATGGAACGCGGCGACGTGTTGTGGCGAAACCAGCGTCAGTTGCGAGCGAGAATGAATCATCGCTGCCGCACAGAGCGCTACATGTTAACAGGCGAGTGGAGCATCAGAGGGCAACGGCCCAGCCTAGCCGAACATCTGTTCGGAAAGAAGCCGCTAGCAATACGGCAGCAGTAGGTACGAACGTAGCAGTCAGAGCTAATGAAAATTTTACGAGTGATAATTCCGTGGCAAAGGAAACAATAAATGAAACTGTGAATACACAGAGAGGTGCGGTTAGCAGTGTTTGCAATGAGATAAAAGGCGAGGATGAATTAGCAGAAGTAACTAATTGGCGTGTGCAGATCGATGATCTGTACAAGGGCCTAAAGCAATGTGAGTGGGAGGATTTTAAAAGGGAGTATGAGGCGAAGAAATTAGTTGGTGGAAAGAGAGATAGTAGGGACGTCCATAAAGTGACGTGGCCCAAATTTGAAGAGGGGAGAATAAATAGCGCCGCGCAAAGTACGCGTGCTGCCAATAGGATGAAGGTTAATGATAGGAAGGATTTGGAGGATGAAATCCTCCGCATTGATGAAGAAATAACTTCTGCTAACAGTCCGCCAATAGTACAAGCTGCTACCGAGAGGCACCGTGGAGAAGGGGTAGATGATTACCTGAAAGTAATTAAAGTCCACGAGAATTACACCGAATATGAAGTCACAGTGGATGTGAATAAAGCTGAGGATGAGGCCGTTTTGCCAAAAGAGGAGATTGAATCAAAATCTAAGCCTGACGACAATACAGAGGAAGAACTTAGTGCCTGTCTCAGAAAAGCTTTTATGTTAGAACCTGAAAGCGATCCGGAATGGTCGGATTCCGACGATAGTTCAGATGATGATAGATACGTAAATACAGACGAAAATGAATGTACTAACTCTCCCTATTGTGCAAAAGTAGCGTGCTTAAGTGAATCTGATGTTGAGGAAGAGAGTAGTAATGACTCTAGTGAAGATGAATTTTCAGGTGTAAAGGAAAATGAATATACTTTTACTGAAAGAGGGTATGAGAAAATCAGTGAAAATAATAGGGATGCAGTTAATTGCGATATTGTACCTAACGATGACGACGTATCAAAACAAAATCCAGACGTTGAAACAGAACAAAGAAAGAAAGAACCACCGAACGACTCAGTATTTATTTTGCAAAGAGTTCAAGTAAGCAAAGACTTTGAACTCCAGAAGCCTAAGAAGCCACCAGACTTAAGTGACTGTTTTATGAACCAGAAAAGACTGCCTTGTTAATAAAGAGATTAGGGGGCAGGATGTTGTAATTTTATATATTATTAATATTATGCATGACTTTATTATTACTGTAACTCAGTTTTATCTGAAAGTGAATTATTGTTTGTTGAATTAGAGCCTGGGGCAGATTTATATCGGATTTTGAGAATATCATGAACACCTTACATCATGAAACTACAGGATTTCCACCGGAAGAAATTTTGTTAGGCAGAAGTAGTAAAAGTTTAATTGAAGAAAAACTAGAGTTTCCACCTTGTACAAGTTTGGGATTGGATCAAAAGAAAGAATTGGTGATAAAAAGGGCAAAGCAAAAAGCTGAATCTAGATCTAAAAGACACAATAAAAATTTAAAAGTTTCAAAATTTAAAATTGGAGATTATGTTCTTTTACAAACCCACGAAAAGTCTAGTGAACTAAACCATGAACTTTCAAAATTTAAATATATTTATAATGGACCATATGTAATACAGAATATTCCACACGACAATGCTTACTACCTGATCTACCCAAAATCCAAAAGACCTTTAGGCGTAAGAAATATTGTGGACCTAAAATTGTATGTACCTAGGAACGAGTAAATGTGCTGTATCTTATGCTGAACCCAAATTATTCTAAATGTATCTAATCTTTGTAAATGTCTGTATACCCTTGAAAGTGTGCTAATGTAGTTATGTGAGTTTCAGATTACCAGTTGTACTGTAACTGTAAAAATGTATGGAGAAAAGGACTGAAAAGAAAGGATAAATGCTATCAGTCAGATAAAAGATGGGACTGTCAAAATGAAAATGGGCAGTGTATGAACCATAATATGAAGGACTGCCAAATACCAATGAAGGCAGATAGATAATCGATGGAAAATTGTAAATGTGATCCAGGAGATGTCACCATATGAAGTGAAAAGGACTGCCCAAATCCGCATAATAGGCAGCAAATATGTGTAGTTAATTTTCTGAATATATGTGTGTGTGTTTTGTTTAGTAAGTAAGAAAATGGACTGCTATTCAAAGCAAGCAGCGACAAATTATCTTATAGTGTATACAAAATATGATATTGTTTTTGTAGTTAAATGTTGGTATTCCAGAATTTTAAATTATTTCTTTGAGAAATTTAGAAAAAATGAGTAAATTGCTATTTTAGTGAGGTTATGATGGGAAGTTGGACTATGCAAAAGGCACTTGAGTAAATGACGAGTAGTTATTCTTGAAGTGTTTAAAAAGTGTAAACCTATATACAGTGAGCAAAAGGAAATATGTAGTGTAAATCTTTTTGAACAATTAAGCAAAGATTCGGAACCACCGTATAATTGTAAGATTTAGTGTTCCCATAAAATTTGGACTTAAGAAAATTTTTTGGAAACAGGGGCATGTGTAACGAGAATTATACGTATAAAAATTTTTTTCTTTATGAATTTAGATAAATTAATAATAGCAATGTGTTGAATTTCTTTTTCGATTCTTTTCGTGTCATGTTAAAGAAACTGTGAGTAACTTTTGAAACGAATATTATTTATGTTAGATTTCAAATAGTGTGGTGATCAAAGGAAGGTGTATTTAATGTTAAAACTATTATAAGATGTGAAAATTGTAATTTATACACTTGGTCCATACGTAGGTAATGCATTAGGATATGTGTAGTAGAAAACCTGTGGTGAATACCCTACCTGTAGGGGAGCGGGAAAAGGTGGAGGCAGGCGAGGCGGGAAAACGCACACTAGCGCGGTTCTGCACAACGGGCTCAGTAACACAGTCGGAGGCGAGCAACAGTCGGAAGTACACGTACTGTACCGAGGAGGCTACCCAGGAAAAGTGGATTCCATTGAGCCTCGGATGGACCGATTCCGATGACTGCTTGGCATGGCTATATTCTGAGGCACAAAATTGGAAAAATTACGACGCTAAGAAGATGGAAAGTGCCGATGTTGTGTGAGCTTTAGCCGTGCTTGTATGTGTGCCGTGCTTCTCGCTATCTCGCTGCCCGCCTTCCGCCGCACCGACTTGCACAGGTCAAACATTTATTTCATCTTTAGAAGTGTATCTGTGTGGACCAGTGTCGAAACTGTTTCTAATGGTTCAATAATAACGTGACTTTTACCAGAATTGCTTTAGCCATGACTTATCCTAATCACTGACCTAGACAGGATCCTTACCTCGTATTGTGCAATCCGAGTATCCTAAACAGAAAGTTTAATGTTTGTGTTGATGAAAATTATCAGCAGAGTAATCTATGCCATAAAGGAATCTATAGTTCTGTGTGTTGTTGCAAATATTGGTAAAGACCAAAAGAGTTTTTTTTTTTAATTGAGTTAGCGATGTTATTTAATTAATTTGAGACAGAAATAATGACAGTTAAATTATTCAGAAGTAAGACAAAAGAGTAGTTATCCAGAGATTGATAAAATTTGTGTGTTAATTTGCCTTCAGTACTTAACAGTTTCAGTATAACCACTATAACAGTTTCAGGGCCCCCCCCTCTTTCTCTTATCCATCCGTTCAAACCTTGATGTGTACTGCTCAGATTTGACCAGTAAAGCTAAATTCTATATTATACCTAAGTGTATTAGTGTTTTTTTCATCTTTAATAGTAACATTGTATATGTGCTTTCAAAATTGCTAATTATAGGGTAATCTTTGCCCGATGTCAGTCTGCTCAACATACAAAAATGTAGTTAGTAGTAATCATTACTGTGTGGTGTTGTGTAAATGTAGTTCGTCCAAATTAGTACAAAAAGAGCAAACTTTAGTTCAGTGGATTTTTCGGATTCCAAACTTTGCCATATACCGTATCGTTACTACGTGTTACTATGCTTGTACATGCACCCACTTGTACAAGGAAAAAACTCACTAATTGCCTAAGTAGGCTGGCGACCGAATTGTTAGTTATAGGTAGCATCTACTGTGTGTACTTCTTGTCCATGCGAAAGAATAATTATACTGTACATTTGCTTGATGCGTCACTGTAGTTATTGACTGAAGATAAGTCCGATTTTGCTTCTATTAGGTACACGCGGTCAACTAATGTACTAGAAATCCTTGTTTATAAGGTGAAGCCCGTGAACTTATTACAGTACAGGCTTTGTAGAGCTAACCTACGTCAGATTAGGGCGGTAGTGTTACAAAGGACCACCATTGGCAGCTGAGTACCCAATCGTTCATCAATTCACAGAGGTTAATGTGCCATCGAGCAAGTGGCATAAAATTTCAACCCTTTTGTTGTCTTTCACACCTCCTGAATTTTCAGTTTACAAGTTCATCCACTCGCAAGGTACACTGTTGCAAATGCTATTACGTACAACAAACGATAAATTCTTTTAAAGCATTGAGGCTAAAATGGGTAATTTCCAAGAACGATTGCCTATCGAACGTGCGGCTCCTACGACATATATCGAACGTGGACTCCATGTCGACCACAAGACTCTGGTTGCTCGAGATATGGATACTCGCAGGACTAGAGCAACGACAAAAGACGAAAGTGTACTAAGTTATAGTTAAGTACAAATGCAGGTAGTAACTTCACTTACTTTACTCGTCAGCCGCATCTTCTTCGTGCACTATTGCTTGTAAGTCGGCAGCAACTGTTTCTTTCCCATAGCCCGGGTACACTCAAGCTGTGTCAGTCAGAGATAACTGGAGAGCATCAGATATACGTGTTGAAATAGGTGTAACTTTCCACATCACATAAGCGAGGAACTAGATTTTGTCATGTGTGACTATCGGCACTCGAAACTGCAACACTTTTACTCATTGCTATTCACACCGAAAACGATAAAATATATTCCGCTGGCAACGCACTACACATTTACCATAATTTGCGCCACCAAAATCGTGTGGTCGACATCGAGTTGCACGTTCGATATACAGGGTCCATTGATCGTGAACGGGCCAAATATCTCACGAAATAAGCGTCAAACGAAAAAACTACAAACAGCGAAACGTGTCTAGCTTGAAGGGGGAAACCGGATGGCACTATGGTTGGCCTGCTAGATGGCGCTGCCATAGGTCAAATGGATATCAACTGCGATTTTTAAATAGGAACCCTCATTTTTATTACATATTCGTGTAGTACGTAAAGAAACATGTATGTTTTAGTTGGACCACTTTTTTAGCTTTGTGATAGATGGCGCTGTAATAGTCACAAACATATGGCTCACAATTTTAGACGAACAGTTGGTAACAGGTACGTTTCTTAAATTAAAATACAGAACGTAGTTACGTTTGAACATTTTACTTCGGTTGTTCCAATGTGATACATGTACCTTTGTGAACTTATAATTTCTGAGAACGCATGCTGTTACAGCGGATTACCTGTAAACCCACATTAATGCAATAAATGCTCAAAATGACGTCCGTCAACCTCAATGCATTTGGCAATACGTGTAACGACATTTCTCTCAACAGCGAGTAGTTCGCCTTCCGTGATCTCCGCACATGCAATGACAATGCGCTGACGCCTGACGTTGTCGGTGGATCACGATAGCAAATATCCTTCACCTTTCCCCACCGAAAGAAATCCGGGGACGTCAGATCCAGCGAACGTGCGGGCAATGGTATGGTGCTTCGACGACCAATCCGCCTGTCATGAAATATGCTATTCAATAGCGCTTCAACCGCACGCGAGCTATGTATCGAATACCCATCATGCTGGAAGTACATCGCCATACTGTCATGCAGTGAAACATCTTGTAGTGACATCGGTAGTACATTACGTAGGAAATCAGCATACATCGCATCATTTAGATTGCCATCGATAAAATGGGGGCTAATTATCCTCCCTCCCATAATGCCACACCATACATTAACCCGCCAAGGTCGCTGATGTTCCACTTGTCGGGGCCATTGTGCATTTTCCGTTGCCCAATAAGGCATATTATGCCGGTTTACGTTACCGCTGTCGGTGAATGACGCTTCGTCGCTAAATAGAAAGCGTGAGAAAAATCTGTCATCCTCCTGTAATTTCTCTTGTGCCCAGTGGCACAACTGCACACGACATGCAATTCCTGGTGCACAGAAATATGGTACGGGTGCAATCGATGTTGCTGTAGCATTCTCAACACCAACGTTTTTGAGATTCCCGATTCTCGCGCAATTACTCTGCTACTGATGTGCGGATTAGCGGCGACAGCAGCTAAAACACCTACTTGAACATCATCATTTGTTGCAGGTCGTGGTTGACGTTTCACATGTGGCTAAACACTTCCTGTTTCCTTAAATGACGTAACTATCCGGCGAACGGTCCGGACACTTGGATGATATCGTCCAGGATACCGAGCAGCATACATAGCACACACCCGTTGGGCATTTTGATCACAATAGCCATACATCAACACGATATCGACCTTTTCTGCAATTGGTATACGGTCCATTTTAACACGGATAATGTATCACGAAGCAAATACTTCCCGCACTGGCGGAATGTTACGTGATACCACGTACTTATACGTTTGTGACTATTACAGCGCCATCTATCTATCACAAAGCGAAAAAAGTGTTCCAACTGAAACATTCAAAAAAAATGTTCAAATGTGTATGAAATCTTATGGGACTTAACTACTAATGTCATCAGTCCCTAAGCTTACACACTACTTAACCTAAATTATCCTTAAGACAAACACACACAACCATGCCAGAGGGAGGACTCGAACCTCCACCTGGACTCCACAGCTTTAGACCGCTCGTCTGATCACGCGCGGCAAACTGAAACATTCATATTTCTTTACATACTACACGAATATGTAATAAAAAATGGGGGTTCCTATTTGAAAAAAATACGCAGTTGATATCCATTTGACCTATGGCAGAGCCATGTAGCGGGCCAACCATAGCGCCATCTGGTTTCCCCCTTGAAGCTAGACGAGTTTCGCTCTTTGTAGTTTTTTTTTTGTTTGATGCTTATTTCGTGAGATATTTGGCCCGGTCACTATCATTGGACCACTCTGTATATCGTTAGGGGCGCGCGCGTTCGATAGGGAATCATTCTTGAAAATTACCTTAAAATTTAATACCTGGACTTTAGTAACCTGTGAGTCTCAAATTAAAATAGCGATTAACAGGTAAATACGTTGTAGCTCTTCATTCAATAACATTTAATACATAGTTTATGTTGTGGACTGACAAGACAGCCAGTCCACAGTGACGGGTAACCGAAAGGCACGCGCTTAAACTCACGCAGGCTGGCGTGAGGTCTGAAACAGGATACGTAATGAATGCTATAAAGAAAAGTACGTAGCTGCTGAAATACTTAACTTTAATCCACAACTGGTGAACATTGGTCTTGTTACTGTACATGCTTCATTAGATACATAGCAAAGGATAAATGGCGCCTTGCTGGGTCGTAGCAATTGACTTAGCTGAAGGCTATGCTAACTATCGTCTCGGCAATTGAGAGCGTATTTCTCAGTGAACCTTTCCTAGCAACGTCGGCTGTACAACTGGGGCGAGTGCTAGGACGTCTCTCTAGACCTGCCGTGTGGTGGCGCTCGGTCTGCAATTACTGACAGTGGCGACACGCGGGTCCGACGTATACTACCGGACCGCGGCCGACTTAAAGGCTACCACCTAGCAAGTGTGGTGTCTGGCGGTGATACCACAGTTTAAGTAAGTGAAAACCCGCAGGCGCAGCAACATTTTACATACAGTGAATGCTTTCACCACTGGTTGTCTTAGATGTCGGTGAATCTTCTGGATTGTATGGTCGTTGTTCATGAAACTTTCTTATTTCTAATGTGTCATCCAAAGCGGCGTTGAACGTTAGAGGTGCTCCTGGTTCCGTTAGCCTTGCCTACTAACGGGTCGAACGCTGGAGAACGACATAAATGCTATAAAAAGGGCGCGTGATCAGCAGACATGATCCTCGTCAGAGATAAAACTTAACTATCGAACTGCCGAACTGTCGCCTGTCAATGATAAAACTCTTCTATAGATTTATGATTTCTTGTTTCCTGTTGTTTACTCAAAAAGTAGTGACCAAGCAACTACTGGAAGATATTCTGAACTTCACACTCGAATTACACTGCTTTGCTATTTAAGATAACATTAGATATTTTAGATCTAAACCTGAAATAAAGGCGATTAAATTTTCAGTTAGGCTGAAGAAATCAATTGTCCTACGGACTGGAGATCTTACCACTTCAGACGCTCGCCACGGACAGACTGCCCTGGGCCCCTACCAAGGGTGCTTCCAGATACAAAACGGAAGTGACCAGAGAGGCAGCTTCCTATACCACCATGACAAGGGACGGACAGGACCATACTAAGAATAGAAACCTCTTTGCTTTTAGAAAGCGTAGCTACCTGTTCCGACGTTGGTCCTACTGCTCTCTAGCAGACAGGCTTGTCTGCTACCATCAAGCATGCAACTAGAAATACATTTGCTCATTCATCCTTTCACATAGAAGGGAAGGGGGATGACAGTATCTTATCATATACAGTATATAAAAGAGAGTGGATGTAGGTTCCGTATGAGACTGTGTGACATGAATTACATATAAACTGTGTTATTAAGTGTAGTAGTGTGACAGATCGTTCTTGATTATGTGTAAAAGTAACACGTTCCACTGCTCAGTCTCCTCCCAGATAGTCAGAAACACCACAGTAAATTTAGAAGTGGGATGTATGCCGTAAATGACAACAGTTTTAAAAAATTAACATGAAAGGAATCCAACTGCGACCTTTCACTGTTAATATTTTCCACATGTTTATATCCTGTTCAAAAGAATTATGGGAACACGTATATCAAAGTCCTGTATGTTAAATCTATTTTGATACAGGCGGTACCTGTGGTCTTTTTTGCCTGGCTTGCGACCTTCGCTTTCCGTGTAGGTAAGAATTAAAGTCATTAGCCATCTATTGTCTGTGTTACGCATTACAGCGTCAGGTGACCCCTCAACAGGAAGTGTGTACCGGTGTAACAGTGTTTTCTAGTGAGGTACTCAGATGGCAGTTTTCATTTACGGACGTCGTACTCAACCAAGCACATGCAATGCGACATCTTAACGCAGTGCAAGTTGTAAGGATGGTCTGTTTGATCCAAAAAGGATGGACTTCCTGTCATGTAGCTGGATATCCCATTGGGTCTCCATGTGTCATCCATAGGTTGTGGACACGCTACAGTGAGGCAGCCAGTACACAAGATGAGGTGGACAAGGTCGCCGACAACCCCATATGAAGAGCGACATCTGTCCATATCTAGCCGGCCACTGTGGCCGAGCGGTTCTAGGCTCTTCAGTCTGGAACCGCGCGACCGCTACGGTCGCAGGTTCGCATTCCGCCTCGGGCACGGATATGTGTGATAGGTTACATAGGTTTAAGTAGTTCTAAGTTATAGGGAACTGATGACCTCAGATGTTAAGTCCCATAGTGCTCAGAGCCATTTGAACCATTTGTCCACATCTGCGCTCTGGCGAGTACTTCCACCGCCAGAGCACTGCAAGACGATCACAGAAGGGCCACTGGATCCGCTGTGCCTGACCAGCCTGTAATGAGCGGGTTGCGAGAAGGACTCCACGACCGAGACGTCCCGTTCGAGTACCCCGCTAGACACGGCAACATCTTGCTGCTCGCCTTCAGTCATGCCGTTCCCATGTCAACTGGCAACTTAGTCACTGGCGAAACGTGTTATAGACAGACGATTCCAATATCCTCTGATGCAAGGTGATAGCCGTGCTCGTGTGCGGTGACCCATGGTGAGCGGTACCTGCCAAACGTTGTCCAGGAATCTGACAGACTTGAAGGCTCTGTGACGTCGTGGGGAAGCATCAGTGTTGACAGCTGTCCATGCTCGCCTTACCACCAGGCAGTACATTGACCAGATCCTGTTGGTCCACGTGTCGGCTGCTGCATACGGAGGTGGCGCTGAATTCCTTCTAATGCCAGAGCCCAAGTGGCGGGCGTCAGCAGGGATGTTTTGCGAAGCCTGTATATTGAGGTAATCGAATAGCCGGCGGTGAGTCCCGACCGAAACCGCACTGTGCATATGTGCGACATGCTTGAGAGACTATTAGCGGTCATCCTGTTCCACCACAGACTCTCCAATAGCTCTCATGGGTTCTCTTCGAAGAACGGGAACGGATACCACAGTGTGACCGTAAATTTATGCGGAGCATGCCACATAGGTGTCAGGCAGTGATTATTAACGCTCACGGAGGGCAGGCACGGTATTGGAACTCTCAAAGTCCAATGAGAAGCATCCAGGATGACTCGATGAATGATCGTTTCTACACATATCGGAAATTTCAGTTCTTTTTATATAAAAGATCGATGATGTAATGACGTTTTGTTGTGTACTTAATTTGTGAAAGGTCGGCCGGTGTGGCCGAGCGGTTCTAGGCGCTTCAGTCTGGAACTGTGCGACCGCTACGGTCGCAGGTTCGAATTCTACCTCGGGCATGGATGTGTGTGATGTCCTTAGGTTAGTTAGTTCTAGGGGACTGAAGTCCTCAGATGTTAAGTCACATAGTGCTCAGAGCCATTTGAACCATTTTTTAATTTGTGAAAGATGAAGGAATAACTTGGTAACAAACCCTGTCCTTAATTGTAATATGGCAGACGCCTAAAGTCGTGTTCTCCTAATTCTTCTGAGCAGTGCATTATTGAGTGGCTTCTCTATGTAACAGTGGATAATAGTTTGTCATTTTAGATAAAATTTTGGATTCGGAAAACTTCAGACTCCTGACTGTATTTACATCACTCGTCGTTAGTCAGCAAATCTCAACAGAACCAGGTGCAGTCTGAAAATCTCCTACGAAGTTCTGGTCGAAACGTTAGCAACAAAAAATTTCTCGGACGACGACTGTAGAGCCTGGAAGATTTACCAGCAATATTTTTAGATATGTCTATGTGTTTTGGTGAGCGTATTTCCATCGCTGTATACGCAGCAGCTGCTTAACACAGGCCGCGCGATAAATCTATCAGTGAGGCTCGTCTGTCGTCCCTAGTTTTAGCAAGTGTGCGTGTGCCACCAACTGAAATCTTGAAATACTTCAAGCCCATTGCAGTCGCGTGTGTTATTACATTGGTTACCTCCCACTGTCCCATACATTATCTCATTCTAAAAGTTTAATGAATATTTATAGAAATGCGATATTTTATTGCATGAGAAATATGTGATCTTCCTTCATTAATTAATGTAGTAAATAATCTCACTTTATACTGACCGTTATGGACATTTGTAACTACCAACTCCATTTGACGCTGATGATAGTAAAACTCTGTATTTTAGTATTAAATATAAAAAATGGACTATTTTTTCTGTAGCTGGCAGTTAATACAAAGTGATCTAGTCTGTTTTGTTCATTAATTTAACGAATCTTTTGTGGTGTCACCGCCAGACACCACACTTGCTAGGTGGTAGCCTTTAAATTGGCCGCGGTTCGGTAGTATACGTCGGACCCGCGTGTCGCCACTGTCAGTGATTGCAGACCGAGCGCCGCCACACGGCAGGTGTAGAGAGACGTCCTAGCACTCACCCCAGTTGTACAGCCGACTTTGCTAGCGATGGTTCACTGACAAATTACGCTCTCAATTGCCGAGACGATAGTTAGCATAGCCTTCAGCTACGTCATTTGCTACGACCTAGCAAGGCGCCATTATCAATTGCTATTTATCTTGTGATGCATGTACCGTCAAGAGCTATGTTCACCACTTATGGATTAAAGTTAAGTATTACAGCAGCTTCGTACTTTATTTATTAGACTCAACTCCCTTAACTGTTCCAGACCTCACGCCAGCCTGCGTGAGCTTAAACGCGTGCCTTTAAGCTTCCTCTCATAGTGACTTGGCTGTCTTGCCAAGTCACAACATCTTTGACAAGAGCCTATTTAGAAAACGTAAAGTAAAATGTACTGAAGAAACTGGTACACCTGCCTAATATCGTGTAAGGCCCTCGCGAGCACATAGAAATATCGCAACACCACGTGGCACGGATTCGACTAACGTCTGAAGTAGTGCTGAAGAAAACTGACACCATGTATCCTGCAGGCTGTTCACAAATCCGTAAGAGTACTAGAAGGTCTCTTCTGAACAGCAATTTGCAAGGCATCCCAGGTATGCTCAATAATGTTCAAGTCTAGGAAGTTTGGTGGCCAGCGGAATAGTTTAAATTCAGAATAGTGTTCCTGGAGCCACTCTGTAGCAATCCTGGACCGACCTAACAACTGCTCCAGATACTCGTCTTATATAGTCGTTGCCGACCACAGCGCTGTATTCTGGCTGTTTACATATCTCTGTATTCGGATGCGCTACGGTCGCAGGTTCGAATCCTGCCTCGGGCATGGATGTTTGTGATGTCCTTAGGTTAGTTAGGTTTAACTAGTTCTAAGTTCTAGGGGACTAATGACCTCAGCAGTTGAGTCCCATAGTGCTCAGAGCCATTTTGTATTCGGATGCGCATGCCTCTACCAGTTTCTTTGGCGCTTCAGTGTAGTTCATGCGCTTGCGCATACACTACATTTCAAGTCAGTTTGATGCTTGTTGCATGACAACAATACACAGCTGACGTTAAAATTGCAGCACCATGAAGATATGGCTCCCAAAGCCCACATTTAAGCAATATCCTGTACCGGAACTTTGACTACCGCGCCTTCGCCAATACAAAGATATGATTTACGATCGCGCATGCAGAAGAGCGCTGCGCCAGCGACCGATTTTTATAAATAAATTTGATTTTTTTTTTTACTTTTGCGTAGGTGTTTGTTTTTAACAACTAATTGATTACTCTCTTGTCTTCATACGAAAGACGTGTATTTTTCGGCGCTGTGTTAAATATGCTTTTAAGTGGAAATTAAAACTATATTACGAAACGAAGTTATTTCAATAGTGATTCGAAATGGTTATCGCCAAATTTATAAATTAATCCTGACAGTGACACATTAACGAAATTTTCATCAGACAGAGAACAAGAGGACCAGCAAACAATGAGAAAAAGGACATCCTACAAGAAAATTAAGAAGTATTCCAGACGCAGCCACGAACACTATATTATAATAAATACTACGTTTCTAACAGAATTATGAGGTAAATTTCAACTTATTTCTGATGCTATTTCCTTACAGTCGCTTTTTGTAGTGTTGCCGACCCGGTCTGCCATTCACGGTCAAATTACAGCACTATCTCAATCAGTAATACGAAGTCCACCTTAACTGTAACTTATTCCATCAAAATTCAAAACCCAATCAGATCTTCTATTTTGTGTTTTCACGGCAGAGCCCCGAGGAAAGGAAACATTACAATCCTAAATACAGACCGTCAGCTCTACTGACGTGATCTAACAGAGCCGACCTCCATATCAGCCGCGCAGCCTAATTTACGGGTGCGACCAGGCACCAGGCACAATCTCCTCCTCTGCGTAGTCTGGTCCCGAGGCAGATATATTGCCCGTTATCGCCATTTGTCGCCGCGAGCCAAGCTCCAACGCAAGCTGCACTGCGCCATTTAAGGACGCCCGAAGCGTCGTAACCGGCGTAGATCTGCGTAGTTGAGCAGGATCATCGGCAGTATTGGTGTCTGAGTGCAGCATCGCAGTTTCGTATAGGAACAATACTCCGTCAACAAGAAAATTTCCAGGTAGCGCTTTAATCCGTACATACGAGGGGCGTTCAGTAAGTAATGCAACCCTTTTCACTGCAAACGTGTTGTTTTTATTCGGGGTTCCAATACACCATATTATTCCCCACTCTTTTGGCTACAACACCCAATTTTTCAACATAATCCCCGTTCCATGTGATGGCCTTGTGCCACCTTACTGGGAGGGTCGGTATGCACGCGTGGTACCACTTACTGGTCGACGCCAGAGCCAACGTCTTGCTCCATCCATAATCTCCCAATCATCCACGTACTGCTTCCGCAGAGTGCATCCTTCATTGGACCAGGCAGATGGAAGTCGGAAGGTAAGAGATCTGGGCTGCAGTGTGGATGAGGGAGAACAGTTCAATGAAGTTTTGTGAGCTCCTCTCGGATGCGCATACGTGTGTGATGCCTTATGTAGTCATAGAGGAGAAGTACGTTTGCATTTTTGTGGCAACGAACACGCTGAAGTTTTTCCTTATGCTTCCAGCGTTCCTGCGGGTAGCAATATAAGGGGTTCACCACCCTGCTGGAGCAAATGTAATTTCGATGTATTGCTCACGCGCTGCCTGCGACATAAAATATCTTTGCTGCAATAGGTCCGCAGATCAGAGCAGTCTCGGCAGTTGCAGTTGCTCGCTGCTACAGAGCAGTTGTAGTCTGTCACTAGTACAGCGCAGTTCATAGCCATGTATTGTAAGGTAAATTTTATTATTTTTATTGGCATGTGCGTAGTTAAGTCACTTGTCTGAGATGTTAATATGAATTTGTTTCGATCTTTTTGTGATTCATCAGCACCAGTTGACACAGATTTGTATAATTCAGTTTTTCATATAATGGATTGCAGATCTTTATCAATAATGTAAAGGATTTTCAGAATATAATTTTTACCAGTCTACAAAAAACGAAGGAATAATTTTGCCTTAAGTCATTACCAGTCCCGATCCAGTCATTTATTTAAATTTATTTAAATTATTTAAATTATTCCTTCCCTTTTTGTAGACTGGTGAAAATTATATTCTGAAAATCCTTTACATTATTGTTAAAGATCTGTGTGGTGTGCGTACTGTAAGACCTTCGGTACACACACCATCAGATTATTTGACTGGTCGCTCTAACGAAGTAGGCGAGTGTCAGCAATATGTCTCGTGGTCTTATCGTGGCGTGTTTATCTTCTACCGTTAGGTCAGACAATAGAAATGCCACTTGCACGCTTAGAGTAGCGGAATGACGGTGACCAACTTTAAACAGAACTTGATTAATTTTCCCACACATTTATTAAAATAATAACAAGCATAAAATTACTTAACTTGGTTCTGGATGTTATTTACACTTGACAATGTGAAGTTCCTTTGGTCTTGTGTACGTTAATCTTATTCTCACATATCTCTGATACTTGACAAAGTGTCTATACATTTATCTTCATGGCTATGTACAGGAATGTGATAATCTTCTTAGGTGCAGACTGAAACTTGACTATAGATTGGTACAGACAAATGCAGACTAGTGCAGACAAATGCAGACTGGTGTGGACAAATGCAGACTGACTAATTGGAGGTCTGTACACTCGTTATAATACCTCACGCATTCAGGTATCTCTGCGCGAGTGTGATCCGCGAGGAGAAAAGGTTCTACGTTAGCAGCAATCTCATTGGCTGCGTTACATATTAATACGCGGATCGGCGGAAGCAGAATTTGGTCCGTCTCTAAGGCAGCGCCATCTCGTAGTTCGGAGACGGACAAGCGCTGCGCCTGCGCTGTTGTGCTTAGCGGGGCGCGCTCTAGTGGGGAAGTTGTGTACGCGCTGACTACGTGGAACTATGTACACAACATCCTGCAATCCATTATATGAAAAACTGAATATTACAAATCTGTGTCAACTGGTGCTGATGAATCACAAAAAGATCGAAACAAATTCATATTAACATCTCAGACAAGTGACTTAACTACGCGCATGCCAATAAAAATAATAAAATTTACCTTGCAACACATGGCTATGAACTGCGCTGTACCATCGACAGACTACAACTGCCCTGTAGCAGCAAGCGACTGCAACTGCCGGGACTGCTCCGATCTGCGAATCTACTGCAGCAAAGATATATTCTGTCGCAGGCAGCGCGTGAGCGATGCATCGAAATTACATTTGCTGCAGCAGGGTGGTGAACCCCTTACAGCACAATACACATTCGAGTTGATCGTTCCACAATGAGGGAGGACACCAAACAGAACAACCCCTTCAGACTCCCAGAAAAACGTCGCTATGACTTTACCAGCTGAGGGTGCGGCTTTCAACTGTTTCTTCGGAGGAGAGGTGGTTTGGCGCCACTACATCGATTGCCGTTTTGTTCCCGGTTCTGAGAGATGAACCCATCTTCATCGCTTGTGACGATGTTTACAAAAAATTATCACGATCAGCCTCGTAATGCGCAAGCAACTCCGAACAGATGCTCCTTCGCTGCCTTTTATGGTTTTCTGTTAGACGCTGAAGAACCCAGCGGGGTATCCCAATTGGTGGACGAGTGTGTAAGCACTAGCAGCAGAGACGTCTATTTGCGCAACGATGTGTTTGATTGTGATCCGTCGATCACTTCAAATCACAGTGTCCGCACGTTCCAACTTTGCAGGAGTCACAGCTGTGTTCGGCCGTCCGGCACTCGGGAGATGGAACAGGTTTGCGCGACCTTGTTGCGATGATGACACACGCCTAGGCATCGATCCACCGTGCTTTTGTTCACTGCCAGGTCTTCGTGGACATTCTGCAAGCGCCTACGAATATCTGCGATGCTCTAGTTTCCCACCAAAAGAAATTCAATGACAGCTCTGTCTGGAACGTACCTGTGTTACAGACGCCATTTTGAAGGCTACTTATAGCGACACCACCAATCGGAACTTCACGAAACTATAGGGGCTGAAACTGGAATATTCCACGATGTCACACAACAATTTCCACATTTTTTCAACTTAAACTGACTGAGAAAAGAACTTGTTGCATTACTTACGGAACGCCTCTTGTAGTTTACATTGTTTTATAATAATATATATATATAATGTAATAAAACTTACAAACGTTTAATGTTTTGAAGTGATATGTGTTTGAAAATGAGCTAATTAGTTAACCTACTGCCACGACAGAAGTACGTGTAAATAATGTTTGGATTTTGCCTTCTTTTAAAAGAACCAAGTCACTATAGACTTCTTTGCGACAATGCAGATCCATGCTTTATATAGCTTCATTCATTTTGCAGTAAATGATAACAATAGAAAATATTTTCTCTGTGTGCTACCGCACCAAAAGAAGATGAGTTTCTATTGGCTCCTTTCTTGCGTAGAGCACGTATAATAATGATAATAGTTTGAACAGTTTGAGGAAGAACTTATGCCAACAGTTAAGTATACCTATTACGGCATAAGGTTGTACACAATTTTTTCTTACAAGAAAAGCAGGAAAGTAGGCCACCAACACAGTTACTAATACTGTGACTTAAGTGACACCAAATGAAATTAACATGTTTTCACAGGTCTAGGACATTAACTGTTTTTGCAGAGTGGACGTATTTGGCAAAGAAATCTGCCAGAAGTGATCCACGAGAAATTGGATAAATACTCCATAAATGTAATGTTTAGGGGTATAAGACGCCATCATAACTCCTCACTGCAAGTATGGGTCACTCAGAAGAAGATGAGGTGTACATCCAGAATCATTTCCGATCGCATAAGCAATAAGAGGAAACACCGGCACGATGTTTAAAAAACGAAAATAAAATGAAATCGTTGGTCCTCGTTAACTTGTTCCATCATGTTTACTTTTAATAAAAACTTAGATATCTGAACCCTTTCCTTGTTGTTTGTTGTGGTCTTCAGTCCAGAGACTGGTTTATGCACCTCTCCATAGTTATCATGTGCAAGCTTCTTCATGTTCCAGTACCTACTGCAACCTACATCCTTCTGAATCTGCTTAGTGCATTCATCTCTTAGTGTCCCTCTACGATTTTTACCCTCCACACTGCCCTCCTATACTAAATTGGTGATCCCTCGATCCCTCAAAACATGTCCTCCCAACTGATCCCTTCTTCTAGTCAAGTTGTGCCACAAATTTCTCTTCCCTCCAATTCTATTCAATACCTCCTCATTAGTTATGTGATCTACCCATCTAATCTTCAGCATTCTTCTTTAGCACCACATTTTGAAAGCTTCTATTCTGTTCTTGTCCAAACTACTTATCGTCCATGTTTCACTTCCACACTTCTACACTCCACACAAATACTTTCAGAAACGACTTCCTGACACCTAAATCTATACCCGATGTTAACACATTTCTCTTCTTCAGAAACCCTTTCCTTGCCAATGCCAGTATACATTTTATATCTTCTCTGCTTCGACCATCATCAGTTATTTTGCTCTCCAAATAGCAAAACTCCTTTACTACTTTAAGTGTCTCATTACCTAATCTAATTCCCTCCTCATCACCATACTTAATTCGACTACATTCCATTATCCTCGTTTTGAATTTGTTGATGTTCATCTTATATGCTCCTTTCAAGACACTGTCCATTCCATTCAACTGCTCTTCCATGTCCTTTGCTGTCTCTAACAGAATTACAATGTCATCGGTGAACCTCAAAGTTTTTATTTCTTCTGCATGGATTTTAATACCTACTCCGAATTTTTCTTTTGTTTCCTTTACTGCTTGCTCAATATACAGATTGAATAACATCGAGGAGAGGCCAACCACTGCTTCCCTTTCATGCCCCGCGACTCTTATAACTGCCATCTGGTTTCTGTACAAATTGTAAGTAGCCTTTCGCTCCCTGTATTTTGCCCGTGCCACCTTCAGAATTTGAAAGAGAGTATTTCAGTAAACATCGCCAAAAGCTTTCTCTAAATCTACAAATGCTAGAAACGTAGGTTTGCCTTCCTTAATCTGATAAGTCGCAGGGTCAGTATTGCCTCACGTGTTCCAACATTTCTACGGAATCCAAACTGATATTCCCTGAGGTCGGCGTCTACCAGCTTTTCCATTCGTCTGTAAGGAATTAGTGTTAGTATTTTGCAGCTGTGACTTAGTAAACAGATAGTGCGGTAATTTTTCACACCTGTCAACACCTGCTTTCTTTGGGATTGGAATTATTATATTCTTCTTGAAGTCTGAGGGTATTTCACCTGTCTCATATATCTTGCTCACCAGATGGTAAAGTTTCGTCAGCGCTGGCTCCCCCAAAGCTGTCAGTAGTTCTAATGGAATGTTGTCTACTCCCGGGGTCTTGTTTCGACTTATATCTTTCAGTGCTCTGTCATATTCTTCACGCAGTATCATATCTCCCATTTCATCTTCATCTACATGCTCTTCCATTTCCATAATATTGTCCTCAAGTACATCGCCCTTGTAAAGGCCCTCGATGTACTCCTTCCACCTTTCTGCCTTCCCTTCTTTGCCTAGAGCTGGGTTTCCATCTAAGCCCTTGATAGTCATGCAAGTGGATCTCTTTTCTCCAAAGATCTCTTTAATTTTCCGGTAGGCCGTATCTATCTTACCCCTAGTGAGATATGCCTCTATATCCTTACATTTGTCCTCTAGCCATCCCTGCTTAGCCATTTTGCACTTCCTGTCGATCTCATTTTTGAAATGTTTGTGTTCCTTTTTGCCTGCTTCATTTAATGCATTTTTATATTTTCTCCTTTCATCAATTAAATTCAATATATCTTCTGTTACCCAAGGATTTCTACTAGCCCTCGTCTTTCTACCTACTTGATCCTCTGCTGCCTTCACTATTTCATCCCTCAAAGCTACCCATTCTTCTTCTGCTGTATTTCTTTCCCTCAGTCCATTATGCTCTCACTGAAACTCTCTGCAACCTCTGGGTCTTTCAGTTTATCCAGGCCCCATCCCCTTAAATTCCAACCTGTACATGATCAATATGTTGCGATTTGTTGTTAATTTTTCGTATGTTTCGCCTATAGTGTGAATTTTACGTACGACTAATATTTTTATTCTGTTATTAAATCCAAGCATACTTCAATATGATAGTTAACCTATAATGTGCCAATAAGTAGTAACATGCACAATGAATTATCAACACTATATGAGCGAAAGACCATGGACAACTTTCATTGTTTGTTCCAAAAACCCCAGCAATACGACTAATAACGAGTTTCTTATCCCTATTTTTTGATTAGGGCACTTTCACTAAGTTTTAATCCGCTGCATGCTAAATTTATTTCCATTCTTCCGCAAGCCCATGCTTGTACTGTTGATGTCTGGTTGTTTGGATAATGGGTGCGGTACGAAACCCCTAATGTAGTCCATGTCAAAGAATTCGAAGAGGTTCTCGGGTGGACTGTTGTGTACGACCACAGTCTAATAAATACCGACACGACACTCTCTGGCGCCGAAGTTGTTACCGTTTGAGAGCTAGTGCGGTACTCGCGCTACGCGCAGTTAGAAAGCAGTCACATGCGTCGTACGGAGAATGTTCGGTTTCAATTACTTTCTACTCAAGTAACGCAATAGTGGTCACGTTTTTGTGTTTCGTTCGTTAGAAAGTTACCAATAGACATGAATTATAGTGAAACACATCTAAAAACAGCCGAATCACACTGATTCAACGATATAAGCTACAACTCATTCATGAAGAAATATTTTCGAATCTGTCTATATTTGTAGCTTATTCCGCTGAAAGCAAGAGAACATAAACACATTAAACACATGAGACGCATATATTTCTGTTTCTGTCTGTTGTTTTTATAATAGACATATTCCTTGACACTGAAATACAGGTGACGCAGAATAACGGGAATGTTCGAAATCAGTAGTGGCAGCCATGGGCAGATGGCAGCACTGAACAATGATAGTTTGCTATAGCGGTGCAGAGGCAGTTTCGACGTTTTTATAATGTAGAACGTCATGATGCCGTTCTGTCGAAACACGCGATAAAATGTTGGCTCAATAACTTTGAAGAGACTGGATCTGCCCGCAAGAAGAAACCAACAGGATGACCAGGACGTGTGCGTTTTCCAGCGAACATTGATGTTGTACGCGAGTCTGCCTTACGGAACCAACGGCGTTCAATTCGTAAGCAAGCAGCAGTGGTTTTAATGTCCCGGGAGAGTGTTCGCAGAATCCTTCATCTTGCTTTAAAATTTTATCTGTACAAACTACAGATTGTGCAACAATTAAAGGACAACGATTACAGGTTACTATTAGGATTCTGTCAACAAATGATAACAAAAATAAACAATGGCGATGAATTTCTAAACAAGTTGTGGATGTCAGATGAGGCATATTTTCATTTCACAGGTTATGTGAATAAGCAGAAAGACCGTTACTGGGCAAACACAAATCCTAATGACGTTCATGACCGCCCTTTACACGCTAGTAAAGTGACAGTGTGGTGTGGTTTTTCATCATATGGGTGCAGAGGCACCCATATTTTCGTTGTTATATATATTATATATATTATTCGTTGTTATATATATTATATATTATACCGCCTATTTTCGCAAATGAATAGGGAAACACAACAACTGCCAATGCCGATCGTTACGTGGAGATGTTACGACCTTTCGTTACACCTGCATTGAACAACTTTCCAAACGTTCAAGAAGTCTGGTTTCTGCAGGACGGAGCGACATCACACGCTGCACGGCAATCAGTGGCATGTGTGCGAGAATTGTTTGGCAGCCGTGTGATCTCACGATTCGGTAACATTTCCTGGCTTCCTAGATCGCCATATTAACCCGTTTGTGATTTTTTTCTTGTGGGGCAACTTCAAGAGCAAAGTCTACACGACTCGACCAAGAACCCTGGATGAGTTAAAAGAGAGAATTCCGGATGCATTTCACAGTATCCCAGCTGATATGTTGCAGAAATCAATGAGTAATCCCCACAGCGGATTTCACGAATGTATTCGTATAGGAGGACGCCATCTAAAGGACGTAATTTTAAAAAAATGATAAATGCCATCAATGTTTCGTAAATGCACAAACGAAATACCTAAGACCATTCTAGTCTCTTTACCTACAAAGTAAAACACAAAAGAATGCAAAGACTATAGGACAATTAGTTTTATCAGTCAGTTTACAAAAGGTTATAAGGAGAGTCGTACTAAGCAGAATTGAAAAGAAAATTCAGGAGAGTACTGGAGAAGATCAGTTCGATTCCAGAAACGGTAAAGAAGCAAGAGACGCTGTAGGTTGTCTGAGAATGATTGGAGAAAGGGTGACTGAAATGATGAAGGTGTATATTTACTTTATGTACTAGAGCACGGCTTTCGGTAGAGTCAGCTGGTGTAACAGCTGAAATTTAAAAAAAATGTTGGCGTGGACTATAAAGGTAGAAGGTTAATAATGAAGATGTATAGCAAACAAAAGTGATTGAGTATGGAATGACAAGACGGAAGAGATAAGAACTGATACATAAGGCCATAGGGGATGCAATGGTTTTGTAATTAGAGAAGAAAGGACAAAATGAAGAAGACCAGGATCCTAAGGTATCGAAATTGGAACTGAAGAAAGCAATTCAGGAGCTCTGGGAAAAGAAAGCACTGGGCTATGACAGAATATCGTCTGAGGCAATGAAAATCTTAGGACAAAATCCAATAGCCAAATTGAGTGAAGTAGTATACAGAACTTGTGGCATGGAAATTTGGCTTCAGGATCTATTAGATTGATGCATAATTTCGTAAAGTTTTTGTTTTGCATGCTGGTCTTCCCATTGCAATGGGTTTATTTATCGATCGCCATTTTTTATTTGTAGTTCACTGTTGCTATTTGAGTTTACATGCTGTCATTTTGTCATTTGGAGCTAAAGAGTGGAGCTTTGGACGCTGGAATAAAATCGGGCGGTGCTGACAGAGTCACAAGAGGAGCTAAAGAAGATGTTGAAGAGTACTGCAAGAAGGAACAAGGCGTGTGGAATGCAGATAAATATAAGGAACACAAAAGTGATGAAAATAAGCAAGAAGGAAGCTTCAGTTAACATATTCTTAGGCGTAAACAAGGTAGGACAAGTAATCTTTTCTGTACCTGGGTAGTTTAATGACATGGAATGGAAGCTGCGCAGAAGAAATAAGAAGGAGGGTATCTATGGGAAAGAGAGCATCTGAATAGGTGAAGCAGTTAGTACATCTACTCATGCTATAAATTAAGGATAATGCTGATACATGGTGAAACAGCACTCTAGTGGGCAGTTTGCGGGTTTAAATCACCTCGGGGTATGATCATGCGGTGTATTTGATCTGCGGTCGTCGCACGGTGGCGCTGGCAGCGGTCCGCATACGCAGAGGTATGTTGGTGCATGTCAGAGTACGGTGCAGCGAGTAAGTGTGCAGACGTTTTCACGTGCTAATGGTGGCTGTGTGTTGAAAATAACGATATGAGGGGTAGAATACTAGGGCGACTGGAGGCTGGTCAAACACAGCAGGTCGTAGCACGGGCCGTCCGTGTGCCACAAAGTATGATCTCAAGATTACGGCAACGATTCCAGCAAGACAAGAAACGTGTCCAGGCGCTACAGTACGGGATGACCACAGTGTACAACACCACAAGAAGAAAGATATCTCACCATCAGTGCCCGCAGACGGCCACGGAGTACTGCAGGTAGCCTTGCTCGGGACCTTACCGCAGCCACTGGAACAGTTGTCTCCAGACACACAGTCGACAGACTGGTGTCAAGAACACAGTACATGGTGATCCCAGGTTATGTTCACGGACGAGTCCAGGTATAGTCTGAACAGTGATTCTCGCCGGGTTTTCATCTGGCGTGAACCAGGAACCAGATACCAACCCCTTAATGTCCTTGAAATGGAGGTCGTGGTTTGATGGTGTGGGGTGGGATTATGAATGGTGCACGAACACCCCTGCATGTCTTTGACAGAGGAACTGTAACAGATCAGGTGTATCGGGACGTCATTTTGCACCAGTATGTCCGCCTTTTCAGGGGTGCAGTGGGTCCCACCTTCCTCCTGATGGATGATAACGCACGGCCCCACCGAGCTGCCATCGTGGAGGTCGTGGAGGAGTACCTTGAAACAGAAGACATCAGGCGTATTGAGTGGCCTGCCTGTTCTCCAGACCTAAACCCCATCGAGCACGTCTGGGATGCTCTCGTCGACGTATCGCTGCACGTCTTCAAACCCCTACGACACTTCGGGAGCTCGATTGGCACTGGTGCAACAATGGGAGGCTATACCCTAGCAGCTGCTCGACCACCTGATCCAGAGTATGCCAACCCGTTGTGCGGCCTGTGTACATGTGAATGGTGATCATATCCTATATTGATGTCGGGGTTCATGCGCAGGAAACAGATCTGTGTCGTGTGTGTTACCTATGTGCCTATGCTATTATCGCCAGTTTTGTGTAGTGCCTCGTTGTGTGACACCACATTCTGCAATTATCCTTAATTTATGAGCATGAATGTAGAACAGCGCTTCTCAACGATGTTCCGCGGCACGATACCTGTATTCGTGAGATTTGTTAAGTGTGGCGCGGTACTTCTGAGTGTTTATGATACTGCTAATTAAAGTAATTGAAGTAATGTCACAGAATATTTATTCTTTAAAAAAAACAACACAGCATATAGTAATATTTCAGAACTTAACCCTATTTACAAGTTATTTATTTGTTTACGCTTTACCAGTTTGAACTATGAATGAGAAACGTGAGCCTATCGCTTCTTACACAAAAGTTGAATTCATGGTGGAACTGAAGACACACACGCGTTTGCTCTTCAACTGAGAGACGTCTCTCATATTTCTTGCTTTCTATGTTGTTAAAAATCCCAGCTCGCACAAATAGGTGGTGGAAAAGTGCAACACTGTGTTAACTGCTGTGACTGCTATTATTGGGTAGTCTTTCTTCGCTAACATCCCAAACTTGGTAAGTGGTAGTTTATCATACACTCCTGGAAATGGAAAAAAGAACACATTGACACCGGTGTGTCAGACCCACCATGCTTGCTCCGGACACTGCGAGAGGGCTGTACAAGCAATGGTCACACGCACGGCACAGCGGACACACCAGGAACCGCGGTGTTGGCCGTCGAATGGCGCTAGCTGCGCAGCATTTGTGCACCGCCGCCGTCAGTGTCAGCCAGTTTGCCGTGGCATACGGAGCTCCATCGCAGTCTTTAACACTGGTAGCATGCCGCGACAGCGTCGACGTGAACCGTATGTGCAGTTGACGGACTTTGAGCGAGGGCGTATAGTGGGCATGCGGGAGGCCGGGTGGACGTACCGCCGAATTGCTCAACACGTGGGGCGTGAGGTCTCCACAGTACATCGATGTTGTCGCCAGTGGTCGGCGGAAGGTGCACGTGCCCGTCGACCTGGGACCGGACCGCAGCGACGCACGGATGCACGCCAAGACCGTAGGATCCTACGCAGTGCCGTAGGGGACCGCACCGCCACTTCCCAGCAAATTAGGGACACTGTTGCTCCTGGGGTATCGGCGAGGACCATTCGCAACCGTCTCCATGAAGCTGGGCTACGGTCCCGCACACCGTTAGGCCGTCTTCCGCTCACGCCCCAACATCGTGCAGCCCGCCTCCAGTGGTGTCGCGACAGGCGTGAATGGAGGGACGAATGGAGACGTGTCGTCTTCAGCGATGAGAGTCGCTTCTGCCTTGGTGCCAATGATGGTCGTATGCGTGTTTGGCGCCGTGCAGGTGAGCGCCACAATCAGGACTGCATACGACCGAGGCACACAGGGCCAACACCCGGCATCATGGTGTGGGGAGCGATCTCCTACACTGGCCGTACACCACTGGTGATCGTCGAGGGGACACTGAATAGTGCACGGTACATCCAAACCGTCATCGAACCCGTCGTTCTACCATTCCTAGACCGGCAAGGGAACTTGCTGTTCCAACAGGACAATGCACGTCCGCATGTATTCCGTGCCACCCAACGTGCTCTAGAAGGTGTAAGTCAACTACCCTGGCCAGCAAGATCTCCGGATCTGTCCCCCATTGAGCATGTTTGGGACTGGATGAAGCGTCGTCTCACGCGGTCTGCACGTCCGGCACGAACGCTGGTCCAACTGAAGCGCCAGGTGGAAATGGCATGGCAAGCCGTTCCACAGGACTACATCCAGCCTATCTACGATCGTCTCCATGGGAGAATAGCAGCCTGCATTGCTGCGAAAGGTGGATATACACTGTACTAGTGCCGACATTGTGCATGCTCTGTTGCCTGTGTCTATGTGCCTGTGGTTCTGTCAGTGTGATCATGTGATGTATCTGACCACAGGAATGTGTCAATAAAGTTTCCCCTTCCTGGGACAATGAATTCACGGTGTTCTTATTTCAATTTCCAGGAGTGTATTTCGGTTGTGTTCGATCTGTCTGAAGTTCTGAGAGCTACTCTTCCGCCTGCAGAGGAAACTCGGTGGCGGATTCTGGAGACATAGCATAAGGCTGCGCACTCAGTCGAAGTTGTCGACAGGGATGAAGGGAAAATGTTGAGCCATGTTATTCTCGAGAACCATGAAGTGATTTAAAGTGAGTTAGTAGTTACGCCAGCGTGTGGATCTACCTCGAAGGTAAGAGGAAACATCTTAAGATATTTCTTTTCCACATGTGATTTCCGTATTCTAAGTTGTTTTAAAGAACCCAGTGAGTTTGTCACTTGACGTCAGCGTATTTTCTTCTTGCATACTCTCGTTCAGGTAATATAAGTGGCGAAAAATTGAAGATCACTCCGCTCATTTAATTGAGCTGCAAAGTATTGCTTTAGGTGCTAAACAGATTTAACGGCTCTTTCTTCAATTCAAAACATCTTTCCAGGACTCTACCATTTGACTACTAGCAGCTCTCAGTATGCAGAACCAACGTGCCATGTCGAGATCCCGCTTAGTGGCACAACTCTTTGAGCAGTCTCGTCTTAAGAGCCCTAAACTTAACGAAATTTACTATGTTAATGATTGAATTTTAAACACTTCCAAGTTCTGCTGGAATTGTCTCCACTACCAGAGCCTCACGGTGTATGAAGCAATGTGCTAAATCTACCTGTTGGGAAATCATGATTCAACCTTGCAACAAAGTCACTGAATCTTCCACCCATTGCTGGTGCACCGCCTGGGCTAACAGAAATACCCTCTCTAGGCCAACCAGTTTCGTTCCAAGGTGTTTGATAAAGAATTATATACATCTGAGCCACCTGACGTTGACAGTTCAGTACACACGAAAACTAATCCTCATCAACAAATTTTCTCCAACTCAGTAATCGTCATTTCTTACTTATATCGGTTGAAATACACGACCATCGCTTAGCTTTTCATGAACATTGCACTGGAATTCTGAAGACATGCCATCAATTTGCCGGGAAAAATAGTATCGTTTGGCAATGGAAACAAAGATATTTCCTTCTCGGCGCCATCACCTAACATCTATTTTACTATTTCGTTACATGCGGCGATAAATACATCCTCTACAATAATACGTAGTTGCATTTTTCGCTACTATTTTGCCAACTTCGTAACTGGCCACTTCTGCTTTTTGAGAAGTAGTTGCTCTCCATATAATAGCTTTGGCCTGCTTTTCTGCTGATGAAAATCAATCGGATAAGATAACTCTTATCTTTCCCAGATAAGTGTTCATCATTGCCATTCAGATGTCTTTCCAGTTTAGTAGGGATCATGGATTCAAATCTTTGTTTTTCTCCGCACACGACGCGTTCTAACAGACAGTTTTGAGGTGCACTGAACGTAAACCCAAAATTTTAATAATTCTCTTGGGACTTACGAAATATTCGAGTAGTTTGCATTGCTTTCAAGAGACTTACACCTGGAATCGGTTTCGTTCTCACTTTTGCTTCTGTTATTTGTTTCTGTCACTGAGTAGTCTTCTACTTGTTTCCTTTCAATCAAAAACTTATCCATATTCGTAAATTAACACATTAACAAGACAATACAAACATGTGTGTAACTAAAAATCAGCCGCAAAATACGCCACAACACGGACTACGTCAGGATTTTAGGACTGCTAGTCTACAAACAAATGATTGGTGAAGGCTAGCTGTGCGCAAGCCAGACAGAGGCTCTCGTGCTGTTGCTGATTCGTACGTTAGCCTCTCCTCATGTTTCCAACTGAAATGTCAGTGTGCCACGGGAACTTGCTACATTGTACAGTGTGTCACGAATAAAAATGTTTGAGGACCATTGATCTAGAAGAATTCCAATGGAGCTGAGGAAAAGATTGCTGAGTGTTATGTCTGGAGTTTAGAGTATATTTTGTACAGCAATGAAACATGGACAGTTAAAAAGAAAGAAGAAAAATGTTTAGATAGTTTTGAAATGTGGTTATGGAAAAGAATTCTTCAGGCGATGTGGACTGACAGACTCAGGAATGAAGAAGTGATGAAGAAATTCCACAGGGAAATAAAGATTATTTGAAGTGATTAGAGGTGGAAAATATCCTGGATGGGACATATGCTGCGTAGGAATTGACTGCAATAAAGAATTATGCATGCAAAAGTGGAAGGAATGAGGAGAAGAGGTAGGAAGAGAATTGGAATGATGTACAGGGTGATTCAAAAAGAATACCACAACTTTAGGAATTTAAAACTCTGCAACGACAAAAGGCAGAGCTAAGCACTATCTGTCGGCGAATTAAGGCAGCTATAAAGTTTCATTTAGTTGTACATTTGTTTGCTTGAGGCGCTGTTGACTAGGCGTCAGCGTCAGTTGATGCTAAGATAGCGACCGCTCAACAGAAAGCTTTTTGTGTTATTGAGTACGGTAGAAGTGAATCGACGACAGTTGTTCAGCGTGCACTGAGAATCAACGGGAAACAACTCAGTATGGACGTGACTCGCCTAAGGTGAACGTTTTCTGTGCCATTTCAGCCAATAAAGTTTTCGGTCCCTTTTTCTTCGAAGGTGCTACTGTAACTGGACTACAGTATCTGGAGATGTTAGAGAATTGGCTGTTCCCTCAGCTCGAACAAGAAGCACAACAATTCATATTTCAGCAGGATAGAGCGCCACCACATTGGCACTTATCTGTCCGCAACTACCTGAACGTCAACTACCCGAGGCGATGGATCGGCCGCCAGGCAGCCCGTGACAGAGCACTTCATCACTGGCCTCCAAGAAGCCCTGATCTTACCCCCAGCGATTTTTTCTTATGTGGGTATGTTAAGGATATGGTGTTTCGGCCACCTCTCCCAGCCACCATTGATGATTTGAAACGAGAAATAACAGCAGCTATCCAAACTGTTACGCCTGATATGCTACAGAGAGTGTGGAACGAGTTGGAGTATCGGGTTGATATTGCTCGTGTGTCTGGAGGGGGCCATATTGAACATCTCTGAACTTGTTTTTGAGTGAAAAAAAACCTTTTTAAATACTCTTTGTAATGATGTATAACAGAAGGTTATATTATGTTTCTTTCATTAAATACACATTTTTAAAGTTGTGGTATTCTTTTTGAATCACCCTGTATAACATTAGAAGAGGACGAACATACAAACAGATGAAGATGCGGAGAACAGTACACGATGGAGAGCTTCCAGCTGAAACTTATCGTAAGATCAAAGACCTTGTTAAGATAACTAGACTCCCTGAGGGCGCTGCAGTCGCAGGATAAATTGAACTTTCGGTTGGCCGCCATTGTGGTGGTAAGAGTCTGTTAAGTAGAAGTGTATTGCGGATTTTAAGGGCACAGATCGAACATTATGTATTTATCGGGGGGATAGTATTTCTTAGACGAAATTGTACTGTCTGTACATTGCAGTTTACTTGAAGAACATTGAGGAAGAGTTTGCACAGCGTTTAAATGCACAAATAAATTCGGGAAGCCAGCCGGTATTAACTTTCATAGTTACGTGGATCTTTTAGATGTTTTTATGTCAACGCACTTGACTGATAAATGTGTCTACAACGTGACCACATAATGGACGTGCATTTAATTGCAGGTTTCCTGATTCAAAACCACCGCTTTCAGAAAAATTGTTAAAGGCTGTCAGGAGGCAAGTTTTCCGCCCTACAGAAAACGATTTTCTGTGCTCAGAACATTTCGAGTGGAGTTGTTTTCTCGCGGTCGATGTAAATTGCGTCCTATCAGCCAAGTATTCAGCGAGCCATTCGCGTATCTATGAAGACAATCCGTACGATCGTCTGTTGGTTAATATCCCTTTCTGATATCTAGGAAGACCTGTTCATCTGTATCCAAAGTCTGCAGGATGTTGACCACGAATAAAAAAAGCTTTTTTTCTCAGGAATAACTTGTGCTATATCTGTTCTGATATTATGTGAGAAGCTGTTGCTTTTCTTCCGGGAACGTATTAATGTTTGAGGTTGAAACATGCTTTAGGATCCTGCAACAGACACAGGCAGCAGCCTGGATTGACATAGAGGATTTGTTCGGTAGGCTATTCGGCCTTGTACTGTGTCAGTAGACAACAAAATGACTCGTTTCGCGTTGAAAAGTAATGCAACACTTTTTTCTCGTCCAGTTTCGGTTGAAAAAATGCGGAATTTGTCACGGAACATCTTTGAATATCCCCGCTCGAGTCGCCATAGTTTTGATGAAGTTCCGATAGATGGTGGCGTCTATAGCTGCGGTGCGCTCCAAACGGAGAACTGTCATTGAGTTTATTTTGGCGGAAAAACCAAAGCATAGCAGATATTCATATGCGCTTGCAGAATGTCTACGGAGACCTGGCAGTGAACAAAAGCACGGTGAGTCGTTGGGCGAAACGCCTGTCACCACCGTAACAATGTCACGTAAACCTGTCCGACCTTCCGTGTTACGACCGGCCACAAACAGATATGACTTCAGCAATGTTGGAACGTGCGGACTGTCTCATTCGAGGTGGCCGATGGATCACAATTAAACACCTCACTGCACAACTCGACGTCTCTGTTGGTGGTGCTGACACAATAGGTGTGTGCCCGCTGGGTTCCTCACCGCCCAACAGAAGACAATAAAGAACAATGAAGAACTATCTGTGCCGAATTGTATGCGCGTTAGGAGGCTGATCGTGACAGTTTATTGTCGAACGAAACAGGCTATGAAGCGTGGGTCATCATTTACAACCGGAAACAAAACGACAATCCATGTCGTGGGGCCACACCACATTTCCTTCGTAGAACAAGTTCAAAGCAGCACCCTTGAAACGTTCCCTTAGAAAAATTAGGAATGACTGTGCTAGTAAACTTCAACATTATTTGATTTTCAAACAGCTGAGCAAAACTCAACGTACTCAAACAGTTTTCTCTTTACTTATTCTGATCATCACTTCACTGACACACAATATTTTTAGCGCAACGCAATCTGACTTTCAATGATCCCTACAAAAGAATGGCCCTGACTAGCAATAACCTATACCTTTCATGAATCACTTACCTCAGAAAAATCTTCGTTACTCGAACTACTGTAATACAGCGAGCGCCAATACTGCCAGCTAAATAAAAGATTCTAACTACTGAAGGCACTAACTACGGATAGGCATAGTTAGCAAATGAAAGATTTTTATAGAGAACAAATAATGTGTTTACCTTAATAGTGCTCAAAAGTCATCATATATATATCTATCAATTCATGACATCCATCTTTATATATTTCCTTTTTCTGGCGGGCACACGTCCAGATCGTCCGCTTATAGCAACCTCTCAAAACTCTTGGCGTCTCTCTCTCTCTCTCTCTCTCTCTCTCTCTCTCACCACATCCACCACTGCTGGCGGCTCACCTCCAACAGCCCAACGCTACGCGCCGTTCACATCCAACTGCCCAACACTACACAAGGGAATATTTCAACAATGAGTCCAACCAGCCACAGACTGCACACAGCGCAGTCAGTGATTTTCATGCAGAGCACTACGTGGCGTTACCAACCTAAAAACCTAAACAGCCTACTTACACCCTCAACCAGTATACTTATGGTGACGGTATTCAGAGACTCTGAAGGGGTTATTCTGTTCGATGCCCTCCCTCGTCGTGCAACTGTCAACTCTGAACTATATTGTGCTACCCTCAAGAAACAAGAAACGACTGCAGCGTGTTCGTTGCCACAAAGATTTTCAAAAATGTTCAAATGTGTGTGAAATCTTATGGGACTTAACTACTGAGGTCCCTAAGCTTACACACTACTTAACCTAAATTATGCTATGGACAAACACACACACACACACATGCCCGAGCGAGGAGTCGAACCTCCGCCGGGAGCAGCCGTACGGTCCATGACTGCAGCGCCTTACACCGCTCGGCTAATACCGCGTGGTGCAACAAAAATGCAAACGAACTTCTCCTTTCCCGTGACAACGTAAGGCTTCACGCAAGTCTGCGTATCCCAGTGGATCTCACAAAACTTTACTCCCGTATGGGTTAGAGATTTTCCCCGCTCAGGTACTGGGCGTTTGTGTCGTCTTTCATCATTCTCATTTCATCCTCATCGACGCGCAGGTCGCCGAAGTGGCGTCACCTCAAAAGACTTGCACCAGGACACCAGGTCTACCCGCCGGGAGGCCCTCGCCACAAGACATTTTTTGGGGTCGATGACCTCAGCAGTTTGGTCCCATAGGAACTTGCCACAAATTTCCAAAATTCCACGACATTTTCATTTCATTGGACTGCTTTTCCTCAGACAGCCTGCAACCCGGATCCCGAACCTTCCGACTTCGATCTGTTTGGCCCAATGACCGACGTATTCTGCGGGAAGCAGTACATACCTGATGGGGAGGTTATTGATGCAGCGAGACGTTCGCTCCGGCGTCCCTCCCAGTGAAGTGACGTAAGCCAGTCGCGTTGAACGGAGATTGAAAAATAGGGTTTTGCAACTACACTACTGGCCATTAAAATTGCTATTCCAAGAAGAAATGCAGATGATAACCGGGTGTTCATTGGACAAATATATTATACTAGAACTCACATGTGATTACATTTTCACGCAATTTGGGTGCATAGATCCTGAGAAATCAGTACCTAGAACAACCACCTCTGACCGTAATAACGGCCTTGATACACCTGGGCATTGAGTCAAACAGAGCTTGGATGGCGTGTACAGGTACAGCTACCCATGCAGCTTCAACACGATTCCACAGTTCATCCAGAGTAGTGACTGGCGTATTGTGACGAACCAGTTGCTCGGTCACCATTGACCAGACGTTTTCAATTGGTGAGAGATCTGGAGAATGTGCTGGCCAGGGCAGCAGTCGAACATTTTCTGTATCCAGAAAGGCCCGTACAGGACCTGCTACTTGCGGTCGTGCATTATCCTGCTGAAATGTAGGGTTTTGCAAGGATCGAATGAAGGGTAGAGCCGTGGGTCGTAACACATCTGAAATGTAATGTCCACTGTTCAAAGTGCCGTCAATGGGAACAAGAGGTGACCGAGACATGTAACCAATGGCACCCCATACCATCACGCCGGGTGATACGGCAGTATGGCGATGACGAATACACGCTTCCAATGTGCGTTCACCGCGATGTCGCCAAACACGGATGCGACCATCGTGATGCTGTAAACAGAACCTGGATTCATCCGAAAAAAATGACGTTTTGCAATTCGTGCACCCAGGTTCGTCGTCGACTACACCATAGCAGGCGCTCCTGCCTGTGATGCAGCGTCAAGGGTAACCGCAGCCACGGTCTCCGAGCTGATAGTCCATGCTGCTGCAAACGTCGTCGAACTGTTCGTGCAGATGGTTGTTGTCTTGCAAACGTCCCCAGCTGTTGACTTAGGGATCGAGACGTGGCTGCACGATCCGTCACAGCCATGCGGATAAGATTCCTGTCATCTCGACTGCTAGTGATACGAGGCCGTTGGGATCCAGCACGGCGTCCCGTATTACCCCCCTGAACCCAACGATTCCATATTCTGCTAACAGTCATTGGATCTCGACCAACGCGAGCAGCAATGTCGCCATACGATAAACCGCAATAGCGATAGGCTACAATACGACCTTCATCAAAGTCGGAAACGTGATGGTACGCATTTCCCCTCCTTCCACGAGGCATCACAACGACGTTTCACCAGGCAACGCCGGTCAACTGCTGTTTGTGTAGGAGAAATCGGTTGGAAACTTTCCTCATGTCAGCGCGTTGTAGGTGTCGCCACCGGCGCCAACCTTCTGTGAATGCTCTTAAAAGCTAATCATTTGCATATCACAGCATCTTCTTCCTGTCGGTTAAATTTCGCGTCTGTAGCACGTCATCTTCGTGGTGAAGCAATTTTAGTGGCCAGTTGTGTAAAAGAGTGGGGAATGATACGATGTATTGGAATCGTGAATAAAACGAAACTTCTATCAAATTAAAATGTGCTGCATTGCTTATTGAACGACCCCGTAACTCTAGCAAACCATTAAATCGCTTTGACGTCATTTACGTAACTGCGTTTCCTGTCTGTGTCAGTCATTTCGAAATTGTAGACGTTTCGCGTCAAGAGTACTCTTGCGGCGGAACAGTGAAGAAAACGGCGAGGGCCCACGTCGACGGCAGAGCTGTGACCCGACTGACGTTTGGCTACGGCAGCGGCGCACCACTAGCAGCGCGTCCCTGCGACCTCGCAGCCAGCTGTGGGTGGGAGGGAGTGCAGCAGATAATGGGTGAATGGGTGTGAGGGCGCCGGCACTTAGCAGGCAGTTACCGCACAGCCGGCGGCCAGCCCGGTCCTCTGCCTGCGGCGCGGGCGCAGCAAGTGTCAACAGCCGCCGTACACTGTGGCGGACCTCACGTAGGTACGTCAGTTGCAATCTTAGGGCTCCCTAAAAGCCGATCTCTTTAGCTATCCTCTTCCTCGTGTCTTCAGTGGAGGTCTTACTCGGTGTGGTGTGAGTGTAGATTGGTGGTGGTGGTGGTGGTGGAGGTTAAAAAGGTTTAACCCTTTCGTGGGCAAAATTATTGAGCAGTTATTTTTAATGAATGGAGAGCAGATAGTAGTTAACAGGTATGTGTATTTATCATACAGAATATCAAATTTGCTCCAACTGTGAAAGTAAGGTCACACAACAAGGTGGGAAGTATTCTTCCCACCGCCCTTCCTTGGAGTTAAATGACAAAAACAACTTTTTCAATATATGTCATATTTATTTGATAAATTTACTTCTCTTGTTACAATGATTGTTCACAATTACTTGCCATGAAATTTTCTGAAACATGGGTCTATGCAAAGTGGTATTTGACAATATGTACAAACACAGCGAGTGCTCTTTTCCGCAGCTTTGGTACTACAATGACGGCACATCCAGTAGGTTTCTCCTAAAATGGGTTGATGCTCCCCTACAGCCACATGACGAAAATCTTCAGGTACTTTACCCCTTTTTGCCAGAAAGACATGTTTTTGTCCACGCCTTTTTTGGGATGAGAAGCCAGCGATAAATTGTCTGGCTATATGGATCCTGTATGTGAGCTGATCATGCTGTCCACTTTCTCTTTTACTTATTCTCCACAAGATAAAACTGTTCACTGCAGCATCGTCCACCAGGAAATAAAATATTGTGTGCCACCATTTTACAGAACGTCTGCCAATAGCATACCTTTCTCGTAATTGATCAAACGTATCGACACCACCCATTATTTTGTTGTATTCTGCCACAACTTCAGGACAAGAAATCTCTGTACTAGTACCGTCCTTGTTTTTCCTTTTCACTGTGGCTGTTTCTCATGGGTCATGAATTGAGGACAGGACTGGCCGGTCATCCATCCATTTTACTGCAGAAATGGCTTCTTTTGTTTCAAATTGGAATTCTCCTCGTTCCAATTTTATGTTTTCCTTCATAAATTTGGGTAAATCAAAAGTATTTACTTTATACTATAGCTTTCAGGAAAAAATCACAAAATGTCACGCAAACAGCACCCCTACAGAGCAACACTCAGCTATACAATGCCTCTGCGCGAAGGTACAGCAAAAACGGCGGGAACAGTATAGTACCGTATACTGTTCCCTAGGTGGTAGCACCGTACAGAGGTGGGAACTTTGAATCCCACGGGACTAGGAGCGAGTTCATTGAAGTGGGAAGCATGTTTCCCACGGCTCACGAAAGGGTTAAAGGTCACTTTTTTATGTTAATCTTGAATAACACGAAAACCACGGCTTCTAGCGAAAGTGCTTTCCTATACAAAACTAAGTTATATTATACACTGAAGCGCCAAACAAACTGTTATAGGCATGCATATTCAAATAAGGAGATACGTAAACAGGCAGTATCCGGCGCTGCAGCCGGCAACGCCTATATAAGACAACAAGTGTCTCGTGCCGTTGTTACGTCGGTTACTGCTGCTATAATGGCAGTTTATCCAGATTTGAGTTTGAACCTAGTATTATAGTTGATGCACGAGATATGGGATACCGCATCTACGAGGTAGCGTTGAAGTGAGGATTTTCCCGTACAACCTTTTCCCGAGTGTACCGGGGCTATCAGGATCCCGGTAAAGCATCAAATCTCCGACATCGCTGCGACCGGAAAAACATCTTGCAAGAACGCGACCAACGACGACTGAAGAGAATCGGTCAACGCGACAGAAGTGGAACCCTTCCGCAAATTGCTGCAGATTTCAGTGCTGGGCCGTCAACAAGTGTCAGCGTGAGAACTTTTCAATGAAACATCATCGATGTGGGCTTTCGGAGCCGAAAGCCCACTCGTGTACTCTTGATAAGTGCACGACACAAACCTTTACGCCTCGCCTGGGCCCGTCAACACCGACTTTGGACTGTTGATGACTGGAACCATGTTCCCTAGTCGGACGAGTCTCGTTTCAAATTCTATCAAGCGGATGGACTTGTACAGGTATGGAGACAACCTCATGAATTGATGATCCCTGCATGTCAGCAGGCGACTGTTCACATTGGAGGAGGCTCTGTAATGGTGTAGGGCGTGTGCAGTTGGAGTGATATAGTCTAGATACGACTTTGACAGGTAACACGTACGTAAGCATCTAGTTTGATAACCAGCATCCATTCATGTCCATTGTGCATTCCGACGGACTTGGACCATTCCAGCAGTGTAGTGCGGCACCCCATACGTCCAGAATTGCTACAGAATGGCTCCAGGAACACTCTTCTGGGTTTAAACACTTCCGCTGGCCACCAAACTCCCCAGACATGAAAATTATTGAGCTTATCTGGGATGCCTTGTAAAGTGCTGTTCAGAAGAGATCTCCACCGCGTCGTACAGTTACGAATGTATGGACAGCCCTGCAGGATTCATGGTGTCAACTCCCTCCAGCACTAATTCAGACATTAGTCGAGTCCATCCCACGTCTTGGTGCGGCGCTTCTGCGTGCTCGCGGGGACCTACACGATATTAGGCAGGTGTACCATTTCATTTGGCTCTTCAGTGTATTTGCGACGAGAGAGATCCTATTCATTTTTTCTCTACGATGTCCTGAGAGGAGGAAGAGAGTGATTGGTCGTCGTCCAATGCGGCTATTGCGGCGACGTAGGAATTTTCGCCTAATTTTCCGTTTCTTGGTCGGATGGAAGACACTTTTCACCAATACACTTGAAGTAGAATTTACACATCGGAGGGGTGATCCTGAGGATTTTCTTTTTTATATATATACACTCCTGGAAATGGAAAAAAGAACACATTGACACCGGTGTGTCAGACCCACCATACTTGCTCCGGACACTGCGAGAGGGCTGTACAAGCAATGATCACGCGCACGGCACAGCGGACACACCAGGAACCGCGGTGTTGGCCGTCGAATGGCGCTAGCTGCGCAGCATTTGTGCACCGCCGCCGTCAGTGTCAGCCAGTTTGCCGTGGCATACGGAGCTCCATCGCAGTCTTTAACACTGGTAGCATGCCGCGACAGCGTCGACGTGAACCGTATGTGCAGTTGACGGACTTTGAGCGAGGGCGTATAGTGGGCATGCGGGAGGCCGGGTGGACGTACCGCCGAATTGCTCAACACGTGGGGCGTGAGGTCTCCACAGTACATCGATGTTGTCGCCAGTGGTCGGCGGAAGGTGCACGTGCCCGTCGACCTGGGACCGGACCGCAGCGACGCACAGATGCACGCCAAGACCGTAGGATCCTACGCAGTGCCGTAGGGGACCGCACCGCCACTTCCCAGCAAATTAGGGACACTGTTGCTCCTGGGGTATCGGCGAGGACCATTCGCAACCGTCTCCATGAAGCTGGGCTACGGTCCCGCACACCGTTAGGCCGTCTTCCGCTCACGCCCCAACATCGTGCAGCCCGCCTCCAGTGGTGTCGCGACAGGCGTGAATGGAGGGACGAATGGAGACGTGTCGTCTTCAGCGATGAGAGTTGCTTCTGCCTTGGTGCCAATGATGGTCGTATGCGTGTTTGGCGCCGTGCAGGTGAGCGCCACAATCAGGACTGCATACGACCGAGGCACACAGGGCCAACACCCGGCATCATGGTGTGGGGAGCGATCTCCTACACTGGCCGTACACCACTGGTGATCGTCGAGGGGACACTGAATAGTGCACGGTACATCCAAACCGTCATCGAACCCATCGGTCTACCATTCCTAGACCGGCAAGGGAACTTGCTGTTCCAACAGGACAATGCACGTCCGCATGTATCCCGTGCCACCCAACGTGCTCTAGAAGGTGTAAGTCAACTACCCTGGCCAGCAAGATCTCCGGATCTGTCCCCCATTGAGCATGTTTGGGACTGGATGAAGCGTCGTCTCACGCGGTCTGCACGTCCAGCACGAACGCTGGTCCAACTGAGGCGCCAGGTGGAAATGGCATGGCAAGCCGTTCCACAGGACTACATCCAGCATCTCTACGATCGTGTCCATGGGAGAATAGCAGCCTGCATTGCTGCGAAAGGTGGATATACACTTTACTAGCGCCGACATTGTGCATGCTCTGTTGCCTGTGTCTATGTGCCTGTGGTTCTGTCAGTGTGATCATGTGATGTATCTGACCCCAGGAATGTGTCAATAAAGTTTCCCCTTCCTGGGACAATGAATTCACGGTGTTATTATTTCAATTTCCAGGAGTGTATATGTATGATGAGAACTCACATTACAACATACAGGGTTGAGCCGTGTATCGACTCGTGCTACATCTTGTTTGAATTGCATTGGTTTTTCTTTTCTTCAAAAATGGTTCAAATGGCTCTGAGCACTATGGGACTCAACTTCTGAGGTCATTAGTGCCCTAGAACTTAGAACTAGTTGAACCTAACTAACCTAAGGACATCACACACATCCATGCCCGAGGCAGGATTCGAACCTGCGACCGTAATGGTCTCGCGGTTCCAGACTGCAGCGCCTAGAACCGCACGGCTACTTCAGCCGGCTCCTTTTCTTCCCCTGACATGTTTGTTTGATATGTTGTCTGTCATTAAGTGGCTGCTTGGTTGTCTTTTTCCTCGGCTATCGATACCTGCGTTTTTGCTTCCGGGAAACTGCTATGGAGGAAGTGAGGTCTTTTGACCGGTGGTAACTTCGCGTGGTGGCGCGGAAGTATGGGGTGCGCTGAGAGAGTCTGGTGGACACGGGAGGGCAGTGTGGCTCGCCAGCGCGGACGAGTCGCCACGTGATGTATGTCGGTTGTGTGTAACGAGCGGGTGGAGTTGACGGAAGAGCTCCTCGCGGGTTGGTTGTGTACAGAATCGCCCCACGAGTAGTTGCTGTTCATTTCACCTTGGTGGGACGTTAACAAGCTTCTTTAAGTCCTCCGCTTCAACACTGGAGTTTGAGAAGGAGCCACCAACATGAAGGAGCGGTCACCACCCGCCAACGTTGCAGATACGACGTGAACTCCGGTGACAGAGCGTGTTGTCGCGTGACAGTGGCGTGTTGGGTACGTTGGCGACGCGTGCGCGGTCGGATGTGTGGATCCTCGCCATCGGAGGTCGTGTACTGCCTGTTCGAGCAGAATTGCAAGTTAACTTAGTGGAAGGTTTAATCATTACGTAATAAGTTTGCGTAACCACTGGCCCTTCTGCCTTGTGGCCTCCGGCGATCGGGTTTCCTGTCCCCGGCACCGGTGTAATTGAAGACAGTGATCTTCCCTCCTCCTCTCGTTACTGCCCGATGGGAGGTGTAGTTTTGGCAGTTTAATTGTTTCGCTATTCTGTCGTGTGTTATGAGTAAATTCATGCTTCTTGTTGGTTGATCATGTGGTCGCTCATTCAGGACTCTGTGGTGTAATGTTTCCTTGCACGAGGTTAGCTCTAATTCTGTCAGCAAGTTAAGCCATCTTATTACAAGTTTTCGCTGGCTAAAAGTCGGTGCAGTGACCAGCCTGAGAGTGGCAATTGTGTTTACGGGCGTATTTAAATTGGTCAGTATTCTGCCTAGCCTGAGCATCCCTGAGTGGGTGACTTGTGGCCGCCTTACACGGATCCGTCATATCTGTTATGTTCTAATGATATTCCACGACAGTTTTGTTTAAAAACCTTTTTAAATTCCTCCATTCCTTTATTGCCATTAACAGTGTGTTTGCTGAGACCTTTGAATGGCGGTGTTGGTAGCTTCACTACCTCACCGTACCTTATTAACAAAGTTCTGTATTTACTTTAGTAGCCTGTTTACTAATGTTCTTTAAATTTTTTTAAACTGTTGCATTGCTATAAATTACTTGATTGCCGTTAGCGGCGTGTTTTGAAAGGCTGTTATTGCCGTACTCTTAGCTTCTGGTTTTTTTTTAATTTAAACCATTGTATTGCTATAAATGACTTGATTGCCGTTTTTAAAAGAAATTTTAAAATTGTTGTATTGCTATGCATTACTTGACTGCCGTTAGCGGCGTGTTTAAAAGGCTGTTTATTGCCGTACTGTTAGTATCTGTAAGATATGAATAAAACATTTGTGTGTGAAAATCTCAACTCGACAGTCAACTACTAGAAATTTGGCCCCGTTTCCCAACTTGTGGTGTGGCTTGTAGTAACCGTAACTACTGTGTGTGTGTGTGTGTGTGTGTGTGTGTGTGTGTGTGTGTGTCAAGGATGTAATGGAGTTTGTTGGTAACAAGAATACTGATGCCATAACTAATAAGGCAGATACGTATATTTATAGAAAACAGGTACGTATTGAAAGAATTACTATGGATGGCAGTGCTTCCAATATGTTTTCGGAGGAACAGGAGCTGATGGTAAAAACACATATTGCTTGTAGTAACAAATTTGGTAAATTTAGTGTTCAAGGGTTTGGTTGGATGTTCCGTGGATGGTATAAATGGTAGAAAGAGATGGAAATTTGTTACTTATATGAAGCCTGAAAAACTACCAGAAGTTAATAAAGTGAAATACAGGACCATTCTAGAGACTTTGTGTAAGGCAGAAAATAAACTGTTTCAAGGGGCTAATCCTTTTGATATTGCAAACGATGGAAATAACGCTGCTTATTAAAAATAGTGTTTTAATGCTACGAAATTATTGTCTATTGTTCTATGAAGTGGGATAATATTAAATGTGTGTACAACGTCTCAGTCCAGCCTTTTCAGGGTCAAATCGTGTTTTGGGAGTGTCATAAGGTGTTGAATTTAATGGGTAGAAGTGCGAGAGAAGATAGTCCTGGAAACAGAAGAGCGACGAAGCGATTCTCCATACTCTCTCCCTTACTCGGTCACAAAAAGAAACTGCGGCGTGTCTCTCCAAGTTATACCGACCCTTGCGCAGTGCGTCTTATTTTCCATGGCATACACGTATGGATTACTAATAACACTAATGCAAGAAACGCATATGAACAGATTCTACGAAAATGTCTGCACGCTGTTTTATACTGCTAGATGGCAAATTGATTCTTAGTCATTATGTACAGCAGTTGTAGTGTTGTCCCGAGAAAGCCGACTTCACCCAATACGAGCGCTGCTCGCTTTTCAGTTTTCAGACAGGCTGTACCTCCGCAGCATTTCCTCTCTGGTTGCGGTTAGATCGTGGAGTTATTTTCAGCTTATTAAGCGAGTACTTATTTGCAGATGTTAAATGAGCTATTGCAGAGCTACGAAGGAGTAAAGTGCATGACCACAATCGAGTGACCTGCCTACCCTCAGACGACTATCATCCACACATTCATCCCCCCTCCCTTCCAGCCCTTCACACCTCCACAACACAGTTTATCCACTACGGTTGTAGTGCACTTACGTCTGATACAGACATTTGATATTTGTTCTTAACCCGGTTTATTAACAATAAACATTAATTTCATACCATCAACACAGTAGTTTCAATAATCGGTGATTTTCCATCGTCTGCAACGCAGAAACTATTAGTCCTACAGAAAAAATGAATAGATGTTTTTTGCAGGAGATTTAATGTAGTTCACATTGCTACTGGAAAGCATTTTAGAGTTATTCAAGAAAAGTTACCTTTAAACGCCCTTCTCTCCCACCTCCCACCCCCCACGCTGACACCCGACCGTTCAGGATTTTTGGTATGTTGTTTACAACACTCCCTCCTGACACTGTACCAAAACTTGCGACTACACGAATTTTTCCCCAATTTTCTTCGTTGACTGGACTATTTTCTTGTGTGTCCTTCCGTGATGATACGAAACACACGGAAAAAAAAATCAGTTGCTATGTTAAAAGAAAAATGTGTATCTGCCAGCAGGAGTGGCCACCTAATGGCATTGTGTCGTAGCACCTTAGTGCACAGGTTGTGAATGTATCGTTCTGAGACATTCAACATTTCTCATGAAACCCACCAGCCGATTGCCTTAATCTCTCCCAGAGGTAAGGTATCTTAGCTACTTGATGGAGTTCAGCCGTCGGGAAACGTCGAAGTGGGTGCAAATCGAGTGCGAACTCAATTTTGTACTCTTTGTAGGCGATCTATACGCGCACTGGCGGCGTTTCCCCACATGACAGCTGTGAAATTCAGAACTGAGCGCAGTAGCGTCTTGTACAGAACAACTACTGTGGAAGTGTGGACGTCGCGTTTAGCGTTGGGGAAAGCAGGCGAATCCTTAGTTTTTCTACACGTTAAAACCACGTGAAACGCCTGTCGAAAGTAACTCTTCCATTACACAGCTCCATCCTGCATCTCTGTCAACTGAGCGACTCGCGACGAGTTCGTGGCTGTTTGCTGCCATGAGGGTCAACCTCCATCATGCCAGCCAGGGTACCAAGTCGTTGCAGACTCATGGTGCGCGTGAGCAGAGCAATTTCTTTCGTGTACGACACAAGCTTAAAGTGTGGACATGTTGGAAAATCTGCTGCATACAGACTGTGCCTCAATGCATGTTGGCAAATCCAAGGATACAGATTTTATGTGAATTGTAAATAGTCCACTCTGTGCAGAGAACAACTGAATGTGTGGGCATGTTGGTCCGTTTGCTGTGTACAGACTGTACCTGAATGCTTGAATGCGATAGCAAATCTGCTGTGTACAGAGCGTACTTGAATGCATGGACATAATAAGTAGTCCACAATGTAAAAAATGTACCTGAAGGTGTGTACATGGAAAGTGTTACGTACAGAGTGCACCTGATCGCCTAAACATGATAGCAAATCAAATGTGTGCAGAGTACCTGATCATGTTGACACGTTGTGTACAGATTGTACCTGAATGCATGGACATGGCAGCAAATCCTCCGTGTGCTGACTGTACTTGAATGCATGGACATGGTGGGTTACCTGCTGAGTACAGAGTGTACCTAAAAGTGTGGACATATTGACAAGGTTGCTTTGTACAGATTTTACGGTAACACCTGAACATGGTAAGAACGCCGCTGTGTACAGAGTGCACCTGAATGCGTGGCCATTTTAGCAAGTTTTCCATATACAGAGTCCACCTGAATGTATGGATATGTTGGAACGTCTTCTGTGTGCAGATACCAAATCTACTGTGTACAGAGAGTAGTCGGAAGTATGGACGTGATGAGTAGTCCACAATGTACGTGAACGTACGGATATGTTGGCAGGCGTGTTGGGTGCAGAGTGTATCAAGACATGGTAGTAAATCAACCGTGTACATTGTGTACCTGACCATGTGGACCTGTTGGTAAGTTCGTTGCGTACAGATTGTACCTGAATACCTGGACATGATAGTAAATCCGCTGTGTACGGAGTGCACTTGAATGCATGGACAAGGCGGGTAGTCTACTGCGTACAGAGTGTACCTTCAAAGTGTTGATATGTTGGAAAGACCACTGCGTGAAGAGAAGAGGCACTACAAACGTTTCCTTGGATAAGAAGGAACGAAGGTAACTCTTTTAACGTCCTGTCGGCAATGAGGTCATTACAGATGAAGCTGAAGTTCGGATCTGGCGAAGACGTGTCGCTTTTCAAAGTAACTGTTGTGATCCTTTCCCTAATCAAATTAGAGTGAAGTAGAAAAGCTAGATTTTGATGGCCGAAGGAGGTGTCGCAGTGGTTATCAGAAGAAGAGTTGAGTTCGAATCTTTGTCCGACCATCGAGCTTTAGGTTTTCGTTCCTCCCCTAAACCGATTAAAAGCAGTACGATGATCATTTCTACGGAAAAGACACGAAAGGTTGCCTCCTCCGTCTTAGTCGATTCCGGGCTGATGTTTAGACTCTGATAACCTCGTCGTCCAGACAGACACTGAACCCCAGTCTTCATGATCAGCCGTAGGGCGTAGGAAGCGAGTTCGTCTCGAATGCGAGTCCACTGTCTTAACTAATGCGCCACCCTCGTCTGTTTGCTCGCTGAATGTGACCACAAGACACTATTGTTCGGTTTTATTCTGTTCGTACTTGCCTGCTGTGTGAGGTTTGCAACTGTTATCTATTTCATAAATAAAGAATATTTCGTGTCAGCGACACAATAACAGAGCGACGTGGTACAGTGGTTAAGACACTGGACTCACATCGGAAAGTGTCATTATCAATCCATCTAGCTTTAGGTTTATCTCAACTCAGATAAATTATTCGCAACATCTGGCCAGCCGAACTCGAGGCTGTATGACACGACGGCCGCAGATGGCTCTCACATGCCCTTCAGCACTTACAAGCATGTTGCTTTCTGAGTATCTTATTTCCTGATATCTTGGATATTCGGGAATCCAGCCGGATGTTCGCGTCGTTCTCGCACGATATTTCAACAGCGTGCTTCGCTGTCTTCTTTAGGTGCTACCTGAGACTGGTCCTTGGGTCGATCGAGTCCAGTATTGTGTTCCGTCTGTGGTCCGCGCCCACCACACGCGGCTACATTGGCCCTCTCTGGTCCGCCCCCGGCCTGCCCGTCTTCTGAAGTCCAGTTCATGATCTGGGGTGTGTCAAATCTGGTCTCTAATGTCTGACACCTTGTCTCACTGCTGATCTCTCGGTCTCCACTTCTATTTCTTGTAGAATCCCGGAGTGTTCTGCGTTGAGTTTTCACAAGCTCAAGCGCTGGATTCCAGGCAGTGCTGATTTGGTATCCTGAGTCACGGTTGATTAGATTGTCTGTGACCTTAATCCCAATGGCTTCTTTAATGAAATATCGTGCGAGGACGACGCGAACATCAGGCTGGATTGCCGAATGTCCAAGATGTCAACAAATCGCCGGGAAAGCATGAAGAATTACATCTTATTTCCTGTTGAAAAATGATTTACAAGCATATGTAAAGAAAGATGCAATTACAAACCTTCTATGCTGGCCTCAGAAATAACTTCGAGAAAATAGTCGCGCCATCTAGCTCTTCAGACTGATGTGTCAATAGTACGTACTCGGAGAATTGTACGTAAACCCAAAATAAACTCTTGCAAAGTGACGACAGACCGTGCTCTCCCTCTGCCCTCCGTGAAATATCTGCAGGTCTTTTCGATAGTTTAGATTCATATTTTCCGAGGTTTTCCTATCCTGGAGTGGATACAGTCGATTTCGCTCCGCGTCCTTGTCCAATCCAAGCTGCTGTTCCGTCCACGGCGATCTCGACTTTCTGCACGATACCTTAAATTGTATTGGTTCCTGAAACGAACTGTTTCGATCACATCAGTGTTATCATCAAACGCCTTACGGTGGTGGTGGTGGTGGTTAGTGTTTAACGTCCCGTCGACAACGAGGGCATTAGAGACGGAGCGCAAGCTCGGGTTAGGGAAGGATTGGGAAGGAAATCGGCCGTGCCCTTTCAAAGGAACCATCCCGGCATTTGCCTGAAACGATTTAGGGAAATCACGGAAAACCTAAATCAGGATGGCCGGAGACGGGATTGAACCGTCGTCCTCCCGAATGCGAGTCCAGTGTGCTAACCACTGCGCCACCCCGCTCGGTAAACGCCTTACGATTTGTCTAATGTAATGGTCTGTTAGTTATTGGTGCACTGATATCTTGAATTATATTAATGTAGCCCACAACGTATTTCAAAGGTCAAACCACCATCACGTTGTCTTTTACATCTAGAACTGTGCTGATGTATGCCCCTGACGCTCTTCACGCTTCGCTGTTCACTGAATCATCACCAGGTGAATTACGTTGTGTTTAAAATGCTGAATTACACTATTGCCTAACTCCAGACCTTCATATGTTCAGGAGTGCAAGGGAAAAACAATTGTCGACAAGCATTCGTATGAGATACATCTTCGCTGGTTTTTCCATCGACGTCATTTCACAAAATGCATGTAGTAGGAAGTAATTACTACACCCTTTTAGAGGTTTCCATTTCACTGAAGATTTATAGCTGCTATAGTGCATATGGAGTACATGAAATGTTCAATCTACAAATAAATAGCACAAGTGGGTATGAGGTACCGGGTAATGACCCACGCTGAGGCAGCCGCATCAGTACGCGGTCTAGCCTCCATAGGCGGCGCTGCAGGCACTGCTCTGGCAACCAGTCGATCGTACAGACGGCGAATACTGTCCTGGGATACGTCACGCCTCGCCTGCTCGACTCTGCAAGGTTTGTTGATTGACGAGTCGCACGAGTCACTTCTCGTCCAATCATATCCCACACGTGCTCGATTGAAGGCAAGTCCGGAGATTGTGTTGGCCGGAGAAGTTACTGTACGTCTTGTGGAGCACTTTGAGTTTCACGGGTAGTGTGTGGGCGAGAAACCACACATCACCTTCCTGTTATAAGAACAGCAAAAGAGCAGGCCTCATACACTGCTGGCCATTAAAATTGCTACACCAAGAAGAAATGCAGATGATAAACCAGTATTCATTGGACAAATATATTACACTGGAACTGACATGTGATTACATTTTCACGCAGTTTGGGTGCATAGATCCTGAGAAATCAGTACCCAAAACAAGCACCTCTGGCCGTAATAACGGCCTTGATACGCCTGGGCATTGAGTCAAACAGAGCTTGAATGGCGTGTACAGGTACAGCTACCCACGCAGCTTCAACACGATACCACAGTTCATCAAGAGTAGTGACTGCCGTATTGTCACGAGCCAGTTGTTCGGCCACCATTGACCAGACGTTTTCAGTTGGTGAGGCATCTGGAGAATGTGCTGGCCAGGGCAGGACCTGCAACATGCTGTCGTGCATTATCCTGCTGAAATGTAGGGTTTCGCAGGGATCGAATGAAGGGTAGAGCCACGGGTCGTAACACATCTGAAATGTAACGTCCACTGTTCAAAGTACCGTCAATGCGAACATGAGTTGACCGAGACGTGTAACCAATGGCACCCCGTACCATCACGCCGGGTGATACGGCAGTATGGCGATGACGAATACACGCTTCTAATGTGCGTTCACCGTGATGTCGCCAAACACGGATGCGACCATCATGATGCTGTAAACAGAACCTAGATTCATCCGAAAAATGACGTTTTGCCATCCGTGCACCCAGCTCCGTCGTTGAGTACACGGTCGCACGCGCTCCTGTCTGTGATGCAGCGTCAAGGGTAACCGCAGCCATGGTCTCCGAGCTGATAGTCCATGCTGCTGCAAACGTCGTCGAACTGTTCGTGCAGATGGTTGTTGTCTTGCAAACGTCCCCATCTGTTGACTCAGGGAAAGATGCAGAAAGATGCCTGTCATCTCGACTGCTAGTGATACGAGGCCATTGGGATCCAGCACGGCGTTCCGTATTACCCTCCTGAACCCACCGATTCCATATTCTGCTAACAGTCATTGGATCTCGACCAATGCGAGCAGCAATGTCGCGATACGATAAACCGCAATAGCGATAGGCTACCATCCGACATTTATCAAAGTCGGAAACGTGATGGTACGCATTTCTCCTCCTTAGACGAGGCATCACAACAACGTTTCACCAGGCAACGCCGGTCAACTGCTGTTTGTGTATGAGAATTCGGTTGGAAACTTTCCTCATGTCAGCACGTTGTAGGTGTCGGGACCGGCGCCAACCTTGTGTGAATGCCCTGAAAAGCTAATCATTTGCATATCACAGCGTCTTCTTCCTGTCGGTTAAATTTCGCGTCTGTGGCACGTCATCTTCGTGGTGTAGCAATTTTAATGGCCAGTAGTGTAACATTGTGCACGTACCAAGCGCTGGTTAACGTCTCCTCCAGAAACACCAAAGGTGAAAACGAGAGTTGTAGCTTATCGCACCTCAGTCCATAATGCCTGGGAAGGGGTCAGTGTGTCTTGAACGAATGCACTTTACCCAGAGAGCGCTCACCAGGTTTACGTCGTACACGCAAGCAACCATCACTGGCGAGCAGGCAGAATCTGCTTTCATCCCTGCAGACAAGGGCGAGCCATTCTATCTTCCAAGTGATCTTCTGACGGCACTAGTCGAACCTCCATCTTTTGAGCCGGCCGCGTTGGCCGTGCGGTTCTAGGCGCTTCAGTCCGGAACCGTGAGGCTGCTACGGTCGCAGGGTTCGAATCCTGCCTCGGGCATGGGTGTGTGTGATGTCCTTAGGTTAGTTAGGTTTAAGTAGTTCTAAGTTCTATGGGGGTGATGACCTCAGATGTTAAGTGCCATAGTGTTCAGAGCCATTTGAACCACTTTCGAGTTGTCTTCTGTCGCCACCAGCTGAGCCGTGCACATCGATGCCGTGGCGTGGTTGGAAGACGGGCTAGAGGTGTGCGTAACCATGGTCCTACTCCCAGTAACAGGTTCGCAACACTTCGTGTTGACACGTCTGGGTTCATAAGCCCTCTTATCTGTGCTGTGGTAGCTGTACGATCTGTCACTGCTGCCCTTACAATACGACGATCCTGGCGGGAGTCACTGTGCTTCGTGGACGTCTACGGTTGGAGAATATTCACGTGACCACTGATACCAACTTCATTGCACAACTGACGCAGCATGTCCAGCTTGCGTCGTGTTTCTCCGAAAGGATCATCCCCCCACTCGGAACCACCGAGCGAGGTGGCGCAGTGGTTAGCACACTGGACTCGCATTCGGGAGGACGACGGTTCAATCCCGCGTCCGGCCATCCTGATTTAGGTTTTCCGTGATTTCCCTAAATCGCTCCAGGCAAATGCCGGGATGGTTCCTTTGAAAGGGCACGGCCGACTTCCTTCCCCGTCCTTCCCTAATCCGATGAGACTGATGACCTCGCTGTTTGGTCTGTTCCCCCCAAACAATCCAATCCCACTCAGAAGGCCACCGTTTGATCAAACTCGCTCAGTTGGGTGTAAGAGGCACGAGTGTGTCTCAGTGGTATTGTTGTATGCTGGCTTCCCACGTTTGCATCACTCTGAGCCTTCTGGCCGTGAGTATTCCCTTTTTCCTGTTTTTCTGAGTCATCAGTCTTCGGACCGGTTTGATGAGGCCTACCACGAATTTCTCAATTTCTCTCCTGTGTCAACCTCTTCATCTCAGAGTAGTACTTGCAGCCTACGACCTCAGTTATTTGCTGGATGTATTCCAATCCCTGTCTTCCTCTACAGTTTATGCCCTCTACAGCTCCCTCTAGTACCATGGAAGTCATTCCCTCATGTCTTAACAAATATCCAATCATCCTATCCCTTTTCCTTGATCAGTGTTTTCCATATAACCCTTTCCTCTCCGTTTCTGCGCAGAACCTCCTCATTCCTTACCTTATCAGTCCACCTAATTTACAATATTCTTCTGTAGCACCACATCTCAAATGCTTTGATTGTCTTCTGTTCCAATTTTCTCACAGTCCATGTTTCACTACAGTGCTGCTCTGCAAACGTATGCCACACGGAGTGGCCGCACGGTTTGAGACGCTCTGTCACGGATTGTGCGGCCCCTCCCGCCAGAAGTTAGAGTCCTCCCTCGGGCATGGGTGTGTGCGTTGTTCTTAACATAAGTTAGTTCAAGCAATGTGCAAGGCAGCCCGCCCGCTTGGCCGTGAGGTCTAACGCCCGGCTTTCCGGGCCGGAAGGAGCGCCTGCTCCCCGGCACGAATCCGCCCGGCGGACTTGTGTCGAGGTCCGGTGAACCGGCCAGTCTGTGGATAGTTTTAGGCGGTTTTCCATCTGCGTCGGCCAATGCGGGCTGGTTCCCCTTATTCCGCCTCAGTTACACTATGACTGCGATTGTTGCGAAAACAAGTTCTCCACGTACGCGTACACCACCATTACTCTACCACGCAAACATAGGGGTTACACAGGTGTGAGACGTTCCCTGGAGGGCCCACCGAGGGCCGAACCTCACAGTAACCCTGGGTTCGGTGTGGGGCGGCGGAGAGGTGAAGCGGACTGCGGTAGTCGTCGTGGGGTTGTGGACCACTGCGGCTGCGGCGGGGACGGAGCCTCTCCGTCGTTTCTAGGTCCCCGGCTAACATACAATACAATGTGCAAGACTATGGACTGATGACCTCAGCAGTTTGGTCCCATTGAAATTCACACACATTTGAACATTTTTTCCAAACGTATATTCACAGAAATTTCTTCTCCAAATTAAGGCTTCTGTTTGATACTAGTAGGCTTCTCTTGGCCAGATGTACCCATTTTGCTGGTGTTAGTCCACTTTTGATGTCCTCCTTTCTCCATCCGCCATTAGTTATTTTGCTGCCTAGGTAGCAGAATTCCTTGACTTCATCTACTTCATCTACACACTTCATCAATCCTGGTGTTAAGTTGCTGGATGTTCTCATTTCTGCTACTTCTCATTACTTTCGTCTTTCTTCGATGTACTCTCAGTCCTAATTCCCTATGAAAGGGTAGACACAAACGGCACTCTCGTAGGAAAACCACTCATCTGTCTGTTGGCAGACGACGTCTTGAAACACGAACCACTTCGGCCACTTAGGTTATGGAAACACCCACCAAATGAGCTCCAACAATCTGCCCACATTAGAATTCATTTAATTCCGTCATAATGCACTGACAGTTACTCAGAACACTGTCCTGCCAACGACAAACACTTGCAACGTATTGTGACTTTGCACAACTTCCAGGCTTTGTTAGCATCTGCATTTACATTCAGGCATGCATTTCTTACTGTGTTCCCATAGTTTTCTCCAACATTTAAATGCCGCATTCAGAAAGCGATCGCCCGAAAATTTGAGAAGATAATTTGTCAAGTAATTATTTTAAGAAATATAAAGTGACGAATACCTTGTAAATTTGACAAAGTGTGATATTCCTGGCTGTGGCCGCCAGTATTTTATCTTGCTAGAAGCTCGCCTTGATGCAGCTTGATACACGTGAAGTAGCGTGTGGTACAAAAATGGAGTGAGGCACAAGCGACAGATGTACCAGTCCCGTGGGAGAGTCCGCCAACTGTACTGAACTTGCTTCTAATTGGTCGGCACGTTCGGGTGCTAGGCGCCAAAACGCCCAACTTCTATTATTAGTTATTTATATACTTTTCATTGTATTTAAGCCGGTTTTTAGTATGACAGTCTCTCATGGTTACCCTACGAGTCCATCGTTTTTGTTTATTAAATTTCACTAGTTTTGAGAAACATAAGAGTAACGATATTGCAACCGAAGTGCTTCGGACACCTTCGGGTCGCTTTGGCGCTCCTGGGTGAAGAAATACTTCGGCTGCACTAGTCACTCTGTTTTTGCATTCTGGAGGCCAGGACCCGTACCTCTCTTTCGGGCATTCTGGATGGTCGGACACGTGTCAGTATTTTTCGTTACTTAGATGTGAATATGTAATAGTCACTCTGTTTCGGGTGTTTTTCAGAGCCAGACATGTTGTACTCTATATCGGGCGTGACTTAGTTGTGAATATGCAATACTCACTCTGTCTAATGCGTACCGGAGAGCCGTACATGTGCATCATATTTCGGAAGTTGGGTGGGAAAGTTACCATACTACTAAGAAAGCTGTGTCGAGTGTTGTAAAAGATAGTGTAAATGTGTGAATATTCGAATAATAACGAAACATGATACATTAATGAGAAGTATCGTCTACCATCATGGTCAGTACTATAGATCTTGCCCTCTGTGGATACAGAGACTAACTTGGGCAAGTGGCATCCCGCAAAAAGCACAATCACTGGCTCGAATTGACACCGTAGCATCCTCCACCGAAGAAGCTCCCACGACCGACGAGCTGTCTTCCGCTCTGAGGACACAACTTTAGAAGACGACAGGTTGGTGGAAAGAACGGTCAGAGACTCTTATTCAATCTCTCCAGCTTCAGGATCTGACTTCCAAAGGGACACACAATTTATAAAACTCATAATTTACACGATATAAAATCGAAGTGTGCGCTCACCGTTATCAGCAGTTCACAAAGCACTACGACTTCCAAAGCAGGTGTGAAGACGATGGCTATGTGAGCTAGTACAGGTGGCGAAAGCAGTTTCTTTCAGTTATTTCCTGCTAAGTTTACTCTTATACCGGGTGTCCCTCCTATGGAGTCGGCGGGCTCATTTTCTCTGGTATTTCGACAGATATTCGCAGTTTCGTTTTTGCAAAGTGTAGCTGTAGCTGGTAAGTTTCCTTTAATTTACGTCTATGGTCACAATCTTTTCTGTTTAACAGATTACCGGTTTCGGTCTTCAATGACCATCATCAGATCTGTCTCATAAAACCAAAGTCCTAATGCACTGCCATAGTGGCTGCAGTGCATTAGGACTTTGGTTTTATGAGACAGATCTGATGATGGTCATTGAAGACCGAAACCGGTAATCTGTTAAACAGAAAAGATTGTGACCATAGACGTAAATTAAAGGAAACTTATTACATATACGGGTCACTGTTTTTCGCGACGATGTCGCAGCTTGTGAAGCTGCAGCTGGTGTCAGTCCAAACCAATACTATACTCATCACGTCTTTTATGAGACGCCCAGTGGTGATGGGCGTTACGAACGAAAGATTTTAAAGCGGAATTTCACATGTCCATTCGATAGAACGTCCCCTAATTAGTCTAGTGCGATATTCGATTTATCAATATGTATTAACAGAGACAGCGAATACGAAGAATAATCAAACACTCCAGCAGCAACCGAGCAGCGTTGCTGCATGGTAGCAGTAGTCAGTGCAGACTGGGACTGTACTGTCACTGCTGCAGTACTGGCTATTCTCTGTGTTTTACTCTCCCTGTTAATACATATTGATAAAATGAATACAGCACTCGACTAATCGAGGACCGCTATATCCTAAGTACACGTATAATCCCACTTTAAATATAATTTTGTTTGCAACAGGATACAGACAGCCGTTTTCTGTCTACACTGGGCGTTGCATGAAACACGTGATGAATACTACTTGTCTGGGTTCACTCCACCTACTCATTTCAAAAACGAAATTGCACTCATCTGCCAAAGCACCAGAAAAGTTGGGGAGGGGGAGGGGGCAATGACCATAATTCTCCGAACGTTTTCAACTTCGGAGGTATCCGGTGACATTGCTGGCCAAGGAAGGGTTTGGCAAGCACGAAGAAAAGCAGTAAAATCTCTTGTCGTGTTCGGGCGGGCATTGTCTTGCTGAGATGAGCCCAGGATGACTTGCCAGGAATGGTAACGAAACGGGACGTAGAATATCGCCGCCATTACGTTGTGTTGTATAAGTGCCACGGATGACAACCAAAGAGGTCTTGCTATGAAAAGAAATGGCATCCCCGAACATGACTCCTGGCTGTCAGTCCGTACAGTTTGGTAACCCACTGCTGTCCAGGGCGTCTCCAGATGCGTCTTCAGAGGTCATCGGGGCTCTGTTCGAAGCGAGACTCATCACTGAAGACAATTCAGCTCCAGTCAATGAGATCCAGGCCAAAGACGTGGTTGGACACACCCCAGATAGCAGGGCGAAACCAAGCTGACTGTTGCCTGCCATAAGGCCTGATAACCGGGAATTATGGTTTTAGTTACCATAGCATTCCATAGCAGGACCCCACTGGTTGTCATCTACAGCATCCTTACAGCACAGCGGTACGTCGACAATATTCTGCGCCCTGTTTTGTTAACCATCTTGGCGTGTTATCCTTGGCTTACGTTTCAGAAAGATAATGGCACCTGCACACAGCGAGAATTTCTACTGATTGTCTTCGTGCTTGCCGAAGCCTCCATTCGCCAACAGTGTAGCTGTATATACCTTCAGCTGACAACGTCCGAAGAATTATGGGCACGAACCTCCAACTAGCTTGGGATTTTGACTATCCAAAGCACCAATTGGACAGAATTTGGCACGAAATCCCTCAGGGGGACATTCAACAACTCTATCAATCAATGCCCAGCCGAATAACTGCCTTGTTCCAGCCTTATAAAAGGAAACAAACGGTAAAAATCTAATGATTTAACTGAGAGTATGTTCGTGATTTCATAACTACTTTCTTACACTCTGGTGCATTCAATTTCCCCGAAAGTAATTGTACTTCACACGACCTGTTATCCGCCTGGACTGCTCGTGCAGGACAAATAGTAATAATTTCATTAATATACTTACCAAGCTCTTCTACTGATAGAACTAGGTGCGTTTCCCGTTGTTCAGGTACAAGTAATACTTCATTAACCGAGAATTTAATCCATCTGTCAATAACTCTCCATCCAACTGCATATGAGTGAATCGTATAACATTAAAGGTAGTGACTGGGTATTGTACGTTAATATATATACGTGCTTTATCGGAGTAAAATTTAAATGCGGAAACATGATAGTAAAATGCTTCGCTGCTCTGATTTAGGGAAACAACATAATGCAGACCTGCGGTAAATTCCCTTTCTGCTTGCAGTAATCTTTGCCGAAATATTTTTTGTGTTAACAGCGTAGTGCTTAATAGTTTATGCGGAACATGGTGGACAGATTCTTGAATTTTTTCCAATTCTTTTATAGCGTCTCTTGAACTGTTTTCTAATTTTCTCATCAACCTAAATATCCCTACTCTGCTGTTAATGTTTTCATAGGTTCTGATATCTGCATTATACATAAATCCTTATTTGTGGTGATCTTTGTGTAATTAGCATATTACTGTAACTCAGTTGTTATTTTATGCATCATTTTACTTATATTTACCAATCCTTGCTCTGTACCTGTAATTTGCGCCTTATTTCAATCAACTTTTGTTTCTGTATGTCGTGCTATTTCTTGCACTTGGCCTATTGTACTAAACAAACTTGAAATATCATTATTATCTCCAATGCCATACAACGGTTTTTATTAGTTTATCACCCGCGTTCAGCCATTCTCTCTCCCTCTGCGCCAAAAATGTGGGATTGTACCTGTTACTTGATGCATCTGCTCTCCCAGCTTATCATAGAGAAACTTAAGTCCATGTTACTCACTCCAGGCATCCCCTACCGTATTCCCCATTTTGCTTCCTTTGACACTTCTAAGAACGTATCTTCCAAACTTCTCACATCGTTACTTACCTCCCAGATGTTAAAGGTCAGTCTCAACGACCATACGTCATTCGTGAGGACCACATACGGCTTCTGCGCGAACAAAACCCCATTCAGCATAGTCTGGATGACAAATCCTTCTGCTCCGAAGAGGAGCAAGATCATAACATTCGCTAAACTCAATCTAAGCATCATCAGCAACATCACCTTGAGGAAATAATTCACATGTACTTCCTCCCTCCTTAGAACAAAGTGGGAATACAACAAAAAATACCTCTATTTTCTTAAATACACTACATACGTCAATGAAAACAAAGAAAAAATCCTACTATTACCCATTTATCTCTTACATCTCCGACTATGTATTTCTAGATCTCAACCCGTGTGGCCTATTCTGCTGTATTTCTCTGCTCTTTTGCTTCTGAGTTTCAGTACACGGCAATTCCGCTGGCACTTGAGGAAAGGAATCTATGGCCCCTTGAAAAAATTTAATTGTACTGATATGTGCAACTGAAGTTCGTCCAGCAATTGTAACTTTACATGTACAGGCGACTTTACCTCGACGACATGGTATGGAGCTTGAAACTTCGTCAAAAACTTTTTTGTCCAACCATTTGGAATTTAAGGGTTCGCAAGTAAGACCTATTCGCAAGTAAGACCTATTCGATACTGTGATAAATTCCTTTTACTTAACCCCACATGCTCTTGACGTTCTAGCGCTTTCTAGTTGACCTATTTTATCTTTTGCCAGACATCCTTTAGAGTGTTTGCAAATATCTTAATGTATTCACCTTCTCTTCCCAACTTTCGTTGAATTGCAATCAAACGGATATGGCATTTTACGTCCATATACAACCTTGTAAGGTGATAACGCTGTTCCTGTGTGAGTCTTTGAATTATAGGCACTAACTACAAAACCTAAATATACAGCACAGTCTAGGTGTTAACAATTCGCTTAATGGCTTAGGATCTTTGATATAATCTTATGAACTCTTTTCGTGTGACCATTTGCCTATCGGTGGAGTGGGATCTTACATAATTTCTTTCAGTAAGTGACACAACTGCTTAATGAGATCAGACTTGAAATTTGTCCCTTGGTCCATAATAATCTTTTGTGGTAGCCCAAATTTAAATATCCAAAGATTTACCGTATTGAAACTTCCTGGCAGATTAAAACTGTGTGCCCGACCGAGACTCGAACTCGGGACCCTTGCCTTTCGCGGGCAAGTGCTCTACCATCTGAGCTACCGAAGTACGACTCACGCCCGGTACTCACAGCTTTACTTCTGCCAGTATCTCGTCTCCTACCTTCCAAACTTTACAGAAGCTCTCCTGCGAACCTTGCAGAACTAGCACTCATGAAAGAAAGGATATAGCGGAGACATGGCTTAGCCACAGCCTGGTGGATGTTTCCAGAATGAGATTTTCACTCTGCAGCGGAGTGTGCGCTGATATGAAACTTCCTGGCAGATTAAAACTGTGTGCCCGACCGAGACTCGAACTCGGGACCTTTGCCTTTTAATCTGCCAGGAAGTTTCATATCAGCGCACACTCCGCTGCAGAGTGAAAATCTCATTCTGGAAACATTTACCGTATTGTAAGCTGCTGTGCCCATTTCTGATGCGGTGTTGCTACCATTACTAAAATGCCTCGAAAAGTGATCGATAATTGTTAACACATACTTGTTTCTGATTGACTCCTGCGAAACAGTTCCAAAATATCGGCTCATATCATTTGAAATGGGTAATCAGACTCCGGTTGTCTTTGTAATTGTATCTTTTGATGGCATAAATCAGGGTGTTGCACACACAGAATGGAGTTCTTGACATACTGTTGAACATCAGCGCATGTTGCTCTCTACCAGAACCTTTCTGCTTCTCTTTTATCTATTGTTCACTTACCCCCATGACAAAACAACATACGATCGTGTGTCTGCTGAAATGCGTCTGTCTGCACAGCTGCTGCAACAACACGTGGTTCACACTTGGTTGATCTACACAGTATTCCATATTATATGATAAACCGTGGCTGTTCGCAATACAGCCTGCATAAGTGCAAAAGGTGGACCAACGTGGGACTGACTTGCTCAACTTGTGAAGCTGTTTCTCTTGAATAAATCGTCCAGTTTTTTCTGAAATTAAAATCATGTGTATGTCTGTACATCTGCATCACATCTACTAATTTCTGTCCCATTCCAATAATTCTTTGGTGGTGTGCCTTTAATGTGTTAGAATGTTGTTGACGACTCTATGATAAACCGAGAAATAGCAGCTCTGTCTTTCTATCTCTGATTTCAGATTCTCTCTGGTTTTAACTTTGTAAGGACGTGTGTATGCAAACAGTGGTAAGTGCCAAAAACAAGGCTGTTAATAGTAGTAATGTGTGTGGTGTTCGTGGCAAAAAATGCCTTTCAGGGACGACTTGTACAAATTTGAGGATGACGTAGATAACTTCGACTCAGATAAAGATCCTCAGTATGTTCCTGAACGTGAATGTGCTTCAGAAGTTTTTGCCGATCAGGTAAATGTGAATAACGCTTTAAGCAAGTAAAGAACGTTAAACTGCCAGCTTTAGCACTGGTTGCTAAAATTGATGTGACTGTGTGAGGGAAGAAATGTTATCGCCCATCCTTAACATTGTGCTTAATCATAGATTAAGCTTTGAGTTTATTAATGTCATTATTTCAAACCTTGCTAACGCACATCTGAGTATCATAAATGAAACAGTCCAAAACTATTAAATTTGTATTTTTGACTGGTTTCACAGTAATACTTCGTTAACTCGCCCAGCAAGTAAGCAATGTTCAGTCAATGGAAATTGATGTTAAATGCACTCAGTTTCAAATAGCCAGTGTTAAGCACTCATTGATGTATTTTTCAGAATAAAATTTTTGATAGAATTTACAATTTTAAAAATATGTCGATACGCTTAAAATGTCTGATAACAAGACGTGTCTTATTTATGTGTATTTATTAAACTATACTGCGCATTTTGTCAAAACAAACAACTTCCCCCTTGAGATTTCTTACAGTCAAGGTTTTCATGTCAGTGCAGGGCTTTCCCTTTCTGTCTTACCTTACTCATCTTCCTGTGGTTTACTGGTTCTAGCTGTGGACTCATGAACCATATCTGATTACTTACTGATAACAAGTATGTTCGGCCTGGGGATGTGCACCTTTACCAGGTTGGAATGTTAGCAGTCACGTCGTAAACCAGTCCACGTGTGCACGATCTCACAGTGTCTACTGAAAGGTGTCCTATGTTAAACTTAGTTGTAATTTCTAGAATTCATTATTATTTGCGAGACATTTGGTTCTTGTGTTACTTTATTCTCCGAAAGTCAGCTGTGAAATTTGGAAAATGATATATTTAAAACTACAAGGTGTCTGACTATTATAGGTACAAACGAAAAAGGGCGTGTAGATGACAATGAAACAAGCAAATAATCCCAATAAACACAGCTCCGGAAACGAATGGTTTCTCTGATACCACTTATACACAAGTGCCAGTGCTACAGTACTGTTAACGTCTAATGCTACGGTTGGATGACGTTCCTTTCAGTGGAAGAAAGCGTATGTCATACAAGCATGATGGCGCACTAACACGCTTTCAAGTGGCTGTTCGGGAATACATAGCAGCTCCCCCATCTAGAAGCAGTTGGACTTTTTTGTGTGGGGATCTTTAAAAGCTTTGGTGTATTTCAAAACTGTTGTGTCAATGAACCCTGGGATTGCATTGTGGATGGTTGTCCATTCATTTGGAATATGCCTGGAAATTTTGAACTTGTGGAACGTTTGTTGCAATGTTTTTGTCCTCAGACACATAGCTATGCTCATGCACTCAGTCATAATAGGTGATGTTGGGGAATCCATTTGATTACAGACCTAAGTTATTGAGATAAATTGCATGTTCTATTGTCCCCTACACCCCTTTCGCTTCTGCCTATAACATATAATGCTTCCCCTGAAACGTGTTTGGGGTGGGGGGGGGGGGCGGAGGTAGCGGGTGCTTCATGACCCGCATGACATCTCCACACCCGCTGGATCCATGTCAGTCTTCGAAATCTCTTCTCAACGCCATAGAAATAAGCATATAATTTCTATGACAAAAAAACGCACCTTGGAGGGATATCCGATTGGGACTAACCGATAGATGTGATATATACAGGGTGCATCAAAAAAATGTATGCACACTTTGAAGCGTCATAGAAAATTTATTCCACGTTCTACAATGTTAAATGTCTGGAAATGGAAAGCTTAAAGTCCAACTGGAAAAATAAATGTACTTTGCAAATGTGATTAATGTTCAAACTGGTGGTCTTCAGCATCAATACATTTCTGAGTGTGAGTAACCACTGATTCCATACATCGTACCAAAGTGTCCAATGAGATTTCTGCGCACCCCGCCTGAATCTCATTCCAAAGTGTGTCCAGGTTACGTGGTTTACGTTTGTACACCTCATCTTTTACTGTGCCCCATAAGAAGAAATCCAGCGGCGTGAGGTCTGGAGAGCGTGTTGGAAACTCGATTGGTCCCCTGCATCCTATCCACTGGCCTGGCACATTGCGATCCAGGTTTGCTCGTACGTCCCTATGATAGTGCGGTGGGGCGCCATCTTGTTGGAAATAAAACTCATCATTACCGTATAATGCACGAATGACAGGGAATATGGAGTCAGCAAGCATTGTTAGGTACGTTTCTGCAGTAACAGTACCTTCAAAGCGGAAAGGCCCAATGAGTCCCCTTGCAGACAAACCACACCACACATTTACACCAGGCAAATTCACAGCCTTTTCAATTGTAATGTGAGGATTATCTTCAGCGCAGTACACACAATTGTGCCTATTGACAGTTCCATTGAGTTTAAATTGGGCTTCATCCTACCAAATTATGCTACCCATAAATCCCAGTTCACGTCTCACCATCTCCTGAACCCATTCACAAAATTCTAACCTTAGATCTGGATCGTCTTCACTTAGCTGTTGCACCAGCCTTGGAATGTACACACGAAACTTGCCTTTCTTCAGAATGCATAGCACACTACTAGCACTTACATTACTCTCACGTGCCACTTGTGTTGAAGATTTTTGAGGCGAACGCTGAAACAGTTCCAAGACCGCAGTTGTGGAATCATCACTTGTAGTTGTACGAGGTCGCCCTGATCGACCTTTATGCACATCACACACTGTTCCATGAATTTCGAATTTGCCTCTAGACGTGTAATTGTTAACCTTGAAGGTGGTTCTGTACCATACTCACTTCTCCACTGTCTTCAAACCGCAGCTACATTCTCAAACTTCCAGTACCACTTAATTATCCGCTTCCGCGCTTCAAAGCTCCAACACACGTCCACCATGTTGCAGTTACTTCCTTGCCACTGCTGCCACCTGTTGAAGAAACATGATATTAATTTCTCACAGATTTTAACCTTGTAGAACGGGAAATAAATTGTCTATGGCAGTTCAAAGTGTGTGTACATTTTTTTGACGCACCCTGTATATGCACAGACAAACAAATAATTACAGTTTCAGAAAAATTGGATGATTTTCTCAAGAGAAAGAGCTGCACAAGTTGAGCAAGTCAATGATGCGTTGGCCCACTTCTAGCTCTTATGCAAGCAGTTATTCGGCTTGGCACTGATTGACAGAGTTGTGGGACGTATTCCTGAGGGATATTGTGTCCAATTGGCTAGCTAGATCGTCAAAATTCCGAGCTGGTTGGAAGGCCCTGCTTCAAACGTTCTTATCTAGGGAGAGATGCGGTGGCCTTGCTGGCCACAGTAGGGTTTGAGTAGTACGAAGACAAGCAGTAGAAACTCTCGCTGTAATATAAACCCAGGATGCTCTGCCATGAAGGGAAAAAAGGGGCATAGAATATCGTCGACATACGGTTGTGCCGCGGCTGACAACCAAAGCGATCCTGATATGAAAAGAAATAGCAGCACAGACTACCGCCGCGCGGGGTGGCCATATGGTCAAGGGCGCCTTGCCACGGTTCATGGGGCTCTCTCCGTCGGAGGTTGAGTTCCCCCTCTGGCATGTGTGTGTGTGTGTGTGTGTGTGTGTGTGTGTGTGTGTGTGTGTGTGTGTGTGTTGTCCTTAGCGTAAGCTAGTTTCAGTGAGATTAAGTAGTGTGTAAGCCTATGGACCCATGACCTCATCAGTCTGGTCCCATAGTCCTTACCACAAATTTCCAAATTTCTTAGGAGTGAATTATTGTCGTCAATAATTTACAAATTAACATTGTAACACACTTTTTTATAAATTGCAGTATACCGTTTCAGTGTAATGCAGCACTGAAAATTTTTTCAGAAACACATTACCTTTATCTTTAAATGTCAATAACGTATCAACGATACAAACCTTCAAGGTAAAATATGATAACCAAAACCGGAGTTTTAACATAGCACCGTAATGAATGATCTCGTAGTTTCTGGAGCCAAAAGTTGTCGGTTTGCATCCCGTTAAATGCAATTTTTTCATGTTAGCGTTATTAACACATTCTGTTAGTTTCTTATGAATGTAATACAAGTATGTTCAGTAATGTTGGCTGTTGGCTGTTATTTACATTCAGTCTTATCTGAGAACAAAGGATGGAATAAATATTTAGCAATTTCTGAGTATGTGGTTAGGCAGGAACCTAGGAGGACAGCTTAAATTGCTGCGAGTGAATCGGGAAGCAATAACATTCATATTCTTCCTCGTCACAAAGTCGATAGCCGACCATGCGGTCGTCGATATACGCGTGACGTCAAAATGACGTCATGTTTGCGGGAATTATTGTGGAACGACGCGGCTATTTCAGTGTCCGCTCTTCAGCGCTCCGCTATGATTGCTCCATGGAGTTCTTTCTGGTTGTCAGTCCGTACGGTTTGTGGACTTACAGACTGGTATCTCAGTGCTGCCCAGGGCGTCTCCAGAAACGTTTTCGCTGGTCACTGGGGTTCATTTCGAAGTAGGATTCAACTCAGTTAATGGGGTTCCAGGCAGAAGGTGGCCGACACCACTTGCAAGAGGGCTTGTTGGTGTACAGTCGGTGCAGGGGGAGCCATGAGCTCAGACCCCATTCTGTGAGTCGCCTATAAATGGTCTCTGTCGTCACTGAAGCACTAGCTGCACACCGGATCGACGATAATGGTGAGTCTGGAAGTAGAAATGCCTTTCTGACGATTGGTCAGGCCTCTCGTTTTGTCGTCTCTCTAGATCTCTCTTGACGCTGTGTTCGGCCGTGGTTCGCTCATTCCTGCCAACATCGTCGATGGTGGCATCGCTGCTGTTCAAATGTCCAGCGATCCGCCAATTACTCCAAATGGCTGGCTTCTTTGAGTCCACCTACACGTCCTCTCTCGGATGCTGATATCTATGTTGGGAGCAACATACTAACGAACTACTAAAGCGCCTAAACAAGTCTGTGTTTGCAATGCTAATGATGTCAGACATAGGAAATATAAATATAAAAAACTGGCATATTTTGCTTATTTTCACTCCATTATGTCATATGGTATATTTTGGGGTAACTCCACAAACAGAGAATTTTTAGAGTACAGAAGCGTATAATATGAGTAATGGGTAGTGTAAATCCAAGAACATCATGTCGAAACCTATTCAAAGAACTGGGCATATTAACCACAGCTTCTCAGTATATTTATTCCTTAATTTAGTTTGTTGTAAGTAATACATCTCTTTTTCCAACTAACTGCTTAGTACACAGAATCAATACCAGGACTAAGAACAATATACATAAAGATTTAAAATCACTTACTCTTGCCCACAAAGGAGTCCAGTATTCAGCAACGCATATTTTCAATAAGTTACCAGCAACCGTTAAGAGTTTAGTTTCAGACAAGGCACAATTTAAACACAATTTAAAAGAATTTTTGGTGGCCAACTCCTTCTGTTCTATCCATGAGTTTCTCAACAGGTGCAGTAGACCATTTTAATGAAAATTTATTATACTTTAATTTTTGACAATACTTGGTTGTAAAAGCCAAGTAACTACCTACTGTGTGAATGATGGATGTATGGAAAGCAGATGTAAGTCTTAAGTCTGTAAATAGTGGAAGTTTAATTTTAAATCTTGTACATAATCGTCTTATCTGAGGATCACTGAAATGAATAATTTACTTTAATTTTTGACAATACTTGGTTGTAATAGCCAAGAAACTAGCAAATGTCTGAATGATGGATTTAATGAAAGCAGATGTAAGTATTAAACCTGTAAATATTAGGAGTTTAAATTTAATTCATGTACATAACTTTACTGTTTATTGACTGAGGATCATTAAAATTAATGAAACTCAAGTTTTTATAATTAAATTTTTGTAATGTGTTTATCTGACATGTTCCACACCCAGGAGGATTCCCTCTCTTATGGGTCTATGGAGTGAATACTTAATCTAATCTAACCTAATCTCTAATCTATGTGTACTGCTCCCGCGCCTGTCTACGAGGCATGCGTACTGACCAACTGGATACTCAAAACGAAATTCTCAAAAACCTTATGCCCCGGTCTCGACATGTTCCCTGTTTGATATCCTCGCCAGCTGCACGCTGAAATTGCTCTGCAGCACCACACATTCGACCGTCGCCCGCCATTGTTCATAATTTTGTATTTCCTGACGATATCTGCTTGAATATTGATTTATGACAAATTTTCATGACTTCTTAGTTGTGCATCGTTGTTTTTGTCTTAGAGTCTACTTTCTAGAGAGTATTCTGGGTTGTATGGCCGTGCTCCTGGCGACGTTGAGATTTTTCAGATTGAATCCGTAGACGTCCAGCGCAGGTCTAGACGAAACGCCAGGAAGAGAACAGTTTCTTGAACCAGGGTCTTACGACTTGGAAGACTCTGCAGCAACTAAGAAATCCGTTCGTCAAAGTCTTCATTGTATAGTTAGTATACAGGGTGGTCCATTGATAGTGACCGGGCCAAATATCTCACGAAATAAGCGTCAAACGAAAAAACTACGAAGAACGAAACTTGTCTAGCTTGAAGGGGGAAACCAGATGGCGCTATGGTTGGCCCGATAGATGGCGCTCCCATAGGTCAAACGGATATCAACTGCGTTTTTTTAAAAATATTCGTGTAGTACGTAAAGAAATATGAATGTTTTAGTTGGACCACTTTTTTCGCTTTGTGATAGATGGCGCCGTAATAGTCACAAACATATGGCTCACAATTTTAGACGAACAGTAGGTAACAGGTAGGTTTTTAAATTAAAATAAATGACGTAGGTACGTTTCAACATTTTATTTCGGTTGTTCAAATGTGATACATGTACCTTTGTTAACTTATCATTCCTGAGAACGCATGCTGTTACAGCGTGATTACCTGTAAGTACCACATTAATGCAATAAGTGTTCAAAATGATGTCCGTCAACCTCAATGCATTTGGCAATACGTGTAACGACATTCCTCTCAACAGCGAGTAGTTCGCCTTCCGTAATGTTCGCACATGCATTGACAATGCGCTGACGCATGTTGTCAGACGTTGTCGGTGGATCACGGTAGCAAATATCCTTCAACTTTCCCCACAGAAAGAAATCCGGGGACGTCAGATCCGGTGAACGTGCGGGCCATGATTCGACGACCGCGGGCTATGTGCCGGACATCCATCATGTTGGAAGTACATCGGCATTCCGTCATGCAGTGAAACATCTTGTAGTAACATCGGTAGAACATTATGTAGGAAATCAGCGTACATTGCACCATTTAGATTGCTATCGATAAAATAGGGGCCTGATGTTCCACTTGTGGCAGCCATCGTGGATTTTCCGTTGCCCAATAGTGCATATAATGCCGGTTTACGTTACTGCTGTTAGTGAATGACGCTTCGTCACTAAATAGAACGCGTGCAAAAAATCTGTTATCGTCTCGTAATTTCGCTTGTGCTCAGTGGCAGAACTGCACACGACATTCAATTCCTGGTGCATAGAAATATGATACGGGTGCAATCGATGTTGATGTAGCATTCTCAACACCGACGTTTTTGAGATTCCCGATTCGCCCGCAATTTGTCTGCTACTGATGTGCGGATTAGCCGAGACGGCAGCTAAAACAGCTACTTGGGAATCATCATTTGTTGCAGGTCGTGGTTGACGTTTCACATGTGGCTGAACACTTTCTGTTTCCTTAAATGACGTAACTATCCGCCGAACGGTCCGGACACTTGGATGATGTCGTCCAGGATACCGAGCAGCATACATAGCACACGCCCGTTCGGCATTTTGATCACAATAGCCATACATCAACACGATATCGACCTTTTCCGCAATTGGTAAACGGTCCATTTTAACACGGGTAATGTATCACGAAGCAAATACCGTCCGCATTGGCGGAATGTTACGTGATACCACGTACTTATACGTTTGTGACTATTACAGCACCATCTATTACAAAGCGAAAAAAGTGGTCCAACGAAAACATTCATATTTCTTTACATACTACACGAATATGTAATAAAAATTGTGGGTTCCTATTTTAAAAAAACGCAGTTGATATCCGTTTGACCTATGGCAGCGCCATCTAGCGGGCGAACCATAGACATCTGGTTTCCCCCTTCAAGCTAGACGAGTTTCGTTCTTTGTAGTTTTTTCGTTTGATGCTTATTTCGTGAGATATTTGGCCCGGTCACTATCAGTGGACCACCCCCGTATAGTTCCAATATCTTAAGTGGTGTCATAATTCTGGAGCTTTAAAACCTTAAAATTACTTGCCTAACTCATACAATTTGCGACATTGTTCTCTGTAAGTTATCGAAAACCATTTCTCGATATGTTTACTCGTTCTGGAAATATCTGAGGTTGCCCGTCTTTTCTACATCACTCTGTACAAACATACTGTTTGGGCCGTAAATAATATATTTCTATTTCCTAGCGGTAATGTTTCAAAAACGTGCAACCTGTGTAGCACCTCCTACGCAAAATACATTAAACATTACAGTGATTTCTTTTTTAATACAACTTCTTCTGTCACCCTCTTCTGGGTAGGCACCACAGCTTTGACAAATTTCAAGAAAGCCATCGTCCCAACAGGATGTATTTTACAATTGTTCTTTCTTAAGCATTAGTAGTGCGTGGCTCATTTCCAAGTGGAATGTAGATACATCATCCTCGTCAAACACGATTGTCGAAGTGCACAATCTCGCGATGGATAACCTCAAAACACGTATGCACACGGCTGTTTACGGTAACGCCACATGCGTACTAGTGAAGTCACCAGAATTTTGTCTTTGGTTTCAGGTACGACCACGTGACAGCTACAAGCCCGGCACCCGCAGCAAGGTCGCTGCCCCGTAACGTGTATTATCAGACGGCCCTGTCCCGCTGCACCGTGTGCCCAGCACTATCAGCGACGCACCTCGGAGAAAGCTGTCCCGCCACAGGCCGCTCCACAAGTTCGTACACCCTCTGTCGACACTGCCACGTGCCCCGGGCGGGAAGCAACACGCGCCAGCAGCAACGCACAGGTCTCACACTGCAGGAAGTTGCAGACTGGCTGGCTGAAGGTAGGGCCGGCAAAAGAGCAAATATCGGCAGTGACATTGCTTTCAACGACGTGTAGCGTTAATCTTCATGTACGTCAGTGGCGTGTTCTGAAAACGTTGGCCGGTCAGGGTGGCCGAGCGGTTCTAGACGCTACAGTCTGGAGCCGCGCGACCGCTATGGTCGCAGGTTCGAGTCCTGCCTCGGGCATGGATGTGTGTGACGTCTTTAGATTTAAGTAGTTCTAAGTCTAGGGGACTGATGACCTCAGATGTTTGAGTCCCATAGTGCTCAGAGCCATTTGAACCATTTGATAAGGAGAGACATATTCTATCCTCTTCTAGCTACGCCAAGTGAAGAAGGTATAATGGAAGTGTGGTCTGAAATTCACATTGAACATGATATTCCTTCTCTACCAAGTAAACGTTAGGTTGAACCAGAATAAACTCACGAGTGGCGAGATGTAGAAACTCTACCAGTATCCTTTCTTATACTAGTTATTTATTTTCAGTGACGAAGCAAACGCTATGTAGGGTCACAGGATACTTATTCCATCTTTTATTTGAGCTTCTGTATGCCGATAAAATTGGTTCTGAACTGGGAATGCAACTCAGACCGCTCTTAACGCGGAATTTGATCCCTTCGTGACAAGACAGCTCGACTACAATTTGTTGTTTGTTCAAAACTGCAGATTCCTCAACATCTCCACATATTGGGCGTGAATGGGTTTGAATCCTGGCCGGGCACTAAGGTTTTCACTATGTATTATCAAGCTCTAGCATGAGAACACCTATCTGCTGGTGGAAAATTATTTTGATTTTTAATGCATTTTCATTCGTTGTCAACACTAACGATATCTGACTTTTTAACTCCCAGCGAGACATATAACTATATGCGAGATCACTGTAAGTTCAAGGGTGTTATTCCGAGCTGCTGGTGGAGAAAAATTCGGTAGCTGACGTCTGTTTGTATGTAGTCAACAACGATATGTGTGGGGTTCGATTCCCAGTCAGCACTGAACTCTTCGTCATATTATTTCTAGTTGAAACATGCTCACATGTCGCTGCTGGTGTAACAAACCCATATTTAACGTTCGTTTTCTTTAGAATATAACAACGATAGGTGCCGGGTGGAGTCCTGGGAAGGAAAAAATTAATGTTTCGTCTCGTCAGTTCAGTTAAAACATCTAGCTACTGCCGAGAAAATCCAATATATCACAGTTGATTGTGCTTCGATATCAATCCGATTAGGTTCTGGGTTCGAATCCCTGTCCAACACAAAGCTTTACCTCACGGCATTTCAAGTAAGTTAGTTGTGAAGAAGCAATATTTAACATCTCTGGTAGTTCGTTAACAGGGACAATAGATGCTGGGTAGGAATTCACCCACGTTAAAAATTTTTACGTTATGTAATTTAAAGTTGATATTTGCTAACTGATACTGTCTAAAATCGAGGTATATTACTCTCTTTATGTCTAGTCAGGAATGACTGTTAGTTTCCGTCAGTCACGAAATCTTCATCTGCAAGACCTGGGTTTGAATCCATATGCAGAACGAGACGGTTAGTCGTGTCATTTGAAGTTCATACATATTCGCAACTAGCTGTCGTGAATAACTTAAATTTTTAATGTCATTTTTTGTTAAATAACAAGTACGGTATGTTACTTTGAAGAGGAAATTATGAATACGACGAACTTCCTACGTGCATTACCTATCTGACGTCATAATGAGAGTGGTAACATTTCAGGTATGTCATTTATTGCAATAAATGTGAGCTTACAAGCCTTAAGGACAGTCTTATCTGTGATAAGGCGTTCCCTGATATTTCTAGTATCGTGGTATTACTTTACATCTTGAGTTATTGCGATACAAAGCAGTGTTTTCCAGTGGTGACTTGTTGGAACCATTTTCGATAGTCAAACGACTGTCAAACACTATGCAGTTGAATCTACTATTGTCGCTGATAGCACACGTTGTTGACATACCTACCTTACCTCCGAGCAAATGGACTCGCCCGTCCCACGTCACCGGCGTGCGCACAATCGAGGGAAACACAGCCACTTGTGAGTGAGCGGTCTAACGTAACGGTGCCACTAAGTTTTCGAAACAGGAACAACGGAGTTGGATCGAGATTGAATGTACCAGAGGTCGTACAGCATGACAGTGTCATCAAGGTCTTCAAGAGGAGTGCGGGGTATCAGCATTGCCGTACAGAACAGTGGCACGTTGGGTAAAAGCCTTCAACGAAGGTCGGCAAACTTTGGCAGACATGCATCGGGCAGGTCGTCCTAGCGTCTCTGAAGAAGAAGTGCATGCTGTTGCCGCATTAGTGATTTTTTTAAATTTTTTTTTATAAATAGTGGGTGGTGTGGACTGAAGAGATCATCCTTGATGACTTATTCTTCTAGGATGGGATGTAAGGATAAAAGGAAAACACTTTATTTATTACACATTCAGTTAGGCTTGGGCACGCAATGGGTCCTTTAGCCTGCTGTCTTTGGTGATGTCTATCTCCTGTGGAGGGTGAAATGTGTCAAGGCTGTTATGTGTGACTGCTTCCTCGTGTTATGACAGATTGCCTATGGGGGGTGAAACGTTATTGACTTCGGTACTCTATACTTGTGCCATCTTGCAGGGTTTACCGTTCCTACCGATTCTAATTGTCGAACTTCGTCCCTAAGGGCATCGATCTTGTCAAAAACTCGTAGAGCCTTGTCATGGACCTTCTCTTGTATAGTGGTCTCGTGGAGTGCGGTGCGGATGTCGACGTTTCTTGTCCACCATGGAGCTCCTGTGATCCATCGATAGCAAATGTTTTGCAGCGCTTGGAGTTTGTTGTAGGTGGAGACGCAAGTAGTTCCCCACGAGGTGGAGCCATACAACATTGTGGGTTCCACCGTTGCCTTATACAATTGGAGTTCAGTGTTAGGGTTGAGATCCTTACTCTTCAGGAACGGAATCAATGACCTGGCCATCTTCTGGGCTGCCGTCTTCTTGTCGTCAATATGCTGCGTAAAGATTAATTTTTTGTCAAGGTAGACACCGAGATACTTCACTCCCGGCGACCATGGGATAAATTGGTCAGCTATTTGGAGCCTGTAGTTCAGAACTGGTTTCCTCCGTGTGAACAGAACGGCTGCCGTCTTCGTCGGGTTGATCGTTATCTTATTTTGCAGCGCCCAGCGTTCCATTACAGCAAGTTGCCGTTGCATCCTAGCGATTAGCTGGTCCAAGTGTCGTCCAGTTGTCAGAAAAGCCGTATCGTCCGCATAAAAACTCGCCGTAACAAGGGGGACTGTTGGGATGTCATTTATATATAAGTTGAAAAGCAGAGGCGAAATGACAGAGCCCTGCGGAATTCCTGCGGAGATCAGTTTCATTTCGGAGTTTTGGTCGTCGACTCGGACATACAGTTTCCTGTCCTGCAGAAAGCTGTCTATGAGTCTAATGTAACAATCCGCAATAGGGGTAGTACGATGCAGTTTGACGATAAGGTTGGGCCGCCACACCTTATCGTAAGCTTTTTCGATGTCAAGGAAGACACCAATCGTGAAGTGCTGCTTGTTGTATCCTTCTTGTATCCGTTCGGTGATCCGTAAAAGTTGAAGTTCGGCAGATAACTTGTCCTTGAAACCGAATTGTTCGGGTCGTATAACATCATGCGCTGTAAGCGTGTCATGGAGCCTCTTCAACAGCACTCTCTCGAGCACCTTGCCAAGGGTCGGCAAGAGGCTAATTGGCCGGTAACTGTCGGGTTCTGCTGGGACTTTACCTGGCTTGGGTACTGGTACTACTCGAGCCGTCTTCCATGCCGTAGGAAAATATCCCTGCAGAAGACAGCTGTTGAGAATTCGGGTAAGGAGCACAGTTGGCTTCCTGGGCAACTGTTTCAAATCGGTGTTGCTTATGGAGTCGTTGCCCGGCGCATTATTCCGAGTCTTCCGGATAATTTTACGGATCTCTGCTGGTGTGGTGAGTTGTGGGCGGCTCTGCACAGGCGCAGCACGAAAAGCAGTCCATTCTGCTGTAACGACGGCTTCCTGTTCTTGCAGGCGGACGTCGTTCACGGGGGTCGCTGGTGTAGACATCTGTTCTTGGTAAATCGTAGCATACAGCTCCGCCTGGGCGAGTTCGTCATAGAGGAGGCCATCTGGTCCTCTGATGGCTCGTTTAGGTGGCCGCTGGTGTCGTATGTTCTTGACTACCTGCCATTCGTTCTTGGTTCGAAGTAAGAACTCATCCATCTTATCTTCCCAGACCTGCTGTCGCCACTCGGCCACTCTCCTGTGCAGTTCTCGTGTTAAGACGCGTGTTTCCCGTCCATCGATCGGGTTTCTATAGCGGAGCCAACGTTGCCTACTCCTGTTTCTCTGTGTCTTCAGTTCTTGGAGTAGAGGCGGGAACTCATCGAAAGCTACTATAGGGTAGACCGTGTGAGTAGTTGCCCTCCGTTTGGCTGCCTTTATCTTCTGCGTCAAAGTTTGTACCGCGATGTCGATGGCTTCCGGTGTTGAAACGTCCTGCGTCGGGCAGATATTGTTGTCAAGATATGTCCGAAATTGACCCCAGTTCAGAGTTTGTGAGGTTGGGGGCGGAAGAGTGGCCGTTGCGTGTTCCACTCTGCTGATAACAGGTCGGTGGTCAGACGAAAAATCGTCGACGGTGCGGAGCTGGAGGTTCGTCTCAATATTTTTGATGATAGCAATATCTAGGACGTCTGCTTCTTGCCGATCGACCTAAGGAATCCGTGTCGGCTCTCGTGGGCCATGGACTGTGATGCCCAGTTCTTCTTCCATGGCAATCAAAGTTCGTCCACGAGGGTTCGTACGCCGGGAATTCCACGCGACGTGCTTGCTGTTGAGGTCACCTCCGAGGAATATTTTGTCAAAATTGGTGAAGATACTCCTTAGGTCGTCTGGCACCAGGTTTTTACCGGGGCTGTTGTACGCCGCAATGAAAGTGATGTTGCCTGTCTGCTGTTGCCTCCAGATGTTGGAGGTGTGGCAGTGTTTCATGATGGTGCCGCAGTTCCCTTTTAAGCAGAACTGCGGTCCCTCCACCTCGTTGGCCTTGTCTGTCCGTTCTATAGACGTACATGTTACGAAATCTGAGCTCAGTTGTTGGACGAAGGTGCGTCTCCGATACAAGTGCGATGTCGATTTTGTGACGTTGTAAAAATTCAGTGAATTCTGTTTTCTTGTGTTTCAGTCCGTTGGCGTTCCATATACAGATTTTCAGGTTTCTCGTGGTCCCAGGGCGATCCATCTTAAGGTGTTCCAAAGGCCGTCAATACACTTTCGATTAAAGAAAGTATCCCCACTAGTTGTTGCTGCACGGCGGTGAGAAGTTTCGCGACATCAGAGAGCGCTGGAGCTATAGATTCCATCAAATGAGCTGGTGAGACGTAGGTTTCCGGTTCCGGTCGGCATGGTGATGCTGCGTGGGCGTATGAGTAATGCTGGCGGTGCTGTCGAGGTGGAAGTGCGTCAGGAGGAGGCTGTGTTACTGGCTGCCGTGTCGCTTCCGGCTGTTCTTGTGGCGGTTGCTGACGATGGGGCGGAGGGTGTGGCGTCAGGTTGGAGTTCCGTATTACACGAGTCCTCCGTTGAGAGGGCTGCGGGGAAGACCGTTGTCTGTATTTCCTGAGAAGTTCCTGGTACTTCTGGCAGCCACGCCATGTGGCAGGATGGTCCTTTTCACAGTTAGCACATTTCGGCGGAGCCCCTCGGGGATGAGTACAGGCTGAAGATCGGTGTTGCCCTCCACAGCGAACGCAGCGAGCAGGTAAGCTGCAATAATTAGCCGTATGTTCGAATCGCTGGCAGTGGCGACATTGGACAGGTCCTTCCTGTCTGTTGTAGGTTTCAATAACGACTTTAGTATATAGAAGGTATTTGATGTCGTAAATCTTGTAGTTTTCCTTTTGGGCTGGCAACGTGACACAGTAAGCATCTTGAGGTCGTAATTCCTTCGTGTTGTCGTCTCGATTTTGAAACTGGTGGACGTTGATGACAGAAAAACCCTTCTCTATCAGTGCGTCTTTCAGTTCTTCCTCCGTAACTTCGGCAGGTAGACGTTTGACAACCACTTTGAGGTCCTTGTCCTCTGCGGCCTGATGTGTAAAAAAGTGGATGTCATTCGACACAAAGAAATTTATGGCCCGCCGTTGATCTTCATAGGAGTCAAAATGATATTTGATCCTGTCTCGTTGGTAGATGGCCTTAAGACTGCCGTCAATATTCGCTTTCAGCGCCTTGTTGAGTTCGATGTAGTTCTTGGTATGGTAAATAGTAACTGGCGGGACTTTGCGTAGTAAGTTCCGGCCAGAGCCATCTGTCCCCTCTTTATCTGCTTCGAGATTGACGTCACTCGTCTGGTCCATACGTTCTGGAGCATCCGTAGTATCTTCCGTCGCAATAGCCGCATAACGGTTGGAAGTTTTCAGTTCTTCTGGACGTTGTCGCTTCCGAGAGTTGTTCTGCTTAGGAGAAGCGTTGAGTCGTTTTCTTTGGCGAACTAGTGTAAAATCGCCCTCTCCGTCGGTGGGCTGCATGGTCCAAACTTCTTCAGAGGAGACTCCCTCCATTTCGTCGGCGCCTTCCGGTGGAGAAAATTGTTCCACGTCGCCTACTTGTTCTTCAGGCTGTGAAGGAGGAACTGTACTAGTCCGGTTGTCGTATACTTCCTGACTGTGCAGAATCATGTGCTGTATTTCACGTCTTAGTTCCCGTTGTTGCCGATCGTTCTGCGTGAGCTGATGTCGCTCGTCATAGTGGTTTTACGTATGTTGTCCTCCGCTCTGCATTCGCATAGCGCTCGTCGTGGTCCTGTCCTCATTATGTTGCCTGTCAGAATCCGTTGCCGTTGCAGGGGTCGTCGCCGTTGTATCCGCCCTGTGGGGAGCGGCCGCCGGGACGGCCGGCGGGGCAGGCAACACCGACCGGCCAGCGGCCAGCGGCGGCCCCGGCGCGACCCAGCCGGCTGGCTCGGACGCGCGCGTTCCGTTGTCCGCACTCTTCGGCATCGCGCGCTCAACTGCCGCATTAGTGAACAGTGGTAGACGCCATACGATTCGTGAGCTCACCCACGAAACCGGATTAGCGCATACGACAGTGCTTCGCATCCTGAAGGAACGCCTGGGCATGCGAAAAACTGCATCACGATGGGTTCCGCATGACTTGACGGAAATGCGGAAATGGATGCGTTACGACGCTGCTCAGACGCACTTGGAGCGCTATGAGCGCGAAGGAGAGTCTTTCTTACGCCGTATCGTAACGCTGGATGAGACATGGGCCACATCGTACGAGCCAAAACTGAAACGCCAATCCAACAAATGGCGTCATTATGGGTCGCCGCGAAAGTCGAAAGTGCGTCAGAGCCCCAGTATGGTGAAAGACGGCAGACCGTCAATGCTCAGTATTACTGTTCGGTTTTGGAGCAACACCTGCGACCAGCTTTGCGAAAAAAAGGCGACATTTTCTGTGCTACCCACCCATCATTTTGCACAACAATGTGCAGGCGCATACAGCGCAAGCTGTGGCTGCTCTGTTCGGTCGACGGGACTGGGAGGTACTGTACCATCCACCATACTCCCCGGACTTAAGATGAAGGAACCACTTCATGGCATTCGCTTCAGAACTGTCCCAGAGATTCTACAGGCAGTAGACCGCTCCACTCGCACCATCAACAGAACCGGCTCTGGGAACGGTATACTACGTCTTCCACATCGCTGGCAACGGGTTCTACACAACGTTGGTGACTGCTTTGAAAGGCAGTAACAGGAGCAAGCATGTAACTCTTTTGTATCGCTTGTGAATAAATAGTCGCCACTATTTAAGTTCCAACCCTAGTATTTAACAGAACGTGAATTGCGTTCGTGGCGAATACGCCCGCTATGTACATGTATGTCTAAGTTTCGCAAGCCGCATTGCTAGGCGTGGCGGAGGGTACATGAGTGCGATAGCCCTCCGTGTAAGACTCGACGGCAACAAGATAGGGAGGAAGTTTAGGGCCGTCGACGATATGTCGTTATGGACGGAACACTAGCTCAGATTGGGGGAAGGATGAGAAAGGAAACTGACTGCATCCTTTTCAAACGAATCATTCCGGCATTTGTCTTAATCGGTTTAGGAAAACAACGAAAAACCGTGATCTGTATGGTGGGACGTGAATTTGAATAGCTGTCCTTAACAATATGAGCCCAGTGTGCTCACTAACTGGGGGGGAGAGGGTGGCGGGGCTTCTACCTTCCCCTTCACCTTCATCGGCGTCGGCTTCTCCTGCCATGTAAAAATTTTTAAAAGTAATATTTGGCTACGTTATTTAGGACTTTTGGTTGTTGAGCTAAAAATTTGCTGAAAAGAAAATCCGTCATACGCACGGAAGTCTTTCCACCTATGTCGACTTGGTTTGGCAAAGAAATCTTCGATTAAACTGAAACAAAAGAACATGTGCATACGATGCAAGTTTAAACGGCGGGAGTTTGCGTATTTGGTGAGTTTTCTTTAAGCCGTGGTCCGAAGCACATTTGTCTTAACCTTCCGTCTTCCACTGCTGGAGACAACGTCAGGCTCCCTAACACACGACTGCACGATTTCACGATTTTAGACACCGCTTTGGTTATGTCACGAACCGCCCGTTGCGTGGATATGTGTAAACAGTTCGGCTTGTTACCTTGTTTGAGATTGTAACAGCTTTCTGGACCGTTTTATGCACTAATGATGTGTCCAGCACTGTAGGACCAAACGTTGGGTAGAGATGATGATGATGATGATGTTTGGTTTGTGAGGCGCTCAACTGCGCAGTTATCAGCGCCCATACACATTTCCAATCCGTACACAGTCCAGTCTAGTCACTTCCATGAATGATGGTGAAATGATGAGGACAACACAAACACCCAGTCCCCGGGCAGAGGTTAGTTAGGTTTAAGTAGTTCTAAGTTCTAGGGGACTGATGACCTCAGCAGTTAAGTCCCATACTGCTCAGAGCCATTTGAACCAACTGATGACCTTAGAAGTTAAGTCCCACAGTGCTCAGAGCCATTTGAACCATTTTAGACTGGCCGGGAATCGAACCCGGATCCCCGTGATCCAGAGGTAGGAACGCTAGCCACTAGACCAAGAGCTGCGGACTTGGGCAGAGAAGTATACCTGGACCCGCTACACAACAGAAATCACCAAAAACACTAGCATAACTTCATAAGCGTAATCCATGAATATGCGCTGCCTTCCTGTTGTTGTTGGTCACTAGCCAGTCTGAAATGGTTCAAATGGCTCTGAGCACTATGGGACTTAACTTCTAAGGTCATCAGTTGGTTCAAATGGCTCTGAGCACTATGGGACTGAGGTCATCAGTCCCCTAGAACTTAGAACTACTTAAACCTAACTAACCTAAGGACATCACACACATCCATGCCCGAGGCAGGATTCGAACCTGCGACCGTAGCAGTCGCGCAGTTCCAGACTAAAGCGCCTAGAACCGCGCGGCCACACCGGCCGGCCTAGCCAGTCTCTCAGACCGAAAACGTAATGTAACGGAACTAATTATAACACAAAAAGTTAAATGCCACATCGTCTTCGGCAGTATGTAGAACCAGTACGAATATCAAGAGCTGAGATTGCAAGATAGTACTAAGCATAGCAGGCAAAGCTAAAGGTGGAAAGAACATATAGAAGGGCTATACAAGCAGAATGAACTTGAAAGCAAGGAAGTAAATAAAAATAAGACAGGAGATGAAATACTGAGAGGAGAATTTTACAGAGCATTGAAAAACTTAATTGATAACAAGTCCGCTGGAGTAGATAACATCCCTCAGAATTGCTGGGATCCTTGGGAGCCTCGGACATGATTAAAATATTCCACCTGGTGTGTAAGATGTATGAGACACGTGAAATACCCTCAGACTTCCAGAATACCAATTCCAAAGAAGGCAGCTGTCGAAAAGTGAGAATATTAGCGAACTATCAGTTTAACAAGTCGTTGTTGAAAATACTGACACGAATTTTTTACAGAAGAAGCGGAAAAAAGGTTGAAACCCACCTCGGAGATGATTAGTTTTGGCGCAGAGAAATGCAGCAACACGCGAGACAATGACTTATGTTAGAAGCTAGATTAAAGAAAGGCAAACCTACTTTTATTCTTGAGGGTTTGGAGAAAGCTTTTGACAGTCTTGAATGGCATACACTCTTAGAAATTCAATGTAGATAGTAGCGATAAAATACAGGGAGTGAAATGTTATTCATAACTTGTGCAGAAACCAGATGGCAGTTATAAGTGTCTAAAAACTAAACTAAACTCCGCCCGAACAGGTCATGAAGGCCCAACGGTTCCGACCGGCCGCCGTATCATCCTCAGCCCAGAGGCGTCACACCGTTGGGTGGCTTGCGGAGTATCAATGTAGATGTATGAAGCGGCATGTTGTCAGCACACCGCCCTCCCGGCCGAATGTCAGTTTACCAGACCGGAGCCGCTGCTTCTCAATCAAATAGCTCCTCAGTTTGCGTCACAATAGCTGAGTGCACCCCGCTTGCCAACAGCGCTCGGCGGAACGGATGGTCACCCATCCTAGTGCTAGCCCAGCCCGACAGTGCTTAACTTTGGTTATCCGACGTGAATCGGTGTTACCGCTGCACAAGGCCGTTGGCAGTTATGAGAGTCGAAGGGCATGAAAGAGAAACAGGAGGGAGCGAGACAAGTTTGTAGCCTACTCTCGATGTTATTCAATCTATACATGGAGCAAGCAGCAAAGTAATCCAAAGAAAAATTTGCTGAAAAAATTAAAGTTCAGGGAGAGAAAAAAACAAAAAAAAATCTTGAGATTTACCAGTGGCACTGTAATTATGTCAGAGACAGAGAAGGACTTGGAAGAGACCATAAGATGTATATTAACAAAGGTAAAATAAATTGGAAAATGAGAAACGGACCAACTATACATGTCCTCGAAGTTAATTCTATTTTCTTCACTTATAAGACTAACTCTAGAGTCATCACAGTGTGTTCAATTTTATGGTGATTTCTATAGACAATTTTTATTTCTTGAAGATTTTCTTATATCTTGATTAGCTTTAAACTGTAAGAGCACAAATAGATTTTTATATGGTTAAATGTAATTTTTTTTGCTTACTTACATACAAATGAGAATATTTTAAAGAGATGTACTTTTAAAGTAACCTCCTTTAAATTGTTTTGTGTTATTATCTGGTACGTTATGCATGCATCAAAGACCTGTTTGATCAGCTAGCGAGAGTTTATTTTCTCAAGATGATTCAGACAAAAATTCAAATACGAGTAGCTCTCCACCTTCCTCGAGTAGACTTAGAGGTACAAAGACGGCCGTGTTACGACCGTTGGAGTCAAGGCAAGATGGAAAACCTCTGTGGACAGAAGGCGTTTTCGGTTCTCGTAAGTCTCATCACGTACTCCTTGGGCACTGCCCCTCCCAGCATTTGGTATTAGCCCTATTTATTGACTTCGGAAGCTCACCGGTGTGCGGGCATTCCGAAGTCATCTCGGAGCGCAGCCACACCAACCTAAGTATGTCAGCTTCTCTTTGGACCAAAGGGAGCAGCAAGATGAGTCCCACGCGAATGTGATATACTCTTGGCACTTGGCGCCTTGTGTCAAATTGTCCAGATAAACGGTTCTTCTTACAGTTTGCTCAGTGAAGAAAAATGATCTAACTATGTTATCATCAGCGTGCACTGCACATTCACGTTTTTGCTGCCTGTGAGATGTTCCGGAAAACTGTGCGGATTTACCTAATCCCAGATGCGAATATTGTGCCGATTATTTTTTCCAAAACCTTCGCCAGAAAATATGGCATTTCCTAGGTAGATGGCGCTTTGTCCGATCCGATCCAACGTCTCAATAGCAAACCGTGGTGAAGATGCATCGTTTCGCTTGAAGGCTTGCGCTATTTGATTTTTGTAAGCGTTCAAGCGAAGTCGTTTATGCAGCACCGTCTCAAATAGTGGGCGAAGGAGTTTGAGTTCGGCGAATTGACTTTAATGAGCTTCATTGGAAGATCTCTCTGATCTCCTGTTTTCTTGAGAGGTGCGTTTTCTGCCGGAACCTGTCTGTCTGTTTACACTACCAGTAGCTAACAACTTGTCATACCGAGCCACAATCGCCTTAACGTTTGGTGACTCACTCTGGAATTCACTTCGGAAATTTCTTCGTACAGCAATGAATGATTTCGTTTCCCCATACCGCACCCTACATTGGGCTTCTCACTTGAGGTGAAGTCCTTTCTGGTAATTATTTTCACCTGAAACAGAACAGACGTAATCGTTTGAAAAAAATCTACACAAAACTTTCTGAGTTGCTTTACATGATTCACACTGTACAATACTTGTAGTACTACGCATAGCCGGCCGCTGTGACCGAGCGGTTCTAGGCGCTTCAGTCTGAAACCCTGCGACCGCTACGGCCGCAGGTTCGAATTCTGCCTAGGACATGGATGTGTGTGATGTCCTTAGGTTAGTTAGGTTTAAATAGTTCTGAGTTCTAGAGGACTGATGACCTCAGATGTTAAGTCCCATAGTTCTCAGAGCCATTTGAACCATTTTTACTATGCATATTTGTATGTATGTCAAACACTATGCTTCATTTTATGTATGTCGTACAGAAGTAAGCTCTGGACTGAACTGAATTTATAGTAACCTTTTGGCCTTAATATGAATTTGTGACAGCCGGCCGGTGTGGCCGTGCGGTTCTATGTGCTTCAGTCTGGAACCGCGTGACCGCTACGGTCGCAGGCTCGAATCCTGCCTCGGGCATGGATGTGTGTGATGTCCTTAGGTTAGTTAGGTTTAATTAGTTCTAAGTTCTAGGGGACTGATGACCACAGATGTTAAGTCCCATAGTGCTCACAGCCATTTGAATTTGTGACAGTCGAAATGGGTATAGTATTTATGTGTCAAACAGTATTAAATTCTGGAATGAACTGCGTTTTGCAGTGACCTTTCAAATCTGAAAATCACTCTGCGAGACACGAAGCTGTTACAGTATTTCTTCGTGTGTCAAACGGTAGCAAGCTCTGGAACGGCTGAATTATGCAGTGACGTTCTTGGCCTGTAGATTGCTCCACGATAGTCGAAACCCGTACAGTATTTCTACGTATGACAAACATTACTAACGTCTGGAACAAAATGCATTCGGCAGTGAATTTTTTTTCATCTCGAAACTGGTAGCCAATACAATTGCTTTCTGATGAAGATGTACTATTGTTCTGTAATAAATTCTTCTTGCTGTTCCTCTAGCAAGCATGAGGAAGTGACAATCCCTGCCGTTGCAGGATACTGCACGGTATGCAGCATTTTCTTAAGGTGTTTATATGACGTCACTCCTAGAATTTCCTTATCTGTTTTCCAATGCCTTTCTGCGGTAAGAAATTCTTACCGTAAAAAGTGAGTAAAACAGGAATAGTCTCTATATCGCACTCTTGCCACAAAACCGTCACAACTCACAAGTCTTAATTTTTGAGTTTTTAATGTGACAGGGTTGAAAAAACAATACCTGATCAATCATCAAATGTGTGTTGCTATAATTAATAATATGACCGTTAGAGAACAGATGTATCACTTAACTGTTTGGAGTGGGAACATACTCAAGAGCGCTACATTGTTAGTTGAGTTGTGAATTCCACAGCGAACGGATCATTGTTAAGAAACTCAAAACAGTGTTGTACTGTTGTTCTGAGTTGTGCCATTCTTTTGTATTGAAGTCACAAAAAAAACAGCGCAATATTTCTATTTGTGTCACTGTAGTCAATCATGCTAAGCGTATTATGCCCATTTTGAAGAATCTTTTCAGAGAATTTTAAGTTACGTCTGTTTTAGTTAATAAATTGGAATGTTCCATTTATGTGCTTTGACGATAAAACGTTCCTAATTTTCTACTGTATCCACTGTTAGCACTCTAAACAAACGCACCACTTTTGACCACCTACCACCAATAACATTGCCAGATCAGGAATAACACGCCGACCTTGTGAAGACGCGAGAAAAGCCTAGGAAAAAGATACGGTACTAAGGTGGAGAACGAACTGCACATTGCAGTGAACTTTTATACCTGGAGATGACTTCGTGACAGGTGAAACTGCTGTAGTATTTATACGTACAGGGTGACAATTATTAAACTAAATGAAAAAAAACGTATATTAGTTGCACACACTATATTCAACATTTAAACGTCGGTACAGATATTCAGGTTTAGGATATGACATGCTCGGTATGCTTGCCATCCTTGGTAATGATGTGACGCAGACGAATGGCGAAATTCTGCATGACCCGCTGAAGTGTCGGAATATCGATGCTGCCGATGATCTCCTAAATGGCTGTTTTCAGCTCAGCAATGGTTTTGGGGTTATTGCTATACATACATCTTGTATTTAATATAGCCCCACAAAAATGAGTCGCATGTGTTCAGATCCGGACAATGTGGCGGCCAATTGAGGCCCGTGCCAGTGGCCTCTGGGTACCCCAGAGCCAGAACACAATCCCCAAAGTGCTCTTCCAGGAAAAAAAATAATTTTCTGCCTCGATGGGGTCGAGCTCCGCCGCGCATGAAACGCATCATATTGAAATCAGGATCATTTTGGATAATAGGGATGAAATCATCTTCCAAAACCTTCACGTACGGTTCGGTAGTCACCGTGCCATCAAGGAATATCGCACCGGTTATTCCGTGGCTGAACATTGCACGCCACAGTCACTCGTTGATGGTGAAGAGACTTCTCGATCGCGAAATGCGGATTCTCAGTGCACCAAATGCGCCAGTTTCGCTTATTGACGAACCCATCCAAATGAAAGTGGGCTTCGTCGCTAGACCAAACAACAACACGCATACTAATTTCCATCATGTTCTGCGGCCAACCGTGCACTTTGAACATCCTAACGCTAACCGTTCAGAAGTTATGACGATTTTATTTCATATAGTTCAATCGTCGTCACCCTGTACCTCAAACAGTAGTAAACGGTGGGTCGAACTTTGCATTTTACGACATTTTTGTTATGAAGATGAGTCTGTGAGAGTCGAAACTGATAATCAATAAACTGTTCCTGTGATCAAGACGAAATAATATTTTGTAATGAGTTTTACTAGCTTCTCTGCTGTCATGCATGAGTTAATGAAATCCTTGTTACAGCACTATCCTGTTAGAAGTGCAGCCTTTCGTTACCTGTTGTGCGTTGCATGTCCAAGGTAAGAAATTCCTGTCATGTCGAGTGAGTAAGGTTGGTATATTATCTATACAGGATGTCCCAGGAGGAATAGTCAATACCCAGGGATATCACAGGAATGGTCATTTGAAGCAATAAACTTCATATGGACATATGCCCTATTTCGACTGTTTTCCGAGACAGAAATCACTTGATGTACATTTGTTTTTGGGCCAGTTGCACGGACGTATGTGTCTCACACACCCAGCCTCTTTGCGTTTTATTAAAAAAAAAATCATTTACGGTAGCAGGAAAATCCACATGCTACAGTTGAAACCTGTTTGCAAGTTCGTTTTTCGATCGGTGTTTGGTGCGGCATGGTCGGTATCATGTTGATAGGTACAGCCATTTTAAAACAGCAAATGTCGGGGCTAAATTACTTGCATTTCTTGGAAAACTGGTTTGTTGAACACTTTGAGGACGTTCCCGGGCCCATGTGGACTGCAGTGTACTTCTAGAATGACAGAATCCGTCCACATTTCACCAGCCGTGTGAGGGAAGATTTTAATCGCACTTATCCTAACAGCTGGATTGGTCGTCGTAGAAGAATTAGATTTTTGTTTATGGGGTTGGATGATGACTAAGGTGTACAAACGAAAGGTGAATACGCGAGACGAAACGTTTGGTCGCATCATTACGCTGCTGCTCATCAGGAAACTTGTACAAGCACTCAGACAATCAATGCAAAATCTTCTCCCAAGAGTGCACAATTGCACTGAAGTTGAAGTGGGATATCCCAACATTAGCGTGCATTTCGCGGACATCAAGGTTGGTTGGTTGATTCGGGGTGAGGGGGGGGGGGGGAGGAGGGGACCAAACAGCGAGGTCATCGGTCCCATCAAATTAGGGAAGGATGTGGAAGGAAGTCCTTTCACAGCAACCATTCCGGCATTTACCTGAAGCGGTTTAGGGAAATCACAGAAAACCTAAATCAGGATGGCGGAACGCGAGTTTGAACCGTCGTCCTTCCGAATGTGAGTCCAGTGTGCTAACCACTGCGCCACCTCGCTTGGTTATTCGAACATTTATTATAAACAGTACAAGAGCTGTAATGTGACGTGTACGATCATTTCTTAGGGGTGAGAGGGTAAAATATAAGTATTTTTTCAATTGATACTTTATAAAACGTATATCGTAACGTATATTGACTGTTGTACATATGCACATATGCAAACTCGACAATGTACTGAATAACTCTGGAACAATTCAGAATAGGGCATATGTCCATATGAAGTGTTTTGTTTCAAATGATCGTTCCTTTCATATACCTGAATATCGACCATTCCTCCTGGTACACCATGTATATGTTCAGTTGGTACAGTCCCGTAAGCAGGATATAAAAGAAACGATACGTAACAAAACATGATCGTCCTTCGGCAGTTCACGAGGCATGCTTTGTGAGCCTCGGAGGCTGTTGAGCGTCCCAGATTCCCTCAGCGCGTAGAGCAGATGAGAGATGAGTCAGCTAGGTGCTTGGCACTAATCTGTAACGCCCACTGTGCTGGCAGGCCCGTTCGCCGCGTCCTCGCCGTGGGACAGAAAGAGAGAGAGAGAGAGAGAGAGAGAGAGAGAGAGAGAGCCTGCTGAGTTCGGTGGCTGTCAGCAGGACTGGTCCAGTGGCAGCACAGTTCCCGTCAAACGGGGCCCTTCCAGCAGCGACGCAGGATGCGCCCGCTGTGCCTTCTGCCGCCACTGCAGCTGCTGCTGATAATGGCGGGCGTCAGCGCTCAAGACTGCAGACCACCAGGACACTGGGTGAGTCGCATCTACTCCGCCTGCACTTTCTAAAGCACCACCAGCACTGTCGAGCAATAATTAGTAGCCTAACGACTTGCGAAGACGGATTATCAGCATTACGTATTAAGTGCACACCAGATTTATTGTAATGACTTGAATATCAAACTGTAGCGATGGTAGTGAGCAGAAAAAAAGAATGAAACAATCTCACTCCTCTCATGTCTCTACCTACATACAAGACAATTTACTAACTTTCTCTCTAGGAGCAGATTATGGAAAGAAACACCGTAAGTACCTTGCAGACCAACTTTCTAAAGAAAACGCTGTTTTTAACCTATAACAGTCAAATAATGTACCTACGTATGTACCCAAGTTACAGAATAACCACGGAAGGTGCTTTGTAAATAAAAGCGAAACGCGTCTGGGGTAGTTGTTTTTAATTAGATTGCAGTCAACTCAAGGCGGATAACTTACAGTGACATGTTAACAGCTGCTGCGGAAGATGGCCACGCAAACAAACGTATTAGAAAAATATTATTTCATCTTATCTTGTTTCGGCGTCATTGTACAGGGGCAGCTAAATTCCATTCAGATAGTCCAAAAAAGATGTCCAGGTTTGCTACGAAATGACTGAAATACTTTTCTTAGAACTTCACACTTTTATTACAGTTTTTGCTGTCACATGTATAAAGTTCTCAACTCTTCTCCTATGGTCTTGCTACAATCATGAAATAGTTTCATCAACAGTAATCACTGCTCACAAGTTCAACACACCGTCCGTAACTTAACCACAACTCAGAACAACTCTCTCAACCGTACTTGGCGCCAACATACTTCCAAAGACAATAATGATACAAAGATAGCCTTCAAAGATGTTACATCGATATTCAAATGTAAAAACTGATGATAATTTTTAGGTACATTAAAAAGTAGTAATTCATGCGTTATTGTAGAAGATAATTTGCATTAATATTTTTGGATAATTATAAGGTATATTAACATTTATTAATTATATTAATATTTATAATTATTATTTTAATCAATTCTGTTTTAACTGAATGTAAGAATCCCTGCATTAATAACGTTTTCGGAGTTACCATAGTTATGCCTTCTTATAGTATACAAAATGTTCAAGTAAGTTTCGGTTAAGACAAAGGAACGCTGATGACTGAAAATCATGTGTATACAACGAGCTCCCCTGCGAAAACTGAGATACGCACGAAATTACACCAAACGGTATCGAAAGTTTTAGTTGAGAAAACTGATATCGGTGGATTCGGGAAAAATTAAAGAAAGTCAACCAACGATTGATACAATTTGCAACAGTTTACTCATAAATCTGTACCTCATCTACAGAGACTTCAATTCTTACAATGACACAAAAATGAAATTTGTTTCCAACACAGCGTAACACTCATTTTGTTTCGAACACTAATCTGATACAGCTCTCCATGCCAGTGTGTTCTGTGCCAGTCTCTTCATCTATAGGGCGTTTCACAGTTGCTATTACAGATTTCTGGGGCTGTAGAGGGCGCTTAGGAGATAAAGTTTTAATAAGGGACCCTTTCTGGAAACGTAGTGTTTGGATGTAAAATATCCTTGAAGATTGGATCACTTTCAGAGCTCCTGTTCACGGTACGCCCATAACGAAGACAATGAGCTCTGGCATGTGTGCTCTACAGGAGCCCAAGCATAGACAATGTTTGGAGTGTTCATCGCCGCGTTCTCTTCTACGTAACAAGTGTGCCCGTCTTTTCCCAGGTAAAGACGGATAAACCGCCTGACGGTCCCAGTAGCAGTGATCTAAATGTAGTGAACATTTTGAGCATACCCCACAAGAAAGCTGTCAGCCTATATGGGTGTGGCGTGGCAGAGACAGAATGTCCATTCGTGGTGCTGAGAACAGTGACGGGGGTAGTATTGGTGATGATGTTACGGCAAATTGAAAAAGTGAGAGGGAGCGAGAGTGTGATATATATGTACGTGCGTATTACAAACCCTTGCCCTGGAAAATTTCTTCCCTTCATACGTCCTCTGTGTTACCACAGATGACGTGTCACTGACCTCATTTGTACTAAGACTGCAGTACACTTTAGGTGCCTATTTGCTTCCACCGCCTTGAGTGGAATGCATAGGTTTTAATAAATGTTCACCAACCCGCAGTCTTCTACAGTTGTTGCCCCCCCTACGCAGAAAGCAGCACGTAGGTCTGAGTCCGTTATCTTGAGGCTGTAAGAAACTCTTAGCGAGGAATTGATATTATGTGAATAATGAAATTTCCAATTAATTTGTTTATGTGGGATGCCACTCGTTTTTACTGGCAGAACAGCAGAAACTACACGCTCTCCACTTTAGAATCACAAATAATTTCCATTCTTCAACAAAACAATGAACTGCGTCTTTCCGTAATTACAATCACACTATTCCCAACTGCATGTCCAAATAATCTTAGATTGGTAATAAAGTCTTAACCTGATGCCGGCAGCGGCAGACAATGTGTGTGTGTGTCCTCTGAGACGGCCAAACCAGCTACGACATTTGCAAACTACAGATAACCAATAAAATCTTAACTGACACCGACCGCGGCAAACAACATGTCTGTCCGCCGGCGCTGCCGAACCGGCTCTGATTTTACAGCCGAACCACTTCGCCTGCCGGCCGGTGTGGCCGTGCGGCTCTAGGCGCGTCAGTCTGGAACCGCGCGACTGCTACGGTCGCAGGTTCGAATCCTGCCTCGGGCATGACTGTGTGTGATGTCCTTAGGTTAGTTAGGTTTAAGTAGTTCTAAGTTCTAGGGGACTGATGACCACAGATGTTGAGTCCCATAGTGCTCAGAGCCATTTTGAGCCACTTCGCCCACCATCCAGTTTAGGCGCGATCTGGAGATCTCTGAAGTGCTTCTGAAACGTCCCCCTTGGAAAATTATGAATTACTGTGCTGGTAAACCTCTTACGTTATTTGATTTTCAAACACCTGAGCAAAACTGAACGTACTCAAACATTTCTCTGTTTATTTATTCTGATCACCACTAAACTGATACAAAATAAATTTTTAGCACAACGCAATCTGACTTTCAATAATCCCTACAAAAGAATGGCCCTGACTAACAATAACCTATGCCTTTCATGAATCACTTACCTCACAAAAATCTTCGTTACTCGAACTACTGCAATACAGCGAGCGCCAATACTGCCAGCTAAATAAAAGATTCTAACTATTGAAGGCACTAAATACTGATAGGCATAGTTAGCAAAAGAAAGATTTTGATAGAGAACAAACAATGTATTTTCCTTAACAGCGTTCAAAAGTCATTTTATATATATATATATATATATATATATATATATATATATATATATATATATTGTGACATCCAATTAAACAAATTTCTGACGGACACACGTCCAGATCGTCCGCTCAAAACTCTGGCATCTCTCCCTCCACATCCACCACTGCTGGCGGCTCACCTCCAACTGCGCAACGCTACGCGTTGTTCACATCCAACTGCTCAACACTACAATAGAGAATATTGCAACAATGCCCACCAGCCACAGACTGCACACAGCACAGTCAGTGATTTTCATACAGAGCGCTACGTGGCGTTACCAACATAAAAACCTAAACAGCCTATTTACACTTCCTCTGCTTTTTCGTTTAGCACTTGCTTGTTGTTCTGCTGGTTATTAGTATTTGTGAAGTAAGTGAATGGTAACACGCTATTGAGAGATGCTTTAATTTGAAATGCATGTGAATACGCTGTTTACTTTATCTAGTATTAATAACAGAAGATTATCATTTTGGCGTGCAATTTCCGAACGCAGCAAACGATCGCAGAGAAGGAGCGCAATGTAGGCGGTCTTTCTCAAGATACCAAACCATCTGCCATCGGCAACTCACACCACATTACGTCATCTTGCCACTGCTGCCTTCTTAACTGCTCTAAGAAGAGCTCCTTATACCTGAATATGATGGCTCCAAAGCCAGAAATATTGCAGTGTGCATCTTGGGAATAACTGCAGTTGTGAGTAAGCAGATGTGGTAATGGAATTGGTAGTGAAGTCGAGAGCGGTGGCGGTTGAGGAAACTGTGGAGCTAGAGATGACAGCAGTAATGGGGACGGCGTCAGCAGTGGAGGACTCGGCAGCAGTAGTTGACGAGACCACCTAGGGTGCATCTGGTCCTATTGACGCCGTCCAGTGCCGTACGTACCGGCCACCATATAAATGCTCTAGGCCGTGGGGGTTAGGGGATGTGAGAGGGAGAATATTTTATTGTTAGTCTTTCAGTACTGACAACACACGGGGTAAGCTTGCTATGATATAAATTTTGACACAGAAGTAACATGGGTGCGTGAATGCGCATAACAGAGACAGTCATCTTCAAACGCGGTATCTTACGCCTGTTTGTAGAAAGAACCGTTCATTACGGCTGTTGTAATGCAACACGAGTAGAAGAATTACATTCAAAATATTTAGTAAACATTTGTGATCGTGTCTCATATTGCATAATGCATTTAAATATAACTACAATTGCCGTATTAATCAGTTAGCAGGGATGCCCGACTTCGCTCATTGAGTTGATATGAGATTGTGTGGTAGTTGGAATAAAACTTTAAAGTATAAGAGGAAGAACAATTACTGAAAACAATTCATTTTTATTGCTCTTTATTCATCTAACTAAAAACTACTTACAATACCTATTAAAGAATACGAGGTAAAAAAATTTATTAAAACGTATTCTTACTATTTACAATTCTTGTTTACAAACAACATTTTTCATTTTGTTATCCTGGGTGTACATGTAACAATTTTCCGAATTTCCTACTGAGAGCAAGCTACCATGAAAGAAGCAGGAGTCTTTGAGATTGATGAGGCAATATTTTAAAGTTTGCCATTGCGCTTTATTAATTGTAAAACTGTAAGATATTTGAAACTTCCTGGCGGATTAAAACTGTGTGCCGCACCGAGACTCGAACTCGGAACCTTTTCCTTTCGCGGGCAAGTGCTCTACCATTTTGTTACTTGTTGTTCGTTGGGTTTGTTCGTTGCAGACGTCACATGAAATCCGGTCAAGTTCGTTTGTTGATCGCTTCACTCTGTTTTTTTATTACAGAGGCCAACCCGCTCTCAGACCGAACACGCTGGGCTACCGTGCCGGCGCTCTATACTGGTCGATGAATTTGTTCGTGGCGGACGTCCGATGGCAGCCGTTCAGGTTCTTTGTTGATCCGTTCACTCAGTTTTTTTATTACAGAAGGTAGCTAACCCTCTGACCGAGCACGCTGAGCTACAGTGCCGGCTTAAATCTAACTAACCTAAGGACATCACAAACATCCATGCCCGATGCAGGATTCGAACCTGCGACCGTAGCGGTCGCGCGGTTCCAGACTGTAGCGCCTAGAACCGCTCGGCCACTCTGGCCGGCACCATCTGAGCTACCCAAGCACGACTCACGCCCCCTCCTCACAGCTCTACTTCTGTCAGAATCTCGTCTCCTGCGCTCCAAACTTTACAGAAGCTCTCCTGCGAACCTTGCAGAACTAGCACTCCTGAAAGAAAGGTTATTGCGGAGACTTGGCTTATCCACAGCGGGGGGGGGGGGGGGGGGGGGGGATGATGTTTCCAGAATGAGACGAGATACTGGCAGAAGTACAGCTGTGAGGACAGGCCGTGAGTCGTGCTTGGGTAGCTCAGTAGGTAGAGCACTTGCCCTGGCAAGGCAAAGGTCCCGACTTCGAATCTCGGCCTGGGACAAAGTTTTAATCTGCCAGGAAGTTTCGTATCAGCGCACACTCCGCTGCAGAGTGAAAATCTCATTCTGTAAGATATTTGATTGGAAATTGCAGTATTTTAAATTGGAATGGCGATTCAGAAGAGATCAGCGGTATTCTGGGGATAAATAGTGTGTGTCTTCCATCATAAGTTCGGCTTCGATGATGTTATTCGATAGCTGTTTGACGATCATTCTTGTTCCACTTTACTGTTTGTCTTTAGTCACTTACTGCACTAGTTTTTCGGTTTCTCCCCCCGCCACTGATGAGAAACTGACATTCGAACCCACAAGTGGCGAATTTCAGAACATCCAAAAAAGGCTTCAAATTTTCCACGATGTTTCAGAACATTCTACAACTTCGAGGGTGTTCTGGAATGTTCCACAATGATCTGGCACATTCCAGAACATTCTGGAATCTTCCCGAATATTCCAATTCCCGAACATTCCAGAACATCCCGGATCATCGTGGAAATATTCTGAAACATGAAATGCTCTCGAATACTCTCGCATATTCTGGAATGTTTTGTGATGTTCTAGAAATTTCTAGTGGGCGAAACTCCCCAGTCCTCATATCTTCAAAAGCACGCCCTTCAGGTAAAAACGGAAACCTTCATGGATGTCGCATAGATGGCAAAGAAACCATATAACTCCCTTGATCTTACCAGGACTCGTTTCTGAGTTTTGGCGACACGTTCATTGTACACTTACTTTTACACTGACGCGCCAAAGATACCGGCATAGGCACGCGTATTCAAATACAGAGATAGATAAACAGGCAGAATAAGGCGCTGTGGTCGGCAACCGCGCAGGTGTTGGATAGGTTACTGCTACTACAATGTCAGGTTATCAAGATTTAAGTGAGTTTGAATGTGTTGTTATAATCGGCGCACAAGCGATAGGACACAGCATCTCCGAGGTAGCGATGTAGTGGGAATTTTCCCGTACGACCGTTTCATGAGTGTACTGTGAATAGCAGGAATAGGATAAATCGTCACATATCCCACATCGTTGCTGTCGGAAAAGGTCCTGCAAGAACGGGACCAACGATGACTGAAGAGAATCGTTCACAGTGACAGAAGTGCAACGCTTCCACAAGTTGCTGCAGCTTTCAGAGCTGGACCATTAATAAGTGTCAGCGTGCGAACCTTTCAACGAAACATCATCGATATGGGCTTTCGGAGCCGAAGGCCCACTCGTGTATCTTTAATGACTGCACGACACAAAAGTTTTACGTCTCGCCTGGGCCTGTCAACACCGACATTGGGCTGTTGATGACTGGTCCTGGTCGGACGAGTCTCGTTTCAAATTCTATCGAGCGGATTGACGTGTACGGGTATGGAGACAATCTCATGAATTCATGAATGAACCAGCAGAGGACTGTTCAAGCTGGTGGAGGCTCTGTAATGGTGTGGGACGTGTGAAGTTGGAGTGACATGGGACCCCTGACACGTCTAGATACGACTCTGACAGATGACGCGTACGTAAGTATCCTGTTTGATTACCTGCATCCATTCCTGTCCATTGTGCATTCCGACGGACTTGGGCAATTCCAGCAGGAAAACGCAACACCTCACACGTCCAGAATTGCTACAGAGTGGCTCCAGGAACACTCTTCTGAGTTTAAACACTTCGGCTGGACATCACACTCCCCAGACAAGAACACTATTGAGGATATCTGGGACGCCTTGCAACGTGCTGTTCAGAAGAGATCTCCACCCCCTCGTCCTCTTACAGATTAATGGACAGCCCTGCAGGATTCATGGTGTCAGTTCCCTCCAGCACTACTTCAGATGTCAGTCGAGTCCATGCCACGTCGTGTTGCGACACTTCTGAGCGCTCGCGGGGGCTCTACACGATATTAGACAGGTGTACCAGTTTCTTTGGCTCTTTAGAGTATAATATATATTGATTAATCATACAGACAACGCAACAACACTTCGTCAGGCAATTATAGCGCCACAGCTTTGGGATAGCTGAGGGTGATAGAAATTTGAAATAAAACCGTTAACACGAATTCTTTCGAATGTTGCCGGCTGTTAATGATCTGCACTTTGAGCCAACATATCGCGACCTTGCTATTGGAGGCCCACGAGATACTAATTTATGTAGGTTACCAATTAATAACAAAATCAGTAAATATGTGGCCCGAGGCGCCTCCCCACAGTGTCAGCATAGCCTGTCGAGTAAAAAAGTTTGATGACCAGTCGTATAAATCCTTCACCTGCGTGCCTGCAGAAAGTTCTGGTCCAGACCGCTCCAGCAGGGGGGAACCATAGGTTGTGGCGATAGTGCGAGCAGACGTGGCAGAAGTGTCCACAGCTGCCAGTTGTGCAAGACCTCTGCTACATCAAATACGTAGGAGGCCGGAAAATGTCTCTAGATTCTTCACTTAACAGCGTTCTTGAAATTTTGTAAGTAGGCTTTCGCGGAATAATTTGAGTGTATATTCACGAATCTGCGGATTCAGATTTTTCAACGTTTCAGTGACGCTGTCCCGTGAGTCAGACAAAACCTGTGACCATTCTACATCTACAACTACACACATACTCCGCAAGCCAATGTGTGGTGCGTGGTGGAGGGTACCTTGTACAGTTATGCAGCTACTAGTTACTTCCTTTCCTGCTCCATTTGTGGTGTCACCGCCAGACACCACACTTGCTAGGTGGTAGCCTTTAAATCGGCCGCGGTCCGTTAGTATACGTCGGACCCGCTTGTCGCCACTGTCAGTGATTGCAGACCGAGCGCCGCCACACGGCAGGTCTAGAGAGACTTAGTAGCACTCGCCCCAGTTGTACAGACGACTTTGCTAGCGATGCTACACTTACAACTACGCTCTCATTTGCCGAGACGATAGTTAGCATAGCCTTCAGCTACGTCATTTGCCACGACCTAGCAAGGCGCCATAGCATTTGATATTTATCTTGTGAAGCATGTACAGTCAAGGGATATGTACACCAATTATGGATTAAAGTTAAGTATTACATCAACTACGTGCTTTATTTGCTACTATTAATTCCCTTAACTGTTCCAGACCTCGCGCCAGCCTGCGTGAGCTTAAGCGCGTGCCTTTCGGCTTCCTCTCATAGTGACTTAGCTGTCTTGCCAAGTCACAACACCATTCGCAACGACTGTCTATACGCCTCCCCACGGACCCTAAGTTATTATCTTAACTCCGTGATCCTCACACGAAATGTACGTTGCCGATAATAACACCGTTGTGCAGTCCGCTTCTAAATTTTCGCAATAGTCTATCGCGAAAAGGTCTTCCTTCCGCGGATTCCCACTAGCATCCTACTTCTGAATTTCTTCGATGTCTTCCTTTAATCCAACTTGCAGGTGGAGGGGGAACGGGGGGGATGAGAGTCAACGAACACTCGAGCAGTAATTAGAATGGATCGAACTCGTGTTCTCTATGCAGATGAAACACGCTTCCCCAAAACTTTGCCAACAAACCGAAGCCGACTATTCGCCTCCCCTATTACCGTCTTTACGTGCTGTTTCTGCTTCATACCGCTTTGCAACGCTAATCGACGTGGCTGGGTCAAGCAGTTCACTGATAATGCTCTATATTCGACATTACGGGATACTTTTTTGTACATTTGCAGCCAACTGCCTTTCATCACACCAACTAGAAATTTTATCTAAGTCACCTTGTACACTCCTACACTCACTCAACGACACTTCCCCGTACACCCACAGTAGTTTCAGCAAACAGCCGAAGGCTGCTGCTCAACCTATACGTCAGATCATTTACAAGTATGTACATAGAGAGTAATAGAGGTCATTGGGTAGTCCTTACGACGCCCTAGACTCCGATGAACACTCGCCGTCGAGGACAACGTACCGGCGTTTATTACTTAAGGAGCCTTAGAGCTACACACGTATCTGGGAACCTGTCCCATATGTCCGTACCTTCGTTAATAGTCTGCAGCGTGTCATAGGCTTTCCGGAAACATGGAATCTGTCTGTTGCTCTTCATCCATGGTTCGCAGGATATCACGTGAGAAACGTGCCCTCCTTTATATACGAGGGTAATCCCAAAAGTAAGATCTCCTATTTTTTTATAAGTTTTAATCTGCCAGGAAATTTCATATCAGCGCACACTCCGCTGCAGCGTGAAAATCTCATTCTGGGTACATAGACCTGTTTATTTCTACAACGATTTACATCAGTTTACAGGTTGAACATTTAGCTATTTTTCGACATAATCACCATTTCTGTCGATGCATTTTTGTAGATGCTCTGGCAGTTTTTGTATGCTCATGTCATACCAGCTCGCCGCCATGCTGTTCAGACAGTTATGAACCTCTTCTTTCACCTCGTCGTCGGAGCTGAATCGCTTTCCGGCCAAATGTTCTTTTAACCTAGGGAACAGGTGATAATCACTGGCCGCCAAGTCAGGACTAGAGTGGGTGGGTGATTATGTTCCACTGAAACTGTAGCAGGAGAGCAATGGTTTGCCGAGCGATGTGTGGGCGAGCGTTGTCATGGAGAATGTGTACGGCCTTGCTCAACATTCCTCTTCCCCGGTTCTGAATCGCCCGTTTGAGTTTTTTCAGAGTCTCACAGTACCTGTCAGCGTTAATTGTGGTCCCAGTGGGCATAAAGTCGACCAACAATACCCCTTTCCGATCCCAAAAAACGGTTGTCATATGACTTCACCGGTAGACTGTGTTTGAATTTCCGCGGCTTTGGCGAAGAAGGATGCCGCCACTGTCGTGATTATTGCTTGGTCTCAGGTGTAAAGTGGTATGCCCAGGTTTCGTCACCCACGACAATTGAGTCCAGAAAGATGTCCTGTTCGGCTGCAAGGCGGTGAAGAAATTCGCAGGAAGCATCAACTCGTTACCGCATGTGGTTCTCAGTCAGCATGCGGAGACCCATCTTGCGCACACCTTCCGGTAGTTCAGTGTTTCCGTGAGCGGTGCTTTGGGGAACCTCAGGAACCAACGAGCAGAGATCGTCCAGGGTGAGCCGCCGATCTTCACGCATGCTTTGCTCAACCTTCAGAAATTGACGGTCTCCCGCTCTTTTGTTCGTCATGAATTTCGGTCCGACCAGTTGCAAACTCTCTACACCACTTACGAACATTTCAACGTCGATGCACGACCCACCATACAGTTCAGTCAATTGGCGATGGATTTCAATCGGCGCAGTGCCCTTTGCGTTCAAAAATCGAATAACTGCGCGCATTTCGCACTTGGCGGTAACATCCAACGGGAGCCCCATTCTCAACGGCTGCCAATCCAAGGCTGAGCGCCTGAGCGCGGCGTGCGCATGTTTACACACAGCGCGTGAAGCACTCTTCATAACTGTGTGACCAACTGCCACACAGAGTTTTGTACTTATAAAAAAATAGGAGACCTTACTTTTGGGATTATCCTCGTACGTTCAGTGTCCCCTTTTAGTCCTACTGGGTTGTTGTTATTATTAACAAAATGTAAAGTGCATCGTTAGCATAAATGTCGCCGTCGAAATGGGAGGGGGTGGTGGTAGTGATGAGGACATGAGGGCGGGGGGGGGGGGGGGGGTTAAGTGGGAGCATTCGCCCCTTCTGCAATCTAAGGGTATATATGTTTTATTCATAACGAAATTCTTAGGAGTTTATAACAATAGCTGTCCGCAGATTTAACATTGCAGAGGGCGGCTGCATGATGTGTCGAATTCGAGAGACGAGGACTGGCAGGGTTCAGTTCTGATCTGTTAAAAGTCCGTTCTACCGGTCAATTTGAGGGTGGTTTAGAGTGGTTTCACAAATACATCTACCCTTTATCCAAACAGCCCAAAAAATCTAGCTCTCGAAACACATTTAGTGCAACGTTAATTATGTCGGTCAATGGAAGACATGAAAATAATGCAAAAAGTCCCTTAGCATAGTCACATGTCAAACAGTAATCAAGCAAAGTATTAGGCACTGAAGAGCCAAGAAACTGCTACACCTGCCTATTATCGTGTAGGGCCTCCCGCGAGCACGCAGAAGTGCCGCAACACAACGTGGCATGGACTCGGCTAATGTCTGGACTAGTGCTGGAAGGAGCTGACTCAATGAATCATGCAGGGCTGACAATAAATCCGTAAGAGTACGAGGGGGTGGAGATCTCATCCGCACAGCACGTTTCAAGGCGTCCTAGATATGCTCAATAATGTTCATGTCTGAGGAGTTTGGTGGCCAGCCGCAGTTGTTAAACGCAGAAGAGTGTTCCTGGAGCCACTCTGCAGCAATTCTGGACGTGTCGGGTGTCGCATTGTCCTGCTGGAATCGGCCAAGTCTGTAGGAATGCACAATCGACATGAATGGATGCTGGTGATCAAACAGGATGCTTACGTACTTTTCACCTATCAAATTCGTATCTAGACGTATTAAGGGTCCCATATCACTCCAACTGCAATCGCCTCACACCATTACAGGGCCTCTACCAGCCTGAACAGTCCCCTGCTGACATGCAGCATTCATGGACTCATGACGTTATCTCCATACCCGTAAACGTCGATCCGCTCGATACAATTTGAAACGAGACTCGTCCGACCAGGCAACATGTTTTCAGTCATCAACAGTCCAATGTCGGTGTTGACGGCCCGAGGCGAGGCGTTAGCTTTGTGTCGTGTAGTCATCAAGCGTACGTGAGTGGGTCTTCGGCTCCGAAAGTCAGTATCGATGATGTTTCGTTGAATGGTTCGCACGCTGACACTTCTTGATGGCCCAGCATTGAGATCTTCAGCAATTTGCGGAAGGGTTGCACTTCTGCCACGTTGAGCGATTCTCTTCAGTCGTCGTTGGTCCCGTTCTTGCGGGATCTTCTTCAGGCCGCAGGGATGTTGGAGATTTGATGTTTTACCGGATTCTTGATACCCACCGTGCACTCGTGAAATGGTCGTACGGGAAAATTCCCACTTCATCGATACCTCGGAGGTGCTGTGTCCCATCGCTCCTGCGCCGATTATAACACCACGTTCAAACTCACATCTTGATGACATGCCATTGTAGTAGCAGTAACCGATCTAACAACTGCGCCAGACACTTGTCTTATACAGGCGTTACCGACCGCAACGCCGCATTCTGCCTGTTTACACATCTCTGTATTTGAATAGGCATGCCTATACCAGTCTCTTTGGCGCCCCGGTGTAGATAGCCTAAAAGCTGAACACGCCTTTTTTGAAGTTCACGTCTTGTTTACTCACCTTGTGCAGAAATAGTGTGGCATTTTTGCTGGTTATTTTTGTTAGTATCCAATATGATTTTGGGTTAATTATTGCTTTTTTTCAATTTCAAGCTTTTAATTTTTAATGTAAACCTAACATTCTTAGTGTATGGATAAAAATATTTTTTGTGAACAACTAGCTGGATCATCTTAATTTAATCATAAGAAGGATGTAATTTCAGGTCAGTATATAGCAAAAGGGCAACATTCATATTCGTGTTAATGATATAGAAATGTTTACGACGCATGTACTAATAGAATATGCTAATCATTTAGGTATCAAACTAAAGAATACGGAGTGAAACATATGTAACATAATAATACCTTTTGTGTACTGTGGCGTCCGCGAAAATAAAATCCTTAGCGTATAATATTAATAAATAAATAAGGTTATAAATAGTTATTTCAGTGAATAAATAACGCCAAAGAAAAAGTTTTATATCTCCCATCGTATATTCGCAGGATTTTTAATTACCACTAATTCAGCTATTCTGGGAAGATGGAAATATTTGCGCACTAATTTCTTCCCGTGACCCCATTTTCAACGTGTCCACAGATGTCTACGATTTTAGTGCTAAAATAATAAAATACGTATAATGTTTCATACAGTAATTTGTTTACATCAGTGTATCGAAAGTACGGTCTATGGGGTGTCAAGCGAAATTTGTGACTGCATTAGGGCTGTGAATAATCAAAACTTGTGATTTTTATGGCTGGCTCGTTGTTGGGGGGAATGGGGTTCTTGTACAGTATCAGGCACTAACTGAGAGTATAATTTTAAGTATTCGTTACACAGTGTTCTCGACAAAAAATGTTGTAATCATTTTCTCATCTCTGATGCCGTAGGAATACTTCTTTTTTGCAATTTGCGAAGTAGTAAATGCATGTACGGATTATTTGTTTCAGTCGAAATGGTTCGAAAGTCTGCAGAGCCGTCTTTGGCTATTACTGGGCTTTTCTGCTTGGTCAGAATCAACTTCAACTTCTTTAAGTGGTAGAGGCCATTTATTTGCCATTACTCCGAAAGAAGCTCTTTCAACCACTAGTCATGCGTGCCACAATCGTTTGTTGACTAACTCACGCTTATATGTCAAATCTGTGAGGTGGTACTGGGGAAACCCTTGTCACCTAGCAAGACATTTAGTAATCTTTTTTCACTTCCAGGAAGCTTTCAGCCCTAAATTGCAGAACACCACGTTTGAGCCGTTTGCGTAACCTCAAGTTCCGGGACACTCCACTGTCACCCTGTTTGCCTTAGGAACCAGCATCGACACAGACGAACTTGTAGTCAGCTCCCACGACTGCTTGCACCACAACTGAGAAAAATTTCTTGAAGCTCTAGTACATACTTCCAGAATGCTTCGGCACTTGACTCTGATACAAGATGTTTCGGTGTCTTTCCAACAAACCTCTAGGGATGATAGACCATGTAATGGGAAAAAACTGTTGTTAGAGACAAAATGTTTCTTGGCGCTGCCCGGCGACGATAGGTGTCTTTTATAATTGATTATGCCGCTGAGAGGCGGCACGGCGTAGGCATTCTGTGGGTTTTGTTTCCAATTCGTGTTGCCTATAACCCAGTCACCTACTCTGCGTGAGAGGCAATAGGCCAGCTTTCTAAACTACACTGTAAGAAAGAAAGAAAAAACATACACAGCACTAAAGAATTATCCGAAGGGGACGGAAATCGGCAGATGTGAGGTACTTGTTGAGGGACCTGCACACAATCTTCCAAACGTTCCCAGTTGGCGAGAGGTACGGCGACCTTGCTGGTCGAGGTAGGGTTTGGCAAGCTCGTCGTGTGCAGCTAGGCACTAACTTGCTGAAATGTAAGCCCATGATGAGGGGCAACAAAATGGGTCGTAGAATGTCGTTGACATGCTGTAAGGGTGCCGCTGATGACAACCAAAGGTATCTTGCTATGAAATGTAATGGCACCCCAGATCCTGATTGTCGAGCCGTATGGCGGGCGCCAATCAGGTTGGTATCCGACCGCTGTCCGGGGTGTGTCCAGACACATCTTCGCTGGCCATCGGGATTCAGTTCGAAGCGGGACTCACCACTGGAGACAGTTCTATCTCAGTCAATGATTCCAGGCCGAATGCGCCCGACACCATTGCAAACTGGTTTGTCGGTGTACAGAGGTCAACGGTGGTCGGCGCTCAGCCTCCTCTCTGTGAACCTCCTGTTAATGGTCCTTGTGATCGCTGAAGCACCAGTTGCACGTCGTATCGATGGTAATGATGAACCCCTTCTATCGTCTCTCTAGGTCGACCGCTTCCTTTACTGACGCTGTGCTCGGCCACGGTTCACCCTTTCCTGCCAATACCGTCAAGTCGTGGTATCGCTCCTGTTCAAATGTATAGCGATTCGCCAATTACTCCAACTACCTGCTTTGAGCCCAACTGCACGTCCTCTGTCAGATGCTAACATCTCCGTATATTGTCCTCGCGCCTCTCTGCAAGGCATACACGTACATACTGTCCAACTGAGTACACAGAATGAAATTTGCAAACACTCTGTGGCCTGGTATCGACATGTTTACTATCGTTGTCAGCGGTGCGGTGAAATTGCATTCACCCATTGGCCGCCAAAGTTCACAGTTCTACAATTTCCATCAATACCAATGTGAATATCAATTTGTGACCAATTTGCGTAACTTCTTCGTTGTGCATCTTTTTTTTGTCTTTCTCCGCTTAGAAACTCAGCCTTAAGATTTTTCTTGTTGGAAATCGCTCTATCAATTTACTGGGGCAGGTAGTATGAACATGCAGCTCACCTGGTTAGTAGACTCAATTCATTCGGCGAAAACACGTCGTCTCAGGGTGCCGAATTCAAAGAAAAGACGCAAAGCGTCGCCAGGCAGCGTCAGGGAACGTTTTAACGCTAATAAAAGTTGTTCCCGTTGACATGATCTGTCACCAATAGAAGTACATCGCAAGGACTTTGTTCGCCAACGACTCATTTGTCCCAATTACATCTACTGTGTTGAAGGAAATGGCATATGCTCGTTGTTTAAAAATTCCCATATCGCGCGAGCGTTTGGTGAATGATCGTCCCAATTGTAACATTCCTCTTTTCCCTGCAGAACCCTGTTTTTCGACGTAATCTCTATCCAATGCAACGGCCTTCGCCATCTTAGACATACTGGGAAGGCCTATCTGCCCGCATGGGACGACTCTACTGGTCGACGTCGTAGCCGACGTCTTTCTGCATCAAGAACTTACCCATCATCCACGTAGTGCTTCCCGCAGAGTGAATCCTTCATTGGGCCAACCATATGGTAGTCAGAAGGTGTGAGATCCGGGATGTAGGGTGGTTGAGGAAGAACAGTCCAGTGAAGTTCTGTGAGTTCCTCTCATGTACGCAGAGTTGTGTGAGGTCTTGCGTTGTCGTGGAGGAGGAGAAGTTCGTTTGCATGTTTGTGTGGCGCCGAGCACGTTGAAGTCGTTTCTTCAATTTCCTGAGCGTAGCACAATACCTGTTGAAAAAATGAGGTGACTTTTCAAATTGCTCGGGCAACGCACATTCGACTATCGATCTTTTTTTGTTATGTTGGTACACATGTCCCGAGCATATGTTCACAGTCACAAGTGTATAGAATACTTTGTTTGTTTCTGACAGATAGAAAGGTTAGACGTCTTTTTTAGTGTGCTCGGCGATTTTCGATTATTATAAAAAAATGGAGCGAAGAATTTGCATCAATTTTGTGTGAAAATGGAAACAAGTGCTCTAAAACACTTCATATGTTTACAGTGGCATACGGTGAGTGTGCTCTAAGTTAAAAAAAATATTTACAAGTGGTACAAGTTCTTCCAAAATGCCCGAAAAGATGGCAATGACGAATCTCGCTCTGGACGCCCCAGCACATCAACAATAGATGATAACGTCGAAGCTGTGAAGAAAATTGTTTTGAAGAATCGTCGAATTACCATACGAGATGTTGCTGAAGATGTTGGCATGTAGATCGGCTAGTGTCGTGCAATTTTTTCGGATGTTTTGGGCATGAGACGTGTGCCAGTGAAATTTGTTCTAAAACTTCTTCATTTTGATCAGAGGAACCGTCGCACGAACATCGCTCAGGAGCTCTGGAATGACGTCAGTGGTAATCCTGTTTGCTCAAAAGAGTCGTAACTTGTGACGAAACATGGGTTTACGGTTATGACGTCGAAACCAAAGCCCAATTGTCCCAATGGAAGCATGCTGGAGAGCCGAGACCGATAGAACCACGCAAAGTTCAATCAAATGTCAAAGTTTTGCTCACTGTTTTGTCCAATTACCGTGGTGTAGTGAATCATGAATTTTTCTTCAAGGTCGTACGGTCAATAAGGAGTATTGCTTTCTCGTTATGCGCCGTTTGCGAGAAGCAATACGCAAAAAAGTCCGGAATTGTGGTAAAACAATTCATGGTTTTTGCATCACGACATTGTACTTATTCATCGTTGCTTGTGAGAGATTTTTTGGGTAGAAACAACAATCGTGTCTCAGCCACCATATTCGCCGGATTTGGCCCCCTGCGACTTTTTCCTGACCCCAAAACTGAAGACGCCTACAAAAGGACGAAGATTTTCAACGACTGAGGAAATAAAAACTGCATTGCTGGAAGTGCTCAAGGCTGTACCAAAAAGTGCTTATGAGAAGTGCTTATGAGAAGTGCTTCGCGGATTGGAAGAAGCGTTATCAAAAGTGTACTGTATCTGAGAAGGATTACTTTAAAGGAGACATTATGAATTTGTTTCCGGTTCAAAGTGCTGAACCAATGTTTCATTACCTGTGACGAGGTTCGACAGAAAATTATCGCCATCATCCTCGCAACGCGCAACCAAATCTGGAGAGTTGGTCCTTCGTTGCTCTTTATGGTCTTCTGTTACTCGGCAAGGAAATCAGTGGGCACACACCTTTGAGTACCCCAACTGGTGGACGAGTATGTCAGCACTACCAACAGAGACGTACAGTTGAGCAGCGAGGTGATTGAATGTGATCCGTCGATCAGCTCGAATGAGAGTGTCCGCACGTTCCAACATTGCAGGAGTGAGTTATGTGCTGCCGGCCGGCAAGCGGGAGATCGGACAGGATTACGGGACCTTGTTGCGATTATGACTGACGTCTCGCCCAACGACTCACTGTGCTTTTTTTGTTCACTGCGAGATCTCCGTACATTCTGTAAGCGCATATGAATAACTGCAATGCTCTGGTTTTCTGCCTAAAGAAACTCAATGACAGCTCTGTGCCTGGAAGGCTATGTATAGCGCCGCCACCTATCGGAACCTCATGAAGCTATAGAGGATAACGTGAATATTCCACGATGTCCCACAATAAATACCGCATTTTTTCAACAGAACTGTCCGAGAAAAAAAGAGTTGCATTACTTACTGAACGCCTGTCGATCATTTTATTGCAGTACATTCTGTAAGCGCATATGAATAACTGCAATGCTCTGGTTTTCTGCCTAAAGAAACTCAATGACAGCTCTGTGCCTGGAAGGCTATGTATAGCGCCGCCACCTATCGGAACCTCATGAAGCTATAGAGGATAACGTGAATATTCCACGATGTCCCACAATAAATACCGCATTTTTTCAACAGAACTGTCCGAGAAAAAAAGAGTTGCATTACTTACTGAACGCCTGTCGATCATTTTATTGCAGTTGTTGAAGTCAAGGAAGTCCGACGGATTATTTTCGGAGTGAGAGAGCAAGAAATGTAACGATAATTATATCTGGTAAAGCTAGAATACATCAAACAGTGGCTTGTCTTCACTCACATGATGTTCCAGACAGACACCATCAATGCAGACAACACTCAAACCAGCACTAACCCGTGAAAGTCAAAGCACTGCTTCTCATGACGAAGATACGACAAGCGATGGGCTAACGTGAATGAAACCTGTCGTAGTGAAGAGCAGTATACCAATAATGGAGATCATTTAGATGATATTCTGAGACAAAGATCACAACCTGAAACCCAGGCAACACCTACCAAATTTTCAAACACCCTCGCAGTAACATGATTTAGTAGATCAATTACGATGACAAATTACAGGAAACTGAAAATGAGCTTTCTTTAACAAAATAAAAAATGCCAAACATAATGAAGACAGTGATGATCTGTTTTTCATGTGTTCGTTGTGACATCTATGCACATAAAAGCTGAATATACATGTAAAACTAATGAACGCCCACATAAGGGAAGAAGAGCAGCGGATCTTCATTTAACAATATTCACCATCTGAAACTTTCATCTCTTCTGTATATACCACTGCAGTCGAGAACAATACTATGGGTTTGTGTTGCAGTGAATTAAGATTTTCATTACCTTTGACAACTTCTTTTCTAAACACTTCGTTTGAAATTTTTGTATATGCACATTGAACGAATAAAGCACGTACTTTAAAGTAACTGCCAGACAGCCTTCGGGTGTCACAGTTTCTCTGAAGGTGCTCTATTTCTTCAAGCGATCTTCAATAGGTGTCAGTATGTATCCAAAAATATATTTACTAATTGTAAAATAGGCGAAATGATGCTCATCATTTTCTTGCATGTCCTTATCCAGGGTGATTCAAAATCCCTATTACTGGCTTCTAGGTGTCGTAGAGGGAACTTAGTAGATGAAGTTTTGAGGAGGAAATGTCCAGAAATGTACCGTTTGGATGGAAAATCGGTTTGAAGATCGGATCACTTTCAAACCTGCCGCTTCGTGGTACGCACACAAGCTGGGAAGCAGTGGCGGATTTTAAATTTCTGCGCCCTGAGGCACACCGTAACATTTGCGCCCCTCCAAAAATATGTTTCAAATAATAACTTTTGTGTCATCTCATTGTCACTGTAGGCTTGTTACATGAGAAGCAAGGAGAGGATATTGTTTGGTGACCGGTATCCTCTTTCTGTAACACAACTGCTCACATACATTAATAGGGTTCTTTATGTATCAGAACAGAAAATTACTTATCTTTAAGCACATTGTTGCGGTACAAGCTATTCTGTAATAGACCACATTAGCCTCACTGCTAGTTAAGTACAAGTCTGCTATGTACGCTACTCTGGTCGCCAGGTACTGACTGTCTCCAAACTAGAGGCTGAGCTAACTGCGACTGTGACTCCCATTGGGCTGCGACTGATGAGTCTACTCGTCGATTCACTGGGTGACCGACTGACTGGGCCCTCCAGTCCGTAGCGGCGATCTAAATACTGGCGGTCGAGAGGGCGTTGGCGGCGCGTTGCTTGGAAGTCTGTCTTTGGCCTCTCTCCTGACAGGCACAATGCTTGTGCCTACTATGGATCTTCTCACAACCTCTTTGCCTCCTGGTGTGCTGGCGACAGCTTACACCAGCACAATAACTACATAGTTTTTAAATCACAATGAATGTGTTCTAAATTTCTACTAAAAATCGCATTATAACCTGAAGTTTTTAAAAGTAATATCAAGAAATAAACAAAACTCACCAGCAAGCCAAATTTGTGCATGGCTTTGATGGCAAAAAACACATTAATCATGTCCTCATAGTATTGCGGGGTGTTGATGGTCGAACTCGAGACTCCAGATGGCTGGGCTGAAGCCGGGGCCCACCGCGCCACTTCTCGTTAGGAGGCCGAGCAAGTTCAATAGCGTCAGGGGCAGTGCAGAGTGATATGGCGGTATTTGGAAGCATTGCTTTATTTACCTACTTTACAGAAGCGTAATGTCGGTGCGGCGCCCTTGTTCTGTTCCGTGAGTCTGGCCGTCTCAGCATTTCTGGACTGCTGACACTACTGCTGCGGTCATCAAGGCTGCCTGACAATAGAAGTCAGCCGCACTCGCCCGGTCGCCGCTCGCCGAGGCATAGCAACAGGCGCCGTTCCATCCACGATTCCGGAGACTGTTGTAGTCCCCGGTACCCGCCGCCCTCCACTCCGTTTGGCCTGCTCCGTCTGACTGTGGGACGAAGCTGGTTGTACTGGTCACCTGTGGCCCTCGGGCCTTGGCTGCTCCCAGGGCACGACCGGACTCGAACCCGCGCCCTCCTGGACGCTGTGCCACAGCTTGCCAATAGTGGTGCTTGCCAAATGGCAACACCCACTGCCGTCTACAACACTGTTTCAGCGTTACTGCACCTCCCACAGCGTACTCCTCACCCGGACCCCAGTACGTGAGATGGGGAGCAAATGTGGCCCGACCTGGAATTGCTGCAGACCGTTGTCACTGCCCTCCTTCAGGCAGACCGTGCAATCTCCAAATAACCGGCTGCCATTCCCTCCCACCCCAGTCTTGCGTCCCCCAGAGGCAGAATACAGCCCGAACAAGTACATAGAAATAAAGAACAGGTTACACACAATATTCACAGCATCACTGCCGGACTGGCCCCTATAAGCCTAGATCAGCACAGGTCCGACCCGACTCTCGACTGACCTGGCACACACTTGTCTCTAGTTAAAATTGCTCATCTATTTATACTGCTTTTCCCCTCGCTTCTGATGTAGTGTCAGAGAGCGACAAAAACTATGGCAGGGGTAAATTCCCATACGTCAGCCATTGACACATCGCCCTCCTGGCTCTGGCCTACTGCCTCACTTCCTACATCACAATAACTTAAAGCAACGCTGCAGTTTCCTGCCTCGTTGTTGCACCACTCAGAACACATTGTGTGTGCAAGAACTCCATCGCAGCTCCATGCCATGTTTACCCCGTCTGGCCTACTGGCTGCCGACTATTACTACACACTGCCAACGGCCCCAGACTTCATCGCCCAGCTGTGCCTTTACTGAATTTTAACAGAATTCCCCTTTCCTACGACTAATACTAATACTAGCGCAGCAATAGTTGAGACGGTCGTCAGTTAGCAGGTCAGCTTCCATTTGAATAACAGACAAGGTGTTCAGTCTCTCTTCAGATAAGGTAGAGTGCAGGAACGATTTCAATCTTTTAAGAGCCGAAAACCAGCGTTCTGCTGAACAATTTGTAAGTGCCATAAATAGAGCAATGTCAGCATTCGGAAACATGGACTTCCTAGAAATTTAGTTATTTCGACTCATACAGCACTAATCTCACAAGATTTCACAAGTGCTGTGGAATACACACATTCTCTTGGGAAGGAAGGTTCTAAATCAGTTTCATATGATGCTTAGAGTTTTGCTGTGCATCCAGAAATAACGTCTGGTGAACTATTCTAAAGTTTACTGGAAACTGAGACGGACCCTAACAGTGTTTTATAACTTTCCTGCCTCCACACTAATTCAGCATACAAGCTGTCGAGTATTGGGAAAAATGCTTCGACTCTCACCCAGTCAGAAAAACTTCTTCAGTGTCCGCTTATTCACCAATATGAAGCTTGCCTTTCCTTGATCTTTTGCTGGTGCATTCGTAGTCCATATCAGTCATAATCTCTGCAGATTTATTTTCGTAACAGTCGCTAAAGCTACGAATAGAGTTAATAAACCCTACAAGTGATTCATATAATTCGCACACTATTTCAGTATCAATATTTACACTTTGCAATTTCATATTTATGCTATTAAATCTCTGGAGTATGCCCTCCCAAACTGTCATCATAACTACTGTCTGTAGTGTACTGAGCTGATTCAGTAGAGCTGGAGCACTATTTCGCGCAAGTAGTTTCTGGGAGGTATTATTGGGAACATGTGTGAGGGCATTGATAACGTTCTCCAAACTTTCTTTTACACATGCTTCCTCTCTTGGTGACCAACATGTTTCTCATAACCTTTTAACTGTTTTGCGTCCTGGTTTCATGAAAGGAAGAAGTTGATCACAGCGTTGTGTAGAACCACAGAAAAAATTATAAACGTTTGTCACTAAACTGAAAAATGAACATGCTTCCTGCAGCAGTTTGCAGCACAAGTACCGACTAAATTCAAAGAACGTGCTACATAAGGCACATAATACGCCTGTGGCTTTCGTACTTTAATGCGTACCTGCAAACCGGTGTAGGTTCCTGAGAAGTTGTTTGCACCGTCTTATGACTGGCCTGTACAGTCAGTAATATCAATGGAATTTGTATACAGGGCTTTCTCTAGGGCCTCAGCTAAGTTTTCAGACTTGTGCCCCAAGTTTGATAAAAACAGAAGGAAAAGCTCAGCCAGATCACCATTCTCGTCCACATATCTTAATACGAAAGGTAACTGACCAATACGTGAAATGTCTGCACTGGACTCTACTATTATAGCCGCTCATGACTGGAATCACGTTCTCTTCACCCACGAGTGTCGCATATGCCTTCAACCAGACAATCGTCGGAGATGTGTTTGGGGGCAACCTGGCTAGGCTGAACGCCTTAGACACACTGCCCAGCGAGTGCAGCAAGGTGGAGATTTCCTGCTATTTTGGGGTGGCATTATGTTGGGCCGACGTACGCCGCTGGTGGTCATGGAAGGCGCCGTAACGGCTGTATGATACGTGAATGCCATGCTAGACCGATAATGCAACCATATCGGCAGCATATTGGCGAGGCATTCGTCTTCATGAACGACAATTCGCGCTTCCATCGTGCATATCTTGTGAATGACTTCCTTCAGGATAACGACATCGCTCACCTAAAGTGGCCAGCATGTTCTCCAGACATGAACCCTGTCAGACATGCCTGTGATAGATTGAAAAGGGCTGTTTATGGACAACGTGACCTACCAACCGCTCTGGGGGATCTACGCCGAGTCGCCGTTGAGGAGCGACAACTGGACCAACAATGCCCAGATGAACTTATGGACAGTATGCCACGATGAATACAGGCATGCATCAATGCAAGAGGACGTGCTCCTGGGTATTAGAGGTACCGATGTGTACAGCACTCTGGACCACCACCTCTGATGGTCTCACAGTACGGCGGTACAAGATGCAATGTGTGCTTTCCATATGCAATAAAAAGGGAGGAAATGATGTTTATTTTGATCTCTGTTCCAAGAACTCTGGGAACCGAGTTGAAGCAAAACTTTTTTTGATGTGTGTGTGTGTGTGTGTGTGTGTGTGTGTGTGTGTGTGTGTGTGTGTGTGTGTGTGTGTACAGGTTGAGGAAGTTAAGTCATAACACCCCTTGTATCTCCCCAACCGTAATAGATACAAAGATGCCGTTTGGACAGTGAATTGCAGGGACAGGGGCTACTTGAATACATCACATTTCATGTTTGTGCTATTTTTTATTACAGAGATATGAGGCCATCTTTGTTTTTTTAAATGGAACCGTAGGTTAAATTTTAGCGTAACATGATGGGCTTAAAAAGACGGTTTCAAATATGTGTGTATCATAATATTTAGGCGAATAGTTTTTGAGACACAGATATGTTCTCATATCGTGTTCGTCCTTCGAAGCGGCGTTGTCCAGTGCGACCTTTCGTGTTGTGTAGAGTACATGGTAAACGTCGCGAATCCGTCCTTACACAAACACGCCCATTTACCCGACAATAGTAATACATACTGCGATATTTTGCGCAAAAATTAACTGATGATGTCGCGCAAATATTATTCAGTTATTTGACAACTGTGGCACCAAAATAGTAGACAACATACAGTATTAAAATACTACAAGATGTTAATACATTTTAAGTAACAGAAATACAAATGTAAATGAGGAGGCTCTTATTGGTCACAATTATTTCGTACATATGTGTTTTTTATTTGAAAATATTTACTATTGATCACAATACGAAGCAAATACTCACAAAGATGCAAAATACATACTGTACATGATACAAAACTTAGCATGTGCTCAAAATGCTTGCCCTCTGCTGCAATGCACATTTGTAGTCGCCGTTCGAATAATTTGTGAATGGCTGCGAGGGTGTCACGCTTCAATGATACGTTGCTTCATATCGTCTGGCGTAGTTGATATTTGAGCAGACACTTTGTTTGATTGCTCCCCACTGAAGAAAATCAAGAGGGGTCAGATCAGGAGATCGAGTTGGCCACTTCACTTCAGCACGTCATCCTGTCCAACAATCCGGGAACTTCTCATTTAACAGCTCTGTAGCCACACTGGAAGAGTGAGCAGGACAGCCATCATGTTGGAACCACATGCACTGACGCGTAGTTAGTGGTACCTCTTCCAGCAAAATGGGCAGAACGTTTCGCAGGAACTGTGCATAGTTATTGCCATTTAGTATACCCGGAATGACGTACGGCCCCTCAATGACATTTCCGACGATGCCGCACCACATGTTAGCACTTCACAGTTGCTTATGTGTACCTGTCGAAGCCAATGAGGGTTCTCTATGCAAATTCACACTACCGTGGTTGGTGAAAGTCGCTTCATCAGTGAAAAGCACCCGTTGAAAAAACGTTGGATCATCTTGTAGGCACTGCAGAGCAAACCGGCAAAATTCCTGGCGCCGTTCGAAATCCACACCGGAGAGGGCTTGATGTAATGAGAGGTGAAACGGGTGAAATCTAAGCCGGTGCAATATGCATAGAACACTTCTCTGACTTATACCACATTCCAAGGCAATATATCGCGACGAAACAGTAGGGTCGTTATGCGCCAACGCTAGAACGCCCTCTTCATGTACCTCGCCAGTTGCTGTTTTCTGCCTTGTCGTCTGTATGGCGTTCCATGATCCCTATTCAAGTAGTTTCTTGCCAATACGTGCAAGAAGCTGGCGCGTAGGACGCTCACGATCAGGATACAGCTCTCCATATCGCTTTATTGCTCTAACAGCATTTCTTCTGCTTTCACCATACACTAGAAGCATACCTAACTTTTTTTCGTTGGTGTACATATCTGCTCCAAGAAACTGTTACAGAAATGCGATATCTCATTACCCCAGCAGCACATTTATACCCTTCTCTTCAGCTACCTCGTACGTCACCTTGCGGGGTTATCGAGAAACAGGGAAACAACGCCTTCCCTGATAAGTTCCTCAGTGGTCAACAGGGAAGGTCGCACTCGATAACGCCGCTTCGAAGGACAAACGCGATACGAGAACATATCTGTATCTCAAAACGTATTCGCCTAAATATTATGATATACACAGATTTGAAACGGTCTTTTTAAGCCCTTCGATTTACGCTAAAATTTAACGTAGGGTTCCATTTTAAAAAAGCAAAGTGGCCTCATATCTCTGTAATAAAAAATAGCACAAACATGAAATGTGATGCATTCAAGTAGCCTCTGTCACTGCAATTCACTGTCCAAACGGCATCTTTGTATCTATTACGGTTGGGGAGATACAAGGGTTGTTTATTTACTTATTTATTTGTGTTACGACTTAGCTTCCTCACCCTAGTATGGATAGTCAACAAATGAATAAAAGACTTCAGTTTGCTTTCCCAGTTGTGGTTAATGATAAAATTGAACAGTTACTCTTGTAACTAAACAGAAACAGCTAGTCGTTTGGAACTTAGTTTTGCCAACTACGTTATTTTATATTACAGTCTTTATCGTTTCCATTCTCTTAACGCATAACGATACAGTTCATCTCCCTTTCTTTCCAGAAATATTTTTATGTTAGCCGCAAAAGTCTGTTGCTCTCCGATTTAATCATACAGCCTAGTAATTTATAGAAATCCACAGAAATCCACAGAATCCGGGTAAGGTTCATTTCACAATAATTCCCGCAAACGTGACGTCATTTTGGTGTTATAATATCGAAGACTGCGTGATCGACTTTCGGTACTAGCATTCGATACAGACCTCTACCATAGTCTAACATAACAGTCGCGACACTCACTGCTGTAAAAGTTGTTGCCGTTTGACAGATGGAGCGACACTAGCGCTCAGAGTGGCAGGTAAGGTGAACGTCAGACGCGTCGTAAGCATAATGTTTGTTTGCATCCATTTCCTACGTAATTTCCGAATTATTCGAGTTAGTTTCTTGCCTCCAAGAGTTTGTGTAGTATCAGAAGGCATATATCCTTCTAAAAATGATTCTAAAATAAGCGCAAGTATGGACAAAAACCATGAATAGAGTGGCAAGCTACAACACATTCGTGAAGAAACAATTGCGCCTTTGGACAGAATTGCAGCTTACCACGTTGATATCAAAAGAATATAAACACACAGATTCACATGTAAGAAGCACAGACATGTACCTCTACATGCAAAAGCGATGGACAGCTCGTTTATCGTTATGTAGGCCTACTGTGTTTGTCATTGTCACTTGTTTCCACGACCTTCATCTTCATATTATTCTAAGTGGGACAAGCAACTGACAAATAGTGGGAGAAATATGCTGAAAACATAATGAGCTGATTACATTACATTTCACGAAAAACAAAATATTTGAATAATTTTCAAACAATCTGTCTGTAGCACTTTCCTTGTCCCATAATAGTTTCGATCGAAGTCTAGCGATCTGAACATTCTGACACTTCACACGCTTTTGTAAGACACGAACAGCTGCACTTAATCTAACCACTTCATCGTCAAAGCAGGTCTTGTGTTGGTGATTCTCACGAATCTGGCACTAATAAATGGAGAGTTGAACTAGCTGCTTCTGTGTCATAGGACTGTTTTACACCTTTAGATTGACTGTCGAATCTTTGTGGCAGTTTCTTCTTTATCGTCAGTTGAGGTGGCTTATTAGGAATGTCAAACAGTGGGGATACTGCATTCCACACGAGTTTGTTATTGTCTGCGTTCATGACCTGGTTTTGTTCGAAATGTAGCGAACAAAACCTAATACACTCCTGGAAATTGAAATAAGAACACCATGAATTCATTGTCCCAGGAAGCGGAAACTTTATTGACACATTCCTGGGGTCAGATACATCACATGATCACACTGACAGAACCACAGGCACATAGACACAGGCAACAGAGCATGCACAATATCGGCACTAGTACAGTGTATATCCACCTTTCGCAGCAATGCAGGCTGCTATTCTCCCATGGAGACGATCGTAGAGATGCTGGATGTAGCCCTGTGGAACGGCTTGCCATGCCATATCCACCTGGCGCCTCAGTTGGACCAGCGTTCGTGCTGGACGTGCAGACCGCGTGAGACGACGCTTCATCCAGTCCCAAACATGCTCAATGGGGGACAGATCCGGAGATCTTGCTGGCCAGGGTAGTTGACTTACACCTTCTAGAGCACGTTGGGTGGCACGGGATACATGCGGACGTGCATTGTCCTGTTGGAACAGCAAGGTCCCTTGCCGGTCTAGGAATGGTAGAACGATGGGTTCGATGACGGTTTGGATGTACCGTGCACTATTCAGTGTCCCCTCGACGATCACCAGTGGTGTACGGCCAGTGTAGGAGATCGCTCCCCACACCATGATGCCGGGTGTTGGCCCTGTGTGCCTCGGTCGTATGCAGTCCTGATTGTGGCGCTCACCTGCACGGCGCCAAACACGCATACGACCATCATTGGCACCAAGGCAGAAGCGACTCTCATCGCTGAAGACGACACGTCTCCATTCGTCCCTCCATTCACGCCTGTCGCGACACCACTGGAGGCGGGCTGCACGATGTTGCGGCGTGAGCGGAAGACGGCCTAACGGTGTGCGGGACCGTAGCCCAGCTTCATGGAGACGGTTGCGAATGGTCCTCGCCGATACCCCAGGAGCAACAGTGTCCCTAATTTGCTGGGAAGTGGCGGTGCGGTCCCCTACGGCACTGCGTAGGATCCTACGGTCTTGGCGTGCATCCGTGCGTCGCTGCGGTCCGGTCCCAGGTCGACGGGCACATGCACCTTCCGCCGACCACCGGCGACAACATCGATGTACTGTGGAGACCTCACGCCCCCCGTGTTGAGCAATTCGGCGGTACGTCCACCCGGCCTCCCGCATGCCCACTATACGCCCTCGCTCAAAGTTCATCAACTGCACATACGGTTCATGTCCACGCTGTCGCGGCATGCAACCAGTGTTAAAGACTGCGATGGAGCTCCGTATGCCACGGCAAACTGGCTGACACTGACGGCGGCGGTGCACAAATGCTGCGCAGCTAGCGCCATTCGACGGCCAACACCGCGGTTCCTGGTGTGTCCGCTGTGCCGAGCGTGTGATCATTGCTTGTACAGCCCTCTCGCAGTGTCCGGAGCAAGTATGGTGGGTCTGACACACCGGTGTCAATGTGTTCTTTTTTCCATTTCCAGTAGTGTATTATTATACAAGTAAACCGGGTCTTTCTTCATAAGGTCTTCTCGTCTGCTATTAACTAGCCATTTTTTTGCTCCTAAAACGAAACATTCATGATTTATACACATACATTTGCAAATGAATCCTGACGATACAGTTTAGTAACATGATGGTATATACCTCTCAGGATCCTTAGGAAACCTAAAAAAGACAGCTGTGGTGTCTTCTTCCTATTGCTGCTGCAATTTATTGCGCTACAAACGCTCCCGATGGAAAAAACCATTGTATAAATCAAAATAAACAATCACTATTCGCTTTCACCATCGCGCCGAACTCACAGTTCAACCTACTGGCCGCTTGGAGCACTGCTGGCGCTGAAGGCAACAAAATCGAGGCTAAGTGTCGCGACTGTTATGTTAGACTGTGCCTCTACCAAGATTTCATGCGCGCATACCGGAGGCTTACAAAAACACGTTCTTGGAATGGTTTATCATAACTATTGCTATCATAAAATGCCAAGTAATGATTTTTTTACAGTTAATACTTTTATAAAAGAGTGTTCTCCTAGGAATGAGTTATTATCGTCAATAATTTACAAATTAAGAATGAAACACACTTGTTTCACTTGTTTTATAAATTGCAGTATGCCGTTTCAGAGTAATGCATCATTGAAAATTTATCGCAAACACATCAGCATTATCATTAAATGTCAATAACGTATCAGCAATACAAACCTTCAAGGTACAATATGATAACCAAAATCGGAGTTTTAACATCGCACCGTAAAGTGCTAGTGTATTGAATGATCTCGTAGTTTCTGGAGCCGAAAGTTGTTGGTTTGCATCCCGTTACATGTAATTTTTTTCATGTTTTCATTGTTAACACGTTCTGTTAGTTTCTGATGAGTGTAATACAAATACGTTCAGCAATGTTTGTTGGCTGTTATTTACATTCAGTCTTATTTGAGAACGAAGGATGAAATAAATATTTAGCAATTTCCGAGTATAAGGTTAGGCAGAGACCGTAGAGATCAACAATATAATTCATATTCTTCCTTTTGGCTCTTTATTTCTGAAAACGAGGCACCTTTAGAGTGTGTGGTCAGGCAGTAACCTAAGCGACAGTTTAAATTGCTGCGATTGAATGGAGGAGCATTTACCACAGAACAACAAGAGAAGAGAAGCTCAACTCCCGTGTTAAAAGAGGGCAACACCACAGTCTAACATAACAGTCGCGACTCTTCGCCTCGATTTTGTTGCCTACAGCGCCAGCTGTACCTTGTTCACTGACAGATTGTTTGAAAGTTAATCAAATATTTTGTTTTTTGTAATAGGTAGTGTAATCAACTCATTATAATGTTTTCAGCATATTTCTTCCACTATTTGGCAGTTGCTTGTCCCACTTAGAATAATATAAAGATGAAGGTCGTACTTGTGGCAACAGGCGACAATGACAAACACAGTAGGCCTACATAACGATAAACGAGCTGTCGATCGCTTTTGCATGTAGAGATACATGTCTGTGCTTCTTACATGTGAAACTGTATTTTTATATTCTTTTGATATCAACGTGGTAAGCTGCAATTCTGTCCAATGTCACAAGTGTTTCTTCACGAATGTGTTGTAGCTTGCCACTCTATTCATGGTTTTTGTCCGTACTTGCGCTTATTTTAGAATCATTTTTAGAAGGATATATGCCTTCTGATACTACACAAACCCTTGGAGGCAAGAAAATAACTCAAAAAATTCGGAAATTACGTAGGAAATGGATGCAAACAAACGTTATGCTTACGACGCGTCTGACGTTCACCTTACCTGCCGCTTGGAGCGCTAGTGTCGCTCCATCTTTCAAACTGCAACAACTTTTACAGCAGTGAGTGTCGCGACTGTTACATTAGACTGTGGCAACACTGCTTGATAGCAGCGCCTCTAGTGGTATGGAGATGAACTAAAAAAGGATAACATTGTGGGTTGCATCCCTCCTAGCTTATGTACGCTGCTTTTTTTCTTTTAATTTTCTTATCTCAGTTTTCTGGACGTTTTATGTAATTATTTTGGCTAACATCATAATAAAATAATATAAACACAGCTATAGCACACTGCAATACAGCTGTGACAACCTATTATTCAGGAATATTTGTACCGGTAGTCCAATTTAGCTGCAACAATTTTATTTAGCTTCAGCTATTTAAGCTACAAGCTTGTTTCGACTTACTGTCAGTTTCAAATTTTGCGTCTAGTTTTTATGACGCACAAAACATCTTGGAGCTCTTATATGTTGATATAAATCAATATAAGTGTGTCAGTTTACAAGTCTATTCTTGACGTTTGCGTCTGACAGTCGCTGCTTCTATGATCTTTTCTTGAGCAGCAACTGTCAGGCGCAAACATCAAGAATAGACTTGCTAACTGACACACTTACATTGATTTGTATCAACATATAAGAGCTCCAGGACGTTTTGTGCGTTACAAAAACTAGACGCAACACTTGAAACTGACAGTAAGTCGAAACAAGCTTGTAGTCTAAATAACTGTCACAGGCTAAATAAAAAGTGTTGCATATAAATTGGACCCCAAATATTCCTGAATAATGTCATACTTTGACATCTTATAAGCTGTGGGGTTAATGGAAGAAAAAAAAACTATTATTAAGAGAATAATCAGCAGTTAAAGAGGTTCAATTAAGAAATCTTTGTCACAGTGTTAATGAATGAAGAACTCTAAAATTTGTTACAACCATGTTCCAGGACTGTAATTTCTGAGTAATTGCCCAGGAAACGTGCACTACTGACCATTAATTTCTTAAAAAAGTTCCTACATCTTACAACTGTAAACGCTTCAACACAAAAAAGAAGATATCAACATTAAGCACCAAAAATAGGAAAGGTGGATAAAAACAGTGAAATGAAAACAAAACTTACTTTTTATTTGTTAAGCACACAATAAAAATTTCACTATGAGCAACAGTTTCACCTGATTCACTACTGATATTAACAATTTCACATGGAACACCTGCCACATGTTTTGGAAACTCACCCCTGTTTAGCCTATGCCTAGTTTTATTCATAAAATCTTCCTCGAAAAAATGATCTTCACAAACAAAATAAGTAGCACAGTTCATATCAGGTCACAGTTTACAAACACTTTTCCGCTTCAGAAACAATCCTTGAAGTAGTTTTGGAAACCTGTTTAAATGCTTGTTCCTAACTTTCTCTGTTGAACCGACGTAATATCCAGATGAACAGCCAGGGAATTTACAGGACTATTTCTAAGTCAATTTTTTGTGTTGAATATTCTGAAAAACATAAAATTCTTCATCAAATAATACTCCTACTGAAATATCAAAGTTATTTAAGTAAGCAAACAGAAATGACACAGCTTCATTCACAGCAGAAGAGAATACATTTCATTTATAGGCTAGGAGATTACTTACTGAAAATTAAATGTCTTACTTAGGATTAATTGTGGACATTTTTTCTGCAGGAAATCTCTTGAGTTGCACCATGAACTTTATGAAATTTAAAGTAAAAAACCTGTTTATAATGAAGATGAGTAGTACGTAAATATGAAACATATACAAAAACGACTGTAAAGGCGGGTCACACTGAGCGTGCCATGCCGTGCCGCGCTGCGCTGTGTTGCGGCTGTTGTCGGTACATCAAAGGAAGTGGCGCGTTTGCGCACGCTCAGTTTAGACGGGGCTTTGGCTCGCTCCATCTTCAGACCCTGCGCGCGATCCAACTGGAACACAGTGCGCGCATCGGAGCGGCGCTGCGGGGCGTGGACGGCGCACTCCTCTCTGCTACAGCTGTGCGCGGGCTGCAGCAGCGCAGCGCAGCATGACGCGGCGGGGTGCGGATGGCGCACTCCTCTCTGCTACAGCTGTGCGCGGGCTGCAGCAGCGCGGCGCAGCAGGGTGCGGCGGGACGCGGACGGCGCACTCCTCTCTGTTACAGCTGTGCGCGGGCTGCAGCAGCGTGGCACAGCACGGTGCGGCGGGGCGCGGACGGCGCACTCCTCTCTGCTACAGCTGTGTGCGGGATGCAGCAGCGCAGCGCAGCACGGTGTGGCGGAGTGTGGATGGCGCACTCCTCTCTGCTACAGCTGTGTGCGGGCTGCAGCAGTGCGGCGCAGCATGGCGCGGCAGGGTGCGGACGGCGCACTCCTCTCTGCTACAGCTGTGTGCGGGATGCAGCACCGCAGCGCAGCACGGTGCGGCGGGGCGTGGACGGTGCACTCCTCTCTGCTACAGCTGTGCGCAGGATGCAGCAGCACGGCGCAGCACGGCGCGGCGGGGCGTGGACGGTGCACTCCTCTCTGCTACAGCTGTGCGCAGGATGCAGCAGCGCGGCGCAGCACGGCGCGGCGGGGCGTGGACGGCGCACTCCTCTCTGCTACAGCTATGCGCGGGATGCAGCAGCGCGGTGCAGCATGGCGCGGCAGGGTGCGGACGGCGCACTCCTCTCTGCTACAGCTGTGTGCGGGATGCAGCACCGCAGCGCAGCACGGCGCGGCGGGGCGTGGACGGTGCACTCCTCTCTGCTACAGCTGTGCGCAGGATGCAGCAGCGCGGCGCAGCACGGCGCGGCGGGGCGTGGACGGTGCACTCCTCTCTGCTACAGCTGTGCGCAGGATGCAGCAGCGCGGCGCAGCACGGCGCGGCGGGGCGTGGACGGCGCACTCCTCTCTGCTACAGCTATGCGCGGGATGCAGCAGCGTGGTGCAGCACGGCGGGGCGGGGCGTGGACGGCGCACTCCTCTCTGCTACAGCTATGCGCGGGATGCAGCAGCGCGGCGCAGCACGGCGGGGCGGAGACGGCGCACTCCTCTCCGCTACAGCTGTGCGTGGGCTGCAGCAGCGCGGCGCAGCACGGCGCAGCGGGGCACGGACGGCGCACTCCTCTCTGCTACAGCTGTACACGGGATGCAGCAGCGCAGCACGGCACTGCGCGGCACTCTTTGTGTGGACCCGCCTCAACCATGGACTTCAGTACAGAGCAAGACGATATGATGTCAATAATCACCATTGGACAGTTCTCATTGGTCAATTGCAGCTTCGTTTGACCCATAGCGGCTCTAGTGGTCTGGAAGGAACTACCTGGCTTGTTGCCTCTGCTCCCACATAGCTTTCACCCCATATTCTTTCTTGTCACAAAGTCGATAGCCGCTCATGGGTTCATCGATATTACGCGTGGCGTCAAAATGACGTCATGTTTGCGGCAATTATTGGGAAAAGATGCTGTAATTTCAGAGTCCACTCTTCATCGGTCCACTGTGATTGCACAATGGAATTCTTTCTGAAGCAGTCCATAATTCGTATTTATTGTCTCTGGCTATTGCCATGGGTACTGCTTTGCTCTGTGTTGATTGATACATTTAACTGTTTTTGTATACGTACTTTCCTTAGTTCTTTATAACAAGATAACATAGTCCCAAAACACTGTGCTAAATATATCTCACACTGGACAAGTTGTGCATAAATACTCTCCATGTTGATACTTCACATCGGCCATCCTCTCTCACCGTATTCACCGCCACCTCAACCAACACCACCTCCTGCCCCTTACCCAATGTGGCTTCTGGCCTTCCTTCTCCACTGACGACCAGCTCCTTAACCTTACCAATCTTCTTTCCGCCCAACTTAACTCCTGTCACTCCACTATCTTTGTTTCCCTTGATCTCCAGAATGCCTATGACTGTGTCTGGCATCCGGGGCTCCTCTTCAAACTCCAGACCTATACTCTCCCCATCAACTTTGTCAGTCTCGTTGCTTCCTTCCTCTCCCATCGTCCCTCCTATGGGACTATCCACAATTCCAACTCCTGTACTTTCTAACCCTCTGCCGGCGTGCCCCAAGGTTCTGTCCTTTCCCCTCTCCTCTATCTCCTGTACACTGCCAATATGCCCAAACCTCCCCCACCTGTCCATCTTCTCCAGTTTACTGATGACACCACCTTTCTACCCCTTTATCCTACCCTTCAACGGTCCCAACATACCCTCCAAACCCACCTCGACCAATTCACCGCGTGGTGCAACCAGCGGTTCCTTCGAGGACCAGGCGATCATCATAGGCCGCACCACCCGCTCCTTCCGCCTCCATGATTTCTACCACACCATTTATGGCCGTCCTATCCACCTCACTCCTACCCTCAAATACCTTTGCCTCACACTCGACCGCCACCTCACCTGGACTCCTAATCTCCTTACCATCCAAAACAAAGCTCACAACCGCCCCCACCTCCTGAAACTCCGGTCCGGCCAGATGTGGGGTCTGCATCCTTCCACCATTCTTCACACCTACAAATACTTGATCTGCCCCATCCTCTGTTATGCCAGCGTAGCTTGGATTTCCTCCCCTCCCCGATTCTATAAAGCCCTCCAAATCCTTGAACGCCATGCGCTCCGCCTCGCCTTCCGCATCTGCCTTCCGTCCCCCACACGCATCCTCTATGACCTCATCCCCTTCCCCCCCCCCCCCCCCCCGGTTGTGCACCCTTTCAGTGTCTCTGCACTCCCTCCTGCCCTGTCTTCCCTCTCCATCTCCCACCACATGTGTCTCCTGCCTCTTCGTGTACCCACTGACGCCCCCACTCTCTTCATCCCGCCGCTTCCCCAGCTGCCCCATGCTCTCCCCTCCTTTTCCATCCTCTCTGACCTTTCCCTCGGCAGGTCCCACCTGGCAGTTTTATTCTTCATCGTGTGTGCTACAAGTGGGTTTTAAGTGTGTTGTTTTGGAGTGTTTTTAATACTGTGGCCGTCTTTTAACCTGTGCATGTCCATTCAGTGTCTTCTCTGTGTTTTAAGAATCGCCGACTGTGTTTTTTTTTTTAACTTTCTGGTGACTTTTTTAACTGTCCCCCATGAACGTCTCCACGTCAGTCTATTTTTACCTCCATTTTCTCCCTTTACTCTATTTTCTGTTCCCCTTTTTTATCACCTTATGTATGTAACATTTTATTCTTATTTTAGTTGCCATGTCACTCGGCTGAAGAGCGGCAGATTGTGCGCTGACAGCCCTCCCCTGCCCATATGGGGCAGGGGAATGAAATCACAAGAAAGAAAAAAAAATACTTCACTTTGTTTTCACACTGTAGACTCCATGACAAAAATGTACAGAGATAGAAAAAAAACTTTATAATCTTAATTGCAGCCCCAGAATATATTTGTCACTCACTTCCAGAGGAGAAGAAAAAATTATAGAAACAAAATAAGTTCAAGTCTTGCAGAATCTGATTGAAAAAAAGTCTAACAACTGAAATGGGCACGTAAGCTCAGTGGCCCTGTTGGTGTTACTTGAGAGGAGTAGGCTATGTGGTGGCATTAGATTTCACCCTCTCCCTTCTCTCATCATCATCCAACGCAGACATAACACTATACTATACATGCATATGTTCCACTCACCTACACTCCACAAATACACATGCAATACAACTCTCATACATCTGCAATCAAGATGGAAGGAAGGTTATAGTTCCAGAATGAGATTTTCACTCTCCAGTGGAGTGTGTGCTGATATGAAACTTCCTGGCAGATTAAAACTGTGTGCCCAACCGAGACTTGAACTCAGGACCTTTGCCTTTCGCGGGCAAGTGCTCTACCATCTGAGCTACCGTAGCACGACTCACACCCAGTCCACACAGCTTTACTTCTGCCAGTATCTCATCTCCTACCTTCCAAACTTTACAGAAGCTCTCCTGCGAACCTTGCAGAACTAGCACTCCTGAAAGAAAGGATACTGTGGAGACATGGCTTAGCCACAGCCTGGAGGATGTTTCCAGAATGAGATTTTCACTCTGCAGCGGAGTGTGGGCTGATATGAAACGTCCTGGCAGATAAAAACTGTGTGCCCGACCGAGACCCGAACTCGGGACCTTTGCCTTTCGCGGGCAAGTGCTCTATCCTTTCTTTCAGGAGTGCTAGTTCTGCAAGGTTCGTGGAGAGCTTTTGCAAAGTTTGGAAGGTAGGAGACGAGATACTGGCAGAAGTAGAGCTGTGAGGACCGGGCGTGAGTTGTGCTATGGTAGCTCAGATGGGAGAGCACTTGCCCGCGAAAGGCAAAGGTCCTGAGTTCGAGTCTTGGCCGGGCACACAGTTTTAATCTGCCAGGAAGTTTCAAAGGTTATAGTGTTTAACATCCCATCCACAATGGGGTCATTGGTGAGAGAGCACAAGCTCAGATTTGGGAGTATGGGGACGGAAGTCGACCATGCCCCTTCAGAAGAGCAAGATCAACATTTTGGGGAAATCACAGGAAACCTAAATCTGGATGACAGGATGAGAACTGGATTGTCATCCTCCTGAATGTGAGTCTAGTGTGGTAACCACTGCGCCACCTTGCTCCGTCTCCACAAGGAAAGGGGCCGGTGTAAGCAGAAGGAGATTATGCTTTCCAACAGGTGGGTGAACCCAACCTGTGTGATATCTCAGCCAACAATGCCACATGAAATTTAAATTTTTACTGTGTTATAACAACTCTGGCCAAAGCCTTAGGCGAAATAAATTCCACCAAATGCACAATACCGCTTTAAGCATTAACTCAATTAGTTCATTCATGTTGCACATTCCTCTGATCCCTTACAAACATTTCAATAGCCAACAATAATGGCAATGACTATGAAAATTCCAAAAGAGCAAACTGTATAAATAAATAAATCATTTGTGCAACAGTCTTGAGTTACCATCATTTTAGCATAGACATAATTTGTATGTACATTTTGTATCAATAAATATATGAATGTGATCAAAAGATATGCAAGTTATAAGTGTAGGTGTAGAAAAAATTGTAGGTAAAATATTGATGTATCATGGTGTATCCTAGAATAGTGTATTGCATTGTGTATTAGACAGTCAGAGCATGGCACTGACTATTTTCATTTTAATGTTGAGCAAGTTTGAAATTTTATCACATAATTGTGACAAAGTGAAGAACTGACTGGGATGAAGAAACTAATTCCTCAAACTGGGAGGGTCCCAGTTAAAGAGGGATGTCTGTTAGCTCTGTTTACAACTTTTATTTGAAATATTTATGTATTCCTTTTGTGCTGCATGATCCATGTTGTGATGTATCTCTCAGATGAGGACCAATATGTTTCTGTATTTGCACACAGTCAGTAGAAAATTATATTAGACATTAAATAAAATGTAGAATGAACTATATGGTTACTGTCAGTGTTAATAGATTTCCTACCACAAGTGCATCATTTATTAATGGAAGTACTGTTAATTCTATTATCTATTATAATTTAACCAATAGACTATTTACAATGGTGTGTACGTGCTAATAATAACATTGTTTTATAGTGTGCTGATGATTACGCCTGCTGTGATGGTTGCTGCCTCTCAGGAGTATGTGAGTACAGTGAGTATATCACATATAAACCATTACAGCTTCTCAAAGTAATAGAAAGTTAAAACATTCACACTCCTCGAGAGCTGATGAAAATTACTTTAGTGTATTTGAATGAATCTTTGAATTATTCTCCCTTTCCTAACTTAGGTACTTCTTATGATCAGCTTCAACAAATCCTCCCTTCCAATTCTAGGAAGTTTATCTGCATCTAAGACGTCAGAAGCTATATACACATTTTTAGAACATTGTGACTAGTTACAGAGCTCCTTGTGTTCACATGTTAGCAAGCATGATTAAAATAATTACTCACTAATGTTAAAATTTGTGTGAAGCTACAATTGTCACACATGTCTGAGAGAACAGGACATATGCCCATATTCTGAGTTCTTTCATCATCATGCTACCTGTAACATGGGAACTTCCATTTGTAATACTGTGCTTTCGTAGCTTCCAAATGCCTTAATGCTAGACCGCAAAGAAAAATATTACTACAATAATGGAAACTCATAACAGAAATATGAACAATTAAAAAACATGCACATGCATGTACACAAAAACACACACACACACACACACACACACACACACACACACACACACACACACACACACATGTTGGTGTAACAAAAGTCATGGTATACCATCTAATATTGTGTTGGACTTCATTTTGCCTGGCGTAATGCAGCAGTTCGACGTAGCATGGACTGAAAAAGCCTTTGGAAGTCCCCTTCAGGAATACTGAGCGATGCTGCCTCTGCAGCCATCCATAATTGCAAAAGTGTTGCCAGTGCAAGATTTTGTGCACAAACTGACCTATCAGTTATGTTCCATAAACGTTCAATGGGATTTATGTCAAGCAATTTGGGTGGCCAAATCATTCACTCTGATTGTGCAGAATGGTTTTCAAAACAATCATGAACAATTGTGGCCTGGTGACATATTTGGGAATATCATGCTCTTGAATGACTGCCAACAGTCTCCAAGGAGCTGAACGTATGAACACTAAATAAACTTTCAACTGCCAAAATAGCTAAAATCATTTATTTAAAAACAAAGATGATGTGACTTACCAAATGAAAGTGCTGGCAGGTCAACAGACACACAAACAAACACAAACATACACACAAAATTTTGTGGGTATGTTTGTGTTTGTTTGTGTGTCTGTCGACCTGCCAGCACTTTCATTTGGTAAGTCACATCATCTTTGTTTTTAGATATATTTTTCCTACGTGGAATGTTTCCCTCTATTATAACCTAAAATCATTTATTCATATAGATGACCAGTTTTGGCAATTCTCTGTTTCCCCCTTCTGATCTGAAGATGGCAACAGAAAATTGCCAAAACTTATCATCTGTATTGATAAATGATTTTTAGCGATCTTGACAGTTGAAAATTTATTCAGTTTTCATAAAACTATAGGTTGCCCCCACACTAATGATGTCAGAAGTGTATAGCTTGAACATAATCATTTCCAGTCAGTGATCAGTTCAGTTGGACCAGAGGACCCAGCCCACACTGTTATGAAACTACAGTGCCTTGTTGACAACTTGGGTCCATGGCCTCATGGGGTCTGTACCACACTCAAACCTAACCATCAGCTCTTACCAACAGAAATCTGGGCTCACCTGACCAGGCCACAGTTTCCAGTCATCTAGGCTCCAACCGACATGGTCACGAGCACAGGAGAAACGCTGCAGGCAAAGTCGTGCTGTTAGCAAAGACACTCACGTCAGTCTCTGCTGCCGTAGCCTGTTAACACTAAATTTCACTACACTGTCCTAACGTATACATTCAGCATTATTGTTTGTCTATTAGCAGTGACAACTCTACACAAACGCTGCTGCTCTCAGTCATTAAGTGAAGCCATTGGCCACTATGTTGTCTGTGGTGATAGATATGCCTGAAATTTGGTATTCTCAGCACACTCTTGTCAGTGTGGATCTCAGAGTACTGAATTCCTTAACAATTTCTGAAACGGGATGTCTCACATGTCAAGATCCAGCTACCATTGTGCATACAAATTCTGTTAATTCCCATTGTGTAGCAGTAATCATGTCTGAAACCTTTTTGCATGACTCTCGTGAGCACAAATGACAGCTCTGCCAATGCTCTGGCCTTTTATATCTCATTTATGCAATGTTACCACTGTCTGTATATGTGCAAATCACTGTCCCATGACTTTTGTCACACAGTGTACACATGCACATGCACGGGTACTATTACCCATCTCGTCAGTCTAGGATGCTCCTGTGTACTCTGAAGCAGAATGAATATTCAAATGGTGCAACTTTTTGTTTATGAGCCCATTTACTATTCAGTTCCTCCAATGTATGGTGTAGCATTGCTTTACTTATTTTTATTACTTTCACTCTATATACAGCAAGTACTCAATTATCCAAGTTAATATAGACCTATGAATGCACTAACAACTGAAAACATGGATAATTTAAAATTTGCATGTTTTTACTGGAAACTGCTGTTTACTGTATTTGTGAAACATGGTATATGTCAGATTTGAAAGCCCACTTCATTACTTACACATTATTTCATGTCAAGTGACAACTTATCTTAAAAATTAAATCTAAAACACACAGTATTTTGTGTCACTTGTTTTCAGTTCACTTTCAGGAAATAATTGTCTAGTTTTTTAATGTTTTCTATATTATAATATTTCTGCTCTGGTTCAGAGTTAAGCATCAAAAAAGTTTAGTAATGGAACTGACAAAAGCAGCAATATTATGAGGAAAGACAAGATATATTGATAAAGAAAATGAAATGAATGAAAGTTTTACTTTAAATTCGACATAGCTGATTTACAACAAATTGTAACTGGACTTCGTAAATCATGAAAAGATAATGAAGGCAGTTTCTATGATTTGTCATGCAGATTTACGTATAGGCTGCTACAATGGTGACCAATTAATCACATCATCTCAACAATCATCTTGTTCCATCTTCTACTGAGCGTTTTCCATATGTTCCATTCTTCACAAATTGTGCGGAGAACATCCTCATTCCTAATCTTATGTGTTCTCCACATAATCCTTGTTTCTTATATTAGTCCACCTAATTTTCAATGTCCTCCTACAGCACCTCAACCCAAAACACTCAGATTCTCTTATATCCAGTTTTCCCACAGTCCCTGATTCACTACCACACAATGCTGTGCTCAAAACATACATTCTAATAAATTCCTTTCTCAAATTAATGGTTGTGTATGATACTAATAGACTTGTTTTGTCCATGGATGCCATATTTGCCTATCCTGCGCTACTTTTTATATCCTCTATACTTCACCCACCATGTGTTATTTTGCATCTGAGGTAATGGAATTCCTTACATTCACTGATTTCATGTTGACCAGTTTGATGTTAAGTTCATCACTAATCTCATTTCTGTTACTCCTAGCTACTTTTGTCTTTCTTCAGTTTACTCTCTCAGTCCATATTCTGCAGTCATTAGATGGTTCATGCCATTAACAGGTCCTGCAATTCTTCTTCACTTTCACTGAGAACAGCAGTCATCATCATCATCATCATCATCGTCATCATCTCAGCCTTTTCCCATGTCATGTCGGGTCAGCATTGCTTTTCTGGATCCTTCTCTCCTGTAAATCCCTATCCAATGCTTCTTCTTTGAGCCATCCTTTCTCCCATAGGTCCCCTGCTATCTTGCCTTTCCATCTCAATTTCGGTCTTCCTCTTCTCCTTGGCCCTTCGATTTCTGGGTCTTCAATTCTTCTCCCCAAGTAGTACTCCACTCTTCTCTGCACGTGTCCATACCATCTTAGCCTACTTTCTTGGATCTTCTTTCCTGTGGGCCCCACTTTCACTGTTCCCCTGATGTACTCATTCCTTAGTCTATCTTTTTGTGTCACCCCAGTCATCCACCTTAACATTATTATTTCTGCCACTTCCATATTTTTCTCTTGGGGTTTTGTAATTGGCCAAGTTTCTGCACTATACAGCATCACAGGCCTCACCACAGACTTGTAAAGCTTTCCTTTCATTCTGCAGCTAACCTTATCACACAGTACTCCACTCAGTTTCCTCCAGTTCATCCATCCACTATTTATCCTGTGCTGTATTTCGGCCTCCAATCCTCCATCACTTTGCATATAAGAGCCTAGTATTTTAATTTCTTGACCAGCATCAGTTGTTCTCCTTGCAGGTTAATATATAGATCTTTGGCATCCTTTGTACCCATATACTCTGTTTTCATCCTGCTAATTCTCATTCCCCTTTCCTCTAGAGCTTTTCTCCACTGTTCAAGCTTGTCTTGAAGTGCCTCCTGGGTGGGTTCACAGATTACAACATCTTCAGAAAACATCATGGTGCTTCTTTTTTCACATCTTTGGCTAGTAGATCCATGACAAGGTCAAAGAGATATGGGCTGAGAGCAGATCCCTTATGTAGACCTACTCTCACTGGAAATGCCTTTGTTGCACCTGCAGTGCTCCTGACTTGTGTCATTGCACCTTCCTACATGTCTTCTACCACACTGATATAGTTTTCGGGCAGGCGTTTACTTCTCAGACATCTCCATATCACTTGCCTCGGCACTCTGTCATTTGTCTTCTCAAGATCGATAAAGGCCACGTGCAGTTCGGTTTGTACTTCTCTGTGCCTCTCCATCAGTTGCCTTAGTGCAAATATTGCATCAGTTGTTCCTCTTCCCGGCATAAATGCAAACTGTTCTTCATATACTCCAGTTTCTAGATGCAGCCTCTTCTCGATTATCCTTTCCCAGAGCTTCATTGTGTGGGATGTCTGTTTCATCCCTCTATAGTTGCCACAGTTTTGGATATCCACTTTCCCCTTGTATATGGGAACCAATATACTGTTTCTCCATGCATGCAACATTCTTTCTCCTTTCCAGATCTTCTGCATTAGATCCCAGAGAATATCAGTTCCCTATTCTCCCAGACTTTTCCATGCTGGGATTTGGTCTGCCCCTAGAGCCTTCCCATTTTTCATTTTCTTCTGCTGAGAACAGCAGTATCATCAGCAAATCTTATCATTGATATGTTTTCATCCTGATTTCTAATCACTCTTTAACTTTTCTGTATTTCCATCATCGCTACTTCATTGTATAGATTAAAAAATAGCAGTGAAAGACTGCATTCCTGTCTCACATCCTTCTTAGTCTGAGCACTTACATTCTTGGTCTTCCATTCTTATTGTCCTCAATTGATTCATGTGCATATTGCATATTATCCGTCTTCCACCATAGCATACCCCTGTTTTTCTCAGGATTTTGAACATCTTGCACCATTTTACATTGTCAAATGCTTTTTCTGTGTTGACAAATCCTATGAACATATCTTGATATTTTTTAAGTCTTGCTTCCATTATCAAATGCACTGTCAGAACTGCCTCTCTCTTGCAAAATCCAAAAGCCAAACTTGATTGTGATCTAACAGGTCCTCTGTTTTTCCCATTGTTCTGTATATTGTTCTTGTCAGCAGCTTGAATGCATGAGATGTTAGGCTGACTGGGCAACAGTTCTCACACTTATCTGCCCTTGCTGCTTTCAGGATTGTGTGGATGTTCTTTTACCAAATGTCTGGTGGTGTATTTCCAGTCTCATAGATTCTGGATACCAACTTGAGCAGCCATTATATTGCTGTTTGCCCCAATAATTTTAAAAGTTCTGAAAGTATGTTATCTATTCCTTGTGTCTTATTTGTTTGCAGCTCTTCCAAAGCTCTACTAAGCTCTGACTCTAATACTGGACTCAATATGTCTCTCCTTTCGACTCTCATTTCTTCTTCTGTCATGGCACCAGACAACCCCTCTCCATCGTTGAGGCCTTTAGTATATTCTTTCCACATATCTACTCTCCTCTGCATTTAACAGTGGAATTCCCATTGCATTCTTAAATGTTGCTGCCTTGCTTGTAACTTCATCAAATATTATTCCAACTTTTCTCTATGGTCCTCCCAAGATTACTTTTTCTATTTGTTTACATTTTATGTGCAGCCATTTCTCTTTTCCTTTTCTGCACTTCATATTTATCTCATTCCTAAGTGACACATTGCTGTATTTCTGGCTTCCCATGAACATTTCTGTATTTCCTTCTTTCATTGATCAATTGAAGTATTTTTTCTGCTACCTGAGGATTCTTGGCCGTTACATTTGTTGTGTGTATGTTTGTGTGTCCAACATTTGTCATTGCCCTTTTTACATATGTCAATTTTTCTTCAACTGATCTGCCTACTATGGTATTTACCACAAAATCTGCAACCATAGATAGTTTCAAATGCATCTTATTAACTGTATTTAACATCCCATTAACATCAAGGTCTCTTTAAACATACTTACTTACTTTAGTGGCCCATGTCTTTCATCATTGATTGTTCCAAATGATTCTCATAACCTTCAGTGTAATCTTCATCATTACTAAATTGTGATCATAGTGTACATCTGCCCATGGGCATGCTTTACAATCCAATACCTGATTGCAATATCTTTGTTTGACAATGATGTAATCCAGCTGGAATCTCCCTTTATCTCCAGGACTTTTCCAACTACACCTCCTCCTCTTGTGAGTTTTGAACAGCATATTCACAATTACTAACTGCCATTTGTTGCAGAACTCAATTTCTACTGTTGCTCTCCCACTCCTTCTACCAAGTATACTCAACTTCTATAACTTCCTTTACTACTGCTTTCCAGTATCCTTTGATTGTTAGATTATCATCTCCATTTACATACTGAATTGTCTGTTCAGTATTGTCATGCGTTTTCTCTGCCTCGTCATCTTCTGATTGTAACATTGCATGTATACCACAGCTATAACTCTTGGTGTTGGTTTGCTGTCATTTCTAATGACAAGAAACCTATCACAGAAATGCCCACAGTGACTCACTCTCTGTCCTACTTTCCTGTTTATAACAAATCCTACTTCCGTTATACCATTTTCTGCTGTCACTGATATTACTCTACACTATGTGATCAAGAGTATCCGGACACCCCCAAAAACATGTTTATCATATTAGATGCATTGTGCTGCCACCTACTGTCAGGTACTCCATATCAGCGATCTCAGTAGTCATTAGACATTGTGAGAGAGCAGAATGGGGCACTCCTCGGAACTCATGGACATTGAACGTGGTCAGGTGATTGGGTGTCATATATCTGTACGTGAGATTTCCACACTCCTAAACATCTCTAGGTCCACTGTTTCCAATCTGATAGTGAAGTGGAAACATGAAGGGACACGTACAGCACAAAAGTGTACAGGCCGACATCATCTGTTGACTGACAGAGACCGCAGACAGTTGAAGAGGCTCGTAACGTGTAATAGGCAGACGTCTATCCAGACCATCACACAGGAATTCCAGACTGCATCAGGATCCACTGTAGGTGCCAGGCTTCACTCACTGACATTGATACCTTTCCTCAGTGCCACACCCTGTGAAGAATGGGCTGCCTTTCCCCAAGAAACCTTCCAGCAACTGATTGATTGTACGCCTACAAGAGTGGAAGCTGTCATCAAGGCTAAGGGTGGGCCAACACCATATTGAATTCCACCAATACCGATGGAGGGCACCATAAACTTTTAAGTCATTTTCAGCCAGGTGCCCAGATACTTTTGATCACATGGTATATATGTGTCTGATCTGGGATCCTCATCGTCTTTCCATCTCACTTCACTGAACCCTACTGAGTATCCTCGATACTCTAATAACAGATCAGTGCACTTCAGTGCCTCAGTGTGTGTGATAATGGATTTGTGGATTGTCTTGTCTTCACTCTCTTCCTCTACCAAACCACTTTGTTCACTACATCCACATCACTTAGCTGCTCAAATCCCAGTCAATAGACACTGGTATTTAACCATTCATTGATGTTACGTCATCTGCATCTTCATAACCAGAAAGTAGTATCCTAACTGAAAATATTCATTCAAATTGTAACATAATCCTTCAGGTTTCATTGGTATTTCTTCAAAAATCACTGAACTTTACTCCTTAGTGTAAACCTGCACTCCTTGTCAATCTGAAGTAAATACTGCTGTTTGACATTGGACGTAGTAAATACCATAGTCATGAATCTGGGGGAAAATATATTATCCATTCTTAATCTGTGCACAGCTCCCTTTCGCTGTGGCCAGAACATGATCATCATTTAAAACTTCCCTCTTCCCTTGTTTTGTGTAGCTGCTGCCTCCTCCTGTCACCCACCCTTTCCTAACCCTTGCCTACACTCCAGCATCCAATGTCTCCTCACCCACTCTATCCAGCACAAACCCTCCCTCCACTTGAGTTCCTGTGCCAGTACAATGTAGTCACCCAGAACAATGTAGCAATCCAAATATGTGTGTGTGCGTGCGTGTGTGTGTGGATTCATGCAAAAACTAGGTAAGTTCTAAGTCGTGTTTGTGTGCCTTTCAATGACCCAGTGTCCCTACTAACAATTGAATTCCTTCAGGTCTTGTTATTAGCATATTTAACAAAAATATAGTTCAGTTTACTTTTACCAGAACATAGGAGCTGTATAAATAACAGAAACACAAGAAAGATTGTAGTACCACATAAATTAATTTGCTCTTACAGAAAGTTTGGCCTGTTAGCTGTTATCTCCTTCATTTAAAAAAATACACAGCTTTGTCATTGTAAATGATCAATAACGAAAAAAATTGGTTAAACTACTGTCACTCATTTTCCAAAGAACTGCTGGATTTTTGCATTAACAGCTGTTATATCTCAGTAAAATTATACTATATGAAGAGGAGATGAAATAGTAAAAATGTTTAAAATAAATCTGATGTTCAGTAGTTGTACTCACCACGTTTTGAATGATGAAGAGTTAAGTATCTGTTTGCCACATCAAAACATGGTAGATGAATGTCCTCCTGCTATATATTTATAGACCTATTCTCTTGCCATAAATCATGGTAAAAAAATAATAAGTAAAAATTTAAAAAATTCAAAACAATATGCCCAGCAAAAGCTCTAAACTGACGTATTTGCTCTTGTTCTTGTTCATTAGTCCCCTACAAAAGGTAGCACATGGGAAGCTTTGGACACTATATTCTGAAAAATATGCATCTTTCACCTGTCTGTGAAGCAGAAAAAGAAAATTATCATGATTTCACTTTAGGACGTTCAACATAAAGATCATCATTATTCATACATCGACAGTTGCCCCTAAATGCCTTTTTTTTCCATCCAAATACCATTTTTCAGTATGTGTGTTTGTGTGTGTGTGTGTGTGTGTGTGTGTGTGTGTGTGTGTGTGTGTGTGTGTGTGTAAGGGGGAGAGGGGGATGGAGCCTACTATGTGATATAACCAATAATTTTCTATTACAATTTTCACATTTTTTAATGTGAAACAAAATTTAAATTACTAACAGATAATGAAACTTTCTCATATGTTGCAGCAAGGGCACCTTGCTACATTGATCGAGATGATATGTGTCTGAGTCATTACTGTCCTGGTGGTTTCGAGTGCTACCTGTACCAACCACACGTATCAGTGGCACCATATCCAGATTGTCGACCAGTTAAAAACTAAAGAAAGTTTGATAGAATGTTGATCTGCAGTGAGTTTCTTGAATGTGTTTCAACAATGATATCAGATAATTCACTTTTAAAAAGTGATTCAAATTCAATAAACATTACTCATATCATAAGATGTCATTTTTAAATAAATCACTTCTCGTGCAATCAATTGACTGTAACAACAGTTAGTGCCATTAAGAAGGTAAAAAATGGAAAATATTGAACAGATACTAAACATGTACAATCTACCTCCAAGGAATATAAGCAGAAAAATAGTGATTAATGCTAAGGTGGTAAATAGTACTTTTGCTTATCCTGTGTGGATGAAGAACCTGTGAGAACGAAACCCTATGATATAATAAATGTTATTTTCGCATTTAAATGTCTACTTAATACTAAAACTAAACATGTAATAGGACAGATATGTTGATGAAATGTTTGTGTTTGAGGAATAGTCATAAAGTTTTAATTATCACATAAAAGAGTTATGTAATTGATTTTAAACACTGGAAACTCCAGGTAGGAATATCAGCAATGTAGGAAAATATAAATTGCTACCTACTGTACAGAAGACTCATCAAGTAGCAGACAGGCACATTTAAAATACACTTACATATAGCTTTCAGCAACTATCTTCATCAGCAAAAGAGAGACACATGCCATTCACACACACAGCAAGCACACCTCACGAACATACAACTGCCACCTCCAGCATCTTTGGCCCAAGATGCTGGAGTTGGTGGTTGTATGTGCACAAATTGTGCTTGCTTGTGTGTCAGTGGTGTGTGTCTCTCTTTTACTGATGAAGGCAGTGGTCGAAAGCTATATATAACTGTTCTTTAATTGTACTGTCTACAACTTGATGTGTCTTCTTTACTGTAAGTAGCTATCTGTCTTTTCCTACATTGTGTGTAATTAATTTTAAGTTTTTTTTTGGTAGCTACATGTCTGCAGTTCTGGCTCACAATGAAAGTCCTGCACCATAGATCAACTGTGTAACGCTCGAGGAGCCATAATAATGTGGAGCAGCACGCTGATAAAGAGGAGCTACCCTGGCTTCCACGCATCTCTTCCTGATTTGTTTGTACATCTGTCTCACAAAGATGAACAATTTATTGATGAAAGTGAGAGTGATTGAGGTGGAGAGAAATGAGATCATAGTATTTCATTCATTATGTCACTATTTAATGTAATATTCAGCACCAGAAAGACAATACACAAGGACAATGTCAGTAAAGGAAGGAAGGAAGGGAGACTAGGATTTAACACCATTTCAACAATGAAATCAATAGAGATGTAACATGAGATTCAATTAGGAAAGAAAATTGTCCAAGTCCTGTTCCAGGAAAACATCTTGGCATTTGCCCAAAACAGTTTAGAAAAATGTTGGAAAATTTATTAATTTATTTTTATTTATTTATTTATTTACATTTTCTTTGCGTGGAGCCATCATAATGATGGCTTTTGCAAACGTCAGACTTAATACTATGGTTATATTTATACTTATAAAATACACTATATTCTGTAGCTGTTGCTTCTTATATCTATTTTTTACATTTATCAGATTACAATTGATATGCTAATGCTTCATTTTACAATCACTATCTTAAAATTCATTGAAAGAATATAAACATTTTGTATTAGAAAAGATTTTAATTTTGTTTTAAAAACATTTCCCGTGTACGTTCTTAGAGAGTTTGGAAGCTTGTTATACCAAATCAAACCACTGATATATGGACTTCTATCAGTCATTTTTAACATTGTTCTGTTACGGAAATAGTTACACTTTGTTCTAGTGTTGTGATCGTGTACATCACTGCCCTTGATAGCTTCAGTTACTTGACTTATAAAAAATACAACTATTTTGAAGATGTACAGAGAATATATTGTCAGATATTCATTCTGCACAAACACTTCACGACATGTTCAATTCAATTGTGTGTGAAATCTTATGGGACTTAACTGCTAAGGTCATCAGTCCCTAAGCTTACACACTACTTAACCTAAATTATCCTAAGGACAAACACACACACCCATGCCCGAAGGAGGACTCGAACCTCCGCCGGAACCAGCCACACCGTCCATGACTGCGGCGCCTTAGACCGCTCGGCTAATCCCGCGCAGCTTCACGACATGAATCTCTATGTCCCATCCCATGTATAATTCTTATTGCTCTTTTCTGTAGTAGTAGTATTCTTTTTAAATGTACATCAGCTGCACAGCCCCATAGTTCAATTCCATGATTGAGAAAGGGGTAAAGCGTTCCATAAGATACTAATTTCAGTGCTAGGAACTATCTTTGCGAGCTGGCTGAGGAGATATATGGCACTACTGACTTGTCCGCATACAAAATTAATGTGGTATGTCCACCGCAAATTCTACCATTTTCTGTTACAGAGATATTACACACACTATTCATATTGTTGTGATGAGAACTGCCTGTTTTAAATGTCAGTAGTTGAGATTTGGTGACATTCACCTTGCGTCCCTGATCATTGAAGTATTTTGTTACTTCTGTTACACCACTAGTAGCAAGAGATTCTAGCTCTTTAGATTTGCTCCCATAGAATAAGATTGACATGTCATCTGCATAGCTTACAATATGGGAGTTAATGCGTTGTGCAATGTCGTTAATATATATAAGGAAGAGAAAGGGTCCAAGGATTGAGCCCTGTGGTGCACCTTGTAATACAGGTTCACTGGTGGACTGGGAGTTCATGATTTTATTATCTAGTTTGTATGACAATTTAGTGCTTAGCTTTCCACAAGATTTTAACTTTTTAAGAAGTACCCTACAGTTTACCGTATCAAATGCTCTTGTCATGTCCAAAAATATACCTGCAGTCTGCATCTTCTGGCCCAACAGACAGTAAACTTCATGGATGAACTGTGTAACTGCTGTGGTTGTACTTAGCTCTTTTCTGAAGCCATGCTGTGAATCTACAAGCAGTTCATGTTCTGTGAAAAAGGCACTTAGCTGAGAAAGGATAATGCTTTTGAATATCTTACTAAAAGTGGGAATTAATAATATTGGTCTACAGTTGGAGACTTCTTCCTTACTTACCTTTTTATACACTGGTTTCACTACACTCATTTTTAGAACTATTGGATACATGTTTTCTCTAATGCTGCACTTAATCAGGTGAGTAAGAGGTTTAGAAATTTCTTTTAAGCATGCTTTAGTAATAGCACTGGATATGCCATTCCATCCAGTTAATAAAATTTTCTTTAGCATGTATATTGCCCTGCGAACCTCCTGCTCATTCACTTCCACTAATTCAAATTTGGTACACTGGGTGAGATGGCATCGGATCTCTATCTGTGAATCAGTAATATGCATTGACTGTTCACCAGAAATGTAGTAGTTATTAAAAATATTACATATAGTATCTGGGTTTTTTATAATGTTACCATCATGTCTTATGCTGAGTGGTTCCATATTCATCTTGTTGGGACCTTTTTGGTATTTGTCAATCAGCTTCCAAGATACTTTGCTTATGTTATCAGACTCTTCTATTGTTTTGCTGTTAATCTGCTTCCTTAGATTGACAATTTCAGTTTTAAAAGTTTTCTTGGGCCCATTGTATTTTTCCTTGAAAACCTGCATAGTAGTAGCTTTATAAAGCTGGTTTAGATCATGTACTTGCTGCCTGAGCCTAATCAGATTTGTTGGGAGTTTTAGTCTAGGATTACTTCCATTTTGACAGTGTTTAACTACCTTCTGGATTTCTCTGACTGGACGACTATATTCATAATGATGCAATAGGGTTGAGTAGAATTCATTCCATTTCTCATCTGACCCTTTTACCTGGTACACAGAATCCCATTTTTCATTCACTAGTTTGTCTTTAAGAGCATTAATATTTGAGGTATTCAGCATTTGTTTCCATAGCACAATTTTTGTTATTTTAGGCACAATTGAATTTTTGTATTCTATCACCTGACAGAAGTGGTCAGAATAAAGAAAATCTAAGTTTCTGTAATTTACCTTATCTATAACACCTTTGTTGATTATAGCATAATCTATTCTAGTGGAACATGTGTCCGTCGCTCTGATGTCAGAGTTCACTATATTTACAAGGTTGTATGTGGTCAGTACATCACTGAGTTTCAAGTTTACTATACTATTAGAGTTTGCATCTATATTAAAGTCACCTAATATAGTAAGGTCATTAGAGCAGATGGGGATTTGAATCTGTGTCCTCCTGACAGCTTCATGGTAAATGTGGAAAATAGATTTGACCTGTTGCTTCAGTTAGAAGCTGGTGAGTCTCAAGCAGTTGCAGGTGTAGACAGGGCACAACAAACTTTCAGCAGCAAATTGAAAAGTAAGAATGTAGGGAAATCAGTAAACAGCAAGAAAGTGTTGTTGTTAGGTAGTTCCCATGGAAGAGGTGTTGGCCAACTTTTGCAGGATGAACTAGGATCAGAATATCAGGCCACCAATTTTTTAAACCTAGTGCTGGTCTGGAGAAGGTGACAGAGGATTTAGGATCACTTTGCAAAGATTTCACTTAACAAGACACCATGGTTATAGTGGCTGGGGCAGGTAACAGTATTGACAGAGATCCTGGGTACAGTATAGAGTGTGACCTGGCAAAGATTGCATCAGCAACGAAGCGTACTAGTGTTGAGTTTGTATCTGTTCTTGGGCACCATGATCAACCTCATTTGAACTCTTCTGTCAAGAGAGTTAATTTGGAGCTGGAATGGGTGCTTATGTCGGGTGCAGGGTCACACATTGGTGTGGTTCCTGTTGATTCTCTCAGTAGGTGGGATTATACTAGGCATGGCCTTTACCCCAACAGGAATGGTAAGGGTAAATTGGCTGGGAAAATAGCAGGAAAATTAAAGGGGGGGGGGGGGGGCACTGTCATGGGTGGTAAAATACCAATGGTTATAGGGTTCAGAAAAGACCCTTTTTAGGGTAGGGAGGACAGAAAGAAACCAAATTTTAAGAGAGGTTAGAACTGAGACAAACCTTCAGTTTGAGAAAGAAATCAAAAAATATAATTCCAGCTTATTACATCAGCATAAACAGCTATTGGTTAAGAATTTTCAACAGTCTACCCAATTTTAACTCAGTTAATGTGAAATGTCAGCTATCTTTATTGCATCAAAATATTCAAGGACTGAGAAATAAAATTAATGAATTAACTATCTGCATAGATGAATTAGAGTCTTCAAACCCAGCTGACATAATCTGCCTCTCTGAACATCATGTGACCACTGGTATAGAACTTTTAAGTGTTACAGGGTTTAGGTTAGCATCTCACTTTTGTAGATCAGAAATGGAGAAAGGAGGAGTTGCCACATTCATCAGAAACTGTCATAAATTTAAGAACATAGACATTCATAAAATTTGAGAACATAGACATTCATAAATATTGCCTAGAACAGTGTATGGAAGCATGTGCAACAGAAGTAGAATTTCACAAAAAATCCTTAATAATATTAAGTGTATATTAAGCACCTGCAGGTAACTTTAATCTGTTTGTAAACCACCTTGAAGCTGTACTGATCCATTTAACAACCAAAAACAAAGAAATAGTGGTTGTTGGTGATTTCAATGTAGATTTCCTTAAAGACTCTCCCAATAAGAACTTATTTGAGTTAGTAACACTATCATTCAACTTAATTCTCACTGTAAAGTTCCCCACTAGGGTAGCCAATTGCTCACAAACAGCCATTGATAATATCTTTATAGAAAAGTCCAATGAACAAAATTATATTACAAAACCAATAGTCAATGGCCTCTCAGACCATGACATGCAGTTTCTTCTGTTAAATGTTAATACTGAACAGGATATAAAATCTGTTAAATCTGAGCTCAAGAGGGTAATCAATAAGCCAAAAATTGATTATTTTAGAACACTCCTCAGAGACATTCACTGGACTGATGTTTACAGTGCTTATTGCATGAATGAAAAATATAACACTTTTGCTAATAAAGTGCTTACCTTATTCGAACACTGTTTTCCCCCAAAACTTACCAAGGTTAGAGCAAAATCTACAAAGAAGCCATGGATTACTCAAGGAATAGGGGTATCTTGTAAAACAAAAAGAAAACTGTATCTGTCAATCCGAAACAGTTCCGATGTTGATGCTATAGCACATTACAATAAATACTGCAAAATATTAAAGACTGTAATATGGACATCAAAGCAATTATTTTACAAGGAAAAGATAGTCATATCAGATAACAAAATAAAGACAATATGGAATATGGTGAAAGAGGAGACTGGTAGAATCAGACATGAAGAGGGACAAATAGCATTAAGAGTGAATGATACATTGGTGATAGATGTGTATAGTGTTGCAGAACTTTTTAACAAACATTTTATAACTATTACTGAAAAGGTGGGGTTGTCAGGTTCGGTAGATGCTGCTATGGAATACCTCAGACCAGACATTTCAAGTAACTTCCATAATATGAATTTGACCCTCACTACCCCAACAGAAATAATGTCCATCATAAAATCTTTAAAATCAAAAACATCTAGTGGGTATGATGAAATATCAACAAAGTTAATTAAATAATGTGATTCTGAGCTAAGTAACATATTAAGCTATCTGTGTAACCAGTCGTTTATCAGTGGAATATTTCCTGAATGGTTGAAATATGGTGAAGTTAAGCCACTAAGAAGGGAGATAAAGAAATAGCATCAAATTTCCGTCCAATTTCACTGTTGCCAGCATTCTCAAAAATTTTAGAAAAAGTAATGTACAGTCAGCTTTATAACCATCTTATCTCAAATAACATACTGTCAAAGTCACAGTTTGGATTTCTAAAAGGTTCTGATATTGAGAAGGCCATCTACACTTACAGTGAAAATGTGCTTAATTCATTAGACAAAAAATTGCAGGCAACTGATATATTTTGTGATCTGTCAAAGGCATTTGACTGTGTAAATCACAATATCCTTTTAAGTAAATTAGAATATTATAGTGTAATAGGAAATGCTGCAAAATCGTCAAATCTTATATCCCTGACAGGAAACAAAGGGTGTTATTAGGAAAGAGACATGTATCAAGCTATCAGGCATCATCCAACTGGGAACTAATTACATGTGGGGTCCCACAAGGTTCCATTTTGGGGCCCTTACTTTTTCTTGTGTACATCAATGACCCTTCATCAGTAACATTACCAGATGCCAAGATCATTTTGTTTGCTGATAATACAAACATTTCCATAAATAGCAAATCAAGTGTAGTCTTAGAAAGATTAGCCAATAAAATATTTGTGGACATTAATCACTGGTTCCTAGCCAATTCCTTGTCACTAAACTTTGAAAAAACACACTACATGCAGTTCAGAACTTGTAAGGGGTGTCCCACGAGTATATGTCTAACATAAGATGACAAGAAGATAGAAGAAGTGGACAGTGTTAAATTCTTGGGATTACAGCTAGATAATAAATTCAACTGGGAGGAGCACACCACAGAACTGATGAAGCGTCTTAACAAATCTCTGTTTGCAATGCGAATTTTGTCAGACATAGGGGATATAAAAATGAAAAAGCTGGCATACTATGCTTACTTTCATTCCATAATGTCATATGGGATTATTTTTTTGGGGTAATTCATCAAGCCAAGCTAAAGTTTTCCGGGCACAAAAATGTGCAGTAAGAGTTATGTGTAGTGTGAACCCAAGAACATCCTGCAGAAGCCTGTTTAGGGAACTAGGGATACTAACTACTGCTTCCCAATATATTTATTCCTTAATGAATTTTGTCATTAAAAATATATCACTTTTTCAAACCAACAGCTCAATTCATGGAATCAATACTAGAAATAAGAATAATCTTCACAAGGATTTAAAGTCACTTGTTCTTGTACAAAAAGGTCTGCATTATTCAGGAACACACATTTTCAATAACTTGCCAGCAACCATAAAAAGCTTAACAACCAATGAAATTCACTTTAAGAGAAGCCTAAAGGACTTATTAGTGGCCAACTCCTTCTACTCCATTGATGAATTTCTCAGTAAAACCAACTGATTTGTATATATATAACTTCTGCACAATTTCAGTGCCGTAATGTGTTCATTGTAAATATATGTGTGTGTGTGTGTGTGTGTGTGTGTGTGTGTGTGTGTGTGTGTGTGTAAGTACAATCTAACTTCTGCACCTTTTCAGTGCAGTAATGTGTTCATTGTAAATAAGTATTATAGTAGTTGTATTGCATTTATTACCTTATACATAAATATAAAAACTTTTTTATTTTAAATTCAGTGCATTAGTATTTGTAAAATGACTCTTTCATATAGTGTTCATTAAAAAATGACAATCATTCCACTTGGGACCTGTGGAATGGTACATTAGGTTATTTGTTTTAGTTGTAAATATTTGTCATGTATTGTTGTTTTTCTGACATGTTCCACATCCTGGAGGACCTCCTCACTACGGATCAATTGGAATGAAAGTAAATCTAACCTAATCTAAAAACCTGAATATGAGCTCAGTATTGAGAACATTAAGAATGTAATTAACATTCTCAGATATAAGTAAAATCTTTGACAGAGTTGATAATGTCTCAAGTAAAATTCTAAAATCCTGTTCTTCACACATTGTCACATATGCAATATGTCACAGACAATAATAATAATAATTACTGACTATCTCACAACTTACCTCCATCTTGAGGGTGCTGGAAAAGATTATATGAGTATATGCAAGAATCATAACAAATCTCTCTTAAAAAAAGATACTTAGTAAGTATTTCTACAGATGTGCTGTGCATACCAGAATATCATCTTAAAATCACAGAGACTGAACAGATGCATGTACATGTATACAAGTTGGTAGCACATTACTATAGGTGTAATGTGGGGAAAGAGGATCAGCTTTGTACACAAAAGTGGAATAAAGCTCCAGGCCATAGACTTCTGTGAATATTGTACTGAAAACCCATTTGTGTGCTGTACTTTAGTAATGTACTTGAAATGTAAAAGACAGCAGTTCTGACAGTCTGTAATCCCCAACAGAAAATGTTTTTAACTTCATTCAACAATTAGAATGGGTACTAATTAGTATAAATAATTGAGAAGTGATTGTGTGTGGATATTTCAGTATAGATTTCATCTCTGATGGGTATTTTCTTTCCCAAAAATATTCCTACATCATGAATCCAGTTTTCCTTTATAATGGGATTGGCAAGTTTACACTGGAAACTGATAAAAAGGGTAGCTAACATCTGGGATCAAAATATCTTGTGTTATAAAGAAAGAATTTTATGTAATGCTAAGGACTAGCTCTAATCAAGTACTAAAATTGCCCTAGGAGCAGCATTGCAAAATTCTTCAGTGTGTCACCAAAAAGGCAAAAACCATGTGTATGTACAAAAAATGAAAATTCCAATAACAAGGCAAGGACATTTGGAGCGTTATTTGGCATAAAATGAAAAAATCTCAGCAAAGAAAATGATTTTGAATTTCCATATGGAAGCAATAGTGAACAGGTGATACACAATTAAAATTATTGGTTACTCAATTCAATGAATTCTTTTTAACAGTAGCTGAAAACATGGGGACAAAACATAGTCCATCAAACACAGATGTTATAAAATTAGACAAGTAATGCATACTCCACTGCCAGACATCAGTTTTGCCAACTCATTTGTTACAGAGATCACAAAAGCTGGTAGGCTGCTAAAAACAGTAACTCTTCTGGCTGTAAAGATATCTTAGTCAAAGTGCTAAAACCTTGTGTTGGCTTGGTGGCATTCCTACCAAGTTACCTGTGTAATCAGCAATGGATCACAGAGTATTTCCTGAAAGACTGAAATATGCAGCAATAACACCAGTGTATAAAACTGGAGACAGTACTGAGAATGCAATATATGATCTCGCAAAGTCAATTCTACTCTAACTAAATAACAAAATTAATCTCATTGGCATTTAGCTAGGGAAACTAAAATTGTATGGCTTTAGAGGTCTTCCCCTTGCATAGGTGGAGTCAAATCATATAAAACGGAGATTCACATTAGCAAATGATACAACGGGAATATAATTAAATCCAGAGCGGTGAAATACGATTAAATTCAGAGTGAGGAAACATTATATATTGTGTACCACAGTATTCTGGGTTTAGTCCACTTCTGATCTTGGTAAACGAAGGTGATTTACTGGGCACATTGACAAACTTTTCAAAAACTGTGATGTTTGCTGATGACACGAGTATATTCCTAAAATGTCCAAACACATTCATATAGACACAGCCAGGAGAATAAGCTCACAACTGGTTCACAACCAACACCTTAAACCAAAAAACCTTGTATTATGCAGTTTCAAACAGATGAAAATTATTTACATTTATCAGAAGTAGAGGTGAGTGGGTGCACTCTGGATGAGGCTCCATGTGTGAAGTTCTCAGGTATCCAGATAGACAATAAACAGAGGTGGTGCCAGCAAGTGGATAAGTTAACCAAAAAGCTCACAAAGGGACTGTGCATATTGTTCATTACCAATTTTATATGTGGTATATGCAGGGCTTGTCCAAAAATGAAAGTAGCAGAAGTGAGGGCTCCAGATTTAAAAAAAAAAAAAAAATTTATATATATATATATATATATATATATATATATATATATATATATATATATATATATATATAAAAAAAACAAAGATGAGGTGACTTACCGAACAAAAGCGCTGGCAGGTCGATAGACACACAAACAAACACAAACATACACACAAAATTCCAGCTTTCGCAACAAACTGTTGCCTCATATGTCTGCTTGTGTCTGTATGTGTGGATGGATATGTGCGTGTGTGCGAGTGTATACCTGTCCTTTTTTCCCCCTAAGGTAAGTCTTTCCGCTCCCGGGATTGGAATGACTCCTTACCCTCTCCCTTAAAATCCACTTCCTTTCGTCTTCCCCTCTCCTTCCCTCTTTCCTGATGAGGCAACAGTTTGTTGCGAAAGCTTGAATTTTGTGTGTATGTTTGTGTTTGTTTGTGTTTCTATCGACCTGCCAGCGCTTTTGTTCGGTAAGTCACCTCATCTTTGTTTTTATATATAATTTTTCCCACGTGGAATGTTTCCTTCCATTATATATATATATATATATATATATATATATATATAATAGAGGGAAACATTCCACGTGGGAAAAATATATCTAAAAAGAAAGATGATGAAACTTACCAAACAAAAGCGCTGGCAGGTCGATAGACACACAAACAAACACAAACATACACACAAAATTCTAGCTTTCGCAACCAATGGTTGCCTCGTCAGGAAAGAGGGAAGGAGAAGGAAAGACAAAAGGATATGGGTTTTAAGGGAGAGGGTAAGGAGTCATTCCAATCCCGGGAGCGGAAAGACTTACCTTAGGGGGAAAAAAGGACAGGTATACACTCGCACACACACACATATCCATCCACACATACACAGACACAAGCAGACATTTGTAAAGGCAAAGAGTTTGGGCTGAGATGTCAGTCGGGGCGGATGTACAGAGGCAAAGATGAAGTTGAAAGACAGGTGAGGTATGAGCGGCGGCAAATTGAAATTAGAAATTAGCGGAGATTGAGGCCTGGCGGATAGCGAGAAGAAAGGATATGCTGAAGGGCAAGTTCCCATCTCCGGAGTTCTGACAGGTTGGTGTTAGTGGGAAGTATCCAGATAACCCGGACGGTGTAACACTGTGCCAAGATGTGCTGGCCGTGCACCAAGGCATGTTTAGCCACAGGGTGATCCTCATTACCAACAAACACTGTCTGCCTGTGTCCATTCATGCGGATGGACAGTTTGTTGCTGGTCATTCCCACATAGAACGCTTCACAGTGTAGGCAGGTCAGTTGGTAAATCACGTGGGTGCTTTCACACGTGGCTCTGCCTTTGATCGTGTACACCTTCCGGGTTACAGGACTGGAATAGGTGGTGGTGGGAGGGTGCATGGGACAGGTTTTACACCGGGGGCGGCTACAGGGGTAGGAGCCAGAGGGTAGGGAAGGTGGTTTGGGGATTTCATAGGGATGAACTAAGAGGTTGCGAAGGTTAGGTGGACGGCGGAAAGACACTCTTGGTGGAGTGGGGAGGATTTCATGAAGGATGGATCTCATTTCAGGGCAGGATTTGAGGAAGTCGTATCCCTGCTGGAGAGCCACATTCAGAATCTGATCCAGTCCCGGAAAGTATCCTGTCACAAGTGGGGCACTTTTGGGGTTCTTCTGTGGAAGGTTCCGGGTTTGAGGAGATGAGGATGTGGCTCTGGTTATTTGCTTCTGTACCAGGTCGGGAGGGTAGTTACAGGATGCCAAAGCTGTTGTCAGGTTGTTGGTGTAATGGTTCAAGGATTCCGGACTGGAGCAGATTTGTTTGCCACGAAGACCTAGGCTGTAGAGAAGGGACCGTTTCATGTGGAATGGGTGGCAGCTGTCATAATGGAGGTACTGTTGCTTGTTGGTGGGTTTAATGTGGACGGACGTGTGAAGCTGGCCATTGGACAGGTGGAGGTCAACGTCAAGGAAAGTGGCATGGGATTTGGAGTAGGACCAGGTGAATCTGATGGAACCAAAGGAGTTAAGGTTGGAGAGGAAATTCTGGAGTTCTTCTTCACTGTGAGTCCAGATCACGAAAATGTCATCAATAAATCTGTACCAAACTTCGGGTTGGCAGGCCTGGGTAACCAAGAAGGCTTCCTCTAAGTGACCCATGAATAGGTTGGCATACGAGGGGGCCATCCTGGTACCCATGGCTGTTCCCTTTAATTGTTGGTATGTCTGGCCTTCAAAAGTGAAGAAGTTGTGGGTCAGGATGAAGCTGGCTAAGGTAATGAGGAAAGAGGTTTTAGGTAGGGCGGCAGGTGATCGGCGTGAAAGGAAGTGCTCCATCGCAGCGAGGCCCTGGACATGCGGAATATTTGTGTATAAGGAAGTGGCATCAATGGTTACAAGGATGGTTTCCGGGGGTAACAGACTGGGTAGGGATTCCAGGCGTTTGAGAAAGTGGTTGGTGTCTTTGATGAAGGATGGGAGACTGCATGTAATGGGTTGAAGGTGTTGATCTACGTAGGCAGAGATGCGTTCGGTGGGGGCTTGGTAACCAGCTACAATGGGACGGCCGGGATGATTGGGTTTGTGAATTTTGGGAAGAAGGTAGAAGGTAGGGGTGCGGGGTGTTGGTGGGGTCAGGAGGTTGATGGACTCGGGTGAAAGGTTTTGTAGGGGGCCTAAGGTTCTGAGGATTCCTTGAAGCTCCGCCTGGACATCAGGAATGGGATTGCCTTGGCAAACTTTGTAAGTAGTGTTGTCTGAAAGCTGACGCAGTCCCTCAGCCACATACTCCTGACGATCAAGTACCACAGTTGTGGAACCCTTGTCCGCCGGAAGAATGACGATGGATCGGTCAGCCTTCAGATCACAGATAGCCTGGGCTTCAGCAGTGGTGATGTTGGGAGTAGGATTAAGGTTTTTTAAGAAGGATTGAGAGGCAAGGCTGGAAGTCAGAAATTCCTGGAAGGTTAGGAGAGGGTGATTTTGAGGAAGAGGAGGTGGGTCCCGCTGTGACGGAGGACGGAACTGTTCCAGGCATGGTTCAATTTGGATAGTGTCTTGGGGAGTTGGATCATTAGGAGTAGGATTAGGATCATTTTCCTTCGTGGCAAAGTGATATTTCCAGCAGAGAGTACGGGTGTAGGACAGTAAATCTTTGACGAGGGCTGTTTGGTTAAATCTGGGAGTGGGGCTGAAGGTGAGGCCTTTGGATAGGACAGAGGTTTCGGATTGGGAGAGAGGTTTGGAGGAAAGGTTAACTACTGAATTGGGGTGTTGTGGTTCCAGATTGCGTTGATTGGAATTTTGAGGTTTTGGAGGGAGTGGAGCTGGAAGTGGGAGATTGAGTAGATGGGAGAGACTGGGTTTGTGTGCAATGAGAGGAGGTTGAGGTTTGCTGGAAAGGTTGTGAAGGGTGAGTGAGTTGCCTTTCCGGAGGTGGGAAACCAGGAGATTGGATAGTTTTTTAAGGTGGAGGGTGGCATGCTGTTCTAATTTGCGGTTGGCCTGTAGGAGGATGCTCTGAACAACAGGTGTGGATGTGGGAGAGGAAAGATTGAGGATTTTTATTAAGGATAGGAGTTGATGGGCGTGTTGATTGGCTGAGTGGATGTGTAGGTGAAGGATTAGGTGGGTGAGGGCAATGGATTGTTTGGTTTGGAACTGGTATAGGGACTGATGGAAAGAAGGGTTGCAGCCAGAGATGGGAACTTTAAGTGTGAGGCCTTTGGGGGTGCAACCCTTCTTTCCATCAGTCCCTATACCAGTTCCAAACCAAACAATCCATTGCCCTCACCCACCTAATCCTTCACCTACACATCCACTCAGCCAATCAACACGCCCATCAACTCCTATCCTTAATAAAAATCCTCAATCTTTCCTCTCCCACATCCACACCTGTTGTTCAGAGCATCCTCCTACAGGCCAACCGCAAATTAGAACAGCATGCCACCCTCCACCTTAAAAAACTATCCAATCTCCTGGTTTCCCACCTCCGGAAAGGCAACTCACTCACCCTTCACAACCTTTCCAGCAAACCTCAACCTCCTCTCATTGCACACAAACCCAGTCTCTCCCATCTACTCAATCTCCCACTTCCAGCTCCACTCCCTCCAAAACCTCAAAATTCCAATCAACGCAATCTGGAACCACAACACCCCAATTCAGTAGTTAACCTTTCCTCCAAACCTCTCTCCCAATCCGAAACCTCTGTCCTATCCAAAGGCCTCACCTTCAGCCCCACTCCCAGATTTAACCAAACAGCCCTCGTCAAAGATTTACTGTCCTACACCCGTACTCTCTGCTGGAAATATCACTTTGCCACGAAGGAAAATGATCCTAATCCTACTCCTAATGATCCAACTCCCCAAGACACTATCCAAATTGAACCATGCCTGGAACAGTTCCGTCCTCCGTCACAGCGGGACCCACCTCCTCTTCCTCAAAATCACCCTCTCCTAACCTTCCAGGAATTTCTGACTTCCAGCCTTGCCTCTCAATCCTTCTTAAAAAACCTTAATCCTACTCCCAACATCACCACTGCTGAAGCCCAGGCTATCTGTGATCTGAAGGCTGACCGATCCATCGTCATTCTTCCGGCGGACAAGGGTTCCACAACTGTGGTACTTGATCGTCAGGAGTATGTGGCTGAGGGACTGCGTCAGCTTTCAGACAACACTACTTACAAAGTTTGCCAAGGCAATCCCATTCCTGATGTCCAGGCGGAGCTTCAAAGAATCCTCAGAACCTTAGGCCCCCTACAAAACCTTTCACCCGAGTCCATCAACCTCCTGACCCCACCAACACCCCGCACCCCTACCTTCTACCTTCTTCCCAAAATTCACAAACCCAATCATCCCGGCCGTCCCATTGTAGCTGGTTACCAAGCCCCCACCGAACGCATCTCTGCCTACGTAGATCAACACCTTCAACCCATTACATGCAGTCTCCCATCCTTCATCAAAGACACCAACCACTTTCTCAAACGCCTGGAATCCCTACCCAGTCTGTTACCCCCGGAAACCATCCTTGTAACCATTGATGCCACTTCCTTATACACAAATATTCCGCATGTCCAGGGCCTCGCTGCGATGGAGCACTTCCTTTCACGCCGATCACCTGCCGCCCTACCTAAAACCTCTTTCCTCATTACCTTAGCCAGCTTCATCCTGACCCACAACTTCTTCACTTTTGAAGGCCAGACATACCAACAATTAAAGGGAACAGCCATGGGTACCAGGATGGCCCCCTCGTATGCCAACGTATTCATGGGTCACTTAGAGGAAGCCTTCTTGGTTACCCAGGCCTGCCAACCCGAAGTTTGGTACAGATTTATTGATGACATTTTCGTGATCTGGACTCACAGTGAAGAAGAACTCCAGAATTTCCTCTCCAACCTTAACTCCTTTGGTTCCATCAGATTCACCTGGTCCTACTCCAAATCCCATGCCACTTTCCTTGACGTTGACCTCCACCTGTCCAATGGCCAGCTTCACACGTCCGTCCACATTAAACCCACCAACAAGCAACAGTACCTCCATTATGACAGCTGCCACCCATTCCACATCAAACGGTCCCTTCCCTACAGCCTAGGTCTTCGTGGCAAACGAATCTGCTCCAGTCCAGAATCCTTGAGCCATTACACCAACAACCTGAAAACAGCTTTTGCATCCCGTAACTACCCTCCCGGACAACTTATTGAATAGATTTATTCCCATATGGTATGTATCTTTCTGATATAAATGTGTATTGTCTGGGAGTATATGCGAGTCACCTTTTAACCTAGTGTTGTGATTGTGATTGTGGAAGTCACAATTGTTTTCTAATACTGTTATTTCCAAATACATTTATTAAAATATACATTGTGTGTCAAGAATAAACATGCACAAAACATACATAGTAGTGGTAGCACTTTCAGGTTTTTAACTATCAGTTTACATGACTGTCTAGTTCTGCTCCCTATAATAATCCTGATGGCTCTTTTTTTGGATTCTGAAGATTGTCAGTGGACATCAAGCAGGAAATTAGAAATCCCAAAATACACACTTAAAACGAAAAAATCACACCACAAAGAAGTTATGCAAATTGGTCACAAATTGATATTTGTACAGGTATAAATGGAAAACGCAAAATTGAAAGCTTTGGTGGCTGATGGATGAGTGTGTGATGCTGCAGCACAATTTCACCATGCATCTGACAAGGTTAGTAAACAGGGAATATATTGATACCCGGGCATAAAGTCTTTGGAAATTTCATTCCGTGTACTCAGTTGGTCAGTAACTACACCTTGCTGATAGGCGCATGAACAATATACACAGGTGTCAGCATTTGAGAGAGAACATGTAGTTGGGCTCAAAGCCAAGTGGAGTAATTGGCAAATTACTTGACGTTTGAATAGGAGCAATGCCGCTATTTGACAGTTTTGCCAGGAATGGGTGTACCACAGCCAAATATAGTGTCAATAAGGAAGCAGTCGACGTAGAGAAACGAAAGAACCTGAGGACTGAGCAGTCATCAGAAAGGAACTCAGAGCCATGGATTCATCATTATCATTGATCCAATGTGCAACAGATGCTTCAAGCACCACAAAGACCATTAATATGGAGCTCATAGAAAGGGCACTGAGCTCATAGCACCTCTCACATCGACTACCATTGACCTCTGTAAGCCAACAAGACCAATTGCAGTGGTGCCATGCACATTTGGTCTGGAATCTCACTGACTGGAATAGAACTGTCTTCAGGTGATGAGTCCTGCTTCAAATTGAGCCCTGATGACCAGTGAAAATGTGTCTGGAGATGTCACGGACAGTGGCGGGATACCATCCTACCTGTTACCCACTGTAAGGCCTGACAACCAGGAGTGCTGGTCTGGGGTGCCATTTCATTTCATAGCAGAACTGCTTTGCTTATCATCCACAGGACCCTTACAGCACAGTGGTAAGGTGGCAATACTGTATGTCCCATTTTGTTGCCTTTCATGGCAAGCCATCCTGGGCTTACATTTCAGCAAGATAATGTCTACCTGCACAAGGCAAGAATTTCTACTGCCTCTCTTCCTGCTTATCAAATCGTACCTTGGCCAGCAACATTCCTGGATCTGTCCAAAATTGAGAACGTTTGGAGCGTTACAGGCAGGGTCCTCCAAGCAGTTCAGGATTTTTGACTATCTGACACACCAGTTGGGCAGTATTTGGCAAGAGATCTGTCAGAAGGATATCCAACAATTCTACCAATCAATGCAAAGCCAAATAACTGCTGGCATAAGTGCCAGAGGTGGACCATGACATTACTGACATGCTCAATTTGTGCATCTATTTCTTTTGAATAAATCGCCCAATATTTCTGAAATTGTAATCATTTTTTTCTGTACATGCACAGTAAAAGAATACTTCATTAGCCACTCCTCCAATATACCTGACTAGTTGCATTCAGGAACATAAATTCTCCCTAGTTCTAATATTTATACCAAATGATCCTCATTTGCCAGTATACAGACATCTAATAGAAATCTGTGTAAAATTAAAATGTTTTGTTTGAGGTATTAGATAATAACAACAGCTGAGTAGTATAAAAGGAAGAGCAGTGGCATTTTTCAAAATAGCTACTTTTCTCCTAACATAGACAGATAAAACATTGAAACTTCCTGGCAGATCAAAACTGTGTGCCTGACCGAGACTCGAACTTGGGACCTTTGCCTTTCATGGGTAAGTGCTCTACCAACTGAGCTACCCAAGCACGACTCACAACCTGTCCTCACAGCTTTAATTCTGCCAGTACCTTGTCTCCTACCTTCCAAACGGTTTTAATCTGCCAGGAAGTTCCATATCAGCGCACACTCCGCTGCAGAGTGAAAATTTCGTTCTAGATAAAACATTCTAAGAGTGGTAACCATAATTATCAATTTTGGCAGATTAGTGTTGGTCATAAGTTGTTGTTAATATACTTTACAGAAGTGGTGTGTCTGCCTGTTAATGTTAACTTGGCTTGTTCCACAACCCTGAAGGCTCATCTTCATCATGGAGTTGATGTAAGAGTGGTAACCATAATTATCAGTTTTAGCAGATTAGTGTTGGTCATAAGTTGTTGTTAATATACTTTACAGAAATGCTGTGTCTGCCTGTTAATAAGTAACTTGGCTTGTTCCACAACCCTGAAGGCTCTTCTTCATCATGGAGTTGATGATGATGATGATGATGATGATGATGATAATATTAATAATAATAGCAATCTTGATGGAATACATTGTGTGAATAAATGCTTGAGTGAATCTCAGTTTTAATTTCTAAAAGGTTCCCCCACAGAACACAGTGCTTTTCAATTCAAAAATCAGATTACACAAAATTTAAATGACAAAATATTGCCAACTGATATTTTCCATGACTTTGCAAAAGCATTTGATTGCAGTCCACAGTGTTATAGAGAAACTAGAATATTATGATACCAGAAATCTTGCTGGTAACTGGCTTTCATTATGTTTAAGTAAAAGGGTGCAGAGTATCACATTAAGAAACACAGAAAGTGTACACAGTGAAGAACCATCTTCATCTTCAAAATGGGGAAAAAGTTGTGCAGGTATACCCCAGTAATTGAATTGGTTCTATTCTTGTTCTTGTTACTTATAAATTATCTATCATCATATAAGCAAGAAACAAGAATTTTTCTCTTTGATGTTAGTGCAAGCATCATAATCAAGCCTAATAGAGTGACTTCAACACAGATAAAGCAAGAGACAGGCAACAACAACTAACATTAAAAATAACGTGTGACAATAAGTCAATAAAAATATCACATTATTCAGGAAATCACATGTTACAAATCTAAGGTCTGCAACTTTCATGTTACAGACAGTATCAGATATTGGAGATGAAAATGCCAGCAAATTAAATTACCTTTCTATTATAACCTTTAATCACCAATAATTGCGTGGATATTCAAACACACTCACTTAGAAACAATAGCTCATTACATGATAACAACTTAGTATCTCTTATTCGACTGCCGTGCCGTGACACGCATCCGGCGCCGTTCGTAGCTAGGTGGCGCTCCCGCACTCAGCCGAGTTGCGGAGCACCTCTATCGCCGTTTGCGCGTACTGTCACAACACTTTTCCCCCCTTGAAAAAAAAAAAAAAAACACTCACTTCCTTGGAGACACGGACAGTGCGGAGACATCCATGGCCTCTTGTGAGGCCCCGAGTAGATCCCGCGAAGAGACACGAGAGTATGTTCGAAAATGTCCAGGGCGGAAGCTCGTGTGTGGAACGTGCCTCCTGGATGAGATGATGGGTGAAAACTCCGGAGCAGCATCCATAGGTGTCGTGGACCTGGGGGTGTGCTCCAGCGAGATGGGTCCCGGAGAAGGCGGCGTTGCAACTGGGGCCGGTTCCGGCGTACTCGGAAGTGGTAGCGACGTCGGATGCATCAACACGTACGGTAGACCGGCAGCAGTGACAGGACTGGCTTCTCGGGCTGGTGGAGGTGAAGGAAGGGGTGGTGGACCGGCCTGGCCACCACTTGTGGGCGCATCTGGTCGTAATGGCAAACAACCATGCCATCGTCTGTACGTATTTCACAAGGCTGGTGGCCGCGAAGAGCCTTGACCACCCCTGGAATCCATTTAGGGCGAGATCCATACCCTCGTGCCCACACGTCCCACACTAGGGGACACAGCACAAGGCCTGACAGGGTGAAGCAGGTGCAGTAGAGTGCGTGGTTGGCGGCCATGCAAGAGTTCAGCAGGGCTGCGATCACCCAGAGACGTGAAGCGATAAGAACTCAGAAATTGCAACAGAGCGTCATCTGTGGAAAAATCACTAAGGAATTTTTTCATCTGGCTTTCGAAAGTGCGGACAAGGCGCTCAACCTCCCCATTCAATTGTGGATGGAAGGGCGGTGCTGTAACATGATGAATCCCTTGTCCAGTACAAAAATCACGGAAGGCCTGTGAAGAGAACTGAGGGCCATTGTCCGTGACGATCGTGGATGGAAGACCTTCTAGCGCAAAGATTTTGGACAAAGCCAGCGTTGTCACCACAGTGGTGGGCGACGGACATCGAACAACAAACGCAAACTTCGAGAAGGCGTCAATCAACAGTATCCAATAAGTACCGAGGAAGGGGCCGGCAAAGTCAGCGTGCAGCCGTTCCCATGGCTGCGCCAGATCAGGCCACGGAGAGGGCATTGTATGAGGTGCAGCCAGTTGTTGAGCACACTGACCACACGCAGCAACCATGTGGGTGATGTCCGAATCAATACCGGGCCAATAAACGTGCCTGTGGGCCAGGGACTTAGTCCGAGAAATACCCCAATGGGCTTCATGCAACAGTTTGAGAACATCTTTGCGAAGAGAGGCTAGCACCACGACCCGTGGAGATGCGACATCCGTGGCCAGAAGAACAACACCATCACGAACAGACAGACAAAGGTGTGAGGCATCGTCGTTGCGAAGGGGATGTGATGCCCGGCCCTTGGTCCTGTCCGGCCAACCCCGTTGAACAAAACCGATCACCTGACGCAGGACCGGGTCCCGCGCAGTAGCCAACGCGACCTGCGAACCTGTAAGTGGAAAACCCTCAACCGCACGACGTTCTTCCTCATCAATGTGGAAACGGAGCAGTTCATCACGATCGAAAACCAGGTCGGGGCCCATCGGCAATCGCGACAATGCGTCAGCGTTGGCGTGCTGGGCCGTGGGCCGATCGTGAATCTCATAGTGAAAACGAGACAAGTATAAGGCCCAACGTTGCAGGCAGTGAGCTGCCTTATCCGGAAGCGATGCCGAAGGGCTGAACAGAGAGACCAGCAGCTTGTGGTCGGTGATGAGGTGAAACTTAGAACCATACAAAAAAACGCTGAACTTTTTTAGAGCATAAATGATAGCGAGCACCTCCTTTTCAATTTGAGAGTAATGCCGTTGCGCATCGTTTTGAGGGTCTAGGAAGCATAGGCGATGGGTCGTTCCGACCCATCCTCATACCGATGGGCGAGAACAGCCCCTAGGCCATACTGTGACGCGTCAGTCGCCAGAATCAAGTGCTGACCTGGACGGAATGTGGCAAGACAAGGCGCCGACTGCAAATGAGCCTTCAGGCAGACAAAAGCCTGCTCACACTCGTCGGACCAACAGAAAGGGACGTTTTTGCGTAACAGCTGATGCAGAGGATGAGCTACCACTGCCGCGGATGGAATGAATTTGTGATAATAAGCAATCTTGCCTAGAAACGCCTGAAGTTCTTTGACCGTAGACAGCCTGGGTAGAGCGTTAATGGCTGCAACGTGCTGACGTAGAGGACGTATACCCTCATGGGACAAGTGGAAACCAAGATACACAATGGAGGGTTGGAAGAACTGTGAGTTGTCCAGATTGCACCTCAACCCAGCTGAATGCAAAACCCGAAACAGTGAACGCAAATTGCGAATGTGCTCCTCAGTGGAGGCCCCCGTGACAACAATGTCACCCAGATAGTTTATGCAGCCGGGAACGGAAGCCGTGAGCTGTTCCAAAAACCTCTGAAAAATGGCCGGGGCGCTAGCGACACCAAATGGTAACCTCTGGTACTGATACAACCCACAAGGAGTGTTGATGACGAGAAATTCCTTGGAAGAAGCATCCAATGGCAACTGATGGTATGCCTCCGCTAAGTCAAGTTTGGAAAAGAACTGGCCCCCAGCGAGCTTGGTAAATAACTCCTTAGGACGGGGAAGAGGATAAGTATCCATGAGGCTCTGAGCGCTGACAGTGGCTTTAAAATCACCACACAATCGCAGACTCCCATTTGGTTTAGAAACCACCATGATTGGCGATGCCCATTCGCTGGAGGTAACAGGAAGGAGAATCCCTGAAGCTGTTAACCTGTCTATCTCAGCCTTGACAGGTGCACGCAACGCCAACGGAATAGGTTCAAATGGCTCTGAGCACTATGGGACTTAACATCTGAGGTCATCAGACCCCTAGAACTTAGAACTACTTAAACCTAACTAACCTAAGGACATCACACACATCCATGCCCGAGGCAGGATTCGAACATGCGACCGTAGCAGTCACGCAGTTCCGGACTAAAGCGCCTAGAACCGCTCCGCCACCACGGCCGGCACCGGAATAGGGCGTGCCCAGAAAAACTTAGGGCGAGCTGTAGGTTTAAGAGTAATGTGGGCTTCAAAATCCTTGGCACGACCCAGACCAGCACAGAACATGGACGAAAATTCAGAACACAATCCATCCAGCCGTTGATACGGAATATCCTCAGATATGAGGTGCACATCATCATCAATGGAGAACCCAAACAACAGGAAAGCATCATAACCAAACAGGTTTTCAGTGCCCGCATGATCCACCACATAAAACATGAGGGGCCTAACAACAGACTTGTAGGCAGTGGAAGCATCAAACTGGCCAGTGATAGGAATTTTCTGTTTATTATAAGTTCTCAGATTCCGCGTAACTGGAGACAAGGGAGGGGAGCCCAACTCCAAATACGTGGGAGAATTAATGAGAGTTACTGCAGAGCCAGTGTCCACTTGCATGCGAATGTCTTTATCGAGAACACGAACAGTAACAAACAACTTATTTGTTTGAGAAAGCACACAGTTAACATCCATGTCCGATGCCTCATCCTCGTCGACAGGAACTTTAGGGGACTGACACACAGAAGCAATGTGGCCATTTTTCCTACATGAATTACACGTGGCCCAACGTTTTGGACACGTGGCCCTGTCATGCTGTACAAAACAATGTGGACAAGAAGGAAGTGCGGAATGAACCTGCTTCTGTGGTTGCTGTTTTCACTGCGAGCGTTGCGGCCCAACGCAACGTTGTTTACGCGAGTGAACCGCCGCCACATCTTCGTTCTCCTGTGAAACAGGCAAATTGTCCGTGTCGAAAGTTGACTGTACAGTGCCTACATCACACCACACGTCTATTTGCGCACCAGCAGCGTGAGACACTTCAAAGGATTGAGCGATACTTAGAACTTCCGACAACGACGGGTTTGGCAGTTGTAGGGCATGTTGCCAAACTTCTTTATCAGGGGCAAGCCGTAGAATAGCATCCCTAACCATTGAATCAGCATAAGACTCATAATGAGTGTCCGTGACAAACTGACATTTCCTACTCAGACCGTGTAGTTCCGCCGCCCATGACCGGTAAGATTGATGGGGCTGTTTACGACACCAGTAGAACGCCACGCGGGCGGCAATGACATGGGTGTTTTTTCAGTAATAGTTAGACAATAAGTCAAACATTTCTTGGAAGGACAGAGAGGCAGGTTCCCGCAGAGGGGCTAACTGAGATAGCAGCTGATAGATCCGTGGAGAAATCCAACATAGAAATAACGACTTACACATAGGAGCGCCGACAATGCCGAAAGCCAAGAAGTGTTGCCGCAAACGCTTCTCATAATCCTCCCAATCTTCAGCGGCCTTGCCGTAAGGAGGGAACGGAGGCGGAGAAGAGGAAGACAGACGATGAGTAAGCGACGTCGACAATGCCTGAATAGCAGCCATCAGCTGTGTTTGTTGTTCAATGAGCACTTGCATAAGCTGTTCCATGTCTGCCCCGTCACGAACACACAAATCCACAACGCAGTGAAAATATCCGACCTCGTCACCAAAAAGTATTATAACCTTTCATCACCAATAATTGCGTGGATATTCAAACACACTCACTTAGAAACAATAGCTCGTTACATGATAACAACTCAGTATCTCTTATTTCACTGCCATGCTGTGACATGCGGCTGGTGCTGTTCGTAGCTAGGTGGCGCTCCCGCGCTCAGCCGAGTTGCGGAGTGCCTCTATCACCGTTTGCGCGTACTGTCATGGCGGCACTGTTAAATGTCGTGGCACTGTCACAACACTTTCCTGTTTTCATTCACTGATGTCTACTGGCATCATTTTGTGCAGTAACTCCTCATCAAGGAAAATATGTTCATTGAACTAGAGTGTGCAATAAATACAGTACGTGGTGTCTACTCTAGAGCCTCATGTAGACAGCTCTTTAAATAGTTGGGCATACTGACAACAGTGTGTTCCATTATGAAATTTGTTTCAACAGTCAGTGAAAGCTTGTAAACAACAGTCATTCATAAATATAATACTAGAATTGGGAATGACTTAATCTATCCATCACAAAATCTTAGTGTGGCACAGAAAGCAGTGAGGTAGGTATTCAGCTGAAAAATCTTTGACCAGATACCTAATGATGTAAAGTATTTAATAGATAATAAAATGATCTTCAAACACAGACTGAAATAATATCTGCTTAAAAATGTTTACTGGGTGTCTCTCCTAAGAGTCATCAGGTGCATTTATTCTGGTGTTTATATGTGTGTGTGTGTGTGTGTGTGTGTGTGTGTGTGTGTGTGTGTGTGTGTGTGTGTGTGTGTGTGTTTCACAAAAGACCAAAGTATTCTGTTATTCACAGCAGGAGTGTACAGTTGAACAAATTGATACAGTGATTAAAATACTATCCATTCTTAAGGAGTGGGACACAAAATCATGTGAAGTAATCCAGATTTTGTTTTTTGTGATTTCTCTAATTACTTAATGCAAATTTGTGGCTGGTTCCTTTCAGACACGGCCAATTTCATTTCCAATTCCTGTCCAGCCCAAGCTCCTGTTTCATATCTAATGACCTCATCATCTATTAGACATTAAACCCTAACATCCCTTCTTTATTTAGGAGCTAACAGAACTCCTTGTGTACGTTCAAATCATCCAGATATGTATTAACATGTGGTTAAGGATCATATGAGTAACTGTTGTCCAAACAACACTAATCACTGCGCAGTAGCAGACTATACACGGTGGCCTTATGACCTTATAATACAAAACTTTGCCTAGGTCAAATCATTGTTTTGCTACATACATTTAAAAAAACAGCTTCAGAAGAACTCCAAGAGGTAAGAATAAAATCACAAAGTAGAGTAGCAAATAATGCTAATTCAGCCATTGCTTATCTTCATAACACACTTCGGGTTAACTTGATGATCTTTGATGTCATATGTTCTTTGTTGCTGGAGGAGCCATAAGAATACATCTCAGGTAAGAATATGAACTTAAATCTCCTCACTGGAGTAAGTTTTTACAGTGGCAGTATGTGGTTAAGTCAGAGCTACAGCTGAATGGCACAATAACTGTATGTTGGGCTGACAGCCCTGAGAAATATCAAAATTAGTTGCTCTGCTCAATTTGGAATGATGAAAGTTAATAAAAAAAGCACTGTGACAGTCAATACCAAAGTCCACACATGTATTATAAGGTCATAAGGCCACCATGTATTGTGCCCAGTGTGGAGGCTATGTCTTGGTGAAACCTGGTGATGGTACTGGCTGCTCCATGTAGATGATGTTGCTGGTTGGATGCAGCTTCCAAGATCCTATTGGTTTCTTAGTGAGACTCTGATGAGCCACTACTGTGGTGGGCACCTGACACAGAGAACTTGTCAGGAATGAAGTGCCTGGTACAGATCAGGTGCAACATAAATACTATCAAGGTGCCAGGATACATCCAGGTCTACTTGAGGCCATGTGAAACCATGGAGGCAAGTAGCTCTGTGGGGACAGTGACCTCTTGTAGTTGCTGCCTGCTGGCCAGGCAGATGTGTAAAATCTGCTGGGGTGGTAAATTTGGCTATTCTGTGGAGGCCACCTGCTTGATGTTACTGTCTAATTTGTTGCTATGTGAGAGTGTGAACAGTCACTACATGACATCCTTGCATTCCCCCCTGATGGACAAATTCCTAGGAATACATGGTCTTCCTGCCAGTGACCTGCAGAACCAGTGAACCAGGAGGGCTGCTGTTGACATCCAGGTATGTGAGCACCTGGGTCGTGGGATGGCTAAACTCATCAGCATTCAGAGACTACACAGTCTGTTGTAGTGACACCTAGAGGTCGCTGTCAATGGTCCTGGGTGTCAAGGTGTCTGACTATGGAACAAAAAATTGTGGAGGATTTCCAGGCAGAGGGGTCAGTGCACTGTGAGGGTGCACCTGGTTACTGTGTTTGCTGTATCTGGAACCATCTTGAAGTTGCATTTCAACCATTGCCCACTCTAACAGATGTGTTGTAACTGCCAGCATCTAGAGTTGGCCACCCTTAAATAAGATGAGCACCCTGTAGGGACGGTGGCTCAATCACCAGGACGGGTTATGAAGAACAGTTGGGGGAATAATCAAGAGTAGCAACCGATATAGCTTTCTATGCAGTTATTTGGTTGGACTAGACCCATCTTGTGTGGAGGAGTGGCAGTAGGGTATGAACAATGTGAGCATCCAACACATGGCACTGGTGCAGCTTGGCCATTTGTGTCTTGAACATGTGGACAAACATTTTCACAAGATCGATGGATGCTGGATGGAAGGGTGTCATGTGCACCTAGGTGATGCCATTTTCTGAACAAAAAGTGCCAAATTCAGCAGACATAAACTTAGGACCATTATTTGTGACAATGGTCTCTGGGAAACCCTCAATGGAAAAAATGTAAGCTACTGCTTCAATTGTTTTCACCAAGTATGTCAAAGACACTCAAGGCACGTATAGGAAACTGCTGCCTACATTAATGACAATTATCCAGGAGTATCACAACAAAGGGCTTTCAGAGTCTAAGTTTGAAACAAGACCATGGTGGTGATGAATATGCCCAGAAAAATGTCTCCAAACTGGAGGTACCTGTTTACTCCGACAGGTGGTGCTGCTGCAGCCATTTTAAAAATATCATTGTCAATATCTCTCCAGTACACATGTCGGTGAGCAAAAAAAAGGTAGATCGGGCTTTACAATTTGTTGACATCAAGGTCATTAGGGGCAGACCACAAGCTCACATTGTGTCAAGGTTGGGGAAGGAAATCAGCTGTGCTCTTTCAAAGGAACCATCCCAGCATTCACCTAGAGCAGTTTAGAGAAATCACAGAAAACATAAATCTCGATGGCTGGACAGGGGTTTGAACTATCGTCCTCCCAAATGCAAGTCCAGTGTGTAACCACTGTGCCACCTTTCTTGATTGGAGAGCCAGTCATTTGGTCAGTACTCTATCCCAGTGACTTTTGTGGAGAAGTGTCAGGATGCACTGTCTGTGGGCTTGTGAAATCCCATTGAGGTGTGACCACTGTTCCCCAGCAACAGTAGGACACCAGTGATAACTGATAATTAATTTTGACAATGCTTGAGCTTGGGGTGGTCCAATTGTTTCTGGTCTATTAATCGAACTAGTTTCCAGATGACTGGGTTCCCTAAAGACTGGCAGGTGATGACTACCGAATCAAAGGGGAAGTTGGCCACTGCTTCTTCTGCTTTGGTATCCATGTGGAAATAGAGATCTGGGGCCAAGTCAAACTCCAGATTTGTCCATGGGGTAGCCCTGAGAGGATATTGGCATTGGCATGTTGCCCCGTGGATCTATACTGTATGTGGTAAGTGTACCCCGACATGAACAATGCCCATCACTGGAGCGACACGTTGTTGTGGTTGGAATGTTGGAGTTGACCTTGAACAGTGGCAAAAGAGGTTTATGATCAACTATGGAACTGATGTAGGTGCCTAAGTCTTGACATTTTTACTACTACCAATAATGTCATCAAAGTAACTGGCTGCCCCTGGCACCTCTCTTGTAAGATGCTCTAAGCAGCACTGAAGGATCGCCAGTGTGGTGACAATGCCAAAGGGGAACCAATTATAATGGAAAAGGACAAGTGCAGTATTGATGACCAATATACTTTTTGATGCCTCATCTAGTGGGAGTAGATGGTATGCATTGTGCAAATCAATTTTTGCAACGATCTTGCCACCAGTGAGGCACACGATGATGTCTTCTATTTTAGATATAGGTTAGGTACCAGTGTCAGATTGGGCATTACTCATGGTTTTGAAGTCTCCGCAAACTCTTAGTGAATCATTTAGTTTTTCCATGGTGATGATGGGAATGGTCCACTAAGTTTTAGGGACTGGAGTCAAGATAGAGCAGCACCTGCAGCTTACGTCTTCAATTAATTGCTGGCTCTATTTCAATCTGTCTTCCTCTACAGTTTTTGCCCTCTACAGGTCCCTCTAGTACCATGGAATTCATTTCCTCATGTCTTACCAGATATCCTATCATCCTGTCCCTTCTTCTTATCAGTGTTTTCCACATATTCCTTTCCTCTCTGATTCTACACAGAACCTACTCATCCCTTATCTTATCAGTCCACTTCATTTTCAACATTCATCTGTAGCACCACATCTCAAATGCTTCAGTTCTCTTCTGTTCCAGTTTGCCCACAGTCCATTTTCACTAACGTATAAGTACAATGCTCCACTCCAGACATACATTCTCAGAAATGTCTTCCTCAAATTAAGGCCTATGTTTGTTAGACTTCTCTTGGCCAGGAATGCGCTTTTTGCCATTGCTAGTCTGCTTTTGATGTCCTCCATGCTCCATCTGCCATGGGTTATTTTAGTGCCTAGGTTACAGTATTCCTTAAAATCACTTACTTTGTGACCATTCTCTCTTTTCTCATTTCTGCTAGTTCTCATTACTTTCGTCGTTCTTCAATTTGCTCCGAGCCCATATTCTGTGCTCATTAGATTGTTCATTCCATTCAGCACATCTTGTAACTTCTTCACTTTCACCCAGGATAGCAATGTCATCAGCAAATCATATCATTGGTATCCTTTCACCTTAAATTTTAATTCCTCTCCTGAACCTTTCTTTTATTTCAATCATTGCTTCTATGATGCACAGATTGAACAGTATGGGTGAAAGACTACATCCCTGTCTTATACCCTTCTTAATCCGAGCACTTTATTCTTTGGTCATCCACTCTTATTATTCCCTCTTGGCTTTTGTGCATATTGTATATTACCCATCTCTCCCTATAGCTTACTGCTATTTTTCTCAGAATTTTGATCATTTTGTACCATTTTACATTGGCAAACACTTTTTCCATGTTGATAAATCCTATGAACGTGTCTTGATTTTTCTTTAGTCTTGCTTTCATTGTCAACCACAATGTTTGAATTGCCTTCCTCACGCATTTACCTTTTCTAAAGCCAAACTGATAATCATGTAGCACATCCTCAATTTTCTTTTCCATTCTTCTGTATATTATTCTTGTCAGCAACTTGGATGCATAAGCTACAAAGCTGATTGTGCAATAATTCTTGCACTTGTCAGTTCCTGCAGTCTTCAGAATTGTGTGGATGATATTATTCTGAAGGTGAGATGGTATGTCACCAGGCTCATACATTCCACACACCAACATGAATAGTCGTTTTGTTGCCACTTCCCTCAGTGATTTTAAAAATTCTGATGGAATGTTATCTATCCCTTCTACCTTATTTGATCTTAAGTCCTCCAAAGCTCTTTCAAATTCTGATTCTAATGCTGGGTCCCCTACCTGTTCTTAATCAACTTCTGTTTCTTCTTCTATTACATGAGACAAATCTTCCCCCTCCTTGAGGCTTTCAGTGTATTCTTTCCATCTGTCTGCTCTTCCCTATGCATTTAAAAGTTAAATTCCTTTTGCATTCTTTATGTTACCATCCTTGCTTTTAATGTCACCAGAGGTTGTTTTGACTTTCCTGTATGCTGATTCACCCTTCCGACAATAGTTCTTTTTCGATTTCTTCACATTTTTCATGCAGCCATTTCATTTTAGTTTCCCTGTACTTTCTGTTTATTTCATTCTTCAGTGACATGTATTACTGTATTCCTGAGTTTCCTGCAACATTTTTGTACTTCCTCCTCTCATCGATCAACTGAAGTATTTCTTCTGTTACCCACAGTTTCTTCACAATTAACTTCCTTGTATCTATGTCTTTGTATACAACTTCTGTGATGGCCTTTTTAGAGATTTCCATCCTCTTCAACTGTAATGCCTACTGAGCTATTCCTTATTGCTGTATCTATAGCTTTAGAGAACTTCAAGCATATCTCATCATTCCTTAGTATTTCCGTATCCCACTTCTTTGTGTGTTGATTCTTCCTAACTAATGTCTTAAACTTCAGCTCACTCTTCAACACTACTACATTGTGATCTGAGTCTATACCTGCCTCTGGGTATACCTTACAATACAGTATCTGATTTCAGAATCTCTGTCTGACCATGATGTAATCGAACTGAAATCTTCCCGTATCACCTGGCCTTTTCCAAGTATACCTCCTCCTATTGTGATTCTTGAACAGAGTATTGGCTATTACTAGTTGAAATTTATTACAGAATTCAATTAGTCTTTCTCCTCTCTTATTCCTCATCTCAAGCCCATATTCTCCTACAACCTTTTCTTCTACTCCTTCCCCTATGACTACAGTCCCCCAAGACTATCAGATTTTCATCTCCCTCTATGTGTTAGTCTGCTGTCGATTCTGATAAGATCTATCCTATCAGATCGACCCTATCACTGAAGTGTTCACAGTAGCACACTCTCTGCCCTACCTTCCTATTCATAATGAATCCTACTCCTGTTATACCATTTTCTGCTGCTGTTGATACTCCTCTGTACTCATCTGACCAGAAATCCGCGTCTTCTTTCCATTTCACTTCACTGACCCCTATTATGTCTAGATTGAGCCTTTGTATTTCCCTTTTCAGATTTTCTAGTTTCCCTACCACATTCAAACTTCTGACATGCCATGCCCTGACTCATAGAAAGTTATCCTTTCATTGATTATTCAATCTTTTTCTCATGGTCATCTCCCCCTTGGCAGCCCCCCCCCCCCCCTCCCCAAAGATATCCGAATGGGGGACTATTCCGCAATCCTTTGCCAATTGAGAGGTCATCCTGGCACTTCTTCAATTACAGGCCATGTCCTGTGGATACATGTTATGTGTCTTTAATGCAGTGGTTTCCATTGCCTTATGCATTCTCATGCCATTGATCATTGCTGATTCTTCCGTCTTTAGGGGCAGTTTCCCACTCATTGGACAAGAGAGTGCCCTGAACCTCTGTCCGCTTATCCATCCTCTTTGACAATTACATTGGCAGAATGAGGGTGATGCCTTATGGGTACTGTTACTAAAATCATTGACTTCCAGTCTCTGGGTGTTAAAAAGGTCTAACCACAGAATGTTCATAACCCCCACTGGATCAACCAGTGAGGCTGCCTGATACTGGACTTGTGCATTATAATAGCCACTGACCACACAATGTCATTGCTGTAGCTCTTCAGCTGTATAGAGAATGCATGGAGTAGAGGAGATCCCAGGTGACAATATATTTCCTAACCAACAATGGTCACTGATGAGCTAATCAACAGTTATTGATGATGAGCCTGTATTGATTGGAAAACTACTGGAATGATGTTGACAGCCACTGTCAGCATTAAGAATCTGATGGAGATAGGGATAGTGGCCCAAATATTCAGTCCATCAGAAAGGAAGAAACCGGGCACCTGATCTGATTCAGAATGTGGAGGCTTCAGACAAGCACTCTCCTCTTTCTTTCTGGGAAGTGATTGTAAACTTTCACCGTGTGACCTGTTTTTCCACAGGTTGATTAATTGACTTGGTGATAGGAATACTGTTGATGACGTATCAGGAAGCTGTTGGAAGTGTTGACTACCCGCAGTGTCTTTGCATTTACCACTGGAATTAGGATTTCTTGCAAAAGAAAGAGAGAGTTGTACAGTGCCTCAAACAAATCAGATGATCCTAACCTTTTAAATAACTATAAAAAATACTGTAAAATATTGAACAAAGTCATTCAGAAATAAAAAAGTATGTACCCCTGCTCAAAAATTAATAACTCGACTAATAAAATCAAAGCTATAGGGGAAGTGATACGAAATGAGACTGGTGCAAATTACCCCAATAAGACCCAAAATATTGCTCTTAACAATGAAGGTAAGCTAGTTCAAAATCAAGATATTGTAGCTAAAATCTTTACTGATCACTTTTTAACTGTTGCTGAGAAAACAGCATGCAAAGGCTCTTCAGAAAAGGCAATAAAAACTCTGAAAGAACTTTTCCCTAACTCTATAGACATGATAGGTATGGCCCCCATGACTGCGCAAGAAGTAAGAAAAACCATAGTATCTCTAAAAAGTAAAAATTCATCAGGTGTAGACAATATTTCCAGCAAACTGCTAAAAGCCAGCTGTAATCAACTCTCTGAAGTTCTAGCTCATATATTCAATTCCTCTCTAAATCAAGGTATCTTCCCTAACAGAATGAAGTATGTTACTGTGAAGCCCCTCTACAAAAAAGGTGATCCCACAGATGTTTCCAGCTAATGTCCTATCTCTCTTGTAACAGAATTTTCTAAAGTTTTTGAAAAATTAATATACATCAGGGTTGTCAATCATCTTGAAAAATTTGCACTAATTATTAAACAACAATTTGGTTTCAGATCAGGTATATCTACAACCGAAGCAATTTACACACTTACAGATAATGTTTTAGAATGCCTTGACAAGAAAAAATTACCCGTTGGTATATTCTGTGATCTGATTAAGGCTTTTGACTGCGTCGATCACACAATACTTTTAGGAAAAGCAGCCCAATATGGAATCCATGGACAAATGGGTAACTGGCTCAGATCATATCTAGAAGACAGACAACAAAAAATAGTATTAGGTGTTAACAATCTACAAGTAGGAGAGATAGAGTCTGACTGCGGAACAGTACATCATGGAGTTCCACACGGGTCAGTCCTTGGTCCCCTTCTATATATTAATGACCTACCCCTGTCCTCAAATAGTGCTAGAAATATCACAATGTTTGCAGATGACACAAGTATAGTGACAGCCAGCAAAACCTCCACTGACGTAGAGTTAAATGCCAACCAAGCACTTGCAAATACTCTGAACTGGTTCACGGCAAATTGTCTAGCAATAAATCTCAGTAAAACAAATTACATGCAGTTCCAATCCAGTTACATAAGCCCAGAAGAGATTAACATTCCACACAAGAGCCAACAGTTACAGAGCGTTCAGTGCACAAAGTTCCTAGGCGTTCACATAGATAACTGTCTCAACTGGAAATTCCACATACAGCAAACACTAAAAAAGCTTAGCTCAGCAACATTTTCCACCCAAATAATCTCCAAAATTGGAGAAATCAACGTATCAAAGTATGCATATTTTGGCTGCTTTCATTCAGTGATATGCTATGGAATAATCTTTTGGGGCAACTCACCATTTTCAAAAAAACTTTTTGTAAGCTAGAAAGAAATAGTCCGTATTATATGTAGTGTCCCTCCAAGAACCTCATGGCAAAATCTTTTTAAACAGTTAGGTAAATTAACCACTACCTCACAATATCTCCTCTCACTCATGGCTTTCACTCTTCTCAATTCCTCTGAATTTGAAACAAATGAGGCATACCATCATTATAACATAAGACGGAAAGGTGATATGCACTGTGAACGGAAAAATCTCTCTCTGGTACAAAAAGGGGTAAAGTACATAAGTACAAAAATCTTTAACACACTCCTGAGTAATATAAAGTGTCCAAAAGAAAAGAAAATGCTATTCAAAAAAAAAGCTAAAGGAATTCCTACTGGAAAAATGTTTCTACTCTTTAGATGAATTCTTCAACAGAGATAAATAATTTGAGTAGTAATTCAGATTATTTCCTTTGTCATTGTTATCTGTATTGTTTTTATCACTATTGTATTTTTGTACTGTACTGTTTATTATCTTGATTATATTATTGTATTGTACCAGTTCTGAATCATTCATTACCATGTGTAATATACCAGTATGTATTGTACTGTATGATATCTGCATTGTATCTGCTTTGACTCGTTTCGCATCCATGCGTAATCATGCCATACTGGATCTATGGAATATGTATCTCAAATAAAATAAAATAAATAACGAGAGAATTGGGCTGGTGTGGAGACCTAGAGCAAGGCTGTGTCCAGTGAGTCAGGGAGGCAGCAAAAACCTAAAGGGGTAGCCACAACACTGCTGAGTATCTAATAGATTTCTCATAAACCCTAATGATGAGAAGACATGTCTAATGAAGTGTCCTTAGGCTTAAGGAAATCGTTTTGGAGTCCTTCTTCATGCAAATAGACAGGGATCATATCAGATAACAATCTCGTCCTGAGCTAAGGACGCAGCATACGATTGTGTGCATTGGGGTATTCACACACTGAAAAAGGCAGTTTCCAGATAGACACTGTTACTTTGATTTCCATTCCCTATACAATTGTCCACTGAACTTAGGGACAGCTGCAGATGTGCACTTGGAAGTCAGAATAGTTTAGTAAGGATGACTTTATTCATGTATTTGGAAGGGCATGCAACTCAGTCTCTGGGTTGAGCTGCTGCAGTACATGGTACACTTTGGTGCCTGTGCATAGGCCAAAAGAGTGTTCGCTGCTGAATATCACCTGTGATAACATGTTCCAGGAAAAGCAATTGAAGCCATGCCAACATAGTTTGTCCACAGCTTGACCTTTTTGTCAAATGGCTGGAACAGTGGGTGTGCAATTCAGAATCCTTTCACCAGCATGTAAATGCATGGCAGGTGGATGGAGATTTACGGTGGTATTGTGTTGATGGTAGCTATCTTCTCCAACAGCTTATCTTGAGTTTGTTGCATATTCTGGAGAAGAAGTAATGCTTGGGCAGTACTGTCTATGGCTCAGCCATGCTGGAACAGAAAATAAATAACAGTTTACTCAAAACTTGGAAATTATGTATGAGGAAACACGATCAACCTGGGATGTGAAAAACTGAGTTCAACAAAAAGCACCTCATCTCCAGCAGACTCATACTGCACCACTGGAGGCACAGTAAGAACACAGCCCAGGTAAGCAATCAGAAAAAGTTTAGTTGTAAACACATGCCCTCAAATCTCCTCCTTGGAGTATGTTTTACATTGACAGTACATGGTTAAGTTGCCCGCCCAGCTAGCCGCGCGGTCTAACGTGTTGCTTGCTGTGCGGGAAGGTGTGCTGGTCCCCGGTTTAGTGTCGAGGTCCGGTGTGCCAAACAGCCTGTGGATTGTTTTTAAGGTGGTTTTCCATCTGCCTCCATTACACTATGTCAGCGATTGCTGCGTAAACACTGTCTCCATGTACACCTACACCATAATTACTCTACTATGCAAATGCATGGGGTTACACTCGTCTGGCATGAGATGTTCCTTGGGGTAAGGGGGGTGAAGGGGGGAGGAAGGTCCAGTGCGGGCGAAACTACATAAAATAACTCTGGGTTCGGTGTGGGGTGGCAGTGGAAAGTGAACTGCTGTGGCCTATTGTGGGGCTGTGAACCACTGAGGGTTATGCGGGGCGAAGCCTCTCTGATGTTTCTAGGTCCCTGGTTCAATACACAATACACACACATGGTTAAGTCAGAGCTGAACTTGAATGGTACAATAACTCTTCTTGGGTGGACAGCCCAAAGAAATATCAAAGTTAATAGGTTTTTCACTTTGGAATAAAAAAAATTAATAAGATGAAGCACTATGATGGCCAATAACAAATACTGCTCATGTCTCCAGCACGAAGGCCATATCTTGCCAAAGGCTGGTGATGTCACTGGCCTCTCCATGTGTAAGATATTGCTGGCTGATATACAGCATCATAGATCAAAGCCTACCCCTACTATAGTAGTACAAGTTTATATACCAACTAGCTCCGCAGACGACGAAGAGCTTGATGAAATGTATGATGAGATAAAAGAAATTATTCAGATAGTGAAGGGAGTTGAAAATTCAATAGTCATGGGTGATTGGAACTTGTTAGTAGGAAAAGGAAGAGAAGGAAATGTAGTAGGTGAATATGGAATGGGAGTAAGGAATGAAAGAGGAAGCCGCTTGGCAGAATTTTGCACAGAGCATAACTTAATCATAGCTAACATTTGGTTCAAGAATCATGAAAGAAGGTTGTATACATGGAAGAAGCCTGGAGATACTGGAAGGTCTCAGATAGATTATATAATAGTAAGAGAGATTCAGGAACCAGGTTTTAAATTGTAAGGCATTTCTAGGGGCAGATGTGGACTGTAGATTAAAACTGAAGAAATTGCAAAAAGGTGGGAATTTTAGAAGATGGGACCTGGATAAAATGAAAGAACCAGAGGTTGTAGGGAGCTTCAGGGAGAGCATTAGGGAATGATTGACAATGTAATGTAATTAACTGTCGGTGATAAAGTTTATCTCATGTGAAAAGTACGATGCCCACAGTATATACTTAAGGTAATTTCATTATGTTGCCAGAAAATGTGTTTAATTTATTTAATTATGAATATTTTCTTTTGTGATAAATAATGGATTCGTTTGAGATGTTAAATGCTGTATATTTGTATGTATTTATTTATATGTATCTTTGGAGTTTATTAAGGTCAGTAGACCAAAGAATCTAGAATGCAGGAATGTCTGCAACTTCCGGGCACATGTTGGCTTGCCCACCACTTCTTTGTCTGTACTGGAGGGAGACGGACGTGTTTACATGACAAGTGCAGTATAATGCGTTTAGAGTATCAATGTTCATAGTGAAAATGGTGTAGTTACTAACAAAAAGTACGAATAAATATAATTTTTAGCTGAAAGTATTTCAGATCTGGTAGTGTTTATTTCAAACAGGAAGAAAACCCAGGCCATGCTTGTTGGAATGATTATTTTGCAGACAAAACTTCGAGAACCCCTAGACAAACGAGATGTGCAGTGTGTAATCTTTCAGCAGCTACTAAAAATATGTCTTGCTGAAATTGTGCTGGAACTGCTCATATTATTCTCATTCAAAAACACATGGTGAGTGCGTGGTCCTACCATAATATACTGCGTAAGCTTCCACAATTGTTCAGTTATCAAGAAACGAGATAGATAACAACCAGTACAACAGGGTGGCATCATCCGGGATTATTGAAAACGTTACTGAAATAAATTACTACCAAGATTGCGAAGAAAACGACAGAATTCATACATCCTGGATGAAAAAGTTCAAGGAAGTCGTATGCTGATACCTTCAAGACAAAGGAAGTCGTATGCTGGTAGCTTCAAGACAACAGAATGCAGTTACTGGAGCAAGAATAACGGCACAATAAGTCAAGAAAGAAGAAAAAAGTGTAGAGTGTTGTGCAACAAAAAAAAAAAACAATATTCATATAAGTGTAGTGTTTCAGTGTTGTGAATTCCATCACGCACCAATCAACAAAAATGATGTTCTAAGATCAGAAAATCAGTAAGCTGTGAGTAAGATAATTTAGTATCCTTTAGAAAAAATAAATTTATTGTATTTTGTTTATTCCTGTATAAAAAGATGACTATTGTAAAAGAGGAAAGTTTTGACAACGGTGTCGCCAATGCTAGTACCGATGTAACTTTATCATACGAACGTGAATGCAACAGTAAAGTCTGCATCTTGTAGACAAAGTTGAAACTCGTACAGAAAGACAGGATGAAGTTAAAGACATGTTATCAACAATAATGAATTATATGGAGGGAAAATTTAAGGCAATTGATGACATTAACAGACAAAAAGGGGCAGTGGTTAGGAAATATTAAAGACAGACTCGGTTCTAATGAGATTCAGTTGGAACAAATCGAGCAAAACAATGCTGCTCAGTTGGACCAGAATCTTAAGCTCATCAGTGATAGATTTGAAAAACAGTTCAAAGAATATGAAAAGAAAAATGACGATCACTTTCAAAAGGTAGAAGCAGAAATTTCCAGTTTGAGTTGTAATATTGTTAAGATCATGGGTAAGGTCAATTATGTCGGGAGAAAAGTTAAAAATGTAGATGCAAAAGTAAAAATCTGAAAACTGAAGTTAGTGCAGGTAGAGAGAAAATCTGTAATGTGTTTAAAGTTGTGTATTCAGATATCAAACATGTAGAAGAAACAGTATCTGATCGTATTTCTATTGTAGACGATAAAATTGTTCAAGCGGAAAGCAAATTTGAACAAAAGATAGGAATCATTACTGAAAAAAATAGATGTAAATAACCAGATAAGCAAAAATGAAGTCAAGAGTTTAGAAAGTAGTATTAATGACATCACTAAGAAACTTGAAAGTGTTAGTAGCAATATGGTCACCAATAGTTTGCCAAACAATATTGGCCATTTGTGGTGCAACATTCCAGTAAAAAGCTTTTCAGATGAGAGCAGTATGCATCCAGTAGATTTCCTGCAGGATTACAAAGATAACTTTTTTCCAAATATGAATGATAATTTGAAAATTAAATTTGTGAAAAGATTTCTAGAAGGTGAAGCATTGTCATGGACTAATCATTATTGTACGGAGGGAATGGCTTTTGCAGAGTTTGAGGAGAGGTTCTTAAGTAAATTCTGGTCAGAGACAGAACAAGCAAGAATAAAAAGTGAATTCTTGAATTGACCTGTTTATAAACATGAGTATGGTAGCATGAAGCAATTTTGCAGAAATCAGTTAAGGAAACTCACTCACCTAAGCAAACCTTTTGGTGAACTCATTCAAATCGATGCACTTAAAAGGAGGCTACCATATGAACTACAGTGGGAGTTAGCTTATGGTCCAGATGACACAATATATCAGTTTTTGAAATATGTTGACAAACTAGACAGAATTATTGAGAAAACGGGTAAACCACCACACCATAGTCAAAACCATTTTCAAAAGACAGGGCATACAAATTGGGGAAACACACAACATGATAAAAAGGAACCACACAATTCTGGAGGTAGTGATTCTCATCAGAGAAGAGTACAGCTTCACGGGATCAAAAGGACACAATTTCCATTACAAAGGTCAGTATGGAAATAGTCCTAATCAATTTGGTAACAGACACTTTGGAAATAAACCAAAGGAGCAGAACAGTCACAATGGTATGGGGAGATCTGAACAGAAGTTAAAAAACTGAAAAGGGCTCCATTGGTGGCCCGCAAGGAGCTACTTATACACAAATGGAAAGGGCCAACCCAAACTGTCAAACTAAACAGAAAGATACCAGTGACATAATGAGTAATTATTTTAAAGAGAAGTGTTATCCCATTAATGTAGCATCTGTTTCAAATAATATATGTCATACAAATAAACCAGAAACAAAAAGCAAGTTATTTAAAGACACTGATTGCTTAAAGAACTGTGAAGAAGAAGTAAACTTAGATTCATTCTATGAGTGGGCTGAGAGGGGCACCTTGCTGGAAAATAGTTGTTCAAATGAGCAAAGTGTATTAGGATTAAAGAACTTATGGAAGAGTCTGGTGGGCTAGAAATGAAAATAGCACCTAGTAAAGAGGATTTAAATGTGTATCTGCATACTGAAGGTAAGGGTGCAGAGGATCTAGAGGATAATTTTTGTGATGTTGATTGGGAAGAAAAGGAGATTGAGGATAGTAGTGAAGAAAGATGTTTTATTGGGGTAAGTGAGGGGCTGGAAGCTTTAGGCTTTACTAATATAAAAGAGGATAGTAATGAAATTAGCGAGGTACACATGAACACAGTTGACAATTTGAATGATAAGGATGCCAGAATTTTAGTCAGTGAGTTATTTGATCTGGATACATGTAAGAAAAATGAGAAGGAATTGACAGCAGGTAGGGGAGTAGATGATGAAATGTCATATAGTGAGCAATTTTTGTTTAACTTATGGGTTAACAGTAGTGCCATTAAGGATGATGAAAATTTCAGAAGGGTAACACTTGATGTATGTGAAACTTTGTATCCACAATGGTGGCGTAGAATTAAGTATCACATTGCACAAATGTTAAGAGATAAATATAAAGGAGAGACACATAATAGCGCAAATGAATGTAGTTGGATTAATGAAATATTCAGGAATATTAATCAGGCCAAAGAAAATGCAATTAGGGTAATAACAGAATATAACTCTGGTAGTAATGATACAGGTAAGGACACTGGAAAGGGACATGGATTTAGTGAAATTGAAGATGAATTATTACATGAGAATATTAACAAAAAATGTGACTTTGATGTAAGCAGTCCGTTTATTGATGTGCAGATAAGATCATGGAAAGAAAAGTGTTTAGTGGACACAGGAAGTCAAGTATCTGGGATATCAGAATCATTAAGTAAAAAACTGAAAACTAATAAGGATTATGTTGAGTTACCTGTAGTAGGAATTAAAATAAAAGGTGCTACCGGGAAGCACAGTAAATCAATAAGGAGTCAGGCTTTTATTACTTTTGAAATTGGAGGAGTATCATGGTCACAGAGGATTTTATCCTAGGCATGTCTTGGATAACAAAAGTAAGTGCAGCATTTGATTGGGTAGGACAGAAATTAATGATGACTCTACCAAGTGGTGAAGTCATCACTACGAAACTTCTTACATCAAATGTGTCACGTATGAATAAGACTGTGAACAGTATTGAATTTACAAAAGAAGGTAAGTACACTGAAAGCCATGTTACAGATTTTGATACAGATGAGATAGAGTTTGAAAAGTTGGTAAATGAAAAAGTAGCTAAAGCTAGAGAACTAACTGAGAACCAAAAACAAGATTTGAAATTATTTTTGTGGGAATATAGTGATGTATTTAGCAATATACCAGGTAAAGTAATTGGATACCGGTGTACTTTACAGTTGAAGCCACATGAACCTTTCTTTACAAAATCGTACAGTATTCCAATCTCGAAAATGGTAGCACTGGAGAAAGAATTACAAAAGATGGAAGTGTGTGAACTCATTGAGAGGAGTATAAGCCCTTATAATAATCCCTTGGTCATTGTAAATAAACCTAATGGGCAAGTCAGATTAGTACTAGATTCCAGACAGTTAAACAAATGTTTATACAGAGAAACTGACTACCCAGAGAACATCAATGAATTGTTATACAAATTTAAAAATATCCAAATTATGTCAAGCCTTGATCTAACTTCAGGTTTTCATCAAGTACCTCTTGCAATTAGTTCTAGGAAGTACACTGCTTTCTTGTACAATGGGACATGTTACCAGTATTGTGTGGTGCCTTTCGGATTAAACTCATCAGTCACCAAATTTATAAGGGCACTAGACTATGTACTTGGCCAAGAAGTTGTGTCAGAATTAACAATTTATGTAGATGATATATTAGTGTCAAATCAAAGTTGGGAGGCTCATTTGAAATAATTGAAAAAGGTGTGTGAGAAACTCAGAAGAGGGGGAATGACATTAAAACTGGAAAAATGTAAATTTGGTGTGTCAGAACTCAAATTTTTAGGTCATGTCATAACTAAGGAAGGGATAAGTGCAGATCCTGAGAAAATAAAATCTATCGTAAACTTTCCATCTCCTAGAAACCAAAAACAATTAAAGTCTTTCTATGGACTGTGGATTCTATTGAAAATATATAAATGGATAATGCCTTAATGTAACATGTTTAAGCAACTCACTTAGAAAAAATGCTACATGGAATTGGTCTGAAGAGCGTCAGAAAGCATTCGATAAAATTAAGAATGAACTTTGTAAGAACAGTCTTTTACACAGACCAGATTTTAGTTTGCCATTTTGTCTTCACACTGACAGTAGTGATTATGGACTAGGAGCAGAACTATTTCAGGAGAAAGTTGTGAATGGAAAAAATCTTCATTGTACTATTGCATTTGCCAGCAGAATGTTACTTAAACATGAGAGAACTTACACAGTCACAGAAAAGGAATTACTCACAGTACACATGGCGTTTACAAAATTTAAAACATACCTGTTAGGACACAAGATAAAAGTGTATTCAAACCACAAAGCTTTAAGTTACTTGCAGGAGTGTAGACTATATCACAGTAGATTAAGCAGGTGGGCAACGTTCATGCAACAGTTTGACTACAAAATTGTGTATATTAAAGGGTCAGAAAATGTAGTAGCTGATGCTTTATCCAGGTTACCAGTAGGAGGAGATCAGGAAATGTTTGATCAAGAGGAAGAAAAGGAATTTAAAATAAGATACATGAAGGGAATCCAAGATGAAAAGCTCATAAGGACACTTTGCAATAACATCAGGAGGGGACAAAATAACGATCCTAATTGGAAATTGGTTAAGGACTGTTTAGGCAAAAGAGGGTATGATAAACTTGACAAATACTATAAGGTCTTTAAGGGAATACTCTTTAGAAGAACAGATGTGGACTCTGACAATTGGAAGCTGTGTTGGCCAGAGTGTGAGGCAGACAAGTTAATAAAGTACACTCATGAGAGTTATGTTCACTGTGAAATACAGAAATGTGTAAAAAAGTTACAAGAAAATATCTACTTTTATAACATGGTAAAGAAGGTGAGGGATGAAATATCAACATGCGACACATGTCAAAGATTAAAAGAGAGCAACAGAACATGTCAGGGAAAAATGCAGAACATTATTCCAGATAAGCCATTAGATTTAGTAGCTGTAGACTTTTATGGTCCTTTACCTAAAAGCAAAGGTGGCCATAGTTTTATATTCGTCATGGTTGATGTATTTTCCAAACTAATTAAACTTTATTCTGTTCGAAAAGCTACAAGTAAAGAGATCATTACAAAGATTGAGAGAGATTACTTCAAGAGTGTAGGGAAACCTAAAGCTATACTATCTGATAATGGTACACAATTTGTTTCAAACAACTGGAAAGCATTCATGGAAAAAACTAACACAAAACACATCTTGATATCCTTGTACTGCCCATCTTCAAACCCAGCAGCAAGGTACATGAGAGAAATAGGCAGACTTTGCAGGACATACTGTAGTCACAACACCCTAGTTGGTCCAACCATGTAAACAACTTTGAGGACATCATGAATAGCTTGCAGCATAGCTCTACTGGTTTTCACCATATGAAATTATCTTTCATCTCAGACCAGTGAATCTTATTTCTGAATTAATAGACTTTCCACAATGTAGCTTAATAACAATGAAAGAACGTGAAGAGATTGTAAAGAAAACCATGAAGAAACTAGGTGAAGCTAGGAAAAACAGACATGATAGGAAAATAAAGCTTACCACATTCGGAGTAGGCAACCATGTCTTAGTGAAATCCCATGAACAATCGAAGTTACTAACAGCAGAACTCAAGAAGTTCTTTGATATTTACATTGGGCCATTTGAGATTATTGAGAACCCCCACCAAAATGCATACTGATTAGTATATCCCAAGTTGAGAAAGCTGTTTGGTCTTAGGAATGTTGTTTCTTTGAAGCCATATATTGAGAAAAGAACAAATTGAGCCTACAAACATGCCCTTATCTGGAAAGAATTTTACTGGAAGAGAAAAAAAAATGCTGTGAGATAAAGTCACAGAAACAAATTTCAGTCACCATACTACGCCATGTAACATATCTCATGAAAAATGATGTTGTATCTAGACTGATTGTCACTTAATTCTATTATAAGATTAGATTTCATGATCCCAACATGCTTGTTTAAGTAACTGTACAGTATTTAATGAATTGCAAAATATGTAAACTTGATAAATGAGGGATTTTATTTTACTGAGTATGCTAGGAGACAGGACATGTCACCCACCCTGTCAGTTTGAGAGTAGCAAATCTCATAATGTGGCAAATCTTGCTCAGTCACTTATATAGACCATAAGGCTTACAAAATATGTTCTCTAGTTAATAGACTATACTTTCTTGTATATACAAGAGTGGTTTTGTTTTACATCATGCTCACCATGATAACCATTTTTATTCAGCTATGTTGATAACACAACACAGATACTTTGTTTGCTTATTTTGCCTCTTACTCTTGATATCCATCACATAATCTACAAGGCTCATGAGAGAATAGTATTGTTGAACAGAAATACTTTTGCAACCTCAGTGATGATTTAGGAGTTAGTGATATGTCTATTCTAATATGAGAAAATGTTTTTACTTTAGTATTATTTTATAGTAAATTTCTGGGCAACAAACCGATATGTGTGTTTATGTAATTTATGTTGTGAGACAAAGGAAGAAGTCAACGGGTGATGTAAGAATAAACAGTTTACTAGAGTTGTGATAAAAAGTTATATACAAGCCAAAACAGTGATGCAATTTCTGTATCGGACTGACAAGTGGACCAGGGTGCACTTGTAAGTCCTGGTGGGCTATTGTAATGTAATTAACTGCCGGAGATAAAGTTTATCTCATGTGAAAAGTACGATGCCCACAGTAAAGACTTAAGGTAATTTCATTATGTTGCCAGAAAATGTGTTTAATTTATTTAATTATGAATATTTTCTTTTATGATAAATAATGGATTCGTTTGAGATGTTAAATGCTGTATATTTATATGTATTTATTTATACACTCCTGGAAATGGAAAAAAGAACACATTGACACCGGTGTGTCAGACCCACCATACTTGCTCCGGACACTGCGAGAGGGCTGTACAAGCAATGATCACACGCACGGCACAGTGGACACACCAGGAACCGCGGTGTTGGCCGTCGAATGGCGCTAGCTGCGCAGCATTTGTGCACCGCCGCCGTCAGTGTCAGCCAGTTTGCCGTGGCATACGGAGCTCCATCGCTGTCTTTAACACTGGTAGCATGCCGCGACAGCGTGGACGTGAACCGTATGTGCAGTTGACGGACTTTGAGCGACGGCGTATAGTGGGCATGCGGGAGGCCGGGTGGACGTACCGCCGAATTGCTCAACACGTGGGGCGTGAGGTCTCCACAGTACATCGATGTTGTCGCCAGTGGTCGGCGGAAGGTGCACGTGCCCGTCGACCTGGGACCGCACCGCAGCGACGCACGGATGCACGCCAAGACCGTAGGATCCTACGCAGTGCCGTAGGGGACCGCACCGCCACTTCCCAGCAAATTAGGGACACTGTTGCTCCTGGGGTATCGGCGAGGACCATTCGCAACCGTCTCCATGAAGCTGGGCTACGGTCCCGCACACCGTTAGGCCGTCTTCCGCTCACGCCCCAACATCGTGCAGCCCGTCTCCAGTGGTGTCGCGACAGGCGTGAATGGAGGGACGAATAGAGACGTGTCGTCTTCAGCGATGAGAGTTGCTTCTGCCTTGGTGCCAATGATGGTCGTATGCGTGTTTGGCGCCGTGCAGGTGAGCGCCACAATCAGGACTGCATACGACCGAGGCACACAGGGCCAACACCCGGCATCATGGTGTGGGGAGCGACTCCTACACTGGCCGTACACCACTGGTGATCGTCGAGGGGACACTGAATAGTGCACGGTACATCCAAACCGTCATTGAACCCATCGTTCTACCATTCCTAGACCGGCAAGGGAACTTGCTGTTCCAACAGGACAATGCACGTCCGCATGTATCCCGTGCCACCCAACGTGCTCTAGAAGGTGTAAGTCAACTACCCTGGCCAGCAAGATCTCCGGATCTGTCCCCCATTGAGCATGTTTGGGACTGGATGAAGCGTCGTCTCACGCGGTCTGCACGTCCAGCACGAACGCTGGTCCAACTGAGGCGCCAGGTGGAAATGGCATGGCAAGCCGTTCCACAGGACTACATCCAGCATCTCTACGATCGTCTCCATGGGAGAATAGCAGCCTGCATTGCTGCGAAATGTGGATATACACTGTACTAGTGCCGACATTGTGCATGCTCTGTTGCCTGTGTCTATGTGCCTGTGGTTCTGTCAGTGTGATCATGTGATGTATCTGACCCCAAGAATGTGTCAATAAAGTTTCCCCTTCCTGGGACAATGAATTCACGGTGTTCTTATTTCAATTTCCAGGAGTGTATGTATCTTTGGAGTTTATTAAGGTCAGTAGACCAAAGAATCTAGAATGCAGGAATGTCTGCAACTTCCGGGCACATGTTGGCTTGCCTGCCACTTCTTTGTCTGTACTGTAGGGAGATGGACGTGTTTACATGACAAGTGCAGTATAATGCATTTAGAATATCAGTGTTCATAGTGAAAATGGTGTAGTTACTAACAAAAAGTACGAATAAATATAATTTTTAGCTGAAAGTATTTCAGATCTGGTAGTGTTTATTTCAAACAGGAAGAAAACCCAGGCCATGCTTGTTGGAATGATTGTTTTGCAGACTAAACTTCAAGAACCCCAAGACAAACGAGATGTGCAGTATGTAATCTTTCAGCAGCTACTAAAAAATAAGTCCTGCTGAAATTGTGCTGGAACTACTCGTATTATTCTCATTCAAAAATATGTGGTGAGTGTGTGGTCCTACCACAATATACCGCGTAAGCTTCCACAATTGTTCAGTTATCAAGAAATGAGATAGATAACAACCAGTACAACAAGAATGAGGGGAAGAAATACAGTTGAAGAAGAATGGGTAGCTTTGAGAGATGAAACAGTGAAGGTAGCAGAAGATCTAGTAGGTAAAAAGATGAGGGCTAATAGTAATCCTAGGGTAACAGAAGAGATATTGAATTATATTGATGAAAGGAGAAACTATAAAAATGCAGTAAATGAAGCAGGCAAAAAGGAATACGAATGTCTCCAAAATGAGATGGACAGGAAGTGCAAAATGACTAAACAGGGATGGCTAGAGGACAAATGCAAAGATGTAGAGTTGCATATCACTAGGGGTAAGATAGATACTGCCTACAGGAAAATTAAAGAGACCTTTGGAGAAAAGAGAACCATTTGCATGAATATCAAGAGCTCAGATGGAAAGCCAGTTCTAAGCAAAGAAGAGAAAGCAGAAAGGTGGAAGGAGTATATAGAGGGTCCATACAAGGGTGATGTTGTTGAGGACAATATTATGGAAATGGAAGAGAATGTAGATGAAGATGAAATAGGAGATATGATACTGCGTGACGAGTTTGACAGAGCACTGAAAGACCTAAGTCAAAACAAGCCTTCAGGAGTAGATAACATTCCATTAGAACTACTGACAGCCTTGGGAGAGCCAGGCCTAACAAAATTCTACCATCTAGTTAGCAACATGTATGAGACAGGCGAAATACCCTCAGACTTCAAGAAGAATATAACAATTCCAATCCCAAAGAAAGTAGGTGTTGACAGATGTGAAAATTACTGAACTATCAGTTTAATATGCCATGGCTGCAAAATACTAACACGAATTCTTTACAGATGAATGGAAAAACTGGTAGAAGCTGACCTCGGGGAAGATCAGTTTGGATTATCTAGAAATGTTGGAACACGTGAGGCAAACTAGCATTTGTAGACTTAGTTTTGACAATTTTGACTGGAATACTCTCTTTCAAATTCTGAAGGTGGCAGGGGTAAAATACAGGGAGCGAAAGGCTATTTACAATTTGTACAGAAACCAGATGGCAGTTATAAGAGTCGAGGGGCATGAAAGGGAAGCAGTGGTTGGGAAGGGAATGAGACAGGGTTGTAGCCCATCCCTGATGTTATTCAATCTGTATATTGAGCAAGCAGTAAAGGAAACAAAAGAAAAATTCAGAGTAGGAATTAAAATCCATGGAGAAGAAATAAAAACTTTGAGGTTCGCCAATGACAGTGTAATTCTGTCAGAGACAGCAAAGGACCTGGAAGAGCAGCTGAACGGAATGGACAGTGTCTTGAAAGGAGCATATAAGATGAAAATGAACAAAAGCAAAATGAGGATAATGGAATGGAGCCGAATTAAATTGGGTGATGCTGCGGGAATTAGATTAGGAAATGAGACGCTTAAAGTAGTAAATAAGTTTTGCTATTTGAGGAGCAAAATAACTGATGATGGTCAAAGTAGAGAGGATATAAAATGTAAACTGGCAATGGCAAGGAAAGCGTTTCTGAAGAAGAGAAATTTGTTAACAATGTGTATAGATTTAAGTGTCAGGAAGTCATTTCTGAAAGTATTTGTATGGGGTGAAGCCATGTATGGACGTGAAATGTGGATGATAAATAGTTTAGACAAGAAGAGAATAGAAGCTTTCGAAATGTGGTGGTACAGAATAATGCTGAAGATTAGGTGGGTAGATCACATAACTAATGAGGAGGTATTGAATAGAATTTGAGAGAAGAGAAATTTGTGGCACAACTCGATTAGAAGAAGGGATTGGCTGATATGGTATATTCTGAGGCATCAAGGGATCACCAATTTAGTATTGGAGGGCAGCATGGAGGGTAAAAATCGTAGAGGGACACCAAGAAATGAATACACTAAACAGATTCAGAAGGACATAGGTTGCAGTAGGTACTGGGAGATGAAGAACCTTGCTCAGGATAGAGTAGCATAGAGAGCTGCATCGCACCAGTCTCTGGACTGAAGACCACAACAACAAACATACAGCATCAAAGATCCTACTGATTCCTTAGTGAGACTTTGACTGATGAGCTGCTAATGCGGTCAGCACCTGGTCCAGAGAACTCGTTAGGAATGAATTGCCAGGCATAAATCAGGTAGTGCCTTCATACCATAAAGGTGCCAGGGAACAGCCATATCTATTTCAGCCGATGTGACCCTGAAGAGGCAACTAGGTCTGCAGTACCAATGACCTCTTGTAGCTGTTGCCTGCTGCCCTGGCAGATGTGCAAAACCTACTGGCTGTCATCTGCTAGAGTAGCTCCTTTGGCTTTGCTGTGTAGGCCACCTGTTTGAACCTAATGTCTGACTGTCTGCTACGTCAAAGGGTGAATGACCCCAACATAGCAATGCAGCAGCAATTTGCTCATATGAATAAAGAGTTTGTCTTTTCTTGTTATTTTTTCATGTTGTGCTGGAAAAAACTATTTGAAGCAGTTAGTATGGCAAAATTTTAATACCTCACTTCAAAACTCATGACACTCTAGGAAAAAAGAATTATGCCCAAGACAATACCTAGAGACTGAGAAAACTGTCTCCAACAGAGTTTACAGAAGCTTTTCTTAAAAGATCCACAATCATGTTATGATATTTGTCATAGTTTTAATTTATCAAAGATAGTCTAATCAGATTGTATGCTATTGAAAGCAAATGAATTTCATCTAACTTAGAGCAGTGATTCTGTGGGGAAGTTCTCCTCTGCAGAGTTCCTACCAGTCGCATTAGGCCTGCAGCATTGTGGGAGAGCCTCAGAGGAGTTTGAAACAAATGAGAGCTGTCAGTGATAAGTTGTAGGTTTGTGAGACTTGCTTGATTGGCCCAGTTTAAACTGGTTTCAGTGAGTGCCCCAGTAGATAGTTTAAACTTGTCGTACATGATCAACATGCTCAAGAGTAAAATAATTTCATCCTAGTTTGAAACAGGCTGGAATCCTCATTTCAGCACATACCCTTCTAATAGTAAATCTAACACTAAAAATACATCAAAACTTAGTTTTATACTCTTGATGTAGCTCCAAATAAAATTTTATGCACACAAAAATTATGTAGTTGGCATGTTTCATATTTTATTAAATTCCATGATTTCTAATGGAAAGATCACCATCTACATTATTGACCATTAAAGTTATATTGCATTATTTTGAGATATATCCAGATTATACCTTCCCAGAGATTCAGCAGTTGCCTTCATTAGCTGCTCTGCTGCCAACTGCTCCATGATATCTGCCATTTCTGCATGATTGAACTGCATTAATCATTTCCTCAAGAGTTCACCATAACATTCTGCCTAGATTTTCATAGTCAATTTTTTCTGGTACATGACATTTCCAAATATCTTTCTTCCCTTCTCCATCCTTTACATATTTAACCCCTACATCTCTTGCTTTCCTTGACATGTCATGCAAATCTTCAGCCCAGCTTTGTTTTGAGCATCTTTTTCCCTTATTCAAATATTCAATATAAAACCAAATCTTCAGGATTGCACTAGATGTGAGCAAAAAAGAATATCTGCCTACTAAAGATTGAGACTGATGCAATTGTAGCAGGTAGACAGATTAAAAAATAGGAAAAAATACGCATCAAATTTTGAGCTTTCCTTCATTGAGAGGAGAGTCAGACACGTTATATTTGACTGATAGATGCCACATAAACACTCATAATGGGTTTTGAATTATTGGTCTTCTTCTATATAAGTACTCACTCACATACATACAGATATAACCATGTGGACACCCAGTCACACCAGATTGTGGTGACATTGATTGCTTGTGAGTGTTGGCAGATGTGGCAGAGAGGAAAGAGATGTGGTAATGCATACAATCACACATCTGTGGAACAGAAAGCTATTTGTGACAGTAATTTGGACCTTATCATTCTTCCCTCAAACAAGTTCATGAAACTTTTGTCAGAAATCATAGTGACTATGTGGATCAGAGTATATGCCAATTTTGTGACACCACTTTTTATGAACCTCATGACTACAACCCCATCACAGACCCCCAACATGATTTCCAGTAGCTCCTCTAAACATTAGGTCCATCTGAAACCATGTCACTCAAATCTGCCTCTCTGTCACAGCAACAGCCCCTCTTACACCCACTCATGATTACTATAAAAAACAGTACAGGTCACAGGGTGTGTGCACAGCAGCAAGGTGTGATCCTGATGTCACATCAGAACCTACCACTACTCAGTAGCCCATCACTGTCATAACCTATTGTGTTTTCATTAGATCTTAAAGTGTATACAATGTTGTTTAGGTGAGTTTGAGTTTGTCTCATTGACTGACAATTAAATGTGGCTCTACACCACAGTTGTCAGTGTACTGAGGACTTCTGAGACTATCTTTTGAATTGTTTCAGTACTATGCAATCACAGGAAATAATAACCACTGCCGACAATAAAAACATTAGGAATTAAGTTTCATATAATTTCTAAGAATCATGAGATGAAATGAAAATAGGTAAGTGCATGTAAACATGCCTATTCATTTTTGGTTGCTGATACTTATGTGTGCTCAATAGATTTTGCTCATTCAGCTTATGACATGGATCTGGAAAGTGGGCTGTTGTATCTTCCTCTAAAACACAAACTGAAGCCTTATGGTGTTCCAGATCTACACACATCAAAAAAAGTTTTGCACACCTCGGTTCCGAGAGTTCCGGAACCTGTACAGAAAACTGGAATAGAGATCAACATAAACATCATTTCTGCCCTTTTTATTGCTCATGAAAACTACACATTGCATGTTATACCACCACACAGCGAGACCTTCAGCAGTGGTGGTGAAGACTGCTGTACACACCGGTACCTCTAATACCCAGTAGCACATCCTCTTGCATTGATGCATTCCTATATTCATCATGGCATACTATCCACAAGTTCATCAAGGCACTGTTGGTCCAGATTGTCCCACTCCTCAACAGTGATTTGGCATAGATCCCTCAGAGTGGTTGGTGCAGTAGCCACCAGAAAGATCGTGGAAGGTGCACACGGCACGGCGCACCACGGACAGTAATTGCCGCAAGTAAAGTCCCGCCCACCAGAGGGCACGCAAGAATTCGGCCGCGCCCTCTGCTGGCGGAACAACAACGGGCCGTGCCCAGTGAGTTCACATAGGGCAGGTCTAGCAAACAGTTCCTGGTCTACACCAGGTGAAGTGCAACGGAAACGTGAATCGTGTTACTACACAATTGGCGACGAGTAGGGTCGTTCTTTAGCGTGTTGCGTCGTTGTTCTGGTTTCGCAGCTTATCCATGGCATGGAGGATTTAGTGCGGGTTTTGGCTGAGCAGCAGACGGAGCTCATGGCAACCATGAAACAAGTGCTTCTGGCATTGCTCTCCATGCAGTCTGCTCCAGTGCCGTTCCCTCCTCCCTTTCCCCTGTATGACGAGACGGCGGAGGATTGGAATGCATATGAACATCGCCTTTGGCAGCATTTCCAGGCGTTTCATGTTGCTGATGCAGAGGTATATCGTGCTCTTTTCTTGTCTTGGATATCTCCCTCTCTGTATCAAGTTTTGCGGCAGCTAGCGCCGTTGCAGGAACCCTCGTCCTTGTCTTTTGACGCTTTGTGTTCATTGCTGTCTTCATATTATCGCCACCACACGCATGTTGTGGCAGCTAGGGTCGAGTTCTATCAATGCAAGAAACAGCCCCAGCAGTCTTACCGGGCGTAGGCCGCTACCCTGCACGGTCATAGTCGCAAGTGTCATTTTGTCACGGAACAGTCGCGAGAGTCGTATGCCCACATTATGGTGCCATGACGTCATTGTTCGTTTGGCCCCTGATCGGGAGGTCCGGCAATGGGCCCTGCAGTTGGAAGACCCTTCCCTTGAGGAAGTCCTGTCCATTGCTCAATCGTATGAAGACTCTCACGCTGCAGGTCAACAGTTGGAAGCGTGGTGCAACGTCGCAGCAGTTCAGGGAGGCGCGGCCGCATCCACTGCGTCCGGGATGGACGACGTGCGAGCGGTAGAATCCGGCCGTTATGGCCACTCCCGCACAGTGAGTAAACAGAGTTCCGGCTGCCTGCCCCTGTTACTGTTGTGTGTGTCGTGCTATGTACATCATGATCAGTCAGAGTGCCCCCAGTGTTGGGCCGTTTGTCGCAAATGTAATAAAAAACATTGCTAAAGTTTGCCGCTCAGCCTCAAAAGAATCGAAGGAAGCAGGTATAGAGGACGTAGACGTTGACATTCAGGAAGTTTCATTGGGCCAGGCTCCTGATGCATTGGCACACAAACTCTTTATCGAGGTATTGGTTCGCTCGCGCCGATTACAACTGCAAGTAGATACGGGCGCGGCAGTTTCCTTTTTGAATGGGTCGCCCCCATTGGCGCCAGTTTACCAGCGTCTACGTGGTTATGATAACCAGATCATTCCCATACTGGGTCAATTCACTACCGACGTTACTTACAAATCAGTCACTCGGCCTCTTACTTTTATTGTTGTCAGTGATGCGAGCTCCGCTAATCTTTTTGGGTTGGATGCCTTTCAAGCTTTCGGTTTTTCTACCAGAGACACCATACAGTTGGTCTCCAAAGACGTTCCCTATCAATCATTGGAATCTTTGATCTCTGACTTTAAGGATATCTTTGAGGAGGGCCTTGGTTGTGTTTCAGACTTTGAAGCTCACTCAATGTTGAAGGCGTCGGCTCGCCCGCATTTTCTACGTGCTAGGCAGATCCCCGTGGCTCTCCACCCTCAGGTAAAAGCAGGGCAGGACCGGCTGACAGCCCTCAGGGTCGTTCTTCCCATTTCTTCTAGTGAGTGGGCTTCACTCCTCATTATTGTCAGGAAACCCTCGAGAATATTACGTCTTTGTGGCGATTTCAAGGGCACCATTAATTCCCAATTGGTGGTGGACACCTATCCCTTGCCTCGTTCTGATGAATTGTTCTTCGCCATGGCGGGAGGCCAATATTTTTCGAAAATCGATCTTTCGGAGGCTTATCATCAGATACCACTTGATGAGGACTCCAAATGGCTGGCGGTCGTCAACGCCCCATTTGGCCTTTACCAATACCAGCGGTTGGCCTTCAAAATATCCAGTGCCCCTGTGATATTACAGCGTTATCTTGAGCATGTCACGTTGACAATCCCTCATTGTATTAATTACCTGAATGACATAATTGTCACAGTCCGCAGCATGAAGGAACACTTGCACAACCTTCGAACCCTCTTTCTCAAATTCAGGTCCATGGGCCTGCATTGCAACCTGCGTAAGTCGAACTTCATCCAACCGTCCATTGAGTATGTGGGCTACACCATCTCTTTTCACGGCGTCCAGCTGCTAGGAAGTTTGGTCCAAGGTATCGTCGATCTTCCGAGGCCTGCTTCGCTGAAGGAGTTACAAGCTTTTTTAGGCAAGATTGCCTATTACCACCGGTTCATTCCCAGGGCTTCCACCATAGCCTGCCCCCTGTACTGCCTTCTGTGCAAGGGTGTTCCTTTTGATTAGTCGCCTGCATGCGAGCGAACGTTCACCACGTTTAGGGCCTCCTCACGTCAGCGCCTTGTTTGGCTACTTTTGACCCCAATAAGCCATTGGTCCTGGCTACCGATGCTTTGCAGTATAGTGTGGGGGTAGTACTGGCCCATCGCAATGCGGATGGCTCCAAGTAGCCACTGGCATTTGCGTCTAAAACTCTTAGTCCCACACAGGCCCATTACTCCCAGGTGGAAAAAGAGGCTTTGGCCATTGTCTACACTGTTACCAAGTTTCACACTTTCTTGTATGGCACGAAGTTTCAGTTAATCACTGACCATAAGCCATTAATATCGTTATTTGGACCCACCTCTCAGATTCTGGATAGGGCGGCCCACAGACTGCAGCGCTGGGCCTTGTTCCTCTCTAAGTACCATTATGACATTCATTTTCGCCCTACTGGACAGCATGCCAATGCTGATGCTCTTTCCCATCTTCCAGTGGGCCCGGATCCTAAGTTCGATCGGGAGGAGATTATGTGTTTTCATTTGGATGTGGCATCCCGCCAAGCGGTTGATGGCTTCCCGATCACGGCAGCTGACCCGGTTCTCCGGCAAGTAGTTCGCCTCATTCAGCAAGGGTGGTCGTCCCAACCTCCAGGTCGGGCCTCGGACCCTCTTTGTAATTATTTTGTTCTACGAGACCACCTCTCAGTCTTGGAAGGAGTTCTCCTTCTGGCTACCGATGATACAGTTCCTCGTGTGGTTGTTCCCGCAAGTTTGTGAAAGGAGGTCCTCACGTTATTACATGAGAGGCACTGGGGTGTTTCCCATACTAAAACCTTGGCTCACAGACATGTGTACTGGCCCAGTATTGACAGAGAAATTGAGCACTTGGTGGCCGCCTGTTCCCAGTGTGTGAGCCAACAGGTGTCTCCAAGGTCAGCGTTCTCTTCATGGCTGCCTGCAACCCAGACATGCGAACGTGTTCACACAGATTTTGTGGGCCTGTTTCTCAATGGCTTTTGGCTCATTGTCATTGACGCTTATTCCCGATTCCCATATATGGTTTGCTGCTCCTCAACCATTTCAGAAGTTACAATCCAGGCACTAGCAAAAATCTTTTCTGTGGAAGGTCTGCCAGTCACCCTGGTATTGGACAATGGACCTCAGTTTATTTTGCAGACCTTCCAGGATTTTTGTAGGCACTTCGGTATTCGGCACGTTTGCTCTCCCCCATTTCATCCACAATCAAATGTGGAAGCTGAGCACATGGTATGCACATTTAAGACGCAGATGAAAAAGTATGTGCATGAATTTCCTGCGGAGGAGGTGTTGACATTTTTCCTGACGGCATACTGGACCACACCGATGGGAGAACGCAGCCCTGCAGAGCTCCTCCACGGGCGCCAACCTAGGACTCTGCTGCACCTCCTCCGGCCTGGTCCTCACCAGTCTTCACAAAATGGGGTACCCGGCTTTCCACTGGATATGTCGGTCTGGGCACATGGGTTTGGTCGCAATCCACGTTGTATACCGGCAGTGGTCCTGCGCCGCAATGGCCGCCGGCTCTATACCTTGCAGGAGGGGGACCGGGAGGTACATCGTCACCAAAATCAGCTACGTCCACATTTGGGCACCCCCCCCTCCAACCCCTCGGGTGCCAGCTTCCCCATTGCCAGCACCCGTGTTGTTTTCTCAGGGGACGCTACCGCCCCTCCCACCTGTGACTCCGCCACACTGTGATGGTTCTCAGCCTTGGCGGCTTCCAGTAGCTCCAGCACTGGCATCGCCATTGTTAGAGATGCCCCGGCGAGAGCCGGCCCCCCTTGCAGGCCCGGTTTCTCAGGAGGCTGGTTCATCTGTGGTTGTCACTTCCCCATCGTCCCTGCCACTGGGTCTTGCCCTTCCCGAGGTGGACCGGGATCCAGAGTTCGGCGGCTTGTCGCCCGTTCTGTCCCAGGCTATGGTGGTGGGACGATGGGGTCCGCTTCATGTGGGTCACTTCTAACCGTATTCGAAGGTTCCGGCTCAAGGGTTGGCAGATCCCCCCGACTCCAGCCTTGCAATGGTCGTGGAGGTCATCGCTACTGCACGACGCTCCACCTTCCGACGCAGTGGATCACAGTGGCTTCACCCCCTGAAGGAGGAGGAGTGCAGTAGTAGCCACCAGAAAGATCGCGGGAGGCGCACATCAGCACGATGTGTCACAGACAGTAATTGCTGCAAGCAACGTCCTGTCCACCAGAGGGCACGCGAGAATTCGGCCGCGCCCTCTGCTGGCGGAACAACAACTCAGGCAGCACGGGCCGTGCCCAGTGAGTTCACATCGGGCAGGTCTAGCAGACAGTTACCGGTCTACACTAGGTGAAGTGCGACGGAAACGTGAATCATGTTACTACAGTTGGTGTGTCACATCGTCCATAAACAGCTTGTTTCAATCTATCCCAGGCATGTTTGAGAGGGTTTATGTCTGGAGAACCTGCTGGCCACTCTAGTTGAGTGATATCTTTATCCCGAAGGAAATCATTCACAAGATGTACATGATGGGGGTGCAAACTGCCATCCACAAAGACAAATGCCTCGCCAATATGTTGCCGATACGGTTACACTATCAGTTGGAGGATGGCATTCACGTATCATACAGCCATTATGGCACATTCCATGACCACCAGCAGCATAAGTCAGCCCCACATAATGCCACCCCAAAACATCAGGGAACCTCCACCTTGTTGTACTCACTGGACAGTGTGTCTAAGGCACTCGGCCTGACCAGATGGACCTCGCCATGGATGTCGGGAGTGAAGTTGTGCATCATGCAGCCTGTTGTGCACAGTTTGAGTCATAACACAGCATCCTGTGGCTGCATGAAAAGCATTATTCAACATGGTGGTGTCACTGTCAGGGTTTCTCTGAGCCATAATCCATAGGTAGCAGTCATCCACTGCAATAGTAGCCCTTGGGTGTCCTGAGCAAGGCATGTCATCGACAGTTCCTGTCTCTTTATATCTCTTCCATGTCCATACAACATCGCTTTGGTTCACTCCAAGACACCTGGACAGTTCCCTTGTTGAGAGCCCTTTCTGGCACAAAGTAACGATGATGAAATGATCAAACTATGGTATTGACTGTCTAGGGATGGTTGAACTACAGACAACATGTGCCGTGTACCTCCTTCCTGATGGAATGACTGGAGCTGATCAGCTCTTGGGCCCCCTCTGTCTAATTACTGCTGCTAATGGATGGTTTTTTACATCTTTGGGTGGGTTTAGTGACATCTCTGAACAGTAAAAGGGACTGTGTTGGTGATGCAATATCCACAGGCAATGTATGTCTTGAGGAGTTCTGGGAACTGGGGTGATGCAAAATGTTTTTTGATGTGTGTATATATCTTCCATCCTCCAGAGTTGTTTATGGAGTAGTTGTGCATTTAATAATGAAAAAAAAATTGGGCACAAAAGCAAAGCTACCATAAAGAAGCAAAAGAGATTTTACATGTAAATATATTATCAACTAATGAAGGCAGTACTTGTAGAGGAAACATTAATTGTGAAAAAACAGTGCTGTAAAGGAGCTGTTTGTGACAACAAATAGAAATTGTAGAAAAAGAAATAAATAAACTTAGGCTAAAGATTGCAGATTCAAAGGATCATGTCTCTTAATACAATGTTGAGTTACCTAAAATCAGATATTTTTAAAAATTAATTTATGGGTCTTTTTCTGACTATCAGCAACAAGTGGTTATGAATAGTTGTTGTAGTACTTGGTCATGTGAAGATATTGCAAAGGTTGCAACTTTATGCTGTAAATCTCATATTTTTAAATAAAGACAAATTTATTTGTTTTTAAACTAGTATAATAATAATGATAATATACTATAACGTGAAAAATTGCAGTTCTGTCCACAATTGGGTATGAGTTAAACATGAGTGTGCAGTATGCTTATAGGCTACTGTGCATCATGGTGAGCCAAGAGGGTTAGTGGTGATGTCACCATTCACAGCACATCTGCATATGACACTCACTGTTTTAATAACCCTTCTACCCCCCTTTTACAGGCTCTGCATGCTTTACAAATTAAGATGCAATGGTTGCTCCATTGTGTCTAGCCCTTTCACAGAAAGGCCCTCTGACTTTATTGACCAGCACCTCCAATTATAGTAGGAGTCACGAATGATGACATTTGAGTTTAGAGTTGTTCTGTGCCCCTACATCACATGTTCTTCAGCAGCCAACAAGCATTCAGTAGTGTTCCGAGTGCTCTGCATAGCTAATGCATACATTAAACTTGATTGTAAGGATTTATTTAGTAAATTTTTATTTGATTTGTTGTGAATTATCATTGGTGATGGTGGTGATAGGCCACAACTTCTACATAAGCAAGTGAGAGGTATCAATTGCAGGATACAAACTGTCTTAAAGTGCAAAGCACATGTACACATGAATGACAACTGTTGCTTGGAACCGGCAACAGTTCAGTCCCATTCCATACCTTGACCTGCATGAACTGCCATCATTCTTGAGCCAGACTGTAACCATACACAGTCCCTCTTCCTATACCCAAAACTCTAATCATTTCTTTAGCCACCTTTTTACAGCTTTGTACAATTACCTCCATAGACTTGTGGGGATCAAGATGTTACGTACGGTAATATCAAACCCAACATTAAGTATTCGCTCATTTATAATGACTTAACTTTATTTCGATCATTTCAGTACAAACAAATCCGCTTGAATACAGAGTTTGCAACACACTGAGCTCAACAGTTTTCAAAGAAGTTTGTTCTCAAAGATGAGGCGGTCGACTCTTGCTGTCGATAACTGCCACAGACTATTTACTAGTCACTGTGAATGTTATATCCCTAAGCAGATTAAACATCACCTACGCCCATGGCCTAGCTTCTACAGAACAATACAGTTTCAAGTATGCTCCTGCTATGTACCATCCTTTTGGATAACCATATTCTCACCTATACTACTGCCTCCAGTGAATACCAAATCTAAAAAAGAAATCGCTGGAATAGCCATGCATGCCTACACCACACCAACCTGTTTTAAATGAAGAGAAATACATCCTATCCAACCAGAACCTAAACACCTTGTCTGGTTTGGGTTTCTTGATGATGTCCTCATGATTTGGATCCACAACAAGAACAATCTCTGTTTTACTCTCCTAAACCTTAACATCTACTCCCACAGTCTCCTAAATACACTACGCCTTGTCCTTCTCGACTCTGTGAGCTACCTTCTTAGATGTTGATCTCCACTTCACAGAGGTCTACATAAAATTTCTCATCAAAAATCAAACCATCAAAAAACCAACAAAATCAAATATCTGTCACCCAGTCCACATTTAAAAGTACCTACTCAACATCCAAGACCTCTATGGAATTTTTTTTCAGGTACACCGATAATCTTGCCAAAGTCTGTACAGACAGACAGTACCCTGCCCTGCTATTCCAGAAAGCTATTTCCCAAGTAATTTCTTCCTAAGTAAACTGGAAACTGCTGCCAGCCAGTCAGTGACCATTGTCACTTACCCCTTTACCTGTATACCCACCCATTACTGCAGTCAGGTCACAACATTTCCTATCACATAAAATTGAGACTACATGTGTAAGCATCTACATTATATACCAGCTGTGTAGCAATTACTGTGTAGTGTTTTATTTGGGAATGACAGTTAATCATCTGTCTAACCAAATAAGATGTCACTGCCAAACTATGCTTAGTCAAAAAATCGACCACACAATACTGAACACGCTTTACACCACAATACCATTAACTTCAACAACTGCTTCAGCATCCATGCCTTTTAAATTTCATTCAGCACTTTCTGCCAGCACTATCTTCTCACAACAACATAGTGTTGTAACTCTACTGCACCTTCCATCCCTACAATGTACTGACCTAAACCTCTGCTAGTTCTCTTACCACTCCTGCATCATTACCATCATATTTCCTTTCATGTCATTTCCCACACTCCTCTTATGTCTAAACATAATAGTTATTTTTTCTGCACATTTCTTTTCTCCCATCCCTTCTTGCCACACAATATTGTTAATGTTGCTTTTACAGTACACATTTCTGTACTGTCATTGGAAGACTCTAACCTTCCAACGTGTCATATCTTCCATTACCTACGTATGTCCTCCTTGCCATGTAGCTGACTCACCTTAAACATGCACCACAAATGCTGCGGAAATAGAAAGTGCTATTGATGTGCGGTTTTCACAGACTGGTTTGGTAATAAGGAGCTCATATTGTTAGCCAATAAACAGATTGTAATAGTACTTGTAACTTGTGCAAAGATACCCTTTTTTAAACTGAAAAATGCCTACTTGTACAACAAACTAAAAGTAGGGTAGATTAGAATTTCAATGGTGCAAGTTGTTTATGAGATATTGTATTTTGAAAAGTTTCCATGCCGACACTTATTTGTGCCATTCAGCCAGCGAAGTTGCTAGGTATGTTGTTGTTCTGTTTGCTTACGGTGCCCTTATGTGTTCCTTAAGTACACTGCAACTTGATAGTCAGTTAGTGTGTGACCGTTCAAGCAGTAGGTCATGAGTGGATGATGGGATTTACAGATGCAGAAAAAGCCAACATGCTTATGGTATATGGAGTGTAGGAAGAATACACTTTGTTCTTGTTTGGTGCTTGTGGCAAGACATCCCAGTAGAGGTCAACCATCTTGGCAATTATTTATCAAGCCCTTGAACCAGTCACATGAAAGTGCTAGTGTAACAACTAGACAACATAACAGAAGGAAAAAGTGACTATAGGAGAGGGGGGAATTAATGTTCTTGCTGCTGTTGCAGTTGATTGGCACATTAGCTCCCACACAATCACACAAGGAAGTGACATGAATCAGACAGATGTCCTAAGCCTTCTCCATCAACATAGGTTCTATCACTTCCACATCTGTCTCCATCGAGAGCTGCATGGAAGAGATTATGAGAATTATGTTAACTTTTGTACACGGGCATTAAGAAAAGATACTCCAGATGTATTATTATCTTGTTCAGTGATGAAGCCAGGTAAACCACTGGAACATGTGCTATTAGTCTGTTGACAATATCCACTGGCTTTGTCATATGGAACATCAACACCCATGGAGAGTAAATGTGTGGTATGCAATAGTGAACCATCAGCTTATAGACCAGCATTTCATAACTGGGACAATGGACATGCACAAGTATCGCAGTCTCCTAACAGACCATCTTTCATGGTTGCTAGAAGATGTTCCTCTGCATACTAGGAGGAACCTGTGGTACCAACATGATGGCTGTCCAGCCCGTAATGCACAAAGTACTACAGCATTTCTTCACAAATTGTTTCCGAATCATTGGATTTTATGCAGGAGACATGTACATTGGATGGTTTGTTCCCCAGATTTCACGCCTGTTGACTTTTTTCTGTGGGGAAAACCGAAAGATGCTGTATACAAGGACATGCCAACTACACCTGATGATGTGCAATGACATATTACTGCTGCCTTCTCAGGCATTTCCACTGAAATGATAGCATATGTGGAGCTGTTGTTTCATACCACTCTGGAAGCATGTACTGTCACTGTCAGTGGTCACTTTGAACAAAATCTCTGATGGTGCATCATCTCATTACTGGTCGGAATCCATATAACTAGTGTATGCACTAGTGCTGTTCTTTAGTGTGTGCTACCATAAGTATCGTGCAAGAGTCGGTATGGGAACTTCTCAAAGTATGTTATCTCATAAACAACTTGAACTAGAATTCTGCAACAAACACCACTGACATTCTAACTTACCCTACTTTCAGTCTACTAATGTCAATAAGCGTTTTTCCATATGTTTGCACAAAAAATACACTTTCTAAATATTATTACAATCTTTTGATTAGCTAACAGTACATGACCCTTACTATCAATCCATTCTGTGAAAACCACACATCAGTAGCACTTTTCATTTCCAAAATATTTGTGGTGCAAGTTTTAGGTGATTCACACTATATGCTCTCCCATATGACACATGCCTTCTCTCTCTCCCCATTCCTCAGAAACTAAGCAATCACTCATAAGTAATTAATATCACCACAGTTGCATATAGCTGGATATGGGGTCTGCATAGTTGTGTGTTTGTGGAACTGGGATCTTAAACTAGAAAAAGAGTGGTAGCTCAGAAGTATTTAATTCTCTGCGAGTTAAATGTTTCTAAAAACCAAACATAACAAATGTAGGTAAGTAGTAGCCTTTCCTCATTTTTATTTATTGTTTCCATTCTGATATTTCTACTGTGGAAGAAAAATATAACTAAGTAAATTCTACTTTGATTGTTGCCACTGGCAACTTACATAAATTATCTGCCAATGACTTCACAGGGAGATTAAAAACTGTAATATCTACTGACAACACAAACATGCTAATCAAAAGACCAAACTCATCTTTACCAGGCACAGCTCAGTTGATAACTTAACAAGCCTACAAATAGTCCACAGCAGGCAGTTTGATGTTTACTCTCACAAAGACTCATACTATACAGATTCAAAGACCCAAGAAAGACATGCTAGCACCAAAAGTAGACATTAATGGTAAAATACTAAATGAAATTCTTGTATCGCAGGGTAATAGCAATATCAATATGTGCTGTGTGGCTGACATAGATACTATTAGCATATCAACTTTTGTGGGTAGTACTTATTCTGCCCACAGGGATCGCAACAGGAATGTGGATTGGATGCAGCCAATGTTGTTAAACGCTTGGGCCCACGTCAGATTTATCACACTGCTGCTATTTATGAAGCCTCATAGTTCATACTGTAAGAGTCTGCTAGTCTGCTTAATGTGGCTTATTCTTCAAACCTGGTTTTTGCATTGTGCTAATCCCCCCCCCCTCCACCAGTACCATCAGTTTGGTTCTATTGCACAAAAAATATAGGTTGTGTGCAATTTGGACTCAATAAGAAATGGGGAAGCCCATTTTTTAAATCTCATTTACTTTTCCTCAGAAAGTATAGTACAGAAGTAGTTGATTAACTAGTTTTATTACTTTCAAATTAACATTACTGCACATATAACATTGGTGAAGCAAGTATGATAATAAAATAATATGTTCTTGCAAAAATTCTTATTCTTTCATAAATTCTCTTTTGTATCATCTAAAATCTTATGGTGGCCCCCAGATCCAGCCTTAAGCATGTCACACTGCTTGTATCTCTCATTTTTTGTAAATAATTTGTTGTTATTTTCCATGAGCTTGCCACTTCTGTAGGCAGGAACATTTATAGCTGTCAGTTTAGTAACAAAGTGTGTAGCATTGATGAAAACTTCATACTCATGCCACTGCGGAGGATCTGCCATGTAGGACACATCATTCAAGTAAAACCTCATTTATTTTCCTAGAAACAATTAGTTCTGGCATATTGTTACAATTTATGTGATTTGATAAATTCCTAATGAAACCATTTTAATATTTCCCCCAGAAGATACTGCCTCACAAGTAGTGCATTGGCTATATTCATTTTTGATCTAAAAGATGAATTGGGGTCATAGAACGCCAGGTCAACAGACTGAGGAGATGAGTGTCATAAATGATTTTTCAGGTTTTGTAAAACCACACAAGAAACTGCATGACTGACAATCTGATATTTATAAAGTTTTGGAGAAATGCTGAAGTGCAAATATAGTGCTGTGATTGCAGAAGTAATACAAAACTATTTTTAGACATACACAAAGACAAGGAAAATGAGAATATCACAAATTGCATTGTCTCCTTATGGCGACATTTCAAATTCATCACAGAACATAAACACTATCAAGCACTACAGAAATACTAATACCAACCCTTTTTATGATGCATAACTGATGGAGAACAGTAAAATACTCTGTGGGGGGTTGGTTTGCCATGAAAGATCACAGTTCATTCAAAAATTTCTCTATAATCCTCTTCAAGCTGCTGTTCTCTCAAAGTATCTTGAATAAAATTGAAGATTTGAGACACATCTGCTGATAACCTCACCGTTGAGCTCCCATTAGCACCAACCAAATTTTGAAACACATTGATCTTACCTAAAACCTCTTGACCATAACATGCTGAATTCCAATTTTAACTTTATCAATATCAATTCTATACCAAGTGTTCTGAAATTTGTTCAAGAATGGTGTGGTCCAATTTGAGCCTGAACTGGCCATCTATACCTCAAAAATGCTTCTTACAATAATTTCAAATATGTAATGCCCACAAGATGGCAATTTTGCAGCTTCTGTGTGAGAATTCATGCTTTTTCTCAATATACTGGTTGGTTATAATTAAACTTTCCTTATTTAACATGTTATATCATGGAGACTAATTACTGTACAAGTACCAAACTTGGTAGCATTAATGTAAAGGACATGCGGAAGAGAAATAATGCAGAATCAATTCAATTGAAACACTTTTAGTGCTCTGCTATGGTACATCATACCATTACATACTGGTACCATTACTGCTACAAGAGGGGCTCAATACAGTGCCCATCAGTGTCCAGAAGAATCTGAAAGCATAGCATTGCATTCTGCACAGCAGAACAAAGCATGTTCATAGGTATGCTGGCTACCTCTCTTGATATACTGCTCTTTAGATCAACACATGTGTGAATGTTCCACTGGTAAACCCTGTCCTTCAGGTAACCTCACAACCAGGCATGACAGGAAGTGAGATCAGGTGATCATGCTGGTCAAGCATTTGGAAACAATTGGCTGATAATTCGATTGTTTCCAAGCATGCTTTGGAGAAGTAGCTGAACTTCACAAGTGATGTGTTGTGGGTCCCCATCTTCCATGCATCTCTCTCCTGTAGGGTGGGTATGACATGCTGCCGAAGCATAATGCAGTAACGCTGACAAGTTGCACTGCACATCTTTGGTCCTTGAGCACCAACCTGTTCAAAAAAGAATGGGCCAATGAAGAACATAGCTGTGAAGCCACACCATAGGGTGACACATTCACCATACAGAGGAACTCCATGTACACTGATCGGAGATGAAGATCCCCACACTCGGCAATTCTGTGTGTTCACATCACCCGCCAGAGAAAAATGAGCTTCGTCTGTCGATAGGATGGGGCCGCCCTGATCAACTTCAATCCTTGCTATAATGTAGAGAGCAAAGACAACACATCATTGTGCATCCTGTGATGCAAGCTGCTGTACAATATAGATCTTGTACAATACCATTCGAGAAAGGTTTGAAGCACCTTCTTTACAGTGGACCATGGGATGTTCAACTGTCATGACACAGCATGTGCACTGCCTGATGATTGGGAACTGCATGGAGCATTGTCTGCTATAGCAATAGCGATTTCATCAACTACCTGTGAAGCAGCAGGTCATTGACTTCTTCCCAGAGTGAAACCCAGTTCTCCTGTTGAGTCAAACGTCTTCATCATGCTCCAGTGGAGAAAGAGGACGCTTCCATAATCCTTTCAACCAGTCATATTCTTGAAGTGCAGCTGCAGTACTACTGTTGTTTTGATAATAGAGTGTCACCAGTAATGTCCTGCTTCTTTTGCCCAAGCTCATGTTGGCATGTCAACAAGTGCACTGCGGCTGCCAGGTATGTGAGACTATGAATCATGATGACTGATCATGGCACCTGGTGGCCATAGTTGGAACTGGATTGTGGCACTGTGATGCATGGAAATCTAGCACCCCATACTCTGGACATTAATGCTACCAAGTCTGGTACTCATACAGTAATTAGTTTCCATGTTATAACATGTTGAATAGGGAAACTTTAATTATAACCACCTGGTATCATCATTTCCCTCTTGGCTAGTGTGGAACTTTTCACAAATTTTTAATTTATGTACCCACAAATTGAAAAAGACACCACTGATACAGATGGCAATTTGGTTCAATTTATTTCTTGCAATTAACATCCTAGAAAAAAAAGTTATTCCTACCAAGTGAGGTGGTACAGTGATTAGCACACTGGATTCACATTTGGGAGGACAACGGTTCAAACCCATGTCCAGCTATCGTGATTTAGTTTTTTGTGATTTTCCTAAATCACTTCAGGCAAATGCCAGGATGGTTCCTTTGACAGGGCATGGCTGATTTCCTTTCTCACCTTTCCATAATCCAAGCTTTTGCAACACCTCTAATGACCTCATTGTCAACAAGACGTTAAACACTAATCTCCTCCTAAAGTTATTCCTGTATGCAAAATGATGACAAAAACAGTATACTTTCTATGACCACTAATTTCCCTCAAAAGTGAAAACTGACTGATGTGTTCCAAGTTGAGGCATAACAAGGAACAGCTTGGCTTGTCCTGCCATCTTCTACCTTATTAATCAGTTTATTTATCCAGGTTGTGAGTGAATTGCAGGGATATGGAATGACCCACCACACCACCCAAGCAATGTGAATGGTGAAATGACAACAGGCTCTGTTAAGGAGACTGAAGCAAGAACCTGTTTACAGCAGGCAGAGAATGAACTTCTCAAGGAGAAGTAAAATTGTTTTAAACTGGCAGTTTTTGTCCCCTAGATTTTATGATTTTTAAGTCGCAGGAGCATCCTTTCTCCTACTCCCACTGATTCCAAATTTCACACTGGTTATTTTTACACGGAATGTAACCAAATTAGAGAGTAGCCCAGTAGAAAAAACAAAAAAAAACAAAAAAACAAAAAACAGAAATTTAAAAAAATGATATATAAGACCCACCCTTGCATCTGCTGATAACAACATTTCTTTTGTACATGGATTTTGGATCTGATATTATTGGACTGTTTACGCCAACATGCAACAGCCTTGGCATTCTCACACTTTCCTTGAAAGTTCAAGATGCTGTATTGGTTGCAGCACCATTACACTGCAATCTGCTTGATGTGTACTTTGGTGTATTTGCAAACATGGCCAAAAAGTTTCTCATCTTGTAGAAACAGCAGTCAAAGCTGCAATAAGAACAATGTATTCAGCAGCAGGTTTTGAATAAATAGGAAAGCAGAAGCAACAACAAAAGCTCTTGTTTCAACTGTAAGAAATGGCATTATTCTAACAAAGAGTTCAACAAAAAGCTTGTTATTGTCCCATTCATTGACATCATTTGACAGTTTTGAAGAATCTGTAATACATGTACACACCATTTTCTTCTTTACTAAGACTGTAGTAAGGGATTAGTAAGGTTGTTGAGCCTATTACATTTGACAGTATTTGTGTTTTGCTGACCCAATATTATGGCCAGCAAACTTGTATTGTCACATCTTGACTGCACTTTAGACAGAGTGCTATAAAGGTTTGTCGTTATATTGACAACCTGCAGGGACTAAGTTGAAAATTTGTTTTTGTTTCTAACAGGTGTAAGGCATCATACACAGACTCACTTATCAGAGACATTGTGATTTGTGTTGTGAAGTTTGGTCAAAGAGTCTCACCTGTTCATGCCAAGCACTCCAAGGTATTCCCCTTACCACACACTGCACCAGTGTTCCATGATGAGGTAGAAATAGGAAACATTACAAGTCTGTGTGGGGTGCTTCAGTCATAGGATGACAGCTGTGCATCATCTTCTCTTTTTTATAAACAGTCACAGAATGAGAAGAAGGCAGTAGGCTGTCAAGTAGACACTAGAACAATACTTAGTACTGTGCATCACACAATGTCCCATGGCTGAGGACATATAGACCTCCATGATTTCTGCTGAGCAAAGTTGGCATCAGTAAAAGGCCACCCCCTTCTAGCCTCATACTACAGTAAACAACACTCAGAATGTTTCATAAATCATACCCAGAATGCTATACCAAGCATAACTGGCACCATTGCCCCATCACAACAGTATGCTATGCTTCCATTAGGAAAGGGCAACTGGGGCTGTTTGTCTTAGCAGACTAGTGACTGTACTGCAGTAAAATGCACCACTGCACAGCACAACACAAAACTCTCCACATGCTGATAATTATGCTGGAAATCATCACCTGCCAAGTCAAGTTCCAGGCTGAGACAGATACAGCAGTGTAACTTATACATTCTGGTGTCTGGGCTTACTGCTGCTCCAAGTCCCACGGCAGTCTGTGGTTGCCTATAACAATCAAGCAGCATTTTTTTTTCAAACTGTGTTATGACTACTAGGGCCTGCCATCTTATTAATTTATGCAGGTCATAGTGCTCCACACAGATTTCTTAGCCAGTACCCATGGCCACAAGCATGCAGCAAAATTGTGCTGTGCAGTTGAGGCCACAGGCACTGTTGCCCATGCAGCACTATGTGGAGGTGGGGCTGCATGGAGTTCTTTTGTCTGCTTATTTACTTACAGCAATTACAATTATTTCTTAAAGAAAAATACAGAAATTTGGAAGTAGGAAATTATAAATTTATGGCATAATTTAGAAGAGAAAACAAGAAGACAGGAAAGAGTAGATATAGATATACCTTCCTAGATACCACCTGGGGGAGGGGACTTGGTACTGAAACTTCCTGGCAGATTGAAACTGTGTGCCGGACCAAGACTCGAACTCGAGACCTTTGCCTTTTGTGGGCAAGTGCTCTATGAACTGAGCTACCCAAGCACAACTCATGCCCCATCCTCACAGCTTTAATTCCACCAGTACCTCATCTCCTACCTTCCAAATTTCACAGAAGCTCTCCTGCGAACCTTGCAAAACTAGCACTCCTGAAAGAAAGGATATTGCAGAGACACAGCTTAGCCACTTCCAAACTTCACAGAAGCTCTCCTGCGAACCTTGCAAAACTAGCACTCCTGAAAGAAAGGATATTGCAGAGACACGGCTTAGCCACAGCCTGGGGGATGTTTCCAGAAAGAAATTTTCACTCTGCAGCAGAGTGTGTGCTGATATGAAACTTCCTGGCAGATTAAAACTGAGTGCTGGACCAAGACTCGAACTCAAAACTTTGCCTTTCGCAGGCTAGTACTCTACCAACTGAGCTACCCAAGCACAACTCATGCCCTGTCCTCACAGCTTTAATTCTGCCAGTACCTCATCTCCTACTTACCAAACTTCACAGAAGCTCTTCCGTGAACCTTGCAGAACTAGCACTCCTGGAAGAAAGGATACTGTGAAAGTTTCATATCAGTGCACACTCCACTGCAGAGTGTAAAATTTCATTCTGGGAACATCCCCCAGGCTGTGGCTAAGCCATGTCTCTGCAATATCCTTTCTACCAGGAATGCTAGTTTTGCAAGGTTTGCAGGAGAGCTTTTGTGAAGTTTGGAAGGTAGGAGACGAGGTACTGGTGGAATTAAAGCTGTGAGGACAGTGCGTGAGTCATGCTTGGGTAGCTCAGTTGGTAGAGCACTTGCCTGTGAAAGGCAAAGGTCCCGAGTTCGAGTGTCAGTACGGCACACAGTTTTAATCTGCCAGGAAGTTTCATATCATCGCACACTCCGCTGCAGAGTGAAAATTTCATTCTGGACTTGGTACTGAACTTGAAGTCCAGCATCTCCATGCAGTGCTAACCATTTTTGTAATTATCTGCATGAACATCCCTCTTTGGGAAAACTCAGTTTGTTCAGTCCATGTGGACCTAATCTATGTCGGTATTGTTCGTTAGAGTGCTGCGTGAGTTGATTTTTTTTAGGTTGTGTAATAATCACTACTACTAGGTTATTTAGTAAATAAATTCTGCATACCTTTGGAACAATATCCTTCCTCAATGTAAACTAATTAAGTTATTTACTGTTCCTACATAGCTGTTGGAGAAATAACAAGCCACCACTAATCTATTATTAATATTGTAAAAACACTTTTATGGAATAAATCTACAACTTTTTTAAGTAGTGGAACCATTAATTTTGTATAATTGCTTAATAAGCATGACCTGTTTCTGTTGCATGTTTACACTGTTTGATTTTGCTAGCTTATGTCATAAAGAAGTTATATTACATTCATACCATTACATTAACAATGATGTGTTCATTTGTGTAACTACTTAATGATGTTGGGTACACGTGTAACTTGGATTCTAGAACAGTATCTATCCATGGACTTTTCTAATTACTCCTACTTTTAATTAGATTCATTCAAAATAAGATATAAATCGCAATTTTTGATTAATGTTCACATGAATAGTTGTGCATGTTTTACATGTTTCATATTATGTATATTTTGTGTGTCTGTGTTATGTCAGTGTTGTCACTGTCACTCATATCATCGTCAATACTGGAGCTACTCGAGCTATCTATGTTGACCTGTCTTCATCTTCTGTGCCTTCTGTATTGATGAGTCTGTTTGTCTATGTCATGTTCTGCTTTTGAGATGTTGGCGATTGCATTCAACTGTGTCCGTGTATCTGCACTGTATAGTGTTGTTTCTGGACTGTGTTCAATGGTATGTAAGTGCCTGTATCTAATGCATTATAGAAAGAAGTGTTCTGGGGAACCAGTTTCCCTGCATGTGTAACGATTGCTTTCTGAAAGTTACATGTGTTCAAGTGCATGGGATAAGAGCCATACTCAGTCACAAAACAGACCATGCCTTGACTGAGGCTGACCCAGCATAACCAAATATGGTCCCTGTTATTGGGGTAAAATGAATAGACTCAATGCCCCTCATCACTCTCGCCCCACACGTTTTGCCAAATGTTCACACACCAATTTTTTAGTTAGCACCTATCTTCTGTTGCTGCCCAGTGATCTGCATCACTCTCTCAGGTCTACCCATCTTCAGCCAGTATCTTGCAGCCCAACAGCTGATCGTTATATTGATCGGGTATTTCTGAGTACCACACACAGTGAATCGACTGATGTGGTGGCGAACACCCCAGATAGTCTAAGTAGCATATTCCTCTGCCCAGGACTGACAGTCATACTGTTCATGATGAGAGTGAGTCTGTGTGCCCATGTACTAGCTGCAAAGCTCAATACTGACTCGAAAAGTGCTCAGTAGTACATTCTTATGTGTGTGAATTGTAGTCTTTATTATGTCAAATTTAATGCCACTAGTTTGTGAAGTATACTTTTGGTTTTGTTTGTGATTAGGCATATGTGTTCATTGAAGCTATGTTGTTTGTCAGTGTGTACCCCAAGATGTCTAGTTACTTCTTCACATTTTAAGTTTGTGTTGTTTACTTTAATTGCCAGGTGTCTTTGTAGTGAACCTTTAAGCATTCTGTATGCTGTTTTTTGTACTAAAAGCAAAACTCTACCCAAACAGGGCATGAAGGTCCAATGGTACCGACCAGCCACTGTGTCATCCTCTGCCCACTGCTGTCACTGGATGTGAATATGTAAGGGCATGTGGTCAGCACACCGTTCTCCCAGCCATATATCAGTTTACAAGACTGGAGCCACTAGTTCTCAGTCAAGTAGCTTCTCAGTTTAACTCACAAGGGCTGAGTGCACCCCACTTGCCAACAGCACTTGGCAGATCGGATGGTCACCCATCCAAGTGCTAGCCCAGCCCAGCAGCACTTAACTTCAGTGATTTGATGGGAATCAGTGCTACCACTGTGGCAAGGCCATTGGCATTTTATGTGCTGCTATGGATAATTTGTTTTGGTTGCACCATTGTTGTGTAATGTGTAGCATACCGCTGACCTTGTTTCCCAATGTTGCTCTTGTGTTTACTGATATCAAAAATAACAGGTTGTCAGCATATGCAACAATCCTATCTGAATGTTCATCTCATGAACGGTTCAATTGTGATATCCCAGAAAATGGGTCTGCAGGTGGAGCCTTGTGGGCATCCTGCAGTAATCCTTTATACAACCTTTCAGTTGCTTCTTGTCACTCAGCCACTCTGTTCCTACAATAGTCTCAAAACCTATTGTACAGGGATCCGTGTACCTGTAGTTCTCAAAATCATGCAAATGTTGCTGGCCCACAAAGATTATCAATGGTGCCAGCAATGTTAATAAGAATCACAATAGCGTACTTCTGTAATGTCTGTTCTAGAACTTGGAAAGCCCAATTAATCATGTTATCAATAGATTTTCCTGGTCTAAAGACAAATCAATGCTGACTAAGCCCATGGAGTTCCCTGCGAGCTCGGAGGCAGTTACACTGAAGCCTCTCAAGGACCTTAGCCAATGTATTTATCAAGGAAATTGATCAGTATGATTTTGGTTCTTATGGATCCCTGTCTGCAGCTTTTTTAATAATTACTGTGTTGGCTTTTTTCCAGACTAGAGTCACCCATTCCAGCCTCAGGGCATCATTTATTAGATTTGTTAAATATGGGGTTATCTGTGATGAGATGTGTTGCAATGTTTTGAGTGGATATGGTCTGGTCATGGTGCTTTCTTGTTTTTCAAGCCAGCAATTGCTAGCGTGACCCTCTCTCACACAGACAGGCAGGTGATGGTTTCTGCAGTGTAATCTCTATACATTGTCTCCATAAGGTGTGTGTGTGTGTGTGTGTGTGTGTGTGTGTGTGTGTGTGTGTGTGTGTGGATCATCATCATTAAGCAGGAGTTTGTCGAGCAGATACCGTGCTGCTTGTCTCCATCCTGTGTCATAATTCCACCATCTTGTCTTGGCATAGCCAGGACAAGAGTGGGCTTAATTTTCTCAGTTATAAGTTTGTTTGGTATTCCCCGTGTGTCCTGTTATAGATAAATTGTGATGTAGTGTTCCCAATTTTCTTGTCTAGCCATGATTATCACAGTTTTGAATGTAGTTTTGCATCCCTGTGGTCAGATCTGCCTGTCTCGAGTGGTAATTGCATTCTGGTAGAGCCTTCTCTTGCATCTCATATTTTGTCTTAGTCTAGATAGCTCGGAACTCCAGAGAACATCTGTCTTATGTTAGTTAATGAAGGTTGGTATGTATTTCCATTGGGCAGTTTGTAATATTTGCTGATGGCTGTATGCCCTTCAGATATGTTTTCCACCAGTTTGTCTCTTACATAGTTTTGAATCCCCTCCCAATTTGCCCTTATTAACATATAATTGTTTGATGATGGTGCATGATGTGCTGTAGTCTTTGTGTCAATGATAATTGCATTATGATCACTTGTCATTACACTGAGATACACACGCCAATCTATTTCTATATTTACAGCTATGTGGTTAACAATAGTTGTGTCTACATTGCTGCTGCCTCCAGAATACTCAGTACTCCCATACAATTCAGCCTTAAACAGACATGACTTAACAGATAGCCCTTTACTCAAGATGGAAAAAGATGATATTTGCAGCTGGCATCAATGCCAGATCCACCACATGGCACTGTGATTGGACTGATGACTGAGATCAGATCATCAACGCCATCCTAAGTGCAAATAACCTGTACATTATCAGCAAACCTCCCTGTCTCCAGTTATCTGTTTTGTTCAGGGGGCCAACATATCAATTCCCATTTCTACTGTATGGTTCTTGAATGTACATGACATCAACGTTAAACTCTTGGGCCAGCCTGGGGAGTTCTGCACTCCTCATAGCATCGAGCTGCAAGATCTTCATGGCTGCCTTGTATATGCGTATCACTTCACACCCATTTGGTCTGGGTCAAATTACATTCTCCCATGAACCCTGACAAGGTCTTTGTACATTTTCTTAATGTTGAAATCTTCTGAATGCCATCCACAAACTTGTCTTACATCAGCAAGCCCATTCCCATCACTGGGCAAGTTTCCCATCCAAAGAATTATCCTATCTGTTTGCAGGGAAGCAAATGGAATCACACATTTTCATGCATTGCTCATACAATTAATCCTTGTGCAGTTTGCAGGCTATCCCTTTTCTCAAGCGTACTGAGCTTCAAATTAAACTATAGTTTGCTGATTCTTGATTATAAGAAAGTAGCACGATGTACATGCCGTGCATCACAGAAAGGGGCTCAGAAAATGGAGGAGGAACAGCTTCCGAGCACTGAGTTTGCTACCCCAGAGTTGAAACTATGTGCCATAGAATATATTGTCGATGAACTTGCCAAAGAACTGGGGGCTAAGAAATGGCCACTAACATGTCTGCAAAAACTGAAATGCAGATTAATCATATTCACTCTCACTCAGTCACAACTGGAAGGGAAAGTCCAGGCACTAAATAATGAAAGCACTAGACTTCGTGTAAGTTTAGAGGTACAGATTGGGGCCAGAGCACTAAGACAGGCACATCTAGAGGGACAGATTGACATCATAAAAAGAGAGGACAGCAAATTCAAAGACCAGATCACAGTTCTGGAGAATATGAGGGAAAAGATAGAGAATCTGCAAGAAGACAACATTAGGTTGAGATTAGAAAATGAACACACAAAAAGACAGAGAATAAACAATTACCATTGACTTATGCTGCAGTTGCAGCCATTCCAACAGGGAAGACAAGTTTTAACACTAAAGTAGATGAGCCCAAAGCAAAACAGAATACAAATCTCTTCATTAAATCATCAGAGAACAAAGATACAAATGAAGTGTTAAACAAACTGACAACATGCATAGCATAGATCCAGAAAAAGAAGTGCTGAGTATAAGATCTATCAGGAAAACACAATCTGTTGTCATAGTGGAAACAAAGATTCAAGAAGATTGTAAAACATTTTTGGTGAAAAGTTGAAACATGTCAGAAATTAAATGTGAGACCATAAAAAAGTGAAGACCACTAGTGGCAATCTATCAGGTGCCAACAACTCGGAAAAATGATGAATTCTTCAATGAACTATATGAGTTAAATTTATCAGAATACATACCCAGAGAGGAATTTACAAACAAAGTGAAACTGAGATTTAAAACTGGGTCACAAGATAAAGGTTTTGCAAATAATATTGTAGAGGCAAGTTCCAGAATAAGAAACCAATTACTGAGACAAAACAGAATATTTATAGGTTTCCAATCTCTAGGAGTCAAAGATTACAATGTAATTTGCAAAATGTTTTAAATGTTGCAATGTGGGACAATCTGTGATGGTTTGCAGAGCCTCTCAAATTCTCTGTGGAACATGCGGTGAAGAAGGACATAAAAAGTGGAATACCCATGACCAGAGCATAACATAAGAAATGAGACAAGTCCTGCATGAAAGGCAGAATGATTGAATGTTTAACTTACAAACTCTTGTAGAACAGACAAATTGAGAAGACTGACTGTGGCCTCTAACTGCAATAGGAATTCAAGCCACCACACGCAGTATGTTCTAAATTGGAAATCGCACATTTTCACACCTAGGACAAAAAACAATCTGCATCCACAAGGAGTAAAAGCTGGCACCATGCCTTGGAATGACATCACAAAATGTAAACAATACATAAAACCTATTAAGTTTACTTCTGGAGCTACAACCCAGGGGAAACCCCTTCTGCCATTAGTGAGAGGCCATCGCATCCATCCACAGTAATGCCCATGCAACAGAGCAATACCAACAGTGTATCATGTAAAGAAAGTAAAAATGATGTAGCAAGTGATTTGTAGGGATACAATATTTAATCCCAAATAATGTGGCATGTGAAGAAGGAACCTCCACTAAGCCCTAAAAGTACGGTAAGTAATGAAGTAGGGATACAACCACCAATCGCCAAAGATGTGGCATGTGATGAAGTAGGGGTACCTCCACAAATTCCCAAAGATGCACCATATGATGAAGTAAGAAGAACCCCAATAATTCCCATTGATATGGCATATGATGAAGTAGGAAGAACCATTAATAATGAAAACATAAATCATGAGATAAAGGGCAAAGCTACTGTAGGCAACTTAGGCAGTGACAAGATCAGCACCAGTCTATAACACTCAATCGGCAAATCAGTGTATCAGCTAAGTACAAGAATGTCTGTAGAACACTAAGATTATTAATAGTGGCTCTGCCAGTATTTGATAACATTTTCCAATGACAGCATTTTTGGTGTTTGGTTCTCAGATTCATGATCAAGTTAACTTGGTTTCAAATAAGTAGTAGTAGTAGTAGTAGTAGTAAAAATCTGTAGATTACTTTTACAAAGATATTGGACATACCATGATATTACAACCAAAGAATGAAAAAAATAACATAATTCATGTGTACAGGCATTTACATACTTACAGAATTAGTTTCACTGGGAATGAATAGGCTGTCAATAATTGCTTTATAGTAAGAACCATCTTGGCATTTGCCTGAAATAATTTAGGGAAACTGAGGGAAACTTAAATCAGGGCATCCAGATGAAGATTAAAGCCTCAACCCTCCTCAATAGAAGACCAGTCTTTTCAAAATTGTGTTACCTCATTCAGTTACATGCTGATGACAGAACACTTAAGTGCGTAACTTGTTGATGACATTCTGTTTGCTAAGATCTTTGCATGTCTACATTACTTTGACTGAGAAACAATATTCATTCCTAGAAATTCTGTGTTTGTTACACAGTCTGTAGGGATGTCACCTACATTTAATGTAACAAATCTCATTTTTTTCTCTTCAAATTGAAATTAATGGCATTTGTTTTCCTCATGTTCAGTGTATTTTTATTGCCTACTGACCAAATGTAAACTTCCTTGAGGGTTATATTTGCTTTTTGCAACAGAAAGAATTTTTTTCCCATTACTAACACTGTTGGGAAATGCAAACAATGGAAGATCCAGGATGGAATAATGATAATGTTCAGAAACGGATAGATTGCTACTCATCATATATAATGAGGTGACAAAAGTCATGGGATACCTCCTAAAACAGTGTTGAACTTCCTTTTTCTTGCGTATTGCAGCAACTCAATATAGTACAGACTCAACAATTCGGTGGAAGTCCCCTGCAGAAATATTGAGCCATGCTGCCTCTATAGCCATCCGTAATTGCTAAAGTGTTGCCGGTGCAGGATTATGTACATAAACTGACCTCTGTCCCATAAATGTTTGATGGGACTAATATTGAGTATTTGTGTGCCCAAATAATTTGCTCTGATTGTCCAGAAAGTTCTTCAAACCAATCATGAATTGTGGCCCATTGCCATGGTGCATTGTCAGTCATAAAAGTTCCATGACAGATGGCTGCAAATGGTCTCCAAGTAGCCAAACATAACCATTTCTAGTCAATGATCAGTTCAGTTGGACCAGAGGATGCAGTCTGTTCCATGTAAACACAGCCCACATCATTATGAAGCCACTGTGCTTTGTTAACAACTTGGGTCCACGGCTTTGTGGGGTCTGCATCATACTCGGACCTTACAATCAGCTGTTGTCAACTAAAATTGGGACTCATTTGTCCAGGTCACGGTTTTCCAGCAGCAAAGCTAATACAGTGAGTGCTCAGCTATGATCTACTCTCTTCTACAAGAAGGAAGTCAGTACCAAGCCTAAGTTATCTGTGCACCGTTCAATCTTTCGACCAACTTTGTTGTATGGGAGTGAAAGCTGGGTGGATTCAGGTTACGGATATGAAAGTAGCTAGGATGATTGCAGGTACTAGTATATGGGAACAATGGCAGGAGGGTGTCCACAATGAGGAAATCAAAGAAAAACTGGGAATGAAATCTATAGATGTAGCAGTCAGGGTGAACAGGCTTAGATGGTGGGGTCATGTTACACACATGGGAGAAGCAAGGTTACCCAAGAGACTCATGGGTTCAGCAGTAGAGGGTAGGAGGAGTCAAGGTAGACCAAGGAGAAGGTACGTGGATTCGGTTAAGAATGATTTTGAAGTAACAGGCTTAACATCAGAAGAGGCACCAATGTCAGCGCTGAACAGGGGATCATGGAGGAATTTTATAAGGGGGACTATGCTCCAGATTGAACGCTGAAAGGCATAATCAGTCTTAAATGATGATGGTGATGATGATGGTTTTCCAGTTGTGTGGGGTCCAACTGACACAGTCATGAGCCCAGGAGATGCACTGCAGGCAATGTCATGCTGTTAGCACTCACATCGGTCATCTCCTGACATATCACATTAATGCCATACTTTGCCACACTGTCCAAATGGATACATTCATTGCTATGTCTCACATTGATTTCTGCTGTTATTTCACACAGTGTTGCTTGTCTGTTAGCACTGACAACTGTATGCAAACACCACTGCCCTCGGTCATTAAGCGAAGCTATCCATGTCATAGGTAATGTCTGAAATTTGGTGCTCTTGGCACACTCTTGATGCTGTGGATCTTGGAATTCTGAAATGGAGTGTCCCATGTGCCTAGCTCCAACTGCCATTCTGCATTCAATGTCTGTTAATTCCCGCCTTGCAGCCATAATCATGTTGGAAACCTTTTTTTTTGTGAATCACCTGAGTACAAATGGCAGCTCCCCCAATGCACTGCCCTTTTATATGTAATGTATGTGATACTGCTACCATCTGTATATGTGAATATTGCTATCCCATGACTTTTGATACCTCAGTGTAGAACAGACATTGAGTCACAGACAGGCACAGCAAAAAGACTGCTATACATTTGAGCTTTCAGCCAAAAGATCTTCTTCTAAAGTAGAAAACAACACACACACACACACACACACACACACACACACACACACACACACACACACACACACACCTTTGCCTGATAGGAGGAGCAATCTGTGGATGGTGGAGGTAAGGAGGAGGCTGGGGCAGCATGGAGTGGGAGAAATAGAAAGGCAGGAGGGGATGGGAGGGGGGCAGAAGGTGTAGTGCTGCGTGCTGCTTGTGGGAGCTTGTAGGGACATGATGGAGACAAGGTAGGGATGCCTAGTTTGAGAAAGGTGGAGGGGGGAAGAAGAGGGAGCAGAAAAGGTGAGAAGTAGAGGGGAGCGGATGATTAGTGGGTGCACTGGTGAAATAGATTGCTGTGTATTGCTGGAGGGGGCTAGGGAAAGGGACAGATAGCTGAGGACAGAGATTAGTGACAGTTGAGTCCAGGGGTGTTATGGGAACATGGGATATACTACAGGGAGAGCTTCGACCTGCAAAATTCAGAAAAGCTAGTGTTGGTAAGAAGGATTCAAATGGCTCAGGCAGTGAAGCAGTCATTGAAGTGAAGCATATTATGTTGGGCAGCATGTTTTGCAACTAGGTGGTCCAGCTGTCTCTTGGCCAAAGTTTGTCAGTGAGCATTCATGCAGACAGACAGCTTGTTGCTCACTTTCTTAGTAGACATGATAACGAACAAGCTGTCTGTCCACGTTGAAGGTCACTAACTAACTGTGATCAAGAGACAGCCAGACCTCCCAGTTGGTGGATATGCTGCCCAACACACTGTGCTTCAGTGACTGCTTCACAGTCTGCACCATCTATATCTTTCCTATGAACACAGCCTTTCTGAATTGTACAGGTGGAAACTCTCCCTGCAACATATCCTAAGTTTCTGTAACCTAACCTCCCTGGTCACAACCTTCATTAGTCCCTGTTCTCCACCTATCTGTCCACTTCCCTGCTCCAACTCCAGCACAACACAGCCTTCTATTCCATGAAAGCACCCTCTAGTCTTTTTCCTCTCCTCTCTTTTTCTCCTTTTCTATTCCTCTTCCACCTCAAACCACCTGAATGCACCTAGCAGCCCTGCCCTGTCCCCATTACATCCCTGAACGCTCCCACAAGCAGTACTACCCCTTCCCCCACCCCTACCCTGCTGTCCTCACCACCCTAGCCTCCTCCTTACTCTACCACCCACAGACTGCTTCTCCCATCAGGCTCAGCTGCTGTACGCAATCCAGCCTCAGCAGCTGGAGTGAGCTGTCGTATGTGTGAGCTGCACTTGTGTGAATGTGTGTGTGTGTATTCTACTTTAGAAGAAGATATTTTGGCTGCAAGCTCATATTTAAAGCAGTATTTTTGTTGTTCTTGTCTGCGATTCAACATTTCCTGTGTACGGTGAATAACAATCTATACTCTTCATAATACAATTGGGAAATTGACTTATGTATATCAGGAACAGTGTCGATCCTATATGCTACCCTGATGGACTCCTATTTAATAGTATTTTGGTTCTGGTAAGTGTTTCAGTAAAAGTTTAGATGTATTCGAGGCACATTTTGTCTCTACAGTTGATACCCTATCTGCTAGGTACGATCAGAACCAGTCATTAGTTATGCCTCTTATTTGTAATGCCTCTGTTTTGTTTAGTAAAATCTTATGACCAGCAGTATCAAAAGTCTAAGAAAGATCTAAAAACATGCCTCTGACACACCCATCTTTGTCAAGAGCATCAAGTACCACTTTTGTGAGTTCTTGTATGGCTGGCTCTATACTTCTGTCACTTTGAAGTCAAACTGTGATTCACTTAGAAGGTTGCATTTATTCAAGTAATTCATTGATCAGTCTTTCATAATTGTTCTATTATTTTTGAGGATGATGACAGCAGGGAAGTGGGCAAGTAATTTTTTGTCTTCTACATTGCCTTTCTTTAGCAGAGATACAATTCTTGTTTGTTTTTGATACATTGGAAGTTTCCCTGGTGTAAATAACTTATTTTTTATGTTTGTTAAGGGAGCTTATAAGCTCTGTATGCATTTTTTTAAACACATGTATTGGTACTTCCTCTAAGCCAACTGACTTTTTATTTTTTAGGTTCTGTACAGTTTTACTGACTTCATGGTCTGTGGTTGATAGTAACATCACTGTACTTAGTGCATATTTATTTACAGATGTTCTATTTATTTATGGGAATTTTTGTTATAATTTCTCTCCAATACTTGTAAAAAGTTCATTCACATAGTGATGAGGATCATTTATTACTTTATCCCCCTCCTTTATGAGTAACATATTATGTCTTTGTCTCATCCTGTTTCCTGTTTAATGACATCCCAGACTTCTTTGCTATTATCTCTGCATTGTTTATAATTTCGTCATTAAATTACTTTTTTGCTGCAGTCAGCAACTTCTTATAAATATTCCACAGAACTGTAATGTATTCATATGTCTTGACAATCTGCTGACAAGTAATCAGGCATGTGAGTATTACATTCAAATATATATGTTATACTTTCTAACATGTTCCACACTCACAAAAATCATCTAATTTTTGGGTCTGTGGAATGAAAACTGAATCTAATCTAATCTAACTGAGGCGTTTAAGGGTTTGGGAGACTTCTTAATACCTGATGATATACTTGTTTTGTAAGACATGGATACTGATTTGGGTACTTTTGGAAATATCTTTCAAAGTTCAATCTATATCCTGTTTAATGTTTTGGATGTATGATGTCAGACTTACAGACAGTTTTTCAAGGCTTTCTCTCTGAAACCCTCAACCAATCCTTGTATCTGGCATGCTTATCAGTTTCCAACACCACCCATGAGCACATGGAAGGGAGCCTGGCAGATACCCCTTAGGGACATGGCAGCAAGGGACAGGAAAGGACTCCAGATGCACTCAGTCTGTGAGCCTGGAGGCCTCATTCAACATACTGATGAGGCTATTTGGCATCCATTGAGTGAACAGGGTGCAACCAACTGCAGGTTGTGATGCATGTTGGAACAAATTATGTCTGTCATGTGGGCTCTGAGGTCATTCTTGGATCATTCCAGTAACTGGCAGAGAAGTTTGATAAGACCAGCCTTACACATGTTCAACAAAGCTCGCAGTTTTCAGCACTGTCCCCAGAACTGATCGAGGCCCTTTGTTTCTGAGTCAAGTGGAAGGACTGAATCAGAGACTTCGATTGTTCTGTGACAAACTAAGCTGTGCCTTCCTGGACTTGTGCTATAGGGTTGAGAACTGCAGTTTCCCCTAAATTGGTCAGGTGTGTGCTACACATCAGAGGCTGCTACTCAGGTAGCTGACTGTGTTTGGGGGTCACACGAGGGTTTTCTAGATTAGGCAACGCTCCATCCAATCCAGATAATGATAGCTGCAGACAACGCAGAAGTATCAGTGTAAGATTGAAATAAATGCCTCCCACATGTGAGAGTATTAAAAGTCTAATAGTAAACTGCTGAAGCATTCGCAACAAATCACCAGAGTTTGATGTACTCATGAAAAGCAGTGAAGCTCACATAATAGTAGGTACAGAAAGCTGGTTGAAACTTGAAATTGATACCAGAGTGATTTTTGGGGAAAATTTAAGTGTATATCAAAAGCATAGGCAAGTGGGAAGGGAGGTAGTGTATTTGTTGCAGTAGACCAGAAACTCAAATTCACCAAGGTAGATATTGAAGCTGCATGTGAGATTGTTTGGGCAAGACTCAGTATCAGGGGTGGGCATAAAATGACAATTGGGTCCTCCTATCAATGGCCAAACTCATCTTCTGATGTAACTAAAAACTTTAAAGGAAACCTCAGTTCACTTGTGCATAAGTTCCTCAATCATACTGTAATCATTGGTGGAGACTTTTATCATCCAACAATTAATTGGGAAAATTACAGTTTTGTTAGTGATGGTTGTCATAAGACATCCTGTGAAACTTTACTAAATGCATTCTCTGAAGACTACCTAGAATAGACAGTTAGGAACCCCAATCATGATGGAAATATATTGAATATAACTGCAACAAATAGACCTGATCTCTTTGGGGATGTCCACATCAAAACTGGTATCAGTGACCATGACACAATTGTGGCAACAATGTTTACCAAAGTAGAAAGATGAACTAAACAAGCAGAAAGATATATATGTTCAGTAAACTAGATAAAAATCAGTACTGTTATGTTTCAGTGAGGAACTTCAAACTTTCAGCCCAGGGCACAAGCATATAGAAGAACTGTAGTTCAAGCTTAAAAGAATAATTGACCATACACTGAATAGATATGCACCCAGTAGAACAGTTCATAATTGGAGGGAACTTTAATTATATACAGCTGCTGTAAAGAAACTTATAAAGAAACAGAGATTACTGAATAACAAGTGTAAGACAAAGCATAGTGCTATAGACAGAGAGATGCTGAAAGTAACACATTTGGCTGTCAAGAGCACAATGCATGATGCCTTCAATGACTACCATAGCAAAATATTGTCAAGTGATCTTACACAGAACCCAAAGAAATTCTGGCTGTATGTAAAGACTGTTAGTGACGCCAAAGTTGTGTCCAGTCCCTAGTGAATGAGGTAGAAAATGAAATTGAGGGTAGCAAACCAAAAGCTGAAATGCTTAACTCCATTTTCAAATGTTCTTTTATAAAGGAAAACTCTGGAGAATTGTCCCAATTTAACCCCATGTACCACTGAAAAGATTAAGGCTATAAGTATTAGTGTCAGTAGGGTTGAGAAACAGTTGAAAACGTTAAAATTGAACAAAGCTCCAGGCCCAAATGGAATTCCTGTCAGATTCTATATTGAATTTGTGGCTGAGTTACCCCCTCTTCTAAGTATAATCTGTCATAGATGCCTCAAACAAAAAGAAAGCATGCCACATTCTTGGAAAAAGGTGCACCCGTCTATAAGGATACTAGGAGTGATCCACAAAACTACCGTCCAATATCCTTGACATCGATTTGTTGTAGAATTTTAGAGCATATTCTGAGCTCAAACATAATGCTGTACCTTGAAGAGAATGACCTCCTCAATGCCAACCACCATGGATTTCAAAAATGTTGATCATGTGAAACCCAACTCGCACTTCTCTCACATGACATATTGAAAGCTGTGCATCAAGGTAACCATACAGATGCAGTATTTCTTGATTTCTGAAAACCATTTGTCTCAGTACTACACCTATGCTTATTGTCAAAAGTATGTTCGTATGGAGTATCAAATGAAATTTGTGACTGGATTGAGGACTTTTTGGTAGGGAGGACACAGCATGTTATCTTGGATGGAGAGTCATTGTAGAAGTAACTTCAGGTGTGCCCCAGGGTAGTGTGTTGGGACCCTTGCTATTCATATTGTAATTTAATGACCTTGCAGACAATATTAATAGTAAAATCAGGCTCTTTGCAAATGATGCAGTTAATCTACACACATCAAAAAAAGTTTTGCATCACCTTGGTTCTGAGAGCCCCAGGACCTGTACAGAAAATTGGAATAGAGATCAACATAAACATCATTTCCACCCTTTTTTATTGCATGTCATAATACCATAAGGCGAGACGTTCAGAGGCGGTGGTCTAGACTGCTTTACACACCGGTACCTCTAACACCCAGTAACACATCCTTTCGCATTGACACATGCCTGTATTCGCCGTGGCATACTATCCACAAGTTTGTCAGGGCATTGTTGGTCCAGATTGTCCCATTCCTCAACAGCGATTTGACATACATCCCTCAGAGTAGTTGGTGGGTCACATCATCCATAAACAGCCCTTTTAGTCTATCCTAGGCATGTTCAATAGGGTTCATGTCTGGAGAACATGTTGGCAACTCTAGACAAGTGATGTCATTGTCCTGAAGGAACTCCTTCAAAAGATTTGCACAATGGATGCATGAATTGTCATCCATGTAAACGAATGCATCACCAATATGCTGCTGATATGGTTGCACTATCGGTTGGAAGATGGCATTCGCATATCGTACAGCCGTTACAGTGCCTTCCATGACCGCCAGCAGTGTATGTTGGCCCTACATAATGCCACCCCAAAACAGCAGGGAACCTCCATCTTGCTGCACTCATTGGACAGTGTGTCTCAGGCGTTCAGCCTGATCAGGTTGCCTCCAAACGTGTCTACGATGATTGTCTGGTTGAAGGCACATGCAACACTCATCGATGAAGAGAACATGATGCCAATCCTGAGCAGTCTATTCGGCATGGTACTCAGCCCATCAGTACCGTGCGTGTCATGCTTGCAAAGAAGTATCTTGTCATGGATGTCAGGAGTGAAGTTGCACATCATGCAGCCTATTGCTCACAGTTTGAGTTGTAACATGATGTCGTGTGGCTGCACAAAAAACATTATTCAACATTGTGGCATTGCTGTCAGGATTCCTCTGAGCCATAATCTGTAGATAGCAGTCATCCACTGCAGTAGTAGCCCTTGGGCAGCCTGAGCGAGACATATCATCGACAGTTTCTGTCTCTCTAAACCTCCTCCATGTCCGAACAAAATTTCTTTGGTTCACTCCAAGATGCCTGGACTCTTCCTCATTTAGAGCCCTTCCTGGCACAAAGTAACAATGTAGACATGATCGAACCATGGTATTGACCATCTAGGCATGGTTGAACTACAGACAACACCAGCTATGTACCTCCTTCCTGGTGGAATGACTGTAACTGATCGGCTGTTGGACGCCCTCCATCTAATAGGCGCTGCTCATGCATGGTTGTTTACATCTTTAGGTGGGTTTAGTGACATCTCTGAACAGTCAAAGGGACTGTGTCTATGATACAATATCCACAGTCAACATCTATCTTCAGGAGTTCTGGGAACTGGGGTGATGCAAAACTTTTTTTGATGTGTGTATAATGAAGAACTACCTGAAAGAAGTTGCATAAATATTCAGTCAGATCTTGATAAGATTTCCAAGTGGTGCAGAGATTGGCGACTTACTCTAAATGTTCAGAAATGTAAAATTTTGCACTTCACATAATGAAAAACATTGTTTCTTTTGACTATAATATCAATGAGTACTGTTGGAATCAGCCAACTGATATAAATACCTGGATGTAACATTTTGTTGGGATATGAAATGGAATGATCATATAAGTTCAGTCATGGGTAAAGCAGGTGGTAGATTTTAGTTTATTGGTAGAATACTGGGGAAGTGCAATTGGTCTACAAAGGAGATGGCTTACAAATCACTTGTAGCTTACATATCACTTGTATGACAAGTTCTAGAATTTTGCTCATGTTTGTGGAAGCTTTACGAGATAGGACTAACGGGGGATATTGAATGTATTCAGAGATGGGCAGCATGAAAGGTCACAGGTTTGTTTAATCTGTGAGAGAGTGTCACAGAGATACAGATGGAACTGAACTGGAAGATTATTGAAGATAGGCATAAACTATCCCCAGAAAGTCTATTAACAAAGTTTGAAGAACCAGCTTTAAATGATTACTCTGGTAATATAAGACAAACCACTATGTATCACCCACATAGAGATCATAAGGATAAGATTAGAATAATTACTGCATGCACAGAGCCATTCAAACAATCATTCTTCCTATGTTCTGTATGTGAATGGAACAGGAAGAAACCCCAATAACTGGTACCTTGGTATGTAGCATGCACCTCACAATGGTTTGCAGAGTACAGATGTAGATGTAGACGTAGAAGCCATAGTTGTCATCACCCCCATTTTGTCAAATCAGTAGGCAACATGTTCAGTAATTATTAAAAAAAGATTTGAAAAAAGGAAGAAGAAGAAGAAGTAAAAATCACCTAGTGGTGCCATACACATATGTTATAACTTCTGAACCATAGTTAACATGCCGCTTAATATAGGCATGTATCCTATTCCATGTTCTGAAAACTTGCTGATCAGTTTAACCAAGGGCCATTATTTCTCCAAAGCTGTTTTATCAGATGCAAATTTATAAGTGCCTATGGGCACTGAGATGCAACAGTTCCCAGTATTATACAAGGCATTTTAGGTGGACAAGTACAACAGATTACAGGGTTATTACAAATGATTGAAGCGATTTCACAGCTCTACAATAACTTTATTATTTGAGATATTTTCACAATGCTTTGCACACACATACAAAAACTCAAAAAGTTTTTTTAGGCATTCACAAATGTTCGATATGTGCCCCTTTAGTGATTCGGCAGACATCAAGCCGATAATCAAGTTCCTCCCACACTCGGCGCAGCATGTCCCCATCAATGAGTTCGAAAGCATCGTTGATGCGAGCTCGCAGTTCTGGCATGTTTCTTGGTAGAGGAGGTTTAAACACTAAATCTTTCACATAACCCCACAGAAAGAAATTGCATGGGGTTAAGTCAGAAGAGCGTGGTGGCCATGACATGAATTGCTGATCATGATCTCCACCACGACCGATCCATCGGTTTTCCAATCTCCTGTTTCAGAAATGCCGAACATCATGATGGAAGTGCGGTGGAGCACCATCCTGTTGAAATATAAAGTCGGCGCTGTCGGTCTCCAGTTGTGGCATGAGCCAATTTTCCAGCATGTCCAGATACACGTGTCCTGTAACGTATTTTTCACAGAAGAAAAAGGGGCCGTAAACTTTAAACCGTGAGATTGCACAAAACACGTTAACTTTTGGTGAATTGCGAATTTGCTGCACGAATGCGTGAGGATTCTCTACCGCCCAGATTCGCACATTGTGTATGTTCACTTCACCATTAAGAAAAAATGTTGCTTCATCACTGAAAACAAGTTTCGCACTGAACGCATCCTCTTCCATGAGCTGTTGCAACCGCGCCGAAAATTCAAAGCGTTTGACTTTGTCATCGGGTGTCAGGGCTTGTAGCAATTGTAAACGGTAAGGCTTCTGCTTTAGCCTTTTCCATAAGATTTTCCAAACCGTCGGCTGTGGTACGTTTAGCTCCCTGCTTGCTTTATTCGTCGACTTCCGCGGGCTACACGTGAAACTAGCCCGCACGCGTTCAACCGTTTCTTCGGTCACTGCAGGCTGACCCGTTGATTTCCCCTTACAGAGGCATCCAGAAGCTTTAAACTGCGCATACCATCACTGAATGGAGTTATCAGTTGGTGGATCTTTGTTGAACTTCGTCCTGAAGTGTCGTTGCACTGTTATGACTGACTGATGTGAGTGCATTTCAAGCACGACATACGCTTTCTCGGCTCCTGTCGCCATTTTGTCTCACTGCGCTCTCGAGCGATCTGGCAGCAGAAACCTGAAGTGCGGCTTCAGCCGAACAAAACTTTATGAGTTTTTCTACGTATCTGTAGTGTGTCATGACCATATGTCAATGAATGGAGCTACAGTGAATTTATGAAATCGCTTCAATCATTTGTAATAGCCCTGTACTATTTAGGGCCATAGGTGCACAAAAATTATCTAAAATCTTAAGGGCATCTCAGACAAGAGATACTGCAGTGTGCCTGTTATTGGATAATATTATAGTGAGAGGGGCTATATGGGAGCAACACTTGCAAAACCTAGAGACTCTCTTTCATTGGCTTCAACCAAATGCTCTCCACTGTTGATTCAATAGATGCAATTACTCTCAACCTATAATTAAGCATTTGGGGCACATTTAAGCAACTCAAAGATTAATCCTACAGTGGTGCATATTGGACCATAGATGAAGTGTCAGTCCCAAAAAGTTTAAAAGAACACATCTGATTTCAGGGTAATGTTACAGCATTTTTTTCATAAGGCAGCTCTCATTGGTTAGCCATTGAATTAAATGCATAAGAGACTGCCTCTGCAGCTGATCGTTAGCATAGCCTTTTGGTGTCTGGTACGTACTCAGATATATTTTCTGAAGTAGGCAAGTCTGGAATAGAGTATGCTCAGCATCATCAGGCCAAATGAGGAACTGCATTAATAAATGAGCAATGGCAGCATCAGGATTAATCTACTGGTAATATCAGCTGAAGGGATTGGAAACATGCTGATCACATGTCCTAGGATCATAGAGCACGCCTTGTATTGCCATGAATGCAGCATTTGGTCAATCAGAAGAGGCCTTATGTTTAATCTGTGAGTGGTATTTATATTTTACCAATAGCATAAGAAAGATTACATACTGCAATGGTCTGTGGCCTACCATGAAATCTTTCTGCACTGGAAGTAGTATTTTAAGTCCACATCATGCCAGGAGTCAGTTATAGCAAACAAAACTCTCATGCTCATGACACATGCATCACAATGTGACATTAGCAAAACACCATCCCATAAAAATGATGACAGCATTGGCCATCCATTTGTTTTTGCCTCCAAACCATTACCAGCAGTCCATTTGCCATTATTTACAGAACTAAGAAACTTCCAACACAACTTTGCAGCCTGAATTTCATTTAATTACTGCCAAAAATGTGCTGAGTTTACTGTTTGCCCCAAAATCTGTGATCTTTGAAAATAAGAGATAATGTTTACAGCAGTGAATTCTATTTCTCAGAAACTATCATTATGATATCCTCTTATCTACCATTGCTCAAATTGTCGATGCTGACACTCAGTCCTGCTTATACTTTGACTGGGAAGAAGCAGTATACACTGATGAGCCAGAACACTTTGACCACCAACCTACTATCAATATAAACCTGTCAAGGTGTTAGTAGCATCACCTGGTGAGCAATGTCTGATAGTCAAACGAATGCACGGTGCATGCAGTATCAGTGAGCACGCTGTCCGTGTGTAGAATGTGGAAGGCACACGATCTATCTGAGTTTGACAGAGGGCAAATTGTGATGGCCTGGAGGTTCAGCACGAGCATTTCAGAAACTGCATGACTTCTCGGGCATTTGAGGAGAGCTGTGGTGAGTGTCTTTGACATGTGAAACCATGTCCATACATCATAGGGCAACCACCCCTCATTACAGATGTTGGACGTCATAAGCTGGGAATACTGGTAAAACAGGACAGGCGGTGAACTGTGGCAGAACAAACATCAGGCTTTAATGCTGGGCAAAGTACAAGTGTTTTTGAACACACAGTGCATTGAACTCTCCTAATTAAGGGCCTCCACAGCCGACAACCCATGCATGTGCCAATGTTAACAACGTGACATCAGCAACTTGGTAGCTACATCTGAAATTAGCACATGACCATTTGCACTGGATGTTAGTGCAGTGGCAGTGTGTTGCATGGTCTGATGAATCCTGATACCTTCATCATGCTGATGGGAGAGTGGCAATTTGTCATCTTTCAGGCAAACAGTTCCTCGAAATCTGTACTGCGGGATAGAGACAAGCTGGCGGCAGCTTCATGATGCCCAGGGGAACATTGACATGGGCATACATAGGTCCAGCGGAGCACATGCAAGGCACCATGACAGCCAAGAAGTATCGTACACGGGTTGCAGACCCTGCATGACTATCATGTTTCCCAACTGAAGTGGTATTTTTCAACAACATAACGCACCCTGCCACAAGGTCAGGAGTTTGATGGAGTCATTCAAGCAACACAATGGTGAGTTCCAATTGATGTGCTGGCCCCTCAGCTTGGCAGATCTGAACTCGACTGAACATATCTGGAATGTGATTGAAATTGGCATCAGAGCTCATTGTAACCCTTTACTGAATTTATGGGAATTTTGGGTGATTTGTGTGTACAGATGTGGTGCCAACTCCCTCCAGTGACCTACCAAGGCCTCAGTCCTCCCATGCTATGATGCATCGCTGCTGTCATCTGTGCCAAATGTGGACATACCAGCTATTAGGTAGGTGGTTGTAACATTCTGGCTAATCAGTGCACTTTCAGGTCAATGACTCTTTGCATCATCACATCACGCAAATTATCCCAAGCCACACAGCAAGATCCATTGTGCTACCAGAGAAAGTTATTGACACAATGTAAGTGACTGAAGCACCTGTCTGAAACAGTGGACCCTGGGTTCAGCAAGTACTTCTCATTGTGCAAAAGCAGAATCCAGGGTCATTACTTCATCCATATTCTGACCCCATGACCAATTTATCCAACAATTGCAGCAGAGATCTCCCATGTTAAGTCACCAGCTCAGACACTCATTCACTGGTCACTTGTAGACACTGGTACTGAACAGTGTTTGTGGACCTATGATGCTTGTAACTAAAATCAGTCAGCACCTGCACATTGGTTCTCATGATGGGAAAAACCAGAGCTTGTCTTGAAGAACATGCAGATTGATCGTGTCAAACCATTCCAGGAAGAATGTGCCTGCTGATTGTGGACACACTCTCCAATTTTCCATATATGGCTTTATCTTAGCTAGCACACAAGGTACAATCCAGGCACTCTCCACAGTTTTTGTTCCCCATACCACAGTATCAGACAATGGCCCACAATTCTTCTCATCTGTATTTAGTCAATTCTTGTGGCATGATGACAGAGTTGCTGTATGGGTGCAGGTGCTGCACACTAATTGATCTCTTGTCCCTGGGCCAGTGAGACGAGATCTCAAATACCAATCCATATTATTATATGGGCTCTTACATCTGGATCCCCACATTCAGCTGTACTGATGAATGGACCTCAGTTGTCTTCAGTAAAAACAGGGAGTATCAAATTTTCAAAATCATAGGCAATTAGGAGCACCTGATCTGCAATCAGAATCAGACCTAGACATGTACATCAGTCATATGCCCCCAACAATTCTAGCACAACACCTGCCCAGATATCAATTGTTCCTTCTATTCCTCAGCTACCAGTTGGCACAAGCAATCCTCTCTATCCCACATACCACCCAACATTGACATGACCTCCACACACATCAGTTTTCTCCATCACAGCACCAAGAAGAGTTCTCTCATGACTGAATATGGGCCTCCATGGAGGAGGATTCATGTCTTTCAGCCACAGCTGACCCTATGGAGGGCCCCACTGAGACATCACCATCAGCAGACATACAGAGCATTATACCCAACATCATACAGCATGTCATTCCACCTGCTTCCCCTGATCACTTGTCAGGAATACTGGGACCTCTCCTCTTCTTCAAGCCATTTGTCCACACCACCCGCAGATATTACTGGACATAGATGTCAGTTAAAGGTAGTAGCGATCTTGTATCTCTGCTAAACACTTGTATTGATACGGTATGTACTCTGTCTCTGATATAGATACTGTAAGCTTATTAAGTCACATGGATAGCATTCATTCCACCCACTGGACCACAACAGTCATGCAAAACTAGCAGATGCAATCCCATCAAAAATTTCAGCATCACTGCATTTTTGATGCTTTGTAGTTTGTGCTATAACTTTCTATCAATAACAACTCTGCTTGTGTACATCAAATTTGTATAGTGTATTACTGGAATGCTTATGCTAGCTGAAGGCAGTGTTGGCACTCTCAGACTTTCTTTGAAAATTCCAGATCCAGTCTTTGTTGCAGTACCACTGTGCTGTTGTGTGTCACTCAATATGCACAGTGTTTTCGTGTAGCTATAGAGATAAAAAAGAATCAATAATAGTAAAATTCCTTGATTTCAATTGGACAATAAGTTAAAAATGAGTCAATACATGCTAAACTAATGAAGAGTCTTGCTCCAGCATATTTGACTCTTAGAAGGGTGTCTTATTAAAATTAAGTAAAGACAAGAGTATTGACTTATTTTACATATTTCCACTCTCTTGTCTTGTGGAATTACCTGGAGCAGAGCACTCAAACCAAATAAGATATTTACTCAGCATAAGTAGGCTATAGGAATATTTTATGAAGGAGATAGCCACCCATATTGCTTTAACAATTTTGGAATTCTTGCACTCATTTCCCACTATGTTTACTCCTTGATGCTTTTCATTGCTGATATTAAAAATTCTGATCACGTGACCATAATTTGTGGAATCATTCTACAAGACAAAAATGATTTTCTTGCAGGCTTTGCCTCCTTGTGTTAGGTTCAGAATGGAATTCTGTATTCTGTGTCTAGCAAGTTCCAATACAACATAAAACAAGAAACTGAGAGTCCCAACCAGTCCAAAAGAAAATTAAAAGCATGTCTTTTTAGCCACTCCTCCTACAAATTATATGATTATCTAGATTGAAAATTCTTGTTGCCTATATGGCTAGTTAAAGTACTGACTGTAGACGTGTAGGGCTAGTATTAGTGTATTATAAACAAGCCTCTGTGTTCACAGTGTATTATAAACAACCCTCTGTGTTCACAAGTGGAGCTTCCTACATTCTTTGAAAATTCTAATGTAATCAAGCAAATATTAAGCTACCAACAGAAGATAAATAGCAGTTATTTAATGTAACTGGGAATCAGCAGCTGTTTTAAAGTACAGGCTTTCTTTCTAAGTTATTAGATTAAATTTAGCAAGTGTGAATACAAACAATATTAAGCAGCATAGTAACAATTTATTGTATAGTAACAGTTCAGTATTAATGGAGGGTATACATTAAGTTTCTATTTTTGCTTGTCTTTTGTTAATGCACACCCTGACTTGTCCTACATCCCTGAAGTTTCTTCTTGATGGATGCTATGACAGATGATGAATTAATTAATTCTCTGACACAAACTTTTAATGGTTTGCAGAGCATGGATGTAGATGTAAATAGTATGCAGTTTCTTGGAGGGAAGATTGAAAGTTGGAGTAAGAAGGGATGTAGTTTGGAGATGACCAGGTTTTAACATAAGCACAGCTCAGTCGCCCCCAAAATAAGCAAATGTAATGAAATGTGCATAAGTACAAAAAAGTTCAATGTTGTTTAATTATATCATTAACAATCTGTCACAGCCAGAAAAAATCTTCAGCTATGCATACGGAGCAATTTCAGATGGAATAACCACAGGGTTCTGAGGAAGAAAAATAGCCAATCAAGATTCAGTAGAAGTAAGTGCAGGAATTGTCAGCAGGAGGAACAGCATCCATTAGAAATTAAAATTGTAGAACAGGCACACATCTCATGCAACTTTCCTTCACTGACACAAACGTCAGCAGCACTATACACAGCCAAATATACTTAACATATAGTTCTTGGGTACATAATTTCTGAAGATGCTCACATCTGTTAAGTGAAACATGACAATAAAGAAAAATTACATTTGATTTGTGGCTCCTCAACAATATTATTTTCAGTAGGATGATAATTTATCCCTGAAACCATCATGCAACCAGTTCTTAGATACAGTTCATCAACCTGGTACCCTTACAAAGTTTGGATAGTGTAGTAGGAAAGATTCAAAGCAAAGCTATATAATTTAGTATTGTATATAAAAACAAAGATGAGGTGACTTACCGAACGAAAGCGCTGGCAGGTCGATAGACACACAAACAAACACAAACATACACACAAAATTCAAGCTTTCGCAACAAACTGTTGCCTCTTTCCTGATGAGGCAACAGTTTGTTGCGAAAGCTTGAATTTTGTGTGTATGTTTGTGTTTGTTTGTGTGTCTATCGACCTGCCAGCGCTTTCGTTCGGTAAGTCACCTCATCTTTGTTTTTATATATAATTTTTCCCACGTGGAATGTTTCCTTCTATTATATTAATTTAGTATTGGTTTGATTAGTCAGTATTAGATGCCAAAGAATGCTCAATAAACTATTGAAAAACACAGAGAAAGGCTTACTCTCAAAAATTATGAAATCTTGTATGTGAATTTGAATCAAGAAATGTATTACTTCCTTCCTCATACATCAAATGTAGTTTCCTCATTTGTAAAATGAATAATTTGTATTCATCCATTGGAGAATGAGTAGCCAGTTCTCCACTTGTAAGTAAGTTTTGGCAGATATATTCTTTTGATAATGTTCTGCTGCAATATTCTAGGAATTATATTACACACATGCTTGTGATGATTTTTGTATTAATTTGTATATTAAAATCAAACAATAGAAAATCTAGGATGGAATGTAACAATACGAGAGAAGGAAAGTTGCTACTCACCATACAGCGGAGATGCTGAGTTGTGATAGGCACAATAAAAAGATTCACACAATCATAGCTTTCAGCCATTAAGGCCTTTGTCTGCAGTAGACACACACACACACACACACACACACACACACACACACACACACTCACGCAAGTGCAACTTGCACCACACGTCTGCAGTCTCAGAGAGCTGTGTAGTTTCAGCTCCCTGAGACTGCAGACGTGTGTGCAAGTTGTGCTTGTGTGAGTGTGTGTGTGGGGTGGGGGGGGGGGGGGGGGGGGTGGGGGGGGGGGTGTATGTGTGTCTACTGTTGACAAAGGCCTTAATGGCCAAAAGCCATGATTGTGTGAATCTTTTTATTGTGTCTATCGCGACTCAGCATCTCCGCTGTATGGTGAGTAGCAACTTTTCTTCTTTTGTATATTAAAATATGTGTTACATTTATAACTGATTACACATCCTACAAAACCAGTGCACTTAGGAACTGTGGAATTAACACTAATATATAATTTCTTTTGAAAATAAGTTATGTACTTTTGTCTTCTGGCATCTGCCATATCTTTGAGGATCTCTCTATGAGTCTACGGAACATGCAGTGTACATAATGTAACAGGAAGAGGGGGAGAAATAAAATTGACACAATGTCTGTCCTGCACATTAGACACAAAATCATCTAAAAAAAGAAAGAATAATCACATGTGTGTTTTCTATCACTGAAAAAGTACTTTTTTTGTCTGAAAGCTTTAAGATTTGGCAGCACTGTTCCTGTCCATCACTCATCATTTCCTCTACACAGTGAGTAATAATATTTTCCTTTATATTGCTGTTATTCCATCCTGGACTTTCTATCGCCTACAGAAAAGAAAAATTGTTTTCACTTTATTCCTAATTGTTGACTTGGCAGTATTAGTCATAAGCAAGGTGTATAAGTCATAGGAACATTTGGTCTTGAAATACATGGTACTAATGAATAAATTCCCTGCCAAAAGCTGGTTACATTGGGTAATACCCAAGTAATAGTTAAACACAGTGTGGTCAGAAATCATCTGAAGAGCTTTTAAGGGAATTGCAGGGTGGCTGTGCTGAGAAATAATTGTTAAGAACTAAATTCAATACACTTTCATAGTTAATTGGCATTGAAGTTAGTCAATCAGGCCATTACACATAGACATTCAAGCAGACTGCCAGAGATTTTGTCACCAAATATGTTCATCAGTTGGTTGAACAAGAGAGTGATACAAAAATTGGACATGGGCCAGTAGTAAGGATTGAACCTGAGTCTAAAAACTGAACAGTCTCGAGTGCTATCATCTACACTAAGAGAATAACTGGTGAGCTCCATCAATTTGTGCGCACAATGGCCTGACTGGGTAACTTCAAATTGAATAACTCAGAAACAGTGCACCATATCAAATTTTTTCTTAACAATTATTTCTCAGCACAACCTACCCTGCAACTTACCCTGCAACACCATTACAAGCTTTTCAGCCCATTTCAGACCACCTTGTATATGTATTTGCCCTACCATTTTGTCCTTGGTGTTCTTACAAACAAATTAAGCATTCTGTTAAACACACAGGGCCATTGTAATCATGTTAAATTCACCATTGCTTTCAATGTTACCCTGTGAAGATGTAGTTAAGAAATGAAGTTATACAGTCATATTTCCTTTGACTAGATGTTTATACCACAACCCTAAGCTTGCATATAACATACTTAAATATGTCCCAACATGATTCAGAAGACTGAAAGTAAAATAATCATAAAGAAGATATATAAAGAGTCAAAGGTCTCTTATTATCTTGAAATGGTTTACTTTGTGCCTTTAATTAAAATCAAACATTAAATTTAATATGCAGACACTGAAATCTGAGCATCAGTATAAACAAACAAACATCAGTTCATGAAAATCCTTACACAGAAAGCAAAGTAAGCATTTCTAATACTCTATCATGTAAAAAAGTTTGTGTTAATTAAGTTTCAGATTTGATCCAGTCCTGCCCAGTCTCAGATCTGTTTTCTCACTAAATATATTATGCATTAGCAAACTTCTTAATTCCCAACAGTAATTGAAATTTTTGAACATGCACCCATCAACACATATTACATAAGAATCATATGTAGTACTTGAACTAAGGGATTTGCATTGTCATTAACATTGTAGTTGGATCAAAGCATGTGTACAGTTACTGCTATCTGAGTATTAATTTATTTTCTTAGTTATGCAAAGAAATATTTTGTTACAGACATTATTTCATACAACAAACTCCAATACACGTGATTCTGTGGTATTATAGAAATCCTTATTTCATCATAATATCTGCAACATATCTGAGAACACTTTAATAAGGACATAAATAAAAATTTGTTTTCCAACAATGATTTTGCTTTTGGTTTGTTACAACAATAATGCAACAGGTACTGGTGATTGGAGTAATACATCATTATAATTTAGGTCCCTTGTTTGAAAAAAATAAAAATGGATATCAGTAAACTTGTGCGTATATGTATGTATTAGTTCCACGTAGATGCCTCTGTTATATGCTTAATGCCTAAGATGGAACAGCTACAACTTCACACATTATTTACATACAAAAACATTTCTGAAACTTATTCTGGTGAAACACTCCTGCACACACACACACACACACACACACACACACACACACACACACACACACACACACACACACACAATAACAACAACAATAATAAATTAACTTCAGATATATCTACTTGCATTGCTCATGATAAAACAGTGAGTGTTTGTATTATTATCGTTAAAGCTTATTTGGGGATGCACAGAGAGCTGGCAGTGTTTCAGTTACTAGCAATAGTTCCTTTGTCATATTAGCATTTATGGTACTTTCACAACACCAAATATAACAACAAGAAAATAATACGTCTTGTTCTGAGAAGTTACTTTGATGAAAGGAGACATTTTCTAGTCTTTCTTGTCAAATACTAAGGCAAAGAAAGTACTCTGAAAGAGCGCTTAGCCTTCTTTAGCCAAGAACAGCCAGTGCTCCAGGAACTACCTACAGGTTTTATGCTGCTTCAGAATCAGATACACCCAACACTTAATTTGAATCTTGGTACAGAATCTAATTCATACATTGTTTGTAATTTTGTGAGTAATTTCAACACAACACACAGCATTCTCCTGTCACTACCCAAATTATAAGAAAAAGTTACATCGATTAGAAAAATGATCTTCCCTTTTGCTTTATCGTAACAATGAATTTAATATAGCCCTAGGCAGTAATAAAGTACATAATTTGTTTCAGACATAACATGCTTGCACAAATGATAAAATCAATGTTGCAGAATCCAAAACTGAGTTATAACAGTAAAACAGAGAAAAACGAAAATAAAACTAATTCAAAACAAAAAATAAATGTGTGAGCAGTACTTTTGAACTCATTTTATTCATTTTTTAAAAAATAATGATTTACAAAGATAGTTTGTTACAGTGTACTTGTGACCTACTTCATCAATATTCAGTGAAATTAGCAGTGCCCAACACAGAAGATAGATTCCCAACTCTTCAATCAATTGCAGATACAGGTAGCCAGCTATAAAAGGAATGTATCAATAATCTGCTGATTCAGTGGGTCATGGGGGATATTTCTTTGGACACTTAACACAGAAGATAAGACTAAACATGAAATGAATTTATGAACTGAAGAATCTTGAGTAATTACTCCTTCATGTATCTTAACTTCTAAGCATCATTTTATTCAGAATTAAACAGGAATCTTTGGTACCTGTATATACATTTTCTGAGAGATAAATGCTGTCCTCATTTTATGACACCTAGGCTATAACTTGCTTAATGACCGTAAAAATTGTTAATAATAGAAAAAAACGTTTTTAAATGTTTTAATTTTTAAACTCTTCCATGATTTTGGGGATTCAAAGGTGCTGAAGACATGGCACAACAACTAAGATACAGAACACTGATGTTTAGGACTGAATTTATCATGTGTGACTGCTACACATTCATATACAATTATGTAACCTCATCATAAAATTGCTGAACAAAGATAAGTGCATCCATTTATCTTAGTAATTCTGTATTATAAAAAAAAAAGCTTGATGTTAGCTCAAGAATTATTGTGGCCTCCTTCTCAATTACAGGAGAGTATTTTGCAAGAGTGTTGTGGGAGACAAGTGGTATGTGAATTGCATTAAAAGATCACCAGTAAACTATAGTTTATGTTACCTCATGCTTCATTAACCAGTTTATTTTATTATTTATTTCAGATAAATGATTTTAATAATGATTCAGTATAAATTAACAAGTTGATATATGGACACAAAATTAATGTTGAGAAAGTATAAATTATTTAAAAACAAAAACAGAAATGCTAAAGAAGAAGGAAGATTATGGTTTAACATCCTGTCAATGATGAAGTCATTAAATATGCATAGAAATGCTAGAAAGACATGTGTGCTGGCAAAGCACTTCTTTTCTCTTAGTAAATGGGAAAGCAATTTTGGAGAAAGTGGGACTGAAATGGGAGCTCCTTTAATCTCTCTCTCTCACACACACACACACACACACACACACACAGGCTGGAAGGATAAATCAGAACTAAAGTCTGCTTTATTATATGGAAATGGAAATAGAAACAAAAAGCAAAATTACAGTTACAATACAATTTTCCACAGTGTTAGTGTAACAATGGGAAAATGTAAGAATAATAACAGTTTTTGCATCAAATAAAAATGAGACTGAGTTCAGTCTTGTTGCGAACATGGAATACAGTTCAGATGAGAAAGTATGAAACATGTTATCTTGAGCAAAAATAAACTTATTCAGCAACAGAATATGTTATAGCAGTGGATGAGAGTCATTAAATACAGAAAATGTCATAATGGAATGTACTGGTGGAATGTAAATAATTTAAGGAGCAGAGGTAACAAGTCACTAAACATTAGAGCAGCTGGGTTGTCGAAAGGCACATAAACAAGACTGAAAACATTACTTCATCAAAGGATGTGTTTCAAGGACAACTCCACACATGAATTTCAGAGGATCTGGTGTTGGGAAGGTTGTGAAGACCCCCAACACCACCTTCTCTGACTTACATAGATAACAGTTGTCCTTGGACCATACTCTTCTCTCCATTAATTCTTTTGGCCTCAATCTCCACTAGACTCCTGCCACACACCAGCTTCAGACCCTGCCACAGAGCGCCACCTACACTCAACCTGTACCCACACGCCCTTCCCTGCAGGGTCTCCCATTCCCCTTTTCTGTCTCTTCCTTCTAGTTCACTCCTCCACTGCACACTATGCCTTTCTGCAGCTAAAATGAGCTTGCCATTTATGGTACCCCTACTGCATTCTTATGTACTGTACCAGCTGCCTCTCCCTTCTATCTTCTTATCCCATAATCTGTCGCTTCTCTATGCTAGCATTCAGCTGCCCTTCCCAATGCTTCCCTTGCTCACTCCTCACAACACAATGCCAGTTGAGCTGCAAGGCTGTAGTGCCAGCACAGTGTAGTCAGCTGGCACAGAGAGAAAGAGAGAGAGAGAGAGCTGGAGAATACTCTGTAGCTCAAAAAAGATCATTTACATGCCTATTGATGACTCAGCACCTCTACTGTTCAATGAGTTTTTACCCTTACTCCTCGAATAATTTAAATGCAGAAAATATGTGTATACAAATAGTCAAAGATGTTGAATGCCTCTGCTTCCTCTTTTCATGTTTCGTTTTGGAACTGATATCCTCTAGACAACATAAATTCATATTGCAAAGACATTCAGTCAGATCAAAGCAGTGTTATTATGCCCTTTACGTTTTCACCAAGTGTTTGCGAACAGTAGTAGAAATAGAACTAAAAAGAGGAACATGCTGCCGAAGCAATCTAGTATGGTACAAGGAATTAAGAGATAAATTAAGATTATTATGAATAAGCTAGCTGAAAGAGCCAAAGGGTGCATCATATTTTTATATAAAATCTCTATAGTTTTTTGACTCCTTTCAGGAACTAGAAGGGAGGAGCCACAATGAAAGACAGCAGCTTTGTCAGGTCTCAATCCTTATTTTTATGTTGTGTGAGATTAGTTGCAGGTGAATTGGCATAGGGAATAAAATGGAGAAATGATAAGGTATAAAAGAGCAAATTCCTGACGAGGAAGCTGAAAGATGAACTACTTAACTAAACATTCATATTGACATACACTGAATGAATGAGTGCATATATTGGATATGGAGGAAGGAACCCACTTCCACATCATAAATAACTTAAGACATCTCCTGTATTCACTCTCTCCGTTCCTGAAAGAAGTGATAGTAATGGTAAGTCATTTGAATGAGTCACAAAATAATGGCAGTTTCCAAAAAATGTTTGGACAGAACACACTGCAGATGCAAACTACAGTATAAGAAATAGGAATTCTTCAACACTGACAACAAGAAGCACCATTAGTAATTAGGAACACTTCATGGAGAATAGTTACACTGGAACCTAAAATAGAACTCTTAAAATTCATACACAGGTTAACTTCCAAGCAGTTATATAATGGGTGACAATGAACCAAATCAAAGATCTATTTCAGTATCAACCATTTCATTACAGCTATATCACATTATTGGAAATAATAAATTTTATGCAGATGTATACTTATGTGTTTAGTATTCCAGGCTGTTGTGGAATTTGCATGGCACTGAACAGTTGTTACAAACACATTGCTTAGTAGGTTTCAGTCTAAGACTATTCCAAGAATGATTTGAAACAAACAATCAATGAAGCAAGAAAATAAATGTGTTCATTGGTTTCCTTAGTTGTAGTTTTCTTCTGGACAGAATAAGAAATGCTATATTGTGCAAAATATTTTATACAATCACATTAAATGTAAGATGATTGAATCTAGACAGTACGGCTGCTGTTACCGAATGTAAGCTCCATCTTGTCATGACAAATAGAAAATTATAAAAGAGAATAGGAGGTAAGAAGCTCAGACATTGGAATCCAGTGTCATATTTCTATTAAGTATGTCCCAGTCAACACAGATTTTCAAAGCATTGTATTTTTAATCATGTATCATCTACAAAAATCATTGCCCATATAAAATTTCAGAAAACATCATTAAATTTGTTTCCACACAATATAACAACATTAACATAGATAAAATCTGTTAATGTTTTTTTTAATTATTTCGGCAGTTACAGCTATCAGTGTACATTCTGGTTCCACACAATAAGCAAAACTTTTACTTGCTACGCTGTCAGCTTTCCATACACACTTAGAAAGAAAATTCTCTTTAATGTAAAATAAGACTGGTGAATCATATACAATTGCGCACACACTCACCCACTAATCTCTCTCTCTCTCTCTCTCTCTCTCTCTCTCTCTCTCTCTCTCTCTCTCTTCCTTCACACACACAAACACACACACACACACACACACACACACACACACACACACACAAACACACACACACAAAGTTTTTGCAATATGATGACAGAACCACAAACCAATTATATAACAATAGTTCATAAACAATATTTGCAATAGCTCATTCCCTAAATAAAGTTATTGAAACTGATCACTCTTTGAAAAATTCAAGTAAGAACATTCATACACTTGGGATTAAAAATTGCTGTAACTGAAGAAAAAAATCTGCATGACAAAAAATGCTTTTTCTGAGCGTGCTGCAACAGAAAACAAAGAATATGCATGATTTTATACAAAAACTTATCACATTTAGATATTAATGAACAAAATTTGCTTAAAGATCCATATAACATTTTATTTATCTAACATTCATCAGATAAAATACCATGCAAATAGTTCTGAACACCAGGAAAGTTACACACAAACATAGGTATAGATATCATATATTGATTTAAAAGTTTTACTCATATGATTGTAAGTGAAAGATTGGTTTTACATTGATTTTTTTTCAATTGTATACACATATTTTAAACATTCCTGCATAACTATTAAAATATGTAATTATTAATAAAAGTGTTAAGCTGAAATGTGCTTCAGTAACTTAATCTTTTCATTTAAGAAATCTGCAATATCAAATCACATAAGTTTAAATTTAACTCGAAATAAGCAATTAAAATTGACACACAAATATTTAAATTCCATTGTGATTTGCTGCTATTAAGTTAATTAGAACATTTTTGTAACAAACATCTTATTAGATAATTATTAAAAAGAGAGAACCTCTATATAAGCTGAAGATGTCAAAGAAATACAAGAGGAAAGTAAATAAATATACTCTTCAGAATAAGATACTATTTCCAAATGTTTGTCATACCAACCATAATTGCCATAGTAGTTCTCTTGCAAGAAGGGAAACAATTAATTGTGTTTCTTTACTTTGTGTGTAAACAAATAATTATAGCATAAAGGTGTATCACAAAATCTGATTAAAATAGAATCAACAGTACCATTCAGGAACAATTCTTAAAGCATATTTTGATTATATCAGGCACATGATGGCGTTGTCAGCATGTGGGACACTAGAAAACCCTACCTGTTGTTTCAACAATGTTTTAACATTTGCCGCATAAGGAAATTATTTCTTCTAAACACTATACACAACCGGTATTTACATTTAGAAAATCAACAGGGCAATTTTTGTGTGTGTATTCTGAAGCAAATTATACTTTTATGAAGACAGTCATATGAACCAGGCTCATAGCCTTCGACAACTGCTTCATAAGCATTAAGAACAAACCAAAAGAGACTACTGTATTTAATTTAAACTATTATATTGCCACTAATGCCTATTCCTCAACATTATCATCACAAACAGATGATAAATCAACATTTAAGAGCTCCAAAATATCACCAAGCCTAATTTCTCTGTTAACTAAAGATGTTTAAAACATTGAGTGGAAATGGAACATTAATTTGTGAAGCATTACATGAAAAAAATATTTGTTATGAGCAGTGCAAAACTTTTTAACTGCTCAAAGAAATTATTTGTTTCAATTATTGTACTATGATGTCATCAACCTCGTTTGTTGTTTACATTCCCCCATCTCCTTAGTTCTCAGTCAGCAAGACTTTGGATACCTCCAGGCTCTGAAAACCTTACAAAACTGTAGTTACTAGCCACCTGGTTTGAAGCACAAACCATAAATCACATTCCACTCATTGTTAACACTCCATGAAGAAGGTACAGCTTGCTTCCTTTACACCATTTCTTTCAACCTATGTGCAGGGTAGAGTTTACTTTTTCTGTTTCCTGCACCTATCCCCTCTAAAACTGGTGAATAAAAACTGTGCTAGTAGTATTTTCTTTGTGCTGAATCATATCTAAGTTGTATTATGAAGCAAAACAAATAAAAAAGTATTAAGTGAGTGACACTGTACAACAAATTCACAAATGAAACTCGATAGTTTTTTATATATAGTGCAAAAGACTTCTTTTTTTTATAAATGTTCAAAAAAATCCATAATTTTTGTTAATCCAAATAATAATAGTGACAAATCCAAACAGACTTCTAATGCTTGCTAATATTATGGAGCTCTCAGAACTTGAATTTCTGCCTTAACCAGAGAGAAAGGCTCTTACAAAACAAATAAAAATAGCTATTTATTGTCAAATACATTGCTATCCACTCCACTGAAGAATTTTCATGCACTGTATTTTTAGACGAACATACAGTGCTCTTTTCATGTTACCCAGTAATTGACAAGTACATAACAATATAATTTATTCAATTTTTTGATATTTCCACACAAAGAAATTATTGTATGTACATAGTATATTAATTTAGGTCACATCTCACTAAAATGTCATATTGTAAAGAGACAGAAGAAAAATTACCAGTTATCTTATGAATGAAATGTGCAGTACAGAAGAAACCAGTAATAAATATAATGAACTCGTGATCTCATTTTCGACAATTTAAGTGATTAATTCATTGTTCAGCACTTCATGTATCTTGGCTACCAAATGCATCTGTCTGGTGAACAGTAATTTTTCCTCTGTCTAGTGATTACTTCTATCTGGGTTTTCTTCAGTGTCACTAAAATATTATAAATTATCATATGGAGAATGTTCTACTTTACATAAACTGTTATAAATGATTTAATCTTTCAACAGTACATCAAACTCCAAATGTATATACAAGCACATTCACATTCATAAACAGTATTTAAAAACTCAATGTCAGTATTACCACAAACAACAACTACTACTGGCAGAAATACATTGTGATTATTATTCAACAAAAACAAAATTTCTTTAAGATGAAGTAAAATCAACTACATTTTCAACATTGACATAGATAAATGAATTGTCATATGGTTCAGTTGAGCATCAATTAATTTTGTCAAAAGAGTTTCCAAGGATTGTAATTGTAAAAGAAATAGCAGTTATTGGTGCTCAGCCATTTTCCAGTATTTTCATTAATAGTTTCAAATTAACAAAATTCACTGACACAGAATATGTTGCTTACAAAATCACCATTTTCTCTTGTCTCAAAAAAACATTTACACCAATGTTTTGTGCAACAATTCCTAAACAACACAGCCAACTTCAAGCAAATAACAAATTCATAAATGCAAATATGGTAATAAACATTTAAGCCATGTCACCAATGTATTTGAATTTCTTTTGTTTTAGAATATTGCACCCTTTTGTTTCTTTTGCTTACAGCATATGAAACAAAAAGATGAAATCATACAAAGCACCAACCATCATTCCATTCTAAACAATGCATCCTAGTAATCAATACTATTTTTCTTTTCTTATAACTCAAAAGTAATTTGAACAATGCATGACACACTGATATTGAAAATTTCAGTAACAGTGTGGACAAGGAACACAAATAAATATGCTTTTTGGGCATGATGGATACAAATATTATAAAATGTAGTCTTAATGTGCATTTTAAAAAAGTATACGTACCCTGTACTTCCAAAAGGGATGGATACAGTATTTCTGGATTCGAGAACAGAAATTGAAACTATTAAATAATGCAAGTATAGTTCACATTTGCACATTTTTCCCTGTAAAAACACAACACAGTACAGTTATTTTCACAGAAGAAAAGCAACCTTGATACTCAACATAATTATGCCTCCAACTTGAAATGCCACATCGTTGACACTTCAAAACAGCAATTTCATTAAAGTTGGCTGGATTGTACTACCTCAGTAACGACGAAACAGATCTGCACCATAGTAATTACCTATGTTCCTTGCTGCCTACAGATCTGCTGCTCGTGATTGCTATCGTGTGACAGAGTACATGTCCAAATATTTGGATGAGCACGGTCGAACTCTGTCATCGTCGACGGGTGCCGGTGAGGGTCCGGGCAGACCAGACGTGGAAGGTTCTGCCCAGTGAGGTGATGGTGGGGGTGATGGTACCAGCCTTGCAGGAGAGGTCGGTCTTTCCTGCAGGGCAGTCACCTGGCTGGGATCTTCGTCCACAGGCCTGTAGGGAGGCGACCTGCAGCGGGTGATGATGGACAGGAAGAGCGCTTCCAGGGCACAGACATATCCCAGTGCCTGTGAAGAATATAATTAAGCACTGTATCAACAATCTATTAACATCACTTTTGCAATAATGACAACATGTACATGATGAAAATACCTTCCATAATTTTAAAACCACATTGTAATTGTAATGTTAACTGGACTCACAAAAAACGTGCATTGTATGCAAGAAGTCCGAATTTGTATTGCAAGTATAGATTACTGTGTATAATAACTGTATCAAAAGAAAATTCACTCCAGAAAACTATTAAATTTTGAGAAAGAATTCCTTAGGCAAAATTGGATTACTGCCAATAGACCCAATATAAAGGTACATACTCTAATAGTTTATACCTCAGGGAAAAGAAATAGATAGGTTGCGGAAGGTCCAAAAGTAAGGATCTAGCTGCTGGAGCCTCCCTGTATCATCACAATAGATGGGTCTCTCTCATCCTGGGTCTGAGTGATCCCTTCCCTATTGAACTTCCCCAACTTAACCCTCTCTTCCCCTTGATGAAGAAACTATTAGTCACAAAAGCTAAGATAGTAAATGTACTTTTATGTGTGACTGTCAGCAGTATATCTAATAACTTGGAGTTAGCAAATTATAGTTATACATATAATTTATTCTAGGCCTGTACCATATTACATTGCAATTATGCTTACAAGGAAAATCAAACCTGTTATGAGGATGAAGAAAGACAAAGATAAAAGAGCAGGGGAAGGGAGGGGGCTGTCAGAGACAAGTGATGAGAACAGAGGAAAAGTAAAACTGAATTAAGAGGAAGAGATACGAATAGCACACTGAAGAACTGAGGCCAGGGGAGAAGGGGGGGGGGGGGGGGGGGAGGAAGAGAGAGAAAGAGGGGGCGGGGGAGCAAAGGCAGAGCAATTTGCAAAACTATACACATTATTTATCAACTAACGTGCTTCTAGTGCAAAGCATTTTAAGTAGAAATGACCACCACTGAACTGGCTGAGAAGAACTGTCTATCTTGGGGACACCCTGTACCCAGTTGCTCAACATGCTCCAAAGCATGACTCAAGGGACCTGAGTGCCTGCTACTGCACACCCCAAAGGCTGTTTGCATCTTCCCACCTGATACTCATTTTGCTGAACTCTGGAGATGGGTGCCTGCCCTCCAGCACATTCTTGCATCCTGACACCCTCCTTGACTTAACCTGTATTAACACATTCCCACCTCTCCTTTTCATTTATTATACTTTCTATTTATTATGTCCCACAACTTTTTTTATTGCTTTTGCTTTTTGTCTTCATTCTCCTCCTTTTCTCCTCCCTCCCTTCCCTTCCCACCCTCCTGCCCCCCCCTCTCTCTCTCTCTCTCTCTCTCTCTCTCTCTCTCTCTCTCTCTCTCTCTCTCTCTCTCTCTCTCTCTCTCACCCCACCCCTTCCCCTCTCAGTAAACCATGCCCATCTCAGGGTCAGGGTGATTGGCAGGTTATAACCCATGCACTAGAGGCACACTTGGGGAGGGATTCACTAGTAATCAGGGCTACAAAGTTAGGCACATTATGGAGCTCCATCAGGAAACAGCATGTTCCCAGAGCTGGGAGTAAGTCACAAGTGTGCTCAGTATGTCTGTTGGAAGGGGTTGGTGGGGAACAGGGGGACCTTATCCAAGATATGGAGCAGGCCCTGCCTGTGGCTATCAAGGGTGCAGTGTGCAGTCATCTGAAAGTTGCAGCACATGTTGGCACCAATCATCTCTGTTGCTTCAATTTTGAGGCCATACTCAGTTTGTACAGGCAGTTGACAGAGTGGTAAAGACTGATCGCCCTGCTCGCATGGTGCAACCAGAGCTTACAATTTGCATTATTGTACCCAGAATTGGTCACAGTCCTTTTCGAATAGAGTGGAAGGTCTCAGCCAGAGGCTTCACTGATTCTATGATGGTCTTAGCTGCAGATTTATGGACCAGCATTATGTGTTGGAGAATTGTAGGATTCCCCTTAGTTAGGGGTGCACTATGCAGAAGAAGCAGATACTATGGTAGCAGAGTACTTGTGGAATACACTTTTTTTTAATGCTAGGTGATGGCCTGGGGTCCTCTAATGAACATTAACCAGTTGATATGCAAAGAGCAAAAACAGATTATGTACAAAGTAAAGACAATTCAAATGTCATAATTTTAATAGTAATTGGTAAACCATTTGTAGCAAATCCCCTGAATTTATCACCATGGAAGAAAGCTGTCACACTCAAATTATACTCAGAAATGAGAGCTGTATAAAACCTTAAGTAGAAAGCTACAAAATATTTAATGAAACAAGGTCAGACATCATAGGAGGGGCAGTGGTCATTACAACTGACAAAAATATTATGTCTATCAAGGTCGAAATTGAATCTGATTGTGAAGTTATCTGAACATAAGTAACTGACCTAGATGTTTTTACTGGCCATGCAACTCCTATGTACCAGTTGTAGAATCATTCAAAGAAAGTCTGGCTCAATAGTACAGAAGTACTCCAATCATCAGTATTAGTTGGAGGCAACTTTAACTTACTGAGGTTAGATTGGGATGTCTATGGGTTCACTGCAAGTGGTATGGACAGTCAGTCTTGTGAAGTGCTTCTAAAAATATTCTCTGAAGACTGTCCTGAGAAGCTAGTTCAACCACCCCACAGACAATGAAAATATTTTAAGTCTTGTAGCTACAAAAAGATCTGACCTCACTGATGATTTTAGTATAGAGACAGGGATTAGTGATAATGAAGTCACCATAGTGACAATCATAATGACAGTTAATAATCAATTGAGAAGGTTGGGAGAGTTTTTGTTCTGGAACGAGCAGCTACTGAATTGTTAGCATCCTACTTAGACTGTGAATGGCCAAAATTTAGTTGCAATATGACAGATGTAGAAGATTTATGGGCAAAGTTTAAACTGATTCTAAATCATGCACTGGAGAAGAATGTGTCAAGCAAGTGGATTAAAGATGAAAAAGAACCATGGTGGTTTAATAACAAAATTCAAAAAATTCTGAGATATAGAGAGTATTGCACTTTTTGTTAAAAATGCAGAGATACTAACAGACAAAAATTAGTAGAAATTTGAACATACATAAAAAGATTCAACCATGAAGTGTACAACAACTTCATCATCATATGTTAGCCAACAATCTTGCCAATAACCCATTAAAATTCTGGTCCTACATAAAACCACTAAGTGGGTTGAAGGCCTCTAGTCAAATGTCTCATCAACCAGTCTCATGCAACAACAGAATACAGCAAAGGGATGTTTTAAATTCTACATTTAAAAATCATTCACACACGAGGTTCATACATATACCATTGTTTGACCACTGACAAACTCCCGTAAGGAGGACACAGAAACAGCCAACCTTGGTGTTGGAAAGCAACTGAAAGAGTTTAAAACAAATAATTTGCCGTATTTTACTCTTTGGCATTGGCTACTTACTTAGTTTGCATTTGCCTTGAATCTCTCACCCAGTGCAAAGTAACAAGAAACTAAAAAAAAAAAAATGCAGGTGGCTCCCATAAATAAAATGGGTAAAATAAAAGATCTGTAAAATTGCAGACCAGTATTCTTAACACTGGTAATGCTCTTTTGCAGCAGGTGAACTGGTTGTGGTGGGGTAGTGCAGAGTGGGAAGGGTGGAGGAAGAGGGAGGCATATGGCAGGGAGAGGGACTAGGACATGGAGCATGGAGGAAGGTGGCCAGTTTGCTGGATAGGAATGCGGGAGGGAGGTAAGTTGGCACAATTGTAGCAGCTGGTGGGAAATAGCCCATACTGAAAGTGACATGGGGACATGAATTAGGGGGTGGTGACAGGACAGAAGAAGGTGAAACTGTTGGTTGGAGGGTGCAGGGTCAGTGGTTACCTGAAAATGAGGCCAGGATGATTACAGAAGCCAGGGATGCGTTGTAGGAATAATACCCAACTGCATAGTTCACAGAAGCTGGTAGTTGAGGGAAGGATCCAGATGGCTCAAGTTGTGAAGCAGCCACTGAAACTGAGCATGTTTTGTGTAGCTGCATGTTGTGCCACTGTGTGGTCAACTTCGTTCTTGACAACAGTTTGAGGGTGGCCTTCATCCTGGTAGGCAGCTGGTTGATAATCATGCCAACATAAAAGGCTTTTATATTCTCTATGTTGCCCCCCCCCCCCCCCAATGATCTGGAGTAGAGAGCTTTTAAACACCATATAATTCTCAGACACTTTTAGAAGTGATTTCCCTGATTTTGCTAAACCTCTCATTTAGCTCATTTAGAATATGTGGCTTGTGGCATGACACATCTCAAAACTGACCAATTAATTTATATAAAAATTCCAATTTTGGAGTCCCTCTCCTGCCGCCTGGGTGAATTTCTGCAGACACCCATGTCCAGGCCCATCTCTAACTATGGTTCTATGTTGACCACTTCATTCCAACAATCTATTCTTACATGTTCTTCTCGAGTGTCACCGTCTTCCTATGCTCCAGCTGTCTCTCCCAATTGACTACTCCACTTTATCATATGGTGATTAATAGCTTCATACTTGGCAATCATATACAACCACTCACTCAACAAAATATCTGTACCTAAGGACTGGAGAGTTGCACAGATGACACCAATACTCAGGAGAGGAAATAGGAGTATTCCAGTGAATTACAGACCCTTATTACTGACATCAATTTGCAGAAGAATTTTGGGACATATACTATGTCCACACATTAAGAATTACTTCAAACAAAATGATCTATTGACACACAGTCGGCACAGGTTCAGAAAAGTATCATTCTTGTAAAACACTTGAAAACTACCCCTCTACTATATGAAGTAATGAGTGCTATTGGCAGGGCGTATCAAATTGATTCCATCTTTCTAGATTTACAGGATATTTTTGACACCATTCCTCATAATCAAACTGCATGGCTATGGAGTATCATCTCAGTTGTGCAATTGGTTTCATGATTTCCTGTCAGAAAGGTCACAGTCCATAGTAATTGATGGAAAGGCATCAAGTAAAACAGAAGTGATATCTGGCATTAGTAAAGTTATCAGAAGATGAAAACCAATCACAAAATGATTTGGACAAGATAGCTTTGTGGGGTGAAAAGTGACAGTTGACTCTAAATTATGAAAAGTGTGAGGTTACCCACATGAGTACTAGAAGGAATTCATTTAATTTCAATTATATCATAAATTGCACAAATCTAAAGGCTGTCAGTTCACCTAAATACCTAGGGATTACCATTATGAACAACTTAAACTGGAATGATCACAGAGCATATGTTGGGAAGGTGAACCAAAGGCTGTGTTTTATTCGCAGAACACTTAGAAGATGCAACAGATGTGCTAAGGAGATTATGCTTAACTGGCCTCTTCAGAAGTACTGATATGTGGTGTGGGGTTGTTGCCAGATAGGATTAACAGAGGGCATTGAAAAAGTTCAAAGAAGAGTAACATGCTTTGTATTATTGCAAAATAGGGTAGAGAGTGCCAGGGATATCATATGCAAGACGGGGTGGGTATCATTAAAGCAAAGGAGTTTTAATTGCAGTGAGCTCTTTTCAAGAAATCTTAATCATCAACTTTCTCCTCCAAAAGCAAAGGAGAAATGGAGAAATGATCATCGTAATAAAACAAGAGAAATCAGAGATTGCACAGAAAGATTTAACTGTTCATTTTTCTGTATGCTGTTTGGGAGTGGGACAGTTGAGAAATAGTCTGAAGGTGGTTCAATGAACCCTCTGCCAGGCACTGCAGAGCAGTCAAGCAGACATATTTTATTTTATTGTGAGTTCCATTGATCCTAATAGCAATGGAGTTTCAAGGATATGGAATGAGTCAGTATTTTTACAATGTTAACAAAACAGCAGCACACAATATGGTTAATTCCTGACAAGACTCATAGTAACAATATGGAAGGTGTCAATGCCGCATCGACATTCTATCTGTGCCATAATGAACTCAACAGCACCACACTCCTGTACCATTCCCTTGCTTCCACTCTTAAACAGTACGCAACCATCCTTCCCTCCACCCCTTTCTCCCCCCATCTCCTTTCTCCTCTCATGCACTCCACCCGACACAACCCTCAGTCCAGTCCAGCCAACCTGTGTGTGTGTGTGTGTGTGTGTGTGTGTGTGTGTGTGTCATAGTTCTCAAATGGATTGTGCAAAAACTCAGCTACATTTTTGCATTTTTGTTCCTGAAACATACTGGCAAATCAAAACTGTGTGCTGGGCTGGGACTTGTACATGGAACCCTGCCTTCTAAAGGCATGACTCATGATCTTTCCCTTACAGTTTCATTTCTGCCAGTATTTATCTCCTACCTTCCAATCTCCACAGAAGTACTCCTGCATACTTTGTTGGAATAGCACTGCTGCAGGAAAAGATACTGTGGAAAAACAGCTTAGCCAATGCCTAGAGGATTTTTATATGGCTTTTTAAGATAGCTGTGCTGCATGTGTTTCACTGAAATGGATAAAATGGAATGCGATGCAGTAGTGTGGCTATTATTCCACACTTTTTAAAATTTTCAGCGTGTATTCTAATTTGACAGAACACATGTATTGGGTGAGTCACCAAATCAGAGATCCAGAGACAGGTATAGGGAGAACAAAGGAAGTCAAGCAGTTTCTTTTTACATCCCAATCCAGACTGCCCCAACAATCTTTCAGTTTCAAGAGAAGGTATGAAGGGCATTCAATAAGTATTGCAACACATATTTTTCTAGGCCAATTTCAGTTGAAATAATGCAGAATTTGCTGTGGGATATTGTGGAATATTCGTGCTTCAGCCCTATAGGTTCATGAAGTCCCGACAGGTGGCAGCGCTATACGTAGCCTTCAAGATGGCATCTGTAACAGAGATGCATTCCAGTCAGAGACATGTCATTGAGTTTTATCTGGTGGAAAACCAGAGCATCACAGATGTTCATATGTGGTTGCAGAATGTCTGTGAAGATCTGGCAGCTAACAAAAGAATGGTGAGTCCCTGGATGTGCTGTCTCATCATTGCAACAAGGTCACACGGAAACCTGTCTGATCTTCCACACGCCAGCCAGCTGCACACAGCTGTGACTCCTACAATGTTGGAACATGTGGACACTCTCATCTGAGGTGACTGGCCAATCACTATCAACCCCCTTGCTGCACAACTGGACATCTCTGTTGGTAGTGCTGACACATCCGTCCACCAGTTGGGGTACTCAAAGGCGAGTGCCTGCTGGGTTCCTTGCCACATAACAGAAGACAATTAAGAGCAATGAAGGACCATCTGTGTGGAATTACTTGCACATTACCAGTCTTATCATGAAAATTTTTGTCAAACATTGTCAATGGCAATGGCACGTGGATTCATCACTTCGAACAGGAAACAAAATGGAAGTCTGCAAAGTGGTGCCACACCACAGCTGGTAAAGTCATGACAACGGCCTCCTGAGACTCTGAAGGGGTTATTCCATTTGATGCCCTCCCTCATGGTGTAATGATAAACTGTGAAGTGTATTGCACTACCCCCAGGAAATTGAAGAAATGACTTCAATATGTTCATCACCACAGAAATTCAAATGAATGTCTCCTTCTCCATGACAATGGAAGATCTCACACAAGTTTGTGCACCTAAAAGGAGCTCATAAAACTTCATTGGACTGTTCATCCTCATCCAGTATGGAGGGACTCCTAGAATAGCCATCAGCAGATGAGAGCATGGAAAACACTGGTCGATAGCTCATAAACCGCTCAGGGAGTCACTACAGATAATGAAGGACTCACCTGAGCAGGAGCAGATATACCTAGAGTGTGAGAGATGGCGATGAGCTCTGCAGTGCAAACACTACAGCCATCCAGCAATGAGCATTGTTCAGATTGTTCCCCAAGAGTAAAAGCATATCCAACTCAACCAGCAACTATCAAACTGTCGGTATAGACTACAGCAGAGCTGGGAAACGCAGCAAGGATGGAAAGAAAGCATCGGTGGAGGGCCTCAGGAGGGACTGAGTCTTTTTGGCCTTGGGCCAAATCCAGCTGAAGGCACGGATGGGGCACACACCATTGGGGTAGATGTAGATGGTTCCCAGAAAAGAGGTGGAAGAAGGAAAAGCTGAAGCCCAGAGAGAAGAGCCCGGACACAAACCGCGATCGTACACCCTGACCGATGCCGCCGTTCTGGAAGATGGATGACCGAGTTGGGGAACAGAAGACAGTAATTCAGATGCTCAGGCAAGCTACAAACATGTGCAGCATAAGTGGCCAGCAGTCACTGGCACCAGATCTGCAATGGAGGGACACCAGCCTCCACAAGTAGGCCATTTACAGGCTCATGCAGAAAGCTCCAGTTGCAAGTCGGATCCCACAGTGAAGTATGGGGTCAAGCAACCACAATGCGGAAAGCAATGCTGAACCGTAAGCCAGGCTCCAATAATGGAGATGGGACTGAATCAACATCTGATACAGGGAGAGAAGGATAGACCGATCGGCACCCCAGCTGGTGTGACTCAAGCAATGAAGAGTGTTAAGATGCTGCCAGCATGTTTGTTTAAGCTGCCAACTATGAGGGAGCCAAGTCAACCGGGTATCAAAAAGCAATCCCAAAAACCGATGCATCTCCACCACAGCAAGAAATTCATCATCAAGATAAAGCTATGGCTCAGGGTGAACAGTGTGATGTCGGCAGAAATGCATAACACAAGTCTTGGCAGCCTAAAACTGGAAACTGTATGTCACGGCCCGAGACTGTGCCTTGTGGAAAGTGCCCTGCATCTGCCGTTCAGCACCTGCAATGCCAGTGGAGCTGTAGTACAGGTAAAAACCATCAGCATATAAAGAAGCTGACACGGACATTCCCACAGCTGCAGCAAGCCCATTGATAGCAACTAGATAGAGGCAGATACTCAAGGCAGGACCCTGCAGGACCCCATTCTTGTGGACACGGGAGGAACTCTGGGAGGAACCAACTTGCATGCGGAAGGAATGAAGTGACAGAAAATTTTGAATAAAAATTGGGAGCGAGCCCATAAGAGCCCACTCATGAAGTGTGGTGAGGATGTGATGTCGCCATGTTGTATCGTACACCTTCTGCATGTCAAAAAAGACGGCAACCAGGTGCTGACGGTGGGCAAATGCCATACAGATAGCAGACTGCAGGCAGACCAGATTATTAGTGGCAGAGTGGCCCTTATGGAACCCACCCTGAAATGGGCAAGAAGGCCCTGAGACTCAAGTAGCCAAGTCAACCTCTGGCTCACCATGCGTTCGAGCAACTTGCACATAATGTTGGTGAGGCTAATGGGGTGGTAGGTGTCCAGGGGGCTCTTGCCAGGTTTCAACACTGGGATGATGAGGCTTTCCCACCATTGTGATGAGAACTCACCCTCTGCCCAGATACTGTTGAAAAGGTCTAGGAGGCATTACAGGTAGATAACTGAGAGATGTTTTAGCATCTGGTAGTGGAAGCAATCCAGCCCAGGAGCCATCTCAGGGCAAGCAGCTAGGGTACTTTGGAATTCCTACACACTGAATGGAACATTGTACGATTTGGGATGGTGTGTATGGAATGAAGGGCTCCTACTTTCCAATCACTCTTTCTGGAAGCAGAAGGCCAGCGGGTAATGGATAGAAGCAGAACTCTGAGCATAATGCTCTCCTAAGAGTTCTGGAATTGTGTTGGAGACAGTACAGACTGTTCCATTCAGGAAAAGCACAGGTACACTGAAGGGGGTCTGACATACATATAGCCACCTAATCTTAGCCCAAACCTGCGATGGAAAGGTACGGATGCCAATGGTGGAGACATACCATTCCCAGCACTCCTGCTTCCGTTGGCGAATAATGCTGTGGGCTTGGAAGCAGATCCGCTTAAAGGCAATGAGATGTTCCAGTGATGGGAGCCGCTTATGACATTGGAGGGCCCGCCTGCGATCTCTAATCGCCTCAGCGATCTCAGGGGACTACCAAGGCACAGCCCTTCACCAAGGGGACCCAGAAGAACAGTGAAAGGCAGATTCCACTGCAGAAACAATGCCAGTGGTGATCAAGTGAACCACCTCATCAATGGCGTCGTGAGAAAGAGGCTCAATAGTGGCAATGGAGGCGAACAGCTTTATTCAAAGCCCATCTGGCGAGGCGCCTAGAAGAGCGACGCTGTGGCAGTGACAGAAAGATCAAAAAGTGGCCACTACCACACAAATCACCATGCACTTGCCAGTGGACAGATCGTAGAAGGCCATGGCTGCAGTCCGAAAAGTCGATGGCTGAGTACATGCCATGCGCCACACTGAAATGTGTGGAGGCACCATTATGTAAGAGAGAAAGGTCGAGCTGTGCCAAAACTTGCTCAACGACAGTGCCACAGCCTGTTGCCACCAATCCACCCCACAGAGGGTTATGGGAGTTAAAGTCGTCCAGTAACAGAAAAGGTGGCAGCAGTTGGGCTACCAGCACAGCCAATACATGCTGTTAGACATCACCATCTGGTAGAAGATAGAAACTGCAGACAATAACAGCCTGAGACACCCACACCCTAACAGCAACAGCCTCTAAAGGTGTTTTAAGAGGTACACACTCGCTGTAAAGAGAGTTAATATGTAGATGCAGACTCCACCAGATACCCTCTCATAAGCTGCCCGATTCTTATAACCCCAATAGCCATGGAGGGGGTGAGGGGGGGGGGGCGGTACACATTGTTGGAAATCAAATTTCCTGGAGAGCAATGCAGAGGAAAGGGGGAAGGCTGAGAAGATGACGGAGCTCAGCAAGGTGGTGGAAAAAACCGCTGCAATTCCACTGAAGAATATCGTCCATAGCAGAAAAAGGTGTGAAGGGACCAAGGAGGCAGATTACACCACTGGCTCATCTACCACCACCAAAGGAGAGCCTGAATCTAGAACCATCGCGTCTGAGGCAGAGGCAAGATCTAGGTCCTCAGTGGACGCCAGAATCTCCACCTCATGCTCAGATGCAGAGGTGGTAGGTAGTGGTGGTGGGGGTGCCAAGCCACCGCAATTCCCTTGGTCTTCGGAGTCTTATTTTTTGACTTCTCCCACTACTACTTTGGTTTTCTTGGCTTGGAGGGCTTCACGGATTCAGTCTCCAGGTCTGAGGAGGATCATGAAGCCCTACAACCAGCTGCTTCCGAGCACTTCAGCCACTGGTAGGTGTCATCCTTCCCACTAGGAGATTCCCGTCACCCTGGGGCATCTGGACTCCTGGCAATGGCCATCCTGCCAGATGGCGCTTACTGAGGCTTGGTGGCACCTGTGGGAAGGGCCCTTGGTTGGAGTGGGGGGCATCAGGATTGATGACCCGCAATGAAGCATGGTACATCATCTCTTGCTGGTGGCCAACCACCAGCAGTATCCAAGCATTCCAGGACTCAGGTTAACACACAGAAGTATGACCCCAAATCATTCCCCTCCCTGGCCACACTATGGGAGGAACAAGTGGCTGAGGCTGGCAGCGGAACTTACTTGCCCTAATATTTAGTATGTATGAGAGCAGATGGGGAGTCTTTCATGACGATGAAGCATCAGTTCTTTGTAGAGCATTTAGAGCACAAGTTTGGGGAGGTGGAGGGCTTGTCCAAAATGTGCTCTGGGCCAGTTTTGATAAAAACAGCATCCTCTGCTCAGTCATGGGCATTATTCACTTGTGACAAGTTGGAGGATGTTTCTGTTACAATCACACCCCATAAGAGCTTAAATATGGTCCAGGATATTATCTTCCACAGGGACCTTCTTTCACAGTCTGATGACAAGCTGTGCACCAATTTAGAATGGTGAGGTGTTCATTCTGTCCAGCACATCCATTGGGGCCCGAGGGATAATCAGGTTGCCACCGGTGCCTTCATCTTGGCCTTTGAGGGTGATACATTGCCTGAGAAGGTCAAGTTGACGGTCTACCGATGTGATGTCAGGCCCTACATCCCTCTCCCAATGCAGTGCTTTAAATGCTGGAAGTTTGGCCATATGTCTTCCCACTGTACTTACAGCCTCACATGTCGAGATTGCGGATGCCCACCGCATCCCAATACTTCATGTGCCCCGCCTCCCATCTGTGTCAACTGCGGAGAGCATCATTCACCTTGCTCACCAGACACACACACGCACACTCATGTGTTTGTTGTCTAATTTTGATGAAGGCCTTATTGGCCAAAAGCTATATTAGTGACAGTCTTTTCATTGCGCCTACCTGGGCTCAGCATCTCAGTTATGGTGAGAAGCAACTTTCCTTTTCACAGTGCTGTTACATTCCATCGTGGATTTTCCATTGTTTGATTTCATTCCTCATTACTTTAATATTCCACTTATATGCACATTGATTCTTTTAAAATGTGTTCTTAAACTTTGGCCTACCTTTCATTATTCCCCCATAACACTGTCTTAAATGCCTTCCCCCATTACCACATTACAATGTTCTATTATTATTAGATTATTATTTTATTATGTGAAACATATTTCCTCAGGAGGCTTTCAATTACTTTCAGTCTTGTATTTTCCTTTTCTGCAGCTAGTTTTATGTGATTGTTACAGTTTAAGTCACCATGTGCACATACACCTCTACATTTTATGGCTGTAACTGTTTTCAGTGATTGAGTATCAACTGCACAAACAAATAATAGTATATTTTTTATCTGTTTATCCACAGTTGGTTCATGACTGGTGTCTTTCTCCAATAAACTAGAATTCTTTATTGCTTTGGTAACAATAAATTGCTGCTAGGAGGAGAGCAAGTTCCTTCATCTATTTGGTAGGAAATCATATAGGTATCCCATCAATTGTAGTTGATTTTCTATAATGAAATTATTTTCTCAAATCTGGCATTTCAGTATCTATTAAATGAATGATAAGAGGGACTATAGTATGATCTTCCACAGTGAAACAATTTTGCAAAACAGAATCCAGAAGTTCAAGCCCCTCTGTGTCATTGTCCTTTTCAGTAGCAATGCAATCATTGATTGACTGCATATATGACTTTCATAAGTTTTGTGAATTTACATAGGATACAAACTTCTCGGATTTTTCATCAGTTCACTATGCAGAATTTTTTCTTAGAATTCACCTAACTTTTCTCTCGCTGTGATCCTTACTGTTATATTGGCTTCACTCAACATTTGTTTTTTAACAATGCTCTGGCCTTATTTAAATTTTTCATAAAGTTCTCTTCGCTTTTGCAGAAATTTTCTGACATGGATATCATACGACAGTGAGTCTTTCATAGATTTGGGTTTTACCTACTGATACGTTACATTTACAGCCCCAGAGATATCTGTTTCATGTTGACTGTGTAGGCAATCTGCAATCATTTTCTTAGCATCTGCTAAGATGTAATATTTTCCTTCATTTCTTAACACCTATAACAAATGAAACCATAATAGGCCTATGGTCACTGATGCTGCTCTCCTTTATGTTACTTGAACTGGAAAGATTACATCTGTTTGTCACTGGTAGATCATAGGTGCTATCCTTGGAAGTCATTTATCTAATAAAGGCTCAAGGAATTTTCATATAAGACATTTTGAGTATTCTGGCATGTCTCCCAGTCTTTAGCAGACCAATTGGGTCTCCTTCTGTTACTGTGCCACAATCAGGAAATTCGTATGAAATATTCATGTTTTCTCTGAAGCACTCTTTTGCCATTCCAGCTACAGGCTAGGCAGTCTATAAGGGCATCATCCACTTACAAAGTCAGACCTACTTTTGATACTTATCTCTGGCCAGATTATGTTGCTTTTACAATCTGTAATATCCTTACAAAATATTAACAAGCTTCTTGAGGCAATAAATGTGGTACCATCATTTGTGTCAATCCTTTCCTTCAGATATATATTTCAATAGGAATCGAAGATTACACTGCTATTTATGTCTGGTTTCAGCAAGCTGTCGATTCCTAAGGCCATGTGAGTGTTATTGCCATTTACAACTGAGATTAATTTTGGGATGCAATCACCATGGATGTTCCTGCAGTTAACTAATACAGTAAAACTTGATCAAAACAGAATTACCTGGGACTAAAATAATTTTCCAAATTGGACAAGTTTCTGAATTACACAAAACTCACTGGGCTATGTAAAATTTGTCATGTATCATGCACAAAAATACAGTAAAAAATTTTAATTATGCATATACTGAATTTATGTACCTTCACTACAGCACAGTAGATATTCATTTATTGTATATTGGACAACAGAACACTGAACTATTACACTAATTGGTAAATAACATATTTCTATATTTTTCCTCGAACTTCAAATTTGTTTATTATTGTATGTACATACATATTATTCCCATGTTTATTTCCTTTATATTTCACTTTTTTCACTACATATCAAGGAGGGAAACTTGTTTTAACTTTCTTTTCAAAATTTTTTTCTAGGCAATTTTTTGCACCATACAATAGTTCCAACAAGTTGGGAGGATTTGTATGTGCTGCAAATTGCATAACATCATTTATGCATGCAATGGGTTATTCAGGCGTATTACTTTTGCCCTCTTCTTCTTCCTTTGTTTCTTCTCCATCATACTCTGTGTTGCGGATTTCTGTTAAAGCTGTTGCTGAAGTGAAAGTGGAGTGAGTTGACAAAAAGTCATCACTTTGAACGTAATCATCTGCACTGCATGAAATGTTTTGCATTTTCATTAATTCAGCAACTGCAGCTGCATCTTCTGAAACTTCGATAGCTGCATAAGTGTCTTGTTCTTGATTCCCAAACCCCACTTTGCACTTTGCTGAAGAACTTGGTGACAGCTTTGGGTTTTATTTCCTTCACTGCCAAGCCAATCCAATTTACTGCATCCAGGACAGTAACTGACCTTGCAAGAGCAAATGCACCTTTGGCTTCTTCAACATTAAGAATGAGAGATTGCATCAGTAACTGCCTATAATGACATTTGAATGTGGAAATAACCCTTGGTCCATGGGTTGTGTGAGGCTGGTTGAACATGGAGGGAACAAAGCCAATTTCACGTTTGATAATGTTACTTTTGGATGGCAGGTTGCATTGCCTAGGGAAAGGAGAATTTGGCAATTTCCTTTTTTCATTCTGGCATTGAAAGAGCCCAGTCATTCTTCCATAAGACCAATCTCCTCCCATGCCTTTTTATTGATTCACCATGTGACTGGAAGCTTACTGACATCTATGTTGTTGAAACAATGCAGTTTTGCTGCCTTTTCAATCACCAGTGGCTTCTCCATTTCACCTAACATGTGTCCACACAGCAGTACAGAGAGTCTTTCCTTGGAAATTTTTCCACCGGTGCACTATTCACCTCGAACTGCTAGTGATTCTGAAGGCGGCACATGATAAAAGAGTCCTGTTTCATCGGCACTGAACACATCTTTTGGGCCATAATTCACAATTATGTTGGACACTATTGTCTTCCATTCTGTTGCTACACTTTCCTGCACATCCTTAGCTTCCCCACACACTTCATTCCACATGATGTTGTGCCTAACTCTGAAACTGTCCAGCCATCCTGTGGATGCCTTAAACTCAGTAATTCCAAGCTCTTTAGCAACTTTCAGATCCTCACTCTGGAACATGGGTCCAGATAAAGGTAAGCTTTTTGCCCGTGCTCTTACGAACCATTCCAACACTGTTTCACTAATTTCTTCATTTCCGGTCTTCTTTGCTTTTCTTTCCATCTGGCCGTTCCCTTTCATCTGTTCATCCCAAATCTTATCCTTGTTTCTTAAAGTCTCATAAATTTGTGTTTTACCACATTTGAAACATACTGTTTGTTCGACATCATGTTACTGTATCTCTTAAAGTGCTACTAGTCAACTGAAACTGGCAGAAAATAATGACCTTGCCAGGTAAAACCATTGTTTAATGGAACAATACCTGCCTCTTTCACTGTGCACATTGCAGCAGAGTGCTGGTAGATGTGCAACAATGTTCCTGTGTGCACTGGCGAGTGTCAATAATGAGGAAAACAAGAAAGCCGACAAATAGAGTGCTGACGAATGAACCATTTCCTTTGATGTACTGTACCGACACTGAGCATAACTTATTCGTCGTTGCACAGAGCAGCATAGTTTTAAGTCCACACCAGCAACACTGCACTGTGCTGGACCTCTTTTCTTGGTTTTGCACTGCTTAACAGAGGTGTTGAAAGTAACACCCTTGTAGAGTCATGAATAACTAATGAACTGTAATACAGTAGTACTATATAGGCTCTTTTTCACATTAAGCAATGAATTATTAAGAATGTTCTAAGATTTGCTATCCATTTTTGCATTAGGCACGTTCTGCTTTGTACAAAAAAATCAGCATATAAAAGTGCACTGAATGCGTCAGAACTGAAATGCTTGTAAGGTTTGTGCAGAGTTCCAAATTATACACATGCTAATTTGAGCATGTTTTACTGTACACTGTTCACATATTAGCCACAAATGTTGTCCTCTTTACTTAATATGGCCAGTCTACTCCTGTCTCTGAATACGGTACATTATCTCTCATCCGGCCTAGGGAGAGGTTTCTCTGACCAAAACAGCTCCCATGTGTGCACCACACATACTCTGCCACCCAAGTAGCCATTTCTTGTATATGGTTCACACTTGACCTACTCAAAGTGATCCTAATATTCTGCACCTGATAATGGAGGCCAAGAAATCTGCATCCTCGGCCACTCCTGTTTCAGGCACGATGTCTGTGCCATGCGGGTTGCTGTTCCTTCTTCCACAGGCACCCACCTTAAGAGTCACTAACACACCACACCAATACATCAAGTGTTTGGATTTGGTACTGACAGTAAACATTCTGTTTACAGGTTCAGTGCTAGCAGCCACCACTAACATCGTCCAAAGGTAGCGAGCACAGCAAAAATGGCAGCATTGCTGTCGTGCACCCACGGGTCACATGGCATCAAGTGTTCATGGATATTTCTCCCCTGTGGTATACTTAAGCCACAGTGCAAGCTTGAGTAACTAGTTGCAGTGACAGTTCTCCTACAAGCCACTCACACCAGTCATCTATGGCATCCTACGTGTTGGAGCTTCAGCTGACTCTGCACCATGCCACATTACTCTGCTATGCTGCCAGGAAGCCATGAAAACCCTCCCTGGGACCTAGTGCAATTGTGTACTTGTGCAGTAATGATTATGTAACAACCTAAGTCATGACATCATGACCTAGGTCACAACAGATTTTTGGTTTTGCTACATTCATACAAGATCAAAGATAATCATTTCTGTTACTATCATATATGTGAAACCTTACTTTTCTTTTGTGAGGCTACAGTAAATGTTCATTGTTAGATTATCTGTGGAAATACCAACCATCTACATGGAGTACAGATTATTGTCCAATCTACTAACTTAAAAGTGGTTATGAGGATTATCAGTTTTGCATTATTTTCCACGGTGCCAAATTGGTGCTTCTCGGGGTCACCTCCCTTTTGTCCATTCTTCAGACTGTTGCCATCATGCCACAGTTTCTCTTGGTTGTCTCAGCACCATCATTCATGTTCCAGCCCACACAGCAGAACATTGAGGCCAGGTAGCACAATGCCACGCTCTTCATGCCAAGACCTGCCTGTCCAGCCATGGCCCCATCAAAGAAGTTGATACCATGGCTCATCACTGTCCACCTGCAGCAGCATCTCACCTGTTCAGTTGTTTCCCCTTCCCACCTTTGATTCAACAGCACCTGATGCTCCAGTTTTTGGTGACAGCATGCAGCTGAGGTCCGCCTCCCTTGACTGACTGGAACAGTCTTCTGTGACCTTTGTCACTGCTGAGGATTCTCACAAATGTGCTCTTCTGCTCTAGCATTCAACCTATCACCATATTCTATTGTTTAATCCTGGGCTGACCTCTCTTCCCAGCTTGTTGCTCTTTAAGCTGCCCACAATGGACCTCATGCTTCTGTGCATCCTTTCTCTACTGGGGCTTTTCCCCTATCTGCTCTAAACTGCCAGGTGGATCCTCTCAGTTTTCGTTTTCCAGACCTGCCACATTCTCAGTCACCTCTGGCTCCCTTGTTCCAGGTTCCAGCACCATAGTCTCCACCAGTTCCCGCACCACAGATGCAGCCGTCCCGGGTTCTGAAGCCTGTCACTGGTTCCAGCGTTCCTGGCCTATCTGCTGCCAGCTCACCAACTGCCTGCCCTTCTGATGCTGATGCGTAAAACTCTCTAGCTGGTGCTGGCACCACCTCCACCCCTCCAGCTTCAATGCCACCAGTACACCTGTTATCAATTCCAGCACAACCTGCTCTAGTGATGCCAAGCCACCTGACACTGGTCCATGAGGGTCAGCTTGCCAACTGCTGCCCTCACTGGCTGCAAGCCTGATGCTGCATCCTCCTGTGACTCTGCCAGGGGGATGCAGCCATGGCTGGCCTCCCTCACGGAAGTGGCACCTGACGTCTTTCAACGTCAAATTCTCCTTCATTCTGCATTTGTTTTCTGCTTCCCACTTCCCTCTCCCTCGGTGTCCTTTACGTCTGCACTTCCCATGGGCCTCCGTGCTCCCAAGAGTTCTTACATGCACAGTCCGGTCCTGCCATGCCCAAATGTGCCTGCAGTCAGTCTCCTCTGCCTGCTCCTCACACCTTCCATTTTCTCCACCTTTCTGCACTGCCTAGTTGTCGTACTCTATGCATACATAATGGCGACACCCATCCCAGTGCCCCTGGCCTCCCTTCAGTCAGTTTCTCTCACTTCTCTCATGCTCCTTTACTCGTTTCCCATTCTACATCTTCCTCCACCAAATCCAACAGACCAGCTGCCACCTGCTCTTTCACTATGGACTCTGTTGTGGCCGGCCCTCCTGACTCCACTGTGGCTGGCCCCATCACTACCAAGAGTAGCACTGTACACCTCAATGCAGCGACTCTTATTACAAGCCTGGTCACAGCTGGCCCTATCACCACCAGCACCATTCTGGTGTCCTGCTTTTCTCATTCCACTGTGAACTCACCAACAGACACATTTTGCATTCTACAGGTCCTCACCCTACTCTGCTCTGGTCCAGCCACCATCCCCGGCTGCCACTGGCTGTCAACTGATGGCTTGTTCTGGCACTTCTGGTGTTGCCTTCACAGAGTTCCATTGCAAGCCTCTTTACAGCCACCCATGCACTGCCTGCCTCCTTCCTAGCAGGGTCCCCACTTACGATGGGTGCACCATCTATGTGGGGAGGAATGGATTATATGTGGGGCTGGGCACCTGCCTCCTAGGCCATTTCTGTTTTTGGCATGATGTCTGCGTCCTGCAGGTTGCTGCTCCTTCCCCCACAGGTACTCTTCCTTCAGAGACATTATGTCTCTCACAAACACATGGCATGAATCAAACAATGGAAAATCCAGGATGGAATGTAAGGAACAGCTTCAACAAGAAAGAGGAAAGCCTTAAGGTAAATGGATCCTGGCTTCCCGTACTGCAGCAAACGACCATCACAGGTAGCAAGAGGAGAACTGCATCAGAAATGACCACGGAGAAGCCCTCAGACATTGGCACACCAGGTACATATAGTCTGTGGCCATGAGCTCGGTTCCAGTTCACCATCAGCAATGGACGGTGAAGCTTTGACAATGCCACTTGTACTTGTGAAACATCAGTAAAATTATCAGATGGACGTAGGCCGAAGAACCCGGGACAGGAGCAAATAGGCAGTTTGTCAACAAGTGGCCACGAAAGCCTTAACAATTTTGTATTTGACTCTGAACTGTATATTGGCTTGCTCTATATGTGCACAAGATGTCACAATGTCTAAATAAAATAAATAAATAAAACTGGAGCCCCCCAATAACCTACATAGTGACCCCTCATGTTTGTCCAAACATTGTAGAAAATAGACCACAGTCCTAACAGACGGTGTATTTTTCACTGGCCCATATATACCCTCAATAATGGGTAATACCACAAATCTTCTGATAAGACATAAGAAAATTCTGATGTTGCCAGTCCACCATATTTGCCTTCTGCGTAGAGGCAACTGTATCATGGTACAGGTAATGCAAGAGACACTGGAGGTGCCCAACACTGTTGCAATTGAGGAGCAATGCAGCTTATGGCTATTTCTGGACAGCTGCCAATTCTTTTTGCATATGTACATTACAAGCACAATCCTTATCCATCTTTGACTGTGTGCAACTGTATAATACAACACAACCAGTCACAAACTGACCGAAGACTACACTGAGACTGCTATAACAAGATAAGTTATGTAACTGTGATGCTGCAAGTGGCACAAAGCCCATGGCTAAAGTCACTAACTACAGAGAATGAAAGTAAAAAGTTAAAAAAATGAGCCCTGTTTTCTTTTAAACAGTACTAATGAGCCACTGAAATTAAACACATTATGCTAAGAAACATGTTTGTCATGGAGAGGTCAACTCTGCTCCTGGCCCAAATGAAAGTTCACTACCAATATTCACAGGATTTGATTCCTATTTTAAGAACTAAAAAAAGATTTTAACTAAAGTCATAAAAGAAGCAAAAAGAATGGCAAATAGTTCCTTCATAGAAAATGAACCAAATAAAATGAAAGCCACATGGGACATTGTAAGACATAAAACAGGAGTGAAACAGAGAAAACACCATAACATCAAACTGAAAGAAAATTCATCTGTAATATCTGATCCCCAGCAGACAGCAAATAATTTGAACTCATAATTCACTGAAGCAGCTGAGAATCTGGTGAAGCAAAACTTTCAATATGCTGTCACTACGGACCAAATTAAAACTATCCATTGTAACAACCCAACAAACGAAAGAGAAATGCTAAAAACAATAGAGGAGCAAAAATCAAAATCTTCCATTGGTATTGACAACATACATGACCATATGATTAAAAAATGTACACCCTTAGTAGTTAGGCCCATGGTTGACACATGGAATAGCTCACTTTCTGATGGAATCTTCCCAGAAAGATAGCTAAGATGAAGCCATTGTATGAAAAAAGGTGAAAAAACAGATGTAACAAATTATAGGCCAGTCTGTCTACTATCTGTTTTTCAAAAATAATTGAAAATCTTTTACAAAAGACTCATAGATTTCATTAAAAAAAGAAAAGAAAAGGCACTTTCCTCGACCACACAGCATGGTGTCCAAACAGGTAAATCAACCAAGACAGCTATTATTGATTTCCTAAATGAAGCTTTGAATACATTATATAACAAAGAACACATAGCAGCAATATTCGTAGATCTTTCAAAAGCATTTGACATCATTAACTATGATCTGTTGCTTAGAAAGTAAGATGATATTAGTGTCAGAGGCTCAGTGTATGAGTGGAGAAAGTCATATCTACAAAACAGACAACAAATAGTTGAAGTCTTGTACAAAGAAAGCAAAATTTTAATATTCTATCATTCAGAAAAAGATTGTGTTAAATATGGTGTGCCACAGGGTTCCATACTGGGACTAGTTTGTTGTTACTGTTTATAAATGACTTGGAACGACTCACCCTAAACTATATGTACATTAAATATGCTGATAATTCAAATATTCTTATCAAACAAAAGAGCTAGAAGAGCTCCAAAATGAAACAAAAACGAGCACTTCACATACATCAGAATGGTTCACAATGAATAACTTAATAATAAACACACAAAAAAAAAAAAAAATCACTGGGCATCTATACACGGTTCAGAATAAACAGCCTCTAACTGCAACCATCAACCATACAACTGAACAGCCAGAGCGGCGCGCACGCGCGCGCGCGCGCCCACACACACACACACACACACACACACACACACACACACACACACACATATCCATCTGTGTATTTGCGGATGGATGTGGGTGTGTGTGCGAGTGTATACCTGTCCTCTTTTCCCCCTAAGGTAAGTCTTTCCGCTCCCGGGATTGGAATGACTCCTTACCCTCTCCCTTAAAACCCACATCCTTTCATCTTACCCTCTCCTTCTCTCTTTCCTGATGAAGCAACCGTGGGTTGCGAAAGCTTGAATTTTGTGTGTATGTTTGTGTTTATTTGTGTGTCTATCAACCTGCCAGTGCTTTTGTTTGGTAAGTCACATCATCTTTGTTCTTACCCAACGAAAGCATTGGTATGTTGATAGAGACACAAACACACACACAAAATTCAAGCTTTTGCAACCAACAGTTGCTTCATCAGGAAAGAGGGAAGGAGAGGGAAAGATGAAAGGATGTGGGTTTTAATGGAGAGGGTAAGGAGTCATTCCAATCCCTGGAGCGGAAAGACTTACTTTTGAATAACAGGTGAGGTATGAGCGGCGGCAACTTGAAATTAGCGGAGGTTGAGGCCTGGTGGGTAACAGGAAGAGAGGATATATTGAAGGGCAAGTTCCCATCTCCGGAGTTCTGATAGGTTGGTGTTTGAATTTTGTGTGTGTGTTTGTGTTTGTTTGTGTCTCTATCAACATACCAACACTTTTGTTTGGTAAGTTACATCATCTTTGTTTTTAGATATATTTTTCCAACGTAGAATGTTTCCCTCTATAGAAGGAAACATGGATATATAATAGAGGGAACATTCCACGAGGGAAAAATATATCTAAAAACAAAGATAATGTAACTTACCAAACGAAAGCGTTGGTATGCTGATAGAGACACTAACAAACACAAACACACACACACACACAAAATTCCAGCTTTTGCAACCCATGGTTGCTTCATCAGGAAAGAGGGAAGGAGAGGGAAAGACGAAAGGATATAGGTTTTAAGGGAGAGGGTAAGGAGTCATTCCAATCCCGGGAGCAGGAAGACTTACCCTAGGGGGAAATGTCTGCTTGTGTCTGTATATGTGCGGATGGATATGTGTGTGTGTGTGCGCGAGTGTATATCTGTCCTTTTTTCCCCCTAAGATAAGTCTTTCTGCTGCCGGGATTGGAATGACTCCTTACCCTCTCCCTTAAAACCCACATCCTTTCTTCTTTCCCTCTCCTTCCCTCTTTCCTGATGAAGCAACCATTGGTTGCGAAAGCTAGAATTTTGTGTGTGTTTGTTTGTGTGTCTATCGACATACCAACGCTTTTGTTTGGTAAATTACATCATCTTTGTTTTTATATATATGTTGTCTATTACTGACAAACATTGTTGCGCCTTTCTGTGACTCTGTGACTCAGCATCTCCGCTGTATAGTGAGTAGCAACTATCCTTTTCATAATATTCTTAATTCCATCCCAAATTTTCCATTGTTAGAAACAATCACATATATATCACGTTTATGAGGAAAATTGTAGATCACAGCTGCAAGATTTCTCTAAAATACCAAAATATTCATTTTTACAACACAAAATTTACATGCGCAGTTTGCACATAACAGTGCTAAAACAAGAAGGACTCCTGCAAGCACAGAAAAAACTGTACAACAAACTACCTGAACTACCTGAAAGCAAAAATTCAAAACTGCAGTGATTACTACTTGTTAGAGAATTGCTACTTTAGTGTTGATGAATTGTTATCTACTATGTAAATATGTGAAAAATTTAAATAGTTTATACAATTAAGGCCAAAATAAGAAATGTGTATGTACAAATTTATTAGTGTATTCAATGTATACGTGGATTGTTCTATATATGTGTGTATATGTATAATCAAGGCCAAAAGTGAGAACTCTGTGTGTGTGTGTGTGTGTGTGTGTGTGTGTGTGTGTGTGTGTGTGTTTGCGTGTAAAATTTATTTGTGGTCTGTTTTTTGTGTATATTAGGCTTATATTGCTGTATACTGTAAACCATACAACAGTTTCTGTTCAAAATTTATTGCAATTATTTTACTTGTCCTATATCACTGTGTATCACTTCACAATGTATGATTCACAGGACCAATAAATAAACAATACAATACAAATATAAGTGAAGTTCAGCAAGTCTTACCCCTGCTATGAGAAGCTGTTCTCGAGTCCATTTTGGAACCCAAGAGTATGACTCGTGGTATACATGGATTAGATGAATAATTAATGATGAGCTAATTAGATACAGCACACTCACACTCACGTAGAAAAATCCATTCTGTAACAATGAAGACATAGATATGTATTAATGACCACAGTCCAGTTATAAAAACGAGTAGGCTTATTCTATATAGACTGTAGGAATAACAGCTATCTGAAAGCAACATTTTTGTTAAAGAACAATAACAACAGATTTGTAAAGATACCATCAATGATAAATAACATTTTCCTATAAAACTGTTGCTGTTTTTATTATTTCATCTTCATAAGCCTCCAATGCTGCTGTTGCCAACAGCAATATATTTCCGGCTTCCACATGTACAATAGCAATGGCACAAAATGAACTACCATCTTCACAGGCTATATCTATTACTGTTTTGATCCTGACTTACCTGGCATTGGATGTTATGAAAACTGCTGTAAAAAACACAATGAAAACAGACACAGTTAGGTCACCATACTTTTCCACCATTACTTGAGAAAAAAAGCTTTCAAAAAAGGAGGATATGATGAATAGAGGCTCAGCTTTTAGCTTTTGTGACAAATTACACTGTACCTACAGACAGAAAGACAATAAATAAGTAACTACTGCTTAACAATGGGGATTACTATGGAGTAACAAACAATCATACGTTATCCCCATTTTGCTAAAATTGACACGTAACTGCAGGACCAGTCAGCTGACAGATGATGAACATTTAAGTATGTAAACATAAATTACTTAAGTTCAGACACTTAATGTACAAAAATTTTATTACATAACAAGAAGGGCAGGAATATACATTTTCAGGCAACTTTCTTTCCAAATGCAATTTCTCTTGAATATAAGGGTATAATCAAATGAGAATCTCGAAAACAAGTAATTACATACTTCCTCAAATCACATTAATAATGATAACTTAATGGAGAAGAAATCAGAGACTTAAAAAAGTTCTGTGTTATACTTTTATGATAAACAAAATATTTTCTTGTGTTGAATCTATTTTGATTTCTTTTGCATTTTGTGTGTGTGTGTGTGTGTGTGTGTGTGAGAGAGAGAGAGAGAGAGAGAGAGAGAGAGAGAGAGAGAGAGAGAGAGAGAGAGAGAGAGAGAGAGAGAGAGAGAGGGGGGGGGGGGTGAGGGCTCTCTGTAATAGGCCTCCTGTGACTGGTTGTTAGGTAAACAGGGATCAGTGGTACTACCTTTGATCTTCCATTAGTTAAGTTTTTGGAACATGCTTCCTGATCAATCCTTGCTGGAATACCACAGAAAAGCATCCACTGTGGCAATAGGCAGCAAAAGTGGGCAAAAAGACCTGTGTTTTTTCTACATGCCTGAGCAATAGACATAACTTCATTTACAAAGTGTGTGACAGCATGTAACTTCATTTGCAAAGAGTGTGAGTAAGTGGTGAGAGAGAGAGAGAGAGAGAGAGAAATACCTTCAGAAATGTAGAATAAGTCAAGGCATGTACTAGCAAAAGAGAAGAAACTCTTATAAACTTAATCTGTGCATTATATTAACAATTAAATGCCATGATACTGCTTATATTAGTCAAAGAAAAGCCACTCCTTTGAAAAAAGCAGCTACTTCCCCAGTTGTATCACACAGCAGTCTTTATCTTCTGTTGGCACCTTAGTATTTAGTTGATTAAATTGGTATTAAACTTGAGAAAGAATAATATTGTGCTCCTGAGTGTTCTGCCAAGTTGTTGTTTTCATTTTATGCACAACATTTTGGCAACTGATGCATCCATGCTCTTCAGGCACTGCCAGTTTTGTTATTATGTGTACTTGCTACCAATCAGGCACCACCTGGTGAAGATGGCTGGGTCAGTGATCAAGATACTGTGCACAAAATGGAAACAACACTGGAAGCACAATATCAATCAATCATGCCAAGAAAATCTGGAGAAAGAATGGTTGCTCAAAAGTTAATGAAGACTCTGTGCTGGAACAATAGATTAAATAAGGGAAAGGCAACCACTCACTTATGGTGGACCGATGTCTGGCGCATAAACTTCATAACAGATAACAATGTTCACTAGCTGTCGAGCTCTTGCTCATTTTCTACAAGAAGTACATACATTCACATGCACAGACAACCAAAATAGTGTGTCTGTGTGCTTGTGTGGATGTGTGTAAGTGGAATATGTGTAGATTTGATAGAAATATGAGTAAAAGGTTGAAAGCTAGTGAATACTGCTCTCTGTTACATGTGTGTAAGTGCCACACATCAGTCTGCTACAGGTGAGTGGTGCCTTTCCCTTATTTTATGAATTGTTACATCCAGAAATTTCCGTAATTTTTATGTCTCTGTCCTGACACATGTGTCTGTATTTCAAACATCTATGAGCTATAGGTGAATGCTTGCCTTCTTTTCTATTCTGGAATTTCCCTGCAACAGTGCACTTTTTCATTTTTGTTTATCTCTGTAAAAATCTAAAATATCTCAAAACTAGTGAGTGCAAATATGTATTTTGTGCCTCGTTCTTTAAAAAAAGGGGGTGTAGATGGACCTGTAAGTAGAGGTTACTGCTGCTCTCCTAAATGAGTATTACTATTGCTTATTTCACCATATAGTGGAGAAGCTGAGTCGCAGATAGGCACAACAAAAAGACTGTCACAAATAAGCTTTCGGCCAGTGTGACCTTCATCAATGCAACTCATACGTACACGACTACAGTGTCTGGCAACTGAAGTCACACTGGGAGCAGCAGCACCACTGCACGATGGGACTGGCAACTGGGTGGGGGTAAGGAGGAGGCTGGGGCAGTGACGGGGAGGGATAGTAGGGTAGGGGTGGGGGACAGTGAAGTGCTGCTGGGGAGCACACAGGAATGAGGTGGAGAGAGGGTAGGGCAGCTGTGTGCAGTCTGGAGTCTAGATGGAGGGCAGGGGAGAGATGGTGGCAGGGGGAGAGGGGGGGGGATGCAGAAAAGTAAAAAGACTGAATGTGATGGTGGAATGAGGGCTTTGTAGTTCTGGAATGGGAACAGGGAAGCGGCTGGATGGGTGAGAACAATGACTAATGAAAGCTTACTTCTCTCCTTTTCCACTACCCCCCACCTCCCCCACCTCTCCCCTGCCCTCCGTCTAACCTCTTGACTGCACAACATAGCTGCCCTACCCTCTCTCCACCTCATCCCTGCACACTCCCTAGTAGCACTTCACTGCCCCCCCCCCCCATACTAATATCCCTCCCCATCCCACCTCCTCCTTACCCCCACACAGTCATGCAATGGTCCTACTACTCTCAGTGTGTTAGAGACTGCAGTCGTGCATGTGTGAGTTGCATTTGTGTGGGTGTGTGTATGTCTGTCATATATTTTTGATGAAGGCCATACTGGCCAAAAGCTTATTTGTGACAATCTTTTTGTTGTACCTACCTGAGATTCAGCATCTCTTCTATATGGTGAGTTGCAACTTTCCTTTTCATAATATTGTTACATTCCATCCTGAATTTTGTATTGTTTGATTATTGCTTATTTCACTATTTCAAAAAATACATCTTGACTTTATGACAAATTACAAATACTAACAAAGAGATAGAGGGGCTGGCCAGTACTTACCTCAGCTCAGTACAGCCGATAGATACATATAAAACACATAAAACAGAACCGAAAATTTACGTTCCTAGCTTTCGGAACAAATGTTCCTTCATCGGGGAGGAGAGAGGGGAAAGAAAGGGAAGAAGGGAAAGGAGATTCAGTTACTCACAACCCAGGTTATGAAGCAACAGGGAAAGGAAAATAGGGAGGGTAGCAAGGATGGAGGCCTGAGCTGAGGTAAGTACTGGCCAGCCCCTCTATCTCTTTGTTAGAATTTACTCACAACCCAGGTTATGAAGCAACAGGGAAAGGAAAATAGGGAGGGTAGCAAGGATGGAGGCCTGAGCTGAGGTAAGTACTGGCCAGCCCCTCTATCTCTTTGTTAGTATTTGTTTCACATCTCATATGAGATTTTCCATTAATCATTGACAAAGTACAAAGACAGCTTAAGAATACCATAAAATTATTGGTAGACTCCTTGAAGACGAAGCTACTAAAAGGGTGCTGCTGCTGCTGATGATGATGATGATGTCTGGTTTTTGGGGTGCTCAGCTGTGCAGTCATCAGCACCCGCACAAAGTCCAAATTTTTACACAGTCCAATTTTTTACACAGTCCAATGTAGCCCCTATCACAAAAGATGATGATGATGATGATGAAATAATGAGGACAACACAAACACCCAGTTCCCGGATAGAAAAAATCCCCAATCTGGCTACGAATTGAACCCGGGACCCTATGATCCATAGGCAGCAATGCTAGCCACTAGACCACAAAATGGGTGCTGATGGTGACAAACAACAGAAAGGTTTGTGAAAGTATGATGTCAATGTGTAATAACCACTCACAGCCGCAGATTGCAGCACCAGAAGCAGAGCGTATTTAAACCATATCATGGGATAGGGAAAATAGCACAAATCATCATCATATTGCAGAAACAGAAGTGATTTATCTGACATCCAAAAGGGCATGATAATTGGTTTTTAGACCAAGGGTGGAAGCATTTCTGAAATGGGTAAGTTTCTAAACTGTCTGCAAGCCGTCGTCGTTGAAGTATACTGTGTATGGCAAAATGGTGATATCCAAAAACAGTACCAAGGCGACTGTGATGCACCATGGGCCATAGATGACAAGTGTGAATGACAGCTGCAGATATGTGTATGGGCAAATACATGTGCAACTGTTGAGCAACTGACTGTCCAGATAAACCAAAGGGCTACCAACAGTGTTTCCTCAATGACCGTTCAGTGAACACTGCTGTGTATGGGTCTCCACAGCAGGCACCTGGTTCAAGCACCCACGCTGATTCGTGTTCAGCAGCCATGAGAGCTGGAATCTGCATGCCAGTACAGCAACGGGATGTCCACTGAGTGGCAACAGGTGACCTTTTCAGATAACTCACATTCCATGAGCCATTGACATAAAACTTGTGAAAGCAAACACCATGCAACGATCAATGGAAGGGTCAATGCCATATGAGGGAGCATTATGGTTTTGTAATATTTTCATGAGATTGCCTAAATGAGTTTTCATTTTGGATTGCACAATGTATCAACACAAGTATGCAGCTATCCTTGGGAGCCACATCCACCTCCACATACCAGTTTGTTGTTCCTAAGCATGATGACACTTACCAGCAGGATAACGCAACATGTCACACAGCTTACAGCGTACACGCACAGTTCAAACAGCACCAGTACAAGTTTACTGTACTCCCCTAGCCACCGAAGGATTTAAACTCAGTTGAGAATCTGTGGGACCATACTGTTCGGGCTGTTCACACCATAGATCCTCAATCAAGAAACCTATACGCAGCTGCCCATGGAACTGGAGCTGACATGGCTCCACATCAATGTCAGCAGATTCCAACACCTCACTGACACTCTTCCTGCATGTCCCATAGTGGTTTGTGCTGTGAAAGGTGGTTATTCAGGCTTTTGGCAGACGGTCACATCAACGTGACTGGACAGTGTATATTGAACAGCTAAATCAAATGGCACAGCTTAGTGATAAGGTGGAGCATCATATGGTACCATATTTCATGGACAATACAATGCTATGGACTATAAGGTGCGTCTCAATTTTTAATTTAACTTTTTTTAAATAACATTTTTACCATTTTTATTATTAGGTTCTAAAGCCAGCATTTAAAAAAATTCTTAGTTTATAAAACTGCACTAACATTTAAAATCCACAAAGTTTACACCTGAACTTTCTTCTTCTTCTTCCTCTTTATCATCAATGTGCTCCTCATAAATAAGATGATCTTCACTGCCATGAAGAATGTTACTTATGCTGCACTTTTTAAAGATTTAACGACAATGTCTTCTCTCTCTCTCTAGACCACAACCTTTTTATCTACTAACACACTTGTTTGATTGTAGGTCATTTTAAAGCTCCCTTTGGGGTGAATTGATGGTGGATTTCATCCATAACTCCTTTTTTCTAAGCCTCTCTCATATATACACACATAAAAAAAAAGTTTTGCATAACCCTCTTTCCCAGAACTGCTGAAGATAGACGTTGACTGTGAATATTGTATCACAGACACAGTCCCTTTGACTGTTCATAGATGTCACTATATCTGCTCAAAGATGTGACCATTAGACAGAGGGGGTCCAACAGCTGATCAGTTCCAGTCATTCCATCAGGAAGGAGGAACACAGTTCATGTTGTCTGTAGTTCAACCATGCCTAAACGGTCAACACTGCAGTTTGATCATGTCCACATTGTTACTTTGTGACAGGAAGGGCTCTCAACAAGGAAAGTGTGCAGGTGTCTCAGAGTGAACCAAAGCAGTTAATGAATGCTACCTACAGATTATGGCTCGAAGGAACACTGACAGCAATGCCACCATGTTGAATAATGCTTTTTGTGCAGGCACAGGACGTCATGTTATGACTCATTCAGTGGGCAATAGGCTGCATGATGAGCAACTTTACTCTTGACACCCAAGATGAGTTCTGACTTTGCAACCACGACACCATGCAGCGAGGTACAGATGGACTGCTCAGGACTGGCATCACATTCTCTTCACTGCTAGGTGTCGCATATGCCTTCAACCAGACAATCATTGGAGAGGCAACCCAGTCAGGCTGAACGCCTTAGACACGCTGTCCAGCGAGTGCAGCAAAGTGGATGTTCCCTGCTGTTTTGGGGTGACATTATGTGGGGCTGACATGTGCAACTGGTGGTCATGTAAGGTGCTGTAACGGCTGTACGATAAATGCATGCCATCCTCTGGCCGATAATGCAACCGTATCGGCAGCATATTGATGAGGCATTCATCTTTATGGATGTCAATTCATTTCCCCATTGTGCACACCTTGTGAATGATTTCCTTCAGGATAATGACATCACTGGACTAGAGTGGCCAGCATGTTCTCCAGACAGGAACCCTATCGACCATGCCTGGGATAGATTGAAATGGCTGTTTACGGACCATGTGACCCGCCAACCATTCTGAGAGATCTACGCCGAATCGCCATTGACGAGAGGGACAATCTGGACCAACAGTGACTTGATGAACTTGTGGATAGTATGCCAAAATGAATGCAGGCATGCATTAATGCAAGAGGACGTGCTATTGGTTATTAGAGGTACCGGTGTGTACAACAACCTGGACCACCATCTCTGAACGTCTCACTGTATGGTGGTACAACAAGCAATGTGTGATTTTCATTAGCAATAAAAAGGGTGGAAATGATGTTTATGTTGATCTCTATTCCAATTTTCTGCACAGGTTCCAGAACTCTCGGAACTGAGGTGATGCAAAACTTTTTTTGATGCGTATACTTAAATGATTTATTTATCGAGACATCAAGAGGTTGCAATTGTGAAGTAAGTCCTCCCAGAATAACAGCAAGCTCTGTATCTCCCTGTCTCAATTTCTCTTTCACATAATTTTTCAGATGACTACTGAACTTATCTAGAATGAAATGAGTACCTTTTCAATAAAGTACCTTTCCTTCCCTCCCACACTCTGTTAATCTATAATTGCACACAAGTCTTGTCTCTCCTACCCTTGTCATGTACACGAACCACCACACCTGACAGTATTTCAGAAGGTTTTGGCATTGTTTCTTGGTTGGAAGTGGTCATTGGACTAAGTTTAATATCGTCAAAAGGACAACAGTGTAGTGCATTTTATCATGTCCACTAGTTTTTATAGTTACAGTTTTAGCACCTTTTATGGCAACAGTTCTGTTACTTGAAACAACAAATGCCCAAGGGGTTCTGCACATATTCGCTATTTGGCTTAGTTCCACTCTGGTCTTCTTTTGATATTGAATAATAAAGTGATGGAAAGATAATATTTTATCTTCATACTCTTGTGGCATTTTTTGAGATGTTTTGTTTTGCCTGCTAAGTGTATGATACTTCATAAATGCTAAGTGTATGATATTTCATAAACTTGTAACATGAATCAGCTCCACCCTTAAAGTCTGTTAAGTTCCACTGTAGTGTTAGCTTATGAGCATGTGTTTGGATAATTTTTGTATTAATTCCAGTGCCACTTTGATGGCGTCCATGAATCCATTTCAGTACATCATCTTCTAGTTTTGGCCATTTTGCATTTAGCCCTCTGTTTGCACATTCAGCCTCCCTCTCTTTTTTTCAGTTCTTCTTTACTAGCCGCCAATCGCAAATGTTTTTTTCTGTTGGTGGAGGGTCAAAATGCTGCTCAACTCCTCTGTTTCCATGTTCTTCTGTATATTATTATAGCCTTCATCATATGAATATCTTATTTTTTTCCATTACAAAACCAGCTACTAACAAAAATATTGTACTGTTACCGATAACACAAATTACTTTCAAATCAAGTTCACTGTAATTGTACGCTGCAATGATGCATCATATGCTAGACAGTGTTGTGGGCTTGTGTTGGCAGGGCAGGAGGGAGAAAGTGTTAGCAAGCTTGTGAATCCCTGCAACTCATGTTTGCTGTTGGTGCACTGCTGCTGCCAGATGAATCCAATGTTGCCAGAGGGAGATAGGTTTCCCATGACATCAAACATATGGCGAGAATTTTCTGTGTCTAATAGTCTGTAAAATATGGTAATTTTTTTTCTGTGTTTGAGGAGGAACAACTCACTAACAATCTAACAATTCCTGCTGAGCTGACAGAAGCATATGGCAACAGTGCACTATCATATTACATAGTGGTTAGATGACATAGACGATTCTAGTGTGGTCAAAGAGGTCTGAATGATGAAGAACAAAGTGGCAGACCATCTCTTTGTGAATAACTGGGAATTGTAAGAAAAGTGGAGGCTCTAGTGTTGGAAGACCCGTGTATCACAATCAAAGTGATAGTGCAAAAAGCGAAAATCATCATGGATCAGTTTAAAACATGCTGCACATTTTGAAAATGGCACAGGTCTTGAGTTGTCAGGCAAACTGCCGGCAAAGTCTGAAGAATTACATGACACATATTGTTGCCTAGTTGTTTCCACGACTGTTAACATCTACTCAAAAATCCCACCAAACCATGGCATCACTACAGATGTTGCAGCATTGTCAGGGCAATCCAGATGACTTCTTTAGCCACCTAATCACCATGAATGATTGCGGAATGTATCATTATGATCCTGAGGAGGAGGATATTAGTGTTTAACGTCCCGTCGACAACGAGGTCATTAGAGACAGAGCGCAAGCTCGGGTGAGGGAATGATGGGGGAAGGATATCGGCCGTGCCCTTTCAAAGGAACCATCCCGGCATTTGCCTGAAGCGATTTAGGGAAATCACGGAAAACCTAAATCAGGATGGCCGGAGACGGGTATGATCCTGAGACAAAGTAGCAAAGTAAGCAGTGGAAATGTGGATTCACAGATTTGCCACTGTATAAAAAGGTGAAAACCCAATCGTCATTGGGTGAATGATACCAAATGTTACTTGGGACTGTCATGGGGTAGTGCTAACAGATTATGATCACAATAGACAAACCATATGGGACTGTATTATTGAAATCTCCTAATGAGGTTATTGGAGTCTGTCAAGGTGAAGCATCGTGGGAAAACATTGCAGAGGGAGGGAGGTGATGGAGGTGATTTTGTTCCACTACAACACCCCGCTCATTCCGGACAGAACACACTACACATGTTCCTCCTTTGGGATATCAAATTTTGCCTCAATCCAATATTCTCCTGACAGTATACACAGTGACTTCTTTCTCTTTCATCAGATTTAGAAATCATTGTGTGATAGATATTTCAGGTATACCAAAATGATTTTTGAGGTGGAATATTCCTGAACAACCAAAATGCACGCTTCTACAACAAGGTCACTGTCATTCATCTGTCAGCAGAAAATTATGTTGCACTGAAAGGTGAATATGTAGAGGTGAACTAACATCATCATCAGATTTCATGGCTGTAGCTTGATATTTCTTGAAGTGATAATTAAAACTTTATGACTATCCCTTTTATATGCAGGCTGTTAATTTGCACCTTGATGCACAGAAAAATATCAGAGAGAGAGAGCGAGAGAGAGAGAGAGAGAGAGAGATGGGGGGGGGGGGAGGGAAGGAGGGAGGGAAAGGCATGTCTTTTTCAAAGGAAACATCCCAAGATTTCCAATTTATCAAAAGGACAGAAAATTTATACGTGCTGGGCCTTATGGTTATTTGAACCTCAGACCTCTCAAATACATGTCCAACGTCTTACCACTGTGCAACCTTGTAGCATATCTCTGTCCCTCCATAAGAGTCATTGTACACATTTTCCTCTATTGTTTGAGCGGATATTTGCAATTTTGTTTTTACAGTGTGCAGGTGGAGTCATCCCAAATGAAAACTGCTCATCAGTTGTTTCATGTGACACCCAGTACGAACAGAAATATTGGTTTGTTTCTTTTTACAAACAAAATGTTACGTCCAAGTGCACCCATTCAAAAGATTGTTCACAAATTAGTGCAATATGACATTCAGTTTAACACTATACTGTAACATGGAAATTAGTTATTACTGCGTACAATTTTGACACCTGCCACCTGCAATCTAATGCAGGTCATATTTTCAAATAGCTACAGAAAGTTGTAATTAACATTCTGTTCGAGATTTGTAATGTAATAACATGGACAGCAAAACATACAAATTAGCAAGTACTCTAGCAGCGGACAAGCAGCTGCAGCTGCAGATAACTGGATTCTATAACTTCAGAAATTAAGTTTATAATACCATCATGAGTCACAAACAATATGTTTTATTAACTGGTTTCTGATGATGCTCTTGTTAAATTGAGCAAACCCAGTCAATGAAAAAATACTGATTGCGACTTGTGGCTGACCTACAAGCTTAATTTCAAGAGTTTCTGTTTCCCCTGCAAATAACACCTGCTCATGCTAAACTTCAGAAATGATGGTCTAGAAAAACAAAAGAAGGAATAGGTTCAGCCGCCTAATCATAAAGAGTTTTCTTCCTCCATGCACAATGGCCTCTTTTCTCATTATGTGTGATAGTTGTGTCTTACATGTATCAGTTGGTGTTGCTGACTGTGACTGTTTTGCGTATAGCATGGTGTCATGATTAGATTTTATGATGACAAGGAAATGGATGGCATGAAATCTGGTGCCAACATATAGCCTATTCCTCTGAAATACCACCAAGGGGATTGCTGGGATTAATATCCCTAACCAGTTGATGGATCACCATGAAATGGCACATGCTTCTGCTCAATGAGATAGTGTGAGAGGTTTAGAATTTAATCCAGAACATCTGTGGAAAGTCTAGTGATCAGGAACTTTACACCACTGTCTCTACTCTCAATGCTGGCTGAATACTGACAGTGAAAATTTGTTTCATTGCCACGATTTAAACCCCCTATTTCCATGGGAGTACCACTGCACATGGATGTCTTAGTGACCTTCACTACAGCGACAGGTTTCGTTTTGAAAAACAATATGCACTGCATATGTAGTCAAGACAGGATCATAAAAATATTAATAGCTGTATATGAATGGTTGAAAACTGCACACATACACTTATTTTTCAAATAGTTAAATTTTTTTCTGTTCACTCCTGTTGCCTTCCAGACAGTTACACCTGACACGATGTACTATGAGACTGAAAGGAGAGCACAAATTGAAACATTGTTCATGAACAAATGCCCAGTTGCATATAAAATGTCATTGTATAGCTGTTTCCAGTGATGGCAAGATGTCAGTGACAGATCAATAATTGCAGAGCTGACACTGAAAACAGCTGTCTTGATTAAGGAACTCAGTCAAGGTTGTTGTTGATGACATGCTCCAACTTCACATAGTGAGAGAGGAATTGAGAATCACACATTCCTTCCCTGACTTCAGGAGGTGAGCCTGAAATTGCAGCTTACCTAGAGTAAAGAAATCCTTTTAACTAGATAAAGTTATGAGGGAATGCTGAAAAGCAATGCCTCTGAACTTTTTATTTGAAAATTATTAACAATCTACATTTTTTCTTCATGTCTACATTTTTATTTTTTAGCATAGTCACCCTGGCAATGAACACATTTCTCCCAACAGAAGTCCAGTTTGTTGATACTGTCACTGCAGAATGTTTGACTTTGTTGATACAGAGCTAGAGAATGGCAAGTTAAATGTTTATCTTTTCCTGTCTTTTCCTCATAGTATATTTATCAAATTTTGTGTGTGTTTCTGTTTAATAGGTGTATGCTCGCATTTAATAAGGGTAAATTTGGGTAGTCTGTAGCAGTTTTCATTTCTTCTGAACAATCAGCCACATAGCTTATTGAGGCATCAGCGTCCATTGGTGACACATCATAAGGGTAGCAAGTTGCATATGTAGGAGTCTATCTCCATTTACAGTTTACTTCTTCAGTTAGTATTAGCTAGGATGAGTAGGATGTGTGTATGCTGTGTGCAGATGCAGGAGGAGCTAGCCATAGTTCACGAACAGGTGAATGCACTTTGGCTATGGTCAGTCACCTTCAAGCTACTGCGTCAGGGTGTAGCACTGACAGAGAATCTGGCATGTTGCATGGGACTCCTCAGGTGTCACTTGTTTCACCCATAGGCTCTGCTACCAAGCCACCTCCTAGTGTATCCGATGCTGTGGATCCACTCTCACAGCAGGATGAGTGGTAAGTGGTAAAGCATTAGCACCACTTGAGGCAGAGCACTAATATGGAGACTGGTCGTCTGGCCTTGTACATTCACCCTGTGAGCAAGGTCCGAGTAGGCACATGGGGGGAGAGGTTTATCAGCTATTGGGAGCTCTGACATTACGCACGTTCTGGAGCCCCTTAGGCTGGAAAGAAAGCCTGTGTGCACTCAATATGTCTGCCAGGAGGCCTTATCCAAGATGTGTAGGTGGCCTCGTCTGCAGCTATGGAGCATGCAGCGTACTGTCATCTGCAAGTTGTGGCTCACGTCAGCACCAATGACACCAGTCACATGTGTTTTGAGGCCATCCTCATACAGACGGCTGGTGGAAGTGTTGAAGGCTGCTGGCCTCATGCGTGGGGTGCAACCAGGGCTTTCAATTTTGAACAGTGTTCACAGAGTTGATCAGGGTCTTTGGTTTGAAGCCAAGTGGGGGGTCTGAACCAAAGGATTCGTTGACTCTGTGACGGTCTTGGCTGCAGATTTCTAGATCTGCATTATTGACTGGGGATTTGTAGGACTCCTCTTGTTAGGTCTGTGGTGACTATTTAAGTGAAGCAGCTACTCACATAGCAGAGAACTTGTGGAGTGCACTTGGTTTTTTTTTTTTAGGCTAGGCGGTAGTTTGAGGTAGTCTGATGAACACTCGCCAGTCGATGTGCAGCAGGGGAAATCAGCCTGTGCTCAGAGTAAAGACACTTGGACTCTCAAATTTTGTCAGTAAATTGTTGAAGTGTTTGTAACAAAGGTCCCAAATTTACTGCCTCCAGGAAAGTTCTCAAACTCAAATTATTCTCGGGAACTGGCTGAAAGCTTAAGTGGAAATCTCTGAGGTATTTAGTGAGTCATGGAACATACATCAGAAAGACAGATTAGAGGCAATAAGAAGGTGAGTGTTCATTGCAGCTGACAAAAATATTGTCTCCACTGAGGTCGAAGTTGGCTGTGACAGTGAAGTTATATGGTCACGTATAACACGTCTAGGTGAAACCAAGTTAATTGATGGATGTTTATACCAGTCAATCATTTCTGCTTTGACAGTTGTAGATTCATTCAAAGAAAGCCTATGGTCAGATCATGCATTAATAGTTGGATGTGACTAACCTACCAAGAATAGACTGGTATGTCTATGGATTCATTGCCGGGATACAGACACTCATGTGAAGTACTTTTGAACACATTTTCTGAAAATCAGCAGCCCACATGTGATGGAAATATGTTGGATCTTGTAGCTACAAACAAGCCAACCTTATCGACAACATCAGTACAGAAATGAGGATTAGCAATCATGATGTCATTACAGCAACTATGGTTATGAAAGTTAATAAATCAGTTAAAATGGCTAGGAGAGTGTTTCTGCTAGAAAGAGCAGATAAGCAGCTGTTAGCATCTCAGTTAGACAGCGAACTGACATCACTTAGTTCCAATGAGATGGACTTAGAAGAATAATGGGCAAAGTTTAAGCAGATTGTAAATAATATTCTGAAGAATTATGCTTCTCGTAAGCAGATTAAGGATAGAAAAGATCCACCATGGTTTAATAAAGAGAATTGGAAAATGCTGAGGAAGTGGAGGCTGCTGCTCAAAAGAGACAAGTAAAGGCTAGTAGAAATTCATGCATCTGTGAAAAGATCTATGCACAAGCATACAATAACTACTGCCATCATACCTTAGCAAAAGATCTGGCAGACAACATGAGAAAATTTGTGTTCTAGGTAAAATCACAGAGTGGTCTAAGGCTTCCATCCAGTCACTTGTTGACCAGTCTGGTGTGGCAGTTGAAGATACCAAAACAAAAGCCCAAGTTTTAAATTTCACATCCAGAAAATCATTTACTCAGGAGAATCATACAAATGTACTGTCAATTGAACATCGAACAGACTCCTGTGTGGCCAACATAGTAATAAGCATCCCTGGCGTAGAGAAACAACTGAAGGAGTTGAAAACAAGTAAGTCGCCCGATACGGATGGAATCCCAATTCAGTTTTTAAGAGAGTATTATACGGCATTGGCCCCTTACTTAGGTTGCATTTATCATGAATCTCTAGCCCAGCACAAAGTCCCAAGTGGCTGAAAAAAGCACAGGTGACTCTTGTGTATAAGAAGGATAAAACAATGGACCCATAAAATTACCCATAAAATACTAACATCAGTTTGCTGTAGAGTCCTTGAAGATATTCTCGTTTTGAATATAATAAATTTTGAGACCACGAAGATTATGTCCATGAATCAGTGTGGTTTTAGAAAGCATCACATGTGTGAAACTCAGCTTGCCCTTTTCCTGCATGATATACTGCAAACTATGGATGAAGGGCAACAGGCAAATTCTGTATTTCTAGATTTCTGGAAAGCATTTGACATGGTGCCCCACTGCAGGCTGTTAAAGAAAGTATAAACATATGGAACTGATTCACAGATTTGTGAGTGGTTCAAAGCTTTCTTAAATTATAGGCCCCAGTATGTTGTCCTTGCTGGTGAGTTTTCATCAGAGACAAGGATATTGTCAGGAGTGCCCCAGGGAAGTGTGATAGGACCGCTATCATTCTCTATATACATAAATGATTTGTCAGAGAGGATGGGCAGAAATCTGCAGTTCCTTGCTAATGATGCTGTGGTGTACAGTAAGGTGTCAAAGCTGAGTAATTGTAGGAGGCCACAAGATAACTTAGACAAAATTTGTAATTGGAGTGATGAATGGCAGCTAGCTCTAAATGTAGAAAAATGCAAGTTAATGCAGATGAGTAGAAAAACAAACCTGTAATGTTCAGATACGGCATTAGTAGTGACCTGCTTAACAAGTCAAGTCATTTAAATATCTGGACGTAATGTTCCCAAATTAAAATGAACAAATATGAGGATTTCGGTAGGAAAGGCATATGGTCAACTTCGATTTATTGGGAGAATTCTAGAAAAGTGTTTTTCATCTGTAAAGGAGACCACGTACAGGACAGTAGTACATCTTGTTCTTGAGTACTGTTTGAGTGTTTGGGATCCGTACCAAGTCAGATTAAAGGAAGACATTGAAGCAGTTCAGAGGCAGGCTGCTAGATTTGTTACTGGTAGGTTTGAACAACACACAAACATTATGGAGATGCTTCAGGAACTCAAATGGAAATACTTGGAGGGAAGGCCACATTCTTTTCAAGGAACACTACTGAGAAAATTTAGAGAACAAGCATCTGAAGCTGAATGCAGAATGATTGTGTTGCCTCCAACATACATTGTGCCTAGTGACCATGAAGATAAGGTACAGGAAATCAGGACTCATATGGAGGCAAATAGATAGTCATTTTTCCCTCATTCTATCTGTGAGTGGAACACGAAAGGAATTACTAGTAGTGCAATCCACCTTCCCGCCATGCACAGTAAGGTGGATTGCAGAGTATTGATGTAGATGTACATGTAGATGCACATGCTACAATTCGGAGCCCTCTAGCAGCAAAAGGCTGCAAATATGAAGAATAAAGATGTAGAATGTTAATAACATTTGTTTTGTTTAAAAGCTTTAACAGTTTTCCCATAAGAAGTTAAGAGGCATTACTTTTCATCACACCCTCATAAAAAGAGCAAGGATGACTTATTTTGCTATTCATGTGAACTGCCACAACATGATGTAATATCTATACACAAACCAGAATACAGCTCTCATGCAAAGAAAGGGCAATTGTGTACTTTATTATTTATGGAACACTAAATCTCTTTCTCAGCAACCTCTAAGTAAATTTAATGGAACAGTTTATATTGTTCAGTTACTCATGTCCAACCCCCTTTTGCGACCTTCAATAGTTGACCTTCATCATGCTGTCATTCCCTAAAATGTTGTGAGGTTCCCCGCCGCTGTCGGATATTTGAACCTTCTCAATTATGAACACCTGCACATGGCTGCAGACCAGCACTCTTCAGTCCAACAAAGAACAGACTATCTTTGAAATATGGCTGCAGACCAAACAGAAGCTCTCACAGAGCATAGGATCATGATTGTAATGTTGTTCATCCTTCTTAGAGACTATCGCTATGTCCAAAACAACCAGTTGGCTTTTTAACATCCAGTTTGCATTGTTGTGCACCTACTCCGATTTTCTTTTGGGGAATGACCGTGACATGGAACTCTATGAGGGAGCAGTCATCAGAATGAGAAATAATTGCCCTCTCTCAGTCCACAATGTCTGCTTAGGCAGCAGTGTGTAATGAGAGATGTATGGGGAAATTTATGGTGAAGACCTACCCCATATCAGTACTGAACAGTGCTCTCTGCTCTGTATTTGAAAGACCTATCTCCTCTATCTCTTCTAACAATAAAAAGCCCTCAACACACCAACCTCTGATGCAAGTGTTAGAAGATGTTTTGTAGCATATTATGTATCCTGAAATTTTCAGAAAGAAGAAATGTATAGGGGAGCAGTATGATGGAATAAGATGAAAGTTCCTTATTTATTGCTTCATGAGTGTGGAGGGGGAGGTGGGGCAGACTGATATAGAGAACACTGCATCTTGCACTGTAACTTACAGTGTAAGTGCACAGTTTTATTAGCTGCATCTAGGTTGGTAGTAAGGTGCACATTTAACCTTTTAAATGGGCATGACGGATATATCCATCCATGCTCTGCTATTTCACAGTGGATTCAACAGATATATCCGTCCACTGCGTTCTGTGGCTAGTAGCTAGTGGGAATGGCGAGTTATCGGCCTGCCGTTGACACTGTGGTATTAGTTGAGCTTCGTTCACTAGATGGCAGCTCTTGTCATGCAACACAGTGTGTTCTAGGCTAGTTATAGCACTGTCCATCCGAGCGCTCGTCGAGAGAATGCGTCCTGTGAAGCAGCCACAAAAGCGTGCCTTTTTCATCTGTGTTTACCGCAGTGTTAGTGAGTGATCTTTTGCAATGGCGAAAAGAAGTCATTTATCAGATTCGGAGATTGAGAAGCTGCTTTTAGAAAGTGACGATAATTTCAGTGACAGTTCTGAAAGTTTTCAAAATACAGATGTTGAGGCTAGTGAAAGTGACTTCGATTCAGAAACATCTGACAATGAGACACTACTGCAGCAGGCGGTACCTAGTGAATTTGTGTAATTTGTGTGTGTTAGTTCAGTTCGTATTCAATATTTGTTCAGTGGTAATAGTGGTACAGTTGTGCCTCTAAAACAAAACGATGTGATGAGTTGTTTTATGTGTTTTGTGGATGATGCTTTGTGCACAATGATAGCTGAACAGATGAACTTATATGCAGAACAGTTCCTAGCTTCTCATCCCAATTTAGCAGCACGCTCCAGGGTTCACAGTTGGCAGAATACTACACGCGACGAGGTAAAAACACTTATTGGAATTGCTTGTACTTCAAGGAATTCTTCACAAACCAGACCACAAAATGTACTTTTCAAAGAGTGGATCAATTGACACACCTTTCTTCAAGAAAGTGATGAGTGAAAAGCGGTTTCATCTCGTATTGAAATTCCTCCACTTTGCTGACAATACCTTATATGATCCACTACGCGCTATCAGCAGAAAACAATTCAAAATTCACCCCATTATGGAGCATCTGCAGCATAAATTCAGATCAGTGTACATGCCAGAAAGGGACATCACCGTTGATGAATCGTTGTTGCTCTGGAAAGGACGGCTTGGATGGAATCAATATATTCCATCAAAGCCTAGCAGATTTGGCATCAAATTGTACGAACTCTGTGAAACCAGTTCCGGGTATGTATGGGACTTTATTGTTTACACTGGAAAGGACACTAATTATGGTAGCCACTATTCAGATGAAAAAATAACCTCTCGAATTGTTTTGGAGCTTGCACACGATCTACTCGGGAAAGGCCACTGTATTTATCTTGACAATTGGTACACCAGTACAGATTTGGTGGACAAACTAACCAGCAATAACACCAATGTTGTCGGCACAATGCGGCAAGACAGAAAGGGGTTCCATGACTTTGTAAAAAAGGAAAAACTGAAGAAAGGAGAGTACATAACAGGGTAGAAAGGCAAGAAGATAGTAATGAAATGGATAGACAAAAGTGACGTTGTTATGGTCAGCACCTTCCATGACGATACATGTGTAAATGTAAACTCGAAGAAGGGAATCATTCAAAAACCACAAGTTGTTTTTGGCAACAACAAGAATATGGGGGGCATGGATAGGTGCGATTCTCAGTTACAAAGCAACCAGATGGCCAGAAGCATGCTGAAAAAATACTATCAGAAGTTTTCCACCACTTGTTGGACATTGCATGCTACAATGCATACATTCTGTACAAGAAGCATGGTGGCGAACAAAGTAGAATGAGCTTCCTGATTAGTCTTGGTGAACAGTTGACCATATCTTCACCACATCAAGGAACATCAGTAGGACGCCCACCTCGAACACCAAAAGCAACACGCCTTACAGCCAGGCATTTTCCAGACCTTCTGCCACCCACAATGAAGAAAAGACCAACAAGGAGGTGTGTGGTGTGTACGAGAAAAGGCCTTTGCAAAGAGACTTCATACTGGTGCGCAGAATGCGAAGTTTCCTTGTGTGCAGCACCTTGTTTAAAATGTTTCACGCTGTAAACAATACGTAATATTGTGAAAATACAGTTCTGTTAACTTCTGCAATATATTTTATTCATTTCCACCCAATATCAATTTAAATTCAACAATGAAAACGTGAAAGAAAACTTGAGAACAGTGCGCAGCACCACCGCGAACGGGTGCGCTGGCGTATATTACCCACTCTGGAAGAGGCGCGCACGTGCAAACTACCCACTTAACAGGTTACGGAGTGATATGCGTCTTTTATACAGATGGCTATTTCGCCTTTAGCACTCTAGGTTGTCCCATTCTGTGGAGACTTGAACCTCCTACCATAAATGCATCAGAATCCTAAAACCAGATTCGTCGTAAACACAGGACTTTGTCTGGTGACAAATGTCTCAGTTCCTATGCACAAGTAGTCAGCTCATTTATACTACACTTGTGGATGCAAGCCTATCTACCTGTAAGGATTTTCAGTTTCCTTTCCCTTATCTTTTGGTCAGCAATGGCAGTCTTTGATATTTAGAGATACATTGAAAGGTAAATGATTTTGTTTACAGATTTCAATGTGTATGTGCTGCGCAGAATACCTGTCATCTGAATTATCAAAAAAGACTGGCCTGCTAGACTCCATAGAGTTTTCTTACCGTGTGGCAATTTCATTACATCAAGATATTTCTCTGGACTTTCCATACATTCTCTGTGCTGAAATTATAAATTTCTGTCAACAGATTTATTTATTTATTCATGAGAGCAAGTGTTACATAAGCTGTTTTATTGAGTTACCACTTCAGTTATTACTAACTATAGAGCAAGAAATCTGTAAGAGTTAAATTTTCTGTGTATGCTGAAGGAGAATTCTATGGTTGGGTCTCATTAGCTAGACACCACTATTTTATTTAGTAACAGTGTTATCAGAAACTAACCTGTTACGCATGGCTGTGCTCACATGCACATATATTGTACACATCTCCTCCTCCTCCTTTCTTTGCCTGTTTCCTCCACTGTCCTCTCTCTTTCCACCTGTTTCTTTCCCCATCTCTCTGTGAATCATGTCTTCCCGCTCTTGGTGGCCAACTCCTCATCTGCCTCTCTCTGTTCATCTTTTCCCCCTCTCCCTATCTACCTCCTTCTCCTCCTGCCCCCTCTCCTAGTCCATTTCATCCTCTCCCCATCTCTCTCCCATGTACATCTCCCCCCTCTCCCTTCATCCATCCAGTCCTTCCTTTCCCTCTGTACATCTCCTCCTCCTCCTCCTCCTCCTCCTCCTCCTCCTGCTCTCTTTGTACATCTCCTCCTCTCCCCTCTCTTTGACCTTTCCTCCCCCCCCCCTTTCTTTTCCACTGCTCACAATCCCTATCCATCTTATAACTGCCTCCTTCACCACCAACTCCTCCCCCCTCCCCAACTACTCTCTGTCCATCTCCTCCTCCCCTCTCCCTGGATATCTCCTCCTCCTTCTCCTCTTCTTCTCTCAGTCCATCCCTTATTCCCCCCTCTCTGTGATCATCTCCTACTCCCCTCTTTCCATCATCTTCCCCATCCCCCCCCCCCCCCACATCTCTGTGCATCTCCTTTGCCCCTCTCTCCGCACACCTCATCCTCCCCACCCTATGTCTATCCCCCTCTCCCACCTCTGCCTGTCCATCTACTCCTCCACCTGCCAATGCCCACAATCTCCCCCAGGTCAAAACTACTCCAATAAAATACACCTGTCACAGAGGGCAGCCTACACCTTAGCGGTAGGAAAATCATTTCTGCCCAATGTGTAAGCTGCCCTGCAAAGCAGATTGATAATGCAGGCCGATACTATTCTCATACAACACGCATGTTGTGCAGAAGCTGAAAAATATGTTTCTGTCCATATCTCTGTTCCTATTGGAGCTAGGAAGTTATAAACCCCACATTGCTGAAGTTCCCTGTTTGTATACCAAATTTGGTAAGAATCAATCCATGCCTCTTCCCTGTGGCTTTGCCCACATATGCATTCGACACAAGTATTGCACAAACCTCCTCCTCCCCTCTCTCTGTGTCTGCCTCTTCCATTCACCTCTGTCTGTCTCCTCCTACACACTCACTCTGTCTCTTCATCTCCTTATCACCTGCTCTCTTTGCCCATTTCCTCCAACCCCTCTCTCTGACCATATGTTCCTCCCCATCCCTCCATCCAAATCCTCCGCCCTCTCTCTCTGCTCATCTCCTCGCCCCTCTTCTTTTTCCCATCTGCCCACTGCATCACTACATCTTCCACCTGCCTCTCCCCCTCCTCCTCCTCCCCCCCCCCCCCTCTATCATCATCTCCATCTCCCCGTCTCTCTATCTATGTCCTTATCCCCCTCACTCAGTCCCTTCCTTTCTTCCCCCCTATCTCTGTGTTCATCACCTACTGCCCCCTTTCTCTGTTCATTCCATGCTGTCCCTCTCTCCTGATCCACCCCGTCTTATGCTCCTCTCTGTCCTTACTCTTCTCTATCCTATCCATATCAACCTCCTCCAGTGTGCCTATCTGCACATGTAGGCCCTGCAAAATGGGTCAATAAGTCAGGCTAATGCTACTCCAACACAACACATTTGTTGTGCAGGGGAGCCTACACGTCAGCAGCTGGGAAAAAATAATAATAATATAAAAAAAAAATATCTTGCCTCTAAAGGCTGCCTACAAAAGACATTGATAAGGCAGGCCGATTCTATCAGCCATTACAGCTGATGAACTCTGGCATAGAATGAAAGCAACACGAAATTAAGAATGTGTATCTGTCATCCAATTTCAGTTCGATTCAATGCCCAACTAGGTTAGAACCACAGTTACTGTAAGAGGTGACAGATGTGTGTGTTAAATGTCACATCCTGTATACTCCCAAATCACCTACACAAACCATTTAATTTTGTGATCTTCCTACTATAATATGTATATGCATAATAAATAAAATTTTGTTATTTTCTGTACATCCTGCTGTTCCATCAGTTACACATTAATAGCACTTGTGAAGTGATCTGCCATGTTTATGTGTCACCCATAACAGAGCTGCAGCCAGCAGCAAATATGGTAACAATGTGACATGTCAACTGTCAAGTAATTTTAATTGCACTATAGTATGGCAACACACATGCAAAAGAAATATATGTTTTCAAGACTGTTGCTAATGAGAAACTAATTTGTGAGCATGATGCCATTACAGGAACAATGGTCACCAAAGGCTAAAAGTTCATCAAGAAAGCTATGAAAGTATTTATGTTTGGTTGAACTGTTAGTCACTACCAATGTATTTTATGGGTGAACTGAATATTTAACAGTGATTTGGCAAACACAGGAAAATCTAGTTCAAGATTAAAGGATTATAAAATGTGGTCTGGATAAGTATATTCCAAGTAAAGTAATAAAAGGTGACAAAGACCAACTCCCATTTAATGATACCATTCGTGGAATGTTGCAAAAAACAGAGATTACTTGACACTCCCTACAAGAGATGTTGCGGGGATGCTGATAGAGAAAAGTTAATAGTAACTCATGGATTTTTATGAAAGTTAATACATAAAGCCTACAATTATATTCACAATCAGATCCTGACAAAAAGATTTATCAGAAAATCCTAGCAAGCTCTGGTCATATGTAAAGTCAATGAATGGATCTAAGCCTTCCGTTCAACCTCTCATATATCCATGTGGTGTTGAAACTGTAGACACCAGACAGAAAGAAGAAATTTTAAATTCCACATTCAAAATGTATTACCGCAAAAGTATACTAGTGTACCAGTGTTTGGATGCTGTACAGACTCACAGATGAGTGATATTGATATTAGTATCCCCAGTACTGAGGAACAATTAAAACTACTTAAAGTGAACTAGACACAAGCCCCTAATAGAATTAAAGTTAGATTTTACACTGAATACATAATGGAGTTAGCTTCTTTCCTAACTCATATTTATTGAGAACTGCTTGCACATCAGAGTGTTCTCATGTAATTGGAAGACAGCATTGGTCACTCTTGCATATATAAAGGATAATGGCTCAAATGCGTAGAATTATAGACCAATATTGCTGATGTCCCTCTGTTGCACGATCCTACAGCATATTCGGAGCTAAAAAAATTATGATGTTCCTGGAGAAAAACAAGTGTCTCTCAAAGAAACATCACAGATTTAGAAAAAAACACTCATATGAACTAGAGCTTGTTTTATATATAAGTGAGATCTTACAAACAATAAATGCAGGTGAATAAGGAGATGCACCTTCTTAGATTTTGGCAAGACATTCAACATAATACCACAACAAGGACTACTAATAAAGACATGAACATAGAGAATATCTCCATAAAGGTGTGTTTGGCTGGAAGAATATTAGACAAACCAACCCCTATGTTCTACAGGATGGTGAAAGTGTCACAGAAAGGAAAATAACATTGGACATGTCCCAAGAAACCTCTAATATTCTTTCTACATAAAGTATTTATCAAACACGATCAGCTGCACTGTAAGAGTGTTCACAGATGATGGAGTTGTGTACGGAGAATTGAGATCATTGGACAAACTTGAGGGACTGCAGAAAAACTAAGAAAATGTTTCTACTTGGTGGAATGAATGACAGCTCTCCGTAAATGTGGATAAATGTAAGATATTCCATGACAGAGAGAAAATAGTACAGTATCTGACTGCACAATTGGAAATGAAGATCTTGAGCATGTCACATCTTGCAGATACTTAGCAGTAATATTCAGAAGCAGTATGAAATGGAATGATGGAAACAAATCAGTATTAGAGAGATGAGCTGAAGGCTTAGATTTGTTAGAAGAGATCTGAGAAAACACAATGCATCTGTAAAGGAAATCACCTACCATATGTTCATAAAACCAATTCCAGAATATTGTTCCAATCATTGGAGTCTTTGTCAGGTAGTCCTGATTGACAGACATCGAATGAACTCAGACACACACTGCTAGGATTGTAACCGGTCAGTAGAACCCATACGAAAGTGTAACAGAAATGCACAGAGGGGAATCCTTGAAAGACAGAAACCCTATTGGGTAAATTTAGACAATTTTTGTGTGACCACTATCTTGTCACCAATATTCATCTTGCATGGGGATAAAAAGATAAGAGAGACTGGAACACATACAGAGACAGTTACGCCCTCGTTTTTCCCTTTCTCAACAGTGAATGGAACAAGAAAAGAAACTGCTAATATTGGTATAATACACTCTCCGCTGTATGGTATAGTGGATTGCATAGTATTCATGCACATACAGGTATGGTGCTGGCAAAGAAAACTTAACAAGATGGGACATGAAAGGAGAGAATAAATCTTTCATGACTGCAGTTAGGTTGAAGACATGCACCATATTTTGGAGTGCTCTGCTTCTCCATTCCTATGTACCCTTGAAGATCTAGTGGGAAGCAAACAATTTGGCCAATGGAGTAGCTCAGTCAGAAGCCCTGTTTGATGCAGATTTCCATGCTTGTCTATCCTGCACAAGTCTCTTCATTTCTGCATAACTACTGCAAACTATAGCCATGTGAACCTGGTTACTTATTTCAGCCTCATTCTCTCTCTACAATTTTTACCTTCCAATCTGCCCTTCATCACCAAACTGATGATTGCTTGATGCCTTGGAATTTGTGCTATCACCCGATCCCTTCTTTAAGTCAGATTGTGCCATAAATCTGATTTTTCCCACGTAGACTCAGCACTTCCACATTAGTGTTTGATCAACCCATCTAACATTTAGCATTCTTCTGTACTACCACATTTAAAAAGCTTCTGTTTTCTTCTTGTCTGGACAGTTTATTATCCATGTTGCACTTTTATAGACTTTCCAGACAGATATCTTCAAAATAGACTTTCTAACATTTAAAATCTTATTCGATGTTTAGAAAAAATCTCTTTTTCAGAATTGGTTTCCTTCCCACATATTGTCAATGTGTGTTTTATATCCTCTCTACTTCAGCTATCATCTGTTATTTTGCTACCCAAATAGCAAAACACATCTACTACTTTTAGTGTTTCTTTTCCCAATCTAACTTTCTCAGCATCACTTGATTTAATTTGACTAATGTTTTACTTTTGTTGATGTTCATCTTATAACTGATTTCCAAGACATTATCCATTCTATTCATCTTCCAAGTCTTTTGCCACCTCTGACAGTATTACAGTGTCATCGGCAAACTTCAAAGTTTTAATTTCTTCTCCTTGAACTTTAATTCCCAACTTTTTATTTTATTTTATTTTTTTTACTAGAGTGAAACAACAAGTTTACTGTTTACTTTTCGAAGGATTAGACCTCTTTCATCAGACAGATTTGTGTGGGTTACTATGACATGTTGTGTTCCGACTTCGGGGTAACCCCTGTCATTGTCTAGTAGAGAAATGAAACGCCATTTAAGAACTGGGCTCTCTGGAGGTCTTTGACTATATTCTAGACTTAAATTTAAATGCAAAAATAAAACTAAAATGGAATGCTTCCAGTGGCTACAGACTCCTTTCCGTGTGATAATACATCACATATAAACTGTCACACGTTGTGCACAAAAGATATTATATAGGAGCTACCATGTGCAAATAACATATGTATTTTGTACTTTGAAATAGTGTTTCTGCTTTTCCATATGTTTTTCGCACCAAGTAGTTTCTAGACATCATCATTGCTTACAAAGTGTGACAGTTTATACATGATGTATTATGACAGAGAAAGCAGCCTGTGACCATTGGAGGTATTCTATTGTAGTTCTTAAATAGTGTTTTACTTCTCTACTAGACAGTGCCCCAGGTTACCCCAAGATCATAACACAACACATGCATCTGATATTAACACACACAATTCCACCTGATGATGGAGGTTTAAACTTTGAAATGCACTGTGAATATAAATAAGCCACGATGGTAACAGTAAACTTGTTGTTTCATTTGATATTAATAACCATTATGGTGAAGCCTAATTTAAAATACCCACACTAAAAGTGCTGCTCCCCCATTGTACATACTGAATAACATCAGGGGTGGGCTACAACCCTGTCTCAGCTCCTTCTCAATTTTTGTTTCATATACTTTGACTCTTAGAACTGCCGTCTGGTTTCTGCAAAAGTTATTAATGATATTTTGCTTTTTTTATTATATTACTGCTACCTTCAGAATTTCAAAGATCATATGCCAATCAACATTTTCAAAAGCATTCCATATGTCTCCATATGCTACAAACATAGACTTACTTTAATATCTCTTGTAAGATAAGTTGTAAGACCAGTATTGCTTTATATATGCCTACATTTTTTCCAGAATACAAACTGGCTTTCCTGAAGGTTGGCTTCTACCACTTTTTCCATTCTTCAGTAAATTATTCATGGCAGTATTTTGCAGCTATGACTTATTAAATACTTATCAGCCCCTAACTTTTTTGGAGTCAGAATTATTATAGTTTTCTTGAAGTCTTGACAGACTTCAAACAGAAATGTGGTAATTTCTTGACTTTTTCACTGTGTTATGTTAACATTATCATAGATTTACCATTGATTACTGTGTGACATAGTCTGTCATAGCTGTCAAAATTTTTTAGATGTTTGTTACAATGATGGCATGTGAAAGCAGATTTGTGCAAGGATTTGCTGTACTCTTATTGCTGTTACAGACTAACTCAACATACCAGGCAGTGCTGGCATGCCAGTCTCTCAGCACCTCATGACCAGATATTTTCAATAAGTGAGTGATCTGGAGAACATGCAGGTGCAAGCCTAGTGCTGTCTTGCTGAAAGATATCATGGTGTGACAGAACAAGTCACAGTCACCACTTAAATACAATAAATGGTTTCATATGTGGTCAAAAAAAACGTTTTAAGTTGCAATGGTGTAATGAAAGCAATATTTGTAACCAACAAATGTGACGTCAGGCAAAGAGTGTGCGAGTGGGCTCTGAGAGCAAGGTACAGTAACTCTGTTGTTGATGGGCATGAGGGTAACATACCAGTGTAGCCTGAGACTAGCCAATGTGTTTCATAATACACACTTTGTTCAGCACAAGTCAAACTTTTATTCAAGCTGTCACAAAAAATATTCGAATATTTAACATTTCTTATTTTCAAAAACTATATGTGATCATAATAATAAGGGGGCCTGTCTGGAATTGGTCTGACAAAATCGCAAGCAAACAGAGTCATGATTCAGATAATCAAATCAACTCAGAACAGTGTATAAATGACAATAGATTCAAGGGGATCATTTTGAAGCCTAAGTGACTTAGGAAGCAACATCATAGAACACTGGAAGCCACAGCATGTTTGGTGAGGTTAAACTGCCAGCATAACAATGTGATACCACAAAGCAGCAGCAGCATCAGTCAGCACCATGCAGCTGGTAATCAAGTGAGCGGTAGCATCAACTGCCCAGCTGCAGCAGCACAGCAGCACAATGGCTCCACAAGTTTAGTAGGCAACACTCCGAAAAGTAAGTACAAAGTGATTATAATTACACTGTTGGTGCTTGGGAAGGACCCTGTGAAAAACAAGTAAGCATAGGACAATGAAACTTTGTGGAAACATTAGTAAGGACACATGGAAGAGAAAGAATGAATAAACCATTGAAAGACATACATTTTAGTTTCCACATGAGAACGTAACATTTGTTAATTAATCTACCATGTCTATGTTCCAGGTTACAAACATTGCTTCATGTGATGACCATCTGCATTCACAATGGCTTGTAACTGCACTAGAGATTGCTCTACTGCTGCCCGAAACATCTCAGATGGGATGTCAGTACCTCCCTCGCTTTGCTCATCTTCAATTTTCAATGTGTTAAGTTTTCAGTTGATAAACCATGCCTTCAGGTGACCCCACAGCCAGAAACCACATGGGTTCAAATCTCATGATCTCTATGGTTGTACAGTTTGTAATGGTCAGCCAATGATTCGGTTTTCTCCAAATGTGTTATGGAGTAACTGTGTGACCTTGAGAACAATGTGAGGTGGAGCTCCATTTCCATAAAAACATTTGAGTCAAAAGCACCTCTCTCCCATACAGCATGGATCACACATTGGCAACAGATCACACCTCTGGCCATGAGCTTTTATTATGCACAGTATGAATCGAATCTGAATTTCACAATTGGCGGCCTCCCCTTGTGAGATACCAAGTGGGTTAAGATCAAACAAAAGTGCATTAATAGAAAACAGTAGACAATGTGTAACACATAGGAGAGCAAAATATTCAAGGGTGATTTGGAAACTGAGCCACTTGAGAAAAACAATGTAGCTGCTATGCAATCATTTGCTTATAAGGATAATTTTGAAGAAACTCAGAGGGATTTGTTAAGGGAAGAAAAGCCCGCGCGCATAAAATTAGAGATGCACTGAGCCAGAGCACTGGGGGTTACAGAAGCCGTTCAGTCCCGGTGCTGTGTAGCAACACAAAAGACATTTGTGACAGGACAGTACAGTACAGTACAAATGAAGAACTAGTTAAAGGAGTGTGGTGGAAGTGATTCTATTAAAAATGTAAAGTTGTTTCATAGGAATCTCTGTTTCTGTGATAAGTACTTTATGACTGGCATCTATGCTCCTCTATAGAAAGTTTTTTTGTTTCTGTTTCCACTACAAATTTTCTTGTAAAATTTGTGTGGGATAGAATACCTATATCTCTTATAATCTTTTTGAAGACTAAGCAATGAGTTAAAGATAATTCACAGAACTTATACACACTTTTTCGTTAAACAATTGAAAATCCACATTGGAATTTAACAATATTGTGAACAGGATAGTAGCTACTCACTCTGCGACTCAGCATCTCCGTTATATGATGAGTAGCAACTATCCTTTTCATAATACTGATACTTTCCCATTGCAAATATCAATGACAAAATTACATGATAGCTTTCTTTGACAGCATATTTAATTCAGGCATACACTAAAACTGTTAGTATGCAACTAATGCTAACCAGGTGGACAGTCACCTTTCATTTTGTAAATAGTTATCAAATTAAGTTTTATGATTATTTTTGCATTGATAATTTAGTAGTTAAGGTGACTTCAGCAATTATTATATTATCATCACCACCACCACCACCACCACCACCACCACCACCACCATCAGTACGGCAAGCATCAATTGGTTCCCTCTCTGAACAATATTGGAAATTTTTTCTGTTGTTTCGGCACTGGTTATATTATGGGCAGCAGTCTTTTTTTTTTTTTTTTTTAAGTTTTGATCCTCATACGATTCATATCAAAATTTTGATACATAATGTGACAATACAAGTCACAGCCACCACTTCAGTATAATGCATGGTTAAAAATGTGGTCGAAGATATATTTTAACACTTCGCTGATCGGCGACACCACAGTGGTGTCGTGTGCATAGTATCGCTCAGTGGCCAGCGACACCACAGTGGTGTCATGAGCATAGTATTGCGCAGTGGCCGGTGACAGCACTTTAGCATCTTTTTCATTCTGTTGGTGTTTTGTTTAGGTAACAATAAGTTACACACAAACAACTTTTTTGTTTTTATAAGTACTTGCGCACTTTCATCATGGCAGACGAAAGAGACGATACGATTATTTACGATGAATGCGCGGACGTCTTGTATGACGTTCCGGATGACTTGGCTGATTGGGAAGAAGACATTGGATATCAAAAAAATGAAAGTGAAGTAGAATGGTCAGAAGAAGAATTTGGTGAATGCTATGGTTGCCAACTGATTCGTATGAATCAGACGAAGAAGACAGGCTATGATTTACTGAGGACCCATGATAAATTTGAAGGATCACACATTCCCGAAGATACACAAAGTGTCGTGGATATCATAGAATTATATATTGGGAACGATCTATTTGAATATATTAGCGATGAAACCAACAAGTATTACAGTCAAAATTGAAATAGAAGGAAACTGGATTAAAAAAAAAAAAAGGCCAAATTTGTCGACATTCAGGACTCGAACTTAGAAAATGCTTTGGGCGTGCTATCCTTATGGAAACAGTAAAAAAAAACAGCAAGGATTGATGATAACTGGTCAACAAATCCATTGATAGACACACTGATATTTTGCAAAATAATGTCCAACAACCGATTCAGACAAATATTATCATTTTTACATTTTTCCGACAACAACAATAAACCAGATAATGCCGACCGGCTTTTCAAAGTGCAATTCGTAATTGATTATTTTTCCAAAAAGTTTAAACAAACATTTCATCTAAGCTAAAACATCTCAATTGATGAAGGAATACCACCACTGTGTGGACAGCTAAATTTTAAAGTTTACAATCCATCAAAAATTATGAGATATGGCATACTCATTTAGATGCTGTGTGATTCGAGTATGGGACACATTTCCTCATTCAAGATATATTCTGGTGTTGGACAACCTTTAGCAAAAGCAGTGATGGAACTATTGACACCGTCTTATGGAAAGTGGCATCATCTTTACATGGATAATTATTATAACAGTGTAGAACTTGCAGAGAAGTTACTTGAAAAGAAAATTCGAGCTTGTGGAATGATACGGCAAAATAGAAGATCTCCAGAAAAATTAAAGCATGCAAAAGTCAGTGTGTTTGAAGCTTGTCATCAACAGAAAGGCGACAAGCGGCCGACAACAAGCCAAGTAATCCGAATTAGCAATGCCAGCACCAAGCAAATAAATTTGTACAAGACGTGCAGATGGCAAAGTGTTAAGTTGTAATGGTGTAGTGGAAGCACTCTACGTAAATGGCAGAGGGTGTGGTAGGAGGCTCTGACAGCAAGGAGCAGGCACTCTGCTGTTGGCAGCTATGAGGCTAATGTGTTTGTGCAGTGAGAGACTAGCCAGTGAATTTAATGCAGGTGCTCTGTAAAAGTCAAATTTTATTTATCCTATCATGACTAATATTTAACATTTCTTACTCATAAAAACTGTATGAGAACTTCATAATGAAGACTCAAAAATAGGGCACAGCCATCAGCATTAACACAAGGGAAATGTAATGCTTGGTGTCCACATGTTTGTGTTCTGTAGCTAATAGGCCCCACACCATCAAATCAGCTGCTGATTCATATGACAGTAATGAATGCTTTTGGCACCATTCATTCTCCTCAGAGCCTCCATAAAAGAATATGTCTATCATGAGGCTGTACACAAAACTAGGACTGTTTGAAATGAAGCCACTCCTCTCCCCAGTGTTGTAGTTGAGTGCACCACTGCCGGTGCACCTCTCTCTGCTGCTGCGTAAGGGGAAGCCACAACAATAGTTAAGATGCTGACAGTTTATGGTCGTCTATTAAGTCATTGAAGTATCTACATCAATAACTGAATTGCTGCAAACAACCCCATTTCCTTAAGACTCAACAAACATGACGCAACCACATGATCACGCACATCCGATCAAACAACATGTCAGTCCTTTTGGACACTAGTCACATAATCATGTGATCTATCGAGACCCTGCTTGGTATTGAGTACAAGCCTCCTGAACATACGTATTCCACATTTGCATGACAGTCATGAGATTGCAACCAATGTGAGCAGAAATATTGCAGAACAATAAACTGCTGTCTCAACAGAAAGGGCCCTGCTACTGTCAAATTCCAACAGCTGTTGTTAGATATCTCCCTTTCCTTACACGAAACATAACACAACCAACACTCCATGAATGAGAAAAACCACGCACATCTGCTCTATACAGAATGAAGCTGCATCTCTCTCAACAACAACGAGAGAGAAAGAGAGATGCCAGCTCAATCTTCTCTATATACAGAATGAAGCTGGCATCACTCCTTATTTTGGCAGTAGTGCTGAAATGTTAATCATTTGCATATCCACACATGTAGCACACGTCATACCAATTTGGCATTTGTTGAATGCCACTTTCATGGGTTTGCAATTTTAATAGTGTAGGTGCCTCCAACCTAGAATATTCTCATCTGAGAAAGCATAGGCTGTACGAGATTTGTGGGTATTACGTCGCTGTTAATTTTTAGATACAACGAGGCGACAAAAGTCATGCAATAGTGATACGTACATGTATAGATGGTGGCAGTACTGCGTACACTAGTTATAAAAGGGCAGTGCATTGGCTGAGCCACCATTTGTACTTGGGTGATTCACATGAAAAGGGTTCTGATGCGATTATGGCCGCACGATCGGAATTAACAAACTCTGAATGCGGAATGATAGTTTGGCGTAGATGCACGGAACACAAAATTTTGTAAATCGTTAAGGAATTCAATATTCTGAGATCCACACAGTCAAGAGTGCACTGAGAACAACAAATTTCAGGCATTACTTCTCACCACAGACAATGAATGGGCTGACACCCTTCACTTAATATCTGAGAGCAGCAGCTTCCACATAGAGTTGTCAGTACTAACAAGGGAACCTCCCCATCGCACCCCCCTCAGATTTAGTTATAAATTGACACAGTGGATAGGCCTTGAAAAACTGAACACAGATGAATCGAGAAAACAGGAAGAAGTTGTGTGGAACTATGAAAAAATAAGCAAAATATACAAACTGAGTAGTCCAAGTGTAAGATATGCAACATGAAGGATTATGTAAGCATAAGGGCGCCGTGGTCCCGTGGTTAGAGTGATCAACTGCGGAATGAGAGGTCCTTGGTTCGAGTCCTCCTTCTATTAAAAATTTTACTTACTTTATTTTCACAAAGTTACGATCTGACCATTCATTCATTGACGTCTCTGTTCACTGTAATAAGTTTAGTGTCTGTGTTTTGCGACCGCACTGCAAAACCGTGCGATTAGTAGACGAAAGGATGTGCCTCTCCAATAGGAACCGAAAACATTTGATCGCAAATTCATAGGTCAACCGATTCCTCCACAGGAAAACACGTCTGAAATATTCTATACGACACTGGTGACGGCATGTGCGTCACATTACAGGAATATGTTGTCGACCCACCTAACTTGCACACTTGGCGAATGGGTAAAACGATTCTTCTACCTTGCCCGATTTAGGTTTTCTTGTGGATGTGATAATCACTCCCAAAAAAGTGATGGAAACATAAGAGTTTGTCACATAAATGGCAACAAATGAATGCAACAGTTTCACAGTCGCACAGTTTTACCTGTGCTCTGTCAAAACATAAGTTTTTAACGTTTTCAAGTTTTTCCGTGTGTAGACCGTCAAATCCTGCATGAGTCCAAGCAAATCTGAACATGTCCTGGAATTTTGGAGAGCGAAGTTGACTATGTTGATCATGTCTGAGTGCATGAACTTTGATAATTGTCTGAAAAAAAATTAAAACATTTCACTCGAGGGAGGATTGAACCGGGGACCTTCCGTACCGTAGTTGCTCACGGTAACCAAGGGACCACGGTGCTCCTCAGTGTACACGTATCTTAATGTTGCCTATCTTGCACATGGACTACTCAGTTTGTATATTTTGCTTATTTTTTTCATAGTTCCATACAACTTCTTCCTGTTGTCTCGATTGATCTGTGTTCAGTTTTTCATGGTCTATCCCTGTCCCAACTTATAACTAAATCTGAGGGGGGTGCGATGGGGAGGTTCCCTTGTAAGAGAAAAGCAAACACTATGAAATAACTGCAGAAATCAGTAGGACATACATGTAGTGAAATTTGGCATTAATGGGCTATGGCAGCAGATGACAGACGTGAGTGTCTTTACTAACAGCATCGCCTGCAATGCCTCTCCTCAGCTCATGACCATACCAGTCGAGCCGTAGATGACTATAAAAGCATGGCCCGGTCAGATGAGTCCCAATTTCAGTTGGTAAGAGCTGATAGTAGGGTTCGAGTATGGCACAGACCCCATGAAGCCCTGGACCCAAGATGTCAATAAGGCATTGGGCAAGCTGTCGATGGCACCATAATGGTGTGGGTAGTGTTTACATGCAGCAGGCGGCGTCCTCTGGATGTTTGGCTCCTTGGAAACCATTTGCAGCCATTCATGGATGTCATGTTCCCATATGATGACTGAACTTTTACAAGTCTGTTCCTGTACAAAATCCTGCACCGGCAACACATTTGCAATTATGGTAGGCTTTCTGAAGAAGAGGAATTTGTTAACATTGAGTATAGATTTAAGTGTCAGGAAGTCGTTTCTGAAAGTATCTGAACAGAGTGTAGCCATGTATGGAAGTGAAACATGGACGATAAATAGTTTAGACAAGAAGAGAATAAAGCTGTCGAAATGTGGTGCTACAGAAGAATGCTGAAGATTAGATGGGTAGATCACATAACTAATGAGGAGGTATTGAACAGAATTGGGGAGAAGAGGAGTTTGTGGCACAACTTGACTAGAAGAAGGGATTGGTTGGTACAGCATATTATGAGGCATCAAGAGATCACCAATTTAGATTGGAGGACAGCCTGGAGGTTAAAAATTGCAGAGGGAGACCAAGAGATAAATACACTAAACAGATTCAGAAGGATGTAGGTTGCAGTAGGTACTGGGAGATGATGAACCTTGCACAGGATAGAGTAGCATGGAGAGCTGCATCGAACCAGTATCAGGACTGAAGACCACAACAAAAACAACAACAACCATAGATGAAGCATGGCTTAATATTTCTGCAGGGGACTTCCAACGATTTGTTGAGTTCATGCCATGTTCAGTTGCTGCACTACACCAGGCTAAATGAGGTAAACATGATATTAGGAGCTATCACATGACTTTTGTCATCTCAGTGAATACTATATATGTACACATTTTAGTAGTTTTTAATGTTGGCTGGCAACAGGACAAAGAAATATTAAAAACTGAAAGTATAACAAGATGCAAGTTCTATTTTATTATTATTCTTTCCTGTCTCAGACATTACGTCTGGTTAAAAATGGAAAGTGACGCGGACCTTCATCAAGCGTGACTTCCTTTTAGCTGTACGGTATATGTTACATTGCATTTAGGAGCTTTCGGGTAATTGAACATGTATCAATAATTACAGATTACAGATTTCTGTAGTTGTATATATATGTTTGGATGTAGCTGTATTGTGTTGATGTACTGGTGGATACTGTGTGGTATGACTCCTGTAGTTGATAGTATAATTGGTACAATGTCAACTTCATCCAGATGCCACATGTCCTTGACTTCCTCAGCCAGTTGGATGTATTTTTCAATTTTTTCTCCTGTTTTCTTCTGTATATTTGTTGTATTGGGTATGGATATTTCGATTAGTTGTGTTAATTTCTTCTTTTTATTGGTGAGTATGATGTCAGGTTTGTTATGTGGTGTTGTTTTATCTGTTATAGTGGTTCTGTTCCAGTGTAATTTGTATTCATCATTCTCCAGTACATTTTGTGGTGCATACTTGTATGTGGGAACGTGTTGTTTTATTAGTTTATGTTGTATGGCAAGCTGTTGATGTATTATTTTTGCTACATTGTCACGTCTTCTGGGGTATTCTGTATTTGCTAGTATTGTACATCCGCTTGTGATGTGGTCTACTGTTTCTATTTGTTGTTTGCAAAGTCTGCATTTATCTGTTGTGGTATTGGGATCTTTAATAATATGCTTGCTGTAATATCTGGTGTTTATTGCTTGATCCTGTATTGCAATCATGAATCCTTCCATCTCACTGTATATATTGCCTTTTCTTAGCCATGCGTTAGATGCGTCTTGATCGATGTGTGGCTGTGTTAAATGATACGGGTGCTTACCATGTAGTGTTTTCTTTTTCCAATTTACTTTCTTCGTATCTGTTGATGTTATGTGATCTACAGGGTTGTAGAAGTGGTTATGAAATTGCAATGGTGTAGCCGATGTATTTATATGAGTGATTGCTTTGTGTATTTTGCTAGTTTCTGCTCGTTCTAGAAAGAATTTTCTTAAATTGTCTACCTGTGCATAATGAAGGTTTTTTATGTCGATAAATCCCCTTCCTCCCTCCTTTCTGCTTAATGTGAACCTTTCTGTTGCTGAATGTATGTGATGTATTCTATATTTGTGGCATTGTGATCGTGTAAGTGTATTGAGTGCTTCTATGTCTGTGTTGCTCCATTTCACTACTCCAAATGAGTAGGTCAATATTGGTATAGCGTAAGTATTTATAGCTTTTGTCTTGTTTCTTGCTGTCAATTCTGTTTTCAGTATTTTTGTTAGTCTTTGTCTATATTTTTCTTTTAGTTCTGCTTTAATATTTGTATTATCTATTCCTACTTTTTGTCTGTATCCTAGATATTTATAGGCATCTGTTTTTTTTTTTTTTTTTTTTTCCATCGCTTCCATGCAGTCGCTGGTTATCCAACATGTAATCTTCTTGTTTAGTGTGTTTTCCCTTTACTATGCTATTTTTCTTACATTTGTCTGTTCCAAAAGCCATATTTATATCATTGCTGAATACTTCTGTTATCTTTAATAATTGGTTGAGTTGTTGATTTGTTGCTGCCAGTAGTTTTAGATCATCCATGTATAGCAAATGTGTGATTTTGTGTGGGTATGTTCCAGTAATATTATAGCCATAATTTGTATTATTTAGCATGTTGGATAGTGGGTTCAGAACAAGGCAGAATCAGAAAGGACTTAATGAGTCTCCTTAGTATATTCCACGCTTAATCTGTATTGGCTGTCATGTGATATTATCTGAATTTGTTTGGATATTACGTGTGGTTTTCCAATTTTTCATTACTATGTTTAGGAACTGTATTAATTTAGGATCTACTTTGTATATTTCCAATATCTGTAGTAACCATGAGTGGGGTACACCATCAAAAGCTTTTTGGTAATCAATGTATGTGTAGTGCAGTGACCTTTTTCAGTTTTAGCTTGATATGTCACCTTTTTATCTATTATCAGTTGCTCTTTACATCCTCATGCTCCTTTGCAGCAGCCTTTTTGTTCCTCATTTATAATTTTGTTCTGTGTTGTATGTGTCATTAATTTCTGTGTAATGACTGAAGTTAATATTTTGTAGATTGTTGGTAGGCATGTTATGGGGCGATATTTCGCTGGGTTTGCTGTGTCTGCTTGATCTTTAGGTTTCAGATACGTTATTCCTTGTGTAAGTGTATCAGGGACTGTGTATGGGTCTGCAATGTAATTGTTAAATAATTTAGTTAGATGTGAATGTGTTGAGGTGAACTTCTTTAGCCAGAAATTTGCTATTTTATCATTTCCAGGGGCTTTCCAATTGTGCGTAGAATTAATTGCTCGGGTGACTTCATGTTGCAAAATTATCACTTCAAGCATTTGTGGTATCATCTTGTATGAGTCTGTTTCTGCTAGTATCCACCGTGCATGTCTGTTATGTTGTACCGCGTTTGACCATATGTTGCTCCAGAAGTGCTCCATGTCTGTTATGTTTGGTGGATTGTCTATTTTAATGTGTGTGTTATCTATTGTCTGGTAAAATTTCTTTTGGTTTGCGTTGAATGTTTGGTTTTGTTTCCTTCTATTTTCACTTTTTTTTTGTATTTTGTAAGTCGTTTGGCCCATGCTTGTAATTTCTGCTTCTTTTCATATAATTGCTCTATTGCTTCTTGTTGTGAGATTTTACCTAACCTTTTTCGTTTTTTGTCTGATATTTCATTTCTTATAAATTGTGTTAGCTGTCCGATGTCTTTTCTCAGTTTTTCTATTCTGATCTGTAGCCTGTGTTGCCGTGCTGGTTTTGTGGGTTTCTTCTGTGTGTTGGTTTGTTCTGATCTCTGCCTAGTGTGTATATTTAGTGTAGTGAGTGCTCCTATATAAACCAGTAGTTGTAACTCTTCCATAGTTGTATTTTCATTTATTTTGTTGTGTATGATTGTGTTGATAGTTGTTATTGTTGTTTCAACTTGTGGGTTATTTGGTGGTCTATGCAAGAATGGTCTAATGTCTGTATGTGTGTCTCTGTATTCTATATATGTCAACTGAAATTTTTCTTCTATATCTAACATGTGTGTGACTTCACGTTCTATTTGTGCTTGTTCTGGTGGCTGTCTTAAGATTTCGTTTTCCTCTGATTCTTTAATTGATGCGTGTTGTTCTTTGTTTGTTTGCTCTGGGACGTTTGACTCCATTACTGTATTTTCTTCTTCTTCTTCTTCTGATTGCACATTATTTTGTTCCAGTATTTGTTGTACTTGTTGTTTGATGTTTTCTAATTCTGACTGGGGTATCCTGTTATTTTTGAATATTACATGAATCTGATCAGCTAGTCGTTGTTCTGATAAAAATTTTAATTCTGGGTATCTGGTAATAAATGTTGTGTATACTTGTGATCTGTATCCAGTTGTGTTGGTTCCTAAGTTTGTTGCTTGGTAATAACAGAACATGAGGTGCCGGTTAACTTCATCTGACCATCTCATCCTCTGTCTTTGTTTTCCTTCTAGGGTGGTTGCAAGAAGCATATCCTGCAAAACACCTCTATTTGGATTTAAATCATTTGCCATGTGGCTAGCAGTGTCATTACCATTGTGGACAGGCATAGGGTTCAAGAGTCGTCCCCAACCATGACAGCGCTTGTCCGAGGCTTCATTAGTTCTGTCCTGAACCAACTAATCACACTAAAAGGAGGGGGGCGGGGGGTTAGCCCTATTGTTTGATATTGTTTTGGTTCCATCTCCGGTGTTAACTTCCACTTGTCAATTTTGCTTCTGAATGTATCCTTGTCTGATGTGTTATGTCAGTTTTTGCTTTTGTCAAATCCTTCTTGACTTCAGTTACCCAGGGTATTGATGCTTTAAGTGATACCTCATAGTCATATAGATGTTTAGTTGGTCTGTTTCCAGGTAATCTGTTTAGGTGTCCATAGAACTCCATTTGTCTGTTTCTGATGACAGTTTTGATGTTTGATACTTTTTCTGTTGTCTCGGTGGTTTTTAGTCTGTATCCATCTTGTGTGTATCATTTCTTCTAAATCTAGTTTTCGATTCAATAATTTCAATGAGGTACTTAAAAGTTTTTGATTCTGTTGATTCACCAAATTTTGTTTTAAGTTTCAGAATATCTCACTTTCTATTTTCAAATATAATTTTTTTTATGGTAGTCTGCCAGATATTCAGCAAAGTTGTTGTCTTCATTTCATGCACAATATTTCAATGACCAATCCAGTTATCTTCTCAAGTATTGTGAATTTTGCTGTGATGTGTGCCTTCTGCCTGGACTCCAACCAAACTGAACTATTGCTGAGCACAAACCATTTTTTATAATTAAGTTCAGCTTCCAACACCCAGGCAACAAGTACATATAACAGCAAAATCCTCGGACCAGAATGGGGCAATTGGGTCGGTAATTGAAATATTGTGCATAACACGGAATCAACAACTCTGCTGAACACTCAGAAGACCACCATTATCAATCACACTGAGAAAACATAAGAGATCACTTTTTTTGGAGGTGGGTGTTGACAGAAGCTGTAGGTGCTGCCCCCTCAATGTGTACACAATTCACTACAAGCCTGTCTTGCTCCTTACACCAAGTTTCACAAATTTTTAGAAGCTAATGTATTCAAGGTTTTTAACAAATCTGTGCAGTAATTTGATACTCAGCCAGTCACAGTTTGAGTTTCGAGAAGAACATTTTTCAAACTAATCTATTAATTTATTCACTAAGCATAAATTTTTTTGCATGAATAAATATTACCAGCAGGAATCTTCTGCAACTTATTCCAGCCATCTGATTGCATCATTCTGCATTATTATATGGCACTGCAAAATCCAGAGTGGAAAGAAAATAATGGAAGGAGTTACTCTAATAACAATTCCTTCATTGCATGCTTCCATCTGGACTGATACTTGCCTCAGTTATGTTGTTGCTCATCACAGCACAGACGTTTGAAATGAGAACAGTACATAGCAATGTGACAAACACCCAGTTGCTAAGAGTACAACATTGGCAGGTACAAATTACGCAGGAAAACATGTTTCAATTAAGTAACTCACCCAAGATTTGTATGAGGTACTATCCCCTATCTTGACATTAACTTTGGGCTCTTTATGGAAAAAATGGATATCCTAGATCCAGATGACCAGAGTGAAATTTAAACCACTGTCCTCATGAATGTGAGTCCAGTGTCTATCGTTGCACTACTTGCTCTGTACCTAATTATTAATCTGTGTTACAAGAAGTTTAAAAGGCAATTAATGGGACACTACACTGAGAAAATTCATCGGAATGAGAACTGGTATTTCTTTTAAACGTACATTTATAATTTTGCATCTTTTGTTCAAGAATAAAGTCCTTAATCTACTCCCAATCTATGCAGGCTAAGACACACACAATTACATACAAAGAACTAATCATAAGCAGCCAACGGCATATTGTTCGTAAATGGAATAAGTAACCTCTGCAATACAAAAATGAAAATACGAGTTATTGTATGAAAGCATTTTTTGCAGAATCAAACTGTGCATAATTTCAGCTTCAGTTGACAGACTATTGTTATTTACTTTACTAAACGGGATACCATAAGTACAGCTGAAGTGAATTCTTTTGTCGCCGATTCTGAGAAATATGAAGTGTTGAATCTCTAGGGGAAAAACTGACTGAATTCAGCATATGATCAACTTCTCATCATTCTGCCTGCTGATAAACAAATACCATGAGTTTTCCAGTCATAGAATATTTTTCCAAATTGCCTTATATAGTTTTCTAGAGTTCAGACACTAATTGAATGAACAAGATCCTACTCTTTTCTTTTTGAGTTATCTCAGCACCTTTCTAACTTTTTAAATGCCATTTCAATGATTAATGGAAAATCTCATATAAAGATGTGAAACAAATACTAACAAAGAGATAGAGGGGCTGGCCAGTACTTACCTCCGCTCCGTACAGCCGATAGATACACATAAAACAGAACTGAAGATTTACGTTCCTTGCTTTCGGAACAAATGTTCCTTCATCGGGGAGGAGAGAGGGGAAAGAAAGGGAAGAAGGGAAAGGAGATTCAGTTACTCACAACCCAGGTTATGAAGCAACAGGGAAAGGAAAATAGGGAGGGTAGCAAGGATGGAGGCATGGTTGTCAGAGGGAAGCCAAAGATATTCTACTGTAAGTACTGTGCCAGCTTCAAACCAAAGAGGATGCATACAGAAGTAAAGAGGTATATAGTATAAAGATAAACACAACTATGTAGGATGAAAAGATGCGTGAATGGCTAAAGAGGAAAGGGAAACAGGAGAAGACTGAAGAGTAAATGGGAGTGAGGTCGTTTAACGTAGGTTCAGTCCAGGGGGATGGCGGGATGAAAGGATGTGTTGGAGTGCAAGTTCCCATCTCCGCAGTTCAGAGGGGCTGGTGTTGGGTGGGAGAAGCCAAATGGCACATACGGTGTAGCAGGTTCCTAGGTCCATAGAATTATGCTGGAGGGCACGCTCTGCTACTGGGTATCGGGCATCTCCTAGGCGGACAGTTCGTCTGTGTCCGTTCATGCACTCAGCCAGTTTAGTTGTTGTCATGCCGATGTAAAAGGCTGTGCAGTGCAGGCATGTCAGATGATAAATGACGTGTGTAGTTTCACACGTAGCCCTGCCTTGAATTGTGTATGTTTTACCAGTAGCGGGGCTGGAGTAGGTGGTTGTGGGGGGACGCATGGGGCAGGTTTTGCAGCGGGGTCGGTTACAGGGGTAGGAACCGCTGGGTAGAGAAGGTAGTCTGGGAATATTGTAGGGTTTAACAAGGATGTTACGGAGGTTAGGGGGGCGACGAAAGGCTACTCTGGGTGGTGTGGGGAGAATTTTGTCAAGGGATGATCTCATTTCAGGGGTTGACTTGAGAAAGTCATATCCCTGGCGGAGTAATTTGTTGATGTTTTCGAGGCCAGAATAATATTGGGTGACAAGGGGGATGCTTCTATGTGGTCTGGGGGTAGGAACATTGTTGTTGGACGGGGAGGAATGTATTGCTCGGGAAATCTGTTTGTGGACAAGGTCTGCAGGATAGTTGCGGGAGAGGAAAGCACTGGTCAGGTTATTGGTGTAATTGTTGAGGGATTCGTCACTGGAGCAGATACGTTTGCCACGAATACCTAGGCTGTAGGGAAGGGAGCGTTTGATGTGGAAAGGATGGCAGCTATCAAAGTGAAGGTACTGTTGTTTGTTTGTGGGTTTGATATGGACAGAGGTGTGGATGTGAGCTTCAACAAGATGAAGGTCAACATCCAGGAAGGTGGCTTGGGTTTTGGAGAAGGTAAAACATACACAATTCAAGGCAGGGCTACGTGTGAAACTACACATGTCATTTATCAACTGACATGCCTGCACTGCACAGCCTTTTACATCGGCATGACAACAACTAAACTGGCTGAGCGCATGAACGGACACAGACGAACTGTCCGCCTAGGAGATGCCCGATACCCAGTAGCAGAGCATGGCCTCCAGCATAATTCTATGGACCTAGGAACCTGCTACACCGTATGTGCCATTTGGCTTCTCCCACCCAACACCAGCCCCTCTGAACTGCGGAGATGGGAACTTGCACTCCAACACATCCTTTCATCCCGCCATCCCCCTGGACTGAACCTACGTTAAACAACCTCACTCCCATTCACTCTTCTGTCTTCTCCTCTTTCCCTTTCCTTTTTAGCCATTCACGCATCTTTTCATCCTACATAGTTGTGTTTATCTTTATACTATATACCTCTTTACTTCTGTATGCATCCTCTTTGGTTTGAAGCTGGCCCAGTACTTACAGTAGAATATCTTTGGCTTCCCTCTGACAACCATGCCTCCATCCTTGCTACCCTCCCTATTTTCCTTTCCCTGTTGCTTCATAACCTGGGTTGTGAGTAACTGAATCTCCTTTCCCTTCTTTCCTTTCTTTCCTCTCTCTCCTCCCCGATGAAGGAACATTTGTTCCGAAAGCTAGGAACGTAAATCTTCAGTTCTGTTTTATGTGTATCTATCGGCTGTACTGAGCGGAGGTAAGTACTGGCCAGCCCCTCTCTCTCTTTGTTAGTAAATGCCATTTCATTCAGTTTAACCTGAATTCTATTAAAACCTATGTAAACAGTAACAAATATTGTTGTCATTTTGTAGTTTTCTTTTACTTGGCCTACCCCATGCATTCCTCTGATGGTAAATTATGGAGAGTGTACAGATTAGTATGGAACTTTAGTCATAGACCATATGCTTGCAGATATCAAACTCAGTAGTAAAAGCAACAACTTTATTCCGAGAAAATAATGTGCCATGAATCAAGTCTCGAAAATAACAAAGTTGCCAACTGACTTCAGTCAGAACTTTGACTATTCCATATAGTGGAGTAAGCTTTACAATGATGCAATGACTACCAACAAACGATGTGAACGCACGTTGTTACTAGCTTTGAGAGTAGTTTGAAAAGTTCTCGAATTCACCGCGAGAGGTCAGCACTAGTGCAATGAGTTGTTCACACGATACCGTATTTACTCGAATCCAAGCCGCACTTTTTTTCCAATTTTTGTAATCCAAAAAACCGCCTGCGGCTTAGAATCGAGTGCAAAGTAAGCGGAAGTTCTGAAAAATGTTGGTAGGTGCTGCTACAACTATAACTTCTGCTGTCGAATATATGTAGCGCTACACAGGTATGCTTTGTAGGCACAAAGATAAATACTTTCGCCAAAACCTCTGCGTCAGTAAATAAATTTAAAAAAAATAAAAATTAAAAAAAAATAAAAAAAAATGTGGAAGACGAGCTTTTTTTTCTCCGCCCCGAGTTTCGACCACTGCATTTTCATACATTATCCAACGAAGTAAATACAAATTCCGTATTGTTCATCTTCGAATGTAGCAGAATTTCAATGTACTACGAAAATCCGACTGGCAAGACTGTTTAGGATGTTTGTCAATATGGCCAACTCTATGTTCTGAATTTTTTCCTACCAGTGAGAAGAGTTGGTTGCTAATAGGAACCTGATGAAATGTGAATCACATGCAGTATTCTCTTCACCATAAGAATAATCGAATATAAACATTTTGCCATGTATTCTTTCGCATTTGCTGCTATCTCATTTAAATCCTGCCTAATAAACTACGAAACTAGAGTGAGACAACAGCAAACGAGGAAGAATATACGTATCGTGTCATGTTTATATTCGTATTATTCTTATGCCTAATGTGATACAGTCAGAAATTAAGTATGGCAACTGACCAGATTTTTAAATCTAAGATGACTCTAATTTCTGTGCAGAATTTGATGACCTACAGAAGCGGCCGCAAAGATTTTCAAACGGAGAAAAATTTTCGCCGAACTCTCGTTCAGAACATGTTCTGAAATACGCAGTCTATTATTTGGTTCTTGTTGATCATTATCAAAGAAAGCAGCAGTGTAAGTAACAACAACTAGCAATCTCTTGCTACTGTTTCGCTAATGAGATGATTCCCCTCTCTCTTTTTTTTTTAATTGTAAGCGGCAGTAGCGCGCACAAAAGCAAGCCGTGCCGTGAGCGGCGACAGGCCGTAAACACGCACTGTCAGAATGCGACAAACAATGCATGACAGTACAGTAATGCATTTTCAGCTTAGGATGACGTGAACACCCATAACAAAGAAAACGGCACTTATCAGATCAAAGCAAAATAAGCAATCGATTCAAACCAGACAGAGCACGTGAAAAAGGAATGGTACTCGCATAAATACGGACGGAGCGCCTGACGCATAGCAATGGCTACCTGGTAAAGCTTAACTGCTAAGCTTACGACTCGAACCAAACTACTGTCGCTGTATCGTCATTCATTCGACGTAAATTGTGTTTCATATTACAATGGACCAACTTTGTTCGATTTGGAGGTGCGGCCTAAAACTTTTCTCTCCCCTTGAATTTCGAGTCGCAAATTTCAGGTGCGGCTTAGATTCGGGAATTTTTTTTTTCCTTTATTTCGAGTCTCATTTTTCAGGTGCGGCTTAGATTCGAGTGCGGCTTAGATTCGAGTAAGTACGGTATTCGTTAGACTGTTGCCTGAAAACACATGCCACATCAGTGCTCTTGGAAGAGAGGTGATGCAATGACATGGCTCTGTTGTTGCACACGCGTAGTGATTTGCGAAGATGGAAAAAAATCGAGAGCCAAGCAGTGATTAAGTACTTCGTATAGAAAGGTATAAAAGAAAAGGACATTTACGCTGATTTCCAGAATATACTGGAGGACTCTGCTCCTTCATATTCAACTGTTGGCAAGTGCACAAACAAATTTAAATTTGGTTAGGAGAGCTTAGATGATGATCCACGCCGTGATCAGCCAAGATGTGTCACTACTCCAGAAAACATTGCAAAAGTGCACAAAATGGCCATGGAGGATCGCCGATTGAAAGTGCATGAATGATTGATTGATTGATAGATTAATTGAGAGAGTATGGGACCAAACAGCGAGGTCATCAGTCCCGCAATTCCAAAGTGGGTTACGTAAGAAAGAGGGTCTGCTACAAGTGGACTGATTCAACCAGAGGAGTACAATTATAAAAGAATGAACATTAAACACACACAGTAAAAACATAAAAGGTGAGACCAAATCTAAAAACCGGAAAAAAGGGGGGGGGCAGTCATGGGGTCACAGACCGTGAAGACTGCAAAAGGAGTCCCAACCACAACCAACCCGCCCCTGCTCCAAGACTAAATCGCGAACCTTATATCTGGGACTACTCAAGAGGACGTTGTTATCAGGAGAAAGAAAACTGGCATTTTACGGATCGGAGTGTGGAATGTCAGATCCCTTAATTGGGCAGGTAGGTTAGAAAATTTTAAACGGGAAATGGATACGTTAAAGTTAGATATAGTGGGAATTAGTGAAGTTCGGTGGCAGGAGGAACAAGACTTTTGGTCAGGTGATTACAGGGTTATAAATATAAAATCAAATAAGGGTAATGCAGGAGTAGGTTTAATAATAAATAAAAAAAATAGGAGTGTGGATAAGTTACTACAAACAGCATAGTGAATGCATTGTTGTGACCAAGATAGATACGAAGCCCACGCCTACTACAGTAGTACAAGTTTATATGCCAACTAGCTCTGCAGATGACGAAGAAATAGATGAACTGTATGATGAGATAAAAGAAATTATTCAGATAGTGAAGGGAGACGAAAATTTAATAGTCAACAGTGACTGGAATTCGATAGTAGGAAAAGGAAGAGAAGGAAACATAGTAGGTGAATATGGAATGGGGGTAAGGAATGAAAGAGGAAGCCGCCTGGTAGAATTTTGCACAGAGCATAACTTAACTTGTATACATGGAAGAAGCCTGGAGATACTAGAAGGTATCAGATAGGTTATATAATGGTAAGACAGAGCTTTAGGAACCAGGTTTTAAATTGTAAGACATTTCCAGGGGCAGATGTGGACTCTGACCATAATCTATTGGTTATGAACTGCAGATTAAAACTGTAGAAACTGCAAAAAGGTGGAAATTTAAGGAGATGGGACCTGGAAAACTGACCAGAGGTTGTACAGAGTTTCAGGGAGGGCATAAAGCAACAATTGACAGGAATGGGGGAAAGAAATACAATAGAAGAAGAATGGGTAGCTTTGAGGGATGAGGTAGTGAAGGCAGTAGAGGATCAAGCAGGTAAAAAAACGAGAGCTAATAGAAGTCCTTGGGTAACAGAAGAAATATTGAATAATTGATGAAAGGAGACAATATAAAACTGCAGTAAGTGAATCAGGCAAAACCAGTACAAACGTCTCAAAAATGAGAGCGACAGGAAGTGCTAAATGGTGAAGCAGGGATGGCTAGAGGACACATGTAAGGATGCAGTGGCTTATCTCACTAGGGGTAAGATAGATACTGCCTACGAACCACTTGTATGAATATCAAGAGCTCAGATGGAAACCCAGTTCTAAGCAAAGAAGGGAAAGCAGAAAGGTGGAAAGAGTATATAGAAGGTCTATACAAGGGCGATGTACTTGAGGACAATATTATGGAAATGGAAGAGAAGGTAGATGAAGACGAAATTGGAGATATGATACTGCGTGAAGAGTTTGAAAGAGCACTGAAAGACCTGAGTCGAAACAAGGCCCCGGGAGTAGACAACATTCCATTAGAACTACTGACAGCCTTGGGAGAGCCAGTCCTGACAAAACTCTACCATCTGATGAGCAAGATGTATGAGGCAGGCGAAATACCATCAGACTTCAAGAAGAATATAATAATTCCAATCCCAAAGAAAGCAGGTGTTGACAGATGTGAAAATTACCGAACTATCAGTTTAATAAATCACAGTTGCAAAATACTAACACGAATTCTTTACAGACAAATGGAAAACTGGTAGAAGCCAACCTCGGGGAAGATCAGTTTGGATTCTGTAGAAATGTTGCAACACGCGAGGCAATACTGACCCTATGACTTATCTTAGAAAATAGATTAAGGGAAGGCAAACCTATGTTTCTAGCATTTGTAGACTTGGAGAAAGCTTTTGACAATGTTGACTGGAATACTCTCTTTCAAATTCTGAAAGTGGCAGGGATAAAATACAGGGAGCAAAAGACTATTTATAATTTGTACAGAAACCAGATGGTAGTTATAAGAGTCAAGGGGCATGAAAGGGAAGCAGTGGTTGGTAAGGGAGTGAGACAGGGTTGTAGCCTCTCCTTGATGTTATTCAATCTGTATATTGAGCAAGCAGTAACGGAAACAAAAGAAAAATTCAGAGTAGGAATGAAAATCCATGGAGAAGAAATAAAAACTTTGAGGTTCAGTGATGACATTGTAATTCTGTCAGAGACAGCAAAGGACTTGGAAGAGCAGTTGAACGGAATGGACAGTGCCTTGAAAGGAGGATATAAGATGAACATCAACAAAAGCAAAACAAGGATAATGGAATGTGGTCTAATTAAGTCGGGTGATGCTGAGGGAATTAGATTAGGAAATGAGACACTTAAAGTTTTAAAGGAGTTTCGCTATTTGGGGAGCAAAATAACTGATGATGGTCGAAGTAGATAGGATATAAAATGTAGACTGGTAATGGCAAGGAAAGCGTTTCCGAAGATGAGAAATTAGTAAACATCGAGTACAGATTTAAGTGTTAGGAAGTCGTTTCTGAAAGTATTTGTATGGAGTGTAGCCATGTATGGAAGTGAAACATGGATGATAAATAGTTTGGACAAGAAGAGAATAAAAGCTTTCAAAATGTAGTGCTACAGAAGAATGTTGAATATTAGATGGGTAGATCACACAACTAATGAGGAGGTATTGAATAGAATCGGGGAGAAGAGGAGTTTGTGGCACTACTTGACTAGAAGAAGGGACTGGTTGGTAGGACATGTTCTGAGGCATCAAGGGATCACCAATTTAGCATTGGAGGGCAGCGTGGAGGGTAAAAATCATAGAGGGAGACCAAGAGATGAATACACTAAGCAGATTCAGAAGGATGTAGGTTGCAGTAGGTACTGGGAGATGAAGTGGCTTGCATAGGATAGAGTAGCATGGAGAGCTGCATCAAACCAGTCTCAGGGCTGAAGACCACAACAACAACAACAACAACAACAACAACATATCTGGAAATAAAAACCACTTTCACAGAGGAAACCGAGGACCAGGTCAGCCATCTGTAGATCATCTGCCAATATGAAATTTAAGGAAGCAGGAAAACTATACTTAGCACGAAGGGTCGAAAGAAGGGGACATGCCACCAATATGTGAGATATTATCAGACTGGCGCCACAACCAAATTGTGGGGGTGGGTCATTATGTAGGGGGAAACAATGGGTGAGCCGGGTATCGCCAATGCATAAACGGCATAAAACAGTGGACTCCTTCTGAGAGGGGCAGAAAGAAGTGCCTCTAACTGCAGTGGACTCCTTGATTGTGCAGAGTTTATTACTATGATCAGTAACACTCCAGATGGCATTCCACTGTTGGGCAAAGAAAGATTTGACGTAGATCTGCTTATCTGCAGCTGGAATCGTGAAAGGAAATGGGCAGTATCTTCTTCTCTAGCCAAACGGTCAGCCAATCCATTCCCTGGGATTCCCACATGACTTGGGACCCAGAGAAAGACGACTGAACCTGTGGCACTCTCAAGGGCAGAGAGAAGGTCATGGATGGCAGAGATCAAGGCGACACGAGAGTAGCATCAATCAATAGTCCGCAGGCTGCTCATGGAGTCAGAACAAATTAAAACACTATGGAGGGAGGCCTGAGAAACAGAAAGGCAGAAAAGAGGGGCCTGTGTATGTCTAGAAGCTCTGCTGTAAATACACTACATGACCCTGACAACAAATGGTGCTCAAAGCCAGTAGGAGACATGAAAGCGTATCCTACCTCATCAGTAGTCTTAGAACCATCAGTGTAAAAGATGGTGGCACCCTGGAACTCTGCAAGGATGGCACACAGAAGATGCTGGTAAACCACAGGAGCAACAGAGACCTTTAGGACCCTGGAAGAGATCGGTCCTAATCCATCCATCGTCTAGGCACCATCCGGGTGGGGGGGAGGGGGGGGGGGGGTATGGGAGGAAAGATACAGGGTGCAGTCCAGTGAGTGCAGATGGAAATTCCGGCAGAAGGTAGAACTGGCAATTCCACCTAGGGGTGGGTGTTAGGAGGGAGACGTCCCTCATTGGCGAAGAGCACAGGGTACACAGGATGGTGGTCACAGAATTGGCGAATGGCGACTGAGTAAGAAACAAGGAGTTGGCTATGTCTGATGTGTAGAGGGGGAATCCCTCCTTCTGTGAGGAGACTATCAACAAGATGCACCCCACAATGATGGTCAGGGTCACAGAGTTCCAAAGTGGAAGGAGTTGCTAAGCCATAAACCTGACTCCCATAATCGAGTCTGGACAAGATCAGAGCAAGGTAAAGATGGAGAAGAGTGGAACGGTCTACACCCCAAGATGTGTGAGCCAGGAGGCAAAGAGCATTTTAGCTTCTGCATGCATGTAGTCTTTAGGTGGAGAATGTGGGGTAGCCATGTCAGCTTGTTATCAAAAATAAGGCCCAAGAAACGGGACTGTGCTACAACATCGAGGTGCTGGTTGTCTAAATAAAGTTCTGGATCAGGGTGTACTGTGGATCGATGACAAAAATGCATAATCCACATTTTGGAGGGGAAAAACTGGAAGCCATTCATGGTGGCCCATGCAGAGGCCCGCCGGATGGTGCCTTGGAGCTCGCTCAGCTGACACCACCAAGTGGGAGCTGCACCAGATGCAAAAATCATCAACGTACAACACCAGGGTAACCAGAGGCCCAACAGAGGTCACAAGCCCATTTATGGCATTTTTTTTTTGAGGAAGAGTGTGACACTTAGTACAGAACCCTGTGGGGTACCAGTCTCCTCAATCTGAGGGGAGCTGAGTGAAGGGCCAGCTGGAACCTAGAAGAGCCGGTATGATAAAAACTCGCGGATAAAAATCGGAAAGGGACCACGGAAGCCCCAAGTCATGGAGGGTAACTAAAATGTGATGGCGCCTAGCCATGTCATACGCCTTATGTAGGTCAAAGAAAACTGTGACAATGTGCCAGCAGTGAGTAAAAGTCTGTCAGATGGCTGATTCCAATCAGAGTAAATGATCAGTTGGGGATCACCCTGCCCAGAAACCACACTGATACGGTGACAAAAGGCCCAGAGACTCGAGTACCCAACATAATCTGGAGTTGACCATCCTTTCCAGCACTTCACAAAGCACATTCGTAAGGTTAATGGGGCAGTAGCTGTCTAGAGTCATTGAGTTTTCTCGGGCTTAAGGTCGGGGTAACTATACTGTCCTGCCATTGTGACATAAAAGCACCGGTGAGCCAAATGTAATTGAAGACCCTGAGGAGCTGTTGCCTCTGGGGAATGTCCAAGAGTTGACTCATCTGACTGAGAATGGAATCTGGCCCTGTGGCTGTCTCTTGTGAAGAGCTAAGAGCCTGCACCAATTCCCATTCAGTGAAAGGTGCATTATAGGGCTCAACATGGTGTGGGATGAAATGGAGGGGGTCTGTTCAATTCTGTGTTTCTGCTGGAGAAAGGTACGAGGGTAGGAAGTGGACAACAATGCCATCACAAAGTGTGTCACAAGGTGTTCCCCGAGGACCAATGGATCAGTGCACAAAGCCCCTTGGAGGTTCAGACTCTGGACAGTTGACTGTTACTGGCGGCCCAGAATGCTACAGAGTTTTGACCAAACCTGCAATAAAGAGGCATACATCCCGAGGGAGGAAACATAGCGCTCCCAGCATTCCTTTTTACTCCGCTTAATAAGGTAACAAGCCTTAGCTCGGAGATACTTAAAAATGAGGAGGTTGGTCTGGGAGGGGTGTCACTTAAATTGCTCCAGCGCCCGTTGGTGGTCCTGGACAGCGACTGCTATGTCCTTGGTCCACCATGGTACCGGCCGATGATGAGGGGGCCCTGTGGATAGGGGGACAGCAGTGCCAGCAGCATGGAGAAGAGCGGCAGAGATGCCTTGCATGGCTACATCAATGGAATTCGAGAGGGATGTATCAAACCGGACAGCGGGCATGTATAAAGGCCAATTGGCCCTGCGGAATGCCCAATGAGGGGACCTGTCTGCCCTGAGGCAGCAGGGGAACGATAATGTCACTGGGAAGTGGTCACTGTCACAAAGGTCATCATGGGATGACCAATGTAGGGAAGGCACAAAGACAGGGGAGGAGGTCATGAGATCGATAGCAGAGAAGGTGCCATGAGCGGCACTGACGTGGGTAGGGCAACCATCGTCGAGGAGATACAAATAGAAGTCCGTGATAAGTTGTTCGATTAGGATACCCCGACCCATTGAAGTGACGCTCCCCCACAGTGGATGGTGGGCATTGAAATCCCTAAGGAGGAGAAACAGGGTCAGGAGTTGCTGGATTAAGGTAGATAGCGCATCATAATCAAGTAGCTGACCTGGAGCGAGGTAGACATTGCAAAGGGTGATTGCCAGAGTCGTTCACACACTAACCGCTATCACTTCCAAGATGGTACGTAGGGGAATCCAGTCACTAATGACATCGGAGCGAACCACAGTGCAGACCCACCAGATGCTATCCCAGGGCCAGCACAGTTTCAACAGAATGCCCAATAACCATAGAAAGTTGGAGAGTGGTCATCACGGAAATGTGTTTCTTGGAGAACAAGACAGAACACAGAATAAGAGGAGACAAGACGTTGCATTTCCATTAGATGATAATAGTATTTGTTGCAGTACAACTGGATGACCAAGGAGGAGGTCAGGTCACTTTGTCAGTAGTTGTCACCAACAAGGATGGGGTGACATTCATAAATAGGATGTCAGACTCGAGTTGCGAGAGGGGAGTTGGCACTGCCGGGGATTTATGTTTGTTCTTCTTCTCTTTCTGAGGTGGAGGAGGGCAGTACACAGGGGGAGTACAAGCATCTGCCAGATCCAGGACCGAAAGAGAGCAGGCGACCTTGGGGCGCACAGATAGTGCACCTAGTGACTAAGTGGTGGTGCGAGTCTTCTGGCCTGAGAGATACCAGAGAGAGGGTTCCTGGGAGAGAGCCTTATCACCAGCAGATGCCAAAGAAGGGGGGTACTACTTCCGCCGATGAGGGGTAGTGACCCCCTGATGGGAGGTAGTGGGAACTGCAGGGTAGGTGGAAGGGAGAGTGGGGCAGGGCTGGGGTAAGGACGAGGGAGGAGGAGGAAAGGAAATAACAGAGGCAAAAGTTGAAGACAGTGACACTGGATGGAGTCTCTTGTACTTTTGCCACACCTCAGCGCAAGACAGGCGATCCAGGGACTTTTATTCTAGTATCTTTATTTCTATCTTGTAAGCCGGGCAATCCAGCGAGCGAGAGGAGTGGCGGTCAGCACAGTTTACACACACAGGCGGCGGAACCCAAGGGCTTCCCTCATGGACTGGGTGGCCACAGTCACCACACAAAGGGTCTGCCATACAGCGAGAAGACATATGCCCAAAATGCAAGCAACGAAAGCACTGCATAGGTGGAGGGATGTACAGCTTCATGTCACATCTGTAGCACATAACCTTGACCTTCTCTGAGAGTATCCCCCTCGAAAGCCGGAATGAAGCCGCACTAGTATCGGTGTGGTTGTCTTTGCAACCCTTCTGCACATGTTGAACAAAATGAATGCCACGCCACTCCAGATTAGCCCAGAGTTCCTCATCAGTTTGCAGGATAAGGTCCCCACGAAAAATGACGCCCTGGACCATATCCAGAGATTGGTGAGGAGTGATAGACACTGGGACGTTGCCAAGACGATCACAGGCATGAAGAGCTGTGGATTGGGTGGCAGAAGAAGCTTTGATCAACAGGGAGCCTGACCACATCTTACTAATAGACTCCACTTCACCAAACTTGTCCTAGATATTTTCCACGAAAAACAATGGCTTTGTGGCGGTGAAAGTGTCCCCATCAATCCCTAGTACAGACAGTGAAATGGGGAAAGGGTTTCAGCCCAAGAAGGTGAGCCTGGCCTTCCTCCCATGGGGTAGCCAGATCATACGAGGCAACATTTATGGATCCTTCACCATTCAAAGAGATGGCCATGTGAGAACAGTCAGATTTCTGCAGCTTGATATGCTTCATGCACCAAGCATCCACCCACTCTGACCACAGCAAGGGCCGCCTGGCATGGCGGCCACTGCCGGAGTTCCAATGATCCCACAAGGCAAGCACCCACTCCTTGACCTACATGGGGAAGGAACAGCTCACATATCAGTAGTGTGATCCCTGTGTTGTGAGGTGGCTCAGCCATATGGGCACATAACAGCCCCAGCACACGGACTGGCTACATGTGCTGGTGACCCAGCAGGGTGGAAAGGGGCTACAGTGGGGAAGGGAGTGGGGAAGGGGGGGGGGGGAGAGGAATCCACACCGTAGATGTTAGGGAGGTAGTTCTTCCCTATAGGGCTCACACTAAAAACAGAAAATTTTGAAGTGGAGGTCAAATATCAAGTGGGGACGGAATGCCAAAAGGGTGAAAAAACAGGCAAAAGGCACAAAATTGCAACCAATACAGGAAACCAGGCGAATAGCCAGGTCAACATACATCAGAACACAGAGAGGGGCAGGAGGTGGCAATGGGAAACGAGTAGGGATAGGGAGGGAGGGGTAGGGAGAAGGAAACACAGCTAGCGAATGAAGAATGAGCTGCAATAGCTCGGGGCTCAATGTGCGCCACGCACGAACTCATGAAAGAACAGTGAGCCCCCGGGGGAGGGGTTGTGAGAGAGGGGGGATGGGGGGTGGGGGTGGGGGGGAATTGTGTGAAATTGCTCACGCTTGCCAGATGCCATCTGAAAGGGTGTATAAAATTTTAACTGAAGAATTAAAAATGAAAATAATATCTGCAAGATGGGTGCCACGACTCTTGACACACACCCGCACGCATGACTTCACCATTGCAAAATTACATGAACTAAGGTATGAATTGTTGCCACACCCACCTTATTCACCTGATATGGCTCCGTCAGACCTCCATCTCTTCCCAAAACTGAAAATTTTTCTTGGTGGACGAAGAGTCACTTCAAATGAAGAATTGATAGCCAGAGTTGTTACTATTTTGCAGGCCTGAAGGAAACTCGTTTTCAAAATTGGATCAAGGCACTGGAACATTGTTGGACCAAGTGCATTAATCTATAAGGAGACTACGTTGAAAAATAATAAAAGTTCAGTTACGTAAGTACTTTTTTTCTATCCCATTCTGGGAACTTTTCAAACCACCCTCGTATTTTGATTTTCTTTTCAACATTTTGCATTCCTTAAGCAGCTCAAGGTAAGACAGCTTTCAATGTCACCTCCAAAACTAACACACACACACTCTCTCTGCCCCCTCCCCTCCCCTCCCCTCCCCTCCCCCCCCCCCTCTCTCTCTCTCTCTCTCTCTCTCTCTCTCTCTCTCTCTCTCTCTCTCTCTGTGTGTGTGTGTGTGTGTGTGTGTGTGTGTGTGTGTGTGTGTGTGTGTGTGTGTGTGTGCGCGTGCGTGCGTGCGTGCGTGTGTGTGTGTGTGTGTGTGTGTGTGTGTGTGGGTGTGTGTGTGGGTGCGCGCGCGCACGTGTTCTTCCAACAAAAATAGTGATAATTCTTTTATCTTTGTGGTACAATTCACCTCATCCTGAGTATTTTCCCCAGGTTGAAGAAAAGTTCTAAGAGGGGTAAAAGGGAAAGTTCTCAAGCCCTTCTGAAATACCTCTCAGAAATGCCTTATTTTGAGACTTGTCTATGGAGACTGAAAAATAGTACTGTGATCAGTATGATCAATGTCATATGGAGGTATACAGGCATTTCATAAAACGAGAAATAATTTTTACTATACAATCCTTGTAATTTTAATGTTCTAATTTATTTGTAAATCAAACTGGATTAATTGCACTCGATAGGTTCCATAACCAATGGTCACAAGAGCTAATAACAATAATACGGCAATGTGCAGGAGCAGTAACATGCACTCATTTCACAGGAATAAAGACAGGGAGGTAAAAGCACTGGCACAAGTTTAAACTAGACTGCAAAACCTATTACCATGCACACAGATGTACAAAAAGTGAACAAAAATTTGGTAACAGACTTAGTCACTTTAATAAAAACTGTATTTATATATGGCTTCAAAAACTTATTTTTCAGTTATAACTTGGATGTACATAAACAAAATCAACGCACAACGTACTACAAGACATTCAAAATGAAATGAGGAATTTTTACTAAAACAAGCAATTTACATTTAAACTCACAACATATAGACGTAGAAATGCAGAAGGTGTAAAGTAGCTTGTCTTCAACAAAAACTTTGTAATAAACTTGGGTTACAGAAAGAGGAGAAGGAGCAGGAACAGAAATAGGTGGTAACTCTGCTAAAGTGTGATGCATAGTCATTTCACAATACTACATTTCACAGTGCAACTATGTTTTCTAACAAGTTGCATGAACATAAATGGAATATAATTCCAGACATTAAATAAAATTGGAATATATATTTAAAAACATTTATTTCCATTTAAAAAAATACAAAAGTAAGAGCAATTAAAGTGTAGAAGTGCAAAATAACAAAAACAGAAATGAAAATCAATGTTCTCAACAAAATCTATATGGTTCAAAACAAATTAAGCAAATGCAATTACAAACACTACGTAAGATGCTTTCACTGATGGATAAATATCTAGAAACTAGGGATGAAAAGATGTATCACATTTACAATGAGCCCTTACTCACCACTTTTCCCCAGTTAAATGGAAAGAAATACACAATATGTGATATGTCCAGGAAAATAAACAAACATGTCACTAGAAGACTGAACACTGTCACAAACATCATAAGGCGAAGCCGGCCAATTAAGGGAAGCATAAAGAGTCCCACTTTCACTGTACCCGAAGAACACAGGCAGGCAAGGCAAGCAACGGATGAAATCTGAAACAAGAAAGAAAAAATTCTGTGAGGCACATTGCTCTAGAACCTATCTTATAAGAGTGTAGTTAGACCTGACATCAGATGAAAAAAAGCTATTTTCTCAGATTGTCCATGCAATCAGGTGAGAAACTGATTTGGCTTATTACGGAAATATTTAACATTTAAAACAGAAATAATAAGCTTATACTAATTGTTTCAACAATTGTTAGAATTTTATTTATCTGATATCTTCTGTTGAGATTAATATGAAATTTGTAATATCAGATACAAAAGCACCAATTTCTAAGCATACACTGTGTAGTCAGAAGTCACAAGAACATGTTTAAGAACATTTTTATTGTATATCATTTTCGTTTTCAGTTGACATTATTTCATTGATTTATATACCTTTAATTTTGTTGATTTCAAGAAAGAGTGTGTGTGTGTGTGTGTGTGTGTGTGTGTGTGTGTGTGTGTGCGCGCGTGCGCGTGTGTGCATTGGGGTTTATGGGCGCTCAACATCAAGAAAGTGTGTTTAATTGATGGGCAATAGGCTACACGGTACCAGGAGGAAAAAAATTCAACATTTTCTGTTTGGAGAGGAAAAAAACCTGACATCAAATGATCTACAGAGTAATAAACTTTATGTATGGTTGGCATCTTAAACCACAAAAGTGCAATTTCCACTGATGTAATATTATGGATTTTATTTTATATTAGTACCACTTAATGAGCCACACTTTAAACTGAGAATAGGAGAATACTTGCACCATTGTTGGGATAATTACAATGTCGATTATACAAAAGTGGTAGTGTTAAATCACAAAATATTCATCACATATAGGAAGACTGGCAATTGACAAAGGAGGGTAAGGAAATGATGTAACAACTAAAGAATTGGAATTTCATACAAACTAGTGTTCATATTTATGGAAACTACTGCATTTTGTAGTTGAACATTTGAACTCCATGATCAATCTCAAAATTGGTCAACTAGAATTAAAGACAAATGCAGTGAACTATTTGTAAGTTCACTTTCCAATGACATTTACATTCCAGTGTAATGTTCAAATCTGAGTGTGTTATCAACATAAACATACAGAAAAATACAAACTGTGAAAGAACCACATTTACTTCTTTGCTTATTTGTTATGCCGAGTGTGAGCTGTGGAGCATTGGGAGGTTTCTAGAAGTCACTATACAGACCATCTGCCAACTGATTATTATTACTGCTCATGTTAGAAACTAAAATGTGTCTTATTAAAAATTTACATAATTCACATCTTATACTGCACAGTAAAACACTGCCTCACCAGTTGGCAAAGCCTGATCTATGTTCTGCTTAAAGCCGGAAGCTGGATGCCTAAATATGAAGCTTTGCAACATTTGGCAGAAGAGAATAACCACATTGGCACATCTGAATAGACTAAACATTAAAGTATGCATGAAACTTAAAAGAAAAATGTGTTGAAACATACTGAAAGACACAACGGGCCTGAACTCAAAATTAGTGAAAGAAGAGTAACACAGGGTTGCAAAAACTGGACTACATGAGCTATCAATAATCTTAATTACCTTAAATGACAACAACGCCATAAATACGAGCAGCTGATGTGAGGATGGTAATTCTTTAACTGGCCAATACAGCTAAGGAAGCAATGTAATAATTTCAGGTATGATAGTACATTTTGTTCCACACAGACTGGTAATCATTCTGACATAAGATACACAAGACTGTAGCAATCAATAGCTATTCTGTGCTTATTTTCTCAAGTCAGGTGGTGAATAATGTGGGTCATAACAAAAATATGGAAAAAAGCTTGTGGTGGGAGGCATCACATTTCATCAGTTAAAGTGGCAGTAAGTAAATAACAACAGAAACAAAAAACTGTATAAGCATTTGAAGACTTTTCAAATGTTTTTGTGCTGTATGAGATGAATCAGGACACAGACAGCTAATAGCGTAAATAATGAAGTAATGCCAAGTGACTGTATTAAGTCATTCAGTGTATGAAGAAATTAAACATATCCTGAGAATTAATAGCACTAAAGTTAGAGGAATAGTAAAATAAAAATAGGACACTTCATATTCATAAACCACAAATTTTTAAAGACTTGACATGAACAGCTTTGTGCGAGGAAAATCTTATCAGTGGATGCTGCGTCATATTACCGAAAATAAGAGGCTACACAGGCTAGATAGTGTCTATAAATGCTGCAAAATTTCCATTAAAGGACATTCTGCTGCACACAAGACTCTTCACTGGTGACACCAGGTGAAGTTATCACCACAACCAGAAACAAAATCAAATATTAGTCAGCTGTTTGGGCTTTTAGGTTATGGGAGTTCACTGTTTGAAAGTGCTAAGAACATACCATTTACACAATCTAATTTGTATATTTCTTAGATGTTTTATATGTCAGTTAATTTCCATCTCTCAATTGTTACATATACATATAGGTTAAGAGGGCAAGTAGTGCTGTCTACTGGCAGTATGGAAGGGCAATTAACTCTCAGCTGGATTACTGAGAGGCCATCTGTCAGTATGTATACCAGCATCATAGGGCTACTGAGAAGTCATCTGTCAGCATGTGTACCAACATCATACAGCCTCTAAAGCCATGGAGAAGAACAAAAAGAAAGGAATAACCATCAGAAGTGGCCTGTTTAGCTACAATTTTGTAGACAAATGAAATCACCATACATTGGATTAGTGGTTGCTAACTGAACGCTATGTAACATTTAAATAGTGTTGTACAACTGCTTTAGGAATATGTAATGCTGTTCGTATGCCTTAGCACAATAGTTAAGTAACCAAACCATATAAATAAATAACTCACCTATAAATATGATTTAGTTGCTGAGCCATAACTGTAGTGGAAGGCATTTTGGTAAGTCGTAGGTAGCTAGTTATTAGTGTCAAAGACTGAAGTCAGGAACCAGAAAAGGCTGTTGTGGCCTAACAATAGAGTTCAAGTTATCAACCCTGAGGTGTTGGCACAACAAAATACGGTTTACGATGAAGAAAGTCTGCCAACAGAGCAGCTGACAAGTTTCCCTACAATCTGTGGGTGGAATGCACCGAACACAGTAACAGAATGTGGAAAATTACACAGTGTAGCTCATACTCTCTCAATTTACAATGAGTAATAAGCTCTGACTTCTTCTGGGTTGGCTCTACAGGCCTTTAAGAACCTTGGCCTCCTGTATCACCTGCCTCCATTCTTCTCTGTCCATGACCTTCCTTCTCCAATTTCTTATTCCATTGCCTTTAGATCTTCTTCCGCATCGTCCAGCCGCCTTTTCCTGGGTCTACCTCTTCTCCTTCTCCCATCAGGTTTACCCATGAAAACTTTCTTGACAATCTGAGTTTCTGGCATTTTCTGTACATGTCCTGCCCATCTTATTCTTTCCTGCTTAATTTTAACAACAATATCCATCAGTCCAAAAAGTATTTGTAGTTCTACATTTGTCCTTACTCTCCAGCCATCTTCCTCTCTCACTGCTCCAAAAATCCTTCCCAGTATCTTATCTTTCCCATCTCAATAACCAGTTCTACTCCTTTAATGTCAATACCCAGCCTTCTGATCCATATATTACTATAGGTCTTAATATGGTCATGTATATTTCGATTTTTGTATTCCTACTAAAATTCCTGGAATTAAATACATTCTGCAAGGCAAAATAGCAACGATTTCCACTGGCTATCCTTTCTTGAATTTCTACTGCTACTTTATTGTTCTCCATTATTACAGAACCTAAATATTTAAATGTTTTCACTCTTTCATATTCTTTCCCATTCATTACTATTGAATTCTTTTTTCCATTTATATTGGGCTCCCCCCTCACCATATACCTTGTTTTGTTTATGTTTACTTCTAAACCTACTTCTCTTGCTGCTTCCTATAACGTATCCTTTAGTGCCCTTACATTCCTTGCCATTAATGCTACATCATCTGCATATGCTACCACTTGAACTTGTTGATTAAGTATTGTTCCTCCTGGGTTTATCAGCATTTGCCACATCACCTTTCCTAAAACTAAATTAAATAGCATTGTAGAGATCACATCTCCCTGTCGTAGCCCTCTCTGTACTTTGAATTCACCAGACAGTTCTTGCTCTATTCTTACTTTACACACTGTTGCTTTCATTGTCATTTCTGTTAAATTGACCAGTTTTAGTGGGATTCTAAATTCTTTCATGATCTGTATAATTTTCTTCCTGTGTAGGCTGTCGTACGCATGCTTAAAATCAATGTACAACTGATGTAGTTGCTTGTCATACTCATAAAACTTCTCTAGCACTTGTCTTAATAAAAATATCTGATCCATTGTGGATCTGTTCCTCCTAAATCCAGTCTGATAGTCTCCCAATATCCCTTCTATCATCCCTTCAAATCTGGAGGCTAAAATTTTACTAAATATCTTATGTTAGTTACGTCCAAGAGAGTGATTCCACAATAATTGCTACATTCTGAGTTGTCACCTTTCTTATGTAACGCGCAGATAATTCCCATGTTCCAATCCTTAGGCATTACCTCCTTTATCCATATTTCCTTTATCAATTCATGGACTGCCTCCTCCATTTTCTTTCCCCCATATTTTAATAATTCGGCCCCTAAGCTGTTTTCTCCTGCTGCTTTATTATTTTTTAGGCTCTTGATAGTATTCTTCACTTCCTCTAGCTCGTGTACTACTTCCTCTTCCCAATCCTCTACATCTAACTGATTCCAATTCCGAGTCCTGTTCTCTTTCATTCTCAATCATGATTCCTTCTTCTTGATCCCCTTCTTTACCGTTAAGCAGTTCGGTAAAATACTTTTGCCACCTTTCTAGGACTTTGCTTTGATTTCCAATTAGATTTCCGTCCTTATCCTTATAGAAAACTGCTCGAGGCTGGAAACCTTTCTTCAAATCTCTTGTTCTTTCATTGAACCTTCTGATCTCTTTATTAGTCTCCCATCTCGTCCAGCTGTTCTATCCTTCTCCTTTCATGCTCTCTCTTCTTTACCCTACAAAGCTTATCCACTCTTTTCCTCTTTTCTGCTGCTAACCTCGTGTTCCTTTGCAACATTCTACATCTTGCTTCATTTCTCTCGTGTATTGCCATTATGCATTCCTCGTCAAACCACTTTATCACCCTTCTGCATTGCTCTCTCCACAGTATCTCTTCTGCAGCTACGTTAATGACAGTTTTCAACAACTCCCGTTTAGTTTCCACATTATCTTCATTCCCTGTGTTTCTCACTGCTTCCAATATCTCTCCTAGTTTCTTCCTATATTTCCTTGGTCTGGAGTCTTTGTATATTATGTTTCATTCTTATCTTATTTCTTTGGTTTCTTACCAAATCTATCTTCTGCCTATATCTAATTCGTACTAAGTAGGGGTCTGTGTCTCCCTCTGCAGCTGCTAACTTCCATAATATCTTATGCATGCCTTTTGTCTATGAGCACGTGGTCTATTTGGTTTCTTGTGTTTCCATCTGGCGATACCCATGTACATTTCTTAATATCTTTCGTTGGGTGATAGGTGCTTTTTATTATCATGTTCTTCCCACTGGCGAAGTCTATCAGTCTGAGCCCATTTTATTACTGTCGTCGTGTAGGCTTTCCTTTCCTATTATACTTCTATGTACCTCTTCTTTCCATATTTTTGCATTTAGGTCTCCAAGTATTATTTTCACATAATGCCTTTCAATTTTACCTACTTCTTCTTCCAATTTGGCATAAATATATCCTTTGCATCTTCATCTGCCTCCTCTGTAGGGGTGTAGACATTCATTATTGTAATGTTAAAAAATTTTGTCCTTATCCTTAAAGAACACATTCTGTCACTTATTGCCATAAAACCAATTACATTAGCCTTTACAGGCCTATGCAGAAGGAAACCAGTGCCATAAAGGACTGTATCTCCACCACTATACATCATTAAATGTTCCCCCGACACTATCATTACTTGCCCTTTCCGTCTAGTTTCTTGTATTGCTGCTTTTTCACTTGATACTTATCTAGTTCAATCCCAATTTCTCGTAGCCTGCCAGGTCTCTTGAGTGTCCTCATGTTCCAGGTGGCTATCCGAATATCCATGTTCCTTCTCTTTAACCATTTTCCTTGCCGGGTCATCAACAAGCAATCCTTTCCGTTCTGAGGCATGTTTATAGTATCCGCAACAGCACTTTTTTCCGGGGTGGGGTTGTTAGCCTCACACCCAACCCCCAACTTGGAGGACCTGGACTTTTTAGGGCTTACTCCCCTAGGAGGGTTGGCTTCCCTATGTCCATAGATAAGCTCTGACTAATTAAAGCAATATTATTTTAATCTGAAGAAACATGGTAAATAAGACTTCTCCATCCATGTCTGTAATACCAACAACATAGGCAATCACTGGAAACTATTTGTCTGTACACTACAATCCAGTTTTCCATATTTGATACTATATATTTCACAAGTCCTGGGTGTATCCATTTCAATACTGCACAATTCATTATTGTTCAAATGTGCTGTGATTAATGTTCTGACAGAAGACTAAGTAAAACATCATGGAACTGCAAATAAAAGAACTGTTTACAATTGTTAGATGACATCACATAGCAATGTCATTGACTACCGAGAACAGAAAAACACATGAAATAATCAGAGTAAATGAATACAGGCAATATCTCACTCTTCAGGAAACATTCCACATACAAAATACATTACCACATGATAAGGACCTACAGGTAGACATGGAAACCAGGCAATTAGCAAATCATATTGAAAAGATACTACGAAGCATCACAGAAGCCTCTTTCCATCTCCTCTCCCTCAATCCAATAAACCCTGTAAATGTTCATGTGTACACTCAATAATGACACCATAATATAGTGTATTTCACCAATGAACCAAATATCCAACTCTTCAAAGACAGTATGGTGAAGTGAATGCAAAAGTAATGAGGAAGTCAGTATGAAACAGAGAGAAATATGAAGCGGACCACTTGGCCTGGCATAGGTTAAAATAGATGAAGATATACAGATTTTACAGTAAATAAAAGCAAGTTGTCATTAATTCTTTTTACATTTCCAAAAATACACACCCCGTAATAGAAACGCTTTTTATTAGTAGCACAGAAATAATTTTAACACACAAAATGTTTTCTACAAGAAAGGTGTAGCTTCCTAATACAAAGAAAAATGTACCCACTACTTGCTCCCTAAAACATGCCATTGCTGTGTTGTGCCCAACAGTACCTTCAAATTTGCACCCAATTTGAGATGTTAGGCAATTGATGGCACTCACTAGCCTCTCCCTGGGACTCGAGGTTCATTAAGAACACACTAACATTGTGCATTTTCTAGTACTACCAAGCATACACACATACAAGGGTGGTTTGAAAAGTTCTTAGAATCACCATGAAAGGTCAGCGATAGCACGAGTTGTTCACATGATATTCACTGGACAGTTGCCTGAAAACACGTGCCACATCAGTGCTCTTGGAAGAGAACTGCGGCGGTGACATGGCTCTGCTGTTGTACCCACATAGTGATTTGCAAAGACGAGGAGAAAAAAATCAAGATTTGAGCATTGATTAAGTACTTCGTACAGAAAGGTATGAAAGAAAAGGACACTCAAGCTGATTTCCAGAACACACTGGGGGGTCTCTGCTCCTTCATAATCAACTGTTGCCAAGTAGACAAATGAATTTAAATTTGGTCGGGAGAGCTTAGATGATGATCCACACAATGATCAGCCAAGACCCGTCACCACTCCTGAAATAATTGCAAAAATGCACAAAATGGTCATGGAGGATGGCCGATTGAAAGTGGGTGAAATTGCTCACACTTGCCAGATGTCATCTGAAAGGATGTGTAACATTTTAATTGAAGAATTAGAAATGAAAAAATCTGCAAGATGGGTGCCATGACTCTTGACGCACGCACGCATGCACACGTGCCGTCGTCATGACAAAACTACACGAACTAAGATATGAATTGTTGCCACACCCGCCTTATTCACCTGATATGGCTCTGTCTGACTTCCATCTCTACCCAAAACTGAAAATTTTTCTTGGTGGATGAAGATTCACTTCAAATGAAGAATTGAGAGCCAGAGCTGGTAACTATTTTGCAGGCCTGGAGGAAACTCATTTTCGAGATGGGATCAAGGCACCGGAACATCATTTGACCAATTGCATTAATCTACAAGGAGACTACATTGAAAAATAAAAAAAGTTTCAGCGATGTAAGTACTTTTTTCTATTCCATTCCAAGAACTTTTCAAACTACCCTCGTATATAGCAGAAGGAATGTTAAGTATGTGAGTAACATTATATCCAATACCGGCGAAAAAATACAGTAAGAAAGGCAGACAACACAGAACTGTAAAATAACTTGATATTATATAGCACAGAGAAACACAACAGAAGAGAGGGAAAGGGACAAGCAATTACCCAAACATACGGTAAAAATAAAGAAACACACAGCAAATGGAAAAAAAACACAAGAGGAAAGATAACAGGGTAGCAAACCACTGAAAGTGTTTTGGTACAAGGCAAATAAACTGATACAAATGAGGAAAAAAAAATTCTACGTAGCTGGTCCTTGCTTTGGGTTGCCATCAGAAACCATATCACAGATGTGGAAAAAGAAAACTACGGACAATGGAGTCCAATCATCCTTTATGAATATAAAAGGTGTGTCAGAAAACTGCACACATACTTTGAACTTTCACAGAAAATTTATTTTCCCACCTACATGGTTCAATTTCTAAGACAAAGTAATACTATGTTTCTTCAACAGATGGTACCAGAATTGTCTGTCTAGTTGCGCAATCCAGTTAGTACACTGAAAGTAATATTGACAAGGCAGGCATGCATTTGAGCTTCAAGTTTACTGGTACTCTTAGTTTGAGAATGTTGCTGTGTCTCAGACAGTGGAGAAGTGAGTATAGGACTAATTCACCATCAAGGTTAGTAATTTCACCTCTACAAGACAAATTCGAGTTTCATCGAACACTGTGTGATGTGAATAAAGGCCAACTGGACAACATCACACAGCTACAAGTAACGAATTCTTAGTTTACATCTACATCTACATCTACATGGTTACTCTGCAATTCACACTTAAGTGCCTGACAGAGGGTTCATCAAACCATTTTCATACTACTTCTCTACCCTTCCACTCTCGAATGGTGCATGGGAAAAAGTAACACCTAAATCTTTCCGTCCGAGCTCTGCTTTCTCTTATTTTATTACGATGACCATTTCTCCCTAAGTAGGTGGGTGTCAACAAAATATTTTCGCATTTGGAGGAGAAAGTTGGTGATTGAAATTTCGTAAATAGTTCTTGCCGCAAAGAAAACCGCCTTTGTTTCAGTGACTGCCATTCCAACTCGCGTATCATATCAGTGACACTCTCACTCAAGAATTTTAATACTTTGACATGTCCTATATTACACGTACATTTACTGTACACGATGTAATCTTACAGGATCAAATAAAATTCAATTCACTCTTATCGCGCGATAACATGAAACGAGCTGCCCTTCTTTGCACTTTTTCGATGTGCTCCGTCAATCCTAGCTGGTAAGGATCCCGTACCATGCAGCAATATTTCAGCAGAGGATGGACAAGTGTATTGTAGGCTGTCTCTTTAGAGTGTTTGTCGCATCTTCTAAGTGTTCTGTCAACAAAGTGCAGTCTTTGTTTCGCCTTCCCCACAATATTATCTATGTGGTCTTTCGAATTTAAGCGGCTTGTAATTGTAATTCCTAGGTATTTAGTCGAACTGACAGCCATTAGATTTGTCCGATTTATCGTATACCCAAAATTTATCAGATTTCTTTTAGTACCCATGTGGATGACCTCGCACTTTTCTTTGTGTAGTGCCAATTGCCGCTTTTTGCACCATACAGAAATTCTATCTAGATCATTTTGTAATTGGAATTGATCGTCTGATGATTTTACTAGACGGTAAATTACAGCATCATCTGCAAACAATATAAGGGGGCTGCTCAGATTATCACTTAGATCATTTATGTAAATCAGGAACAGCAGAGGCCTCTGACACTGCCTTGCAGAATGCCAGATATCACTTCTGTTCCACACAATGATTTACCATCTATCACTACGAACTGTGACCTCTCCGAGAGAAAATCACGAATCCTGTCACACAACTGAGACAATACTCCATATGCACACAATTTGATTAATAGTCATTTGTGAGGAACGGTATCAAAAGCCTTCTGGAAATCTAGGAATATGGAATCGATCTGAGATCTCTTGTCGACAGCAATCATTACTTCATGGGAACAAAGAGCTAGCTGTTGCACAAGAACGATATTTTCTGAATACATGTTGATTATGTATCAATAAGTCATTTTCTTCAAGGTGGTTCATAATGTTCAAGTACAGTATATGATCCAAAATCCTACTCCAAATTAAGGTCAGTGATATGGGTCTGTAATTCAATAGGTTAATCCTATTTCCTTTCTTGAATATTGGTGTGACCTGTGCTACTTTCCAGTCTTTAGGAACAGACCTTTCGTCAAGTGAGCAGTTGTATATGATTGCTAAGAAAGGCGCTATTGTGTCTGCATACTCTGAAAGGATCCTGACTGGTATACCATCTGGACCGGAAGACTTGGCTTTCTTAAGTTGTTTCGCAACACCTAAGGTATGTACTTTTATGTCACTCATGCTAACAGCTGTTCTGGTTTCGAATTCTGGAATATTTACTACTTCTTCTTTTGTGAAGGAATTACGGAAAACTGTATTTAGTAACTCCACTTTAGTGACACCATCATCGGTAACATTTCCATCGCTATCGCGCAGTGACGGTATTGACTGTTTTTTGCCACTGGTGTACTTTACATACTACCAAAATCTCTTTGGGTTTTATACCATATTTTGAGACAATGTTTCATTGTGGAAACTATAAAAAGCATCTCACATTGACACCCACACTAAATTTCAAACTTCTGTGAAACTTAGCCAGTGTTGAGGATTTTGCATTCTTCTGAATCTGGCATGCTTTTTTCGTTGCTTCTGTAACAGTGTTCTGACGTGTTTTGAGTTAGAACTGTTTCAGAGTTTACCAAATAAATCTTCATGACAAGGGTCATGTGAGAGTGATGTAGATGCTAACAGTGTGCTATGTATTTTGAAGAAATGTTAAGTGTGTGTGTGTACTTTCCAAGGCTGGTATGAATAGGTTAGTGATGACATCCCAGATCAATGGATACAATTTTATGAATGGGTTCAGGAGATGGTTACAGTTGAACCGGTTGTTTGTAATTGCTTTAGGGCACAAAACAGCTGAGGTGGCAAATACCCAAGTCTTAACTTAAAATAGTCAATTACCTAACGCATTTGAAGTTGAGAATACTTTGAGCCTAATCGACTGGAGAAGAGGGATAGCTAAAAATGATCAAATACCTTTTGAGGAAGTTGCGCAAATGGTTAAAATTAAATTTCTTTCACCATATTACTACAACAAATAAAAAAGTAAAACACAATCTAGAGCTTGTGCTGTACCTGCTAAAATTCTGATACTTCAGATGGCAAACATACATTAAAACATAAATGGTTATAAAATCGGTAGTGGGTCAGAAAATGGTGATCTGTCAATGGTTGGTTGCAATAACCACAGAGTGGTGTGGGGTCTCCAATTAACAAATGACAGTGACTGAAACGACAGTGCCCAATACGCAGCCTAGCTACAAGTGTCTCCTCATGACGAAAGGGGAGAGAGGAAGTTGTCCAAGCCACTGGGAGGTGTTTAATTTTCTGCAGTTTGTTCCAATATGCAGAAGACCAGTGTTCATGCCAGAGTGACACCATGTTCCTACATGTGGCAACACAGAGATCACCTGAAGGGACAGAATAGCTAAAAGGCCTAGGCAGTCAGACTTCAGCCTTGGCAGCAGCATCAGCAGCTTCATTCCCAAACAATTTACGTGACCAGTGACCCACGTTGGCGAGTGGCAGCATTCTTGGATTTGTTTGACTAAGGGGTGGTATGTATAAAGCACACAGAGGTTCTGAAGGGCACTAAGTGAATCAGAAGATAATACACAATTGAGAAGCCTGTGTCATCAGATGTACTGGGTGACCTGATAAGAGGATAGAAAGCTCTGCAGTAAAAATCAAGCACTGTTCTAGAAACCAGTATTTAAATTTTTTGTTGCCAATGACAAAGGTGCATTGAACTCCATGGCCGGCCTTAAGAATCATCAGTGTAGACGAAGATGCTGCCTCCAAGTTGTGTGCAAAGTTCAAGAAGCTTACAGTGATAGGTTGAATCTAGAGTGGTGTCCTTGGGAAGGGAACTAAGATGAATGCGGACCTCTGTACGAAGCCAAGACGGCGAAGGGCTCTCACCCATCAGGAACATGGCAAGTAACAATGTTTAAGCTTCCGAAGAAGTATACGAAAGTTAACTCCTGGAGGCAACAAAGAAGTTGCACTTAGCCCGTACTGGCAGTCAAGGAAGTCATTAAAAAAGGGACGCACAGGATGGGTGGTTTGGCACAGAGGATAGACAGCATGCACATCTGCTGAGGATAGCTTCATGCCAGTATGACACCAGTAGTTTGGCAACATCTGCATAGAGACTCATAACCTGGCTAGTGTAGAAAGTTCTATTGGACAGACATATGACTCAATGGTAGACTTGCCAGTATGACACCAGTAGTTTGGCAACATCTGCATAGACTCTCATAACCTGGCTAGTGTAGAAAGTTCTAGTGGACAGACATATGACTCAATGGTAGACTGTGTTGAGATGGCGGAAAATAGACGGTTGTGCAGATGAGTAAATGAGACACCCATAGTCCATTTTTGATCAGACAAGGGAGTGGTATAAGTGGAGGAGGATTTTCCCATCTGCTCCCCATGCAGCACCATTTAAAACACATTGGATATTTAGAGATCAGGTGTAGTGTGCTGCCAGATAAGATATGTGGGAGGCCAAACAGAGTTTCCTCTCGAGCCTGAGCCCCATGAAGTTTGTGGTTTTGACAAATGGAAGAGCAACAGAACCAACATTTTAAGGCAGTGGAAGAAATTCCTTACGCCACCAGAAATTCAGACAGACAGTTTTTTCAGTGTAAAAGTAGAAGCTTTTGTCAATGCACCATAAGTAAAGACAATCAAGATATCGCTGAAGTTATTGGTCAAGTAAATAGGTCCATTGAGAGTTGCAGTAGATCACAAAGTCATCGATAAAAAGAGAGCCTGAGATACTTGGCAGGAGATATTCCATGACAGGGTTAATTACTATGCCAAATAGAACTATGCTCAACATGGAGCCCTGAGGCACCCTGTTCTCCTGAAGAAAGGTGTTCGATAAAGTGAACCCACACATAATACCTTGAAAACATGGTAGTTTAAAAACTCCCACACAAAGTGGGGCAGGCGGCCTCAAAAGCCTCACGTGTCCATTGTACAGAGGATTCCTGGCCTCCAGTGGGTATCATAAGCCTTCTCCAAATCAAAAAACACAGCTACGAACTGACATTTCCACTGAAAATTGTTCATAGTATGGGTTGACAGGGTGATGAGACGATCAACTGCAGAGCGGTTCTTACAAAATCCACATTGTGCATTTGTTAGCAAAGTCTAAGACTCAAGCCACCATACCTTCCAGACACTTCTGGTGAAGGAAATTGGGTGATATCTGTATGGAAGATGTTTGTCCTTACCAAGCTTTGGTATGGGGATTACAGTGGCTTTATTCCAACATCTCAGAAACGCGCTGTCTGTCCAGATGCGATAATACATATGAAGGAGAAAGTGCTTGCTATCAAGAGATAGATGCTGCAACATCTGAATATAAGTATTGTCTGGTCCTCGAGTGGAGGATTGTGATAATGTGAGAGCATGTTCGAACACCCTCATAGTAAAACAGTATTGTAGCATTTGTGATTCTGAGAGAGGAAGGATATCTCCCAAGCCTCCTCCGCTTGTTTCTGGGATAGGAAAGCGGGATGGTAATGGGTGGGGCTTGAGATCTCTGCGAAGTATAGATCCAAGGTGTTGGAAATATCAATAGGATCCACAGTGACATTGTTCGCTACAGTCAGGCCAGGAATCAGAAGATGTACCTTGTTTCCAGAAATCCAATGTAGGTTACCCCAAACAACAGAAGAGAATAAAACTACTGAAAGAATTAGTAAGAGAAATTCAACTACCGTATTTACTCGAATCTAAGCCACACTTTTTTTCCGGTTTTTGTAATCCAAAAAACTACCTGCGGCTTAGAATCGAGTGCAAAGTAGGCGGAAGTTCTGAAAAATGTTGGTAGGTGCTGCCACAACTAACTTTTGCAGTCGAATATATGTAGCGCTACACAGGCAAGCTTTGCAGGCACAAAGATAAATACTGGCGCCAAAACCTCTGCGTCAGTAAATAAATTAAAAAAAAGGTCGAAGACGAGCTTTTTTCTCCGCCCCGAGTTTCTACCACTGCATTTTCATACATTATCCAACGAAGTAAATACAAATTCCGTGTTGTTCATCTTCAAATATAGCAGCATTTCAATGTACTACGAAAATCCGACTGGCAAGACTGTTTGGGATGTTTATCAATATGGCCAACTCTACGTTCTGAATTTTTTCCTACCTGTGAAATGAGATGGTTACTAATGGGAACTTTTATGAATCGTGAATCACATGCAGTATTCTCTTCACCATAAGAATAATACGAATATAAACATATTGCCATGTATTCTTTCGTGTTTGCTGCTATCTCATTTAAATCCTGTCTGCCTAATAAACTATGAAACTAGTGTGAGACAACAGCAAAACACGGAAGAATACACATATCATGTCATGTTTATATTTGTATTATTCTTATGCCTAATGGTGATAGTCAGAAATGAAGCACGGCAAATGACGAGATTTTTAAATCTAAGCTGACTAATTTCTGTGCAGAATGTAATGTACAAAAGAGGCGTCTGCAAAGATTTTCAAACGGAGAAAAATTTTAGCTAAACTCTCGTTCAGAACATCTATCATTCCCAGCCTATTATTTGGTTCGTGTTGATCATTATCAAAGAAAACAGCAGTGTAAGTAACAACAAATAGCAGTCTCTTGCCATTGTTTCACTAATGAGACAATTCCTCTCTTTTTTTATTGTAAGCGGCAGTAGCGAGAGCTACCAGAAAATGGTCACTCAAGTATAGGTCTGAGAGGATGGACCACTGTAAACTGTAGCCAAGCTGTGCATTACACAATGACAGAGTCAGGTGTGAGACAATGTGTTTAGAGTCTGAAATAGATGTGGTTTCACCAGTGCTGAGAGAAATGAAAGTAAGCTGGTTGAGAATACCTGCCACGAGAGAGTGTCTCAGGCAGGTTCTCAGAGAGCCCCAAATGGGATGGTGCGCATTGCAGTTACGAAGTAGGAGAAAGATTCCACTGGTGAACAGCCATATTAGATGATAGGAAATATTGCTCTTCTACAGGGCAATTACTTCGGTGGCTGCGAAGCATCAGATTTCAGCTGCATACTACTACAGGGTTTGGGACTGGAGGATCTTGTCCCATTATTTCTTCAGAGGTACCAGTAACCTCCCTGGTTTGGTCAGCTGACTCCCATGGTGGAGAATGGTGGAACAGAGGTCTGCCAGACAGAGGTGTCACGCAGTGTCACTGTTTTGGAGGATCTCAGAGTTGGTGAAGAGAAAGACATTTGTCTTTCTTCAGCTTCTTATTACTTTTGCATTTTTCAGACATGGACCCAGAAGTTCGCTGACTTGATGCGCGCAATAAGTCATCTTGGAGTATTTCTTCTTCAATTTCTATTTTTCAGGTTGCATCACCATTGACTTCACTGGAGTAAGCGAAGGTTTTTTAGTGTGTTGAGCAACTGTAGTGGGTGGAGATGAGGACATCGCCTTAGCACTAGGCAATTTCAATAACCATAGCACTGTACTGGAGGTCGCAGGTCTGCATGGCCAGGCCTTTCATGGGTCATGACATAGCAACAACGGTACTGTAACTGCCAGATAATAGTGGTAAGCAAGGCTTTTGGGTAGCTAACATTTTGCAAGCAATATTGAGAGGTACCTTTTCCTTCACCCGGACCTCCTGAATGGCTCACTCATCAAGGTACACAGGGCCTTTGCAGGATGAAGCAGCATGATTGCCAGTGCAGTTGATGCAGCAGGGAAGAGGTGGGCAATCTCCCTCATGAACATGCTTGTCATAAGTTGCACATTTGGCTGTATTTTTACAGGACATGCAAGTATAGTTATAATGCTTACATTCGTAGCAATGGAATGGGTTTGGTATGCAGGGTCTAATGCTGACTATTTCATAGCCTGCCTTGATCTTTGATGGGAGCTCCAATTGATCAAACGTTGAGAAAAGGATGCAGGTAGGCACTTACTCTGCATCAACCCTCTTCATAGCCCAATGGACTGCAGTTACACCCTGATCAGAGAGATAATGTTTTGTACATCTCCCTCAGCCATACCATCAAGCAGCCGAGTGTAGACAACACCCTGTGAAGAATTCATCAGTATGTGATAAGCCTCAAAACGAACAGGGTATCTATAGAGGAGCACACATTTTAGCAGTTTTTGGGATTGAAAGGCACTGTCTGCAGAAGCAAAGTTCTATTGTGTAAGTGAGTTCAGGACTTTAGTGGGCCTGAAATTGAATCAACACCTTTCTGAGGACGAGTAGGGAAGTTCTGACCTCCTCCTGTACGTGACACCACAAGATAGCTGGGTGCAAGTGGAAGATTCATCATGTCTTTGGCCTCATTCCATTTCTGTTTATTAGACGGAGGTTGTGTTGATGGAATTGCTGGTGAATCCCCCATCACTGCCAGCATCTCTGATGGTGTGCTCATTTCCCCCCCCCCCCCCATCTCAGATCAGACCTCCCAAACTACAGACAGAGGAACGTATCAGCAATTGGGAACGTAACGGCTCATGAAATTACCCCTCCCTGGGCCTGGCCTTCGCCCTGGGTACACGCGAGGCCTATATGTCGATCCGGATGCTGGAAGTTACGCATGACCCAGTCGCCCTTTATGCATCAAATGCATGAGCCAGCCTTCAGGCACGCACAGGGAGGCAGAAAGAGATAAAGATAGACCTCAAATGCAAAGTGGAGGAAGGACATGAGAAGTCAAAAAAGAAAGGAGAGAAAGCCTATAGTGAAATGCAACTAAGTCTTCTGATACTTTCACAAGTTTCGGTTACCCGACTGTACATAATATGTGGCTCCTATGGAAGGAGAGAGAGAGGAGTAGGATGATAGACATGTAGCACGGAAAAGGAAGGAGTACTGCAAGGGCTAGCACCACATGTTTGCCAAGCACGTACTCACAAAAGAGATGCAAATCCCTGGGGGTGGGACACCTGAACTGGGATTTATGGGGAACAGGGTTTCGTAGGATGAAACACAATTTAAACTTAATGGAAGAGTCAACAGGCATAATTGTAAGTACTGGGCACAAGAAAAGCCCTACATTACTGCTGGAAAGGCTGTGAATTCTCTCTGGTGTAAAGGTGTGGTGTTGTTTATCTCCTAAGGGACTCATTGGGCCTTTCCATTCTGAAAGTACTGTAACTAAAGAAAAGTACCAAACAATGTTTGATAATTCCATTTTCTCTGCCATTTGCACAATGAAAAGTAATGACAAGTTTTATTACCCACAAGATGACCTCCCCTCCCATACAAACATTATACAGAGATGTGCAGGTATACCTGGATCAAAATGTACGAGACCAGTGAATAGGATGCATGGGACCAATTGAATATGCTGCACACTCTCCAGAGCTTAGGCCGGACAATTTTTTCTTAAGGTGCACAGTAAAAGATGTGGTGTATCATCAAACAGCATGATCTGGACACATTTTGGAACAAGATTCAAATAGCATGCATGAAATCACATTGGACAGTTTAGTGCAAAGTACAGAATCAGTCGCGATTCATACTCTGAAATGTATTGATGTTGAAGACCTCCATTATGAACAGTTACTTTAGCCACTATTCGGTACTTTCAGTGTGACCAAAAAGTAAACTGGACTATAGCCTTACTTTTCCCAAAAATTTAAACTTGCAGGTTGGAAGATAAATTTTCAATAACAGTTCAAAGTATGCCTACATTTTTCTGGCATGCCCGCATTTACTGACATGGATTTTCCAGATTGCCATATTGAGTGTACTAAATTCTATGAAATATCAATTCAAACTATCAAGACACAATGACAACCTGATTGAACAAAAAAGCAGCAACAACTACAATTGACCAGTCAGTCACACAAGGAGATAGTAAATCACTTTTACAATGACCCTGCATTCCTATGAGTAAGTACCTTTTACACCTCAAATTAAACAAAATGTATTTCCTTTTTACATTACAAAGACACTGCTTTTCACAAATAAAGGCAATAGCGTGTAATGTAGGTACACCCATCAAGAAAGGAAGCAAAAGTTATTTACTTTTATGAGCACTAGCAGGATATATTCCAGTATCTCATTAAAAAACATCTCCTGGATGGATCATGAGGTGCTGATGAATTTTCATGTACTACTTTCTCAGACTGTATTTCTCATTATGCTGGAGAATCATCATCATCATCATCATCATCATCATCATCATCATCATCGATGTCACAGGCTTATTTACTTTTCATAGTGTGTTGTAAAATGCACACAATACAAAGCCAGAAACTCTTATGATTATACTTATGTGAGAAATAGGTTATTTTTGATAATTTTTGAATGCTTAAAAAACCATATATTCCTAAGTTACTGGTTCATGTGTTTCGGATATGTAACTTATTTCACAGCAAATCAGCATCTGTGGTTCACAGTTACTGCCAAAGAAAACATCACCCCTGAATTTCATTGTATATCAATGAAAAAAAAAAAAAAAAAAAAAAAAAAAGGTTAGTTTTTGACAATTTTGGGAAACTGCTATTGTCCTTTGCATAATCTAAGAGCAAACTGTAGTATATCGGCATTTGTGACTTAGTTAATGTAGCATATATTCTAACTTACATATGGCGTTACATCTATTTTTCCCTTAAAGGTGTGTAGTCATAACTCTGTTTTCAAGTTTGGTAACAGCTTTAATTTAAGCCATAGGGAATTAGCAGCTTTTTAGCACAACAGATGAAAGATAATAAGTGGGCTTAATTTAAAGTTATTTGTTCACTGGCCTGCAATACATTTCTCTTTCTAAAATGCGGCCCCTACTGTGAATGCTGTTCTTGAACATAGGGTGAGTTGGTTGGCATTTATAAGCAATTGGAAAGCACCCTAACTGCTGTCAAATGATTGGCACGTTGGACTGGTCAGTGAGCGGTCACTTTCACTTTTCAGTTGTGCTTTGCAGGAATGGTGGACTCAAAAGAAGATAGGGGCCTGACGACAATGGTCAAGCACTAAAGAAAAATAGATGTTGTAATACAGACTCTATGCCATGCTATCTTGAGTTTAGGACAAACTTATGGTTTTGGCCAAGCAGTGAAGCTTCATGTATGGATATGTTGTTTGAGAAGCTACGTTAATTATCAGTTGTCGTGAGTTAAGAACTTATTTGAATATAGAAGAATCATGGAAACAATGTTTTGTGATTTTTTAGTTAATTGTTTAAATGTACTACTTCTTTTGTAGTCGTCACCTCTGCAATTGGAAAAGTAATTAGCAGTCAAATATGTGGTACTGCATAGAAAGTCCATGACATCTAGAGAAAACAAGATGGTAACTGAAGAATTTGGACAGGAAGGTAACTTTTTACAGGGAAAGAGTAAAGACTTGAGATCTCACAATATATCAGTCACTTAAAACACAAGAAAAACATCTCAAGAGTCACGTACTCGTGGTACCGGTACAAGAGGTACCTCAAATACTATCCTCACCTGTGGATCCTGTCTCCTCTGCAGAAAGTACAGGATCTGTCATTATTCAACCACATGACTGAGTAGTGAGTCAATGGTAGATCTATGTATCCTGCGCTTGGTGGACAGGGACCAGGGAGGACTCAAGATGTTGTACCAATCATCCTAACCAACAAGTCTGAGGTGTGTCTTTCACTGAAACTGAACCATTGGGACTCACCTTCACCTGTTCTGGGAAAAGCTGTTTTGTCCTGTGTCAAGAGGAGGAAAACGCAAAGGATTGGGGGTCTATCAATCTTAGAATTGTATCCATCCTCGGCAACTGTAGTTGTAAGTAAGGAAATGGTAATCAACCAGTTGCATAGAAGAAATTTAATTTCTTTACCAGTTTTTGGCACTTAGTGCCTTTCTTCAGAAGTATCACAATATTTGCAAGTATCAACAATAATGTGCATGCAGAAAAATGTCATTGTCCCAAAAAATATACATGAACGATAAGTAATACAATACTGAATCCACTGTAATAATGGTGTATGCAATTTATTGTTGACACTCGCAAATTATGCTATATGTATAACTTTCGGAAGAAGGGCAATAAGTGCCCGAAACGGGTAAAGAAATTAAATTTCTTTTATGCAACTGGTTGCTTATTATTTCATTAATGGTCTATTAACCATTAGCACTTCGATCGTACAGCGAATCGTGGTACACCTTATGGAAATGGCAGCAAGGGACAGGAAAGGACACAAGACCCACTCAGTGTGTATGCCTGGGGGCCTCGTTCAGCATGTTGGAAGAGGCCATTCCAACAGCCATTGAGGGAGTAGGGTTCAATCAACTGCAGATCATGGCGCATGTTGGAAAAAATAATGCCTGTCGCCTGGCCTCCGAGGTCATTCCTGGGTCTTTCCAGTGATTGGCAGAGAAGGTTGAGAAAGCTAGCTTTGCGCATGGAGTTTCAAAAAGTTCAAATTTGTAACATTATCCCCAGAACTGAATGCGGCCCTTTGGTTCCGAGTTGACTGGAAGGACTGAACCAGAGACTTTGAAGGTTCTATGGCAAGCTGGGCTGCGGCTTCCTGGACTTGCACCATAGGGTTGACAATTGTTGACGCCCCTTAAATGAGTCGGGTCGCACTACACATCAGAGGCTGCTACTCAAGTAGCTGAGTGTGAGTGGGGTACACACAAGGGTTTTTAGATCACGCAACCTTCCATCCTAACCAGGTAACGATAGCTGTAGGAAACCCAGAAATATCAGTGTAAGACCGAAAGAAATGCCTCCCAGAAATGAGAGTATAAAATCCTAATCGTAAACTGCTGAAGCATCAGCAACAAAATGTGCCAGAATTTGTAGCGCTTCTGAAAAGCGGTGAAGCTCAAATACTACTAGGTACAGAGAGCTGGTTGAAACCTGCATTGACAGCAATGAGATATTTGGGGAAATTTTGAGAGTACATCAAAAAGATAAACACATGGGAAATGGAGGTGGTGTATTTGTTGTTGTAGACAAGAAACTCAAATCCACCACGACAGTAATTGAAGCTGCACTTAAGACTGGTTTGGGAATACTCAGTATCAGAGGTGAGCACAAAATGATAATTCAATCATTCTATCACTCACCAGACTCATCCCCTGATGTAACTGAAAACTTAAAGAGAAAACCTCAGTTCACTTGTACCCCAGTTCCCCAATCATACTGTAAACATTGGTGGAGACTAATCATCTGACAATTAATTGGAAAATTACAGGTGGGTTTTTTTTTTTTTTTTAATGGTGGACATGATAAGACATCCTGTGAAACATTACTCTCTGAACACTGCCTAGAACAGATAGTTAGGAACCGCATTCGTGACGAAAATATGTTGGATCTAATGGCAACAAGTAGACCTGAACTCTTTTGAGGATATCCATATCGAAACTGGTATCAGTGACCATGACGCGGTTTAGATACAAAACCAGTTGTGTAAGATCTCAATGAAGAACTGGAAATTTAATCACAAGGTAGAAGCTTGTAGAGGTACCCAGTAGAACAGTTCATAACTGAAGGGAACCTCCATGGTATGCTGTCACCATAAAATACACTTCTAAAGAAACAGGGATCATTGCATTGTAGGTGTTAAAACAATGCATAGGGCTATAGATAGAGAGATGCTGAATGAAACGTATTTAGCTCTCAAGAGAGCAATGCATGATGCCTTCAATGACTATCATATCAGAATACTGTCAAATGATATTTCACCAAACTGAAAGAAATTCTGGTTGTATGTAAGGGCTGTTAAGGGCACAGAAGTTAGTGTCTCATCCCTAGCGAATGGGACAGGAACTGAGATTGAGGATGGCAAAGCAAAAACTGAAAGGTTTAACCCAATCTTCAAATGTTCCTCTAAACAGGAAAAAATTTGAGCATTAACCCAATTTAACCCTTGTATCACTAAAAAGATGGATGAAATAAGTATTAGTGTTACAATATTATGAAAAGGATAGTTGCTACTTACCACCTAACAGTGATGCTGAGCCACGGATAGGACTGTCAGAAATTGAGCTTAAGGCCAACAAGGCCTTCATCGGAAATGGAACACACACACACACACACACACACACACACACACACACACACACACACACACACACACACAGTTTGTTTTGTTTTATGGCGCAAAAACAACTAGAGTCATACCCCCCCACATCAGAGCTGTAGAACATGAAGACAAAGAGAGGAGTTAAAAACGACTACACATTAAACCCAATCAACGGAAGAGAAGACAGCTAAAAACAGGGACGTGAAGAAAGGTCTATAAAACACACCATAGAGAAACGGAGGTCACAAACTAATAGTTAAATGTCCTTCGCCGCACCACTACGACGGATAAAAAGAAAAATGTGGTCGACAGCCCACATGTCGTTCGCTAAAATGGCTGATAATTCAGACGGCAAACACACACGAGAACGTAAGTGGTTAAAAAAAGAGCATTCTGTCAGGAAATGGCGGATCGCCAAAGGTTGAATGCAATGAGTACACAGTGGTGGGGAAGCACCACTTAACAAATGGCGATGGCTAAAAAGACAGTGCTCGATACGTGATCTCCTCACTGCGAGACAACCGAGAGGAGATCGTCCAAGCTGCTGGGAGAGGCTTAATAACCCAGAGTTTCTTCCAATGAAGGGAGGACCAGTGGTGATGCCAAAGTGACACCACCTGCTAACAGACGGCAACACAGACATCATCGGAGGGAATGTAAGAACCAGTGGGCTGAGGTACAAGGACTTCAGCCTTGGCAGCAGCGCCAGCGGCCTTCGTTTCCTGTCAAACCGATGTGACCAGGAACCCATATAAACATCACCTTGGCTCCATCAAGAGTGAGCAAGTGACAGCTTTCCTGGACCCGTTGCACTATGGCAGGGATGGTGTGCAGCAAAGAGGCTTTGAAGGGCACTGAGAGAGTTGGAGCAGATGCAGCAATTGAAAAGCCTGTGTCGCTGGACACACTGCGTGGCCTGATACAGGGCAAAGAGCTCTGCTGTAAATATAGAAAAGTGCTCTGGAAGCCGATAGCAAAAACATTGGTGCCAATGACAAAGGCACACCCGACACCACAGTTAGTCTGAGAGCCATCAGTGTACACAAAGGTAGAATCACAAAGTTCCATTTTAAGGTCACGAAACTGAAGGCGATAGAGTGAGGCTGGAGTAGTGTCCTTAGGAAGTGAATGAAGGCCAAGGTGAACACAGGCCGCTGCATGAACCCAAGGTGGTGAAGGGTTTACACCCACCGCGGAAGTTGCAGGTAGCGTGAAGTTAAGCTGTTGGAGCAAGAGCCAAAAAAGAATTCGAAGAGGTACCAAAGAAGAGGTATGCACCTCATACTGGCAATTGAAGGAGTCATCGAAGAAGGAGGCACAGGATAGGTGGCCAGTCCAGACAAATGGAATGCATATCCACTGAGGAGAAAGTCACGGTGGTAGGACAGCGGTAGTTTGGCAGTTTCATCATACAGACTCTCAACCGGGTTAGTGTGAAAGGCACTAGTGGCAAAATGGATGCCACAATGGTGGGTATTATTGAGATGGCACAAGAGGAACGGATGTGCAGAAACACAAACAAAACACCTATAGTCTAGCTTCGAACAGACAAGGGACAGGTACAAACGGAGGAGGGTGGTTCGATCTGCTCCCCAGGAAGTACCACTAAGAACACATAGGACACTGAAGGATAGGTAAGACATGTCGGAGGACCAAGAAATTCTTACAAATGGTTCTGTCAGTTGAAAAACGAAAGCCAATATCGATGCTCCAGGTGTAAAGATGATCAAGACATCGCTAAAGACACCACCCAATGAGATAGGTCCATGGAGAACTCCAATATATGGTAAAATCCTCAACGAAAAGGGAGCCAAGGATGCTCAATGGAGTCACGCCATTATAGGGATAATGGTGATAGCAAATAGGATGACACTCAGGATAGAACACTTAGGCACACGGTTTTCCTGGTTAAAGGTGTCCGATGAAACAGAGCCCACACTTAACCTTGAAAACTATGTCTTTTAAAAATTCCTGGGAAAAAACAGGGCAGGCGGCCATGGAAGCACCACATGTTGAGAGTAAAGAGGATAACAGTCCTCCAGCAGGTGTCAGGCTTTCTCCAAACAGGAAAAAACAGCCACAGTCTAAGATTTCCGCAGAAAACCATTCATGACATGGGTAGACAAAGTGATGAGATGGTCAACTGCAGAACAGCATGCTCAAAATCCACACTGTGCAGTGGTTAGTCAATTGTGAGACTTCAGCCACCATACCAGCCATGTTCCATGACCTTGAAAACACAGCTGGTGAGAGAAATGGGGTGGTAGCTACAAGGAAGACGTTTGTTCTTACTGGGGTTAGGTACGAGTATGATAGTGGCTTCATGCCAGCATCTGGGAAACGTGCCCTCTGCCCAGATGTGGTTGTACGTATGAAGCAGGAAGTGCTTGCCCACAAGAGAAAGGTGCTGCAACATCTGAAAGTGAACATCATCTGGCCCTGTGACGGAGGATGAAGTGAGAGCACGATCTAGTTCCCTCATAGTTAAGGCAGCATTGTAGCACCAACGATTCTGAGAGGGGAAGGGTATTGCCCGAGCCTCCTCCGCTCATTTCCGATTAAGGAAGGTGGGGAGGAGCGCGAAATCTATGCAAAATGGCGGCCCAAGGTGTTGAAGATAGTAATAGGGTCCATGATGACATCATCTGCTCCTGTCAGGCCAGAAATTGGGGAATGGATCCTGGTGCCACAGAGTCGTCGGAGGTTGGTCCACATGACGGAAGAGGGAGTGGAACTGTTAAAAGAACTATTTAACGAAAACTAAAAAAATTGTAACTAAAACTGCAACAGCTTGAAGGCAGGTAGTCAGGGAGATGGGTTGACTGACTATGAGCGTCATCCCATATGAGCAGCATGACTCCCCCATGAGATGAAATGCCATTGTCGAGGGGAAGGGGGGGGGGGGGGGTCAAAACTGACTGGGAAGAAATGCGAGAGAGCAAACCGATCATGAGGACAATTTTGCTTCCTGAAGGCAGAGAACAAGTGGCCACTGCGATTCTAATAACGGCCGTAAATCCTATTTGTTGGATCGTAGACTGCGAACATTCCATAGGAGAGTCATGACAAGGAAAAACTGAAGGGGTGTCACCTCAGCAGCTGTCAACTGCCAGCCCTCGAAGACCTGATGCTAGGGGGCGCAGAGCCAGTAGGATTCTGCTCCATGAGGTCTACAGAACTGTTAGCAATCTCCTTCTGTCATCCTGCAGAGTCTACAGCACAAAATTGGTTGCTGGTGCATACCGGCAACATTGAGGTCGGCGGGCCTAGGGTATCACGTGGAAACACCGCCGACGAAGATCTTCGAGTTGCCAAAGGAGAAGATCATTTAACTTTGTTTGACTCCTTGGAGCCTTTCCAGTTGGCAAAGGAAGACTCAGAACCGAGCGAGGTGGTGCACACTCGACTTGCTTTCAGAAGGACAATGGTTCAAACCCGTGTCCGGCCATCCTGATTTAGGTTTTCCGTGATTTTCCTAAATTGCTTCAGGCAAATGCTGGGATTGTCCCTTTGAAAGGGCACAGCTGACTTACTTCCCCATCTTTCCGTAATCCGATGGGACCGATGACCTCGCTGTTTGGTCCCCTCCTCCAAATCAACCAACCAACTACCCAACTCAGATGTTGGTTGGCTGGAGAGACATAGGAAGTTTTCATGGGAGTATTCCTTCTGTTCTTTCTGGGCTGCAGATTGTGTAGCTGGTGACCACAGACTAGCTGCTGAGGCCTCAGAAGTGATCCTCAAAACTACCATCGAATATCTTTGACATTGATTTGTTGTAGAATAACAAGTTATCTTGAACAGAATGACCTCCTCAATGCCAAGCAGCATGGATTCCGAAAACATCGATCATTCTAAACCCAACTCCCATTTTTCTCACGTGACATACTGAAAGTAGTCAGGCAGTCAGGTAGATAGATAGATACAGAATTTCTGGATTCCCAGAGAGCATTTGACTCAGTACCACACCTACACTTACTGTCAAAAGTACGAGCGTGTGGGGTACCAAATGAAATTTGGGACTGGATTGAGGACTTTTGGTACGGACGATGAAGCATGTTATTTTGGATGTAGAGTCATCATCAGATGTAGAAGTAACTTCAAGTGTGTCCCAGGGAAGTGTGTTGGAACCCTTGCTGTTCATATTGTGTATTAATGATTTTGCAGAAAATATTAATAGCAACCTCAGAATTTTTGGAGATAATGCAGTTATCTATACTGAAACACTATCTGAAAGAAGTTTGCATAAATATTTGATCTTATAAGATTTCAAAGTGGTACAAAGACTGGCATCTAGCTTTAGGTTTCAAGAAATCTACAATTCAGAACTTCACAAAATGAAAAAAAAGTAAAATAAAATAAAAAATGGGGTGTCCTATGACTATAATATGGGTCAATCCATATGAAGCAGTCAAATGATGGTTGCTTGACCATTTTTAAATATCTTAATTATTATGTGATTGTTCTATATTTGAGATGTTCGAAACAGTTTTTAAAATAATTTATCTTGCACCTTTACTGGATGGTGGCCATTTTTATTTGTAGGCGCGCGACGATTTTTCAGTCTGGAGACATTAGCAAAAATTTGAATATCTCTACATTGGGTTAAGTTAAAACATTGCAATTGACATGACTGTTTTTAAAAAAGTGTCATCTACAACATTGTCTACTATACAAAATACCCTAAATTCAAAAATAACCAGTCAAAATGACCTCCAATGTTTGGTATCCAAATTTTCAAAAATTCACTTTTTAAGCCCAAAAATAACAAACAAGGAGTGATTTATGAGAGTCTATATTTACTGTCAGTAAAGGAGTACATTATCGCTGGGTGTGGCATTGCAGAAGTACATTATTGCTGGGTGTGGCATCATTGCAGTCTGCCTGTTCTGAAACCTTTCAGAGTGGATGTACATACTTCATCGAGAGTGTAGAATGTGTTATGTGCTTTGTTTGCTCTGTGTGTAATTTGTAATTAATTTTGAGACATTAATTGAATAGATGAACAGTGCTCTGTTGGACATATAGCAAATGAAGTGTGTCACAAAAAAGTTTAAGGTTCAGTTACAAAAAGCTTGAAGTTAGACAAACTTTGTTTAAATTTCGAGTAAGTTCTTCTGTTACATCAGTGTGGGTGAGTATCATGAGAAGAAATACATTCTGAAGTACAACCACATTTTTGGAAGAAAGTGCTGTGATCCACTTAAAGTTCATAAAAACACTATTACTAAAGGTTGGAGTGAAATAAAACTTGAACATTTGTCCTCTCATGGTCAAGAGAAAAAATAGTTCATGAATTCAACAGTTCTCATTGTTTGGTTAAACTAACCCGAAAATTAGTGAAAGAGCAAGGCATTCTTCCAGTTTTAGGGAAGAAGAAAGGAGTAGGTATAAGTGAAGAAACAATTAAGAAGATCCAGCAGTTTTTTGATGATAAAAACAGTAGGATGTGCCCATGTTGCAAAGACGGCAAAAGAGTTGTTAAAAATGGAATTAAAGTAACAAAACAGAAATGAATAGTGCTGTCAGATTTAAATGAATTTTATGTAGCTTTCAAAAATTCTCATCCTGAATGCAAAACTGGAAGGTCAAAATTTTGTGACCTCCGCCCTAAGTGGTGTATTTTGGCTGGACCCTGAGGAACACACTCCGTATGTGTTTGTTTATATCATCAAAATGTCAAACTGATGATCGCGAGTGCAAAACCCAGTGATCTTAACTACAAAGAGTTACTAGATTTAATGGTCTGTGACACTAACAGTTATGACTGCATGATGAGTTTGTGTAATAAATGCCCTGGTAAGGAAACCGTTATTGAATTGTTTCACGAATATGATGAGGAAATGCCAGACGGTATTACCTTCAAACAGTGGGTCACAAGGGCAGAAATGATAACAGTGGTTAAATCTCAGGAAGAGTACTTGGAATCTTTAATTCATACCTTACAAAAACTCAAAAGTCACCGCTATGTTTCTAAAATCCAAAGTAAGTTTTTGAAGGACAAAAAAGCACAACTTCATGAAATAGAATGCATAGTGCTAGCTGATTTTGCAGAAAATTCTACATTTGTGAGTCAGGATGCAATACAAGGGTACCACTGGGTCAATGACCAGGCAACAGAGCATCCATTTACTCTCCACTTTAAAAATGAGAAAGATGAACTTTGCAGTTCTTCAATTTGCATTCTAAGTGACTACTTGGAGCACAACACTTTGGCTGTTCACGTGTTTCAAAAGTATGTAATAAATTACATAAAAGAAAATTTTCCCAAGGTTGAGAAGCTGATGTACTTTTCAGATGGAAGTGGTAGTCAGTATAAGAAGAAAAAGAATTTTTCATATCTGTGCAACCACAAAGTAGACTTTGGGTTGGAGGCTGAATGGCACTTTTTTGCATCTTGCCATGATAAAAATGCGTGTGATGGAGTAGGAGGTACAACAAAATGTGAAGTAAGTAAAGCCAGCATACAAAGACCAACCACAGACCAAATTCTCACAGTACAGGACACACATTTTTTTTGCAAGGATAATATTAACGGCATTACCATTTTCTGATCAAGAAAGAAGTGGTTCTGCATATGAAAACAACACTTCAAACCACATTTGAAAACTATATAGCAATAAAAGGAACAAGGCATTTCCACAAATTCCTTGGCATTGCAGAAAACTTAGTTCGATGCTATGTAACATCAGAAACCGAAATTTATGACGATCATTGTGTCAGTAAAATTACATCTCTGTCTTTATCACTGAAGCTTGCAGAGGTTGAAAGAATAAGTTTGGAAAACAATGATGTTTTTGTGCATTTATACCACCCTGCTGGCCCAAGATCATCAGTCAAGAAATCTACTAGTGACAAAGCTTGGATACCAATGAAAAATGTTTTAATAAACTTTCAGTGCTTGAACTTACCACAGCAACTGAGAGGTCTTATTCTATATCACAGAAGCTGTCTGAAGAAATAAGCTTTAGGAACAGTTGCATCTCGAAGGATGTTAACAGAAAATATTTATTTTAAGTATGTCCAAATAATATAAATGTTAATTTCAGTGACATTTCCACTTTTTGTCATATAATTCAGTATCTTACTTCGATAATAATTTATTATATTCTGCCAATATCACAGATGAATAGGCAACAGCCATAAGATCAGTTGTAGAGTAATGTGAATTAACTCCTCATTTTCAAAAATTCATATATTTGTTCACAGTCGTCAGATATCAATGTTGAAATTTTTACAGTACGTTACTATAATATAGGTGTACAAACTGTGTAAAAATTATATTTTTATATTCAGTCCCACCTGAGATAACTAACCCCAAACTTTACAAAATGAAAATTTTCAAATTTCAAAAATTCATAAAAAATTAAGGAAACATTTGTAAGTGTTCTTGCTCTATATGAGGCTAGTAGTGTATGTATCTAACTATTGGAAAAAATAGACTCTCATAAATCACTACTTGTTTGTTTTTTTAGGCCTAAAAAGTGGATTTTTGAAAATTTGGATACCAAACTTTGGAGGTGATTTTGACTGGTTATTTTTGAATTTAGGGTATTTTGTGTAATAGACAATTTGTAGAGGACATTTTTCTAAAAACAACCATGTCAACTGCAGTGTTATAACTTAAACCAGTGCAGAGAGATTCATATTTTTGCTAACGGCTCTAAACTGAAACATCGTCACGCGCTTACAAACAAACATGGCCACCATTCAGTAAAGGTGAAAGGTAAAATTTTTTAAAAAACTGTTTTGAACTTCTCGAATATAGGGTAGTCACATTCAAAAATTTTAAAATATTTAAAAATGGTCAAGCAACCAACTTAATTTTTATTGTACCACTTCATTTGGATTATCCACTGTCATTGTAGGAATTGGCCAACTCTCAAAAATACGAGGGTGTAATATTTTGCAGTGATATGAAGTGGAGTGATCACACAGGCTCAGTTGTGGGTCAAGCAGGTGGTAACCTTCGGTTTATAGGCAGAATACTGGGGAAGTGCTATCAGTCTGCAAGGGAGACTGCTTACAAATCACTCATGTGCTTTGTTCCAGAATATAGCTCAGGTGTGAGGGACCCATACCAAATAGGACTAACGGGGGATATTGAACATATACACAAGGGCAGCACAAATGGACACATTTGTTTGATCTGTGGAAGAGCGTCACAGAGGTACTGAAGGAATTGAACTGGAAGACTCTTGAAGATAGGCTTACATTATTCTGAGAAAATCTATTAACAAAGTTTTAAGATTTCAGATTATAGATGTATTAAAATTGTTACATTGCAGGAGTATTAAAAACCTCAAACAAATGATAAATAATGATATTCTATTTGATGTTTTATGTTTTTGGAACAATGGCCATTGTAACAAGGCCAGAATAAAAGCAAAGGTCGCCTGGCATGTAGGTGCGAGAAAATTTTTGTCACACGAGAATTAATACCTACTTTCGCCTACAAACATTCTACAGTAATTTTAAAAAATCCTAATTTGTCATAGTCATGACAAAGAGTTCCCAAAGTCAAACTACATATCTGAAGTATTCATAATTTAGATATTTGTTGATAATTCTTCCAGAACAAAGTAAATGTCCACCACATAATTGGGAAGAAGCATAAAGACACACGACAATGGCAGTATCGGTGTATTAATGTAAAACCCTGTACATAGGTTAAATTAATATAAATTTGCTAGGAAAGAGGATGGCTTCTGGCTGTATAAAGAGAAGGAGAAAGCGGAATCTAGGAGAACCATGTAGACATTTCAAGAAAATACTGCAGAACAAAACAAATGAGCAGTCTACTCAAATTCTCATCTTGGTTATAAATTAAACCACTATCAGTTTTTTCTTTAAATCTTACTTTGTTATCAGTTCGTAACCACAACAAAAGCTGCAAAAGAATTGTTATAAAAAATATTACTCTGTCGCAAAAATGTCAAAAACACTGGAAAAAGAAGTGTATTGAGATTAGGGTCCCAATTTCCTAGACTTGAATCGGCAGATATGCCAGAAAAACACCTTACTTGTCAGCACACACTATGTGATCAAAAGTATCCGGACACCTCACTGAAAATGACTTACAAGTTCGTGGTGCCCTCCATCAGTAATGCTGGAATTCAATATGGTGTCAACCACCCTTAGCGTCCACGACAGTTTCCACTCTCGCATGAATATGTTCAGTCAGGTGCTGCAAGGTTTCTTGGGGAATGGCAGCCCCTTTTTCACGGAGTGATGTACTGAGAAGAGGTTTCTATGTCAGACAGTCAGTGAGGCCTGGCACGAAGTCGGCTATCCAGAACATCCCAAAGGTACTCTATAGGATTCAGGTCAGGACTCTGTGCAGGCCAGTCCATTACAGGGATGTTACTGTCATGTAACCAATCTGCCATAGGCCATGCATTATGCAGGTGCTCGATAGTGTTGAAAGATGAAATCGCCATCCCCGAGTTGCTCTTCAACACTGGGAAGCAAGGAGGTGCTTAAAACATCAATGTAGGCCTGTGCTGTGATAATGCCACACAAAACAACAAGGGGTGTAAACCCCCTCCATGAAAAAAACTACCACACCATAACATCACTGCCTCCGAATTGTACTGTTCGCATTACACACGCTGGCAGATGATGTTCACCGGGCATTCGCCATACCCACACCCTGCCATCGCATTGCCACATTGTGTCATGTGATTTGTCACTCCTTACAACGTTTTTCCTCTGTTCAATTGTCCAACATTTATGCTCCTTACACCAAGCGAGACGTTGTTTGTTCTTTACCAGCGTGATGTGTGGCTTATGAGCAGACGCTCGACCATGAAATCCAAGTTTTTTCACCTCCCAGTTAACTGTCATACTACTTGCAGTGGATCATGTTGCAGTTTGGAATTCTTGTGTGATGATCTGGATACATGTCTGCCTATTACACATTACGACACTCTTCAACTGTCGGTGGTCTCTGTCAGTCAATAGACGAGGTCGGCCTGTATGCTTTTGTGCTGTACGTGTCCCTTCACGTTTCCACTTTACTATCACATCAGAAACAGTGGACCTAGGGATGTTTAGGATCTTGGAAATCTCGTGTACAGACGTATGACACAAGTGACACCCGATCACCTGAACACGCTTGAAGTCCGTGAGTTCCACAGACCGCCCCATTCTGCTCCCTCATGATGTCTAATGACTACTGAGGTCACTGATATGGAGTATCTAGCAGTAGGTGGCAGCACAATGCACCTAATATTTTGGGGGTATCCGGATACTTTTGATCACAAGTGTACATAGCAGCAATTGCAGCATCACTGTTTAGAGAAGCGTTCCGTTTTGACAGCCTTATTCAAAAGTGACTTGATTTTTGTAACTGCACAGTATGGTGCCAAACATACGACTCATCTCTATTTGGTAGTGCAATATTCAAAGATATTACATTACACAGTTAGTGGAAAAAAAAAAAAAAAAAAAAAAAAAAAAAAAAATGTGCATCGAGCATTTGATGATACAAAAATGAAATTATAGCTCACAGTACACAAGTCATAGATAAGAGACAAAAATGTTGTTGTTATTGTTGTTACCTTCAGTACAAAGACTGGTTTGATGCAGCTCTCTGTGCTACTCTATCCTGTGTGAGCCTTTTCATCTCCGAATAACTACTGTAACCTACATCCCTCTGAATCTGCTTACTGTATTCATCTCTTGGTTTCACTCTATGATTTGTACGACACGCACTTCCCTCCAGTATTAAGTTGGTGATCCCTTGATGCCTCAAATGTGTCCTACCAACCAATCCCTTCTTTTGGTCAGGTTGTACCACAAATTTTTCTTCTTCCCAATTCTATTCAGCACCTCCTCATTAGTTACATGATCTACCCATCTAATCTTCAACATTCTTCTGTAGCACCACATTTCAAAAGCTTCTGTTTCTTCTCATCCAAAATATTTATCGTCCATGTTCCACTTCCATACATGGCTGCACTACATACATATACTTTCAGAAACGACTTCCTGACACTTAAATCTATACTCGATGTTAACAAATTTCTCTTCTTCAGAAACGCTTTCCTTGCCATTACCAGTCTACATTTTATACCTTCTCTACTTCGACCAATATCAGTTATTTTGCTTCCCAAATGGCAAAACTCATTTACTACTTTAAGTGTCTCATTTCTGAATCTAATTCCCTCAGTATCACCTAACTCAACTACATTCCACTATTCTCGTTTTGCTTTTGTTGATGTTCATCTTATATCCTCCTTTGAAGGCACTGTCCATTTTGTCAACTGCTTTTCCAAGTCCTTTGCTCTCTGACAAAATTGCAATGTCGTCGACAAACCTCAAAGTTTTTATTTCTTCTCCCTACTCCAAATTGTTCTCTTGTTTCCTGTACTGCTTGCTTAATATACAGATTGAATAACACTGGGGATAGGCTACAACCCTGTCTCACTCCCCTCGACTCTTAACTGCCACCTGATTTCTATACAAATTGTAAACTGCCTTTCGCTCCCTGTATTTTACCCCTGCCACCATTAATATTTGAAAAAAAGTATTCCAGTCAACATTGTCAAAACCTTCCTCTCAGTCTACAAATGCTATAAACATATGTTTCCCTTTCCTTAACGTATCTTCTATGAGAAGCCACACGGTTAGTATTACCTCATGTGTTCCTACATTTCCCCTGAATCCAAACTGATCTTCCCCAGAATCCAAACTGATCTTCCCCGAGGTCAGCTTCTACAAGTTTCTCCATTCTTCTGTAAAGGAGTCATATCAGTATTTTGCAGCCATGACTTATTAAACTGATAGTTCAGTTTCTTTGGAATTGGTATTATTATGTTCTTGAAGTCTGAGAGTATTTCGCCTGTCTCAGACATCTTGCTCACCAGATGAAAGAGTTCTGTCATGGCTGGCTCTCTAAAGCTATCAGTAACTCTAATGGAATGTTGTCTACTCACAAGGCCTTTTTTGACCTAAGCCTTACAATGCTTTGTCAAATTCTTCCCGCAGTATTGTATCTCCCTTCTCACCTTCCTCTACATCCTCTACATCCTCTTCCATTTCCATAATACTGTCCTTAAGTGTATCTCCCTTGTATAGACCATCTATATACTCCTTCCACTTTTCTGCTTTCCCTTCTTTGCTTAGGATTGGTTTTCCATCTGAGCTCCTGATATTCATACAGGTGGTTCTCTTCTCTCCAAAAGGTCTCTCTAATTTTCCTGTGTGCAATATTTATCTTACCCCTGATGATGTATGCTTCTACATCCTTATATCTGTCCTCTACCCATTCCTGCTTAGGCATTCTGCGCTTCCTGTCAATCTCATATTTTTGGACGTTTTTATTCCCCTATGAAAGGGGATTGCGTTTTTATATTTTTCCTTTCATCAATTAAATTCAATAGATCTTGTGTTAACCCAAGGAGTTCTACAAGCCCTCATCTTTTTACATACTTGATCCCCTGCTGCCTTCACTATTTCATATCCCAAAGCTACCCATTCTTCTTCTATTGTATTCATTTCCCCTTTTCTGTCAATCGATCCCTAATGCTCCCTCTGATCTCCAAAAAAATTCCTGCCTTTTCGTAGTTCCTTCAGTTTTAGTCTGCAGTTCATAACCAAAAAATTGTGGTTAGAATCCAAATCAGACCAAGTCTTTCAAAGTGTAAAAACCTACAAATAACTGCGAAAGTTATTGACCTTTTAAAAGCAAAGCTGACTAAGCCATGCACTAAATACTTTAACAAATGCCTCCACTTTATCAATAAATGATGAAATAATTCTTTAATATTTGGTTTCAAAGACAAAATTTCTTGCAAGGCATATTCATTGTCTACCTTGGCTGTATTTGTTAGCGAAGACACTTTTATTTGTCCATGACTTGTCTATTTCTATGTGCATGACCATTTTAAAATAGTTTACTGGCGGACAAATAAATTATATTTGGTACTAAAGACAACAGAGGTAGCTAAAGAATATGTATTTTAAAAAATAGAGCATGATTTGGTTACAGAAATAGCTCTTGTAGCATTAACAATTTCAGACACTATTATTAAAATATGGATAGATTAAAGGCCTACCACAAGCAGTACTCGAACCACTCCTGTAGATGACTTGAGGTGTGTTTCATCACAATATAGCACAACACCAGAGAACAGGGAAGCAGATGGAGTCGAGCGTGGCAGCTGATGGCGATAGTTAGCGTGTGAATCCCAGGAGTGTACAGTACCACTGATGGGTGAGCCACAGTCATCATCATCACCTCCGCCCCCATCCATGGGCACTGCACTGCCAAAACCTGTTCCTGTCCGGCTACCAGCTATTTCAAAATCCTGGATCTCGTCAGGGCGATAGCTTGTGGGCTCCAGTTCGCGTATTTCCTCCAGCAGGACCTCTATTTCATCAGTTCCGTACAGATCTGATACAGAGTTAATGTAGCGGCCGGGGCCGGGCTCCGGCTGCATGGCCCCGGCGCGGCGCAGAGCGGCGCGGACGGGGGGGCTGCTAAGCCCGCAGGCGGTGCCCTGCACCCATCCTCCTCACACAGTACTGTCCAGGGCTGCACACTCCAACCTGCACAAGGATGAACACCATACGGATTACCAATAAATCATTAGCAGACAGTAACTCACACAAGACATTTTTTCCTGTAAGCTCATATCAGCAAAATTCTCACACAATATTTCCACCCATCGGTGGTATTAACTGCAAGGGTGCACAGTACAACACAAAGTAGATGTTCCCAAGAATAATGTACAATTTGCTGATCATCATCACACAAGCATATTTTATCATTCTTTTATTGTTCTTGGCCTAATAAGGATCGGGATAGCCCATTAAAATGTGTGGACACTAACACTGTGCAAGTGGTTCTAATGCCTCCAGCACAATCTCAGAATATCTCACAATACAGAAACAAAATGGTGAAGGTGAAGGACACAGACCAAGGCATGTTCACAGAAAATGGTTACATGGGGTACTTCCACAACTGGGCACAAATAAAGAGCCACAGCTCAGACACTTTCTCATCTTCCACCAGCTACTCTCAAAATGTTACAAGGTTGGTGTGACTGGATTCCATTATGAACTGGAATCCTGTGAGGGGAGGTTGACAAGTAATGCATTCAAGCTTGTTGGATACAAAGAAAAACACTTAGGAAGATCAGGCAAAAAGTAAATTAAAGTAGAATTCTTAAGCTTCAAAATAATATATTTATTTTTCAGCACAATCATCGTTGAGACTAATATATTTCTCCTAACATGTAAAAGGTTTTTTCATTTTGTCACTAAAAAATTCTTCCGACTTTTCTCGAATCCTGGACTTGACAGCTGCTTTCCCCTCGTCATCCAAGATGTAATGATTATCTCTGAGGTTTCTCTTCAGCAGAGGAAAAAATAAAAATTATACGGAGCAAGATCAGTAGAGTAAGGAGGGTGTGGAGTCATTTCAAACTTCAAGTTTGACAGAGGCTCTTCAGCCATGCGTGAAGTGTGTGGAAGGTGTTCTCATGCTGCAAGATTATTGGCACCAGGCTGCATCTAACACAACAAGCTCAACATAGGAGATGTTTTTAGAGCCTCTATATACAGAGAATAATTTACTGTTGCCCCTCATACCAGATAATCGGACGCAAAAACAAAATCAAAAGAATATTTTTTGCAGATGGTTCTGTTTTGAACTTTTTGCCTGAGGAGAAAATAGATGTCGATATTCAACACCATCTTTTCTCTTCTGGGTCATGATTATGGACCTATGACACATGCCCCCTCAATCTTCAAAAGGAAGACATCTCCTTCATCACAGTAGTGCTGCAAAAACTGCTGACAGTATTATTGTCTGCGAGACGGCATGGTACCCATTGTGCACAGATCTTACGGTATCCCAATTGTTCAATAATGAAGCTGACAGATTGCTTGGATATTTGAATATGGTTTTTGATACTCTTTCAAGTGATTCGCTGGTCATTTTAAATCCAATCGTTGCCGAGTTTGTGATGTTTATCATCTGTGGCAATGATTGGATGCCACTGTTGTTTCATCAACAATTATGGGTTTCCCATTTTATTACCCATCCACTTACAGCAGATCTATCAACATCACTGTCACCTTAAACAGCCTTTAAACAATGATGACTCTCACTGAGAGTCATTTTTTTCAGCAATTAAAAATTTGATAACAGCACGCTGTATAAGTCGTGTTCACACAGCCCTAGAACATGTCTCCATACTTCTGCTACTTAAAATAAACTGGATGAACAGAATGCATTCAAACTGCATGTGTGCATAGAGAGGAAGTTACCTGCAACATTCCACCTGGCGTGTTTCTCAAGGTCATTTAGGTCGCATTCTACAAGCATGCGTTCATTACTTTTCAGCCTACCCTCATACATACAAAAATTTTTGCAGTACTTTCTAAATTTAAATTGTTCATTAACTTGGTGTGTGTGTGTGTGTGTGTGTGTGTGTGTGTGTGTGTGTGTGTGTGTGTGTGTGTGTGTGTCAGTCTAACACTCATGCAAAATTCTTATCCTGACACAGAATTATAACAGCAAAATCAACTTAAAATGCTGACATGAGCATAGATCTTTAACAGATTCCATTCCCATACAACAATCTCAAAATATGTATCTTCAGAGCAAAACATTGGTAAATTTTGTTCGGTCAAGGGTGGACATTTCTTGCCATACCTTTAGTATTTTCTTAACACACTTAAAATGAGTAAAGACTGGAGAAATAATGGGTTTATTCATACATAATATTACTTCTACTTCACTTTCCCTTAACATTACAGCTCTTGTAAAAACAACCAGTTTGTAGTTATTCAAATTTGTTAGCATCATATGTGTTGAGATCATTTGGCATTTATGCAATTGTATAGTTCTATTTCATTACCATTGTCACATATCATTCCGAACTGCTGTAATCCATCATGTTTATATTTAGTCTGATAATTCAAGGAAGCATTTGGCCCATTCCTATTTAAGAAGAGAATCTTCAATAACGTCACGCTGATCTATGTATTCCTTCAAAGACCAGTGTCATTTTGAATAAAATTGTTTTGGGCATTAGGTCACGTCACTGTAAAATAATAAAGCAACTAAACTGCCAATGTTTTGACCAACTTGCTGTGGTCCCCTTCACGATGCTTGACTGCTGGATACTAATCAAAGGCTTCCCTACATACTCTCTATTTGTTACCTTGTAGCCCCTGATTTCACATGTCTGGGAAATCACTGGACAATTTGAAGAGATGTTGCTATGCAGGAAGATGGCTGTATGGTAGGCTACTGCCTGTGCTACCCTGGTGGAATGCAACCGTAGCAGGCGATTGCTAGGAGAGAGCATACTAGCAAGGTACTGCCTGTGCCACTCTCATAAGTGATTGGTAGGCAATTTTAATTGGTGATTGGTAGGCAATAGCAAATTGACAGCTAGTATCCCTTGGATAGTGTTTTCCTGCAGCAAAGCAATAGGGCCGCACGGCAATTCTTTCATGTCTGCTGTTTCTGTTGTTAAAACCAAGTGCTGCTGGCTGGCGAACAAACATGGCCTGCTGGGTTGGGATCAGTGGCAGCCTGGTCACAGGTCACTTATAGCCATCCTCCCTGTTCATGCTGTTAGTGTATTTGGTTATTTTCTTATTTTACAGTAGTGTATCCATGGCTGCTGAAGAAGCACACAAGGTTCTAGAAAATGTATAGAACAGCTACATTCCTGGTAGTTGCTTGCTGATTTGGGGGAGAGGACTACATTCCTGGTGGTGTTCAGCTACAGATGACTTCTTATTCTGTCTCAGTTGTACGTAACATTCATGCTCCAACATTCAAGTGATAATGGGTATCTGGTTTCACCAATGTAGACTTCACTGCATTTACTCCGATGTTCGTAGATGTGTGCAATGCGGAGAGCATCCATGGGATAGTAGACCTCAACAGATATTGGAACTTGTGTATTATTCTGAAATATGGGTTTGATTCCTCCATGACACAGAACCTTGCCTACATGGTCACTGATGCCTCTCGCATAAAATAGACGAGCAACTGAAAGATTTTCTTCTGTACCTTTGTTTGTTTTGTCGTCCCGCATAACACTTTGTATGTCTGTTGTTCTATCCATTCATACAAGATATTGTCTTGAGCTCATTCAGTTCTTGTTCTATGTGGACAGCATCACTAAAGCGGCGAGCTCGGGCTGTCAGCGTGTACAGCACAGTGTTCTTTTGGGCTGTATGGTGGTGTGAATTCGCATGTGGGTGTCTGTTGATGTGTATCGGCCTTTTGAGGTGCTCATGAAATCTAATTCTGCTTGCTCATGCAATGAAATGGTCGTATGGCATTGTTGGCTGGGAGGCCCCATTCGGGGGAGTTCGGCCACTGTATTGCAAGTCCTTTTTAGTTGACGCCACTTCGGCAACTTGTGAGTCAATGATAATGAAAATGATGATGGACACGCAACACCCAGTCCCCTGCCGGGAATCGAACCCAGGCCCCTTGCATGCTGGGTGGTAACGCTACCGCTACACTACGGAGGCGGACTCTGCTTGCTCACGAGGCCATGTGACCAATGTGTCATCCACATACCTCAGCCAACAGTGTGTGAGCAGTAGTACAGAATTTGCATTCATCAGTATCCTGCTGTTAACCGTCCTGAAGATGACCACAGCAAGTCCGTTGATACGTCAGTGATTTAGACACTTTAGTGTTTTACAATGATGTGGCCTAACACTCAAAATGATTTTATTCAATATGCATTCCTTTGTTCTAATGGCTAGCAACTACATTGTTTGATGGTTGATGCTAAATACTCACTACACAAACCATAGAGCCACAGTAGTGGGAAGTAAGAATTTTTGCATCAATCTACTTTTATATACATAATGCACTCAGATAGCCTGGTAACAGGTGTAAAGGAGTGGCTCACCAGCTTTTAACACAGAGGCTTTGTTTTACACATTCCTCCTACAATTTCTCAATATATCCAGTGTCAGTCAATGCGTAAAGTTTTATACTCAAGGTCTCTTTGTCTTTCCAACAGCCATCTTAACTCACTGGTTATTCCTGTTGTAGATCTGATTATCACCGTTATAACACACAAACTAAGTAACTGATTAATTGAGATTTAATGTGCAATTCTTCAAATATCTAATAAACATTAACAAGCAATACTTGTTACAGAAACACAATATTGAGTGCACTACAGGTCTGATAAATATTAAGAGACTACACATAAATTACAAAACCCAGCAAACCAATGCGTGTGCATGTGCGCGTGCGCGCACTCGTGCATGCACACACGCGTTTGAACACTTGTCATAAAGAATTTCATCAGAAATATAATGTAATTATTAATTTACGAACTTCTCTTACAATCCACATTTTCCATGGGTTGCATTCTGTTGCTCTGCAATTTCTAGAAAAATGGGTAACATTCTATACTGTGATGGTCATTCATTTAAAGTATTAAGTTATAGCAGGTAGCAGTGGTTACCTTTTGTGGTGTGAGTTACATATGCATCTTTCCTCCTAACAGTCAATAGCAGCATTAACATGAAAGTGTAATAGTTAGGAATAGAAACACTTCTGGGACTAAAAGAAAATACATCAGCAATGCCATACTCCACAGCATCAATACTGTAATTTACTACCCATCAATGTTCAACACATTTGTGGCTTATACCACCAATTTTGATATTCTCTAGTCTTATAAACATTGAAACAGTATCCATTTTGTCCCATTGAATATTTATTTTCCTTGTATATATTTGTGCCACCATACATAGTGATTTGATTCAAACCAGTAGCTGAAATTAGGCACCGACAAGATACAACCAAGAAAATTATTTTCAAAGGTAAAATTACGATACAGCAGTTACTTTTCAACTGGAAGCAAATGTTGCATCTTACTCATCAAAGGATATAATGAAACTATCTTGGTAGCACTACTTATTTACATAGCATTGTTACTGAAAGCTTACTGGTGGATTGCCTTTACAGTGCCTATGCAAAGAAGCAGTGTGTGTAAAAATTACCAAACTTAAATCTCTTAGTACAGTTGACTTAATTTAGGAAAAAATCTGTACAGCCGTATTACCACAGACAATGATAAATTTAAAGTTTTGTGATCTGATACTGAAAGGAGTAAATCAAGTGGGACACTAAAACCTGTGGAGAGACTGTCTACAACAGTGGTCATCAAACTGTGGCCGGTGGTCCAAATGTGGACCGCATCAGGTATTCGTGTGACTTGCGGTCCTCGGCTGTATGTCATTTAAACATACAGCTGAGAATGGTGCGTTGCACAAACACCCGATTCGGGACACACGTAACCCTTGGGAGACAGTTTGACAACCACTAGTATATAATATTCAACAGTTACATACTCACAACAGATAAAAATGTGTCAACCACCTTAGTTTCCAGTTATAAATACTAAAATCAAATGCCCATGATACTATGTGAATGAGAAATGATTTGTTTGAATGTGTTATGCTATGGACAAAATGATTCAGAATTATTTTCATAGGTGTGTGTGTTTTGAAAAAACACTGATGAGGACATCTGAGATGGAGCACAAACTTGTGACAGACAAGGATCAGGAGAGAAATCTGCAGTGGCCTCATTCCCTTCACAATACAC